>NW_026947514.1:16193200-18970700 GCF_034190915.1 Cavia porcellus | reverse complement strand
ATTTGAGTAGTAGAGATACATTCATCTTTAAAGTAATTGATATGCTTGTTTAGAGACTGGGACTCTCAAACCAGTAAGCTGTAATCTGTGTATGAGGAGAAACATGATAGAGTATGAATGAGAGAATTCTCACCACTGCAAAAACATGGACATTTTCACTTAGAGAATCAAATATAATTTAGACCAATGCAGGAATAAAGTGACCACCCAGACATCATCAGCAGGAAGTTAGATGCTCTTGTGGATACCAACATACACTCTGATAAAGAAATTCAGACTCATATCTGAAGTCCTTTCTCTAACAAAGTACATATTATTTTTTCTGTTTATTAACCATCTGCTGTTATTTTTTTCACTAGATTTGAATATATGTATATATACATAGAGAGAGAGAGAAAAAGAATGTATATACATATATGAGAAATTATATATATATATATATATATAGAGAGAGAGAGAGAGAGAGAGAGACAGAGACAGAGACAGAGAAAGAGAAAGAGAAAGAGAAAGAGACACAGACAGAGACAGAGACACAGACAGAGACAGAGACACAGACAGAGACAGAGAGAAATTGAAATGGAGCAGGAAAGAAGGAAAGAGAATTTTTTTACCTTATTATATAGAACATCACTTTGTTCTAATAAATGCGATGCTATTTTGAAAGTTTGACCCCATTACATTTTGCTAAGTTTCACGTTTCCCAAACTCTAAATGACAGTGTAGAAGACTCTACAGAGCTTCAGGACACTTTGTGAACATGAAAACCATATAACATTTTTGCAGCACTCACATGCTGAAGATGCAGGTGTACTTTTATTCCTGATACACATATATCTTTTCTTCCTGTTCCTGTTTCATTTCTTCTAATGCCAATATCAATGAAAACTGTTTGATCTGTTTAATGAATCAGAGGCAGCAAAAGCATCAACCCTGGAGACCAGACTAGATAATTAACCACTTTCTCTGATTAAGAATGTTGAAGTACATTTTATCCCATGATGCTTCTGATGACCCATCTATTCTTTCTGACCTCCAAGTGAATGCATTCGATTTCAGTAGTCTGTATTAAAATTAATGATACACAAATATATCATTATCTAACCCTAGCTAAGCTCAAATTATCTCGTAGGTTAAAAAGACAATCCTAATACAATGATACAATGCTCATAAGGAATTTGCTTCAAGACAGTTACATGACCAAAGGGGAAATCTTTTTTTTGTGAAGTCATTATAACCAAGATGATCTTAATTTATCTTACTTGAAACAAAAATCATCCCTCAAGTATAAAGTGCTTTTTATGTAAATTCTAGCTGGTGTTGCTGCCCAGCTTGTGCTGTTGTTTAAACTTGACACTTGGTTTGCTAAGAACTTGACCCTGAAACTGACTGGGTTACCTCGACATCTTTGTAAGCGGTCCCTCTATGGGTTTCTTGGTCATTTTGTCTTTCACTCTTCTTTCTGTTTTGAAGTGAATTGAGTTTTAGGGACTTTAGTGGGTAGGTTTTAATCTTCCGAAGGAGATGAGTAACCTTATAAAGGAGCAAGGACTCTTGTGTCCTGCAGCACTAACCTCTTCTGCAACACTAAAGATAGATTAATTTGGTTTCTATTTGTGTGTTTGTCCAAATAACATATTGCCATTTTTTTGTAGTTGATGATCACACTGTGACAATAGTTACTATTATTAGTAATGTTCATTTTAACCATTAAAGAAAGAAGTGAAAGTGAAAAATAAAATAAAATAATGAAACTTGTAAATATTGTAGCTTCAGAATTGTATATAAAAAGCGTTGGTAATTTTCTTATCTTTAAAATGAATAAAATACTGTAAACTCAGTGAGTTTCAAGCATGAACTTACCAAATTGGAATGTCCTTGAGTATATCTTCACTTTGGAATGCCAAAGAGCTTTTAATGGTTTGCAGACATGTTTCTCTGCTTACAATCATTGTCTTGATGTCTTTCTTATACTCATTGACCCTGATTTCTTCTAGCACCATTCACACTGAAGGGATTTCGAGGATACAAGCTTACTTAAGCAGAAAAGTATACACTTTGGCTCAAGTAAGAAACTCTGAAGCAAAGAATAAGAAACACAATCAAAACCAGGAATCCTCTTTTCTCTCACCTCTTTGATTGGCCTTAAATATCTTGCTCTACATGTGGGCTTCTTTCATTTTCACAGATTTTATATTAAAGACTCAAAGCTGAAAGGTACTTCATGAATTACTATGGATCTTTATAAGCAGAAGAATTGTAACTCTCATCTAGGGATATCTGTGCAGCTGCCTGCTTGCAGAGACATGTCTAGTGCTATCATTCATGAGCTCAGAAACTGGGTTCTAACTAGGATCTGATAGATGTCCCATGAAGGTGACATATGTCTTAGTTACTTTTCTCTGTCATTGTTGAGACATAATACCTGATACCCAAAGTTGGGAAGGGAAGGTTTATTTCTTACATATTGGAGGTTTCAGTCCATATGTAGTTGGCTCCAAGGCAAAATCACATGACTGAGGGTAGTGGTTCATGGCCACTCCTGCAGCAAAGCGTGAACCAGGCAAAAGAGAGAAAAGACATACCTTCTTCCCACTTTACATCATATGCTGGCTTCACCTCTGGATGGGTGTATCACTCATACCACCAATCCAAGCACTAGACATTGAACCAATCACAAAGGCTGGATTGGATCTCGTCCATGACTGCATGTGGCTTTGGATGTTGGGGGGGCGAGCATCTAAACATAAACCATAATAGCATATTAATTAATACAGTTTATTTCTTGGCATCAGAAGATCACAGAAGTCAGAGTCTGACTGGAGATATCAGTGGTAGGGGGAATAATGAGCAAATTGTCCACCTTTCACCACACATGTACTATACATGAATGTTCTTGGAGCCAAGAAATACGTATGGAAAAGTATCTAGTACTCACCTTGAGGGCTGCCTGACTTGGAAAAAGAAGCTATGGGCATTGAAAACAAATCAGAAAGTCCTAATGAACTGAAGAACTGTGCCCTGCAAAGGTCTCAACACAGCTCACACATCTATCGCTGAGAAGGTTTGGGCAGTGTTATCTGGCAATGTCACCAATTAAAGACAGAAGTCTGCATCCTTTTCTTAAACCCTTTATCATCTGCCTAAAACTGAAGAGAATCAGAGACAAGGCTCAAAATCAAACTTGACCTAAGAACAAGGAGAAGAGCTTTAAAGAGACAGTAATTTACAAAAGAAACTGAAGCAGATTTTCATTAAAATTGAAAGGATGTTGATTATATTCTTACTACAATTTTCTATAGGGAAAAGAGAGATATGTTAGACTCAAGATACTTGACTCTCTGACAGTGATTAAAAATAAAGAAAACTCCACATTGTGTTCTAAGATAAATCCATGAATGATCCCCTGCTGTGGAAGCTCTGGTACTCTTGTTTTTGATGGTCGCCAGCAGAAGGGAGTTCTGTCTCATCTCCACTCAGAAAGTGTTAGAACTGGATGTCAACTAACACAGCTTTATTCAGAAATCCACATTCACTCCGGGAAAATCAATCCTGCTGATTGATCCAGATTCAAGCCCATTGACTCAGGGCAGACTTCTGCAGCAGACACAGGATGTCATGGAGAATTGCAGCTTCAGTGGAGGCAGCTCAGTAAAATGTGGCAGGTGGCTGCTTGGCTGGCTGTTGTCCTGTGAAAACAGTAGGAAAACATTGGGCAAATGCCCAGAAGCCCAGCTATGTTACCTCCAGATTACTAGGATTTTGGTTAACAATGGGCCCATATTCTGAATTCTGATCTCTGACGCATTCAGAAAAGTTTCCCAGCAATTTCTTAAGAGACAGGGTGTCATCATTTGGAGCAGAAATGTGGGAAGACTGTATCGGCTGATAGTCAAGAAGAACCTCCCTTGAGAGCAGTTAGGTCAGGGGCTCCACCATGTAACCCAAATGGTGGGAAGGACATTGGGACAGTAGCCTAATGTCCATTCCCAGGGCCATAAAAGGAACAAGGAGGTGAATTTGTTGAACATTGTTGGCCAAACCACACCTGCTATCCTTCTCAGAGAAAAGGGAGAATCATGTACTTATTATCTGTCTCATTTTTGCTTTCATTCATGATATTTTGCTTACTTAAACAATTTAAACTAATCAGAAAGAAAGCTATTTCAAAGAATATATTTATTATTTTCCTTTAGTTTTATTTTTTCACTCCATGAGATTGTTCTTTCAATGCCAATGAATCACCCTACTTTTCTCAAGGCAACTTTTTCCCTAGAATATTTAATCCCATACTAATGTCCATGATAGAGACTATGTATAACAACTGAACATCCATGTCTGTACACATCCACATACATTTATACACATACACGCTCACATACACAGTGTGACAGGTTGTATACACAATAAGTAGAGACTTGTGGTTTACAGTGAGTCACATATCCAAACAGTAATATGTTGGGCTTCCTACTTTCTGTTTGGGGATTTCACATTGATAGCTTTTGGTTATTTCAGAAATGCACATGCTTAGAGACATCCTCTTCTTTCTGCTATTCATTTAGTATTTATGATGTTATAAATAGTGTATTACATTGAAAATATGTTTCCTATATGATTTTTTTCAAGTTATCTTGAAATATGCCACTAAAGACCATTTGGAAATCATCTGAAAACAGTACCTTCTCAATTACAGACTCCGATGCCTGGGTCACTATTGCTATCAGTCCTTAATTCACTTCATTTGGGGTCTATCTACTGCTGTGGAGAAGCTGAATTTTTTCTAGATTGTTGCAAACTCTTTTTGTGGGCTGAATGCTGTTCTAGCAAAACTGCTATCATCAAAACAGCACCTTGTAAATCTATCCCTCTTCCCATTCATTCTCCTCCACAACTAGAGAATAGAAAATCATGTCCTAAGCAACCACCTTGCCCCGACACATTCCAGGCTCTGTGTCTATTGGCCTACATCTCAAGACTGTAAGCATCCACACTGTGATAATACATAGTTGGCTGAATTTAATCAGAGTTAACTTCTTAACTATCTCAATTTGTGGTATGCACACGGTGATGACCTCTTCACTGTGGATAACCTCCTAGTATCCAGGGAAGCAAGGATTATAGAAACATTTCAGCTGACTTTTTTGATAAAATTCCTTGCATATTTCCACAAGCAGTAAATTCCTTGATGAAAATTTGGAAGTATTGTTTAGTTCAGTATTGAAGTTTTAGAAAACCAGAGTTAAATGGTGATAGCAGTAAATGTGTTCTTAGAAATAAAAGTTTAGCTGTTCAGTTTTCAGAAAAGAAATTAAAGATGTTAAGTTACTAATGCAGAAGCAATCTCCTGGCCAAGGTAGAACCAGGACAAAGATATTTTCACTTCCATAAAAACATACTTTCACCCTCACTTAAACTATGCTACCTCGTCATTTTCAGGAGCCTTGGTTAATTCCAAATATATCCAGTGGAGGAGAAAATGAGGCAATTTGTCGCTTGCCTTAGCTGGATTTTTAACATAAACACTGAGATGCTGAGGTTGAATCTGTGTGGTGGTTAAAAATTCAAAGGGAAGTCTACTCCATGATGAATGTGTATTGAATGAATTACAGTGGAGGATGTTTATTTCACGAAACATCTGAATTTATTTTCTTTAATTGAACATTCTCTTGGTGGTGTGTGCTCCAAACAGCTAGCAGGTTGACAGCACCTGCACTGTGCTGCTTCTCAGGAAAGAGCCACAACTCAGCACCAGGAAGAGAAAATATTTAAGTGTTTTCAGAAGTGAACTTGACTCACTGTGTCCCTGAGTTCTAAATCCAGAGATTAAAAAAATAAATAAATAAACTGTGGATCAAAAATACATGAAGAATTGTTGTGTCTGCACTGAGCATGGGGAGACATTCTTTTTCTACCAGGATGCCTTAAACACTATGTATAGCAACTACCTATACAGCATTTACATTCTACTAGACAGTATTTGCAAACCAGACATAATTTAAAGTACATGAGATATAAGAATAGGTTATTTGTAAATAGTGTACTCTGTTTTTAAGCATCTGTAGACTCTGGTGCCCAGGCATGTTGCAGGACCAATCTCTGGTGTAGAGTGGCTCTGATTACAGCTAATTGTGTTGAGGTTAAAGGTGTTTGCTGGACTGGTTGAAATAACCTGCCTTTATTTCTAGATTGTGACTTCTGTGACTTTCTCCGTCCACCCTCACTTCTGTGTTTTCCTTGAGGTCCCTGGTCCTTCCTCTGACCCTATTACTATGCTGATCTCTAACACAGTTCTTCAGGAATTCTATAGATCTTTCTCCTCATTTGCCTTTTTCCCCTTGCTGTATCTTGCCACTGGGCTGGAATCTAATCTTCTTTGATTATAAACTTCCTGAAACTCTTCATGTTATGCTGTCAGTGAAGAGTCTGATTGATTATTAGTTGTTTTTTTTTTTTTTTTTTTTTTTTTTGCTTAAAGGATAATTACTATGATGTGGAAGTAAAGGGTTTTTTAAAATTTAGTTAAGCAATTCTGTAGCAAAGATAGACTAAAAGTTTCTCTTTAACATATTCATCCTTGAAAATGGGAATCCTACGTTTTATTTTCTGTGCTAAGGATATTCAATGGGTAGCAATTTAACAATTTCTCTAAAAGTTTCTCCACATTTTCCACAGTTTACAGTCAACCTTAAACCTCGCCTCCTTTTTCCCTAGTATAGTTCTGAATAATATGAAACCCCTAATGTAATCATCATTGCTCAGAAGGAGGGCTATATATGACCCCATTACCTAAGGGCAATATTTGATATGTTTTTCCTCTTAGCATATAATCTTAGTATATAAATATATCTTAGCATATAAATAATGGGAACTGCACTTATCAGGGTTTTTTTAGAGGAACACATATAACATCAGATACACAAATGAATAAAAAATTACAGGTTAGCTTACAGTGGTCAGCCCCAGAGTCAGATGAGGAAGCATACACTCTGGGGGCCAATGGATTCAGTTCAATGTCTGGAGTCCACTGCAGTGTTCCATGCAAGTCTCGATCGGGAGGCTGACGGGCCTGCAATAGAAGGGTAAAGAGTCTGTGCCAGAAACCTGAAAGATCCAAGGCAGAAACCAAGTCAAAGAGTCTGCTCTGGAATCCAAGAAATGATGTTCAAGCCAAAGGCGAAGACTGGAGTCCCTCAGAATGAAACCTCATCCATTCTTCCTTCCCTTTTATACCAGCCAGCTGAAGAGTGACACTAAGTTGGGTCTTCTACCCTCTAGGTGCAGAATTACTAAGCTGATTAAGTTAAGTTTCTAAATACCTCAAGCGGACATAGTCAATCCATCACTATACGAATCTTTATATACTAGGAAAGAACCATATGGATAAGATTCCAAGGATCTGTATATGCCTCATTTAAACCATAGCATTCTGTTAAACTTCACAAAACTTCTAAAACTCAAACAGTATTGCCATCCAACATATATCATTATTTTTTTTTCCTGTAAGGTTTGGGCTCCATATGGCGAAACTCCTTATAATAATAATTTTTGTTCAGTAACTTCTGAGAATTATAGGAATTTTTTATTAAAATAAAAATGAAATATATAACTTTTAGCCAAATAAAAAATCAATGAATATTTATAACTCAAAAAATAAATTTCCAATTTTGATAGTTATGGAAGGCATGGAAATAATTTATGATATTTCTGCTAGCAGAAACTTTTGGAAAACTAACCTGCTTGAAACTTGACAATACGGAGATAGACCTGGCAGTAACTTAGAGATATTAAGTGACTGGCTTTATGTGCCACGGCAGTGAACAGAGTACTAGGGCTTCCAATTCCAAGCCAAAGATTTCCCTCATTCACATATTTACATCTGCGTGATTTGAGGGTTTCAGAGTAATTATTCACGTACACCCAATCCTAACATTCCCTTATTTATCCAGTATTCCATAAGCCTTCTCAAGTTGTCTCCTACAGGTAGGCCACACTTGTATGCACCTTGAGGATTTTGAAACTTATCTACAAATCCCACTGAGTCATATTTTTTGTTGTTTTGTGACCCAATGATGGCATATTACTTCAGGACTCAGAGGATCCCACAGAGACAAATAGCTCAGAGCTTCTTGTTCTCAGCAGCATGCAGTAGTCAGATAAAATATGTTTGTGATACAGGTTAAGCTTTAACAAAACAGTCTCCCTGCAGGATTACATTTTTCTGCTTCTAGTGGAAGGAAACAAGAGATTGTAGATAGAAATGCACATTAATAGTTGAAAAGACTTTCAGTAAACAAAAGCAAAAGAAAGATAGTCGTATAATAAAACCCACCCAGGAGCAGTCTCAAAAATATGTGCACTTGGAGCTGTGATGGAGGGAACTGTACAAAAGGAGTAATATGTGGTATTCAAGTATAAGGGCAGTGGTGAAGCTACTCTGCAATGAGCAAAATTCCATATTGACCACTCATGACTTCTTACTGCATCATTTATACATTTGGAGAGAACTAAAAATGCAATACTGTATGGGTCAAACAATTGTAAAAGGCCATCACATTTTCATTTGTTATTCAGACATTCAGTTTGTACTTATTTCCTCTCTGAATTCTAACACTCACTGTTACTTTGAAAACCCTATAGTTTTAATTGTTATTGATGTCTCAAACATTGACTTTATATATTCATTCAGTTGAAGGTGAAGATTTCAACAAGATCTTGTCTCCTAATAAGTTGAGTTCTTTTCCTGTATAGGTTGCATTCTATAGCCTAAGCACAGAATCAGACAGAAGATATGAATTAAATGAAATCATGTGATCATACAATGTCCAAGAATAAAAAAAAGTGATTCTGAGTAGTACAGGAATTGCTAGAATTTAAACCAATAACTTTTCCAGGAGTTACATTTTCTGAATCTAAATTTCCCTGATGAAATGTTAATTTATTAGTAGATGTCATGACCATCACTGATAATTGGTCCCACAGAATTCTTGAAATCAACCTTGTTAGCATGAGCAGAATTGCTTCTCACCTAATTTACATGCTGAAATCCTGACCCTTATTAATGTAAAATGTATCCCATTTTATAATTAGCAAATTTCAAAAAATAATTACTTATAGTTAAAGATCAGGTTGTAAAATGGGTTCTAATTCATTAAGTGGATCCTAATTCAATAATGTGCATCTTAATCCACTATGATTGGAAAACTATGAAGAATCACACATGAACATATGACAAATATAGTTGATGGTTTGATAAATACAACCAAGGAATATTATGATTTCCAGCAAAAGACCAGAATCTAGGGGAGATACGTAGACCAGGTTCTTTTTTATAGTTCTTTGAAGGAACTCATTAAACTTCTGGTATCTTGAAATGTGATAATAATTTCTGCTGTTTTAAGCCACCAAGTTTGGGACACTTGTTAGATCAATCAATTCCAGAAAACTAAAATATTTGCAAATTCAGGTTCTATGTTCAAAATGTTATAGAACTGGCTTTCTTCTATGGATTTTAAAGAACATGACACTTGTACTGTGGGCGGCACCAGTATTGGTAAGAATCCCAGTCACTGGTTGGATTCACCACCACTCATAACAAAAGACAAGTTTCACCATTTATCCTGAGAAAGCAGGACTTTCAGGACAAGATGTATTTTTTCTCTGCCTGGATCTGCTAACATAACCAATATACTCAAAATTATACATACAATATTCTGATATCTACATTCACCAAATCATATCTGGACTTAAAGAAAAAATTATAACCCTAAGATTTTAGTTACCTGAATATCCTCTTTATTCATTCATATTTTTACTAGAGAGAGGATATAACATATGCAGCATAATAGTTTTTCTGAAGTTTATTCATATACTGTGATATGCCTGTTTTTGTATGGAACAATCCATCCATTTTTACTTCTAGAATAAGCACAACAGCAAACAGGGAAGTATAGTGTGATATCCACTTCTGCCACAGATAACTATATGAACTTTTATAAATGCAAAAATATATATAGACACACATATATATGAATAATACTTTCTTACTTAAATTTCTCTCATTGCTGAGACAAAATATCCAATGTGCAAAATTAAATAAGAAAGATTTATTTAGCTCAAAGCTTGTGGAGGTTTGAATTGGTATTCAACTGGCTCCAAGGGCGGATGCCATGGCAGAAGGGTGACTGCTCATGGAAGTAGAGGAGAGCAAAAGCAACAAGTACAAAAGGGGGAAGCAAGTCCCCTTTCCTCTTAGATTGTATACAGGCTACCTATTCTAGGGCAGATGTAGCACTCATAGCTTTAATCTCAGCACTAGAATATGAACAAATAATAAACTCTAGATTCAGCTGCCTCTGAAGAGCCCACCTCCTCCCCAACCACATGAGACTTTGAGGGGACATTCAGATGCAAACCATAATATTCTACTCCTGATCCCCAAAGACTCATAAACATCACTAGTTATACAAAAACCATTTGGTACCTCTCTAAGAGTTGCCAAAGTTCTAACAGTTTCAGCATTGCTGAAAAGTTCAAGTTCCAAGTCTCCTCTAAGATGTAAGATATTGAATTAATGGATCAAATTGGTCCAAGGCATTTCCAATTTCAACTTTATAAACTCTTAGCTGTGATCCCTTGTACACATAAAAAGAAAGATAAACACTGCCAGCATTCATGGTCCAAAACAGATGTTTACATTCTAAAAGTTACAAGCAAGGAAATACAAAGGCATAGGACCAAAGCAAGCACAAAATCCAGCAGGGCAAACATTGCATCCTGTAGCTACATGTGTAGTATCTAGGGCAATTTGTGGCAAGTTTTAACTTCAATAGGCTTACGTGCCCCATCCTCATGACACTTCTGGTATTCATAGCTCCCAGGGTTGCTCTCTCGGGTCCACTCTGCTCCCTCCTTGTAGTTTGCTCTAACGACCCACATTCTTGACTTTTTTAAACTTCTAAAGTCTCCCCTGCACCTTTGGCTTCACTCTTACAACTTCATATGCTGCCCTTTCAGGACCATGCTGCTTGACCTCCTAGATCTGCTTCTGAAGTTACAACGGAAGCCTTCTTAACCCCACAACTTATGCATTCTGCATGTGTGTAAAATCAGTGATAATGTCAAGAACTGCTGCCAACTGGAGCAATAGCCAGGCTTCCTTCTCTCTCTTGGTTGTAGGGTTGAGTGTCTGGATCACTGAGCACTATGAATCCAATTCTGAGGAACAAATTCTCTATGCCACTGTCATTTTGGAACCTGGTCTTCTTTGGCGTTCTCTTCAAAAAAATAATTTGCCTTTGCAATTTTGAGGCTTCAGAAGGTGAAGACTTGCTGCTTCTTGTGATTCCCTCAGGCCATCTTTTCCAGTCTCCTATTCCACCTCAGCAGTCAAGGTCTCTTTTCCTTTAACATTGCAGTCCACAGTTTTACTGGAGCATCATTTTGGCAAAAAATAATATTTTAATTTTTCTACTGGCTTCTTTACTCTTTATTCTCAGCATAAATCTGACTAAAAGCCCCCAGTAGTAGCCATGCCACAACCTCAAAATTCAATTTCCTTGAAATTTCTTCTGTCAGATTAGTGTGTTACCTTTAACTTCAGTCAAAAACATAGTCTCCACATATATAACATGCAGTCAAGTTTTCTGCCAAAGCATAAGATATATCATCTAGAATCCAGCAACCAGTGTAGACCTTCTTTCCCCCTGAAATCTCCCAAGTCTGATTTTACCTGCTGGATTTCCTATCAGATCTTCTGAGCTCTGATTAGAATTCTCCAAAAAACAACAGCCTAAGGTGTTCCCAGCTCTACTCTTTCAGGTGACATCTCTGAACCTTTCCAAACTCTTCTCACAAGCATTCCCAAAGGTTCTTGAATGACATTATCAGGTAGTCACAGCAACAACTATATTTCTCTGGTATAAATTCTGTATTTGCTACTTTTCTCTCATTGCTGAGACAAAATATCTGATGCCCCAAATTAAAGGATGAAAGGTTTATTTGCCTCACATATTACATATGCTTTAGTCCAAATTTGGCTGGCTGCAAGGCAGGGTCGCATGGCGGAAGGGCAACAGTTCATGGTGGCTGGAAACACAGCAAAACCAGCAAGAGCACAAGAAGGGAAGCAATCCTCTTTCCCTACCTTATACTGTATGCAGGCTACCTGCCCTAGGGCAAGTATAGCATTCACATCTCTAATTCCAGCAATAGACAATGAGCCAATGATAATGTCTAGATTCTACCACCTCCAGAATGCCTACCTCCATTGAAAACTTGAGACTATGGGGGACATTCAGACATAAACTATAATGGACTGAATCAACATTAAATGATAGGATATCACTGAGATGTATATATATATATATATATATATATATATATATATGATTATTTGTCCATGGCATTTCCATTTTCAAGTTTTAAAACAGCTGTGTTAGGCAGGGGCTTAGCTTAGTGGCACAAGCAAGGAAAAGGTCGGGAGTTTGATCCCCAGTACCAAAAATAAAAATTAATTCTGCTAGAAACTATTTACCAAGTATTTATTTATTTATGCATTCAAAAACTGAAGACTGAGTACAGGCTATATAACAAGCATGTTCCTAAGTCCTACTGTCTCAGATTCTGCACTCTAGTGGAATAGAAAAGTAATAAACAGAAAGTCAGTAAATCTACATGAGACTATTAGATACATAGCTGGTACAAAGCAAATGAAATAGAATGCAGTGAGAGCACTGGGAGACTTTGACTCAATGGACTTTCACTTTGACTGGATGAAGAAAGAACTTTGGTCAGTGACGCTGCAGCTGACACTAAATGACAAGAAAGAGCCAGCCAAGTTAAGATCACAGACTGCACAATGATCTTAAAACAAGAGGAAGTTCATTTGGTATAGGCAAATAAAAGCAGTCAATGTCACTGGTTTACACGTGTGCAGTCAAGATGAGGGTCAGCTGAACTATTGTCAGAAAGACCGATGCTGCAGAAGCACAGGAGCATAAGTTCCCGGGATAGAATAATGGCAGAGTTTTGGAGGATATTTAATTGGAGAACGATATGATCTTATTTTTCCAGTAATGATATATATGCTTGCTTCAACAAGGCAAATTAATGTCTAATGAGAAAATACAGTTTTTTATCCTTTTGCTTTTAGGTGCTTTCTTGCTTTCTTGTACTCCTTGTCTTTCGATATTTTTTTTTCTTTCTTTTCTTAACTTTGTTTTATTTTTCTTATCTCTACCTCCGTCTTCCAGTGCCTGAGACACACATTATGGCAGAGGTTATTACAGTGGAGGAGAAGAGAGTCACAGACCCCACTAGGGGTCACTTCTGACCCACTGATGAGGCTTTAATTCTGCAGCTTTGCCTTGGGTAAGGAGCCAGCCCACGAGATGGTTTTTCTTCTGTCCCTATCTTTTTCTACCTTTATGACCCCCTAAGGACTCAAGTCAAAGACATTTTCATCCACATCCTCTCTGGAATCAAGCCACTCCAGGAGCCAGGCAGGCTATCAAAACAAGCATGCCCCAGGTGCCGTATTTTGTTCAGAGCACTGGCACTCTTGAGCTGGAAACTTGGCTTCACGACAAAAGTGGCATCACTCTGTAGAGTGGAATGTCACAGGAAAGGCCATGATTGTTCAAGGAAGGCCTGGCTGTCTGTCTGCCTCTTGCCAGTACCCTGGAGGGTCTGCATCCTGCCTTTCTGATCTTCCTTCAATTGTCTTCACACAGAGTTTAGTACCCACATAAAGACACAGACTTGCCCCTGGCCTTCTGCTCCAAAGTGAATCTGTCTGATTTATATACTAGTTGGTAGCTTCCAAACGGAAGGTTTTACAAACCAGAATAATTTTAGAGACCTGAAGGACAAGTTGGTCTCTTTGGTACTCTTCCTTGTCCATGTATATGCATATATTTAAAATTTCCAAGCTGAGCCCAGGTCTGTATCTATTAACACATCTGAAATGAAAAGGAAAAGCTAACCTTTAAACATTTTACCCCACTAATTGGTTATAGGTGCTTCCTCAAAACACCAAAGCAACAATTTAACTTGTTATAGATACATTAGAGTTGAATGAGAAATTTGAGAGATTATTTTTTTACTATTTTTTATTTGTGCTCAAAAAGCTTACATATATATTCATGCTGTGGAATGTTTTGGCCAAATTATGATTGTTTGAACTGCTTGATATAAATGGGTATGTGTATCTAGTTAAATATGCAACTATTCATTTCATGTTTTTTCAGTTTGCCCTGCACTTTTGCAACTGTTTCCCCATGTTTCAGATTTACTATTTTTCTCATTATGGAGAAGAATTTTAAGTTTCATTATGATTATTAGATTTGCAAAAAGTAGTATGTCTAATATAAGATCAAGAACTAGGCCTAATATTTCCTGATCTTAGTTGAAATACAGTGCTCTGTATGCCAATGTTTGCAAGTTTTTCTGTGCAGGGAGAGCTAGTGAGCAGTTAGGGTGTGTGAGTCATATGTTCTTTGTGACAACTGCCTTACTATTTGAAGATAAAAGGAGCCTCAGATGATATAAAATTGAACCAATTATGTTCTGTCACACAAAAATCTTTATATTCGGGGCTCTCAAATTTCCATGTGTCATGAAATAATCTCCTTTTATTTTTTAACCACTTAGATAGGAAAAAATATTCTTAGTTTAATTATTCTGACAAAATATGGACAATGGTTTGGTGAGCTGTCTGAAATATATTATGATCCTGACAGCTGAGACTTGAGTTAATTTTACACCTTTATGGAATGGGCAATTTAAAATCTATAGAACAATTCTCCTCATTCTAAATCATTAGCTGGGTCTCAGGAATTTGTCACCAGGGATTAATTTCTGTCAAGATTGTCTTGTAGGAAAACAAAATGAAAATATTAATCAAATAGGTGAAACATAAAAAGAGCACCTAAATTGTGTTTTTAAGAAATATGTAATGAAGAACATGATTTGCCTTCTTAATAATAATTACTATTGATAAATTCTATGAGTTTCTGTAGAACTTTCAGAAAAATGTCAAAGAAAAATATTAAAACCTGTCATAGAACAGTTCAATTGTAATAGACCAATGAAGAAATGTTGCAGACACAAATAAGAACACCGCTCAGCAAAGAATAACTCTCACTTTTTTGACAATTTAAGTTAAATTTTACCCATATAGTCCCAAAGGTAGCAATTCTCACAACATAAGCATAGTGACACCTACATATAATCCCCGGGCCCTGAAGTCTGAGGAAGGAAACGCACAAGATCGAAGTTATGTAAGCAACTTAGACACTTTAAAGCAAAATGTACAAGGGGTGAAAAAGTAGATCAGTGTGAGTCCTTAATAACAAGAGAATAGGTAAAAATGTAAATTACCAGTAGTCCAATAGTCGATTGTATAAATGCTCCAATCATCCATATTAATCACTAATTTCTCTCTGTCTGTCTCTCTTTCTGCCTCTCTGTCTCTGTCTCTATGTCTCTCTCTGTCTCTCTGTCACTATCACTGTCTCTGTCTGTCTGTCTGTCTGTCTGTCTGTCTCTGTCTGTCTGTCTGTCTGTCTCTCTCTCTCTCTCTCTCTCACACACACACACACACAGACACACACACACACACACACAATACTACAGAATATTACAAACTACACTAATTACTTTTGGATTTGCACATGGCTTCTGAAGCAAGAGAAGGGATCCACCCCAAATTTGGTCCTTAATTGGAGAGTCACCACAAGACATAAGTAAACCTAAATTAAATACCAAGAAAATGGAAAATATCTCATTGATATTTCATCTCAGTCATTGCTCAGATAACATTTTTGAGCTCTGTTTCTCTTCACGTTTCCATTTAAAACATTACTATATAGGATATGGGGATACAGATTTTCCTCTAGGTCAAGAGCAACTGCATTTTTAAGGCTGTCTGTGCTTTGAGAAATGCAGACTTAGGGACAAGCACAGGTCCTTTGGTTTGTCCTCCATCCAGAAAGGACACTGGGATGCTTTGATTTCTCTTTTCTGTCATTTTAAAAATTGTTCAGTTTCTAATTCCCTCAACATGATTTCCCTAATTTTACCTTTGAATGAATCTTTCCCTTCCAAACAATGAAGGTCCATCTATGGGATGGATGTAGACAGAAGTATCTGAGAACCATGTCCCCCAGGGTGGCACCTGACTGGAGTCCTAGGAGTGGGCCATACCTTAGAGAGCCCCCAGTGACTCCCATGGTAAGTCACTCTTGGTTGATCTATTACTTTTCCAAATCCTGAGAGAAGGGGCAAAGCTTTATCTCACACTATTAGCAGAGACAAATCTTCTTGGCCTTCACAAACAATCCTCTTACAGATGACTCATGGGTTAGGTTTTTCAGTTAGATTTCCCCTTGCAGAATCAGAATTATTTTTAGTACTGAGAACTGCTGGAAGTGGAGAAGGGATATTTGCCTACTAATCAAGCCAGGAAACACTTGATAATGTGTATGGAAATTGTGCAACATACATTCCTTAATACTGCCGCAGTGTCTCTGCCAATCTCTGTAGGCTGTGAGCATTTTCTTCATCACGGAAATAACATTTTCAAGTCACTTGTGTTGGCTACAGGGAGCACAGGTGGTCAGAGCTTGTTTTGATATCAATTCAATGGTAACTCAGAAAACATCTGTAAATCAAAGTTTTTAAAACTACCAGGCTCTGTTGTCTAATTCTAAGAGTGATGAATCTTACAGTGACCTCTATATTTACATAGGATCTAATGTGTCAGGCTTCCTAGAAACTAGAATCTATTTTACCTAACTAAAAGCTATGTAGACAGAATGTAGAATGAATATATGTTTATCTCTATTGAATGGTAACTTTGTAGCATATATAGTATTAAAATATTTCACAACAAGTCTGGAGGAAAGGTCTATTGTCAACGTTGCTTTTATAAATCAGCAAAGTAAGGGTCAGTCAGACTAATTAATTTGACTATGATAAGACAGTTCTTCAGAGAAAAAGAATGAACCTAAACTCAGAATGATAGACTTTGTAGTCTCGGAGAATAAAGTCATGGAAACATTTAGATATAAGTGATAAAGATATTAAAAATGGTTATGACAAATCACTATAAAAGAGACAATTTTTCACTTGACCTATTTCAAAGAGGACTTTTTTTTAAACACGTATTCAACTGTGTAAGAAATGAATTTTACACTTTCTTGTGATTTTTTTAATCATTTGAGTATGTTCACTGAACACATATTGACTGACAGAGTTAGCCAATGGTGAATTAAATGCACTTGGGTCTTATTTCATGGAACTTTTAGTTCATCTTTAAAAAGACTTTTCTTGTTTTCAAGGCCCTACTCCTTATAACATTATAGAAACTTCAAATTGAAAGGAAATCTAAAGACCATTTCTTCCATTCCCTTTTGCTCTTTTTTCTACAGATGCTGTTTGCCGAATCAGCATTGCAGAAGATACACTGACTGTAGTCCTTTGAAGATTCTGAAACTTTGCACCTTTTCTTCTTTCTAAAAAGACTGATTATCTGGTCTCTAAAAAAATAATTCTACAGAATAAATATATATTAACAATTAGGCTACAGGTTAGATTGGCAGCATGGAACAGTTAAAAAAATGCCTGGACTTAACACAACTTTTTTAAAAAAACAGTTCCCTTCTCTTTCCATCATGCCTTCCCCTATCCCTTCATGTACTAATAAAGAGTAAATAAAATGAGGGAAAAAAATCTAGATAGCCAGGTGTGGTGGCACATTTTTTTTAATTTCAACACTCTGAAGCCTGAGGTAGGAGAATTGCCAAGAATCTGAGGGCAGCCCATGAGCGAAAGATGAGCCTAAAGTGCCAGAGCTTTGTCTCAAAAAGAGCTTGTCTGTGTGCATAGCAGTGCCTGGCTGTGGTGGCTATGCCTATCTTGCAGTCAGCTACATTTCTAGATCTTTTGCCACGGAGTATTAAGCCAGTTTTATCTGTTCTCTACTTGTACAAATTCAACACATTAGAAACTCAACCGATTCCCTCTCTTCCTTGAGAGATTGACCAGGTTAAATAGCTATTTATAATCTTTCACCTATGTCCATCAAAGTTATCCACTGATGTTTTGATGAAGGCAGAATCAAATACTTGAGCCATCCTCCAATTTACCACTGATCCGCTAATTAGCATGTCTTTTAAACAGATGTTCAGTTATCTATTTGTAGGCTAATTCATAACTTAAAATTTGTAAACAATGAGATAATAATTTAAATACATAGTCAAATAAAGGCAGCATTTCTTTATGCCTACATCTCACCTGCCATCTATACTGGGTCAGGAAACGTGCCTCTGAAGCTATCTAGATTTGGGCCCTAATCCAAATTTATCTACATAATAAACATATGATTTTGGACAAGTCATTTTAACTCAATCATATTATTGTGTGGCATCAAGTTTGCATATCAGTACATATTTGACAGTGCATAAAAATATAGAGTACAATTCCTGACACATGGTTGGAAATAAATAGCTGGTGACTAGGATTATTGCTATAGCTGTGATTAGTATTATATTTAAACATTGAAGCAACTTTAGATTCAAACTCATTTTACAGAAAACAATTCTGAATCTGAGATAGGTAAAGATGTTTTCCTAAGGGTTCAGATAGTTGAGATTTACTGTACTATGTTTGTTAGCAGAAATTAAAAATTGTACTTAATACCTCCACCTCTTCTCCATTGTTTTCCTTATTTGTAATCTAGAATCTGACTGACAACTTCAATTTTCCTCTAAGCTTTTCATTTGGAAATACTTTCCTATGCTCACACTGGAATTTCCAAACATCTCTTCTTTTAACTCTTCTTTCCTTCGCTTCTCTTGATATTGCTGAATCTCTTCCAATGGTTTGAAACTTCCTTTTTTGACTTCCAAGGAAGTAGTCTCCACACTTTCACCCTTGTCTATTTTAATTCCCTCTGCTGGTTTTTCTTCTTATCATAAAAATAGAGCTACATTTCAGCCTTTTCTTTTTCTGGCCATCCTTCTTATCTCAAGCAATCTGTTCTATTCTCACAGCCCCAGCAACAACCTTTGTGTTAGTTATTCATAAAATAATTCCTCTCACCATGATTTCATGTGACAGAAATACGTTTCGTTCCCTGATAATTCATGTACTTTTCTGACAGTTGCCAAACTTCTTCGAGTTAAGCAGAGCCACAGGACTGTATTTGGCTCCTGGATTGTAAGATAAAATGACACACGTCAGACCTGCACCAGAGCACGGCCATGAACTTAGAGTCCCTACACTGTCTCTTCCCCTGATGTTGAGTATTGAATGCCTCGTGCCTGCAGTGATGAAACTGTGTGACACTGCATTGCCATTAGCTCAAGCACTTGGCCACTTAGAGCAGATTCTCGCACTGACCTTTTAGCATCAGTTAGAAATACACATGATTGTGAGAAGCCATTGGGATTTGGGGAGTTATTTGTTTTGTTTTTATAACCCTGCTTATCATAATCAATAAAACTCACATGACATTTGATTCCAGTAGTATCCTAATGTTCCTACATGGATGGATTGTCTTTGAGTGGAACCAGATCCAATTAATTTCTATGTTCTATTTTTTATTCTGTAAAATATCTGAGTGAGTTGCCAAGCTTATCACTGTGTCTTCTTTTATGCCCGTTCTGCAGATGGCAATGATCTCCTGTATTGGTTTTTGCCTCTGTCTTAGTTACTTTTCACTCCTCACTGAGACAAAATACCTGAAGCCCAAATCTGGGAAAAGAAAGGTTTATTTCTTACAGTTTTTGGAGGTTTCAGTCCACACTCAGTTGTCTCCAAGACAGGCAGGCATGGCTGGTCTGCAGTTCATGGCGGCTACCAACAGCAAACTCAAACCAGCAAAGAGAGAGACACACCTTCTTCCTGCCATTACATCACATCCTGGCTCCACCTCTTTGTGGGTGGAGCACTGACACCATCAATCCAAGCACTATACAATGAACCATCACAAATGAACAATGCAAATTCATGAGTCCTGGGGGACACAAACATAAACCATAACAGCCTCTATTTACCAAGTTAATATCCTCATTACTACACCCATTATCACATCACTTGCTTTCTAGAACATTTTCCTCTCCTTAACTCTATTATGTCACTCACGATACTATACAAAAAGAGTGCTCTCAATCTGTCAATATTCCTCTTTACGTACTATTTTATCAAACAAAGTTACAGACACTCTAAAAACATATTGGACATTTACCAATCACTGGGTACTATATTTTGATGGTAGCATGTTTTACCTGAAATGTATTTAAAACTGTGTGTGTGTGTGTGTGTGTGTGTGTGTGTGTGTACTTAAATCTTCCTTATTCTTCAATTTTAATTAAAATTCTAAGTGATCATTCATAGAATGTGAATTATGGTAAAAGTAATCCCAAATCAGAGAAAGCTTTCACAATATAAATGTTACTTTTCACAATGCTTTCTGCAAGTAATGCTCTTACAGCACGTGTGCATGATTTATCATCTATCCATCATACAGCATTATGTCAAGTAGATTGTGCAGTTGTTAAAAGAATAATCCTGCCATTTTCTTCTTTATGTCTCTTTCAGTCACACTGTACCTAGACAATGACTTTCAATACATGTTTTACAACTATTTGAAGTAAAGACTAAATCTCTGTTATCCTATTCACATCTCAATTTTCTTTGCTAGCTACTCCCCAAGCATCTACTTAATGAGTCTTTCAAGAATCTTTGAGATACTGACAACAAGATTACTGGTTTAAAAGGCTCAGAAGTAATCTCTCACTACTTTATTAAATTTGGTATATTTGCTTATCTTTGGTATCTGAGAACATCTTGAAATATTGACAGTGTATCAGTAATCCCAACACACACTATTTGTATGTGATTTGCACTTGAAACTTGAACTCATTAAAAGCACCTCTTGCTCTCCTACAAATAACTCTCTAATCCTGGGATTAGGTTTCTCTTATGTATTTAATTTACCATTTTCTTTATTAGGGGAATTCTCTTAAAAGCAATAGGAGAATCAGAGAGAAACAGTGCTGCTTTCTCCGTCAAATTCTTGTGTTCATTACATGCTCCCAAAGCAGTCAGTGCCCTTGTGTTTTTATTTTTTGTTCTCTCTTATGCCCTACCTTTTTCTCTCCATTTCTCTCTCTCTCTCTCTCTTAGAACTACAAATGCCATTTTGGCTTTTCTCTATAAAAACTGACACTTTTAGCCAAGTAACTCATGTCTACTTGGCATGATGCAATAAAGTTTAATTTCCCTGCAAAGCAGGTGGCTCACCTTGTAATTCTTTTATATCTACTCCTTCGTGTATAGTTCCTCTCCAAGTGTCTGCCTGCACAGAAAATCTGAACAGATCAACACCCAAGAAAGAGACTGAATTAATTAATAATGAAAGGTTTCTTTACAAATAAAAACCAGAACAAGATAACTTTGTTGTCAGAATCTACCAAGTTTTTAGGGAAGGCATAATATCAATTCTTAAACTATCCACCGCTGGCGCGGGGAACTTAAAAGGGAATGAATTCTCATAGATTCATTCTCTACAGTCAATGTTACACTCACACCGAAACCAGATGAGTACACAGCAAAAGAAAAATTCTATAGGTCTTGCAAATCAAAAGAACATACATACAAAAGGCATCAACATAATACTAATAAATCAAATCCAGCAACATACTGAAAAGATGTGGCATAAACATGGTTTATTTTAAGAATGAAACCAATGTTTAACATACATAATAAGTGTAATACAACATGTCCTCACAAAAATAAACAAAAATTCATAGCACTATCTCAATAGATACAGAAAAATATGCTAAAATTCAACACCCTTTAGTGGTAAAATATCTGAAAAAATTAGGCTTCTATAAACATAATTCAATAGAGTAAAGCTATTCTGCAGAAAGGGGAAAAACTGTAAGCTTTTCTTTTAAGATCTCAAACAAGGCAAGGATATTCATTTTTATTCCATGTAGTCCTAGAAATATTAGCCAGAGAAATTAAACAAGAAGAAGTAATCAAAATATACAAATAAGCGAGGAAGTAAATTTGTCACTATTTGAAGATGGTATTATTTTATATATAGAAAAACACAAAAGGTCCTCCAAAGTCTATTAAGATGTTAATCAAATGTAATATTATTAGAGGATATAAAATTGGTATGAAAATCAGTAGTAGTTTTATACACCAAAAACTATAAACTATGATATATATGAAAAAATGTATGCAAAGATGTAAAAGATCTCTATAAGTAGTACTACAAAGCAGAAGTTATTGTTCTGGGAGATGGAAAGACCTCTCACATTCTTCGATGGAAAGAATTAGCATTATTAAATTTTCCATACTACCCAATGCAACTTACAGATTTATTACACACTCCATTAAAAACACCAATCATACTATTTCATGAACTGGAATATAAAAGCACATTATAGATGACACAGAAGACCCTGAAACAATATTAAGCAAAAAGAACTAAGCTGGATATATCACACAGAAGACTTAACTTTGGAGAAAGGACAGAACTGGATATTCACAAGATTTAAATTTGACCCATATCTCTAACTCTATAAAGATTAATTCAAGGTGTATTAAAGATCTAAATGAGACCTGAAACTTAAATAGCTGAAAAAAAAAATAATGGGGGATATTTCAAATATCTGTATAGGAAAGGAGTTTTTTTTTTTTTTGTGACCTTAAAAACACAGGGAAGAAAAATAAAAATAGACAAATGATATTATCAAAATAGGAAAATTATACAAAACAAAAGAGTTTAAAGATCAACAGAAGAGGCAACCTACAGACTGAGGAATTGCCTTTCTTCTTTCATTTTTGCAAACTATTTGTCTAACAAAGAATTGATATTCATTACGTATTAGGTATTTTTTAAAAACTCAATCATAATTTAAAAATACCAAATAATTCAATTGAAAAATACTGATGGATACAAATCAATATTTCTCAAAGAATTTCAAATGGCCAAAAATTTCATGAGGAGATGCTCAACTTCATTAGCTATGAGAGAAATGAAAAGCACAACAGCCATAAGAATTCATCTCCTTTAGTTAAAACGGCTTTATAAAAAACACAAAACTGAACAAATGTCGGTGAGGAGTGAATAGAAGTGAACTCTTAAATGTTATTGGTGGGCTGAAAAATAGATCCATTATGGAGAGTGCTATAAAGGTGCCTAAAAGCACTAAAATTGTCTCTGCCAGTAGATCTAGTCATCCTGCTTCTGGTTTACATGCTAAGCAGATGAAACCAGTATATCAAAAATACACCTTCATGTACATTTTGTTTCCTTGTTCACAATAACTAAGATAGAGATTAATGTAATGCCCATCAATGATGAATGAATAAAGAAAATGAAAACTCAATAGTATCTAAACTTACAAAAAGTAATAACATACCATTTGTAGCTAAATTGAAGATCCTATGTTGAGATAGATAACTCAGACATGGATATAAAATTGTTGCATGTTTTATCCTGTATGAGAAGTGTACTAAAAGATGACTTGAATGTATAATAGTGATTAATAGGATTTTGTCCTGATAAATCTGTAGGAGGGAGCTGCATGTACAAAGCTCTGCCATGTGAAATCAAGGTACCAGAGTCAGAAACAGGTTTTCTGATACCAGTTGTTCTTTCAATGATTTATTTCATTTCTTTATTTTTACCAGTATTCATAGAGAAATTTATTTCTATACTCCTGCATACAGATGTGAATATTTTGCACTGTGCTAAGTGATGGTGTTGAAAAGAGCTGCATGTTATCCTAAAAAAAAAATGATACAATCATGAAAATTTTAAAATGTAAGTTCAGCTGGGCATGGTGGCACAAGCCTGTAATTGCAGCAGCTGAGCATTTAAGGCAGGAGGTTCCCCATGAATTTGAGGTCAACCTGGGCTCCTTAAATTTTCAAGCCCAGCCTGACCTGCATAGCAAGACTTGAGGAAAAAAAAAGTCAGATTTAAGTTAAATGTTATTTTCACTTGTTGAAATTCTTCTTTATACATAAGAAGAGTTCTAGAAACCTGGAACCCACTGTATTTTAATCCAATGCATAATTCCTTTCCCTTAAAAAAAAGTCATCACCAAGCATCTTGGAAATCTCCCTCAAGTAAGCAATTAATATTTAATGTGAAATAATCTGACTTTGATATCACAAAGAATCCTCCATTTAGTGGCTTATTTCTCTGCTGTTCACTGCCTTTCTATATCCCTCAGACTACAAATCGGCTCCTCCCAATTTGGCATTGGATACTTTTATTCTTTCTTTTTCTGACTCTGCAGGACTTATATAGCAGTGAGTAATTTCTTTCCTTTTTGGTTTGGTTTTTTTTATCGGTACCAGAGATCGAACCCACGACCGCCTGCTTGCAAGGCAGGTGCTTATGCCGCTGAGCTAAATCCCCAGCCCCTGAGTAATTTCTTTCATCCAATAATGCTATCAAGTTTGTGATGGCTCACCTAATTGCACGATTAGACACAGTCAAGATGGGAGTTCATTTCGTGACAGATACATTCCTTAAACTACTACAGTAAACTGCAGGAAAAGGCAGTTAGCTAAAGTCTGGAAATCCTACTGCCAAGAGCCGAGCCTCTTCTGCCAAGCTATTAGTCTCCAATTGGCTTTGAAATCTAGTCTGGGGAGGGGATCATGAAATGCGCCCAAAGTATTTATAGACTAGACTGGTTTAGTATTAAAATGTATTTATAAAATGACCTTTACATAATCTACAAAATAAAAAACCAAGGTGATTTTTCTTTTAGAATTACTTACATCAAGAGACAGTTTTATGTGTTATTGCTGAATATTGCTCAGTCATAACTAAAAATAAATGTATCTAAATGAATAAGTAGTAAATATCACGGGGGAGAAATTTACTTGGGACCTCTCGTCCCAGTTATTGTTTCTGTTGAGTCAAAGACGCTTTCCCTTCATTTTCTGATATTACTGATCACAAAACTTCAGGCTTCAGCTGAAACCAGGCTTGACCAGAATAACAATGGCATTACTTCTAGTGCAAGAATGAAAAAAAAAAGGCTTTTTAAATTGAAAGTATTCTATACCATAGCATGCATTTTTTTGCTATGTTTGTTTTACCCTTGAAAATAATGTAACTAAATTAAACTAAGTAATATCTTGAAAATTACTCATACCTAAGTAAAGCTTTGTTCCGGATATTCTGTGCATCCATCAATAACTTCTTCCATTCTTTGCTGGGTTGAAACTGATTTCAAATAAAAGTCAAATTTTAATCTTGCACAGCAAATGCAAAATCATATTGAAAACAAATGTGATCTTTTACTACAAAAACAGCCTGATGTTATTTTTCCACATGCATGTTCTTCTCTAATTTCTCTCTCTTTTATCTTTAAAACCTAAAGTTCGCCCTGTCTGACTTTATTATACATACAAAAAACCTGCCTAGGTTTTGTCAAATGAAAATGTAGATCATTATGTAGGTGGCTGAGGAGATGCTAAACATGTAACAATACAGAGCTGGCCCTAGATTTGGAAGACTCGACTTCTGTGGCACCAAAGCTCAAATATATAGTATTTTCATTTCAGGAAATACGGTGAAATGTATGGCCGGTGAAAATAATTACTTCTCTGTGAAATTAAATAGCAGCAGAGGTATGAGTTTAAACAGCAGTATGGAGAGGGTATTTCAGTATTAAATGGTTCCCCAGTCAGTTCCCCAGTATTGACCTTCACAGATGCATTGCTTTTCTTCCCAGAATCACTATTCAGCAAGCCACATGACCTCCAAGCTCTGCAGAGGTATCTGTGTTCTCATACGGTTTTGAATCCTAAGTGAGGTGTAAATTAGTCCTGGCTAAATGTCTGCTGACCCTCAAGGGATGTGTGTATGATAATTACTTACTCTCTATGTCAGTGAAAATCCTTCAAGAGTCAAGAGTCAAGTAGTGAATGATGAGTGATTTATACAAGGAAGGCTTCACTAGTCTGTGTTTATAAAATCACTTCACCTCTGCATTTTGTGGATGACCTTGCTTCATCATTAGGACTCCACTTTTTTTTTTTTTAAAGAAAGACTAGAAATTTAAATTTTTATTCAGAGCATCCAATTATTCATTTTAAGATGTCACTCACTTGCTCTCACAAACTAGTCTGAGAGCTGGAAGCCAACCTTAGTGTCCATTATTCTTCATTTTCTGCTTCTGCTTGGACCACTCACTGCTCAGTAAAACTCTGGCCAAAGCCACCGATCCATGCCCGTCAAGCACATCACAGCCTCAGGCTTTAAGAGCATTTTTGATCCTCTGCAAACTCAGGCAAGCAGCCTCCTTCTTAACTCTGCTACAATTCTGGAAATATTTAAGTTTATTGGTACCGCTTAGGCATGCATAATGATGACACTGAAAAAGGGAATTTGTACCTGTACATGATGAACCTTGATTCTTTTTTCTCCATTTTTTCCTCTCTCTCCAAGTTTCTTCAAGCTTTGTTTCCATATTTTCCCTTTTCTTTCTTTTCCTCATCCTACTCTCTAGTTCTTCTCTCTATTTGCACATTGTCTTCCTATTTCACTACAGAACATGCATCTAGAATATACAGAGAACTCCGAAAAATCAGATCCCACAAACTTAAAGACCCAATCCAAAAATGAGCCTCTGAAATGAATAGACACATCTCAGATAAAGAAGTACAAAGGACCAATAAATATCTTTAAAGATACTCACTGGTCATTTGAGAGATGCAAATTAAAAACATTGAGAGATTCTATTTCACTACAAAAATAATGACTATTATCAACAAATCAACCAATTATAACTGCTGCAAAGTCTGGGGATAAAGAGTATTTTATACTCCCACTATTGGTGGGAGTATGGAATAGTACAATCACTGTGGAAATCAGTAATCACTCAAAAAATTAAATTAGAAGTTCCATTTGATCTAGTTATTTTCCTTCTTGGTATCTACCTGATAGAAATAAAATTGTCATTTCACAGCAATATACTCACACCTAGGTCTATAGTAGCACAGTTTGTGGTATCCAAATCTTTTAAAGCCCATCAACCCATGAATGGATAAAGATTTTGTTGGTTTGTTTTATATAGTAGATTACTATTCTGCCACAAAGAAGAATAAACTTCATACATTTCTTGGTAAGTGCATGCATGATAAGGCCATACTTAATGTGAAATAAACCAGACATATTGCATGGATTTTCTAGTATGAGAAAACAAAAATGTAAATAAAGACTAAAATGCTTACATATTCTGCTTGGTTTTGTTACTCACAATTTGAATCACTTTCCCTGGACCTTCATGCAAAAAAACATTTCAAAATATCTTCGAAGTATCAGTAGAAATTCAGGCATCCCTAGATTTGATGGGCAATGGAAACATTTCCAACATAAAAAACAATGAATGAACAAAAAGTATGAGAATTCCAAAATATGTATTTTTGCATCAAAACAAGTCTATATATTGTATCTGAATAATTACATATTATACTTACAATAAAAAGTGTAAAATGAGCTGAAATTTAGTTGGTATAAACAATCAGATTAGTTCCATTGAAGAAATGGAGAAGAGAATCTGAAGGCTTCAAGCAAAGAATATATTTACCTCGCCTCTGGTACTACAGTGCTTAATGACACCAGAAGCAACACTTCAAAACTAATATGTTTAAATATTAACTGTATCTCATTGTAAATTTTGGTTTCCTGATAGCTTATGACTTAGTGGACTTGGAACATGAGGCACCTAGGGTTTAGCATTACTGTGAAAATTTAGCAGCTGGGAGACTGTGAGCTGGGTACTTAATGTCTATATGCTTATTGTGTAAAATGGCTTAGTACCTACCTCAGAGGTACCATGAACCTATCATCAAAATATGTTAAATTCAGAGACAAATGACAGAAATCATGTGTGTAAAAAAAGTAAGCATTGGTAAAATAACTTGCTTGTAAGACTTGCAAACTAATGACATTTTTCTGTGAAGAGAGTATAGTAGTTTTTAGCTAGATATGACTTCTATGCTTTCAAAATGAAATACTTGTGCTGAAATTCAGCTACTCAAATTATAATATTCAGAGCAAAACTAAAAGTTCTGCTCAAGATGTATTACTTGAGATTTTTGCAGTCTTGACAAGGGGCAGGAAATACCGCAAACACAATAAGCATGCAATTCTTAGGAAATTTTCTTTTTAATCATGTCCATTCAAGAGTCTCTCCCTACTTATTATGTGTAGAAACTGATCCAAAATGTTCGACTACAGTTTTATCTAATACCTGCAGGTCCATCTACCTGTGCTTCTCATCCTCAATTAAACTCACAATGTTCATAAAAGGTGGTCTTTTTCAAACCACAATTTATCAACTTATGATTAAGCCACAGATTGTCCAAAAGAGTGACATTTTTCAGATAATTCACACAGTACAAACGTATCAATTAGAAACAGCTTTGTATTTGGATTAGTCCCTTGGGACTCACATTTGAGAACACGGAGGGTTTCCAGGACATATTTAAAGTAGTATCACCTGCATAGGCACTAGTCAGCCACTGCACCTAGTTGGTAATTCCCTAGTAATCAAAGACAGCTGTCTTGTCATTTTCAATAATTTAAAGTCATTGAAAATTGTAAGCTAGTTAGATCACAATGATATCAAACAGAGAAAGATTGAAACCATGAAAGATGGAAAGATTGAGGAGTCAAAAAAGGGGAGAAATGGAAGGGAAGAATGGAAGGGGAAATAGGCAGATGTGATCTGGAAGAAAATAGCCTTTATGATTTATGTAGAAGACATATGCAAAGGATATTTGGTTCAATTTGGCAATAATTGGAAATATATTGAAGAATATAGACCTTAAAGGGGGAAATTTAAATTTGACATGAGGAGTGTGTATTCAAATCAGTATAATAAATATGGTAGAGAGTAATGTGACCCACTGGCTAAAACCAGAAATGTTACAGGGGGCATACATCAACTTTTCATTCTTAGTCACCTAGACAAACAGTAACATTATTAGTCTATAGAATGGGATTTTCAAATACAGAAATACAATTATTCTTAGAGAAATGATCATGTGAGATGAATGTAACTTGACTTCTCTTTAAACATGAAGGGATCCTTAGGGGATGGCTACTTCCCAAGGCAAAGCTAAGAAGTGAAAAGAAAGTAAAATCTGGCCCAGTAAGTTGACTTACATTGTTGAAGAGATAATGTTTTAGTATCAAGGAAAGCAGGTGGTCTGTGCGTAATTTTGAAAAAAAGCAAAACAAAAACTGAGTCACACATGCTTTGGCTGCTTTAATTGACCTCTTCCAAGGAAAATACTCCTAACCACTTCGGGAAACTGGCTACTACTTGAGTGTCGTTTAAAGCTCTCCAGCACATTTTAGCTTGAACTAAAGAGTGCAGTGCTTTGGATATAGATAGAAACAGTCATGTCAATAAATACACATCACATGCAATACACATACTAAAGGGAAATAATTTCATTTCTTTTTTCTACAATTTGTATTCCAATCTGAGCCACAATTTACTGAAATGTATAAGTAAATCCATGCTAATCTACGTATACAACAATCCAGAGATAATTACAAATATTTGGTTCATATTTCTAGAGTTTCATTTATATATGTGTCCTTACTTTCATATATTTTATGCAATAAGCCTGGATTATATGCATATGTATTTATATGTTTTATGCAAACAGCACATATAATAAAAATATAAATAATAAATTTAATTTATATAATTAATTAAATTTAATTAATAAAATAAATATAAAATTACTTGTGCTTTTTATTTCTAAATAGCTGATCATTGCTTTGGTATTAGGAATTGAACCCCACACCTTCTCACTGACCTCTGCAGCCAATGTTAATTTTTCATTGAGGGAAGATCTCCCTAAATCATAAAACTATCCAGGGTAGGCTTGGACTTGCAAAATTAATTCCTCAACATCCCAGAGTGCTGAGTGTATACGTGTGAGTCATCATGTCCAGAAATTTTTAAAAAAATTAATGTTTTCTAAAATGTTATAAAACAGAGAAAATGTAATGACCTTCAATGCTCTGATCACAGAACTTCAACAATTGTCAATGCAATCATGTTTCACCCATACCTAACAAATTACCAAAGCAATAATCCTTAATCATTGTAAATAATTGCCAGATTTTGTACCAGTTCATTGACAGCTGTCTCTAAACGTATTTTAGAACAGTTCTTTAGTTGGCTTTGAGCATACCTGCACCTTCTCTTTTTATTTAAATTCTCTAGTAACAACAAAGTATATAATAATGTACATCTCAAAATAGGCAAGGGTAAATCAGAGTAGCTGGAGCTATCCTTCAGAGTCCTCTGAAAAAATGTCTTTCAACTCTTCGACCCAGTGATCATGTTGCCCTGAAGTTAAAATGTCCAGGACAGTCTTTCCAGGGTCCCCCAGCTACAGGTTCAAGTACGCATAGGCAGGTGAGACTCCATCCAATTGGGGAGATTTCTTATGTATCAAGGCAGTGGATGGAATTGACTCCTAGGCTTCTCCTACCCTTATTGCCTGTCTGTAAATTTTAAAACCATCTTTATTAACTTGTGTACCTCGTGGAATTTGAGAAGCTCCTCATCAGTATACAGTGACACTGCTTCACAAATAAGGATTTAAAAACAATTAAAGCATAACAATATCCTTATTTTAATCTGAAAATTACTAAAAGTCTTAATATAATCAAATATCAATTGATGTTGAAACCTCTCTGCTTGTTTTGTCAGCCCTTCTTGTTCACTATTTGCATCATGACTCCAAGAATATTAAACATTGTATATACCTTAAATTCTTTTTAGTCTGTTGGTTCTTACTTTCTTATTCCATTTTTCTTTCTTGTAATTCATTTGATGAAATGCCTGGATACTTTGTTCCATGGAAATTACTCAAGAAAGTCTTTTATCGGATTACATCCCTATGAGATTATTCAATATATTCTTGTAGCCTTGCATTCCCTCTGGTCTGGAATTCAATCTAGGGCATTGATTGGATTAGTATTAAATTGTATAATATTTCATCGTATACAACTTTTAACCATTTTCATAGTAATTGATATTTTAACAATGACTAGTTTTATGTTATAAATATTACTCAATGAAATTCCACATGCATGTCTTTCTACATAGTTCTTTGATTATTTACTTAAGATAAGTCTTAAAATTTATATTGCAGAACCAAGTATATAGATATGTGTTGGTACATATTGCTAATTTGTGTCTTCAGTAAATGACCTGGGTTTTGAATTTTACTTGGCATTCCTGAAGATTTATTTCCACGTATGAATTTTTAAAATTTTTTTTCAGGTAACACTTTTAAGTTTGCCCTCACTAACTTGTATTTTTATTATTAGTGAGCTTAAATAACTTACATTTTAATTACATTGTATAAAAGCTTCTATGCTCACATTTTGATTTTTTTCTTTCTTTTTTTTTTTTTTTTTTTTTTTTAACCAGGCATTGAACTAACCACTTTGCACTTGCCAGGCAGGCACTTGTGCTGCTAAGATAATCCCCTGCTAACATTTTGATTTTTGCATCTTTCTTTTGTATGATGATAGCAAAAGTTGGTCACTGAGACACCGATGAAACTATAAATTTCTAATCTGAGATACTGTCTTCCAGAAATGGAAGACAAAATTCTGATTCTTGTGATAAAGTGACAGTTACAGAATTTGCATCCTGGAGACTTCTTTCAAACTTCAGTATTCACACCTTTGTAATCAAATAAAAATATGTTTTGAAAATAATATGAAATGGATTTCAATTCATAAATTTGAAGTGACATTTGAAAAATGCAAAGCCTAATAGTTTTACATTAGGTGTTTCTCCCAACACCTAACCTTTACTTCTTTCTATTTTATTAAAAATAGAACATGGAAGTTGTCTTACAGTTCATTATTCTTGAAAACTGCTCAAACGCTTCCAATGGAACATGATTTTCATTACTAATATCATGCTTTAAGCCTGTGCATGAGTCCCCTGTGGCTGGAGTGGTCCTGAGTGTCATTGCTGAAAATGATCATCCTTGCATTTACAGGATTTCCATGACACAGTGTCTTCTCTTGTTGAATTTCATATACCTTAGCAGCCTGTGGGATGTTGTCAAGATAATGTATTAGACTATTTCATGTTATTACCTTAGGAGATTTGCTGTACTTTTGGCATTTCTCTGACAAATTAGTAGTAAATCCAAAATAGTGCACAAACTTCAAGGCATTTTTCTGTTTTCATTTCCAAATTAAATTTTAAAACTTTTAAAAAAATACTTTTTTAAAAAAAAAACTTAAAAAAATCGTATTTTTATTAATCCATATGTTATTTTTAATAAGCAAACATTGTGCTATGGTCAAAAGCAAACTGCATGAGAAAAAGAGCTTAAAGAAGACAAACATATGTTGCCTCTCCTGGGAAGTAAATTCTACCGCACTGAGCGTGGATTAAAGGAACAGTACCATGTTTATCTTTTGCTTTCAGAGTAAAGAGGAGTTCATCAATGTTTTGAGTTGAATATTCTCACACATCACTCCCAATAAAATTATACTGAAGTTCTAACTTTCAGCGCTTGTTTGTAAATATGATCTTTGGAAATTTTCAAAAAGGTGACATGCTTCTAGAACTGTGATATAGTAGATTTGTATGGTCTTAAGGCAGTTAGTTTGTACTACATTTTTTACAGCAGTCCCAGAAATTTAAAATACTAATTATATTTACAAATATGAAGATATAGTTTGAGTTAGAAAGAGGCAACTAAGACTTAGAAATGGAGCTTAAATACAAAGCAGAGTAACATACCTATGATTTGCTTAAGATGTGTTCTTTGGTAATTGCCAAAATGGTTGAAGGTTGCAGTGTATATACACGTTCTTCTTTTTTGCTGGTTCCACACTGACAAATTCGACCAACTTCTAAAGGAAAAAAAATTAAATTGTATTTATACTGAATATACAAAAAATTTTCTTTAATTATCCCACACATAGTATTATAACAAGAATCCATATTGTATTAGGTATTATAAGTACTTTAAAATGGTTTCAAATACATAAAAGAATGTGTGTAGGTTACTGCTTGGATACTAAGGGACAGCTCTATTCTTCTAGCTATTATAAGTTCCCTGTTGTAGCCTATGAACATGTATTTTAGTTACTCAACTCATATCTTTTTTTTTTTTTTTTTTTTTTTCCTTTTTACCAGTATCGGAGATCGAACTCACGGCTGCCTGCTTGCAAGGCAGGTGCTTATGCCGCTGAGCTAAATCCCCAACACCCTCATATCTTTTAAAATCATTTTCTCTGCTCTGCTATAAATTCTATGAGGAAAGAGAAAATTTTTTTTCCTGCTTTGTCTTGTCAGTTGATAAGAAGGAATACTTTCTGTCACAATTGTGATGTGTCTTTCCATACAATACAATACATTCACAATTTTCCCATTTATATCACATATACACACACATAATTTTTTTCACTAAAAGAGTGAACATGGGACACCAAATAATATGTATGTATATGAAATTTATCAATAAGATGAAGAGTCATCTCCTTAAACACTATTGATAGCATGATAGAAATGAGGTACCCTCAAAGTACCACATGGTTGACTTTGGTCAAACATATGTCACTGGTTAAACCACTATAAAGTAAAAGATTAGCAAGACACTTGACAGACGCTGTTATGATTTGAGTTTGGATGGGAAATTTGAGTTTGGGTGTGCTCCTTCCCCCACCTCTCCCCAAGCTTCATGCAATCACAGAGGTGGCTGAATCCAGCATCTGTGACCGGTTTGTTGTCTAGTGCTGGGAATGGCAATGAGAGTGCCAAATCCACGCAGGGGTGGAGCCTTCATACAGTGTAAGGGCAGGAAGAATGTATATCTTTTCTCTTTTGCTTGGTTTGCTCTTGTTTGTGGTGACCATGAACAAATGCCCCACCATGCCATCCTGCCTTGGAGCCAGCTGAGTATAAACTAACAACTCCAAAACTGTAAGAATTAAACCTTCTCTCCCTTCACTTTAGGTATCAGGTATTTTGTTCAACAATAAGAGAAAAGTACTAAGACAAATGCCCTTAAAAAAAGTTATTAAAGAGATATAACTCACAGAATGCATATATTTCCAACTAAATAAGCACATGGAAGTATAATTATTTCTTCATGTTGTTAACTCAGATATAATTTTATCAGAAATGTGAAACTTACCCTTTATTACGACTAAAAAAATAGAAAATAAATGAGGTGTTCACATAACACATTATTCTGCTGTAATTCTATCCTGTACCTAAAAATTGGCTTATTTCTTGCAAGAAATTAGTTTCTTAAAAGTAAATGTACACATAGATCTCTAGAAACATAATAGAACACAACTCATTTTTCATTTTTAAAAAATTTTAAGTGTTCTAATTTTGCTTTAAAGTTGCCCTGCCAAATTATTTATCCTTGCTGGGATTTATAATCACTACTTTGCATAAATTCAATTAACAATAGCTAATATATGCATAAAACAGTTTGTCTTATTTTCCATAATAAGGCTTTGTACTTGAATTATTTTGTTTTTCTGTATTAACAAATAAAATATGTAGGTGTTGACTTGCTTTATATGCTTCAGGAATGAGATAGAGGACAATTTTAAAAATGAAATTGAAAAAATCTAGATAAGATAACTTTCACCACATGATAAAGGAAAGCTCCATGCAGAGACTACTGATTACAATTCACTCAAAACATGAAATTTTAGCAATTAAGTACACATATCATAAAAAATTCTCAGTGAAGGCATTAGTCATTTTAAATGCTGAATATAAGCAGCTATGAAAGTTGTTACCTTTGTCCCTGGTCACCCGTATTGCATGGCTACTGCTTAAAACACAGCTACATAGCTGGCAGATTTTCAGTAACTACTTGTTGAATGAATGCATGCGTCATACTATGACTGTGCAAAATAGTGTATTTTTCTTTGCTTTTGCAATTTAAGCCTACATAAATTTCAAAATTGAAATCATTTAAAAATGTTTTATATTGAGAGAAATTGAAATGACAGTTTTAAAGCATATATAAATACGAAATAAGCATTGGGAGTCTGTCACTATATTTTATTGATTTGGAAACAGGTACGGTAACTATCATAAAAATTACTCTGTGTTAAAAATATTTTGGAACACATAACTGTGCATAGAGTGTAATTTGTCTATGACAAAAACCTGGAATCAGTACCTTTGAAATGTAAAATCATATCAAAACTAAACAACCATCTTGGGTCCAAGGTTTTATGTTACTTTAAAATTTAGTATACAAAGTTAAATAAGTATTATTGTTTTTACATCTTTTTACTTCATCAAGAACTGACATTGGCAAAACGCAATGAATTCACTCTAGCAGTCAAAAGGAAAATACTTTTTAGAAAGTTTTATTTATGAATCTGAAGGTATAATTCAGCTGCAAATCATTCCTCATGCTCAAACATTATAACTCCCTAAAAAGAGATAGAACATTGACCAGCACACGAGTGAAAATATCCACCAAATAATATTTCTCAGAGTGTGTGAGGACACAGAATTACTGAGGCAGTGACATAGAAAATTAAATGGAAAACAGAGTTTTGAAAAGGTAAAGTGATATTATTAAATTAATTAATTTATTTGTAAAGACAAGGTCAAAACTAAACAATTTATCTGCAAACTAATGGATCACTCTGAAATCTAATGTAAAATTTTGTTTTATTTTTTCATAAAATAAATGTTAAAAATACAAATGAGTTGTGCTCTAGATAATGTATTGTATAATCTATAGAAAAAGTCATAAAGACTACTAAAACAGGTTCATTTTTTGTTAATAGTGAATATATAGGATTGATAAGAAATTGCATATATACTAAATCATTAATAGTGGCTAGAGGTGAAAAAATAAGTTTAAAAATGAATTTTTATATTTTCTTTGTAAGGTTATGTGTTACCCTAATTTTATAAAGTGCTCATATATTACTTCTGTAGTTAAAATTGTTTTTCATGAGAAAATAAGCAAATTCCAGATTCATAAGCTCTGTTTTACAAGTGCAAAAGTGATCAAAATTGTATAATTCCTTTTGACTGTAAGGTCTTTCTTTTCTATTACTAGCTGATAAGAGCATCCTGTTGACAGTCTGTGTTTACTGAAGATGCGTGTTCTCATGTGTGAGCTGGGAAAAATGTCCTTTCTTGTGTTGCCGTCTACCATGAGCTCTTTGCCTGGGTAAACAAGCGCATTTCTCAGAGAAACTGCACAACACATGAAACACAGCTGTTTTCTCTCTACCCACAGGAATTGTCTTGGGGGTAAGTACTTCAGGACTCTACGGTGTATCATCTCAACACTGATTATTTCACGTCTGAAAAGGATTTCACCTGGAGCTTTTTAATTTCTAGGCAATTGGGAAGACCTTCTGAAAAGTCAAGTGTTTTGAGTTGTAATATTTTAGCTATTAAGTATTTGTTGAGCACCAAGTTTGCCACAAGCGTGTCCCAAACATAGTCCAGTGAGGCCATCGCCTCTTCAATGGCTGTGGCCTGAGTTTCACACATATATTAGTCCTGAAAATATATAGTGAGTTTCCTGTCCTAGCATTGAAAGATTTTCAGATTTGTCACATTTTAAGTATATCACAAAGCAAAAACAAATCAAAATAAGCGGAAGGGTCATTTCTTAGTAATTTTTTGAAACATCACTTTTCATTATGGCTTTAAAGGCTACAAACATCTACTGTGGAAATGTTGAAAGTGTATTCGATAGAAATAAAAAAGCAATAGACATGGAAGCCCTTGCTTGTAAATTCAGTACTTGGTAGCCTGAGGCAGGAGGATTGCCAAGAGTTCAAGGCCAGCCTGAACTACACAGTGAGGTCAATATCTGTCATACATAGCAAGACTGTCTCAATAAACAAAGAGGAAAAGAAAACACAAATCATAAATAAAAAGAACACAGAACTCATGCCAATCATAAATACAGATATAATATCTGATGATCCCTAGTACAAGAAGCATTTATAATTTTAGATTCTTTTCAGATTTTAGAATATCTGAATACACATAATGAGAGATCTTGGGACTGGAGCCTAATTTTAAACCAGAATTTATTGAAGTTTCATATATGCGTTACATACATAGCCTGAATATAATTTTGTACACATGTTTAGTGTGCTTGCAATTTGACTTGTTCTATGAAATCCATTGTGAACTTTTTCACTTGAAAGTTCAAGTGAGTTCCAAGTTGGAGCACAGATATTTGCAGATTTTGGAGCAATTCACATGTCAGATTTTTGCATTATGTATGGTAAATCTGTATATGAAGCCACATCTGTATATAAAAGTAAACCTGTATTTGAAGTAATGTCTTGTCAACTACAGCTGGTAAAAAACACTTTTTAAAAAAACAATGCCTCTTTTTTGTAAAAATTTAGGACAATATAATGAACTGTGTGAAAAATTAAATATGGGGAAAAAAGCCATGTAAGATTCAAATCATGAGGCTAGGGATTTAGCTCAGCGGCAAAAGCACCTGCCTTGCAAGCAGGCAGTCCTGAGTTCGATCCCTGGTACCGATAAAAAGGAAAAAGACACACACACAAAAAAAATCCAAATCATGTACTTGAAGGTGATATTAATGTCAATTTTCTTTACATTATTTGAAATTCTCATTTTAATTTCTGCATTTATCTCTTTGGAGGTATTCATCAAATAGTCTATAAATGAAAAGCATTCTTCAAAGTACATGTGAGTAGTTCCATTTTGTAATAGTTGATACCAGAAATGACAAAGATATTTCATGTGCTAAGAAATGTGCGTTTTAAAGCACAATTTATGCCGTTGCAAATGTAAGACTTCCATAAACCTATTTTTTCCTAAGATTCTGGATAACTATTATAGCTACTAAAATTAAAATGCATTTAAAGTGAAGCTAAATGAAATTATCTCTGATATCAGTTATGGATACCAGAGGATTTTATTAGTAACCATGATTCATTCTTTAGCTAATTCTACTGTCTAACTGAGCTGTTTTTCAGATGATCTCTAAAAATACTCTTACAGATAACTATAATTGAAGAAACTCTAATGCTATCAAAATCTTGTCATTCACATGTTATTGCAAGGTAAATTATTACTTTATTTGGAGAGTTGTGCTTATTTTCAAATTAATTGTGTAGTTACATCATTTTTACCTTTACTTTCTATCACTTGATGGTTTATATTTTGTTATTATTGGCAGAACATTAAGTTTCCCAAGGCTGATAAACTAGACTCACATTGCAACACATTAGTGTTACTAAATTACAGCATTTGAGGAATAAAAGAATGAAGAGAAAACTATCTTTTGTTCAATTACAAACTTTCAAATGTAAGCAGGAATAGACCAATATGAGAGAATTTAAGTAATAATTTATGTTAAGTAGATACTACCTGATGATGTAAGTTACAAAATTATAATAATTATTAATGTGATATTACTTTACTAATGTACTGATGCAGAATAAATAATTATAGTTCTTCAGATTATTATAACCTAGTGTAATAGATAAACAGACATCTCTATGTTAATTTATAAAACATCCAAAGAAAGAAAAAAAATGTTTCTAGAAGTCTAAAATGCAAGCAAAACAAAGTATTTATTTTATTCCCATAGTTAAAAAGGAATTTAGTTACATTTCTTGTAGTATGCATAACTTTCAAACAATAAACTAAATTTTACAAGCTAATTCAAGAGAGGAAACACACTTTAACACACAGTGGGTCATGAGTACATTGTAGAAAATACATAATTAAAACTCTCTTTTACGAAACCACAAACAATTCCAAAATCAGAGCTATTGATTCTGAAGAAAATATTGTGTAAATTGCATTGTAGGTGAAGTCAGTGTTCTCCATAAGGTAATGAGAGTTTTATCATGTTGGATTCATTATCGAGTGTTAGTAAGTAGTATAATGTTGCAACTATAAAGTGTTGCAGCTATCAAGATGTGTAAAAATGTGGTTTGTGTGTGTATGTGCTTCAATAGTAGATAGCTATAGACTATAACATTAGCAACAGAAAAGAAAAGCAACACTGTGTGTGTAATTTAAATGAATAATTATGACTCCCAAATGATAGATTATAACATGATCATTGAAACAAACGACTTGATGAAGAGATGACCATGGTGAATCTAAACTTTAATGAGAAAGTCTCCCCACTCTGTGATAATTATGTACTAACCCCTTGATCTGAGAATCTACTGGGAAATTCCCTTTAAGTTCATAAACACTACCATGTTCAGGATAAAATAGAAAGGAATAACTGCAGGGTTGTATCACATTGGGGAGGACTTGCAAAACATCATCTGGATGTGATTGTTTCCACACCACATTTTCAGTTGCACTAACTTCAAACTTGAGAATGTGGTTATGTCCCTTGCAATGAAACAGATTTGTTCATTCACAGTACCATTCAGCTATATGACCTCAGGCACACGGGCTGGATTACTAAAGTTTGCCACAAAAACATGAAACCAAGGATCCCAGATAGATAAAAGAGAACACACACATGCACACACTCACACACACACACACACACACACACGCACACGCACACACACACATGCACACACACACACACACGCACACACACACGCGCGCACACACACACACACACACACATGCATGCAGGCAGATACACACACTTCACTTGTTTCTTTCGTAAGTCTCACCTATACGATTTTTAAAGGACAAATTAGAAACAGAACCTATTAGACATTTCCTGTTGATAACCAAAGACCATGATTAGTCTTACCATGCTTATTTCTATTACTAGTAACACAGGTGACATTTTATACTATTTTGGTATTTTGTCTTTCCAGCAATTGGAATGTTTAAGTCAAAAGTGAATAGTATATATAGTATCAATTTGATCTATCTTGCTTCTGTGACCACTGTGAATGCTGTGATTGAAACTCAGGCATTTCAGTTATAAACAGTGTTCTAATATACCATTGTGCAATATCAATATCTATGAAAGCTAATTCTCTCCTGAAACTTATGGCAAATATATAATTTTTCTGGAAAAGGAATTTCTGCATTTTATAATGTTGAGACATTTTTCCTGAGCATGAGATAGAGATTTATCTGTCACTTAAAACCAAGAATTATAGTTGGGAAGGGTAAAAAAATCATGGATAGTTTAAAATTTAGGAATTGTTATGTTCCAGGACAACTTCCATGTCAGAGGGGTGGTTAGCGTGTTCTGTCAAACTTTTCTGGAGCTTCTGAATTCATTCTTTCTATCCAGGTGCAGCAGTAGGAATCTTCACTCAGGAGAGAATATAAGCACATATTTCCTCCATGCTGATACTGTTCAGAGTTTATATAGCATAAGGAGCCATTTATAGGAAAGAAGGGGACATGTTTTCATGCATACCATGTATACAAAGATTCTATAGTTTCATTATCTATATAGGAATTGTTTCTAGACTATTTAACAGTATCAATCACCCTTTTTTTGACAAATCTTGAAAGAGAGCTGAAACCTAAAACAACTTTGTTCTTTGAGAGGACTCTTACTCTTTTTGTGATCTTAGATAAGTTTCCTAAAATTCTGGAGTCAGGTACAGTCACACATGAACCTATCTCTTCGTTTGTGCCACTGTAAATGTAAGAAAGACCTTGGGCATGAGATTATGACACTTATAGGGACGTGGTTCTTACATAGATAGCCTGTGGTGGAGTCAATGGAGTATAGAAGTTAGGAAACAACATACACACTCAGTGTGTTTAAAAGCAAGTGCTTTTTAATTATTCCTGATACAACTGGAGAATTCAGTCAGTTCTTACCAGTAGCATCCCGGTAAACATCATTCCTCATATTAGCTTGTAGACACACAGAATGGCATGTTACTGCAATACGGGTAAACGTAATTGATAGTCAATGAAGAAGTGTATGACAGGATTAGCACTCTGCCAGATACACAGCAGTGCATACGAAATGGGGACCCACACGCCATGCTCCCCAATGCATCAGCTCAGTCTTCTGTAAGGAATCTTTCACAGTTTTGGAGAAAAATTCTGCAAAATGTTGATGTGTTTAGTGGTGGTGCTTTTAGAAGATGATTACATCACAGGTGCTAGTCTCATCAATGATTTAATCTGCTGATGATTCATCAATGAATGTGCTCTTAGAGGCAGGACTTGATTGGAGGAAGGTCAGTGGGGTTTGTCCTTGAAGAGTTGACCTCTTTCTGGCTTTTTCTTATTCAACTGCTTCCTTGAAACCAGGAGGTGAGCAGATTTCTTCTCTTATTGCTGCTTTGACTCGGAGCCAGCTGAACATGGGCTAAAACTTCTGAAGTTTGAGGCTAATGCAAAATTTTTCTTCTTTAAATTATGTATGTTAGGTGTTTCATCAAAGCAATGAAAAGCTAATACAATATAATTACATTGTTGTCCCTTAGTATCACAGGCTTCAGGATCCCCTCTAGATACAAAACTCACAGATAATTCAGTGTCTGTAAGGAATTAATTCTCAGACACCCCTGGGGTGCAAGAATCCACAGACGTTCAATTCCCTCTTATAGAGTGGTATAGTACCTGCATATAGCTGCATGTATCCTCCTATGCATTTAAAATAATCTTTAGATTATTTATAATTCCTTTTTTGGGGAAAGAGACCAGGAATTGAACTCAGCATCATGTGCTTACCAGACAAATGCTGTGCCACTGAGCTATATCCCTGACCCTTGGATAATTTATAATTGCTAATACAATGAAATTTAAGAAAATAGTTATCTGTATTGTATAGGCAATAATGAAATGAAAAATTTGCTCATGGTTTGTACAGATAAGCCATAGTAAGCCTATCATTATATATTTCAGTTTTAGAATTTTTTTCAATTCTTGATCTGCTGATTGATTCTGAGAAAGAGGAATTTGTGGATATAAAAATCAAACTGTACACACAATTTATGAATTTAAGGATAATTCTTTCACAAAATAGTTTTTGAAAACAGCTATTAATATGATATTTTGCCAATAAGTTTTTTTTTTACTTTTATGTTTTTCCATTTTACATTTTGTTCTTCACTGTTTCTTAGCTGAATTACCTCCTAGTGTCCTCATTGGTCTAAACAGAAAATAAGGTTGCTAATGGTGAGTTTTCTTAAGATGAACACAAGAAAAAGTTTCTAAGTTTCTGCCTGTATCTTGCTGAAGGGAAGTTAAACAAAAGAAGACAGATGATGGAACAAAGAGAGATTCCATGTGCAAAATATTCAATATCAAAAGAAATTCAGGGAACATTAATGCGTACTCACATTTTGTACAAAAAGACCTTGGAATGCATTCAGCATAATGTAAATTTAAGAGATCATTACTTTATCATCTATACCAAAAATTGTTACTATAAGCTTTAATCTGAATCCTAATCTTTTAAATAAAAAATGCAGAAAATAGATGAGTATAGTCTTAAGTACAATTAAAACTGTTTTAAGGTACAAATAGTAAACCTTTCTCTAGTCTTAGTCCAAGCACAGGTAATAAAGACAATCGTATACCATGCAATTCTTCATTTACAATGTACGTGAACATAGAGACATGAACTCAAATCAGGGGTCACGTTCATAAGCTGCTGATCAAAAGGGCCTTAATAATTCATGTCTACAGGCTCATGTTTGTGGTCTGTGATTCTCTTGTTATACTGAAAAGAAAACGTCTGGGAGGTGTCCCAAACCAGTGCCAGCCAGCTGACTGATTAGGTTTGAAAGGAGAGTATTTAAAACAAGAGAAACTCCTTGGTTCACAGCCAATATCTTCTACAAATACAGTGCCACCCCCACATACAACCTGCCTCTCTCACTCACCTGACTCTAGTCTTACGCACCTTAACTTAGAGAAAAGCCAGTTTTTGATTCAATCAAAGATCTTCCATTAGAAACTTTCCCTGTTTAATCCAGTCTGATTTCCTGTATCAAGAACAGAATGCAAGTGACTTTCTACACTGTTATCAGAAATTGTTTTCTTGTGTGCTCTGGATTGGCAAAAGTTTCTACTCTGTGTTGTTTTGAACTTAGCAAAATTTTGCAGATTGAACTCATGCTGTATATTGATTCTCTATTGCACAATTTAGAATAACACTTTTCTGTAATTAGCTATAGAAATATAAAAAAAGCTAAGCTTTCCAAAAGATTACTTCTTCAAAGCATTATGATATTAAATGTCTGGGACCCAATATTAGTTTATTCTGTCCAAAACATTTCTTGCTTCTCACCTCCCTTCCCCCAGCTGAAAGTGAGTAGATGTTCAGGAAACATTTCTGACAGTCAGAGTATCTTCATCTTCCAGGTGCATACTATGACTGCAAGCACAGTTACAGTATGCTTGCTGGACCTTTCCATAAAAGCCCAAGTTGCACAATGTCGGCTTGCTCCGAGAGCTCGAGGAAGACTTTTGCAGGTGAGGTCCCAAGGCTGAAGAACACACGTGTGCAAGACACCAGCAACAACAGAAGGCAGCATGGAACAGAGCACAGCACAAGAGCTCATGAGCCACCTGCGTCTTTATTGTACAGTTCTTATACAGACAGTTATCTCATATTTATATTCTTGCATAGCGCTTAACCAGCAAATGTGTGTTTACCTGCACTAAAGCATGCTTACATAACCGCATCTCACTGTGTGCCTGCACTAGGCAATCAGGGTCAACGTCCTCAGGTTCCTTAGATATCCCTGAGCTTTGAAGCAGTCTGAGTGGTATCCCACACATAACTATGTGTCCCAAGAAAAGTGAGCCTAGGAGGAATAAGAGGCAGAGGAAGGTATGACACTTAATTTCCAGGAAACAACATGTGTGTTATGGGAAAGACTCTCTCATGCCAACAGATCTCACCTGGGCTGGCATTAAGTGCAATACAGATCTTGTAAAGGGAATTCACAAGGAACAGCTGTGATAGCTCTTACTCTTCATCCTCCCCTTTCTCTTCCACTGTTCAGGTTTTACAAGAATGGATGAAACAACTGACAGTAGCAAGGTCACATGTTAAAAGTTCTTGGCCTTGTAAATGTTTTATCCTTCCTCTGTAAATGATCACATCAAGACAGTAATATGGCAAAGTGTTATGTTATGGGTAAATTCAGGGGTAAACTTGGTTTTTACCCTGGGTATCTGTTCTATTCAGAAACTGGAAGACATGTTTCTTCATTGACATCTATGATTATATATTTCCAAAAAGACAAAAAAAAAAAAAAAAAAAAAAAAAAACACACCCAAAATCTCAGTTCTGGTTTTTGCTCTTGTACAAGGTTGCATCTTTCAAATTACAAGAGTCAATAGTGTTTTAAACCCAATAAAATGCACTCTCCCACCATGATTGAGGGAGGAGGAGGAAAAAAAAATGTACACGTACAAGCACATACACCTCTTAAAATCTCATCTCCTATTCTCTCCAGTCTCTTATTAAACAGAGGCATAAGATTTCATGCAAAGGTGCCTTCAGGGACCCACAGTAAGTATTGCTCCCCATTTCTGGCCCGGAGATGCTGTCTTTTTGTGCTCAGCCAGCGAAAAGGCACCTTTGTTTTTGATCAACATTTAGCAGATCTACAATAGACCTGGCTGATCTTCAACTTCTCTCTCTTTCCTCTTGACTGCTTCAAAAGAATGATTTGTCTGTAGGTGGCACACCAGCTGGGCCTTGGCAACATCTGCCTTTATTTAACACACCCATACCTTGCAGTTACTGCTTTTCAGTGCAGTGTATCTGAAGGAGGTTAATGGGCCTGGGCAGCACTACTACAATTAAGATTCTGCCAGTATATTTACAGCAAACTGTAGATTTACAGAAACAATATATGCATGCTTTATAAACAGTTTAGAATAGAGTAGTAGAGACTCTTTTAAAAGAAAAACCACAAAGTACATATTTTGTTCTGTTTTCTGTTTATCAGGATAGCTGCTTACTATGTTGCAGCTCATCCTATTTAAGGAGAAAACAAAACAAAGCAAAAGGTTAACATTTGTTTTGCATTACTATTTTTTTGTTTTTTTATTTTATGTGAACTCGTTTATCTCTTATGATTTAGTAACAGGAAAATAAAATACCTGAAACTGAATACATTCTTTAAGCATATTTTCACCAAATCTTTCCCAAAAGTGAGATCCTACATTTAAGAGTGTTAAGTTGTATTTGTTTGTTGTCTTGGCATTTGTGGTAATGCCCAAAGCTGAAATCAGTTGTTTCAAAGTATCATCAATTGTTTAGTAAATTGGGTGGTTTATCCGTAGGACCCACCAAGAAACAGCAAACTCAGATGTGATCGCTTTAGGATCCTCTTACCAGATGTGTTTTCAGGCTAGAAATTCACTGGAGAAAATAAAATTTGTTGTCAAGAGTGTTGAGTATTGATAAGACAAACAATAGAACATCTTTTGCATTTTTCCCACAGCAAAGGATATAGGTTTCCATGAAATCATGCAGAGAGGGGAGCTGCTTGCTAGGAGGAGAAACGAGAAATGCCCTTTCCAGCTCTGTGCCTTTCTAATGTTGCCACGCATAGCTCCTCAGTTTGAAAGAATGCTCTGAAACTGCAGAGATATAGAAATGCTCTGACTCCTACACGAAAATACTCATTATTTTTATGTCCCTCACAATATATACATACAGTATCAGCTGAAGGAACTTGTCATTTTAAAAGTCTTGTCACACTTCTTTACGGTTGTTTGCATAAAGATCAAAAGTCCTGCTGAAGTGCATGTGGCTAAAGCAAGGAGAAGGAAAATTCCACTCTGAGCTTCCTGTTCCCACCTGTCTTCCCATCATGACCATCTTCCATTGATGAGTTTTCAATTAGAGAAATGCAAGACATTGTTTTTGTTTTTTGAGATGGATTCTCATTATGCAGCTCAGGCTAGCCTTGAACTCACTATATTGCCCAGTCTGTCTAGACTTATGGCAGTCCTTTGGCCTCAGCCTCTAGAGTGAAGAGATTACAGGCATGCACAACAATACCTAGCTAGTATGAGACTTCAGACTGAATGCGATGTGAAACTGTAGGTTAAATGAGTGTTTTAATATTACCAGTTGGTATAATTCTAATATTCAAGCATGATTCAAGACTTCTGAGATCTCCTTAAGTGAAATCTACCACTAAGACAGGAAATCTAATATATTAGAAAGAAGTAATAAACCTAGCAAGGTGATGAAAGCCAGTAATGTACGCATTCTGGTACACTGAGGCAATAGAAATGAAGTTTCAGTCGGTCTGGACAATTTAGTAATTTAAGAGAGACCCTATAACAAAATAAAGAGAATTGGGAATGTGAAGTATGCAGGCCTGGATTCAGCCTGTGTAACACGAGAAAGAGGAGGTGAAGACAGGAAGAAGAGAGTGAAAAGAAAAAAGAGCAGGAAAAGTGGGAAGGAGGAAGGGGAAATCAAGAGAGAAAGAGAACCAGTGTGCATTCACTAGACAAGGTCCATGCACAGGCCATCATAAAAATTTCATGAATGGTCTGAATGTAATTATTAAATGTTATACCTTTATCTTATTTTACAAGTCAGAATTCTTAAAAATCAAGTTTATGCATAGTACTAGATTTTACTGGATTGGCTACTTCAGATCTAGATAGAATCTGGAAGCCAGAGTAGCTTAGAAACACTACCACAGTCAGAAGACATTAGGAAGAAGCATCTTGTAATTACCTTCTTGAATTCTTGAGGAAGGTTTGTAGAGTATAAATTGATAAGGAAATAAACATAAAGTTAAGTTTTTGTTCGAATATGTAATATATTCTTAGAAGCCAGTTACTTAATTCTAGGTATGTCTAATTATTCATGTGTAATATTAGAAAAAAGAAAAAAAACCACAGTTTCCTAAATTTGTTGAAAAGGTAAAAATGAAATGATTTATATTAAATTTTATATTTATATTTATAATAACATAATATATTATATTAAGATTTATATTAAGTTTCTGAAATTTTGATATATTTTTTTTCTAATTTTTCTCTCTTCTATCTTTTCTATTCTTTTTACTTCTTTTTTTGTGTTGTCCACTTGCATTTCAGGAATTGTTAGCTAGCTACGTATCTGCACTCTCTGAATTAACAGTACTTGAGTACATTTGTTTGTCAGTGTATACATCTCTCCTTTGAAGCAAAACAACAGATCTTTCGATTCTAATCAGGTCGGATATCCCACGGTTCAAGTGAACTAGTCAAAATGCAAAGCAGTTCCCACTTTTCCTGGATCCACTCTGTGGCATGTTTGTAGGATTGTGTCCATGGCATTATGTGTTGCAGAGATGGAAATTTTTTATCCTGAATCCAAGACATCAAAATATTTTTTCTGTCTTCATTGTAAGTCTCTCTTTCTTTAACTTCATAATTATCAGAACAGAACTTTCCCCCAAAGTCTGATGCCTTCTTGCTCTCACCAACCTACTGCCTAGGAATAGGAAATGATGGTGCCAGCATGTGTCACTGGGGGTGGAGCACCCTCTTCCTTCCCCGGATACTCACAGCACCAAATTTGGTGGTAAAGTGATGAAAATAATTTAAGATTTACTTATGGGTCCAGTTTTTATAGTGAGTTCCAGTTCATCGCCATAAAGGTCCACGTTCCCTTCCTGACAATTAATCTGACAAATCCATAGAAGGATCAAGTCTAACACTGGGTAAAGTTTTGCATGGGTATTTACTGGTGTTAAAATACCAGTAACATCATTGCAAAAACTATAATTAAATATATTTTCATATCACTTCTAATGATTTTGCTTCTTTTGGGGACTGCAACTCATATATAAAGTAAGGGCCTTTAAATATTAATTTCTAAATATTTTATTTTTCTCTGATGGTCATGATGTATTTTTATTTTTTGTGTAATTATGGTCCTGCCACTTCAGAAGCTCTGCTTTTGATAATTTCCTAATAAATATTTTTCTTTCTTTCTTTCTTTCTTTCTTTCTTTCTTTCTTTCTTTCTTTCTTTTTGTTGTTGTTGGTATCAGGAATCAAACCCAGGACCTTGATAAGGATGATGACCTACATCCCCAGCCCTAAGTCTGTTTTTTCATTTGTTCTTTTTGGAAACATATAATCACATTCATAAAAGGGAATTTATACTTGTACATAATATTTCTTGATTCTTTTTCCCTCAATTCCTTCTCCTCCCCTCCTTTCAATCCCTCTTCTGTTCTTAATTTACAAAAGATTTATTTCCATATTTTCTACTGCTGTTTTCTTTCCCCTTCCTTCTTTCCACTTCTCACAATTTTCTTCCTATTTCCCAATATCTCTTATACATTTCACTCCTTATTAAACTTTTGGTTTCTCATACAATGAAACAATGCAATATTTTAGCGTGTGTGTCTGATTTATTTTACTTAAGTGTATGGCCTCAAGGTGCATCCATTTACTTATAAATTCCTGAGGTTTACTATTCTTTACAACAAAATAACTGCTTTATTGTATAAAAATAACACATCTTCTTTATACATTCATCCAAAGATGAGCATATAGGTTGATTTCAAGATTTAGCTATTACAAATTTTGCTGCTATAAACATGGCTGCACATATGAGTTTCTAGTAGAAAATTAAAGTGAAATTTTCAGCCTTGAAATTATTGGTCTATGGGCAAGATCATAAACCCTACAGGGCTTGAAATTTTCCTTTGAAGTTTTAATGTATCTTACCTTTTCATTTTATTTGATATCATATCCATATATGTTTAAAATTCTGAATTCAAAGTCTTAGATTAAACGAAATGTCCAGGAAGCTATATGCCTATTCCATGGCACTTGAGAACCTACTGAAACTTTCAGCTTAGATAAGTTTGGTTTGTACTTTTGGTTGAAGATTCTATACTATGATTTGTTAATGTTTTAAATTTTAAAAAATGAGGATTAAATTTTTAGGAGCAGGATTTCTAATTTAAAGCAATTATATGATTATACTGAAGCTTCACAAACTCCATTGTTGTACTTTCTATAGTAGAGAATGTGTTGCTATAGCTACAATTAATCAGTTAATTATGACATGTCTTCTCTTTCTCACTGTGAGGCAAGACAGATAATGCACATTTGAGGTAACTTGGAAATATTGCTGAAGAATCATTTTTATGTTTATTTTGCTTAAACCACTTCACATTATATTTTTATTTCAAGCCACTAGTTTTCAGGACAATTCTGCAATGACAGTGTATTAATGGCATGACTACATCATCTGATTTTCACATAGCAGCAATACCAAAGTAAAGGTTATATTTTACAGAACATTGGGGACTAATCCTGGTAATGGATGGAAGAGAAAAACATTTAACCAAGTTCTGTAAGTTCAAAACAGACTAAATAAAATTATCAGCATTTTTGACTTTATTCACTAACAAGGCAAACTTTAGAGACAATAGAATACTTGACATAGTTTTGACTTTCAGTAAATCTATAATCCAAAAATCTCAAGAAATTTGAAATTTATTTGCCTTTTGGAAGATGTTTGATTATTTGAAATCAGAGTCATTTGGGGAATGAATCTGCTACCGTGGTAAGGTATAGATTCATGATAACTGCAAATGTCTTATCTGTGACATTTAATGTTTAACTCTAGCATAAAGTCCTTGTTTCTCCAGACAAAATAACTTGTATTACTTAGTGCCAGCTAAAATATTGTCTATGGAGCTTCCTCGTTTTCATATGAAAATATAATATTGTTATACATGCTTACAATATCAACATTCCTTCAGAAAGATAGTAACTAGGACTGCTAGAAATTGTATAAAAATAGAAGAAAAATAATCTACTTGGATTAATAAATATAGCATCAAGGTAAAGGGTTCAAAAAACTGGGCATTATCAAGGGATCAACAAAGAATTTGTTTCCTGATTTTAGTTTTTGTTATACATTTGAAAGGCAAAGTTTGTTATTTGAGAATGCAAGCAGCCCTGTTGCTAGTTAAGAGATTAAAGCAGGAAAATAAGGTCTAGGAGATACTTTAGCATCTTCAAAACTTACGGGGCAGCCGGTAAAACAAAGGATTGGAGGAAATGAAAGAAGTGGCAAGACAGAATCATGCCCATATCTACTCCTGGAGCTTTAACTTCTTTAATCTTTGAGGAGATCACTGGGAAAGTTATACAACTTGCTGAAGACAGAGTACATCATTTTAAAACTTTTGTTATCACTGAAAGGACAACTACTGGGTTGCCAACATGTGACACAAAATGCAATAGTAATAATAGAACGATAAGTCGAGAGAAATCCCATTTTTTTTCCAAGCTCTATCTTTTCATACGAAGGAGATCAGTGTTGAAGTCAAGCGAGGGAGACCCGGGAACATCCGTGACATGGTTGTGGCGTCCCTGCACTGTGAATGCTGTACACACTGTAGAGTGAGCAGGTGTGATGAACTTTGAGGAAGGTGGTAATATCAGGGGTGGCTAACAGAGCAGGAGGAGGTCACCATGCTCTAATAGTTCCAAGAAACGATGTAAGCTACTTAAGTAATCAGCTTTACCAATGATAGACAACAGGAAGAGGCCCAGTTAAAAGAAGCCACCACTTCCACATCTACAGGCAGCATCCAGCTCGAAGACAGAGAAAAGGATAATCGTTGATGTCCCTCCTTCCTCACCAAAGCCTTGAAATATCCAAGTCATGTATAGGACTCCATTGTTGCCTGAGAGCAGAAATAAGAGGACTTTCTCAAAAACTAACCCTGTAATTTAAAGAAATGATATTAAACGTAAAGTGTAGTACAAATATTAAATATAACTAAGCATCATCAAGATTGTATGTTTTTGCTGCCATTGTTGCTTTTATTCTGTGCCACTGAATAATTATGGTCACAGAGAACCTAAAATGGTACCTTAAAAGAGAATAAAAGCTCCATACTCAAACTATAGTCAAATATAAATAAATAAATATACATGTATAAATTATTATGATGTTACAAGTAGATTACAGCTATTGAGCATATTAAATATTTTGGAAATATATATTTAAATTATGGAAAAATGCTTGTGCTTTTTAACTGTTTTGTGCCTTTTAACCTGTGATGAGTAAGTTCTGCCCATCTCCTGAGAATGCCTTCAAAGTATTGCTCATGTTGCCCTAATACAAAGTGTGGCTTTTTAAATGATAATCTTTTCTCATTTGTCCCAGGTTTTCAGGAGCTTCATTCTGACTAAGCTGAAAATTTTTGTATCTTTTGCTCTGGTCTGTGTTGTTGATTCTCACTGTAAATTTGGAAAAAAGTGGCCATCAATACCTGTGCTATATCCCAAAGATTGGTTGCTTTGCCCAATCCATTCATCTCTGAAAGTCCCACTTCTGAATGCATGAGACTGCTGGAGACAATTTTGGATCCAAAACACAACACACAATTCAGGAGATCAATGTATCTTAGAATAGATTGCAATCTGTGGCAAAATAAATACATTATATTGAAAATATACAAAGGAATATTAATGGAGATTATGTTGGATAAAGATGCTAACATTAACAACCCTACATACATAGTAGAATTTAACAAGTGAATCAACAGCCCCTGACATCAGATTTATCAGTCTTACAAGAGAACTTTAACCATTTAACAGTTCAATCATTTAAATACACAATGGCTAGTAATTGCATATGTTTTCATTAATTCTATTATAGAATATGACAGGAAATATAAAAACATCATTTTGTCAAGTTTATTCAACATATTTTCTGTATATGGTGTAACTTAAAACATTCAGTATATAATGCAATGTCACAATCTGCAGTCAAATGCTCTACCACTGAGCTATACCCTCAAGGTGACAATCTGGACTGGATGCTCTGGTCTCTTTCCAAATTATTTTTGCTTTATTGCCTTTATTTGAACAATACACTTTGCACTGCCACATTTGACTTTGCTTTGTTCAGTGAGGATATGATATCAATTAAATATCTATTCAGGAAATATGATGAAGAAAGCATTACTGACAGAAGTTTTTGTTGGCATTTCATTATCCAATATTTTTCAACTATTTGTTCTGTTAGTCCTAACCTAAACAATAAATTACTTTTTGAACTCTTCTCCTTGCTTCAAATAAATAGCAAAGAAGTTCCCTATTATTTGGTCTAGAAAATGCATAAATATTTTATATTTTCCTTACGTTTTAATCACAGATAGCTTTTAGATGTTGAATTATTATAATTATTGAACTCAATTGGAAATTCTTAGTTTTATTTATTCTTTAAGATGCTATAATTTCTGTATTATGAATAGGGGACATTAAGGAGGCATCAATTTTGTCATTTCGTTTCATAACAGACCTTTCCTCTGTGACATGCTAATCTTTCTCCCTTTTTCATTTTGTGTTTGTAGATTTTTTGGCTTTTCCTTCTCATCCAATCTCAGAGCCCCAACTGTGTTTGCTCTGTAGTGAATATTACTGAGTTATTGAGAAGTATTTATAGACCGTAGCACAAAATTACAAGCTACTTTTCACAATAAACATGATTAGTAAAAGAAAATAACCAAAAATCATTATTAGATTTAATTAAAAATAGACATGAAAAGATATACAATGATCTAAATAAAAAGTATGCAAAAATAGTCAATACAAATGAATCAACAAGTATATGAGTATATCTCATATGATATGCAAACAAAAATTGAAAGGACACCTACCTGAGCAGCAGTTAGTAGATAAACAACCAGGCTGTCCCAGTGATGCTCAGGGTAAACTGTTAAGTGGATACAGAAAGGCAAAGGAAAAAGACATGTAGAGCTATTTATAAGGGGATGTGATATCAAACTGTGATGAATATTTACATTAAAACTTTTATTGGAGTGAATGACATATTAACATTAATCTTCCATTGTAATACTCCTCTATGCTTTCAGCACATTCATCCCATCACTTTTGCAGCATTCTGAAGTAATTTGGAAGTCTTTTGTGTGTGTCTTCAGTGGTTCCGTCCTGAATGCCTCAATGTCTTGAATCAATGGAAATCATTGACTTTTCATGGTCATTTTGAGTTTGGGGAAAAACTAGAATTCACACAGTGCTAGATTCAATGAATAAAGTACATAAGGACACATGTTCATTTGTTTTACTTAGCTTGACTCTATTAAATAGGTACTTGGATAAACTTCCAATTTTTAAAACATAATTCATAAAGACACTCATGAAAGGGCTTCCACAACTGCTTCAGAAAGTGGCTACAATGATGAGACAAGGAGATTTGAAGCAAGAGGGGATATGTTGCATGGGATTAGTAGCGATGTGTCTTTTTCTTTATAAGTATTTAAATAATCACTTTACATGTAGAACACCCTTCATACATATATTAGTATAAAAACACATGTATCCTTGCCTGTCCACTTGAGAACTCTCAGCACTATGACACATCACAAGCAACAAGCATATTCTCTTTCTTCATCTATGTGGAGATAAAAATTAGTCTGGGTAAAACCTATGCCTGTAACAGCTGTACCTCAGTGCATGTTATGTAAACTAAGGACAATCAAAATGAAAATTATCTTGAATTATTTCTTACAGATCATTTCCAGAAGGTGCAATGTCCTTTGAAGGTGCATATTGAGCACCCAAGGTCACTTCTTGGTGGCTGCTTTCCTCAGACTGAATGAAAGCTGTGTCCCCTATGCTGAAAAAATGGAAGAGCAAAGGGGTGAATATCCTAAAGTTACTAATCTCATTCACTAGGGCTCTACAGTTATGATTTAATCATCTTCTACCAGCCCCGCCTTTTAGAACTATTTATTATCAAGGTGTTTAAATTCCAAAATATGGCTACTGAATGAGGACATACATTAAAATCTCAGCATATATCTAGTGCCCACACTTAGCTTCTAACATACTTCTTTTAAAAAGTAGTGGAGGGCTTTTGCAGAAATGGGTGCTTTTAGGACTGGGGCAAAAAATACCTCAGTGTGGAGCACATTTTAGTGCACAACATGAAGTATGTAGTAAAAAATCATATTGATATAAATAGTGAGAAAAAGATGATATGATAAGAACACACCCACTACTGACAATGTTTCCAATGAACAAAGCTGAAACGGTTTTAAAAACACAGACAAATAAATAAATATTTCATAGTATGAAAGTTAAAGCAAATATTCATGAACCCACAGTGATATGAATTATTCAATAAAAATAAAATGATGAGAAAAGATGAACTTATACACAAAATGATAATAAATATTTTAATGCATCTATTCCTCCCTAAAGGACTCAAGACAGAATTCTCTTATCCCAAAAATATGGGCTGTGAAATATTATAATCTCTCTGAAGACTTCAGAATAGAAATGAGAAAATGGAACTACTTCCTGTGAAGAAAATTAATCAACACTACCTTAGCCCTGTGAATGAAGTAACATCAACAGTGAACAACCATGTTGCTGCTACATACAATTAATGTGCTACCATATACTCAATGAGAATGATACTTCATCTTTATGATCTTTTCCCCCAAAATCTATAATCTCATCCTGAAAATGCAAAAACATTAACCAAATACCAATTGTCAGATAATCTACAAAATATTTAACCAATACTCTTTAAAACTATCCATAACGCCAAAAGCAAGAAGAATCCAAAAAAATCTTTATGGCTAAGAGGAACCTCAGGAAACCTAATGATGAGGAGAAATGTGTCAACATGAATGAAATATTGGAAGAGAAAAAGATATCAGATGAAATCTAAGGTAGTTTAAAGATGAGGAGCTTAGTTCATAATGATGTATCGATACTGGTCTACTTTTGACACATGTGCATATTACTGTAAGATGTTAACAACAGAGGAATTCCAATGTCAGCTACTTGGTTCCAAATTCAAGGGCAGCCTATTTGTGCAAGTTATGTTTGTCAACTGGAGTGGTTTAGGATTCTCCTAAAGAATCATGGGCTGTGATATCCCCATCAGTGGGTATAGATCTACTAATGTTCCAGGTAAATATGCTGTTGGAAAGTGGGCTGAATCAGCTGAATTCACGAGAAAATTATGTAAACTTATTCTCCTTGAAATTTTGAGTGTTTGGTATTTTGTGAGACAATAGGAACTCAGAACAATGCTGCAATTATTGAGGACTAAAATTATTGTAAACAAGCTAAATGTTGTCTTACATTCAAATTAGTTATGGTGTACTTATATTTGTAATGTTGTCTGGAAAGAATAAAATAAGATAGCTCTGTAATTAGTCCTGTGTAAAAATGTTTATGGTATGTTTTTCAAAGCAAGATGCAAATTGTGTCACAAGTCTTTGACATGGTCCTTTTTCTGATTAAAAAAGAGAAAAAGGAGAAAGAAGAGCAGTGAAAAAGATCTTGCATACATTTGTATTTTTATGAATATAGTAAAATAATAATAATATAAATAAGATTGCTTACTTAAATTGAAATTGCTAGATTGAAGGAAGGGATGCTATTTTCATGAATATAAAAGGAATTCATGAAATAAAATAGATATTACTATGCAGAGAATTTTTAAACAATGTGAAAAACTCGAGTTTAGATTTTCATTCACAATTATAAACGTAGTAGTGAAGCATAAATCTTTACCTTTTAAGATCTCTTGGAGGACCAATGTTGTATTTTATGTCTAACCCCTGTTACAGAAGTCATATAACGAGTCTAAATGGATCCAGTGAAAATGACTCCTCTTTCCACTCAGCAATGCTATGTAACCCTTTTATTCACTCATGGCTGAATTGCTATACAATTTCCCAGAGGAGCTATTCTAAAACATTCACAATTTACCCGAGCCCCCGAATTCACCTCTGTCTCCCTCATTCTCATCTGATAATGTTGTCAGGTACTTCACTCAGATTAAAACTGGCAGGCTTGAACTTCCTAACTCTCTGCTAGACAATACTGAAGGGGAAGAAAAAATTTCAGATGAAGTAAAAGTAATAGGTTGAAATTTAATGGTAAATATACTGCACTAATATCTAACACATTTCCTTCAGATTTATTTTCACCCTACTACGCTCTGACCTATTCTGGTTTCTCTCACTGCCTCATATTAAAGCCTCAAAGAGCTCAAACATAAAGAAAATTGCTATATGAAATCTGTGAAAATAATCATGAAACCAAGTGGAATGAATCATTCGGGAGGAGAAATACAGAAATAGCATAGATACAACAGTCTTGCTTTTGAGAAGACAGAAATTTGCCCAAAAATTGCTGTTATTAATGATGTTATTGATAACAGTAAGTAACATGATACTGTTTGTTTAATTATTTAGCTTAATCCTCTAACACTGCAAAAATATTGTACTTTATTATTATTATATCATAATAGAAGATCCTGAGCTTTCATTTTCTTTTTATATGCTCAAGGAGATTAAGTGAATGAATGATAAAAGGAAATTTCAAGCTAAATTCTGTCTAAAAACACATATTATTTATCACTGTGATTATATATAATTATTCATAAATTTACCCCCAAAATTTCACTCGGACCTTACCTAAATGTAAGACATTTAAATAATTCTTAAATGTACTAGCTAGGGAAGATGTTTCAGTTATGATACAACAGTGGATAGCACATTCTTTTACATGACAGTAAGGAAAATTTCCCTTCTTTTTAAGGGTCCACAAGAAGAAACAGAGAGGAGGAGAAGAAATAAATGGATTTCTAAACAATATATCAAATGCCATAGGAATGGATTTTAGGGCAGGGTCTTTTCCTAGTCTATTCCACTTTTCTTCTGCCTTGATCTTTTCCCTCAAGGTTAGTATTAGTATCATATACACAGATCTGGAATTTCTATTAAGCACTACCCTGAGTTTTAAGTAATATCTTTAGTGATGTTGTAAATCATGAACCTTAAAATGTTATAAAGTACACTTGTCTATTTGCTTTTAAGAAATCAAAGGTAGGAATTTGGGTTTAAATGGGTTGTGCATTTGTTATCAAGTATAGATTTAAAGTCCGTTGAATGATACTTGACATATGGTATCGCTCTCACGGTTGAACACACCATGGATTAGCTCAAAAACTCTGTGGACTTCAGCCCCTGGCTTTCTATTATCTAACGGTTTTTTCTTCCCTAATAGTATGTTCTCCGTAATGCCTACTTACTATGTTGTGATTTAAAAGTTTTTTTTACATGTATTTTAAGTTGTGTTTCCTGAAATAAAATTATAAGTATGAGATCTTTTGTTTTGCTTTCCTTTAGACCATGTACAAATTCCTATATATTCACTTTGATGCTGGGAAATTCGCTGAGTTCCTTTCATATGTTGTATAAAATGTTCAGAAGAGTACAGGACTAATACTCAGAAGTCTTGGATTCCAGGAAATAGTTGTCACCAGGTATATTTGTTTTCTTCTGTCAAGTATTGTACTTTTTCTAAAGGATTCAATATATACACACACATACACAGAATGAGAAATATATCAACATTTGAAAATTTTAAAAAGCTAACAAATACCACAAAACAAGAAATGCAATTTCATGATTTCTGACTAATTTTAGACATAGTTTTAAATATTTCTTATACAATTTTTGTCATGTGCTTCTTTTATTTGAAAGAATTAACATTCTATCTGCAATAAGACTAAGATATAGGTCAGTTTTTACATGACGTGATTGAAAATATTTTATTGCTACTAACCATGTGGACACAATCCTATCATCTTCACATTTAGTGCTCAATAATGTCTTCTAGGTCTCAGTATTATGGTCACTTTGAGATTTTGATTGATTTGAGAGTACTTAAAGTATGTACATTGACAAAATTTAATTTTTTGATTATTATTCATATTACTATTTTTTGTAATGGATCTCATTGTACTCATGTATTTTGAATTTCATGTCATGTTTTATAGTAATATTTTTCAAAATCATTAGAAAACCAATGAAAATGTTTCAATATGAATCCATGCAATAATTTGTTCTTTATTAAGATGATAATTAGCACTTAAGAAAAATATTGCTTTTGATATTTATTTCATTGTCAAAATTAATTATTTCTTTTGATATAATGTAAAAAAATTCTTGGCTACAATTTCCTCTCAATATCAAGATAATTTGGTTATTCAATTTCACTATTCTTATAACCATGATCTCCACTTCATATTTCAGTAACTATATCTAAAAAAGTATGTGTTTAAAATAAATCTAAAATAATAAAGAATGCATACATCGTGGCTTCAGATAAGTAGTCTTCATTTTTTTGTCTGGATTTAGTGAAACATTCCAACACATCTACCCAGTGAAGAAAGTGCCCTACAATTTTACAAATATATTATTTCAATTAATTAAGAAAAGTAAAATATATTTTTGTCTGTGTCTGTGAAAAATTTTCGTATGTATTTCTCAGGAGAAAATTTCCATTTTCTTTGAAGATTATTGTGAATCCTTAATCAGCTTTGTGTAGAACAAACCATTGAAAAATGTTTCACAGACTAGCATCTTATTTCATGTATTTCAAATACTTATTTATTAAACTGATGCTTGCAATCCCAGACACTAAAGGACACATTCTTTTATATTATGGCAAGCATAGGAGAGATGGGGCCAGAAGTAACTATACATGAGCATTATTGTGAACCAAACACATGCAAACCAGTCTGATTAACTGAACATTTAACGCCCTCTTTCCTTTGCCAATTTTTAAATTGCCTTAAGTACTCCAATGGTAGCTGGCATAAGAGAAAATGTAATCTAAGAGAAAATGCAGAGGTACAGGATAAGGTCTTGGCTAATCCAGATGAAGTAGTCTTACAAATTTACAAAAGCAGGACCATGTGAACACATTTTAGACCACTCTCATGTAGAATATTGAACAGAGACTTAGGAGTTAAAGTTCTTTCAAAGGAGATCTTATGTATAATGGTGGAAAACTCATAATTAGTGTTCGTTATTACAGAGAAGAAAACAAACCTAGCATGCTAAGCACATCTACAGAGGAAGTGACAGCCAAAAAGAGAAAAATTATTATGTTGTCCTCATTTATAAACAGATTCCTGGAGGGTTTGGTTGAGTGAAATCTTCATTAATTATATCAGAAGGGATGTTGGCTATAGAACCAGGCAATTCTCCAGCATAGTGTCTGGGATATGTCCTGCCCCCAAAGCAGCAGCAAAGCACACCACCTTCGTTATTTATGAAAGTTTAAGGAAAAAAAAAAAAGCCTGAAGAATGAGGTATACTTAAAAGACGAATACATCAGTTAAACCTTCAGGCATCTTTGGCTGATTAATCCATTTTCATTTTCCTTGACACTGATAAATTAAAGGATTAAACACCTAATTCCAATTGTGTTACAAGGCTTTAAGAAGACACCAGGATACTGAATCTTAAATCATTCCACAGAAAACAAATCCCCCACCCCATCTAAGAAAATTAGTTGTACGAAAATGTCACCTTGTTCTTTAATTTTAATATTCTTAGGCAGTGTTTTGCAACTACCCCAATCCTCTATGCCCTGCTCCATGTCATAAGTGCATTTGGCATTTGATGTAAAGCTAGACAACTTGAATCATCATACCTCCCACAGTTTTAAACTTGACATGGCAATATTAAAATAATTGAGTTTTAAAATTGAAGAAATGCATCTTGCCTTTTATGCTTTTACATAAATCATCACCCAACAGCACCAATTCAATTATAGGGATATGAGTGTGTGTTTATATGGTGATTTTTAAAAAATTGGTATTGGAAGTCTTGCTTCTTTGACATGCATAGAGGCCAACGCTGGACTCTGAGTTTTTGTAAAAAGGCTTTATTGTGTAGTTAACAGGCAAGATGAGGCGTGTAGGCAAAGATCTGCTTCCCTGTTATTAGCAGCACAGAACAAAGAGAAGTGATTTATAGAAAGGGGAAGGGGAAATGCTTGTTGATTGGAAAACTAAGAGATTCTTAGGGTCCTTTTGTGGAGGTGTAGATGGCCATCATGCTGCCTCAAAAATCAATGCTTCTTTATTTTCATTTATGTATTTATTTTCCCAGCGGGAGGACCGAGTTCTATTATCATGTTCTGCAGTGGGAGATTTTGAGCTCTGATTTTAAATATCATTGCCTCCTAAGCTGACCTCCTGTCTCCTTATCTACACTCAAAAACTAGTTGCAAACCGTTCTTCAATAGGTTCTAGAGGCTTTTGCTGAAGCATACCTTAATTTACTTAAATAATTTACAGCTAAAACTATCCATGTCTAGCCCAACTTCAAAACTAGGCTAGTCCAATGTAGGAAAACTTGTAACATTATTGTAAGTCAATGATGGAGAAATCTAGAAAAAAAAATCATGGTGACTTTTTTGTAATTATTAGAGACAGGATTTCTAATTATGTTCTTAAAGCCAATTATATTAGAAATGCATGGCCATAAAACATGGGAATTTTTTTCCCACTGTAATACACAGGAAATAAATATTGCATTCTCCCCTCACCCCAGAACATGGAAACAGAAATGGAAAAACAATTTAAACTCTAAAATATCAGCAGTTCACCAAACACAATGTTGTACTTTAATTCATCAACAAGTCTCCAGCATTCTGATCATGGTCAAATTCAATAGTATTTTAAACCACTGAAGTATAAAGAGATACAAAATAATTTCCTGGAAAAAATCCTTTTTATCCTCAGGACATTTATGCTGACACTTGGGAGAATTTATTTTTCAGTGTGTCTTGGCCTCCCAACTCTCTCCCACAGGCCTTTAGTCACACACATGCACACATACCTACAAATAATAGTATTTATGTGAGCTAACTCACATCTCTAATTGAAATCTCCCCTCTCTTCCTGTTAACCATAGCCTGGCCACCCACAGTGCTTGTTCAATTCCAGAAGTTTCCTGCTCATTTAGACAGGATCCTGGAGGCAGAATTCATGGGGGATTAGCACTCTAAAGCATCCTTTCACTAAGAATCTCAAATCATTTTGCACATTTTAATTCATTCTTGGAAAGTCACCAATTGCGGAAGTTGACTTCCATGCCTCTGCTGAAATAGAAAGAGATTCAAATAGATTGAATATGTTTAATTCAAGCAAATCAGATCAAATACAGAGCACTTTAAAACGAAATGTTTGAATTTTAATCTAAAATATTACTTTTTAAAAGTAACCTAAAAACCCTAAACATAATTATAATTAACTGTTTCAAGTAAAACACACACATGCATTTACAAATAAAGGCTTCATGTAAAGAATTCTTCTGATACAAGCTAAAAGAAAACAGTGGAGGATAAATCTGTTTAAGATTCAAGGCTGAACATACATTTTAGAAGTGGCTTATAACATAAGGGTCAACAGGATCCTTTCATTATGTGTAAAAAAGAATATGACATAGTAAAGTAAAATGAAATGCTATACCAGTGAATCTGGCTCATGCTTTCTCATAATCCTAAGCATAAAATATGTTTCTAAGTAAAACAAAATAGAAACCAATGCTTTATGAAATACCGAATCTATTACAGGATTAGAGAATCCTCCACATCTTTCGCTGGGCCATCAGAAATTTTGCTTAAGGTTTGAGGTCATAGCTTTAAGAAAGTTAGGATGTGAATGCTAGTATCTTAGGTGTTAGATGTAGTACTTGGGTTTAGTAAGGCAGCTTTTCTTGTCAAATTCCAGACAAACCCCTGGCAGCAAAAATCTAACATACTTTGGGAGATACGTTGTTTTGGTCAGAAACTTCTCCCCAAATTAACTTCTCTACTGTTAGTACTTAACTGAAAACAGATTAAAAACAGAAAGGCCAAATGAAAAATATATTTTATTGTATTTCCATATATAATTCAATATTTTTTAAATAGATGAATCGGTATTTTTTAAGACTAATTAGATATCTAAATTCAGTGATGTACAATAAAGGGATGCCTATGTGTATTTGTGGATCACACAAAACATGTCAAAATTATGTCATGATAAAATGTGTATAATAAGCAAGTCACCCATAACCAACATGAAATAATGTATTGAAGTGATTAAAAATACTAAGTTGTAGACTGCCTTATAGTCAAATAAATTTGCATTAAATCCGTTATATTTTCATAATCTAACCACTTTTCAATAAGAGTTTGAGCAATTAACGTAATCAAAGCACATGTATTAAAAATATACCCCAATATCACTGTGCATATGCATCCATGTTTTTGAATGTATTCAGAGGAGGGTAGCAACTTCAAGTATCAATTTTTGAACATTTTCATCACTCTAAAGTGATTTTTTTGTACCCACTTGAAGCTTTAACCCATAACAGTACGTAAAGTGGCTTATAACTTAAGGGTCAACAGGGTTTATTTGCGTTCTATTCAGTTATTAATGTGTCCACTCAAGTATTCCTAGCCATGTGTCTATCCTTTGCAGTTCCTCCTTGCATAATGCACAAGGTGGTGAGTTCTGTGGTTTAAAGTGTGTTTGCATCCTGAATTTATTAATATTATTCTGGTCTCTCCAGAACATTATTAAATCTCTTCATGCCTCAGCTTTCTCATCTGTGTATTGGAAATGAAAGTCATAATAGCATCTTTGTCCTAGCACTCTTGAAAGAATTAAATTCAATAGGAAATAGGATTGGTCTCCTGATATATATATTAACCATTTTTACCCATGCAAATGGTTTTAGAGTCTGGTCTGCCTTATGAAAAGACAATTGTTATTAGATTTCTGTGATAAAGATGGGGAAAAAGTCATCTGTTTCAAATTTATGTATTTTTAATATGGAAATAAAATACTTTTCCTAGCCAGATATGTGAAATGATTCAAAGTTCTTTTTTAAATGAGGCAAATCACTCTGACAATGATGATGAAAATAAAAATGTATATTTTGATGCCATGCAATTCAACTGCCATTGTTGCTGAGGAGCATAGGAACGGTGACTTTTAAAAAGAGAAATGTTTATTCACAATGCAGATAAATAGCTAGTTTGGAAAAGTGGTCAACGTATAGTTAGCGTGACCCAACCGTGATCAGTCTGGTTAGAAAACCAATTGCTAGATTGATTCTGAGGCGATTCTAATTAGCTGCTATGGGAGGGTGTAGGTGGTTGCTCTGCCCAGAGCCAGGAGGTGTGAACCGTGAGCCCCGCCCACAGCAGACAAGACACTCCCTCCCTTCACAGCAGGGTGAGCTCACTGAACTTTGGGTGAACTTCCCTCTACAGGCAAGCACATTTTTATTCCAATCTACCCTAGTTAAGTCTAATTTGTATTTCATTTCACAGCCTTGTCATTTAACACAAACCCAGTGAGACAGATTTCAGGGCGACAGTTTATCTAAAACCTGAGACTCATTGCCTGCACCAGGCTTGTGCTTGGTGTTCCTGGAACACATGCTTAAGATAGGCGCACATACAAGCTTTGTGAATGGAAATCTTTCTGCTCCTTGCTCAATGTGTTCTCCTACAGCCATAGTCACACGTTTTGTTTTTAAACCTCTTTAAACTTGTATTTTAGAGTCATTTATTCTTTCAATAGTACATAACTGGGAAAGTATGACTCATCTTGTAAATCTCCAAGAAATATGAGTTTTATTTAAACAATTACCAATAGAGAATTTTGGCTATAGTAGCTACGATAGATCATATGCGATGGCAAGGTTCTTGTCAAGCAGAGGTAATGTGCTTGCAAAGTTTAATTTTTTTTTAATTCAAAAAAGAATTCTTTGCACTACCCAATGCAGCCCTCTATTAACCCAATTGTAAGGAAGATAAATCTTTAGCAAAGCAATTATTTCTTGAAGTTCAGATAGCCACACAGAAAATGTTTCCTTGGGTTCAGCGCATATTTTAGTTATCTGGTAGGAACATTAAGTCTTTCAGCATAGATAAGTTCTTTTTGAGAGGAAGGAGAATTCTTCACTTTGTCTTCAATGTATTTTAAATTTATTTTGTTTGGATAAGAACTTTGGAATATTTGCCACTTGTTTATAAAGTACTTCCAGAAATATGACTCCCAATTAAGTATAAATTATATAGAATAAAAATATTCTATATGGGAAAGAAAATTTTAGATATATTTAAGCAACACAGTTGAACAGAATTCTTAGGCTAAATGTGTCTGCTGAATAAGTACTATTTAGAATATAAGCAATAAATAAGACAGTTCCATGCTTTATGAATGCATTCATTTTTAAAGCAGGTTACAGTAAACATTGATATTCAGTAAATATTTATAAGCACCTGACATTGTGTGTTCTATTGTTCGTACACAAACATGAGCATTCAGCGATATTTCTATAAATTAGAGCTTAGTGAGGTCAAAATAATTTGGTAAGCTCTTACTAGAGAATGAACACTATGATGTTTACAGTGCCAATAAACACAGTGTCTCTTCTTTCCTAGTGTAGGAAAGTATTTTACTAGTCTGTTTTTATTTTATGAGTTTCAGAAGAAAGAAAAAAAAAGATTATTATTTCACTCTGTGTGAGACAGGAAGGATTTAAAGAAAGACTTGGTACTGAAAAGACAGACAAAAATGTAGAGAAAAATCAAGACTGTTAAATTAGTTTTGTCTTCTACTGTATAATGAGACTGCTTTTAAGGAGAAAATGTGAGGATGAAGAGCTTTATTCAAAGGTTAGGAGTTTATAGTTCTTATTATTAATGTGTTTTAAGCTATTCAAGTTAGGATTACACACAGAAGTCTTAAACGTATCAAACAGAACTGTTTTAATACATTTATAGACTTATTAAAATTAAGAAAAGGGAAAAACACTTTAAATCAAATAAGCTCAGAATATTTTGACAGATTGCCAACTAGAAATTCCTACCTCAAAAGTGTCCACTTACAATCCACCTTTCTGGACAGAATAGCCAAAGTAAACCCAAAAGTACAGTGTGGTCTAGAAATTACAGGAGAAAAGGGGGCCTATGAGCACAATAGAATTGTTTTCTCTTCATAGTCAAATTAGTAAACTACTAATTCCCTATAAAAGTCTATATATTATAAGATATATTTCTTAATAAATTTTTCATTGCCATAACAAAAAATCAGAAGTTTTCTTGGACATTATCAATATATTTTTAAACAGTGCATCCCAGGGGTTCCTAGACTCTTTTATTTCCCACTTAATGCTCGCAAATTAGGTTTATTTTTGATCTTGAAGTAAATTCTTCATTCTGTCTGTTCACTGTTGAGAATGTGAAGGTAAGCTGTCTTTTTTTCCTCCGCAGAGATGTCTACATTATATCAGCAAAATGATTCCTATGGATGGTTTTCATCTCTTTTTCTAAAACATCTGAGGATTCACTGTGATAGGCAGCATTATATAACTGTAGGTGTAAAGTGCTATAGAGTAACTATAATAATAATTATTACTGTTATGAATAAAAATAAATCTCTAAATAATAGAAGTGATTACTGTAATCTAACAGGGCAAGAGTCTTTAGCTATCTGTCTTAACATTTTAATCAGCAAAATGACAATATTAAAGGACTCAGTAAAATCTTCCAGTGCAAACAGCTCTTGTAAAAATATATTATCTTCAAACTGATATGTACATATTCTTGATGACATCTTTGATTATCAGAGTATAGATCCCCTGCTGTTATTTATTACCATTATTATTAATTTGCTGTACTGTGAATGAAAGGACACATGTGCACAATCTAAGACAAATGTTAACCACAAAGCAACAGAGTGATTTAGCTTATGTATGTAGAGATTTCTTGGCTTATTAAAATCCAATTATCTTAAGGGGAAAAATGTATGGTCTTAAGCTGGCTGCATTAAAATCAATGCTAAGCTTATATGCTCTTTGGGTAGGATTCAGCATGTGTTTTGAATATCAATTGAAGTGAATGTTGAGATTTTTTTTACTCAGTTATAATTATTGATAACCAAATACTTATAATAATCAGTAAGATAAGATTTTAGTTACTACATCAATGGGTAAAAGTATTTTTATGGTTTTATAGCTAAAAGTTATGGCGAATGCAGTTTGCTTTAGATAAATATAAAATATGTTTAAAGCTGACCATAGTGTCATATGTCTGTAATCCGAGCACTCAGCAGGTTGAGGCAGGAGGATCACAGCAAGTATGATGCCAGCCCGGAAAACATAGTGAGTTCAAGCCCAGTCTGAACTACATGGTATGACCCCGTCTCAAAGGAATAAAAATAAAACACATTTGTCACCGGGATGTATTGTCCTATAACTGATCTTAATAGCAGTAGCAGAATACATTTTCAGATAGAATCTATATGAAAAAAAAAATGATGAATTAGAGCTGAGGACCGATTTTAAACATGGAATCAACCATAATCTGCAGTGTGATAGCGCTACTAGATTTAACAAATAGATGTAATCTAACAAATTCTGTAAAGGATTCTAGACAATATACTCATGATTTCAATGGTATCACACAATTATCAGAAACTATTTTTATTTATTATTTATTAAAAAATCAGTGAATAATTTTTTTATTCCAATCACTAAAGAAATTGCTAGACGAAATAGTAAATTCCCAGTTGATATTTACATTAAGTAACTATCACTTATTCAGATTACTTGAGATTCATGATTCCATAACAAGAACATAATTTTAAGTGGATTCATTTAACAGTGTGCAAATTTCTTGTCCCTATTTCCTTTTATCTCAGGAAAAAAAAAAAGGTTTTTATTTTCTCTCTCTCTCTCTCTCTCTCTCTCTCTCTCTCTCTCTCTCTCTCTCCCCCCACCCCGTGTGTGTGTGTGTGTGTGTGTGTGTGTGTGTGTGTGTGTGTTGTACAAGGAATGGAAAAAGCGCCTCGCATTTGCCAGGCAGGTGCTGTGCCTCTGAACTTAAACCCTGGGTCTACATTTCTGTTCTTATAATCTAACAGGGCAAGAGTCTTTAGCTATCTGTCTTAACATTTTAATCAGCAAAATGACAAATTAAAGGACTCAGTAAAATCTTCTAGTTCTTATAACCAGTGATTATATATATTTTTACTTAGTCCATCAAGAGTTACAAATGAGACAATGCACATCACTCTACAGCCCATCAAAGAATCAGCAAATAAGTAAGAAACCACAGCCACTGATTGGGAATTGATTGAGAATGTGCTCTGAGATCCCGTGCATTTTTTTTTTTTTTTTTTTTTTTTTTTGTACTGGGATGAGAACTCAGGACCTTGATTTTACCAGGCAGACACTTATGCCACTGAGCCATATATCTCCAGCCCCCATTATCTTCATTTTGAAAGTCTTTGTCTCATCCAATTTCTTCTTCATTGCTGTTTATGAGTATGTTTTTTACTCTATCTTGGCATTTTCTGACTCTTAATAAATCTGGAAGGAATCATGTAAAAATTGTATTAATGCATCACTCATTTTTTCCATCTTCATTTTCATTTTTCTTCCCTTTTCTTCTCTCCTCCCATTCCTTTCTTCCCTCCCTCCTCCCTTCCTTTTACCCCTCCATCATCTGTCTTTTCTACATTCTTTCCTTGCTTTCCTCTCTTTCTCACATGGAAATTTGACCCAAATACACTTTCTGAGTACCTTCATTCATAAGCATGCCTGACCACCACAGGGCAATACCACTTTTCTTGAAGTCAAATTACTTATTTCCTGTCAGCTAAATTTGTAAGATAGTAACACCAATGATGTTCCCTTAACACAGAATTACACATCCCACTTTATTTTTTTTTTATTGTTGTGCCAAAGCACATTTATTTTTCTTGTGGACAGATACTATCCCTTGCTTCTTCATAGCGCTTCTCAAAACCTAGAACAATGCATTTTCAGACAAGGCATCACATGCTGGCTCCATCTTTTGGTTTTCGCCCTTTTTTTTTTTTTTTTTTTTTTTTTTTTTCAATTAGCAGCTCAAGTTTCATAAATTGTTTTAAAATTTAATCTTTCAGTGTTTGCCTTTCATCTCTTCTGTTCATTCTGAATGTGTCTAGGAACCTAGCATGGTCTTTCTTATTCCAGCACTAATTTGTGTTCCTACAGCATACATACTGCACCCCATATGAATCTCTAATAGACTATGGTAAACTAGGAAGAGTCACAAGGGTTAAAGGCAGAATGGTGAGATCTCAGCTTTGTTGTTCTTATTCCAAATTTAAGAAAGTTATCAAACCTCTGAATTTCTGCATTCACATTTGCAAAACAACTTTTTAAAAGTCGATTTTATGTATAACAGATATAAGCATGTACACTAGGGGTAATATTAGTATTCTCATTCTCCTAGCTTCTTCCTACCTGTGCAAGTACAAATTCCTGCTTGTTTCTCTGGGACTGCATGTCCTGGGCTCTGCCTGGAAGTTCTGCTGTGAAAGGTATCATGCTGTTCCATATCAGAGACCTTAAAATGAGACCTTAAAGCTTTGTTTTATTTTCTGTATGGTTTTCCAAGAAGAATATTGGAAAGCAAAGGGAAACAAACACATGTGCAGGAGTTTATTTTATTCCTGATCAGCCTTTCCCTGCTTCCTCCTCCTACTGCACCAACCTCCTTGCTATGATAGAACTCAGATGGTCAGAGGGACTTCAGGATTCTTCCGTCCTTCCTGCTTGAACTGATTGCCAGATGCACCCAGGGCTCAAGCTGTCAATTCATTGCTTGACTCTCATGCATTGTGATGCCCTTCCTTTAAATTTCTACTCCCTCACCTGTATTTCTCACTGGCAGTACATCCTCCTTCTTTCCGTGCAGCCTCCTGTGCTTCTGACTTTCTATGTACTCTCTGCCTCATTAGCATGTTAGTTCCATAGTGAAGGGGATTAAGATGCTTTGTGCCTTGGTGAGGGTTGAGGATACATTGGGTGCTTTATATTGACTCATGAATTCTACAGATAAATTAGCTATATCTAGTTAAAGGTGTTGACTCACCTAGCAAAGTTCTGCTAGAACTTGGAATCCATTCTGGGTCCGTGTAAACATAGACTCAGTTAAGCTCAAGGCATTGCTTCAAGGATATTTCAAATAAAAAAGAAATTAAGTACTGCAAATCTATGTTGCTTGATGATTTATTCCCTTCTGTAGATCTAAAATTAATTCAATTTTATTTATTTTAATTTAAGGTTAAATAATCTGGAAATGTATGCAACAGTAATTCTTTCATCTTACAATAGAGATAAGTGGAAACTATATTCACACTAGGGAAATAGATCACTTCAACACATTTTTCTCTGTATTTTTTATACACTCACCATCTACTGTATACTAAGGTTGTGTTCTATAGTGACTATACAATTCTTCAACTGTAAAAGTTAAGAAAAATACCCATACCCAGTACACCACCATGCTTCTAAATATTATTTTTATATTAAAAATAACCTATTTTATGTTAAATTGTGCTTGGCAGTGTGAAAATTGTTTGGCTTGATTTTTGTATTTAAAAAGTACTTTACTTATAATGATACTGTTGTTAAGAGATCCTCATGCTAATTCTACGAACACAAGGCGAAGAACAAAATGGGAAAAATAAGTGATTGGTGATAGTAATTTGTAGCTCAATGTGAAATCTCTTGGCAAGATGCATATTCCTGTATCCCATAAACAGAGTTAAAAGCTGCATTGTATTCACCCAGAGGGAGCAAGCTAATGGATTAGCAAATTATAATGCAGAAGGAAATGGGACCAGAGAGCTAATGCTGGCTACTTAGAATCACAGAAATCAGACAAGTGCATGTCATATGTTGATTTCTAGACTAATGGATGCTAGATTTAGCTAACAATAGCAAAATTACTTGAAAATGGTAATAACTACATTTTGAAAGCAAATTTCCCTAAATAAACCTTTTATGCTTGTTACTTACCATTAAGTGTAGCACGTTGTGAATTTGGATGTCGTGTGATTTCTTAGGTTATTAAACGTGTAAAGTGCTTGAAATCAATAGGAGATGTTGATCTCATTATGTTCATAATCCATGACTAGTGACACTTATCATATTACTATTAGAATTTAAATATTTTATTCATTCATAGTAACATTGCATGTATACAAAATAGGATGTATCAGAAGAACATAAAAAGAAAATGTACAAATAAATGTAAATACTAACATGCACAGGTATCTTTTATTCTTCCTCAGGCATATGAATTATGCCGTGCTGTAAATAAGAATGCCCTCACTGCCTGATTAGTTTTCCTTGTTGCCAGCTTCTACTAGGAACTGAGCCAACGCTAAATGTTCATGCTTTGCTTTTCCTTGACAGAGTCTACTTCCTCACATCTAGGGTCCTGCTCACTCTTCTGCCTCAGTCAATAGGCTGTGCACAAATACTTGATTTTTGCTGTCTTTGTGTGTATGGGAATTGGCTTTTTCCACTACATTGAATTTATGCTAGATCATGTGTCAAGCACTGGCAAAAGAAATATAAATTAAAGTGCCAGTTGTCACACACTGGAAAGAGATTTAAGGAGCTAATGTATGCTTTGCTATCTTCAAAAGGGGTCTTTTTACATGTGTCAGAGATAAAAAGGACTCTTCATATCAAGTACTATGAAAAGGAATACAACCATGAGCATAGCATAGGTCCAAAAAAAATGAACTTTTTTTTTTACTTAAACTAGCTCTATATTGGAATTTTTTTAAATCTCTGTGTAATTTAACTTACCTTGAATGATTCATTTGTTTTTATCAGTTCATTTTATCTTGCCCCCCCCCAAAAAAAAAACTCTTGAAGTGTTACCATGCTTCGTTCTTAGCTTGTTCTTCAGTTGTCATCATTTCCAATCTATTTTTGAGCCAGATATATAAAATAAAAACTGCATTGCATAAATTGGTGCTAATGATAGGCTGATGATATGATCATTGCATAGATTTCAGAAGATTCTTAAACAGACCTACTAGCAACCATCCAGAAATGTTGAAGTGATTGAAATGACATGGTAATCTGAAGAAAATCACATGCTTACCTCTTTGTATATAAAATAACTTTTTTCTAAAATATTAACTTTTGCTATCTGTATTTTCCGTAGAATGTGTTTTTGTGTTGGAATAGCTGTAGTTAAAATAGCATGTTTATTATTTACACGTAGTGTTAAAATATTTTTTCTAATCAAATAGTAATTTACTTGTATTTGCTAATTCAACAATATTTATTGTTGTATTCTTTGCATTTGTCTAAAGTGGTGGAAATAAGGCAGCAACCAAACTAGACAGTCTGCCTTCCTGAAATACAAGTGGTGGACATTAAGTGACTGAAGCCATCCTACATCAAGTGTCAACAAGGGTTAAACAAAAGTGCATCCATGGTGGACACTGAAAATCCAAAATAGAATTCTGAAAGGACAGAGGTGTTTTATAAATTCACTCTAAAAACTAACAGCTAAACAAAACCCTGAAGGAAAAATTTTGTTCTTTCTGAAAATTTTCAAGAGCACACATAAACAAGTAAAATGAATTAAATTCAGAAACGCAACAAAATATCAATTAAATTAAGAATGACTCATTCTCAAACTACTATGAAACCACTCCTTGTATTACTATGAAGAGTTTAAAAACAAAAAATGTATTCTCTAATACACAACGGTGTTTTCATTAATAATGTTTGCTAATTGTCCCCATCTATATTTATACTTTTTTTTTAAAGAAAGGCATGCAGTTCACGTTAAATTATTATTACTAAATGGTTCTTGAAGGTAGACTTTTTATTATCTAATATTTTAAATCAGAAAAGCCATAGATTGAAAATATTTTTGCAAAATAATAATCATTAATGACTATATTGCTGCATTATATACAAAGTTAGAACAATATTTATTTGATTAATGCACTATTACTGGTTATTCAATCTTTTCAATTTTTGGAGAATAATATGATTTTAACGATTTCATGATAAATATATAATATACCAGCTACATTGTAAACTAATTAGACTTTCATGAACTAGTGTGGTAATATATAGTTCTGTTTTCTATGGAAAAATTATATTATGTTTTCCAGGCAATTTATAATATAAACTATGCAGCAAAGTCCATATACTAATATAGTGCTTTTTCTACATCTACAATTAAGTACTTTTGCAACTTTAGTGATTTATATACATTTCTTAAAAATGGATATGATTTTTTTTAAGTTTTAAATGTTCTGGTCTACTTCAGTCATCATGAAACAACAAGCATTATTTATTAGTTGAACAGTATATAACACTGTTATTAGTAATAATAGACTATCAGTGCTCTTCCTTGGGGCAGAGAGCAGAGATTGGAAGCAAGAGAATCCGTCAGGTAGAGTCTATGCTTAAGGAATCGTGTAATGGAAAAACCCAGGGTAATGAAAAGCCTACCACTCCCTGCCTCAAGCTAATTTCATGGCCCAGGTTTGTGTTTTCCTGCTCTGGAACAACGTTTTATCTGTTGCTTATCTTATCATTCTGAAAATGCTGTCTTGTAATGTCTTCTACTTATCAGTGAAATTCTTAAGAGACTACACATTTTCTTTGTGAAATCATTACCTGTTAGCATAGTATTCAGGAAACATCCGATCCCTAGAAAATGTTTGCTGAACTAAAATTAGACCGATAATGGGAGCCAATAGGAATGCTGATGTTAGAATATCATTCATGACTACTCAGTTTAAAAAAGAAAAGAAAAGAAAACAGGAAAAAAAAAAAAGCTAGAAGTAATGGCATTTATCAGCTCCAGAAAAATCCATTCTCAACACTCGGGTTGAATTTCCCATAAGTAGTTAGGAAAAACAAAGTTAAATCAAAGTATGTTGCAAACATTGAAAAAAGAAATAAAGGGATGCTTTCCCAACACGGATATTTTAGTTTCTTCTACTAACAACATACATTGTATATCTTATATAAGAAACAGATTTATTTCCTAACTGAAGCCAAGCTAATATTCTGAACACTACTTTGTGCTTGGCCTTTTCTCTTCCCCAGTTCTATCTGGACAAGCAAAGATTGGTTAAGAACTACTGAAAATTGTTTCACCGCAATGATGGTTAAAGAATTGTTGCTGGGCATTCAGGGCTAATGTAGGGAGCACGCTAGCATTATCTTAGTAAGGCAAGTGTGAGAAGGCAACTCGCAGATCTCCAAGAACAGTAAAGGACTGACAGTTCCCAGCACTACTGTCTGAAATCACTGGGTCTGCACAGAGGTCGTGCTTCTGAGGGTTGAACTTGACAGGGTTACTAAAGCAAGAGCTTTCCTGGGAGATGAGAAATTCTTCAAGATGACTTTTACTAGAGGACTCTGAGTGTCCTTTCTGAACTTTCCTTAGATTGCACCACAATTTAAAGTTCCAATGCCCTCCCTTCTCTCCATTTTTGTCCCTTGTATCCAAGATCATATACAAATTTGGGGTTAGAGCTGTCTTTCTCCCTGTTTCCTCTTACAGCCATTTCTCAGCCTGGTACATTTAGCCCTGCCTGATGATCACTTCCTAACGACTTTGAGTAATGAAATAATTATATATAACTCAGATTTCTACCATAATCTGTCATCTATCCATCTACCTAGCATTTTAAGTACCTTCTCGATTGATTTATTGGCAATGACAGATTTACTGAACTTGCCAAATCTTTCCAGGTATGTATATGATTATCATAAGATGGTTTTGTGGGGGCTGGGGATTTAGCTCAGCAGCATAAGCACCTTCCTTGCAAGTGTGCAAGTCGTGAGTTCGATCCCTGGTACCGATGAAAATGAAAAAGACCAAAAAAAAAAAAAAAAAAAAAAAGATAAGTTTGTTTTTTAGTAAAGAAGTTCTACAAACTATGTGACCAAACTTTTTTTTTTTTTTTTTTTTTTTTTTGTAATTCTAAATGCTAAATGCTTGAAATCTACTCATTGTTCGGAACATCCTCTTTCAGAGTTCTAGGAAAGAATCACTTCTGGCCTTTTCAGTGGTGTCTGATGGTTTCCAGTAATCATTGGTGTTCTTTGACTTCTGTGTGTATTGTTCTCATCTCTACCTCGGTTTCGTACTCTGCCTTCTGGATTGGGTGTCTCCTATGTCTAAGTCCAAATTTTCTTCATTTTAAAATGACATCATTCATTGGCTAAGGATCATTCTTGTATAAAACATAGCCCCATCTTAGCTTGATTATATCAGCAAAGACACTATTTCCATAAAATGTCACATTCGTGGATGCAATCAATCAGAGCTTGAAAATATTTTGGACTCACCATAATAGTCATTTTACTATGTGATGCTCTTTCAGTGCTGGTGTTGATATTGCTCCAGGTGACTCAGTGGCCACTCAAGCATTCTGTACTGTCCCAGTGCTCACAGCACCTTCTCAGTTCACTGGATAACCGTCAAGTCCAAAAATCAATCATAATAGCCTTTAACTCTGATATGATCAATATTTATCGTCTTCATGTAGATTATTTGAGAAGATAATCAGGCAGCGATAAGAGTAAGTCCCTCCTGAACTTGTCAGCTTAATTAGCCACTCTGCTTCCATTCTTACACTGGCTCATGAAGGGAACACAGTCTGAGAAATTTCCATGACATTCTCTTCCTGTTGCTATTGCGAAGACTGATCATTAGGATAAAAAAAAAAAAAAAAAAAAAAAAAAAAAACGTTCATAGGTTTCTGGAAGATATGGTAAATAAGGTGCTATGGTGTGGGTGTTAGGTACTCACCAAAGTCTCATAAAGAGTTGGCTATTAGCCTGGGTGATAGTGGAAGGTAGTAATCTTTTAGGAGGTTGATCTACTGAAAAGAATATAAGTCCCCAGATGGTGTGGGGACTCTGCCCCACTGTGTGTCTTTGCTTTCTACTCTCCAAAATTGAACAGGCTTGTGACACCATGGGTTCCCCACCACAGTGTATGACCTCACCATAAGCTCAGAGGTATTGGAATGGAAGGATTAATTTATTATGGACTGAAATCTCTGAAACTAAGGCAAATAAATCTTCCCTTCTTATAAATTGTTCAGTATAGTTATTTCATCACAATCATGGTAAACTGACACACTAGGAAGATATAGAAGATAATTCCCAACTACCATGAAAAGGTCTCCTGTTCTAAAATTACCAATTTCTGGTCTAATTAATGCCATATAATTCCACCATTATATATATGAGGTAAAACTACATATGAGTGTCTACATTAGCTTCTCTCTTTCCCAGTACCACAAATTCCAATCAACCAACTGAAAACCAACTGGCTTGAAAGCTAAAATACATTATTAATAAACACGACTGCAACCTACCCTGATTCTATGTCATTTTTATTATTATTCCAGGATTCTTGCAACAGCCTTCATTATGATTTCTCTTATAACAGCTCATTTTATGAATCAGTGTCGTGATATATCAGAAAATAAAACACAGGCTCAAGAAACGTGAACATGATGTACTACAAACAGATATTAAAAAAAAACCAAACAAAGTAAACAAAGGGGAGAATCAAGAGATGGGTATATGAGGGAAGTGATAAAAGGAACCACGATGTGTTATGCACATGTACCAACTCCCCATAAGGAACATAAACATTATGTACTGCACAAGTGTACTTGTAAAAAAATTTCAAAATACTTCTTTAGCACAATTCACACCATCTACTTTCCAAGGAAGTCAGTGTTATATCTCGGATCTTTTCCTTGTGAAAAAGGGCCCACAGACGGTGTTTCTGGTTCCATCTTTCTCTACGTATCAACTCTATAGCTCAATCATTTGCCCACTATTTGTACATCAAACCTGTGAAGTTTTTACTTAGGGAAAATTTCTGGGTATCAATTACAATTTCTAATTGTAGTCATATATCAGCACATCAGAAAGAGCTTCATCATTCTCTTCTAATGCAACCCTTAATTCCTTACAGTGAGGTTTTATCTCCTAAACATTTTTCAATCTTCATAGAATTACCACTGTTTGAAATTATTTAGATCTCACACACTGATCTTATTTTCCTTATTATCTTTGTAATTCTCTACAAGAAATAATTTCAATTGTATGAAAACCGGCCCATCGTGTTACTTTGCCTCAACATTGCACGTTTATGTCAGCTGTTTGGAAGTTGTTTGAAAAGTATAGTTAAATGTCTGGTATGCAAAATAAAATATAAATACAGACATGAAAACTGCCTTCCTGGGGCAATATGGAGACATAGAATATTTAATCTTAGTTGGGAAGGGCTCATTCATTCCTCCAACACATATACATTAGAGTTCTATTATGCTTCATATATTTTAGTGGGAAGAAACAGTTACTCCTCAAATTCACGCATCTCACACATGAAACAATATGCATAGGCTACCATTAAAACTAGAAGGATTACTATTACAGTAAATAGTGAAGCTCATAAAATGAAGACGTCATAACACCCTGGCATAATCTAAGAATATATGCCCAAGAACTGAGTGATACACACAAAGAAAACACTATAGTAAGTGAAAAGAATAGAAATATGTAATAATAAGAGAAAATTGCAAAGACTCAGTGCATAAATTTGAATCAAGTCTGTGTCTTAGTGGACATCCTTTAAATCTTGTAATAAGAGATACGGTTGAGGTTGATCTGGAGTAGACTCTGGAAGGATATAAAAGCCAGAGTCTCCAGAAGGGTCTCCGGTAGACTCACCAGAAGTACCCTTTGATATCAACTTTCTCAAGTGTCAGAAGAAAGCATTGTGCGGCATTGTATTCAAAGTTTAGCTTATTGCAACTATACAGAGAAAGATGAAAAACACTGATCTTTAATGTTTATTCTTTTAAGCTACACTTCTGCAAAATAATAATAGAATTAGGACTAATTGCATTAAAACTTTTTCTATAGTCTTTTGAATGAAATTTGAAAGGTTTTGTGGTTCTTCTTCCTAATTTACTATATACATTTTGTACTTGGGCTAGGGTTTACAGATCTTACATATGCTTTCATTTTTTTTTTTTTTTTGAGGAAGTGTTTTGAATTGTATTTCTGTTTAGCCTTGAATTCAGTATGTAGCTCAGGATGGCCCCTAACTCAACGTGATCCTCCTGGCTCAAGCTCCCCAGTGTTGGGAATATAAATGCATATTACCATCCCTGGCTGCTGCATTTTATTTATTTATTTATTTTAATACTGAGAATTGAACTAAGGGCCTTTCCACTGAGATAAATTCCTAGTCTTCGTGGTATAATTTTCTTTGAGACTGAGTCATATTAAATTATTCAAAACTGCAAACTAATTATTTCTTTGGATTTCCAGCATGCTAAAGATATAGGCATGTGCTAACATGCCTGGCTTCATCTTATGCTTTTATTTTTCTGTTTTGTTCCTTTTTGAAAGTAATAAACAAATATTGCTCATATTTACAATGTAATAGTTTTAAATACCTGTGTACACTATGTGATGTTCCAATCACTATATATATATATCCTCAAATATTTATCATTTCTTTATGTTAAAAATATTCAAATCCTTTTCTTTTATGTCTTTGGAATATATAATGCATTGTAAATCTGTGCAGACACCTTAATGTGTAATAGACTATCAGAACTATTTTTTCCTAACTATAAATCTGTACCCTTTGTTCAATCTTATCTATTGCATCACTGCTGTTTTTCCTAATCTCTGGCAACCACCATCTTACTTTCAACTTCTATGAGATTGCATCTTTCAGATTTAAACTATAAATGAGAGCAAGTAAGGTTTTTCTTTCTATGCTTGCTTCATTTTACTAGACATACTGTTGTTTCATTCAGTTCTTGTACATTATAATATTTAATCCATTTAATCCACTGTGCATGTATACCACCTTTTCTTTAACCGTTAATCACTTAAAGAGCGCACACAAAAACATACATTTACATGTGCACCCACACAGAGACACAGAGAATTTTTTGCTTTCCAAGTTTCAAAATAAATATAGATTACTGCATGAAGAAAAGATATGTAAAACTATTTAGTAAAAATTGTATGATTTAGAAACTAGATTTCATATGTATTAAATCCTGGCAAAACATATGTGAAAACTTTTGGTTTAAAATCTCACGGCAAAAAGAGGAAATCTGGCCTTCTGATTCAGTGACTTCATGACTCAGAGTTTGGAAGACCCCTGGTGCTAAAGAACTTATTCAGTAATAAGATACTTTCAGCTTTCTTTTCTTCCAGTTAAAAACAAAAGTGGTCAAAAACTATATGTACATTTACTTATTAACACACATTTATTAACATGTTTCTATCTGTGTATGACATATAAATGTATGTGTGAATGTGTGTGCTACAGTTAGTGTGTGCAAATATGCATGGGTGCAAAACAGGGAGATACATAAAAAGCAAAGATTTGAATGGGTGACCAAATTGGTTAGTTAGCAAAAATCTAAATTCTATAAAATTTAAAGTATTTCTAGAATGTTAACAGTTTTTCTTTGTTTTTTAACTTAATGTACAGGTCCTGTAGTTGGTAGGAGAAAAATAGGAAATTCCTATAAGACTAAATGTGTGAGAAAAAGTTATCATAATACTTTATCTTCCAGGCCAGAAATATGACCATGCTAGCACTTTCTGTGAGCTTGGCTTGTTTGCAAAGGCAAAACAGGATCCTTATGTCCCTTTAGCTACATATTCTTTACAAATATTTCTGGATTTCCTTAGCTGCAAAGCTGGCAGCGATGCTTGGGAATTTAGAACTGTTTTCACTTTTTCCATCTAGACCTAAGGATTTAAATCCCCAGAACTGCCTTCAACACTGTAGATTTATTCTCCAGATCACTATCTGGTACCTTCAGGACAGTTAAAATGGCATTTGATCTTTGAGAAAGGAATGTGATTGTCCATTTGAGCCTCCAACAACTGGGGCATGTGCACACCACAGTTTCCCAGGAATCAATTTTGGAATATTAATGGAAATACAACAGGAGAACTATAGGTAAAATTTCAGTATTTTTTCAGAGAAAAAAATAAATATGGCTACTTAGATTATAATAGCAAAACTTATATACACATATTAAAATATCAAAATTAGTTTGCTACTCAAACATGCATAACAAAAATGAGTAAAACTGAAGTTTACACTAATACTTTGTAAAATGATTCAGAACTATCAGTTCATAGCCCATGCTAAGTCATTTTATTTCTAAATGTTTTGCTGTGGATAATAAAATATGTCAACTATATCAGAAAAATAATTGTTTACCAACTGCTTGAGCAATAATACTGTTTTAAAATTCTGTCAAATGATTGTTTTCTTTCTGTTAGATAACCTCAGTGCCCTAGAATGCACATTAAATTCTAAAAATTTTGGTGGGAAATGGCTCAATACTAAACCCCACAATTAAATGAAATAAAGTTTTCAGGAAGATATAATTTCTCATTTATCACAGCTGGTGAGACGCTGCCTGTATGACATGGTCAACAGACCATCAACACGTGTTTTGTCACAAATTTTTGGAAAGACAGAAATGAACTATAAAGCAGATTTGCTAAGTCAGGGAGACACAAGACCATGTATTCCATTTTACTTGATCAAGAAGTCTGTTTTGTAAAATGAAGGGTAAGATTTGTACTCAGTAGTGAGCAGAAAAAGCTTGACAAATTGAAAAATATATCTTAAAATGTATTTTATTAGTTCTTACATTTTTTAGGCAGGGAGAGAGCAAATTTGAAACAAAAATCATATGTAAATATTACTGGCTCTGTGACCCAGAGATTCTCCACACTATTACATCATATTTAATGTTCTCAACAAAGGGTTAACATTCTCAACAATGAGATATCTGTTATTGCTCCCACTTTATGAATTATCCCATAGACTGACAAACTACTCATATTGCTCCTGAAAGGTATTAAAATTCAACTTTGGACCTTATAGAGTAAAAAATATTGTTGTTTCACTCAGATTAAAATATCTCTGTGAATCACCTGGCTAAATTTTTGCTCCCTGTGCTCTGAGGCAACTGAACACAGCAGTGTGGGAGACATTCACCTAGAGTATGAGCAAACAGTAGTATAAGAAATATACAAGTGGCCATGGATTAGCTACTTTATCCTGAATAAATACATGAATTTGAAAAAATCATTCAACCTGCAAATAATCACTGTAAAAGTTCTTAGTACAACGACACTGAAATCATAATTCTTAGCTATCAGACAAGGTTTTCAAAACTTGGCTCATTGGCTCTTTCATTTTTTAACATATTGACATCAAAATAACATCTAATAATTATTAACTTACCACCCTGTATTACTTACAAAGCATATTTCTTTGTATGATGATTTTGTAGAGTATAGCTGTCACTGATATTTTAGGACAGTATTCTGTTTAAAAATTTATTTTAATGTACAAGTATGAAACACATAGAAATGAGAGAAATTATTTGTTGTTCATATTTATTTCTGAATTTTTGCTGTCCTTTTGACTTATGCTAACCTCGTGATAGCAGGGAGGAAAAATATGTTCTGCTTGGGAAAATTCTGTAGCATTACCAAAACACAAATATGACAGAAATTGTCACTTAACTTTGAAAATGTGCTGATAAACTTTGAATTCTTTATCTGCAAAATTCAAAACATGTGTGGGTAACTGCTTACTAGACAGCTCTATATCTTCAGTCCTGTATTACTAAGCTTTACCCTCAGTAATTTGGAAAAATTAAAAGGTATGATTTCGGCTTACTGGCAGTAAGTCATGAACCGGTTTTGCATGTCTCTATTTTGGTCTGGCACGCACATTTACTGGAAGGCCTAATGGCAACCTCTGAAAAAATTCACAATAAGGAAATGATGAGATATTATTTCTTTTTCAGATATTGGCCCAAATGACATGATAATGATCACTTGGTGATCCCATTAGTGTGTATCTATACCATCTATGGCTATGTAACATATCAGTACAGACTGTGAAGATATGCCTGTGTACATTTCAGAATGCAATTTCACCCAAAGTACAACTGTATATGGGAGCATAAAAACCCTTTTGAAACATTTGTGGAAAGTACGAATTAGATATCAGTTAAAGATTTTTTAAAAAGGTTATTTTACTGGCTTCAAGTTTGATACAAGGGTTTATTTAAAGAGTTTATGTGAACAGAATCATAAATACAGAGTTATAGTCAGAGATACTTTTGCTGAGTAACTGGTCCTTTGGTCCACGTAGTCACATTTGGACTATGTGAACAGCTAAGTGTGGGAAACCTCTTCACATGTAAAAGATCATTTACCTGAATGTGTCAGTATATTTGGTGTAAATTGAGACTTTTTCCCACCATCACTCTCCCCTACAAAACAAAAATGTCTAAAAGAGCCTGAGTCACAGACCCCTAGCTTTGAGAAGTTACTTCCTTTTCATGCGGTTCCCTCAGAGTTTAGGGTTATACCTGGGAGCTTACTTTAGTGTCTCTGAACTCTAGGTCCTTTCTGAAAGAACAAATTTACACAGGAATGATCAGAAAACCATGTATCAGAAGACAAAGGAACCAGACAAGATGAGGAAAGCCAAGGGAGTTCCTTTATAGGCTGCAAGCCTACCAACCCCTGCCACAGTCTTTCAGGCATGCTTTGTAAGTGTGAACACTTTGGCAAAGCCTGGCAGAGTTTTCAGTGACCAGGCAATTTTGTAGAACATTTGAATTATTTAAAACATTGTATGGGACATGAATCTCCACGGACTTTCATGAATTTTATTACAGAATTGAAGTCTTACTCTTTAATGGAGGAAACTGAATGCTTCAATGTAACAAAAATGAGTATTTGTGTGAATAGTTAATAACATTTGAAAATGCAAAGAAAACTAAAATGAAGTTATAATTTTATGTTGCCCATATCATTGCTAAATTTTATTGTATATTTCACATTATAATTCTGTTGTGCAGGAGGAAAAAGGGTGGTCACTTTTGAATACTAGCTATGTAAGAATGCATCTGACTACTGTTGTGGTGGATATTAAGTTTCTCCCAAAGACTTACTGAAGGTTTGAAGCCCAAATGCAGCTATGCCTTGAGAAGTTTCTTTGGAGAAGTAATTCAAGTATGAGGGCTCTGACCTTATCCATTAATTAATTCATAAATTGATGAGCTATTGAAAGCTAATGGAAATGTAGGATGTCAGAAGTTCTTGGAGTTCCTAGATCTTTGAGCATATTCTGTTGCAGACCATATCTTGCCCTCTACCCCTTAAATCAGTCACACTTCTGCCTTTTCTTCTTCTTCTTCTTCTTCTTCTTCTTCTTCTTCTTCTTCTTCTTCTTCTTCTTCTTCTTCTCCTCCTCCTCCTCTTCCTCCTCCTCCTCCTCCTCCTCCTCCTCCTCCTCCTCCTCCTCCTCCTCCTCCTTCTTCTTCTTCTTCTTCTTCTTCTTCTTCTTCTTCTTCTTCTTCTTCTTCTTCTTCCTTTTCCTCCTCCTTCTTCTTCTCTTTCTTTCACTCCCTCTCCCTCATCTCTTTCTCACCTCCTCTCTTCTTTCTGGCTTCCATGAGGAGGGCATATTTCTTTTGCTATACCATTCCACCATTCTGTACTTGCTTTGCCTCAGCCCTAAAAGCAATGGAGTCAGCCTGATATGGACCAAATCCTCTGAATCTGTAAACTAAAATAAACATCTCTTCCATTAAGTTGATTTTTAGAAATTTTGTCACAGTGATACAAAGCTCAATAAGTCAATTAGGAAATGATCTTTATATATTTTTCAAGTGAAAGAATATGAAACTGTCATCTCACATTGAGATGGCACAAATGAAAAAATGTGAGCCTGTCCACGCAGTGTGTGAGGAAACGGTACCATGAATTCCAGTTAGCTGACTCAGGCTTGTACTCTTTTCAAGATGTCAAGCAGGCCCTCTGATAGCATTTATCAGGCAAACACAGAATTATAAATTTATTACCCTTGTCTCAGAAAAAGTTAAATGGAAGTCAGCGTGTCGATTCCTTGAAAAACTAAACATAGCAATTCCATTTGATCCAGCTATCCTCCTTCTTCAAAACTTAACCTCCTCATATTATAGGGATTCGAATACACCCATGTTTATAGCAGCAAGACTTATAATAATAGCTGTATCTTTTAACAATGTGTATGTCCATCAACTGATGAATGAACATGGAAAATGTGGTAATCATACACAATAGAGTGACACTGTGCCATAAAAAGAAACTTGATGTATTCATATGCAAATGAATGAAAATCAAAATCTTGCATAAATGAAATGTCAGCCATAGAAGCTTAAATATTGTATAGTTTCTTTTATATGAGAAACTCAAAGTGTACATGTGTGTGTGTGCATGTGTAAATAAGTACAATATAGAAAAACATTAAGTAGGGAAAAGATCAAATAATTTCCCAAATTATCTACTTTATTCAAAAATGTTCTTTTAAAAAATGTGTTTTTGTTTTGTTTTTGTTTTGTTTTTTGTTCTTCTTTTTGTTTTGTTTTTGGTATCGGGGATTTAACTCAAGATTGTGAGTTTGCAATTACGTCACTAAGCTAAATTCCCAGCCCCCAAAATGTTTTAAGATATATGCTCATTTGTTTTATTTATAATACTAATCTCTCTAGGTCATTGAAAAGAAATTTCTGCGTTATTGTCTGTTTTTTTCTTGATAAGAGAATCTTTTTTGTCTCTAAGTACTTTAAGGATAGTGATACATAGTGTATTAACTATTGTTAATCTCTTATTTTTTGTTATGTAATATTGTTTTGCTTTTTTAAAGAAATAAGCAATTAAAATGGGATTATTTTGTTGCCATTTTAGAAATATCTACTGGCAGAGGATTAGGAATCTCAGGGTTGTATAGAGAAAACATAAATAAAATATATCACACCCTCTTTATTTGCGTCCTGAAACATAGGTTCCAGTACAAATTCCACATCACTTTCACATTTAAACTATCTGATTCTTAAAAGCACATGTATCCTGCAATGGTCTAAGCATCTCTCATCTGTTAGAGTTTTGCAGGGCTTCGCTTAGAAGTACTTGTCTTTCTCTCAAGAGAGAGTTAAATTTCTTTTGCTTTTCTTCCTTCACACTATGATAGATACACAATAAATATGTAGAAAAGGTAATAGATGCTATTTATATAAGTTAAGCAATATGAATTTTATTGACAATTTTGTTTAATTATTTTTAGTATTTGAAGTGAAACAGTTTTTGTGTAATTTTTTTTTTTTTTTTTTTTACTGTGGGTATGTTGCTAATATCTAGTGAGGATTTCAAAGAAAGAGACAAATGTTCATAGGTTCACGTTGCCTGTATTTGAAATGGGAATTCTCTTAAACTGCTTATTGCTGTGAGTGATGACTTGAGCCCTGTGTCCTCCTGTATTCATGTGTTGAAATGTAATCCTGAATTTGTTGATATAAAGAGGTGAGACTTTAGAAAATAGTTAGATTAAAAGAGCAGAGAACCTATAGACTGGAATAGTACCCTTATTAACCAGAGGTGAGGGCTTGCATGGCCCTTTCTGCATGTAGAGACAGGTGCCATGAATGAGCAAGGAGTCCTTATCAGGCACCTAACCGATATGAACCTTAATCATGAACTTTTCAAATGTCAGAACTGTGACAAACAATATCGTTGCTTTACATTACCTGGTCGGTGGTATTTTGTTAAAGGAACATAAGTGGAGTAACACTGTCATCATCCTTTCAGGCATTAGCATCATCGGCCCATCTGCTTTTCCTGTTTGATCATCTCCAACTGTATGCTTTGTGTAAACAAGAGAGGAGAAAACCGAAATACTTTCCAGAAAATTTATTGGATGTGAGAAGAAATTCCCAGGGTCAGGCTTCAGTTTACTGCCATTTGACCCTGGATAGGGCAGTTCATCTTTTCAGAGTTGCATTGTACCCTAGAAAATTGGGAATAACACACCTTTTCTCCTTATATACAAATTAAATAAAAATCAGATTAAATGAAAGTTCATTTCTTCTCATTTCTGTAGTCATTTCCATGGCTTTTACATGACTTTTCCATGATCTCTATTCTTTCTTACAATATTAATACAGGTTATAATTTCTTATTTTGTAACTGTACATGGGTGAGACTTTTTTGTAAACCATCAATCCACATGAGTTAAAACTTATCTCAGTAGCTGTATGGTAGTCTCCCATAGTCAAATTTCTTTTTTTTTTTAATTTTATTTATCTTCAAATATTTCCGAAAATTTGCTTTCTGAGGTGCTTTTAAGTTTATGCGTATATGTACCCATATATTTAACTAATTCCCTATGCTCACATTCATTATAGGGAATTAGTACCATATACGATATATTTGGATTATTTTTTTTACCCTTCCTTTCCCTTCAACTCCTCTTTCCTTCTTTATGTACAAAAACATTTGCTTCCATTTTCATTCTTTTCTCATTTTTTTCATTTTCTTTCCTTTCTTTCCCCCTCTCCCTTCATAACTCCTCTTAGAATTTGAATGTTATCTCCCTATTTAATGATGCAAAAAAAGTCCAGTTCCTGATGGATTCACTACTGAGTTGCACAAGAAATTTAGAGACGTGGTAATGCTATCACTCCTGAAAATCTTATTGAAAGGGAAAAAATACTACCAGCCATTCCTTGAAGCAAATATTATACTGATACCAAATCCAGAGAAAGATCCAACCAAAAAACAGGACAGGCAAGACTCTCTAATGAACATAGACACAAAAATTCTTAGTAAGATACTAGCAAACAGAATGCATGTATCATTCAGAGAATTATACACCATGAAGAAATAGAATTCATCCTAGAGACCCAGGGATGATTTAGTATATACAAATATATACAAATTAATAAATGTAATTAACCATATCAATCAAGCCAAAGACAAAAATCATCATCTCAATAGATACAGAAAAAGCTTTTGATAAAGTCCAACACTTATTCCTGATAAGAAATCCACATAAAATTAGAATGGATAATCCTTACCTAGACAAGACTCTTGATTCAGAGAAACAAATATCAAATTCCTTTATTAAACTGGAAGAATCTCAATAGGCTTATTGTATATGTTTCTACAACCTGATTTCTTTCTGTTTTTTCTATGTATTTATAATTTTATATTAATAATACTTAGCATTGATTTGATCTGCTATGCTTAATACTGGGAGCAATCAAATTAAAAATTTAATAGATTTTTCTGTAGCAATTTAAGTGTATCCTGCTATATATTTCCAAAATAATCTTCTAATCTAACCCATTGCTATGTACATTGTTCACAGATATGAAAACTAACATTTTCATCTTTTTCTAGAACACCAAGAGTTAAATCTACCAAGATTGTTTTCTAAATTGAGTCAAGGCTTTACTACAACACTAACACACAAAAGACAGTTGGGTGCTTGGCCTGCCAGCCCTGGAATTCCCCAATCATCCGCCTTAACTTGCATTTCCATCCTCCATGGCTCTAACCTCTCAAAAAATTAAGGGCAAAAATCTTTAGTATTGTCAATTTCCCTGGAATAAACCGGATATTTTTACATTGTAGACAATAGAACAAAATGGTAATTGGGGTTTTTTGAGAAGTGATAATAATTGTGGGCAGCTGCATTATTTTTGTCTTTAAAATCTCAACAAAGTGAATCGCATTTACATACTGTGTTTTCATCTTCATCAGAATGTTTTGGATTGTATAACTTCTGTTAAAATCTTTTTTCTCTCTTTCTTTTTTTCCTTTTAAACTTTCATTTTCTCCTCTTTCTTTTTCCTATCTTTGTCTTCCATGTTTATTTTCTCTTTTCTCTTCTTCTTCCTCTCTCTCTCTCTCTCTCTCTGTCTCTCTCTCTCTCTGTCTCTCTCTCTCTCTCTCTGTCTCTCTCTCTGTCTCTCTCTCTCTGTCTCTCTCTCTCTGTCTCTCTCTGTCTCTTTCTCTGTCTCTCTCTCTCTCTGTCTCTCTCTGTCTCTCTCTCTGTCTCTCTCTCTGTCTCTCTCTCTGTCTCTCTCTCTCTCTGTCTCTCTCTCTCTCTCTCTCTCTCTCTCTCTCTCTCTCTCTCTCTCTCCCTGTCTCTCTCCCTCTGTCTCATATGGAGGTGTATGTCCTTGTGCACATATGTATTTTTGTCATTCAGCCAAGTTAACATAAACACAAAGCTTTCAAACTAAATAAAACATCCAAAATAATGAACTGAGGCTCAACCTCCTGGCTCTTTAATCAAAGTCTATTATGTACTTTGCATATTTTTAAAAACATTCTTTCATTTTTATTATCAGAGCTTTTGGCCTAACAGTGCTGATCCTTCATACTACATTTGTAATGGAGCAGATGGGAATGTACTGTGGCGAGATTGGAATGTATTAAGCATTTAAAGGGATTAAACATTTTTTAAAGAGCCAAAAATTCATATATAATTTATCCCTAACTATAGTTGAATATTTCTTTTTTCCAAATTAACTCTCACTTTAAAAACCTGTCAGGCAAATTCCAACATACCCACCTACCCTCCAGTTTTCTGGAAAGAGATTAAGGACTTGAAAAAATAAATGAAATTTAGCCAGCTCCATAGCAGAAAACAATAGCATAAAAATACAAAATCAGAGGCCATCTTTTTACAAGTTTTCTTGCAAAATATCCTAATGCATTTCAACTTTCACCAAGCCATTGCAGAAGTTGTTTCAATTTGTAGGACTCCTCATTTGATATAAATCACTGAGAGTTAGCCATTGTCTATGCCTAAAAGAGTAAGCAGGAAAACCAGACATTTCTTACTTGATTTCCTGAAAACTCAGACCTCTAAAATTTGGCTTTCTTTCTTTTCACACTGGGGAAGATCCAAAACTTTTAGATTTATATCTCTCACTGAAGACAAAGTAACAGCGTATCAGATTATTTATCTTTGAAACAAGAAAAATTTGTAATTAGGAACTTGTAACCATAAACTCCTTGTGAAAAGATTTAGGCCAATTTCTAACTTTGGCATATTTCCCTCCGTTGATATTAGGCTTCCTGACATTAAGTGCATAAACACTATCTCTGTTCTTGAGTGGAGGCTCCCTTCCAGGCTCTGGGACTTCCAAATCCAATTACTCTAAAGCTTGACCCATCATACTCTTCCCAGGGACACTTTGTTATCATGTCAAAGGGACATGAATCTCCATTCTGGCACTCTGTACTTAGGTCTTAACTACACATGTGGAAAAAAGAAAACTATTATCATTGATTTGTCTTGAAAAAGACAACAAAATTCATGGATACACAAAAAGATTTACAGGGCTAGGGAAGAGATCATAATAACTGAATTTATTGAACATTTTCCCTCTGCCAGACACTGTGTTGTCTTGTATACTGACCCTTAATTTACAAAACACTCACCACACTTATAAGTCTTATATCATTTTTTTTCTATTTTCCTACTAGAAAAATTTAAGATTAGAGAGTTTAGAGAATTACAATCATCCAACAAGAGAAAAATAGAATTGGAATTTAAATACAAATTGGTTTGATTTCGGAAACTTTGGTTTTAATTAGACTATATTCCTTACTACACAATAATTGAAAATCCCATGCACTGAGATAATATGAATTCTCTACTAGCCAACTAAAATGCTAAATGAGAAAAAGAAAGTGCCGAGTTTGAAAAATATTATTCTCATGGCCATAAAACTTTTAAAATCTAGAATACATACTGAAAGAAAATATTAAATAAACTCCCATTTGGTAATATTTTACTTAATTCTATATAAAATTACATTATATGCTCCACATTTAGAAATTATATTGCTATCATATTATATGATAAAGCAACATTAACAAAGCATTTCAAATCACTTTCAAAACATTTGAAGCAAGTGTGTATAAGGCTGTGGTCATCCTGTTGCCTTCTGTCAAATTCATTATGGAATTTAATTTAAGGTAGGAAATTATATCTTTCTCTTATATAAAAATAGGAAAAAACCATTTCAAGATAACAAGGAAAATGATCCAAGTTTTAAAAGTTATTTTCAAAGTAAACACTTATATGAAATCAATAGCAACATACTTACAAACATAAAGAGTCAAATAAGCAGTTTTGGAGCCACAGTTTGTTTGACAAGAGGGATTTCCACATTATTCACATATGTAGAACAGAATGCCCAATAAACAGCAGAAGTGTTTTTAACCTTCTTCTCTTTGTAACTTTTCTTTTAACTTTGAACTTCTCCATTCCTTTCTGTGAGCATTTTAAGATCCATTACAGAACATTTGACACTGTCAGCACTTAGCAGCTATTAAAGAACACAATTATCTCTATTCATCAGCTAAGTATACAAAACAATTGCACCCATTAGAAGATTCTGCAAAGAGAAAACATAACGGAGAATCCACTTCAGAGATGAAATCCAGGTCACATTCTGGATTTTTAAAATTTCTTCAACAAAGTCTGCTGCCAATGCCACCAGGACAACCTACTGATCACAAAAAGCTGGCTCTGTAACTTACTGAAGGGAAATGCTTCACACTGAGTAGTAGTAATATCTTAGAAAGGAGATCAGGGTCTGATACTTATATACTTTTGGGGTATGTCCTGTACTAGTTTGAAACAAGTTTTTCAAATCATTGATGTGAGTAGGATTATTTACAATAGATACAACATAAGAGTCATTAGAAGAGACTTTATCATTAAAAATATTATTCAGATAACCTCAGTGTTAAAGATGTTGCAGCAAAAATAATGAAATTATTGTCCTGAGGAGAGATATACAATCATATTTTGGTTAAATATTTGAGCAGCAAATTTTACAGTCATGTTGCTATATATGGCATTAGATAGATGGGAATGTGATTTAACATAATCTTAGAGATAGGAGATTAGGTGAAAGAGTTTTGGCCCAGACAGGACACTGTAGATGGTAAAGCCTCAGACAGAACCAAGGAGCTCCATCTCCCCCACCCCTAGGAATTTACCTATGGCACCAAACAAAGACCAATGGGCTACCACTGCATCCCTAATGCCTCCTTAGGTTCCATCCCAAACCAAGGCTACTTATATGCCTCCACTCCACATATTCCACGGAGGGGCAGGGGGGGAGATGCTGCACCCCAGGGGATCAGGAGTGTCTCTCCCTGCATTCTCAAAATAAAGGTCATTTATATTTCATACCTCTTATCTTCTCAGTCACCTCCAGTCCCCCACAGTTCTATAATATGGTTCCCTGACCGGGAAAGGCAGACGAGAGACTCCTGGGGCTTTCTCAGTTTGAGTCCCCTGCCGTTCAGGACCAGGAACAGACTGCATCCTGCACTAATTCCTCACTTCTGTAAACTTGTCACTGCCGGTTCACAAACAACCCTTACCCAATTTACCACAGGTGAGCCACCCCCCCCCCAGGATTGCTGCTGGGGCAGCCCCCAGGTGGTTTTTCTCCCCCTTTCTGTGGGTTCCTGATGCTTTCATGTCCTTAGATAGCCCAAGGCAGGGTCTTTCTGGGCCAGCCTATGTCCACACTGAAAGACTCTCACGTTCTTCAGAGCTTTTTAAGTTCTCACGAGCAGAGTTGTTACTAAACCCACAAGAAATCCACTCAAATATTGGTGACGGTCAATTATTATGAGTTTTGGAACCATATAATATACTGATTGGTCTAGAGTAAAAAGTGACAACTTTAAACTTAGCAGACCATGGTCCATTGCCTAGCTAGACCCCACACCAGATTTTATCTTGGGGACCACTTCCTGTCCCCCCAAAAAAATCATACCTGTTTATAGCTTATCACACTGACAAGTTTACAAAACTCTCTATCTTTAAGCCTTTGTTTTGAGAATGTGTCCTTTCCCACAGCGTCCCTGTCCCTTTTGCTTCCTCGCTGCCTCCTCTCCCCCGCTCTCTGTGGTGCATGCCGACCCATTCCCCACCGAGATGGGAAATGAGCCCAAACAGTGTAGAGAGATATGCGTGGCTACTTTAAGCTCTCATTCTGCACTCCAGCCCAAACAGTGTTGGGAGATACAGATCCAGGTCCATGCAGGTCGGCTTTAATGCTGCACCTTATTCTGGGTGCCCTGCAAGCAGTTCCAGCTCCATGTGGTGGCTCAGCTCCGCATGGGTCCTTTGGTCCACCAGCGTGTAAGGTCCCAGCTTTGTGCTGCATCCCAACTCCGCCTCCCAGGTACCCCCCTACCCCCCCCCCCCCCCCGCCGTGTGCCACATGCCAGCACCGCCTCCATCTTGCATGTTTCCAGAGGCAATCCCAGCCCACTACGTCCCGGCACTTGCCCTGCCTTCACTCTGCGTGCCCCGCCCCCACACTGAGTATGATCTGAGTGTGCGCCACGCCAGTCCCCGCCCCCAAGCTCACGGGCGCTCTGTCTGGTAGCACAGACAGGCACAACAGATAACTCATTATATTGCTGATCTGATGCTGTTTCTGTTTTCAGATATAAAGTTCAGATTGTTTCTGCTGCCTTTTTTTGTGTTCCAGCTACAATAAATGTTTTGTTTTAAATCCAGATATATGCTTAGAGATGTTTAACAACTAAAATTAAAAATAATTATAAATTCCTTTTGCTGGGAACCACTAGCTCTTTTCCAAGACAAGGGTTGTATAATATATGCAAAACAACAAAACCGGCACTGTGGCAGAAGCCAAACTTAAACCTGCCCTGGCTCAGCCCTCCAACAAGCCATAATTAACTATATTCAACTGATATTAAATAACACTGTAGCTGATTTCTCTCTTAAATAAAAAAGAAAAAAAATTAAGCAGGCCATCCTCCAAAATCAGGTGGCATTAGACATTTTAATAACATAAAAATATACTTATATATATGACATAAATGACATGTCAGTTCCTAAAATTCTCTGGACCTATCCTCCTTATGAGAAGCCATTACTAAAATTATAAATACCCTGTTGATTATATTTGACTCCTGAATACTTAATTCTATAGATCCCTTCTACTGTAGTCCAGATCCCAAACAAAAAGGCAAAACTTGACCTTCAAACCTCATAGAGAACTTAATATGGCTTTTTGTGTTTTCAACAACAGAAATAACACTTGTGACACTTGGAGTTCTGAGACAGATAAACCGACAAAGGTGGAGCTGCTTGGATCCTCCCCATGGACTATGCCTCAAATGCAGCAGAAGACATTGGGCAAGAAAGTGCCCCATCCTGGCGTTCTTTGAGACCTTACCCCAGGGCAACTGGACTGTCATAGCCATCAGAGCGTGGGTAAGCCATCCTAACCTCCAGCCCTCACAGGAAATGCCAACACTGCCAGATTCATCACAGACAGATCTGCTTAAACTTGCTGCCGAAGACAGATGGGGCTCAGGGCCAACAATAGCCCCCTTTAAGGCATCTGTCTCAGAGTCCAAGTCCCACTAAAAGTCTCAGGTAAGACATTCTCTATACTTGTGGATGTAGAGGCCTTATGTACCAAGTTCTTCCTGAGTTTTCAAGTCACTATAAGTTCTCAAACTCTAGTGGGTATTGAGGGTCAACCTATGCCATTTACAAACAGGCCTATTTCATGCAGGTCCCAGACCTCTCCTCAATGATATTAGACCACCTCCTTCCTTTCTTATTCACCAACTTCTCAGGCAACCCTGGTCAAGACTGGCAGATAAATTTTGTCTTCTCATTTTGTTTATGCTTTTTCAGAATACATAAAAGCCTTTCACGCAACCAGGGAGACTGCTAATATACTTACTAAAGTCCTGTTAAAGCAAATCATTCCAAGGACCACAACCAGGTTACAGTGACCCATACCTGATATTCTTGGCAACCTCAACAGTGATCAAAGTTGTAGACTGCCATCCTGGTTTCACATCACTCAGGCTAAGTGGTGCGCTTCCAGCCCTAGATCTAACCATCCTGTTTCCTACTCATCTCTGCCTTAAGAAGGCCCCAAAGCCACACCTCTCAGGCTGTCATGTTTTGTTATCCAATTTGGTTTATAATTTCTTATTCTTTTTACAGCAGGACTGTTAACGGTATTTCCTAAAGACTCCAACGTCATGCATACCAGAGACAAGCCTTACCTACCTACCGTCTCAACTTCTACACTTTCAGTTGGAGGAGTAATCACCTCTCATAACTTCACTCCTCCTAACCCCACACTTATTTCTCAGAATTCTACCTCACTATGACAATGATCCTACCTCAACGTGGCACTGTTATAATGACATGTCTAAATCAAAGGCACCTTTCCTTTTACCTCACCTAGATCCTTAATTATGACAGTGCCATGCCTCCTCATAACATCCTGTCTCTTTGTTTTTCCAGTCTAACATACTTGCATTCTCCAGTGAAGTTGTCCTGGCTAAAACACCTGGTACCACCTTCTACCTGGGCATCAACTGTCATCCCATCAACTCCCCTAGAACCCAGTACAGTGCTCTCTTCCAGCAGGAAGCAGCTAAAGAGAGAAATCTTTGCCTCTTTTCATAATAATAATCATAAGATGGGATATGAAGGAGTTTGGGCCCAGACAGGACACTGTAGATGGTAAAGCCTCAGACGGAACCAAGGAACTCCTATCTCCCCTACCCCTAGGAATTTAACTATGGCGCCACAAAAAAGACCAATTAGGCTACCTGTGCATCCCTAATACCCCCTTAGGTTACACCCCAAACTGAGGTTACTGATATGCCTCCACTCCACGTGTTCCATGGAGAGATCTCCAACCCCGAGGGGAGATGCAGTGCCCCAGAGGATTGGGAGTGTCTCTCCCTGAATTCTCAAAATAAAGGTCGTTTATATCTCATACTTCTTATCTTCTCAGCCACCACCAGTCCCCCACAGTTCTATCATTAGGGTATGGCAAAACTGGCTGGGGAAGTGGTCTTAACAGATCCTGCACACAGGATAGAACAGTTCCCAAATTCCTGTATGTGGACTTCTCACATAACTTAAGCAGCTTTTCAATAGGAGGGCTGGACCTGACAGGAGCCTGATGTCTGATGTGAGCGATTGCCACAGTGCCTCTCAGAATCCACATCTAGAAGTTCTCCGAGGTTTCCTCTAGATTACTTCACAGTAGTCTGCCCTGCTTCCCCCAAGTTCTTTTTGTATTTTGCTTTTTCCTCTTTTATTATTCCTGAGCTCACTCTACAGGTATAATGTCTCTCTGAGTCTTCACTTTTCTTTTCAAATAAAATTTGCCATTGCTTTTTGTTCATTTCATGGAATTCTTTGTTGAAGATGAGAAGAATCTGGAATCTAACTCCAAAAGGGAAGGATAGCAACAGAATCCAGTAAGGTTTATATTGGTGAGCGGCTTTTAGTAGGAGCTGTAAGATATATTTTGGTATAGTCAAGAGAGTCTAATAACATTAGTTTGCAAGGTTAGATCCCTAAGAACTGATGAGGGAAAAAAAGAAAGAAAGAAAGAAAGAAAGAAAGAAAGAAAGAAAGAAAGAAAGAAAAAGAAAATAAAGAAAAAAGGAAAAAAATTAGCATTTGTGGGGACCAACACAAAGTAAAATAAAAGATGTGTGGATGCTAAAGAGTTGATGCCTAACAGTCTTTCCCCAAAAGTGTAGTAAGTCTATTTATCTCAATATAAAAATTCTGTAGAACTTCATAAAAAGCAAGTAACTAGAGACTTCATTATATTCCAATTGGTGATGGTGTCCTAGACAGGTTGCTACATTTTTGTGCAATGAATTAAGCACAGCAGGAAATCATAAAGAAACAGCAACAGAGTTTAATTAAGGGACAGTAGTGCTCAGAGTAAGAGGGCTCTTGCTTACAAACAAAAACTGGCACACATGATGAGGGCATCACTTTTCAGAGATTTATGATATTATGCCGGGTTAAGGCCTCCCACTTTGCCTCCCAGTGCCTGTTTAACAATGTGACTGACAGTGAGCTGAGTTAGGTCAGCTGTGTCTGCTATGCATCTTTTCTCCCAAATTCACTCTGTTGTAATTGGATGTAGGAGATACTGTACACATGTGTGAATCTTCAATGAGCTCAAACTGAAAAAACATTGCTGTAGATCATGGAGGATGGCATGGGAAGCATGGGTCCTGGTTTGATGTTTTGGAGTTTACCAGGGCACCTTCAAGGTCATTGTTTTTCTTATCTCTCACTCCTGGTAGTAGGGCCCAGGTCAAAGGTTAAGGGTTTGTCCCTAAAAACTTGCACAGGTTCTGGTAAATAGAAAAGAGTAGCCAGTATCTCCTATTGTGCTATTTATATTAATTATACTCCAGCAACTCTGAAGTATTCATTTTTAAATTAGGACACTCTTACTGAATTACTCCTAACTATGTGTATGAAATTAGTATTTTTTTTTTTTTTTTTGGTGAAAGTTACTCATATGAACAAAGCATTTAAAAGTTTTTTTTTTTTTTTTTAAAGATTTTGAAAGGTTTGAGGATTTAGCTCAGTGGCTTAAAGCACCTGTCTAGCAAGTGCATGATTATGAGTTCAATCCCAAGTATGGAAAATAAAATAAAATAAAATAATTATTTAGGAGGTTAGTTAATTTTGTTTTGCTTTGTATTTTCACAGCTCAAATTTCTATCTAACCTTAGAAGGCATTTTGTGGAACTTTGGAGGAAAGTGATCAGGGCCTGCACAAGAAAGCAAAAATATTAGTAAAGCCTGGAAGGCAGATCTCAGGATTATGAGAAAATGGCATAAGAATTATTATCATCTAATAGTCAAAATAAAGATATGTGGACCTCTTGGAGAATTTTAATGATAAGATCTAAAGAAATAAAATAAAATAAATAAAGTAGCATAAAATAACAAAATACAATAAAACATTTCTTCTGGGGAAAAATGTTGATGATAATCATTAACTCAACCTTTGAATCTTACAACTTTTGTAAATTTAAAAAAAAAAGAATGAAAGAAAGCATAAACAATCAAAACTAAGAAATCTGTAAAAATAAGAACAGCATATATCCATCTTTAGATTTGAACATGTAATTTGTTCTTCCCCAGAATATGTATTATCTTGATTGTACAGAAACTGATGATTAACAAGAGCTATTATTCATATAAGAACTGCACAACAAACAACTCAACTAACAGGCTGTTCTTTGACTAGTAAATTCAATCAAAATAATCAATTAGTATCCTGAAGGTTCATGAACCAGAGTTAATTTACATTCTTTTGACAGTTGATATGAATTCAATGGGCTGAATCTTTTGTTTAATAGCAACTAGCAATAGATTTTTTAAATGAATTTGTTTTTAATGAATATTTTTGATTATTTTATGAAAATAAGTTTAGGCATCAAGCTTGTAGCATTTATGGGATAAATTTCTAGTGATATATAATACATGAGTGTAAGTTATCTTCTTGCTTTAATAGATACAAAAATTTACTGAAAGAAGTGAAAATTTTAAACACTTAAGGTATTGCTTGCCAGTCTTCAATTGTTTCGATATGGGGTTTTATTTAGAGGACTTTTCCTCCAAAAGTTACTTCACATGTTTGTTTGGATTAATTAAAAACATAGAACACCACAGCATATTGAGTAGGTCTACATCACACAGACACAAATATTATAGCATGATGGAGGATAGGACATTACTTGGTTTAAGAATATATTAGAACTACACCACAAACAAATTAACCTGAAAATAAATTAGTGCATGTGACTGTATTATCAAGCAGCCTTTATCAGCAAAAATTAGCAAAAGTAAAACCATTTACACAGCATGCAAATGAACCACTGTTCTCTAATGTAATGTCTGGGGATTAAAAGAACTCTTTAAATAAATTAATATGTTAGTTTCAAGTCATTTAGTAGCTATTATCACCCCAATGATGGAAGAAATGCATACAAAACCATTTGTTCCATTTCTAAATAATTGCCTAAATTTTCTAAATGAAAGTTTTTGGGGAGAAAATAAACCTGAATTCTAAGATACCCTGTTTTCAAGTTTTCCATTTTGAGAAATATATAAGTTTACATTCTGAAAATTAATAAAGGAGTATTCAATTCTGGCACTATGCTTGAGAAACATCTCCCAAAGACCCAGGTGTTAAAAGATTTGGTCCTCAGCCTGAGTCACTTTCAGGAGGTAGCAGAACATTTAAGAAGTAAGTCCATGTAGAGGAAAGTCACTAGAATCATACCCTTTTAAAGGTATAATGTCACTGTAGCTTCTTTCTCTCTCATTACTTCTTAGGCAGCATGAGGTAAATGGCCTCCTCTGTGCTGTATAGTTTGTAAAAAATGCTTCTGCTATGACATATTGTGTTGTCACGTGCCCAGAGCAACACAGCCAAGCAACTATAAACTAAAACTTTTCTGGTTGTTATAGTTTGTATCTGGATGTCTCCCCAAAGCATTAAACAGTCATGTGGTCAAGCTTCTAGAGTTTGTGACTGATTCATAGTCTAATGCTGAGATTATGTGTGTGAATACTACACCCACCCTAGCATGGGTAGCTTACCTGTATTCTAAGGGAGGAAAAGAGACTTCTCTCGTGTTCTTCTCTTTTTTGCTTTACTTGCTATTGCTGTTTTCCGCTGCCATGAACAGTTGCCCCTCTACCGTGTTACCCAGCCTTGGAGCCTCCACAAACTGGGAGCTAAATAAAGCTTTCCTACTTTAAATTTGGATGCTAGGTATTTGTCCCAAAAATGAGAAAAAAATAACTAAGACACTGGATTTGGGGGTTCCGGAGTCTTCTTTTAGAGATGATCTAGGTTCTATCTGTTATAAACAATTGGTCAAGATAAGTGCAAATAGTACAAAGTTTCATTAAAAGTGGGAAGAGTGTAAACGGGCTGTGCAGAATGAGTTTGGGTGAAGTCAAAATAGGAAAAGCAGTGTACCCTACAGCATGAGGGTGAGCAACCACGGAAAATAGAAGGCAGTGGCAAAAATTCAGTGTGGATCTTTCTTTTTGTATCATCCACTCCTCAAGCTAATGTCAAGTCTAAGCCATCCTATCAAAATGTGATCCAGTTCTCTTGAGAAGTCTATGTGCAGGGCTTTGGGAACTGCTCAGCACATGTATCCTGGCATTTTGTAATTAACAAGTCACACAGCTAGCTTTGCTATATCTTAATCACCTGTCTCAGAGGCAGTATATAGAACCAGATAAGCATAAAATATTATTTGAGGAAAAAGAAAAAGGAAGAAAAAAAATCAAAGATTGGCAATGAAGATATTCAGCAAATTTATACAGATAAAATAGGAAATACAAGGTCCTTTTGAAGATGTGTAGCCTTATCACATATTAGAAAGAAGCTCAGATTTATAGGAATAAAGGAAAAGAAAGAACAATTTAAAAAATTGGATCACAGAAGTGTACTACTCTGTTTATGTTACTTTTTTTTTTTTTAAAAAGTTAATAATGTAATCAACTTAAGCAATAAGGATTATTTTGTCTCACAATTTTAGAGGTTTCAGTCCAAGATTGCATGACTCTGTTGCTTTGGGACTGTGGTGAGGAGGACTACCAGTCCGAAAAAGAGTAATAAGACAATACAAAAGAGAAATTGGACCAACACAAGGTCAAAGTCACCAGTGCAAACATTCAGTCCTATAGTTATAGTATTCAGTCACAGTACACTGAAAATATTGCTTTCAAAGACTTAGGCAAACTCACCCCATTTGCTTAGCCTATACAGCCACTGTCTCACTTGGCTCCTGACAATAGCTACAGTTTTCAGTACACACTCAAATTTCCTAGGATCTCTTTTTTCCTGAGGAAGAGGTTGTCTCCATTAAATCTTTGTCTCCATTTACACAGCATTATTTATCTATCTGTCATTGGCTGCTTGAATTGGCTACCATATCCTGCCTGATCTCATAGGATTTCCTTTGAAACTTCATTGAAGTTTTCCTTGACTCTAATTCTTGCCTTCCCCATGACTACAAAACCACCATCACATGGATGTTGCCACAGTCTTTTGCCACTGAGAGCTATACTTTCGACAGTTTAAGTTGTGGCTTTACTGCTATCTGATTCCCTAACCAGCCAGTACTGATTACCTAGAAGTGTTGGCTAAGAAGAGCATTCTGAGAAAGTGTTCTCAAATAAAAATCATTACAACAAATTTGTAATTCTCAGTGTTACTGATTCCTGAAATGCTCTCAGAGCATCTTTCCTTAAAACAGAGCACTTAGCTTATAGTATTAGTAGCCTCTATTGTACCTTCTTCAGCTGAAGTTTGCATATGCTTTTATTCTTCACAAGTAGCAAATTTCCCCCAAATTTTCTACCATCCTTCTGTTTGCTACTGATTCTTACTATACATTTGGCTAAAAACAAGTAATGTTAATGATATGCCATCTTTAAATTTCCTCCAATAGAAAAAAATCCATATTGCTAGACTCAAAAAGTGTTTCAAGGCATGGGTAAAACACAACCAAATTATTTGCTACACTGCAATAAGGTGACATCTAATCCAGGTTCCAATATGAAACCTCAGAACAGCAGCCTTGAGAGTCTGCATTTCTTTCAGGTATCTTGTCTCCTGAGCTCCCATTAAAATTGCTTAATAAGCTCTGCTTAAGACATTTTAGCATTCTTTAAAATAATCCTCCCAGTCCCTCCTAATAGATTGTAATGGATCTTTCCATGACTGAGTATAGGCAAGAAAAATTCTTGTCTCTTGGTCCTAGTTTTCTTGGTCAATTACTTTTCTGTCACCATATAAAATACTTGAAATGATGAATTTAAAAAGTAAAAAAGGATGGGCTGCGTGATCATCTCAGTGGTGTAAGGGCCTCCCTGGCAAGTGCAAAGTTGTGAGTTCTAGCCCTTGTACCACTAAAAAAAAAAAAAAAAAAAAAAAAAAAAAAAAAAAAAAAAAAGTGGGAAAAAAACTTCTTGTTTGAAGTTCTGTTGGCTTTGGTCTATAGTCAGTTGGTCTTATTGGGTTTTGACCTGAGGTAAGATAGAGGTATCATGGCTTGGAGCACAGAGAGGAGCAAACTACGTATGTCATGTCAGGGAACAAAAGGGAGAAAAGGCAAAGGAAAGTGTCCCATATTCTTTTTCAAGGCATGTTTCTAATGATGACAATAACCTTCACCAGACCTCACTTGTTAAGCATTTGCCTCCTCTCACTAGCATTAGCTGGGTTCTAACACTTAATACATGGACCTTGGGGGACTTTCCAGATCCAAACTATAGTAATCTACAACAATAAGCCTAATGGCTTAACAATAATTAACATGAGGAATCAATCCATTCCTTCAGCAAAATTATAAAGCAATGGATACAATGTGAATTTAACTGAAATTGCAGGAGTTATAGAAGTGGAAATAAGACTTTAGGGAAGAGAGGAAACAGCCTGGGCTAAATAAGCAAGAACTGCAATCAAGAATTCATCTTAGGATTGTTGTGTAGAATCCACTGCCATGAATGTCAGGATAAAAGAAAGAGTTAAGTTGTCAAGTTACTATTTCAAAGTTGTCAGGGTATTCCAGGGTTTGTTTTATTTAAAGCAAGGTAAAATTTAGGTAAATAAATGCTATAGGTCAAGTCAGAAAATAATTATTTCATCGATGTATGATAGGAAAGAGAATAACCGAGCCCCTCAAAACCTCGACTGCTATGTAAATTTTGTTCTACCTATGTGAGACATTAATCCTGGGGCTATTTCTCTTGAATTATGTACAAAATATTGATAGTGGAGGTAAGGGAAGAATACATAAATGTATCCTTATATTTTTCAGATCAATGTCAGTGTAGACATTACACAAAATGAATGTGTTTCTGGGAATCATTCACTATCTAGATAGACTCAAAAGCAGAAGACATTGAATTGACAGCTAGGAAAATGAAAAAGGGATCTGGAGAATTCAATACCTTTGAATTCTGGCAATCACTTCAAAATTTATCTCTTTCTTGACACAGTTCTTTCAGATGAAACACTGGTAATGGAGACACTGGCAAATAGAAAACCTGCATAAAGGAATCAGGTATAAAATTTTTCAGAATAGAAAAAGGAGGACAAATAAAGCAGTCATTATAAACTCATTGTCAGATAAAATCAACCAAATGAAGTAATCAGTAATAAAAATTATGATGTAAAAGAAATATATATATATATATATATATAATGAGCATAATAAATGGAGTATAATAGCATTTTGTATATAATGTCTCACTAGTAGACTTTGAAAATATAACAAACATACCATTGTCTCTATATCTATATATCTCAACATGGCATAACATTGATATTTCAACAATGTGGAGCCAGCTGCAGCTAAACCCACTTACAGACTGTGACCTAAAAGTTTATACACATTAGGTATGTACTCATTTGCCATTGTTGGTATAAAAATGATCATAAGTTACTGGCTTCAAAAGTAATTTATTATTTTAAGTTTTAGAGTGGCATATTGTACTATGCTTTCCACAGAGCTGAAATCATAAACTGCCTTTCTTTTGGAAATTTTGGTTTTAGCAGAATCTATGCCTTGACATTTCAGGCCCCCTCCATCCCTTGGATCGTGGCTGTATCAATTTGACTTCAGTTTCATTGTTAGTTTCCTTGCAGTTTCTTCCTCTCTAATTTCTTATAAGAAGCTTTTCAGTTTATAGTACCTTTACCTAGATAATCCAATGGAATCTTCTCAGCTAAAGAATCTTAAATTATTCACAACTACCAAGTCTCTTTTGTCTTATAAAATAACATTCACGGGTGGTAGAGATTAGCATTTGTAAATCTTTGTCTGGACCTTATTCGGACTTTATACTATATAAGTAATACCTTTAGCTAAAATAATTAAATTCTAGTTTTAAAACGAACCATGCTTTCTAGGTCCTGTTGGTGTTTGTACAACAAAATATCTGAGGCTCCATAATTTATAAGGAACAGAAATTTATTTCTCAAAATTTTGGACATTAAGAAATCTAGGGTCAACCAGCAGGCAGGTTTAGCTGCTGGTGCAGGTATTTTTCTGCTTGAACTTTCATTCTGTGAAGAGAGATATTCTTTGTTCTCACACCACAAAAGGTGTAGAGGGTTTAGAGAGAAAGTATGCCATGCTTTCACGTGGCAGAACAGGGCAAAAACTCTTTTTGCACTTTTTGCACTGGTATGGATCCATTCTTGAAAGCAGAACCTTTATTATCTAAATGATGATCAAGGTAGTATCTCTAAGAAACACCACACCAAGTGATTAAACTTCCAACACACACGTCATGGAGAGCACATTAAAACCATACAATATGTAGCAATGATTAGGCTGCTTCAGGAATCAAACTGAAAACTGTACCATGAAACATTTGGAGTTAGAATTCTTCAGTATATATAGAAGAAATAAAAGAAAGGGGAAACATTTTTGAGCTTATTTAACTATTCTAATAATTTCTATTAAAGGCATCTCTGCCTCTGGCCACAAATCCAGTCATTCTTAATATTGCATAAATATAGTGTCCTCACATCTACCCTTTTGAATAATAAGTCAAATTCTAAAAATTATGGCTTCTGAAAAGAAAATGTGTTATATTTTAAGTTGCTTCTGTTTTCAAGTTGATGAGTTAAGTTTTGACAGTAATTCATCAAATGCAGTGAACTCACATGCAGGAAAGTGTAAAAAGTGGGAAATTATATTTACCACATCTATTTATACTTGTTCCATGTTAGCTTTTAAAAATTAGCATTTCCTAAGATTTTGAAAAGTAATATAAATTTAAAACCGTTGCAGCTCTGAGTAAGATACATTAAGTAATACATATGCATAGATCTTAGTACCTCCCAGGGAAACACAATCCTGGAAGAAAAGAGCCTTCTTGCTTTGACATCTTGTCCTCTAGTGAAACTTTTAACAAGTTTTATGAGGAGAAGCTGTTTTCCTCTACTTTATCAGTTAAAATATATTTTCATGAGCTCCAAAGGAAAACTGCCAAGACTAGTACCTATAAACTTTAGTACTGAAGTTTTGTTTTGTCTGCTCTGGAAGTGTCAGTGCCTTATTTTATCCCTAGTGTGAGGAAAATTATATGATACTTCCATTATATTTATTTTCTATTAGGCCAATACACATATATATTCTTCTCAACACGAGAGCACTTGCTTGCCTAATAAGTTTAGTTCTGTGTATTTGTGTCTCAGTGATACAGAGTCCTGGGACATCTTATATTATGTTTTCAAATTTTTACAGCTTTGCAGGAGAACTGTATGAATTTTCCATAAATATTGGAGAAAAAAAGAAATAAACATGATATTTGAGAGAGCGGGTACATAAAACAAAAAGTAGACAGAAACATTTTCTCAGAACATCTTTTTCCTTTCTCTTTTTGCGAAGGGATTATATATAGTGACAATTCAACTATTTTGATACCTTATCCAATCTCTTTTGCCGATAATAGGCATAACTCATAGTTTTTCATTTTGATTTTTTAATGAAAGTACTATTAACAAGAGAATGATTATTTCAGTTTGGTTTCATTTTTGTTCTGGGGCATATGTATGAGTGTGCAGGTATGTATGTATGTGTCCTGTAATAGTTCTTTGTCTCATTCAAAATATGTATTAATTCAACCAGAAAAGTTCACCTTATGGGACAGATTTGCTCATATATAATTTAAGATGTATCTTATTTATCCTCTAATACTGTAACTATCTGAAATATTGTAACACAAAAGAGGTAATAAACTTATGATGATCATATTACTTTATATTTTTAGAAAGGATTAGATTTAATATTTATAATAGAAGACTCTAAAATGCTAGTGCTCTAAAATGATCCATGCATGCTTTTATCCAATTTGTTTTGTACAACTCCTCCATGAAAATAGATAAAGAATATTTACAGTTAAATAAAAGAAATACAAGCAGAAATGTCAAAATATCACTAAGTAAGAAATCATTTTCAAAATCCTGAAACAGAAATAAAAAATGGAAAATTTGTGTTTATTTAAAGGACACAATGTTGAACAATTTTTATGCATTATTGGCTATTTGTTTCTTCATCTCACACATGCACATTCATTTATGATACTCATTTGTAAGTTAGGTCCCTAAATTTTAGGGGATCTAATGTTTTGCACTCTTTATATATTTTATTTATTAGTCTGCTCTCTGAGCAATAGCTGGTGAGTTGCTTTTCTGGCTTTTCCTAAGCTGCAGGTTGTTTCTTTACTTTCTTGGTGGTTTCCTTTGAGATACAGAAGCTTTTTAATTTAACATACCTATTTGTAGACTCTGTATAATTTCATGAGAGCAGCCCAGGCTTTATTAAGAAAGTCTTCGCCTACAACCGTGTCTTCATGAGTTGTAGTTGTTTTATCTTCAAGCTGTTAAAATTCTTATTTTAATATTTAGTTATTTGATTCATGTTGATTTCACTCTAATGCATGGTGAGATATATTGGTCTAAGTTCAGTCTTCAGCATGTGGATAACCAGGATTCCTGACACCACTTATAAAATAAGCTATTATTCCTCGAGTGAAAGTGGCCCCTTTGTCACAGATAAGGTAAGTGTGCCTGGGTTTGTTTCTGAAACTTTTATTCTGCTCCTCTATTCTGATCCTTAAGTCTGAGATCTATCTATCTATCTATCTATCTATCTATCTATTGCATCTCATTATAGCTGCAGCCTTTGTAATATGTTACTATTCTACCATAAAGAAAGGTAAACCTGAGACATTTTTAGATAAACTGATGCAGTGTAAGTTCCTGAGCCTAAGTAAAATAAATCAGAAATAAACACAAGGTTAAATATTGCATTGTTTCTCTTTCATGAGAAATTCAAAGTGTACATAAAAAGTAAAAAAAAAATAGTGATATTAGGAAACAGGAAGATCTTTCACGAGTGGGAAGTAGATCACAGCTACAAGGAGTGAGGAGGGAAGGAAGGAAAAAGGGAATTAAGAAAAACAGGTGAAGGAAAAGTGGAAATAGAAATTTTGTGAACGGGAATTTTCTGGGAGAGAAGATGAAGGAGAGCAGAAAGTCTATAAAATGAATTGGAACACATTATGTACACGTGTAATTTTGTGTAATACATATAAGCATTATATACTATAAACGCATACTAATAAAAATGTCACCCCTCAGAAAATGAGGAAAAAAGAAAAATAGAAAATTTAAGTTATGATTGAAGTAATGAATGAAATCAAAAGGATATTAGACATAGCTAGAGAAAGCATTAAGGAAGACTTTAGGAAAAGGAACAGGAAAGAGGCTAAGTACAAATTCAAGATTAGAGGTGAACCTTAGCTCAACAGTAGGGTACTTATCTAGTATGCATGAAATCCTGAATTCATGATCTTATTTTAAAACGCCTGCAAGTTAAAGAATAAGAAAATGTGAATATATAAACTAGTTTAGATTCTGGAAGAAAATATGGAAAATGACACTAAAACATTTTTTTTTCTGAAGACCGTTGTCATAATTTTCAAGAACTGATTAAGGTTACACATTTCACTTTCCAGAAATGTAGTTGTATCTAAGCTATGTAGATAAAAGTAAGTCTTCATCTAAATTCATATTAAACTTAAATTAATGAATTAACAAGACAACAAATAAAAGTACATGATTTAAAAATTAGTCCAAATGATACATTTTCTGTAGAATTGCAATTTAAGAACTTGTTTTTAAAAGCAAAAATAAAATCCAGAAGACAGAAAATTGGTATTTTTAAAACATTAAGGAGAAAAGAATTATTAAAATGTTTTGAAGAGATGTTTCCCATATCAGTTCCTCCATTCTTAGCCTCAGCACAAAGCTAAAGTATGTCTTTAAATTGTTTGAAATTAGGTGATAGAATCTGAGTAGATCTAGTCAGTGGGGTGTTGGGCAAAGTGAGGCAAATCAATTCTGGATGCAAACTTTTAAGCAGTAACCTCCTTAATGCCTTCTCATTCAGCAGAGCACCTCTGTGTGTATAATAAAAAAGACCTTAAAGAATATTCCAGAAATGAACAACTGATGGTTCTGTAAAGGAATAAATTAATACTCCTTATGATCATTTATAAAATTATGAAAATAGAAGTACTCTACCGAATAAGATAAATGTTAAGGAAATTAAAGTATTTTAGTATATTCTTTATTTTGTAAAGATAATAAAATGTTTCACTATATTTAATAATTTTGATCAAGTATTTATTTGTTGTGAGCATAGATTTAAGGATAAGATACAGCCTTTAAATAAACAAAGTCCTTGTTTTTATATACCTGATATTCCTGTAATAAGTAAATGTTTTTGATAAAAACACCAAAATACCAGAAATGTGCTTAACTTTGAGGAAAAAGGAGGAATAACAGCATGGATTGATGTCAAAAATTTAGACACTGCAGTCAACATTAACAAGAGAAGAAAAGAAAAAGTGAGGAATCTATAAAATGATTCAATGAGCAAAAGAATTTCAAAATATGAGTAAACAAAAAATATAAAAGTAAGAATATAGTGTCAAATCAACAAACAAAATCATTAGTATTTCCTAATAGGAAAAACAAAACATCTGAAAAATAAAGCAATAAAAAAATCCCATTTAAAATAGCTACAAATGTTAAAATTCTTAACAATACATTTAAGAAAAGAGAAATACCGTGAAACCTAAAATCCTGATGATAAAGTAGTTTAAAGCCTAAATCAATGTAAAAATTTCCAGTGTTCATGGATTTGGAAGAAATAGCATTGTTAAGATATTCATACTATCTAAATGTATAGTCTCAGTGTCAACCCTATCAAAACATTCATGTAATATTTTCACAGAAAAGAAATAAATCCTAAAATTTATACTTAAGCATGAATGATCCCAAGCATGCAAGAAACATTGACAAAATTGAAAAACACCTTCAAAGCTGAATATATCACACTGATTTTAAGCTATATTACAAAGCTACAATGATTAAAGTGCATGATACTGGCAGAAAAATAGACACACAAAACAAAAGAGCGCAAGAAATCTTAGAAATAATCTTGCATTTATGATCAGCTGGCTTTTGACAAAGATATCAAGATCACACAAGCAAAAATGAACTCTCTTCAGTGACGACTTTTCGGAAATGGAATATTTTCATGGTACAAAATGAAATGGGATCATCATAACATGTAGAAATTTCAATGCAAAATGGATTGAAACATAAGAAAACAGTCTGATAGTTAAAATTATGAAAAAAAAAAGTAAAAAAGATCCAATACTGTAGTCTACACAATGTTCTGGACTTACCTTTAAAACATAGGCAAAATGAAAAGAAAAATGTTAAATATGATTCCATCAATCAGGAAGGTTTCTGAAAAGTAAAGGTAAAAATAATCAATAGAATGAAGATCAAACAGTATGGAATGCAAAAATAGCTTAATAGACGATATATCACAAAGAAATTAGTATCCTACGTATATTATCAATTCATGAAACTCAACAGAAAGAAAAGAACAAGAAATCAATTTAAGAAAAACAACCAGGTAGGCAGTTTTCAAAAACAATATAAAATTGACCATGAGATGTATGGAAAGAATGCTCAATATCCCTAATCACTTACAGGTAAATTAAAATCAAAATATGACTTCATCCCAAAACTTTCAAGAATGGCTAGCTGAACGTGAGCACGAGGACAGAGAGTAAAGAAACCACCTATAGACTGTAGTTAGAATAGAAATTTGTGCATCCATTATCAAAAACTATATGAAGATTCTTCAATGGCAACAAAAAAGTTGAACTACTGTGGGATCCAACAACCCCTCTTGTGGGTATAAAATCAAAAGATTTGAAGTGAGAATGTCAGAGAGATAGTTTCACTCTATTTCATTGCAGTATTGTTCACCATAGTCAGAATATGAAAGCAAATCAGGTTTCTATTGGTAGATGAAGGATGCATAGAAGTGGCATATGCTACATACACCATAGAATATCATTCATCCTTTAAAAAGAAGGACATTTGATCATGTGCATTACAATAGATCAGCTGGGAGCATATTATACTAGATGATATAAGTCATTGAAAGAAAAACAAAAATCACATTTTCAAGCACCTGTTAAATCTAAAGCACTGAGCTCATAGAAACAGAGAAGAATGATTGGTTATTACTATAGGCAGAAAAACGGGGCAAGAAAACCATGTCAGTCAAATAGTACCAAGTTTCCACATCACAGGCAGAATTTGGGGGTTTCTTAGATTGTGCAGCATGGTGAATACAGTAAATATTTATATATGTTATGCATTGTATTTCAAAATTGCTATGTGTAGAAATTTCAAATACTCTCAGAATATGAAAAATTATAAGCATTCTAAGTGCTGGATAGTGTAAGTACCTTGATCCAATTATTCTACATTGCATGCTTCTCTATATCACATTGTACCCCAAAATATATATGATTAGATATTACCAATTTGTATCTTAAAAGTAAAAGGATCCCAAAGCAGCAAAAATGTAACCAATTTAAATGCAACTTATTTAAGATGATACATAAATATATAGGGGCCAAAAAGGTAAAAGCACACGGTAAAAAATGTATACACTCAAAGTATGTATGCAAAAAGATAAGGGAGTTGTGTTATTATTTGACAGTGTGGGTTCAAAATCAAAAAGGCTTTTCCAGAGGTAACAAGGGTCATTGTTTATGTCTATGACCTTCCAAGCTATTGAAAATTGTTAGTGGCTGTATGTGAACTTAGAAGTTTGAATACAGATGTCTTATTAAAAATGTATATGTGTATATAACACTGGCAAATTCACTGTCTCCCTATAGGGAAATATCAGGATATTTTATCAATAATTCATATTGGTAGATTTGCTTCATCACAATAATTCATATTGTTCTTTCTTGGGAAATGTGGTATCCTCCATTTATTCAAATATTTATTCTGAAATATTGCCTTCCTACAAAATTAAGCCTCTTCTCCATTTGTATGATGACAATCAGGTCGTTAACGCACCTTAATCTTTGTTCCTTCATCTTTAAAATGACAATAAACTTAACATGATTTATTCAGTGCTAAAAAAGACAAAAAATCAAAGCAGTATAGTGACTCATTTCAACATTAGTCACTTTTAGTATTTCATTTATTTTTCCTACCAGTGAAAGTCCACCTTTCTTAAAATAACATAATTTAAATTAATACAAAATCATTTCTTCAGAAGAATAAAAATAGAAACACCCGAATAAGAATATATCAAAGCAATGTTTTTAAAGAAAAAATGCTATTATAATTTTTTAAGGGTTGAGTTTATAGCTCAGTGCTGGACCTGTTGCTTGACCATGCATGAGTACCTAGGATCTCATCTTTCAGTCAACATATATTTATTTGTAAGGATTTATTCTCTTCTACAAGGATACAAATCTGATCAATATAACTATACACAATTGCATATTTTAAACAGATTATTTTCCTATGCAACAAAGAATATATATATATATCTCACATGAGTGATGTTCAGATGCCAAGGAGTAGGTCTTCCCAGAAAAGACATTTTCCAAAACATAACATATGGAAAAGGTTATATTTGCCAATAGAATTACCATCCATTCATATGCCTGTTCTCTCTTAAAGCAGGAACTAGTTCAATTTAAAGAGATGTTGAATCCCCAGGTCTGGAAAATTGCCTATTTTCACGTGCGACCACATTTGTCAAGTGTATGACACTGAGTACAAATCATTTGGTATTTTTCTCAATCATACTGTTCAACTCAATTACATTACTAATTCCGGTCCTTTGAAAACACCTTCAAATTTGTGTCTTACTCAGATAGCAAAGCCTATTCAAAATGAGTAACTGAATTGAGGAAAAGCTACATAGAATGAGAATAGAATAGATATTTTGTAATGCATCAAAATAGAAGAGATAGAACCTGACATTTAAATACTATATATTGGAGAATAATCTTTAAAAATATGTGACTAATTTGGAATTCACCATTTTACTTACATGAAGTGTTGTTGGAAAATTAATCGAGAGCATATACATCTCAAATACATTTGATTCCTGTTTTCTTTAAAGTATATTCCAAATAATTTATGTATTGCCTAGAATTTTTTTTTTCTTTTTTTGAGATAGCTTTCTATTTAGTTCAGGCTGGTCTTTTTTTCATTCTGTTGCCCAGGCTGGAATCCAACTGGCAGTGATCTTTGTGTCTTAGTCTCCTGAATGCTAGGATTACAGGTGCTCCCATACATTCTGACCTATCTAGGGAAATTTTGTAACTTGATACTATCACTTGTGTTGTGATAGAGTTACTAATGGTTTCTTTTAGGCAAGGATAATTGTTGCAGATTTTAGTGTACACTAGTTTTTCAGTAACAATACTGTTTTCAAATTTGGTCATAAAACAACAAATTCAACTTTTCTTTGGAGGTAAGTTTTGTGCATAAACTTGTCAATTTGAACAGACATGAACCAGTTAGAAACCTGGTGTCACATTTAAAAAACAGTATCTGTATTCCAATAATACCAAAAATTACTAATTTTTTTAGATGCTTAAGTAATAAAAAACACCAAACATGCTTTTCACAAGACACTTTTCTTTTCAGACACAATATTCTCAAGTGTACCAAATACACTGTTACCAAAATCTTCTGCCTTATTTCCTAACAGGAACTCTAAATCATTCAAATGGTGTTTCTGAAGAAACCACCCGATGGCCAAAAAGCATTATGAAACATTTTATGTTTATTTTAAGCACTTTTGAACAATAGGAACCTGAAACCGCTAAAATATTTGAGTTTGGTTTGAGTCTCTGAGCTGATGAATTTCAAGTGACATGAAATTGGCCTGCACAGCACTATGCCTAGTGAAGGCTTCCTCCATATACCCTTGTCAGCTACGTGATTTCTTTGCATCTTCTTAGTCTCTGCTTCCACTGAAAGATCTCAACCATAATAAGCAGCTCTGATTGATTTTTATACTTGATCTTGAATACACATTTGTTTTATAGTCCTTCAATCCCTAAGAAATGGCGCTTTTTCCTAACACAAAGCGACCTGGGAAAGCAATAACCTGTACTGTGTTAAAGCTGCTAACGAGACCTGTTACCAATAACCTGGCACCTCTCCTGTTGTAAAAGTTTAAAACAATGAGCAATATTTATTTGACTGTCAGTCACATTGACCTGTCTATAAAGACATCAAGGTTAATGCACTTTGCGGCAATAATTAAATTCACTTAAGAAAGATGAATGCTGACAACTCGGAAACAGCAGTGTTACAGCGTGATTACGAGTCCAATCAACATCAAAATCAGTGCGCTATAAATCAAATGAAAGTTTATTAAATTCATGTATGTCTTTCGATTACCTGCCATGTCACCAGTTAGGTTTTGAGGTTGGGAAATAATATTTTCTGTGTACAAAAGTGTTAGTGAGAAGTACATAACAAAGAAGTAAGTCTAAATATTGGAATTGATTTTTAATATACTGTATTTAATTGCTAGAACTATTATCTTGAGTTAGTTCACTGTGTTACATGTTTGTTCTATGCTAATCAATGCTCAGAGAATGTCTCTAATAAAAAAAAGGAAAAAGCAAAAATACAAAAAAAAAGACAACTACAACAACATAAATCCACAAACCTCCATCATTTTAGGGAAAATTTGTTCACACAACAGAAAACAAAAGATAAGACTGCTACATCTTACTGGACTTTTAATTGCAGGGTACTATGCTTTTGGAATATTCAATATTATTTATGGAAATTTTTCTACTAATTTCTACCTTCAAGCTTACAAGGGTGGATTAGCACTTATGTTCAGAGTCTTTGAAGTTTAATCTCAGTATCCGAAAATTCAGAAATAAAAGATAGTAATTAGTTTAAGTGTGTCAGATTGAAGAGCAAACTGTACACACTTAAGAGGTTTTTGTAATATATCAGAAGTCATTTGTGAGTTTTATGTAATAATAATAATGTGTAGATTCCCCCCAAAAATATAACATTATTCAAAGTGGGCTGTCATGATGACCCGATTGTTCCTTACAAACTGTGTTTATCTTTGTGTCTCTCAGCAGTCTAGCTGCGTTGACCATATATTTTCATTTCAAGTCTTCTGCCTATTACTGCCAATCTATACTATTGTGATTCAATCTCTAGCCCACTGTAAACTTTCCAGTCTATCTCAGTAACTCTCTTTCTATGGTCAACAAAATTTTCTTGTAGAACTTTGTATATATCTGTGAGAATACAACTAACATCTGGCTGTCTCCCTTCATGCTTTAGAATCATGAACTTTTTCATTTTGTTTTGTTTGTTTGTTCTTTCAGAATTCTCTTGACTTGGGAGCAGGTGACAGAAGACATTGTATGTTAATCAGATTCAAATTCTTTGAGAATACTTTCTTCCTTGCTTGTAGAAAACACTGAAGCCAAAGCATCAGTAACACATGCATGTGTATCAGTGGTGTGTTAGCTAGCAGCCACCATGAGGTTTGTCATCTGCTTCTTTCTGCCTGTACTCCAGGCACTTTTTAAAAACCAGAATCTGTTTTCTGTAGTTTTCTTCCCCAAACTTTCCCGCAAATATTCCCAGTATAGTTTTTTTTTAACTAAAAAGTATTTGAATGTCCCAAATTCTTCAAAATTTTTGCTCATCTTCTGTAATTCAAAATTTATAATCATTAAAAGAATAGCTTCAAGCTTAAATTTTTATCTACATCTTCTTTCCTTTTATTTTACTCCAAGAGGTAGTTTCTTTTCCTGTTATTTAGGACAGAGATAAACAAGTTTTTTGCTTAAAAATAACACTGTGAATTGTTTAAGTCATGTTATGGGCCATATAGTTATTGTCACATTTATGTAACTTTCATATGTAATATGAAATTTCATGTATTCAAAGTGAATGCATAATCATCAATAAGTGAGATCATGTGGCCTCCATCTGGGAGTCAATGTCTGCTATAGAGGTATTAAAATTTAACTGGATTTTACCATGAACAAGTATAGACAAAAAAGGCAAGAATCCACATCATCAAAGAGGATAACTTTGTTTAAATTTTAAAAATGGTTATAGCAACATTGTACTAAAGCTAGTGAATGAGTAAATAAAACTCAGTGGATTTTATGATTAGAGAGATTTTCTATTCAAAATCAAAAGACAGAATTTTATAGTTTCTTAACCAGTTGGAAGCCTTTGAATAGGCAGTTTAAGCCTTCCCTATGGGTTTGGGAGGATCACACTGTCATGAATTTTTCAGCTTCAAGGAAATGAATTCTGACAACTACCACTTTAACTTGGAAGAGGACGTGAAACTTCAGATGAGGCTCCTGCTCTCCTAACACCTTGCCTGCAGGCTGTGAGATCCTGATTGGCAGTTAGCTATTTCTCGCTAGGACTTTGGATGCATCAGAGTTCACACGTGCACTTTTTAGGCTGATACATTTGTGCAGTGTGTATGCACCCTCCTTCCTCTAGAAAGTAATATAACTACTAATGCCTCATTAAATTGCGTGCACTGAACCAGTCTCTGATAATCTCTTACAGCTTCACCCCTATGAGGAGTCTTCCCTTCTCCATGTCACCTCACTGTCACCCCATAGTTCAAGAAGAAAAAGTGAAATTAGCACAAATAAATTGTCACCATTTTCCATCAAAAGTTAGTAATTGCCAATGTTTAAAGAAATCTACTTATCTCTTAAATTGCAGAAAGTGTCACTCTTCATGGGAACCCAATATTTCGATTAATGTTTCACTATTGAGCTTTCTTTCTTTTTAATTATCACTGTTCTCTCTAGGTGCTTCATAGCTTCATCAGCATTTAATTATGTTCAAGTATATCTGATTTACATATGTATGCATATAAACAGATATTTGTGACACTCACACTGACCTCAGAATTTACTCCCTTAATACAGTGTCTTTTACACACACACACATACACACACACACACACGCACACTCCAAACACTAACATAAAAGTAATTGCATAAGTTTCCAAACACAAAAATGAAAGAATGAATTATAAAACACAGTTATCATGTTTTTCTTTTATCAAGCATATTCTTTTTGCTCTGTTTCCAAAATCTCAGCTCTCTTTTATTGTGTACCAGCTTTGAGTTTTTCCTTCTATAAATCTCTATGGCTCAGGCTACACTAGACTGAAATCATTGCAGAACGTTGAAACCAGTGTGTGAATGTCAGCTTGTGTGTATATGTGAATACATGTTCAAATAATAGGAGTGTAAGTAATTTGTACTTCATTAGCTGCAGACTCAATCCATCTTTATCAGTCATAGTATTTTACCAAGGGGATGATTCTTATTAGTTGGAAGATGCTGAAATGGTAGTAAAGATCCATATATGGCAAATAGAAATACACCATTGGTAATCCTTTCTGAGAACAGTTTTAAGTAAGTTCTATATGACCTTTGTAAATGTCAAAAATATTGGTTATGAGGTACAATCCTTTCTACCTAGATATAGTCATTGATTTTTCAAGTATTCTGTATGCTAATGTGGCATGTTCCTGGTTCTCTCAAGTTATTCCAAGGATCACTTGAAACACTGATGAGCCAAATCAGGCTTCTATCAAGTACTCTATGTGAGAATTTAGAGCAAGATAAAGAAGGCAAATGGCTCATGATTTTTTGATAAAAAGAAGTTTCACTCACCATCAGAATTTGAGAGAAACTCATTCCTGAAAGCAAATGATAATGAGATCTTGCACTGAAAATCTGTAAGTTAAAAAAAGCAATTAGCTTGTCTATCTTATTCATCTACAGGGGCAAAAACAATTCAGTTCTTACTGCTAAAATGGATTGCAGTCATATTGAATTTGAAAACCTGACTTTTTAAATATTTATGAGTATATAAACTATGCATTGGAGAAGAAAAGAGGGCACATATCATTTAGAAAACTTTCATTCAGCTAAATGGTTTCATTATAGAAATTTATTTTATTTGAAGCACAGATTGAAATACAGTGTTTACTATCTCTGTTATAAAAATCAAAATAAAAACCTTTGCAATGAAAAAGTTACCATATACCATTATTTTTGAAAATGGAATGTCAGAGCAATTTCTTAAGATTTATTCTTTTATTAGAAAATTCCAAATGAGAAATGCTTTGAGAAAAGTGTTTTAGATTATGCATCCTTAAAACCACACAGAGTGAAATAAGGTTGATAGCATTCTCATACAACTCAGAGAGTATTTTGTTACATGATCCCAAAGTCAACCACTGGGGAACATAATTTGATAAATGTTAATGAAAACATTCGTATTTGAATACACATATTGGTTGACTACATATGCGTATTCTTTATAATCACTTTGATGTGGAAACAACTGAGGCAAAACTGGGTAATTTAGTGTCATATTATGCACACAAGTCATATATGTCCATGTTCACTTTTTAAAAATAAAATGAAACAGTTATCATATTTTTGGGATGGTGTATTTGAATGACTTGTTGAAAGTCATGACAAAAATGTAAATATGTTTCTCAAACGAATCAGCAAACTCTTGCTGTGAAAGAACAAATGATACACTCTTTGGTTTTGCTCACACAAGGTCTCTATAAAATGTTAACTCTGTCTATAAAATTAAGAGCATAGAAGGCACACAAGCAGTTTTGAAGCTACACTCCAGTAAAACTTTATTTGCAAAAACAGATAGCAAGCTCATCCTGTTACAGACACTCACTAGTTATTATTAAACCACATCTACTTGCAAAAAAATTCAAAGGCAGGTAGAAATGTTCTGCCATTAACATGTAATCTAATCAGTGTCTGAATTCTGCACATGGAAAGAAATAGAAGTTAATAAATGATAAAGATGCAAGTGCTAAAAGGAATTTAGGAGCCGTTTCATTGATTCTTCCATTCCAAAGCTGCTCTATCTTCCAAGATTATCACCTCACTTTGGCTGGAGTATTTCAACTGATGGATCACTCAGTGCCTAGAGAGGCTGTAAATACTCTTTAATTTTTGAACAGTTCTAAATTCTAAATGCTTTTCATTTATGTTGTGTTTGGATGTAATTTGCAGTAATTGAACAGTGGTTCCATATGCACTTGCTTAGATAGGCAAAGGCTAAACCTTAATTATTCAGCATTTCTAATATTAATAATGGGTTGTTATTCATAAGTAAATGTTCCAGTCAATAATTCTGTGTCAGGATTTCCACACTGTTTCACAAAACTATTTTAATTTTTCTTTAGTGCTATATTTTTCTGAGATACATGACTATTTAGTCATTTTTGGATCAAGGTGTGTGCAGGTTGCGTATTGACAGATAGTGACATTTGGAATCTGTAGATACCTGGATGCAAAATGCTTACCAACTCACATATCCAAGAAAAACATGCATCTCAAAAAACAAAATATTCACCAGGTAGATTTTGCAGAAAAATTTGTGAAAGAAAGAAAATAAAAATCACTTTATAGATCTCAAATTAAAATATGATAATACATCATTACTGTCTCTATTTCCTCCACAAATCTTTTAGGTGACATTCCCTTCAATTATTTAATTCCTGCCTTATAAGCATTTAGATACTATCTATTGTCTTCCATTACTTAGTAACAGCCTCTACTTAAAAGTTTATTTAGCAAAATACTCTTCTTATTATTTTTATGTCATTTATCTTGAAAAAGTGGTGTTTCATGATTTCTCTTGATACAGTTATTTAACATGTCTTATTTAATGTTTAGGATGATATTAATAACATGATATTGACATTTGTTAAAGAAAGAGTAAACTCTTCTTTTCTATGATTGTAAAACAATCAGTATATCCGCCTTTGCTTTGTAGGGTTTCAAAACATACTGGCAATAACTAGAAAAGTTCACATAAAAATACAAATCATGCATAAACAACCAAACTTAATCTTTTCTGCTGAGGTATCACAGTGACAAATTTGTTCCAAAGTCCAAGGTGAAGTTAGCGAATTATTAATGGATAAAAAAAAAGACTGGATTCTATGCAGGTTGTGAACTTTCAGTTTGATGGATATCTATTCATTCATTTTTGTTCATTTTTGATTTAGTTACATATTTCAGGTATTTCATATCTACTTCAGATTAGCTAAAAACTAAAAGGAGTATTGTCCTGCATTTGAGTTTATAAAGCAAGTTGACAAGACAGTGGTATAATTACAGAATGTCATGCACTGTAAAGAAGTAGAATGTGAGAGAAATACAACACAGTCTACTTGAAAAATAATCAGTTATCTATTACAGCTCAACCAATAATTACCTAAGCCAGGTTCTGGATCACTGATGAGACATTAGAAGACACTGAAAACCCTGGAGGAAAAGAATAAAGATACAATTGTGTTGAAGAATGTAGTAATTTTCAAGAACTTTAATAAAATTGGTTCTTATGAGCAAATAATTGTGGAAGGAACACTCCAGATTTCATAAGTTTTGAGCTGCATGGAGAGCACTAGCTAACAAGAAGTTACTTATCATATCTACTACTCAGTGACTTATTTCTAACTTGAGAGTAGCCATAACAACTTCTCGATGGCATTTGGTTTAAATTTAAGCATTTGGTAGAGTGTTTAGCATACTAAACGTTCAATAAATATTGATATTTTTACCTTTCTCTTAATTTTCCTTTCCTTGTTTGGAAGGCATGAATAGAGATAAAAATTACAGAAAAAAGTGAAGGTCATAAGGAATATTGCGATCTATTCAAAGGAGATTAAAAAGTAACATGGATTTTTTTTCTGGAATTTTATTCTTGCAACTTTCACAAAAATCATTTTTTCTGGGCCACTTGAAAGCAAAAGTTCAAAGAGCGTAATTCAGACATAAGAAAAATAGCAAGTTAAGGGAAAGATCATGCATAGCTTCCCAAATTTTGTCACAAAATAAAGTCAATAAATTAAGAGCATAAGAATTAAAAATATTTAAAGACAATTCAGTTTTGGTTGCTTTCTCTCCAAATGAAGCAAATTATTAAGCAATGTTTTATTTTAAATTATTCTTCTAAGAGTCAATATTATCAAATTTAGTTAGAATATAGAAGATAAAGAAACTAAACATTATCTTGTTATTTCTGAGTACTAGATATTTTTACTTTTTATTTTGGAAATCTTTTAATGAAAACCACGAGTAAGATTAGGTTTTAAATATTTCTTTCACAATATTTTTGTATTTGACGTTTTTTCAGATAAGAATAATGAACAAATACCATTCTTTGCATATTTTGTAATATCACTTGAAAATATTATTCCAGAAAAGTTCTACATATAACAAGGTCATTTTATTATAGTCAACAAAAATGGCCTTGGTTACTAGTTTGGTTCTTTCCTGTAGTAAATGAAATAGTCACAACAACTCTTAAACTTTCTAAGTGTTTTACAGTGTTTAGTCATTTCTTGAATTATGAAAAAAAAAACTGGGAAGAATAATGACATTTGTTACTTTATGTATGTGATTTTTCTCCTTCAACTTTTAACTCTTGCTTGCTTTCCCAGCCTTAGATCTTTTGATTAGCTACGTATGTAAGCAGACCACACTTTTATTTTGATCACCTAATTGGAAGACTAATCTTTGGGCATGGTGGGGCACACGTGTTACCTTAGTACTTAGGAGACTAAGGAAGGCGGGTCTCTATGAGTTGGAGGGTGGCCTGCATTACATAAGAAGTTCGAATCTAGCCTGAACTGCAAGGCAAAATCCTGTCTCAAAAAAACAAAACAATATTCTTTGGATTTGATATTTTTCATTTATTCTGATCAAATTTAAATTTAAATTTTATTAGTACGTGTTTGCAGTATTTGAAGCTTTTGCATTCATCCTGGAAAGCAGGTGCATGTATGTAACTCAACTTGGTTACACTCTCTTCCCTTCTTCCTCCAATCCGCCTCTCCCCTGAATAACAATAAGAGCAAGAATGGAAATCAGGAAAGGGGATTTAGTAATCCAACAACATATTCACAAATTTTATCTAAGAAACTAAAACATTTATGTCCATTCTCTTCAATGGGCTGTGCTCCAAAGAAATTTAGGTAAGGAATATTCTTTGATGGACACTTATTTAATAGTTAAAATATTTATGTAAAAATGCTGCCTTCAAAGAGATATCAAGCATTTTGATATTGATGTTTAAAAATATTGCCCAAATATTAATTAATTTCCTAAAATCTGTTATCAGTTGGTTCCCCTTTTTATTCTCCATGAAGTTTAGTAACCACTTCTAACTTGAATGCGTATAAAATCCATCTTCAGGGAGCATGGTGATGCCAGAGACCCTGTGTGGAGTGGAGTGAACATTGCTAGTGTCTCCCTCAAGGCTCTGCACCCCCAGTTAAGAACTGATGAAGATAAAGAATGTTGGAAAGAGGTTCACAAACATGCGGCTGATAATGCTTGTGAAGTGGTTAACCTAAAGGCTACTTACCCTGGGCCAGTGAACTGCCTGGCAGAAAGTCTAATTGTAGACTCTTAGGAGTGTGCATCCAATTTCTCCCATGGCTAAGGGAGTCTGTGAAATAAAGGACGGTGTCTTCTTTGGTGTTCCTTGTATCTTGGGACAAAATAGGATCTCAGATGCTGTAAAGGTGACTCTGACTCCCGTGGAATAGGCCAATTTGAAGAAGAGAGGGAGAGCAAAACGAGCTGCAATTATAAAATCTTCCAGGGTCACACCTGAATGTCTTGGCTAAGAGAGGATTTAGTTGGAGGCTGTGTCTGTTGTCCTTTTTATCTGATGTGTGGTAGAATAACTAGATTGAAAATAGCCAGGGAAAAGCATTAGTCTCCCAAAGTTAGTGATAGGTTCACAAAATGCCACAATTCTATCCTGAGCTAGATGGTACTTAGCTTGTGTACTCCTTACCTGAGTAATACGAGAGAGACGGACCCACCTCTGACCTGCAACAGACAGTGTAACATAGGCTCCAATTGCCCTTCAAACCAGGTGTGTGTTGTTCTGTTATTTCATCTCCCCAACTAAATCTGGCTTTTTCCCAACTGGTCACCCTCTTGGTTCCAGTGTATAAATCCAACATTGCATGTCTTGTGCATAACTGTGTTAAAGTATTTTGTTATACATATATACAAATGTTATGTATATCACACAAACGACATATATGTATATATATATATATATATATATAATTATGGAATTGTTATATAATATATAAAAGGAAAGGTCTACCTGTGAACAATGAAATCAAATAAATGTTACATAAACTACAACATCAAATAAAACTTGAGAACAGTGAAAAGATAATGTTTTCATATGTATAATTTTTAACACAAAAGGGATAGAAATTTAATACAAGTATTATGTGTGCAACCATATAAGTGAATACAATTGAATATTAATATCACTTTTAAGAGATATTTCTTTGGTTTGTGAGTTGGCGTTGTTCTGTAAATTAGAACATATATCAATTTTTTAAATTCAATACAGTAAGAAATTTGTGAATATAAGATACATCTTTTGTGAGGCACATGAGATAACGTATTAGTATTAAGATACACATTAACAGTGGTATGTATATTTTAGAGTATAATAGTCTCAAAAGCTCTTTTACACCTATTTCAGAATATACAATTGCCACAAATGGTAAAATCCAGGAATCCCAAAGAACTGTTCTTTTTAGCAGTGTGACATCTGATTAGTCATTTACAAACAATCATTGTGGAGGAAAACTGTTATTATAGATTTTGAGGAATATAGCAACTGATATCTTTTTTCCTAGTAAGGAATGGAATAGCATAACATACATAAAGGATTTCCTTCAGTTAAATAGTGAACTAATGTAGTTATAACATTTTGAGATAGATATTTAACAGGAAATTGTAGGGAGAGGTAAAGTCCAGGTGTTGAGGCAGAGGAGAGACAATGGTTGGAGAAGTACACAGAAGATAAGGACGGAGAGAATATGTTAAAAGATATTCTTCTGAGTTTGCTCACATTCTGCATTATCTTTGAAGCATCTTTCACTTAAGATCTTGAAAAAAATTTTGTAGCCATTAAGAGACCAACTAACAATTCCCTAATTCTTACATTGCTTCAAGTGCAAAAGAAATAACATTGGTAGTCACCAATATATCTGCACAAGTACCATGTGGTACATCTGATGCTGAAAGATGACAAATATAGTTTAGACACCAGAATAATTATTCTTTGTAAATAGCATTTTCATTAGAAAAGGGTCAGTTGATCTTAATATTGCTGTAGAACTTGGTACTTTGAAACTATCCTGGTTTTTATTCTTTTTCTCTTTAAAATAAAAATGAACAAAGAACCCATAAAAATGTAAGTGTCATACAAGGTGGCTAAATAAATTTAGTTTTAAAAAATAGAAGAAGAAAAGAAGAAGAAGAAGAAGAAGAAGAAGAAGAAGAAGAAGAAGAAGAAGAAGAAGAAGAAGAAAGAGGAAGAGGAAGAGGAAGAGGAAGAGGAAGAGGAAGAGGAAGAGGAAGAGGAAGAGGAAAAAACAAAAAACTACAAAATAGTAGTAGGGGGAATTTAATTAAATCCTGCAGGGATCCTTTACCACTCATTGCACTTCAGAGCCAAAGATTTTTCTCTTATAGTCCAAATTGAGAAAGAAAGTATTGAGGATGAAATGCAATTTCCACCTTTTTAGCTGTGGGCTGTACGTAATGTTTCCTTTCATGTATATAATGTAGAGAGAAAACCATTAACCTTTCAGACACACTGACTTATCCATAGATCATTTGGATAATCAGTATTCTTGGTAAGATGTGCTGAAAAGCATCTATCATCTCTCTAGTTTTCCTCAAAGTAAATCAGTACCTCAGTGCTATCATCAGATAATTATTATTTTTTATTTTAATAAGGAGAGGTATTTCAAATTTAATGAATACTTAAAATTTTAAAGTTATAATAAGCACAGTAAATACAAAATAATGCCAGTCATAGAAATCATAGGAATGTGAAAGATAAATGTACTGAGGTATCCTGAATGTGACCCAGGAAGAGAAACATATATTATATAGCTTATTAAGGTAAATAAAAACAAGGAAACCTAAAATGAATAGTTAACTCAGAAGAAATCGTATAAATATGACCAATATGTACCACTTTCTTTACTGTCATTGTTAATGAGGAAATGCTAAATAAATTCTGATTTTTTGGAAACATAAATACATATTTAAAAATACATTTTTAATCTTGTCAACACAGGGAAAATACCACTCCATTACTTCTAATATGATTATAGTAGGTGTGGTTATTGCAACCCAATTTGGGAGCTTGAATTGGAATTTAAAAATTATCTATGCTTCATTACTATAGCTTCTCTCCTAGAGATCTAGTCTAATAGAAATAGTCAAACACATGCTCAGAGATAGAATGATGTGCTTTTGAACAGTGTCTTCTGTGACAATTGGACACCTTCCAATATTTATTGTTATTTATCTTTTTTCAATAATTTAGAAAAATATGGAATATCATACAGGTTCTATAAAGAGTTCACTTAGTTTTTATATTTATGTGAAGCAATTTCTGTAAGATGTAATAAGTCAATTTTAGAATCACTTGTATAACTGGGTTTTATCTGTGAAACTACTATAATCTGTATTTTCTTTAAACACACATGTATGTGTGTGCACACATACATTCTTATAGAAAGAGAAAGAATAAAATATGCAAATACCTAATGCTTGTCATTGGCTAATCCTGGTGGGGTTTATGTTGGAGAAAGAGAAATGGGAAAAGTACATAGTTTAATTCTTAAGCTACAGGTATCTCTGAATTACTTGAGCTGTTTCATAACACTGACATTTTTCTCTCTAAAGGATGAAAATAAGCTTATTTACATACCAGGATACATGAACACACACTCACACACACACACACACATATGTGTGTGTGTGTGTGTGTGTGTGTGTGTGTGTGTGTATATATATATAATACACATTATATATAATGTAATAATCCATTAGTGTATATAAATGTCCTCAGTATCTATATCTATGTCTATATCTATATCTATATCTGTATCTATGTCCTATGTTTCAGCATGTTGTATCAGATGAGTTTAAAGAGGTGTTTGTGTTAAATCATTTTTCTTTATCAATTTAGAAATAAAATAACATGCACAGCATATTCTATGGAAATTCATTTCCAGTTGCCAAACTAACAGTAATGTAGCTTTGAATATATAGCTGATGATATCTAATGATTAAAAGAAACTTTTTAAAGAGTCATGCCCCTTAGTTATATTCATTTGATAATTATTTGAAAACATTTGTTTACTGTCTTCATCTTGCTCAATGCTGAGACAGGTATTTTGTGGGGGACACTGCACAGAACACCTATGACTTTATTTTTCACACTTAATGAAATGAAGGAAGTGCATTCTCTGCCCATTTCTTCTTCAAATATGTTACAAAAACAAACAGTTTTGCATTTGGGGATAATTTTATTTTTCATAGTATATTCTTGACCCTTGTATATACAGAGAGACACACACACACAGAGAGACAGAGAGAGAGAGAGAGATACAGAGAGACACACACACAGAAAGAGAGAGAGAGAGAGAGAGAGAGAGAGAGAGAGAGAGAGAGAGAGAGAGAGAGAGAGGGAGAGGGAGGGAGGGAGGAGAGGCTTGATGCTTACTATTTAATTCAATTTTATTTTATTTAAGGAAAAATTTGAGGTGACTAAAGCTTAAACACCGTTTTCTCCCGTCAGCATTGCTATGTCAAACCCTCTTATCTTTCATGGAACTCGAGCATGTAGATCAGCATGTCTCGTAGCAGGACCGTAGGAGACTGTTTGGAGACACCACAATGGGAAACAAGCAGTTTATATTGTTAGTTTTACTGTGAGAAAAAATTGAAATCTCTTGCTTCAGAGAGAAGACTTTCTATTCACTATCAAACAAATCCTGCTCCCGTCCTTTATCTAAAAGCTTGAAGGTCTAATGTGTCCTCTTTCTGCCAGACCTGTAGGAATACAGTTTTATGCTCTACAATAAGCTTTCTGCAGGGTTATTTGCAGCCAGCTACCAACCACAGCACAAGGAATTCTGAAACATAAACTATGCAGCTGCAAAATTACAGGTGTGCAGTGTAGATAAAAATTCAATCCCCGGGGCTTCTCTCTGTACCTCCTGGAGGATCAAGTTTTTTATTTCCTAATTCCATTTTTTTTCTATATTCATTGTAGCTATGATCTCCATCAAATATTACAAAAATGGTTAAACTTATGCTTTGTTACACTTTAAATATCAAAAGTAAAAGTGAAAATTCTATTTTCATTTCTTTCTGCAGTTTCCCAAAGAGAAGATTATGAACAATGTGAGTTGTCCTCCTATTCATAGATGAAAGGATGGATTGACAGGGAGAGAATTTTGGATTCACGATGCTTGGTACCTAGAACTTCAGCACAATTGAAGGAGAAAAATGTTGAGCGAAAAATGATAGACATGCAAAAAGTCACCAATCTGAAATGTGGAAACTAATCACCTCCCCGCTTTGCTTCTGAGACAGGCAGCCCAGGACGACACAGATCATTTGTTCAACAACCTAAAAAAAAATAAAATAAAATAGTCAGAGGAAACAACCATCTATACTCTGTATAAATAATGCTGCTTTGTATGACTGTCAAGTAAAAATTTGCAAATTTCTTCTTTAAAACAATTAAATTTGACCCGTCCACTGAGTTCTCATCAAGTTCATCTTAATTAAATTTTGTATTTTCTAAATGTTTTTAATGCAGCCCTACACACTTTTCAGTTTTTTTTTTTTTTTTTTGTTTTTTTTTTTTTTTTTTAGTTCTTATAATCACACTGGAGGTACAATTTGATCATAGTTTGTACAGAAGGTCATAAACAGGAACACTGCACAGAGACGGTAGGAAATAAGCACACAGAGGAATTCACATGATGAAGTTGCCGGTAGTCCTGGTGCCGTGCCTGTTGCTGCTCCCCATCTCTATCCATTCTCCTGTCTGCTATTGGTGGACATAGCAGAAATCCATTCAGTCCACTTAGTAAGACGTGCTCCTTCTGAGGAATGGTTTAATATCTTCCCATTTTTTTAAAAAACAATGTCACTTCACAAACTTTCTAAATGCAACATTAGGTGGAAGATGCAAGCACAAACTTTGTCCCAGCTTGCTCCATTTTGCTCCCCAAAGAACTGAGACTGTGGTGTCCTCAGATCCCCTTTGCTTTCCTAAGGTAACTCAAACTTTGAGTTAGGTTGGAATGTCACCTCATCAAGGCTTGGTGGCAGCAGGAATGCTGACTTCATTTAAGATACGTGTAGTGGCTGTAGATCTACTTGTCTCTACATTTAGTTCTTATCTTGGGGCCTTAAGACAAATAGACTAATTCCATTTATTATTCTCTTAAATATTTTAAGAGTAAACACTGAAGATTAGAGTTGGTAAAAATCCTTCAGTTTCCTTTCTAAAGGATTCTCAAGTAAATATTTGGATGCTGGTAGTTTATTTAGGGGTCCTGCCAGGAAACATAAGGGAGGGACAGTGTGCACCAGTGAGCAATGCAAAAATAACCTACCTGTGTTTATTAAAGTGTGATCGATTACAGGGGGGGTTATATTAATGGAAGTTTCTGAGGACATGGTCACGGGTATTTTGGTATTGTGACATTGGGGATCGGATACAGGGGACCCAGCATGTAGTTTTAATATCATTTCCCATTGTTCATTAAATGAGAGTTGTTTCTTGGGGGCTAACCTTTGGCTTCCCTTAGACTGGATTTCTCTTTTGCTTAGCAAGCTATCAAGGCAGCAAAGTGCTCAGGCGGAGGCACACAGCATAGGGAATTACATGTAAGAAGTGCTTTACATTTCTGTCAACTCTACCCTGCTACAAACATTGAGTGTCCTTGCTGCACCCTCACAGCTAAGTTAAAGCTAAAGTTGTACACCGGTGTTTCCTAATTCAAAATCCAATGCTTCTAGTCATGTTTATTTTAATTATAGGAAAAAAATAGCAGGTTCGCCCTGAACATACCAGGCACAAAAATGTAGAAGTTGTTCAGTTTTTCAAGTCTTTTACTTTTCCTTGTGGTTGACTATGAGCTATTTTCATTTGATGGACTTTTCAGTTTGCCTCAATTATGCAAAATCCACAGTGGGATGAATAAAATATTCTGGTAAAATGACCATATACCTGTGAACAAGATGAGAAATTTTAATAGAATGTCTTATGGTTTGCCTTAAATAATCTAGGCTGATAACAATTATTGCTAAATTACTATAAAATACTAATGTAGTTAAATTACAATAAATTCACAAACTGTGCAGTGAATTCTAAAAAGTATCATGATAAATCTTTGCATTCAGATAAAGAATTTGATAGTAAACTGTACCTTGTGGTTTCACTATATTTTCAAGTGAAGATATTTTGTTAATACCTTTGAAAATAGAGGGAACATATTCTGTGGATAGTCTATCTTACGATAATTGTACAATAGCTTTTGAACTGAAAACTAGAGCAAAAGTTAATGAAGTGTTACATTACATATTTTTTAGAAGAAATGTTTTTGTGGCCTATAAAAGCAAAATGATTTAGAAAAATAAACAGCATAAAATCAAGTTGTATGCATTAAATGTCTACAGTTTTTCATATGTCAATGATACACAGCAAATTTTTTTGTTGTTTTAAAGGAACTGTAAGTTGTTAGTAGTGAGAGCAGGAAAAAAAAGTAATACAGATCATGATGGAAAGAAATGAAATGACTCATTTGTGTCTATCTCAAGCATTCAGAGGAGGTTAAACCAATGGAGGAGTTTATCATGGAGATGTGCAGAACAGAAAGATTGGAGAACACCACCAGAAAAAAAAATTGAAAGACCCCCTTGTCTAGAGTTTTCCCTGTCTGAAAAATGAAGAAACCCCTTGCTAAGGAAATCATCTTTTTACTAGGCTTCTGAAAACCTGCATATTCTTTTGTAAGAACCAATTAAATTGAAGTTTCTCATGTGTATATATTTTGGTTAATTATGGCATCTCATGGTGTTTTATTTCTTAAGAGGCTGCTGCAAATCTATGTCGTTTATTGCCTCGTAATTTCTAAGATGTGTCTCAATAGGACTAAGTGAGGTAGAAGTTACTTGAATTGAGTCTTTAGGTACTGGAGAAAGGTAGAAGACTCAGACTGGAAAGTGGGGTGAATACATAGGTAAAATTAGGAGTAAAAACTGTTTGAATGTATGTGTGGAGAGGAAACATAATGACTTCATTTTAAGTAGCGAAAAGTAAGTTGAAACATAAATGGTAATTATTCTTCTCAAACCCCAGAAGACAATAATTAAATAGGAACATGGAATCTACCTTCTCATAAAATAAATGATCAAAAGAAAAGTTTGAATCATCCATCAAAGGAAACGATAATCTAAAAAAAAACACAATTATTTGTCTATGCAGCAAAGATAATGTATTATGTATATTCTTAATTTGGGCACAATTATTTCTTATTTTTATTAATTTATTCATTCAATAAACCATAACTAAACATGAAAATTCTGTATTAAGCAGATCTAGAAGTTGAGAAATCTGTAAGATATCTTTGAAACATTTTATAAGAAAGTTAAAGTGCTTTATATATATAATTGCTAATGTTTATAGTTTATATCATGATAAAACTTCATGTTCTAAAAATAATGGTTTTGTTTACTCAATTAAATTGACTTGAGTGTATGTAACTGTAAATATAACAATCCCAATAAGGAGTAACTGACAGATGAATTGTAGTGTAAATTGACTGCATAAAAATCATGATTTTATGGCTGACCTATATTTAACAATAATTCTCCAGAGCTAAAACAGTAATTATTGAATGGTCACCAGGTCACCTGACATTTAGTTGGTTAAGTACCATAGATTTTTCTTTTTTTCTAAGAGTGACTTTAGGTCTCTTCCCTCAAAGAATTTAGAGTATGTGAGATAGATACTTGGGTAGATTATTTCATTCTACAAAATTCGAAGTATAATGATGAAAATTTACACAGGATACAAAGAGCATGCTGTGCAATATGCCAAAATAATATCATTACACTATTTACAGAAGATAAAAATAAAATTGTCATATTTTAACAGCCTCAGGGGGTTAAAATGAAAGAAACTAACAGGCTAAACAGCAGAGACAGTACAGATGACCTGCTGTCTGAGTACTGGGATAAGAACCAGATTGAGCCTCGGAAAACTTATTGGTGGAAATAATGTAGACAGAGGGAAAAGTCAGCAAATCAGGAAGCTGGAGTTGAAATGTTCAGCCTGTTGACCAGAGGCATCCTACTTCTTATTTCTACTTCTGCATGGTGCAGTTTTGTGGAAGAAAGGACAACCATGGAGAGAAGCCATATTTTTAAATGTTGTAGATATTTCTTACATTCATTTTTTCACAATGGTTTTATCTAGGATGCAGCACAAAGAAAAAATGCATAGAACATCTGTTTGTGGTCCAGTGACATTTTTAATAGGTCAAAAGTCTTTTTTAAAGAATCAATACATGGTGTCTTCTGAACATTATTCATTTTGATCACGTAGATATATACATACATATATACATATACATATATACATATATATATATATCAGAAAACAGACATGAAATTAGAGTTTTGGTTATTGTGCATTGATTCTTCCTTCTTTATTAAATGCTAATAATTTTGAAATTATTCATAGCAAAAAGTTGGTATTGTCTTTAAATTTGCAAAATATTTTATGAGAAATTTTGCAATCATACATCGTTTCAATATGTAAATAAGAATTTTGCGTGAATGCATTTATTGAGTTCAACATTCATATTATACTGCCCTCTAAAATTTAAAAATGGCATGATTTTGATAATAAATTTTTATTGTATATGATTAAGAAATACTAGAAAAGGAGATGTCTGTTTTCCTCAGAGAAACTTAAAGCAAAATAGGGAAGACTTATAAAAAATATCAGAAATTAACAGACTTGTTGAAAAATCAGCATCAAAAGCGTAATAAAGGCTCTGGAACACACTACAAGAAGAGTAAAACTTTCTTCAGATTCACAAACTATTTATGTTTCACCTTTTCCTAATCAGTGGAAAACAGATACAATGATGTCCAAATGACTGATATTAGTAGAAAAAGATCCAAAACTTAATGAATTTCTGTGTTTTGTTGGATGTCTACACATGGCTGAGAATTGAGCTATGAAAAACTGCTCATGTAACAGTGCTTAGACAAACTCAGAGCTTGCAAAGCATTTAAGAAAAAAAAAATCAGAGCAAAGCCACAAGATAAAAAAAGTCAAGATTCGGATGTCAGGTAATAATCAGTACTAGTAGCCAATTGAAGTAAAATTTATCAGTCTAATCCACTAACAAGTTATAACTGGTAATTCCTATGTAAAAGCAAAGTAAAAAGTAATATAAATTGTTAAAGTATTTCCTGAGTGTATTCAACAAATTTCTAGAAATCAATATTTTAAATGAGCATTTGTAGACATGATATTGATGATAGAATAATTTTAAGGATTGCTGGTAATTAAATAAGCACAAATTAATATAAAACTGAAATTCTATGTTACTCCCAAATGGCCATAAAAAAAAAAAAAAAAAAAAAAAAAAAAAAAAAAAAAAAAAACCACAAGAAACTCACATGGCAATAAATGCTAGAGTGGACAAGCATTTAGATTCCTTCCCTTCTACCCCGTTGGAGGGAATATAAACTATTACAACCACTACGGAAATCAGTATAGAGATTCCTCAAAAAATAAAATCAGTTTACTTAACACAAATATTCCTCTTCTAGATATCTTTCTGAAAGAGTTAAATAACATTATTACAGAAACACATGCATACTCATGTTTATAGCAGCACAATTCATAAGTAAATCTTAGAAAAGGCCCATTTTCCATCGACTGATGAATAAATAAAATATAGAATTTATACATCGCAGATTACTAATGTGTCATCGAAAAGGATAATCTTGAGTCATATGCTGAAAAATTGATGCACCTAAAGTGTATAAGGCTAAGTGAAATACACCAGACATGTAACCTTAAATATCACATTATTTCTCTTATATAAGAAACTAAGAAAAATACAGAACAAAATAAATGGAAGTAGATAGATGGGTTATTCCCAAAAGGGAAGGAAATCAAGAAATAGCCTTCTACGCAAGAAAGGACAAAGGGATGAAACAGGGAATTGAGGTATGTTACACACATGTATCTACTCTACACAAGTAGTGTAAACTTTGTATAGTGCACTCAGATAGTCATAAACTAAAATGATAAAAGGAATCTTATGTTTTGAAAAATTTTGATCTTTAACCATTACTTACTACTTTATAAATTTTGACGCTTAAATATACCATTGTTTTTATCATTTGATAAACATCCTTGGCTAGATTGTGTACTCAGACTGTGTTATTCTTTCAAGTGCTTTTGAAATACTGGTGCATGCAAGATAACTTGTGACTAGAAGAATTAGAGATTTGTTGGTACATTATGTCTGTCCACAGAACAATAGAAGTATAGTAGATAATTTCCACACATATATGGTGGTTTCAAGATACAGAATAACAGAGTAAGGTAAAAAAGCTGAGTGGCACAAACACCTGCCGGGCAGCACCAGGTGTTGTATTTAAACTCTGATACAAAAAAAAAAAAAAAAAAAAAAAAAAAAAGGAAAATAGAAAAGTCTCTATAATGTCTGTAATTCACAAATGACAAAAATATTGCCTTAAATCAACAAATAATACACCTCAGAGAAGACATAATATTGGTATAGAAGTTTACTGATCTGTAAATCAGATGTCAGATTACAATAAAAACTAATTCATAGGATTATTCAAAGAATTATTGGAAGTAATGAATTCACTGCACAGTCAAAAATTCATTCTTCCTTTTTTCCCTTCAACATTGGTTATATCAGAAAATACTATTTATCTTTATGGAGAGTAATATAGGAAAGAACACTTGTATGTGGATTGTGAAATCAATTCATTATATACTTAAATTACACAGATTAAGTAAATATTGTGATTTATTAATCATGAGAAAAGTGAATGAACATAAACCTACAATTCAACTCCAAATTGCCAAGAATTAATAGCTGAGTAGAGTCCTATTCCATTGAATGGAAATTAAAATAGAGAAAGCGGGCAGAAGAACAAACCTTCTTCACTATTTAGTGAATGTGACTTTTTAAAAAGCAATATAAGTAGAGTAATCAATAGATAGTAGTGCTATCAGGAGTGTCCTTGAACAGGGCTTAGCTACAAGCTTAAATTTGACCTGAGTGTAGAGGAAAAGTATTTGAATTCCATGAGAAAAGAGTACACTAGTTTTAAAAGACAAGATATTTAGTTTACTGGAGAATTGATTAAAAAATTATAAAGGAGTGAAATATATAAAGAAGAAACTTAAAAAAAAATCAGAATCGAAAGAAAAGACGAGAAATAGTAAACATTCTTCTTTTTGTGTTTAATACATGTACAAATAAAATATATTACTGAAAATTGGGAATATCTGACAATTTTTTTTTCCTCTGAAGCTCTCAGGTTCTGGAAATTAGTTTTCTTTGTTTCTTATATCCTTTGAGATCTCTCCAGAGCATATCTTAGAATTATAACCTTTCAAGTTTATGCTTTATTTAGATACCTCGACAGATTTGCAATAGCTTTCATTTCTTAATTGTATTTGTACACATAATTTGTGTGTATTTGTATCCTTTAGATACTGCAAAAGTTTGGTTAAACTTACAGTCATGCAAATGATACACTAAGACAACTTTAGTTTTATAAATGAGACCACAAATGAATATTAGTAGGCTTCAATTAAAGAACTCATTTCTGTTAAGTATTTTTTCATCCCAATTTTTATAAACTTTAAACCTATTCATGTGTTTATATACATTGTAAAAGGTTCATTAATGTCATTGTGCTCTGAGCACGAATAGATTATAATGCTGTTACCATTGAAAGAAACATTTTGGGTGAATAGATACCATTTAAATAAAACCAAAATGCATATAACCTGTGTTAAAACATCTTGCATTGCTTTCTGACCCATTCTGCCTTCTACGGTTACTTGTTAATCTTTTCTGTGTCCTAAGAGATTTTTGCTGCAATATTTCATTCATGTGGGCAGCTCTGCAGGTGGAAATTGATAATGGTAGAGTTTGATTTCCCCAGAAATGAAAACAAGTCCAGAAACATTTTTAGATTCATTTAATTTTAATACTAAACTACTGTTGCCAGTGCTTGATATAAATTCAAAGCAAAGGACCTTTCAATCCTTTTCTAGAAGCCTCTTACATCCAAAAGGTCAATATCAAAGACACAACAATGCCTTTTTCTGTGGTACTTACTCCTAGATTTGTTCTGATTGACACATAATGGATGCAACTTCCATGCCTTTACTTATTTCTAAGAGCACTCAGGCCATGGAGAATAAAGAAAAACTGTGTAGCATATACTGTACATAATTTTATGTAGGACAGTTCCCAGGCTCCAACTCTGGATACGCAAACACTTCAGCATCAAATCTTGAGTAAAAGAACTTAGCAACCAAAAGTGGCAACACTTTTAAGTCCTAATTGATTTTTTTAAAATTGCCCATAGCACTCAAATATATGTGAAAGAATTATGTTTTTCTATGGGAAAACATAAAAAAAATGTTGAATAATATACTGAGACACCTTCTGCTTAAAATCATCCTGAATCTTTTTCTGCTTTTGTGTAACATGATTAAGAGCTTGGGTCAGGAGCATGATGGATTACCCTAATTCAGCTAAACGTGTTCCCTAACTGGCCACCCTTGAGCAGTTACATAAACTCATACTTAAATCAATAGAAGGTTGGGTTGTTTGTACTGTAGATACTTGTTCTTAAAATTGGGCACTTATTTGCTAAGGAGTTTTCTAAAGTATCACATTTTAGCAGGAGGCAAATACAGGTTTTTGTTCTGTCCTGGCTAGAAACATGCATTAAAATACAAGCTTCTTGATTCTGCTATTCCCTGAATGGTTGCAGAAATGTTAACTGAATAGAAACTCTTAAAAGTAAGAGGACTTAAGGAACTATATATGATAAATGGTTTATACAAACAATTCTAAAGGGGAAAAGAACCCAGGATTTGGAAACAAAACAACATGATCTGTAAATGCTACTAACCAGGTAAAAGACCCATAAGAAGGTGTAAGTCTCTTCTTGTCACGTATACTTACCAGACTTGAAGAAAGGTAGGATGTAAAATATAACAATATATGCCAGAAAAAAAACAATAAAATACAACACTATACACTGCCTTCAAAACAAGGTGGTATGAGCATATCTAGGGTTGTTATCATACATAATGATCTTCAAGAGTTCCTCAGATCGCTGTATAATAATATGCTCAATTGTTCTAATCCTATGAATAAGTTCCAAGAACTTATGGGGTTTCTAGTGCAATCATCTTAGCTATCCTAAGTGTGTTTATATAGTTTTAGACATTTTTCCTTTCCCTTCCTTTTTATTTTTCCTCATTTTCCCTGAGATACTGTGTTTTCCCTTTTAAGCAGAATCTTATCCTTTCAGTGTAATTATTGAGTTTTTTTTGAATCTTACATACTCTTACCATTTTGTACACCAGGGAGACTATACAGTATTTACATGTGAGTTTGATTTATTCCACTAATGATTATAGTCTCGAGATGCATCTGTTTACTTAATGATCTCAATGTGATCATTCTTCATTGCTGAGTAGTACTCCATTGTACCACAACTTTTTTATCCATTCCTCAATTAATGGGCATTCAGGTTGTCTCCAACATCTGCCATTGCAAATTGTGCTGCTATAAACATGGGTGCACATATATCACTGTGGTACGATGTTTTCAGTTCTTCTGGGACTATGCCCAGAAGTGGAATAGCTGGGTCAAATGGGACCTCCAATCCCAGCTTTTTGAGGAATCTCCAGACTGACCTCCATAGTGGTTGCACCTGTCTACACTCTTACCAAGAGTTCAAGAGAGTTCCTTTTCCCCACATCCTCTGCAGCATTATTGTTGGTAGTTTTCTTTATCCCGGCCATTCTTTCTGAATGAAATGGAACATTAGTGTTGTTTTAATTTGGATTTCTCTAACGAGCAATGATGCAGAACATTTTTTTCTAGTATATATTTGCCACTTGTATTTTTTCATCAGAGAATTGTGTATTCATCTCAGGTGCCCTTTTTTGGATTTGGTCTTTGAATTTTGGGGGATCTGATTTTTTTTTTTTAATTCTTTATATGTTCTGGACAGAAGCCATTTGTCTAAGGGACAGTTCACTAAGACTTTTTCCCAATTTGTGGGTTTTCTCTCCACTATGTTGGAGATTTCTTTTGACATGCAAAAATCTCTTTAATAGGACATGATCCCAGTTATTGATTCTGTGAAGTATTTAGTGTGCAGTTTGATTCTTGGTCATGAATTCTCTATCTACTCCTATGTCTTCAAGATTTCTACCTACTTTGTCTTCCAAAAAATTCAGCATTTCTCTTTTAATATTTAGATCTTTGATCCAATTATAGACTTTAGTTTAGTACATGGTGATAGGCATGGGTTTAGTTTTAGTTTTCAGCATATGGGGAACCAATTTTTCCAGAGACTATCTTTCTTCCACTGAATGTGTTTAGCCCCTTTATCAAAGATAAGGTGACTGAGTGTGTTTGTAGTTGTATTTGTATCTTCTAATCTGTTCCATTGATCTTCAGGTCTATTTTTAGTCCAGTTCCATGCTGATTTTGTTACAATAACTTTGTAGTATAATTTCAAGGCAGGGATTGTGATGCCTCCTGCCTTGTCTTGGTTGCTTAGAATTGCTTTTGCTATTGTAGGTCTCTTCTGGTTCCAGATTAAAATTTAATAGTGATTTCTTTAGATCTGTGAGATATGCTAGTGGCATTTTGATTGGAATTGCTTTAAATCTGTATAAAACTTTTGGGCATTTTCAGAATGTTTGTTTTTCCTATCCATGAACAAGGGATGTCTTCTCATTTTCTGAGATTTTTTTCAATTTCTTTTTTCAGAGCATCACAATTTTTCCTGAATAGTTATTTTGGTCCTTTTGTTAGATTAATTTTTAGGTATTTCATTTTGTTGGATGCTGTTGTAAAGGGTGTGGCTTCTCTTATTTCTATTTCAGTAATTTTGTTGTTAGTGTATAGGAATGCTATTGATTTTTGAATATTGACTCTGTATCCAACTATATTGTTGAATTTATTTATTATACTTAGGAGTTTTTCAACAGAGTTTTGAGGGTTTTCTATGTAGCATATCATGTCATCCACAAATAATGATAATTTAACCTCTTCTTTACCTATCCTTTTTCCTTTTATTTTTCTCTCTTCTCTAATTGTTCTGGCTAGTATTTCCACTATAATGGAACTATACTATAATGGAATTAACTATAATGGAACAGGAGCGGTGATAATAGATATCCATCTTCTTCCTGATTTTAGGGTAAAGACTTTCAATTTTTATCCATTTACTATGATGCTAGATGTTGGCTTTTCATAGATGGCTTTCATCGTATTGAGGAGAAGACCATCTATTCCAATTTTTGCAAGGTTTTTATCATCAATTAGTGTTTGACCTTATTAATAGCTTTTTCTGCATCTATTGAAAGAATCATGATTTTCTTATATTTGGCTCTATTGACATGGTGGATTACATTTATATTTAAAAAAATTTTTTTTTGTCTTTTTTTCATTTTTATTGGTACCGGGGATCGAACTCATGATCGCCTGCTTGCAAGGCAGGTGCTTATGCCGCTGAGCTAAATCCCCAGCCCCGTGGATTACACTTTATTGATTTGTATATGTTGAGGCATTCCTGAATTCCTGGGATAAATCCCACTTGGTCATGGGGTATAATCTTGATGATTTGCTGCATCCTGTTTGCCAAGATTTTATTGCGAATTTTTGCATCTACATTCATTAGAGAGATGGGCCTTTAGTTCTATTTTTTTAGTTGGGTCTTTCTCAGGTTTTGGTATTAGAGTAGTGTTTGATTCCAGGAATGAGTGCAGGAGTGTTGTTTCCCTTTCAAATTCATTGAAGAGTTTGAGGAGTGTTGGCTTTTAATCTTCTTTGAATTTCCTGTAGAATTCAGCAGTGAATCCATCTGGACCTGGGCTTTTCTTTGTTTGTAGGGATTTAATTACATTTTCTTTTTAATTAGTTGAAAGCATGTGATTCAGCAGCTTTAGATCTTCTTGACCCAATGTTGGTAATTGATCTTTCCAAGAATATGTCCATTTCTTCTGTGTTATCAAGCCTATGAGAATAGAGGTTTTTGAAATAGGTATTGATGATCTTCTGTATTTCAACAGGGTCTGTAGTGATTTCACCCTTCTCATTCCTTATTGCATGAATTTGAGTTTTTACTTTCCTTGTTTTAATAAGATTGGTTAGAGGCCAGTCAATTTTATTTATTCTTTCAAAGAACCAACTCTTTGATTCATTGATTCATTATGTTTTTTTCTTAGTCTCTATTACATTGATTACTGTTCTGACCTTTATAATTTCTTCCCTTCTTTGGCTTTGGGCTTACTTGCTCTTCTTTATCTAGATGTTTAAGGTGTAGCATCAGGTTGTGTATTTGTGTTCATTCTGTTTTCTTGATGTGGGAGTTCACAGCAATAAATTTTCCTCTGAAGACTGCTTTCATTGCATCCCATGAGATATGGTAAGATGTATTTGTATTTACTTTTGCCTTTAAATGTTGCTTAATTTCTTCTTTAAATTCCTCTGTGACCCACTGATTGATCAGCAGTGTATTATTTAACTTCCATGTGTTTGTGGGGTTTTTAAAGTTTCTTTTGTCATTATTTTCTAGTTTCATGGAACTGTCATCTGATAATATGCATGGGATAATTCTGATTCTTTTGCATTTACTTAAGCATGTTCTGTGGGGTAATATATGGTGTATTTTAGAGAACATTCCATGTGCTGCTGAGAAGAATGTGTATTCTGATGTTGCTGGGTGGAACACTCCGTATACATATGCTAAGTCAATATGTTCACAACTGTGATTCAATTCTGGCATTTCTTTACTGATTTTCTGTATAGTTGATCTGTCCCTTTGTTTCAATGGCATGTTAAGGTCTCTTGTTATAATTCTATTATTACTTATTTGATTTTTCATTTCTGTTAATATTTGTTTTGCATAGCTAGGTACTCCAGAATTTGGTGCATATATATTTAAAATTGTTATTTCTTCCTCTGAAAAATTTCCCCTAACTAGTATGTAGTGGCCTTCTTTATCTCTTTGGATCATTCTTGGTTTGAAGTTCACAATGTATGTAAAAAGAATAGCTACAACTGCTATTTGGGAAACATGTTGCATTGAATATTGTTTTCCATCCTTTGACTTTCAGTCTATGAGTTTCCTTTTGGGTTAGATGGGTTTCTGGTAACATATGGTTGGATGTTGTTTCTTGATCCATTCGGCCAGTCTGTTTCTTTTAATTGGTGAATTGAGACCATTTACATTAATGGTTATAACTGTTATATGTTGGTTTACTTTTGACAGGTTATCTTTCTGCTGTTTATTCTTCACATTTCCACTGTTTTTATTTATTTATTTATTTATTTATTTATTTGCCTTGCTCTGTGGTTTTTTCTTGTTTGTCTAATATGTCTTTCAGTATTCTTTGCAGGGTTGGTTTGATGGTCATGAAGTTCTTCAGCTGTTCTTTTTGATGGAAGTTTCTTATTTCTCCACCCATTTTAAAGGACAGTTTTGCAAGGTACATCCATCTGGATTGGAAGACGTTTTCCTTTAGGATCCGAAATACTTTCCTCCATGCTCTTATTGATGTATTTGTGGAATCTGCTATGATTCTGATGGGCTTTCCTTTATAGGTTATCTGTCTCTTCTCTCTAATAGCTTTAATAATTCTGTTCCTATGCTGAATTTTTGGGATGTTGATTGTTATACGTCTGGGTGTAGTTTTCTTTCAGTTATGTTTATATGGAGTTCTATATGCTTCTCTGATCTCTATGTCAGTTTCCATTCTCATCTTTGGGAAACTTTCAGCTATTACATCTGTAAAGAGCCTCTTGATATTTTTTGTGTTGTCATCTTCCTTTTTGTTTACACCTGTCAATCTTATGTTGTTTTTCTTTGCAGCATCTTGCAATTTTTGAATTGTTATTTCCTGGTTTCTTGTTATTAAAAGATCTTTCCTTTCCTGTTCACTAGCTGCAATCTTATCTTTGAGGTCTGAAATTCTATCTTCAATTTTGTTGAGGTGATTTTACCAAATTTTGTCTGCTTCATGCATTCTATTTGTTTTTTATATTGTCCATTCAGCATTTCCATCTTTTTGCTTTGTTCTTCTAATTTTTTTAATGGTGTCTTCTTTATATGTGTTCAACCCTTCTTTCATTATATTTATCATTTCTTCTTTTACCCTGGATACTATTTCTCATTTGATTTCTTTTGTAGATTCCTGGAGTTGATTTTTTAGTTGTTATCATTTCAGGAATTTCAGGTGTATTTAATTTATATTTTCTCTTGTGTACGGTGTGTCTCCTATGCTTGCTTGGGTTGATTTGGAAGTTTGAGATTGCATTTTGTTCTTTTTTTTTTTTTTTTTTTTCATTTTCCTACATTTCTGGGTTTCAAAGCTTCCCCATGTTTTGGGAATCACCTGGCCAAATTTCAGCTCCCAGAGCGTACATTAGGCAAGTGCTAGCCACTTGGAGTTCTCTGGACAACAGTGAGGCCTGTTGGGATTGCCATGTGTCTTCCTGTGATTTGAGATGTGGGATATGATCTTACCACTTGGGAGCAATGTGCCAAGACTTCCTTGTGTTCTGGGATTCAACCTGCACATGCTCAGGGCCCAGGATGAAACCAGTCTCCTGTCAGCTGCTTAGAGTTTTCTGGGCTTGGCCTAGTTAAGCCAGCAGGGACCTCTGGTGTGTCCTCAGGGGATTTCATATGCAGGACATGTTCTTACTGCCTGGGAGCTATATCCCAAGGCTTCTCTGTGTGTTGGGTTTCAACCTGCACACACTCAGGATCAGGGACTGAATTCAGGCGCCGGCCATCTATTTTGAAGTTTACTTGGCATGGCCTTCTTACATGCTTATAACACTGTTTTATGTGATCATAGCACAACTATCAAAAACAGGTATTTAATATTACTGAAATACTATTCTCTAAAATATCTGCTTTATTTGCATTATTTTACTCTTACAAGTATTCATTTTGTTTTACATATTCCCCTGCATTTTTCTTTAATGTACAATGTTGTATAACTCTCATCACAATAAAACACTAGAGTCTTCCCATAGCTCAAACCTACATATTCATATCACTCCTCTGTAACCATCTGTAACCCTGATCTTTAGTGACAACAGATGCATTTTCTGTGGCCATTATGTCACCATATGTTCGATATCACTTCCATTTTTTCAGTAAATGAAAGAAGTCAAATAGTGATCAATTGAAAATTACAGAGGAAAACTTGGAAAGACAATGATTTTTGAGTTATAAGTTAAATCCAAGATGACACTGACAAATTGAATTTTTTTTTCATTTCTCTTTTACATTGTCCTTAGTTCATATGGAAAACGAGTGCCTTTCTCAATTATATAGTTTCATTTTACCTGTGTTACTCTCTCAACCCAATCAGCACAGCTCTATGTCAAGAAAGATTTCCTTTACCCAAGTTTTCTCCTCTGGAAAAATTGAAAACAAAAGTGCCCAGCTTCCCTAGATTTCACAGACATTGCTCTAGAGACACACTCTGTTTCTGCTCACCCAAAACACTGAGAAAATTAACAAGGTTGACTTATTTAGTGACAACTATGGATCAACAATAATAAAAAATCTCATCTATCAATACTTATTTTATATGAACGTATATGAAATTCTCTAATCAAAAGTTACAGAGATGTTGAAGAGACAACAAAATTTAGATCCAGCTGTATACCATCTACAAATGACTGAGTTTATTTTAACAATTTACATGACTTGCAGTATAGGTATAGGAAAAGATACACACTGGAAATGGTACCCAAAACAGATATACATGACAAAATAGAGACGTTAAAGCAACTGTTATCATGAGAGATGAAGGAGACCTTGATATAATAAAGATAAAGGAGTCAATTCAAGAAGATGTAACACTTTTAAACAGATATGAACCTAATGTTGATGAATCCATATGCATAAAACAATATTAACTGAAGTGTTGGAAGAATAAAGAGCAGCTGAGTAACAGTAGAATATTTCAATAGCTCAATTTTCATGCAGAATAAATAATATGAAAGGAAAATGTGCCAGACTCAAGGAGAGAAGTATTACATGCTTTCTTTTGTTTGTAGAATCTAAGGGAAAAAACAGATGATATAAAAGTAGGTGGGAGAATATTGCACAATAGCAGAGATCAGATAAGAAGGAAGAGAGGGTGAGGATAATAGCAAAGGTAGATATCGTTTTAAGTATATATATATATATATATATATAATACAATACATATTATATATATGTAATATACAGCAATATCACAGTGAACCCTAGTAGTCTGTATGATAAGTATTCACTAATAAAAAAGGAACAGAGGAAGAAACAGTGGATTTTAGGCACAGTAAAAATAAAATGAACTTAATGGATATATATAAAGTCGACAGTAGAAATATAAATTTTTTAAAGCACACACAGAAAATTATACAGGCAAGACCATATGTTATGTCAAAAAGTAAATGTTAAGAAATTTAGGAAAATTGAAATCACATCAAATACCATTTCAGGTTACCTCACAGGAAACTGTATATTCACCATCAACCAATGAATTAAAGAAGAAATTAAAAGCTATTTAAACATATATTTAGACAAATGAAAATTTAAACCTATCAAAACGTGATATATCAAAGCAGCTTTAGCAATGGATGATTATATTAATAAAAATTATGTGTTAAGACATTGAATATTAAAGGTAAAAAAGAAAAAAAAAAAGTAAGTTCCTGGATGTGGGCAAATTCCCAAAACTGAGTTAAAGGGAAATAGTAAATTGTCATAGAATATTGACAAGTACTGAGGAGGAATGTGTAATCAAAAATATTCTTCTAAGAATTGCCTGGTACAAACAGCTTCACTGCTGAGTTTTATCTGCCATTTAAAGAAGTAATAGGGATTCTTCTGAATCTCCAGAAGGGTTCATATCTGTTTAAAATTGTTCCATCTTCTTGAACTGACTCCTGGACAAAGAATTTCCAGAATGGTTTTATAAGACCTGCATTCCTGTAACTCTAAAACAAAATAACGACAACAAAAGAAATTAAAATTGCAGGTCAATATGCACGCAAATACAACAGCAATAGTCATCAGGAAAGCACTAGCAAAGTGAATATAGCTGAGTATTGAAGTGATCCCAGGCTACAATTATGTTCACTTAATATTTGAAACGCAAAGGTGGGTCAACAAATTCTAATCAATAAAAATATTGTATCATCTAAATGTAATGAAGCATAAAATCCATGCTATCATTTAAAAAGAAGCAGAGAAAGCATTTGTCAATTCCCACATGCATTTAGGATAAAAACTCAACAAATCAGATTCATAAAAATGTGGCTGTGCGTAGTAGCAGTCATCTATAGTAGTTCCACAGCACACACACACAACATTAGAAAGCAGACAGCTGGCTGTGCTCAGGGGCAGAGTACTTCTTTAGCATTTGTGAGGCCCTAGGTTTTAGCTTCAATGTCAGGAAAGAAGTAAAAGGAAAAAAAAAAAAAAGACAAGCTGAGAGAATTTACTCTCAAATCAATAACATATCTAGTCTCACCACTTCTGTTCGTTTTCTTCGTCATTAGGTGACCTAGACAGAGCAGTCAAGTAAAATGAGTAAATAAATAGCATCTATATGAGAAAAGAAAAGCCAGTAAATTTCTCTACTTTCAGGGCTCATGAGCTTACAGATACAATATCTGATACTACACATGCATGCATATACATGCACATACACACACGCATGCACACAACCCTCTTAGGATAAGCAAATGAATTCACTAAAGTTGCATGACATAAAAACAATATATAAATATCAATTTCAATTCTCATCCATGAGACATCAAAAAAAATTTAAATCTTCTTTATAAAAAAGATACTAACCAGTAAAGTTAACCAAGTCAAAAAAGAGCTTTAAAATGAAAACTTTAAATACTGATGAAAGATATTGTGTGAAATAATAAAATGTATCACATACTTATTGTTTAGAGAAAAATAAGATTGTTAAAAGATCCACACTATCAAAAAAGTTATCTAATGCTTTAACTCAATCTTTATGAAAATTTCAGAGACGCTTCTCATAGAAATAGTAAAAAAAAATTTAAAAATATATATGAAACTATGGAAGACTTTAAATATCTAATGCAGTCTTGATTCAAATAATACAAAAGAATACACCTTAAGTTAATAATTGTCCTGCTTTTGAATTATATTGCAAAGGTATCATAATAAAAATGGAATGGGACTGAGATAAAAACAGATTTAGCAATTAAAGAATCACAAAATATATTTTATAATGAACATATTTCTATACAGTTAATCTTTGATGATATCTCTTAGAATAAACAACTGAAATGATAGCTTTGTCAAATAAAAGATATTGAAAAATTGGATATTTATCAGAAAATGGACAAAATCCGAATTTGTCGTACTATATATACAATAGTTAACTATGAATGGATCAAAGATTGTAAATAAAATCTGAATTCCTAAACTTTTAAAATAAACTACAAGTTAAAAGTACTTTGGCATTGGTCTTCCAATGCAAACTATTTTTAAAAAATCATGCAACTGAGTAACAAAAATGAAATAATCCAGATAAAAGGCAAAAGCACTCAACAGATGTGTTTCCTTTTTGTTTTGTTTTGTTTTGTTTTGTTTTGTTTTGTTTTCTGGCTGCTCTTGAGTTCACTATGTAGCCCAGGCTGGTCTCGAACTCACAGCGATCCTCCTAGCTCATGAGTTTGGGAATTATAGGTGCGCACTACCAGGTCCAGCCTGAATGGGCAACATTATGAAGAAAATATGCAAATGGCCAACAGGTACATAGAAGTATCCTCAACAGCACTACTTTCAAGGGAATTTTAATTAGAGTAACAATGAGACATCATCTCCTGTCTGTTAGAACGTTTACTATTAAACATGCATATACATACACAAACACAAATTAGAAACTTTGATGAGGGCATGGACAAAAATGAATTCTAATACACTATTAGTAGGAATTTAAACTGGCATAAACATGCAAAACAGGTTTGAGTTTCCTGAAGAAAAGTAAAATTCAGTTTCCTTATGATCCAGAAATAACTACTTCTACATATTCATCTAAATTAAACTAAACTAGACTAAACTTATACTAAACTAAACTAAACTAATATAAAATCTAAAGACTTAAATCAGGATCTCAAGACATGTCTTTTATATTCCCATTTGCCTCAATTATAAATGTGGCATGTTTGGGCCAATCATAAAAGAGAAAATAGAAAGACGTGTACAGTGATCTCAAAAAAAAATCTCCATTCTCTTCAAGTTGGGGTAGCTGTTGTAATTGCCCTTGGACATTCGTCTCCCATTTCTTCAGATTTCTGACACAGACTCCTACAAGTGAGTTTTCCCTGAGATTCCAGGCCTTTGCCCTTGGACTGGTGTTTCCTTGTACCCTCCTCTTGTACAGCTCTGTCTTCTTGTGGTGGGCAGCTGCTGCACCCTCTGTCTCTGCCCCATGCCCTTGGCTACTGTGCAGTCTCTCGACTCTGCTTCTGTTAGCCTATCTAATAACTCCCCTTGCATGTATATATTCTGCTTCTCTAGAAAACCATGACTAATGTGGTCTCCTTAGAATGCTCCTCTCCCATCTTTCTCTGTCTTTTCTTAGTGTCCATGACTGATCATTTTGAAGACTGTCATTCAGGTATTTTGTAGAATTTTCCTCAGTTTGGTTTTATCTGATTCTTTTTTGTGATTTACGTTTTCTCTTTTAGTAAGAGTTTCACAAATCTAAAATTCCTGCCCTATCCTGAAGTCATGGAAAAACCTTATCAGGGCAGTTATCTTGAAGGTAAAATAGAACTTGAAAATTACATCCTTTTCTCAGCATTGTTTGACTACTGACATGTTTAATTTTTCTTTCCTCAAAGAATTTTTCGGTGATAAACCAGTTATTTGGGATTTTTCTTTTATACACACAAATGAAAAATTGCATTTTAATATGAAGACATTATAGTTTATGTTCAACTTTCCTTGTGCTTATCTTAACTAAGTTTTCATTTTTCAGATATTATTTGCCCTTGTTTTAAAAGCCTCTTTTAAAGTTTTCAAAGCATGTGGAAAATCATAGCTTTTGTGATATTAAACAGATTTTATGCCATTTGCACTTTGCAGCTCATGCAACAGTGATTGATTTCCTTCTTTCATACAGATTCTTAATTTAATAAATAATGCAAATATGAATCATACTATAAATATATTTACATGCTGTCATCCTGAAATATATATGCTATAATTTTATGTGTATCAATGATAGCAGACAGGCAAACTACTGTGTTTCCAGTGGTAGGTAAGTTATCTGTCCTTTAAGATTTTTGTGACTTAACGTATCTGTCATATCCCTTTTCTAAGAAGATAGAGACTTGCAATGCTTCCTTGGTATTAATGTTCAGGCCAGGTTGAATTATTTGTTCTTGACAGTATCTTGTCTTTTGGAATTTCAATGTTCCCTAATTTAATATTTCATTCATTTGTCATAATAGCAATATTATCTCTTTAATTAGATTTTTCCTTAGTTTGAACAATATTGTAGATTATTTCCTATGAGACTTTTAAATTATTCCCTCTCTTTCCCATCCTTCATATCATTTTTCCAAGCTAAGCAACTTTACTGAGTTGATGTATTTATAAGTCATGAAGTACACATAGATCTGTAGAAAGCATTGCCATGCTTTGACATCTCTCACTATAAAAATATTCTGTGAGACTTCTACCGTGTCGGTCTTACTTAAAATATTTAGTACTCAACCACTTGCAGTTATTATCTCAGATAGAATATTTTAAAAGCATAAATTGTCTTTAAAAATATAACTTGCATCATTTAGGGGAAAAATATAAACCAGCTTAAAAAAAAGAGCTGCAGAAACCAAACCTGACATATATTGGAAACAATCTTCATTCTCCTATGATCATGTTGTGTGGATAGGATGAGTGCACCCCGACACAATGGTGTAGTATTCACAAAAATTTTACGCTTGGTGAACTCTCTTATTCTTCCAAAGAGGAACATGATATAATATCTGGACCTTGTAAAGATTTTAGTGAAGAGAAGAGACAAGATATTCAAGCATAACAGATTTTACTTGCAGATATAGATGATGTTATAACTGACCATGCACATTGAAAATTATTTTAAGTAGAAGAAAGCATGCCTATTCCAATCTATTTCTTCTTGCTGATTATACAGTTTTAAATTTAAGAAGGCCAGAATGGCATTTAAAGGTGTGAATTGGTTCAATGTGTACTTAATCCTGACTGTGGGTGTGACACAATGATTTATGTGTGCCAAAGAAACTATTAAGAGCACATATTCTTCTGCTGAGTCTGAGCATTGAAGATAAAACTATTAAATACTTCAAGTTGCATAATGGAAAACATTATACCACTTAAATGGAGTAGTTGTGTGACTGCTGTTTATCACTTCATATCTCTGTTCTGTGTGCTACAGCATCCCTTTCCAAAGCTAGATTCCTGGACTCTAGAGCAGCACTATTTGATATCAGGCTCCAGGAAACAGCCTCAAAGTAATCTGGGATCTCCATGGAAATGTGAGACTTTCATATTTGCTTTAGATCTATGAGACAAAGTTCACTAGGGATGGAGTCAGAGCATCTCTTCTTGTAATTCTTAGAAATATTCAATTTGACAAACAGTGCTCTAAGCCACTTACCATCAGTTTGAAATTAGTAGAGAACTCAAATACGTAAGCCACAAGGAAGGACACAAAAGTGTTCTGGAGGAAGTTTCTCTTCACGTATAGAAACAAAGACTGAAAAAACTTTATGATGCTTTTCTTTCTATGGTAAAACTTAGTGTGGCCAAATCTAAGCAAAGATCAAAATGGCTGTGCATTCTGCAGTATTCTTTCTCTTGTGACAATCATTGTGTCACTAGAGTGCAGTCTTCACTCTAACCCCCAAAGAATCAAGAAGTTTGTAAAGCCCCTCTAAAAACCCTGCCAAAGAGCCTGTGCTCCCTTTGTCTCCGTGAACTTTTCCCTACGTGGCAATCTGGAAGCTAATATTTCTGCAGTAAACCAGCTCCAGTTTTCCCCCAGTGGAAGAAAGTCTATTTTTCTTTATGACACACAATTTCACACTAGAGCCTGTGGTACATGGCCAGTTTTCTGCCACTAAAGAGGACCCCATGAGGAAAAGACCCTCTGTTATAACAATCCTCCGTCCTTTATTGCAAAAGGGAAACTTGTAGCTAATGGACTGCTTTCCCCTGGCACATATAATAGAAATTTTACTGTACCTATGGCCATAAAAAACGATGGATAGGAAAGGTAAATGACCAGGAAAATGAAGCAAGAGCAAAATACAAAAGATAATATCTTTCATAGGCAAAGGAATTGAACTATCTGAGAAAAAGCATCTAATGTTGAATAAATATATTTGGCATACCTAGTACCAAGTAAAAGGTTCACAGCCACGCTATTTTTATGATTGCTTTGTTAGGTTTCCCAAGTGCATTTTAACACTTGTAGAAACTATTCACTAAACCAGAATTGCAGATGTTAATTTTAGCATAAAAGTAAATAAAACAGCCCAGAAATTGTCAAGGTGATAGGCATAATAAAATATTAGTACAATGCTAAATCAAAAATAAATCTTTTTTGAGCACACAGATGAATTAATGATTCCATGAATGAGTGATTAAACTGTATAACAGCGTGTACGAAAGCAAAGCAGAAAGTTTTGTTAAAAGAAAAACAATACGAAGTTAAGACTCAATTTATTGTTCAAGAAAATTGTTATTTCTATTTTGTTGATTAGTTTGTTAGGACAAAGGGGACTTTAAGAAGAAATATAAATGAAGAAACAGTTTAAACTTTCTGAATGGAAGTTTGCAAATCATCATTGTTTAAATGGTAAGGGTTTGTGGAAAATTATGTGTTTTCATATCTTGGCTTTACTATTTGCAACATGGGTACCTAAAGCTCAACAAATGCATAACTTGGAGCTCTACTTTGGATCTTTTAAAATTTTTATTTTTATTTAGCACATGTTTGCAGTATATAATGATTACTTTCACCGTGAGGAGTTGGTATATAGGTATAACACATCTTAAATTCTTTTTCATTCATCTTCCGTTCTCTCCCTACCCTTCTTTGAATATCTCCTCGAACCCTCTGTACTGAGCGCCTAGATTCTGCCTGACTCTAGTGGAAGTGACAGGAACTTTACAAAGTGGGGTCTATTGGAAAGTCTTAAGCTACTGAGGTTGTGATTTATAAAGGGATTATGAGACCTGAGGTCTTCTCTTCCCACTGTTTGATTTCCTTATCATGAGGAGAGGAGTTTTTCTCTGCCACAGGTTCTCAAACATTCCCACTGGAATTCCATCAGTAACCCCAAAGCAATGAGTCCATCTTGTCATAGACTGCAATTCTAAAACCATGAGCCAAAAGATAGACACTATGGTAACTACTACTAAATCGGGTTATTTGGTGGTGAAGCACTAGGTTGCTGAAACAGTCATGCTTTGACCTGTATTGTTATGTTGTTATGTCCTCTTTTATCTCAATCTTTTCCTTATTCACTAAAAAAATTATTTAGTTATTTTTATTGTTTTTTTAATTAAGGGGAAAAATTTAAAAAATTAGCAGGAGATATTGTAGTAACTTTTTTTTTTATTTCCTATTAACTTGTGTTGAAGTCCTGTAATACTCCCACTATCTTATTTTGACTGATTAGACTCTGTTCCATTCTGTATGATAGTACCAAGTTTGGGTGTATAGGCAACTACTTTGAAGGCAATAAGATTCACTAAGATGCCCATTCTGGTTTGACTATTATCTCCTTTGGAAGACCTGTAATGTTTACAATGTTTAAGTTTTATTGTTCTTGTTCTCTACTGTTTTGTTCAACTTTATAATACCTAATGAGATAGAAAATTATTTTTAAGGAAAGAAGAGACATTATGGTAACCATTGTTGATAACCTTGTACTCTGTTCTTACATCATGTACTATGTTTATCCTTGGTTTTAACTGACAGTTTTGTTTTGCCATATTTGACTTTATTCTCTTCCAAAAAAAAGTAATAAGAACTAAGGAGTAATAAAACCCAAAATGTATAAATTTTATTGTAAAAAAGAGAGGGAAAAAAAGTGCTTTAAAGGATACAACTGCAAGTGTGTTTAGGGGTGTTAAATAGCTGACCCTATTAATGTTTTTGGTTGGATCATTGAACACAACTGTTTGCAGTCTCTCTGAATGTTCACTTTGTATGCTTTGATACTGTGACTTGAGCAACCATCTCTAAGACGATAATGTGTAATCTATTAACTGGTGATTTCTTACTGTTTTTTTTTTTTTTTTTTTGTAGTTCTGTATTACTTGTACCCTTACACCGCTTTGTTTTGTTTTGTTTTTTCTCTTTTTCCTTTTAAATAATTTTTTAAAAGATGTTTCTTCTTCTCATAATTTGGTTGTTTCACATACTTTTAATAGTTTACTGAAAGTCCATTAACCCAAAAATTCGTACCAAGAAATAGGATCCACTTAGTTACTACATATCTGAAGAAGCCTTTGGAATTCATTTCCAGTGGAGCAAACATTGGAGAAATGTTGAAGAGCAGAGCAGAGGAGATGTGAGTGCTGAAAGCTGAATTTAACGATTTAATGGTGATTTAATTGGCTTTTTTTAAGGTCATGACTTTACTCATAGAATCCTGTATAGTAAAAATTATGTTGATGCTGCTAACAACAAAGAGGTTGTGACTAAAGACTCCACTATTTACACTTTTAAATATTAATAATAAAGGATGTATTTATTTTTCTCTGAGACTTTTTCTGGTTGAACGTGGAGATCTTGGACTACCTTACTTTGAAGAGGGAATCTCAGTGGAGCAAAGTAATGTCATGGCATATCATGGGTGTTATTCACAGCTTCTACACAGATACACAGGGAGAATCAGGAGCAAAGAGGAGTAGAGCAAAAGGAAATTGAAAATTTTCATGGATCCAGAAAAGGAACACATGAAATTTCTGGCCAAGGATTCTTCAGTGATTTGTGGTAATAATAAGAAGCCACGGACTTTGCAGATAGACAGTAGGAAAGATCTCTCAAGGGCATCATGGTAATGTGCAAAGTCACCCAATTCACCATAGAGCTTTCTTTCCAAAACTTTCCTTTGAGAAAAGAGCCCTGAAAGCCCTTCTGGCTCCAGAGTACTAGGGAATACATTTTCATGTTCAGACATCAGTTACTCAGAGGTCAATACCATGATTCAAGCAAGTCAAATAAGACTATAGTAACAGTAGACCATGAAATCAGCTGCATATTTTGCTTTGCCAGGCATGCAACATGCATGGGTTATGAGATTATGGGGGATTTTGCCAATAATTCAAAGGAAGGTTTGTGAATCTCAGGAGCACATAGGAGAGTTGCAGTTTATGGTGACATTAGAGAGAGCAATACTGGAGCTTCAGTGAACAGTAAGTCAGATACCACCTAGTGTACGAAGCCTGCCAGGGACAGTTCCAAAAAGGAGGAAAATTCACGCAGACCACAGCAGTAAAAACCAAGAGGGGAAGCCCACGCCCTTGCCATTCTACATGGAGTCACAGTATGTTTTGGATAGTGGATATACAGACTGTAAAATTTGTTTACCCCAATGGGTTTCCAACTATCTGTACTATTTCCTTATTCTTTTTATTTGGAATAGGAAATGTTACCCTCTACCTGTCCCACTATTCCATCCTGGAAATATATGATTTTTGTTTTTTATTTCTTAAAGAATATAGCTCAGACTTCTGCATGGGTCTCAAAGGCGACTTTGGACTGGAATTTTGAGGAATACTGCAGCAATCAACAGTTAGGGTTGTACTGACTTGTTTGCACTGAGAGACTGGCACAAATTTCAGAAGCAGTATTTTTCAATCTTGAATGTCTTTTGAGGGCCAATACTAAGTTGTTGTTGTAAGGCTTTGTAAACTTTCAAAGGTGGGCATAAATGGAAGGTGTTCAGATCACTGGAGATGTCCTCTTCAAGGTAACTGTCATACCCTGGTCTCTTCCTCTTTGGCTTTTTTGTTTCCTGCTTGTGAGATGAACAGCTCTATTCCCACACTCATTTACTGTCAAGTCCAGCTGATATCCCTTCAACAGAGGTCTAAAAGTATTGATTCTACCTGATCATGGACTAGAACCTCTTAACCTATGAGCAAAAAGTAATCATTTTATGTTATAAGTTCATTACTTCAGGCATTTGCTTTAGTGGAGGGAAGCTGACATAAACATGGACCTAAAATAAGTCTATAATCCAAGGATTTCTTTTGTGAATTATACTTCTATTTATATATAATTTAATATCATTCATTATTAACTAATAATTAAATGTTTCTTGTCAGTCTTAAAAGTTTTATGTGATTTGTTTTGTTTTGTTTTGCTTTGTTTTGTTTTGAAACAGGGTCTTCCTATGTTGTTTAGGCTGGCCTTAAACAAACTATGTAGTTCATGGTGGCTTTGAACTCTTGGCTATCCTCCTACCTGAGCCTCCTGAGTGCCAGCACTACAAGTGTACACCATCTGGAAAAGGCTTTGTGTTTTTATACAAACCCAGAGTGGTGTATTTGTTTTAATTATAAGCATTGCATGGCAATCTTGCACCAAATGTTTCGTTTGTCTAGAAATAATGGTGACGAGATTAAGGGAAGAAAATACTTTGAACAGATTCTGTCATCCATATGACAGTGAGCACTAAATACTTAAGGTACTAAAACTTCAGTAATCCTAGATTGTGTCTTTTATCTGTAGTCAGTTTTATCCAGTAACTAAAATTATCTGTATCCAATAAAAAAATGTGATGAAGTAATTATGTTTTGACTAAGAAAATGTTGTTGGAACACATAAGTCCTGAGTAGAATATACAGAAAATAAAGGACAAAGAGAAAAAAAAAGAAGGAAGGAGGAAAAAATGGAGGATGAAAAAGAGAAAAAAAGAAAAGAAAAGAAATTTGGTGGTCTAAGAGGTAAATGGTTTTAGCGCACGTGAGAGGGAAGTAAAGATTCCTTAGCAATTTTGTGAATAAAAGCTTGTTACTTGAAGAGAATTTTAACTAAACAAGTAAGCAAAACATGAGTTTTTCTGAAGACAAATGTTTATGGCATTGTGCAACAGGATGTGAGAAAAGACCAGAGTAGATGAGAGGAAAAAGAAAAACTCACAAATTGAGTGGAGTAAAAACTCACACTAAAACTAATAATTTTGAAAAAAAAACCCAAGTATTTCATATTAGATAAAAATGTACATATATAATGTATGAATATCTATTTTTAGATATTAGCACAAGAAACAATTATCTAATGATACTATGCTAATCATTCTTTGTTGCTTTGTCAGTTCATTTTAATTGTCAGATATGCAGATCATTTTGCAATAAGTGCATCTTCAAAATAGCTTACACATGTATATAGTCAGAGGTGGAGATCTCTTGACAATGACAGATACAAATTTGCTGTCAAGAGTCAGTGGAATGACACTACTAAAAATCTTTAAATAATGTTACCTCACTATGCTTAATTCTGATATGTATTTTCTTTAATTAATTTTACTACATAGGCTGCCTCATATGGAGACTTCAATTTTTGGCCATAATTTAGTCTACCATGTTCACTGTAGACTTCTAATTCTATGGTATTAAATAGCTATATTTTCAAAGTGTGGTTTGCTGATGAAGGAAAATATAGGCTAAATACTATCTCAGGATATAATTTGTTAATGTTAATAATTTAAAAAATCACTATTTTCTAGAATGAACTTTATGCTTCATATAAGTCATTATTACATTTAATTCTAACAGACGTCTGTGATGTGATACATTTCTTAACCCTGTAATATTGGTGATGAGTCAAGTCTTTAAATTAACTGCTTGAGATCACAATCCTGAAAGAGGAAGAGCTAAGTCTCAAAAGCACACACTTCTCATGCTTTGCTTAAAAATGTATCAAACTTTTGCACACAAGTAGGTTACTTTGTTTTACTTAATTTTCGTTCATAGCTTTCACAGATCAGTCACTGAGTAATGTAAAATAATTCTAGTACATATATGGTGAGAAATACTCAGACTTCTTTATTAAGTAAAAGCTAGATTGCTCAGAATAAATTTAAAATAAAAATAGACTATGCAATAAGTTCAAGAAATACAGAAGTTTAAAATGTGTATTCACCACTGCAAATAATTTTGTCAAACATCAAAGAAAATAAAATGGAGTTCAGAAGACATCATGGTAAAATTTTATGTTGAACTTTCATTCCGATAAGAAGGATTTTAGCCTAGAAAATAGTTTTACTTGCACACAGATGGATGCTTTTTCTAGCCTCAAAATTTTACCCTTTTTCAAGTATTTGGATTAAACAAACAGCATTAGCTTTCAACAGTTAAAACCCATTACAATGTTTCTGTTGGAAACATAAAACACAAAATGTTATCTTGTGACTTAAATTAATATTGTCAAATTAGGGATCAAAGCACAGGAAAAACAGTTGACTTTAAATTTCACAAAATGATTTTTTTCAGTAATAGGTATGTGACTTATAGTATTTGTGAAGACATAGAAAATGTTTAATCAAAATTATTACTCGTCAAAAATTCAAATTTAATATAGTAGGTAGCATACACTTTATTACTGACCATAAGTTCCAGTACAGTTGAATAAGTGATCTTTTTAAAGGTAGGCATGTCTAACTAGTCCTCTACAGTGATAGAATCAATCTTTGGTGAGAGAAGCCAGAGAGGTAGATGTTTCTACTGTTGACCAAATATTTTCATGTAGAAGTTTCATTATCTGCTTAAAAGCTTTTAAATGAGTTTTCCTTTTTAAAAGTTTGTTTCCTTCGTTCTTTAAAAGTAATGTTTCTCTTTTTCCCTTCTAGATTATCATATTTAATATGGTTGCATTAGGATATTTTATTTCATTTTTAAGAAGAGTTTTAGTGTGACAAATAAGTAAGTTTATATAAAATGTGGAATTGTCAGATGACCCTGGGAAGGGGCAGTGCTAATCCGCATCTCAGTCCACGGTCTGTTTATAGGATACATGCATAGATAGCAACTTTCATGTCACAGATACTAAGGAGAGAAAAACGAGCAAAAGTAAAGTGAGAAGTCTCCCTCTTCTCTGCCGTACACGTTGTAAGATTCTGCTCAAAAAGCCCAAATTCATCACTTGCAGAATATTTGGTGTAAGAGAATGGAAGAGTACCAAGCAATATAGACAAAATTGAGATGGTCTCTATCTGGAACACAAGGCAAATTACTGCTTCCAGATCTACTGCATGTAAGAAAAAGATCATTTCATCCTCTGTAAACCTAATAAGAAAATCTGCCTTTTCATGACATCATACATTTCAAATGATGGTAATTTGATAGCTAAAAATAACAACAACAACAACAACAACAATAACAACAAAAAAACACCACATCTTCAATTTGTCTCAAAATATGTCTATCTTGAACTCATGGATATGATGATATTGAATATTTATTGAGTCATTTTATGCTAGGTTTTTCTCTGCTAATTAGAAGAGTTTCTTTCAAGCTAGTGACACTATGAAGCAGGTAGAAATGTAATCCTCATTATAAAGATTAGCATAAATGCCTGATTTTTTTGGTCTTTTATTTTATTTTATTAATTAATTAATTTATTTATTTATTTATTAATTTTTAGGCAGGGTTTCACGATGCAGTTCAGGCTGGCCTTGAACTCACTTTGTAGGTCGGGCTGGCCTTGAACTGGAAGTGCTCTTACTGGCCATCTGACTGCTGGAAACACAGATGTTTTCCACTATACCTAGTTCAACTGCCTGAAATGATACCGAACATAAATGGCAAAATTTCTCCAAAATATGATAATAAATGATGAAAAAATGTTTGATTCTTATATAATAGGGAGTGGCAAATTCTACGGAAGGCCCTGAAATAAACTGAGAGTTCTAATTCTTATCTTTCGACTGATTAGTTTGAATTCCAATAAGTGCCAAAAGGGGTTCTTTCTTTTTTTGTCATATTTTAAAAACTATTTTAGTCAAATATAAAAATAAAGAAGAAAAAAATCTGCAACAAAATTTTAAAGTACATCGGCAGGGTTTAACAACTGCACATTGTCATCTACAAACCATGCACTCAGAACACAAGACATCTGCATTCAATTGTCTGAACACTACCAGCTCAAATCTTTCTCTTCAGTGAGCTCCGAGAAATCAGTAATATAACTGTCTTAACTATTTTTATGAACATATACATACAGATACACGTTTTTTTCTTTCATTTTGTCACACTAATAAACTGTAAAATATTTAGACATGTGCATCTTATTTATCTTACTAATTAGGATGTTTTAAAGGTACATCCATTTACCTATAAAAATGTTCAGTTGATCATTCTTTATTGCTGAGTAGTTCTCTAACGTATAAAATTCCACATCTTCTTTATCCATTACTTAGTCAATGGGCATTTAGGTTGTTTCCAAGATCTGGCTATTAGAAACTGTGCTACTATAAACATGGATGCACATATATCACTGTGTTATGATGTTTTTAATTCTTTTGGGAAGATACCCAGAAGAAGAATAACTGGGTTGAATTTAACCTCCAATCCATGTTTTTTGAGGAAATTACACATTGATTTCCACAGTGATTTCATGAGTCTGCATTTCCACCAACAGTGGAGGAGGGTTCCTTTTTCCCCACAGCCCCTACACAATTAGTTATTGGTTGATTTCTTGATACAAGCCACTATTTCCAGGGTAAGGTAGAATCTCAGTTTTGTTTTAATTTGTATCTTTTGAATGACCGGTGATGCTGAATGTTTTTCCCATATTTATTTGCTGTTTATGTTTTGTCTTCTGAGAAGTGTGTACTCATCTCAGATGCCCAATTTTTTGGATTGGGTCTTTAATCTGGAAGAACTGAATTTTTTTTAGTTATTTATATGTTCTCCATAGAAATCCACTGAGAAACAGCCGGCAAACATTTTCTACCATGTTGTGGGTTTTTTCTTCACTCTATTGGTGGTTTCTCTTGCTGTGAAAAAGCTTTTCAGTAGGGTGAGATCTCAGTTGTAGATTCTTTGTGACAGTTCCTGGGCAATCTGGGTTTTGTTCATCAAGTCATGGCCTACATCAATGCCGTCAAGAGTTTTAACTATTCTGTCTTCCAGAACATTTAAAGTCTCTGTTTTAATATTAAGATCTTTGATCCATTCTAATTTTAGCTTAGTACATGACGAAAGACATGGATCCAGGTTTAATCTGCAGCATGCATAGAGCCAGTGTTTCCAGCATCATTTATTAAAGAGGGTATCTTTCTTCCAGTGAATGTGTGACACCTTTGTCAAAGATAAGTTGGCTTAGTATGTCTGAAGCTATTTCTGCATCTTATAATCTATTCCATTGATCTTTAGGTCTGTTTTTTTTTTTTTTTGCCAGTACCACATTATTTTTTATCACAGTGAATTTATAGTATAATTTCAAGCCAGAGATTGTGATGCTCTCTGTCTTGTGTTTGTTGCCTATGATTGCCTTTGTTATTCTAGTTGTCTTCTGCATCCAGATGTTTCCTTTAATTCTGTGAGGTATGGTATTGGGATTTTGATTGAGATTGTATTGTGTATAACAGTTTTGGAACTGTGGCTATGTTCACCGTTTATACTTCCTACCAAAAGCAAAGGATATCTCTCCATTTTCTAATATCTTTTTTCCATCTTCTTTTTTCAGAATATTATAGTTTTTAATGTAGCATGTTGACTTGTAGCAAGTTACGTTACTGAATTTGCTTATTAAATCTAGTAGTTTTTGGTGGAGATTTTTGTGTCTTCTAAGAAGAGTATCATGTCATCTGAAAATAATATTTTGTATTCTTTCTTTCATATCTTTTTTTTCCTTTTATTTCTTTCTCTTGTCTAATTGCTCTTGCTAAAGTTTCCAGGACCATGTTGAATAAGAGTGTGACAATGGACATCTTTGTCCTGTTCCTGATTTTAGAGAAAGCTTTCAATTTTTGTCCATTTAGTATAATGTTGGCTATTGGTTTGTCATGGATGCTCTTTATCAGATGAGGGGTAAAGACTATCTGTTCCAACTTTCTATAGTTCTTTTTGCATAAATGGATGCTAAAGTTTGTCAAAAGCCTTTTCGGCATCTATTGAGATGATCATAAGATTTTTGTTCTTGGCTCTGTTAATGTGGTGTATTACATTTATGAATTTATGTACGCTGAACAACCCCTGGCGTGAGCTTCATTTGATCATTGTGTATATTCTTTTTGATGATTTTCCAGAGTCTATCTACCAGTGTGTTACTGAGGAATTTTGTGTTGTTGTTCATTAGAGAGATCGGCCTGTAAGTCTCTTACTTAATTGGGTCCTTCCCTGGGTTTGGAATCAGAGTAATGCTTGCATCCAGGAATGAATTTGGGAGTTTTGCTTCCATTGCAATTTCATTAAAGATTTTGAAATGCAGCAGTGTTATGTCTTCACTAAACTTCTTGTAGGATTCAGCAGTGAGTCCATCAGGATCCTGGATTTCATTTGCTGATAGGCTTTTAATTATATCTTCAATTTCATTGATTGATATTGGGTTATTTAGGATTCTATATCTTCTTGATTCAGCTTTGATAATTCATATGCATTTAGGAATCTTTCCATTTTTTTCTGTGCTTTTGATCTTATTAACTGTAAAGGTTTTCAAAGTAGCTATTGATGATCTGGATTTCTGCCGGATCTATTGGGATTTCACCTTTTTCATTCCTAATTGTGTAGAGTTGAGTCTTTTACTTTTTTTTTTTTGATAAAGTTGATGAAGTATTTATCAATTTTATTTAATCTTTCAAAAACCAGGTTTTGGTTCATTGATTCTTTGTATTGTTGTTTTGGTCACCAGGGTATTAATTTGTGCTCTGATCTTTATAATTTCCCCCTTTCTATGAACTTTTGCCTTAGCCTCCCCTTCTTTTTCTAGAGGTTCAACATTAAGTTAAGTATATGCTCTTGCTCTGTTTTCCTGATATGGGTATTTACTGCTATAAATTTCTCTCTTAAGACTGCTTTCATTGTGTCCCACAGGTTCTGGTATACTACACTGTCATTATTATACAACTGTAAAAACTAATTTCTTCTTTAATTTCTTCTATTACTCATTGTTGTTCAGTAGCATGCTATTTAACTTCTATATACTTATGAAGTTCTTGTGGTTTGCTTTGGCATGGATTTCCAACTTCATTGCGCTGTGGTCTGATACTATGCATGGGATAATTTCCATACCTTCACATTTATGTAAGCGTATTCTATCGACCAATATAAGATCTATTTTGCAGAATGTCCCATGTGCAGCTGGGAAGAATATATATTATGATGTTGTAGGATGGAACATTCCATTTGCTCAAAAATTCAATTTAGTTCTAAAATTTCATTATTGATTTTTTTGGTCTGGTTGATCTGTCTTTTTGTGATAGTGGGGTACTGAGGTCCCCCTATACAATTGTATAAAGGCTTTTTTTGACTTTTCATGTTAATAATAGTTTTATATAACTGGGTGCATTAATATTTGTTGCATATATATTTATGATTATTATCTCTTCTTCTTGGATTTTTCCCATTACAAGAATGTAGTGACCTTCTCTCTTAATCACTATTGGCTGAAAATTCACTTTCTTTGCAAATAGAATAGCTACTCCTGCTTTTTTCTGATTTCTTGTTCACATGGGTATTGTTGTCCATCCTTTGACTTTCAGTCTATGACTTTCTTTTTTTTAATTAAATGTGTTTCTTACATGCAGCATATTGTTGGGTGTTGCTTCTTGATCCATTCTGCCAGTCTGTGTATTGTGATTGGTGATTTGAGATTATTAGCATTAACTGTTATAACTGATACATACTGACTTATCTTTGTTATTTTATTTTCCTGTTCTTGGCTTCCCTTTTCCCTTCTCCTAATTGTTTGCCTTCTCTGAAAGTATCTTTCTGCTGGCATTCATGGAACTGTAGTCCTTATTATCCTCTTCTAGAATGTCCTTCAGAATATGTTTGGAGAGATGGTTTGGTGGTCATAAATTTCCTCAGTTGTTCTTTGTCATGGAAGTATCTTATTTCTCCCTCAATTTTGAAAGATAGTTTTGCAAGATCCATCAGTCTGGATTGAAAGTTGTTTTCCTTTAGAAATTGGAGCACTTTATTCCAAAGACTCCTTAACTTGAGAGTCTGTGCTATAAAACAACACACTGAGGTAACCTTTAGCTTGCAACTTTTAACTGTATGAACTAAATTTGCGATTATATAACAAAATATAAAACCAATCAAATAATTGTATGCAATGTGTAAGTTCATAATGGGTCAATTTTGCCATTAGTGTTAAAGTTTAAAATGTATTAAGGAGGTAATACAGAAATGAAAAAAGAGAAAGAGATAATAAGTAAGGTTGCAGGACAAAGATGGGTCCAACTTGGAGAAACTGGTATAGAAGATTGAAAGAAAAGAGAGGTGGAAGAGATAAAAGATAGAACAAAATAGAATCACACCCACAAAGATGTTAGAAACCACTCTCACACTTATTTAAAAAAAGAAAGAGAGAGCAATTTAAAAACTGAATAAAACAAACAAAAGAGGGGAAAAAGAAATAAAACAGAAGGTCCACTTTTAGGGTTCTCTCTGGGTTCAGTAGTAGACAACCTGTGGAGACAAAATCCCACATCACACCAGCTGTAGTTTTATGGTGGAGTAGAAGATGACCTTAGCAGGCCTGCCCCAAGACCAAACTCATTGGGATCCCCACAGTCCAAGCAGTTTCCATGGGGCTGTGCCCAGCTAGGAGCTGCTGGACGAAGGTGGCAGCAGTTCTGGTCCAGGGCTTACCCAGTCCAGCTCCAAAATGGCTCCCAGCCAACTGCCTTCTCTCTCACAGGAGGACTGAGTGCTCTGCATTCACTCCCAGCCAGTTCCATCCTCCAGGCTCACTGCTCCATTCCACTGCTGCAGCTCTCTGCAGGGGCCTCTGGGCTCCCAGCCTCCCTGGTCACGGTGAGCATGCATCCCAGGTTCCAACAGCTCTTCTCTTACAGTTGATTCTGGACAAAGGTGCTGCCAGCTACTGTATTCTTCTTCTTCATTGAAGTTTGTCTTTTTACTCTCTTTGTGGGCCGCAATTCACACTTCAGATTCTTTCTAGGTCCAAGGGACCCACTCCCTTCTTGTCTTTCTCACAATACTCTATTCCTGCTTCTGGACAGTGACTCTCAAAGGGGCTGGTTTCTCCACTGTTTACTGCACCACCACCACCACCATCATCATCATCATCATCTTTCTTCTTCTTCTTCTTCTTCTTCTTCTTCTTCTTCTTCTTCTTCTTCTTCTTCTTCTTCTTCTTCTTCTTCTTCTTCTTCTTCTTCTTCTTCTTCTTCTTCTTCTTCTTCTTCTTCTTCTTCTTCTTCTTCTTCTTCTTCTTCTTCTTCTTCTTCTTCTCCTCCTCCTTCTCCTCTTCCTCCTCCTTCTCCTTCTTCTCTTGCTTCTCCGTCTCCTTCTTCTCCTCCTTCTCCTTCTCCTCCTCCTCCTCTTCCTCCTCCTCATCCTCCTCATCCTCGTCCTCCTCCTCCTTCTTCTTTTCTCCTCCTCCTCCTCCTCCTCCTCCTCCTCCTCCTCCTCCTCCTCCTCCTCCTCCTTCTTCTTCTTCTCCATTTTTTATTCTTTCCTTTTGAGGCAAGGTTTCACTATACTGTTCAGGCTGGCCTTGAACTCACCTTGCTGCCAAGGCTCCCCTCCAATTTGCAAGGATCCTCTTACATCAATCTCGGGGTTGCTGGGATTACACAACTGTACCACCATGCCCGATTTAAAAAAAAAAAGTTTCCTTAATCACATAAATTCTGTTATAAATAAAAATTAGTTACTGAAACAAATACATTTAACCAATTTTTTTTGTTTGTTTCTTGATAGAAATTAGTGCAAAATTACTCTACCATGATTCTCAACTTTGGCTGCCTTTGGAAAATGTTGAATGTGACCTATGGATCTGGATTTAAAGCTATGCAGTGAGTGAAGAATGTTAGCACTGTTTTTATTTGCCATTATCTTATTAGTGATGAGCCTGACAGAAACAATTTGCCTTTAACAAAATTACTTACCCTCACTTTCTAAAATGTCTGAAAAAAATGATCCTTGCAAAATTTCTAACTACTGGGCTGGGGATTTAGCTCAGTGGCATAAGCACCTGCCTTGCAAGCAGGCGGTCCTGAGTTCGATCCCCAGTACCGATAAAAATGAAAAAGACAAAAAAAAAAAAATTTCTAACTACTATACGCTAGCTATAAAAATCACTTTTGACAGACATGCAACTCAGCTTCTCTTCTGAATATAGAAGAGCAGGTTTTATCTACTCCCAGAGGAGAATCAAAAGAAGGAAAAGGGAAGTCACAAGATATATGGGAGTACATGTAAAACTGCTTAAACTTAGTGCATAACCAACAAGAATAATAAAGTGGCAGGATACAATACAAACGCTGACATTTGAGAACACTACTTGGCTTCCCATTGTTTGTGGGTAGTAGTGCAGTGATCCTAGTCCCTAGCCACTAATTCCCTAGCTCCAGCTTCTTATACCAATTTGCATTCTTCTGAGAAAAGCAAACATGCCCATACATAAAGGATTTAGCCCCTTGTGGTTCCTAGGAATCAAATTAATCCACCTGGCAGATTAAAAACATAAAGTGGGGCGTGGGAGCAGCGGTGACTCTTGAAGACAGCAGGAGTAGAACTTTAAGAATGTGTAAGTGCCTCTTGGCAAGACGGTTGCCTGTGCTATGAGTCCCTCTGAGCTTTTTGGATGTAGGGATCCTAATTACGTCCATAACAGATAAAGTTACCATAGGCACAATAAGCTACTTAATTTAGTCCTGCTAATAGCAGCCAATTAAGTTTGCATTATGGAATCATTTCTAGAATTGGAGATAGGTGGACTTTGTAATTATGAATTGTTTGAAAACATTTCTGATTTTGAATCAAGGGCTTCATGCATTCATTGGCATTGGGTAATAATTCTGACATTATTACAACTGGCTCCGTGCTTAAAATAGCAAGTCAGTAAGAAGTGAAGTTAAGGGGGTGTATAATTCAGATATTTTAGTGTTACATATTTATATGATTTTTTTCTTTAGAAACATTCATTAATATTGATTAATTTTAATAAGGTCCCAAATGACCCTTTATCTGTTTTCTATAGGTTAATTTTAATTGTTTAACTCTGATTTCAATATATATTTAAACTGAGCTATTCAACTTCTCAGTATTTTCCCAGAACAACTGAAGACATCATACCAGAATGATACATGTGCACCCACATTTATAGCAACACAATTTGCAATAGATAAATATTGGAAACAACTCAAATGCTCATCATCTGAGGAATGGATAAATAAAGCTGTGGTATTTTTACACAATCGAATACCACTCAGCTATAAAGAAGGATAAACTTGAGACATTTATAGGGAAACGGATGCAACCTGAGAGCATACTTATAAGTGAAATAAATCACACTTACACATCTAAACATCATATTGTCTAGTATAAGAAACTGAAAAAGCAAATAAGTTCCAGAATGTACAACAGATACCATGAAGTGGAAGGAGGCTGCTCAAAAGCAAAGAGAAACTGAGATGGGGGAAAGGCGGATAGAAAAAGAGAAATAAATAAAAGAACACACAGACAAAAAAACTTAAGATACGTATACTACTAACTGATGTTAGTTCATTGAAAAGTATGTGTCTATATTTTTGGGTCACTTTTTCAGGCATTATAGCCTGTAATACAAGGAACTACTTTGAAAATATCAATGCATAGTGTACTAATCATTATTATTCTCCTACAGTCTTATTTTGAAATTGTTTTTATTGTTTTTTTCTTTAAAATAAACTATATATATATATATGTATATATATATTTAATAAATTCCTTCTTCACGCTGTGTTAGAACTAGCCATTTAGTGATGAAGGCAGCACACAAAAGTAGAAAAAAAAATATTAGAACTGAGTGTGGTAGTTCTTCAGTGTCCAAATACGTAATGCTTTGACTTTACAGTATCTGTTTGTATGAGTACAAGATGAAAAAATATTACAAAACAAATCATCTGAGATCACGGGGGAAAGAAGCAAAATTTAGTCACAGGTTTCTTACTATAAAAACAATTTCCAGTCAGCAGAATCAAAAGAAGTATTGCTTCTAAATGCACATTTTAAAATTCCTTTACTTATATTTGTTTGCTTGCTGTTTTTCTCTAGATGTTTCTATCTTTACAAGAATATGGAAAAAAGCAAATTATATTTCCCCATGGAGGCTTTTGGAAGCCTCTCTCTCTCTTTTTTCAGTCAGTGCAGGCATACTTCAATGTGTGTTGAGAGCGTTGTGTCTCAGGCTCTGGTGACAGAGTCGCTGGAGTGTTTGTGCAAACACAGACCCTGGTCCCCCTCTTCTTTCTCAATCCACAGATCTCAGATGGGGCCCAGGAATCTGTTTCTAGTAAGTTCCCAGTGAATACAGATGCTGTTGAGTTAGGGGTCAAACTCCCTACCACAGATTAACACTATTAAAACAAAAAATATACTCCAGAGGTATATGGCCAACTAATTCAGGTTATAAAGTCTCATTTGATTCACTCTAAGAATGTTATCCTGAATGAAGAAGAAGAATGTTAATGACAACCTTCATCAGGGACATCATATTTTGTAACTTTCCCGTAAGCTAATATTACACATTAAAGATATTTGTAATAGTACCTAGATTTATTCATCTGTCAATATTTCAATTATATTAATGATACCTATATTCCATAGTCTGCCATTTTGATACTCTTATTATTACTGATACTACCACTATTACATTATTATGAGGAAGAATAAGTTAACATTACTTTTATTACATTCCACAAAGGTAGATTTAATATGGTTCTCAGTATTCTATTCTTTAATTTCTTAATTTCGGAATACTAGGTCATATTTCTATTACCTCCTCCAGAGATGAAGACAGTGAATAACCTGAAAACTCTCCTCACTGTTATTAAAATCACATTTTGATCATATTAATGATTATAGTTATTGTGGAATTAGAGGAAAAGTGGTCAGAGAATTCATGACTTGATATCAGTCTAAACAATGGGTGCAAATCCATAAATCTCTGCATTTCTAACAGTGAGCCAATCCTTAGGAATCTAGGGCTAATACCAACCAAACCAAGAAAAGCAACAATAACAAAATCTTTTAGTCAGGAATGATGGGTACTATGGTTTCTATTGCTTATTGCACTTCAATGAACTAATCTAACTTCTTTTAAATATTTGTATAGTTCTTATTCCTACACCCTAAATACTCTTTAACAGTTGTGTCTTAAGATACTTTAAAATGTATCTATTCTATCCGATTTCTGCCTATACCAGGCGTATGTTACTGGAAGGGAGTCTTCATATATCTCAGTCCTTCTGGAGGTGGTAACTGACAATCATGCACCATGGGGATTATGTAGTTTAGAACAGGAGGGGTATGCTGAGATGAATTAAGTTAGTTTTGTCATTTTACAGATGGCGATAGTCACCTATAGGCAGTCAGTGACGTAGAGGATGAGGGCTGAACCGATATTCTACGTGGTATACTTTTTCTTAATGATTATACTTTAAAATTTCAGTGATTCTAAAAGATGCCTGCCAAAGTCTAGTCTCATGTGAAGTGATGGATTTAGAAATATGACGTATTTGTTATGCATACTATATTGTAAATTAAAGTTCTATCTCATGGAGGAACAGAACATTACATCTATGTATCTATTTGTGTGTCTCTTCCTCTCTGTCTATCTTTATCTATCTATCTTGTCCTTGTCTATATGTTATTGTAGTGGCTAACAAGGTTTAAATCACTTGATAAGACAGGCAGTCTGGAAATTCATGTTTCCAGGATAATGTTGCAATCTTGTTCAAGCTCACCACCACACAGCAGTAGTCTGAAGATACAAGCAGTTTCTATTTTTCCATCTTAGTGAAAAATTCTTCTTCCTTCAGAAATCACATGATCTAACTTTACGTCCTTCACCTGTTTTAATAAATCCCACCAGAATTTATAGAAATCTCCCTGCTTTACTTAAAGTCTACTTATTTCAAGTCTATCACATTTGAAAATTGTCTTCACTGTGGCATCTGTACTAGTGTTGAATACAAACAACTGGGCACAAAAGCCTACAAAAATTGACACATAAAATTAATCACCAAAATTATTGTATTTTTATCCTGTTAATTGTTCATATGACACCTGTGTAACTCAAGAATCCTATGTACTTATAAATAATCAGATTGAAAGTTATCTACGTTAAGCAATGTTTCCCAATCTGACTTGACTAGTATTATGATTTATCAGTGTGACTGCTCAGTTTACCTGTACTGATACATGAAGAATAATATTTAGGACTTGATTAATTACCACAATGAATGTTTTGGATATCATCGATAAGCATAAGGTAAGGAAGTCAATATTTTAGTATGGAAATACTTTGTAAACTCTAATTGTCAGAGAAACATTGATTTTGAACTAATCTTCAAGGTCTAGGTATTTTCTAAATGATTTTTCCTTTTATTGAAAAGCAATAAGGGGTGACACTTGGTTCTTGATGTGGGTAAATGAGACCACATTAATCCATTGCCACATTTGTTGGGCATTTTCTACAGAAAGTATAAAAATTATGTTGATCTGTGCACAAGTTAAAATATAATTAAAAAGGAAATATATCCTAAGATACTGTTTTATGTTTTCACAAACTCACGCAGAGATTATCATCTTATGTAAAAGTGTTACCTTCTTTGAAGTTGGCTTTCCCGTATTTTATGTCAGTATCCCCCTGTTCCTCCTCCCCTTCCACCTGCCTCATAACATACAATGTATTCTCTGCATGAGTAGCCTATTTATACTTAATGTTTAAATTTTAGAATATTAGAGTTCCTTGGGAGTCTATTAAAATTTTAAACAAGATACCTGAGTAAATTTTCCAACAGTTTTTTTTTTCTTGCAGATACACCTCAAAACCTGTCTTCTAATATTTAGAAATCATATATATATATATATATATATATATATATATATATATATGGTTGTTAAATTTAGAGTTGTGACTATGTATATCAGAAACAGTATTTTTTTTACCATAGAGATATATTTTCTGGGAACTTGTTATATTAAAGAATGCATGAAAGTTTGGGAAATGGCAGTTATAATTTATTCTGTTTATCAAATTCATAAGTCAATTTTAAATCCTCTGATTTTTAATTTTTCAATTAACCCAAACTTAGGGAATATATTGTTTTGTTTGTCCTTCATTCTTAAGGGCTGAAAAATTAATTTTCTAGAATCACTAGTGTCTCAATATAACTGAATGCGGAGAGTTTTCTCTTTGGTAAATGCAAAACCAATAGGCATAATGAGAGGAAGAGAAAAGGAGAGGTTTATTACTTTCAACAAGAAAAAAGGGCATGAAGAAAAATTTCCAAAGGAATGTTGGCCCAGAAATTCATAAAGATTCACATTGAAAAGGCTTCTTATCATATGGAGAGGCAGGCACCTTCTTAGCATGCTCAGTTCAAGGTGATTTTCCTTGTGTTCAAACAAGGCAGATACAAAGCTTCTTGGCAGAGAATTTAGTATTATAACAAGCAAAGATTAGTCAAGGTTACCTAAAAAAAAGAGAGAGAGAAACAATACTTCCACAATTGTAACAGGCTCCTTGTAAGTTTCTCTAGAGAACCTTCTGTGTAACAAACAAACAAAAACATAAAATAACTTCAAAGTAGAAGCTTTTCCATTATGCCAACTAGGATATATCCACTAGAAATTGTGCCTGGTGGATAAGAAGATCTGTATTAATACATATAACCTCATATCCAGAAAATGCCTACTTCTTATTACATGCATCTCAAACAGTTGTGTGTTTTTAAAATGAATCTTGCTCTAGTCATGTGTGATTTGCAGCATGTTTAAGATACATATACACATCAAAACTGTTACTGTACTGAAGCAAATTAGTATAGCTATTGTTTAAGTTACATTTTAGTACAGTATACTTTTATTAATCCTAGTGTTCATGTTGTACATTACATGTCAAAACTCACTCAGATTACTTTTCTGAATATTTCTATCTTTGTTAATTGTCTCCCCAGTAATTCTCACCTCTGCTAAACATTATTTTATCCTATATTGACCTTGTTCTCCCTTAAGACCAACATGTAAAGAAAAGCAACAAATTTTTATTCCTACTGTGTCTGGTTTGAAAAAGTCAGGTAGTTTACCTTGATGAAGAAACCTATAATTCTGTTACAAATCTTTACCTAGTTATTCTCCCTGATAACTTGTTGTTCCCCAACATACGGCTGTAATAGTTTAGGCATCACTATATGTCTACAGCTCACTAAACATGATAATACTCAATATTCACAAAAAAAGTAGTAAGAAATTGAGACAGAGATGCTCCTTTTTTCAGATTAAAGATTTAGTGGCAAATTATGTACAAGAACCAAGATTCCATAGTTTAAAACATGTAGAGCAACACCTGAACTTTTCACTAAGCTAATTGTTCATATTCCTTCAGCCACTTAGAGCTCTATTGGAACTGATACTATATCTTGTTTGTGTTAATCCTCTATTCCAAATACAAAATATTCTATTCTACAAAATCCTCTATTCCATGATAAAAAATATCCAAGCTTGATTGACTGAATGGATAAACGAATGAATACCTTCTTTTCTCAAAATTCAAGTCTTTTGTACTAAATGTATAGAGATTTACAATTGTTAAATATCAAACAGATAATAACATTTAAAGCCTCTCCATACGTCCCATATCAAGATTTCTATCTAGAACCTAACACTATTTTACCCTACGTAAAAATATATGTACCCCTCACTTTGCAAAATGAGAAAGCTACCATGACAATACATAGGAAAAGTCAGTTGAAGGAATACGTGTTCTAAAATGCAAGTCAGAAGAGATAGATTACATTGGGACTTATTCTCCTGCAACATATATTGTAGTTAATATTTAAAACTTTAAGGTTCCTTGATACCCATTTTATAAGATGAACTTTCTGCCACCTGATGTAAGTGCAGTCATCTTTGATTCATTTATGGTTCCACAGTGCTCCTCCCACATTAATTTTCCCATTGCAGGCCATGTAAGTCACTCACCTAATGGGACTGTCCCTTGCCTGTTGCCCCTGAGGTCAGCAAGATGCGCTTTGTTTTGCTGACCCCTTGACTCTCATGTCTGATGGCCTGTGCAAATATGTTGCAGTGATCACCATTCAGTCACAGTGTCATGTCTTAAAATTCATGCCTGCTTGCTTTTAAGATCATAAAATATCCTGCAAAACACATGTTTGGATAACTCCTAACCCAACCAAAACACTGCTCCAAGGATTTTTCCTCTATGCCTCCTATGACTCTCTGTCCTCTGTGGGTGTGGCCTGTGGGTATATTCTCCATTTCCCAGGATCTGTAAGAACCAGAAGCTCTTAACCCTTCACTCAGTGAGTCTCTCTCTAAGGCATGTATGGCCATCTGACCCTTCAAAGTGAGGGTGCCTCAAAAAGCACACATGTGGATGGGCCTCTGCCAGAAAGCGTCTTTAGGGCTTTCATGGTTGCTGTGGGTGATGGCTACCACTAAATTGATAGAGAGATTGAAATATTTGTTTCCAAACACACATGTTCCCACATATAATTAACATTTACAAAACCCATAAAAACTTGCCTAAAACTTTTGGCAGGTAATTAGTAAAATGAGCTGTCTAATGTACCACTAAATCATTTCGATCATTATTTTTGCCTTCCTTGCACCCCTGGAGAGAAACATCTTTAGAAGTTTATTGCCATGTCAGGTCCAGATTTCAGAAAGAAGATATATAAACTTGTATAGTTATAATTATGATACAAATGAGAAGGTATCCTTTCAAAGATAATAAACTTGAGACATAAAATCTAAAGGCCTGTGCATTGAAAGAATTTCAAGCTTAATGGGGACATAAAATAATTGAGTCTAAGAGCACATATTTTTATTTAAGATAAAAGTCTAAGTGATACGTTCCTTATCATGTAATCTTTACAATATATTTAAGATTCCACTATCTGTATTCCAGAGAAAATTGAGTACAGTCTGTGCTTTTCTGAATGGGTCCCATGGGAAACAATGTTCTTTGAAAGCCTTTAGCTTTCCCAGTAATTAAAGTCAATATTTGAAGACTTCTTTAGGTGAGCATACAATACTTTATGTGCAGTTAAGTTTTCATTGAATGAGTTATTTTAAAAAAATCTAATATCATGACTTTGATAAAAATATGAAATAAACATGGGCCAAAGATTTCATGAAGTCATCAATTAATCAGAGAAACAGTAAAATAGCATGGTTGTTTTGGGCAGAATTAAACACCACACATACACAGACAACCAGAAATGAAAATGAATTGATGATTAGATGCCTAATTAGTCAATATCTGTAACAATAATTAAGTACAACTGACCAGGTGAAATCATTTACATTCCTAGACAATAGAGATATTTGTACAATTATGAGAGCTCCCAACTTGGAAGGCTGTCAAAAGCTCACGGACAAGGGAACATGAAGAAAATCTTGACAGAACAGGATATTGAGTAATTTGTTTAAGAACTTAAAGTCTTCTGCAATGTGCCCTTATTACTTAAACAACAGGCTTTAGAAAAGTCAAAAGTGCATCATGATATTTTTGGCTGAGTCTTTGTGGCATAAGGGATTGATTGCAGATGGTATCAGAGCATCAGAGGAGGAAGTGAGGATGCTTATGCATGGATGTCTATGGCCCCTGGAATGAAGTGTGTGAGATAGGACTGAGGGACTTCTCCATAAGGAGGACCACAATGTTTGATATGCACTCTTTCTGAACTTTCCTGAAGCCTGAGCTCCTAGTATCCGGAAACCTCATATGATTGGCTGTGCAATATATTGTGTGACAGCATAAAATAAGGCCAGTGCGTGATGCCTCAGGAACACAGAAGCAGAGGGCTACTTGAAGGAAGACTGTAGCAAAGTCTACAGGAGACTTGGGAGCTTACTAAAGTCTTCATGGAATTACAGCTATGAGGCAGTCTTGTTGCTATTAAAAGGATCAGAGAGGTGGCAGCTCATAAGTGTGTTACATGTAACACACTGAAGTCAACGTCTGTCACAAAAAGGAATTTTGAAATAAAATAGAAACCTATCTACGCTACTGCTTTAAGTGGATTACTTGGAAAGTAGCTCCGATATTTTATATACATAGTCTGCTGGGTACATATCAAATCCTCAATGAATAGTAATGTGCTCTTTGTTATCTCTGTTTTCTGCTTTGTCACTATGGTTGTAAGCATGTCAAAGCCATTCTTTGTCCTCTCCACTTATCTATTAGCTTTCCTACAAATTCTGCTGCCAACAGGAAGATTGCTCTGGTTATTTATATGGACATTAATCACCTCCGCCTGAAAACATGTTACACTTTGCTACTGTTTGAATGATGCAGTTTCCCAAAGGTCTACGTATAAACCTTAGCTTCCCAGGGAAGTGGTACTGGGAAATGATATGGACTTGTAAAGGATGAGGTATGCCGGAAATTACAGGGCAAATAGGGTATGGTCTCAAAAGGGTTTTCCTCCTCCACTTCTTTTTCTCCATCTTCTTCTTCTTCTACTCCTCTTTCTTTTCTTCCTCTTCCTTCTCTTCTTCCTCCTCTTTTTTTTTTCCTAGCTTGAGATTTCTACCTGTGAGCCCAACCATGTACCCACTACCATGATGAACTGCATTTGCTGGAAGCTCAAACTAAGGGACCTGAATTTCCAAAACCATCGGCTAAACAAAGTCCTCTTTAGTTCATCAGTGAAATGTCTTTGGACTTTAGTCATAGCAATGGGAAGCTGAATTAAAATATTAATACCATTGACTCTCAATTGTGTATGTTGGTCATAAGTACATTAAAGCACAGAACATAATATATAAAATGCCTAATTTTCTTCTTCAAAATAAGCATCTTTATATTAGAGCATTTGTTGTCATAATAAATTCGAAAGAAAATAGTTAACATGGGTACACAGTTTCCTGTAATTACCACAAGAAATTTATATTAGAAATCACATCACTGAGACATTCCTCCATGAATTTAAGTAACTATCAGGCTAAATCGCATTCCACAATCATTTAGAGTGATGCTAATTTACTGGTCAATGTCACATTCCTTATTTTGCTTAATTCTATTTATTTTCCTGGGAGCAGTTTTTCAGAAGTGAAATTGTTGTAAATGTTAAAATAACTAATAAATGAACATACAATTATGGTCTAGTAATAAACATCTCTGATGTTTCATAATACATTGATAATAACCCAGATACCTCCCAGCTATATTTGGATTATGGTTAAATAATTCACTGGTGTTCTCGGGCCACGGTGAACTATGTGCCTGATATATAAACAGCCCTCATGATGAACATCATTTTGTTTCTGCTCATATTGTCAATCTACTTCCCCTTTTCCCTTTACATAAGTAAATGAGCCTTAAAAAAGTGAGACACTAATTAAGAGCTACCATATACCTCACTTATCTGTGGGGGATGCATCCCATAACCCCAGTGAACCCTTGAAACTATAGATAGTAAGAAACCCTATATATCCTATGTCTTCCACTATACAAGCATAGCTATAATAAAATTTCATTAAAGTAAAAAAAATATAATCATAACTAATAAAAATAAAAATTATAACAACCTACTATATAAACATGATGAAATTTTCTTCTTTCAAAAAAATCTTATTGAACTATACTCCCTCTATTTTTATCTTGTGATAATACAGGATGCTACAATACCAACACGATAAAAAGAGGGGTGCATGGCATAGACACTGTGACATCAGCACACATGTTTTCTTTTTTGTCAATACTTGCCAGCTTTTATGAAAAGGAAGCGTGTTACAGATTCCTGTGTCATACCCAAATGGTCGGTATTAATTAAAATAATAATTACACAAACAGAAACACTGAGATACCTCTACAGATGATCTGATCACAGATGCGATTACAAGTGACAACTCCAAGTGCCTAGGTAGCTCACATCATGTGAATACACTGGACTAAAAATGATTCGCTGCCAAGAAAAAACCGAACTGGAACGCACAACATTTTATCATATTATTCAGAATATTATGCAGAGTAGTCTATGAATTGTTTATTTCTAAAAATTGTACTTTATTGTTTTAGGACCACAGTTGACTGAAACTTTAGAAAATGGTAACAAGATGGAGATATTACTATATGTATTTGACCTTAAGCAAATCAGCCTAGTGTCATCTTAATTTTTACTGCTTCATTTCCAATTTCCCCGCAGCACTGTTCATATCTTGGGTCTTTATCACTGATGGAAATTACTTAACTCTTTATCAATGTTCATGACTTTAGATCTTTAGACGATCTACATTATCCTTTGGACTATCTCACTTTCTAGAAAATATGAATGTATCTTCTGACCCTTGTGTTTCATAGGAGGTCTTTTATAGTTGACTTTTCTCCACCAATTATTATGATAACTTTTCCAAAATTCACAACAAAAAAAGCTAATTATGTATTAACTTGATGTCTTCTGTAAAAAGCTGCTAACTTTTAGAAAGGATCCTTGATAAAGATGTTAGGGGAACTGGAAATTAATGTCCTTACCATTGTGAAGCTTGATACATTGTGAATCGTTAAAAGCTAACTTTGAAGACATGAAGGATTCAAGAGACTGAACAAAAGCTGCATGAAATAAAAATATCTGTGCTTCATTTTCAAAGCATAAACTCCTAACACAGAAGAATTTCACTTGTAATGAGTAGTTGTTTTGCTACAGCAATCAAACTATGCAATCAGTAACTCTACAGTTCCAAATATATCACAGTTAAAGACAGAGCATTTGTAGTAAGTCAAATTGGATTGTTTTTGGCCTGATAATAGCAAACTACATGATGAAAAAATTTGGGCCTCAGTTTCTTTATCAGTAAACGATGAGAAATGCAGTCCCCTGTTTTATTTCTAGCTCTAAATTCCAGGGTTGCAACCCTGAGCCAGAAAACGATCTCAGCATCTTGTCATGTGGCTCTTTTTTTTTTTTTTTTTTTTTTTTTTTTTTAAGGAGGGAAAGGTTTATTTACCTGACAGTTTGTAGAGACTTCAGTCCATAATTGACTTGACACATAGCAAAGAGGTAACAGTTCACAGTAGCAGAAGACAGCATAAGAGAGAGAGAGAGAGAGAGAGAGAGAGAGAGAGAGAGAGAGAGAGAGAGAAAGAGAGAGAGAGAGATCAGCGTGGTACTATTCACAAGACAGCTCACAGTTTAGTAACCATTTCCTTTAATATTAGTGAAAGTAAGTCGCCTAGTAAAACAGATGCAACAGTTTTATATAACATAAGCACTTACAGCTAGCCACCCGTTCACCTCCGACTTACTGTCACAGGTCTGCCAAATCAGGAGGAAGAGATGTCTCACAAAAGCTAGGAAACTAGAATCTCCCTGCTACAGTGAATAATGGTAAAACATCTAAATAAAGATTATCAGTGCATTTCTCTTTGCTCTTCTGAAGACAGGAACACTGATAGTCTTGTCTCCTGCAAAAAATAACATGGTATGTATTAAAACTCACTGACAAGTCATTAGTGATCTTATGTAATAGAGCAGGACTGTCCTGAATTTTAGAAGGATCACTGATGAATATCTGGAGAGAACAGTGCCGAGGTACAAGACTATAAAAGCAAAATCAGTTCCTCTGTCCATCAAGTCAAATGAAAGGCAGTGTCACTGAGGATTAGGGTGAGGTTACATAAGTGACAAGCAACGGATGGGCTGGAGATATGTTCTGAAAATAAAATTGATGGGGCCTAGTGAAAAAAAGAATTTGGCAAATGACTTCCCCGAGATGGACTTTTATGACACTCATTACTGAGACTGAAATCACAGAGAGGGTGAGGTCATGTGTGTAGTTATGTCAGTACAGACTAGGGAGTTTTCATCCTGAAGAAGGTAATTCAAAACACCAGGATCGTGAAATAAAACCAGTAAAAGATGGAAGGTATTTGGGACGTGTTTCCAGAGTAACAGTGACCTTTAAAGAAGTGAAGGAAACACAGTCAGTGAAAGGGACAGGACTGGTTAGTCTGATGTTGTGGTGATAGATTGGGTAGCATATGAACACTAGAAATCTATACCTACATTTTGGAGTTTGGGGATCTGGGATTAAGTTATCAGTATGGTTAGATTCTAGAGAGGGTCCTGTCGTCCTGTCGCAGCTGTAGACTCCAGAGAGAAAAGAGGTCAGGAAAACTGTTTCCTAATGCAGTCGCTCCACCTTCATAATCTAGTTACCTCCCTAAGTCCCTATCAACTAACACTTCACTCCGAGAATTAAGATTTGAGCAGAGGTGTTGTTGAGGGAGGCGGCAGAGATTCAGACTTCAGTAGTTCGGAAGCTACAGAGAGATGTAAACCTATGCAAAACAAAGACAATGAAACATGGTGTTTTGCAAAGTAAAAAGTATCAAAATTGTTTACTATGACTATGATTTCACTAAAATAATTAATCAAGAATCCATCACTTTATAAATAAAGACATTTTAGGTGCACTTAATAAGTACACATGATTCCCAAGTTACAATTCTCTGGGCTTAAAAGCCTCCTGAAGGTTTATAGACACCAGAAACTATATTGCAAAATAGTTTCTTCCAGAGTTATTTACATTCTCCCACTTAAGTTAAAATTTCTCTTTTGGACAGTTCTATCCTGCAGTGAGTCCTGAAGAAATACAATCTGCTTTGGCACCTTAAAAATTGTAAATGCAGTGCAGCATTTTAGAAAAGAGAACAATTGCAACACAAATTATTTATCCCTCTGGAGATTTATTTGGGATCGAAACTGCCATTTGTTCTGTAGTGACATGTACAGGTCTAGCATTTCTCTGAATTCTCCTGCAAGCTTTTATTTAAGCAATTGTAGTTGCAGTTTCAGGCATTTCTAGAGATTAATGGCTGCCTGGGAGGGGGAGATGTTTGGTCCATTAACTCCAACCACTCATTAATTTCCATGAAAGTCCTGCATGAAAGTTATTATTACTCATATAAACTGAATATTAAAAAAATACAGTAGTTGTACGGATTTTACCTATTTTCTCAGGATAGTGAAAATTCATCTGTTTCAGGATATTTAAGAAGAATGAAGTGCCTGTATATAAACCAATCTATTCACTTAGTTTTAATCTTGGCAGTCTAGTTTGTTTTACACTGAAACAATTACGTACCTAATCTAAATACCTTGACCTCAGGAAAGCGTAAGTCAGTCTTATATGCAAATTGTTATGTAACATAGGTTTTTAAAGTTTCATCATTCTTTGAAGAAGGAACTTTCCTAGCGACAGAAATCACTCTGCTGTAAAGACACTGGCTTTAATTCTTCTGAAACAGAAGCTAACATCTTATTCAGCTAAAATGCACGAACTTTTTGTTTACAAAGAATAAAAATAAGTTTTAATCTCCTATCTGTTTTCAACAGCACTTATAACAAGTTTGAGCTTCTGTAACAGAGTATTGTAAACAAGGTGGCTTAAACAAAAGAATTTATTCCACATCTTTCTGGAGGTGAGAAAGTTAAATATCAAAGTGCTGGAGAATTTGGCATTCAGTGAGGTCTTCTTTCCAAAAATGCAGAAGGCTGTGTTCTTTATTTCAATACGGCAGAAAACAGGGAGAAAGAAAACAAACTATTATTTCTTTTTTAAAGGCCCTAATCCTATGCACATGGGTTCCACTAACAGGGGCTAAGTATCTCCTCATGGCCTCATATTCTGAACCCTCATGTTGAGTTTTAGGACCACACTATGGGAATTGGGACGGAGACATGACAAGTTCACAATATGCCAGTTTTGCTTTTGTTTATTTTTCTCATTTTCTTCTTTATTTGTTGCAGACAGGGCCTCCCTATGTAATTAATGCCGACTTTGAACTTCCTACATACCACAGACTAGCCTTGAACTCCTGGCAATCTGTTTCAGCCTCCTGAATTTGGGGTTTACAGGAATGAATTACCTCAATGTGTTTGTAATAATTATTACGTGAAGAAAAATGACTGTAAAAATTGATTATGATTTTGAAGTTAAATCATACAAATGTACCTGAATATTTCAGAGCCTACCACATAATTCACGATATATTGTTTAAAACACACACACACATACACACACACACACATAAAATTGTGAAATATTTTTCAAAATATATTATTAAGCATTTATCCCACTCAAAATCTATAGCTAAACTTATAAGATTTTTATACTTTTAAACTGTGCAAAAAATTCATTTTAAGTTTTTTCTACTTGCCTTCAGAACAATACTTTTTTTTTTTAATCGATACCAGGGATCAAACACACGACCGCCTGCTTGCAAGGCAGGTGCTTATGCCACTGAGCTAAATCCCCAGTCCCAAGACCAATACTTTTAATAGTATAGACTTTTACATTTTTATTAAGTTATTATAAAATCTAGTGATATATCTAGCAAATATATTTACACATATGCATACAATCAGGAATGCATATGTACATATATACACATGCAAATGTTTATATGTGCACACTGCTCATATGTGCATTAATGGATTGATACACATATGAGCTTTTCTGTGTACATGTACATATAAACACATATGTATCTACTTAATCCCCAAATGCCAAAAACATCTATAAAATGCATGCACTAGAGGAATATACTTTGTACTTTATGTTTTTCACTTCATATCTTACAATTATAGACATTCTTACATTGATTTATAAATCATTATTGTATTCTTTCCAGAATATCATACAGTTGGAATTGTAGACTTTGTACTATTCAATTTTTTCAGTTTGTATCTCTTTCATATTTACTAATGTCTTTGTTTCGAATCTTATAATTTTAAAATTTCCCAGGAATATTTTTATTGTATAGATGTTTCACAGCTTTATTTATCCTTTCTTCTATTTAAGAACACTTTGGGCCTTTCCTTTTTGGAGTAATTATGAATTAAACTGCAATAAATATTTGTGTACATATTTGCGAGTGTGGGAACATTTTCAGATCAGTTGGAGTGCGATCTTAGAAATACTGGAGGAAACTATGTTTATCTTTGTAAAATATTGCCAAACTGTCCTAGAAAATGACTGTGTGACTTGGCATTCTCAACAGCAACAAATGAGTTCCTGTTGCCATGATTTTTCTCATCACTGTATGTATAGATTTTGGAATATTCTACCCATATTTGGCGATGAAGAGGGCCACTGTGAACTTCATGCACTGTCTTAAAAACAAGGAATACAATTTTCATTATATATATATATATATATATATATATATATATATATATATGACTATATTCTGGTTCTCAGAGATCGGAAGTTGATATCCAAGAAATTCTGTACAGATGGCTTGAAAACTGGCTATGCACATGCAGAAGATAGAATCTAGACCCATTATGTCACTAAGTATTAAACTAAAATCAAAATGGATTCAATGTCTAAATGTTACAGCAGAAACAATCTGATAGAAGACAAAACAGCTAGACCACTAGAAGACAGGGATGGACAAGGACCCATTGAACAGAACCCCAGTAGCACAAGAAATAACATCAAGAATTTGCAATGTGGATCCTGTCAGATCAAACATCTTCTGCACAGCAGAGGAAGCAAACAACAGATTGAAGAGACAACCTACAGAGTGAAAAACAGTCACCAGCTTTTCCGCAGGCTGTGGACTACTATCTAGAATATAAAGAATTTTTAAAAATAGATCTCCCTTAAAATAAAACATTCAGTCAAAGCATGGGCAGCTTTAATAAAAGTAACTTATCTTTAAACCTGCCAATGTAATTTCATTACCTCTTCAAAACTTACTATTTGTTTTCCAATTCATTATGTATGGAACTGTTCCAAATTACCTCTTTGTATCTTCATTCTTTTTTAAAACAATTAAATTTGTTGGTGCAATTTAGATACACATAATGATCACATTCATCGTAGGTTATTTGTACCACAACTGATATATGTTAGTTCCTCTTTCATTTCCCAGTCCCATCTCCTCTATTTAACCACTCCTCCAATCCTTGTTTATAAAGCTTTGTTTCCTTTTTTTCCCTTATTTGTTTCTTTTCCCTTCTCTTCCCCCCAATACCTTTCCCTTTTAATAGTTACTTCCTGTTTCACAATATCTAGTAAACATGTTGGTTCTTATTTATACGTTCAGTTACTCACACCAGAGATACAATGCAATACTTACACATAAGGGTCCAGTTTATTTCACTTTAGAGTACAGTTTCAAGGTTCATCCCATTAGCTATAAATGTTTCAAGTTACTCATATTCATGACTGAGTAGTACTCCATTCTGTTAGAAAAAAGGCACCCTTCTATTTTATCTATTCATCTGCTAATGAGAATTGGGGTTGTTTCTAAGATTTAGTTATTACAAACTGTGCTGCTATATGTATTGGTACATATATATTTCTGTGATATTATACTATGTAAATGATTCTATGAAATATTTACTCTACTCACCATATGTATCTACATCGACACTATATTTTCTTTGTTTCTTGATGATTTGACTTTCTTAATCTAGGTAGAATTTTTTTGTTTCAATTTTTGAATCTCAAGTGTTTTTGGTACAATTTAAATAGTAGAGGTATATTGGATATTTATTTAGTAAAAATGGAGCACATATGTCTAGATTACTAAAATTAATTTGTTTATATTTTTAAAACTTTTATAGAAATTATATATAAATGTCATTCTTCCTATGACATACATTAAATTCATATCATTTGTTCTCTTTTGATAACATTGTTGAAACAACTATTTTAAGAAACGAAATCACACACACACACACACACACACACACACACACATATATACATGCATATATGGGATGAGAGCGACCAAAAATGACAAATTAAGAGAATCTCTCTCTTATAAAAGCTTCAGTGATAGGAAATAGGTTGTATGTGTTCTAATTCAAATCCAAAGTAGAGACTCACAGGCTTTGTGGCATACACACCAGTCCATAAACAAAACACTGATGGCCCAGCTCAACTGTTCAGTTGTGGATAGAAATAATTCTCTATTTCACTATATATTTCTACTAAATTGACTCTCCGTGCACTGGGTAAGGACAATCCACACTGGACACAGCAATGTAATTTGCTCATTCCAGTAACAACATCACCTAGAAAAATATTCGTGGACCCTCAGAGAAATGTTGTTTATCCACGTATCTGGACACATAAAATTAACGATTATATAAGCTTACAAACTAACTTTGTGTGAAGAGCTATAAGTGAATAAATGTTTCTGAAGAGCACTGACAGTTGTGAGGTAATTAGAAAGACCTGAGGATGACCATCCTTTACCAAAAGATGTTCCCCTGACAAGCCAGGGGGCTAGAATTTCTAAATTTAAAGAGGCGTGGCTCCATACCACATCTTCCTTCTGCTTGGCCTCCACATCAACATCACGTTCCAAATTACACTGAATCACTCCCATCCTGACAGTCTCTTAGTATTTGTATAATAATAGAATAAACTTCTATTACCTCACAAATTAAGAGTAACTTGAGAGGTGGATACGAATCATTTTTTATTTCTTCATTTGACTTTTAGTAAGTGAACAAATATAGTCTTAGAACATTCACCAGTCCAGTTTTCCTGTTAGACTTGGTTCAAGATTGAAGTATAAAACTGAGCAGAAGTAGAACAGTAGCACACCCAGCAGTAGCAGTGGGATTTTATGCACAAGTAATGTAAAAAGTGTGCACTTAAACTATGACATGTGCCTAACCTAACATGTTTATATAATAAATAATACTGCCAAGCACCTTCAAGAACACAAGCATCCACATTCGAACACTTCAATTACTTTTCAGTATTTGAATAAAAATCTGTAAATAATAGATAATCAATATCTTGCTTTATTGATACAGTTTTTGGAGTGTTTCAAAATCATTTTTATACAAACGCAAACTAAGATGTGTAAAGGAAAAGGACAAAACAAATTATTCTGAAAAATTATTAGAATTGCTATTAAAGTACCAACTTTTTATGTCTTTTATATTTCTATAAATTGATTTAAATAAAAAATCACTCGCTAAAAATTCCAAAGACAATGTATAATATTTTAAACAGAAAACTCAAAAAATCTTTTCTTCTGTAAAATTTTAATTTTTTGTACATTATTGTAATACAATTTTTAAAATACACAGTTCATATTAACTATCTATTATCAAATCCAGTGTTCCACATATTATATATCACTAAGAAGGTTAAAAAGGGTGACAGATTTTGAGAAACCATCACATGTAGGGCTCTATTCTTATTCAAGAATACATTGTATGTGAAACAATGTGTGTCTTCGTGTATCTTCTATTTTTTCTTCTCATATGAACCTGAAAGTTCAAAGTTACAAAATTCCAGAATTCATGTTAGGATTCATGAAATTTATTGATGATGTGACTGAACCTAACATCAGTAGTCCTACGATGTGAATTAAATTATTTAACTTCTCTGAAACTTAATGTCCTTATTAATGGAGTAATAAAATAACTATCAATTAGTTCCTTGTTCACAGTACTATTAAATTATGTACTTTAAATTTATGCAGATTAATGTTCTTCCACAAACTGTTTACTGTGTTGGAAATGAAAATAAAACATAGGGAAATTAAATAAAAAATAGTGAATATGAAAACTTTTAAAATATGATCTGAATCTGGAAAGATCTGATAAAATACACTTCAGTTGGTTTTCTGTTTTCTATTTGCTTTTACCTGTTGTAATTGCTTGAAAGAATAAATACATACTTACTCTAATAAGGTACGGAAACTATTTCTACCATTGGTGTATTTTTTTGCAAGTGTGATTTTGGGACAGCACTAAAGTTCAAAATTCTAGAAAGGCAAAAACAACTAGATATGAAAAGAGTTTGAATTAAATCACTGATTCCTTCTGTATCAAGTTTTTGGGAGGTAATTCACTACAAAGCCACATAACATTGTTTCTGTTTGCAAGAGATATGCCAGAGACCTGAACAAAGTGACCTACTAAAATAAAGTGACCAGTTGCATAAGGATGCACAACCTGAGGGATCATCCTTTCTTTTTCTTTGAAATCACTTAGAATGACCACGGCCAGGGTATCACCCATAAATGACAAAGAAACTTACGGTCCCAGGAAAATAAGAGCTCAAAAGAAGCTTAAAGACAATTTCTTTCATCAGGACATCGTCAGAAATAGAGACCTCAGCAATATAAAAATATACACTAAAATCACAGTGATAATAAGTGAAGAGATGAAGTGATATTTTAGCGAAATAATCCTAAATGTATAAAAATAACAATGAGCAAATAATAATTGAAATAAAAATGCACATAATGTGATAAATATCATATTGAACAGAGTTGAAGGATGAATGCTTTTTTGGAATTTTAGATTGACTATTTACAAGTATGAACCTGAAAAGGGGAAAGAATTATCTTTTTTGAGAGAGATGTTAAGTCTAAAAAATAGAAAAATATGATTAATTTCCAGCCAAGAGGGTGTCCTAAAGGGGAGACAAATAAAAACAGACACACACAAAAAAAAATACTTTGAGAAAAAAAAAAGAGATAAATTACTCAGAATTAAAGACAACAGTGTTCAGTTAAAAAGCTTTATAGCACCTTAAACAGAAGATATAATATGACTAGTAATAAATTATATACAATTTAAATAAAAATTCAAAAATATTTTAGAAACAGTAAAACAAAATCTAGGCAGAAAATAAGTGATTAGCAATAGACATTCCAATAAGACCAATGGATTACAGAAAATGATAGAATGGTACTTTAAAGAACAAAAGAAAATTACTTTGAGTCTAGAACCTATGTAACTATCTAAGCCTCTAGAACTCACATGCCACCATCATGTCCCTAGGATGCCAGTATTTAGCTATAGGATTTAATATTTGTTCTGCCGAGTTTGGGGCTTGATTTCATTTTATTTTTTCTATCCGCCTATTCTACCCTGTTGGAAAGTGAATGTTTATACCATGCCATTGTACATGGAGATTACAATGAATCTTAATTTATGAACTCAGTTCATTCCCAACGGTTGATTGTAACTCAAGTTTCCAGCTGAAGATTCAGGCTCCTCTACACAGCTTTAGAATCTCTCTCCTATATGGAGTCAGAGCTCAGTGACCTTAGAGATGTGGGCCCAGAAATTCTGAAACCTACATGAAAAAGGATGTTGTTATGCTCCCTAAGAACACTTTAAGGCTTAGATTGTTTTCTGAGACTATCTGGAAACACATTTGGATCATAATTCAACATGCTGGTCAAAGTTAAAGCTAACATTCCAGCCTAACCCAAGTTGTTCATACATCAGGCCAGTTGTAACTTGAGGGTCCGGTGTATGTAACTTGCTTTTGACAGATTTGTGGCTAAGAGTTTGTGCTCTGTCTTAGATGATATTTTGAATTGGATGCTTCAGCAATGCTGTGACTGTTAAGACTTTGGGGAAGGGATTATTGCATTTTCAGTTTTACATGAAGTAGTTGCTTCATGTTAGGCTGGATGTTTATTTGGAGATTAAGAATGGTTTAAGGAGAGGTATTTAGGGATCACATGAGGTGACATGTAAGCTGAGGTGGATTGTCACCTGGATTGGCAAGGGAGCTGCCCCAAGATTTAGTAAAACACATTGTTTGTGTCTGACAGGTCATGAGGGTGTGATCTTAGAGTCTCTATTTGTTCTCTTCCTCTCTTGCCCTGTTCCTTGCAGCCTTCGTGAACCACATGGACCATTTTGTTCCACCATGCTTTTCACTATGAGGTTTCTGCCTTGTGCTAGGTGATCGTGGCTTGGAAAACTTTGAAATCATGAGTCAAAGAAACCATTACTTTGTTTAAGTTATTGGTGTCACATAACATTTCTCAGAAATGTGGAAGCTGGTAAATACAGACAGTTTGGGTGCCTTTTAAATCTAAACTGCAACATCTAGTAATTCAAAATGCAATGCATCAAGCATAAATAAATGATTTAAAGCTTGACCAGGTATTAGGTCACCTTGAAAATTAGACCATATCTACAAAATAGCAATTATAGAGATCAATTTTAAGTCTTAACTGAACAAGACTATATTAGACTTCATCAAGTTTTAGATATTGGAATATACACTGTTTAATGATATGTGACAAAATTTATGCATTTATAAGTATTTAATAAATAATGTAAAACATGTGAGAAATGATAGTATTGATTTGAGATAATATATAACCTTAAATACTTAAGGTATAAAAAACTACTCAAAATCAATAGACCAGTTGTTGTTAAATTTAGTAGATTAAAAAAACAGAAAAGAGCAAATTTACTAACAAATACAAATATGAGAATATTTAAAATAATAAAAAAGCAAAAAAAAATTAAAGACAAAACACTAAAGATAACTATTTTTAAAGGGTAAAAATCCGATAAACCTTCAAAAAGATTTGTGAGAAAAATAAAAGCTTCAAGGTACAAATAATAATTATTGTGACAAAAAATAAGGGGCAGAGAATGACTGCAGAAGTTTAGTTAAAGACAACCAGGCTGAATATCAGAGGACCAGTTTGGCAGCAGTCACGGAAAACCAACTAAAAACAGGTAAATAGAATAAAGGGAGGACATACAATTTGAAGCCAAAATTAATTGGAAAGAAGTGACTTGTAGCCCAAACAGAATACAGATATAGAAGTTTGTAAAAAGGCAAAGCAGTCCACAAGGCTTCCCATGGGACTCCCACCCACGCAGTGCAGGAATCCCCATTGCAGGAAGTTCTCAAAAAGGAGGATGGAAATCCATGAGTGTGGTGGTATCAAGCCACTTAGACTTGGGCTATTTAGCCCTTTTGCCTTTTGTGCTCTCCTCCAAACAAAGGGCTTTGCAGCGTGCCAGGATATTTTGCCAAGACATATGTGGACAGGTAAGCAAGAACTGGTCCTCTCTCATTGGTCTTCCAGTTTGTTCTCTGACTATTACACGATAGAAAGTAACCTCTGTCTGAGTTGAGAATTGTCAGGGACATGTCGAGTGTGATGAGTTTAGAGTTCTCCAAGGAGAAACAGGTCAGTAGCACAGCTAATGCTGTGCCCCATAGCGGCTAATCATAACCACTGGAGACAGCAAGGAAAGGGCTGTGATGGTGGCACAGGTACTGAGGCAGAGGATCCCACTCACACCACCACTGTGCTCCTAGTAATGCGAGACAGGCAGGAGCCATGCCTAGAGAGGGAAAGAGAGAGAGCTGTACAAGGGCCAGGTGGGCCAACTGAGCATTGTTCTTCCAGCGGACAGTCTTTGTCCAAGGGTTCCTTGGTGCTGGAAGCCCACAGCTACAAAGCCAGTGATTGCCATGGAGACATACAGGGCAAAGAGACCACATGAGCAGGCCACCAAGCGACGTGCAGAGAATGCTCACTGAAGAAAGACACACAGGTCAGCCACCATAGCTGGAGACCAAGATCAGCCTGCAAGTCTATGGTACAGGAAGAGCAAAGTTGGTGGTCACTGACCCTAATGCAGGATGAAAGGAGTACCCGCACCCAGCACTATTCCTACTGCAGACTGGGTGGGGTCACTCCACAGAGATTTGGACTTTGACTTAATCTCTACCACAGAACTGCAGACACCTTAAAACAGCTTTAGGCCTGCGGTCAGACAAATTATGCTTTTTGTATTGTTTAGGTTTTTATTTTTGTTACTCATTTTTTGTTTTGTTTTGTTCATTATGCACTCCAAATTTAAAGACTCAATCTGAAAATTATCATCTGAGAGGCATAGACACTTCTCAGATAAAGAAGAACAAACAGTTAATAAATATATGAAAATATGCTCAAAGGCCTCATCATCTGAGATATGCTAATTAAAACAACACTGAAATTCCATCTCACTCCAGAAAGAATGACTATCAATAAGAAATCAATCAATAACAAATACCGGAGAAGCTGTAGGGAAAAGGAACGTTTGTCTGCTGTTGGAGACAGTGTAGACTGGTGCAGCTACTGTAGAAATTAAGTGTAGACCCTCCTCAAAAGACTAGCACTAAAGATTCTATTTGACCCATCTGTTCTTGGTGTCTTATCAAAAGATTTAAGAGCATCATATCACTGAGATACAGAAATTCATGTCTAAAGGAGCACATTTTGAAACATCTAAATCTTGAAAACAGTCCAAAGAGATGAATGGGTAAAGAAAACGTGGCATTTTTATACAATGGAATATTATCCTGCTATAAAAGACAAATGAGGCATTCATAGGTAAACGGAAACATAGTCTCCAGTAAAACATTTAAATACATTTAAATAAATTAAATAAATTAAGGTACATTACTTCTTAGTTGTGAGAAACTGAAAGTGTAAAATAAGGAACAAAAAGTGGCCCTTAAGATGGTGGCAAATGGACATAAAATGTTCAGATGGTGAGGGGAACAATGAAAAAGGAGAAGGCAAAGAAGAAAGAGAAAAGAAAAAATATAAAGAAGGGGAAAATGGAAACAAATCTTGTAAATAGGGAGAAGAAGTGGGGCTGAAAGCAGGGGATGTGAATGGGAACAAAAGAAGAATTAAGGTAGGAATGTACCTTGTATAGGTACATATTCCCTATGGTTAATGTTATCATTATATGTAAGTAAAATTTATCTTTGAAATGTGTTTACAAAAAGAAGTTTATGCATTTTTGTCATTTGTGTATCTTCATCTAAAAATGCATGTTCATCTCAGATGCTCATTTTTGGAGAGGATCTCTGCATTTGGGGAGTTTGATGTTTTTCAATTCTTTGTATGTTCTGTATATAAATCCTTTGTCTGAGGGATGACTGGCTAAAATTCTTTCCCATTCTGTGGGTTTTCTTTTCATTTTGTTGGTGATTTCTCTTGAATTACAAAGACCTTTTAATAAGATGAGATCCCAGTTGTTGGTTCTTTGAAGTATTTCCCCTACAGATTGTGTTTTGTTCTTGAACCCTTTGTCTAACCCTATGTCCCCAAGATTTCTACCATCTTTTGTTCCAATAGATTTAGTGTTTCTGTTTTAATAAGGAAACAACAACTTGAAGGTATACAATGATAACTGTATGGGTAAGTGTGCATATCAACTAGTGATAAAAAAGAGTTTAGTTAAATTATTCAAATATGGAGATAAATTGGAAAGCATTTTAATTAAAGATAAAGTAAAAATTTTAAAAGGATTTAATGATAGATGAAAATGGAAATATAATAGGCATTCCACATAAGAAACATATTTATAATTTTGAAAAATCCATAAATAAAAAATAAGGAAACTATAACTGATTAAATTGACTAATAAAGAAAGATGCTTCCTCTATAATACTATATATAACAAACAGAAGCTATAATTTAAACATTCTCCACAAAACAATTCTCAGTCATATGTTTTGTACTTTAGTACTAGCAATGCTGAAAGGCTAATTCTCATCATGCAAACTTATTCAGGCTCTTTATATACAATTTCTTTTCCTCGATATAATTGGAGACAAATTTCATATTATTACCTAAATAGAAAATTCTAGAAAGAAAAAGAAAAATCACATATTCAAAACTTGTGAAGGTACATGCACATATTCTTAATTTATATTAACAACAAACAGCATACTCAAAGCTTATACTTGACGATCAACTTGGTTTTTTTCAGAAGTGCAAATAAAATTTATTTCAATAAGTATATAGATTTTAATCATAACATTACATTGATGTGTCTTCTAAAAACATTTCAAGTAAATCAGGAATAGATGAAAATTCTTTAAATTTAGTAAACTACTATACATATTTATATAAATATGCATATAAATATATATATAATAAAAGAGAATACCCCTTTAAAAACAGAATATTTTTAATTATCATTGTATTGGATTTCTTACCAGTCAAATGAAGTAATAATGAGGAATCAGTAGATAAGAATTAGAGAGATAATTTCCTTTGGCTACTATAAAAAATTACTAATTTGGGAGTTTAAACAACACATATTCATTTGCATGCTCTTCCTGGAAGTCCGAAGTGTACTTCACTTGATGAAAATGCAAATTTTAATAAGCAGACCTCTCTGCTGAGTCTCTGGGGGAGAGTTTATGCTTTCTATTTGTGGCTGCCCACGTTCCTAGACACGCTACCTTAATTAACTGAAATCCTGGAGCTAACATATGTCTTCAAACTGGCTTTTTCTCTGTGTCAAGACTCCTCTGACTTTCTTTTCTTAGGTACTTGGGATTACACTCAGCACCCACCTGGATACTTCACTAATGATTGTTCCTATTTGAAAGTGTTAACTTAATTCCATATGCTAAGCTCTCCTTTGCTGTGTCACATAACTCACAGAATGAAGCACTGAGAATGTGGACATCCTTTATGAAATCATTACTTAGTCCACAAAAGAAAGAAAGAAATTATTAAAAGTAGTTTTTGTAAGTAATATCACCAATATTGCCAGACTCTGCCACCTTAAAAAACCCTTTCCTTGGGTTGTGATTGGAGTAGTTATATGAATGTAATAACTATTTAGAAATAAAAAGGAAATTATCAAAATTATTATAAATAATAAGCCACTGAATCTGAGATCAATATTCAAAACAATCTCAATTCTGTAAAAATAGAAAAAAATATTGAGGTATAATTAAAAAGAAAATATCATATGATACTACCAAAATAATCTAAAGTACCTGATATAAATCAAGAAGTAATCAAAATATACAACAACTTATCAACCTCTATAGAAATAAATTAAAGAATTCCAAATAAATGTAGGGATATACAATGCTTGTGTAGAAGAAGAAACACGGAATTAATATAGCAAGATTCTCATAACATGCATGCTTTTCTTTTTTTTCAAATTGATGCTAAATTTTAATGACAGTTTCAGTTTAAAAAACTTTCAAGTTGTGCCAGGGATATAACTCAGGGGCACAAGCGCCTATCTGGCAAGTGGTGGGGTCATGATTTTGATTCCCAGTAACAAAAAGCCAAAACAAAACAAACAAAATACTCTTCAATTTTATGGCATTTTTGAAAGTGGATTCAAAATTCTCATAAAAGACATAAAGGTAAATTATAGACGAGGCACATCAAATGCAAAAAATAAAGAAGCATGTAGGACTTTCTCTGTTTCTGGCAAGATTTATTATTAAACAATTATTGGAACACAGATCAATTGATGAATAGAACCAAATTAAGGGCCCAGAAACAAACTTCTCTACAAATGGAAGTTGATTTATGAGGGAAGAGCTGTGTAAAATCAATAGAGAACAGGAAGTCTAATCTAAAATTTGAGCAGAAAAATCAATTTTTTAAAAAGACCACAAACAACATAGCACTTATATCTGATATCTATTCATGTAAACTCTCACTTTAGTATTCAAAGGAAAGTTTTGATAATACGGAAAGCATGTAGATAAGTATGGGTGTTAGCTTCCTGATCGAGAATGGAACATAAAATACATATAAAAGAGAAAAGTGTCTGTATTGAAATATACAACTCGTGTTTATGAAATAGGCAACAGAGTAAAACACTAATAATATAGTAAACACAGAAAAATATTTGTAGAAAACCACCATTAACCTGAACAATTACTTGTAATTTAATGATATGTAATATATTAACTAATGTAAATTTCCTACTATTTTTTGAAATTCTGTATTATTTCCATTCTTTTTTTCTGTTTTGCTTTTTAAAATTTAAAAAAAAAATTCTCAGTACGAAGCTGAGGTAAATGTACTACTTCATTTTGGAGGAAACAAATGACACTACAACCATAGGAAGATGCTTAGAGTTCACTAAAAGCAAATATTTAATCTTAAAAATAATCAGTGAAATGTAAATCACAATCACAGCAAGATACTCTGGAGTAATCATTGAACAGGCACTGGTAAAAAACATCAGATCTACAGTATGAGCCAGTATGAGCGTTGGAGAAAGTTTAAATCCATGTACTCTATTCACACAACAGGAAAATTCAGTACAAGAATCTTGGTAAAGATTTTGATATTATGTAAAGATCTATGAACATATGAGTTGTATTGTATCTACTTGACGTTTCAGAGAAACTTTTGCAAAGTACCTGCCAGACTAGTTTAAAAAGGTTATAAGAATGGAACAGAATATGCAAATAACATGACACATTGATAATACAATGGATAAATAAATTATGCTATGTTAAACCAATGTTTTTCATATACAGTGATTTTTGCTTCCCACCTCCAGTTATATTTGAAAAGGCTGGGGACATAATTGTTTTGCATAATTGGAGAGATGTCCCCAATATCTTGTAATTAGAGGCCAGGAAGACTGCTAACCATACTATTCTATAATAGCAGTCTCTTACAACCATCATTTGTTCAAACCAAATTACCAATTGTTTTTACCAGGGCTTAGAAACCCTATGTTAAAATAGAAAAATCTGCATCAAAGAAAGCTAAAATTCCATAATATAGATATATTGGGACAATGTAATATGAAGAATCAATATAATATGGACTAAAATATTATGTATGATAGCTTTCTTGATAAACTTAAAAACATCTCAAATAAACAACATATTTACACATTTAGCCATGTGTTTGTTTGAAACCTATAGTAAATACAAACCTGAAAACTATGAACACAAGAAAAAAGATACAGCACTTGAGAAGCAAAGATCAGTGACATGGGATAAAAAGGCTGACATAATCTATTGTGGCTACTTGAACACTCATTTTGAATTATGGGCTCACAGGTGTATGTGTATAAGTCTACACACAAGCTGAAAGAGAACCATGTATAAACCAGCTGTCAACCAAGGACTAGTACTAATTTGAAATTTAATTGTTAGTATTTTGTTAATGAACTTCCATTTTCACAATAAATTCATATATTAATTCATTATTTAATATCAGTACATATGATGTTACTATAAACAGCACTTTGCTAGTTTGGAAACCAAATAAACACTCAGGTGTTCATCCATTCAGCTTAAATTGTTTTGTCAAATTGTTTTTATAATATTTTCCTATATTTAGCTTATATTTATGTAAGTTATTTTCAGAAACAAACTTCCTAGCTCATACACAGACTTACTATGCAGAGATTAGACTAACATGATTTCCTTTTAATAATATTTTTTAAAACTATTAGTAGAAGATATTAAAACCATATCGATGTCTCATTTTTCCACCAAAATAAAATTCATATGATGCCAGGTAAATTAGATCACTGGAATTTATCTGGAAAAGCCTATTACTCAAAGAAAAAAAAATCTTGAGATATTCAGACCTAGTTTCAAGATGCATAATATAAGTTGCTTGACTACTATTTAAGGGAGGGAAATAATATTCATTGATAATACATTTGGGATAATTCAGAATTCAATTCTAGTTGCTTAATGATACCCGAGGGTTAAACTTAAAAAAATACAAACAATAAAATTAATTAAGTTATTTTAGAGGTATTATTTTTGTCTTGATTTTATGATAATTCTTATTTTTATTATTTTTTCTTGCTATTGTTCTATTGCTTTCTATCATCTTTACAGGGAACAGAAGTAAGAGCGAGCCATAAGGGACAGCAAAAGGTAGGAGTAGGTACTAATTAGAAGACACATGTCAACTAAATGCATGTGTGTATTGGATGCAGAAGCAACCACATAAAAACGCAGACTTGTCAGGAGTGAGCCAAGGAGGGCCTCCGTATCCAGTAGAGTATTAAGTCTAAATTGCATAACATTTCAAGTGTGTCTTATGAAAGACACGGAGAGAGTAACTATACGTATTAGAACATTTGACCAACTTCACTCAGTGTCCATGGAAATAGACACCAAATCAGAGAAAATTGGCATGACAACCAGGGTATTCCAGATTGTTATTTTCTTTGTGTTTAACATCCGTGAAATAAAGCTATTTTTCTTAATACATGGATTATGTTTCTTGCTTTCTACCAAAAGAAAATGAAAAAAAGCACTCAAACTTTTTAATAAAACCTTACACGTGGCCTTCCAAAGCATACTTTAATATGAAATTATTACTCTCTGCCAAGTCATTTTTCACAGTGACTTGCAGTAATGTAAACGATTTGGGATTCTCATTGAAAAGGGGTTGTATCTTCACAAAATCCACCTATGGTTTTTGAAATAGATTTCCCCCTATAAATGTATGCAAAGGTCCACATATGCATGAGTTTTTAAACACCTGAACTCAACTTTCCTAATCACAGCCAGAATAATATTAATCAAAATCTAGTGTGACATATGTTACGAAGACCCGTGCCCTTGAAACCTATCATACTCACAATGCTTTCTATAATTGTTAATTATTATGGTTATGCTTCTAAGGACAGCATCTGAAGGAAGTTTAAGTAATGTAACGGAAAATATTTCAGCTCTGATAGGAATTGTTAAGGTCTCTACCTCACGAAGAATTTTCTATGGCTACATCCCTACACAGCTTATGTTCAAGAAAGGGGTAGCAGTCATATATTTTCTCAAACTGTTATGCAGGGAAATCACAAAGTTAAAAGAGGATTCTGAGACCACTTGTCTGCCACCTGCAATTTATTTTCCTCTCACAGAAAACAGATGAGATTAAAGGCTACTACTATGAGTGTCTATTAAGCAAAGCAGAGTATCTATATGAGTTTTCCTAAGATATGTGTATCCACTTACGCAATATCGTTTCATTATGTGGCCATGTTTGATTGGAAGTGAAAAGTCAATTTTAGTGTAGCTCTCATTGTTATCAATAGGAGCAAATGTCCTCCACTGTGCAGAATGACATAAGTGCTTTGACTAGATCTGCCCCAGGGCTTACAAATTCTTCTTCATGGAAGCAGATTCGTAGAGCAAAGAGGCCTCCACATAAACCCAAAATGATGTTCCCCAAAGGATTTTGTTCCAGAATTGAGATAAAATCTTTAATACTGATTATTACCAGCCTGCATCTTCTCTCAGTTTTATCACTAAAATATTTTATAAACCTGTACTTAACAGAGGCTGCAAACTTTAAATTTGATGAAGCAATAGCATATATTTCCAAGATAAGCTTTCTAGCCTGCGAAGAAAAAAATTTATAGTTTAAAAATAAAGCAAGTTATTAACTCCATATGCTGAAAAATGTTACACCATTTTGCAAAGAATAATCTTCACTCACATGGGGTCTCTAATATTGTAAGTCTGTAAATTCTTTATTAAAAACCTATTTTAGTCATTTTAACATCCATTTGTATACTACATTAGTTTTTTAGTGCTACACTTACAAATCGACACAAATTTTAAAATATTGACACAAATTAAGCTCAAAAGAGTACACACTTATTCTTTTACAGTTTTGGAGATCAGATTTCTAAAATGGACTCACAGACTTTTGTTCTATTTAAAAAACTAATAGAGATTCCCTCATTTCCTTAACTTTTCCAGTTTGTGGAATGCTATGCTTTGGCTATGGTGTGAATCTTTCTCCCAGAGACTGGTGTGCCAAAAACTTAGTCCTTTGTGAAATGGTTTTGATAAGCCACCGAATTTTTAAGAGTTGGGTATTAGTTGAAGGCATTTGGGTCACGACTGCCATTGAGAGAGGACTGACACTCCTCAAATGCAGTGGGTTAGATCTAGCAAGAACGGATTGAGTCCTAAAAGAACAGGTTCACCTAAAAAAAATGCAAGCCTGGCCTCACCTCCTCCCTCCTGATACAACTCCATCATATCACACAGTCCATCAGAAACTGATGCTGCTGGCATAGTTTTGGATTTGCAAAACTATGGGCTGAGTAAACATTTGCATTGTAACTTTTCCAGCCTTTTTTTTTTATATCAATATGACATGAACTAAGATGCAGCACATACCTACACTTTTTGGTATCTGTCTCCCTTTCCTTTCATACAGTTTTCTCTATTGTCTGGCCTCCAATTCCATATCCTGTTAATAAGGCTGCGTCTGTGTTTCTCTCCTCTAAGGGGACCTCTGTGCTCGCTTTGGCAGCATAAATATTCTAAGGCCCTGAGATTATCACAGAGTATCTTAATATTAAGATACTCTGTGATAATCTTATCATTCCAAAATATTAATCTCCTTTACAAAATCTCTGTCTGTATAAGCGTTGTTCAGCTCCTGGGAGAGGGGGCTATCTTTGTAAGAGATATTAATCAGCGTGGTATTTAATAGTCTTAGAAGCTATCATTTTCTATACTTTAAAAGATGCAGGATATAAAACCTTAACAACACTATTAGATTATATTCAGGTGAGTTGCTACAGAAGTAAAATATTTCCCAAAGAGATTTAATTGTATCTCTAAGTGAGAAAATAAAATACTGGTGATTCTAAATATAGTAACTAGAAAATTCTTCAGGGAACTGTAAATAATTCTCTTGGGCAGGATGCACAGCACAGAGGAAAAGGATGTGCACAAGAAGCTATATTTAAAATCCTAAGTGCAAAGCACTGAAGGAAAACTTAGAAAACAAGAATTTCATGGTAAGCTACCGTATCACAATGTCTGCAGGCGCTGTTCAGCTGCTTATCTGTGAAAAGTTGATGGGGAGGGCAAAAACAAGCCAAACAAAATCAAATAAAAATTAATAAACATAGTTCAATGTTCAAACATGAGAAAAATCATGCAAGTTAGTATGGATTCCATCAGCTTTTATATAAAACATTCAGTGCTTCCTGCACAGTCTTTTGAAGAGCATATTTATATTAATGTGTCAATTTAAACCATAAAAACCACAGACATGACTGGGGATGGTGAAACCCTATATCAAAATAGTTTGTGCTAACATTTATATTAAACTTTTAAATTTTTTGAAGCAATTTTAAAGGATGGCTCCATTTACTGTCCCCTGCCGTTAAACAGATATGGATGCGTCAACATCAGTCAGGAAAAGAACATTTTTGTAATATCTTACACATGTTTTTGTTTGTAGAGTAGTAAAATGTCATCTCTTGATAGTTAATATTTCATATTATCAGCTGCCTTGCATATAACATATAAAGTCTACATTACCTATTTACAATTTACTAGTTCTAAGAAAATTGTGTAATGATTTATATCTTGACAGTGGCCTCAAATAAGAGAATAAAGTAGTGTCTATGATACACAATAAATTACCATAGACACGCAAGTTAAAAGAGTTCATATTTATTGTCTCCCAGGTTCTACTGGTCAGGGTTCCAGGCATAGTTAAATGGGTCTCTTAAATCTATGCTTCACTTGGCTGCACAGATTTTATGATTAGAGCCTCAGCTCATAAAAGTTCTGCTACTCATTTTCCTTTGGTGTTCTGCAAAACTCACTTTACTATGATTGTAGGATTCATGGCAGCTTGGTCCTTCCAAATCTATAGAAAGGAAAAGAGCAAAGTACCAGGCAAAACACAATATTTAACCTTGTGTGTCTGATTTATTTCATATAATATTATAATCTCAACATGCATCCATTTTCCTACAAAAGATTCATGTTTATGACACAATAGCACTCTATTGTGTCTTCTCTTGATGGACATACTGGTTTCTTCAAAGCTTTTAGGTCTTATGAATTGCACTGCTATGAGCATGAGTGTGCATGTGTCACTGTAATCTGATATCATTGTATCTTTGGGGAACACATCAAAAAGATGAGTAGCTGGATCAAATGAAATTTCCAGTTTTAGTTTTCTGAAGAATCTCCATGTTGATTTATTTAGTGACATATCTTCTTAATAAAAGATAAAATCAAAATGGTGATTACTTCTCATCACAATCCTTATTTTCCAGTATGATTTAGCAGAATCAAAAGGGATGAAGATATTGAAACTTTTGCCATAACTTATTTATGTAAGTTCATTACATTGATTTCTATGGACTCTTTGATTAATCCATTATAATAAATTAAAAGAAAATTTAACATAAATACATAATATGTAAATCAAATGAAATTTCATACAATCTATATTGAAAGCATTATTTGGTTCAATCAATTAAAAATATATTTCCAGTATCATAAATTCAAACTTTAAGAAATAAAATCTGCGTGCTTTTCAGGCACCTGACCAGCAAAACTGCATTCCTGGTCTTAGCTGATTGTTTTATATGGTGAAATGAAAAATTAGATTTACATATTTGATTAAGTGAACTAAAAGCATCAACAGTGAGAATGGCAGCCATTTTCAACTTTTTCTTGACAACATTTTACCTTTTAATCTTCAACTTGTTTACTTTATTTTTATACACAAAAACATTTTAAGAAAAGTGATATCACCGGTAAAGATGGTTTTATTTCCTGCTTTTTTCCTTGTCACACTCATGCTTATTTCCTTTATCATTCCTGACATAGTTCTGTTTGAAATTTAGCCATTTAGAGAGAAATAAATCTCACATTTGAAAGTATTCTATGGAACAAGCATGAAAAGTTTTGTAAATTTATTGGCACAGACATAAAGTTAACACTTAAAATACTTGAGTAATGACCAAGCTACATAACTAAATGGAAGAGAACAGAAATGAGCCTTCGGTAAGCAGAGAGCATCATAAATCAAGTAAGATTAAATCAAAAAAGTTAGCTCTGTGCTTTTAGCCTTAAATCCATGTATTCTTCTAAAAAAAAAAGTATGTAACATTTTAGCATTACTTTACACCACTAAAAGGGGGTCTAGGAAATTCCCATAACATCTAAGTAATATTATTTTAAAATTTATTATCGAAGTGCCAAATATTGCTTTTTAAATTTTCCCAATTCTATTTAAAATAAGTTCATTCTTTAAAATTTCAATAGTCTAATTTTAAGAATTGCAGCAAAGGATATTAATATCTTATATCCATCAAAAATTAACTATTTTAGGGCTTTTTCAAAAAAACATTCCTCTAATAAACTGCATGAATCTTGACAAAAACTGATTTTCATTCATTTTAATTTATTCCTCTTTTTACCAACTTAGTAATTTTTACACATGTAAACGTATATATAAATATATGTATATATAACACATAATTATTAAAATTATTGATAATACGCTCTTTTTAACATCCACCATAAGTTAATCACCTAAAGGCATGTGATTCAACTGTTGGTAATGTATGCCCAACAAATATATTTTTATTTTTCTCATGGACTTGTTACAATTTGATATTTTCCACTTTTTTATTGTTGATTTAGGTCTTTCCTGTGATCAATAATATTAAAGCAGAGAGAATGCAAGCTACTTATGAAAAAAAATAATTGAGCAAGTGTAAGATTTCTCATGTGTTCTTTTCCTTACCATAGTAACCAGTGCCCTTTCAAATGGGGGAAGATTTGCTCTTCAGTAAACAAGACATAGATCATAGCACCATATAGTTTGAGACAAATATCCAAGAAGATAGAAAATTATCATGTACTTTTAATTTGAATTTCTGACATTTTGGTTTTGTTACTGCAGCCTTGCCTAAATCATCCTAGTCAGTAAGTCCAAGTATCAGTAACTGGAAAATTAAAACAAACCAAAATAAAACAAATATATGACCTTACAAATATATGAGCTTAATTACAATGAATTATGTAAGTTATTTCATTACTCATTTTGAGTCTCCTGTTCTCTAAAGTCTATTATGGCTAAAAAGTAAAAAACAAGTACAATTTTTTTCATGTTAAACAGAGATGTCTATCAACACTGACCAACAACAAGCAATGTTTCTTGGGAAATTTCCCATATGTAACTAGAAAATTAATGCACTAATCATTTATCAATAAGTGATTTTTATATATCTATTGTGCACCACACTGGGAAATCCCTGAAACATCTCACTGAACGTTAGATCTTTGTGGTCATGGTTCTGCTTTTATCTAAGGAAGACTGATTGCAAAGAACAAATATAACAATTCCTAAAATGTCGCTATGAGATAAACAATGATTCAATGAAAAAACAGAGTAAGGCAGAGGGGACTGACATACTGCATGAGAAGACATATATTTTTAAAGGTCACCTGGATAGATTTTCATTGGGGGTCTATTCTGAGAGCCAAGGTACACTCAAATAGCCTTCTAAAGAAAATCCAAAGAAGGTGCTGTTTACTGAGGCATAAGCTGAGTCAAAGACTGTTGAGGAACTTCATGGCTAGAGAAGCCAGAAAGCTGTTTCTGTTCCTAAGCCTGAAAATGAAAGGTCGATGGGCTGAGAAGAAAGCCTTTGCGTAGATGGCACCATATCACAGGCGAAGACACAGAAGTTGAATTTAGAGTTCCTCACTGTCAGAACTGGAGATGTAAACCAGAAGAGGAGCAGGATGAAGGACCCTGGCATAACCTCTCTCTCTGTCTCTCCTTTTTGCCCATCTTTGCTGTTAATTGAGTTCTAGGACAACAGCTGGCAGAGATCACCTTAGAGATACCATTTTCAGTTTCTAATCTGCAGATACAAACTGAGAGGGACAAAAGTGGATGTAGGATGTAGGAGAGCAATGGAGGATTCTGGCACAGTGGGTCTTATGTGGAAAACATGGTATTTTAGGAAGATTTGACGCTAGGAGATAGTCTCGCTTACATCTGGGGAATAGACTGTTCTAGAATTTAGATTTTATTGATATAAATGCCCTGAAATGGAAATTGTCTTGATAAACTTGAGGAACAAAACATGTATCTGAGATAGAAGATGTGGAGAGAAAGGAAATGAAAACAAGATGAAAAGTGTAGCAGTGGTCCAAATGATTCAGCGCCTGATTGAATTGTGAGCTCTACTATGAATGAAATGACAAGGTAAGAAAGATTGTGTCTGGTCTGCAGCCAGGAAGAGGCTGGTCACGGGGTTGCGCAGTGTGCATGACACCCCACTAATTCTCTTGAGTAAGTACCTAATTAAAACGCTACAGACTCAACGAAAACATAAATGACAGCAGATGAATGGCAGCCTGAATTCCCAATGTCTGTCTCAGGACCCAATATCACTTTCCCTAATCAAATGTCTGCTTCCTACACATGGTCCTTTGATCTGTCCATCAGTGTTTTGCCCTCCATATCCAGTTCTTCAACATAACTGCTTTTCTTACTAAATACAAATATTATACACAGATAATCACAAAGCCAGAGCAGCTAATTCCACCTGAGCTTATGTCAGTGCTTTCCAAGCTCCTTTCTGTCCTCCCCCATCTTTACTCCTCATTCCTATCCTCTCTCCCTATTTGTGTGTTCCTTTCCTTTCTCTGCATTTTGACCTTCCTGTTCCTTCTTTCCTAGAAAATTCTCATCGTTTCTTACATACCTAGCTAAGTGTTAACCACTGATATATTCTGCACTGTAATGAAACCCCCAGTTCATTTAGGGAAGAGGAGAATAGCACAGTATAATTTAAAATGTTTAGTGTCAGGAGGCTGGGAAACAGCTCAGCAGCACAGTGACAGCCTGGCAAGTCTCAGGTCCTGAGTTCAATTCCTACTCCAAAATAAATAAATAAATAAATAAAGGCACGTTAAAATGCTCAGTGTCTTATATTCTTCTTACTGATATATTTTTCTATAGTTTCCAAAAGTATAACAAATCTCTGATAAGGTCAACAATCCAGTTGCATGGCCCTGAAGTAGGTCCTATTAGATGTTAGACACATACCAACCTAACTAGAGATGTCTCTGACAGGCCCTGGCTTCATCTTCTTCTCCAAATGGGGTTGTGTTCTCAAAAACAAGGGCTGGCTGGTCAGAATCCTTTCTTTTGCATAATTAAGAAAAAAGAGAAGAGAGATGGAAGTTTGGTTATTTATCGTAACAGAGTGTGCTAGTCTGCTGGCCCAGGCCCAGTAAATCATGGCAAACAGGATGCCTTACACAGTGAGCATGCAGGCTGGAAGCCCAAGACCAGTATGTTGGCAGTGCTGGGCTCTGCTGAGCCCTCCTTTCCTGGCTTACGTATGACTGCACTGTTGATGTGTCTTCACATGACTTTCCTTCTGAACCCTCCAGTGCCTCCTAAGTCTGTTAAAAGGACACCATTTCCACTGGGTTACATCTTATCTCTGTTACCTAATTTAAATTTAATGACTGCCTTGAAGGACTTGTGGTCATTTCATAGCTAGTTACATCATAGTTTAGGAACCGGCATGTGACTTTTGGGGAAATACGATTCAGTTTATTTTGCAATAGGTGTGCTTTCCTTTGTGTTTTATTTGTAACATGAAAATAAACACAGATATCTGAGTTGCTAGCACCCCCAAATGACGATGTTTAGAAGAGACTCAGCATATTGGCTGGTGAACCTAAAGCAAGTGAACTATCATCCTGTTATTCCCAGCTTCAATCAACTCACCACAGAATTCTGACAGCATTTCAAATCTTTTTTTTTTTTTTTTTTTTTTCTCATTGCTGTTTTCCCCCTCTGAATACCTCCAAGAGGTCATTCAAACTACATAACTATCTTCCCAATGGAGAAGTAGATAAGTTGGCTCCACAAAAGACAGGATCTGGTCAACCGAGCCCATGATTTCACCCTTGGACCTGACTATTTGTAAAATGTGAGAGGCTTTCCCATCCCTCTGTCTATGGTTGTCATGATTTTCTTTAACTTATGCATTTTTTTCAGGTCTTTTCTTTTATATTTCTCAGATATTTTGCCATTCATATGCTTTGTATTTTTAAAAATTTCTGTAAACCCGTTATGTTCCACTAAGCTTTCTCTATCATCTGGTTTTTGATTATACAATTATAAATTATGCAATTTGGTGAGATCATTGACTACAAGATAAGATAAATTCCAAGGCCAGAATGAACCTCATGAGAACAAAATGAAGAAAATTTTCCCAAAAAAATTAAGGAATTACAAATATCCAGTAATTTGTTCAATTTCATGCCTTTTTCTTTTTAAATGGACTCTAAGTACTTAACAAATTACTGAGTTTTATGGGATCAATCTTGTGTTGTAAGGATTCCAATCTTTTAAGAAAACTGCAGCAATAAAAAGTGGGAAATGAACAGAATTAAACTTCCAAAGACTAAGTATAGAAGCAAACTGTAACGGTTGTAGATATTCCAACATAGAAAGATGCCTATTTGACCCAAAATTCAAGTGAGTATTGAAGAAATCATTGATTTTAAGTATAGTTGAAGTTATAGGAAACAACAAAACTAAGAGAAATAGTTCCATTATCTTGACTTCAAATCATCAAATTAAAGCAGTGTTTCCCATGCCTGAATCCAGGCCTCATCCTAAAGTCTCTGAGAAGATTTTACATTGTTTATTAAAATACAAAAATATACATATTTAATCTAAATATATATTATACAAGATGAATTATTTTATGTGTATTTGCCTTTCCAAGTTCACTGGACTAGTTCTACTATTTTTTTTCTATTTCTACTACTAACATTGGAAAAGTAAAAACAATTGAAAAATTTTATTTTAGAGAACAGTTTGTGGTGGATTTTCTACAAATTATTGATAAAGTATCTTTCAATTGTTCACTATTCACTCACAGTTGATTTTTTTTATTTATTTTATTTAAGGTGAAAAAAACAGAGAAAGGGTACAAGTTATACAGATTTACAGAAAAAAATAAACAGTAGGAAATCACTAGTTAATGGATTACATATTGTCATCTTAGAAATAATTGTTCAAGTCACAAAATTAAAGCTTGTAAAGTGGACATTCCAGCAATGATACTACAAACAGTTCTCACAGTTGATTTTTAAAACATTCTTATCATCCTTCCTTGGGCTTTAAAAAGAATCACTAATGGTCAAGTACTCTAACAAAGTTGTAAAAACGTTGCACATCTGATGTCTTGTAATTGTGTATATGCATATGTGAGTATGTGTAAAATGGTATTATGAATTTTTTGCCTTATTAATAATTCTGAACTTGAGATGAATATGTAATTATTCCTATACACCATCGGTTTGAAAGAACAACCTATTACGAAAGTCTCTTTTAATTTACCCATTTTCTAGCCCAATGAGCTCTGTTATATTTTTAACCTCTCTCTCTCTTTTCTCTCCCCCTCTTGTCTGTCTCTTTCTCTGTCTACACACACACACACACACACACACACACACACACACGCTCCCACTTTTGCTTCTCTAAGCACTTTACCAAATTATCTCAATACAACATCTTGCTTGTGATAGACAAGATGCCCCTCCACAGGAGTACTTACAATCTAGATGTGCCATAGTTCACCAGTTTTACAAAAGTAGGATGCATAGCCACACCCACCCAAACCCCTGATTTTATCTAATGGTTATATACAACAAGTACAAGGTTAGGTAGCCACCTGAATCTAGCATCTTCAGTACAATTCTATCCAAAATATCATTGATATAATGTATCTTCATTTTTATAGTTCAAAGCATTTTTATAAAGTCTCAGGTAAGACATTCTTACATTCATTCTAATTTCAATATTAATCATACTGAGGCTTTGCACTTAACAAATAGGCATCCCACTTCAGTTAGAAAATGATTCAACAAGATATTTATATTTAAACTGCAAAGGTAAGGAAATAAACTTGACTAAAGTACATCTCTTTTCATATGAGTAAAAGGCAAAAATAAAATAAAAGAAAACTGCTCCCTTCTAGTGATTTTCTGGTCTTTCCTGTCACCCATGAATGCTATTCTTTTGTAGCAGTAAGTCTCAACTAACCCTATCATTTCCTGCTAAAATTTTAATAAACCTTATTTCTCACAAGCTGTCTCCTTGTATTTTCCTTAGTCACTCAGCAACCTTTCCACCAGCTTGGCACACCTGAAGGCTGTGGGTGACCATTAAACAAAAACTGTGTTTTGTGAATGAGATAAATAAGATATCAAGAACTGATCAGTACAATGGGAAAGCAGAATTGAATGTCTAAGACAAGAATCAAGGCACCTAGCAATGCCGGGCCTGCTAAATATTTATACCTCATGGTCCCATTGCTCTCTCTGAAACACAGCATCGAGGTAAAAGTTACTGAATGACTCAACACAATTTATTTGAGACTTAATGGAACTTTTGTTTCTTTCAAGTGCTGTTGATCTAATGTCATGAAATTTAAATATAGTTAAGATAAATGATGATGGAATTACATTTTTCTAATTAAATGGAAGCCTCTAGGAAACCTACATATGTCTCCAAATGATTTCTAGGCACTGAACTACACTCTCATTAATTAATTTTTATTAATGTACGATTGTAGAAAGGCTGTATTTCATTCACCATTTCAACACAAGTGGAAAACCGTAGTCTACTTCTTTTAAATCGAAATGCTAAGCAATTCCATGTTGATTAATCACACATTTGAATCTTTGCAGATGACCTTTGACAATAGTCCAGCAAAGTGTTTAATAGCTTTAGAAAACTCTATAAAAATAATTATCTACTGACCAGATTTTCAATATAAAAATTCTGAAAGACAAGCAGTGAGTATGAATTAGAGAAAGTAATTTGTGGTATACATGAATATTATCAAATGTATTACACACTCCTTAAAAATAGCCATAGCTTCATTTGCAAAGCACAAGTGTTAAGGTATGCGGCAGGGTCTGGTTTGCTGGTCACTAAGTCCATTTATGCTTCCTATTGGGTTTTCCATTCTGATCTATTCTCACAAGCTCTTTTCATGAACAATCACCCGCCATTTTCCTCCCTTATGTGACAAGTTTCTTCCTTTATGTGGTACAAAGAACCGAAAATGAAGATTGAAAAGTGCAGCAGTTGTAATGTACAGGTAACACAAGACTTACGCAGATCAGAAATCTCCATTGTGAACAACATAGACATGCGATAAAGGACTGTTTTGCTGTGCTGCTCCCTTTGGATTGATCTCTTAAAGCAGCAGATATTGCCTCCACTAGTATGGATTATATCAATTCTTAGGAAAAAAAACAATGATATTATTGGACTAAAATCATTCTATGCCATACAATCCTTCAAAATGGCATCATTCTACAATGGAGGCTGCATGTGACATTGGACAGCTGCTAATGTAGCCTCACAGGATTACAAAATTGTTGTGGTATCATTTTCATGATAGTCTTGCACACTCAGGGAAGGAATGCACAGTCACTAGTGGAACACTGTTCAGGAGCCCGCTCAGTTCAGTGCTGACTCCATCTTCCACCCAAACCACCCACAGTCAGTAGAACCAAAACCTGTGTGCACCAGAGCTTACATGTTCTGATATAGCATGGCAGGTAAACCACAGCCATTGCCACTAATCAAACTGCAACCTACTATGTGTTTGCTGTGAAGACAGGCAGTTGCTTTTAAGCAGACATATGTGGATATTATTGAATTATTAAATTTAGGCTTAGGGTGCTTTGTAAAATAATTTAGTAAGTTTAAACATAAAAAAGCAGGAATATTTTTGTTATCCATTGGCTGTGTTCTATGTTCTATGTTCGTATTCACTCAGATAAGACAAAAGTTTGAGCATTCATATTCTACCCCATGGTGAAGGGGCAAGTGTGATTGGCCCTTGTGTAGAATAAAAATCTACAATTTTCTGCTCTCAGCATTTGCTCAGAATTTGGGAAATAACTAAATATTTGGATAACTTATCTTGGATTCATTAAGTTTACCTATTTCGCTATTAACAATGCTATCTTGGAGTTTTTTCATTTGTTATATGACTATATTCAATGGTACCTTTGTTCATAGAGTTTTGAGCCTTTCTAACTGTCCTCCCATGCCCTCCTTCTCAATTCCTGCCCACTTAGTGCACATATTAGTTCACCTTTGTGGCTCAGCGCTTATCACAGATGACAAAGATACAGGATTCTAGAAGAACCATGAAATAGGGCCATTATTACTCACCCATCTTTGTCCAGCAAATGTACCCAATATTTAGTGACTTAAACCAGGTTTATTATCACAGTTGTTATGGAGCAGGAAGTTGCATATGAATTTGCTGTTTTTTCTACTTCACAATCTCTCAACAACCCAGAGGAAAGGTGCTTGCAGAGGACAACGTGTCTTCTGCAGGAGAAATTGTGAAAAGATCACTGCTGATCCCACACTGCTAAAACCTGGCAATGGCTCAGTTCCTCAAGGTTTGTCAGAGTTAGAGCGCATCTCCTAGCAAGCTACAGGTTGAAATAGCCTCTGCAGGGCCCTTTCATACAGCAGATTAGTTTATGAAAACCAGCAAGCGCAAGTCCACTAGCAAGACACAAATCACCACCTCTTTTAAGCTAGTAATAAAAGTGACAGCACTAAGAATAAAAACATTCCCTCAATTATTTATCAAATTATCTAAGAGTAGGGAATTACAGCAGGCTGCAAACACCAGGAGGCAAGGCCACTGGGTATAATCTCAGAGAATTCTCTGAGGTCATCTTTAAGCCACTCATGATCATAACTCACAAGTAATGTGGTCAGATGTCCTAGTTGGATATTGATAAGGATTTTTTCTTATTCTATTGTTTCTCTATTAACAATGATTAGGAAGAGAAAAAAGGAATAAGGAGGAAAACTAATGAAATATTGATTCCCATGAATTGTACTTTTTATTATTCAATGTGTATCATACTGCATGTGAAGGGTGTGCCTTGCACATACTACCGTGGGTGGACTGAGGCAGAGCTGATTTAGCAGACTAATGGATTTAAAATGCAAATGCATATAGGAAGTCAAAAATATAAACAGAAGGAGGCACAGTGGTGTTTGTACAAAATCAAACAGAGTGCATCTGAGATATCTAGTGGCACAGCTATAATGTATCAGATCACTGGTAGATTATTTTGTCAAATTATGATGAGATTTTTTAGTGATTTAATGAATCTCATTTGGTGCAACCTATTTTCACTATGAGGTCCAAATGACGTAAAATAACATTGCCTAGAGTTCATTCAGAATACTATTAGCTGCTTTAGTTTGGATTTTGGCATTTAATTCACATAAACCACTCCCCCCCCCAAGGGTATACGTAGGTGTCACATCAGCTTACATTTAAAATTCTCGAAGCCTTAGTACAGGAAAGATAAAATCCAGACTTCTTACCCTAAAGCTGCAAAATAGTTCCAGAACTGCATGTATTCATCTGCCTTACTACTCTCTTCTCTCTCCTCTATTCTGTGTCTGTCTGTTCCAGCCAAATGGGACCCCTTGTCTCCTCCACGTGTATTTTTTCCATGTATGTGGACATAGTGGAGGTGATATCTCATCCTCAGTATTGCTGACATTTTGGGTGACAGCTTTTTCTCTTGTGAGTACTGCCCTATGAATTGCTGGATATAAAGTATCTACCCTGGCCTCTATCCCCTAGCTGCTGATAGTAATCTCACACACATAAAATGAACAAAACGTCTCCAGACACTACCAAATATTCTGATCCTGAGAATCATGATTGTATGTATTTTAGCTGTTTTCTTGCTCTTGAAAATCCTGCTCCAATTTTTATTACTGACTTACCCTTTCATATTTTTTTAGAAATATTATGAGTAAATTATTTCTGTTTCCTTCTCCAATACAAAAGTTGTAGACCTAACCTTCCATGTGATGGGATCCAAGGTATAAGCCAACAAAAATTATGTAATTCCAAATAAAAATTTTAGTATAATTTTACTTTCTGAGAACTCAATCAGTATAAATATTTTATTTATTATGTCCACTTTTTTACTCATCTATAGACACTGTGATAAAACATTCAGTGAATGTTTAGATTATAAAAATCTATTAAAGTAAAAGATACTGTCATTAATCCCCCCACAAAATATTTCATCTCGATTTGAAAACACATCCCGTTCTTTCTGGCATTTTTTGAAGCAGAAGTGAAAATGCCAAATAATTCAGTTTCTGGTACTGTCTTAGCTACCTTTTCATTGCTGAAAAACAACACTCAATACCCATAAATTGGACGAGGGAAGGTTTATTTTGACTTAGAGTTTGTAGAGGTTTCAGTCTATAGTCACCTGGCTCCAAGGCAGAGTGGAATGGCAGGAAGAGGGTCATGCAAGGGAGAAATAGCTTAGGGCATAGCATGTGTAGGATCAAGGGATGAGGAGAGATATATACCTTTCCAGACCACATCCACAGAGAAGCACTTATCTAGTAGACTTTACCTATTATTATGCCCTGATCCAACACACCGGTGGACTAATCCAATGATAAATATCACACATACCCAATGATCCAGTCTCTTCTGGAAAGCCCCAACTAGTGCACATGAAAATTCATGCATACATTTTAGATATGAACCTTAACAGGAACTTTTCAGTATCAATATATGTTGGATAATTTTTTCACCAATGCTGATGTTGAACACAGCATATTTGCACAAAGTTGTAATTCTAGATCTTTATATTTACTTGTTTTTATTTTTTTGGATTTTGAGACAGAGTCTCAATAAGATGCTAATTTATTCAAACTGAGCTTGAAATTAAGATTCTCCTGCCTCAGTTTTCCAAAGTGTTAGAATTAGAGGCACATAGTACCATGCCAAACTGTTATTTAATATGACTACAATTATAATTTTATTAATATTTTGAGTTGAAACATTGAACTCTGACTTATTGGTTATTTTAAGGGAACATGTAAATTCAAATTAGATTTAGACATAGCTATATAATTATTCTGTACTTTATATTTCTATTACAGCATGCTCATTTGGGGTGAGGGACTCTTCACTCATAAAATAAATTTTCTGTTAGGCTATATAATTATAACCAAGGAGATAAATTATTACTGAAATCATTCCATTAGGGAAAAAAGCACCAGAACACAACATGAACTATTTGTCAGTTCATCAACCAGTTTTGTGAAGAGAGTTCAATAGAGGCTTCCTGAATGTAAAATATGTATATAACAAAGAAAACAGATATCAAGACAAACACAACAATATCCATCCATTAGCACTCTGGGTCAACATGATAGACTTATTAATAAAAACACACACAGAGAATACCAAAATTGTAAGCAATCACAGAAATTCCTAAAAAAATGAAACTTAAAAAAATATTTTCTAAAATACAGTTAAAATAAGAATAATTTTGTATGTAGAACTCAGTAGAGAGCCTTGAAAACTAAGCAGAATTTAATGCATTCAAAATATCATCGAGCTTGATATATGTAAAGAGAGATGAACTAATGATAGATATTGAGGTAGGTAGAATAATGCTCTCCAAAGTAGTCAAGGGCTTAATCCCTGAACCCTGTGAACACATCATTTTCCTTGATAAAGGAGATTCTACAGAGGCCATTAATTTAAGGGCCTTAAACCAGGAGATTGTTCTGAGTGACCCTAGGCACAATATTGTCACAAGAGTCCTTAATTGATGAAAGAATGGGACAGAGGGATCAACAGAAGTATAGATCAGAGTAGGAAAGGATAAGATGTCACTACACTACACTGGTGGGTTTTAAGTACTATGAGAGAGGACGTCTCCATAAACCAAGGAAACTGGAAAGGAGGGCAGAGTCTTCAGTCAGGTCTCCAGAAAGCTTTAGAAAGGAATGCGGGCTTATCAATACCAGTTGTACCCCTCTAGAACTTCTCATCTTTAGAACTCAAGAAAATAAACTCATGTTAAGTTACTGTATCCATGACCTATCTATTCCACAGTTAGTATTTAACTAGATTTACATTGTTATCTAAGTCTATATGTACCTGTTACTTAAATTTCTTAAATAAAGTTGTCTGAACACTTTTAAATAAAAATATGTGAAACATAAATAAACATGACATTATATATTAAAAATAAAGAAAAAAAATCACTTAATTTGATACCAACAGTGCTAAAACTGGATTGATCAACAAGGGAGGTATTTTTTCTTCTTATGAATTTTGATTCCGTGCCCATGGCAGCATCTGCTGGTTCTGAAATGTTTGGTCCTGCTTAGTCTTATTCCCCTAAATATTGGTTTACAATCACCTGGGTGGAAATTCTGGTTTATATGCCTCTACTCCATGTAGCATTTATATAAATGGGACATGAGAAATCAGAATAATTGAATTCTATGGGTTTTTACTTTAATTTTAATTTTTTAGCTTCTATGATAAAGATAGTCAAATTAAATACATACATACATACACACATGCACACATACATCCATAAATGTGAAGGGTACCTGATTGGGAGGATAAGAGGATAAATACTTTCAAATGCACTTACAAAAAGCTTTCAATAGGAGAAAACAAAACCTATAAAAATATTGAATTTCAAAAATGGTTAAGGTGGACTCAGAAATAAATTTGTTTCTACCTGTGACTAGATTACTTAAACTAGTTCAAGAAAAAAACAATCTTTCTATGTTTTATCAAACGTTGAGAAGGATGCAGCTTCATGCTCTCCAACAAAGCCCTGGGTCAAAGACATAGTCCTTTCAATTAGGTAATTCTGGGAACACCCAAATTAGTCATCTGGCCTGAAGGCGTCACCTCGTTTACCCATCATATTTCTTTACAAATGGACTTGACTCATTTATGTTTCAAAATAAATTAGAATAACACGCAGAAAACATCAAAGCCAGAATAAAGCATTTTTTTCTTTTTTTTTTCTTTTAAAAAACAAAACAGAATAAAAGGATAGAAATGATGCAGAATTTCAAAATATTAGGAAATTAACAGTAGTTGATAAAATGCATATTGTTATTTTAGAAGTAGTTGTTCAGGTTACAAGATCTAGACATTAAAAAACAAAAAGATCAAGCAACCTAACAAAGACAGGAGCTTATGCTGCTGAGCTGTGTCTAGGGCCCCAGTTTTTGCTTTTCACTGGTAAGATGAACCCAGCTTTCCTTAAAGAGATTTACTTGAAGAAAATTAAAACATATGACATAAAATTAGAACCAAATAAAGTAAGAGCAAGTACTTGTGGGAGGGCTGTGAGTAGATAAAGTCCTGCAAGCCATCCTTATCTAATGTCTCTGTGCCCATCAGCCCTAGCTGACCCTTCTCCAGCATGACTTACTGGATTTTACAAGTGAAGCAATACGTAATTCACTGACTATCATGAAAACAGTAAATCTATTTTATTCTTTAAAAAAAATGTGTAGGTTATTTCCTTTATTGAACCAGTAATTTGGTTTTAAAATATCTTGCATAGGTAATAGCATCTAATTTTTCTTCACATTTAAGAAAGAAATATTAACAACCCATGAGTCTGCATTCTCAGACAAGTACAATGGTTAGTTGCTTTTGTGTGACATTTTCTTTTAATTACACTACTTCAGTGGGAGCATAGTTTGGTTTTTTGGCTTTTATTTGTTTGTTGTTATTGTGTTGTTTGAGACAGCATTTCGCTATGCAGCTCAGGCTGGCCTTAGACTCATTGCCAAGGCCTGGGCTGACCTTGAACTTTGCAGAGATCTTGGTGCCTCAACTTCCTGAGTGTTAGTATGTAATGCAAAACTTGAGTATAATTTGATTTTAAAAGGTTTTTATTTTATTATTAATTCTTCTTTTTCATTGAAACAATAATTTTATAACAGAGAAAAAATTAAAGTCACACGCTCATGTATTTCAACACTTCCTGTGTTCTGAATATCCAGAGACTGGGAAGCACACATTTGCCTATGTTTGTTGCTTAAAGTTAACATTCCTTTTCTTCAATTTCTAGTCAATAAACTGAGATTCCCACATAGCCTGTAGTTTGTCCAAGGCTATACGTATCATACAGAGTCCAAATAGCAGAGAGAAGATGGGAAGAAAGGTTTATGTGATTACAAACCCTGCCACAAGGATGGCCAGTTCTTACAAAGGGCTTCTTAACAGAGGACTACATCCTCTAGATATTTATTATCTTTTGATTTGCTCATAAGACATATATTGAATTTGTCTCTTTCTTGATTATAGGATAATTTAACCTTATGAAAAGCAGGAAAGACGAAACTGTTTATAAATTCCCGGTGACATTTAAAGCAGAAACAGCTGTTGGGGTGCATTGATCTTCAGTGAATAGAGGCGGCTCTCTCAGGTGGATGGACTTTGGATTTCATGTTCATTGTCATTTCACTCTTTGAAGAAACATGGAGAAAGCTGAGGGGAATAATTTATTGCATTTTTAATAAAACTAAATTCTGTAATGTAATATAAAATGACAGCTCTTGATTGCGTTCACTGATGAACCCAGTTCCTGAATTTCTATTAATAGTTATAAATAAACCCAAAGGGATTTTGTCCAAGTCTTCACCTTTGAACACTGTTTTTGGAATTCAAATAATAAATGCATCTATTTTTGAGGTGATCGACACATAAATCACTAGTATTGATTTAAATCATTTTAATATATTCTTGAATAAACAAATACACACATGTTTCTTATGTTAGTTAAATTCCATAGGCTAATAGTTTTTTTATAAAATTGAAAAATGAAGAGAACTATAGCGATTAACTATAATTCAATGGAAATAACAATTTAACAAACAATAACAATACCTCAACCAAAAAACTACCTTCTTTTTTATAGGTGAACTAGAAGTCTAATACCTTTCAAGCAAATAAGATAAATTTAAGATAAAATCTTTAGTTAGAGAATAAAATTGCCAGCCATACAGGATTATAGTATTCACTAGTTAGTATGATTTTTGAATTTATTTATTTTTTAGTATTCAACTTAGAAAATAAAAGCACAAATATTTTTTAATACTGTTTTTAGAAATTCAAATTCCTGGTTAGTTTTATTTCAGATATGCTATGAAATAATATTTTCCTTCAATACTCAGTGTTATTGAAGTCCACATTTTAAATTATTTTATTTAGCCTTGTGAAATTTAATAAAACCATTGGCACCAACGGCATCTTTAGCAATAAAGAGATTCTTTGCTTTAATCTGATTTTTTTCAAGATAAACTCTACTCAAAAGCTAAGAAATAAGTGATTTGCTTGGGAATGTGACTTTTAGGGAGACTCAGGGACCTTAGAAAGAACAGAATAAGACAGGAAGTTCATCCAAAAAATGTGTTACTCAACTGGTGGCCTACAGGGAAGAATGTTTTCTTGATCCAAGGGAATTCTAAAAACCCTTCTGCTATGTCTCAAAACTCCCTATCACAGAATTTAAAAAGGAAGTATTTTATCTGTTGTTCTATCACCAGCACATAAGTATCATGTGTGCAAGACAAACAAATCCTTCCAGAGACACACGCCCTCCGTGTCAGAGAAACTGCTGTGCACAGTCACGATGCAATCTGCACACTCCTGTGCCAAGATGCTGAAAGCATCCATGAAGTTCCATGAGCACTGGCTGGAATAAGAGAGCCCAAGCCAACTTGCAGTGGTACATATAAGAATGTTTCCCATTCTCTAAACATTAAAACTTACAGAAATGTAGGAATTTTACATTTTTATATGGAGCCAAAGTAATCAGATTACAATTAACAATCTTTCAGAGAGAATACGTAACCCTCTGTAGTGAGATATTATTATTATATCTTATTCATGGATGTTATAGAATTAACTTTATAGGTTTAACTGAACCTCATTTGCCTTTTGATATCCAAAACATAGATAGAATTTTCTTTTACTAAATAGCTAATTCTTTTAATTTAATTGAATGTGCTTTGTCAGTTTCTGTATATCTATATTGTGTTATACTTTGTTGAGCCACCAACAACAAAGGCCTTACAGTTTGGGTGGGACAATAGGCAACTCAACACATAATTGTAACTCTAAGCAGAATGTTTATGTTATAGCTCATTGATTTGTATCTAGAGTGTTCCCCAAAACCTCATGTGTGCACAAGAGGGGTTTTTGGCAACATGACTGAATCAGAAGAGTGGCGGATTCATCAGTGAATGAATTCACTGGTGATTCCTGGATGGATGTGTTTCCAGATGGTGATGCCAGGTTGGAAGAGACAGGTCATTGGGAATATGACTGGAAAAAGAAGTATTTCTCTCTTGATCCCCCTTTTATCTTTCTGCTTCCTGGCTGCCAGAGCATGAGCAGCTCTTCTTAGTCCAGGTCCTTTCACCGTGCCATTTCTGTCTTAGCGTCAGCCAAACTGAGCAAAAATAAAACTTTCCTTGTGTAGGTCTTAACTGTCAGGATGGTGTTTCAGTGATGAGGAAAGTGACTGCAACACTACAGATGAAACATGTTCATAGCAGTTGTGAACTCCTAACCTGCTTTTTTATACTGGAAAATATTTCAAGTATATATAGGCCTTCAAAAATGAGTGGATGACTTTCAAATAGTCCAAGCATGCTTCCCTAAGAGGAAATGGGAATTTGTATGGCTAATCTAAGTTGGAATTTTCATTCACGGTCTCTAAAATAGTGAGAAAATAGTTCTCTTGATCTAATTAGCATAACAAGTCCAGGCATGTTGCATATGGCCAAGGCTAAAAATCCACACTTTCGCTGAATTTAAGAGAGATGTGCACTTCCAGGGACTTCTGGGAGAACATGGCGGATAAATAGCAGCAGCTTTGGAGGCTCTCTGAGAAACTGCAATTAAAATCCAGGAATGGTGCTGGGCGAGAAATCCTAAGCAAGGGGAGATATACTTTGCCGACCCAGGAATGAAATAAACTAAGAGAAACCAACTGGAAATGCAATCTTGGAACAATGAGGAACAGATAAGGTCTCAGTGCAGAAGCTGGACCCTGCGCCACTGGAAGCTACAATTTGAATTTCCTGCAGCTGCTGCTACGTCCCAATAGGCATGGCAAAGAGACAGCGCCAAAGCTCTGAGAGTGGGAAGCGGTGAATGGAGTTGAGAGCAGGACTGGCTGGGAGCCCTGCATCAACCTGTGGTGAGTGAGCAGATCGGGGACCCTTCCATAGAGTAGGAGGCTTCAGCAAGGGACATACTTGAACTGGGTGGGCTGGCCATAAGGATGCTACAGTGACTTCAGTCACACAGTCCCCTCTCAAGTGGGATTGGTGGGAAGTACCTGGCCTGCATGACACCACTGACTCTGACCCAGTAGGCTAGCCCAAACCAGGTCCCAGCACCTAGAGGTGCACCTTAGCAGTGAAGCCTTCGGTAGGTTGACCTGGAGGGGCAGGCCCAGCATAGGCTGCCCAGGTCTGTGTCTCCCTAGTACACTGCAGTGGGCGGGAACACCTAGCCAGTGCAATTCAAACAAACTGTAACCGAAAAAGAAAGAACCTGGGCCTCGTATATTTGCTTGTATAAAAGGAACAAAAAAATATGGGAAGAGGGAGCAACAAAAAAGGGTCCTCAGCACTCAATCCTGAGAAACATGCAATATCAGACACGGCACCAATAGACATAAAGCGCTATCTCCAGGGCCTTATAGATGAGTTCAGGAATGAAGTTATTAATGACCTGAAGCAAGATATAAGTAGAATAGTTAGAGAAATGCTAAGCACCACCCAAGAAAAAACAGATGGTGGAATGGAAGAACAGAAAAAAAAAAAGGGGAGAATTGTTTGATGGAGAAAATAGAGAAAACAGAATACGTGAAGCAGGTTCAACGAGATTACCAGGAAACTAAAAACTCTACAAAAACTGGCATAACAGCTTGAAAGAAATTAAGGATATATTATCTGAACTGGAGGGCAGATTTGTAATATGGGAGCATGAAATGAAAAACTTCTTAAAAATAACAAAAAAAAAAAACAGCAACAATACAAAGGCTAGCAGATGATAAGAGGATCTATAACTTAAGAATTAAGTTATACATAAAAGAACAAGTAGGGACACAAACAAATGGACTACAAAAGCTATTCACAGAAATAATCCCAGAGAATTTCCCTAATTTAGCAAATGGTAAAGATACTCAGATGTATGTGGCATACAGGACCCCAGCCACCTACAATACAAACAGAGCTACACCCAGGAATATAATAATCAAAATTCCAGAAATCCAATATAAGAATAGAATATTAAAAGCCATCAGAGACAAGAAACAGATCACTTACAAGGGAACACCCATCAGAATTACAGCCGACTTCTTGGCACAAACCATCAAATCACGAAGAACATGGGGGGAAATAATTCAAGCTTTGAAAGATAATAACCTCCAGCCAAGATTGATATATCCTGCACAACTGTCCCTAGAAATTGATGGAAGAACAAGGTGCGTCTAGGATAAAGAGGAACTAGGGGAATTTGCAACCACCAATTCAACTCTACAGAGAATACTGCAGGATATTCTAAAAAAGGAAAATACCAAGATTCCAGAAATAGTGGCAGAGAGGCCACAATGACTGGAGCAGAAAGGGAAATGAAGAAGACAAGCTGACAACAAACAAAAGAAAAAGAGCTCAACAGAAATGAGGCAGAGAAGATCAGATGGTAGGAACAGCTATTTTGGAGAAAACAAGACATCATAATAGCTAGTGTTGATTTAGTATCATCTTGTTTTGAAGTCCCATCAAACTTGTATTCTTCTGTCTCCATCAGTCTTAAAAGGTTGTAACTTATTGGATTTTACTATATGTGACAATATAAGCAAAAACTTCTATAGACAAGGCGATTATACAGAAACCATTGTTGATTTTCTGTTAATTGGTTCTAAATACCCTGTAATAATGTCATTCTCTTGAATGGTTTTATAGTGTCCATATGTTTGGTGCTACAGTATACGAAGTTATGCTCAAAGAGACACTATTGTAACTATTTTTATGTCAGGATATCTTGTGGTGAAACACTATTTTGCTTAAATTGTTATGTTTTGACCTGCGCTGTTCTGTTGTTATGCCCTCTTTTATCTCAATCCCTTTTTTTTAATTATTTACTTTTTTCTTTTTATCTTTTTTAATTAAGGGAAAATAAATAAAAAATAAAAAGATACATTATAGTAACCTACTTTGATTTCCTAATAACTTGATTTGAAATCCTGTATTGCCCTCACCATCTCATTTTAACTGATTTTCCCCTATTTTGCTTTGCTTGATAGTACCAAGTTCGAAAGTATAGGCAAAACTGTGAAGACAGTAAGATGCATTATGATGCCCATTCAGGATGACTATTGTCTTCTTTTAAAGTCCTGTAATGTCTCCAATGCTTTGGTTTTATTCTTTACTGTTTTTTTTTTCAATTTTATTATATCTGGCAATTCTTAAAATAGCAAGAGGCAGTATGGTAACCATTGTTGATCACCTTGTATTTTGTTTTTACATTATCTGTGATGTCCATCCTTTTAATTTGACTGACTTTGTTCCGATATGTCATTTTGGTTTTACTCTTTTCAAAAAAAGTAATAAGAACTGTGGGAGTAATAAAACCTGAAATGTGTAATTGTCATTGTAGAAAAGAAAAGAAAAGAAAGTGCTCTAAAGGTTATAACTGCATATATGTTTAAGTGTATACGATAGATAACCATATAACTGAGTTTTTTTGGATCATTGAACAAAACTGTTTGCACTCTCACTGTTTGAAAGTCCACTTTACATGCTTCAATTTTGCAACTTGAACAAGTATTTCTAAGATGAGAATATGTAATCTATTAACTAATGATTTCTTACTGTTTATTTTTAAAATTTTGTATTACTTGTACCCTTTTTATGTTTTTTCTCCTTAAATAAAAAACTGATGTGCACTTCCAAATTCAATCTTAATCTGTATTTTCCAAATAAAATAAGATGAAATTGAAAATCAGAAGAGATCTTTTATTTTTCATTTTGAGCAATTTTTCTGACATTTTTAATCAGACAATGTCAGTCTTTTAATTTTAAAACTACATTTAGAACAAATGAAGCAAAACTATGACTCCTTTACTTTAAAAATCTTATCATAGTTATTTTGGTTTTACTAAAATGTAATTAAGCTTCACACAGAATTACACATACACAGATGTATGTAAACACAAATACATGTGAATGCATATCCATATAAATGTATATGAATGCCCAGCAGAAATTCCAAGCAGAAATGATATGAAGAATGAAAGTACTCTTTAAAGAATAATAATCATTCATTTCAAAAATAAGAACTCAATAAAATCAGCCTCCTTTCTGACAATGTTAAAAACCCTAGTTTAAGTCTAACAAACCCTAATAACATTTCATAAATTCTGTTTATAGTTCCTGTAATATCTCTCTGACAGTTAACTACTTAAAAATAGCCACTTGTGCTAATTATGCAATTTTCTACAAATAATTTGGTTTCATTGTTATCACTCTCGTCCTTCCTTGGCAGTGCTTTCCTGCCTGAAAATAATCTTCACCAGAACAAACTTTGTAACTTGACTCTGGGGGTTAAAATGTCCCAGGTCAAGGTTGGTAGCTGATTTAATTCCTGTTCAGGGCTGTCTTTCTGTCTTAGATCTTTGCCTTTCTTCTATATCTTCAGACAGAGAGAAGACTTCCTCTTTTCTGATATTAGGGCATGAGTCCTAACCTTTACAACCCCCCCCAATCTGTACCTACATTGTATTCCATTCCGTGATGAGGATATCAACATATTAATTTTGAAAATGACAAGATTCAACCTTTAATATTTCCTTAATTCTAAAATTTGTTTTAATAACTCTCTAATGTTTTTCTTCTATATTTTTATTCATTATGATCCCTCTCATCTTCTTTCTTATTTTTTTTTTTAACCAGGGATTGAATTTACAATGTCGTGCTTGCCAGGCAGGTGCTTATGCTGTTGGGCTAAATTCCCAGCCCTATTCTCTTTTTTAAAATGTCTTGTTTTAATAGTAATACTTCCTGTAAAGGTTGAGGATTGTGATAGTAATTTGAAAGATGTTCCTGAATAACTGCCATGTATTTAGCATTTACAAAACGACAAGTACTCTGTATCCATCTTCTCATCCCACGCTCTTGACATGTCAGGAGATATATCTTATTTTGAATATTTTCCCAGTGGAGAACTGGGCTTGCTGGGGTGAAATGACCTTTACCATTTTGGATGTTCTTTCTTAGTAGTCCCTCCAAACAATTCTAAAATGGAAAGAGCTCCCACAAAGATGTTTTAAATGCTCCCTAGAGGGAAACTGACACTCTACAATGTTAAACTTTTTGCTTTCAAACTGTTTCAACTAATCTAGAAATAGTTTGTCACACAGATATAGAAATGTGTAATGTTTATTTAACAAAGCAATCATACATTATATTTTTTTTTGCATAGTATGGATAAAATGAGAGAAGTGGATGAGATGTGAATGAGCCTGCAAAGTCTTATAATAAAACACATGTTTTGTATCTAACATTTGAAAACACTGACCTTGAACCTTCCGCCAGGAGACTCTGGGTCTCCCAGGAATATTCTTCTAATGGGTCTCCCTGTGATCTGGTGAAGTTAAATCATTTTCAGATAAACTATTTTCCTTTGTTTGAAGGCAGCATGATTTGGCTATTTTTCTTTTCTGTTTCCTTTCACTGAAGTTTCTCCAATGCTTCCTTCAGGAAAAAGATCTGCCAGCTATCACTGAACCCCCTATAGTCCCTACTTCCGCCCCACATATTCAGTTGACGATTCACAGTATACATCCATAGGATAGGGAATTGTGAAACTTTTCCTTTAGCAAAAACCAAGCAAAAACTTTCCAGCGTAGGTGGGATTAATCATGGATGAAATTCAGTGATTGAAATGAGTCATCAAGAAATTTAGAGCCATTTTGATATAAAATGGGATTAAAATGAGTATGTAATCACTGTAGTACCAAAAATGGAAAATAAATGCTAACTACCCATTTGCAAAAGTGCTAACTTCTCTTGTTTCTTAGAATTTAATTCTCTCAGAACATTGAGCTTCTTTCTCCCTAATTTTAACATTGTAATAAGCTATCAAAGTGCTGCATAAAATAGGAATAAGATTTGCTGAAAGGTCAAATACTTGAAATCACATGTAATAAGAAAGCGACCTGAACTGTTGGCTTTTCTCGCTATGACCGGTACTAATTAACAAAAAAGAAACTTCTGCTTCTCAATGGCTGTTTATATCTGCATAAATTATTATAGGAAATTCTATACATGGAGATGAAACAACAGAAACTTATTTTCACACACTTCCAGACACTAAAGGTCCCAGAGGCCAGCAGGTTTGTGTCCACTCCCCAGTTTTCGCCTTGCACTGCCCACAGCTACCTTCTTGTCATGCATACACATGACCTCTTCTTTTTGTTAGGAGAGACAGTTAGAGAGTGCACGCTCTGGAATTCCATCCTATAACCACCTCCATCTTTGTGTGTGTGTGTGTGTGTGTGTGTGTGTGTGTGTGTGTGTGTGTGTTTTTCCTTTTTATCGGTACCAGGGATCGAACTCACGACTGCCTGCTTGCAAGGCAGATGCTTATGCCGCTGAGCTAAATCCCCAGCTCCAACCACCTCGATCTTATCAAATCTAGGATTAAATCCCGGATCCTATCAAGTCCAGGACCTTATGCTCCCATTTAATCTTAGTTACCTCTTTAAAGATTCCATCTCCAAATGTGGTTACACTAAGTTGTGTTCTTCGAGAACATGAAGATTCAGAAGAGCATAGCCAAAAATAAGAACGAATAACTAATTCATTCAGGAGCCACTCTCCTGCCTATTCTACCCCCATGCAATTCCCTTTTAGGCATGCATCTTAGTAAATTTCTCCAATGCTGATTCACAATACCTTGCACCCACGTATTAAAGGAGAAGAGATTTATTTTGATTTCTAGGTTTTAGAGGGTCTAGTCCATAGTTGATTGCCCACAAGAAAAAAAAAATCATGGAAGAATGGACTGGCGGAAAAAAGTTGCTCAATCTAGGCAGCTATACAGGAAAGGAGCACAGAAGGAAGATAGTTGCTTGTAGGATACCTTCCCATGATCTGCATCTCCTGACCTTTTATTTTACAACAAGTCAGCTATATCTGCTGTGATGTATCAGCTTCCAAAAGCCTAAAATCCAACACATGTGGCTTTTGATGGACATTCCATATTCAAACCATATCAACACGTGTATGACAGTGTGCATATGCTGTTTATTCATTTTCCCAAAGGACAGGAGTACTAAGAGGACATGAGCAGCCTCTTGGCAATTTATAGACAAAATAACTTCTGTCCACACAACTTCTGTGAGGTCGCTTAGGCACAGATCCCCAGCAGCCGTTCTCTGTCCCTGTCCCCCTGTGGAGGTGTGGACAGTTTATCCTTTCAAGAGGAAAAAGGAAAAAAAAATCATCTTCTTTTCCCCTAAAAATGTTTACAGCACAGATGCTTCTAATGAAGATGTTGATGTTTACACTTGGATTGGTGGCAAGAAAATATTTGGTTTGCTCAAGAAATAGATTGATGGCTCAAGCCCTAGACGTGGGAAGGAATTGAGAGGAATGAGGGGAGGCATATTTTCTGAGTAGTTTCTAGCTAATTGGGGAAATACTTTAGTTTTCCTGGTTCCTTTTATGTCTGCAAGAGCTATTCTCCAGACAGCAGCAGTGACTAGACATGTGGGTCACACCGACTCCATTCACCTGCTAGGGAGGACAATGTCTCCTACCTGCTGTGACTAAAATTCACATCACAGTCCTCAGATCCCACTCTAACCTAGCCTTTGCTTTTGCTTAAGTACTTCTATTTTATAAATCTTACTGAAAACACCTAGGCAGCTCTATTTCTTTAATTCCTTAAACTTATTCACATCTCATCTCATTTGTCTTCTGCATTATGGTGGAAAAGTCCACTTGCAATGAAATGCTCAGTACCTACAGATATAACCTACCAGTTAACATTTATTAAATCGGTGATGAATCAGAGATATTGTAAGAGAAAATATTAAAGCCAAAAGTGCTAATCAACTGTGCGATTTGTCATTCAAATGATACTTTAATAAGGAATTTTCATAGCTAGTATAATTGCTTTATTAACTTCCTAATGAAATAAATGTATAAAGTGTTTTAATTGCTTTCTATTGTTATGAGGTTCTTTAAGTAAAATGTGAAGGGAGAAGGGTATATAATAAATATCTTTATATGTTATAATTTTTCCTTATTAAACTAGATCATAATACCTTCAAAGAGGTTAGATTTTACATTAATATACTCACTCTAAAAAATCTATTGAGAGCTAGAAGTTGTCTTAAAATAATAATTCATCATGGGCACATATTTTTACTTGTGCTCTCAGAAAGAAGAATCAGTATTAAGACCAAAACATTTTGATGCCATCTTGTAGGTGTTGAGCACAAAATTTTTGGTTATCCTGGAAATTTAGCTTGGACAACCAGCACAAATGAGCTAATGAATTAATATATTTTGACACACTTGTGAGCCATTTTTTTTACACTCTTGTGAGCAAAGATATTTGTTTACAGTAGGTGACAGTGAAAATTCCTGGTTCCCTGGTGTTTACAGTAATCTCTCAAGAACTGCCTTGATTCCAACTGACTTTTTCTCCATATCATCAGCCTCAGTCTTCCTCTCATAGTGTTTCCTGTTTTTTCTTCCTGATTCCTTCTTCCGTCTATTTTAGTGTGCTGCGTGTCCGGAGAAGTAACAGAAACAGTATGCCTTGTCTTCTGTTGTTGCTTTGACTTCAGAGCCTGAGAGAAAGAACTTGAAATGGACTTCACCATGGTTCGAGCTGCTTTCTGCCATCACAGGCTAGGGCTGTGACTAGACCACAGCGTTCATACATTTTATCATTTCCAATAATATGAGACTTACTTAACTCCATTGGGCCTGTGCTGTAGTCAGGGGTTTTGAGAAGAACAATCACATACAGGACGTAGAATTCATACTATGATTTTATGATGCTCACCGAGAGTTAAATACAAAAAATGCAGGAAATCTGTACATAAGAGTCAAGACCCAGAAAATCCATCTGAGGGCTTGGGTCCCACAATGAAGTCACACATAAGTTCTGCTGAAGACCTAGAACCCATGACAGTGCCTCTACTGAGGCCAACTGGATTTCTAGAGCCCACAACAATGACTCATGCAAGTCTGTTTTATGGATCTGCACTGGAAGGCCCAAAGGTCAGCAGTGGAAGCTAGAAAGTCTATGCCAGTGGGAGGAAAAATGTGTGCCAGTAGGTTGAGAGTTCTACACTCAAGCCAAGAAGTAATGACCAAAATAATGACCAGGGCTTCCCTGAAAAGCACCACAGCCATCCTCAGGGACAATGATGTCCTGAGCTTCTCCAATGATGAAAACAGTTGAGTGTATATCAGGAAGCCAGAATGACAAACTTCTCCTGGAGATTAAACAGCACACATCTGCCTATGGAAGACAGGAAGTAATGCTCAACGTAAGGACCCAAGCTCCCCCAAGGTGAATCACAGCCATCCTTAGTGACAAGGTCCTGAGCTCCTCCAATGTTGATGACTAAATAGACATGAGAGAAGAATCTCTACAAGCTCCTTCAGGAGAACCAACAGCTCTAAACCCCAGTGCTTAAGATAACCCACAACACCACACTCTTCCTCTCTTTTTCTCCTTTTATATTGTCAACTTTGTTCAGTTAGGGCATTTGTGCTCAGCATGGAGTTACTTTAATTCATCTGATGTTAAATTGACTACCAAGTTTTAATCCATAACATCCCCTGTTAAAACCCTTCTGTGGTACTCTACTGCTCTGATTGTTTTCCTTGTGATGGAATTATTAAATGATCCTCAGATTACTCAGTATCCATGTGTGAATTGGTCTTGATATGAAACACAATTGTACAGCATGCCTAAACAAAAAAGAAAAGAAAGCCTCTCTTTCTGCCCTAAAAGAATACACAGATTTTGGAAGTAGCAGAATGATGTTTTAAAGTCATATAACTTAATCAGCATAAAGCTAGTTGTATACATTCAAATCTATGCTTTGTTGTTTGCCAGCCATTTTAAGGTAAGCATGTGGATTTCTCAATTCTCTTTTCCTCACCTATGATGTAGAGAATGTGATAACAATATACAATGAGGAAAATACAACAGGAGGTGATCTATGTTAATTTTAGCAAATTATATAGCAAATATTAATTGTATACTCTTGTTTAGGTATTTTTTGGGGGGGTTTTCAAACTTTCTGATTTTATTGTGTATCAGAAATCCCAAAAGATACAAAAGACCATAAAATTTAATGAAAGTTTATTGAATTAGAATTTGTGAATTAGAAGTAGAGAGGGAGACATTTTAAAGCTAAGGTTTATAAGATCCTACAGCAGATATTCACTGGTGTTTTAGAATACTTCCTATCTATCACCAGTGACAGAGTCAAAATTCAAAATTCCTAAGAATTACTCAGGCATAAGTTCAACTCCAAGTCAAAATATCTGAATGATGTGATCTTGCATAGTTGCTTATTTTGCATATTAGCATGCTCCTCTAGGAATGATACCTAGCATTCTAATAGAAAGTCTGTTAAATAAAACAATATAAAAATTGACACATTAATTTGGAAACAAATACCACTTTCACTGCTGGGTGGTAGCATTTTTTGATTTATGGCACAATATCCCATGATCTAATAAACTATTGTTAACTTTTTATCACTTTTAACGTTGTTCTTATTATTCAGTGAAACATTTTTTCCTTTATGAGTTAATTAATTTACTAAATTTATTTATTAAATGTATACTATACACCAAGCACTATTCTAGGTCTTGGGGTAACAGTGATGAGCAGAACAGACATTTGCCACTCTTCCTACACCTAACGTTCTCCATGAGGAGAAAATTCTGCTAATAAATCCATCACCGTGTTAAGTACTGAAGGGTGATGACACCTGAGTGGAGTAAAAATAAGCAAAGTGAAGTTACAGAGACGAGAGGAGAGGATGGGAGACTTTTTGGAGACTTGATGGAACTGCGGACAGCTCAAGCGCTGGCTGGGTGGAGCCCCAAACCCCTGCTCTGTCTTCACAAGGTGTGCGTGTGGCTGGACTCCTGCTTTTTCTAAGATGTTCTACTAATGTGAAGAACTTCTCCTTTTAAAATGTTTATCATATTAAGATGTTTCCTTCCAGGTCCTCACAAACAGCCTTGGACCAGAGAAAGCCCTTTAGGGGCATTGTTCTCTGTACCTCTGATGATCCCAGGAGGGCGCCTCCTGAAGTACCATGTCTGAGAATTAGGCTACCAAAAAAACCCCTCAACTCACTGCCTCCCTCTTTTAACCCTATTAACTTCTATTCACATTCCTTACGGCTTGTTTTACATGTTTGTCCAAAGTTATTAGCTTGTACTTTCAGTTTGAAATTACAGGAGGAATAGGAAAAGGTAGTTCTACTTTGGAAATAACAGTCTGAAGAACTTGGGATCGATCTCTCTCTCTCTCTCTCTCTCTCTCTCTCTCTCTCTCTCTCGTATCCTAGCTCTGTCTCTCTGTCTCTGTCTTTCTCTGTCACACATGCATACACACACACACACACACACACACACACACACACACACTCACATACATTAAAAAATAATCTAATGAAAAGAGATAGCTATTGATCAATTTGGGTTGGAAATCTTTCACCAACATTGTAACTTTATTTACATTTTCTTTAACATTGAAGTTTCAGTTTCATTAATTTAAAACAATAATAAAACATTTAATATGACTGCTAAAGCAAATGAGATAATATGAAAAGAAATTTTCACAAAAAGGTGATAGTCTCTATCCTGTCCGTAATGCATCATCATTGCCACCCCCATCGTCACTTAGAGTTTGAGACAGCTATCTATGTTTTTGGCAGTAAGAGAAAACATAAGTTTGAGTCATTAAATAACAAAGTAATGGAGCGATTTTACATGCTAAGACATCTGCAGGTAGGCAGTGTAAGGTATGTCCCCAGGCCCCACCACATAATTCAAATTCATTATCTCAAGTCATTTTTGTCCTCCTGTTTTCCATCTTGCTGTATTAAGATAGTCGCTATAATTCCAACTGTCACAGCCACACTTGAATAAAAGAAAATAAAGTGGAAAGAGCTATCAACACAGTCATTCTTTTTTGGTGGAAGAAAACCATGTCTAAAAAGATAGCCATTCATTTATTCTTAATTCTCGTATTCCAGAATTGGGTCGTGTGGATTTCTTTGGATGTAAGAAAGTTTGAAAAAAATTAAGAAGCAATAAATCATAGGTAGCCCATGATAGACTCAGACAAATCTTTTATATTCATGGGCTGAAGGTTTAGCTCAGAGGCATAAGCGCCTGCCTTGCAAGCAGGCAGTCGCGAGTTCGATCCCAGGTACCGATAAAAAGGAAAAAGACCAAAAAAGAAAAAAAAATCTTTTATATTCATCTGAGGCTAAGCAAATTTGTTCTATGAGGAAATCGAGTCCTTTGGTACTAAAAAGGGAGCACGAACCATTAGGTAATGGATCATGTCTTTTATGTGATGTGAAAAATAAATGTGAAATGTGTATAATGCACTTAACAATACACTTTAGACAGAAAAATACAGAGGAAAGTAAAAGTCCACACCTTGAAAATGAGATTGATCACTAAAAAAACTTCCAAGGTAAAAATTAATATATACTTTCTATAAATAACAATATCAAAGAAGGTGTGTTTCTTAAAAACTCAGTGAACACAGGCAAAGCATGAAATACAAAAAAATCTGCAAAACTTTCAAAATGTAATGACTAATTAATCTTTATAGCAATTGTATCATACAAGATATTGTCCAGCTCTTGTTACTGATTAGTTAGCTGAGGATAGTGAGTTTAAGTTACCTGCTGAAGGTGCCATAGTCAGTCAATAATGGAGCTAAGAATCCAACTCAGGCCTACATTACAATGTACCATTCTTTCTTTTCTGTCAAATGCTCTCAAAGAGCTTTGTATTGAAATAAATTGCAACAGTATAAACAGGTATGTACCAAAGATCATAAACTCATAATGAAATTTAGGAGATAAATGTTACTAAGCAAGTCTTTTTTCATGTATAGAAGTTTCATTTTAGTTTTGCAAATGAAGGCTTGAATTAAGAGTTCACTCATTGTGTTACCTGCAGGAATGCAGGATTTAATGCAAATTGCTGTTCTGTTTCTGTAGTTTTAATTCATTAGTTTTTGTTTGTTTGTTTACTCAGTATGTGCATCTCTAGAAAAAAAAAAATGTTATTTTACCGCCATGATTCACATTGGCTAGTTGTATTTCTAACCGAAAGGCATTTTTATGTTGCTAGGTGATGTTAATTCAGGTGGTGATCAGCAAGCTGACTGTTTTCCAAAGCCTGCTGATTGGAAGCTCTTCTGTTACTGACCTTAGCTCTTTCCACGTCATCCATGACAGGTCACTTTGTCACTCTTTTTCAACTTCTCATCCAACATTTTAGATTCATCGGTTTGACCTCAGAATATTTTGAAAGACAGAATTCTGCTTTATTGATCCACTTTCTAAATAACTGGATTATATGACCAAGTTGTCTATGGCAGAGTTATCTCCATGTTATATTTCATAGTATGTGTGTTGAGAGTCAAACGTTTTCAAATTCTTATTAAATTTTAGAAACTTAAAGCCTCTGAGATGTGTCATTGTTCCTAATATCTCAGTTTGGGGCCTGCATTTAGTGCCACAATTTGAAGTAAAAATGTACACAAGAGTCCTTAGTTTAATAGAACTGTCAATTCTGTGTATTGGATCTGAGATCATCCAGTTAGACATTGCTCTGGCATCATAATAATTGAAACGCTCATTGATTAGAATAGCATAATCTCTAGTAGGGCACCGCTCAGTGGCACAAGTGTCTGCCTGTGAAGCACAAGGTCCTGAGTCCAATTCCCGGCATAAAAAAAACACTATAATCTCCATCAATGTACATCTTGAAATTTTCTGTATTATTTCCCACTTTTGGGAGTCTACTAGATGCATTTTTCCCCCACACTCACTAGACTGGTTGCTTGAGAGAGTGATTATGTGTAACTGCTTTGCTTGACATTGGCAGCCAAATTATTAATAAGAAAATCTGTCACATGTGAATAAATTATCTCCTTCTACCACACTGGGTTTCTTACAACAGCTGGATGACCCCTTCATAGCTGCAGCTTTGCACACTGAGTTCAATGCTGAATGAAAGAGCTTCTGTGGGTAGTTTCCTGTAGGTGTCTTCTGGGAGGAAAATGCCTTCATTATCTTTATCATTAAAACAAATTCACATGGAAACCAAATGAAACTTATAGAAAGCACAACTTGTTTGAGAACACCAGTAATACTACTTACATTTAAAATTTTTTTTTTTCTGATCCTCCATATACTTCACTAAATCGTTTCCAAGTTTGGCAAGTGCTAAAAAATCTTCTTTATCATAAATGTCTGTTTTAAAGAGCATGGAAATTAGTTACTACCAATGTTAAAAGCCATTTTTTTTCCATTTATGCCTCCAAGTCAAAGTGATCCAAACAGATATAATGAAAATTGCAAGCAGGAAGCCTTGAGTAGCTACTGAACTTGCTAGTTTTTGGTACCCATAGGCTCTCCGTGTTCCCGTTCCCTTGGAATTGTTTGATTATTGATGGAACCCCTTACAAATGTGACATCAAATAAAGATATCTCCTTTGAGAAACTTATGTAAAGCTTGGTAATGATATTTTAAATATTTGTATTTCCATGCATTTTCATTTTAGTTGAACTGACAAAATAGGTTACTTTTTAAAACTAATAAATATACATAATTTTAAAGTTACTCCATTTTCTAAATCCATCCAAGTATGTTTCTATAGAACTGTGTCTAAATCCATCCAAGTATGTTTCTATAGAACTGTATATGTCATGGCTATTTTAGTTCACATGTTAGTTAATGAAGTTGTTATTTTACATAAGTATACAGTAATACATCATGTATGCATAATTGTGCTCAAATTGACTGTTGAACAGAGGACCATACTGCATGGATGGAATCATGCCACACTGAGTTTCATAAAGTTTTTATAAACACTACTTTGGAAGAAAAACTGTGGAAATCATGAAAACCATTGTAGAATTTATCAGGTTTTACAAAAGCACCTATAACCCCAAAATTGTTTTAAATAACACAATTTCCTCATTTAGAGTTTATAGTTAGATAAATTAGAGTCTACTCTTTCATGGTATTCAAGATACTATATGTAGAACCTTAAACTGCAGATATTTATGAAATTTCATTCAGAAGAAGTGTACACAGTTAATCTCCAATTGTCAGGGTTTTTGTTTTGTTTTGTTTTGTTTTGTTTTTTGTTTTGTTTTTTGTCTTTTTCCTTTTTATCGGTACCAGGGATCGAACTCATGACGGCCTGCTTGCAAGGCAGGCGCCTATGCCACTGAGCTAAATCCCCAGCCCCCATGTGTCAGTTTTATTGCATTAGAGAATATATGGGCAGGTACACAGCATGACTTCTGAGTGTGCTTAGGAGGACCTTATGAAAGAGATTACCATTTGTACCAACATCCTGGATAAAGAAGTTGTATCTTCACAATGAGTCTGTATCACCTAACCTGTCAATGGTCTCAGGAGAACAAATTAGTCACGAATGGCAAATCATCTATCTTTTCTCGATATATCTTTATTTCCTTCTCTTGGTTCGCATAGCTCGACATTTTCCAGGTTTTTGGCTCTAGGCTGGCACCACTGGCTCCCATGGTTCTCAGGCCTTTGGCTTCAGACACATTTACACCTGTAGCTTTCCTACTGCGTACACCAGTCTGTTGTAGGTAACAATTTATTGGCTATGTCAATCACCAAAAACACTCAAATCAATTTCCATATACTTCTGTCTCTCCATCCATCATCTATTTACCTATCAGCTATATCTATCTTCCTACTAATCTACCTGTCTATTCTACAAGTTTTGTTTCTTTTTTTAATAGAGGGTAAAACCCAACAAAGCAAAAAATAATAAAGCTAATCTAAAAAAAAAAACAGTGAAAGTGATAGAGATTATAAAAACAGGAAATCAACAATGAATAATAGGAAATTCACAATGGCCACGTAATATATCTTGCTATCTTCACAGTTTTAGTCCATACCATCAAGACAATAAAATCAAGTAAAATAAAGCAGAATAAAACCAATCAAAACATAATACTGAATAAACAATGCAATAAATTGGAACAAAGCAAAACAATGAAAACAATACTGCATATTATTGTCTTCAAAATAGTTGCTCAGGTTACCAGACACAGGAATAATACAAAACAGTAAAGTGAAACAAAATATTGGATTTCAAAAACAAGACAGAAAAAAATCCCCCAGAGCTGCCACGATGTACACTGCCATCCTCCAAGTAGATGCCCAGACCAACAGCTCCAGGCCTGCAGAATCAACCAAATAATGCAAGCATCAAGCTATTCTTTTGACCTCAGTTACTATCATATTACTCTGATTCCTCTGAGTTACTGGGTCTAGAAGGGGATGCTCTTCTTCTAGTTTTTCAGTCTGTGCACTTACTGGATCACGGAAAGGCCTGGTTTCTCTTCTTGCTGAATCTCTTTCCAATCCTCAAAGAAGAGTCTGCTTCATGGGAAAGGGTGGTTTTTCCTTTACAAGTTGTATTTCTTGAGGTAACCCTGTAGCTAAGTACATGAAATATCTAACATAGATCCAGCCAAGAACTTGTTACTCTACACGTATACTGTTTTTCTTTTGTTCTTTCTAATTTAGCACTAAATGAGTAGAATAAGCACTGACAAATATTCTTCAAATCTAGTAAAGACAACCATATGAAAGTCTCATCTTCTATGAAAAATGGTCAGTGTTTCCATTTGTGCAATGGAGACCAAGCCCATTTCTCCTGCACATGCAGAATCCTGGATAGTGCAGTCATGGAGTAAAGGCAACAGAGTTTTCTAAAATGTAACTGTGCCCAGAACTGCTGCATTAATTTTGTAACTCATTTAAATTTCATCATTCTAATGCAAAGCAGGATATTTTTTTTCATTTTTGTTTTTCCAGGGTTTGGTTTTTCTGTTTAATCTTTTCTTTTCAGTGGTTGCAGGTGGGTGTTTTTTATGTTTGTTTTTACATAGAAATAATAAGTGAATAAACAGTATTCTAAACTCAGAATTAGAATAGTGATATTTTGTGTATTTTGATGTATAACTCCTTCTGATTTTGGGAAATATTTTTATAAGTGAAGCTAATCAAAAAGAGATCATAAGAACATTCATCAGGAAAGTAAATATACGAAGATTAGGATGAATTAAGGTTGGTCATTAGGAGAATTCTACTGAAAATGTGGTCCAAGACAATTTTTTATTTTGTGGTTTTACACACTTCTGGTTTTGTCTAGCTTGGCCAATGCTAGTCTTGTGTCCCAAATATTCTTTTTTGTCTTCTTAATGAGTCACTAGTCATATGTCGTCAGCATCCACTGTGGCTGCTAAAGAAAAGAAAAAAATAATGATCTTGATAATTGTACAAACCATTTAGAATTTGAGGTCCAGTACATTCTCAGAATGTGACACTGAGTCTCTTTTATAAAAATCCAAATGTGTCCTCTCCTCATCTCCGTACTGAGAGCATCTCCAGGATCCTTCAGGTGAAACTCAAAAGCTCACTGTTTTGTTCATATTGCAGATCTAAATTTTGCTGATTTGTTATGTGGAGGAAAGGTTTTTTTCTGTTTGGGGAATTAAAGTCTGCATACCTTGCTCTGCCAAGTAACATTCTTGAACCTTACACTTTTTAAAAAATATTTTTATAATCTTTTTGATAGTGATTTTGAAAGGCAAGTTACACATTATATTTCTTTTTCTCTCTGCTGAGAATGCTGACTTGCTTTACAACATCATCCTATGTCAGTGGTTACATTTTATTTTCAAATGTAGGAAGTGCTCCTGTTTTTTATCTAGTGTGTAATAACATTGGAGTTGTTAACTACTCTATTTGTAAATAAGGTCTCTATGCACATCTTTTGTGCTGTCTGTAGTTTAGTAAATCTAAGCAATATTTATAATATAATTATTTTAAGATTGGTTACTTTAGTTTATTACAGTCATAAAAGACAAAAATGCCCCAATGAGAAAGTGATTAGGACTTTAAAAAGACATATTATTTGATATATCTGATAAGACTTTTTAAAATTGAATTTCTTACTGATTTTTCTTTACTCTTAAAATAAGTAAAGATTAGTTAGAATTTAAAGACTAAAAAGGTAAGAGCACTAAAGTTCTTAATTTGTTTCTATGTTTTTCTTCACAGTGATAATTATGCAAGGACAATTTTTTAATATGACTTAGCTCTTTGGTTTTATGATAAACTTACCTATGCAAAATAATATTTTTATCTGTATAATAAAGTATATTTAAAATCTTTATGTTTGTTTACTTTGAATCACAAACAGCAAATTTAGTCAGTTAACTTATTAAGAAATGTGCCAGGCTTTTAAATTTCACCTTTTGCTTTAAGGTTTCTAATATTTTTTCTGGTACATTTAGAATTTACACTGCTATTTTATGTAGAATTTTAGCCAATTTTTTATTTTTCCAGTCTACTTGTTGGGACACCATTTATATATTTTTAAAATTCATTGTAGTATTCACAATTAACTGGAGATTAAATCTTTGGAGTATATTAAATTGTCATATACTGATCCGGCCTGCGGATCAATCCATGGGGTATATACCCGGAGGGGGAACTGGGATGAAATAAAACAGGGGGAGGGGGGACAAAGCGAGATTGAGACAAGTTGAGGAGTCCAGTCAAGTCTCGTTTATTCAGGAAGTGGTCAGATCCTTTATAGGCCAAAGGCTGGCTGGTGGGACAGGAAGAGGCTACAGGGTAGTTTCTCCCTACATCTCCTGCCTTTCTATATTTTTTAATCAGGAGTATGGCAGGCCCTGTGAGGACAGCGCCTGTCTTAGGTCAAGGACCTCATTACATGAACCCAACCAGGCCTTACCCATCATGGGCTTGCAGGACAGCCGTTGGTCCTGTGCCTGTCTTAGGCGGCCGGTAGTGTAAAATGTATATCCTAGTTGCCCGTCTCTGGTTGCCTGTCCAATGCCCCAAGGCGGTTAGGCCACATCGTCATATTGGCCACTCGTGGGAATTCCTTCCCAGTAGGTTTGTTGATCTGCCATCCCCAGCTGGTGATAGTGTACCTGAATGGGCTTTGCCATAAACGCGTCTATCCGGTTATTAATGAGCATCATAATCCTCTGAAAAATACAAGGGCCCACAGAGTGGAGAAGCAACAAGGCAGCTAGGGGACCCAAAAGGGGTGCTAGGTAAGGGAAAAGTACCCCCCACATCGAGGAGAAGGGGTTAGCAGCCATTTGTTGTCATTGCTGTTGAAGTTGTTCTTCTATTTCTTGGAGCTTGCCTTGCACAACACCGGACTGACTGACATGGAAGCAACATTTTTCCTGTAAGGCAAGACAGATTCCACCCAGCTCTGCTGTGAGCAGGTCTAGCCCTCGTCTGTTTTGTAAGACAACCTCTGCCAGTGAGTCTAATTGGTTTTGGAGAGTTTTTTACTGTAAAGAATAAAGCTTGAACATCTTCAGACAACTGGTTGGACAGGTCAGTATATTTATCTAAGGCAACGGTGAGGCCAGCAGTACCTGTGGCTACAGTGCCAGTGATGCCCATTCCCACCAAAAGTGGGATCAGTGTTGCCGCTCATTTTTGGCAGCCAGCAATGTAATCAAGTGTTGGCACTGGGACAGGTTGGTCACCTGAGACAATATCTATGTTGGGCAGGAGGGAAGCAGTTATGCATGTACCTGTCCCCTTGGCTGGAATATAGGTATAGGCCCTATTATTACTGCAGACAAAAATGTGTCCTGTCAGGGGGTACAGGGGGGCTGTATGAGTAACAAATTGAACACAGGCGGTGGACAGGAGATGGCCCATATCTATAAGGGTAGAATCATTTTGGAGAGAGCCGTGTAGGCAGATCATGGATATGTTGTGTGTTATTAATGGCTGGACTAGAAATGATTGGGAAGGTCTATAGGTAAAATTATGTGGATCACGAGAGGGGTCAATTGTTGAGTTTGAGGGGATGGCTAAGGGCAAGGAGTGCCTAAGGCCATGCACAACCAGCAGTCTTGTACTAAAGCAGGGTTAGTGAGGTTAAGTACATGGTGAATGGCTGAAAGGATATCATAAATTTGTGGGTTTAAATCTACTCCCCGTGATTTGGGGAGAGCTAATGGGTGATAATTATCTTTGGGAATAGATTGTCTTCTATTTTTTTTAGATTTTCCTCAACATAAAGTTCTCTCATTTTGTCTTGAGGACCTCCCCGATCTGAGACATGGATTGGAGCTCTCTTATACCAACAGACCAGACTGGCTTGTTGATTTCCCCTTTGCAGGAGGCTTGGGTGTATATGGGGCTTCCCGATACAGAGGGGTTGAGACCCCAATCACCTCCAGCTGCTGCCATTTTTATTTTTGTAAGTATGGCTGTAAAATAAGTGGCATCATCTAAGCCAGTACCTTCTTGTACAGCATCATAACAGGAGATATGCATCTCTATCTGATATGACTTACACTCCTGTGGGCAAGGCCCTGGTCAGTTATTTTGTCTGGGTATAATTTGGAGTTTAATTTTGCATTCCCAATTTTAAGTTGATCCCCCTGTAGGGGAGGGCCTGCAATTGAGTTGAAAGATTTTGGCATTCTTTTTCTAGCTGTATCTGTTTTAAAAGATCCCTTTTTCTTTGTTCTAATTCCGCGAGCATGCTAGAAGGTTGAGGGCAGGCGCTAAGTGCATCATCATAGTCAGGGGCGGCTTAATGCTGGCTGGTGCCACAACAGGGTCAGGATAGTATGTAGAGGCTTGTTGTGCTAGTTGTTCCCAGTCGACCTCTTGAAAATCAGAGAGGTCAGGGTATAAAGACTTATATGAATCCCCAATTGGCTGCGGAGGCGCGGGGGGTGTCAGGCCACCATCTTGGAACCTGTCGATCATGTCGACAGAGGAAATTGTGGCAGATTGCCATCTTGGAGGACATCTAACAGGTCATCAGCCTCTGTGTCTGAGAGGTCAGACGCTTCAGATTTTTCTGAGGATGGTTTTGGGGTAGGATTAACGGAGTCACGCAGGGCAGCCTCACCTTGTGCGACCTTCTCCTCAATCTAAGAATCTATATGCCGCTGGGTCAGCAGCTCAGAGATTAAATTCCAGTATGCAAAGGTCATCACAGGAACCTTTTCAGGACCGAAGACCCTATAATAATCTTTTAGAGCATCTCCTACTCTTTTCCACCTCTTGGTATCTATAGAGCCCTCTAGGGGGAACCAAGGGCAAACCTTATGAATAAATTGAAAATACTGCAACAATTCTTTTGTTCTAACCCTTACCCCTCTTGTCTTTAATGCCTTGCTAAGACCTCCCACAAACAATTCATGTTTGCTCAATGCTTGACCCATGCAGGGGAAAGGGGATGGGTTTGCCGTTCACTCACTGTGACTCGGGCGGCACATCGGGTGGTTGTCTGCACAGGCCTCGGTCCTTGGTTCAATTTGCTTTCACTTTTAGCTGGCGTTCTCAAACAGCTCCCTTGTTGACTCCCCCGTGCCAGGTAGCCCCCACACTGGGCGGCTCTTGATCCGGCCCGCACATCAATCCATGGGGTATATACCTGGAGGTGGAACGGGGATGAAATAAAACAGGGTGGGAGACAAAGAGAGATTGAGACAAGCTGAGGAGTCCAATCAAGTCTCGTTTATTCAGAGAGTGGTCAGATCCTTTATAGGCCAAGGGCGGGCTGGTGGGACAGGAAGAGGCTAAGGGGTGGTTTCTGATGGGTCATGGTCACCTCCAGGTATGTGACATAAGCAGGAGAGGATTATAGTTAATGTAGGCAGGCGCATTATGTGTCCATAGAAGACAGAGGCGAGGAGGCAGCAATGGGGCTGTACTGCTGCTCCCTACAATATACCCTTGTTTGTGTTTCTGAACTTTCTATTTTATACTATTGCTTTATACATGTTGTAGTAAAATTTCTAGGTAGCCAGTCAGTTCTCCCATCTCACTATTTGCCTCATGAAACTTTTGACTAAGATACCCCTAAATTAGGTTCTCCAGAATCTTGAAAGTTTTTCAGTATACTGTTTACTGAAAATATACTATACTATTTTTGTAGCCGATTTCTTTTTGTGTAATAAATGAGGCATGGAGATCTGGAAGGATTTCACAATTTTATGACTTCATGTTTGCCATGTGGCACGGAGTCTGCTGATCAATGCATTTCCAAATGTTCATCACCTCTCTTTTCTCTCTCTTTTAGGCTAGGCAAAATGATCAGAGGACCTGACCTTGACAAAACACCGTAATTTAGGAAGAGAAGAAGATTTCTACAAGATATACACTGGGGTCAATACAACAAAGAACACCTGACCTCAAAAAACTGATTGGTGATTTGGGTAGCCATTTTTTTTGGCACATCACAGCATTAATCTCTCTGGTGACTCAACAAATTTAACAAAAGATTGGAATTATGTCACTTACTTGAAGAATAAACTATATTCTCTTTTTTGTTGTTTAAGGAGCTATCATCATTTTTACCTTCTTTCCCGAAGTTCTGGTCTCCAATGATTTAGCATAAATTAGAGGCACAGGGGATAGAAAGTGTTTTGAAACCAAATTTTGTGAAAACTCAAAGTAATATCGTGTGCCTGCATATGAGACAACATATAGATAAACTCTGGTGAAAATCATGATGAATGTGTAGTTCAAAATTGTTACAGTAAAAGGTCCATTTTTTCATCAATCCCCCTCAAACTACCTCCTTTGATTTGAACTCTGTTATGTACTTGGTACTTTCTTAAGCAGTTCAGTTTTCTTTTGTGAGTGCCTCTATTTATTTGTACTGTCACAGCTGCATTTATGTCATGCATTGGTTCCAAAATGTTCACTTTTAATTGTTATTTTGTCTTCGGAGAAGAGCTGTAAGTCATATGATGTCAGATATACCAAATAAGATTATTGAGCAGATGTGATGTTTTTATTTGGCAGAAATTGCCATAAACACAAACTGTAAACTTTTTAAAGTAGCAAGTATGATTAGATAAATGAGTTCAAAGCAAGAGAGTTATTTTTAGGGTAATAATGACAGTGTATCTTTTACTGAATTAATTTTATTTTTTAAACATTCCCTACATTTTGATTACACGTTTGATATTGAAACTTGTTTATTTATTTCTACATCTAATGTTACAAAGAAAAATATAGTATTGTTGAAAAAACTTCTGCCATGGACTTTATATTTCATTTTATATTTATGTATTTGGCCAAATTACAAACTTTTAATACAAATACCTCAGATTCACTTTTGAAAAACCATGTGATAAGACTCAATACATTACAGTACCATCCTCCTGCATAAAACTTCATCTGGATTTCTTCCTCCAAGGCAAGTTTTCCCAATCTTGTGCTAAGTACTATGAAGATCAGAAAAAGATAATACAGTGCCGTAAACTAGACTAATCAGTTATTATCTGAAGCTAGAAATAATTCAAATAAGTTGCAGAGTAAAGATAAGCAAAATATTGGTCATCTATAAAATGGGATTCTATGTAAAGAAAGGAAAAAGAAACCCTGCCTACCTAAAAATGTAATTAGTCTTTCCTCCTCTCATCATTGCTTCACCCATTCATTCAAAGATAATTATTCAATTCCCTATCAGATTCTAGGATCTGCAACTTGAATATTCAAAATTTTTATTAATTAGAACAATGAATATTTCTTAATGAGTAAATGCTGAAACTTAAAACTTCCTTTGTGTTATCCACTTACTTCCATGAATAACTGGTTTGGTTTGCAGAGACTTCATTCTTTTATCAAGAAAACAGACAAGATTTATAGGAAAAACATCAGTACTTATTATTAGTATGAATAATATTATTATTCTATCAGTTAAAGTAATTTATAATCACTATATATTTAGAAGATATACATATGGAATCAGAAAACGTATCAGCTTATAAAATGTAGTTTACTGATTAAAAGTCAGTAAATTAAGACTTGCAGATTGTAGGGATTGAATCTAATGTGGCAATGGCATACTTAATCTGGTAACCAGAAGGAAACGTCATTAGACTATTGCATATTGTCCTTTCAAGGGCATGTAACAACATATTGTACTAACAAAGATGACTGTGATATAGCTTAATGACTCAGTAACCCTGTTCCTGGGAATTTGATGCCCTCTGTGTGGCTGGGACTTAAAGTTTCCTGTCTGCATTTTACTTTGCTAAACATGCCAAAAATGGTAACTCTTGAAAAAGGGACTATGCTGATTAGCATTGTGTTACTACAACAAACACTTGAGGTAGTCAACTCATAAAGACAAAAGATTTATTTAGTCTCAGCATTTTGAAAGGTTCAGGCCATGATTAAGTGACTCTTTCATTTGGCTCATAGTGAGGCTGTAACATCATGACAGGAACTACAAGAGATACAAAGAATTGCTCATGTTATGGCAAAATAAAGAAAGGAAGGTGGAGGTCCTTTGAGAGAATGCTCCAGTGGCCAGAAAACCTCTCCCAGGGGTCATCCCTGAAATTATCCAGCAAGGTAGGCAATAAACTGACATGTAGGCTTTGAAAGCTGATCTAGACCCAAATTATAATAAAGACTATATCTACCAATTTGTGTACATAGAACTCCCTTTCCGATAATCCCCCAGTTCCATGGCATACATGTTTCTTTGTCTAGTAAATTACTCAGATTGAAGGTTTGGCTTTGCAGGGAAAGATCATAAGTTAAATTTTATGTGCTTTGATGTCCAGGTATCTTGAGACACTACAATGAAATTGTCTAGTAATCCATCATATATAAGTCGGCAGCTCAGTGGAGGGATTTGAACTAGAGATAGATGTTAAAAGTCTTGTTAATTGGGAGAGATTATTAGCAGAGAACATAGAACAAGAGGACAAGAGAGTAGTCTTGAGACTAATCTTGATATAGTTCTGATAGAGACCTGTTAGAGGAGAATGAACTCATTAAGAATGCTATGAAGGGCAAGTCAGAAGCAGAAAGGAGATTTTGAAAGGAGAATTTGATGTCCAGAGAAGGAAAAGAGGAAACTTTCAAAAAAGGATGGATGATTTAATGGATATAAGTGCTAAGAGTGAGAATCAAAACTCATACTGCAAAAATATATGTGACAATATAAGCAAAACTTTTAGACAAGGAGAACATAGTAACCATTGTTTGTTTTCTGTTATTTGGTTTTGGATACCTTGTAATACGTTCATTCTTTGGCTTTATGCTATCTTATTATGTTTGATACTATAGTGTATGAAGGTATACTTAAATATTTCAAGGAAAGAGACTCTATGGTAGCTACTGTTATGTCAGGTTGTCTTGTGGTGAAACACTATGTTGCCTAAATTTTTCTGTTCTGATCTGCTTTGTTATATCCTCTTTTATCTTAATCTTTTTAAAATAAAAAAATATACATGTGCTTTGGGGATACTGAGGTTTCTCATAAGTATAGGCAGTCCTTATTGTTAATTTTTGACATTCTTGTAAATTTGCCCTCAAAATAGTATTTGAGATGTCTTCATGGTAATGTAAGAACATGCACACTACAGAAAAAAACATCTGATATGCATGTTTTCAGCTGAGAAAAAACAAGATAACACTCTGCCTTCTTGCTCCTGCATTAGACATGCCACAGGTACACGTCATTTTCTTGGTCTATTTAGAATCATGTTCTTTGAATTTTTGTGTTGTTTGTTGATTTCCCATTTTAAAACAGTTCCAAAGCATTGGTAAAGTGCTGCCTGCAATTCTTAAACTCAGGAAGAATACAATGGTTCTCATGAAGAAAACTTGCATGTTAAATCAGACTTGCTCTGGCATGAGTTACAGTGCTATTGGCTGTGAGCTCAGGAACACTAAATATGGAATCATTAAACAGACTCACACAGCAGGAGGTTATGCATTGATTGATTGACAAAAAACATGACCACAAGGTTGAAGGAAACTAACTTAGCATTTCTTCTAGGAATATCGTTTCATATTTGCTAATTCAGTGTTCATGTTAGCTTTAGGGAACACAACTACCATAAATAATGTGAATCAGCTAAACATACATAAAATGAATTAACAACACATGGGAAAATATGTTATGTGTTGTCTAATGACAGATAATTTGCTGTCACATTTAGCAATGTATTTTATGTTTTCTATTAAATTCTTCTTGAGATTTAACTTCATTACCCAGTTATTTCTTCTATTATGACCTTAATTTACTTCCAATTCTTTATTAGAACCTGATATTTTTCTTCTATTTAACATTTAGATTTTTTTATTAGTAGTTTGACATTCTTATAATTTTACATTCAGTTTATAGTGAGAGAAAGTATTTTTTATATTTTGTTTTTATATTGGTGGAAAAAGTGTTTCAACACTATTATTGACTAATATTTTATATATTCTAATACATAGCTTTGAAATCCAAAAATACTTTGTGAGTCTTTGTCTTATGAATGCTTTTCAGTAGGGGATAATATACCACATTTTATTCACCATTACCTTTTCTTCCTTTGGATTTCTGTCTTAATAATATACATAGATTAGATTAACTGTCTGATTTCTTAACACCTTAAATTTCTTAACACCTTAAATTTATTTTGTAACCTTTTATTGCTCAGTGTTTCTGACATTTAAAGTTGAAATACAGGTACAATGCTTAAATAATACTGATCCTAATTTATCTAATCATAAAGTGCTGTGGTTTAGCTTTTGACGTGTCTGTTTTAAATAAGCAAATACGAGACACTTAGTATACACTGAAATAGAGAGATGGAGTTGTAAATAGACTTCAGTATTTAGGAGGCTTGTGAGAGGTGCACAGTGACAGGACTGCTTTGGCCTCTTCCAATGGAGCACTCCATAGATGAGCTCTGAACTTTTACCTCAGTCTCCTTTGGAGTACACAGGACATAAAACATGGGCCACTGTATCAAAAGGCACTCTTGAAGCAAGTTTTACAATTTTTAATCCATGTCTATGCTACTTCCCCTATGTGGGAAAGTAATTTATGTCACCAGATTCAGTATTTTTAGGTAGGAAATAAAATGTCAGTGTCCTAAAATATAATAGCTTAAAAATGTATTAGATAATATTTGGAAGTGGTGGCACTTAAGACATTATTAGGTTCTGAATTCAGATTCATTCTAGATTTTGTTTTCCAAGTTATTGTTCTAATAAGATTATTACCTAAGTAATTATATAAATAGATAGGCATAATAAGAAAAATAATCTTTTTAATATTCCTTTTACTTTTTGGACTCTACCAGCCTGAATAGTTACGTATGTGTGATGGAAAAGTCACTCGTGGAACATTTGGTTGCACTTGATCATGTAGAACTTATATTAATTGTGTTTTAAAACAGAGTTCTTGGAAGAAATTTTGAATTTTGTGTAGTAGGAAAGTCTATAAAGCTCTGAAAACAAGCTAGGGCTATTTTCCAGGGAATGATCGTGTATTAGTATCTCAGATGGAAATGTTTTTACCATCATATGTGTCCCTGGAGCCATCCGGATCGCAAGGGATGATGGTTAAGGTTATGGTCTGTTTTCAGTTGAAGGCATAACAGATCAATGTGTCAGATCATAAACACCTATGGGTTGCATAACTTTTTACTTCCATGTTTTCTTCTTCAAATGTAGTACAAGAAAGTATTTTGTAGTTTAGATTGTAAATCTTGAATAAATCAATTTTATAGCATGGTGCTTCCTGGATCTTCTCATTTGACTATCCAATCCATGATTAAAAATTATATGTTCTAAAAGAAGTTAAGACAACTAAACAGCTGCTCTGTTCCCAGAAAGTTGATCTTTAGCATTGTTTTTAATTTACATCAGGTTTGCCATTATTTTCCTTTTATCTGATACACACACACACACACACACACACACACATACACACATACACACACACACACACACCATTATATTCTTTTACACTATTTTTAAAAACATACTTACAAGCTCTTGATTCTATTGTTAGAAAAGTGTTGAGATTCAAAACCATAAAGAACATGCACATATTTTATCTCACAGATGAAAACACATCTGATGTGTTATCATACAGTCATTGTGTATATTTCAGACGAGTTTCCAGTCTATTGACAATAGGATGATAATAAGTAGGTGCTAAATGCAGATTATCTATTTCTCAAATGACAACGAGTCATTTTTCCCCTTTAAAATCATTGTTTCTGTTTGTTTCCTGCAAGCATGAGCTCAGGAAGTGATAAAGTTGACACAGTTGCTGATGGATTTTGCAGTGGTCCATGCCAAGTTGTTTCCTGGTGCCAAACACAATGGGTCAGGAAATATGGCACGTGAACAGAAAAATCTTATTGTTTTAAACAAGTTTTCTCTTTCAGCCTGGCTCTAAGCAAAATTTCCCAGAATATGAAGATATGTTTTCATAATGATGCATGATCCAACAAATGTCCACGCAGTTATCTTCGTGCATAGTTTTCTTATTAACCTAAAACTTTAAAGAACCAAATTACAAAATAATGCAATAAACCCATGACAAGTCTTTTCAGAACAAATGAAATAAAACACTTGGAAAAAAAGATTTGATAAAGTTTTTACTTTACCACAATATCTCAGTGTAATTCTCCTCAACTTGATTTCATTTAAAGTAATATTCTTTTAGTCTACTTGTTAGTGTCATATTTAGGGCACTGGTACACATATATTCACTTTAAAGTCCTTAGAATCTAACAGACATTTTAGATTTTGCTTCTAAGAAAACTTTATAAACTGTTAATTTATCTCTACTTTGTGTAGAACAATTAATGCCAAATAATGACTTTTGTTCTCATTTGTATTTTAATGGTTATTGACTTATAAAAGTATTTTCTTCCTCTCGAAAAATCTCAAACTGTCATGGCTTTTTGGCTGTTCCCTCTAGTCAGTATCAATTTGGCTTAGATACTCATATATATTTTTTTCCAAAGATTGGAATTCAGGCTTTTATGGGAACACTGTAATCAACTCAGTGAAACTGCCAAATGAACGCTTCAAAAATATTATTCATGTTCCATAAGGATCTTTTCAAGTGCAAAAACCACATCATTTATGTGGTGAAGTGCTATAAGGTACATTCTAAAAATCAAATTGGTTGGCTTACATTATTCTCCTCCAATTTCAACTGTCAAGGCTTAAACTGATCATAAACCAGGGGCTGGGAAAGCTGGCCTCTGCTGGGAGAAACTTCAGGCTAACATAGCTATGCTGAAGACGTTAAGGGATTATCCTTTTTAAGTAAATGTGTTCCCTGCATGAGGGTGCTGGGAGAGTTTGGTTCTACCCACTGCTGCGCTCCTGAGTATGGGAAGCTTTAAGAAAACAACAGCAAAAAGCATAGTATTAGGTTGGTCATAGTTCTGTTGCTAAAGCTAAGCTGTAAATCGGAATTAAAAAGATACAGAGTCCCTAATATTTTTCATGAAATTAAAAAAAAAAAAGTGAGGGCATATAACAAAAAATTTCTTTAAAATGAGAGTTACTTTGGAAAGAAGATGATAAACAACACCACCACATGGATTAAATCAATGAGTTGATTTCTGATCAAAGTGTAACTGTCAGTGCACTTCCCACCCAACTTCTACAGCGCAACATTCTTGACTGCAAAAGTACTCTTCAAGTTCAGTAGAAGAAAGGATAATGGATCCACAAAAAAAGATGAAAGAAGATAGAGGGCAGGAAGAAAGCCAGTGAGAGAATGGCACAGATGCACACACAGAGACAGAGAAAGTGGCATTTATATACCCTCTTCTTCTAATAATCTTCTGGGTTTTGTTTGTTTGTTTTGTTTTTCATCTTTGGGGATTTTTTTTTTTTTTTTTTTTTTTTATGCTGGGACCTTGCACTTTCCAAGGAGGTGCTGTGCCTCTGATCCATATCCCTGACCCTTCTTCTCCTGTGTCACTGTCAGGTAAGACCTTTTTATTGACCTAACAGTATTGATCACCTGGTACTTATTTATCCCTAGAAATGGCTGAATCTCTACACAGAATTGGATCATCTGGAAAGTAAGGGATAGATAATCTAAATAGACACATTTCTTTCTTTATTTTATCCAAATATGTTCACTGTTAGAAACTTCTACAAGTGAAAGGTAAACAAAATATTTTAAAAATAAGCTAAGAATCATAAAACTCTGGTTGATATTCTCTAGTGAGACAGTGGAATTTGGCGTAGTACAGAATCATCTCAGCTGTGATGGAACTCTAAAGTTGCTTCCAACAAAGTAATATTGCAATGCAACTGTGGGACAGAATTATTATTTGTCCTTCCTTAAGTAGAGACAGATATTTTATTATTTACCTTAATTTAATAAATTCAGCTGAAAACTTGCTACAGGAAACAATTTTTTCCAACAACATAAGATAATCTAATGTCATAAGCTAGATTTTCCTATCATTGTTTTAATAATTCCTTTGATTCTAATCTGTGAAAAATCTGTTGAAAGACTCTCCATCCCTTGAGGCTGGTTGGGAACTGACTCACAAAGTTAAAAGTCAAGTTAGATGTATGGAGAAAAACAGTGAAACTCATAGATCATTTGAATCATTTCACTTTCTTATAATAATCTAATAATTATATTTTATCGAAACTCTAAAATAATAAAAAAATAAAAGACAAAAAATTGCAAAAAACAGTAACATCCAGTTCAAAGCAATCAAAACTAGAATTATTTTTGTTCTCCAAAATAATGGCCATTTCATTTATCATTTTCTGTATTTTGTCAGTGTTTACATGTGATTATTCACTTTTTAATATGAAAAGTTATTATAATTAACTTGTATATTCAATATAATATTTTGTTAGGAAAAAGATATTGCTACTCCTACTGTCTCAAAATGTTCTACTAAGTCTGTGTGCTCTTGAAATCAAGAAAACACTATAATATATTACCATGCAGTTGGAATTATAATCTTAAAATAAAATACATGTAAGAAATTAAGGTATTTTTATGAATAGCTATCTCTGTTATTCATTTGCAATATTACTTCACAAACTGATAGACAGTAATAATTGTTACAGCTGCTTTTCTCACAAACACACAACTATGTGTTTACAGCATTTTTAAAGATAATTCCAGCAAACTGTACAGCCGTTTTCCTGCAAAGCACAGGAATTCATCTGATGGTGGAGATTTGGGTACTTTTTATTTGCCTCACCCAAAATTTTTAAACACAACTGTAACATTAAACAGTGATGTTTTGACATTTCCCTAGTGGTAATTTCCATATAGAAAAAGGAGAGCTGTAGAAGTCCAGATGAAAATGGGCCCTTTTACAAACAAGAAAATTGCTAAAATTATTGAGCTCTGCAAAGGTTTGAGAACACTCTGTATTGCTCAGTCCCCACGAAGGACAAAGTTAGGAAATCCATGAACAAAGCAGAACTCTCGCTTATTACAGTGGAATGACCCAGGCGTGCAGGGATCAGGCTGGAGAAGCTGTGTCTGTTTGCCCCATATTTTAACTTCATTTTGGTGTGCTGACATTTGAAGTGACCCTGATTGGTCTGGAATTAGCCTTCTTATCCTGTGAAACATCTGTACTGTATTGTTCCAAAGGATTAGCTGCCCACTGGGGATTCTGTGAAGTCAGGACAATGGAGGTCATTAAAGGTGCAAACATTTATTTTCCAGCCTCTGCTACAGCGGGGGAAACCCAGGCAGTTGATGGATTTTTTCTTTTCTTTTTATTTCTTTAATCCGAAGCTCAGCATTCTTGCAAATATGACTAAACAACAGCAAACCCAGCTAGACTTGCTACACTGGAACTGATGACTTTAGGAATTTGGAATTATTTACAGACCAAAGGAGAGGACAAAAGAAAACATGAGATTCCAAGTCAAAGCGAGGAGTTAAAAGCAAACTAGAACAAGGCTGTCAAGAACAGAGCTGAGATGAGTTTGAGGTATACAGACCAGGCTTAGCCTCTGGTGTTAGTGCAAACACAAATGTCTCCCTCCTGCAGTTCCCGAAGTTATTTTTACTTTTCACTTGATATACTTAAATTCATCTACTGTCCTTTCCCCAAAATTTCCCAAAACACATTCGGAACTGACAAAACTGTGATATTTGACAGGTAAAATGTGAGATATAACACTGTGCAGAAACAAAATGAATTTTCTAGTGTAAAAGTTGAACTCTGCCACCCCTAAGAAGCATGTATTAAAGTGCTATTTCTCCAGCCCTCAGAATGTGACCTTACTTCAAAGTAGAGTTGACATAGATGTAATTAAAAAGAGGTTATGTTGGGGTAAGGAAGACTGCTAATCCAATATGATCAAAGTCCTTACAACCAGATAATCATGTAAAGAGGCAGAGTGAGGATGCTGTGTGATGATGTAGGAGGAAATGGAAGTTATGCAGCCACAAAGAATGCCAAAGACAAGCCACCGGAAGGTAAGACAAGGTAAGGCAAATTTCCCTTCCAGCTTTCATAAGATGTAAGGCCCTACTGCCCATTTGATTTGACATTTCTAACCTCCATGGCTGCATGATGCTAATTCCCTTGTGTTAAGCTCACTTTGTGTTATTTTTGTTTTATTGAAAGCCTAGAAATGTAGCACACTGATTATTTGTACAATTAATAAAAGTGGTACTGACATAAACCTGACATGGGTTCAGGTTTCTTAACTGGAACTAATCTGCCAATACATCACCTTACCTTGGAAATTGTTCTGCTAGGGATCAATGGATGAGTATGATAGATCTGATAACCAACAAGAATATCATATTCCAATTTTGTCTTGATGCTAAAGAGCATTTATTAATGTTCCATACACTATTCTTCTGTGAAAATATTAGCTTGCCAATTTAATAAAATTGACTAATTTTGCACTCTATGAGGTACGTGATTTAAATGCCAATTACATTTACTTTGCATTCTTTTTCTGCTTGTGGGTGGTGACATTTTAGTGAGTATTAAAATCCATGTAATTGGTAAGTACACTACTCTACAAAATGAAGAAACCCAGCAGAATGAAACAGAATAGTAATTAGTAAATTAGTTTGTATATGCTGCAATTACTACTTTGAAAATAGTGGAAAATATTTGTGACTATATGCACATATGTGGGGCAAAATGTATATACATTGCAAGTTGTGATATAAAATATTTATCATTGTCAATCAGAGAGAAAAATATTGGAAAGCTGTAATTATATTCCGATATCTACAATAACTAGGGTTAGGTTAATGCAATGTTTTATAGAAAGCATTGGTAATGTACCCAGAATTCCTAATATGTTTATTAATTTTAGAAATCATAAACCTTCATGGATTTGTGATGAGATAAAAGGTTCTATAACAGCCAAAATCCTGTTTCTTCAGTCACAGGGCTTGCCAAAAAGTTTTAAATATGAAATTTTGTATTTGCTTGTTATTCATGCTGCTTGTTCTTGGAACAAAAGGGCAGGCAATGGTGTTAGAATAAATATTTTCAAATTTTGAATACACAATATTCCTAAACAAAATGAATACTTGTAAAAAAAAAAAAAACTAATGTAGATAAACAGTGTGACGAAAATTTGCAAAAGAAAATATCCAGAAATCAACATTTAAATGTGCTACTGTTCAACTAGATAGTCTCTTGCACCTAAAGTGAATCACTTAATTTTTATTACTGAAAGGTTATCAAAGACAAAATGATAGGCTAGTAGCTCAGAGAAATAAAGTATTTCAATCAACCACATCAGAAGAAAAACTGGATCCATTTAAGTATTCTGATTCTCAGATTTGTGATTCGAAACAAGCATTTCTTTCTTATAAAGCATCCCAAATCTATAACTTTTAAACATGCAAATTACTAAACACGTAAGAATAAATAAAGAATTTGAATAGAATTATACATAATGCATAACAATCAAATTAACAGTTAAAATTCCTAAAGAGAACAAATAGGTCTCAGACGATTTCAGAGGAATGTTCTACAAATATTTAAAGAATAAACAATATCAATCTGCACAGAATCTTTCAGATATAAAGAGGGACTACATCACAGCTCACTTCAGAAAGACCATTATTAGTCTGATACCAAAGCTACAACAGGAAAAGACAGGGAAACTATTGACCAATAACATAAATGCAGAATTTTTAATATTAACAATCAGAATATTGTATCATGTCAAAAGAGTTACATTTCATGCATGAATGAGACTTACAGCAAAAATGCAAACTTGTTTCGAAGTACAAAAGCTGCTTAAATAGTAAGAAAATAAACCATCATCAATCACAAAATTATTTCAACAAATTTATTAATCATAAGGACAAATCCAAAATTCATTTAAAATAAAAAAAAAAATTCTCAGCCAAGTAGGTGTTAAAGGAAACCTCTTTAACTTGATAAAAGTACCTTGATAATAACCCAACAGTCAACATCATATTTAATGAAAGAAAAAGATAACATCACAAGGAATGCTAAACGTCTTCTCTTGCCATTTATATCTAACATTGTACTGAAAGTTCTCGTTACTGAATTTGGGCAATAAAAAGATATTAAAGCCGTATATTTGGAGAAAAAATTGGTAAAACTGATTGTTATTATGGATATCATTGTTAAAATATTATGGAATCAGTGAAGTTCCTGGTTGAATTAATCAATCATTTCAAGAAGGTCACAACATAAAAGATCAATACAGAAAAATAAAAAGAACACTAGATATATAGGTATTTTATTCTACATAAAAGAATAAAATATCATTAAATAAATTTTAACATTTCAATAACGATAGCACTGAAAATACTTATAATTCAATTAACAAAGTGTAAGGTCTCTACATTAAATATTATGCAGCATTGTAAAGAAATGTTAAATATTTAAATAAAGAAACATTCAATTTTTTATGAATTGGAAGAAGAAACTTTTATGAAGACAGTATTTTCAAAACTTTTCTATAGAGTAAGTCAAAAATCTTATAATCCAGAGAAAATTTAAATAAAATTTGAAGCTTGTTCCAAGAATTTTTATTAAAATGAGACAGAAACTAGATATACAAAGCAATTTTGAAAACAACAAAGTGTATGAGCCGCAGTATATGATTTCACATATTACTAAACAGCTAAAGAATGAAAACAGTGACTATTGCTATGTATAAAGGTATACAAATCAGTGGAAAAAAATAACATCTCAGATAAACTCTTACATTTATGGTCAACTAACCTGTAACAGAAATGCTAAGGGATTTCAGTGGGGGAATTTTCAGCAAATAATCTTGTGACAATAAATGGATGAATGTACACACCTCATTCCATATATAAAAACTGTTCATATAGTTAAGTTTCACAAGTAAAATCATGCAAGATATAAATAAAATAGAAAACTTTTGTGATTTTTCACTATGTAAACAGCATGTAAAGTAAACATCTCAATCATAAGTCATATATCAGATATCATCGTGTGTTGTATATTCCAAATTGCGAAAACAAGAGTTTTGAATGTTCTCATCATCCAGAAGAATAACAGACAGTTACTGTGATGGATACGCCAGTTGCCCTGATCTGATCATTGTGCGCAGATTCTGTGCGTGCACTGAGATCTCACACTGTGTTCACTCAAACTGTATAATTACTTTGTAGCTGTAAAAATAGAAATTAAAATTAAGAGTATCGGCTTCAATGAGTCATTAGGATGCTATTATAGTAACTAAGGGATATTAGGGCAACATGGGTTGATGATAATGATTTTTTTTTTCTGAAGAAATAGGGCAAAGTTTATGTTTTTCAGGAATAGAAATGGTTATGGAGCGCGATGTTTATATTCTCTTGGAGACAGCAGCCATAAAAGCCTTGAATGCATTCAAAACACCAACTCTTAAGAATAGCTCAGGGCCGTGAGTGGAGAAAAGAACAAGTCCAATATTAAAGCATAGCTGGGAAGGAGTCTCAAATAAATGGGGAGTTCGAAGACATTCACATATACCCAGGCTGAATTCAAACTCATGTGCTTCAAGCAATGAGATTTGAACATCAAATGAATCCTAGTTTCTGGAGAAAAAGGAATTGGCAGAAGAAAAGGGGATAAGACCAAAGTGTTCATGTGAAATAACATCAGTAACATCTAGCTCTTCTACGGCATGAATTTCTTAGGTGTTCATTACCTTCAATCATCTTTTACATGTAGTTTACACATCTCCTGGAAAAATAAAATATTTATCAATATAACATGATAAATTTGCTATGATTAAACATGCAAATATTCTAACTTTTGTTTACATACTATCAAAAACAGTACATAACATTATTATTCACTTTTAATCCATGGGGTTGAATTTGTGCATTTCGTATTTATTTACTTATAATGTAGGTTTACTTGCAGCATTTGGAAATGAGAAAAAAAGTAGAAAAGTTGGAGTGTGTTTAATGACAAATTTCATTTTGCAGTGTATGAGCAGGGAATTGTAAAATATTGAAGAGGTTTATTCAAAAATGGAAGTTGAAAATAATCTATTACAGTCTTTTGTGCAAAGTCGTTCAAAAATTGCATTGTTATTTTTCAGTATTTACTGCATGGCTGTCACAGTTTCAGGGCACACAATCATTCAAACAAGGCAGGGTTCTTCTGATATTAGTTCTGTTTCGCAGGTAATTCACAAAACTATTCAGCCCTGTGTAAAATAAATACAAGGAGAAATCAGCATTTCAATGTCTTATCAGATTGTTTTCAAGAAATTTCACAACAACCCTTATGTAGTCATTGGCAACTTTTAAATCACACTTGATATTCAGAACACACACATTTCTTCCCCAAACACAGTCACATACACACTGTCACATAATTTAGGTGAAAAAAAAGACTAGAATGGCAGAATTTCTCTATCTGATCAGGCAGGTAGGTTTAAAAGAGGCAGGGTCCAGACACCTAAGACTAAACCTAAGAATCATACTGTTGGTTTAGCAGAAATGTATTTTCGCCTACTGTGATATCTTCTGTTAATACCAGTGGTTGGAGAATTATTCTCTTACCCACCCTTGCAACTTCGCACATTTGTGGAAAAGCTCAGGAGTCAGATGGCTGTCTGCCTGGTGGGCTTACTGAGAAGGCTTCCCCCTTCATGGAATTCTCCATATGAATGAGAACACTTGTTTCAGGATAGGTAATGCCCTGGTCCAGTCATACACTGCAGCACCATTTCTTCTTAAAGGCAAACATTCCCCTTGCCATCCCTTCCTGACTAAGGGGAAAAGAAAAAAAAAAATATTTTAAACATGTAAAGAATGCTTTTAATTGACACAGGTAACCTTCATTTGTTGAAACATTACTTCCTTTTTTTTTCTTCTAAAATATAAAAGGCAGTGTTTCTTGGTTCAGTTGTGAGTGATGCTGTCTGGTTAGGGGGGACTCGGACATGTCTGGGGAGATTTCTGACTGTCAGGTCTGGGAAGCAGATGTGTTACGGCATGTAGAGGATAGAAGCTCTGAATGTCACTATACATCCCATATTGCATGCAATGAACACGAAAATAATCTCATTTTTCATGATTTCACCATTTCAGCTTTGATCATTCTACAAAATGGGCTCTCATGTTGTAGGGAACATTGCTATTAAGGGAGAGTGAGGATTCATCAAGCATTCACTTCATTTGTGTGACAACTATGTTTTCTTGCCAATAGTCTGTCATAGTAGGCATATGTGTAGAGAAGCCTCAGGCACTAACTTTCAGCACTATGATGAAGCTTTTAGGTCTCAGTTTTTCATTGACACTATTGATATTAAAGATCTGTTGTTTATTTCTTACTGGTGCTGTTATTTGCAGTGTAGGATGTGCATCTGCACTCGGGAATTTTGCCAGGGCATAAATGACTTATTTTCCATTTAAATTATATTTGGCCCTAAAATTCAATGACTCTATCCTAAAAAAAAAAAAAAAAAAAAAATATGACCGGTGCCTTGAATTTTTATATCTGTTTTACTCACCTATTCATCCTTAAGGATGTCCAGTCTTGACTGTTCACACATCCCTTTCCTAAGGTTGCCTGCTCTAGCCTCTCACTGCAACTGTCCTGTCCACCTGCGGTCTGCACACTTCACATGCTGTGGCCCAAGGAATTCCTCCACCTCTGATGAGCACGCGAGAGCTCATGAAACATGTTGGCTAAGTTCAAACTCCTCTGTGGATGTCAACATTGCTCCGCTTTCCTCAGTGTCTCCTCAGAATTGTCAAGTTCTTTAAGCTCCTGATGTGGCTCCATATGTTCTCTGGCCTCCTATACACCTTTAATGTTTTCCTTTTACCCAGTCACCACTCATTTTTCCACATTCTCCACACTCCTCACTAAAAAAGACAGTTGCTGAAATTTTCTATCCTTAGAAGTCACTCAAGTCCTGACAAAAGGGGAAGTTTTTGTATAAAATTGCAATGATATTTAACTTCTTTTTAAAATTTTGTTAGTATATTTTCACAACGTAAATAATTATATTTGGGGAGCAATTAGTGCACATGCAAATTGCCAATTTATCATTTTACTCTCTTCTTTTTGTCTCTCTCCAGATTCCCTTCCTATTCACAGAGTCTACCTCTCTCTTTCTCACCATTTATTTTATTTTTCCCTTTAAATTGTTTATATTTTGGATTTCTCTTGTTAGAGAAATCAGGAGATATTTAACCTCCTGAGTGTGGTTGACTTCACTTTTATTTCTGCTCTCAGAATCTATTTATTTACAGACAATTGACTCAACTTTGCCATTCTTTATGCCTGAGTAGTAATCCATTCTACTTCTGTACTACATTTTCATTATTCAGCTATAGATAACAGAACAGCTACTACCATAATTTAGATGTTGTGAATTGTGCTTTGATGGGTGTAAGCATAGTTACGTCTGTACTGCTGCATGTGATAAAAAGATACCCATAAGAGGTATAGTTGAATCAAATTAAATATTTATTTATAATTTTCTGAGGAATTATCACACTGCTTTCCATGGATATTCTCCTACTTTATATTTTTATCAACAGTGTAAGATGTATACTTTTTTCCTGCAACCTTATTGTCATTGATTGGTTTGGTTTTTTTAGTCTTTGATAATAGCCATTCATACTGGAGTAGCATGAAATCAGTGTTGTTCATATGGTCAACGATTCTGCACCTGGTTTTATGTACTTATTGGTCCTTTGTATGTCTTCTTTGGAGAAATGTCTATTTTTTTCAACTGCAATTTTTGAATGAGTTATTTATTTTTGTAGGGTCTAATGTTTTGAGATCTTGTTATATTCTGGCTATTGGTCCTCTGAATAGTAGCTGGCAAAAATTGTTTTTCCATTATGTAGGTTCTTCATCTGTGGCTGCCCTTTATGGAAGGGAGATTTTAATTTGCTAGAAGCCCACTTGTTGATACTTCTGCAATTTGGATTTGATTTAGAAATTCCTTTCTAGTCTATACCTTCTAGAACTGTATCAATTTTTGAATTGAATTTAATGCATTGTTAGAAACATGTATTTGGATTCATTCTTCCCCACATTTAAAACCAGTTTTTCTAGTACCATTTAAGAGACTTTTATCTAGTGTTTGTTACTAGCCTCTCAGTAAAAAATCATGACTGAGGGTGCTTGGGGTTGTTTTTGCATCTTCTGTTCTATTTCGTTGCTCAACAAGCTTGTTTTTGTGCCACGACCATATTGCTGCTATTACTGTGGATTTGTAGTGTAACCGTAACTTCAGAACTGTAATGCCTCCTGTTTTGCTCTTTTTGATCATGGTTGCTTGGGCTATGCTTGGTCAATCTCTTCTTAGTCCATATAGAATTTAGAGTTCATTTTCCAGTTCTTTGAAAATCTTGATGGTATTTTGATGGGAATTTCATTACATCAGCATATCATTTTTGGTGTATTGTTTTTGCCATTTCAACTTCAAAGGATGCCTTTCCTTGTTCTGATGCCTACTAAATCTCTTTGCTCAGAGGAATATAGTTTCCATTATAGTTATCTTTCACTTCCCTAGTTAAATTAATTCCTAGGCACTTAATTTTTTGACACTGTGGTGAACAGAACTTACTGATTTCTTTTTCAGAGTTCAGTGGATGAATGCTATTAATTTTTCTGTGTTGATTTTGTAACCTGACATTTAGCTAAATTTGTTTATTATCCAAATACTCTACTTGTAGAATTGTTTGGAAGTATTATGTAAAAAGTCATGTTACTTATAAATAAGGGTAGTTTAGTTTATTACTTTCATATTCAAATCCCTGTTTATTTCTTTTCCTCGCCTAATTGTTACAGCTAAGTTTACAAGTAGAATGTTGAATTGGCAAGATAAGAACCTTTGTCTTATTCCTGAATGTAAAAGAAATATTTTTGGTCTTGCTTTATTTAGTATACAGCAGGTATTGAGTGAGTCATAAATGGTTTTTTCAGTTTCAATTGAGGTCTTTTTATATGAAGGTTTTTGTTTTTGTAACGACGGATTCAGGATTTTGTCAAAGACTTCTTCATCTATTGAGATGCTCATGTGACTTTTATTTTTACTTCTGTCTATGTGATATATTATATTGATTGATTTATCCATGATGAGCGATCCTTGAATCTCTGGAATATAGCTTAGTTGAATATTATATAATATTTTTAATGATTTGCTGCATTGCATATTGTTGAGCACTCCATCTATGTTCATTAAGACATTTGGTTTATTATTTTCTGATTTATTTTCAGGTGTTGGTAGAAGAAGAATGATAGACTCAAGAAATGAGTTTGACAATGTTTCATTTCTTTCATTTTCAAGTGGCATTACTTCTTCCCTAAAATTATTGTAAAACTTAGTGCAGTCCTGGACCATATTAAATTGGTAGATTTTTTATTACTGCCATAATTTCATTATCTATTATTGGTATATTGCAGATTTTTATATCTTATTGTTTCCTTTTCTTTAAGACTTGAATGTATCTATGAACTTACTGTTTTCTTCAACATTCTCCAATTCATTGGAATATGAATATGGAATATGTTTTCAAATAGTTGCTTAAAATCATTGGATATTGGCAGTGTGTGTTATGACTTGGACTTTTCTAATTACATTGATATGAGTATTTTCTTTTCTTTTTCGTAAATTTTGATAAGAATTTATCGATATTTTGTACCCTTTCAGAGAAGACATTATTTAAATCATTGATCTTTGATATGTTTTTATTCTTGATTTCAATTATTTCTGTTCATGTCATTCTAATTGATTTTTTCCTACCATTTTTGCATATGGATTACTGTATTTTTCTACAAATTTGAGGTTCATGATGAAGTTGTTTATTTGATTTTGCTATATTTTTCTAAAATAGGCACTCATAACTATGAATCTCTGCCTTAGAAATGACATCATGATATTTCATAAATTTTAGTATGTTGAGCTACCATTCTCTTTTCATTCTTAAAAAATAGTCAAAATTACAGAACATAGTAACAAGAGGAGCTGAAGCTAGGTAATATAGCATAGAGTGCTGATGAAAATATGAAAGGGGTTATAACTTGGAATAGTAGTTACTTATGCTTGTTAGTAAGGCAGAAATATAAATGCTAACCTTGCCAAATTTATACCATATACATTTTTTCTATAATACAGAAGACAGAGAAGAAAGTTGTTCTCAGTAGAATGATCTAAAATACAGTTGTAACTTATTCATACAATGTGCTGTGATTCACTTCATCAATAGACATGAATGACTTTTCAAAATATAAAGTACATTTTTAATAGTAAAATTTGACTGAAAATTTTCAAAAGTAATTCATTGAATAAAATTCACTTCACAGAATAAAAATGACTATGAGTCAATTTTATGCAAAATTTAACAATACATTTTATATACACACACACACACACACACACACACACACACACCTATATATATGTACATGCATTTCTACTGTTAACTAAGTTGACATATAGAGGAAAATATTTTTTAAAAAAGATAAGAAACTTACTAATCCACAAAACCCAGGTGGTTATTTCGAGCAGAAAGTACAAAAAAGTAGTTAGAGAAGAACATATTGAGGGCCTTAACACTTCTAGAAAATTCTATATCTTAAATTATGTAGTAAAATATTTAGGTTTTTGGCTTATTCTTAAAGTCCCACATGCAAAAACATGCATAAAATTGTTTACATGTTATTGTATATAACAAAATTAAAAGTCAAATGCTAGGAGGCCAAATGTAAGTAGAGCATTGTGGTCAATTTTACAATTGAAAGAAGCTGTTCAGTGTTTTTTGTTTGTTTGTTTTTGGTTTTTTTTTGTTGTTGTTGTTGTTTTGGCCAGAAGCGGTGAGGAAGTGAGAAGAAAACACAAATCCATAGAAAATTACTGTTAAAAAGAATGATTGTTAAAAAGACTGACTCTCTTATGGATCCTAAAGAAAAATGTACTCTTAAAAAGAAATTGAATTCCTAGAAGTCTATAGGTTAGTAGAAACAAACTTAGCTTTTCTAATCAAATTCATGTCAAATATTTTTGGAAATTAGATGTCACAGAACTCAAAAATCTTACTGGGATAAGTCATTATCTTTCTGTTCATGCCTTTATTATAATTCTTACATAAATTGTACATTACAATGCAAAATCATGTTTGATTTCTCTCATGGATCATTAATTCTTTGAGAAGAGGGAAAACATTATTGTCATAGCATTCAGAAATGTGTCTTGAATGTTTACATAAAATTTTAAATTATGGGACTGACCTTGAAAAAATAAGACAGAACAAGAGAAATATATCAAAATAGGGAATAAATAAATGTATTTTTAATCTTTCTGATGTTAGGCAAACCTGATTTCACATGCTAGATTCAAAGGACTTTGCATTACTTCCTAATAAAATATATGCTTTCAAGATACATTTTGTGTAAACATTTCAAACATAATATTATGATTCACAATTGTTCAATATTTATTATTGAGAGTAAGTTTTTCTTGACATCAATTTAGTTGAGGTTTTAAATAAGTCAGTCACCCTAAAGTTCAAGAGCTCGACTTTAACATTCTGCACTTAGTTCTTTTTTGAGCAGTGTTTTTAGGAAAATGCCTAAAAATTTATCAAGACTGCATATTTGCATTTGTTACTCTACTAACTGGCAGCAACTGTAATCACAACCATAATGATTAGCATGTATAAAAATAGAGAATTACAGTCTACAGTCCTTGATTATATGATTGTTAGGATTGTCCTCAAAGTTTTTATGTTTAGACTTTTTTCTAAGTGGTCTATGAGCTTTATCTCATTTATGAGTAACACTCTTTTGCAGATCCACAATTTTTGTGTTTGTCTTGCTCAACAGCACACAGATAACACTGGGTGGTGCCACTTGGGAGGCAGAGCCAGGAGGATCTTTGAGGCCAGCCTGGATGACATTGTGACTTCAAGACCAGCCTGAAATCCATAGTGAGATTCTGTCTCAAAACAAGCAAACAAGAAACAAATACACAGATAAGAAGTGGTGCAACTTATTAGCAATTAAGTATCACAAATTAATGGACCAGTTGTACTACATCTCAAATTGTTAAAGTAATCACCCCAAACAACAGAAATTTGTAAAAACAGGGATGGATTTAAAGGCTCCACATGCAAATTTACGGAAATCAGTATCCCATTACAGAAAACAGGAGCTAGTTCTCTACCAGAGGCTTTTATTACATGTTCAAAAAAAAAAAAAAAAAAAAAAAGAACATGATATCAAAAAGGTTTATATAATATTTTACTGAGTTAATTTAAAAAAATATTTCCTAAAATAAAGATAACTTGGCATGATATCCTGTACATGGTTAAATGCAGTTGAAGTATTCTATTTGGTATGATTTTAACAAGTGTTCCATATCTGGTTAGATATAAAATGATATAAAGACATCTGAAACGCATATCACATGAGGGATAGTTGAGACAATTTGAAGAACTTCACAGTAAAGAATGTTTGGTTGTATATAGCTTTTTTTCTCTAAAGAACTGTGGACACATAGAAAAGGGTAAGTGTGGCATTCCATATAATTCTCCTTGCAGAAATGTATCCAAAACTTAAAATTTAAACTAAGTTGCATTTACTCTCAATATGCTAAACCACTCAAATGGCATAAACAAATCAAAGATATATTCCAAGGGTTCTGACCAAAGCTAGATGGGCAATTATCAAAACAATTATACTGGTCATTTCTATGGAGTGGGATGTTGAAATCTGATGAACTACAAAGTGATCAGTTTCTCAGGTCAACTCCAAATCTTCAATTTAATGAAAAAAATTATCACTTCTCTTCTCAGTTTATTTCTCACTACTTAAATAGAATTATAGTCCAATTTAAAGTGACTTACAACTCTTTACATGACAAAACCATCTTCCATATAATATATCCCACGAGAGATAAGAGGAATAGCCTACATTTTGTTTTTCTAAGATAAATAATTTAAAAATCATATAACATGTTCATGCAATGTTCTACAAATAGAATATCACTTGTAGACTTAATATTAGGTGCCTAAAATATAAATTATAAAATTTTATTTAGCAGCAAAACCCTAAAGGTGAATTATTTATTTTGATGTTCATTTTGAAATGAAATATTGCAAATATTGCCCATTCACAGAAAAGATATAGCCTACTCTGAAGTCTAGGGTGTACTGCATGGAGACAGAGGCAATATTCAAATTTCCTGCTTTTGCAAGTTTGTTCATCTAATTGAGCATTGTGTCTCCTCATGGGAGATATTTAACCTGCACCATTCTCTATTGCAATTCATCATTAAAACAAAGATTAACTGCTTATCTCAACCAAACCCCAATTTTCCCAGTGCTACCTTTTGCTTAATTATTTTCCTTTATAAAAGCAACAACATGAGATTTAGTGTGTATGAGAAAAAAATCCATTAGGTTAGGAATGAGTAAGATTATGTCTGAACAGTCTTCATCATAACCTAGTCATGTCACCCTCCAGCATAATAGACAATGTTTTGCCATCTGGATAGACTATTGTGGAAATTGCACACATAGCCTATTTACCAACAAAGACATGGAGTAACCTGTGTTTATCTTGTTTAATAATTGTTTTTGCACAGTGAGCTAATTCCTGAGGCCAAGGAGTAGTGAGGAAAGGCAGGACCCTGGAAAATTCCACTGATTGGAAACTCGAGCGGGAAAACATTTTATAAATGTGAAATATGAGCCCCTCAGAAACTTATTACTTAAGATCTTCTTTATACAACACAGTGTTTGGAATGCGGGAAATACTTGGTAGGTTTGTGTTCTTGGTATAAATTAAAACAACTAATCTCCAATTAATTCTGATATCAGTATTATTATCCCTAATGTACTCATAAGAAAAATTAGATTGAGAGGTAAAATCAATAGAATCAAAACTAAAACTCAGGTTACCTGTGTAATGTTTGTAATGAAATGTATTACTAAGGTATTGCAGGTACTACACATATATGTAGAACGAAACTTGAAACCAGTACTACTATCCATAAAAACATTAATGAAAGAATTAATAGATAACAAATTCATTACTAAGTATCATAAAATATAAATAAGCTAAAAGAAAAATTCCATGTAACTTTGTTCAAGTTTTAACCACTAATATTTCAATAATCATTTCATACACTTCAGATTTTCAGCTTTGTATTCAGAAAAAACTATAATTTACTTGTTTGATCATCCAAGTTTAAGATTAGTCTCAGTGGAAATGAATTTTGCATTAAAAATAATAAAGCATCCCAATGGAGTGCGTTTACTTTCATTGAGTAATTTCAAGATCACCTAGGTCAGTCGCATCATAGCTGTTTTCTCTTTAACCAGATTTCTTTCTTCTTTTCATAGGTCTTTGAGATTTTCCCAATTTCTCATTTCTTCATTTGTGAAGTGAAAGTCTTCAACCAGAAATGACCCTTCTGAGTTTCTGATGAGCAAACAGTCTTTCTATGGCATGAGAAGTTTGCACATGTTATTGGTTAAAAACTTCTTTCTGCCCTCAGCCTCTTTGGTTTGTCTTCTATTGATTCTCACTTTAAGTGGGCCTCCTATGAGAGCCTAGGCTTATAATTACTAATTATCCCACACTGGCAAAGTGATTCACCACTTTTGTTCTGTTCCTGGATGTAAGCTGTACTTTAATTATGGCTGTTTATTTTCCATAGAGGATAAAATTTAAAGTATTGAAAAGTGGCAGATACCAAGAAAATGAAAACAGGCAAGTCTTATTTGAAGTGTGAATACCTAAGAGAGTGTAAAGACATTACCTTTAAGGCAGTCAAAACTTGAATCATGCACATGTGCTATTTGACTGTCCAGTAGATAGAAAACTTCTACCAAGCCACCTTGAATGCTTCAGCAGAACACAGCATTTGCAAAAACTCTAAGGCTTCTTGGGTTTCTATATTTTGCACAGATCTCACAATTGAGTAATGGATTTTGAAATAAATACAATATTCTCTATCCCATTTTGTATGATAAATATATTTGAATAGAATTACTGTGTATCACAAGCATATTCTAATAAAAAATGACTTAAATGAGATAGTTAAATAATAAATTGAGAAAGATGATTTATGCTCCTGAAGATGAAGATAACACTCTAGAAATAAAGAAAATGTTCTAGAAAGAAATGTATCCTATTAGCAATTTATTTCATGCTTTTTACATAAGTGTAAATTCTTAATGATTCCATAAAATCTAAAATTTACAATTCTATGACCAGTCAAATTTAGGGGTATAGTGAAATCTCTCTCTCTCTCTCTCTCTCTCTCTCTCTCTCTATATATATATATATATATATATATATATATATATATATATATGTATATGCAATACATACATGTTAACACTAACACACGTATTACATAAAAAGTATATGTATACATATGTAATGTGTCATTATGTATTTAAAATAATATTTTCATTAAGGAAGGCGAGTCATCTGTCTAATTAAGGACTAATGAGATTTGGCTGACTTTTATGGTAATTAACCTTATATTTACTTTGACAAGTAATGCTAATAATTTTCCAACTCTGATGTTTAAATTACATGATGATAGTGCTCAATGGAGCTGCTTCTACCAGATCAATGATGACATTTGCAGGTTGACTGCTCTTATAAATGAATTGGGGGAGTACGGGAAGTGATAAGGCTGAAGCAGTACCAAAATATCTCAGTGGCACAGCAGCATGGTGCTTTCCTGGCAAGCACAAGACTGTGAGTTTGATTGCTGGAATGAAAAATTTCTTCTAGGATTTGGAGAAAAAGTGAGTCTTTTATCCAGAAACGTTTTAAAGAAAACAAAATTAAAACTCCCAGGCACGTTTGATCACACAGCTATCATTGTATCACAAAATAGTGCACATAATCTGGAAAACAATGAATAATAATGTCACAAACAGCCAATAAATTAGCACAAATGATCATTATGGGTGACACTAACACTTTGTTAATGAGGTATTAAAGAAGCAAGGAGGGGCTAGAGATTTAGAGAGAGAGAAAGTCAAAGAACAATTCTCAATTCTTTTGGGAGAGTGAAGCACAGAGGAGATGGAAACTTGGGTGTTTTCTTTTTTTTTTTTCATATTTCTAACCTTGCCAATCGTGCATCCCTTAAAACTTCTTTTTATATATTCAAGCTGTCCTCATTAATGCCCATAGTTTAATACTGAAGTCTACACACATGGATTGCTAACATTTTTTATTTGATGAGCATCTAACGAGCGACATATAGATTTTCTACTTGCCTTAGTGCTATGACTGGCCACCCAACATTTAAGTAGATGATTGAATTAAAAGAACATATATCTTTTGGGTAAAAAATTTTATATTAGATGTTGTGGTATATTTCCTACATGGATCAGGTTTTTAAAGCCTGTAATGTAGATGGTTAAGGAGAATTTGAAAATATAAATTCAAGCAATCCATTTAAAGATAAGATTTGAATAGACACTTCTCAGATGAAGAAATATAAATGATAAATAAAAGTATGAAAATATGTTTTGTATTACTGGTCACTGGAGATGAAAATTAAAACAACGCAGAGATTTCATCTCACTCAAGAGAGAATGGTTGAAATCAGTAGCAAAATGGTGGCGTGAATTTAGGAAGAAAGGAACCCTCTCCACTGTTAGTGGGAGTATAAACTGGTGAAGACACTGTGGAAATCAGTGTGGAAATTCTTCAAAAACTGGGACTAGAGGTGCCATTCGACTTACCTATTTTCCTTAGTATCTTCCTGAAAAATTTAAAAGCATCATACTGCAGTGATACAAGCACACCCATGTTTATAAAAGCACAGTTTATGATAGCTAAATCTTGAAAACCAATCAAATGCCTATGAACTGACGAATGGATTAAGAGAATATGCTTATTTTTCATAAAATGCAGTACTACCCAGCCATAAAGAAGGATAAAATTGAGACATTTCCAGGTAAATAGACAGATCTTGAGACCATACTTTTAAGTGAAATAAAATGGACAGATGTCTTTCTTGTGTGAAAAACTGAAATTGTAAATAAGAACCAACATATATAATATGTATTGAGAAACAGAAATAAATTATTCAAAAAGAAAGGATCATGGGAACAATAAAAAATGAGAAAAACAAAGGATAAAATGAAAAGAAATTTTGTAAATAAGGGGAGTGGGGTTAAAGAGATGGAGGTAAATGGAAAGAAAAAGAGGAACCAATAAGTATCATGTGCAGGTACAAATCCCCTGTGATGAATATGATCTGTATGTATGTCGAAATTGTACCAATAAAATCAATAATAAATAAAAAAAAATAATGGATTCAAGGAAGCTGAGAAAGGCTTGTAAATAACACAGAAATTTTTCAATATAATGGTTTAACCCAAGTTTTCACAATATTTCTCTGAAACTATCTTCAGGACTCTAAGTTTGATCTGAAAAATGTCCAAAGTGTAAGATTTTTCCTGGAGAAAAGTGTAGCAACTCTGAATACACTTGTCTTGCTTGGAACAGATTACTTTCAACTCTAGCAGCTATGCAATGCCTTGGGTTCTGACTGTTTGCTAATCAGCAGCCATAGGACCTACCAAAGTGTGGAGACTCAGCAAAGAAATCTCGCTTGCACTCTTTTGGGGAGTGAACCTACTTGTATTACTTCTTACCAAATCCCGGATCAGATTTTAAAAGAAAGACTTTCAAAATGGTTTGAGTAGAGTGTATAACAACTCTTACTTCACCATCCTAACATGTCATTTAGTTTCATTTATATATAACCTATGCTCAAGACTTGGAATTTCAGATTATGAGCATGTTCCTAAGAAACTTATTTCTTAGCAAATTACTATATAATGTCTTCCTGCGCTAGATTATATGCTGTCAGTTGAAGCAAAGCATACCCAAAATTGGTTAAATCAAATTAACATTTACTCTATTACCTACACCCAAGCAGCTGAATTTAGCTAAAAATAGACACAAGCATCTTGGAAACCCCCTCCCCCCCACACACACATACATCTTCCTTTTAACTTAGGACCTCTAACTTTGAATGGGTCTTGGAATTTCTTGGTTATTTTTATCTATGCACCTCTTCAATTTCCAGTCCTGGAAACTTCGTATCTTGTACCTCTGCAGTCCTTCAAAAACTCCATTCCCCAATCACCAAATATCAGCTGATTTCCTTGTTTCTGTCAAGCTTATAATAGATCAGAAAAAAGATTTCTGAACATTCCACCACTGTTTGCATTTGTGACCATACCTTTTCCCTTCTGTCTGTCACAATTGATGTATTAATAATCCAGGCCCCAAAGAGGACCCCTTCAAGTTGTGTACAACATTGTTGTTCTTTCCCCTGCATCAGGAGCTCTCCCCTCTTGTGATTGGTTTGATCCTATCAACATACAACACTTCTGCGACATTTCTCATTTTAAATGTGCAGAAACACAAAAGTTGTCTCTTATCCCATAAACCCTCTTTACCTACCATTATATTCCTTGAGGAAAAAAAAATATTTGAGTTGTCCATAGGCTAAGTTTAGTTCTCTTCAGTTTTGAACTCATTCTCTGTCCTAAGCAACATTTCTCAGAGTGTTCTTTCAAGATCACCAGTGGCCTATGTACTAAATCCCACAGTCCATCTTTAGAATTCACCCTACTTGATCTTTCTGCAGCATTTAGCATACAAGGAATAAGTCTGAGCTCTTCCTTCTGCTTCAAGAACCTTCTTAACCTGGATTTCAATCCTGGATCTGACATTCTCACTGGGCTCTCTTAAATCTCTTTTGCTCTCTTTTGATCTTTTGACTTCTCAGTATTGAAATATAGAACCTTCAGTATTTGGATATTTTTTTTTCATTGCAGGGAATACAAGAATTCTGTTAATTCAGGTCCTGTGTATCTCTGTGTGTATGTGTCTGTTAGTGTGTGTGCTTTGGTAACCAGCACATGTGCTATCAGTCATACAATTTAATCTATTAAAATACTTACAATACAATTTTATTGTCATTAGTGAGGCAGACACTTATAATTGCAGTTTTAGAAAGCTGTTAATTTAACTTTAGTGAGACTTATTAACCAGATCGAGGTAAATAGGTAAATCATAGCATTCAGATCTGCTGTCCTGTTAATTTTCTTACCTAACTTCTAAATTGTTGTCTACACTTAATATACAATGGGCAGTGCCAAAAAATATAGACTAACAGGAGCAGTCACTGCGAGCAAGACACACACTATCTCTGGTCACTGCTGTGGAGAAAAGGATTGAAGCTGGATGACCAGTAAGGTGTAAGGCCCAGCATAGAGCTGTCGCTGTCATCTCCATCAATGAATCATGAGCGCTAACTTAGACTGCTTTGTGTCAGGATGTCTTACACGAATTGTTCATGAAGACAAACTACCAAAGATTTTTAACACCCAACCCAATCGTTTTCCTGTTCCATCAGTATTTCCTTGTGATCAATAAGGTTGGTCACATTGAGTCCTGTGGAAGATGGTTTTTGGTACAATAAATGCCACCCAAGAAATGCTCAGATCCCAATTTTTGGAAACATTGTCCAAAAGTTAGAGGCACGAGTGAAATCATTATTTTATAGACAAAAGGTGACTAAAAATTAAATTACCCAACCTCTGTTTCTATGAGAAATAGAAAACAGCAATGTCTAGTTCTCAATATCTGCAGTTTCAAAGTGAAGAAATTAATCTAGATAAGATCTAAAGTTCTTAGGAAAATGCCTACCTGTGTTGTACAGAAGTTTTGTGTGTATCCTTAAATAATGAAAAGCTTTCCCATTTAAATTTAGGATAATTATTCATTCAGTATTATAATTTGAGAATTGGTTCCAATTTTGATGATACATATATAACTCTAAAAAAAAGATCAATTTCACTGTAAGATAAAAAGCAGACAAAAGCTCCAAATTTTAAATTTCATGCATCTTTTTGGTTGAGCGTTTTGTTTCTGGTTGTATTTTGTTTGTTTTACAGAAATTCATTTGAAATTGATAGAATTGACATAGGCACAAATAATAAATCAAACTACTTAATGTTTGAATTATTAATCCAGTTAGAGTAGAAAATCATTGCCCACAATAATTTATATGATGGAAGAGACCACTTTAAACATTCTGGGTGGAATTTTGTTTCTGTGTACCTGGCTTCTCAAGGTTTTTCTCCTGTTGTTTGAGTCCTAGCATAATTTAAAATGTAAAACTTGGTTTAATATTGTATGAACAACAATTTAAACCATTTGGATCATAGGTGCTATATAAATCTAATAAGCAAATGGTAAATGTTAGAAAATATTAAAAAGGATCATATTAAATGATCTCATTATGTTGTGTTTGACTTTGACAATGGTGATAAACCATAGCATGTTTACAAGAAATTCATTGTCAATATACCACCAGCTTACTCCATGTTATACAAATGATTAAAATTTTCTGATCACCTTAGAACAATCAGACATTTCCCTAATACTTTACTAGTCTGTTGCTGTCAAAAAGTTTCAGCTTTAATAATGTAATATATTCTTCAGTATAAATCACTGATTATCAGGCATGTTTTGATTTCAATTAATAAATTACTGTTAATTTTACAACTTTGATTAATTACATGCTAGTAAGGCCCTATGTTCAAAGAGACGTGTTTATTAATTTGAAAACAAATATATCTAAGAGTTGATCATCTCCCAAAGACTAGCAATTTTTGAGGTGAAAAATCTAATTGCCTCATCTATGTTCTAAACTTCCACTTTGCTCTCCACTCATCCTACAAAACAGACGGACAAACAAATTCAGGACTCAGCTCTAGACATACACTTTAAAATCAATGAGAGCGAAAGTATTTTTCCAGGATTTCAACTTTGTATTAACCAAAATTTGGAGAAGGATTACCCCCATTACTTAGCCAATCAAACTATCAGCCAACCTGTCAACTCAGACCATTTCCTAAAAAAACATTTATTCATCAAAAAAGAAGGAATCCATCTTTACCTCTGCTCTTTTATTCCTGAGATTCTAAGGAAAGAAATGAGGATAACACAAGTTAGGTTTGATGCAGTTTATGCAGGAAGTTTTACATATATTTAGTTCCAGGCTCAATTTAGACATGACACTTCCAATACCCAATCTGTCTACCAGCAGAGGAATTGTTCTCAGTTTAATATCGGAGCTCTCAACAAACATAGAATGCCTTAGAAGTGATAAGGAGGAACACAGAAGCTTGGAAGCACCTGGACATCTAAAGACACCTGAGGATTCACACCAGATGCCGCAAGGACTTTGCCCATTGAGGCACTAATACTCCAGAGAACTTTGACCACTGAAGTTTACTGAGATCTTCCTGCCTAATATCCCTTGCTTTCATTCAAGCTTATAAAAAGACCCACTTATGGTTACTCCTTGTAGCTGACCTTTTCCTCTTCTGTCTGCCTAAATCCAGGCACAATAAATTCCACGCCATGTTGCCTTTACACACGCCTGATGATCTCAATTCGTCTCTTCCCCACACCACGGTTTCTAGGAAATACCTGGGAAGTGTTTACTTCTTGATGAATAATAATTAATAGTGAAAAAAATATAACAGTGAGATGAGAGAATTAGATGAAGGAAGGCAAAATGTTCCATTAATTTGGGAATTGTGCCATTCAGTTGATTATCTTTGAATTAATGTTTTGATTGAATGGTGTACCCATACTAACGTCCATAACTGTGAATATTTAGCACTGAATAGTGAATTCATGCATTTTTACCTCCTGAGACTGAAGAATTGGAATTTGTACCCACACCAACATCCATAATCGTGCATGTTTAGCCCTTAATAGTGAATTCATGCTTTCTTACCTCCTGAGACTGAAGAATTGAATTTTCAAAGAAAGTTGATAGACAGTCTATAGTTTGGTCAAAGACTTCGTGTATATCTCTCTGTGTGGATGTGTCCACTCATGTGCTGGTCTATTTGTTTTACACTTCATGCATATTTGAATAATAAGTTATCATTCATTATACTTAGCATTTAAAGCCTTTTGGTAGGTAACACCAATGTAATAGTGAGGGAATATTTTTAGTATATTGGGAAGGATTGGGTAAAGGGTAGTTTTATAGTCTCAAGTACAACTTAGTTACATTAAAGAAATGGTTTTCCAGATACCAGGACTTCTAGTAACTAAAGTTTTAGAATCAGTTGACTTTGTCCTCTTTGTCCACTGTAATTCATTAACATTTCATTTTATTTTTCTCTCTTGTCTGCTACTGGCATGAAAACATATAAATCAAAGAGCATCATTTTTTAGTGTCTCCTGCCTTCTTGGGTCTTTTTTATTAAGGCAGAATCAATTTTAGATAGTAAGATTAGAAATTCATGTATCCCGTAAGTCTAATGCTTGCAAAATTGCAAACCTGCTTGAGAGAAGTATAAGCATATATTCATATAAACCCAAACTAAAAACTCCATAAGGAAGTATTTCTGTTCTAATCATCTAGAAATATGTTTGCCTATTTGTAAATTATAAGTAAATATTTTAATAAATAATTAGCATAGGAGTATAAACTTCAATTGTCCTCTGAGATGAAAAACAAAAAACAAACAAAAAAAAACATCAGTTAATGTATTATAACAGAGAAAGTTCTTTACATTAAAGGCCAGTTTGACATATGGTTAGGATTTGCATATAAGAAAGATATATATAAGTCCTTCTGATAACACAGGTACTAAGAAATATGTGGGATAACAATCACATTACATGCTAAGAGCAGGAAAGGTAAGGATTTCACCAGCATAGTGACTTTAATTGGGTAGTTTGTACACAGGGTGGGTCAGATTAGGTGAGGGCCAAACATAGTTTGACCCTCTGAAAGATGAATAACTTGGTTGTAGTCAAAAGGACCCTGCTTTATTTTAGGCAGTAGTTAAATGGAGAATAGAAGACATGGAATTTTGTGCTTGGAATTTTTTTAAGACACAATCTTATCTTCTCTATGCAGAGAAAAGAAAACTTTAGAATCGAGTTTGCACTTATCCACACTGTCAAGCATTTCCAAAGTACTCAGTATAAATACAATTACTAGTATGTTAGCAAGTAAATATTCCACATTTCCTATTTTTTGAAATTTTTCACTTTATTCAATCATATACTCCTCTGGGCATCCACTCATGCTTACACACAGACATGTGCACACAAACACACACACACACACACACATACACACACACACATACACACACAGAGGCACATGCCTTTGCACACAAAATTGAGATCAAATGGTTTGGGGCCACTGACCCTTACCTATGCATAAGGCTGAAAGCCTTTTAGGTTTTTATCCACCCACCACTGTGCTATGCCTTATGCTTATTTTATTTTTAGCACTTAAGATCTGAAGTGACTACATTTTGAATTATATATATTTTGAAATATATATATATATATATATATATATATATATATATATATAACTGCATTGCAAGAATTGATTTTAAAATACCAGAGTCGTGCTATGGTATGAGGACACCCTCCTTAGAATCTGTTTGTTGAAATGTAATTGCTAATGTAGTAGAATGAGGAAATGGGCCTTTCAGGAGTGACCATCACAGTCACATGGCCTCTAAGAGTGGAACTGGTATTCCAATTAAAAGTTTCCACCTTTTGCTGCTGGTGACGAGGTGGACAACAGATGCCAACTATTAACCTACAATGGCTCTTACAAACACCAAGTATGCCAGTGTCTTGACCTTGAGCTTCCCTGCATTTACAAGTGTGGGAAATAAATTTCTGATTTTGGTACTCTATCTAGGTTATAGTATTTTGATAGTGCAGCCCAAAATATTAAGTATGAAGGTGAGAAAACTTAAACTTCTACCTCCATTTTTCAATCCCAGGCAAGCCAAGCAAATGACAGGCTTGAGTCTTCGCTACACTCGCAATACATGCATCATTAAATTTTCCTGGACATGTAAAATTTTTATCTACTGTTCTCGAATTTGCTGCTGAAATCCTTCTAATTAACATATAGAACTTAAAGAAGCACTCCAATTAGAGAACTGAGCATAGATCACGGTTCTTTTTATGTGTTATTCTACACCAATCACTCATAAAACACTTCTGTGCATAATACAGATCACTTCTTTGTATAATACAGATTGACCTTTTAGTATTCTAAAATCTGTCTATAATATGGCACAGTTTCTTATTAGCATAATACTAACTTAATTAACTTTGAGTATTCCTGTTACTTTATGTAAATTCAGTGGTATGCCCTCAGAGTAAAGTAATTGGCTTCTCAATATAATGCATATTGTATTAATTATAATATGTCTTCTGAACATGACAGAATACATGTTCCTTAAATTATCTTCATTTGAAGTTAGGGAGGTTAAAGTGCTACCTCCAAATTTATATTCACTTTCAAATTAGAATTTATTTCGGGTAACCTTAATTATTTAGCCAAAATTATATATTTCTCTGAGATAATCAATGTGTCAAAAAATCCATATTATCTGCAAGAGACTATGTAGGACTACTCAGTCAAGTTTGTTTAAAAACTATTCCAAAGAGAATTATAAAGAAAAAATGACATGGTATTTGGGCATCTGTTTGAAAAATACTTTTTCATGAGTTCACCAAAATATTTGAAGGACTTTTATAGGTTTGTGAACTCCAGGACAAATAAGCTAGACGCTTTGTTACCATCCACCGAAATCTACTTAGAGTGCAAGTAAAACCGAGTAAGTATGATGTTATTTGAAAGTGCTTATTCGATGTCCTGTTTGCAGTTGGCTGAGGACCTCTTTATGTTACTGGGAGTGATGGAATTTCTTAAAGTAAATTTCCTTTTAAAACTTTCGCACATCATCTCTCTGTCTTTAAGAAAAAAAAAAAAAAAAGAAAAATGTAAAGTTTATGTTTGGTGTGCCCCAGTCAGATAAAATGTATTTTGCTGTTATTGTTCCCATCAGAAAGAAGTACCATGTTTATATGAGTGGATTCAATCTAGGGACTGTTCAAGGAGTTGGACTGAGCTGCTCTTTCTAGTTTAATAGAAGATGCCATGATTTGCCAAAACCACAGACCTACTCGATTTAAGAACGGGCCCTAGACCCTGAGGCTTCAGAAATCAGGCCAGCATAATTCATGACAGATTTTCTAAACATCCTAGTATATGAAGGATCAGAGAACCACTGATACTAAAATTATAATTCACTTCACAAATGCTTCTTTATGTAGTGTTATTTGTAATAAACATACACAGATGTAATAATCTTATCTGTTCTTTATCAAATAGTACTTGATAATAATATTACAACAAAGTACAAATAAAACCTATGATCATGGAAATCTGACTTTAAACATAATGCTCAGTCAATAATTATAAGAACTTGATTCATAAAGCTTTAAAATCATGGCCTTCTAGCTAAATTAGTTCAATAGATAAATACTCCGTAAGTAGCTTGGGAAAAATATGGTGCCTCTTAACTTAGCATATATATTTATTTATGCTCTTTAATTAAATATTTTAGCATGCATAACCCTAATGTATAACATAATGTATTGTAGCATATAATAAGATATTCTATAATAAATATTACTTCATATATAATAATATATATTAAAGTAATTGTATACATGTAATCATATAATCTACAGCATTATAACATATAGTCAGTAATTTAGCACAGTTCATAATAGCTCAATCTTGGAAGTGGTCTATATGTTCATCAACAAGTGAATGATAAATGACATGGATTACTACTCTGCAATAAAGAAGGGTAAACAAGTCAATTTTCAGGAAATCGAGGCACCTTGATGCCATAATAATAAGTGAAATAAACACACAACCTTAAATATTGTCTGGTTTCTCTTATACAATAAACACAAAATATATGCAAGAAGCAAAGTAAATAATAGATAGGAGGGAGATAGTTCTTTTGCAAAAGAAAGGTGACTGTGTGATGGAGGGACAGGATGAAACAAGGATTTGTGATGTGTTATGCACGTGGGTCAACTTCTAATGAGTAATTATTCATTTGGTAGTGCAAACATGTACCAGTAAAAATAAGAACTAAAAATTTTGAAGATATATATGTATGTTCTTTAACTTTAGTTACACAATCATTGAAAAGTTTTCATTATAATGATAGCATTTCTTTTAATGTTTCTTAAAGTTTTCTTCTTCCTTTCTCTTCCATAATTAAGGGTTAGCATGGTACAATTTTTCTAAAGATGCAATTAAGGGCCATATAAATTTCACTCTATGAATACTGCAACTGCGTTTGCATTGTGAGTCCTGAAAATTGTGGGACCTAACTGACTGGTAAGGGAATGCTGTCTAGGCACAACTAGATATCCTTCATTTTTACAGGAAAAAAATTTACCATGATGTTGAATGAGTTATGAAACTGTGTGATGTCAAGGGGTCATGTTCATATCAAGATGGAAAAAAATTACTCTTAAGAGGCAGAAACAACAATGAAAAATAATAATGTCTAGAATATGAAAACCATAGAAAAGAAACATTTTTCTCAGATAGCTTAAAGGTAGAGAACATGGTTTCTCGGTGTGCAGTTAGTTTTTATTTGAGATACAATTGAAACTATTTTTATTCCTACATAAGAAATATAAAAGTATACCTCCCAGGCTGTTTATCTTTGTTCAGATAATCTAAGTGCAAATTGTTTTACAATATCAATAAGTCTCATTTTATGGAACTTCTCATATAAAAACCTTACCTCTTTGGTGAGCATTAAAGTCTTGGTCGCATTTATACACAGGTGTGATAGTTAAAATTGAATAAGAGCTAAAAAAAAAAAACCTGAGCATCATTAAAAGGGAACCATTTTGTACTTAAAAGCCCCCCTTTGAGAAGATTAAAATACAATTCAGACAACAAGGAAATATCAAAATCATAATAAGAAAATTTGAATTTAGAAGACTAAAGTACAAATTCAAACCTTCATAATATCATTTTGAGATTTTAAAATGGCAGAAAAATTTGACAGTTTATTAAAACCATAGTCATATTTTGCATGTGGCCCAGAAATTACACTTTTTCTATAGCCGATGTATTAGTACTTTTCAGAAAACCTAAACTGCAGAATAGCTTGGATGTTTCCATAAAAGTTAAATCATGCTTCTGTAAGAGTGTAATTACAGTAACAGCTCAAATGCTGTGCTGTCTTTATCCATCCATGGATGTGGGTGAATCGATAAAGTGGATGTCTGGATAGATAGATAAATAGATAGATAGATAGATAGATAGATAGATAGATAGATAGATAGATAGATCTGGCATATAAAGTAATAAATGTTGAGTCATCAGTAGGAAAGTGAGTAGATTGTTAGACCATACTTTCATATGAAATAATTCAGACACAGAAGATTAAATATTATGTTATTTTATATGAATACCCCAAATGTATATAATTTAAATAATAAAGGGGAGATGGTAGAAAAAAGGGAGGTAGACTATTTGGAGATAGTTAAGGATAAAGAAGGGAACCACAGGATGGGGAAAAGAGGGTTAAAGAGGAGGAAAACAAGAATCAAAATTTACCTCTACCCCTATCACTATCTCTGTCTATATTCCTATCTCTATCTCTGTATCTCTAGCTCTAGCTCTGTCCCTGTCTCTGTCATCATGTATCTGTCTATAAATGCATATTTAAATAGATGACCACTTTCTAGAAAGATGCTATTGTTGTATATAATAGAAAAGAATAATAATTAAAATAAATAAAATACAAAAGTAACAAAATTTATATACATGCAAAAATATGTGAATGATTACAGCACCTTTATAGGCAATACCTAAGAAGTGGAGTCAACTAAAATTTCCACCAAATGTAATTAAACACAATGTTTGTCTCATACTATTGGTTGCCATGTGGAAACAAGATCGTCTTGCTCATGTGTTATATAGATGAACACTGAAAATATTATTCCAAGTAAAAAACTCAATCGGTCACAAAGATCACACACCACATAATGCCAGTTGGGTTAACTGTCCTGATAAGGACAGTATATAGAGACACAAAGTGCGTTTGTTTTTCTAGAATCTTGGGGCAATAAAGAATGGAGAATGCTGTTAAGGGGAATGGGATTTCTTTTCTAATGGTGAAAAGATTTTAAAATTAGACAATTATTACTGCATAACTGTGAATGCACTAAAAATACACTGAATTACCTACTTCACAGAAGAAACTATTATGTTACATAAATCACATCCCATGAAAGTTATTTGAAACTAAAATAAAAAGAAGCCTAAGAAGTCATAGGTGAGTTTTTTTTTCTGACCTCAAAGCTGGATAAAATATTCATGTTCAGTATAGAACACAAATTTTAAGTAATTCTTCTGCACCTGTAATTCCTTGGTGGGTGGTTGCCTTGGTAGCCAGGTAGTAAATGAATATTTTCGTACTAAGGATGAAGTGTGAAGGCTTTAGATGACAATTAAACAGATGGGGTTAGTACATTTGGAAAGAGGAATGAAAAATTATTATTTATTTTTAAATCAATTACCACTTCATGCTGATGATGAATGGAATTCATAATGAATATGTTGTCAGTGTATATAATATTTGCATGCTAATAATTAATTTAGAAGTGAACTTTGGCTTTGGCTATGAAACGTTTGTGTAGTTAATATTTTTGAAATAATATTTAAGGAAATGTTTACCCTAACTACATCTCTATTACCAGCTTGTACTATGATCATGATAATAGCAACAGCTTAAAATATGTTATTTCCAAGTCTCAGTCTTTTGAAAATAAGGTTCCTATCCATCACAAATATTTGAACATGGAATTTATAAAAAAATCAGTAGACTGTAGCCTCCACATTAATGTGTTAAGTCAGTATGTGAAGTATGTATGACCAATATATTTTTCTCAGTGTTGATAATGGCCAAACCAAACCAAACTGACCTATAGTTTTTAGTTGATGAGGAATTCTTTTACTAACTTAGCAAACACCGAAATGCAAACAAATCAATTGGATATGTATGTGTCAACCCATACACTAAATTCACATTTCAATAAATTGTGCAACTATGCTTTTTTTTCCTAAATATGACAACCTAGTCAAGTTTTAAAAGATGTTAACTTTGCCTCTGTTAAATTTGGATAAATAATATAACAACTCATGCTTTCTCCATTTTATTGTGTCAGTTTATACCTCTACTCACTTCTGGTGGGTTCAGTTTTGAAATACAAAATCCACCATAATCAACTATTAACCATAGAGTATTAATAAAAATAAGATGCAAGAAACTCAGTTACTAAAATGAATCAAATGACTATCATTTTGTGTTTCAGATAAGAGCAGTTTATAAAAAGAAATTGATTACTGAATTTTGCCACCAAGTGATGAATCATTTCTTGATCTTCATAATAATGATAAAGTTCATATATTCACTTAAGATTGATATGAGGATTTATCACATCACTAATTTTGTATTAGACATTTTCATTGTTCATTATTGAAGCTACATTTCTACTCTTAATTATAGTCATATTCTTAACTACAGTTTCTGATTTTGATTTCTTATCAAAGATGGAATGGAAGCTAAATTGCAAATCATTGGAACTTAACACCCAGCTGAGCGCTTCAGCGGAAAGGCTGTGGACCATACAGTCCCACAACACCTCTTTCTTTCTCTCGAAGGAAAGGATCCATCATGACATTGCCCATGCTACTTCCTGCTGTCTACCTGCCTAATAAATACTCCAGGTTTTAAAAGCCACCTATTTGTGCTTCTTGTAAAAAAAAAAAAAAAAAAAAAAAAAAACTATCTGCTGTAAAAAATGACATTAACCTTTAATTCAGTTCTTTTATATCTCTTGCTCTAGGTTGCTCTGTAGCTCTCTCAGTATAAAATCACACAGCGTGTTATTGGAATGTCATCAGCATGAATAATGTTCTCAGGCTGTTGGAGATGAACATCAAAGGAAATGTGACCAGTATGGCCTTCACTGTTCACACAAACAATGGAAAAGTATGCTCTGGATATCTGAAGAACTGAAAGGAATTGGTTTAAAAGTTATAATAGCACTAACAAATTTCAAACCTGTATTACACAAATATGTTAATAAAGACTGCTCTTTATTAGTCAAAGTGGACTTCGACTTTTCTTTTCCTCAGAATGAAACAAAAATTAGATGGAGCCTGATGGATAATATGGTGGGGAATACAAAAAAAAAAAAAATCACTTCCACCCCAGTTTCTCCTCCACACTGGGCCTTGAGTTAGAAATAGCATTGTGAATTGCACTGTAAGAAATTTTCAGAAACATTATTTCTCCCTCTAATATGTATGCTTGCCATTTCCTTTAAGTTGTATGTGTTCACTCAGAATTCTTCTATCATTTTGTGATGTTTTTACTTATAAACAAGATAGATTTTAAAATAAAAACTATTTTTAAGTGAACTGCAACTAGTAGGTAGCAATAACATTGCCTCATGAATTAGCATCAGTGTTTTATCTCATTCACCTACAGTAGATTAATGATTCACAGGTGCCACTAACTGACGGAGAATGCTTTCTGTTGCATGATGGTAATAGTTAGCATTGTCACTGCAAGAAGAAATCTTTGAGTGGTCAAAGAAAACCTGGTTAACACTGGTCTGACTTTGAATGGCAGAGAAAGTCTCCTCACCGGACATGGGTTATTTCTTCAACAAATGTGTGACGCAGACCAGTTGGAAATAGACTTAAGGAAAGTATAGGGTGTCAGTTAACATTGTTTTGTCTTTTTCTGGTTGCTTCTCTCCCTTTGCTTTCATGCTTTCTTTCCTGGAAAGATGAACTGAACCCATTACATGGAAAGTTCTCAAATCTTTAACACGGGATGAGGATCAGAAAGAGGAGAGGTACAAGAGGCCAGATTGCTGAATTCTCCAGCTTTATCTCCTAATATCGCTATACTTTCATAAGGTAGTCCTTCGGGGGAAAAAATTTGTTTCGTTTACTTTCTGGTAGTACATCTCTTTTTACTGGGCTACAAATGATCCCATTGCATAATACAAGATCAAACAGAGCTTCATTGCTTATTTTTTTTTTTTCAAAAAAGTGGGAAAGTTTATCAGATATCTGAATCTAATCCCTGCAGAACACAAATATTGGGAGATTCACTAAAATGTTTCATATATTATTTGTTTTCTTTTCTTTTCTGATGACATTTTTGATGGCCTGCAGCCAAAGGTGACTTCTAGTATAAGGTGGAAAATGCCACCGTAGGGAACTTTGTAACTGTCATCTGGTTCATTCTTCTCAAGCAGAGATGTCTTATTTAGGTAACAAAGAGTCAAAACACACCTAAACATAGTGTACTGAGAGAAAAGTTTCTGTTTATATTCAAAAAAACGAATAAGGAATCTGCTTGCACTTTCAATTGCTTTTAGCCAAATAATCATAAGATATACTTTGAGTTGATATTTATAGTTATGGAATAGCTGTTGGATCTATATAGATGTTTATTGTATTAAATTTTTGAAATTATAAAATTGTTATTAACCCGTGTCATATAATCATAATCTTATTTTTATCATGTTATCATTATTATGGCAATTTGAATTTCTTCATTTTTGCACAGTGATTTAAATGCCCTAGTCAGTAGACAAATGGTATCTAAATTCATTTCTTTTCCTTTCCAATAAGCCCCGCAATATTGCACTACTCATAAGGCAAAATACCCTGAAATGTTTGGCTCAGTTCCATTTTAGGTCACTCAGACATTAGCAGCTCATTGACAAATTTAAGTGGAGTTTAGAAATAAGCAATAAAAAACACAAAAGGCCTGACAGATTTGATTTATGAGTTCAGATTAACATAATTAGAGCACATATCTTAAGGATAAGAAAATAATTCCAAAGGGAAAGATATAAGTACAGCTAGTACGATTGTGCACCACAGCGAACTACATCATAAAGAAATAAGAGAGATTTGAAAAGAAAGCTTAACATCTCACTACAAAGAAACCTACAAAAAGAACAATTAGTCTAAGAATCAAAAATTATAACAAGTAAACTTTCACCAGCTGTGAGGTAGTCTCCTAAGGGAATAAGTGAGGATCCAAAATATCTCATTTGCTTACAGTGGAATGAATGTAAAAAACTGAAGTCATTTTATTCACATAAAGATTAAAACTAATTCATGAATTATATCTCACCCTTTTATGTTTACATTTCATTTTACATTATACACATGCATGCACAACTTGAAAGAATTCTAGGCAGAAGTAGAGTTATTTAATTCTGAAGAGAGGCATGTAAATTTCTCTTTGCTTGAACTTAGAGAAATGCCAAATCAGAGCCAGAAGCTATTTCTTTTAGAAACAAAATTTTGAAAACGAGTGACAGTCAAATTAAAAAAAAAAAAAAATTCGCATTGGCATTTGTCCAAAGACAGAATGATGAAACCCAGAAACGACCCTAATATTAGGTGAACTGAAACTTTCACCGGCTTGATGAAAGGAAACCTTTGTTGATCCTGGACACCTCATACACCAGGAATTTAAACCTCTTCTAAAAGGGATACTAACAATGTGTGAATTCCACCATCTCTGGTTTCTCTTAGCCATGTAAGTTAAATATTTCCGATTTTCAAGAACCTAAAGTTCTTACAATAACCTTCACTGACGTCGTTTTTTAATGAGAGAAAAGTAGGGAAAAGTCGTTTACTCGAGTGAGATAGTCCTTAGCATGATGCATCCACACTGTGATGCTAAGCAAAGCATTTTTTGACAGGACAGATCACTTTTACCTATCTCATGTCATAATTTGTATTGTGACGTTGTTCTTCAGTTTTCATTGGGTGGTGACCGATGAAATGAGCACTTCGTTAAAATATAGAGGAAATGGAGAGCCAGACGGACCTTTGCTGGACGTTTTAATATCAAAATGTGAACCTAAGCAAAACTTTGTTTGCTAAACTTTTTAGTAAAAAGATACATAATTTTCTAGATTTTTGTTGCTTTGTTAATTGCTGAACTGGAAGTATTGTCATCTGAAATGTAAATTTAAATCCTCATTCCAACAAGGTGGTCAAAAGTAGTGATTTGATGATTCATGAGACAGTAAAGGTAGGCAGTTATGCTACGACAATTTCATTTCAGTGGAGTTCTGGGCAACCAGAGCTGCCCTCTCAGTTAGATTTTGCAGAAACTGAGTACAGAACCTGAAATAGCATCATCTTATGTCTCCTTACAATATTGAACACATGTTAGATTCAAATATATATTGATTCTCTTCTTTCATATGGTTCATACTTAATGCATTTACTGTTCTCAGAATAAATGCTGACTCCATTATAAACTTTAAATAGATTGAAGCTTTGTACTTCTTAGCAACTCTGTATACAAATGGTATCTAGGTATATTTATCTCTTCAAATATTTGACAGACTGAGTGAGTTCAACTTTACATATCAGAAATGCAAAATATGCTATGTATTTCTAATAGGGTCAAGAGATAATATTTGGCAAAATCAAAAGAAATGTTATTTCAAAGTACTTGCTTGTACATTGGAAATGAATGCAGAGTTAAAATTTCACTTGCCTTTGATAAAATTTAACAAAAAGCTGAACATCACTCTAAAACTATCAACTATCTGGCTAAAGATTCATTTCTTAATTATAAACTTAGACAATCTTAAGATTGTTTAGTACCTCGAAGGTACTCTGAGCTTCTCTGAGGTACTCTGATTTGATAAAAGAATTACTCTCCCATTCTGCCTCTCTTTCTGCTGGACTATGTTTTAAAGAGATAAAATGTGTAATGATTAAATTACTTCTTAGATCTTGATAGTGGTCCAGGCAGCTGAATTTGTACAATGCAGCCTAATAGTACAAAAGGAAAAATTTTTCTCTAGAGCATTTTTTATTCTTTGATAGTCACTTTTTAGAACTCTGGACTAAGAATATTGTAATCTCACTAGCACAATAAGTTATTTCAGCCTTGACTTCATTAATGCAAATTAATTTCACAAGTAATAACTTGTAAAATGCCAATAACTATGAAAATAAATGTATGCATTTTGTTAGAGAAATTAATAAATGGTATTAATTAAATATTTGCATTCTTTTCCTCATAATTAAAATTACACATATAAGTGTATATATACATGTGTTTATATGTGTATATATCACTTTTTGAGACAGACTTTCTCTGTATAGTTTATGCTGGTCACAAACTAACTACGTGGCCTAAGTTGGTTGTGATCTCATGACAATATTCCTACTCAGCCTCCCAAGGGCTAGAATTACAGATATGTGCTACAACACCTACCTTATTTTTAGAAAATGTACTAGTTTGACATGATTTTTAACAAACACTTGACATGTATATCACTAGTGATTGTTTTCAATCATTTCTATCATAAAACTCCTACCAAATCTGTAGGATGTATTAACTTTTTAAACACAAAGTTTGAGGTGACTTCACATATAAACATGTTTTACATAGATACACACATGAAAATATATAGACACTTGCATGTAAATATCTACCCATACAAATATATATGTAAAGATGTGCGTATATAAATATAAATTTATTAAATCCATGTTAACCCATAATTTAAGCTAAACTAAAGTAGATTTGTATAATGATCCTCCTTTAGAAATATTATGCCTCAAAAAATCAAATTGCTTGAAATAAAATTGTTATCTGTACATTTTATATATTTGCAAAAGGTCTAATGCATAATGCCTTTTATTTTGGTTTTATTTTTAGCAGGATACTGGTGCATTTTGGTCTCTACATGTCTTTAATGATAATATTTATCATTAAATATGTTGTTATCTAGCATTGACATTCAACGTCCATTTCATCTCACAGCTGACCTGTTACAGCTTATATATGTTCTCTGGCTTTTTTATCTAGAAAAATCACTTATAAAAAGCTTTTCCTTACAAAACAGTGTCTTTGGTTCTTAAAGCCCTTATGTAATTAACAAAATAGTACTAATGACATTTAAATTAATCTAGCTATTTACTCACTAAGGGGCCACTGCAAGTTTGTCAAAGGAGAGAGCTCATCTCTTTCCTCAATTGAGTGAAAGTTGAGTTCAATAACAGTACATCTCAATGCGATAACACTGATATCTACTCTATGCCTAGTTTTGCGACCACCATAATCTAAATTTCTCTGGTGTCTGCAAAGGAAATAAAATATATGAGGACTTTCATCACTTAGGTTTTAATTTTACCTCAGGTTATAACAAGCTTTCAGTCATGTGTTCAATCAATCAATCAGTTACTTGAAGTATATGATCCCTTTACCTATCATAATATTAATTGCTATAAAATACCGGTAATTGGCCCCAAGAATCTCACAGTCAAATGTGAATAATGATCACCTCCTGTAATCTGCCTGTCAACTTATTACACTTTTAAAATGATTTGCAACCAAAACTCATGCTAAACTTTCACTATTCTTTCTATTTCTCCTTTCTTTCTTTGCATGTCTAGCAAATGTCTAATGATTTCTCACACAAGTCAAATGACTTCTGTGCTTTATGAAGACTTTACCAGAGTCCAACCACCGATGGCTTGGATCATGCTATGCAGCCACCCCGAGCATCCTGCAGCCACCTTGACTAGAAGCCTGTCCACTAGTTTTATCTTTCCTGCCACCAGAAAACTGGAGAGGAATTTCTCTTTGATTCTTGATGTGTCACTAAAGTCTATCTCAGGATTTTAGAGAGTATCTACTGCAAGAAAATAAAGAAAGGAAATGTATTGAAACACATATCACTGGCATAGGAGCTTACAAAGTTTCTTTGTGAGCTGTCCTTTCTGGAATTTCCGTTTCTCTAGAATGTGTTAGCTAATAATAGAGGTACAGGGAAATTGCTGTCAAAATATTAAATTGGAACACATTCCAACAATTTCTTTTTAAAACATTAAAGTATAGTATTTTATTATTAAAGTTATAAACAAAACACAACAAAAATAAATCACAAGCAATCAAGAGTATAAGCACCTGGTATTTGAAATCTACTCAGATGCATTTTTCCGAACTGTCTTCTGCCTCTTGAGGCTGTTATCTGGCCACTTAGGTTAAATAGTGCAAAAGGGATGATCTAGTGCCTGGCAGCTGAATTGTGCACTTTCAACCTGGTATCTATCAAGATAGGAAAAAGATAATGCCACTTGCCATCATTTCCAGTGAGGTCAGAGCAGCAGGAAGCAGGCAGGTTGAAAGTGCACAGCTCACACAGCTTCTCTGAGGCTTTCCCGTCCTCAGAACAATGCACAATTTCTAAAGATTGGCTGCACGTACAGAAGAGTCCCTCCCTCATGCATGCACGCAAATGCATAGCAGAGCAAAGATAAAAGAGTACGTTTTCAGAAAAAAGACTGAAAAGTCTTCTTCAGTCTATCAGAAGACAAGAAAAACTGAAACTTCTTACCTTAAAAAAGTAACAACATCTGAATTCATTTAATTGAATTGATCAAAATTGTCAATAAAATTAAAATGAGATTTGTAGAGAAGTTTACTAAAGCAATAATACTAAAATTAAAATAAAAAGTTTAGATTTTTCATAATCTAATCACCTAAAGACAAAAATCTATTTTTACATATTAATGAAAACCTTTGTACACTCTTCCATAACAACAAATTTTATATGTGGTAGATGGTTTTAATTATCATATCAACAATATTTTTAGTTTTGTCTTAGCTGACAGATAAGATTTTATGATGTTTATGGATTTTGATATACTTATTTTATGAAAATGAAAAAAAAATGTGTCCAATCCTAAACTATATTAATCTTACACTGACTATCTTTATAATAAATACCTGTCTATTTAGGATAAAATCCATGGATAGAATTCCATTTCATAAGATATTATCATTGTTAGGGCTGTTATTTTGTGCTGGCTGGCATGGAGCTAGTTTAAAAGTCTAAAGTTACAAATCCAGGAGTGTTTGTGAGTATATCAGCTGAACCAACTCTCTGGGAGGTAATTTCGTCTTTCAGTATTTATTTAATAAATTCAAAGATTCAGTTCCTTGCATATATCCTGCAAGTCTTTAAGTGAGGTAGGACATGACCCTTCATAGACTGTGCCGACTTTTTTTTTTTTTTTTTTTTTTTTTTTTTTTGTATATGGGATTGAACTCCCAACCTTGTGCTTGCCAGGCAAGCACTTAAACCACTGAGCTAAACCCCCAGCCCAGCCCAGTGCCCAAACTTTTTAAAGTGAAATGACATCATGCATTCAATAATGTCTTTTTGTAAAAGAAACTTGAAAACCCTGGCAGTTTTAAAGTTTTATGCACATATAATCTTTTGAATTGTATATATCACAATATCTTCAAGTTTACTAGGTAAAGGTTTTCATCATTACAAGGCAGAAAAAATTAAATTTTGCCACAAGTCTGGCATATCCTATTCTCTTTTGACGAGGCTTATTTCATCCTGTTGTTTGTTTTTGATTCAAAGCTCTTTAATCTAATGAAATTTACTTGTAATGATGACAGTGAAAGGGTTATATTTCATCATTATTACCAAGATTTTTTTAATTTTTTCTCATTATCATTTGTTTCATAATCTTTCTTTACCTCTGTGTTTTGAAAACTCACTATTCTATATTTACTGACTGTGAATGTATTATCAGATTCATTTATGGTTTTCTATTGATATGTGCTTCATTTACACGTGTGTTATATTATTTTAAAATATTGTTGCCTTTGTATGGAGCTGGGAGCATCAGTTTGTGTTACTCAATTCTTCTTTAATACAATTTTTTGAAAATATTCTTGTTTATTTATTTTAACAAAATTTCAAAAGCTACAGTAGTTTAAATTACTATTATATAAAATGCTTCTTAGGAGATAGTCTATCTACTCCAAGATTTAATTAAGCATTGCCTTTTGCTACACACTTCCTGTAATATTAGAAAGTTGGTTTTAAATTTAACTTCTTAAAAATCAGTATGTTTTTAAAAGTTTAAAACAAAATATTTTTAAAAATTCCTCTTTTGAATTTATTTCAAAGACTCTTGCATTTAAATTTCCCCTTAGAAATACACAGGGAAGGATAACTCTAGAAAGTCATATTTCTCTTTGATTTCCTCCCTCAAATTAACACCAAGTCCAATAATTTATGCCCTTCAAGGAAGTACTATATATATATACATATATGTATAGATATATTAGTATACACAGTAGTAACATATATATAGTAGTAATATATACATATATATATATATATATATATATATATATATATAATGTTCTCTAATAAATATTAAAGTAAAATCTGAAAGGGTACTTAGCTAAAGTAGAGAAATCTAAAATAGTAAAAATGGCCATAGAAATCACTTACAAACATATTATACAAACTGAATCATAAAAAATGTGACATGTGACAGAAATAAGAATAACCTGAATAACATCATAAAGAGATAACATAAAGTTCATCAAAAATTAGCCAGTAAATCTTTAGGACTATACTGATACAAAGTACATATATTTCATTCTTAATACTTAATATAGGAGTAATAAAATTTACCCAAGATATATACTAAAATTTTAAAAAGAAAACATTGCACAGTTCTTAAAATGAACATTCTGGGACCTATGAGGAAAAAATGAAGTACAATACACATCAAAATCTGATATTTTTAGCATTTTCTGTATTTCCTCCTTTAGAATTACAAAGCATATCATAGAATTAACATCCCTTAGGTAATTGTCAAGACACAGTAGAGGAAGGAAGTCAAGATACATAACTATTTGTGCTACAGAACAGTTAAGATACTGGACTTGTAGTTCACTGATGATAGAGTCCAAAAATGCATAACTAGCAGAGATAAATAGGAAATTTGACCTTAATTCCTAAAATAAAAAGAAAACAAATTGATAACAAGATTGTTTGCAGTTCTAAAACCAGAGTTAATACCATAGTCCGAAGTTGGTTTTTGTTTAAAAGTTCTGCTCTTAAATAGAAAAATCTTAGCAAATATTTAAAATTAGACCTAAACTTCCAGTTATCATAAGATTCATCACACTTCTTAATTACATACTTATTAACAGAAATTTTAGTTACCATCATTTTAGGCAATTCAGAAAAAGTAACAAATTTTTATTTAAATACAAACAATACTAAAAACTGTACAAGCATTGGTTTAATATGATCATAATTTTGTGTCCAAAACAAAATCAGCTTCTATTAACCAAATTAATATAGTTTTCTAATCTTGAAAACCATGTACCAGAATAATTTAGGTTAAGAGGAGTTTTCAGGTAGACTAACTGCTTTTAAAACACTATTAATTAAAAAGAATAAAAGTCATCAGAGAATTTGTGTTTCTTTTGCTGAAGCGGTATCATCTAGGTTTTTTTACCTCTCTAAATTCCTACTGTAAAATAATTGAGTAACAACCATTCCATAAAATTTTAGATTGGTTTAAAATTGTTAGGCCAGAACTTACAATATTTAGGATATTTTGTTAAAATTTGGAATTTTTAAAATGATAATACATTTTCAATAATTACTAATAGAAGGAAAAGAAATCAAACCATCCTCAAAACTGCAAAATGTTTAAAAACACAAATAAATTCAGAAATAATAAAATACTTATCAATATTTGACATAGTAAGAAACATATAATGTTATAATCAAAGTATACATAATATCAATTCTAATATGCTTAAAGTACTGCTACATTATGTTGACATATGTAACTATGTAATAGTATTACTCTTCAGCTGGATTCTTTAACATATAATGATTGCTCAGCTTAAGAAAATTTGTCATTGGCTGAAGCACTGGTTGCTTCCAGTCATTGTTATGTTACTCAAAGTTTATGTGCTGTTTCATATGGTATTACAGATCTTAACAGGGTAAAAAAAATCATTTCCAAAAATATAGACAGATAGACTAATGTACAAAATGTCGGGAACTTCTAATTTTAGCCCTATTTCAAGTCTATGTTCAATTAGAAAAGAACCTTAGTAAATTGCACATAATTTCCATACAGAAAATAAAAAACATATTTGTTGCATTTGTAATTATTTGCTTTGCTGTATCAGTCATACTGCTGAAGTCATATATAAAATTTCTCCTTTTTAGATTTTCATAAGAACTAAATTCTATTTTTCTCACATCTATAATCTAAACATTGAAATAATTCTCATGCACTATTTTTGTGCTCTGTGTTTTGAGTTATTTCTCTTTGACAATTAACAGCCTTTTAATGGTAAGCATTATAGACAATATTTATATCCACACAAAGATTCCATTAAGATGTAAAGACAAATGACAATGAATACAATTTTGAAAAAGAATGGCTTTACAATAATGTCAATATACTGGGTGTGTATCTGTGTACCAAAACTCAGGTTGTTTATCTATTATGATATTAATTTATGGGGAAGAAAAATCAAATGTTGAAGTTCTAACAACCCATAGTTCAAAATTAGAATATATATGGAGAAAGAGCCTTAAAAGAGGTAACTATATTAATAATTCTAGCAGATTCTTATTTAATATGACATATATGGTGTATGGAAAGAGAGACAGAGAGAAGACAGGATCATTAGAATGCACAACCAGGAGATTACCATCTGCAAGACAAGGAGAGATTCTGAAGAAATCAAACAGGACAACATCATCACCTTGAACTTCTAGCATTCATAACATTACCTTCACCAAATCTGTGGTAAACCATATCTATGCCTCTACAAATCTTACTGTTTCTTTTCACATAGTACCTCATATGAATTATTATGGGAAGAGAATGGCAGGAGAAAGAGACACTGGTTTAAAAATGCATCAAGAAACCTTATACTTGTAAATTTTTATAGAAGAAGAAATACCAAATTATAGGCTTTTCAAGGTTCTTGGAAGGTAACTCATGTAACTAAGGACCCTGGAACATAAATATAAGCTTTCTAGTTCCTATGCTTCAACTCTATCTCATCAAGATGTTTTATGTTGACAAACCAAAATTTCAATTTATGATTTGACTTAGATTAAATTTCTATTTGATAAAGGCATATTTCAAGTCTCCTCCATAAAAAAATCTTTATGACTGATAAAATAATTGCAGATGTTAGTACCATCGGAGATGTGTATAGTATGCAAGTTTCACATTGAGATATTCAAACCTAGGAATAGCCAAATATGGGAAGGAGCTAAAGAAAGTTACTACCACACAGGTCAATGTCAATGTAAAACACTATCATCAATGAAAACTCACAAAATCATAAATGACACTGAAATTGAGTGGTAGTCTTAGAATATAGAGAAAATGTGGAGATGCTTAAAGACGTAATTGTGATGATCTTTTAAAATTATTATTTTAAATTTTATATATGTATATATTTATTTTTTGGTACTTGGGATTGAACTCTCAACTTCATGCTTTCCAGGCAGGCGCTTATGCTACTGAGAAAAATCCCAGCTTCTTCAAAATTATTATTGAAGAAAAAATAAAATATAAAATATTGATAGGGACAGTTGTGATTTCTAGATCTTTCATTTTCTGTTTGAAACGCATTTCTTTGTATATTACTACTATTATTTTTCTAGAGAGTACCAATTAGCAATTTTCCATATCATCATTGGAAAATTTAATATTTTACATAATTTTAGGATAACTCCCAACCCTAGTGCAACTAAATAGAGAAGGAAAACTGGACCATCTTTACAGAATATATCAGCTTCTCTGGAGAGGTATTGTAGGTCTGAACATCTCTGTAATTTGCAAATACTTGTAGATGTGTGCTTCTTAGAGTATTGTGTTGTTTCTATATTTAATACTGAGAACAACTAAGTAAGTCTTAAAGCTAATGGTGCTATGTAGGATGGGGAAACATCATAGAAAATACCTATCTGTATGTGAAAAAGGTAGCAAACCTCAAGGAAAAAATATTACTCAGTAGCTCCTTGGAAGGTTTATGAGAACATGTCTATGAATTTCATTTGACAAAATGGCTAGATAATAGAGACCGCTTGAAATGTGATTGGATCATAGGGTGTTGTGCTCCTCATTGGATTAACCAATGATGTTCAGAGCAGAAGATGCGATCATTTGGAGGTGTATCACTGCAGGTATGCACCGAAAGTCATTTATCTGCCTGGTATGATTTTCCTGCTCTGCATAAATAAGTTGCCATAAATAAGAAGCCTTTTTCTGCCACCATTATCCTCCATGATGGTTTTGTCTTGGAGCCACTTACGTGAAACTATGAACAAAAATAAAACATTAACCTTTAAATTGTGTTTGTTGGATGTTTGGTACCAGCAAGAAAACTTAATAAATCTTAGCAAAATAATGTCACTGTAGTGACTTAAGTATTGCTGATATCATTACTGACCATATGGTTCAGAAGTTTTTGTCACTAACTGTTTGGAGAAGTTGGAAAAGGATTAGAGACGTATCTTAGAGATGCATAGAGCAATGTAAGCAGAGATAGATTTGGTGAGAGAAATTTGAATAGTGAAGATAAATATCACAGAGTTTCTGCTGGCAATAAGATCTCCATTGGCAATAGAAGTACAGGTCATGTGTAAAAAAAAATGGTTTATATTTTGTCCATATCTTGAGGCAATCAGAGTTTGTAAAAATATGTTTTTATGAGCAGAGGACAAAGTTGACCCAGAAAATTTCAAGACAGTCAGTCCAAAATTCAGGTTGTGGTATGTGTACTGCTGGTAGTGTTTAGTCATAAGTTGGGAGCACAACGCAGAGGAAATATATTTGAAACATTTAAGCTGCAGCTTGAAAAGTATCTGTGCAAAGTTTGAGCCAGAGTGGCCTTTCCTGAAGAGATACAGCCATTAAGATATTAAGGAATTTTAACCAAGATGAAAAGAAAGATGAATTTAAGACATTTCAGAAATGAGTAAGACCTCAGCCACCTAGACTCAAGATATAAAAGTTTGGCACGGTACCAACATTACATTTTAGCACTGTAGGACACTCAGACAGGGGCATCACAAGTTTAAAAAACTGGCCTGCAAAATACAGTATACTTTAGTGAGACCCTGTGTCCAAATAGAAAACAAACAAACAAAAACATAAAGGGAACTGAGTACGTAACTTAGTGAGAAGGACTTGTGTTCAGTCATCAGTACTATAAACAATTAATAAACAAACCGCAAAGATTTCTTTGAAAGAAAGAGTCCCTGGGTCCCCGTTTTCTTAAATGAGCTATTTAAGGCATTTTTCCCCAGGATTCATGTCACTGATGTTAGCCAACTAAGAAAGCAGAGGCCACAACAGTAATTGTCCAATGATTTCTGACTGCTGTTTGAGTAGCGGGCCAATCTTGGTGTTATTAATATGGTTCTGGTTGTTCAGTCCCACAGAATGCATGAGATATGGGGTTATGGAAGCTTTCACTCATATTTCAAATGAAAATCTCAAAAAACAGGCCTTGTGATTCTTGAGGGTGGGGTGAAAAACTCTAGGAATGAGCCCAAACATGCAGTGAAGAACATAAGAAGTCAGATACCAGGCAAGTGAACATCTGCTACTGAAAACTGCATACAGTGAGCACAACCAGCTCAAAAGTTAGATCATGTGAATTGTAACTAAAAAGAATGTTTGTGCTTTGAATCCCAGGCAAAAAGTGATTGGAACCCATTATTCTGCTTCTGGCTTTTGGTATTGCATTGGTTCAATTTTTTTCTATATTCCTAGCTCCTTCTTTTGAAATGTGAATGCTTCTCTGTACTATTGTATAATGGGAATATATAAATTCCTTTTTCAGAGTCTCAGGGGTTTACAGGAGTTTGCCTTGAGTCTCAAAGGAGACTTTCACTTGGACATTGGAGTGATATTAGAACTGCTGAGACATTCAGGACTAGATTATCGTGTTTTAGGTTCGATGCAGCATCTTTGTATCATCTTCAGCAGAATTACTGTCCTCTTACAGTTTTAATTTCAGTTTAATGAATGTGATTAGGCATCCAGTTGACAAGGGAATCTTGTGCCAGTTATTCAAAATTCCCAATTTGCCTGAATTTAGAGACTCTTGCAGAGGAGGTTTGATCATGAGGGTGCTGTACTCACCAGTGAATTACTGATTTTCAAAGCTTGTAGTGTAGGGATGCCATAGGGCTGAGTTGCTGGTGGGTCCCCGGTGCCATGACTTTGACATATAAATTTTGCTGGCATTCATCCCCTGTGCTCTGCTACTTGCAACCATGTACAGGGCCTTTTTCCATCTTGTTCTTCCACCACAATTTTCCTGGAAATGTACTGAATCCTCCTAAACCACAAGTAAAAATAAACTATTCCTCCGTAAAGTAGTGTATATTGTTTATTTGGCCCTAGTAAAGAATAGCTGACCAGTGCAAGGAGTATAGATGATATTATCAACACGTATATTTCCGAGGAATGGACAAAAGGAATGGTTTTAAAACACAGTAAGTGAAATAAACATGTATATTATATAAAATTGAAAAAGTCTGAAAGTGTTTAAATTTTCAATTTGAAGATTAAGTTTTGTCTTTTTGTACATTTGTGCACTGGTATAAAACTATATATCTCTTCAGTTGATATTCATTAATATGCCTACAATAGAGATGATTTAATATATGAAATATATACTTTATGTTTTTCTTGTATGATCGGTATTCAGTTGATAAACATTGGCTGATAGACCTAAATGCTTTAGTAATACTCTGAACTACTTGCGTAAGAAATATTCTTTAAGCACAACATGGAGAGGCTTTCAAATTGCTTGATTTAAATATGAAAACTGATGAAAGTGATTATCATTTAATTGAAAGGTCAAATGTTATTTTTGACTTAGATAGCTTTGAAATCTTTTTTTCTCCAGAGCTGAAAACTTTTGAATAATGGCATGAAACTTTCATTAAGAATCATTTTATTATGTTTATTGAATATAGAAATTATGTAACAAAATATCTTTACAAATTAAAAAAAAGAAATATTCTTTAGAGTCTTAACTAAGTAAATTAAACCACTGTAAGATAATTTGAACCAAAACACATAAATTAATTTAAATATTTTTCACATTTAATGTTGGATAAAATATTAAATATCTAATCTATGAGGTTTCACTTTCTATTCTCTTTTTGCATTTTATCTCTCCTTTTTATAATTTTATGTCTGAGTTTCTTCATTTTCATAAGAAATGTTTATAGAGAAGACAAATAATATGTCATAAATCAGAATACCATTCAAATAAACAAATACCAATGCAGTTAATAGGATGCCCAGTAATAGTGAATTTTTAGGTCTTTTCTAGTATTTTAGAACTACAGTCCTGGGAGCCTTTAGAGCCATAGACAAATTGCTGAGTGTATTTCCCTGAGAAATTAGACTCATTGTTGAGGGCACACTTGGATGGTTTCTTGGGTTGTTTTGTTGAGAATGGTTGTCTAGCACAGTGTAAATGCAGAAGGAAGGTAGCCCGTGGTCTATTTGGCACACCCCTCATGGGTTCTAGAGAGACCAGTTCAGCGCTTTCTCAAAAGATCGGCTGAAGACAATCATATTTTCTCTGATTACTTCACACTTTTGTTTGAGGAAGACGATGATAGAAGGTGATTATAGCAAGTGGCTTATGTTTAAGTATTTATGCAGAGTCATACTGGGTAAACAACTCTTTTTGGTTCGGAAGACTTAGTTGAAGACACTTGGTCATATTTATTATGTACCCCCAACAAAAAAGGACAACATAGATGGCTTACAATGGTAATTGTTAGAAAATTAAAGTTGTTCTTGTATATTTAAGGCTTAATAATTGCTATTTTATACTATTTTATAAGTAGACTGGAAGCTGCCAGGGCATAGGACTGCAGCTATCAAGGTTCTCCATTCAGTGGCTTTGTGAAGGAGGCTCCATCTCATCTGGATGTATATTCATTGCCATTAATTTAATATCTGTGCATTCCAGGTACCATGGAGAGCATGCTTTCCTTGTGTCTTAAATTATAAAGCAAATGATCCCCTCCAGGAAACACTGAACTTAGCATGTGTAGTACCCCAGTATTCTCAGGACTCCTCAGCAGCATTTGGCAGTGATGTTCAATCAAACATCATTTTGATTAAATATTTATTTTTTTCAAAAATAGAGGAAAAGTAACATTTCTCTCTAGATATGAAGCTATTATTTTATAGCACTATAATTTGGCAAACTGAAAAATAAGTCTCTTTGTGTGTGTCATCAAGAATTCCCTTCTGGAACATCCAATTCTACTCTTCATCCAATCTTTTAGCAACTCAACCCCCATCCCAACACACACACACACACACACACACACACACACACACACACACACACACAGAGAGAGAGAGAGAGAGAGAGAGAGAGAGAGAGAGAGAGAGATACACACACAAAGGTTTATAAACCCTGGATTCATTGCATTGAAGTTAACTAATCTAGATGATGTTAAATTAGTAATACTTGCTATTTCCTCAGTCCATAAAGGCTACTCAGAGGCAAAGCTATAGTTCATTTCTGTCCCATTTTTTTTTTCCTCATTCAGGGACAAGCACAAAATAGTTCCATAATGGTTCACTTGTTCTTTCAAGGAATATGTTCTGATAGCTCACAATTTTTAGCAGAAAAATTCCCTGGTGTTTGTGATACATATAGCTTGTAAGCTTAGAATTTATACCTTAATGATATAATGGAGATATGGGGAGCATAGTTTAGGTTGAAGGATGAGAAGATAGTTTTCAGACAAATGCTATGAGTTGATTATAAAGATGAGATAAATTAAAAGACCTGAAAATACAGAAGACATGTGCTGTACGCTAGGGAAACGTCCTGTGCAATGTCTGGAATACAGTGCCCGCTTGAGGGACAGGAAGTTGAAGAGCATGCTTGGAACGCCTGTTGGTAACCAGGTGACCAGCAGCTGAACTGCTACTCTAACAAAATACTGCATTGAGGCACTGAGACATTTCCATAAACATACCTAACACAGATATAATCAAAACTCCACAATCTACAAAAATGACTAAATTTCTCTCTCTTAGCTAACCTGAAGGTGTGCTTTATTTTCTTGGACTTACTTGGTTTTGGTTTTTTTAGGTTTTACCAATTACATACCGAGTTCTCCATTCTCAATTTCATTGGATAAATCCTTAAAACATCATGTCACTCAATTATCATTGCTTTCTATCAAATTTCATTTCTGCACACATCCCTTCATACTTGAACTCTTCCTTGAAACACAGACCCATGTCCTAAAACAAAACCAATCTAACATTGCCTTATAGAACTGGAGACACCCCAGTGGACCAGTGGTGCACAGCTTCTCAGGCTGCAGTGATTAACTAGACCAGTTTTAAGGGTTGTGCCTGTCAGTGTTTCTGGTACTACAGACTTTGGATGATTAACTTAAGTGCGACATTTAGTGGAATGGCAGCTGTGGAGTGGATGTATGACCCCATGCAGGGAAGTAGGGGGACCTCCAGGTCTCCCTCAGCACTGACTGGTGGGCCCATTCTGTGGTTACCGAGGTTAACCCAAAAGGCTGCATGTGAACAGAAAACAGAAAATGTTTGCATTTTTAAGTGTTTGTCTGCTATCCAAATGGAGGTAATCAATAGGCTTTAGAGAGTCAATACAAAATACTAATTTAACAGAAATGATTTAAAATTACACTTGTATCATTTCATGAGAAGCATAATGTTTATTAATAGTCTATACTAGTACAAGGGACCAAGAAAATAAGGAAATTTATTTAATTTCTAGGCAACTTTTCAGTTAGAATTTGGTGTTAACAATTACCATTACCCAGATTGATTTAAAACTATTGTAGTTTGCGTCTCATCCATTCTTCTTTCTATTGTGAATTTGGAAATGTTACATAAGTTGGATAAGTCAGTTTCTAAAGTTGATGGACACGTGAAAAGCTTAGTCCAATAATACTGTCCACATTTGGAGGAAATGTGACATCAAACTGTAGATTAAAAATAAACAAAAAATATAACAACAACAACAAAAACAAAGCAGCAATAAAGTCTCAACATAGGTCATCCATGATTTTATTCTCTTAGACATTATACTGTTGATTCCAAATATTATCAGAGTTTTAGAGCAGTCATGCTAGTCTGGGGTTCGAGATTAACCAAGTTCTAACATGCCACCTTTCCTAAATGCTAAGCAGGGAGGTGAGAAGGCATGAAGGGCAGGAGGGCTCTTTAATCAGCCTGGCAATGCTAGAAATGACAGTTAAGTTTCTAGATCTGACTTTTAGGGGACTGACTGAGGCTTTGGGTTTTGTGAAAGAAAAGGGAGCAAATGCAAAGATCCCTTTTTGCGTAGCTGGCAGGGTTTTCACAGCACGGGCTTGTCATAATCCTGGTCAAGTGTGTCTGGGTTGTTCTGTATCTCAGGACAAGACCTAATTGCTGTCCCTTCCAGGGGCAATTCGGTTCATGTAGGAACCTACTTCAGGGTGCAATACTGGCATCTTTCATGGAGAAATTGCTCCCTTTTGGAAGGAACAACTCAGTGAGGGATGTCAGGCAGGCTCTGCTTTTCCTGCAACCCAAAGTAAGTACAGGGTCGGATGATGACCAAGGACACCCAGGCTTGGGACGGGGATCAGGAACCATACTGTGTAAAGGCTGGTAGTTTGATGTTACTGCAAATCCTGAAAATTCCTTTAGTTTCTCTTATTTTAGAATATTTTTTAAGGGAAAAAAGAGAAAAAAAAAACAAAGCAGTAAAAGCATACAAGTAGTACAGAATTTCAAGAAAAAAATATACAGTAAGAAATCACTAGTTAATAGATTATATACTGTCATCTTAGAAACAGTTGTCCAAATTACAAAATTAAAGCATACAAAGTTGTTGGGAGCCGCAGCCCCGAGCCCGGTCGCCTCACTTGGCGGACGTGAGGCCTGTAGTAAAGAGTAAAGCCTGAGATAGATTACCCCTCCCATCGAGCACGTTAGTTTCCTGCTTACCGCGTAAGCAACCCGCTCAACAATATAGTCTGCCTGGCAACTGATGATGTTAGCCAATCAGCTTGCCTTGCTTACTTTAACATGATTGGACACTGTATCCGTATATATACTGGTGCCACCCCTGGGGGGGAAGAAGAAGCCCGAAAGTAGAAGCCCAGAAGGAGCCGCGGGGAGCGGACCAAAGGAGGCTTCGGCTGGGAGCGATCCCAGGGCAGGCTGTACGGAGAAGGAAAATAAAAGAAAAGGTTGTCCACTGCCAGACTTTGTCGTGTGTCCTTCCTGCCGGCCAGGAGCGACATCGACATTTGGTGGCCCGCACGGGGACTGATCACCCCCGAGACGTGACAGCGGACAACGCTCCAGTACAGAGCTGCGAGACAGGTGAGTTGGGGATAAGCCTGGGCTCTGGGTGGCGCGCACCTACAGGGCTTTTAGACTCCCCTCAGGCTCACGCGTAAGTGGAGGATTCCTTGGGCCTCACGCGGTGAGTAACATATTAAAAGATGGGAAACATGCTAGGTAGCAACACTAAGAGCGAGGGTGGTTGTGGAGAAAGCTCTCAAGAGCTTACAAAAGTACGCAGGGTATTTGAGCAGGCCCAGTCGGGGAGCTCCCGAGAGGGGCCCGTCAAGGGGAACAAAGATGCTAAGGAGAAGGACGGGGCTCTAGCCTCGGAGTCGTCTGACTCCGAGGACGAGGGAAAGTTGAATGGCAAGGAGGCCAAAGAGACCAGCTGTCAGGAGCCTAAGTCGCTCGATAAGGAGTCGCAGGGTTCTTTCCCAGCGTTGCGCCGTGAATTGCGCTCCGCTCACTTGGTCTGCGGAGGAGTAGAGAGCTCCTGAGCGCTCCCCGGCGCGAGAGGGAGGGGAAGCCTTCCGCCCCACCTTGGGGGCTGTTCCCGGAGGCGATCCCTCGCTGCGAGGCGGCCGCCCGGGAGCTCCCTTCCCCTTCGCCAGAACAGGAAGTGATGCACGGGCCCCCATTTTCCGCCCAATCATGGCCGCCGTCTTATGCTCCGCCGCCGGCGGGTCGGTATTTTTACAGGCGGCTTTGGCAGGGGGGACGTTTGTCTCATGAGGTACATCCACCACCTGGGATAGATAGTGGCCCCTACGGGATATTTCCTGTACAAGTAGCTATGGGCCAGGGACGTAATGCATGGGAGCCTTTTGAGATAAAGCAGATTAGAGAACTTAAAAATGCAGTTACAACCTTTGGGCCGACTGCGCCTTACACCATTGCCATGCTGGAGAACCTGTCTTCTGGGCCCCTCACCCCCGCGGACTGGATTCAGCTGGCAAAGGCGTGTCTGCCCTCGGGTAGTTACCTGGATTGGCGAGCCTGGTACGCAGAGTTCTCTGCGGAGCAGGCTGAGAGAAACGCCAGTCGGGGAAACCGGGGGTGGAACAAGGAAATGCTTATGGGAGAAGATCGGCACGCTGATGATCAGACTCAGTTCCCCGGCGCTGTCTATGAACAAATCAACGCCATAGGGCTCCGCGCCTGGAAGCAGGTAAGTGGTGCCGGAACAGCCTCCTTGTGTCTTTCAAAAATAATTCAGGGTACCACAGAGCCATTTGTTGACTTTGTGGCCCGAATGCAAGATGCTGCCGATAAGATATTTTCTGATCCGGGAGTGGCTCGACCGCTGGTAAGGCAGCTGATTTTTGAGCAATGTACAAAGGAGTGCAAGGCAGCGATAGCTCCTCATAAGAACAAGGACCTCAACGCCTGGATTAGGATATGTAGAGAGATAGGGGGGCCGCTCTCCAACTCGGGAGTGGCTGCTCTCCTGGCCGCGGCTGTACAGCAGAGGGGACCTCGCGGGTTAGAAGGGGAATGTAAGGCTAAAGGGTGTTTTGCCTGCGGGGAGCCAGGACACATTAAACGTCATTGCCCAAACAATACAGATGCTAGGCCTCGCCCTAGGAATAAAGAACCATATGTTTGTGGGCGATGCAAGAGGGGATCACACAAAGCTGAGGAGTGTAGGTCGGTCTTTGATGCTCAGGGCAACCGTATTTGTGGACGAGATGCTAGAGGGCCAAAAAACGGCCAGAGGGGGCCCCCTTCACAGGCGGGCCCCCGCCCCAGAGACAGGACAGCTCAGGATGGCAGCCTTCAACAAGGGCCACCCCTGGGTCAGCAGGTGTGGACCTCAGTGTCGCCTCCAGACTTATATTAGTGCCTGATATGGGTGTTCGAGTGGTTGAAACCACCTTTAAGGGACCGTTACCCGAAAATTCCGTGGGTCTGGTGATCGGGAGATCCTCCACGGCCCTTCGGGGTCTCATAGTAGTCCCGGGGGTCATAGACTCAGACTACACAGGACACATTAAAATTATGGTTCAATCTCTTGTGGGTACTATGGTAATCAATAAAGGAGACAAGATAGCGCAGCTCTTGCTGCTCCCCAGTCTCCACAGGAGATTTCCCTCAAAGCAGAAAATTAGAGAAAGTCAAGGTTTCGGTTCCTCAGGGGAAGTCTTCGAGGGACTCCATATAATACTTGATAAAAGGCCCATGCTCTCACTTAAGGTCAATGGCAAGAATATAACAGGGCTCCTAGACACAGGAGCTGACCGTTCCATTATCTCTAGAAAGGATTGGCCCTCCAACTGGCCCACCAACACTGCAGATAACACGCTGCAGGGCCTGGGGATGGTGTCAGCTCCTCAGGTTAGTGCTTCAACCCTGTTCTGGTGCGATGAGGAGGGTCATCAGGGCCATTTCCAACCATTTGTGTTGCAGTTGCCAGTGTCTCTATGGGGAAGGGACATCCTCACTCAGATGGATGTCACGCTTACGTCAAACTGCTCCCCCCAGGCTAAGGATATACTCAGAAACCAGGGATATACCCCGGCAAAGGCTTGGGCAATGCCCTACAGGGTCGGACATCCCCAATACTAGTAGAGAACAAAAAAGGTAGGCAAGGGCTGGGTTTTTCTTAGGGGCCGCTAAAGAAGCTCTCCTACCCACTTCGATCAAAATCACCTGGAGGTCAAATGATCCGGTTTGGGTACCTCAGTGGCCCCTGCCTAAGGAGAAGCTATTAGCCTTGTCAGAAATAGTCAGTGCACAACTTAGATTAGGACACATTAAGCCGTCAACCTCCCCATGAAACACCCCCATTTTTATAATTAAGAAAAAGTCTGGCAAATGGAGGCTGCTCCATGATCTAAGGGCGGTCAACGCACAGATGCAGTCCCTGGGGGCGGTCCAGAGGGGGCTGCCAGCTCTCTCAGCCATCCCTCAGTCCTGGCCAGTTTATGTTATAGATCTTAGAGACTGTTTCTTCTCAATCCCCCTGCATCCAGAGGACACTCATAGGTTCGCCTTTACTTTACCCACCATTAACCAAGAAAGCCCTGATCTCAGATACGAGTGGATAACACTGCCCCAAGGTATGGCCAACAGTCCCACTATGTGTCAGATTTACCTTGATTCCCTACTGGCCCCCCTACGGAAATCCTTTCCCAAGATAAGATGTGTGCATTACATGGACGACCTTTTGCTCAGCGGCAGGGACCCAGACATGCTAAATAATATGCTCGGCCAGTTGGTCGAGGCCCTGAGACAAGCTAATCTACATGTTGCCCCTGACAAGATTCAGGGAGGAGAAATGGTGACCTACTTAGGCGCGAAAATCTCCCCTATGCTAGTCTCTCCACAGAAGGTCACCATTAGGACGGATGGCGTTAGGACCCTAAATGACATGCAAAAGCTATTGGGAGACATTAATTGGATTAGGCCATATTTACATATACCAAATTCAGATCTCAAACCCCTGTTCGACCTTCTAAAGGGAGACCCAGATATAGCCTCCCACAGGAGGCTCACTCCTGAGGCAAGAGCTGCCTTACAGAGAGTGAAAAAAGCCTTAGGTGGGGCTACCTTACACAGAATTAAACCAGGGCGACCCTTTGATGTCTGTTTGCTACAGACTAGTCTACAGCCCACAGCGGTGATTTGGCAAAAAGGACCATTACTGTGGATACACCCTAAGGTCTCACCTACAAAAGTCATAGAGCATTACCCGGAGGCAGTCGCTTCATTGGCCCTTGAGGCGCATGATAGAGCTGTCCAACATTTTGGCTCAGGACCACAAGCCATCCGAGTACCCTATACCGCCAGCCAGATCAAGACCCTGGCTGCCTGCATAGATACATGGGCCATTCTGAGATGTGTTTTCCATGGGGATATAAACAATCAATACCCTAAAGACCCTATCTTGTCATTTGTCACTCAGCACCCTATAATTTTTCCAAAGGTTACTGCCTCTGAGCCATTAGTCCCAGCAACTACAATATACACAGATGGCTCCAAGACGGGGATAGGCGCCTATGTGATCCTAGGCAAGCCCCCGGTTACCATACAATTTAAACCTGATCAGCCTCAGGTGGTGGAACTGCAGATCGTTAAAATGATTCTTAAACGGTTCTCAGGAGCCATTAACATTGTCTCCGATTCTAGGTATGTGGTCAATGCTATGCAAGTGCTTGAGACTGCCGGTTTAATTAGATCCACTTCCACAGTGGCTGGGCTGTTCCTGTCTATCCAGACATTGCTTCAGAACAGACACCATAAGGTCTTCACCACCCACATAAGAACACATACATCCCTGCCGGGGCCCATGGCACAGGGGAATGCGGCTGCTGATACTGCCACTCGCCCGTTATGGATTTTTACCTTACTAACACCAATCGAGCGAGCCCGTGCCTTCCATGATAAGTTTCATGTCAATGCCAGGACACTAGCAAACCATTTCCATGTTTCCAGAGCAGATGCACGAGATATCGTGCGACTATGTGACTCCTGTGCCACATACAAACCTGCCATACCGATGGGAGTAAACCCTCGAGGTTTGATCCCTGGTGATGTTTGGCAGATGGACATCACACATATACAGGAGTTTGGGACTCTTAAATATGTTCATGTTTCCACAGACACCTGTTCTCACGTCATATTCGCAACAGCAGAAACAGGTAAAAAAGTATCTAATGTGATCAATCATTGCCTGGCGGCTTGGGCCGCATGGGGCAAACCAAAAATATTAAAAACTGATAATGGACCAGCCTATATAGGCAAAGCCTTCAATGAGTTCTGCAAAATGATGGAGGTTCAATTAAAACATGGTATGCCATACAATCCCCAAGGTCAAGAAATCATTAAGAGGGCTCATAGAAGCCTCAAAGAAATTTTACAAAAACAAAAAGGGGGAGTAGGCCAAGACCTGGCCCCAAAGGCGCGATTATCCATGGCACTATTCACACACAATTTTTAAAATTTAAATAATGATAATTGCTCCCCAGCCGTGGAGCACTGCAACCCTTCCCCCAACCATAAAGGGTGGGTGAAGTGGAAAGATGTCCTGACAGGACAATGGATGGGCCCGGATCCAGTGGTCAGCTGGAACCGAGGCGCGGTTTGTGTTTTCCCACAGGAATCGGGACGAGAACCACTGTGGGTACCGGAGAGACTGACACGGGCGACAAAGCCCTCGACTGAAGATCAGACCTGCCCTACCGGAGATCCATCACAGACCAACCAACAAGATGAATAAAAATAGCGGTAGCCCAAAATGGACAAGAAGATCCTCAGGCATATACATGGCTCGCTCGCCTAGCCTACGACCGAGTCTAGGGGTGGTGAGCTTCCCACACTCCTCCTCTAAAAAATTATGACATAGCTGGGTAGGAGAGTCAATGACGGGTAAGAGCGTACTCCCCCAGTGCGACTCAACCTAAGCCAGGCCCTACCCCATCCTGCACGTAAGCCGCTGGACTGTTAGATGCTGCCCAGGTCTAAATTTCTCTCCGAGGGGATTTCTTTACGGAGAGGAAATGAGTGCAAGCTTGTGTGCATCCAGGTTCCGTCCAGTTTGTGCCTGGCCCTAAAAAAAGGACGAGGGCCTCAGGGCCTTGGCAGACCATGGGACGGCTGACCAGGGTCTAAGCCAAGGACCTACGGTGGGCCTACGCATAGGGCATAAGCCTCTGCACCCAGTCCAGGAAGGGCTACGATGCGCACATTTATAAAAAAAATAAAAAAGGGGGAGATGTTGGGAGCCGCAGCCCCGAGCCCGGTCGCCTCACTTGGCGGACGTGAGGCCTGTAGTAAAGAGTAAAGCCTGAGATAGATTACCCCTTCCATCGAGCACGTTAGTTTCCTGCTTACCGCGTAAGCAACCCGCTCAACAATATAGTCTGCCTGGCAACTGATGATGTTAGCCAATCAGCTTGCCTTGCTTACTTTAACATGATTGGACACTGTATCCGTATATATACTGGTGCCACCCCTGGGGGGGAAGAAGAAGCCCGAAAGTAGAAGCCCAGAAGGAGCCGCGGGGAGCGGACCAAAGGAGGCTTCGGCTGGGAGCGATCCCAGGGCAGGCTGTACGGAGAAGGAAAATAAAAGAAAAGGTTGTCCACTGCCAGACTTTGTCGTGTGTCCTTCCTGCCGGCCAGGAGCGACATCGACACAAAGTGGACATTCATCCAGTGAGACTGCAGACAGTTCTGTTCAATGATCCAACAAATACTGAGTAATACGATTTTCTATCCTACAAACTTAAATATACATGCAGTTATATCGTTTAGGCTACTTTCTTTTCCTCTCTTTTTTACAACAATTACACTTTTTGGTTTCTTGAAGGAGGAAGAGATTGTCTATGTAAATTGAGAACAAGTAAACCACCTTCGGAAGACTCTGATTAAATAATAAATATGCCTATGTGTTGAATAATAAATATGCCTATGAAATAGCTGAATAAGGTTCTGCCAAAAATTTTAAGGTAATCAAGGAGATAGATATAAACAGTGAAGACAGAGATGCAACGTACCCTGTTTTCAGTTACCCATGGGGCCGTGTCTACATGGCCAGCCTCTAGTTGCTGTTGTAAGAGGATGCTTGTTGTAGAACCAAAGTTCTCTGTTACCTCTCTGCGATTCTATTAGCCTTTCTAGAGGGAAATGTCCATCATCAGTTTTAGCTACCATAATATACATAGATAAATCATATGAACAAAGATACTATAACATTTTCCTCCCTTAATCACAAGAGTAACTTAGGGTTCTTCTTTGGTATAATTTAAAATAGAATAATAATTGGATAAATACTCTTAAACCTATCCTGTACTGTAACAGACAAATGTAAGCTTCCTTTTTCCCCCCTCAAAAAGTCATTTGAATCTATGATCAAGTACACGTATTAAGAAAACATTTTGATTTCCTGTACCAGCACTTCCCATTAGGTAATACTGATATTCATAGGCAAAGTGAAACTTTTTTCAGAGTAAATCTTTTTTAAGCCCTTTGTTATAAATGTGAAGCATCTGAATTGTTCACTGTGTCAGCTTTCAAGCTTTTACTCCATGAAGTCATTTTGGCTGCCGATTCAAAGCAAGGAAAATCCAGGCTATTTTGGGTTGAATATGGAAAGGAAAGAGGAAACAATGTCTCTCAAATATTTGTAATATGTCTTACTAGGCAAACATGTTCAGAAAGATTCAAAAGCACTTCTTGAATATATGGAGTAGAAATAAGTCAAAAGAACATATGCTAAATGTCCAATTTATGCCAGGAACCATGTTTTACACTATTGGAAACATATGGTAAAAGTCTTTTCTTCAATGAAAAAAATCTGTCCCCTTCCTGCTCTAGCACTGATGACAATTACAGTAACTATGACCGGGGACCATTGTGTCTACAGTGCTGTACTAACTGTGGTCAGTGGCCCTGGAAAGTCTCTTTCTGACCAGTGACACAGACGGAGGAGAATAAACCTGCTCCAGTAGAGTACCCAATGTGAGAGCTGAGTCTTGCTTCTAGAAATGCTAGGTCAAACTGGAAGTCTCTAAGCTCCTTTCTTACAATTCCTTTAAAAGTCTGCAATCTTTTCTATTCTCTAGCGTGACACTCTTGGTTTTCTTTGAACATACAAGACTTTTTTGGCCATTTAAATAAATAGTGAACATGATTTTTAAAAACATGTTTAATGCAATGTAGGGGCCAGAAAATCTAACATGTTGTTTTTTAAATGTCAAAGATTCAGTTCTTCCATTGTTTTTCTCCTTGTCAAATTACATAGTGAGTACTTCCCAGCTTATACGAGTAGTTCAAGGTGACTACGCTGGTTAATGGAAGACTGAGAACTAGAAAACTATTATTTTTAATAGAAAATTGTTATTTTTTCCATCTTTATGTGGGGCTTCCTACATGCAGAGTAGTGAGAAGAGGAAGCCAAGCCTGGGTCCAGGATGAAGGATGACATCCTCCACAAAGACGGCTGGGACCAGGGGCCTCAAGGAAAGGGCTCTTTGCCAAAAGAGAGGCCTGGCTACCTTGATTTATTCTGCTCTGGCAAAGCCCAGAGCCTTCTCACCATTTCATGGAAACAGTGATAGATAGTGTTCGGATGTTTATGCGACATTTTTATGGGTGAATTTATATAATTACTTCATTTTATATGTACATATTTACAAGCAGAAATCCTGTTTCATTTACTTGTTCTGAACCCTATAAAACCAGGTTGATTGACTAATGATCACTCCCTTTGTTAATAATATGATACAGGGATAGCAGATAATTTAAGTAGATTCAAATGTACAACTAGAAAATAATTTTAAATTCATGTTTTATTTACCTATTTAACAATTGACATTCACTAGTAACTCATTTAATTGACTTGATTTAATCAACATTAATAAAAGAAAAGCCTCAATTTGTACATAATCAGAGAGAAGTAGAGAAATTTAAAAAAATGTTTAAATGATAGTACATAAAAACTTTCCCCAAATATTGCTTTCATATAGACATTTTTAATAAACACAGTGATGCCAAATTAAACGGTTCTCCATTCTCTTCTACCCAGATATCTAGTATAGAAGTTTTTGAGGTGAAAGTAGGCATCACACCTAACTTTCATTCTTTTTCTTCTAGCAGCACAACTTTTTACTAAAAATGAGTCAGGGAAAAATAAGTAAATAAATAAATTAATAAAATAAAATTGAATCAGGGAAAGATTTTCTTAAATTCTTAAGAATTGTTACATATAGTTTATATCCAGTAAGAGGCCTTTTAGTTAAAGTTTGTGCTGTACTTTGTGTTTTGTTTTGTTGGTACTAGGACTCCAGCTTGGTTCTCACACTTGCCAGACAGTGGTTTTACAGTTGCTCGACCTGGCCCTGTACTGTATTCTCATCTCTCACTCTCCATTTCTTTTTCTAAACATCAGAGCCATTTCCATTTTTTTTAATTTTAAAGAGGGTAAGATTAAACATAATAAAACAGAACAAAACAGATCATAAGAAAACAATTTAAGAAACACAGATTTCAAAGCAAGACCACTAGAGATCTTCTCTATCATATTGTCTCGTTTTCTTCCAAATAGTTGTCCATAGCTTCACACGCAGTGCATACATAGTGAACAATATAGTACTAAGCTCATCAGAACAGGCTGATGAAGGTGTTTTAGGTTTTCAAGACCAGACAATGAAAGGGAGTCAGCAATGACCGCCATAATGTCTCTCGTTCGCTGCGAAATAGCTGTCCATATCTTTACACATGTGGAAATTAACAAAAGAAAATAGAATAATATCACTCTGAGATAATAATAGTATTGTTATATTTTATATAATAACACTGCAGAATTAGCACTGTGTATCTCAATGTCTCTTCTTCAGAGTATCTGTTCATTACATCGTGCAGAGTATCTATTCTCATAAACTGTTTCAAAGTTGTACATATGCGTGAATTTCCACATGTATACATACCTTTTCTGTAATTTGGGAAAACAGATCAAAACCAGACAACAAAACAAACTCCTAGAAAAAGGAGAAATTAAAAAGACATATAAAACCACAGTACTAGGTGATCTACAGTATTTACTATGCTGTTTCTTGCTATTTTCAACTGAATCGTCTATATCATCAGGCATAATATAATTGAACATAGTACTACATAGCAATATTAATAAAAACACTACATTGGAGACACTGTAGGACTTCAAAAGCAGTTAATAATTAAATTGAAATGGATATCTTATTGCATCTTGTCATCTTCAGAGTAAGTTGCCTCTAATCTTAGACTTGATACTATCAAGCCCACCAAATTCAAATAAAATCAGTCAAGACAAAACAGCAATCTAACAAACCAGATTCAAATAAGATCGGTCATAGTAAGACAATGTTAAGAAATACAGTGATTCATTTTAAATTAATAGTAAATTAAGAATAGTTACCACAGTACATCCTGCTATTTTGGGAATAGCTGTATGTGCCCTCAAATCTAGTACAAGTAAACAGACTACAACAGAATAAAAGCAAACTAAACAGAGCGGTAAGACTAATGTGGCTTTTCAATCCTGACACACTACTAACAATGTCCTCTGCCTTCTTTATTTAGACAATTACTCCCCTTTCCCTTTCTCAGGGTACTTTGTACATTTTGGGGTCCCACTAACTTCTTCACTTTTTAGATTAGGGGGCAAACAATTAGCTACCTAAGTGGTTCTGAAACTTTTTACCCCTGAGCTTGATCTTGAGCTGTATTGCTTTACCTACAAAGCCTCAAGGTTTTCCTTCCTTATAGTTGAGTAGTTCCCCACTGCATAAAAGTGTCATGATTTTTCCAACCTATCTGCAGCTGCTGGATGAGCTATCCCTATTTCTCTCTGGTTCCCTGTCACATAGAGCATCATTTTCTCATCTTGGACTTTCAGTTTATTAACTCTCTTTCAGGTTGAGTATATTTCCTATTCTATGCTTTATCTCATTTGAGCCTTGTTCTACTCCTCAAATATCTTTTGCTTTTTGCACTCAACTGTCTGTCTTAGAGCCTTGGTAAAATGAAATTATTTTAATTGTAATCTCATTAACCATCCTAAACATAGCATTTTCCAACCATTCCAAACACTCAAAATTAGATCTCTCTCTATTATAAATTTTCATTCCCATCAATTGGCACTACTATATTCTATTTTACATATTTTTGTTTCTGTAGCAAAAGATTGGCCCAAATAAGTAGTAAATTATTCAAAGGGATCAGTTAATGCTTTTCTTTTTCTTAGTTCTTGTTTTCAGATTACAGTGATAATAGCTCTGTAGATAGATGCTCATAAATTTATTCTTTTAATATAGTTTTCGACTAGAATTAAATAATTTATTTATGAAAATAGAAATTCACATATGAATGTATTCATTTATGGATCAAGAGCTGTTGGTCAACATAATGCCAGCTGGAATACATCAAGATGGCAGTGAGCATAGATGCTCCCCCTGAGGGAAATTGCCAGCGTAAGTAGTGACATGGATAAGGAGAAGCTATTGTGTTGCTATGCCTAAGTGAGTTGAGATGTGAAGGCATTATGGGTATTCCAACGTGTTGCTGTTTGAGCTGTTGGTTCTCCTGAAGAAGCTCTGTTCCTCACATTGAGCATTGCTTCCTGGCTCTGGAGAGGAAGACAAGTGCCTCTTGGTCTCCATCATGAACTCATCAGGCTGGAATCCTGGCATGTACTCAGTTGTGCTTGTCATGGTCAGATCTTGTGGCCTCCATGTAGCTGCGGATGTCTGTGGTGCTTTTCAAGACAGCCACAAGTCTTTGTTGTGAGTAGGACATTTTGGCTTCAGGGTAGAACCCTCAACCTACCAGCACAGCTCCTTCATCCCATTGGCATAGACTTTCTATCTTCCACCACTGACTTTTGGGCCTTCCCAGCATGGATCCTTAAAAAAGGTTGGTGTGAGACCTTGTGGGTTCTAGACCTCCAGTTGGACTCATGGGAGGCATTTTCATGAGGTCTTCAATTGGGACCATGTGTAACATTGCTGTGGGATTCAAGTCCTTGGCTAAATATTCTGTGTCTTTAGTGTTGTGGATCGATTTCCTGCAGTTTCTTATGTTAACTCTGTGTGGCCATCATAAAAATAATATTATAAATTCCATGTTCTAATTCTAATTGTCTTGTGTACAACCTCTACATACAACAGCATTATCAAAAGGTGAGGTACAACCAGTAATTTTGGAACATTAACCTAACTACAGAATGTATCACTGTGTTAAGATAGCAATGATTAGGAAGCATGAAAAGAGCAGTGTAAATGTCAGAGTGATAAGAACTTTAACCCAAGAATAGTGGAAACTTAGAGATGTGGAGATGTTTAGGAGTTATCTTACTGAAAAAAAATATATATATATGATTAATACTTCCTTTGAATTGTTTCTCATTACAGAGATTTTACCCTAGAGGGTAGTCCTAAAATTTTGATATCAGATCTGGACAGGTAAAAGCAGATACTAGAATTCATAGCAGGACAATACTCTATGAGGTAAGCTAAAGTAACTAAAATAAATGTTCAAATTCTTTCATTTTTATAATGTGAATAATAAAGATGAAAATGTCCAAATTTTGTTTCAAGGAAGGAAACAACTTCACATTTTGTTAACATTTACCTAATTTTGGGGCTGGGGATTTAGCTCAGCGGCATAAGCGCCTGCCTTGCAAGCAGGCAGTCATGAGTTCGATCCCTGGTACCGATAAAAATGAAAAAGACAAAAAAAAAAAAAAAAAAAAAAAAACTAATTTTAATTGTGCACTATTGTTTAACACATTTCAACAAAACCTGCAGTTTAGTGTAATAAACATTTATCACTCTATTATGCTGGAGCTCCATAGTACTGGAGGTTTTGGCCAAGTATTCTGTTTGTGTTTCACACGGGCTGAATCTGAGATGGAGACATTGAGGCGACTCTGTTTTTAGAATCACTAAGTCTTTTAGCTTCAGTCTGTGAGATCCTAGAAAAATATTTCTGTTTCTTTGGGATATCAACTGTAGATCATGTCCATTCTAAGGCCACTAGCATTCTTTGGCTACCTCTGTCTTCAACCTGTCATCTACTTAGAGAGTCAAAAATGTTGAGTCAAGGCTCTTTTATGCTTCCAGTATCTGTGACCTTCCCTTTTGCTATCTTCTGGCTTCATACTGCCTTCTCCTATACCTTTTAAGGGGTCATGATGTGGCTGTATTTTATCCATAGAAATAATGAAAAGCAACCCATTGAACATGTTATGATCAGCTAATTATGGGCCCAACGAATGGAATAGAGGATTAAGACATGAAAATAGAATTATGATGTGCTATGCACATGTACCAACTCCCAGTGAGGAATGTGATCATCACTCATACTAATAAAAATTTAAAAAATAGCAAAAAATAAAGAAATCATCTAATTACTAACATTTATCAAATCCGTGAAATCTCTTTTGTCCTATAAAATAAGAGTATTTCACTTGAAAGAAGAGGCAGTGTGACTGCCAGAATGGGAATTCTGTCTGTCTAAATTCTGAAGGAGGTTCTTAGTCTGAAGAGGGTAGCAAGCAGGGCAAGAGAAAAAGGAAGCACTACAGCGATCTGGAAGAAATTGTTTTGCATTTTCTCCTAGTTCCTCAGTATAGAGAAGCCGTTAGTGCCTGAGAGGGTATTTGAAAGGTGCAGACTGTTTCTGAAGCCTTAAGTTTCTGTTTTGGAATTTAGGAAATAATTTTTCTCACACTTAATTCTCTTCCAATTCGGATCATGGACGAAACTGGTTTTATTTATTTATTTATTTATTTATTCCAAAAACTACCTGCTTGTTTCTTTTTTCTTTTTTCTTTTTTCCTCCTGTGTTTCAAATGTTGTTATCGGCAGATGCTCTTTCGTGGAGTCTGCAATGTGAGGATGATGTGATCCAGAGTCAGAAGTGGGAAGCAGGAGGCATATGCCTTTTATTATAAGAAGCAGCCGGAGAATTTATAGAGGGAGGTGTAAGTAAATGATAGTGCAAAAGCTTTGCATTCGGTGATGACTTCGCTTCTTAAAGAACACGAGTAAAATAAGGCAGCAAGAGAAGAAGCTAAATTCATCAGGAGTTATAAAATAAGGTCATAGAGGAATGCAAAATAGACTGACCCTTCTGAATCTTGCAACCTCATTGGCTAGGGTGAACAACAGATGGAATACAAAGATATCGAAGGTTATTGTCTAGAAACAACATAATATGATTTATATTCGTGAAGGGTTATTTAGCTTTAACTGTAGAAAAGTTGAGTGTTTGAATGAGAGAAATTAAGTGAAATCTATTACTGCATTTCAGTGAGGTGATAGTGGCGCTTTGCAAAAATGTAACAAATAGGGAGCAGTAATTTGATTTTGCTGAAGAATTAGGGGGCAGTTGATAATATAAAGTAACTAAGGAGATGTTTACAATAGGACAAGATTTTATTATTCACAAGAAATAAAAAAAATGACAACTGATTTGTGTGAGTAAATAAATTATACAAAGAGCAAGAAGTAATAACCTGAGGTTTGGGTATGATACTGGATATATTTTGGAATATTAAGTGAAGCGACATAACTGAAAAAAATACAGGGTTAAAAAAGGTCACTGTCTAGCATTTTGATCTGATGTATAGAGTTTCAGTTGCTATTGAGACATCAAAAAGGAAAAGTCAAATATTGGGTGAGGTGGAAGCACTGGGGAATTAGGAAGAACATCAGAGCCAGAAACTTGAAGATCGCAATTCCTTGTTCACTTTGACAAATACGAGATTTCTATCTCTAGTCAAGAATGCCATGAAGTTGTACTTCTGATCCACCATAAAACATGTAAGTGAAAGTCACTCAACAGCCTCTTTAACATGAGATATCTTGATCAGTTTTTCTCTGTATCAATGTCCATTTTTATTAATAGACATTGCAGATATTTTTGAGCTAATTTTCATCATCTATGTTCTTATATCAAGGTGAATAGTGCCATCTATTCAGGTTCCCAAAGCTATCAATGTTAACATTCTATCGTTTCAGAATGAAACTACATTACATTTCCTGAAATCTGGGGTGTATTAAATAAGTAAATCATTTATGCAGGAAAGTTTTCATCCTACCGTATTTTATTGATGTATGCATGCCTCAGACTCTTATTCCATAAGTAATAATATTGTTTACTTATAATTCATGTTGTCTCATGCACAATTCTCTTCATTTAGAAGTAAATAGGACACACTGGTGTTTTGAGGGATAAAATAATGTAGGATTTTTACTATCTTCAACTATCATTGGAAAATGTAAAATCTTCCAATAACTAGTTTAGGAATTCTTTATTATACTTTATGAATTCATTGGGTAATATTGTGTTTCTATATTTGTATACTATGGGTAAATTCTAAAGTTTAATCTATACAATATTCTAGAGTTTTGATTTGCATTGAAGTTTTTCTATATTTTTCTAAAATATTTACTCAGTTAAATATAATATATAAATACACATGCGCACAAAAATGCATTCAGTAAGATAACATATGAATTGTATATTACACTTTTCTGTGTTTAATGAAAACATAAATGTACCCTGTTAAAATATTTTTGGGAAAAATATTACAGCAACCCCCCCCCTAGGTGAAATGTTCCAGAAACTCCAGCAAATGTCAAACAATTTGGATAGTACTTATCTCTGTCATTTAATTCCCTTGACATTATATTTATGCACTTATCAAAAAATGTGGTCACACATTTTTACAGTATGAAGTATGACAATATAAGTAACATGAATTTATTTCTCTTTCTTCTAAATTTTTATAGATAGAAGATGCCTTCTCACTGCAGATCCCAGTGACCATAACAGAGGTTTATTTTTTCTATCTTTAAGTGAAAAATTCAGGTTGTCATTTAAAGGATAATCTGATTTCATCTTGACATATCCAAATTCCCAGAATGACTATTATTGTGCTCCCTTAGTCATTATTAAGTAAACTAAAGGTCACTTGAACACAGGTGCTGTGGTGCCACAACAGTTGATATGGTAACGAACGTAAATACTAAATGACTATGGGATGGATAACACACAACTTGTGAATACACTAAATACAAGGGTAATTCAAGTCTTCTGTTGTATAGAGAAAAAGTATAATAGATTATTATGCTATTGAAAAATGCATACAAAGAAAAACCTTACTCTGTGTTCCTAAATTTTCTATTTAATGTTTTGGATCATGCCTGACAGTGACAAAAGAAACCACAGAAAGCTAAACTTGATAAAAATAGACTACTAAAGTTATCTGTTGAGTCAAATGACAAAGTCAATTATTAAAGAAAAATAACCTATAATGTACATCCCATGGGAAACTATAATCAATTTTATTAATTATACATTTAAGAAGCTACAAAAATTATCTCTAATAATTGGTACAATTGCATAGCCATTCACTGACTTATCATGTTATGATATGCTATACATGAAATATTAAATATGAAGGTGTGTTTACTAAATAAAGTTTTGTATAGTTCAAGTGGAACTCTGACCTGGAAACATGATTTTAGTATTCACCAGTACATAGGTGGTATTTAAAGCTATGAGACTGAATGAGATTAGGAAGGGTGCAGACCATTGTTGAAAAGTAAGAGAGTGGCAGAAGACCTTGCAAGGAGTAAGCCTATGTCACTTTACACTTTAGAGGTTAGGAAAAACACTCAGTAAGCAGGAAAACGATAAGGTGCACTTAGAAACAAAGGTATGAAGTATAGGCTTGTGTTATTTAGGCAGCCAATCATTATACACAAATAAAGAATGTATGAACAAAAGTATAGAGAGACAGCATAAGCAAATGAGTTAAATGATACTAATTGTTCAACTAAAGTTTAAAGGCTAGATTAGCTTTCTGGGTCTGATACAGACATTTTCTTACTGTTCTGAAATTCAGACATTTGAAATCAAGATGTTAACAGATCTTTATTTCCTCTGAATCCTCTCCAGGAGGATCTTTCATCCTTGCTTCTTTCAGTCTGATCGTTCTTGATAACTCCTGACATTTCACAGCTTGTGATGGCTTAAAACCAGTCTCTACAATCATCATCACATGGCCTTTTCCCCTCTGACTTTGAGATCTTTTTGTGTTTCGTTTTTTATAAGAATGTGAATTGTTGAACGTGTGTTCTGCCTAAACCACTGGTGTCTAATATAAAAAGTTATATACTTCTGAAGATCCTATTGCCAAATGAGGTTACCATTCTGAGGTTCCAGGGGGACTGTGAGTTTTGGAAGGATGTATTCAACCTTGTGCAAGAACTAGAGTTTAACTTTGGGGTCAGCTAGATGGAGTTCCCTGGTAACCTGAAAAAGAAAGGTGCAAATGAAACATTGATAAGAAAGGAGACAAAGCTGAAGAAACAGTGTCCTTTAAGAAGCAAGAAAGACAGACCAAGTAGGTTCTGGTGCTCACAGCAATGCACCTCAGCCGAGAGCACAGGAGTAAGAAGGCAGAAGAGAAGGCATGTGGGGAGGAGAGCTGAAGCAGGCTTGTAGATTTCTCCTCTGATTGCTCCAAATTTCTCAGAAAAGTAGGAAGCTGCCCTGCTTTGGAAGAATAGGCCTGATGTGGTGGGAACATGGCAGTAATTTCAGCACCCTCAGAGACGGAGAAAGGAGGATTTCAATTTGAAGCCCACCTTGATCACTCAGCAAGACTCTATCTCAAAAAGAAAAAGTTAAAGGGCTTAGAATAAGGCTGAGTTTGAAGGCACTTGCCTCAATCATCAGCATCACAAAAAAGAAAGAAAATGTGTGAAACCATAGAGCAGGATGATCTCTGAGTGTTATAACTATCACAAATTAGTATAAAAATGTATCACGGAGTTAGGATGAATGTTAGATCATCTAAGCATAGGTAATATGTGCTAAGCTAGATGTAGTGATAATATACATTTATTATTTTGTGATAAAAATTATGAGATTCTATGTATACCTAGGTTGTAAAAAGAGGTCAGATGTAGATCTATCTTTGTCTAGCTAGCAATTGATCATGTGATATATAAGGAGTAACACATAAGTAAAGTTGTTTTATACTCACTTATGTAAGTATACAATATTAGGTCTATAAATAAAATTAAAATGTTTAGTAAGCTTAGAGACATACTCTTGCATAAACACATCATGTATAGCATATAAGTTTATCCACAGACATGCTATCATGTATCAAATATTTATGCTCTTCCTCATTTCAAATGTTGAAATCCTACACAGTGTAAAGGCACTGGGAGTTGAGAATTGTGAGAGGTGGTTAATTTTACATGAGGTTATGAGTAATCCTGATACGAGTAACTGGACAGCTCCCTAATTCACTCTGCTCTGCTCACCACCATATGAAGATGCAGGGAAAAGTCTACGGTTTAAATCCTAGAAGAGGGTCCTCACCTGAACCCAACCATGCTGATGACCTGGCCATGCAGAACTACCCTCCAGAACTGTGGAAGACAACCTTCTCTTGTTCATTAGCCATCATGTCTACAGAGCATACTTCATTATAGCAGGCCAATTGAAGACAGACTCTATACGATTTATGAATAAATGAACTTAAAGTGAAATGTATACATTTTAAGCATGAGAAGCATAAAATGATTTATTTCAATAATGAGGAAAACCTGTGTGAATATGTGTGTGTGTGCGCGCGTGTGTGTATATGTGTGTGTATTTGATGCTTGAGATGAAACCAAGAGTCTCCCTAATGAAGGAAGGTGCTCTGTCACTGAGAACTTCCCACTCCTTTGAAAAAGGGAATCAGTCAAGTTTTCCAGGGTGGCCTCAAACAGGTCATCTTCCTGCCTCAGCTTCCTTAGAAGTTGAGATTACAGATATGCATACAGATTTTATTTATGGAAGAATGTACATCAGATTACCTTGCTCTGAGGTTTTATATGGCACTGTGTAGAAATGGATCTATCAGTAGAGAAGCACACATTCACCAAAATAACACATCCACTAAGACCATCCTTTACTATAAAATAGCAGAGTTATTCTTAAGGAGATGTACATTCTCCTTTTGCAATCCTCATTATCAAGGCAGTGACAATTTAACTAAGAGAAATATTTGGACTTGTCTTAAAGACATATTTGACAGTGAACAGTGAGACAATTAGCACAATAAACGTAACAAATAGCTATTGCAAATATTAGTTCTTAAATAGTAGAAATTTATTGGTATTGATCATATTTTTCACAATTACCTAGTTGCTTGTTTGTCTTGATAATTGGTTAGAAATGTGTCTGATTATTCAAAGAGAAACTGTATTACAATATTATTAATGAGAAGAGCAAATAGGAATAAGTGGGTGACACCTAAAGGATATTATACCATTTTTATATGTGGAAACTGCACAGAATTCTGACACTTTTAGTGTACTGTTAAACAGCCCCCTCACACATTACGCGATTGACTTTCCAATAAACCATTAAATACTTTTTTATTCCTGACATAATTATTTAACTGCAAGGCCAACATAACCCTACCTAAAGCCTCAGTAAATTATGCAGATATTTCTACCCCAACATGGCAGGATTCAATAGCCTGGGTCCAAAGATCATTAGGCAGTGTAAATTTCAAGCAAGGTGTTAGTGTCTTCCGAATTGCAAGAATAAAACAAATTTAACGTGGTGATGTGCTCTTCACATTTATCTAGGTATTATGAAACAGTCACAGCAAAGTCAGGCTTGAGAGTATTTTGGAATTTTGAAATAGAAACAAAATCATAACATTAAGAAAGAGATGCTATGTACCCTGCATATTTCCACAGATTATTGGAAAGACCAAAAAAGATAATATATAGTTAAATGCATGGAAAAATTATAGTGATAATGTATTTGTTTCTTCTTATACATTACAGTGGGGCCAGGGAGGCAGACCAGTGGGGTAAGTGCTGGAAGTCTTGGTGCAATTTCCAGTTCAAAAAAAATAATAAGAAGAAAATAACACTTACAGTAGCTCACCAGTGTAATTTAGCCATCATTTCTCTTCTGCCAGAGTACACAGGCTGCTCTTACTTTGATGTCTTTCACTGTTTTTGTCGATGTCCGCTCCCGGCCGGCAGGAAGGACACACGACATAGTCTGGTAGTGGACAACCTTTTCTTTTTATTTTCCTTCTCCGTACAGCCTGCCCTGGGTTCTCCCAGCTGAAGCCTCCTTTGGTCCGCTCCCCGCGGCTCCTTTTGTGCTTCAGCCTGCCCCAAAGCCTCTACCGGTCCGCTCTCCGCGGCTCCTTTTGGGCTTCTACTTCCGGGCTTCTATCTGGCTTCTACTTCCGCCCAGGGGTGGCACCGGTATATATACGGGTACAGTGTCCAATCATGTTAAAGTAAGCAAGGCAAGCTGATTGGCTAACATCATCAGTTGCCAGGCAGACTATATTGTTGAGCGGGTTGTTTACGCGGTAAGCAGGAAACTAACATATTCGATGGGAGGGGTAATCTACCTCAGGCTTTGCTCTTTACCACAGGCCGCACGTCCGCCGCGCAAGGCGAGCTATCACAGACGCGGCTCCCAACATCTCCCCCTATTTTATTTTTTATGAATGTGCGCATCGTAGCCCTTCCTGGACTGGGTGCAGAGGCTTATGCCCTATGTGTAGGTCCACCGTAGGTCCTTGGCTTAGACCCTGGTTGGCCATGCCATGGTCTGCCAAGGCCCTGAGGCCCTCGTCCTTTTTCTAGGGCCAGGCACAAACTGGACGGAACCTGGATGCACACAAGCTTGCACTCATTTCCTCTCCGTAAAGAAATCCCCTCGGAGAGAAATTTAGACCTGGGCAGCATCTAACAGTCCAGCGGCTTACGTGCAGGATGGGGTAGGGCCTGGCTTAGGTCGAGTCGTGCTGGGGAGGCACGCTCTTACCCGTCATTGACTCATCTACCCTGCTGTGTATTGTCACCTTATGGAGGAGAATGAGGGATGCCCGCCATATCTAGACTCGGTCGTGGGCCAATCGAGCAAGCCATGCATATGCCTGAGGATCTTTTTGTCCATTTCGGGCTACCGCTATTTCTATTCATCTTGTTGGTTGGTCTGTGATGGATCTCCGGTAGGGCAGGTCTGATCTTCAGTCGAGGGCTTTGTTGCCCGTGTCAGTCTCTCCAGTATCCACAGTGGTTCTCGTCCCGGTTCCTGTGGGAAAACACAAACCGCGCCTCGGTTCCAGCTGACCACTGGATCCGGGCCCATCCATTGTCCTGTCATAGATAACCGCGCCTTTGGAGGCAGGCCTTGGCTTACTCCCCCTTTTTGTTTTTTATTTTTTATTTTTTATTTTTATCTTTTTCGTTTTTTTTTTTTTTTTTTTTTTTTTTTTTATTGGTACCAGGGATCGAACTAACAACTGCACACTTGCAAGGCAGGCGCTTAAGCCGCTGAGCTAAATCCCCAGCCCCTTTTTCCTCGACCGGCGTTTTTCTCAGCCTGCTCGGCAGAGTAGCCGCCCATGAAAATACCGTCTGCCCAGCGGCGCGACGTCATAAGACTGCGGTCGCGACAGAGTGAAACGGGGCGTCACTTCCTGTGCCGGCTGAGGGAAGGGAGGGTTTCCTGTGGCGGCCTCTCGGCGGGGAGCCGCTTTTAGAAAAGAGCTCCAGGGCGGAGCGGATGGCTCTCTATCTCCTCCCCGCCAGAGAGCGCCGGGGAACCGAGTCTGACCATCAGCGCGCCGACCCTCTCCCACAAGCATTCTCTTGTTCCACCCCCGGTCTCCCCGATTGGCGTTTCTCTCAGCCTGCTCTGCAGAGGACTCTGCATACCAGGCTCGCCAATCCAGGTAACTACCCGAGGGCAGACACGCCTTTGCTAGCTGAATCCAGTCCGCGGGGGTGAGGGGCCCAGAAGACAGATTCTCCAGCATGGCAATGGTGTAAGGCGCAGTCGGCCCAAAGGTTGTAACTGCATTTTTAAGTTCTCTAATCTGCTTTATCTCAAAAGGCTCCCATACATTGCGTCCCTGGCCCATAGCTACTTGTACAGGAAATATCTCGTAGGGGTCACTATCCATCCCAGGTGGTGGATGTACCTCATGAAACAAGCGTCTCCCCTGCCAAAGCCGCCTGTAAAAATACCGACCCGCCGGTGGCGGAGCATAAGACGGCGGCCGTGATTGGGCGGAAAATGGGGGCCCGTGCATCACTTCCTGTTCTGGCGAAAGGGGAGGGAGCTCCCAGGCGGCCGCCTCGTGGCGAGGGACCGCCTCCCTCTCGCGCCGGGGCGCACTCAGGAGCTCTCTACTCCTCCGCAGACCAGGTTGAGCAGAGCGCAATTCGCGGGGCAACGCTGGAAAAGAACCCTGCGACTCCTTATTGAGCGATTTAGGCTCCTGACAGCTGGTCTCTTTGGCCTCCTTGCCATTCAACTTTCCCTCGTCCTCGGAGTCAGACGACTCCGAGGCTAGAGCCCCGTCCTCCTCCTTAGCATCCTTGTTCCCCTTGACAGACACCTCTCGGGAGCTCCCTGACTGGGCCTGCTCAGATACCCTGCGTACTTTTGTAAGCTCTTGAGAGCTTTCTCCACAACCACCCTCGCTCTTAGTGTTGCTACCTAACATGTTTCCCATCTTTTAATATGTTACTCACCGCGTGAGGCCCAAGGAATCCGCCACTTACGCGTGAGCCTGAGGGGAGTCTAAAAGCCCTGTAGGTGCGCGCCACCCAGAGCCCAGGCTTATCCCCAACTCACCTGTCTCGCAGCTCTGTACTGGAGCGTTGTCCACTGTCACGTCTCGGGGGTGATCAGTCCCCGTACGGGCCTCCAAATGTCGATGTCCGCTCCCGGCCGGCAGGAAGGACACACGACATAGTCTGGTAGTGGACAACCTTTTCTTTTTATTTTCCTTCTCCGTACAGCCTGCCCTGGGTTCTCCCAGCTGAAGCCTCCTTTGGTCCGCTCCCCGCGGCTCCTTTTGTGCTTCAGCCTGCCCCAAAGCCTCTACCGGTCCGCTCTCCGCGGCTCCTTTTGGGCTTCTACTTCCGGGCTTCTATCTGGCTTCTACTTCCGCCCAGGGGTGGCACCGGTATATATACGGGTACAGTGTCCAATCATGTTAAAGTAAGCAAGGCAAGCTGATTGGCTAACATCATCAGTTGCCAGGCAGACTATATTGTTGAGCGGGTTGTTTACGCGGTAAGCAGGAAACTAACATATTCGATGGGAGGGGTAATCTACCTCAGGCTTTGCTCTTTACCACAGGCCGCACGTCCGCCGCGCAAGGCGAGCTATCACAGACGCGGCTCCCAACATGTTTTGGTTTTTTTTATCTTTCTTTCTTATTTATTTATTTTTGGTGTGGTATTGAGAATTGAACTCATGACCTTGAGCTTCTCAGACAGATGTTTATGCCACTGAGCTATATCCCCAGCTCAGCTGTTTTGGTTTTCTTTCACTATAAATAATGATTACTAAAGAATTTCACTGTTCAAGGACTTTCAACCGGTAGGTAATCAGGTGAGATTAAAGATTCAAAAAATGACTCATTGTCAAACAAATTATTCATTAAATTTGTGAGTAAATTAATAAAATGTATCTTAATGAAAAAAGCAAAAATTATAGCTTTTTAAATTAGAAATAGTTGTGCTCACAACCATGGTTTGGTTCCAAAAACTCAGTATCTTCCTTTATTGTATTTTTTTTGTATGTTTCCATCAAATATGTTTGTATGTGTAATCCTGGTTCTTCAGAGAACCAGAAGCCACAGGCAATGGATAGATAGATAGATAGATAGATAGATAGATAGATAGATAGATAGATGATAGAAAGATGTAGTACGCTATTGGTTCATGTGTTTAGCTCTTCATGTCAAGAGATCTCCAGATCTGCTACCAAATGACTGTAAACCAAGGACAGAAAACGAGGTAATTTTTCACATGACAAGACCTGAGAATTAGGACTTCTTGTGACTTCATTTCCAATCTGAATTGGATTCCAAAGGCAGAAAAAATATCAGTTCAAACACTGGCAGAGAAATCAAATTTTCCCTTTCTCAATTTTTTTTTTTTCTATTCAAGTTTCCAACAGACTATGTAAGGCCACGCACACTGGGAACAGAAGTATGTTTATCTAACCTTAACTGATTCAAATGTTAATCACTTCAAAAATGCCCTCACATATACAACTAGAATAATGTTTAATAAAATATATAGGTATCCTGACACATAAATTTACCATTATATTTTCATGTTTGTTTGTCATTATTTATTTATGTTTTTATGTACAGGACAGTCTTGAAGTGTAGCAACATAATGTAAATTAGCAAGGCACTGGAATACGATCATAATAGATAAATATTGCTTAGAATACAAAGGAAGAAAATAATCTCTTTTTATCATCTAACTAAAATTCAGCCTCTCTATAAACTCCACCAAACATTCTCCCATGTACTGTGGTGCTAAATTAAAATTTATCAAGATGCCAAATGTCATAATCAATAAATCTCAACTATAGTAGTGAACTAGCTTCTGAGAATACAATAGAACACTTCTTAAAGGAATTCATGTCCTTTTGAATCTTATGTTTTGTTTCAATGAAAAAAAAAGCATTACAAGTACATTCTTTTACCTTTTCACTGTTGAAATGTAATGGTTTCAAGTCTGGTGGAAAAAATAGCAAACAGCTTACATGAATAAATAAGAAACCAGCACTCATATAAAGACATGATGGATTCACTATTGAATTGTGCAAGAGATTCATGATGTTCTAACATCAAAACTCTTCAAACTCTTTAATTAATGAAAAGGAAAAATACTTTCAAAGTAATTGCTAAGAGCTAGCATTACCCTGAACTGAAAACCAAACAAGGACCCAGATTAAAAAAGCAAACTATAGGCAGACATAAATGCAAATTAACATAGACAATAATCTATAATACACATAGATGCAAAAATCTTCCACAATATACTGGCAAACAGAATGCATCAACTCATCAAAAAGATCATATACCATCACCAAGAACCCTTCATCTCATGGGCACAAGGATGATTTAATACACAAAAATCAGTTAATGTAATATATCACATAAACAGAAGCAAAGATACAAATCACATGATAATCTCACTAGGCTCAGAAACTCTTTTACAAAATCCAATATTCATTTATGGTGAAAATCCTGAAAAAAAAAATAGATGTAGAAGGACCGTATCTCAGTTAAATGAAAGAAATTTATGACAGAAATACTTCCAACATTATCTTAAATGTGGAAATGTTTAATATTTCTCTCTAAAATTAGAAATAAGACAAGAATGTCCAATGTATCATCTCATTCAATACTCAAATCAGTTACCCAGAGCAATCAGACACAATAAAGAAATAAAAAGGAATTGGTATAAGAAAGGAAAAACCAAAATATCTTATTCTAAGATGACATGAAGATCCTAAAATGTTTCACCAAATGTTCCCCACACCGAATTTCCAAATTCAGAAATGTATTGCAATATAAAATCAGCATACAAAACACAATAACACTCCTGTCCACCAAGATTTAGTCACTAAAAATTAATTAAGAAAACAATACAATTAAGAGTAGCATCATGAAAAATTGAATACTTCTGAATTAACCTACCAAAGGAAGTGAAAACCTTTGACAGTGAAAACTAGAATACTCGGAAAAAGGAAATTGATGACATAAAAAATGGGCAGATATTACTTGTCCCTGGATGCCAGATCCAATATTGTCAAAATGGCCATCCATCCAGTCCTGTCTTCCAAAACATATGTAGGGATTTAAAGAAATCACAGTTGAAACACCACCAGCAACAGTCCTCATGCAATAACAGAATACAAACTTAAAATTGAAAAAGTGTTCAACATTGCTGATCCTTAGAGAAATGCATTAAAATGCAAATTAAGTAAAACTCAGTTTCTACCCTACTAGAAATAAAAGGGCTCTCATCAACAAATTAATCAATAACAAATGCAGGTGAAGGTTTGGAGTAAAAGGAACTTCTATATTGTTGGTGGGAACAAGATAGCATAACCGTAAGTAAGTGTTTATGAAGCATCCTCAAAAAAACAACAAAAAAAAATTCTACTAAACATGGGTTCTATACTTCTAGATATCTTTCCAAAAGTGTTTAAGATGTCATGATGCAATCACACACGCATCTTCATGTATATTCAGTGTAACTCGTAATAGAGAAAAATTGGGATTGGACTATATGTCCACTAGCAAATGCATGAGTAAAGAAAATAAGACATCTATGCATAGCAGAAGAAAAAAATACCAAAAAAAAGCATCAACTTGACTCATCCTTAGGAAAATAATATTAAGTAAAATAAATCATACACAGGAACTTAAAATATATCATATAAGAAACTCAAGATGTAATTGAATAGCAAAATTATGTAGCATCACACATCTCTACTAATAAACGTTATAGCACACAAGCAGATTATTAAATTCAAATTAATTACATACATTTAATTTGGAGGTCATAGTTCCTGCTCAGTTTGTGAAATTAATTTGCTTTACAGTTTTGGAGAACATGGCTGAAGATAGTCATGGCTGCATAAGGCACCAGATGCAGAATTTGAGAACAAAAGCAAAATTTTACAAAATGCTTTTGTTTCAAAACTTATTGTTTTTCAATAACAGACATGTTCATGCAAACAGACATGTTCATAAATCAAGATACTACTTCTTAGGAAATGTGGTATTAGACTTTTCCAAAAGTGAAGCAAACCAAAAAATAGAGCATAAGGAAGTAGAGATGGGAGGAAAGGAAAAGGAAATTAAAGACACACTGTATATGTGTATTAGCTCTTCACAAAGAATTCACATTCATTGTGTACTGAAAACTTGTACAAATAAAAATTAAAGATCATTTTCAATCATTGCAACAGTGGGTTTTGTCACTTGGATTAGAGATTTATTCTGATTGAAGCAGTGTAGATCCCATACCTGCACCTTGTCTTGGCACTGTGGCTCTGGCATTCAGGAGGGACATATCTGTTCACATCAGCCCTCACTCCAGAAGCCAGTAGTAGCAAACCGTTTTCAATCGCATTGACCCTAAAACAACATTTGGGCTGTAGAGAAGTGAAGAGTTGTTGACGGCAGGATCTGATGTTATAGGCAGAAAACTATCGAGAGCAGGAACTATGACCTCCAAATTAAATTTATGTAATTAATTTGAATTTAATAATCTGCTTGTGTGCTATAACGTTTATTAGTAGAGATGTGTGATGCTACATAAATTGCATTGTACAAAAAGGATGCAGATAATTGTCTCATGAAAATAATTTGATGAAGCTGTTAGTTTTTGGCCAAGATGATATTTCACATGAGAAAATTATTTAAAACTTCTACTAGTGACAGTCATTACCCATATTATACTAATAACCTTAAGCATGCTAATCAATCTGTCCTAACTTATGCTTAGTTAATACTATTAGAACATAACAGAACACTGGATAAGTCGCAATAGAAGCTTAGATTAAAGGTTTTAAATGTGAGCTATATGGCTGTTTTGTGACATAAAGTACATTACTTTTATTCTTTAGCAAAACTCTCTCTCTCTCTCTCTCTCTCTCTCTCTCACCATAAACCTTTGGAGTACACCTCTTGACTATTTCCACTGAGACCTTAGTTTCTACAAGTGCATAACTCAGTGGCTACTTTTTCCTTATTAACTGTACTTGATGATCTTTAAGAGTATTTATAAGAGTCACATCCCATTAGTTTACCAAAAATTTTGCAACAATATAATCCAGGAATACAAAGATTTCCTAATTGAAATGATTGCCAATGGGTCTACAAGTCAATTCTTTCCTTAGATCGTCACAAATAAGCAATGAAAGTCTCATGTCAATACACTCAGCTAGTTTTCACTAGGACAGAGTCTAGGCTATGTATGGTAAAGTTTACTTTAGGGCTATCGCTGCAGCATTAAACAATTACTTTCATTAAGTTCAATTAATGTTCCTGGGATTTCTCTCTCTCTTTCCTTTCTCCTTCTGTCCCTGCCTTTTTGCCTCCCTTCCTCTCTTCCTTTATTTCCTTTTTGCTTCTTTTCTTTCTTTCTGATTTTCCTCTTTCCTCATATGGTTAACTCCAATTTACCCTGAATTATATTCCAATGATGTGAAATACTGCGCTGAGTGTGATCTAAGTTCCCCCTGCATGTGCCATGCAGGCTACATGGTTCACACTGTGACATCACTCAGCTGTTCCAGTGACCACTAAGTGTGACAAAGCCTCAAAAGTTTCAATCATCTGAAATACATTGCTTCAGTCTCATTAAGATGTCACTTTCTCTAAATGTGAATATATGTCTTCATTACCTAAACTGTTGTTGTATTACCTTAAAAAAAGAATACTGCTTCAAATTTCTCAGACGACACTGCAGAGCTCAAAACAAGTTTACAATAAAAGTGTGAAAATTCTTCCTGACAAACTAATCTGCAGTTTTTTCAGCTACTAATGACTCAGGAGTGAGGGGAGAGCCTGTGGCTTTGTTAGTATTTCTATACCACACTCAGGTTCACTCAGCATGGCATTTCATCAGTGTGTGATGTGTCAACTTCAAAAATTAAAGAAACCAGATGACACAGCACTTGCTCCACAAAGAACCTGCTCTTTTCCCCAGCTTGCCAGCCTTGGAAAACTGCTTCAACCTTTGTTCTCCGTACGTCCTCTATCTGGCTCAATTCCAACGTGGATTATCTGTTTATTCACCAGAAACTCCTTTTGACAGCTGCAAAACACTCCCCAGAATTTTGTCATTTAAATATTTTGTTTCTTTTTATAGATATTTTTCATTGTGATACATATTATTAAAATTTTACAGTTTTCTTTTACAAATTCTTATACATATAAAAAGAGACAATTGTTCAACAATTAACTTATTAGTATTATTCTTTAAATCCAAAACGCATTTATAGAGGATATTCTAAAGTGTCAATTAAATCTTCAAATTCAAAAATATAACTATAAATTAGTGGTATTGTGGTAAAACATTTATATGTATATGGCTAATTTGAAAGGATTCATTCTTTTTTTATATTTTACTGCAGAAATGAAATACTGTATAAGAGAGTCATGGATCAGAAAAAGTTACTGAAAAAGCTTTTTTTTTTTTTTTTTCTAAGTCTAGCTATAGACCCGACCCTTCTTTCTCTGTGTGAGGGAGTTCTCATTGCTGCCAGGGAAAGGTGCTCTTCTTGCACATGGACACTGAGCTGTAGCATCAACCCTTGCTACAGTTATAAAAAAGTCAGAGGACTCTACTGCAGAGATATACCACAGCTCTTACTTGAAAGCAATTAATATGAACCAACTTCTTGGTTTTCTTCAATGGTTCATCTAAATATAAAATTCTCGGGTTAGGGCCAGGGATTTAACTCAAGAACATCAGCATCTGCTAGGTAAGCATGAGATCATGAGTTCAACCCCAGGTTCCAAAAAATGATTATTTTGGCCAAAATATATATTATATAACTAGATAGATATTATTTTATCTCTATATTAGCTCTTAGATATGCTTACGGAGAAAAAAATCAAAGATGTCATTTTCCTGCCTGGGAGTAAGATTGGATACAGTGTACTTATTTCAATGTGTTTCCCTTTTCATGGTACCCATATGCAAAAATTCAAATTTTAAAATTGACAGACCAAATTTCAAATTGTGGAATCATACTTGCATCATGAATCTAATGGAATTCCCAGGTTACTCACAGTATGAAATTATTTATTTTCAAAAATGAAGATTATAATCTCATGCCAAGTATTGCAGCAAGTTGTTTTCTTAAAATAATATATAGTATCTTAAATATTGCAGGTACTAATATAATTCCTCTAATTAATGAAAAAATTTTATGTGTGATTTACAAAAATCAAACGTAAAGTGAAATTATTTGCTTCCAATGCAAGGAAAAAAAAAATAAACAAGGAGAACGATAGCCAGAAAAGGACATGACTAAGACATCTTAAAAAGAATATTGTCTTTCAACTCAATCTGACACGCTATTCTTCCAATACATATAAAGAAAAAAAAGTGGCATATTAATGCTAGCACTCATACGGCTATTTCAAGACTAATACTGATCATCAAATGGGAAATTGGAAATTTCATAAGTGGAAAACACCGTATGCAAACATTAAATATTATAATACCAATGATTGAATAATAATGACTAATATGACATGATTAACCATTGAACTTAAAACTCTCCAAGTCATAACATATTTATTCATTGTACTATCTTTTGTTTAAATTATCAACTGTGTTTTTCCATGTTCTAAATTTTCTTTTGGTGGCAATATTCAAGACTAGAAATTTTCTCTGGAAAAAAAAACAATAATTTTATTTGCTAACGCTGTCAACTTCTTTTGAGTTTAATTTCTAACGTATCAGGTGTTATTTGCTTAGTTGTAAACCTCAAAAAATTGTGAAGTAAAGCCCTAAATTCTACAGTTGTATTTTGAGATGAGGTTTCAAAGAGATGAGTAAGTTAAAATAAAACTTTGTGGGTAAATTGAAACCAAACTTCATTATATCTTGATACAAAGAAAGTATTTACACACACAATCAGATATTGGGGATTGTATACATAAAGGAAAGGTCATGTGAAAATACAGAACAAAGATACTCAGGAGCCAAGCACAAAAATCCCAGAAAAAATCAATTTTCTGGACATCTTGATCTCAAATTTTGAGCCTAAAGAAATCTAAAAGATCACATTTTTTTTTTTAAACGCCAATTAGTCACTAGTGCATTGTTATGGCAACTCTAGATAAGAAGTGCAGCAGAATTTAGGGAAAGTACTGTTTTGGTGTATTGATACCCACAATGAAACTTTGAACAGTAAAAGTGTTTCATGCTCACATTTGTCTCTCCATACATACAGGGGATTGTATGTAGTTTAACTGATTTTTTTAAACAGTGCCATTTAAGGTTAGACCTTAGATCCAGGTTTTCCTGTGAATTCCATCAAGACTAAAGAGGCCAGCATAATATTCTGAAGGACCACTGATGCTTCCACTTAGTCCTCAGCTTTGTTGCAGGCATTGAAGTAAGAAGGTCTGGGGACAGACAGCAGATCAACTATCCCTTCCTGTGCTACCCCCTGTGCAATGTAGCAATGCACAGGAAAGGATTCAGTGACAAAATACTAGGTAGCCACTTTGATACACAGGTATATTTATGAGGATTAGTCCCCATTCCTCCTCCCTGATTCCCATTATACCCATGTATGTAAGAGTCCATGCATGTGGATTGGGAAAAGATAAGGTCTCCTTAATGATCCATTCCTCTTATAAATTGTAAGAACCTACTTAGTATTTTATTTCAGAGGCTTATTTCACATAAACAATAACTGCTGTGTATCTCTTCACAAAGGTATTGTGAGTGATAAAATTCTAGAAGTTTATCACCCAACATAACCAGCCATAATATTGTTTGTATGTTGCAGTATATTGGACTCTGCAAACATATCACTTTGATAAGTATAAGTGTGACTTCACTTAGGTAGAGAAACAATGTTGAAAGTAACAGCTTAATGTTTCCCCTCCTAGCAGAATGAGAGTGATGTAGGCAGGATGTTAGCTGACTTTGACTAAGAGGCTTAAGGATAGAGAACAGGGAAGTCCCAAAACAAACAGGAAACAAAATGATTTAAAATAAAATAAGAGGTCATAAGAAAGGTAGAATACAGAGTTCTGCCACTTACACTTCTGTATATTACTATAAAAGGAAAAATAGAAAAATGATAAAGGGTTAATAATTTTTTATCTAAAAGCATGTTTGAGTATTCACCAAAAGAAAATTACAAGCTTCTTTGGATGTTGACAGAAATAGACACAGAAATATTATGAAGCAAAGAATTAAAGTAGTATTAACACAGGGATACTTAAAAAATAGAAACCAAAACTAATTAAACTTAAATATTTTGCCAGTTTGAATTGGATAAAGGAGTAACTTTGAGTAATTAAAAAAATTCTCATTCAAAATTTCCAAAATAGATTTAAATTAAGCATTTTGTTGCTTTTGCTGTAGCAAGGTTAATTCAACTTCATTATATTTTCCTTCTTAGCATTTTCAAACTCAAGGTGATCAGTACAGATTTCCAAACAAAAACCATGAAAACCTTTCTCCCATTAAAGTATAAAAAAACAAGCTCTAAGTTGTCTGGATTTCATGAAGTCTGGCCTGCAGGTACAGAATTTCTATGTCCTGGGGGCCACAGTTTGTTTGAACTTGGCAGTTTTTATTGCCATTTTAATTAATTTTCTTTGTCACATTCCATATATTTCCTTTACTGCATTCAAGGGACTACCTTGAGTTGCCTCGGGGTGGCTAATTTAACACCTAAAAATTCCATTAATTTTTTTCTACGTGTTGGATTGACTAACAGGCAATGATGTACCCGAGCGTGGCATAGAAAATCCCCATGGCAGGCATTCTATTTCAGACAAGTTTACAAGAAAAGCTCTTAATAGGGACAGCATATTCCCTTTGAAGTTCCTGAGCTGGACCTGTTGTGATTCCGTATTGCTTTTATTTAGCTAGAAAATATAGCTACTCTGATGTTTGTTCTCAGTTCAAATCTCATTAGCGTGGTATGTGCATTCAGTACTTATATAATGAGGGAGAATTCTTTATTTGAAAAAGGCCTCTGGGAAAATACATGTGTGCATGTACCTGCCTTGATTAGAAATCTCTGCGTAGTTTTGAAGGACTGAGTGGCAGATATTATTGTATCCTAATTAAGCGCAAATCACAACTTCCAATTCAAGACTGTGATCCTTTGGGGAGATCACACAATAGGCCCTCAAATTCCACAGCTATGCAATAAGGAGTAAAATAATTCTTTGCTCATACAATCATTATGGAGATTAAAATAAGGGAAATTATCTGGCAAATTATGAAACAATATAAAATTGTTTTAAATTAACGAGATCATTATAGTATGAGGTGTTAAAATTGAAACATCATATGGTCAGCTGAATTTATGTGCAGCTGAATTTATGCATCAATTTAATAATTTAATCTTTAAATAAACCTGGATTTTAAGCATTTTTCATCACTTACTAGCTACTTGATTATCCCAGATTATCAGAGTTTCTAACTCTTAAAATGGGAATAATAATAGTAGCTCTTCTCATGAGATATTATGAAGACTTCATGAGAAATTTTTTTACAAAGCATGTACAAAACATTCTTGCAGAATTAAGTGTTCAATTAATGATAGCAGTATTATTCATCCATGGCATTTGGACAGAGCTCTGGTACTGTACCAACCTTTCCATCTTTGTTATTCTGTACAAAGAAACAAAAGTTCCTCTGCGTTTAATCACTGATGACTTCACAGGTTAGGAAATGCTCCCTCTTGCTTGCAAAGGTTCGTATTAAACAAACCCAGCAATCACAGTACAGAGGATTCTTTTCATTGTAGTAAATACCTTTCACATCAGCGCTTGTACATTAATTAACACCACCAGGGCTGTGTGGGAGAAACCCTGTGAAACACTGCTTAGTTTCTGAGACTAAGGATAGAAGGAAAAGAAGCCACATAGCTGAAGTGAATCTTGTACTGTCTGTAATCTGTCAGAGCAGCTGAAGAGAGGAGTGGTGGGAGCAAGCGCATTAATGAATGCATTAAAACAGGGTTAGGTACATTATTCATGGATGAGGGATATAACGGGGAAACGATGTAGGCAGATGGGGAGGATTAAGAGTAACCACTGTGAGCAATTACTAGACATGGGATGGAATCAGAAGAGAAGGGCAGGCGGAGACGCAGCAGTCCGAGCAGCTTTCGCTCTTGGCTGCATCCTCATTCTGTCACCTTTAGGCTGTCTTATATTTCGCCCAAGGTAGAGGCTGGAATAACAAGCACTCTCCCCAGAGTGCTCCTTTTAAGTGTCATCTTCATTGGACAGGTGATTAACCTGAGTGTGTTTAGACTCACTAGAGACATTCTTCAAAGAAGAATCATCAGTTCTCACATCTTATTAGAAACGTATCATGTTTTATTTGACACACAAACAAACTCTAAAAGCTAAATGTCCACCTACAGTAGTATGTAGTAAGGTAAGGAGGAGCACACGTGTTAATTTCTTTTAAGTATGAATAAGAATACTGAAACTGTCACCAAAGCATGAAGAAGACTAACAAACATTATTTTCCCTTCCTTTAATTGGGTAGATTACTACAATTTTCTTACTATAGGCCAGAAATTATGGTGGACATAGAAAGTACACTCAGTTGCAACAAACAATTGAAAATAATTTCATTTGATGATTGAAGGAACTATGTCCACATCTGTACCTCTTCCTGAATTCCCTACCATGATAAATGGCATAGACACCACACATCTCACATGGTTAGACTGGTGTGGCTATTTCTGTTTCTCCTCTTTCTTGAATCCTAATCCAACTCCTATCTCTCCATATGGTTTTTCATTTATTCAAAAAATGCATTCTCATTCAAATTTAGTTGAAATCAGCTTTGTATAATTCAACAAAAACGTTGAAGGAAACCACATCAATCATTTTATAGAAATAAAAATAAAACCACTTAAATTTGTTAGGGAAATAATTGACCATCAAGCCACAGAAATTAATCACTAGGTTCACTTGTCGATTTACCTATCTTCCTGAGATACTCTGACTCTGTCTTCAACAATAGATTGAGCAATTCCTTTCTTTTGCATTTACAGTGTCCACTGCGATTGCTTCCACCCTTTCTTTTTACTCTTTGCTTTTAACTTTAACAGTTTTGCATGTATATTTCCTATGCATTAAAACATGACATGGTAATTATTATTTGTCTTCAACCTACACTGGTGAATATCCTAAAACAATGCCAGGATGGATTGTGAGAGTCATTGAACCCTTGTATTTGTTGGCCCAGCTAATCGTTCTTATGCACAGATGCCAGGGTTTAACACTACAGAGGCTCATTTCTCACTCATGTAACACACTAATACTAGTGTTGGATGGTGATTTGAGGATCCTGGCGTCATCCACCTGTGACTTCATGATACCCTAAGGTTTTATAATTCTCTCCTACATCTCTGCATCCAGCTGGAAACAGGAGAAAAAAAGAACACAGAATTCTGCAGGAGCATTTATGAGCTACCTCTGGAATTGGGGGATGAGGCCCCACTCCCAGTCCTTAGCCAAGATTCAGTCCATCCACCACATAACAGAAAGGAAGATGGGACACGCAATGGAGATTCGAGCCCACTGAAACATTAAAATGTATTTCACAAACATTTAACATCTGCCTTCCTTTATGCATCCTGATAATTTAAAACACACACATTTCCAAGTGATCCCACTGCATATCCCATTTAATTATTGTATCAAGATAAATTTTCAGATCTTCAGTAAATATATAATTCTCAGTAATTCTACATGGTATAAAGACAGATGCAAAAGACACATTGTCTGCCAGCTACACTTACACAACATCCAATATCACAAAAAAAAAAAAAAAAAAAAAAAAAAAAAGAGGGAAACGGCTCAGCAAGCTTCCTCGTTTATAAATATGAAGAATGCAAGAAAACCAGAGATTGGTTCGTGCCAATTCTGAAATCCTGCCTGGTCATCTTCAGGAGCATTTCTACTTGAAGGATACAGAACTTTCACTAATTAGAGCACATTTTGATATTTAAGAAATTTTCCACTGTCTTTTAGTGGTCTTTAGATTTTTCCTCTTGTATTCTCTTCATTTTCCATTTTTTTCTGTGGATAAAGATTGCGGAACCCCAGCATATATCTTTTGTCTTTGCATATTATCAACAGTTCAGCTTCCCATTCTTCAGAGCATCATGATTTAGATAATATACAAACTCTTTCAGGTGTCTACAGAGTCGACTGTCACCAATCTGATTACTTTCTCTGACATTTTTAGATCTTAAGGATCATTTTGTTGTTTCAATAATTAATGAATATTTTAGAGAGTGGAAAAGTCTACATTTACGGTTTCTTTGAAATATAATTCATTGAAAAATTTAGGATATCCCTTATTCAATTAGTTTGGATATCACTACACCTGTTTCTTTCCTAAATACACTTCTTAATTTTTTTTTTTTTTTTTTTTTTTTTTTTTTTTTTTGTAACCAGGATAATGCTGGCTATCCTATGGGTATGGGAAAGATTATTCCTGCATGTTCAAGAATGTAAGAGTCATAGTCAGATACTTGGCTTTTTATTTAAACTGAGACACTTTTGGATATTTCTGGAATTTAGAAATTACTTTAGTCTCACCTCTTGCCTGTGAGATGAAAGTACTATTGCATACAACTGTAATTTCTAAGCTTTGAGACTCTCAGTCTGTAGGCTTCCCTCCTTTTCTCCAACGTATTGTGAAATATGCCAGCAGTGTCACCTGACAATTTTGCTGTTTTACCTTAATAAGAAAGCAAACAAACATAATGTAAGTTTCACTCTTTCCATATATTTATCCTACAACTGTAGAGAAAGTAGCCACATTTTTTTCAAGTCATTACCATAGGCAGATGCGTGTGTTCTCTTGCTGACTTTCACCCAAAATCATACTGAGGCTACACATTTTAGATTTTTGTTACAGAAAATTTCACTTGATAGTAATTACAAAGTCAGTAACAACAGGCAATGACAAGTTCAAAATTTTCTGTGACATTACAGAATAAAATTATTTCATTATCAAGGGCAGAAGAGTTCAATGCAGTTATTCACTGGAAATCTGACAATCTGATAATCAGAGACATGGGCTGTTCATGTAAAGGGTTCAGCTGATTTTCAGACTTTTGGAGTTTCCTACAGGCAGGAAAATGGACAATCACATGGAAATTTTTATTGTCAGGTCTACAAGTTATATCATTCACATGGCTTACATTCAGTTGTAAAGAACTCAATCACATACTTCAAAGTAGCTAAAAACTAATGTATAAAAGAGTGTGATGGTAAACCTAGAAAGGATGGATATTGGAGAACAATGAACTAGTTTTGATCATAATAAATATGTAATATGTATTAAAGAAGAGTTTCTAAAATATTTGATAATGAATTTCATAATTTGTCTAGAGTTTTGTCCTAAATTCAACATAAGTCTTCCTTTTCATTAAGTATTTTTTTGAGCCAGTGTCTCACTGTATGGTTCAGGCTGCTCTTGAACTCAAAGGTAGCCCAGGCTCACCTTAAACTTGCAGTGATCCTCCTGTCTCACCCTCCTGAGTATTGAGATTACAGGAATGCACCACCATGCCATGTGTAATTTTTATATTTTATTGTCTTTTATTGTTTTAAAGAAAAAGCCATTACATGTTTGTAGAATGTATTGATCCTATTTTTAGTGAGGAGTTATTATATGTATGTTTAATTATTTTTTTATCCTGTTCCTCTGCCTTCCTTTTTTGGTCTTTCATCTCTTTTTCTTTTCCTTTTTCTTATGCAAAAAGATCTTCACTTATCCTACTGTCTATCTTTTATTTTTCTCTTTATATTTTGGGTTTCTCACTTAAGGGAGTCAAATTTTCCTTCACCAAAAATATCAGTAATGATCAAATGCCACACACACAAATTGATAACATTTTAAGTTATTCATTTGTATTTTAGCTTTTTAAAATGGTTGGTTAATATTTAATATTAAAAAGCTCTGTGGCACTGCAATATATTTCAAGTAGACGTCTAGCTAACATGTCACATTGAAAATGCTCTTCCTTCTGTCACCCGTAAAACAGAACAAGAGAGAGTTGCAGTCAAGTTTATGTACATTATTAAAGTTCTATGCAGACTTACAAAATGCAAATCCATTCATAATTGCATAAAATGTAAAACAAATTATTCAAAAGCACTGAAGAGACTATTCTAAATAATACACAGAAATAGATTAATCTAGCTATGTCTAGATAAATTTAATGACTACATTTATGACGTCATTTATTAACCTCTAATGTATTTTCATGTTATGTCTTTGACTTATAAAAATTTTTGCTTAAGCATCTGAATAAATATGTTCAGCAGAGTTCATTAATAAAGCTAATTTAAAACAGTGATTTTGCAGTAGTTCAGGTGATATAAGTGATGGAAATATGTTCCTAAATATACAAAAAAGACAAAAGGCAAGTAAACTTTGATACTTTGTTTTATGTGTGCTCATAAGCTATTGAAAAAATACACACAAGATCCAAATAATTTCGGTATGTTTTATTTCTATTTATAGTATTAATATTTCACTTCATATTAAATACTGTTAGAGTTCAGAAAATTGAATAATAGTGCTTTGAAATTAGATGCAAGATAATGCATTACACTAATATACTGCTTGCATATCTGTTTTTTAATATTTTTTATTTTTCAGTTATATTAACATATACATCCTTTTACATAAAATTTCTGTTTGAAAAATTCTCTGCATAAATACTTGGGAATAAATACAGTTAATTTTTAGTTACTTTTATTTTAACTCATATTAATCCATAGATATCACTTGATCTCCATTTCCCTTTTGGACTTAATCTTAGATATTATTAGAGATTTAATTTTGACATACTCAGCTCTACAAATAATGATACTGCCAAACTAGTTAATCTTGTAATGGATTGGTTAATGCTTGTATCCTTTTTTGTTAAACAGACTTTTAACCTGATTTAATTCAATTAATGTGTTTTATATACTACTATATCAGGAATGAAAATTTTGTGTTTGCCATATAATGCTACCTGTCTATCGATCTTGCCAATTTGACTGATTGAAATGACTTCTGGGAAGATGATTTTACTGTAAGGTCATTAACTTATTGATGAGCTCATAGAATGGTCAACCAGGAGGCAGGTCCTATTTGAGGAAAGTAGGTGAAGGGCTATGCTACTGGGTACTCTAACTGGCCCTTTTGTTCATTTCTCTCTCTGGTCTTCCCTAGTTCCTGGCCTCCAGTGAGGTGAGCGTATGTCCTCCACCATGACCATCACCATAATGTCTTAGCATTTGGGCCAGCCAAACACAGACAGAGATCTCTGAAACTCAGCTAAAATAAACCTCTCTCCTTCTGGGTGTCAAGTATTCTGTCTTAGCAATGGAAAGCTAATTAATATGTTTCCAATATCATATACAAGCATGACCAAGAAATACAATATAAAAATTACATATAAAATAAGAATCTTAATATGACATTACATTTTACATTTATACATACATAATTCAATAGTGCTTATAAAACATCAAACATCTAGAAATATGTTTGAAATATAGAATAAATTACCTGTTAACATGCTTAGAACCAAAATTTTCTTTGACAATTTATACTTCCATACAACTAAATAAATATGTAATGATTTTTTCAAACCAATATGCAATATACATATAATTTCTAAGTAGATTATATTTAAAAAATAATTTGTCATGTTTTATATTAATATTTTCAAGTAATTAATAAAATTGGGTTAAATATTCTGCTTATCTATCTGTCTATCAGTACTGGGAATTAAACCCACAGCTCTGCATGTGCTGCTCAAGTGGTCTATCATGGAGTTAGTTCCACGGTTTAAAATTTGTTTCTCATACATGACTTGTGTTTAATTAATACCAGTTCCACTCCTCTTATAGCATGATTTTTTATACTCCTATTTATGCATCTGGCTCTTGTAGTAGGCTATGTATCTATACTTCTGTGGAGTAAAATGTTATATTTTTCATGTAATATTTTTGACATAAATATTCATATTTTGCTTCTGTCTGTTTTACTTTATTCTTTCTATGTTTTAGTTATGCAAATCACACTTTATGAAATTGTAATTCGCCATATATGTACCTATTATTCTACTGTATCATGTTCATTCCAGTACATTTTTATTGTCTACTTTTAAGGATAATCTCAAACACAAAGACTAAATAATGAAAGGTATATAAATAAATTATGCAAGCATTTAATCTTTCCTCACAAGTTTAAGTCAAAAATTTCATCTGTTTTCACATTCCTGCCTTCACGAAGCTGCAAAAATTATCCCGAATTCTTTCACCATTAGAGTGTTTCTCTATCCAGGAAAAATCAGCTCAAAATCTTTCAGCAGGAGACATTACAGGAACAATTGCTTCCAACTCATACTTGTGGGATCCTCACAGCCAGTGGGGTCATCAGAGGAGGTGACAGGAGATTAAGAAAAAAAAAAACTAGGCATATATTGCAAAGAAAGCTGGGACGGGGGGGGGGGGATCTGACTCTGATAGAAAGGTGTTGACAACTCAGAATGTCCTGTGTCTTTACTTATACACAGTAAAAAGCAGGGAAGCATGTAACAGAGTCAAAAGTACAAGGTCTCAGTGTTTTGCTGAGAATACTGTAAGTAAAACATTAGCAGAGCTATCTGCCGCAGCTCACAGGAGGAACACCAAGGCCAGCCACCTGCATGATTGGCTTTGCTCTAGACCCAACAACTTGTTTACATGGCTCCCATCTGGTGTTCTGTTTTTTTTTTTTTTTTTTTTTTTTTTTTTTTTTCCTGCTGGCCTTGAACTAGCCCCAAAAGTCTTTGTTGAACCCCAGCTTGTTTGTTCTCCACAATACTATTCTCTATGTGCTCATAACTACAAATTTCTTTCATTCAGAACTTTCTAAAAAATCTCAACAATTTATCCAGCAGCAAATATTCTCTCCCCATCAGAATATATTAGTAAGTCATCACTTACTGTATTATATTGCAGTCAATTTGGGGACATGCAGAATTTGGCTTACACTAATGAAGACATTTTCATATTCCTTTTATTTCTATATCTAAAAAAATCACTGAATCTTCAAGTACTCAACAAATATTAAAAAATGAATAAATGATTAAATGAACTAGCAGCAGGTAATAACTTTTGATTTAGAATGAATCTATCAGTGACATTACCTATACTCGTATTGTTTAAACTATTTTCAACAATGTTTCATTTTTTTGTTGGGCTTTTTAGGGGCTTTTGCTAAGAATAATGGTATTTTCTCAGAAAGATGAAATGAACTTTCATGATGGTGCTCTTTAAGATTTCAACAGAAAAATTTTACATCTGAATCCTGGAGATAAACAATGTTTAGACCCGTAATGACAGAAAGGACAATTAGATTTACACAATAACAGAAACTTCTTAGAACCAAAAAAAAAAAAAAAAAAAAAAATTCATTACTCTTCAAATGCATTTGTAGTCAGAGTTACTTAAATTGGTCCACATTTTCTTAAGTTTAATAATGCAACATTTCCTTAATCTAGGTGCTTTATATAAAGGCATACTGCTATTCAGTGAAACATTGGTCAGAGAAGTTATCTCTAGATTTTTATTACGAGCATAATCTGAAAAGCTTCAAAAAGTAGAAGCTACAAAATTGCACAAATTGTACTCCATTTTGATAATGTTAAAATATTGAAATTGATTCTACCTGTAAGAGATTAACTTAAAACATTTCTTTGAAAAAATTGATTATTTACAATTATCTTGTAGGTAGACTGTCTAAGTGTATGTATGCAGCAAATAAAATAGAGTAAAATAAAATAAACAGCATGAAAATTTATCATTTTGATTTTCAAAAAAACTCACATCTGGCATTTACATGGTATTGTGGCCAAGTTTGTTTTGTGCATGTCTTAACAGGAGCTCAAAATAATGTCATAGACAAGATAAAGTCATTTTATAACCTAATGACTGTTTTAAACAACAGTATTCCACAATTTATGCATATTTGAATTTTAAGCATAATATAAATATTAATACCAATACAGTTATAATAATTAAAAGTGTAGAAGAATATAATCACAATACAGTAGAACTTCTCTTATGCCAGTTCTCATAATAAGAGTACAGGTGTTGCCATGCGTGGAGGCTCACGCCTGTAATCCCAGTACTCAGGAGACTGAGGCAGGAGGATCCTTGCAGAGTTCGAGACCAGCCTACAAAGTGAGCTCAAGGCCAGCCTAAACTGCATAGGGAGACCCTGTCTCAAAAAGACCTCCCCCCAAAAAAGAGTACATATGTTATTTTAAAATTGTGTCCTGGAAACCTAGTGGGCTTTTTTTTTTTTTTTCCATTTTGTTGAAAAACGCAATATCGCTAAACAACAGTAAATGATTTATGTAAGTCATGTGTCTCGTCATTTTCAAAAGTGGAACATGCTCTTTACACAGTTTCACACTGTGTTTTCCTTACACTGTTTATGTTTGTATCTTATCTACAGACTGACTTCTTTCCCATTAATTGGTAGCTTAAGCCAGGCTGAAGTCTGAAAACAAATACATTCAAATAGTTTCCTAGTACCAAATGCAACATGGTTCACAGGGTCAACTTTTTATAAAGGTAATAATGGATGTTTTAAGATGTGAACCAAGAAGATAAAAATACTCAGAACTTGGGGTTGCAGAGTTAATTGAATCAAAGTGTTCTGAAATGTGTAGGCGTGTAAAGAAAAGCATTAATGGTGGCGTGCAGTTCCATAATTCACGCTTATAAATCATGCCGATGCCTCTGAATATACGACAGAGATGAAAGTGTGTTGTTAGAGTCTGTTCATATATCATCCCTGTTAGGTGAGTAGGGAAAATGAAGTATTACAAAGACTCGACTTCTAACAGCCACAGATTAGCAGTTTTAGAGAAAACTGAAATAAAATTATTGTTTCTTGTAGGACTCATAACATCTCAATTTTAATGTCAAGATTTCAATTTTCATGAGATATTTTTAAATGCCTCTTGCTTTATGGAAATTAAGTCTAATCAAAGGAAATGGAAAGAAAATACTTTAATCAAAAGAGGCATTTCTGGAAAGTTACCTTAAAAGAGTAATATGAATATATGTACATATGTGTGTATGTGTGTGGTACTCATCTCTCTCTCTCTCTCTCTCTCTATATATATATATATATATATATATATATATATATATATTTCCAGTCTTCAGTTTATTTGGAAAAATGATACCAATAGGAAGGAAATGAAACTTCCATGTTTAGAAAAATATGAAATAAGAAATAGGATAAATCACTTTGGGTTGGAGTGATTTGGTTAATCCCATGCAGAACACACAACGTTGCATGGAGTTTTGACAGCTAAAACATTTATTCATTCCAGTCAATAGGAAGGCAAATATATAAAGGCAAATATAGACAATATATTAAAAAAATAACACATAGACATTCTTCTCAGATTTCTTTGTGAAATCTGAGTTTTTTGTGAAAATAAAAATAATGAGAGCGCTTTTATTTTTTAAATAATGTCACATAAAATAATTATATATTCCCCTGTCAATTATATATAGTGCTAGGAAAGGAAAAGATTGAAAAGCGTGTGGCACACAATAGCACACATTTGCAATTGTACTAGGGATGGTGCAGCAAATGGATTGCTGTAAGTTCAAAGCCATCCTGGACTACTTGGTGAGTTCAAGTCCAGCTACACTGCATAGTGAGACCCTGTCTCAAAAAATTAAGTAAGATGGTGTTGGCAAATATCAGATTCAGAGTACACAGCCTGTCTTCATTACATATTTTAGTGCAATCCGGGTTTGTAGTTATCCCAGAGCTGAGCAGTGAGCAAAATAATAAATTGTTTTGCACTCTATAATCAGAAGATGAAGTTTCAACAAAAGTCATAATAGAGAATAAAAGACAGTGGTAAGAGCCTGGTGGGAGGACTGTGGATGAGCAAAAGTTGGTCATTAAAAAATTACAGAAGCAAGATATAAAACTTTTTAAAACAGGGATGCTAATATTCAATATTAAATGATAGATTGCTCTGCTATTCACAGAAATTGTTTCTGTGGTGATATTTTTAAGATCCAGAGATGGTACTGATCTCTTTATATAGAATTGTTTTGACCAGAGGGAAGAGGATATTTAAAGGATGAGAGAGGATATAAAGTTCAAGGAAAACAGCCGTTTATTCTTGATCTGGGCACTCTCATGGAATCACTCTGCAGAGATTGTAAATCATTCAGGTGCCAGCTAAATTAGCAATTTCTACTTCAAATTGAGTGTCTTAGAAGAGGAATGACAATTCAGCAACATCTCCAGAGTAATTGTGTTTAAATTGTTATTTTGAAAGCATTGACTGAAACTTTTTAATTCAGTTATGCAGCATCACTAAATTCTCATTTTAGTCCCAGTTGAATTTAGGGTTTTGACCATTCACTTCTTTCACTTTTTAATTCTGAGAATTAAGGCAACAGGCTTTCCGTATTTGTGTCCTTCTCTTCTGGAACAATTTAAAATAAACCAAATCTTTACCCCCCATCATAAGTGGAGCTGTTGAACCTGAAGACATAAGTATTAAGGATTTCCTTACGTTCATCTCCCACAAAACAAAGTACCATGTTTCTTTATTTCTTATTTGAGGAGTATTTGGTTTAGCCTAATCATTGCGCAGATTATGTCTTTACTAGATAAACTAATCTTTCAGTTTTTCTGCACCATTTTTATAATGCGCTGTAAAAACCTGACCATAGTATTGCAGAGTAATCTGATTAGTGTAAAGATGTATGAATTGTTTGAAAAATGGGATACAAAATTGTCCTAATGTAGTCAGGTGTGGTGTTCCCCACTTAGAATGCCAGACTCTGGAGGGTGAGGTAAGAGGATTGCATAAAGTTAAAAGTCATCCTTGGTTGTGTAGTGACCTCAAAGCTCAAACCAAGCCCCTAAATAGCAGGATCCCTAATTGTAAAAAGAGAGAGAGAGAAAAAAAAAAAACAAAAACAAAAACAAAAAACAAAAAACCCTGGAAACTACCTAATATGACCAGATGTAAAGGTAAAGATTTTATGAATGACAAAGAATATAAAATATTTTATGAGAATTAAATAGATCCATGCTCACAATTTAGCACTTGGTATGTATAACCCTGATCATAATTACCCTAGAATCTTGAAAAAAGAATACAACTCTCCAGTAAATTTAATTATTGTGTTGGCATACATAGGTTCAATACTGAAAACGTGAAATTCATTTTACAAAAACAAAATATTTTTATTTTACTCTTGATGATGTACATTCTAGGTGAAAACTATTTGCAAAATTAATTGATAATAGACTAGCATGTTAACTATACAAAATAAGTCAATGAAATTTAAAAATGCAGAAAACAAGTTTATCCAACAAAAGTTGACCCCATGGGTTTAAAATTCATCTTTAGGTGCCTTCCTAACACAATACAATGAAAGGCATGTCTTTAGGAAGAAGACAGTGCTATATTTGCCAGTGGGGAAATTTATCAACAAAAAAAGAAACCCAATCTTGAAGTTATATAAAACAAAGGAAAAACGAGGTACTTTTCAATACCAAATCAGCACAATATCAGAAAAATTAGAAAAATATTTAACTTAAAATGAGGGAAGATTAGATTTTGTGTTATTCCAAATTTTGCACAAATTCATTAACAAAAATCAATTGACATTTGAAAATGTACAAAATATTTATGAAACATTGATTTGATCACAGTATAAACATACACTCATAAAATGTTATCCTCCAAGCTGCCTAATATTTACTATATTAATATTTACTGATAATCCATTCCACTATGTATAAATTCACAGATCCTGCACTAAATTCTTGCTGCTGTAATATATTATGAAAAAATAATGTTACATATAACCTCCATTTTAATAAAATTATCTATATTTAATTCAGTGCAGTTACTTTTAAGAGGGTTTTATTGAAAACAGTTGGACCTACAAAATGAATGCATTTTGATGTATAGCACATAATTTATTAAAAAGACACAATGCATAAGACAACACAATGTTTAGAAGGGAAGAATGAAATTCAATGTGTAGAAGTGTTAAAGATATCAAGGAGTAAGTGTGGTTCAGTTATGGTAAATACATCAGAGATTAAAGATATGAAAATGGAGAAAGGTCACTGGAATCAGCAAGAAGAAAGCCTTTGGGGACTCTGAGACTCTCTTTCAAAGAATGATGGGCATGAAATTTAGATAGAAGGAGTATAAAAGACCCTGAATAATCAAGAGGTAGACGAAATGAGTGTAGATTAATCAGCAAAGATAATTAATGTCATTCAAATGAAGGAGAGGAATTCCATGACATGTGAAAATGCAGCAGGTTCCTATAATGATGATGTCTTTGCACATTTAAATATTTACAAAATGACAGGCTTAGAAGGCAAAAGAAGTGCCTGGAGGAATTAAGGAAGAATGCACTTCATTAGGGGATATGAAGAGAACAGATCATGTCTGGGTAACAGACAATGTTAAGGACATTAAACTTTTAAAATTCCCTAGATGAAGTCCCCCAAGATTATGACTAAAAAATTCTGGCTTGCTAATTAAAACAGGACTGCTGACAGTTTCACATACTACTGAAATTCTTTTGAAATTTCTCTGTGATGTGCCATGTTACCAATGTGCTTAACTTTGTCCATGGATGGACTAACTTTCTTCAGTATTCTAGATAATAAGGGTTTCACGTGCCCTCTTATTTTTAGAATTTATTTTCACTCTTTCATTGAGCTATCAAAACATCCCCGACAGTTTTTCCTACACAATCTTGCAAAGAATAAATGTAATTCTCAGATGTGGTATCCCAATTTAAGAGAAGTGGTGTGCAATGAGAAAGCTTGGTGTGCCTTCATCAAGGATTCTGCTGAATTTTAAAAGAGGTGGGCCTCTCTCAAGCCTTATCCTACCTACTCTCCAATTTGCTAGTCCATGACAAGAAACTCCCAGCTCTGAAAGGCTGATCCCTCTATCTGGAGTTATTTTATGTTTCCTCTTTTTTTCTATCCTTTAGTAATGTGATATTATTTGAAACATTTTCTACCATTCCAGTGAGTTACTTATTGCATTTCCTTACTGCATTAATACAATTAACATATATTTTATTGCATTTTCATTTCTGTTATAATAATTATAATCATTTCTTGACACATTTAGTTGCTTTATGAGACAAGAAAACCATGTTGAAGGATTGAAAGTTTCCATTTCTATATTTCTGTTTCCTACACTGTTGCTTCACTAAAACAAAAAAAAAATTGGAAGAAAGACAGGCAGAGAGATTGACCGGAATGGGAAGAACAAAAGGAAGGGGAGAAGGAAGGTTGGACACAGCAGTGATACCACAGTAAGTTAAAATCCCCCTGAACTTTTCACAGACGTTTAATTTGTATATAGCAGATAGCATACTTTTGCCATAACAGTGCAATCCTTATAAGGAAATTCTATTTTTACTTTGGGAAGTATAAAGGTTATGTTTTCCCTTTTTTATTCACCTTAATGTCCTTTTATAGTTATGTGGAATTCCTGGTGTTTTTTTTTTTTTTTTTTTTTTTTTTTTTTTGAGGTTATAGACAGACACAATGAGATGGTAATCCTAAATAACTTAATTGTTACTCAAACTACCAATTCAGGATTTTACAATCACTTGTGTACTTGCTGCAGTCAGATCAAATTTTACAAATTTTAATTTTAAAAATTTAATTTTACAATCACTTGTGTACTTGCTGCAGTGAAATCAAATCCCAAAAGTTTAGGAAATTAATGTGATAACCATGTTCTCCCCATCCCATGCATTGGAAACACGGACTAAGACATTTTTTAAAGGAAAGAAAGGAAATTATTGCGATTTATTTCAATAACAACAAACATATACACAAGAACATATTTTATGATATTCACATAAATCATCATTATATCTGAATCTCAGCCTCTAAGAAATGTGGGTTTGTTTAATCTTATAGTGAGAACACTCACCTATAAGAAAGAATTTTAGTTGGTTTTCGAAGATGAAAAATGAGCTTCAAAATTTTAAAGATTGCTATTGAGCATTAAACAATTAAGACGAATATTCACGTTTAAATACACCTGAATGTTTAATGAACATTATGTAACATCAAAGCTGGGCATTTTTGGAAAAGTAATGCAATACAGTGTAGAAATATGCCAACTTTCACTTTTCAGAAATCTAGTTCATGTAATATTACAGCAGTTCTGCTGTTCTTTTACAAAACTTATTTTGTGAGGAAATTTTGTTTTAACGCAATTGATGTATTAGGGAAACATGTGAGAGTAACAGAAATTTTACCTGTATTAGATGAAATTTTATCTATGAGAAATACTACGTGATCACAGAAAACAGCACTTAGCTCAAACCAATTGCATAAAATTTCACAAATCAAAATTCATCTCCAGTAAACACCATCTACATCTGTTCACCAAGTATGTTAGAAGACAAACTAATCCACATCCAGATTTTAAAATTTTAAACTGAATTCAGATAACCCCTTTATCACACCTTAAAAACTCAGTGCTGTTTTGAATTAAACACTTCCAGTAATTCCATCAACTTAGCTGTAAGCTACTGTTCAAAGCAGCAACAAGAGACTCAGACAAAAGTGTACTGATAGGGGATTCCTTTGATGAGCTCTTCAGAAAAAAACTAGCAAAGGTTCAAGATGATATTTTTGGAGAAAGTAAGATATTACTAGAGAGGGAAGGAAGAATGCAAGGGATCAGAAAGAAAGAAAGAAAGAGAGAGAGAGAGAGAGAGAGAGAGAGAGAGAGAGAGAGAGATGAAAGAAAATAGAAGGAGAAAGAAATTTCTTACAATTAGCTTTGTCCTGTAAGAAGTGCCTAAGACTACCGTCCAAGATGGAACAAAATAACAGCAGATAGGAACTTGGGGTCACATGAAAAATGTAGTAAAGGACAAAAGACAAGCAGTAATAAGAACTTAATAGTCTTGTAACAATCGATCATTCCTCCACATTTTATTTTTTGCTTGACTTAAGAGATGAATACATTCCAAAAACAACTAAAAGTTAATATTGTTGTAGTTTGGTTTGTGATTTCCCATTCTATTCAATATAGTTAGGCAAATTAATGGAATTTTGAAAATTATTAATTCTTATTTTTGTAACATGATGTATAAAAAAGCAACTTGGTGGTATCAATTGTGAGAAAAAGTTACAAATAACGCTATTTCATATCTCACTGAAGTTACACAAGTATAAATTAAAATGAGATGTTATAATTTTAAGATGCTAAATGCAATCCCAGTGTTACCATAAGCAAAATAGATGAATGGTGTACAAAATATTAGAGATAAGATTTTGCTGCAAAAAAAATAAAACACAGCAATACAGAAAATGAGGAATCAAAAAGGTATAAAGCATATAGAACATAAAAAAGCAAAATAAAATGACAGAAGGAAGTCCTTCCCACTCAGGCATTAATATAGATGTATGAAAATTACTAATCAAAAGACAGATTGACAGAATGCATGAAACATATGATTCTGTTAATATGTTGTCTTTGAAAAATTCATTTATGATTCAAAGATGCAAAAACAATGTAAGTGTGAGATTTGAAAAAAGGTGTTGCACATTAATATAGCAAAAAGATGAGTTCTATTAATAGACAGAATAGAGTTTAAATAGAAAAACTTTTATATTGTATATTAACAAAGGTTTCAATATAGTAAGAAGATGTAACAACGATGAGCATTTATAATCTTGGTAGACCATCAAAATATATTAAGATCTACCAGAATTGAAAGGAGTGATACACAGTTATAAAATAGCAGACATGTATTATTAAAGCTTGCCGTGTTAACTGGATTGGCCTGGGATCTGTCTGAGCCATTAGTACAGCATATGGCTGGGGGTGTCTGGGTAGGGCACTGAGGCATGTCTGAGCCTTTGTCCCTACCTTTCTGCTTTGCCCCTGCTCTGCATCTCTTCTGCATTGAACTCAGCAGCTTTGCTCTGCAAACCCTCCTGCAGGATGTCCCTCCTTTGGAAGCAGCTGAATACGGACTCTGGTATCACAAGATGAAACAAACTAAATCTCACCTCCAAATAATGAGACTAGGGTTCCGAGCGTTTGTGGGAGGCAAAATTGGGAATTGTTGGTTTGGAGGGTTTAATGTTTCAGTTTCACAAGATGAAAAGAATTATGATGATGTGGATGGCTGCATATTATAAAATTCATTTAATATTAATAATCTCTACACTTAAAATTAAGACAACAAACTTCATGTCACCTGTACCTTACCATAATAAAAAGTTAAAGGAAACAATATCATAGCATGTGCCTGACCAGCATACATGTTACAGAATCTCAGAAGGTGAAAAAAGTGTTTTCAACGAAATGATAGTCAGGGCTGGACTATACTCTGCAGCACAGGGCCTACTCGGCAAATACAAGGTACTGAGTTCAATTTCTGATACCAAAAAAGGAAAAAAAAATCATGATAGTCAAAAATTCCCCAATCCAGCCAATGAGAAAAAAATAAAAACACCTGAATTCAATAGCTGTAATGTACCAAAACTAAGACTAAATAACAGGTTTTAGCACCAAAAAAGAATTAGAATCAAAGTATTGAAACTATTGGGCAAGGAGAATTTTGGAAGCAGCAGAAAAAGAAAAGGGACTTGTTACATTCAAGACTGTAAAGTCGGATGTTAAATAAAAGGGCTTGAAAAGAAAAAACTACCAATCTAGAATACTGTATCCACCAAAACTCTTCAAAGATGAGAGTGAAAGAAAGATGATCTTGGTTAAGCCCACAGTGAGAGAATCCGTGCTTATCAGATCTGCCTTACAAGAAAAGTTAAAATGAGTGCTTTACATCAAAACAGAAAACAACATGATCGCTTACATAAGTATAAATCTACTCGTAAAGGTGAATCCTTAAGGAAATGAAAACTTGTGCAATAATTCATTAATATTCTAATGTAGAAATTAAAACCAAAGAGGTAAAGACTATATAAAATATACTAATGTACGTAATGGATAAATCTTTAATTACTAACAGCGTTAAAAAATCTGTGGGGGGCGTGAAAGTTAGCTTTTGTATGTAGTCAACACCAAATTTTACTAGCTTGAAATCATTTCTAATAGCTGAAGAATGTTTCATGTAATCCCGATGTTTGTCATAAACCAAAGTATTTTAATACACTAGGGAGAAAAGAATCAGAAGATGTCAATAAAATGTCAATAAGACATAAAAGAAATACATCAAACAAGGAAAAGAATGGAAATCCTACAATCTGGACAGAAGGAAATGAACAAAATGACAATGATTACTGGAAATCGTATCATATTTTAAGCATGAATTAACTATGGGGTCATTATGTTATGGGAAAGAAGGCATTAACCAATATGTTATCAGTTAGGTCCTTCTAAAAGTAGCTTGCCATTTAAATATTACCAGGTTTTGGGTTCATATCTCTCTGGAGATAGATTTTAATAATTTTCTGCTTGAACAGAGAATCTACCAAAAGAAGCATAAAGCTTGGGCCAGTGAGGAAGGCCATGACAGCAAGTTCTTCAAGGTACCTGCATCCTTTTATGTTCCAAATCTCCAGAAAACCCTTGAGAACTTCTACGTAGGGTTCCTGGGAGATAGTACTGGGATTCCAGGTCTATAGCTGACCTCAGGTCTAGGCCATCATACTGAAAACTTGTGATGTCTATGTGCTGGGTTTTGGGAACTGTTCTGCACCCATGTTCTATGGTTTATAATTAACAAGTCACATATATTCCCCCAGTCCAATTTGCAATGTCTTAATCTCCTAACTCAAAAGGGCAAGTAATATCTAATCTCTTGCAGGAGGTTTCCAAAGTAGAAAAATGTTTCAAGGCAGAATGAAATTCACACGGAAAGGAGAGCGTGTGCTGCTACCATTTAATAAATACAGAGTCTCGGTGCTAGCTAAGAAAGTTCTAGAGAGAGGAGAGAGAGAGAGAGAGAGAGAGAGAGAGAGAGAGAGAGAGAGAGAGAGAGAGAGCTGAATAGTGTGCTTAACTTTAGTAGTACTACACCCTGCATTTAAAAGTTTAATAAATGTGTAAATCTCATGTTATGTGTTTCTTAACCTCAACAGAGGAAAAGAAAAGAATCGACTTAGAAAAACAAGAGGATCAGTAATCATAACACGTTCTGTTTTGTTGATAAACAGTAAGTAATCAGCACAGAAAATTAATGACTACTGACATCTATGAAAATTAACGGTTGACTTAAAGTGGTGAAAGAAGCTGTTTCCAACAGTCCGCTGTATTTTTCTCCTCGTCTGGCAAACTTTTAATTCAGTTGTTTGTTTGAAAATGCCAGTGCTGATGTTTTTAGTGAAAATTTGTGTAAAAATAACACAGCTGTTGGTCATATGGCAAGTATGTCACAAGGAAGAACAAGGAAAACCTATGAAGATCAAATTCAAGCTGATTGAAATGCCTCTGGGAGCTTTCAGGTTAAGGAATTTGGTTTTAATGAGTGTGTTCTGACACAATTCATGTCTATTTTATAGAAGGTCAAATTCTGAGAATACTCAGAATCCATTTGTCTACAAAGAGTTATAAATAAGACTTTGTTTTCAAAGCAAAACAAGCATGCTTAGAGGGGAAAAAAGCAGTCTTCATGCTTTTCAGTTCTGTCAGAAGATTTTTATGTCTTTTCACATGCTCATAAGCTAGCATGGATGTACTTGGTGGTACTTAAATTATCTAGTACTTTATAAGCAAAAACAAGGATAATCAGAAAGGACACCAGGCACATAACCAATAATATCATCCTGGTGGGTACCAGTTAGATATTAGTTTTCCCAGAATAATGAGGAGGAAATAATATCTCTAGCCTCTTAGATATCAGACTAAGTAGACCACAAGAAAAAAAAGTCATAAAGTGTCGAAATTCCTTTTCAAGGAAACAACCACTAGCTTTTCCCTGATATATTAGAGTTAACTGTATATTTTAAAATGATTATTTTATTGCATTCGAATCAATTTTATTTTGGCATTTTTCAAGCATAAGGTCTTACTCTTTTTAGTGTACCCACTAGCAACCACTGTCCAGACTTATATAATAATAATCAAAAGTGCAAAAGTAACGAGATCAGCAGCTGTCATTGATTAGGTGTTATTTTGGTTCCTGTCCCTCTGTCCCCCCACAGCCTCATGTGATCATGGGGGATGCTTTCTGGAGCCTACCCAATCTAGAGTTTGTGAATGATTCAATGTCTAGTGCTGGATTGGGTGTGTGTGTGTGTAGTATGTGGGATTGGGATAGAGTCCTGCACCAGCTGTAGAGTTGGTATTCTGTGTACAATAAGGGAAGAAATAATTGCTCCTCTTCTTTTGCTCCTATTGCTTTTACTGTTTTCGGTGGCCATGAGCAGTTGCCACTCTGCTTTAGAGCCAGAAGATTATAGACTGAAATCTCAGTACACTGTGAACTAAATAAATTTTTCCTTCTTTAATTTTGGGTGTCAGGTATTTTATTTTAGCCACAAGAAAAATAACTAATACACATGGTCACTTTAAAGAAGAGGTTTGATACTTCAACTGCATGACCACTAATTCTTCCAAAGCACATTCCAAAGGTAATGAAACTAGTAGAAGCTGATGCCTGCCTCCTCCCAGACCTTGTTGTTGAATATGCAGAGAATAATGTAAATTAGTTTCATTTGGTTGAATTATATCGAAATTCTTTATCAGACCCTGACCTTCATAAAATCTAACTTAGACCCATTCCTTACATCAAGGGAAATTATTTCAATGTTGTCACTGAGCACAAGTAGAGGATGGAAAAGTTAAGAGGCAAAAATATTTTCCTTTCCAAATTGATTTGCATATCAAACTATTTTTTGGAGAGAGCTGGAATAAATAGTTCAGTTTCTGGAAACTTACTTAAATCAACTTTAACATTCCTTGGAGCAGTTAACCACAATGTTTGAAGGGGGATTTATAAGCATCTCAAGCTGGCACCCACTTGGTTTACTCGAGTGTAGCTAAACACAACACACGCGCATTCCTTGTGACCTCACCGGAGTCAAAATGGCGAACACTGCACTTCTTTCACATCCGAAGTCAGTGTCTTAGTCACTGTCCTCTCATTGCTGGGACAAATACTTGACACTCAACGTGAAGGAAGGAAAGATTTATTTAGCTTACAGCTTTTGGAGGTTTCAGATCATAATCAGCTGATTCCAGGGTAGGGTGGTGTGGCTGAGGGGCAGAACTTCACTGCAGCTGTGGCAGATTACAAAGCAACAAGACTGAAAATGGCAAAAGGGAAAAGTATGCCTCCTCACCGCCTTAATATTATGTGCCAGCTACCCACCTCTGGGTGGGTGTGGTTCTCACGTCATCATTCCCAGCACTAGACAACAAACCAATCACAAACACTAGACTCAGCTGCCTTCAAAAGGCTTGCTTCCCATGAGTGCAGAAAGCTTTCGGAAGACATTTAAACACAAACCATAACAGTCAATCATTCATCCTAGTGGTTTTCTCTTTCCTTGGGTCTTAAAAAGTTTCAAGTGATTGAATTTATTCTGTGAGCAATGCATATGACATAAGTGCTTTGCATATGATCCTTTTTAAATCACAGTTTTAGAACAACTTATTTATGTTGAATAACATTAAAAAAAACAGAAGAAAAGTAATAAATAGCTTCAAAATAAAGTCTAAGAAGATGGATGTCTGTGTAGAAAAAAGAAATAAAAAGTAAAAAGAAAATAAGCATTCTTAACTCAAGAATCCTGAGAAGTAACAATGACACTGCTAACAAATAGATACCATTTAATATCTCCTAGATTTAGGTTTCACAACCCCCTCATTATGGCTTAGGTCTAGTGTTCCCTCAAAGCTTCATAAGTCAAAAACAAGGTTTTTCCAGTGGTGGCTGGATCAAGAGTGTGCTAAGCTGGAATTAAGTGTATGTGGTTACTAAATGAGTCCAGTGTAATTACTAAATTAGCCCTTCCCTAACTGCGATCCCTAGATGGAATATAAAAGGGGCAGAGAGAAGCTGTTACTGTCTGTAGTGTGATACCTTCTGCTTTCTGTCTTTTTCCTATCATGAACTGTTTCTGCTTTGCCATGTCCCTCTGCCATGCCACCCTGCCTCAAGCCAGCTGACTCTGGACTGAAGCTTCCACAAAAGGTGATCTGAAATAAGCTTTTCCTCTTTTAAGTTGTGAGTGTTGGGGATTTTGTATCAGCAATGAGAAGATTAAGAGATCCATCATATATTGCATATATACCTTCTAATCCTACCACTAGAAAGGAAATAGAGATCACATACATGAATTTTCTGTTTCTTTTGAAACTCTTCTCACAAAATCAATGGATGGGTCTTAAAGGACTTTACTTAGGGTACTCAATTTTCTGTTGCAGAAAATTGTAGGATTTCAAAATTCTTCAGTTTAGTACAATACTTCCCAGTGTATGGTTTGTGATGTAGCTTAAAAAATTTGTATGTTTCTGACCAGATTCTTGTTATTTGTTACATTTTTTGAGAAATTAGACAGTGAAAAACTTCAGGACATTCATTATTCATGTTGTAGTGAAATGATTTTACACAAATCTTTCATGTACATGTGTATATATGTGAAATAGCCTGCATGAATGAAATGATTTTATTATTTTGGTGCCCAGAATACATATGTTTACAAACAGTGATGCTGAGCTTTTGTGCCTGGCTCTTGATGTATAAATGATAAATAAAATAATTTAAATAATAATTTTCTTTACATATTGTTTTGTGGTATACATTAAAGTATATGTTTTGTAGCATCCAACTCTGATCAGTGTGTTTACTGGTCTATGAACTGCTTATATTCTTGCTCTAGAAATGATATGCATCGCAGCTTAGCATTGATGGATATCTACAAGTGAACACAACACAGGCAAGAAAGAAAAATACGTTCACTTAGTCTGTTGTAAATTTCTAATATATATTTTAAATATATTAATACATGGAAAATGAATGTGCACAATGCACAATTTAACTAGAATAAGTCTCCAGAAATAATTAGTATGAAATAAATTTTTAAAACTGCAATACATATTGAAAATAACAGTAATATTTATAACTTTAATTTTATATTAATGGTACTATTTATAACTTTAATTTTATATTATAACTTTGATATTAATTGTTAGTTTGGGTACTTTGTCTCACTTGTACGTATCAAATTTGGAAAGTAACTTCTGAGTTAGTCATTTAAACTCTAATTTTTTAATGAAAGGAAAATGTTACATTAATTTAGAATCAGTGTCCTCAAATGAAGAATGAAGCACCTGTTTATTTCTTTCCTCTTAAAAAACCACTGAAATAGAAATAGAGAAAGGAAAATCTATTAAAAAAAGGAAAAACTGGATTTTCTAGGTAACTAATTGGTTCTCATTTAACCTGTAGGCTTCCAAGTGGCACATGTGAAATCTAAAGCTTTTGCTCAGGAACGTATCTAAGATTAACCACACTATCAAGGTCCAGTTAGAGCAACAACAAGTTCTGCTCAAAATATAACTGTGAGAAGGTGTTTGGGGCCCGAACAACAACAACAACAACAACAACAACAACAACAACAACAATCAGCAAGGTTCTGTGGAGGAGATGAGGCAGGAGAATTTTAAATTGTAGTCAGAACCAGGAGAGCTGCACCTTAACATATGAATAAAAGAAGCAAGAAAAAGTGTGACACAGTACTCAGATTCTCATAATGGAGCTGTCCAGAACCTACAGAAATACGAGAGTGGAGGAAAGGCTGACACTGCAAATGGGAATGACACCAGGGGCAAGAACCCTTCTCCTCCAAAACACCTCAACAGTCCCCAAGCTGTGAAGTTCATGTCCCTTATTATGAAAGTAGTGAAAGTCTTTCTAAACCAATGTAGCAGTTTCCTGGTGAGTTCATCAACCACCCAAACAAAAATTTATAATATTGCACCTGTGGATGCAGAGTTTGGAATGCATCTACTTTTAGAATCAAGTTCATGCAAGCCCATGGAAAGTGGCATTAGGTGACTGTGACAATCAACCTTTCCTACACAAAGGAAGAAGCATTAGATGTGTCATCTCAGGAACTTGCAGACAATAAGAGAAGAGATAAACAAGAAAGGTATTGCTCTTACAGTCCATGAAAGACGAATTTAATGGGACCTAGAAAGGGAAGTGAGCTTTAAGACTGAGATGCAGAAATGAAAATCAGGAGGGAGAGAAGGAAGGAAGTAGATTTAAATGGGAAAAGCATCACAGTGCTGAGCAGCTCTGAGAAACCAATCCACTCCTCCAGGAGTTCCCGAACCATACTTCCTGTTAGAGGAGCCACTCCCTGGTCAGCACTGACCTAGCTCTACTGCACTTGCCCAGGCTTCATCATGAGGGGGGGACAACGGTGAAGCTGGATTACACGTAAGGGCTGCAGTGGGTCCCAAAGGGCTGGATACAGGGTGCCAAGTGCATTCAACTCCCAGGTTACAACACTCAATATAAAATTAAACCAGTGAAAGCAAGGATTAGAGACAACATGTGTAAAGAAAGGAAAAAACTCAGGATAATATATTTATTTCTAGAAAACCTAGATATTTTAGAATATTATGGTTAGTACTTGCAAAGATACGTGAGAAGTGCTACCAAGTGTTGACACAAAAATGAAATGCATATTTCTTTTTTTTAAATTTTATTTAAAAGGAAAAAGACAAAAACAAAACAAAACAAAATGGTGTAAGGGTACAAGTAATACAGAACTATAAAGAAAAAAAAAACAGTAAGAAATCACCAGTCAATAGATTACATATTATCATCCTAGAGATAGTTGCTCAAGTCACAGTATCAAAGCATACAAAGTGAACATTTAAACAGAGAGACTGTAAACAGTTGTGTTCAATGATCCAACCAAAAACATTAATATTGTCAGCTATTTCACACCCCTAAACACACTTGCAGTTGTATCCTTTAGAGCACTTTTCCCCTCTCTTTTTTACAACAAAATTTACACATTTTGGGTTTTATTATTCCTTAGTTCTTATTACTTTTTTGGAAGAGAATAAAGTTAAATGTCAAAACAAAGCTGTCAGTCAAAACCAAGGATAGACATAGCAAATGATGAAAAACAGATTACAAGGTTGTCAACAAGGGTTACCATAATGCCTCTTGCTTCCTTAAAAAGAATTGTCTATCTCATTAGGTATTATAAAGTTGAACAAAACTTGAAATGCAGATATCTTAAAATAACAAAAATGACATAGAACAAGTAAAACATGAGAGTAGATTTAGAGTTTTGAAGAATTGCTAAGCACAAAGGGATAAAAAGTAGAAATGCTATTATTATTGAAATACATAGAAATATCATTCAAGATGGCTTTATTCATCCAATTCCCAGTTTCATAAGTGTTGAAAAAAATTAGAAAGCGATCTCAATAAAGAATTAAAAGAATAAAATGTCTCAAAGCTTAAAAGTAATACAAATCTTCAAAATAACATGATTTAAGAAAACAGAAAAAAATTCAATTACATACATCAAAATGAAACTTCTAGAAAATAAAATGATGGCAACTTATGTTTCTAGAATTAAAAAATGTGAGCATAATTCAAACAGACATCTGAAATATCATGTGAAAATTATGTAAAATCAATAAAATATATGATTCTGAAATTAATGCTTATAAAAACTATTGCTCAACAAGAATAAGATCAGTTTTAAGCATGAAAATAAAAAATGCACCCCCTTGAAACTTTCTGAAGGAAGGATCTTTGGTGTCATACCACTATAATTCAAGCACACTAGGAGGCTGAGGCAAGAGGAATCCAAATTGAAGCTCAGCCAGGGTAGCTTAGTGACATAGCACAATCCTCGCAGAACAAAACAAAAAAAGCAAACAAAAAAACTTGAAAATCTTTTACAGATGTAGCTCAATCTCCAACAGTGGGAAGAAAAAGAGAAGGAAAAAAACAGACAGACATAGACAGACAAGGGAATTGCTTGAGTTAGTCTTCTAGCAAGAATCAAGATATTGAGGCAAAGGGAAACACATGAGATTGCCTGCCAAGGATTCTTTGAGAGCTGATTCTATTGAAGACTAATAAAGCCAGCAGAGCAGAATTGAAAACAAAAATGAAGCAGGACTCTCAGGAGAAACAGGAGACTTGGCACTGGACTTTGCACAAGTCAGTGTGCCTTGTTCTTGCAGGACAGCCGTGCCCAGCCTTGTGGGCAGCAGCACTTCCCAGGCCAGCCTTCCCGCCTGGTGCCATGGACTAAGAGTAAAGCAACTTAAAATGTAGAATAATTTTGAAAGTTTACGAATGTAAGTATAGAGAAAGCATTTGCCTACGGTGCTTGGGGCATCATTCTTGGAGTGGAAATTGTAATATTAAGAAATACTTTTGAGTTCTATCTATTCTACGACTGTTATGGTTTCCATTTGAAATGGCCTCCCAGAGCTGCCTGTGTTTGCAAGGTGATTGGATCTTGGAGTGGTGTTCCTGGAGTCAGGGGCATGTTTGGTTGCAGATGAGTCACAATGGGGCATGGCCTGGAAGATTTCACTTCCCTCCCAACGCCCTTCCCTCTTACTCTGTGTTTCCTGCTGCCCTTCTCCAAGCAGCTTTCCTCTCTGCTCTTGGATCAGGCCCTCTTTCTTTGGAGCCAGGAAAGCATACAAAGACTGAAACCTCTACAGACTGTGAGCTGCAATAAACTTCTCCACCTTTTAGCTGCAGGATTTGGGACCCATCATGAAGGAAACTAAGATGGTAACAATAGATTATTCAGTACATAACATGTATAAAATTATAAACTTGTTTTCAGCATTATACCCTACGTAAACTAAGTATTAAAGACTCAGTTATAGATTTAGTGTGCTTATTATTTATAAATGTAATGAAATATTGGTAATATACAGTATCACTAGACCTATTAAAAGTTGAATGGGAAAAGGAGAGAATATGATGACAAATATAAATGAAACTTAAAGTGAAAACTACTACAAATATTGCTAAATATAGAAATAATCCAATCTAGAAATAAAAACATAGAATGCAAGATTAGTTAGGATGACTTTTAATTTTTTGTTGTTTTAATAGTATTGATCAAAGTGAAACATCAAAGTTTACATTTTTATACATACCACTTAGAATTACATGAAAAATATGATATTATCAAAGAAGAAAATTTAAAAAGATTTTCCTGTGAAGGACACTGTGAATAAGGAAGATGTTTGGAAATAAATAATACACTCATTGTTGCTTAATTTTCCATTTACTTATTTACTTTTATATGTCCTTAATAAACCTAGACAGGGCAAAACACTTAAAACTTTGAAAATCATAAATATGCATATGATTTTAAACCTTAGTTTTCTTCAGTACTAGACCAAATAATTTGCTAATAGTATACTAAGAAACATAAAGGATATGAGTACTTTTAAAATATTTCACAAAAGTTACTCAAAGAAAATATTTTTTTGACTGGAATCCACAGTTCTGTAAGTTCCTCCAAAAGGGTGTTCATTTCAAGTCACCCAGACTTACATTTCTCTAACAACAAAGCCAACTTCACAGTAGTACAGGTTCCCTTTCATCTCCGAGAATAAGGATCAGCCCTATTCTGCAGTCTTGCAGCCTACACTGCTCTAGCCATCTCACAGACTAAACTATCAGGGTACCTTTGTTTCTCAGACAAAAACCTTACATTACGTGCTCTGAAATTCTGGGTTGCACTCAGCCCACTCCTATGAATCCAGCTCTTTCCCAGAATAATTCCTTAGAATACTGTTGTCCTAACTGAAGTCTAGATTTCCTCTTCAGCAGAGACACAGCCATTGTGTCTCAGGGTCATGAAATAAGATATACATCCTGTTTGCTGATTGATAAGCTACTTTCTGTTCTTTTGTACATAAAATCATTTCTTCATAATTAACCCATGAAGACACAACATTGCTCCTCTCCTCTAGAAATTGCATCGTTTCCTAACCTGTTAGTCACTTCTCCTTCATTCACCCCATATCTGTTTCTTGTTTACAACTTATTTTCCTCCATAAACATGATTTTTTTTCAACCATATTATTGCTCGCACAAATGAAACCTTCTAAACCTATCAGTCCAGTTCTAGCTATGATGTCTCAAAATGTAGTCAGTTCCAGCCAATCACCGCAATGACTGTGTTTTGGATTTGATACATCAGGCAATCAAATACTTTTACATTCTTAGTTTAAATATTCCAGTTTGTAATCACTGTTTCTATATTTTGGAATAAATTGCTCATTTACTTTTATTGCCAGAATTATTTGACTCTTTCATATGTTCAATCTGTTTTCTTTTCCTCCTATCCATTTCGTAACTGGGGCCTCGTTTAATATTCTTTTCCAACCTAGTTGACATTCCTCGTCATTTTAATTATCCTCTTGGCCATTGCCTCCTCCACTGGCAAAGCCCCAAATTCTGAATGAATCCTTCATCTATGTTCTCTGAATCAGAAGCAGGATCATCATATTTGGCATAAAATAAATAATCTCCTCACACAATGAGGCTTTGGATATGCAAATTGCTGCAGATATATCTCAATTTTTTTAAAGTGATGCCAAGGAGCCTTTCTTTGTAGCTCATAGGCTTCTTTTCTCCTGCCCTCAGGTAAAGTTTGGCATCTTCTACTGAAGCTGTCAAGACCTTGGCAAAGATCTTTCTGTGTATTCACAAACCACGCGCCCTGCATAGGAACTGTTTTCTCCTCCTCCTTCCTGTTACAGGGCAGCAAGCCGTGTTCTTCCTGCGCAAGGCCATTTCACAGGTGTCTTGTGCTTAAGTCACTTCTTGGAGACCCTACTGCCTCAGTTTCCCATGTCCCTACACCTTCATTCCCTGATTTCTACCTGGTTATTTCTATTACCTTCCAACACCTCCTCAAGAGATTATCATGTTTAAAATTCTACATTTGCCTTCAAATCATTCCCTATTCTCTCCCTCCACAGAGCTGTTTCATAATCAGACTTTCAGTCTGATTTGTGCCAGAGATTCTGTACCGCTAACATTTCACCTTTTACTGTTTCCTGAGGGGCAGTCAAAGCGATTTCCACCCTCAAGTATCCAATAAAACTGCGGCTCAAGTCCATTCAGTTTTTTTCTTTAATTAATCCATTGCATGTTATTTATATGCACTACATAATTTGTGGCTCTTGCTATTTAAATATGTTGGTCCATTTAATTCCCTTAAGTTACGAAACTGATACTTTTCTTTTTGAAATCATATCCCCACTGTCAAATATAGGCCTGTATATACATATTGTTAAATAAATAAACAATAATGTTTCTTAATTCAAAATGGTGCTTAAATTGATGCTTAAGATGCCTGATTTATTTTTTATTTTTATTTTATGGAAAAATGTAAAATAAAATTGCATAACTAAACAAAAGGAGAATAACAATAGTTAACATATTGCATATTATTAACTTCAAAGTGATTACTCAGAGTAAAAGATATAGGCATTAATTTTTTTTCCAATCAAGATTTGCACTAACATTCCTTTTAAATGAATTAAGGGACATTTATAATATATCTTTCTTGCTTTGATTTGTTTTTCCCCTTCCATTCCTTCCCCTCTCCGCCATTATAGTTTCCTTTCTCAAAGAAAAATTTCCTCCCATCTCACAATGTCTACTGCTCATTTTGGACCTTATTCACTCTTTCAATTTCTCACAGCAGAGATAAAATATAATGTTACATATCTGCACCTGGTTTATTTCACTTATAAGTATGCTCTTGACTTGCATCCATTTACCTATAAAAGTCTCAAGCTTATCCTTCTTTATGGCTGAGTAGTACTTTGTTGTATAAAAATATCATATCTTTTTTATCCATTCCTGATTTGATGGACATTTGTGTTTTTCCCAAGATTTAGCTACTACAAATCCTGCTGCTGTAAACATGAGTGTGATATGATGTTTTTAGTTCTTCTTGGTAGATATCCAGAGGGGAATAACTGAGTCAACTGGGACTGCTAATTCTAACTTTTTGAGGACTTTTCATACTGATTTCCACAGTGATTACACCAGTGTGTATTTCCAACAACAGTGGAGAAGAGTTTATTTTACCCTAGAGTCCCTCAAGCACTTGTGTTGGTTGATTTCTTGGCAGTAGCCGTTATTTCTAGGGTGAAATGGAATCTCAGTGTTATTCTAATTTGCATCTCTGCAATGACTGATGATATTCAACATTTTTGTCATATATTTATTTGCCATTCATATTTCTTTATCTGAGAATTAAGTATTGATTTCCGATGCCCATTTTCTGTTTGGGTCTTTAAATTGGGGGGTTCTGAACTTTTTCAAATTTTCTATGTCCTAAATACAAATTTTTGTCTAATGAACAGTTGGCTAAGATACCATCCCTTATATGGGTTACCTTTCCACTCTTTTGGTGATTTCTTTGAATGTACAAAAGCTTTTTAGTATGATGAGATCTCAGCTTTAGATTCTTTGCATTGTTTCCCATGTGATCTGGGTTTTGTTCATGAATTCTCTGTCTATAACTACGTCTTCAAGATTTCTACCTACTTTCACTTCCTTTTCTATTTTTATTTATTGATGATTCTATGGTAGTGATGGTGGAACTTTTGTAGATCGCATACCCAAACTGCAACAAACTCACTGAATACTCAAAAGTGAAACACTACAATTAAACTTGAGTGCTTAGTTTCTGGAGTAATGCTGGGGTTCCCTGGTCCGTGTGGCAACAGAGAGGCCTCTGGGTCCCGACTGTGACATGTGTAGTTTAGGTCTGCCATCCCTGCGTAAGTCTAAGAGTGTAGCTCAGTGGTAGCTTATCTGCTTAGCGTGAGTGAGTTCCTAGGTTTGGTCCACAACACCACAGAAATAATAATGGTAATGCAACAAAGACAGTAGTATATTTCAGAGTCCCCACATTGCATTTCCAATGTCAAAAATATCAATAAATTATTTCAGATTGGTGCAAGCTTTCTAATAAGATCACAAAATTACACTTCTACATTTTATATGTATTTTCAGGTTCCATATTATTTCTGTATGAAGATAAAACCAGCATTTGATCTTCATTATTGTTTTATGCCATCTATTAATATATAGTAATTTTATCCACAGAAATGTAATGCAAAACATATATATCTTTACATATATACATACATGTATATATATTCATATGTACAAATTAAATGTGTATATATATATATATGTATATATATATATATATATGGATATATATGTGAATATATATAGTAAAAGGAAACAGGTGGAATTATACTAATGGTATATTTGTTAATAAAATATATGCACAATAGTAATACTATATATTATTAGTATCAAAAAAGTTTAATTAGGTGTTCAGAGTCATTCTTATGTAACTTTAAAACTCAGTGAATATTTAATTTTTTTCTTTTTCCTATGTTCTTAAAGTTTTTGAGAGAGAATCTGAGCTTATCAGTCAGGTTGGCCTTGAAATTGTAGCAATCCTCCTGTCTCAGACTTTCAAATTCTGCATCTATAAATGTGTAACCCCACACCCGGTACACCATATTTTCAACATTTCTCAGTTTGAATGCTAATTTTGTTTTCTGAAATATTACTCTGAATTTGGATTTCCTAAATTTTTTGAATACAGATTCTGATTTTCAAGTTATTTGAAACACACTTAAAGTTCCCACTTGGTATATGTGTATTATTTTAAAATATAAGTTAATTAAAATTGGATTAAAATTTTTGATTTTCATCATATTTAGCACATTATTGATGTGCATTGGTAACATGTTACTACTGGCTAAATTGAAGAACAGATGGTTAGACAAACAGAGGGATAACTTTGATTTCCTTTCTCAATGGAAGCTGATATCTAAATACAATTTATATTTTAATTTATTACTATCACATGTTTGCTGAAAGTATTGATTACATTTTTTGTTGGGAATTTGTGCTTCTGCAGGACACATATTTATGACACACGATAATTCAGATTTCAATCCCTTCCCTTCCGATTGTTCCCTACCCCCTCCAAATGATTTCCCTTCTCCATTTGAAAAATATCTGCTTCCAGTCTTTCCATTCACTCTTTTTAAAGAATCCACTTCCCTTCTTTGTCTCCCTCTTGTTCCATCTCTTGTCCTCATTTCCATATGAAAAATATTTCCTCACTTCCTATTATCTGTCCTTTATTTTGCTCCTTACTTACCTTTTCGATTTCTCATATAAGTTGAAGACTATGATAATTAAATTTCAGTATCTGGCTGTTTCACTTAATTTTATAGTCTCAAGGTGAATCTCTTCAGATTTGTACTTCTTTATAGCTTCAGATTTATACTTCTTTAATGCAAAGTAGTATTCCGTGGTGTATAAATACCACATTTTCTTGATCCATTTCTTTGTTCATGGCATTTCAGCTGTTTCCCTAAATTACTATTAAAATGCCCAGCTATAAACATAGGTCTGCATGTATCATTGTAACATAATGATTCTAAAGCTTTCAGGAAAATTTCTAGAAGGAGAGTAGTTTGATAAAATGGAATTTTTATTGTTAACATTTTACAGAAAATCCATTTAAATCTTTGTAGAGATTGTGGTAATTTACATGTCCACCAGGAGTACAGAAGTTTCCTTTCCCCACTCAGCCTCACCAGCATTTGCTTTTATTTGATTTCTTGAGGATGGTCATTCTTTCTGGAGGATGATGGTTTCTCAGTGTTGTTTTAATTTGTAGTTCTCTAATAGCCAGAGATGATGAAACTTTTTTGAGTTATTTATTGTGTTTCTGTACTTGCTCTGAGAAATACTTTCTCATTTTGATTGGGTCTTTTATTTTGGGAGTTCTCATTTTTTATTGCTTTTAATTCTTCATGTGTTCTAAATATTAGTCCTCTGAGGAATACCTGGTAATTTTTCTCATTCTGTATGTTGTCTCTTCACTCTTGTTCTTTGATGTACAGAAGCTTTTTTATTTGATATGATTTTATGTGTTTATTGTTGCTACTTCTTGTACCATTGGGGTTCTTATCAAAAGTTTTACTACATCTACTCAAGAGTTTTATGTATGTTGATTACCTAACTAAATATATGCACACATATAAAAACACTCTAACATATCTGAAATAAGTAACACTGAAATAATAGTTTTGATCTATTTCTCTAGTTTGAACAATTTGTATGTGAACCTGAAAACAAACTCAGTTTGTAGGTGTGATGGTGCATTATGTATCAAGTTGACTGACCTGCAGCTTGGTCAGGTATTTTGTTGAATGCTACTCTGGGTTTGACTGTAATAGGATTTCTGGGTGATTCTTATTAGAATCAGAATCTTAGCAAAGCAGATTTCCTTTCCCAATGTGATGAGGGCCTGAATTTAGAAAGAAAAAAAAAAAAAAAAAAAAAAAAAAAAAACTCAGTAAAGGGGGCTTCTGTGTTCATTGTCTCTGAGCTATAATACCGTTCTGTCTTCAGATCTGCACATAACGTGGAACGGACTCCTTCAGTTCTCCTGGGTCCCAAGGATGTGGATTAAAAACTCCTGTTATACCACAGGTTACTGTGACTCACCCATATTGACAACTTGAGATGGGTTTTGAAGCAGGGAGCCCTGCTCTGTGTGTGTGTGTGTGTGTGTGTGTGTGTGTGTGTGTGTGTGTCCCTGCCTTTCTTTCTCCCCATCTCTGGAGAATCCAGTGGAATAGCAAATTATAATCATACTATTATAACCTAATTAGCCAAATCTGAAAAATGAAGACAACTTCCAAATGTCACCTCGTATTTCTTTCAGTGGAGCAGCAGAAACAAAATGGATTCTCCATCCTCACTCAATGTTATATCCACACGGAAGGCTCTTGAAAGCTTTGCTTTGTTCCATATGTGCACACTATTTCAGAGAATATTTTTTTAAAAATCCACTTTAAAATTTTATTGAGGAAACTACATGTATGTTTGACCACTCCATGGAGTACTTTTTATTAATTTCACTTTTACCTTGATTTATTAGTGAAAAAAAAATCTTTGGAAAATTTATACTTTAAAATATACAGTCATTAATGAAAAAGGTCTTAAACTACTTCTTGTGAGGAAAAATGCACTTTAGAAAAAAAGGATATTTTTATATACCTGATTTGGCAAAATTTATTTAATAGTCTCCAAAAACTTCAGCCATTTATTGGCATATAATTCCAGGGCTATAAAATGTTATAAAATTGTGTGGATTGTGTAGTATTATTTTTGGATAGAAAATAGGAGGGGTGTGATATATTTCTATGGAAAATGAATGCAGAAAAGACTTGGGTTTGGGCTTTGCTAAGACAGATGTAAGAAGAACATGGATAACTAACATTTGCACTACATTAATTTATATTTAATTCCTTAATTGTTTTGATACTCCCAGATTTTACTACAAACTGTATGTACATATACAAAAACTCAAATCAATCAGATATATCTCTGAAAGCATCAAATGACCAACAAAAATGAATATGTTATATAGAATATTCAAAGTGTGATACTGATTCCATTCCTAACTTGTTAGGTATATGAGGAAAGAATAGGAATCAATCCTTCTCACCCCTAGAAGGACATACAGCAAGTCTCCTCGATTTGTAGCAAACAGGTTGAAGTTGTCAGGGGTAGAAAAGAGAAAGAAAAGTGACTGGCAGTTCAGAGAGAATTAATAAAAGAAGAAAATACATTTGCAAAGGTGCTGCCTTGCATTACCATTTATATCTACTTTAAGTTTCCTTGAGAGTTGTACATGAGGACACACAGCTTTTTGGAATGCTTTTGGTTCTTGGATTACACCACTTTGATGATTTCATATTTAAGGAGAGTTAACTATATTATTCCAAGAACTACTATAAATAGTAGCACAATCATCTAAGCTGTCTAAATTGCATATATACAAATTTATATCTTTTTTCTTTTCCATTCCTTCTTTTGTCCTATTCCCTGAGTTATTTTCCAACTTTAAGCAGTTTCTTATCCTTTCACACTAATTGTTGAAGATTTTGAATCTAATTTACTCTTTCAGTTTCTTATACTAGGGAGACATGTATTTACACATGTAAGTTTGATTTATTTCTCTTATGAGTATGGTCTTAAGTCACATCCATTTACCTATAAAAAACCTCAATGTGATCCTACTTTATGTCTGAGTACTCCATTTTATAAAAAATATCACAACTTTTTTTTTTCCATTTCTCAGTTGATAGGTATTTAAGTTGCTTCCAAGGTATGGCTACTAAAAGTTTTGCTGCTGTGTAAACATGAGTGAACAGATATCATTATGTCATGATGTTTTCAATTCTGAGAATATGACCCAGAAATGGGATATATGGGTCAAATAGGACTTCAAATCCCATTTTTTAATGTATTTATCTATCACTTGTGTTTCTTCAGCTGAGAAGTATGTATTCATTTCAGATGCCCATTTTTGGATTGGGTCATTGAATTTGGGGAACTGTTTTTATTTTAATTGTTTATATGTTCTAAATATAAGTCCTTTATCTGAGACATAGTTGAGTAAGATATTTTTCCCAATTCATAGGTTTTCCTTTCACTCTGTTGGAGATTTCTTTTGACATCAAAACCCTTTTAATAAGACAATATCCCAGTAGTTGATTCTGGGAAGTGTTCTGGTACAGTTTGATTTTTTTCATGAATTTTCTGCTTGCCCATAAGTCTTCAAGATTTTTACCTACTTTGTGTTCCAAGAGATTTAGTGTTTCTGTTTTTTAATACTTAGATCTTTGATCCAATTTGAATTTTGTTTAGTGCATGGTGATAAGCATCAGTCTAGTTTTAATTTTTGGCATATGGAGAGGCAATTTTTGCAGCACCACTTATTACAAAGTGTATCCTCCTTCCAGTGAAAGTGTTTGGCCCCTTTATTAAAGATAAGATGGCTGAGTGTGTTTGTAGTTTTGGTTGTCTCTTCTAATCTATTCCATTAGGTCTGTTTTTATTCCAGTACCATGCTGATTTTATCACAGTAGTTTTGCAGGGTGATTTCAAGTCAGGAATTATAATGCTTTCTGCCTTGCTTTTGCTGCTCAGGATTGCATTTGCTATTCTAGGCCTTTTCTGGTTCCTGATGAATTTTAGGAATAATTTATCTAGATCTGTGAGGTGTGCTTCTGGTATTTTGATTGGAATTGCATTACATCTGTATAACAATTTTAGAAGAATTACCTTTTTCACAGTGTTTGTTCTTATCCATGAACAGGGAATATTTTTCCATTTTCTGAAACCCTCATCAATTTCCTTTTTCAGAGTAATGTGATTTTCAATGTAGATTCTTTACATCCTGTGTTAGATTGAGGCCTAATTATTTCATTATCTTGGATGCTGTAGTGTCGCTTATTTCTCTCTCAATGAGTTTGTTGTTTGTGTACCGTGATGTTATTGATTTTTGAGTGTTGACTTTGTATCCAGCTATATTACTGAATTTGGTTATTACATCTAGAAGTCTTTTAATGGAGTTTTGAGTTAAATTATTTTCCTATTCTTTTTTTCATTTTTTTTCTCTCTTGTCTAATCACCTTGGCTAATTTTTCCAGAACTATATTGTATAGAAGTGGTGATAATTGATAGCCATGTTTTGTTCCTGATTTTAGAGTGAAAGTTTTCAGTTTTTGACCATTTAATAAGATTCTGGGTATTGGTTTGTCATAGATGGCTTTTATCAGATTGAGGTAAAGACCATCTAGTCCCAATTTTCCAGAGGGTTCATATCATGAATGAATATTGGAACTTATCAAAAGCTTTTTCTGCATTTATTTAAATGATCCCATGATTCTTACCTTTGGTTCTATTTTTATGGTGCATTATGTTTATTGATTTGTATATGTTGAACCATCCCTGTATTACTGCAATGAATCCCACTTGGTCATGGTGTATAATCTTCTTCTTCTTCTTCTTCTTTTTTTTTTTTTTTTTTTTTTTGCATAAGGGTAATATTTGCTTCCAGGATGAGTTAGGGAGAATTGTTTGCCTTTCCATTTCACTGAAGAGTTTGAAGAGTGTTGGCACTATCTTCCTTGGATTCCTTGTAGAATTCAGCAGTGAATCCATCGGGACCTAAACTTTTTTTTTGTTGTTGAGGTTCTAATTACATTTTCAATTTCATTAACTGAAATTAGGTTACTCAGCAGTTTTACGTCTTCTTGATCCAGCTTTGGTAATTCACATGTTTCTGGGAATTCTTCCATTTCTTCTGTGTTATCAAACCTATGAAAGAAAGTAGAAGTTTTGGATGCAGGTATTGATCATTTTCTGAATTTCCACAGGCTCTGTAGTGATTTCACCCTTTTTATTCCTTTTTGCATTAATTTGAGTTTTTTCTTTCTTTTTATAAATAAGGTTATCTAGGGGATTATCAGTTTTATTTATTCTTTCAAAGAAACAACTCTTTGATTCGTTAATCCTTTGTTCTGTTTTCTCAAACTCTAGTGCATTAATTTTTGCTCTGATCATTATAATTTCTTTCCTTTTTGGCTTTGGCTTGTTGTTCTTTTTCTAGCTGTTTGTGTTCTTTCTGTTTTCCTGCTGTGGGAATTCACCACAATAAATTTCCCTCTGAGACTGCTTTCAACCCACAGATTCCTGTAGATTGTATTTGAAATTTTATTTGCTTGTAGATACTGTTGAATTTCTCTTCAATTTTCTCCGTGACCCACTTTTGTTCAAGAGTGCATTTTTAAAAAATTTCCATGTGTTTATGGAATTGTAGCAGTTTCTTTTGTCATTAACTTCCAGGTCCATGGCACTATGATCAGGTGATATACATAGGATGATTTTGATTCTTTGGCATTTACTAAAGTATCTTCTATGAGCTAGTATGTGTTCTATTTTAGAGAGTGTCCCATGTAAAGTTGAGAAAAATTTATATTCTGATGTGAACAAGTGAGTTTCAGTACCATTTCTCATAAAGTATGGCACCCATAGAGATTATTTTTTGTGGTAAAGTGCAATCCTTCATAGGACCTCTAAATATGCTGTGGATCAAGATAATGAGTCAACAAGTGAATGCTATATAATTAATATCTAACTTTTGCACTCCAGATGGGGACATTTTCAGTTTTTACTGTAAGATGAACCATGGAGATAAATCAAGGGAAATGCTTATTGTTTATTCTTATAACCAGTTTAAGAACAGGTAAGTATTTCAGATTATACTAATTTGTACATTTTAAAATGTATAAATCTATGGACTCTTTACTGATATAAAATTGTGTTTTGAGGACTAATATGGACAAATACACCCAAGAAAGCTTGCTCAATGATTGAAGTAGAAAGAGTGGAAAACTACATCTCTCCCTCTTCGCTTCTGTGACAGGAACACAAAGATACTACAAAGCTGCTAAGTGAATTTTTAATATCATAGCTCTAGGTTATTATCATTAATTTCCTGCAAACTAGCCATTTAGTGCCAAATCACTGGATAAAAACCCTAATTCCTCACTTAGTAGATTTGCCTTCTGGGAAAGACCATATATTTATTTGAGATCATTGTTGTTTTCACTAAGTAAATGTTTTCAATCATCATAACCGAATAATAAAATTACTGAATGTGCACTTTTTACCTCTCAGAGTTCTGGGTCCAGATTATATTATTTCATTCAAACTTCATGATATCCTTATAAAGTAAACAGTACCACTACTACTATAATTGTTAGTTTTCCAGATGAAGAAACCAAGACAGAGAGAGAGGGAAATTATAAAAACTATTCTAAAACAGTCCTCCATATTCGAGTTTCATATTCCCTCCGATTCAGTTGTTCAAACCAGTTTTTAAAAACCTGCATTTACAAGGAATATGTACAGACTTTCTCTTATCAATAATATAGTATAGCAAATATTTCCAAATTATGTTCTTGATGTTAAATATCATAGCTAATTTAGAGAGTTTTAAATTATAAAGGAAGATATGTATACATCAAATGCAAATGCTAAGCATTTTACGTAAGGGGCTTGATCACTCTTAGATTTTGAAACACAGTGGCTGCTGAAACAATTTATGAAGGTTACAGAGGAATGACTGATACAATTTGTGAGTTGCATGTCAGTCAAGTTTCTGAATCCATGTCTTTGGGATCCCAGCATCTACCTGGATAACCGGTTGTTGTTGCTACCATCTTTGCATCAGCTTGATATTTGGAAGAGTGATTTCTACCTTGAGATTAGAATATTTGTTCTTCATCTATGAGTTGAATATGTGTATGAATATTCTTTGCACACTGAACTGCCATTCACCTTGCTACTATCACTTGATGCATCTTTAAAATATTTCCACACCATCATGAAGGGCATCCACATTGCTTCTTTGGAATGCAGAAAAATCTATGAAATGTGAAATTCACAATTGTTGGCACTTTCTATTTAGAAGGACTCATGAATATCTAAGTTATTAGTAGCACATCCTGAACGCACTTCAGAATATGGTAAAGCCCACTGGGGTCACAATGCTAGCTCAGTACACGGATGGCTGCTGATATAAGTGTCTGTCTTACCACGTGTCTGTCTTGAAAGACAGCCTCCTATAAAGAGCCACTTGGCTAATGTTTAATGTTGTCTCCTATTACTAGGCTTTATTTACATTGAAACACCCATGATCTTCCCCAGATTCCATGGAGAAATTTATCATGATTTATAGAAAGTCTTGCAGCTCCAGCAAAGCTTGCTAATCAGGTACAGTCTAGCTCCTTGCTGCCAAGGTGGAAGGAAGAATTGAGTTCTCTGCATTCCTCAGACTCACTGGAGGGTGCACCTGGTCATAGTTAATTGGGTGAAGGAGTTTTGCCTATAAGGTGAAAAGAATTAGTGACAGGTTTCCTACTCTGTGGACTCCCTGAGGTAAGATAAAAAGCTTTACTGGCTCCTTCATTTTACAAGACCAGTTGGGAGAAAGACAAAAATCAAAAGAAAAATGATGTGGCATGAATATTTGCTCTTGTTTTGAGATAATAAAGACCCAATAATAAAACTTTAGAAAATATTAGGGTAACTGGTATAGTTTTAAATATTAGTTAGCAAGCAATAGAGACAACGAACTAGATCGTTTAGCATTACTGGGTTGTAAACTTGCCATTAAGTGACTCAGCTGACTGATGTTGAATGGGTCTTATAAACTTTATTGGAGTTCAAGAAAGGAAACCATCACACCTGGCTAGTTCTGACATAAGGGAAAGTGCCTTGTGGGAGTTACTTGGATCTTCTAATATGATCAATGGCCTGATGTTATCCAACAGAAAGAAATAAAAGACTTAACTTGGAAAGTGTGTTAATTCTTTGGGGCTATTTAATATAATTTAATGCACAATAAAGTGCCCTAGGGTATTGAAAGAGTTAAAGTTCCTAGGAAAATTTAGAATTATTGCTCTTTTCCTGGAAAAATCTGGCCCGAATGAATAGAGACAATGTTATTAGCAAGGGTACTAAAATTGGTTTCACTATAAGCGATTTTCCTAGGTCCCGTTTTGATGCCATCTGTCCCCCTTTTTTTTTCTTACCAGTAAAAGCAATAAAATGTGCACATTCACTAAGAGGAAAAGAATAGCATTTTATGGCATGCAAAGGTCATTAAAATTCCATTCTCTGGTAGACTACATCTTGATTTTTCAAAATACTGTTTTAATAACTGATTTCTAACTAATCTACTGCAAATTGTCTATACTTTATGCTAATGGTCACACAAGAAAATTGGGCAAACACATAAAATCATATCTTTGGGCAATGTAAACAATCACTATGTCAATACAAGTAGTCTTTATGGTTTAGATTTAGAAAGAAGAATTGTAACAAATGAAGCAAAAAATAGAACTAACCTTTTCTCCTTGTTCTGCTTACAGAAAAAGAAATTTAAAATCCTTAATAGAAATTAGATTTTGTCAAGAAATTTTCCTTTAGGGTCTCTTCACAATAGATAATCACTAGAAATAAAGAATAATGAATCACTACTTCATAATCACTGACACTTTTTTTTGTTAATGTATCATCCCCCTCAATTTAAGCCAAAGATTTGCTATAGTTCCCTCTCTCCATGTCTTTTTTTGTACTTACATTTCTTTTATGGATTTTTTTCTGTCTTTCTCTACTTTTTTTGTACTTAGTTATACTTCAAAATTATAGCACATATATATTCAAATATAGTAAAAGTTTTTCAGCTGTCTTTGATACACTCAACCAAATATACCGTAGAATGGTTGCAATGTAATATTAAGCTTGCCATGAGGATACTTGGCCTAAATGTTAAAAAGAAAGAAGACACAAAGAAAGAAAGAAGAAAAAGAGAAAAGAAAGGAAGGGAAGATGGATGGAAGGAAGGAAGAAAACAAAGAAGGAAAGAAGGAAGGGATTTTAACCATTGTGTTTAGTACTAGTGTAATGATCTCGATATAATTTGTACATGTTGCTTCCTAAATTCCTGAGGTCTGGAATAAGCCACTGTGATAGTAATAATACTGTGAGCTGAACCCCTTTAATGCATTGATTCCAAATAATTTTTCAAATAAATAATGAGCATGACATATGCTTTTCAACAAGGGAAAGTCAAGAACAGGAAACTAAACTTTCCTTCCTGAAGTTGTTCTTTGAGTAGGAGCTAAGTCAAGGATAAGCTTAAAATAGTACACTATTGATTTCCTGTGCCATTAGATCACAGGTATTTCATTTACCAGCATGTTTCATGATTTACCAGAATGCAGCAGCACCTGATCTCTCCAGGTCTTCAGGGATTTCTAAGCCCTTTTACTTCCATTATCTAGCTTGACCTCCTGGACGTCCTGGGAAACAATCCATTGCCCTCATTCTCAAGGTTCTTTGTCAGAAAGGGAGGAGCAGGAATAGCACATCCAAGTCTATGAACCTGGGTATCATTAAGCCAGTGCATGGGTACAGAACTGTCCTAACCCAAGGTTGTGCTTCCTGTTAGGACACTAAAATAAAAATTCTTTCTGGATTAAAAAATAGTTTCTAAAAGTACATTTAATTATTTTTCAACAACACAAATAAGGTAAAACGTTCTCCAAATATATAAAAACTACCAAGAAAATAAAACGAATGATTATGCTCACCTGCCTTCATCAAGAGACCACTGATCATGGTTTCTTTAGCATCATCAGTGCCTTTGTGGCATGGGGGCCATGCTCTAGTCTCACGTCTTTATTCCCATATTGTTCCATTCAGTCTTGTAACATAATGCAACAGTACAGTGACAACTACTTACAAATGTAATTTTAAAAACAACTGAGTAATAATAACTGCATATATGTGCATTTATTTCAATATTCTATATTCAGGATAGAATATATTTTTGATTGTAGTACTACAAATGAACAATTTTTTCACATAGTTTTAGGCAATTTGAATGTTGCTTGCTTACAATATTCTAGAAGTAGATAGGATCAATTCTGAGAACCACTTTAAGGCTTCTTACCGATTGTCAAAGCCAAGACAGAGTCATCCCCCGTTTCTGGATGCCTGCATTCACACCTCTCTTCTATCTTTTATACTCAATGAAGCACTGCTAAAACACTCAACTACTTTTTGCCTTGTTTTCTTCATGCGTAAATTGAAGACAAGACGTATGACACAATTTATTGTTTTGAGGTTTAAAACTAATAGAAATATAAGACATGTAATAACGTTAATGTATGCTGCGTTGGATCTATATTGCGTATTTCATACTCTCGCCAGTTTATATAAAGATATTTATTATGCATCACTCTTCACTTCTGATATTTGATAGTGTTAATGAAGATATTAAAAGGTTGTATTAACTCAGTCCCAAAGACAGTAAACCAATGAACAAACAAAACACTAAAACCAGAAAACTTTTATAAGCAGTTCACCTATATGATTGGAATGAAATTAAATATCAACTCTCTCATGTTAAATTTCCACTTTTTGCTCTGTCCTTTCTGCTTTTGCTTTGATTTTGCAACACTGAGCCATGACCCTCATCAAGCATGATATGCACATGCTTTACTCAGATTTCCTATTTTTGGAAATCATCTTGTCCTTTAAAATTATATTCCATAAGTTATTTTTGATACCATTGTCATTGTATTCATTATAATAAATTTATAATAATTTAATATTCAATGTGACAGTGTATTTCTCACTGGTCTTTTTAAAAAGATTTTCTTCTTGGCTGTTATTGGACCTTTGAATTTCCTTTTGAACTTAGAATTTGCATGTCAAAGTTCATTAAAAATAAATAAATAAAACATTATTTGCCTGCAATTGTTTCACCTTTTCTTTCTTTCTTTCTTTCTTTCTTTCTTTCTTTCTTTCTTTCTTTCTTTCTTCTTCCTTCCTTCCTTTCTTTCTTTCTTTCTATCTTTTTTTTTTTTTTTTCAAGACAGGCTTTCATCACGTATCCCAGGCTGGTCTTGACAGTCAGGGATGCATGGGACTCATCTTCCTGGTTCCTAAGGTTACCGGTAAGTGTCTTTGCATCTGGCACTGGGCTTACATTTTTATCAATATTACAGTTTGGGGATACTTGTAGTACATGTGATAATGACAACACAATTGATTAATGTATTTAATCCTAGATAATGACTTGTTCTTGCTCTTTCTATTTGTAGAAGTTTGTTAAATTCTTTTGATCATTAAAATTAATTGTATTTCTAATTTATTGCATCATGCATACTTAAAATCTATATTATAATTTGGCTTTCAATTTCATTACCTTTATTTACCCTTGTTTTTCTCTTTGAGTTGGTCAGCTTCTGCCATACAGAGAAGAGTGGTTCTTATGGATGCCATTCTATTATACTTTACCTTCCAAAAAAAATGCTACCAAAAAGTTATCACTGCAATGGCAAAGACAAATTTTTGTATTAAGAATGTTCAATTCAATTTATGTTTTTCTAAAGTTCTCCTCATATAAAGGAAACTTGAATTTGTTATAATACCTATCTGTTTAGAATTATATGATCATGTGATATTTCTTCTTTGACCAGTGACATATTAATATATTCCTGTCTATTGAATTTATCTTTTATTTCAGAGATAAACTCACCTATCTCAAGGTCAATTAACATTTTAAGCATTTATTGGTTAACAACAATATAATTTTACTTTTTTTTTTTTTTCTTTTTTCGTTTTTATCGGTACCAGGGATCGAACTCACGACTGCCTGCCTGCAAGGCAGGCGCTTATGCCGCTGAGCTAAATCCCCAGCCCCCCTATAATTTTACATTTTATATGGACTATTTCATCAATGACTTCAGAGCAGCGGATTTCTAATATTTCTTTTTGTTCCTATCTTCACTGAATTTAAATAATTGTTACGTTAATTTTAAGAAATTGAAATGATAAAATGTATAATATCTTTATTTTTATCATGGAACACTTTTTATATACGTAAAAGTATCCATAGGTATCACCACTAAAGATGTCTGAACTACAGAAAATATGTATGGAGCCATTTTCTGTGCTTATTCATTTTAATTTTGTCTTTTTTCTTTCTTTCTTTCTCTCTCTCTCTCTCTCTCTCTCTCTCTCTCTCTCTCTCTCTCTCTTTCTCTGTCTCTCTGTCTCTGTCTCTCTCTATCTTTCTCTCTCCCTCTGTCCATATTTCTCTTTTCTATTGATGGGAAAATATTTATCTACTTTAGTAAATGAATATAGGATTTTCTTAATTATTCTTAAAATATCTAGATAACATATACAGGCAGATAATATTCATTTTGTATTTCAGCAATAATTTCTTATATATATATCTCCTCATTAGTTTTTGGATGTCTTTCTTTTGACTACAATTTCTTCACTCAGATGTTTCTCTTCTTTTTCTGTTTCTGCTTGATAGTTTTCAGCAGCTAATTTTTAATTTTGTTAGTCATTTAAAAGAAAAAATTTGTTTTGTTGACTGTCTATTGTATATTTATTTCATTTCATTAATTTCAAATTCCCAAGATATCTTTTGTTTTACAAAAATTTAACTTATTTTTATTTTGGTAAAAACTATAACTGATATTCTAGAAAAACAAAATAAATTAAGAGCAGGTGAGGTCACTAAATATTATCATCAGAAGAATCAATCTGTAATTTATTTGGGACTTTCTGCTGAAACATTAATGATGAATATTAACAAACGAAATAAATTATTGATTTGTATATTGGTTACCTTAAAGGATTACTACCTGCTACAAACTCAACAATAGGTATAATAAAAATCAAAACATTCTCACAGTGGTCTTCTTGGGTCTTGGTTGATTCATGCTTCTTCCAAAGTTTATTTTGCACTGTGCTGTACTTAACTAGAGAAAGACTTATTTGTTCAAAATTATTTTCTCATTTGTGTGACAATAATTCACAATCTTCACTCAAATAGTGGCATAAAGTACAAATGATATCTTTAAATATTTTTTAAATTTTTATTTATTTATTTTTTTGGTACTGGGGATCGAACTCACCACCTCATGCTTGCCAGGCAGGCGCTTATGCTGCTGAGCTAATCCCCCAGATATATGAATGGTGTTGTTAGAAATGCAATTTCTTTGTACCTGTTGTGCTAAGTTAATGCTCCTTTCAAATAATGCTTTTTACTGCCATCATAATTTCTTTATTTTAGTAATTTGAATATATGAGTGATGTGTTTTTAACTTTATGCCATGGCATAAATAAGATTCCTGACATATTTGTGAATTTATGTTTTTTCTTTTAAGCTGTCTTAAATCATAAAATTTGACACTCGATTTAAATTAAGTTGCCTGTTACAGGGCTCTTAATACACAATATAGTACATTTTCCAATCTTTCCTATCAATAATAGATGTTAATCTAAATGCACCTGTTTCACTGGAAAGGAATCCATATCTATTAGCAAATATCCATTTACATACAATCATAAACTTTTAAATTTTCTAACAAAATTTTTCACTAACTGTATCAGGAGCTATATGTTATATATCTCTAAATGTAGATATTTCTTCCTTCAGAAGCAGAACTAGGAAAGACAATGGAAGAACACCCAGTGATGAGTTTGGTTCTAACTGTGAATACTAGAATCTATATGATAAAACCCATCCATAAACCTTCTCCATCCTTTTCAACAGACCTTAAGAGCATTCTTTCTGTGATACATGTGGGAACATTTTTATAAGCCACTTCCTAATAACAGAAGAATGTGGTTTATTGTTTGTACTAATACAAATGCTTAGCTGAACTCTGTGAACTTATAAATACTTTGTGCTGACCAATAAAGGAATTTCAAATCCTTGGACAAGTGAGCTGTACTTTTAATACAGATTTTTAATCGAAAATATGATGGCATTGTATATGGTATTCAAGAGTCCCATTTGACTCATGAAAAGTAGTTGAAATTAATAACAAGCTCTAAGCTGCTAAAAGTTGGAAATTTAAATAGCACTGCAAAATATAAGTATAAATACAGATCTTAAGATATGTATTAGAGATATGAAAAATACATATCTTCTTGTAGCTAGGCAGCCTTTACGGCAAAACACTTTCTTGTTGAAAGTGTTCAGTAAACATTTTGCCAAATTTTCATGAGATATCAAAGGAAAGGTCATAAAGATAGTAAAAACAAGCATTTCTGTGATTTTTCTCAAGTGACGTAAAATTATATAATAGCAAACACACGGAAGGAGACCTGTTTTTTTTTTTTTTTTTTACCTTAAAAGTTATTCTGTTTAATCCTGATACTTGATATTCTTTTGAAGCATTGTAGGATTTGAGGTGTGTGAGGTTCACATATTTTTCTTTTTCTTTCAAATAGTGAGGTTATGAGGTGTTCACATACAGACATGCAATGAACAAATCATCATAATAAAATACGTAATAGGAACCAGAATTATGAATATTTTAAGACCACGAACTTTTACCTTTTAACACTGTTTTTCTTCCTCTCTTCATTCCAAATATGTCAATCTGTGTATTAGTCAGTGCCAAACCTTCTGAGAATTATATTTAAAATATGCGAGTGTGCATGTGCGCACATGTGTATTCATTTCCCGTTGAATAACTTGGAAAGTGGTGTGAGATGAAACAAAAATATATACCACTAAAAGTTAGTGTCTGTCCTTCTTGTCTAATTGTTTCTTGTCTTCTCCTATCTCCTTCTCTCCCTCCTCACTTACTGAACAGCTCCCTAACACTTCCATGTGTTCTACTCAGGATCAGAACGCTCACATCTCACTCCAACTCTGTACTGGGCACATTTCCTACTTAAATCTGTATTTTTTATAAAGAGTAATTTACATGCCTGTATAAAAACCGAAATGTGCCAGGCAAAGTGGTGCAGGCCTGTAATTCCAGCACTCCCTCGGGAGGTTGAGGCAGAAGGAACACAGTAATTTTGAGACCAACCTGGGCTACAAAGTGAGCTCAAGGTCAGTATCAAATCCATAGTGAAACCATGACTCGAAAAACACATAAATAAATAAATAAATAAATAAATAAATAAATAAATATGCTTCTACACATTTCTAGCACACTAAATAACTCTAAGTTTCTAGACATACAACAAAGGATACATACCAATGTGTTTGTCTTAATTTATGCGTTGAATTACTGCTAGAGAAAATTGTGCCTTTTATGAGCCTTGCTTTGTTCTCTTCCATAGTTAATTTCCTCTCCTCTTTTCCTGTCCTCATCTCCTCTGTTTTCATCTCCTCTCCTCTCCTGTGCTCTTCTCTCCTTTCCTCTCCATCGTCTCCCTTTTTCTCCCTCTTCCCTTCCCCGCCCTCCCCTCCCTCCCTTCGCTAACCCATGTTTGCACTGAACTACATCCCCATCCGTCCCCAGCCACTGTTTTTCTGAGACATGGTGCTGCTAGCTACTAAGTTGCCCAAACTGGACTCAAACTTGTGCTCCTCTTGCTCCAGTCTTACATACTGCCTTTAAAGAATGGATACCTCTGCTTTCTAGTCCCAGTTTGTCATGGAAATCCTACGCTTAAATCACATTCTGCTTCCAACTTTTTATTTCTTCCCTGTAGGCCCTTATGAGATTCACACAAATGGGATGTATATTAATAAATAAATATTCTAAAAGTTTGGATATTTGTAGTTTAAATTTTGCACCTTTGTAATGGAATGATTTCAAGGTTTCCTATTTTTTATTTATCTTTATTTTGCATTGTCATGGAGACCCTCGAATTCTAAGATATACATGTGATATTTTTAAAGTACTTTATGCACTTTAATGCAAGTTAATTTTACACTTTTATCTTTTTTTACAAGCTTCATTTTTAAGACTTATTTTTCAGTGTGAGGACTAATGCAAACTTAAGTTTGAATATAGAGTTTTCATTTTTAAATGTGATAAATATCCTTTTAAGACATATTTTAAAATTAATTCTCCATATTCTAATTGGTGCCTACTTTTATGCTTTTTATCTGCATCTATCCTTGAATTAAAATTTGAAATGAAACATGAATATTTACAGTGAGAAAAATTTTATAGAAATGCCATGTGCTCTCAGGAATTCGGTATAAGCTCAATAAATATGCCTTAAAATTAGATGAATATGTGTTATAATTAACCAAAAAACACTGCATTTCACACTCAATAACAATTCTGTTTATTTTTAGGATTTCATTGGCATGAAAGAGGTACTCTTTCATTAGTCCTTTAGTTTTCAAAATGATTTAAATCAGTAAAAAATGTGTGTGTGTGTGTGTGTGTGTGTGTGTGTGTGTGTGTGTGTATATATATATATATATATATATGAAATGTCAGCATTTATTTCTATAATTGTACCATCAGTATAGTAGGCAACATTCTTTAAGGAAATTAAGTCATACAATTATCTTCATACAAAATGAAGGAATTACTACACACGAAAAATTCTTTAGAAACTTGCAACTTTTAAAATATTGGGAAAAAATCTACTCCTGTAGTTATTGTTGATTTTTGTTTGCAGTTAATAACGTACCTAAATTGAGTGTTTTGTTATTGAAGGAAAGCATAATGAGGTTATAAAAGTGTCTACTGCAGTAAAATTAATTGCCATATCTATCACCTTACTTGTTTGTGTAATATACTCCTGTGACAAAACCAGATTTGATCTACACATTTAGCAAAAATTCTGAATACAAAATACTATATTGTAGTCAGGGGTTGCGAGGAGAACAATTAGAATCAGGATACAGAATTTTATAATATTATTTTATGATGGCCACCCAGTGTGAAGCACAAGAAATTGCAAGAAATCTGCCCACAGGAATAAAGACACAGAATATTTAGTCAAGGACCTGGATCCCACAGCAATGTCCTGCACAGGACCATGAAGACTTAGAGCCCATAACAATACCTTCCGCAAGTCCAGCTGGAGATCTAGAGCCCGTGAGAAGGACAAACACTAGTCTCTTTTACAGATATGTGCTGGGAAGGCACGAAGGTCAGCAAGGGAAGCTAAAAGTCTATGCCAGTGGGGTGAGGGAGCTGTGCTGGTATGTTGAGGGTTCTACGTTGGAGCCAAGAAGTTATGCTCAAGACAAAAGCCAATGCTGCCCTGAAAAGAACCATAGCCATCCTCAGCAGCATGGAGGTCCCAAGATCTTCCAGTGATAAGATCAGTGGAGTGCACACCAGAAACCCAGTGTGATGAGTTTCTCTTGGAGATTAAACTAGCACACATCTTCCCTCTGGAGCCAGAAAGTGACGCTCCATGTAAGCACCAGAGCTCCCCCAAAGTGAACCACAGCCACTTTCACCTACAAGGTCTTGAGCTCCTCTGATGACAATGGTCAAACTCATCTGGGGAAGCTAGTTATGATGAGTTCCTCCAGGAGAACCAAAAGATCAAACAACAATGCCTTCTCTTCTTCTCCAACTGGCAACTTTCCTCAGGTGGGCCATCTATGTCCGCACCATGCTGATTTAATTCAGCTGATGTTGACTACCAGTTTCTAATCCATAACACATTATTATTAACTATAGTATTCAAACTGCTTTTTAAACTTCATGGTACTCATTTTGTACTTTGTATCCTCTACTCCCAACCCTGCTCTAGTAGTCACTGTTTTATGCTTAAGGTCTCCCTATATAACCTTCATAATAAGTTCCACACATAGACAAGATCATGATATGGCTTTCTTTTTGTGTGTAGAAAACTTCTCTAACCATCCTCAGGGTCCATCAGAATTGTGGGAAATGACAAGATTTCCTTTTTCATGAAGAGTAAATAATATCATATTAATACACCACAGTTTATCTGTATGCCTATAGCTCAAGATAGATATGGATCACGTGACTGATGCCACACTGAGCCTGGAAGTGAATATATTTGTTTGTAACAAAGATAGTTCTATTTGTAATATTTGTAGAAACCTTCACAGTGTCTTCCCATAATGGCTGTACCAATCTACATTCCACTCAATGATACCCAAATGTTTCTTTTTTCCCATATTCCCAACAGCCCTGTTAACTCTTGGGTTTTTGAAACTATTTTATTTTTATTTATTTCACTGTCCATGGGTTTGGACTCTGAATCTTTGTGCTGAGCTGCATACTTAGTGTTATTCTGTTTTATCATTGTTTGTTGTTTTGTTTTCTGAGACAGGGTCACTCTAAATAAGTAGCTGGGCACAAACTTGCTGTCCTTCAGCCTCATCCTCCTAGATTGAAATTACTGACTTGGGCCAACACCATGTTTGGCTCTTCTTTTGTTTTCATACAAGGATTTTTAACTCATGTGAGGTGAAGTTTTATTCTGATTTCGAATCACATTCTCCTTATGATTCGTAATATTTACAGTGTTTCTGTGAAGCTCTTGGCCATTTTTATGTCATCTTTGGGGAAATGTGTATTTGCTCCTTAGCCCAGTTTTGATTGGCTCGTGTATTTCCATGTTATTGAGTTGGAGATGTCATTTATATATCTTGGGTATTAATCCGTCATCCAAAATATGGTTTGCTAATATTTTTCACAGTATATTGATTGACTGTGTGTGTGTGTGTGTGTGTGTGTGTGTGTGTGTATGTGGAACACACTCAAACTCAGCTTTATCATTGAGCTACATTCCCAGCCCTTTTAATTTATTAATTTTGAGAGAAGTTCTCATGAAATCCCAAATTACTTAGTTTGGGATCAACTTTGAGATACTACTGTTTCGGCCTTCCAATGTTCTAGGATTAGAGATGTGCTCTATCCTGCATGTATTGTGAACTGTCTTTCCACTTCATAGTTTCCATTGCTGTACAGAAGCTTCTCAGTTTGATAAAACCACTTTTAATATTTTTGCTTTCAAAGCTTGCATCTTGGTTGTGATGTCTAAGCAAATATTGTAAGGAATATTATCTAAAACTTTTCCACTTATAAATTCCCTAAGAATTTTATTGTCTGTCATGTTTAGCTTTAAAATTATTTTTAATTAATTAATTAAATTGTATATATAATTGCATATTCCATTTATAAAATTGGGAAATAAGACTTTATTTTGTTCAATTTATTGTTTTGTTCAATTTATTGGCAAATTATATGATTTTGTTACAGAGAAAAATTCTAAAAATTATTTAAAAAATACTAGAATTAATAATACAGTAGAACAATTTCAAAAGACAATTACTACCTCAAAGAAAAGACTTTGATTGCAATTTTTCACTTAAGCAAAAAACTGTACATAACTGAAGTTATGTTTTGCAGCTTTACAAATGTTTGAGGAGCTACCTTTCTACTGGAAGGAACTCCATGACCTAGCATGAGTGCAGGTGAGACCTCCCTCCACTCAGAGGATCTCAGCAGGTCTGCAAAAGTGCTGTTGAGCCCTCCTCCTACCCAGAGGACATTGAGTGGGTTAGTGAGAGCACTGGTGATCCCTCCTTCCACCTGGAGGATCTTGGTGAATCTGTGAGAACCCCAGTGAAACCAAGGAATCCAGGCTGGGGTATATACCATACACAGACAGTTTGGCAGTCTAAAAAAGTAAAAAGCACCAGTAACAATAAAAGCCAAATTTGGTTCACATCAATATTCCTAGGCTAGTCAGATCAGGGAGAATTGAGGACTCAATTAATTGGCCCCACACAAGTAATTCATGTGACTAACCCCTTCCCTACGCCGTGACCCCTTCCCTACACTGTGGAATCCAACAAGTAGGAGAACATCAGCCACACATTAGAACCCTGACTAAGGTGTACACAATGGACAGGCAAGGATAATGAGATTAGACTAATGATCCAAGAGGTAAAAATGACAAGACAAAAAAGCAAAATGTAATCTCAGAACTCCAGCCTTCCCAGAACAATTACAGGAGACACCAGCATAGAAGATATTGGAAGAAACACACCTGAAATTTCTGAAAAGATGGTAAGTAAAGAAACAAATCCGTAAGTCTATAGAGGAAATTGGATCAGAAATAATCTCTGAAGTTAAAAAAAGAAATGACAATCTTAATTAAGGGATTTCTCAGCATATCTAGAGAAGTCATAGATTTTAAAAAATGGAAGCATAAGAGGAGGATGGAAACTTCGGATAAACAATACAAGAAAGAAATTGAATACATGAAAAAGAGTCAAAAAGATATCCAGGAAACTAAGAATTCCATTTGAAAGCTGGGAAAGCCTCTTGAATGACACTGAAGATAGGCTTTCAGGCTTTGAAGGCAGGATCATGACTGACAATCACACGCAAAAAAAGATCTCATAAAAATAATAAGTATTATAAAATAACAATTCAACAACTCTAATACTATACAATGAAAATCAATATAATAATGACAGGTGTCAATGAAAAGGCAAGCATCAACACAAAAAGCATTAAAAAATACATGCAGAAGTAGTTGCAGAAGCAGAAAATATCTCAAGAATGGGAACAGAATCTAACATTGAAGGAAAGGGAGGAGCATAGAAATATCATTACCCATAACTAATATAAATCTATACTAATCTAAGCCTATATTATAATCAAGATTCTAGAAATTCAGAACAAAAATAGGATATTAAAGCTGTTAGAGGAAGGAAACAGATTGCCTAAAAATTAAATCCCATTAAAACATCAACACAAACTCTCATGTCAGAAGAGCTTGGAGTGAAGTATTCTATGACCTGAGAGAAAACAATTTACAAATGAAATTGATGCACACAGCAAACTGCCTTTCAAAATTAATGAAGAAATAAGGTACTACTATGAATAAGAACAACTGAAGAAATTCATGATCACAAAACCAACCCTACAAAGAACATTGAATGATATTTAGCTGAAGATAAAAATGACCACAATTCTAAGAACAACCACAGAAAGAAACTACCAGGCACAGAAAACAAATAGATGGTTAAAGCAGGGGACCAATAATAGGAAAATAATATGACAAAAAAATCCAAAACATACCACTTATAATCATCAGGGTAAATGGCCTCAATTTGCCAATCAAAAGAAATAAAGTGGCAAGATGGATCAAGAAACAAGATTGAACAACATACTGTGTACAAGAAGCACATTTAACTCAAAAGGAAACTCATAGACTGAAAGCTAAAAGATGGAGAGCAATAGTCGAGGTAACACGAACCCAGGAAAAAGAATTCTGGTTGTAGACAATGTGAACTTCAAACAAAAAATGACCAAAGCAGATACATAAAGTCATTACATACTTGTTATATATAAACATCAAGAGGAAGACATAACACTCATAAATATATATATGCCACAAACACAGAAGCACCAAACTATATAACACAACTATTACTAGACTGGAAGAATCAAATAAGCAATAACACAGTTGTAACAGGGGACGTTAGTAACCCATTATCACAAAAGAGATAGATCAAGTAGAAAAAAGTCATCAGCAAAATAAAAGAACTGAGTCAACCATGTGATCAAATGGACTTAATAGATGTTTATAGAGTGTTTCACCAAACAACATCAGAATACAAATTGTTTTTAATTGCATACAGGACAGGATCTAAATTAGATCATATAATAACCAATAGACATAATAAAAATGCAAAAAATTAAAATTATCCCATGCATATGATCTGATCATAGTGCAATGAAATTGGATATTAATGACAAAAGAAATCATGAAAACTCTACAAATGCATAGAAATCAATTAACACCATTCTGAATAACTTACAGGTCACAGAAAAAAATAAAGAAGAAACTAAACAATATCTGCAATTAAATAAAAATAAAAATACAACATACTCGAACCTGTAGGACAGAATTAAGAGCCATCTTAAGTGAAAAATATATACCAATGAATTCTCACATTAGCAAAACAGCTAGTACAAATAAAAAAACCTAATGCCACAACCTAAGTTTCTAGAAAAAAAGAGCAAGTCAATCCCAAAATTCATAGAAGGAAGGACACTATACAAATCAGAAAAGAAATAAATAATTTGAGAGTAACAAAACAATACAAAGTATTAATGTATTAAGAGTTGGTTTGTTAAAAGAATAAACTAAATTCATAAACCCCTAGCCAATCTTCTCAATAAAAGGAAAGTAAAAATTCACATTCATGCAATGGGGAATGAATAAGGTGAAATCAATTCAGAGTCCCTTGAAATTTAGATGAATACCAATACATACTTTGAAAATCTTTACTTCCATAGGATGAAAAGCACAGAAGAAGTGGACAGATTGATACAAACTTACGAATTATCTAAGCTGAATCATTAAAGATAAAATCATTTAATGATTCAATATCATTTAATCAGTTTGAAAATGAAATTAAAAACTTACCAACAAAGAAAAATCCCAGGTCCTGATAGATTCACAGCTGAATTCTACAAGAAATTTAGAGAAGCTTTAATTTCAATATTCCTCAAACTCTTTAATTAATTGAAAGGGAAGCAATTCTCCCTAGGTCATTCCTAGAGACAAGTATTACACTGATACGAAAACCAGAGACCGATCCAGCCATAAACGATAACTACAGGCCAATCTCCTTAATGAATGTAGATTCAAAAAGCCTCAGTGAAATATTATCAGACAGGACACAGCAAATAATCAAGAAAATTATACACCAAAACCAAGTGAGATTCATCGCAATAATGTAAGGATGTTTCAACATATGCAAAATAATAACTGTAATGCACCATACCAACAGAGGCAAAGACAAAAATCATGAGCATTTCAAAAGATGGAGACAAAGCCTTTGATAAAATCCAACACTCATGCATGATGAAAACCCTAGGAAAACTCAGAATAGATGATCTCCACCTCAAACTGAACAAAGCCGTCTATGACAAAGCAACAGTAGACATCATACTAAAAGGAAAAAAAAGTTAAAGCTTTCTCTAAAATCAAGAGCAAAACAAAGCTGTCCATTATTAACACTCCTATTGAATATAGTGCTGAAAACATTAGCCAGATCAATTAGACAAGAGAGAGAAATAAAAGAAAATAGGATAGGAAAGGAAGAAATTAAATAATCATTATTTAGAGATGATACAATATTCTGCATAGAATACTCCAAAAACTCCACCAAAAGACTATTAGTATTATTATGTGAGATCAGCTGAATAGCAGGATACAAAAGTCAACACTCAAAAATCAGTAGCATTTCTGGCAAACATAACAAACTTATTGAGAGAGAAATAAGGAAACAACCGTTTTCACAGTGACATACCCCCCCCAAAAAAAAGATAATTTGGAAGCAATCTAACAAAGGACACAAAAGATTTGTATAATGAAAATTGCAGTACTATGAAAAAGAAAATTGAAGAGGATACCTGAAAATGCTATGATATCCTTTGCTCATGGATAGGAAAAATCAACACACTGAAAATATCCCTACCTCTAAAATAGCTATAAGGATTTAATGCAATTCCAATCAAATACCATTAGCATACCTCACAGATCTAGAAAAAAACATTACTAAAATTCATTTAGATGAAAAAGAGACCAGGAAAATCAGAAGGTATCCTGGGCAAGGAGGCAAGGCAGGAGACATCACAATCCCTGACTTGAAATTTTACTATATTACCCTGGTTTCTCTTCAGATCAAATAAATATTTTGCCTTTTTTAATTATACTACAAATGATAAAATAAGTGAAGTATTGGCAAATAATTAGACCTGAGGTGTAATCACTGAAATAAATTTGAAAATGCAGGCACAACTACAGACATTCAGGAACCTTCTCTTTGACAAAGGTCCCAAACATGTTCACTAGAAGAAAGATAGCTTCTTCAATAAATGGTGCTGGAAAACCAGACTCTATATGTCAACAACTAAAACTAGAAACATATCTATCACCATGCATTAAACTAAAGCCAAACTAGTTTAAAGATCTAAATATTAAAACAGAAACACTAAATCTAGTGGAAGAATAGAGAGGCAGAGTTCCTGAAGATATTGGGGTAGGCAGAGTTCATGAACAGAATCCAAACTGCAAGAGAAGAATTTCAAAGAATCAACAACTGAGATACCGTCTTATAAAAATTGTTTACACCTCAAAATAAATCACCAAAAGAATGAGAAGACAGCCCACACAATGAAAAAGAATTTTATCCAGCTGTTCCTCAGACAAAGGATTTGTATCTGTAACATATAAAGAATTGAAAAAAATCAGACCCTCTGGATTCAAAGACCCAGTGCAAAAATGGGCATCCAAGATAAACACACACTTCTCAGATGAAGAAATACAAATGACAAATAATTATATGGAAAAATGTTTATCATCACTGATCATTCAAGAAATGCAAATTAAAACAACACCATGATTCCATCTTACTCCAGAAACAATGGCTATCATCAAGAAATCAATGAAGACCTAATGCTGGAAGGACTGGTATAAAAAGGCACCCGTTTCCACTGCTGGTGGAACTGAAGGACTGTGGAAATCAGTGTGGCAATTTCTCAAAAACTTTCATTGGATGTCCCATTTGACCCAGGTATTCCCTTGTTGTGTGTTTTCCCAGAAAAAGATGAAAAGATTATACAATAGCAATATATGTGTTGTAGCAGCACAATGTAATATAGCTAAATATTGGCATCAATCGAAATGCCCATCAACCACTGAATGGATAAAAAGGATGTGGTATTTTTATACAATGGAGTAGTACTCAAGTATAAAGGAAGATAAACTCGAGGCTTTATAGGTAAGTAGGTACAACTTGAGACCACATAATTAAGTAAAATAAATTAGACTTGCCTGTCTAAACATCAGTTAAAAAATGAATGAGTAAATAATATGCAAAATGTACTATAGATATTGTGAGAGTGAGGGGGAAGCAGACTGCTCGGAAGAAAAGAACAGCTGGGATTGGGGAAAGGAAAAGAAAAGAAGGGAAAATTAGTATCTTTTGGTTCATCAAAAGAACCATTTGTACTTTCATTGTTGGATCATTTTTCCATGTCTGTGTCTTGTAATCTGAGCAAGTATTTTGAAGAAAATAAATTGAAATATATTGATCATTGTTGATCTAAAAAAGTTGTGAAAGCATATGTGTCATTAAAAAATATGCTTGTATTAAAGAATAAAATTATCATAATTCAGCACTATATTAAATTCAATTAATTTTATATAAAAATAAATGCAATGCATAAAAATACTAAAGAATCCCTTAATTGACAAACACATAGCACTGTTAGTGTTAAATATGTTAACTTTTGTTAATTCAATCTAATATGGATATAATAGACATGTATATATTTAATATGTCTGAGTATTCAATATGATATAGATTGCAGTTCTTGCTTTTAGGGAATCAATGCAATTTCAGTTAGAAATGAACAATTTAGTTCATCAATACAAATTTTCAATACAATCATAAAGATCTAAAAAACACAAAGATGCATTGAATGGTAAGAAAAACGCAAGGGGCTTTGGCCTGACTATATTCTAAGATGTATTCTAATTATTTATTTAATTTTTAAAAATTTTATTGTACTGGCTTTGGAACAAACAGGTTAATTGACAATTAGAATGGAAATCTTAGAGTGGCTCTGTTTATGAATAAACTTGAGAGAGGAAACTTTTTTGCACATCACACAGAAAAAGAATTATTTAATGAAATTTATTAGGAAATCTGATAAGATATAACTGGATCAGTAATTCACACCACATGTAACAATTTTACAGATGAGTATAAACAGAAAAGCTTAATATTTTAGAAGAAAGCTTAAGACAAGATGAAAGCTTACCATGAGGAAGACTTAAACTTAGACAAAGTATTAACATTACTAATTAAAATTAAGAACTTAAATTTATCAACCCAGAATCGATATTCAGAGTAAATAATGTCTTCTGCTTATCATCAACAATAAAGGCCATGCAATCTAATTGAAAATGAGCAAAAATGACAGCGAATAATTGACCAAAATACCGAATGTCAACTTGTTTAAATAAGCAATGTAACTTCATTAAATATCATCACTGTATCAGCTCCCGATTCAAACCATCTATGTTTGTTTTGGCAATGTAATGGCATACAAACTCATAAGCTACAAAGCATAGCAATGAAAATAAAAAAGAATTAACTATTAATTTGTGCATGTTTGGATGTAGGGATAAGCCTCTCCCAAACACAAAATCCATCCATGTATACTGGCACATAAAGAAAGTTGTTTCTTGGTAGAATTACTATAGTTGGGTAGGAGACTCCAAAGCACAAAAAATATATCTGTTTCAATTATATTCATTGGATGGAGTATTTTAGAAGCATTAAAATAGTAAAGTAGACTATCTAGAAAGACATGTATAAAACTTAAAATCTGAGTTTGATTTTTAACAAAGTAAAAATAATGACATATGCAGTGTATGAAGATATGAATAATGGATAAAATTGGAATATTGCATAGAAAAAATAATATTACAGAAAATTACTAACTTATCCCATTTTCATAAAGCGCAATGAAGAAGAAAAAGTATGTGAAATCAATGCTCAGTAGAGGGGCTGGGGAAGAAAAGCGCATGCGCTTTTTTTTTTTTTTTTTTTTTTGCCGGTACCAGGGATCGAACTCATGACCACCTGCTTGCAAGGCAGGTGCTTATGCCGCCGAGCTAAATCCCCAGCCCCACTATTAAATATTTTAAACTTTAGGATTATTTTTCTACATTTTATTTCAATTGCATGCCTTAAATTTTACATACATGCATAATTTTTCAGAGTTAACAGTTTTCAGAAATAACATTTTTAATGTACTTATTGAACAAGTATTTATAATTGAGTAACAGAATTTAATCAAGGTAGACATAAATGTAGGTAATTTACTATGAGTATTAAACTAGGAGAGGATACACTACATTATAAACAATAAAAGCAACTGTATTTCTATTATTTTACGAGGAGCAAATATTTATGCAATGTCTGTAGCACAGTATGTGGAAATATAGTAAACACTAAACTTCAAGTATCTAATTTGTAAACACCACGATGGTACATTATACAAAGAGTTTCACACTGGTTTGTAACTGTAACGAGAAGAAGGGTAGTTCTAATAATGAGATGTAAATCTGAACTGGGAGTTGGAATGAAGAGGACTTTTTTATCATGAGAAGTAAACTAATTAGAAGATGGGGAAGAAGGAAGTTCAATAGGTGTCACATAAAGGAGAAATTTTGGTTTGATCCAAAAAATGATTTAAAATATAATACGAAAGAGATTGTTTGGAATAAAAGAACAAGCCAAAAAGACTTCAGGAGGTAAGAAAGGGAAGCGATTCTGCGTGAACTCTTGAATCCTTCCTCTCTCTTTGTCTCTTCCTGTTTTTCTTGCTCCTTGTCTCTGTCTCTGTCTGTGTCTCTGTCTCTCTTTTATGTCTTTCTCTTATTCACATTTACGAACTATTTGATACTAAATATCAAATGCTGATTCAGAAATAATCATTGAAAATGTATTTCAAAAATGGTAAATTGGATATTTTAAAATTCAGGCACTTATTAGTAGAATACCTTTGTCAAATATGTGTATAAATCATATGTAATTATGCAATTTTTCAGAGACTTGGGGGGGATACTATATCCATTTTATATTATCCTGACTTAATGCTTTAAAGCAGTTGTTGCAAATTAACATGAAACATTTTGAAAAACATCTGCTGTATGGTTTCACCTTCTGATAATCTCCCAGAAGTTAGGACTGACAGAAGTATTTGAAAACATCTAGCTTATTGGAGAGGTGATTTCAGAAAGCAGAAATGAGGGAATGGACTCAGACAGATGGGGAAAAAGACACACCAGGAACACAGCTTGGCCTCCTCAGGTCACTGGGCTGGAAGGATGTGTTTCTGTTTTCTGTCTGGTGGAGTGGGTAGCTGGGGCGCCCCCACTGGAGCCTCAGTCGTTAATTGTGCTGTCCCTGGAGACTGTTGACTTTTCACTTCATTCTTTATATCCTTAATCTTGAAACTACACGATTTTCTTTTTCTTTTCTTTTTTGAACAAGATTATGATGTCAGAAAGCAAAAAGATAAGGTGGTGTGGCTGATGTGTAACTGTTTGGGTGTGGTTTGGCTGAGCTCTGAGGGAAACTCTCCCAGAGTCCTGGATAAAATGAAAAAAAAAAAAAAAAAAAAATGTGCCAGGGTTGGATGATGTAAGGCAGCCGGGACATCTGCACAGACACGTTGCAAAAACAATTTTTGAACCCATAAAGTACAACAAATCCTTACAACATAGACTTTTAAAAATCCTCGCTTTCATAGTAAGAAACGGCTGTTTGAAACAGTTAAGGTAACTAATGAGGAGATGGAATAATTTTAAGAAGTTTAAGAGGTCATATGATAAAAGTTATCTTGTATTTGCATTTATATTTTACCATAATTCTCTACTTTAACTAAAGTACTTCTTTTCTCTTGAGGGAATATTTAAAACAAATAAACTACATTGGTAAAATAAGTGCATTAACACTTTTGCTAAAAATATATTTGTATGAGTTAAAAAAAAGTTTTCCTACTTGTAAGAATCTACAAGTGAAAAAAAAATACCCTCATGAGGTTAGTACTTAAAGTATGAGATCATACTAAGGAAAGTAGTCACAAGATTACACAAGTAATTTACAAAATGCAAATCCATCCATGCATTACAGAATAGTATATTTTACTCTTCTGCATTCCAGGCTAGTATTTCAGACCAATGAAACAGCCACAACAAAAACAAAAAAAGAAAACAAAATGAAAAGATATTGTTTTCAGTTGGTCCTGATATGACCAATGACATAAATGTCTATTATTTTCATTTATTTAGAGGATGAGAAAAATTATTGTCCTATTTAGTCACGATGAAAAATTACTAAAAATGATGTCCATTTTTCTGTGTGGAACTTTCACATAAAACTACTAATGACAAATAGTCAAGTAAAAATAATTTTAAAAATAAAATAACAGTATAAAAACTCATTTTATAATATATGTTATAGTATAATAAAGATACAGAGTGAAATGTTGTCACCAAATCTTGTATCAATGCAGTTTCATATCAAGAGTGTTTACTGATATTAGCTTTGCTTTTTGTTTTGTGATATACAGCAAATTACTTAACCCCTCTCATATATCTGGGCCCCTTAATTTTCAAAATGGAATCAGTGGTTTGCCCTATACCAAAGATTGCCGTGAAGAATAGAGGCAATTAGTAACAATTATGTTCCTAATTAGTTGCATCTTTAAATTAATATTCAGTAGAGTCAGGACATTTCATATTTACAACTCTTGGCAAAGTCTCACTATAAATAATATCTATTTGTTGAGGAAGTTATCTTGACTAAGAATTTTAAGGTTATAATATTTGGTTTCCAGCAATTTATATTTATTATGAAAAGTTTAAGGTTTAAATAACGCAAAGCATGGACAATGAACTTACTTGTAAATTCACTCCTATATTACACAAGTAGATATAGCAATTGTAAAAAAAATTGCAAGCTAATAATTCTTTCACCTGTTTTTTTAAAAGCTAGAATGAAAATATTATTTTCTTTTGATTATGTTTAGTGCTTCTGCTAAGCAAACCATTCTGTCAAAAGTTTATAAACAAAGGGAGAATTTCTTAAATTATGGAAGTTAGACCATTAACAGTTAGCAGACTTTTGAAGAATAATTATCATTTTCCCCACACAAAAAATTTAAGTAAAATATTTGAACACTATTGACTAGAGTATATTTGCAACAAATACAAAATATAAACAAAATTCATTGCCTTCTGTTTTATGAATGATGTATTTTAAGCAAAAAAAATTGGAAGAGTAGCATTAAAAATGTTCTCTGAACTATTAATTTAGTCTTTTAATAAAATTCATGCAGAATACTTACTAAATGTAGAAGAAAATATTTTGTCAAGTTTTAAATATATGACACGAAAATATTTGAATTCTAAGATATTTAAATGAGCACAAGAAATCTCAACATTTCATTTGTCAGTAGCATAAAAATGAGATGACAGATTTAAGAAATGATTTCACATTTGAAAGAAAATTTGGAGAGTCATTACTCTGAAATGCTGATAATACTAACAAAAAATCATTAAATTGGCAGAAAATAACAAATATATTAATTTCTAACATCCCATATGCGAGTAAATTTTTTTGGAAGAAGTTATTTAAAACATCTGAAAGAATCATCACTGACATTGATCAAATTTTCAGATTAAAATTTAAAAAATGAACAGAGGCAAACTTATTTATTCTGTTTTTCCATTGTTATAATGAACTATTTGGGGCTAAGCAAATTGTAAAGAAAAGACTTTTATGCAGGTCACAATTTTGAAGTCATGAAGTGGCCACACTTTTGGCAAGAGTGGGTCACCTCAGATGGCAGAGGAGATCATAAGAGAGTGTACAAGATGGGGTGATCACTTTGACAGAGTTCCGTGCAAGATCAAGGAGGCGTCTTTGTAGCACTTGCTTTCCCAAAAGCTCACGATCCTTCCCAGGAAAAATAACTTACCTTTTAGGAGTGCACTGACCCCAACAATGCCTAATGTTCCCCCACTGAGGTGCACCTCCCGAAGTTCACTCTGCCTGTTAGCACTGTCACACTGGGCATGACATTTCCAACACAGGACCTTGTGGGTTGCATTTAAGCCATGTCCTGTTGTTGTGACCACTCAATTTTTCTTATTTAAAATTATGAAGATAATGTGTTGAAAATTTTAGGAAAATTCAAAATTGAATGTTTCCTCTATTCTTATTTTGTGCTTATGCAAATTTATTATTATAATTTTAATAATTTATTAGTATAATAATTATGTTAAATTATTATAAAAAGTACACTCCATCATCAAGGCCCACGTGATATGCTCAGATGTCCTGCATTTGCTGCCATCATCTTTTTTTTTTTCCTTGTCGTTTTGAGACAGGGTCTCGCTACGCAATTCAGGCTGGTCTTCAGCTCAATTTACAGCCGAGGCTGGTCTCACAAGGATGCTCCCACCTCAGCCTCCCAAGTGCTGGGATTACAGGTGTGAGCCACCACGCTGGGCTTTGCTTGCTTGAGGGTTTTTTGTTTGTTTGTTTGTTTGTTTGTTTGTTTGTTTTATCTGCCCTCATTTTATACATGGGAGGTTTTTCACATGTGCCATAACTTGAAAAAAATTGAGAGAGCAACCCATTTGTTAGGAAGCAGAAGGTCAATTTCTAGAACCCAGAAGAAAATACTTATCTTGGAATTTTTTGATAACACTGAAGAATGAAACTTAAATTGTGCATAACATGGTGGAGAATAATAAAATATACACAAGTCCTGAAATTAGGGAAGGGCATGAAACAGGATATATTCCTAAGATTTGAAAGTAGACTCTGTGAGTTGTGAAGAACAAATATCTTCTAATTTTTCAAATTTGAAGTGTGTATGCCTACTTATAATAAAGCACATATATAAGAATAGGAATAATTCTCCCTTGGCACTATAGTTCAAGTCTTCTTCTCAAAACTGAATTCAACGTGTTGTGTTATTTTATGCAAATGTATGCACCTGAATTATGCTAGTGTTTGTGTCATCTAAGAACTAGAGGAAGTGGAGAACAGATTGTTACAGGGCACAGTTAGCATTCTCAATAACTGCACTGTACAACTGTAAAGGAGAACTTTATAGCTATTCCACTTTAATGTACAGTAATTCTAATGTTATTCATTGAATCATCTTTAAGGTTACTTGAAGTCTCACACTGCGTTGTTAGTATACACTAAGCATGATTGAAAATATTTCTTCTGCTTTCATGGAAGTCAATTACAACTTTGCCTCCCTTAATAGAATAAAGCTGTAAGAATTAAGAAATCTGCCTTGAAATTTCTCAAATTTCTGTTCCTCGAACAGCAAGCTTACATGTAAAAGTCCCACAGGTGTGTCAAGCTTCCTGAATGTATACTTTATGAATGTGAGAATTCCGATGAAGGCTTAGAAGGGCAGTACTGATCTTGAGCTCCATTGTTTACTAATTTTGTCATGCAGGATTATTAGTTTTGCTTATCTTTTTTCTATCAGCTACAAAACAAAGATTTTAACACTAGTAAAAGTCTTTTACTGACCTATTCTCATATCATTTTTCTAAAATCTTGAAAATTATCAAATACTTAACAAACACAAAGGCTATATATTAAATAATATATTTATGATTATTATTTTTATGAGATATATTTGATATATATAGCAATAAGATTATTTCCATAAGTTTGGTCTTTTTGACATACATGTCTAAAGGAAAGAGTTAATTCTCTATTTTTTAGCTTCACCAAAACTGAGTTTGGTTTTGGACAATATATTAATTGTCAAATAAAAGGAAGTTAGTATGCATATAATAACATATAACTCAAGGTTACAAAAACATTGTCACTTAATAGATATACTCTTACTTAAATTTCAGCCAGCTCTCAAGGCCAGGTCTTGAACATATAACGAAGCCTGATAAGGAATATAGTTTATTGGTGACATGGATAGTAAAACTCTCAGCTTGTGAGGCTTTTGTGAATCAGTAAAAGAACACATTCCAGTGAACAGGTCCAACTCTAGGAGCAAAGCACCCTCCTTAACACAACCTTGGGCAACTGTAAAATACAATCTGCAATAACAGTTAAATGTAATGGTTCTTTGGGGACTTATATACCAATGTATAAAAGTAAATGCGTCACCAGCTTTCCAAATGTGGCTTACCTTTGGAAACCCAAAGCTATAAATGAGGAGGTGTGCTAGAGACAACTGTGAACCATCTATGCAAAGGGACCGAGATGCAGCTGTTTCTGTCCTTTTCCAGACCAAAGCATAAAACAAAATTCCTTTTTCATAACTTGGAATATTTATTCAGTTTTTGTGATCTTAATAACAGAAGGACTATATGCTTTTGAAAACCAACAACACATAACAAAAAATAACAAACAACATATGAAGAGTTTATGTTCCTTTAAAAACCAGCAACCAAAAATCTGTAATTATCCCCGGATCTAATTATAGTTATACACGACATTGAGCATATTAATGTTTAGATATTATATGCTGCAAAATTATTGTAACTTTTATTATAAGAATGAGAGAGGCCGTCCTTTCCATGATGGGTGGTCCTCATATCTGAAAGAAAAACTATTTATTAGAGACAGCTGAAAGCTGAACAGAAAAGAGGATGACAAGTTTACTTAAGCACCCAGTTAAACAATGTGGTGTCAAAATGCAGATGGGTGACTTCATTAAACCAATAATTATATCTACACTATTGAATTTGTAACTTGGCGATTATGTTTTTCCCTATATGTTTATGGGATTTTAAGCTTGTGAAGGCAACTGGTTCACAGGCAATCAATACATGAATTTGCATGTCAGTTTACCTGCTCAGTAGGTAGAACACCAGCTGATACAAGCCTCCACGGGACACCCTCCTTTTCTCCTTTTCTATTTTTACTCTAATTTTTCAATGTTTGAATCACTGTATTGTCAGTCTATACAAATTCTTTCCTTGTATCTGCCAAGAGTGGCGTTGGAAGCTCTGCAGAAATTATTTCTTGAAATTTGTAATCTTCTAGAACAATTTGATCTTCTGATCTTATTTTTGTGTCTCCTGCACAAAAATCCTGTCTTACAATTCTAAGTGTGAGAAAAGTTTGTCACATTCAAGTGTTAAGAAAGCTTGAAAGACTAATAAAAACAAATCAAATTCAAATCAACTTTCCTAAGTTTCTGGGTTGTGGTAAAGAAAGGTACTGAGGTGAAAGATAAGAAACCATTGATCATTGGAAAACAAGCTCAGTCTGGGAACCTGTGCAATGCATGGAGCACTACTGGATGGGGAAGAACCAGACCCAAGTCTCTCCCTGTGAGTCAGTGCTACTTGCGGACTGAGGGGAAGGTGAACAATGGTTGCACCAGCAAATAAGCCCAGTTTGGGAATCAGTGATACGCACAGGCCACTGCCAGACTGGGCACAGCCAGATCCCAGCCCCTGCCAGTGGAAGGGCTGGAAAACAAGAAGTGCAAGCCAACCTCTCTCCTGCAAGCAACCAGATTTCCTAGAGAAACACAGGCTACCTAGGTGAAATGCAATTGGATGCCTGTTCACTAACATTGTAGTTCTAGGGCCAGTGGTCTGATCGTGGGTGCAGATGATGTTGGTACATAGAGTGGCATCTAGAAGGGGACCTTCTGAGGGTTGCAGCCACTGTTGACTCCCTATTTTCTTGTTTTGAGGTTGTATATAATTTTCATTATTTTGCAGGGCTGGGTTTCATTGTCTTTTGTGTTGATTATGTTAAATCTGATGGCAGGAGAAGCTATTTCAAGGATAGCAAGATATATTATGGTAGCAATTTTGGATTTACTACTGGCTTGTTTGAAATCCTTTATTGCATGCATTATTTTGTTTTATTTTTTCTATTCTATTCTATCCTATTTGAGTTTTACTATGTCCAAAGTTATCTGCAACTATTTTGAAGACATCAAAAGGCATTATGGTAATGATTGTTGACTTCATAATGTTTTGAAGTCCTGTATCTCTTACACTGGTTTGTTTTGGTTTTCTTCTGTTTTATCCTCTTAAAAAAATAATTAATTGATAACTTCAGACTGGTGAAAAACATACTTTTTAAATGCTTCCATAGTAAATTTGTGATAGTTAATCAACTTGGATTCATCTAAAGATCTCTCATGACCTCAGATTACTTCTATCAATGAATGTGATCATATCTCATTAAGAATGAACTGCATATATATAATATTTTCCCCAGAGAATTGAAGCTCCCTTTTTTTTTATGAAACAGATTCATCCTAGTGACAATTTTCCTGATTGGAACACAGTCTGATAAATTAAAAAAAAAAAAGACGTAAATATCATTTCTTCATATCTTCTCAATATAACAGTGTATGTCAAAAGAAATACCACACTCCACCAATGAAAGAAAGTAGGATGATAATTTCACCAAGTAGAATTATTTTTTCTTTGGTTGTTAGTTCTTTATAATTAATTTAGTATGAAATGAATATTTGAGGGTTTCTGGAAATCATTTGGGTTAAAATTTGAAAAGAAAATGACTTCCTGAGAATTGTAGTGATTTAACCCTGAAGAAATAGTTTGAGATTGTAAGCAATAAAATAATCTAATAAGTCTGTTTCTTCATAGTACCACTAACCACTGCATCAGGCAAGAACAGAAGATTCAAATAGTAAATGAAAATTAGAAAAATAAATCCTTTTCATCATGAGTGTTATACACATTCAGAAATGATATGCTATTAAATCTGTTTCTATAATTCATTAAAGAGAACAGAATAAATTTAGCAGACTGATCAAAAATACATCTGTTTTTCTTTGAAGAGAATAACCAAACTAAGGATCCTTTTGGCCTATAAGAAATTTTATTTCCAGAATTCAAAAATTAAAAAAAAAAGAAAGAGAGAGAGAGAGAGAGAGAGAGAGAGAGAGAGAGAGAGAGAAGAAAACCTTATTGTAGAGAGAAGAAAAGCTTAGCAAAAAGAAAAAATAAATAAGGGCAGGTTAAGACATACACGAAAAAAATAGCACAATGTAGTCTAACTGCTGTTCTTAGAGTACCATCAGATTTTGGCTTTGGGCATTATTTTTCATTGTGAAATAATCACTTTTTCCACATATGTCTATGTATACAGTTAACCATCAAAATGGGGCATGACTTTATAGTTCCTGGTATTTTTTTTTTACTGTATTTATTTTGTCTTTTTGAGACTGGGTCTCACTCTGTAGTTCAGACTGGCATTGGGCTCACTTTGTAGCCCAGGATGGTTTTGAACTTGCAAGCCTCCCAAGTTCTGGGATTATACAAGTGTGTCACCACGCCCGGCTGTTTCTGGTGTTGTCCCAAGTAGTCAGAGATACTGCTAAACAGTGTCACAGCAGTTACAAGTTCTATTTATTGAGCAACATTGGGTATCTTTTATCCCCACCATAAATTTAGCCCTTTCCTGGGATTAGGAAAAGAATAAGCATTTCATGGAATTTATGGATTGAGGCAAAAGGATCAAATCCTAACCTTTACGGAAAGACATTATGAATAACTTTAATATAATAATAAGTCATGAAACTTTATAAAATCAATTCAAGGACTTGAGATGTGTGTATCAGGAAGGTATTCTACAATAAGGTTGACGCTACTCATTTCAAAAAGTAAAAATAAAAATCAAAGTAATCAATGCCTCTGGCATCCAGCATGCCCCAAAGCTTTTTCTCTTCTGTATCCAATTTTACAAACCAATAAGTTTAACCATTTTCCTCTCTGTGTACCTGTCTTAGCAGTGCTGCTGGTGGCAATACATCTCCAGGGACTCAAGAAAACTTATTAGACCTTTGTCATACAAGTCAAGTGAAATTCAGATGAAAATCCAAAGCCAAGCTGTGGGGATGGACTGCTGCATATGAGAGGATAAATATAAACACAATTTCCCTTTCCTGAAAATAAAACATTTTTTTTTAAAATAATAAGATTGCCTAAATGAACAATACTCAGCAAAGCTACCTCATCGGAATGAATTGTTCCACGGCTTGTTTTCATATGTAGGAAACTTTAGAACATCTACTTTTCCTGGTACAACACCTAAAAAGCCATGCAGGCGATGGTCTACAGGTTAAAAATAAAGGGTAGTGCAAACCTACTGTCTGTTCTTCATTACATTAACTCGGCTGCACTTCTCTCTTTCCTGTCTATCCCATCCCTTTTTCTGTTTATGGTTCAAAGTGCAGCATATACGTTTAAAAAGCGAGATACTTTTATTTATTGATCTATTGATTTTTAGGGCCCTTTGACAAGCAACTCCATTAGTAATTGCACTAGGGCACTGCTCTGGGCCCCGGATTCTGAAGCAGAGACACTTTAGCCCTGACATGTAAATTGCTCAGAGGGAGGCTAGAGACTGCTGGATCCATTACTTCCATTATTGGCCAATTTGTCAGCAGCTTTGAGAGCAGAGCAGTTCTGCTGCAAGTCAGAGGACACACAAGCGCATCCCTAAGGCTAGAGGGGAATGGAGTTGAAGTGGACGAAATGGATTTGTGATGTGATGCCAAATGACAAAGTTATGCAGTAAAGGAAGCCCTGCAGTCTTCCAAAACATGGGAAGGAAGGGAGAGCAAAGAGGGTTTAAAGAAGTGTGTACATGACTATAAAAAACAAGTTCCAAAGGCATATATGGAAATCTCTTTCATTTCTTTGTGTGTGTGTGTGTGTGTGTGTGTGTGTGTGTGTGTGCGCGCGCGTCTTAGTACATCCAACATTGCTGTAGAACTGTTCTCATGGAAAGGAAATTCAATTGAATCTTTCTCTTTCTGCTTCAATGTTTAAAAATGGGTGAAATGCACCTTTCATAATTGTAGCTACCAAGAAACAATACAGGCAGTGAACTAAAATGTCCCCCTCCCGAGGCTAACAAGAATGTGTCTGTGTGTGTGTGTGTGTGTGTGTGTGTGTGTGTGTGTGTACCATTATACACACCTGGAATAACCAGTTACTGTTACATGTAAACTCAAATTCTGTTCTCAGTACAAAGGAGCTCATGTCTACAAGCTAGTCAGCCTACTCACCCCTTGTTTTAACTGGCATTAGTCCCTGAACAAAATCAATCTTCAATTCCTTTTAATGTGTAGTACTAAATCGAGAAAGCAAAACAAAACATGGGAGTCTCATATTTATTATGGAAACTCTTTTATCTGGCTAGAGGGCAGCCTTCTAATCAGGAGAATGAATAAACAGTCATTTACTTCCTTTCAGAGAACACCAGACAGCTCAATCTGCTCCAAGACCAGACAAACCAAAGAGGCCTCCAATTTGTAAATCAAAACATTAACAGGTTGTTAATTTAGCCGGGCAATCATTAAGATTTAAAGCCGTTTATATTACTGTGTTTATTGATGGAGGTTATAGGTAGAAGCAGAACTACTTAGAATTTTTCTTTGTGGAAGGAGAAATACCTGGTAGCTTACAGTAGACATTTACTGAAGCTTTAAAAACTAGATAGTTTCTGGTCTTTACATGTTATGAGAAAAGAAAAAAAAAGGGAAATACAAACGTGTAAAATGTTGCTTCTATCATTTGTTCAGAGTACAGTGTCATAGTAAGATTCAGAAAAATATTTCTTATCGAGGTTTTCACATCTAACGTGGAAAAGTAATATATCATACTTAAAAGAAAAAGACAGAAAGACAGTGATATAGATAGACATGAATACACACAAATAAAGCACAAGTGTTCTGAGTAAATCTGCGGGATGCTATTTCTTGTCTTGTATTGCGGTCACTGTTTTATCTACAGTAGCAGAACAGTGCTAGTAACGTGTTTCCATCTTCAGGGGCATTTCAGATTGGCTGCAATAGAAAAGTTTGTCTTGTACACAGTGGGATATGTAAATCCTTGATTTTCTTGTCCTAGAAATTGAAGTGATATAATTTTAATGCAAACAACTGGATATTCAACTTTGAGATTTAGAGAACTGTAGTAGTATAGATTTACTTTTATGTTGTCATTTTGAAAACTACAACCAAAATAGTCTCACGTGAACTCTTTCCCCTCTTTCATATCTCTCAAGTTTATTTACACGGAGAAACTGAAAGGGTGGTGTGTAAAGACATTTGATATATGTGGCTAGCCTGGGAATCAAACTCAGAAGCTTGAGCTTACTAGATAGGTGCTTATACACCTTGAGCTATGTCCCAAGCCCAATATTTTTTAAAATAATAACACAATGATTACAAAATGTGTTTACATAGAAAAGTACTAAAAGAAGATATAGGGAAATATTTGTAAAAATTCATGGGAAATATTTTACATGCTTAGCTCAAACTACAAAATCAAATGGAAAAGTGCGGTGAGTTTGATAGATTGGGGGAAAGTTTCCACAAATAAATTTAAAAGATAAATTTGGACAATCTTTGCAACCTGTAGGAGGAACAAGGTGTTGCTATCTTGAATACAAAAAAAAAGGGGGGGGGGCTTATCCTGAATACAAAAAGTTAGTATATTGTCAGAGAAAGTTAGTATATGGTCAGAGAACTTTATAAAAATGACTTACATCTCTAGCACTATGTGGTGTGTGTGTGCATTCTATGATACTGAAATGAAATACCCAAGACTATATAAGTTTTAAAGAAAAGAGGTTTATTTCTGTCACAGTTTTGGAGGCTCAAGTACAAAAAGAATGACCCTGGATCTGGTGAGGGCTGGTTTGACCATGCAACTGCATGGCTTGTAGCACCATGATGATGGGAAGTTATTACAGGCAGCAAAGTAAGACGAAGTTAGTATATGGTCAGAGAAAGGACTGGACTCTCATGGAAGTGAGGGAAAAATAAAGACATCAGAGTTGTGGCTGGAGGCCAATCTGAAGCCCAGCAATGACCATGTATAGAGGGCTCCCTAAGGGACAATCAGTAGCTTGAGAGTATACAGTAATTGATATCACCTGGTCCAGGAAGTTGAGATAAGGATCTGTGACCAAATTGGTGACCAGAGGATCTGGACCCATTGTTTCTCCAAAATGCCTTTGTCCTTTCCCTTGCTATGTGACTCATTTCCCTATTGTATAATCATTAACTATTCTGATATAATCCTATGCACTGATAGTAGTTTGGCCCAGATTGTAACCACATTGTGACTTCGCTGTACTAATTTCCCCTGATAAAGGTCCTGGGTGGCAATCCACTTTCAGGGCTTTCATGTCTCAGGAGCTATCTTTCAATAAATTGTGCCTACTTTTATATTCTACTATTCTTTGGAATTTATTCTTTCATTTGAGGATACAAACTACATATCTGACATATAGCAGGTTGAGAATTTTATTTCTCCTATATCAAAAGCATACAGGTTTGAGAGCCCTCATCATGAAATAGGAAGCCAAAGTTTAAGGTCTTCTTTCTAACATAAATGGTCTCAACAGGGGCTCAAAGGTAGTGTTTTTCTGGGGCTTGAATGGAGAGCACATGAACCTACCTATATACCCAGGCTTCTGTAAAATCGTGTTGAGACAGGGTCTTGCTAGGTAAGTTTCCCATGCTGGCCTCAAATGTGCAGTCCTCAGGCTGTCAAGTGGCTAGTGTTACTGGTGTTCCTTGCCATACCTGAAAAGGGCCTGATTCTAAAGGCCCAACTCTTAGGCTCAGTCTCTAACCCAAATGAAGGGATAGAGGCAAACCACCACTAAACCTGTTTTTCCTTTCCAGTCCTCCAGTGAAATAAGTTTGACAGTAACCAGTTGGTAATCCTAATATCATCCTTTCTTAGCAGCACACAGTGGGACCTACTTAGTGAAACATGGTGGGTAAGAAATTCGCTCTTTGAGCTCATGTATGAATTCCACTACCACCACTGCAGTTATTTTGTTCATGAGTCCTTTGCACAAGTAATAGAGTCACTGAAAAAAATTGACCTAAATCCATAAAGATTCATCTCATCTGTGGGTTTTTAAAAAATACTGTCAAAAGTGAGTCCATGTGAATCTGTGTATTTACATTCAAATAAAAATCAATTCTGAAATGTATATTCTAAGACCATTCTCCCCTAGCCTCCTGATGTTTGTGCCATTGTCCTAAGCATCCTAGCAAATAAACCACAGCTCCTGAATTCAGCCGAGTTCTTAACTGCATTTATGTCTGCACATACACAAATGCGCAGTGAAATGTCCTGTTTGGTGTTCTACAATGTGGCAGAAACTTCCGTCTCACAGTTTTTCAGGAACAGTCTTGAAGACAGATGAGGTCTTTGGGAGTCACCTGCAGATGTGATCGGATGCCCATTGGAGTGTCTATATGCTAGATTTGACTTGCTTCTCCTGAGAGTTTGGAGAACACCTAAGAGGTGGTGGAGCAGTGCAAGAGAGCAGGACTCACAGGAAGCAAAGTCAGTTGTCATGAGGTCCTTCTGAACATCCACTAATTTGTTTATATATACACAAAATAGCTGAGATGATCATATCCCTAATTCTATTAGTTCCTGAAAAAGAACAGTTAATACTCATATGATTAGATCAATTTTGCATGCCTATATGTGATAATCTAAGCAACTCTTTTAAAGATCACAACATGCAATATTAAAACCACTATTAAATTCCTATCATCTTGTTTTGAAAGTCTATATTGTTTTGACGTTTTATTGTCGTTCTTGTAGTTGTTGTTTGTATGTCTCTTGTTTTTTGTTTTCCTTTCTTTGTGTTTTTTTTTTTTTCAATAAAATAAAAGAAAATAAGCGTGTGTGGTGGCACATGCTTGTAATCCCAGCACTCAAGAGGTAGAAACAGAACTAGGAGGATTGCCTTGAGTTCAAGGTCAGCCTGCACTATATAGTAAGTACAAAAGCAACCTGAATGACATAGTGAGACTCTGCCTAGAAAAAAATTAAAAAAAAAAAAAAAAAAAAAAAAAGAAATGAGAGGAAAACAAGAAAGGAAGGAAGGAAGAAAGGAAGAAAAACACACTACAGGACACGGTTTTATTCTTTTTTGTTCCATTTCATTTTCTTTGTATTTCTTTGTTCTTATGTCTAAGAAACTTTATATGATCTATTCCATAATGTTAAGCATTAAAAGTAGCACAGATTCCAAAAGTAAAACTCTTTTAGAAAACTCATGGCTTACCTCTATTGATGGCTCTCTCCTCAAGTCATGAAAGAAGAAACTGTGATGAGAGCAAAGGAGAATGTACAGAAAGAAAGAAAGAAACAAACAAACAAAAAACAAAAACAACAACAAAAAAAAAACAGCAGGAAAAAAAAGAGCCTGCAAAATACAAGAAATGAAAATATCATTAGTTCTGATACATGCTGCCAGATCATCTTACCAAAACTTTAGAACAAGTAAGAGACAAGATGCAGCTATTTTTATGTCACCTCCTTATTTCATTAAGTCAGCCACCTTATCCCCATTCATGTACAGCTGTGTGTGAAACAGGGTCGCGTTACAGCTGTGCCCAGTTTTGCCTTTCCTTTATGAGGTAGCTGTTGTGAAGCGAAGTACAGACAGTGCACAGCTGCAGAGCACCCTCGCCTGTTTTCAGCTCATCTCGATCCTCTCTTCCCATACACTTTGCTCTTTATTCCTCAGTGGCACTAGGATGTCTCAGGGACTTCCATTTAATAACAGAAATGGCTGAAATGGTTCTCAACGAATTCACACTAGCATATTGTGTCTATTTTCTTATCCCTACTTACCTTGTAGTATAAGACATACCCTAAAGGGATAACTATTTTATGAATATATGTACATTATTGTTCTAGGCACAATGGTAATCTGGAATACTACATTATTCTATGGTTCCTACTTACAACCCTAAAAAATGGGACCCAACTAGCTATTTATGAAGGCACTATTTGTTTGAAAACTGTGCTGAAAAATCAAGTTCCTGGCAAAGGAGAAGGCTGTGTTTATTAGTCAGTAAATTCCAGCAAGTGTTTCTCCAGACTCATATATGGGTTTGGCTCTTTGAAATCCGTTTGCAGCACATCAGCAGTGTGATAATTCCCCGGGGAGTACTGTTCAATGGTGATCACATTGTTGATACAAATAGGGTCCATCCACAAGCATGCTTTAAATAGTTATTTCTGTGCTTCTGTCCTTTCCTAAAACTTTTCTTTGCTCAATTATTATTATCATTATTTTTTTTTTCTGAGCATAAGGTTCATGTAAAGGTGAATGTTAACACTGGACAAAAATCTGTTAGCTCGTGAAGTGCAATGAGTATGTGAAAAATATGCCTGAGCCACTGCCAAAAATGTTTCTTGTGATTTTTTTAGGTAATCATGATAACTTCTAAAAACAGAACACAAGAGGCAGCTTTAAACTGAGTGTCTTTTGTAAGTAACTGTGAGCTAATGCACGTGCCACACATATTTAAATATTTCCATTTTGCTGATTTGCATAGCTATTAAAACATAACTTTGATGGCATATTACTGTGGTTTTAAGAACATTATTCGCACAGCTGACAATCTGGATAAGTTGAAACCTCATAGAAATAAGTGTGGACTTTAACTGCTTAAAGTAACTAAGACTCAGTTTTCAGCTAATTAGAAACAACTTTTCCATATGCATGAAAAGGAAGGTACAGATATTATGCTTTCCCATTATCTCTCTTTATTGTAAATAGTACATCAACTTAATTTTTATGAATTGAATACTAAAGAAATATGCATCAAGAATAATTTTCTTCAAAAACAGAAAAATACATCCTTGGCCACATATGCTTTTATGTCAGATATTCTATTTATTTTATTCATAATTTTACCTTAAAAGGGATTAAATATTTAACCACCTTCATGCAATAACCTTGTATTGTCAACTTACATTGAGCTAAGTAATGGTATTCAAAATATAAATTAAATTGGGAGCTTTTAAGACAACAAAGACTTAGCTTTTCCATAAATCATTGCATAGAATTTCTAGAATAATCTGTTCAAGATATAGCATTAACCTAGTTGAACCCAAAATGGCTTATAACTTCTGCTTTAAATAAGTTTGGGGATATTTGTATATTACCCTCATAGCTGTGTATAATGGATTTGATTCTTCTTTTGGAGTAATCTGAGAGTAAAGATAGACTAAATATTAGTTTGTCTTGAGGCAGAAACCAACTGCATACATTTTTTTTTCAGCTTTTCAACAACTGTTTGGGCATTGCATAGACAGTTTAACCAAGAGCTCAGCGCTCCAGTCTCCCAGCAGCTTTGACTACTCCAGGGAAAAAAGTAAGCACAGTAGCACAATCAAGGTTAATGTATTACGCGTTTCACTCTATTCTTTTAGCTTTTGTTGGCTCTCTCTGGGCCAAAATCAACATTAAGGAACTTTTAAGTCACCAATGAAGTGCTGACAGGGAACAAATGTCACCCAAGTGCCAACAGTATCAGTGTTTGTGTACAGACAGGCAAACTCCCTTCTGTCCTTTTCAGGTTGGCTTTAAATTGGAAGCTGTACAAAATGTACACACAGGGACTTAGCACAAAGAAAGTGCTGAGTCCTTTACCACAGTAGCAGACACTGAGTCACTGCTTCACAAAACCCATAAATATCATCTTTACATTTGATGATATACTGCAGAGATGAATTTTCATATGGCGTTTATCACACAAGTATTAAAATCTGTCTTTGCTAGTTACTGACAAACCAGAGAAAGGCTTCTTCATTCCCAAGCCATCCATCTTTCACTGCGTGCCTCACTTCTCAAAACCCAGCATTTGGTCTGTCTGCTGACCTGCTTTCCTTTGCCCAAGTATGGAAAGCACCTCTCTCTTGTTGTTCAGGAAGCATTTGATCTTGCTTAAAACCAGCACTAAAAGAGCTGTCACTGTGATCTCATGGGCAAGATTAATTCTCAGACATGCTGCCCTCCTGGCCAAGTTTATTACTAATAATAAATCAGCGTTTGGCCACCCACCCCTCTGTCTCTTTTCTTTTCCAATAGACTCAAGCAATCTTCTTCCATCCTCACTGTATGATGCTCAGGATTGAATAGGTCTTGCTCCTGCCTGGTCCATTCTGAAAGCACCTATTAACTTTAATGCACAGGTTCTCGCCTGTGTAGAATTTGCCAAAGATTCTGAAGTATTAGCCCCACCCATAAATTAATAGAATTTGAGTCGACTTTACAGTAGAAATATTGAAATAATAAAAACAAATCCCCCCAATTGCCATAGATTTTTCTGGCATCGTCTTTGTAATATTTGCTAAAACTTTAGAGTAAAATTGTATCATTTTAAAACTGTCTTATCATTAAAATATCTAGCTGATGTTGATATTGTATTTAACTCATTATATTTTCAGAGTTTTTAAAGTGTTGTTACATATACAGAATTTAATTTTAAGTTGAACTTCATAGATTTTTCATGAATTAGTTGTTAATAATCTACACAACACTTAGTTGTCTACTTTTATCTTTCAGCAAATTTTAAACCATCTATTCTTATTAGTACTTGACTTATTCTTTCAGAAGAAAGTTTTATCACCCTCGAATTACAAATGCAGTGCTGGCCTCAGATACAACATCACATCATTTAAAACAAAGTCTTTATGTTTAAAATCTGGTAAATCCTGTTACCAACTTGCTTTGCTTTCATTTTGCAATGCTCAAGGAAAAGCTAAATGGTCTGGGGCTTAGTAATTCAAGTTCCTACTTAGCTAGACAATAGAAGTCTGCTGTTTGTTTCTAAATGTAATCCATACTTGTTGAATTTACAATAACGGTATCATTAGGAAAGATACCTTCACAGCTTGCTTGCCCTGCCCTCCCAAACACAGAAGATATGCCTGGATGAACTGGCCCTTGTAATTCACCATTTCCACTGATGGCAAACAGGTTATGCATTGGAGAAAATAAACTGAGAAAAAAGAAAGCCTGCTATGGGGTGTCTGGGAAGATTGTATTTTTTAAAAGAAAAGAAACAGAATATATAATGTGAGGAAATGCAACTTCCTCTAAATTCTTGTTTTTCTTCCTGTTTTTTCTCTTGTGTCTTTCTTCCCTAGAAATCATGCCTCTCATCTTCTATTTGATGTTCCTCATTATATGGGTATTTTTATTTTGTTTTAAATCCAAAAATACCAGCATTGATGCAACATAATCATTAGAGAACAATCAAAGTTTGAGATAGTAAATGTCTGTGTGGAAACCTGTTTTGTGAAACAAACCAATAAACAGACAGACAAACAAAAAACCTTTCAAATGTTTATGAATCTATTACAGAATTTAACATACATTATTTAAAGAACAATCAATACCTGTTTTCACTGCCAACTTGTGAGATATTTGTTATTTTTGTATCACCTTGGTTCACGTGGTATATACTCAGAAATTATTTCTTAGATTAAGTTGAAATACTTAAAAATACACATCTATTTTAACAGGGTTAGTCTTCCATGTTTTAATTATTCATAATGGGCAAGAAATGAGGCATAGAATCATCACAGACACGGGCATGAACATGTTAATTGTTAATAAATAAATATTGGTCCCTATACCCTTCTTATCTTGTCTCAAGATTTAGGAGCAAGATCTGATAATTTGCATTTTGTTTGCTTGATTTTGTTTTTTTTTTTTTTTTTTTTTTTTTTTTTTTTGGTACTGAGGATCTAATGCATGACCTCGTGCTTGCCAGGCAGGCACTTGGGCTTCTGATTTAAATCCCCAGCCTGATAATCTGCATTTTGATGAATCATCAGAGGCTTTCCTTTGATCAGCCAAATTTTCAGACTGCTTGATTTAATAGGAGGAGAGAGGCAAGGACAACTAGAAGTGAGAAGCTCTGATTTGTTGTTACTAACACATTAATTGAAAAAAATACAAAACTATGTAATATACAAATGCCATTTTGTGCATCAGATGAGCTCTAATGCAAACAATAATAAATTCAGCACCTTCAAATGCCATTTCAATGGACCTCTTGAACTTTCTGATTTCCTGTACCCTCTTGTTCACTTCTGTACTATTTTTACTCAGCATGAACTTATTTCTGTCTGAATTTAATGGATTTCCTTTTGGGAAGGCACAAAATTCAAAGATATCAGATGCAGGTCATTTCAGGGGTATGGGCATTGGGAGGTTTTACTTATCATCCTCTAATCATTGAAATACCAATGAGATTGACTTAAATCCAAGTGACAGTTATATTTTCTCTGTATTCAGGGCAAAGTGAACTGAAATTCCATCAGAAAGAAAATAAGGGCCATTCTCAGTCAGAGAGCTCATTACCATGATATTTTCTGTGATGTTTCTAAATTGTCTTTGCAGATGGACCTGAATTGGTAAGTTCTTTACGCAGCTCTGGTTCACTTCAGTTATTTCAGGTCATTGCTAGCATGACCATCTCAGGGAAGATCTTCAAGCTGTACTCAGATGCATGGATACACTGGAACCACTCTATCTCTGATCACTTGTTTTATTTAATGTACTTTTTACTGTTACATGTATTTATATGAAGTATGCAAATAAAATATATTGCATTTTTCAACGAAGCTTTTTAATATATTCTAACTAAATGGATATATATACTTTTTTTTTTCAATGAGTTAGACTGTTTTATGTAAATAAATACCTTCTGGTGAATTTAAATGAAGAAAAGCAGCCTTGTTCATGGGGAAAAAATGTGACACTTGAAATTATACTCCTGGTTCTGCAAAGCAAGACATAGAGTGGTTTAAGACATGCTTTGATTTTTAAAATGGCACTGTTTATATACCTCTGTGCAGAAAATGAGGAATACAAAGATTAAAGTTTGTCTAAATTGGCGTGGTAGAGCTAAAATGCAGTAAAATCTGGGTCCAGTTCCCAGTGCCATAAAAACAAATACAGGAGAGACAGCAAGAGAGACAGAGTCACAGAGACAGAGAAGCAGAAAGAGAGACAAAGAGAGAAAGATTAAATTGAACTCTATAATAAGTAAAGAAAACAAAAGGAAAATAAGAAATTTGAAAAATTAATGTGTAGGATAGATACAATAAAATATGTCAGAAGTCAGTGAAACCAATTTATTTCTTTAGATGCTCTGTAAGATAAACAATAAGATTTTATGAATAAGATGTTCATCAAAAGACACAAAATTAAAATTAATCACATGTAAAAAAACTTTTCAACAAAATCTAGTTAAATAAGCAATAAATATTTAAATTTTATCTATCAAACTGTTATATTAATGACAATATGATATTTTTTGTGGGCTCAGTGTTAAGGACGTGTTATACACCTTTGTCTTTTTTTGAAAACTAATAATATTTTCTGAATGTTCAATATTTTCTGGTTGCTCCACTCAAAAAGATTGTAATAATTTTTCCTAAAATTTATATGATTATGCCCAAGGTATCATATCCTTATCAAATTTCATGATGCTGTAATTTAATACTGAAAACTTGGAATAATTTTAAATGAATGGTTTAGAAATGAGCCCATTAACTTTAAACACAGAAAGAGAAGAAATTCATATTAACTAATGTAGACACATTTAGTCCTAGAATGGTGCAAGTGGTGTTTCTTATCTGTGATAGTATTTATGTAAAAAAAAAAAAAAAATGTATAGCCGGGCGTGGTGGCTTATGCCTGTAATACCAGCATTTGGGAGGCTGAGGCAGGAGGATCATTGTGAGTTTGACACCAGCCTAGGCTACAAAGTGAGCTCAAGGCCAGCCTGAACTACAGAGAGTGACCCTGTCTCAAAAAAGAAAAAAAAAAAAAAAAAATATATATATATATATATATATATCATATAGACACACATATAATGCTATGGTATTTATATACTAAATTTGATACTGATTTGAGTTCAGAAAATGTGATTGTATATTATTAATGTGTTAAATGCAAAGAAAATCCTATAACTATATAAACATAAAATTAAAAAGTAAGGTGAAAGCAAATAAAAAGAAAATCATTCTAATACAAAACATTCAAATGGAGATATATATATATATATATATATATATATATATATATATATATGATGACTTCTAAACCAAATGAATTCGACTTGCTTTTAACTGATTGTCTTCTGATTTTCAGTTTACATTATAATTATTAAATTGTGATAACAAAAATGTACAAAGAGATAATAACATAAAATTATTTAACATTTTATATTAAAGAAAATGAACATGAAATTAGTACAAGATCAGTTAGGATAGATAGGAAGTAAGCAAAAGAGATTATAAAACATTCATGTGTAGCATCAAAGGACTATCTATACTTGGAATTATGTAGATCTTTAAATTCTTATAATAGAATGTTGTTTTTGTAGAACATTCACAGCATTCAGTAGAATCTATAATATTACACAACAATCTACAAAGGTTTTGTAATAATTCTTCATACTGACATGCTGTCAGGTCAGCGGGGCGAGTACATTAAGTCTATTTACATTTTTGAAGAGATGAACTATAATTTTACATTCTTGTGTTGGCTGAAAGGTTAATATTCAAGTTCACCCCCTCGACTTAGAGACAAGCAGCTCTTATTCAATCCAATCAGTGTGCAAATTCTCTTACCTTTGATGCAGGAGTGTCAGAGAGGTACAGACACCCATAGAATAAATTTTCCCCACGGGGTCTCAATTAGTGTTCTCAGAAAGCCATAATAAAAGTCAAAAGAGTGTTCTCTAATTATAAATTTAAATCCTCCTGACAGGTCTTCCTATAAGAGAGCTTGTGTTTCCTGGTGCTTTAGGATTGCCACGCTCTCTCTCAGTCTTCACTTTACCATCTCAAAATGTGTATCTGTCTTTTGGAGTTAGTTATATTTGAAAGGACAGTTTTATAAGCGATCATTTAAAGATCCCGTGTCTGTCCAGGTGTCACCCTCAGAAAAGCCCATACATTTTATTTTGATTTTTTAAAAATTTTAACACCTGCATTTTAGTGGGGAAAATATTATATAGCAAATTCTCCTTTTATTTTAAAATACATAAAGTTCTTTTCAGGAAACTGAATCTTTGTGATGTCCTTAATACACCTGGTACTTTTTTGTGGACGATAGTACTACACGTATGAGAACATATGCAGTGCTGTCACTTAGGAAAGCACTCTGATGCAATGGTACTATCCAGCGCACCATCAAGCAAGCTATCTGAGAGACATGAGACAAAACCCTCAACAAACAGAGAGAAAATGCTAGTATTTGATGATTCCTTCCCTATATTTGGAGCAGATGTTGAAAGAATGTAAATAAAAGAGATAAGCTAAGTGAAGACACACAGGGTGTGGTGTAAAAACAAACAGAAGTATTGCGCAACCAGCACCCCAGTTTATGCATCACTCAGATTTCCTGTCTCATAGTGTGGAGGATGCCCAACCAGGGTCACGCTTTTTCCACTTGAAGGAGCAAAAGCAAGATAGCCTGGCCACAGCTATGATTCAGAGGCTGGCTGACCAGTTCTGGGTTTATGAGCTTCTTGAAGTTAGGGTACTCAATTGTTAATAGTAACAATAGAAGGCTTAATTAAGACTTGTTGATAATAAATACTCAGTGATGGAGGTACTTCCTGTATTTGCAGCGCCTGGTGAAATATAGGTGCATCTTCCTTTTAGAGCTGCACATGTATAAAGTGTCCCCTCTGCCTTCCACACCATTCTACAGTCACACACATTCTTTATTCAATAACTCTTTGACTTTTCCAACTCATTTGAGGAGTTTCATGAGTCCCATCAGTTTTATATCCTTTACAGCAAGGTCAGATATTCTTAAGCTGCAACAAATCTACCGTACATACTGTTGTTTATGTCAATGTGATACAGCTTCTTTTCAAAAGTATCTTTCACACAGAAGGAAATTATTTATAAGCATGTCTTTAAGGCACAGTTCTTTCTTAAATTGCTTTCTGTTGGACAAGAATATATCTTGGGAGAGTAAATATGAGAAAATGCATAAGTTAATTTTATTTTTTACTATTTTGAGCATCACTATTATTGAGGAATAAGTGTCTGTATGATGTATATGTAATGTACCTCATATGTACATACATATACATATATAAATATATGACTTAGAGCTGTATTGGTATCTTGTAACAGTCTAATTCTTGAAAGAATTACTCCCACATGAGATATGAATTTCATATCAATTTTATAGTCTTTACAAAGACATATTATACAATCTTACATTGGGTCAATCTGGATATACAACCTGAATATGAGTAGGAGGAAATATTAGATTCTCCTGGAAGCGAGAATTTGCATACGTGAGTAATAGTTCTCTATAGCAACATGATATACAGTTTTAAAAGTGACATCTCAGAATTATAAAATTAAATTAAAGAATGTTTTTGGAGTAAAAGTAATAATTAACTTACAAAGGCATTTCCTCAGATAGCTAATATTCAGAATTTAAATTAAAACTTTGAAAAAATCATCTTGAATTGGAAACAACAGAAAAAACTTCAATTATATCATATAATGTAATATTTTCATATATATCCTATATAAGACTGAGTAGACATGTAACTTTTTGTAAATTAGTTTTCTAAAATATTCACATTCATGTCATTGATACCAAATAATGACATATACATATATCGAATATATGTATATATATATATATATATATATATATATATATATATATATGTTCATTTATATTGCAAACTTTTACCACATAATGCAACTGTTAAATATAGTACTCTTCTATAAAGACAAAGCCTCACTTCCTTTCAAATAAAGCATAAAACAGTTTTGATTTTTTTTTTACTATTGCAAAAGAAAAGTAATTTAAAATTTTAGCATAAGGCATTTAAACTGCATTGTATTTTAGTTGCTTAAAACAATGTTATTTCATAGATTTATTGCTGTCAATATTTGACTAATCATTTTTTTCTGTATAACTTGCTATTCTTATGTTCTAGGCAAGCAACAATTATTCTAAACCCTACTGAGGGTATGAATCTAAGAAGTGGGAATATTTTTCTTTGAAAAATATTATGTTAAATATTGTCAGCAAATTCCAGTAATTAAAGTAGTCACTGACAACTTTTTATTTGTACAATTTATATATTTTTTAAATTCTGGAACTTAGCCCAAAACCTCAAGTGATTTTGTCATTCTTCCTAAATTAAAAAGAAACTCTACTCATTAAATTTTGAGGTAAACAAGGCCCATATCAAGTACTAATAAGCTTTTGCTGAACATATCTTTGTATTAGTAATTAGATCCATCCACAACATTCTTTTTTAGATCTATAGTCTCAAGCTACATGTTAACATTTTTTCCAAATGTATGCAAAAAAGTGTGGAAATCACCCTCTGTCTTCCAAATACATGCTACTATACACTTCATTGAGGGAGGTAGAAATGTCAATAAACATTTAGCCTGTTGCAAATAAATACTGTTGTTTACAAATCCACAAAAGCATGAGATTTGGGAATAAAACACAAGGAATACATTAAAATCAATGCCTCCTTTTTTCCATTTCATAGTCTAGAATCAACGGTTATTTTCTCTGGCTTTTGGCCATGAAGCAATTCTGAACATCATTAAACCATCATACATCCTGGCTCGACTGCTTGTGTCAGTTTCAAGATGCCCAGAAATAAAAATGAATTAAAACTAGGTCTCATATACATCTAACAGAGAGGGCAGAGGGAACTGTGAAAAATGTCTCATCGTTTTGTTATTGCATCATATGCTGTTTTTCAAAGATATTCCTCAAGGGTGTTCATAAAAAAGAACTACATGTTGAATGTAACATCAACATCTTCTGTCTGTAGAATTGAGTGAGAAATCGCTCAAGAACTCCTCAAAGGTTTGCAATCATGAGTGGAAATTTTCTTTTCAATGTGGAAATGCTTTGTAAAGGAGCTTCCCTGACAACTATGGCTACTGCTCTAAAGTGATTTCCTGGGTGTCACAAAGCAGAATGGTGTTTCAAATACTGTTTTGTTTATCTGTTTTGTTTGTACAGGGAAGTGAACTCAAGACCTTGTTCTTGCCATGCAAGCACTATGCTACTTAACTATAACCCCAGCTCTGGTGTTTCAAATATTGTAGATTAACTAAGAGAGTTAAGAGCAAGGTCTGCTCCCAGGGACAACCACAGGAAGCACCTGAATATATCTTGTCAGAGTGCAGTGGTACATGCTCCTCAATCCAAATCTTTCTCAAGCTATTCCCTTGCCACTAATCAAAATACTGTATATTCCCATGTGAAAAGAAAATATGCAATGTGAAAATTCACACTAATCAGTGCTGTGAATGACTGAGTTACTCTTTTTTACAAGACTCTCCCTAAATACAAATGTTCACCCAAGGAATTGGCAAAAGGAATAAGCAGAAATGTGTGTTGAAAATATGAACTGATTTTAGTCTTCGAATTAGCTGCTTACAAATCACAGAATTCTGAAAAAGCCTAAAATTACATATTAACAATGCTACCTAGTTCTTATATTGGAAAAATTAAATGTTTCTATTCCATAGTTCCTTTGAGCAGAGCCTGATCACGGAAGGTACTCAGTTGGCGTTTTGTGCTTGACTAGAGTTGTTTATGCTGAAATATTCACCTACCTAGGAATCTTGTAAATGCACATTCTTCAGACTGGATGAATTTCATTTCATTGTTCAGTCCCTACAATCTTGGTAAACTATATAGTTAGCACCAAGCAATATAACAGAACCATATCCTTACACATGTCACTTTGCTGCCTGCTACAAGTTCTCATGACAGTCACATATGGTGTAAATGGTAGCTACATACGCTGTGCCTATTAATTTCTAAAAAAGTCAAAAAAATGTCATCACATTGTAACAGATAATTCAAGTATTATATCTAATATCAAGCTACAAAGAGAAATGTCATGCGATTAATCTTTTTTATTGCATAGGACAGATAATATGCTTTCCTTTTATCAGTATTAGAAATTCACTAATCTATGAGTTACTGTTTATAGGATTTTTAATAGAGAATTTTCCAAAAGTCCAACTTTCTGATATTTATCATTAATACTGGAAGAAATGCCTAGCTCCCAAATCAAACAGCATATAACTTTGCTGAAAAACGTGTTTGACACATTTATCTGATACCTGTTTCATGGGGGAAAGAAAGGAAAGGTGTAATTGTCACTGCTCAGAGAACATATATCTGCCTGCCTTTTTTTTTTTTTTAACTGTTTCATTTTTCCTATTTGTTTGCTTGCTTGCTGGCTTTTAAATTTGTGAGATAAATTTAAATGGATTTTTTCAAGATTGAGGTTTTAGCAACTTGGTAGAATGATTTAATAAAATCCCTCTTTCTCCTAAGAAACATAGCAATAAAGTCATTTTTCAAAATTTTAAATATATAAGTAACTTTGAGTAAAACAGAAATGATTTTAGACACATAAAATAATTATAAACCCTACAGTAATTGTGCTACATTTGAGTGTGAGAGACCAGAAACAGAAGTATCTCATACAGACTGCATAATTATTTTCTTTTTCCCTGTTATTTGCATATGCATTCAATTATAAGTCATTTTATTCCTATCACGTATTTCTATTTCATGATTATACACAATTTTATAGTCAAAATTGTTCAGGTTTACCTCACAGCAGATGCACTCCCTTCCCAAATCCATCTTCTTCCCATCCTCTGTCCATTGTGTACTAGTTTCAACATCTTTGTGGTCTGTCTTTCTGATATATGTGGGTACACACATATCTGCAGTATACGTATGTACTTATAAACGTGTTTGTGTACCTGTGTGCTTGAAAGATAATTCCAATAAATTATCTGTACTATTTCTTGGAGTGTTTTCTCATTAGTAGTTGCTGAATTTTGTTAAATCAACGTTAGATGCTGGTGAAGAATATTTCTGTTTATCAACTCATGTTTCAAATTACATAATAGTGTCCTACTCCTATCGTCTGTTCATATTTGTAGAAAAGTTCCTTTTCATCCTTATATATTATTTTAGTATGCTATTGAATTTTGTTTGCTAACTCTTCATTCTTTATCCAACACTGATATATGTAAGTTTAGTCATTGGTTCTATTTTTAATATTTTGTGTTTTCTCAGAAATGACATAATTTTCAACAGTATGAATTTTTTTAGGAAATTGGGACATTTTTCTGTGCTTTATTGGAGTTTCAAATACACTGGGATGATCTGGTAGTTAAAAATTTGATAACATTCCTCTGTGAGGCCAGGGACATAGCTCAGCAATAGAGCACTTTCCTGGAAAGTGTGAGGTCATGCATTTGATTTCCAGTACAAAATTTTTTTTTTTTTCTCTGTGAAACCATCTACACAGGTTGTTTTTACAGAAGTAGAGGTTTACGTTTCTATAGGTTATTTGTGCCCAATAATCATGGTTGTCAATTTGATTGGATGAAAAGACACTTTGAGATGTGATGATCTTGTCAGGGGGCTAGTCTCAGGAATACATTAAGCCACTGATGAGTCTTTAGCTAAATGGGCTCTGGGAAGATGGGTTTAAACTGCAGGAAGTGGGTCTGAAAGTATGACCTGAGATCTATTTTTGGTCCATGAGGTCTGTTTTTCATCTCTTTCTGGTACCCTGCTACCTGTTTCATACATGCCATTAGGTAAGCAGCTCTCTCCTGCCCTGCCGTCTATCATCTCTTTCTGCCTCCTGACAATGGACTGGACCACCTGAAAATGTGAGCTAAAATAAACATCCCTCCTTTAAATTGCAGGTATTATGTATTTTGTGCCAGAAATGGGAACAGTACCAATACATTATTTCAATGACTTTATCCATTTAATATGAGTTAAATAACATATTTGCATATATTTATCTGACCTGAATTTTTTCATGTATTTTTTAACTAGACATTTTGTGTTATATTTACTAACTTTGTTCTTTTTGTAACTTGTTCTGGTTACTATCGTCTGTGTACATTTTGTATTTTAAAAAATGCTCATATAATTTTTAGAAGATATGTTTTTATTTCTAGATTCTAAAATAATTTATGCCTTTTTTGTATCCTTTAAGTCTTCAAGTATAGCTTGTCTATCCCCCAGTTGAAATGCTTACTTACAACTTGGCACAATTTAGACTATTTGCATATAAAAAGTGTGAAATCTTATTGATGATAAATAGAAAATATAAAATTAATTTCAATCTTATATACACATTGCACATATATCTTGAAACACATTTTATGTAACTCACTTAAATATTGTGCATGAAATTATATTTGAGTAGTATAAAATTCTGCACCAGTTGTGTCATGTTAGAAGTCAAAAAGCCTGATTCTGGAGTGTTTTAGATTTTCAGATTCTAAATGCTCAAGTTGTACTTGGTTTCATTGTTTTAAATAAAATTTAAATTTCTGTCACAACACGATCAAATACAGATACAACAATCAATGAAATTATTTTTCAACATTGATATCTCTCTGTAGCTCTCTGTGTAAATCAGGATTCTTCCATGTGTGTTAGAATGCATCCATACCTATATTTTGTTCTTTAACCTGTTGCCACCTGTCAAAGTCACTTTCTATGTTGCTGGAGCAAAATGACACCTACAATTAAAGGAGGAGAGATTCATTGTGGCTCATGTTTAGTCTGTAATTCAGAGTCCCAAGGCACAACAGAATAGCAAAGAGGAATGGTGAACAGAAAGCTTGCAGTAAAGGGAGAATTTGGGGATGGAAAGAAATGCTTCCAGGCTGCAACCTCAGTGACTTACCTCTTCCAACCAGACCTACTACCAGAACCGCCGGTTAAGGCATCAGTCTAATCCACCTAGCAATATGACATGAGAATGCAAAAGAAAGAGAAAAAAAATTCTGCAGGTGAATTGCTCTGGAATGACCCCATTTTTCTTTGTAGAACAGAAAGCCTCATCTCCAGAAGCTCATGACTTTCACCGGTATCCATCAAGAAGGTGGATGGGGTTGAGGCAGTCGGTAAAGAGAAAAGAAACTCTGTAGCCATTCCAAGCACAGAGGAGACCAATTAGCAATGCACAGAGAGTTTTTAAGTATGCAAGACCAGTGCGTTTATGGCCAGGAACATTTGTTCCCATATAGCGAGCTCTAAGGATCCCAAAAATAGAGTGAAGTGGAGGTTAGGGCCAGGATGTGGTAAGGGCTTTGCTTTTTAGGAGAAAGCAATATGATTGGTCTCCCACCATGTACTCTAACAGAAACTTAGGTACAAGTCTCTATTTTCCAATCTGCTTCCAAAGCCCATGCCTAGGAGCACGCGAGGTTCATGGGGACACCCAGATGTAAACTATTGCACGACCTCTGCTTATAAACCCAATTATCTAACCCGAGATAAAAGATCTCCAAAAGTTCCCAGGACATCCAAATGTAAACCATGGCACCACCTTTGCTAATAAATCCAATTGTCTAACACCAGATAGAGCTGGTGTTCCTAACTATTCTCAAAGTGTGGAAGTAAAACTTTTAGGAAGTAGATAGAAATCAAGATTTATTACCTGTATATTTTCTAGGAATTGAGACCTATGATAAGTTCTGCATTAGAAGAAAATTGGCAGAGTGAAGTAGCGTAATGAAAGGGACAATGTTGATAAATAGGATTGGGAAGCATGCAAATTAATTCAAACAATGATTAACACTAAATGTAAATTAACAATGAACAAGTCTGTTGGGGTTTAAAGAGAAGGAGCTAAAATATTAGACAATAGTAACATGGGAATGAGAAAGGATAATTGGAATTAATCTATGCCAGTTTCATAGCATTGTTTGTAAAGTTAAAAGTAGTGGTTGAGTATAGTTTGTGGGGCTCTTAGTAATTGTAAAAGAAATCTTTGGTCATTGTAAACCACTACGATGAGCCTAGGCAAATGCGCTTTCCTTGAATAAATAAATTTAAGGAATGTTAGTGTTTTCCTACAGAGATGTGGGGCTGTGGGTTATCACAGAAAGCCTTACAAGGGATATTTATCCTATATCATATCATTTTAATATGATTATTGATATAATTCAATTCAGAGGTATAATTTTATAACATTTACAAAAATATTGCAGTTATTTGCTCTCACATCCCCAAATCAATGCTAATAGAAAGAAAGATCTTGCTCATTTATATATTGAAAATATATCTGTTAAAATAAGGTGTTAGTCAAGTCATAATTTAATTTCTTGCCTTTATTTTTAGGCTGTTATATACATATAGATTCAGACAGGCACACACTAGACAATTCACTTTAAAAAGTAATCTTGTCTGAAAACAACCCTGTTTTAAAAGTACATTTACTAATACCAGATGGCTCATTGAGTTGAAAGAAGCAGTCTTCAGGAATGTACTCTTGTTTGCTAGCTTTGGTTAGTCATTACAAGACAATTTTAACTTTGACAATATCCTAAGTAAACACTTCTTCCTAAAATTCAGATAAGACCCCTGAGATGTCAGGGTGTGTAGGTGCCAATGGGCCTGTGTACAGAGTAGTGTCAATGAAATTGTATAACGAATCATTAGATACACATAGAAAAGGACAATGCCTCAGAACATCAATTTTGAATAATGAAATGGAATTTTAAATAATGCGATTTTAAATGCAATTCTGTCATAATTGACAGAACCCAATGACGAGGTAATTTGTCTCTTTTTATAAAATCTGAAGAATCATGGATTTGTCGGATGGAAAGGAAACAGACATAAATTCAGGAAAATTTGGATGGAGAAAAGGGAACAAAAGAAAAATCCAAAATAATAACCAGCTGCTTTCTTGCTTCTGTTGCCTGCTTTCCAAATGTTCTAGCAAAAGCACAGGGTGTCAGTCAACATACTTAGACCAACATTCTGCAGAGGCAGAAGCAGGAGCCCTTCTTCTGAGTGGCCCTCTGGGCTAAGTGTACTCTTGGGAGGCTGGTCACCTTTGTTCCTTTGTGTGGCACTGTCTCCAAACTAGACCTGTTGGAGAGCCACTAGGAGGAGATTGATAGACGCCATCTGGTGTGCTAAACATTTTGTTTGTCCCCGGGGTCAGGAGCAGCAATGTCCTGTGCGTGCTTGAAGGAAGCTGACTATATAAAGCTAGCCACTCATCCCTCAGAAAGGGCAGACCTGTGAGGAGCCACTCCTGGAAAGCAGCTGACATTCGTGTATCTTGCATTGAGCTCTCTTCCCTTAAATGTGCTGAGGTTTCCATAGAGAACTCAGGAATCCCACCTGAGTAGCTGTGCCTCTTCCCAGCAGGCAGGAGAGTTATGGTGTCACTGAGCCAACTCCCCAGTAACTTGATCAGCAATCACTGAAAACTGAGCTCCCTTGTAAGAAAGGGTGCTTTCCTGAGAGACAGTGAAAAGATGCATTAAAGGAACTTATCTCTACTCAGACCTGGATATTCTCTGCCTCACTTCTTTATCTCTCCTCCTTCCATTTGGAGGTGGAAAAATGCTAATGATCTTTCTTGCCAATTCTCTAACCAAAAGGGAGAGAGGTAGAGCGTGTTCTAACACCTCCACCTCAAAGGCATTCATTTCTTTCTTTCTGAACTCTCTTTTGTAGCATTCCATAAAGGTCACACTTTGACCTTTTTTTTTTTTTTTTTTTTTTTTTTTTCTGTCTACGGGATTTAAGTAGTATTGTAGGACCTCCTACAACCCTTTTCTAAATATGTATTTTATTACTTTGACTTTTAGATTTTTAAGTTTATAGAAATTATTATAGGGGAAATGCCACAAAATATGAAATTATGTTCAGCCATTCCTCCTGTTACGTGTGCTAAAACAAGATTCAATCATGCATGATGGTTGTACTATTCACTCAACAAACATGTTATTACTAAAAAGAAGATGAAGATTAAACAACATTTTTAATGACAAATATAAGCTTTGAATTTGTCCTCCAAAGGGTCAGCCTTTGTGGAAAAGAAATTTAAATGGCCAAAAACAAAAATCAAACCAAACAGGAAAAAATGGAAAAGAACAATCCAAAGCTATAATTTAAGGACAACTAGGAGGAACATTATTTTGCCAAACTGTATGTAAATGTATAGGCATTGATTAAAAAATATTGTTATATATTTACTTGCTTGGAACTATGCCTAAGAAATATGTACTGTCATTCGGTTTCAAAAGTCAAGGAGGAAAAAGAGATGTCTTAATTTATTTTGACCCCATGCTGCCAAAATAGAACAAATGTTTATCCATCCTGGTACTGTGCTAGGGAGCTTGCCATGTTCAAATTAAGTATACTTATCAACAAAATCAAAACTTCTTAACAACTCTATGAAGTAGCATAAACTAAATAGATCATATATGAAGTCTCAATTCCTAATTCCTAATGCATTTGCCATTTGAAACAGGGTTAGTATTTTTCACCATTTTCCTACTGAACCATGGATGTTGTATTTCTTCATTTAGGCTTTTAGAATGGTGTTCAACATCCAGTTCCTCTACTCAAACTAAAGTAACCATGTTTGCTTAGGAAAGAAAATAACTGACGTGTAACATACAAGACCATGAACGCAATGGGCTAAGGGGTTAGCACAGAGTTACGTTTCACACATTCACTCTAATGGGAACATCCTGATTGAGCCTGGTGGTCATAGTTCTGTCTGTATGAGGAACATTTCACCGGATCTTCAAAGCTGTTTGAGCAGTTGCTCCAGGAGAGCACAGAACTCTGACTGTGATTCTGAAGCCTTGTCTGTCTTAGTCTGATGTGTGCAACTCCTGTTTTCTGTGAATAAGAGGCTAACATTTTCTATTCCTCCATCTGTCATCATTTAAGGTTAATTTACCTTCAGTGAAGAGAATTCATATATTGTGTAAGAAAGAGAACCAATCTACGATAATGGAAAAAGATTCCTTAAGAATTTGTTTTTTTAAATTTTTTTTTTTGACAAAGTAACTAGCAAAAGCAAAACTTTCTTCTTCAGTTCTATAGAGAAATAAATTAAAGATGTAGAAATTATGACTTAAAACTTCCAAGAGAATGTTTACATCTGGCCTTTGGTTTGTGTTGCTGTTGCACTGGTGATTAAATATTGCAAATGTAAATAAATGCAGTAGAATTTTACATATTTTTATTTGCAAAGAATAGGATTTTTGTCTTTGCCTCCTAGCAATGTGTTAACCGTAGGATAAATGGACTTCTGCCCAGACACAAATGGATCATTCAGCTGGTCCACAAGGGTGTTTCTTATGAGAGCAGAGCTTTTTACGGGTACAGCTGTCTTGCAGGAAATAGATTGTCATGGCATCTTTTTGAAAATAGCAAAAGGCTGTCAAATACCTCTAGTAACAACCTACATAGTTTTTCAGTCAGTATTTTTACACTGAAGCATATTAATAATAATATATCTGGATTAGAATCAGTGTTACTAAAGTTGTTTACAGACAAGACTAAGGGGAAATATATACTGGATAACAAATGACACATTTATGCTTTCCAATGACATGACTTCTAGTCACTGTGCAGGAGTAAGTAACCTTGAATATGAGCATATTTCTTTGAACCTTAGAATCTCAACCTGAAAATGCTGATATCAACTCTTGCACGTCATGGAAGAAATGTTCTCTGCTGTTAAATGGAAATGAAGTAATAGAGTAACTCTTATTAAGCTTGCCAGTAAAACTTTATAAGAATCTGTTTTCCCCAAGCTACTATGAACATTTAGCTCTATTTCCACTTTCTTTGAAATACAAGCATTGACCTTGAAAATCATATGAAGCGTTTTAATGTAAGCATTAATAAAGAAGTACAATTTTTAAGGGGTAGACCCTATCTCCTGTCTGCATTGCTTTCTAGTTCTTTATCAGGGTTCTTAGCAAGATGATTTTGATATTTTGGATATGAACCAATTGTACTATGCAGATAATATCGATATCAACAGCAAATATTGCATGATTGAATTGGGTGCTGAACTCCACAATGGTTAAAAAGTCACTTACTTTCCAGGGGATCAATTTGCAAAGTTTGAGAAATCATGTTCTTAATTTGATATTTATTGCCCACTCTATAATTACCTTGAAAGGTTTTATGCAAAAACAAGGTGCCTAGACTGGTGTCTACCTCTCGGGAACATATCTACACCAAGCATTTTGGCAGGGAATTGGCCTTTGTATTACTGAGATTTTGATTCTTGGATACTTTTCAAATTTGGCTAATCATGGAGATGTGTTTTAAGAAATGATTGAAGCTTGTAGTGTCATATTTCCAAATTGCCACAGCGTGTTGTCAGTTATCACTTTATCTGAAGGATGTCCCCCAAAAGGCACCAGTCATGAAAACGTGTGGAGATGCTGCTCTTTTTAAGCAGTGATTGACTGTTTTTACCCCCTTTTTCAGTTATGCTCATTTCCACCAAACAATTCCATGAGCACCCAGGAGCTCTTTTCTACCAAATATCATACTGACTGAGCATAATTCCTGCACATTTCTGAGAGAATTTGAAGGAAATCATGCCTGTTGACTACAGATGGATTCAAGTCTTATAGTAATGGTAGCTGACATTAGTGCTTTTCTAGGACACAGCTTTGGTGAGTTAACTGGAAAGTATTGTTCAGAGAGTAACAACCTGACCCAATTTGCCAGAGATTTTTTTCACATTTGCCCTAGAACACTTCTCAGGGCCAGGAGAGCAAGAAGTTGGTCAACAGTTCTATACATAATCTATTCCAATTATTTCAACTGTATTTCATTAAGCTGCACATGTGCATGTGAAGGGACATTGTCAGCTTCTGCTGACAGCACTGGTTCTATGAAATGTTGCCCCTTGGATTCCTCTACAATTCTGTTTCATTTTGAGAGGTCAGATTTACTACTCATAGATCAGGGCTAATTAATAACATGATTTGCTAACAAACAACCATAATAAACAGGAAAATATATGAAATCAGCTACCTCGGAAGTCATTTGCAAGGGATGCTTTTTTGTGAAAGAAAAACCATGTGGAAAGTACGTGTATTTCGTTTCCCAAATTAACTTCTGCCATAATCAACAACTGCAATGAAAAACTCAGTATTCTATTGACATAGGATTTATCAGTTAGTAATTTAGACTGCATGGTTGGATTGTTATAATTGGCTGATTTGACATTTATCATTCAATCTTTCTTGATCTCTTCAAATCAGTGATTTTCATTTTTTTTTTTAATTTAGAGTACATTTTTGTAAAGGATTGAATGAACCATGTGATTCAGGATACTTTCACTGATTTTCTATTACCTTCATAGAAGTCCAGGCAACTTTCTGATTCCCTTTGCCTAACTCACCATGTAGTTATTCTGGTTCAAGACTAAAACAAGATGGTCTTGTTTTTTGTTTACTAGGTTTCTCTGTTTTTAATGTTTGGATAAAACACTATTCTATATTTTTGAGTAAAATTTTATGATTGTAACTATCATTTCACATTTTTGTAATATATTTTTATAAAGGATTTCATCCACATATAGGATTCTAACTTAAAAATAGGAGTTATTCTAGAAATACTCTTGTGAGATGAATTCTTGTCTTTAAGCATATAAATTAATAAATATGTTTAAATTATCTACAATAACAGATTAGAGAATAATTTGGTCTTTTCTACAAGCACAACAATGTAAAATGATGGCTGGAAATACATTTTTTCTCCTAGATAATGTACACTTTACTCTTTCCATCATATTTTATTATGTCTCATCTCTTGAAAATTAGCTAACTTTCTTTATAACCTAAATACTAAACTAATATACATAATATTATAAAGCAAAAATTCATTTCAATTGGAGAATTTTGTGGAAGCAAAGATTAGTGTGTATTTCAATAAGCTACAGACCACAGCATAAGAGTTAAGGACACAGATGCTATTGTGAGGTGGCCAAGGTTGCAGACAACTCCGTGCATTGTTAGCCATAAGGCCGTGCATCTCAATTTACTCATCTGCCAAATGGGAGAACTGATAATTCCTCTCTACTCATGGAGCTACTTTGAATCTTGTGAAATTTTGTAAATGTATGACATGCTCAGAACAGTATTGGACATAAAAATAACTATGTTCATTGCTATATTCACCATTTTGACTTAAATCACCACTTTTCCAGCTTTGTGAATATATACATATACATATATATGTATATATATATATGTATATATATATATATATATATATATATAGTTTTATCTTTTTTAAATCTTATGCAATAATTTAAGAAAATCTTTATAGGTAAAATTTAATGGCTTAGGGCTAAGTACCTTAAAATTAATTTCCAGTTATAAAAAAAAATTTATTTCACTCCTTAAAACTCAATCACTGCTCTTAAGCACAATAATAAACAAGGATATACAGTAAATCACAACTTGTTATCTAACTAGATCTGATAAACACCAACTATAGAAGCAGACAAATTCTAAATTAAAAGAAAGTCATCCACACACACAAAAAGAATGTTTTCAAGTAGATTTAATTTTTTTAAAAAATTATCCCATCCTTAAGGCTAACATCTTGCATGACAATGCACTTTCATGCTTATGTGCGCATCAACGTGTCTCAGTGTTCCAATGAACTCTGAAATGTTCTTTTATTTGTTTTAAATTTTTAATATGTAAAACTTAGATAACACACATTTTGTAAAATGACAAAAGGCCGTGAAGCCGTATTGAACATGGAACAACTCAGTCACTGCCCTGTGCCTGTTTAATATGGAAAACTCTCCCCACCCGCCCTGTCCAGTGTCCTGTTCCTCTGCTTTGTTGACGCTGGAGCTGATGCCAGTACTTTCCAGTCCACTGAGTGCTCCAGGGCCTTGTTAAAACTGTCCTGCCTTTTTTCTCTTACCAGTGAGGAATATTGGCGTTAGACCACATTTGGCTTTGTACTGCTTTCAGAGTCGCCTTGCAAAATGCTACACTCTAGCCTGCCTCAAAATTTGCTTCTGTTCTCTCCTTCTCCTACTCACTAGTCTTCATTTGCTTTCTTTGGGAAATACCTTAGGAAGCACACTTCCTTATGTTAAAACTAAACTTACATTTTTAAGATATAAATTCAGCTATAAAAGTTAAAATCAAAATTAGCTTACACCTTTAAAATTCTTAGAGCTGGAGATATAGCTCCGCAACACAGCGCCTACCTGGCAAGTTTGAGGTCTGAGTTTTACTGCTGGTGCAAAAATAAATAAATAAATAAATAAATAAATAAATAAATAAATAATTCTTGGTATGGTACACTCAGAGATTTGCTATTTGCACAACAGTAATTATATTCCATCTCTCAGCAGACTTTAGATATGGAAACTTTAATTTTATAATGGATATAGGTTTGAATATTTCTGATTCAAAACTTTGGGACTAAAAGTAGTTTGAATTTTGAATTTCCAGATTAGAGGTTATTAACATATAGTGATCAAACACACACACACACACACACACACACACACACACATCACCATTTGTATGCCATAAATTTAATATAAAGTGAAGATTTCATTCCAAAAAGCTTCAACTTTCTTCTCACATGTGAGTTTGTTGATGGGCAAATAAACTAACAACCATCCAAAAATTCATTTTACGAAACACAAAGTCAAAGTATAATATTCGTATGTCTTTACTGAGAATGTTAGAATTAAAGGATTTCTTCGCAAAATAAATTAAATGCATTTCTTCATGCTGTAGTAGATTCCTTTTACTTGGAGCCATCCCGGTCCATTAGTAGTACTTTTTAAAAAGCACTTTAAAGTGTTTTCACTGAAATGTTCTCTCACTTGTAAAACAAACTCTAAATAGAGGCACCTGGGATTTGATAAAAGTTCATATTTTGGGTCCAGGGATGTAGATCACTAGCAAAGCACCTGTCTGGCAAGCACAAGGTCCTGAGTTCAATTCCTGGTACCAAAAGCAAAGTAAATAAATAACATATTTTTTTTGGAAGTTCATATTTTGATGGAGCATTTCTAAGTAGTTCTGCAGATTATTCCAAATCAATATTTCTGCTGGACAGTCAAGGTTTTTTTTTTTTTTTTTTTTTTTTTTTTTTTTTTTTTTTTCAAATCTAACTCCAAAGTTATACCCAACAAAAATCTACAGAATCTTTCTTGAATAAATTACAGTCTACAAATAATTTGTTTTAATGATAATTTGTCATGTGCTGAGAGCACAACTGAAAAGTACTTCAACTTTACTGATGTAATCTGTGCTCATTTTAAATGTGGATGCAGAGTAAATTAAGATCTCTCACAGTGCCTTAATCATCATATTCAACCAGAGTTCACTTACCACTCTTTTACTATAAAAAACAAAGTCAAAGAAGAAGGAAGATGATGAGAAAAGGAGGAGTTGGAGGAAGTGAGGATGGGAGAAAAGATGAAAAAAAGAATACTACAAATATCCACAAAAGCTCAATTCCTGGCAGTGCAGAATGTGACAGTCTTAAAACACTTCAACATGTAATACTTACAGAAGATACCTTATTTGCTGCTTTGATTTTATTTCACTCAAGTTTTTTGCTGGACTAGATGAGGGTCTTGTAAAGCTATGAAGTCATTTCAGGGCCATGCGGGAGAATCAATGGAGATTCTATGATTCTTCTCCTTACTGAACACAGAAACTAACTAAAGGGAAAAAAGAATCAATACAACTTGAATTGAGACAATGCGAACAAGTCAATGGGCCAACATACCATATTTTCATTAATTTCTGAGTTGAATTCCAAGCCATATGTTTTCTGTGTATTTTCAAAAGACAGGGCTCTTTTTTTTTTTTTTTTTTTTTTGTCTTTTTGCTTTTTATCGGTACCAGGGATCGAACTCATGACTGCCTGCTTACAAGGCAGGCGCTTATGCCACTGAGCTAAATCCCCAGCCCTAAGACAGGGCTCTTGTTCTCTCATAATCACGAAATTACAAACTACACACTTTCTACTATTGTTTATTTCTGAGCCCAACACATAAGGGATGAAGTGTGTACTTCAGTATGTTTATCACTATTGTCACATTATTGGACATAAACAAATCACTGAGGTATTCAGTTACTCAGAAATAAGAGAGAGAGAGAGAGAGAGAGAGAGAGAGAGAGAGAGAGAGAGAGATTGAGAGAGAGAGAGAGAATATGTGTTTGGATTGGATTCTCATGCTGTACTTTGAAAGCACACCAGCAGTAAATCAAAGGTCTTCACTATGCCCTATGTCTGAAGTTTCCTCCATCTCTCAGTAGTGTAACCCAAGATCCAACACTAGGTTATTTTCTTGACCCCAAAAATTCATATTTATTTAAAGTGTGAAGTACATTCAATATATCCTCAGAAGTCTCCAGAAGTCTTTAGGTCTTCCTGCATTGCTCAAAAATTCAAGTTCAAGGTAGGCATGGTGGTGACATCTGTAATCCCAGAATTCTGTAGCTAAGATTGAAAGATTATAAGTTTGAGTTTGGCCTGACTAACATACGGTATAACCTTACATGAGAATAAAACTTTAAGAAAAAATAAGGAAAGGATAGAAGGAGAGAAAAAAAGAAGAAAGAAAGAAAAGGAAAGGAAAGGAGAGGAGAGGAGAGAGAGGAGAGGAGAGGAGGGGAGGGGAGGGGAGGGGAGGGGAGAGGAGAGGAGAGGAGAGGAGAGGAGAGGAGGGGAGGGGAGGGGAGGGGAGAGGAGAGGAGAGGAGAGGAGGGGAGGGGAGGGGAGGGGAGGGGAGAGGAGAGGAGAGGAGAGGAGAGGAGAGGAGAGGAGGGGAGGGGAGGGGAGGGGAGAGGAGAGGAGAGGAGAGGAGGGGAGGGGAGGGGAGGGGAGAGGAGAGGAGAGGAGAGGAGAGGAGGGGAGGGGAGGGGAGGGGAGGGGAGAGGAGAGGAGAGGAGAGGAGAGGAGAGGAGAGGAGGGGAGGGGAGAGGAGGGGAGAGGAGAGGAGAAGAGGGAGGGGAGAGGAGGGGAGGGGAGGGGAGGGGAGAGGAGGGGAGGGGAGGGGAGGGGAGGGGAGGGGAGAGGAGAGGAGAGGAGAGGAGAGGAGAGGAGAGGAGAGGAGGGGAGGGGAGGGGAGGGAGGGGAGAGGAGAGGAGAGGAGAGGAGAAGAGAGGAGAGGAGAGGAGAGGAGGGGAGGGGAGAGGAGAGGAGGGGAGGGGAGGGGAGGGGAGGGGAGGGGAGAGGAGAGGAGAGGAGAGGAGAAGAGAGGAGAAGAGAGGAGAGGAGAGGAGAGGAGGGGAGGGGAGGGGAGAGGAGAGGAGAGGAGAGGAGAGGAGAAGAGAGGAGAGGAGAGGAGAGGAGGAGAGGAGGGGAGGGGAGGGGAGGGGAGGGGAGGGGAGGGGAGAGGAGAGGAGAGGAGAAGAGAGGAGAGGAGGGGAGGGGAGGGGAGGGGAGGGGAGGGGAGGGGAGAGGGAGAGGAGAGGAGAGGAGAGGAGAGGAGAGGAGAAGAGAGGAGAGGAGAGGAGAGGAGGGGAGGGGAGAGGAGAGGAGGGGAGGGGAGGGGAGGGGGAGGGGAGGGGAGAGGAGAGGAGAGGAGAGGAGGGGAGAGGAGAGGAGAGGAGAGGAGGGGAGGGGAGGGGAGAGAGGAGAGGAGAGGAGAGGAGAGGAGAGGAGAGGAGAGGAGGGGAGGGAGAGGAGAGAAAAAAGTAGGAAGAGACCATGAAAAGTATAAGTTCAAAATCTCTTATATGAGAGTAAAAACAAATTCAGACGTGTGCCCTATAAAACCTAGAAATTCACACACTTCTAAGGCATCATAAAATGATGCGCACAAGGTATACATTCTCATTCTAAAAGGAAGGAACAAGACAACAGGAAGTGGAATGAGCCCAATGCAACACTGAAGAGCAGTTGAACAACGTTAAATCCTACAGTTGGCTGTGTGGTGGGTGTGGTGCTTGCACTTGGTACAGGAATATGGGCTCCTTAGGACTTGGACAGTGCGTTGTTCAGGTGATTATCAAGTTGAGTAAGAATGCCCAGCTGAACAGAATCATCATGGTTCTGAGAATGGACGGACCACTTTCGGAAGGACTGTTGTTGGAATGGTATCAAACTGAGAATGGAAGAGAAGGAGTTCAGATGATCTTGCTTGGGAGAATTTCATTACAACTGCTTCTGTTGGAGGAGTTTCAGAGATTTTTTCTTTGAGGAAGTTCTGTCTGTTTTCTCTCTTTGGGAGAGTTTCAGTCCTAGTCTTCATATTGAAGGTTGTTTTCTGCTTCCAGTGTAGGTCCCTCAGCATTGTGTCACAGATCTTGCAGCCTTTTGACATAAACCCTTCAGCTTCCATCACCAGCCCTTGGACATTTTCTGCAGAGATCTTCCAATTATCCGCAGCATGTATCCATTGGCCTCCTTATATGGACTTACACCGGACATTGCTGTAGGCTCCAAGCCCTCAGCTGCATCTGTCGGGTCTCCAGCAAGGAAGAAGATGTATTGCAGTCTTCTACATCTGACTCAAGTAAGCCCTGACTAACACAGGTAGTATCTTCCCTGTCACCTGGCTGGTTCTTCACATGGCCTTCATTATTAGCGTCTCAGATTTTCAAGTATGTTTTGTATTCCTTGTATTCTCACTGTATTAGTTGTTACAGTCTTTCATCTGAAATCTCATGAAGATAGACTTTGCTCTTCATACTTCGATTATCATCCCAGGCTTCTAAGCACCACCCAGAAGTTTTCATTAACTTTCAAGTTTTCATTAACATTCAAGAATTCCTAGAGTCTAATCCTCAAAATTTTTCCAAACTACATCAAACATTTCCAAGGGTTCCTTCACATTTTCTCAATTACAGCTATACTCAAGAACCTCATTGCTTCATATCAATTTTAAGTGATAATTTTCTCTCTTCACAATAAGAAGCAAACACTTAAGATGACCCAGATATAAAGAAGAAAGGTTTATTTTGATGAATAGATTTCAGGGCTTCTAGATGACTACTGTTTTTTTCCCAATGCTTTGGCCCAGTGGCACCGTAGTACCTCATTGCAGGGGTTTGTGGTGGATAAAATTCTTTAAATAGTGGCCCAGAAGCAAAATAGAGGAAAAAGAACAGATTAGGAGCTCATAATGGTGCAACTCTTACAGGTTGCACCATTTCTCAATAGCATCACTCTGGTGACCAAGAGTGAAGCCCATGTGTGCATGGCAGCCGTTTAGGGTCTAATAGAAGCATTGTGTTTTTAAAAGATGAGATTCAGCAACATAGGACAAGTTGAGAACAGTGTAGCAGCTCCCAGAGATGTTAATTAAAGGAGCATTATTAATTCAGATGCAGGAGAGATTAATGCTTAAAATAGAGACAAAGAAAAAGGAGAAAGATTTTTGGGTGAGTTAAGGATGAGTTGGTTGATACAAGATGCACAAATAATAGGAAAATTCTCCTCTAATAACACTTCAAAAGTATAAAAAGTACATTTGTGGAGGAAATTAACTTGCTTTCCCTTTGGTGTTATGTATGGAGATGCAAGCTGCATTTTCCAAATAGAACATAAGTAATAAATAAATTCAATGATGAAAATTAACCGTTTTGGGCACTTATGGACTACAGTTATATTTAATTTTCTGCAACAGAAAACCAGATGTGATAATTTGTATGTTCATGACTTCAGACTCGAAGACAAAGTCCACTTTATGAAGTCTCAAAAAAATACTCACAAAGCAAACATTAAATGAATAGGTATAATTTCATCTTATAAATGAAATTTTAAACTAGGTATCACTGCAATAGATTGGCAATAAACTAATTGCATTTCATTTTATTTTACTGATATTGTTGTTTTTAATTTTTAAAAAAACATACAAATACAAAAGGGGAGAATAAGATGAAAGAGGACATGACAACACAGGTCAGAACAGAACAATTTACACAATATAGTGTTTCACCACAGGATAATCCGACATAACAGTAGTTACCATAGTGTCTCTTTCCTTGAAATATTTGAGTATACCTTCATATACTATAGTTTCAAACATAACAAGACAGTGTAAAACCATTCAATAGGGTAAAAGTATCACAGGGTATTTAGAACTAGCTAACAGAAAACGAACAATGGTTTCTAAATTGTCTCCTTGACTAAAACAATTTTGTTTATACTATCACATATAATAATATACAATAAGATGCAAGATGATAAAACCAATGGAGACAGAAAAACAAAAGTTTGATGGGACTTCAAAAGAAGCAGATATTAAATTAGCACTAGCTATTATAATGTCTTGTTTCCTTCAAAATATCTGTTCATACCCTCACAGACAATAAAATCAAACACCCCAGAATAAAACCATCCCAATTATGAATGAAAGCATTATGAGGCTTCAAAATAATATAATGAGGTATCATGATTACCACATACTTTTATGTATTCTTACCATTTCTTACACTAGGGAAACTATTTGGTATTTATACATGTGAGTTTGATTTATTTTGCATATAAATAAATCTCAAGCTCTTCAGGTTTTCAAGGGGTCTGGGGATGGCTCAGCAGCATAGGCACCTTCCTGGCAAGGGCAAGTACCTATGTTAGATTCCCATTACCCAATAAAGAAAAAAAAAAATCAAATCGTTCAAGGTACTTCATCAAATTGGCTGTGATTTTCTTTGGCTTTACTTGTCACAAAAAGAATCTGTGACCAAATTCCCAGTGGCTACAAAAGTATGATGTTAACAGTAGAACGGCTGGGCTGCTCAGAGTAAAGTCACCAAACTGATAAAACACCAGTTGCCAAACTCATCATTATCAAGCATCTGTAGTCTTTTATGTTTTTCTTCTTCCCTCTACATATACCATGTTTTAAAATCTCACACCCTGTGTTCATCCTCGGTGCACCATTATGTTCACAACCCATTTGCAATTAGTCGAGAGTGATAAGGCAAAATCTTTCAATGTTGCTTTTGGATTACGCGAGTGTTGTATTTCACAAATCTCAGCGAACCTAATTCACAGGGTCTTATTAAAGGCTACATCCTAAGGTTCCACCCATGACATACGGAATTCTCGGATTTGGGAATATGTAGTTTTCATATGTCGGTGATTTTGATTGAAGTAACATAAGAATTTTACTGCAAAAATATTTTAGAATCTAGTACATTATTTAAAATTTCTCTGGCCATTTTTTTTTTTCAAAACTCATGTGCTGAGTACCACTTCAGACCTGCTGAATCAGAATTTCAACCTACACATTTAGATAAAAATCCTAGGTGATGTTAAAGCTCACTTCTATTAAAAGCTGTAAATTGAGACCCACAAGGATGATTGATTCAGCATTACTGTGAAGATGACTTCTTCCCCAGATCCACCCTGTAATACTAAAAAAAAATAGTTTCTTTCAATGAGACACATTCAATGTTGAAAATTATTCAAGTTTAAGCCACTCAGAATATCACCATTTTGGCCTATTTTAAATCAAATTTAAAATACTGTGCTTCCTTATCCTATGATCAGAAATGCATTTTTCTAATTTGGAAGCTTGCCTGCCACTCTAATTTAAATGGTAAATAAGTGGAGATGGTATTGACTGGAGATACGCTCTTCATTTATTTCCTGTGTACTTCAGTATCACAATGTTTTTAGGAAAGCCAAAAACCCAAGCTTTGGAGACAACAAGAAATTGTAGTATTTCTTGTCCCATTTTCTGACAGCATATTTTTTAGATCTTATTTTAAAAGACAAGGTTTCCTTTCTATTAGATGCCAAGATCAGAGCAACAAATCAAAACCCGTGGCACTTTCGTATTGAATACTTTGTTCTTTAAAAGTTTTCATGTACATTTTAGTGAGTACATAAAATGTTCAGATTTCTGCATATCACATTGTTGTTTGTATACAAAAATAAGTATATTCCTACCGAGTTTCTTTATCTTATTTCTAGTGCAATTTAATTTTTGACTGCAATTTTAATTGTGCATATTAATGTGATATTTCAGCACATGCATATAGAACACAGTAGCCAAATCCAGTGTCTTCTTATCTACTGCTGCTTCTTTTCCCAACCTTTATTAATCATGAACCTATTCAGTTGGACCTCTAAACTTCCTTATGCAGAGAAATATGAAGTACTTTTCTTTCTATATCTGGCTTATTTCACTTAATATAAGCCTTCTAGTTCCATCCATATTGCTGCAAATGACAGAATTTAATTACTTTTGACTCTATATTATTTAATTTTGTATGCATTTATTTTCCAACCATCTGTTTATGAGCAGCTACAATGATTCCTTATATTGATTATTGTGAGTATTGGCACAATAAAATGTGTTGGCATCTCATTTTATGTTGATTTCATTCTTTTGTATACATGACAAAAAATGGAGAGCTAGGTCATATGATGTGTCTGCTCTCAATTTTTTGAAAAACTTTCACCCTATTCTTCAAATTAGCTGTGCTAGTTTGCATTCCTTATAACTGCATATAAGTTTTTTTTTCTTTATTTCCACCAGAATGTTATATTTTGATTTCAATAATCATTCTAAAGACACTTTGATAATATCTCATTGTCATACAAATTTTCATTCTTTCTCTGAAGGTTAAAAACACTGAAAATTTATAATAATATATTATTGATCATCTCTTTTGTCCTTTTGGAAACCTCTTAGGCTTTCATGACAAGGTGTATTTCTATCATTCATTGAGCACTGAACATGGAGGGAAACTAGGTTAAAGAACAGCATATGTCATGACAAAGAGTATTTAGTAGGTTGCTTCACAAAATTACAGACTTTCAGGCCCACAATAGCATTCGTTAAGCTGGAGACACTGAGAACCAGGAGCTGCTGAGTCCAAGAAGTTGGTAGTCTCGGAATAAGAGTGATCCATGATACAGACTCAGTTTAATGTCTGGAGGCCCCATGGTGAGCCAGGGATCCGAGTCCTCTTTCAAAGGTTTAAGAAAGTCGATGTCTGATGTGCACCAGAAATGGCAGCATCCAAAAGAAGTGCTCCAGAAGAATCCAAGTGATGTCACTTTTCATTTCCTGAACATATACGACAAAGGAATTAACATTCAGAAGGGATCTTGTGCCAGCAGTTCCCTGGTTCACATGGAAGCTATCTCAGAAAACGTTCTCATCAACACACTCAGATTTTTACTTCATTAATTTAGTAAGTTCCTTTCAGCTCAGTCAAGTTGATGACTAAGTTTAGAATGTGTGTGATCTATGGCTACATGGGGATATATAAATTTGTTTTTCTAACATTTATTTACCATGATGAAAAACAACCAAATAAATGAACTGTGACTACTTCAGTATCCATTAGGAAAAAATATTTTAAATTTTATTATGTTTCTCATAAAGTAATATGCAAATATAAAAGAATGCATTGTATTTGTAAAATCACACTGAATACTAAAAGAAAATAAACTTTAAATGAGACACTAAATATTAAAATAAGCTACGGAGTGATAGATATCATTAAAATTTGACTATACATATATATTATATATGATATAAAATTGATAGATAAATTAACAGAAAAATACCTATGTCAGCTTGCGTGTGGTTAAGCAAAAATGTGAGCAAGGACATGCAAGTTTAAATGATACTCAAAGCAGGGATATTGATACTACAATAGGAAAAGAAAATGAATAATATTCTGAATATAAATAAACAAAAGTAAAAAGGCAGTAAGAATAATACATTCAGCAGTGCTAACAGCTGAAAGTGCAAATTTTATAAACAATACACTATTTTTAAAATATTAATTTGGAAACTATTAGAAAAACAACACTCAATGCTTACTATGAAAGCTTAAAGATACCACGTTTACTCAGTGTTAGCAAATAGTTTGAAGAATCTTTGTAGAATTCAACTGCAAAATATGAATCCACAAAATACAGATGCTTAACTTTTTATCTATTTGTTCCTCTTTCAGAAACTTGTATTAAGTAAACAATGTCAAATGAAGGCAAGTGTGTGTGTAAACGATCCTTCCTGTAGTTTCCATCAGAATTGGCATAGTTGGTTATGCACAGTATAGCGTGAACAAATTTCATAAATGTTTCCCTATGACATTTCTATTTTTCTCTCCGTTTCCCTCATACAAAATAGCTTCTAAAATTCTTTCCCCTTGCTCATTTACACAGTTCTTTAAATATCTTCAGTGGTATTTTTATCCCCACCTTCACCTCCATAGAGAAGCTAGAGCCTCCTCTGCTCAGAGTGCCCTGGATCTCAGGGTGTCTCACTGTTTTTCTTCAGGGAATTGAAAACAGAGGGAATTCTATGGAATACACCATCAGCATAACCCAAACCAATGAAAATAATGCAAGCTATAAAAATAGTGGCCAATTGTTTGATTGACAGTGGTTTTAAATTTTTCCTTAAATTTTCTATATTTTACCAAGTTTCTAAACATAGACTTATTGCATATAGAACTTAAATAAAACATCTAGCTTAATTGTGAAATATTTTCTGTTCTTTTCATGAGGCTATTATTCTCCTTATCTGTAAAAGGCACTTCTTATGAGATTAGTCATTTATAAATTCTAAAATCAAAAGCAAAGCTGTGGAGGTAACAAAGATATTCAACTATGCCAAACCCCCTCCATAAGAACCTTCTGTTTTCTGCCCTGGGGATTGTGATCTAACCCTGAATCCGTTAGTGCAGCATTCAGGGTAGACCATATCTCAGCAAGAAAATTCCACAACCAATCATGTGCCTTCTATATCAACTCAAGTTTTAAGACCAAAGAAAAATAAGTGGAAAGAACATGGTGACTATCATAGGATTTTTCTCTAAAATTGAAAGGTTATTCAAATGTTGATCTGGAAGTTTGGCAGAGCTGCAATTCATACATCCTATCATCAACACCTGCCTTACTCTTTCTAGTTATCTCTGTTTTAATACACAAGAACCCCTGTTTCTTAATTTCCAACCAGTGGGCATAATACAAGTATTAATGTTATTACGAGTTTTGAAAACTGTATATATAAAATCTTAGTGCCTTGCATAAACATACATGCAAACCTCCAGATTGGTTCTTGTTCCCTAGAGATGTTGCAAGAAATCAAAATACACTTCTGAAGAAGTATAATGACCTTCTACATGTGAGCACAAAAGTGCCCATAGTTCTATTCTGAGCTCTTCAAACTCTGATACTGAGCTCAGTTTGTATTGGACTATTTAAAGAGAGAATTCTTTTCAGAAGCCCTACATAATCCCCTTTGGAAATTTCTGCTTATGGATGAAAGTCGGAATCTTGGGAAGTTGCTAAATAAGAATACTCAATAATACACATTCCTCAATTTCTTTTACTAGAAGGCTCCTTTACCTCTCACTATATATTGATTAATTCAAATATGCACTGATGTACAGAGAATTCTGAGTCACATGCCCAATTCTTATACTCATCAAGATTGTTTCAAATCTTCTATTTATATTTCCTTTCACTTAAACTTTTCTCTTCAGACATTCAAACATAAAAATGTTAAGCATGGAAAAAACAGAATTTCTCCATCTTTTTCTTATTCAAAAATGAAAACTAATTCTCAACAGAGGTCTTTTGCAGTACCAGGAACTATTTTAAACATTTAAAGTATGATACATTTTAATCTGCAGCACAACATGTAACCATGTGAGCTGGAGAGTGCTATCACCAAACATGTTTTATACATGGAAAAGCTAAGCCACATGGAACTATTTAAGGTAACATAATTAATCCTAACAGAGCTAAACATGGAACCATTCCATGGTCCTAAACACTATGCTACTGTTTCAATAAAAGATGCTTTTTAAAAGAGATAGGCAAAGTTAAATCTGGTTTTTAATTTTAAGTTTGCCAATTAGAGTTATTTATTTCTATATTTTATACCCATGAAAAGGAAAGTCTTCATACAAATAATTTTATACAGTTTGATATAGTTCATAGTTGCTTTTATACTCTGATTTATATCATTAGTTTCATTTACTCGTATTTTTCATGTTATTTTTTCTTCTTTATGCATGAATACATTCTGAAATAAAATTTAGTTCAACCAAATCACACATGTAGCTTATTAACAATTGGATTCTCAATCCCTAGGATGGTTCTCAGACATATTTTGTGCTCAATAAATATTTATTGAATGAATAGATTATTTCATTAATATTAGGCAGTAAACTCTATTCTAAGGTTAGAAAGATACAAGGAGATGTTGTTAATGATGTTACTATTCCTCTAGGGTGCAAATCTAAAAAGACTGTGTCAATGCAAAGTAATAAATGCAAATCTTGGTAAACTAAGAACTCAATGGAAATAGAAGAGCGGTCTGTGTAAAGTGAGAAAGCTGAGGCAAATAGAAGACTCAACACCAATTTTTACAGTTAGGCAATTTAAAGAAGTGATTTTTAACATCTGAATCTGAATTTTAATTTATATTTTTATGCACACATTCTTATTTATGTCTCTTTCAAGATGACCTTGCTATTGCTAACGTCTGAGAGTGACTAAAGACGGCTGTATTTACTCTGATACTCTCCACAAATTGAAACATAAGTGGCCAATGTGTTGTCTTCTTAGTATCTGTGGTCACAGTCCTGGTTTCTTTTGATGTTCAAAGCAATGACTAATTGTCTTTTAATATGAAAAGAAAAGCTCTATTCTGCAGTCAGTGCTCTACAAGTATTTGAGTTTGGGTAGCACTTAAGCTTCACGATCTCTTCCAGACATCAGTACTTGTCTGCCTGACCTAATGTTGGATGTTCTCTCTAGCACATTCCTAGTACTCTTAAGATTCGCTTTGACTCTTCCCTTGGCCAAGACACATTCTGTAGCACATTTGCCAATCCATTTTAAAGGGAGATTACTTTACAAGTACCTGCTGATGTTGTGGGAAAAGAACACAAGTCTTGGTCTATGCTCTCAAATATTGAAAATATTATCAGAAAGACAAAATTTCTGGTTAGCAAATAATTGCAGAACAAGTTAGTAAATAAGAAAGAAGCAAAATATACAATACATTAAAAGTAATAACTGAGAAATTTTATATTATAAACAAGTTGCTAAAAGTTGAAGACAAAAGAGGGAAAATCTTTAAAACAATGAGAGAAAAGCAGACATATCAATTGGGAGAGATCACTGAATGCTAAAGATTCCTCCATTGACCTGTAAGTCAAAGATAAAATATAGTCAGCATAGAAGGCAGTGTATGCTAAAATAACTTGGTGAAACAAAAAATAGTAAAGGAAAGGAGAATAATGCATTGTTGATACAAATGCTTAAAAGATCTGAAAATCAGGAAAGATTTTCAGACACAGGGATAATAACCTCTCCATGGAAACTTGAAACCTAGAAATAAGGAAAGTACCCAGAAAACCTAAATATGTAAATTAGTTTAGTGAACTGTTATTCTCTGGAGTCCTTTCACATACATTTGATAATTGAAGGAAAAAAGTTAAAACATTTCCTCCTGACATTTTTAATTTACATAGATACAATACACAAAGGAGTTCTGACATGAATTAGGAGAGTAAAAGAACCCATATTGTTGTAAGATTTCGGTAATGCAATTTGCAATAGTAAAATTTGGGGCTTAAGTAGAATGTGACAGTACAAATCTAATTATATTATAATCTCAAAAGCAACCACAAAAACAGGTATTCAAATAGGTATAATAAAAAAAAATACTAGCAAATTGAACACAAAGAGTAAAATAATAGACTTTAACAAAGATATATAAAATTATACTAAATATAAATGACATAAACAGATAAACTGAGAGGATAGAGGTGGATTAAAATGACCCCCCCCCCTTTTTTTTTTTTTTTGAGACTGTGTCTTCCTGTGCATTCAGGCAGGCCTTGAGCTCATTTTGTAGCCCACATTGTTCGTGAATTTGCAACTTTCCTCCTGCCTCAGCCTTGCTTCCATTATACGTTTTATACAAGAAATTCACCTTAAAAATAAAGATAAGATGAACTCACAAATCCTTAGAAAGTTTTAGTAGTTACATTATTATCAGATAAACTAGACTTTTGAGGAAAGAATATTACTAGTGTTTCAGGAAGTTTTGCATATTCATAAAAAGTCAATTCGTAAAAACTGTTAAATGTGTGTATACTTAGCAGCAAAATAAGAGGAAAATCTGGCAAAACCCGTGTGCAAGAATTTTGTCATATCTTATTAAGTTAAGCAACCATTTCATAGGGCCAGGGATACAGCTCAGCAGCATAAGTGCCTGCCTGGCAAGCATGAGGTTGTGAGTCCCATCATGGGTACCTAAAAAACAAAGAAAGAAAGAAAGAAAGAAAGAAAGAAAGAAAGAAAGAAAGAAAGAAAGAAAGAAAGAAAGAGAGAGGGAGAGAGAGAGAGAGAGAGAAAGGAAGGAAGGAAGGAAGGAAAGAAAGAGAAAGAAAAAGAAAGAAAGAAAGAGAAAGAAAGAAAGAAAGAAAGAAAGAAAGAAAGAAAGAAAGAAAGAAAGAAAGAAAGAAAGAATTTCATGACCTAACATTTTCATTCTTCCTTCTGAGGGATAAAAACTTACATTCAAAAACAAACTTCTAGGGGAATGTTCATGCTAACTCCATTCACAATCCTCAGTAATTGGGAAAAATGAAAATATCCTCCACATAAGGAACCTGGCTCATGTATAGAATGCACTATCTCTAGGAAAGGAAGGAATTAACTGCTGATTCACACAGCACCCTAGATGATTCTGGGTACATCAAGACTCCCGTCTAAATGTCACTGTTGAAGTGATTGAAATACTCTAGTGAAGACCTTGTCATTGGTTCATGAGAGTTGGATGGAGGAGGAAGGTACAGTTGTGAAGTTTAAGTGTAAGGGATAGCGGGGAGGAGATAGACCTGCTTTAAATCCTAACTCTACTGATTGTGCCAGGAATTGATGCACATGTTAAATTCATTAGGCATACACCAAGAAGATAATGTTCTAGCATACTGCACAATAAATTATAAATGCAATGAAACACTGAGCACAGCCATCACGTTCTCCCTACAATGCTCTCCAGTGTATGGATTACCACAGCTAATCACATGTGTGTTGTGCCTGTTGTCTTAGTTCATATTTGAGTGATAATAAGGTATTGCAGCCTGGGTACATGATGAGTAAAATACATGTTATTTGCTCATGGTGCGTATCCAAAGTCAAGGAGACGCATCTGGAGGCAGCCTTTGTGCTGCCAGTGTATAGAAGTGGCTTAGTGTACGACATGAAAGGAGACAGAGAATATCTGTGTCTTTTGGTGTTTCTCCCTCTTCGTAAGACTCCCAGGAATCTCCCTTAGGATTTCCCTCTAATGAACCAATCTAACCTTAATCACTTCCCAAAGGCTGCAGGAATTTTCCGCCATTTAGTCCCTCGCAAAAAGGATTAAATTTCAACACATGAAAGCAGTGAGCAATCCAGAAATAGTGGTACATGCCTGTAATCGCAGCACTGGGAGGCAGGAGGATCTCTGCAAGTTCAAGGCTAACCTAGGCTACAAAGTGAATTAAAGGCTGACTTGAACAACATAGTGCAACCATGTCTCAAAGAAGCCAACACACACACACACACACACACACACACACACACACACACACGAACAAACTCCAGAAATGAAACTGGAACACTAATTGTTTTCCAAGCCATAAAATGCACTGTTCTCATTTTATCTGCTTATGGTGAAACAGGAATTATTTTCTACCTGTTATGTTTTCTCCACCTATAATTTTTATCCTACTGCCAGATGTTGAATTCAAAATAACAGTTATCATTTTAAGGAAAAGAAAATTTTTGTAAGGGACTTTCTGACATGCTCCTGGTGCAGGTAATGTATAGTGTCCTTTTGGTGATGGATTTTACACATATACGACCTTTTCTGCACGCTCACCAAATAATGTAACTCATTTCTGCATGTATTAATGAAAAGTTTAAAAGTAAAGATTTAAGCATGACACTTATACAGGTTTAAAAAACACTTAAAATGTTAATCCCCTGATGACTTCCTGAACCTGCTGTAGGATTAATCTGTTACTTCAGTGACCAAATGGTGATGGGACTGGTTCTCAATGACAAAATCAGTCATTTTAAGAATAAGTATGCATGCGGGTGTGTGTGTGTGGGAGGGGTGAGTGCAAGAATGCACACATGCTTGTATATCTTGCTCACTTTCATAAAAGAAATTAAAAGATTTAACCTTCTAATTCCTAGAGCCTCATTAATACTGGCACTCATGTTTGTTAAACAAATATTGAAACAGAAAGCTGTGAAGACCTGATGCATCTGCATCTGTCCTCTGTAGGACCTGATTTCTTCCTCCTTGAGTCTCACCTTTGGCTACCCCATCCTCACTTGAAAATATCAGATGCTGAACTTCCTTAACTTCTCTCTTTTTGGATAATTGTTTGACTACCAATGTTTCTGACCCTTTTTATTAATGCCACACGAACTGGTACTAGTCACATGAGACATACACAGAGTTCATGCTGTCTAGCACAGGCGACTTGCAAGATTCTTGGGAGCGTTGCCTGAGAGAAAACAAAATGTTCCAATGTAAAACAATTTTACGGGTCAGGTAACTTGATTATGCTTCAGTGTTCTTGATCTTTCTGGGTTCGTTTGAAGTAGATTTTGTTTAAATGTTGATTCAGACCAAACAACTTGTCTCTGTGAAATTTTACCTGGAAAGTAAAGCCCCTGGGGATTTTCAAATGTAAAGCCCCTGGGGTCTTCAGTGGGATGACTGTAGTTGATTCACTTTGATACTTTATTGAAACATTCTGACGTTGATTTAACTCACCAACACCTCCCAAGGTCAGGTCCACCTAATTAATTTCTATAGTATTTACATTATTCATTTGGTGACTTGATGACTCATGATCATATGGGTCATGCTAATTTTAGTTGACATAGATAATGCACATTTTTCTGGTTATCTATCCTCTGAACATCATTATTTAGGAATGTGCTACACTGCAGAAAGAAGAAAAGTGTTTGAAGCAAGTTGATGTGAGTATGACCAGAAGAGAAGAGTAATAGATTTGATTCACATCAGTTCATTTATTTTCCTCAAAAATGATGCCTCTTGAACTGATTTTTATTCTTCTACAAATTAATGTCACATGATACACATGAACACTGATTCCAATCCTAAATGAACTATTATACTAAGAATGCTAAACTTTCAAGGAACATGAGTGGAGTGCTTCAAAACATTTGTAAAGTCACAAAGTATAATTTCATAACAGGACATGGACTCAGCACTGTTCTCAAGCCTTGAGGTCATGACCACAAGTATAGAAAATTCTGAGAAACTGTAAATGTACACATAGCAAGCGAAGACATGCTTGAAGACTGAGTCACCTGCTTTCGTGTGTGTGTGTGTGTGTGTGTGTGTGTGTGTGTTAAATCAGAAAAGAAATAAAATCTTGCAGTTAAGCTGGTTAATATGTGCAGTAGGCTTTTTATAAATGAATGCTTAAAAGGAAAATAATAATTAGAATAATAATGCTAAGCTTTTAGAAAATGTGTTTTATCTTCAAAGCATTTCACAAAGTGTGTGCAGTTAATCTCTGCACTTTAAAAGCAACATGACAAAATATTTTGTTGTACACCAAATGCGTTTCAGAAGGGTTTCACTCACCTTTTCATTTTCTTGGGCATAATTCTATATTTTAAAAAAATGGGCTATACAAATAAAACCATCAAAGGCTTCTTTTTTAATGCAAATAAGCTTCTTTCTTGTGGAAAGAAATGTTCAGTGGAAACTGACTACAGCCCAATTGTACTGAATCTGCATAGTAAGGGCGATGTAGTGTAGGGCTAAGAGAAACTCAGCTCTTCAGTCTCTACTTAGATCGGTACAAAGAGAAACAAGCTTAAATACTAAAGAGCTAAGTAAATATATTTTTAAATACTGCCATGTAGGAAGCAAATTCACTGACAATTAAAACCTTTACTAAAATACACTAATTCAGCAGAAACCAAATGAATGTGTTTTATTTTGAACCAGTTGACCCTTCTTTCCAACTGCTTCTGGAAAAACATTTTCATACAGACCCAGTGTTGCCTTTACAGGCATAAACACAAATGTAAAATGCAAGAACCAGAGATGGGGTAGCCTGAAGCAAACTCCAGAGAGGTTGATGAAGTGTCCTGCACCTCGCACTGCTAATTCGCTTTCCTTTAATGAGTCTAAATTAATACCTTTCACCAGGGGCCCTTGAAAATTCCTGCTCAGCATTGAGGAGTAACATTTCTTTTCTTTCATTCTTTACTCCTTTTTTTTTTTTATTTTTAAAATGACATCAACAATGCTTATTAATGGTTGAAAGAATTCAATTTAGAGATGTATATAGGGGAAAAAAAAAGATAAATACCTATTTCATCCCCCCAGTGGTATCACTAACAAATCGTTTCAAATCTCATCAATAAACAAATTTGACTTAACAAAAAAGAAATACTCAGTATACTTGGGTATTATAACCCTCAAGAGTTCGGTATGTATCTTTATAGCTTTTCAAAACAGTATAAATATTTACATCTTATTAATGGTTATGTGTCATATTCTTTCTAAACATCATTTGCTAATTGTAACAGTCCCTGAATTTACTGGCTCATCAAAATCACGTAGGGTATTGATTATAAATATACAATCATGAGCTCTCTCCTGGATTTACTGTATCAGAATCTCTAGGAAAGGATCTTAAGAGCCTCAATTTTTATTTAATAACCTCTCCAGTTTATTTGGAAAACACTGGCTTAAATCCTATGCTGTTTCATTTCAACTTGCTTTTGCTGTTATAAATAACTCTAATACATTATATCACCTCATTATATTCTAGCCTGATTATTTGTTTAGCTTAAATTCAAAAAGGTAAAATGCTTGCTCAAAGAGTATGCATATTTAAAAATTCTTGGCACATATTGCCAAAGGAGATGCAAGCAAGATGGAAACATTTTTTTTTTTTTTTATCTTTATCACTACACATTGTTTGTCTGGATCGAGATCTTTGTGATACTTGTGGTTGGTACTGTGTTTCATCTCCAAATCAGTAATAGCTACAAATGAAAATGTGAGAGGAAACTCCAAAGCAATCTCAACCTGTTTTCTAGGAACTCTCAGCTATGTAAATTGGGAACTGATTCCTTGTTCATGTCCAGCCCCATTTCAAGTGCTCCATTTTAGCATTCACCGTGGAATTGTGCAAACAAAAGTTTGACAGCTCTTCTAACCCAGACTTATTTTCATGAAACCATAATGCGCAATGATATTAAACCAAGTTTTAAGCTCACTTGAATCAGAGAAGAAAAATTTTTTAGAAATCTGAACTTTTCTAAAACTGATCAGGTTTGTTTTGCACAATCAGGCTGCATAACTCTGCTTGGGTCACACTTTCTGGTTTCAAAATTAGAAAAACAGCTCAAGACCATTATCTTTTGGCCTAGAGTGAAGAATCACTGGCCATTTGGTGAGTGACAAAGTGGTGGTTAGAAGCCATCTCTGTGTCTGTGAATATAGCATGTTTTCTGATATTTAACTTTATGATTAAGTCTGTGAATTTATCCCAAAACAACATTTTTATTAAAAATGTTGCCAATAAAAAGTTATTCATTTCCAAATTCAATTATACTTTGGCATATAAAATTTGATCAAGTAGGTAATACAAGTTTAGTAGCCAATAAAATAACACTTAAGCCAATACTTCCAAGTTTTATTATAATGTATTCCTTCCCTCGCGATGGAAATGAAGACAAATGTTTAAGAATGTTATTTAAATAAAAATGGACCGACTAAACACTTTCTCTAAAGAACCACTATTTTAAATTTTTCCTTGCAGTTCTTCCAACATATGTCAGTGAGAAAGCCTCGTTTTTGTACTAATGTCCTTAGAACAACATTTTTCACAACTATTAAACTCTTCCTTGAAGAACAGTGCCTAGGCTGTGCCTGGAGTATCCTGTCCCCAAAAAAGGCAGGAAAGTGGGAATTAGGTTTTGGTAGAGAGCATCACGTATTTGAAAGTTCAACTACAAATATAAAATCTTTCAGTACTTGATTACAAAGAATGTCTGCACAAAGGACATTCTCTGTTTCAACCTTTTGAAACTTTAAAATATTTATGATTCTAGACCGAGTTATATTCCTGAGTTAGGTAGATTTTTAAACAAAATATGTATAATGTGTGTAACAGGAAATACTCTAACGTTACATTTAGTCTGCATGAGCAATTTACCTGTTCATTTGGGATTACTCAGGTGGATCTTTGCCGTGATACACATCTTATTAATGTTACAGCATTTTGGGGACATTTCAATTTTGAGCCAATATTTCCATTACTTTTATCTTCTTCAGAAGATTACTCTTCTGAATTGGAATTTCTCATGGTTGACATCACTCTGAGAGACTAGTAGCTTCCTCTGACTGATATGAATGGCAATAAATATTATTTCTTTTAAAATTTTACTCATGCAAAATGTTTTCCTGGTGATTTATTTTGGAGAAAAAGGTTTGCTATATACATTTTATGAGCTTTAACTTATTAATGATGCAAAGTAATATTTCTTTGAAGTGTAATGTTTTAAAAATGTCATCCAAATCACATGTTGTTCTGTATACTGACAGACATCATGCACAGAACAAAAAGAAAACAAAATATTTTTTTTCAGAAGCCAGACCTTTACAGTTACATGCAAAATAAGCCCTCAGTCCTATATGTGGTGTGTACCTCAGATATATGTGTGTGGATATATATATATATATATATATATATATATGACACATATATGATATAAATGACATGTATGTTATATATGATGTATTATGATATAATGTGTATATGATATAGATAAATTTTATTAAACTAATATGTGAAATGCAAATAAAACACTCTCAACATCGCATGAATTGAGACATAATTTGTTAGATGTAGTTCAAACTTCTTAAATTCATTAATTTGTTCTATCAGAATAAAACTTTGCATTTTTTATTCCAAGATTCCATAAAATATTTTAGGAAAACATACTAAAATGTTTTAAGAAATGTTACTTTTTGGAGCAATTCCTGCAAAATTTACATATATGAGGACTTGGTCCCTAGGATAGTTGTACTGGAGTGTGAATAGTTATATCTGGGAATGCTGTGGACCTGCAGAAGTGTGACTGAGGCACATCTTTGGATCCCTGGGACATTCTTCTGGTCTCTCAGTCGCTCTTCCTCCTGAATGTGTAATAACTCCTGCCTCCCATATGTGCCCATGTGGTTGCCACCTGTCACCTCACCAAAGATCCAAACCAATGACACCATTGCATCCTGGACTTGAACAGCCAAAATTGTGAGCTAAAGAAGGACCTTCTCTCCAGGAAGTTAGTTGTACAATGTCTCTCAGTGTCATAGGTGAAGTGGACTAACACAGAAATTGTGTTTATCCTGAGTCTTAACCCCAAACCCACACCAGCCAGATCGTCATGATTCCCTATTTGCTTTCTTCAGAGACCTCTTATTCCTAGGCTTTTCCCAGCATGCATTTCTCAAGCCTCACTCCCCCTGCAACCCTTCTAAGCCTGTCAGATTGACCTTTCTCAGTTTGAACCTGTGCTTTGAATCTTTTCACAGCATTAAAGATGAAAATTAGATTGCTTAATATGAAAAGTGAAGTCCTTCATTCTCATAGCATTGCCTCTACTCTAGATTGAACATCCACTATCTCTGCTAATATCACAAATCCCGTTTTGTTTTGTTTTGTTTTCACATATATGTATATGTGACTCCAATGGCTCTGCACCCTCTCTTGTGCTAACTACTTTGCATCCTTTTTCAGAGACTATCGGAGGCTTTCCCCAAAGGTATAGCCCTCCCAGTTCTTCCAAAATAGATTTAGCTATTCCTTTTCCTTCTCACCACCCTGTTTTCCTCCCAGAATTGTATATGAAATGAAACTTGATCTACTAATTTTTCTCCACTAAGGCATTTGTTTTTCACCTATGCATAGGCAAGGTACGAGCTCAAAATATGATTTCCTAGCAAATTAATTATTGTCTGCAACATCTAACAATGTCAGCATTGGTGCCTGAGAGGGACAATTGAAATTCTCCTGTCAGCGAGTTCTGTAAAACTCAGGCAGCTTTGCTGAGGGGACTGAAACCTTACAGCCAACTTGTAGTTAGCAGATTCCTCCCTTGTATGAAGTCTGTTACTTGGATACATGATTTGACTGACTTATAACTTGTTTAAAATACTGTATATTAATAACAGTAGTAAGATTCACCTTTTGGAGCAGGTATGGGAATAAGTTTATAGACCAATACTTGTTCTATCAAAATCAATGCTTGCTAAATATTTTAATACCCTTATCATTTTTTACTGGTATGTTGGAAGTCATAATGTTTAAATTCACATTTAAATGCACAATATATAAAATGCATTATTAAAATTAACTCTAATTATTCTGCATCATTAATGCCTAGTAAAAATTTCTAATTGTCATACTTTCCTAAAGCACATGTAAAACAATCTCTTCCCAACTCCAGTATAATGATGTGCCTCCAAAGCTCCCCAAGAATATATCATCGTTTTTTGTCTGAACTTCTCTTTAGACATCTTCCAGGAGACTTATCTAACCTTAATTAAGATACTGATTCTGTACCTCTGAAGTGGGTGTCTGGGTCATACACAGGAATTTGGTTTTATAAAATATTTGTACGGGCTAATCAATAAGATAAGGTGAATGGCGTTATGTCAGCCATTTGGACCAGAGATAAAAATGGAAATAGAAACCACACATGGCGAAGGAATCAGAAAAACAAATCCTGAATTCTGGTTTTATTGATCTCACAGAAATAGATTTTATTAAGAAATAATTCTTTGAAGAATTTTATAGAGCTAATTTAAAATATAACATTTATCAATATAAGGAATATTTTTGTGAGACAATATTAAAAATGACAATGCTAAACAGAGACTAAAATAGAAAGTCTGTCATTTTTGTGCAATTATTACATTGCAGATTTTATATATAGTGACAAATTCTTGACGTTCTGTAATAGGGAAAGTGAAACAAAAAAGTATTGTACAACAGCCACTACAATCTATGCCTATAGAATATTCTTCTTTATTGTCTTTCTTTTTGAGTTGCAAAAACAACCTCTTTAACATTTCTTAAAATTTTTAATGCTGAAATGAAACATCCGTTTTATGGTGATGCACTTAGTTGCATCATTTTCTAATATGTTTATGTTTTTCTGTAAAATTTGTCATTTGTTGTGAAATCATGGAGTTTTAAAACTGAAAATCAACTTTTAATTTTTCTTTGAGTGAAAAATTCATTTAGAAGTGATTAAGAAGCAAACACCAGATTTTTTTAAAAAATTCAGATCACATGACTCCAAGTCATTAATATATTTTTACCTTAATATTTTATAAAAGGCTAAAGTAACAGGGGATTATAAAAGTGTCTGGACAAGTTAGAACTACCTTTTCATCACATTGTACAGTTTTACTGATCTATAGTTGATTTATATGCTCCCTTTTATTTTTCTGAATGCTTAATCCCTTAAGAAATGTTCATTATTTTTATTATAACATTTACACTGGGCTTGATGTAAGTCTGATATTAGTAACAAATGTTAATTTACTTGAAAAGCTCATAAAGCTAAAACTTGTGGGTCCCAGGCACATAAGAATCAAGGAAAGTAATGCTATTAAAGGGTTAAAGTGTCTCCTAATTAATCTTCATATTTCCACTCTTGTCCCTAAAGTCTCTACTCAATCCAGAAGCCACAGATATGCCATTAAGACTTATTCTTCCTGTGTTTGGATTAATCTACTTTCCCATCAATGAAACACAATACCAGAAATCCACAACTTAAATGAGGAGAGGTTTACTTTGGCTCATGGTTTTAGGAGACTTAAGCCATGCTTGGCTGATTCTGTGACAGCAAGAGGATGGAGGACGGGTGCAGCTAAAGAAACCTGCTTAGCTCTTAGTGGTCAGGAAACAGAGCAGGGCAACACCGCCAGAGAAGAGACCAGAAACAGATCCAGAGAGTACACCTCTGTGCTTTACCCAGACATGCCTGGAATTGTACCCCACAAGACCCAAGGCAACTCTCAGCCAATCCAGTTGATCCAATGAAGTTTTGCACCCATGAGGATTTTTTTCTTCTGAAATTTTCAAATGGACTCCAATATCAATTAAAGTTAAATCCCAAGGCTATTTTAAGATTTCAAATTCACCATGAAGCATCTGCCTTCCCATACCTATGCACCACCATGAAGTTTCCTGCCACACTGATATTCTCTCAGCCAAATTGTTTGCATAGCTTTTTATCATTGATGGGACAAAATATGTGATGCCCAAATTTAAAGGAGGAAAACTTTATTTTAGATCATAGTTTGTAGAGGTCTCAATCCATAGTAGGATGGATATAAGGCAGGGCTGCATGGCAGAGGGGAAACAGTCCCTGGTGTGACAGGAATCAGGCTTCATTCTACTATATCTTCTATTCCACCCAGGAATAGGACAGAACCAGGAAGGGAAAGATATAAAGTATCTCAGCACCCAGCCATCCATTCCTAAAAAGGGAGTTTAGAACCATAATGCAAGGTTATTTCTAAGAAAATATGTAAGGGTTAATCTGCTATCTACTATCATTAGGAAATATCTGAGCCAGACAAACCTCATAAAATGATCATTTGGCTTCCACTATGAGATACTGAGAGCCCAAGATCATGCTCATTCTTTGGTTTAAGCTCTGTCGAGGACCTCTAGCAGATGGCTTCACAGAGGGAGTGTTGCAGGAGTGAGAAATCACACCGCCCATGTGAAACCAAAGACAAAATCAGGGACCTTAGATTTTCAGGACACTCACTTTTATGAGAATTCACATCAAAAGATCACTACTCTCATCCTACAGCAGAGACATCAATAACCTAATAATCTTCTGCTTGGTTCCATCTTAAACTCCTGCCATCTACAAAGATGGAAGACTCAAAATAAATACATTCATGCAGATGACATCCAAACCTTAGTGACGTCTTACTTCCGATTCTACTTGGAAGCTCTTAAGAAGAAAAGAGATTAGCATCACGGTTAATTAAACAATTTTTGAGAAAATTTGTAAGATTTTACTTTATTCTTATTTTTAGGTCTTCTCTGCTTGAGGAAATAAGTAATAAGGAAGGAGATTATTCTCGTTGTATTAGTCAGGTTTCTGTTGAAGTTAAAACCCACATGTGCCATTATATCTCAATGACTTTCCTCTTAATACTCAATTGGGGATCAATTTTTGAATATGTGAATCTTTTGGAGGATTCTTTCTATTTAACTAGCAGCACTCATTTCCATCTAACCCAAGCTGGCTCTCAACACGCGCAGTTATTTTCTCCATAATCAAGAACAGCAATATTTGCCTACTGATCTCCCACATTGGAATTTGAACAAAAATTAAATAAAATGAAGAACAGGACAGGTGTTTCACTTGACAACAATGTGAGGGGACATGTAAGACATTTCTAGAGACATCTAGAGAGCATCACACTAGAACTTAATGGGATAAATAAGCAGTAACGATAGTAACTGCCTGGATGTTTCTAAGAACAAAGAGCCAGATGTGCTCTGTTCCAATTTGGTATAAATGCACCATGTTTTATAATTACAAGAAAGAGGGATGAAGACATTTAAAATACAAAGATCTTCATGCAAGTACCATGCCCTCATGAAGACTATATTGAAATCTTCCCTGATCACGACCTGCCACTTTTTGGTCCTAGACAGTAGTCATAGTTGTTTCCATGTTGTTTGTCCTCAAAGATCTCTCCGACCTCTGAGCATTTGTACTTGCTGCCACTGCTGCTTTAAACTCCTTCTCCAGCAAGGAGCTGTTATTTGCTCCTCATATATTTCAGATACTTGTATTAAAACACCTATATGAACTTTTCAAAACTACATGTCTAAATTGTTCACGCTTACTGGAATGCTTTTTTGTTTTTTTATCCTCATGAGAATTCAAACTCCACTGAGAGCAGATAGTTGGGTTTTGTTTTCCTTACTACTGCAACTGTGGTGGCAGGAGTCTACCTGGAACACAGGGCAGACTTTACCAAGGTGCTTTGTTACAGAGGTCTCTGTCTGTGTGGCTCTCTTCAGCAGAGCAAGGAGCCTGTCTGGGAGGGACATGGGAAGATGATGCAATATTTGCTTCCCATCCTTCCATGTACCATACCCATGATGCTTGGCACAGCATGATGAATGATTTGTGTTTGCTTCTTCAGTTGTGTTGGTGAAGTGGCAGGAACCTTCCCCCTCTTTTTTGTTTTACAGATTTCTTTGCTGTGCTGACACTGTGTGTCAGTCCCCTGTAATCCTTCATTGGACTGGCAAAGCAATGGCTACCAGTCAGAAATTGTTGTTCTCATTTTAAAGCTGGAAAGATTAAGGAACATGAGAAATACAACTCATACTGAAGTCAGTAACATGGTCTGGATCAGGATCCAGACTGCGGAAAGGGTCCCCTGGATAGGATGAGTTTCCAAGGAATTATCTATCCATGGATAAATATGTTAGGGGAGATATAAATCCTTTTGTTTTCACCAGGGAACCTATTTGTCAACATCTATCTTTTTCAAAGTCAGACGAAATGTGTGTCTGTATGTATATGGATGTGTATTTATTTGCTTTAAAGGTAAGGAAGAGAAAGACTCTCTAGGAATCTTTGAAAATTAAGTACATTTTAAGGGGAAATCCATATGCTAATTCAAAATATCATAAGTTGTATAAAAATAAAAGAAATGTAGGACAGATTTAGATAAAAATGTAGACACATATTTAAGACTCTTTAAAAAAGAGAAATGCTTAAATAAGAAAGTTAGGTCCATGAAAGTGATCTAAAAATTCAACACCTATTCCAGAATCTCCTGTTATAACAGAGCTGAAAAGTCAAAAATCTTTTGGAATAAATAATAAAACCTTCAGCGTTTTCTATAGAAGTAGTATATATATAGAAGGCCTTCAATGCAATACTTTTGCAGAAAGGTAAATGGAGGAAATGGGACTGAGGATGTTGCCAGGGTGAATATTGGAGCTGCTGCAAAAATTGAGGCGAGAATTACATTCACTCAATCCATGTTTCATCATCAACCATTCTGGAGAAGATTTTTCCAATGAGAAAAAAGGAGCGAGCAAGAACCAGACTGGACTGTCCACTGTTTGAAGAAATAGATCAGCAACTGTGATAAGACAGGATGAATATGCTCAAGTAAGGGAAAGCTGTAAGCGTACATGGTGGTGGGATCCATGCTATTATACCTTGGCCGAAAGCCATGGCCTGATTATTGACAACACAAAGTGAGGCAACTTGTAGGACGCTAAATCTCCTTATCTGCGTGAAGAAAAGAGGAGGAGGAGTCTTGTAGGAATGTGAGATGCTGACTGAGGAGAAAGGAATGTGATTGGGAGTGGTTTGAGTGAGAAAGGACCCAACAACCTCAGGGTGAGTGGTTGCCATTCCAGCATCAGTGGCCTGAGTACACACAAAAGGAAGGTGTGTTCTCTGTCTCTTCTGAAACTGCTAGGCCATTTTGCTTCCCTCCAGCATTGGAGCTCCATTTCTCTGTCCTTTTTACACTGGGCCTCTCACTGGAGTTTCAGCCCCACCTCCACACAAACAAGTTCATGGGCTTTGACTTCAGGATGAGAGTCACAGTCTCTGCTTCCCTGGTGCCAAGAGCTTCAAATATGGACTGAACCTTGTTGTGTCATCTCTCCTGATTCTGTAGCTTGCAGAAAGTCAGTTCTGGGAATTTTCTGTTTTAGTAATCATGTGAACCAATTCTATTAAATTCTCTCTCTCTCTCTCTCTCTCTCTTTCTTTCCTCTATCTTTCTTTTTTCTTTCTATATAACTATGTTTCAATGTGTCTGTCAGTCTATACCTATCTATCTATCGACCTATCTGTCTATCTATAATCTATCTCTCTACACATCCATCCATTTGATATGTCTCTATGGAGAGCCCTGACTAACAAAAGCCATAGCCCTGGAGTGCCTCATCCACTCTTTGGATTGTTTGTATTCTTCCTCCTGATACCAGCTCCCTCACTTCTTCCCCTGCCTCTACCTTAGACTCATTTCAAGATCCTCCTTCCTTATGTGGTCCTCTCATAATTTCTCTGATTTAACATTCAGATGCATCTCATTCCTGGGAGCTACTATTGTTTTTTTTTTTTTTTTTTGTTGTTGTTGTTGTTTTTTTTTTTTTCATTTACGTCTAGATTATGATCTTTAGATCATGATTTTGACAGCTGCCTAGTAAATAATTCCATTTCTATTTTTCACCCTTCTATTTGCAGATAATTTTTGTAATCACTATTTTCTCTTCTTAACTCCTTTATAGTTTTTTCTCTTGCGATGTACCACTGGATTTGTCTTTTGGTTGTTTCTGTTGATGTCCTCTCCATGCCCCAGCCCCTTCTCTCTTTATTCTGACATTTATCTTAAAAATGTATTGAATAATCACTTTTGGTGGAACCCGCAGTAATAGAGGTGTGGCTCCTTGTTAGCTTAATGTTCATTCAAGTGATATTTCTGGATGACTGTGTCATAACTGTGCCATCACCTCCCAACTGAGGCTATCCAGTTGTACAGTTTTAACTCTGTATCTTCTTATCCATGGAGGAAATAGAGGTGTAGGGTTTTAAGCATAGAAATGTTGATGTTAGAACTTGATGTTTTCTAACCTCTCTTCTCTTTTCCTCTTTTGTAAATTTTCAGAGACTTGTCCCACTAAATCTACTGCTTTAATGATAAATAATATGAGAAGACACCACTGGGTAAACCAGCAAATGCATTTCCATGTTCTTAGAGTTTCTGCCGCCCTAGAAAGAGAGAATTCTCTCCTGCCGAGGTTAAAACATTACCAAGGAATGGTTCCTGCTATCAATTAGACACTAACAAAAGCTGAAATATTAAATGTCAATTTAATCATTTTATACCAACTAATTCTAGTTGAGGAAAGAGGGAAATGGTGAAAACTTACAAGTAAAAGTTGAATAGTGCATAAATAGTGAGTCAGTATGACAATCCATGCCTATTTGATGTAAAACTAAATCACAAAATGTTGCTATTTTGTATAAATGTTCACTTCCAAATGTATTCAAACACTCATGATTGAAATAAAATATTTCGGAAAATTTCCTATTTTATATTTTTACGAAGAATAAATGAAAAGCCTTAATTAGATGAAATTATCACTTAGATATATGCACATCTTTATACAAATAAAACAAAACAGCTATTTAGCTTTGCACTTCATGTAGCACCTCTTAGATTCATTCACTTCACTATTGAGTGAAATGGTCATTTTCATGCTAGTGTCTACCGACAGAAAATAAGTTCTGAGTAGGCAGAATCCTTCTTGATCACCAGTGTGCACTACTGTGTTGCTCTCATTCACTTAGTTAAGTGCTTGCCTGCTGAAAAAATACTTGTTGCAAAAGTAAAGAAATGAAAGTTCAGTTATATGTCATTTGAAATACCAGTTATTTTTCGTAATACACATTTTTAACTTATATTTAACAACATCCTTTCTGGTCATTTACTCATAACTCTTAGCTACATTTACTCACAAGGAGATGTGAGAAAAAATAACATGTTCTGTATCTTCTGATTTGAAAGTTTTTATCACCTCCAAAACTCATAATAATTAATTAATTTCTTTATTTATTTTGTTATGTTATGGAAAATGTAAAACAAAATTTCATAGCAAATAATAGGAGAATAACAGTAGATAATGCATTACATGTCATTATCTTTAACGTAGTTGCTCAGGGTACAACACATTGGTATAAAAAATTCTCCCATATATATTAGCACAAATCTTCCTTTATAATGAATGAAAAGACAATAATAGCAAAACTAACTTGCATTTTTTCTGTCCTTTTCTATTTCATCCATCCTAGTTTCCTTTTCATTTTAGACAATTTCTCCCCATTTCATAACATGTATTGTATATTTTTTACCTTATTCATTTGTTCAGTTTCTTACAATAGGGAGACAATATGATGTTTGCATATGTGAGTCTGATTTATTTCACTTATGAATGAAACCTTAAATTGTATCCATTTACACCTAAAAACACATAAACTACATCCTTCATTGTAGATGAATAGTATACCATTATATAAAAATACCACATCTTTTTTATCCATTCCTTGTTTGATAGGCATTTCTTTTTTTTTCCAGCATTTAAGTTTAATGATCATTGTTGCTATAAACATGGCTTCACAGATATTGCTGTGGCATGATGATTTAAATTCTTCTGTGAAGATACCCACACAGAAATAGCTGGGTGGAATGGGATTTATGACCCTACTGTTTTTAGAGATTTTCACATTGATTTCCAACTGTGGCTGTACCAGTCTACACTCCCACCAATCGTGGAAAAAAGGTTCCTTTCGCCTCACAGATCCTCTATCATTTCTTATTGGTTGATCTCTTGGAGTAATTCTTTTTGGGATGAGATGGAATCCCAATGTTGTTTTAATTTGCATCTGTTGAATGACCATAGATGCTGAACATTTTCTTCATATATTTATTTGACATTCATATTTTTTATCCAGTAAGTGTTTGCTTATATCAAAATCTCATTTTTGAATTGGATCTTTGAATTTTTTGAGAGGGGAAGTCTAAGTTTTTTTCAATTCTTTACATAAACTAACTATAATTTTTTTTTTCTGAGGGAAAAAATTGGCCAAAATATTTTCCTCTATGCATTGTATTTTCATTCTATTGGTGATTTATTTTGCTGTGCAAAAGCTTTTTAAAAAGATGAATTCCAGTTGCTGATTCTTAATTCTTGTGCAGTCTAGAATTTATTCAAGAACTACCTACATCTATGTCTTAAAAGATTTCAACCTAATTTGTCTCCCAGTAGATTTAGTGATATTGTTTTAATATTTAGATCTTGATCCATTTTGACTTTAGTTTAGTGTATGGTGACAGACATGAATCTAGTTTTATTCTTCAGTATGTACAGAGCTATTTTTTTTTCAGTATTATTCATTAAAGAGACTGTTTTTCTTCCTATGAACATGTTCACCACCTTGGTCAAAGACAAGGTTGCTGAATGTGTTTGAAGTGGTGTCTGCATCTTCTAATCTGTTCCACTGCTTCTCAGGTCTGATTTTTTGTGTGTTTGTTTGATTACTTTTTTTTTTTTTTTTGCTAGTACCATGCTGAATTTACTAAAGTAGCTTTGTAGTATAATTTCAAGTCAGGGATTATGAAACCTCCTCTTTTGACTTTGTTTCCAGGATTGAATTTGTAATTTTAGGTGTCTTCTGGTTCCAAGTTAATTTTAGGAATGTTTATTCTAATTCTCTGAGGTACAATAAAGGTATTTTGATGAGAATTGCATTCAATCTGCAAAATAATTTTGGGAGCAGGGTCATTTTCAGTATTTTGGTTCCTCCTATCCATGAGTTACAGATATCGTTTCATTTTCTGATATCCTCATTTTTCTCTCTTTAAGAGTACAGTAATTTTCAGTATAAAAACTTCTACTTCTTTTATTAGATTTATTTCTAACTTTTTCATTTTTTAGATGCTATTGTGAAGCACATGGTTTCCTTAATTTGTCACTCAGCTATTTGTTTCTTGTGTACAACAATGCTATTGATTTTTGAATATTAATTTTGCATGGAGCTATACTATTAAATTTTGTCATTAAATCTCAAAACATTTGGTATAATTTTGAGGCTCTTCTATGTAGAGTATCACGTCATTCTTGAATGAAGATAAATTAACTTCTTCCTTTTCTATCCTTATTAATTTTAGTTCTCTCTTGTATAATTGCTCTGGATATTGATTCCAGAAATATATTGAATAGGAGTGGTGATTAGACATCCTTGTCTTATTCCTGATTTTAGAGAAAAAGGTTTCAGACTTCATACATTTAGTATGATTTTGGCTGTTGGTTTGTCATGTTTTTTTTTTTTTTTATCAGATTGAGAAAAAGACTGTCTGTTATGATTTTCTATAGGATTTTTATCATGAATGAATGTTGGACTTTCTCAAAAGCTTTCTCTATATCTGTCTAGATGATCATGAGAATTTGTCTTTGTCTCCGTTGATATGGTCTCTTACAGTTACTGCATTGCATATGTTGAACCATCCCTGCATTCCTGGGATGAATTCCATTCAGTCATGGTGTAAAAGCTTCTTGAATATTTTCTTCATTCTATTTGCTGATACTTTATTGGGATTTTGATCTATTTTCATTTGGGAAATTAGCCTGTCATTCTCTTAAAATGTTGGATCTTTCTCTGGTCTTGGTATCAGGGTCACATTTCTACCAGGAATGAATTAAGGAGCATTGTTTCCCTTTCAATTTCATTAAAGAGTTCAAGGAGTATTGGAATTAAATATTCTCTAAATTTCTTGTAGAATTCAGCCTTGAATCTGTCAGTACCTGCCTTTTTTTGGTTGTTGTTGTTGTTGGTAAGCTTTTAACTACATTTTCAATCTCAGTAGTTGATCTTATGCTATTGAGAATTGTTCTATTTTCTTGATTCAGTTTTGGTAATTCATGCATATCTAGGAATTTGTCCTTTTCTTCAGTGTCTTCCCTCCTATGCAGGTAAAGATTTTTGAAGCAAGTATTGATACTTTTCTGAATTTCTGCAGGATCTTTAGTGAGTTTACACTTTTCATGCCTCAATACATGGATTTATTTTATTTTTTATAAGGTTGGTAAAAGTTTTATCAATTTTATTTGTGTTTTCAAAGAACCAACACTTTGTTTCCTTTATTCTTTGCTTCGTTTTTTAGTCTGCATTTATTTAATTTTTTATCTGATCTTTATAATTTGTGAGTGGGCTTGTCTTGCTCTTCTTTCTCTAGAAGCTTAAGTGCAACATTAGGTTATTTGTGTCCATTCCGTTTCCCTAATATGAGAATTCACCACCTCAAATTTTCCTCTTAAGTATGCTTGCATTGCATCCCATAAATTCCAGTATGTTTTATGTGCATTTTCATTCCGTTGTCAATTTTAATTTAATCTGTGACCAATAGGTTATTAGGAAGGTATTCTTTAATTTCCATTTAGTTATGGTGATTTTGTGGATTTTTGTGACTTGATTTCCAGTTTCATTGTACTATAGTTAAATAATATGCATGGTATGTCAACTCCTTTCCATTTACTTACACATGATCTGTGGGTCACTACATGGCCTATTATAGAACATGTCTCATGTGCAGCTGAGAAGAATGTGTATTTTGATGATGTTAGATGAAATGCTCTGGTAACATTTACTGAGTTCATTTGCTCACATGTTTAATTCAATTCTGATATTTCTTTGTTCTTTTATTGTCTAGATGATGTATCTCTGTGTGACAATAAGGCATTATGTTCTCTTGTTACAATTGTGTAATTGATTATTAGATTTTTCATGTCTATTAATAATTGTTATATATAGTTAGGCGCCCCAATATTTGGTGCGCACATATTTTGACTGTTATTTCTTCTTCTTCAAGTTTACCCCTAACAAATATGTAGTGACATTGATTATCTCTTTTGATCATTATTGGTTTGAAGTTCACATTGTCTGAAAACAGAATAGCTACCGCTGCTGCTTTTTTTTCTTGAATTTTGTTGTCTGGAATATTGTTCTCCACTCTTTGACTTTCAGTCTATGAATTTGTTTTTGGGTTAAATGTAATTCTTGTATACAACATACTGTGAGATTTGTTTTTTTATCATTTCTGCCAGTGTTTTTCTTTTGATTGGTGAATTGAGGCCATTTAAATAGATGGTTATAACAGCTATGTGTTGACTTATCTTTGTCATGCTATTTTCCTGATGTTGGCTCCCTACTTTCTCCCTCTGGTTAATTGCTTGCTCTGTGTGGTTGTTAATTTCAACTGTTTTTCTTGGAATTGTGGTCATTCTTATCTCTGTCTAAAATATCTTTCAATACTCTTTGTAGGTAGGGTTGGTTTTGTGGTCATGAATTTCTTAGGTTGTTCCTTGTCATGGAAGTATCTTATTTCTCCATTAATTCTGAAAAAAATAGTTTTTCCAGATATGTTATTATAGGTTGGAAATTGTCTGATTTAGGGCTTGAAGTACTTAATTATACACTCTTCTTGAATTGAGAGTTTGTTTTGAGAAGGCTGCCAAAATTCTGGAGGTCTGAGGTTGTGTTTTGCTTCTGCTCTAGTCACTTTCTATTTCCAATGATTTTGCTTTGTTTTCTGTGTTGAACCTTTTATTTCAGAAGATTTTATTTTGTTTTTCATATTTTTCCTTTATCACTAGTATCAAGATCTCTCTAGGTAAGGTTTGTTTTTCAGGGATGTCTTCTGTGTGTAAGAAGTTCTTGGGTTGTGACTCTTCCAAGGTCCCACTTTTCCAATTAATTAAGAGTGAGATGTTTTTTTCTGCCAAAAACTCATTATCAAACGTCATATATAATTGTATTCTATTAAGATACAGCAAATGGTGATTAAATCATATGAGGGATCCTTCAGTCTTTCTTCCTTTACTCGCCCCAATGTGCGATCATAGCATTCATCCTTCCATTTACTAGAGGATGTGGCAACCAGATAACATTTCGAAAGCTTCAAGACCACACCTTCACTGAACACTAGATCTGCCAATAACTTGTTCCTATATTTCTTAGTTATGACTATTATTTACACATTAGCTAGTGTAGGGTAATTTACTGCAGCAATGGAAACCATTTGAAACAGGATTGTTACTCTTTTATCTTAGCATTGCATTTTTACTACTTATCAGTACCATCTAATACATTAAGTTGTCGCTTATTCCTACCCTTTCTTCTAATGAAATTTTCCTGCTTTATTAAAAATTTTTGTTTTACCTTTTTTCCAATAAAATACAAAAATAAAAACAAATAACGACACTTCTCTATTTTCTAATTATGGACAATATTCAATTTCTTTGTTGATCCTATAGTTATAAAATGGGAATAACTGAATAATTCAAGCAAGAAGGCTCTGAATATTAAGTCATGTATATCAAATATATAGACTGATGTATTCATGTATATTAAATAATTGTTAAGTGATATTTTTATTTTTATTAGCACAATTGTGACCTAGACAAGAACTCATTAAATGCCCATTACCTATAAATGTATTTTAACAATGTAGGAAACCCCATGGCTAACATCATAAAAACTTCACAAATGGGGTAAATATATAAGTTTTTTCTCTGTTCTCTGGTCAAATACCACAATAAGAGACAATAATCTAAATAAGCATTAAATTAAAGAGATATAAATGGTCACAGAGGCATGAAAAAATGCTCAACATCTTTACTCATATGGAAAACTAATTAAACATGGAGATATAATTTCATTCTCCGAAGATTGATAATTACAAACAGAGTCAGTGAGGATATGATAAAAAAGGGAAATTTAACATACTCTTGGAGTGATAAATCAGTGTAGACATTGTGAGAAGAACATAGTATTTCCTTAGAAAAGTAAAAAATTGAATGAGTACAATATCTAAAATTTCCACCACTGGACACACACCAAATAAACTAAAATGGGTATATCAAAAGATATCTGCACTTTCATGTTCAATGCAGGTTTATTCACAGTAGAGGACGTTACATATTTTCCTGAGTGCTCACTGGTCTTTAAAGAAAATATAGTGTGTATTTAAACAACCCAGCCAATAAAAAAGGAAATCTTTACATTTCAAGAATATGAAGGAACTTTGGGATACTATGCTAAGTGAGATAAACCTGATATAGAGAGACAAATATTACAAGACCTTACTTGTAAGTGTGAGCAGGTTTAGTCCTGTAATTTCTCCCAAAGCCCCATGTGTTCAGAGGTGAGTCTTTCCTTGATTGGTTGGATCATGGAGGGATTCATCCACCGATCAGCTCAGCAGCTAAGTGTGCTGCTGTGAGGTGGATCCGATGGGAAGATATTGGTCATTGAGGACATGACCAAGAAAGATGTATCTCCTCTTTGGTTCTTCCTTTCTCTCTAAGCTTCTCGGCCACTTGGCATGAGCAACTTTCTTCCACTAAGGCTCTTCCACCTTGTCCCCTGATCATGGAGGATCGAGATTTCTAAAACTGTTCGTCAACATAAATCTATTGTCCCTGTAGTTGTGGATATCAGGTATTTTATCTTAGAAACAAGGAAAGTGACTAAGATGATTTGCAATCTCAAACAGTTGAATTTACTCAAGTAGAAAGCAGAAGAGTAGATACCAGCAGGCAGTGGAAAAAGCACTGCTACCATCAATAGATATAAAACAATAGTTAGGAGGGTAACTTCAGTTCTCTTAAAAGTGTGATGACTGGCTGTCGACGAGAAAATACGCATTTCAAAAAGCTAGAAGACATGAGTGAGAATTTTGAATGCTCTTATAAGAGAGAAATGATATATACTTTTGGAGGCGGGCATGCTAATTACTCTTATGTGATCATTAACTATTGTAAATGTGTACTTAAACAATATATTGAACCACAGAATGTAGAGGATTAGCTTTTGTTAGTTTAACATAAAATGAAAACTAAAACAAAACTCTAAAAAATTCTGATAGTAGATATGTTATTATCTAATAAAGCATAGGACCGCAAGCAGGATATCTAATTTAGTGTCTTACATTTCAGAAGACCAGAAGTCCAAAATATAAGTATTAAGTATTGGAAGGTTTGGTTCCTTTTGATGTGCAAAGTTTCCTAAAATCTCTCTCATAGCTTCTGATGGTTCTAGGTGATTCTTTGCATTTCTTATCTCTCTGTGAGGTGTGTGTGTGTGTGTGTGTGTGTGTGTGTGTGTGTGTGTGTGTGTTGTGTGTGTGTGTGTGACACAGTGAGAGACAGAGAGAGACAGAGACAGAGACAGAGAGACAGAAAGAAAGAGAGACTAGGAATCAAACCGCCATTCATGTTCACTCAATTTAAAAATAATATTTTCAGTTATAATCACTTTATTTTAAGAAGGTAGTCTAAATTTTAGTGACATTGTTCTCAACATATTCCCAATTTATTCCAGATGATCATGACATTATACAAATAAGTAGATTCATTTACTCAATTAATGATTTAGATACCAATTCACATGACACTTATGCATCATGACCTAAATCCTAAATGCACATTTATTTATTTATCTATTTTGGATCATTATCTCGGTTAGTTAACAAGTTAGCAATTGAAATTGCGATCCTCTTGCCTCAGCATTCCTCTGTGCTGGGATCAAAATTGTGTGCCAGAGCTCCTGGCTCAGTTTTTACTTATTTCTCACAATTCTAATCTATGGTTCGGTCGTCACACAACAGCCCTTCCTCTCTGTTTCAGTGTCCCTTCTCTTCTCAGTAGTACACGTGTCGTAATGAACTAAGAGCTTTCCCCACATAAGTATGTCATTTCAACTGACATACTACAAAGATTTCATCTCCAAATAATATTCAATGTATAAACACCAGAGTTTGGGACTTGATCATAAGTTTTGGAAAGACAACTCAATCCAAAATGTAGGGAAAAATCTACATGCAGAACCTAAATAAACAGAGAGAAATGTTAGAGAAGCACAGTAGGAAAAGATCAAGGTTAAAACTTGGTTTCATAAGAATAATAAAAGTCTAAGAAGAAGAATATGCCTGTAACAAGCTGATAGAGAAAGGCACAAACACACATATGTATACCTGCACAGAGTAATTGGAGTTGGAAACATTTCCTTTTGCATTTCTTGGAAGATATTAATTTCCTTCCAAACTATTTCTATGTATATATTAATTGGTAATCAAACATTAATTTATATTCAAAATTTGTGTAATGGAAAAAAAGAAAAATGGCATGATGTACTTGAAAAAACACTGATCTAAAATGGACAAGGCAAAAAAATCAAAACCTAGATGTTTAATTTATGAACCGTATGAATTTGGAAGCATCACAGACATTCTAGGAATATACTTTTTCCTATCCGTGAAACAATGTGAAGAGAGACAAAATTACCATGCTGTAATATTTGTTTTAATAAGAGGCAACATAAATGAAAATATCTTACTATTAGGGTTGGAATAAATATAAATTTTATTATTACAGAAAACATACTGTTAATATAACTACTCAAAATTGTTTATATATTGTGTAAATTACTATTCATTATGTTTTCAAAATCTCTATTTTACAGAAATATTGGTAGTAAAATTAATTGCTTTTTGAATCCTGATTGTTAGATCCTGTGTAAAAATTTAGAACACTACGTATTTATTTTTTTCTGGATGATTATATTTATATTTTTTATCCTCCTCCTTCAATTTAGGTTACAAAGAAAGATAATCCTAAAGCATCATTTAAACTAAAAATGGCCACTGCATGTGGAACTATCTTAAAATAAGGGAAGAAAAAATTATCTGACAAAACACAGAGTTGAATTTTATTGTTGGCACAAGATCTCAATCTACTTGCCCAATTGATAGTTTTACGCTTGCAAAATAAATACATCAAGAACACATTTGGAATGTAATTTCCATTGAAATATATAAAAATAAATAAATAACAAAACTCTTTACACTAACACCTATATATGGTTAAGAGATGTTTACAAGCAAGCACATGAAAATGTGCTTCCAAAGTGTGGCTGCAGATGAAGTGTGGGAAGGAAAGGCAAAATACCACAGCAGGAGATAATGCTAAAGTATCATTTAAATTAAAAATAGCCACTGCAAGTGGAACCATCTTAAAATAAGGGAAAAAAAAATCTCTGACAAAATACAGAATTGAATTTTATGGTTGACACAAGATCTCAATTACTTGCCCAAGTGATAGCAGGAGAAAATTTACACTGTGCCAAACAGTGATGGCTGTGCCCATTTCTGTTGCTTGAGGCCACATGACCATAATCAAAGAAGCATTATTATGCTTCTATCTTCTGTTCAGCAGGAGGAACAGTGAATCAGGGGTGGCAGTCACATGGTGAACCATTCACACACTACAGCCTCTCCTTCAATACTTCTTCCTACGCTTCCTCAGTGAAGTTTAGGCTTCTTAGATAATCCATTTGTTGTATTTCACCATGGTCCATGAGAAAATATGAGATATTTATGTTTGCTAAGTCTCCACCACAGCGATCCCAGTGGTCTTTTTGCTTGTGAACCTAAAAGTACTGCCATCACTAGCAACATGATGACAGGAAAAAACTCTAGCACTCTGATGGGTCTTCACATATTTTATTCAACAGATCTCACACCAGGTGACTTTTAATATTCTTCTAAAGTCAAAGTGATCATGCGAGATAAGCGGTTTCTACTGGTTCAGGTCATCCAATCACCACAAATGTGCAACTAAAAAATGGTCACAAAGAATGAATTTCAGAATTGTTTTAGAGATGGTCAGGTAGGATGGAATGAGTGTTTTCAGGGTATTATTGAGCATGTGTCTGTTACTGCAGAAATTTTTAAAAAGCAAATATTTATCACATTTTTAATCAAGGTACATACAATGAAAAGTATTCATAATCCCAAGCCTCTCTTGGAAATTGCCAATGTGGATACAGAAAAAAATGGATGTCTGATTACAGAATAAAAATGTTCTTGCTTTTTAAAAGATATCTTGGCTCTTGGAATATCTACTATTCTCATTTTTCCCTTCTTAAAAAGGGAAAAATATGATTGCCACAATCTTAATTTACTGGTATAGAGTTTATTATACCATATGCTTATTGGTATAGAGTTAGTGGATCCCTGATAGACAATAATGTTAATGATTTTCACCAAGAATAAGAATTTAGCTTAGCAGCAGATATATTGGCACATATATCCTATAATGTAGCTGAGAGTGTACATAATGTCTAAAATGCTGTTACCTTTGGATGACTTCTAAAAACCTGAGGCATCTTTTTTTAATAGTGTAAATCATCTATTATTACCCTGTTTCTTATGTGACAAAAATATTAGAAATCTGTCAACCAAAGACTGAATGTATTTTGAATGAAAACACATGAAGGCATCTGCATAAGATACTACAAAGTCTCAAGCATATCCACCAACTTAGGAAGTTCTATTTCAAGAAGGTGGAAGATTTGTCAGTAGTTTCAAACGAACACCCTTTCTGCTACGTGATGTCAAACATTTTTTATTATTTTGGCACAAACACATTGACTTCACACCAGCTAAGTGTCATCTCAACAACTCAACTGATAAACAAAAACCCAAATAAATCAGGGGTACAGCAGTCTGCTTTGTGTAGACCATAGACACCGCCATGAAGCTCCTATATGCCTGCAGTGTTGGAGGTTCCCACATCTTTCTGAGGAAGATGCACCAAGGAAAAAATCTCAAGGAGACAGGAACGCCCTACTGAAACACTCATTGGCACACATTTCTTTTCTCTGGTAGTGTTTTAGCTCTTTACTTTTTTCCCTGTACTCAAAAATCCTTTTGATCTTTCCAACTCATTCTAAGAAACATTATTTATTGAAATCTTCAAACATATCATATCAGGAAATTATTTAGGGATGCATTTGTGTGTGTGAGTGTGTGTGTGTGTGTGTGTGTGTGTGTGTGTGTGTGTGTGTGTGTGAGAGTGAGTGTGTGTGATGTCTACTCTTACATCTACTGGTAAGGCAGGGAAAGACAAGGAAAATATAGTATATAATGATATTCCAAGAGTGAACAAATGTATCCTGTGGTCAGAGGTAAGACATTTTACCATTTGCTCTGATATTCTACAATCTTCACGTGTAGCTATAGAACAAAAAATTTTTAACTGCTTAGCCAACTAAGAACTTCTAAACTGAAATCCTGATGTTTTCCTTACAACACAGCAATTTTAGGTGTCTAAAATGAGTCAGATCATGGGATTTGAATAAACCACACTGCTCCTTTCCATTCTCTTTTCTATCTTTATTCTTCTCTATCATCTCCTCTATAAAATATACACATATTATTTGGGCACCAAGTAATGTACAAAAGCTGAGTATTTTTACAAGTTCCCCTTCTTGCCAACTATGCATCCTTAGCAGAGGAGGAAAATAAAGGTATGTACTATTGAAATCCACTGGCTAATGAAATTTGAGAAACAGTATTATTAAAGTGAGAGCTTTGGAATCAAAACACATTGCCTTGAACTTTTCTCTGCCACTCACCAGTTATGGACTTTTCTTAGATTCAGTCATAGGGTTGTTCTGAAGATATTATGACATAATTTTGACCTACAATATCTCCACCTTTTTGCTTTCTGTGGACCGTAGAACAAGCCTGAAATTCATTGAAAACAAATAGAAAATAAAAGCATCAAATAAAGTCCTTTCTTGCATTTCCTAGAAAGTTCAAATTCTATTAGGTATATTGAAAAGATTTTGACAGAAAAACCACAAATATTGATGGAGAAGAAATGGATAAGCAAGACTATTTTCATTTTAGATTCAACCAATGTGTACAGTTGATTTTTAATTACTAGTAAGGTTATATTTCTGACTACAATAAATACAGGAGACATTTTTGCAAACTGATAGGCTCTGAAGAAATATTTACAAAATATTCTTTTTATCACTGTAGAAACTATAAGTCTTCTCAAGAAACAAACAAGGAAGAGGTGGATATACATAGCCCTTACTTAAATCATAATTAATACACCAACTGCTATTTTAAAATATCAGGACTTCTTTGGGAATTCTCCAGTCTCATAAGGATTGTCATCCAAATATTTATCCTTTCATGTCTTTGTCATGTAATACAGATATCATTTCAAGTCAAAGAGATTTGGATCTGAACTTCAAACCTTGCACAATCAATTCTATCTAGTCTAACATATTTACAGAGCATAGGTTTCTTAATCTTCAAGTTGAAAATAATGTAACTCAGGAAAGTTGATGTGTTAAACATCTTTAGTTTAGTAGTCATTATATATATATATATATATATATATATATATACATATATATATATATTCTATTTTATTCTCTATATGTTCTATTCTATATTCTATCTTATGTAATTTTCTGAAGCCTAATAAAATAATCAATTAGAAAACTCAGCACATTTTTTAGTATACTTTGATTTCATTTTACAAAATTCTGTGTAGTAAAGCTTGTGTTACCCGTTGTCATTTGCCTTTGCAAGGACTTTGACAAATCACTGTGGCTTTTTTTGTACTATTTCTTTTAATTACTATTTATTTTAATTACAGAAGATAATGGCTAGCACACAATAGCCATTCCACTAAAAATCAGTTCATGTACACTCCACTTTTATTACATTTATTAACGTGTATTTCTAAAAGAAAACTGAGTTGGATGAAATTTCTAGATATGAGATTGCCTCAAGCAATGCCTCAAGCAAGTTATTTAAATTTACTAATCCCATTTTCTCATTAGAATAACAAAAGTAATAAACTGTGTTTTAGGAATTGTTTCCTGTAAATAATTTTGTGATGTAAGACATTTAATAGTACAAAAAGAATTGGAGAAGTCATAAATTCATTAATTATTATTACTGTATCCTATTATTATATCTTTCATTATTGTATCTCTTGTCATGCATATGTTATAGCTGTACCAATGCTTATTTCTATGAAAATCAAAGAAGAAAATTATAAACACATACACATATAAATTATAAAAAAGCAATAAATATTTTTAAAATAGAAACTTGGAATATGTCTTCATCTTCCACTGATATACCTAAGAATGTATTCTACAACTAGTGGTTAGGACAGACACTTTTTTGAGTGACAAGATGTTATATCTGTATAGAGAAATGACTTTCTACCCAAAACCTTTCCAAAATCATAATGACAGTAAAATATAGTAATTTAAAAATACTCCACTCAACTACAATATGAATGGTCCTATTTGCATTCTCTTAAAGTAAAACATAAATTTCCATTGCAATATTTTACAAAGTGTCTCCAAATGACTTCAACAAATTTCTAGCATATTCTGGAAAGCAAACACAAAAGATAAACTATTTATTACATGTGTTTAAGCTTATTCCTTCAAGCAGAAAAATCTAGGGAGTATAGTTCCTGCCTGCAGCATTATTTGCTCAGAATTAAGCAGAAGTGATGCTAAACTACTACGTGTATAACAAGCTAATGTTTGTGAAAATCATTCCAGGCCCTTAATTTGATCTTATTTCAGTTTCTTTTATCTACTCTGGTTTGTTTTTATGAGAATCAGTAGACCAGCTTAACAATTAAACTCTGTGACAATATTTTTTTAAACGTGTTTGTTGACTTCTGTATTCTGTTCTTTACTCTGAGATGATCAATCACAGTGACAAGCAGGGATTTTGTCATCACCCAGGAGCACTTTGTACAATCAATTAAACAAGAACATGAACAACACTATGTACTAAAATATTGGGTTTTCTTTTTAAAGTGAATGTGAGTCATCTAATTGTTCATATAGTCTAACTGTGTATTTTAAGGAAATCTTTCATTTTTACTTCCTATTGATTGTATCTTTTCCCACTCATTTTGAAGGCTAATAATGGCAGTGACTAATTGGCTTTTTTTTTTTTTTTTTTTTTTTTTTTTTTTTTTTTGTCTTTTTGAGACAGGGTCTCACTATGCAGTTCAGGCTGGCTTTGAGCTCACTTTGTAGCCCAGGCTGGTCTCGAACTCGCAAGGATCCTCCTGCCTCAGTCTCCTGAGTGCTGGGTTTACAAGCATGAGCCACAATGCCTGGCTTAATTCACTTTCTTTAAATTGAATTTACAATGAAGACGCTTGGATATACATTGTTTTAGCCTAAAACAATATGTTCTTTGTTTACTTTATTTCTGCAATGGTGAGCTGGATACAAAGAAAAATATAGTTCTCACATTCATTCTAGCCTCTCATTCATTCATTCATTCATTCATTCATTCATTCATTCACTCATCATCCATCCGTCCAAACAGGTATCTTTCCAGAGTTTTCAAACCAGCCTTATGCTACCATGCTTATATATACAAATCTGTGAAACAGATCACATCAAGCACCCTATCTCTTTAATTTTCAAATTGAATTTTCCAGGAATTTTTTCCTCCATGGAGAGGTCAGAATTGGATGGCTAATTTGTGGGTAGTTATTTGAAATTACTGGCAAGTTGAGAAAATTTCAAAATCGATCATAAATGTCCAAGCACCACAATTTGTCTTACATGGTATCATTTCCATGTTTCTATTTAGCCCAATGACATTTAACCCAATCAGTTATTATATTGAAGTCTCCAAAATGTTGACTGTGGACATTTTAAAATTCAGACGTCCAAGGGTTTTTATGTTAGCATGTGCCATCTTGTCTATACTTATTGCTGTACTGCTTGTCCTCTTCTCTGCATTTTTATGTAAATGAATTCTGATCATAATATGTTTATGACTATTAAATGCCATGTGATGGTCTTTGGTGCCATAATAAAGTGCATCCATGCTTTCCAAATTTCTCTGGCAACTGTCTCCCCATTCTCTATCTTCCAATCAGCATCTGCAAATGTAACCACTTACATCTGATCCTGCTGTCTGAGTCAGTTATTCAGATAAAAGGCAGGCAAGATCTAAGTCGTGCTCCATGTGGAAACCTCTTAATACTTCCCCCCAGAATTAACATGGTTCCTCTTAGCAGGAGTGTCTGTTTTGTGTTTCTTCCACTCATTCTTTATCTACTCCCATGTCTCCTCCTGAATTCTTGCAAACTCTGTCTTAAGCAGGAACCAATTATGCAGAATTTAACCAAAGACTTGCAGAGATTCAAACAGTCGTAACATATGTACTGTCATTCTCAACACTGCTGGTACCACTTCAGATTGGAAAGGCTGTGGAGTAAGGAGACCTGCTTTCTAAAAATGTATTTATCATTTCTGTTTGATTTTCTCAGTAAAAATTAAAAATCAGTATTTCAGCAATTTACTTTTTCAAGCTTTAATTATTATAAATGCATTTATGTTTAAAATAATTCACCAGATCTCTAAAAACTTAATTTATGTCCGTTGATCTACTATTCTAGTTTTTTCCATTGGCAAATAGAAGTGTTATAATAGAACAAGTTAAAATTAAAGAATAAAATAAAAATGTGATATTGTTTTTCTATAGAAATATCTAAATTTTCTTGTGTCTACCCTTAGAAATGATGTGGAATCTTAATATAAGCTCTTCAGTTCTGTATTTTATTATTTTTATTCTGCTATTTTTCATTTTCTACTGTCTAGAAAAACATGGGTACAGTTTATTTTACTTTTAGGTGATTTAACACTATTTGTTGTTATTAAAATGGTTAAATGATCTTAGGTTGCGTTTGCTTCAGAAGCAAGATTGGTGAGTATGATTTTTCTGCAGTGAATGCTTAATAGGTTTCTCATGCAGTGATGAAGACTTACCAGTGACCACTTGCACACGCACTGCGAATTTGTACATACTAAGTCATTATCTGATGATAAGATTAAACTTTAGAAAGCTCAGTAACCTGGCAATTGTCTCCCCAGTCTGTCTCCCCAGTCTGTCTTTAAAAAAGTGGACAAAGTTAAAGTAATATACTTCAAATTAAAACTCAAAACCACAGAATCTACCATCAACCAATCAATATATATTACTCTGGAAAATGAATATGCACACAAAAAATATGCACACAAACTTTTTGTTTCCAAAAAATTCTCATTCATAAAATCCAAGTTAAGAACGCCTTTTGTGCATGACAGAAAGCTGAAGGTCACTTAATATTTCCTATGGGTTGGTCCCCAAGTTTCATTGGGAAAGAGAAGAAAAGAAACCAGTTTCAAAGATCTATCCTAAAAATGATTACTGTTTTTGGTCAGGCAATTGGCAAACTTTTTGGGGGGCTGGATTTTAATATTACCCATTTTTGGATCACCTGTGATATGGTCCCTGCTGCAATTACTGCAGTGTGCTATTATTGGAAAAAGTAGCCACAGACAAAAGAAAACAAAAGGGTGTGCCAAATTTAACCTGTAGTGCCTCCCATGGGTATAATTTGCTAATCCCAGGGGAGTGTCTGTAGTATACTATGGCTTTGTAGGAACCTGAATTTTGCAAGTCAGAGGCACAAGAGAAAAAAATCATGATTTTAACTTATTTTCCTCTGTTAAAGTCCGTCAAATATTAATTTTTCATATGGTTTACCAAGAGTAAAGGCTCGAAGGAAATTATGCTACCATTAGCCTGGTTATGGCAACGAGGTTTTTACTCTGGCGATGGCAGAAGGTACCAATGTTTACTTACTTGGGAGGAAAAGAGATCTGAGTGATCCGAGAAATGGGCAGAATGGTGAGCTTCTCCTGTCCCAGCTTTGGGACATTCTGTGTAAGTGCTTGGAAGTGACGAGTTCTGGAAGCAATTAGTCACACAGTTGCAGGGCTCATTGTTACATTTTTGAAAGAAGGATAACATGATGTTCATGTAAAGTATTCCACGGGGAAATGTGGAAACCTTCATAGAAATACTAGGAACTGTACTGCGAAATGGTGTTTCACAGCTGAACTTCAAGAAGGCCAACATGCAGCCAGAAAAGAAAAAAAAAAAAAAAAAGAAAGAAAGAAAGAAAGAAAGAAAAGAAAAGAAAAGAAAAGAAAAGAAAAGAAAAGAAAAGAAAAGAAAAGAAAAAAAAAATAACTGGGGTATAAAGCAGCAGGTTAAAAATAGTAATGACAACACCAAACCATGACTTGCACATCAATAGTTGCTGCATAAGTAAGCTCTAATCTTTAATGATACATTTGTCGTAGTTGCTACATAAGTAAGCTCTAATCTTTAATGATACATTTGTCGTGAAACCACAATAGAAAAAAAAAAAAAAAAAAAAACGGTGTTTTTCATTTTTCCTATCAAAATAAAATCAAGAGTAAGTACTTGGAGGTGAAATAAAAGGGAAGATAAGAATCACTGTTGCAGAAGATTTACACTTGAAAGAATGTGTCATAAACCTATTACATTATAGCAAATTCCTCATGGTTTACATCACGTTAACACCTTGTATCTCTGTTTCTGGGTCTAGTTCTGTGTCTGTCTCCTCTGTCTCTGTCTGTCTCTCTCCCTTTGATTCTGTCTCTGGCTCTGCCTCTCTCTGTCTTTCTCTCTCTCTCTCTCTCTCTCTCTCTCACTCTCTGTCTTTCTCTCTCTGTGTCTCTGTCTCTGTCTCTCACTCTCTGTCTCTCTTTCTTTCTCTGTCTCTCTCTTTCTCTCTCGCCCTTTTTTCTCTCCCCCAAATTTGTAACCACAGAGAAAGGTTTTTGAACTTATTATGGATTTCTCACTATATATAGGCATCACCAAATTTACGAACATTGCCACAGCAGCTTGTATATTATATGAACCTGTAATTAAGATGAGGGACATATTCTTAATGTCTGTCTGGATATTTGTATATATAAAAACATTCTGAATTATTATTTCATGGGGGTCTACATTTTTGACAACATTACAGCTGTTTCCATTTCACCTAAAGAAAAAAAAATGTATCTGTTGTATAATACCAAAGGTGGAACTTAATTGAACCCATCAGATGATGCTGAAGAAACAATGCTATACTTCAGATGACTTAATTGACTGCTGTGTAACCAGACTTGTTCCCTCAGCACCCCGCGGGTTTCTTCCATGGCCTTTACCCTCTTTGAAGTCAGTGGGAGCTCCGAGCTGGAGTCACCCAGAGTCCAGAGGTACACAAGGAGGAGACTGTTTGACTTTCTGCCCTCACAAGGATCGTGGGGTGGATGAATCAGAAAGCGGGAAGAAAAAAGTCCTAACTTTAACCCAAATGCAAAACAAGCATTTCTTTCTTTCTTTTTTGAAGTTCAGTGTTGTTTCCTTTACCCTCTTTTTTTTTAAAAAATGTTGTATTGTTACCTTTGCCCTTCCTGTTTCCAGCAGTGGTTGGAAGTACTTAAAATTCTTCAGAAACTATGTTCTGTTGATATTGCTAACAGGGACAGGAGCAGAAAGTATGACTTATGAACCTCTAGCTCTTTGATGCACTATCACAAAGCTGAGAGTGCAAAGCATCAGTGTATCAGGCTTGCAGGAGGCCTCCGGGGACTGTCAAGACCAGGAGTCCCAATGGAGACTTGTGAAGATGAATGACCAAGCAGACTCTGAGAGTGTGCTTTTGCAGTCATCGTCAACAGAGTTCATCTCCCATGCTTTTGTTAAAGCAGAAATATTTATTGCTTTCATTTAATCGTGTATGATTTTCAACAAATATTGTTTATTAAAAGATTTTCAAACTTCATATGAGATATTTTATAACACCTAACTCTAATGACCTATCACTATGTTCTAATAAACTATGTTTGTTAGACATATAATGACTGCCTTATTAAAATAAAAAGCTAATGCCAATTGAAGACACTTAATTTTATGTTCTTCTTCCACTTTGTCTGGTTGATACCAGCCTCTCATATTTTTCCAGTAAATGCAGAAGGAATTTAATCACTATATATTAACATTTTCTGGGTAGTTTTCTTTTATTGCCTTATTGGATTTATTCTCTCTTTTAATCTTTGACTTTCTTGGACCTACATCAATTCACCTGATGACTTCTCATCATATAAGCCCAAGATATTTTCCACAGTGAAGGGAAATGTTTTGTGCATAGTAAACTAATAGATAGTGTTTAATAGAGGCCCAATTAAAATTGTTATAATTATTTTTCTAAATGGATGCTAATTGAACTTGTCAGATATAAAAGGTTACTGAAAACAGTGTTAGAGAGAGAGAGAGAGAGAGAGAGAGAGAGAGAGAGAGAGAGAGAGAGAGAGAGCAGAAGCCCATCTGCTCTGGCTTGCCCCGATCCTGGGGACACGTGTACAGGACATTCAGTGCTGATATGAGAATGCCCTACTCTTAGAAAACCTTGAAGGAATAAATTCCAAAATGTTAATCAAGAATATTCTATATTGACTACACTATATTGATTTTCATAAAGAGAACCAACAATGCATATATAAGTGTATGTTATTTCCTGTGTAAGTTGTGGTTTGAACTTGGTACAGCAGTTTCTGTTAATATTTATAAAACTAACCATGCTTTTGGCTTTATATTGTTTTAATACAAAATATTACAGGCCATACGAGAATTGTGGTACCTTTCTGAAAACTCTACATGATGAGAAACTTAAAAACCTGCCATAGAAAATTACAAACATTATGGTAACCTGATTTACATCTTTTAATGCTAGTGCTTCATGTTATTCAAAGCATTTTCTTTTTTTACTTCTTTAATCTTTCTCGTACTGCTGTGGGCTACACAAGAATCAAATCATCCAACAATACCATAAGTTAGGTCTTATATTTTATTTATGTAATTTTTTAAAACCTAGGAACACTCAGGCTTAAGAAAGTTATGCAAATTTTCCGGGGTCAAAAGTGTAAATCACAATGAGAACTTGAACTTGAGTAGACTAGCTTCAAGGTTTAATCATAGTAGTACAGCTTACCTAAAGTATTACTTAACTGGAATATAATGATAATTATTACATAATTAATTGGAATTTAACACTCAGTGGAATTATGTCATCCTTATTACAAGCTCAGCCAGTTAGTTGCCGATTTATTTAGCTTTCCTAAATTTTATCCCAATTCCCTTTCTCTTATAATTTAGCATTTCCTTTAAAAACAGTATACTTTAGCTTGTACACATACTATCAGCCTACTTTGTAGCATCTAACTTATTCCTTCCCTAAATATGCAAAATACAGTTGAGGAACCAAATGGTTACTTTTATAGTGTGTATAAACTTGTAGGGGAGGAAACATTTGTTTTGATTTGTTTTATTACGGATTTACCTGTTATTCTGAAAAATTCTTGTAGAAAATCAGTGGATTTTCATTGAGTAATAATGACAGGAAAATGGCAAGTTTACAGAAGGCTTGAGTATCACATTCCTCCTATCAGTTTCTTTGAAAGGGCAGGACTATCTAAACACAGGACATCAGAGGGAGACAGCTTGATTAGTCTTGGAAAAATTTGTGAAGGCTGGTGTCCTAAGAGAGATAACCAGTGATCACACTCATTTATAGTGAATTCAGTCATGCATTTTTATGAGTCTAGGATATATAGCATAGTCTCACCTTGGAATTATGAGGAAAAACTCGAATTTGTTTTATTTTCTTAAAGAATTGTATGGTTCAAAGTCTTTGTTATATTTAAATAAGAATTCCTTTAAACTTATTAAAAAGGCACAAAAGATAAAACGTATTTAAATAGCCTGGCTTCTTGGTCATGTTTTCAGGTCTACTATGTTTTCAAAGTAGGTAATTACATAACATAGACATTTGTATTATAGTAACTCCTTTCAGCAACAGAACAATTATAGACTTAAAAGGAATTCAGACAGAAACCTTCAAATCCCAAACTATTTTTTCTGGTCATTTTATACAAACATAAAAATCAGGACTGACAACACCATTTAGGAGGCACAATTGTATTTTATTAAATCATATTTCTTAATAAGAGCATTACATTAAGTAGAAAATATTTTAATGAATTTTAACTGAATTATTAATATTGAATTTTATAGTTTGCTGGATATACTTGATGAATTGAGAGATTATCCCTTGAGGAAAAATCTCACATTTTTAAATTTTTAAAATGATAGATATTTTAAATTTTCAATTTCATTTTAATATATAAAAGCGTTTAACTTACAACAACAAACATTTTAATTACTATCATTAACATTATTGTATTTGGTATGTTTGTATGATTTTCTTAAGTACTTGAAACAATGTACTATCAATGAGATTTTAAGTATGGAAAAACAGAGAATTTGTCTATTGCATGATTATTTACAAAGAAAGGAGAACACAATTCTTCTATTAGGAAGTCTTTAAAATTTTGAAGTGTACTGAAATTTGTAAATGGAATGGAAAATTATAGAAGTTTCAAAAGTTATCACTTTCATTCTATAGGTTTCTTAATAAAAATTATAAACAAAACAAAAAGCATGAGGTTTTAGGCTGTGCAGTCTGAACAAATTTTATATTGAAATATTAAAGTATTTATGAGTGGAAAAACTACCACCCAACAACACATTGACATTAAGGAGATGTGAAAGCCAAGTGTCTAGGTCAGAGGCACAGCGCCTGCCTGGCAAGTACAAGGGCCTGAGTTCGATTATCTGTACAAAAAAAAAAAAAAAAGATTAAAATAATTCTCTATGAATAAAAGTATTTCCTCTGAAAACCAGCACATTATAGGACAAATTAGAGAGATTAGGGATCTTGATATATAAACATATATGAAATCTTAAAATGTAAGAAGTCACTTCTTAATTAAAGACATCCAATAGAAACTAAGGAAGGCTGAGAGTTTATTATTCTCCTGTCTCTCTGTGAGTGACAATTTCTGAAGTGCCTTATTCTTTGAACAACTAGGATCTGGAACTATAAAGGGAGTCATGATGATACAGTTTAGAAGAAATTTCCACACTTTATTGGGCTAAATCATATCAATCTCTAAGAAATACCATTGTATGTCTTTCTTAATTTTCATGCCACTTCTAAAAACAAATTGATGCATGTAGTTCACGCTGTACTTAACAAGCCCGTGATAATTCTATCCTTAATTTCATTTGTTCAAAAAGTTATGGCATGTATGATTGAAAGGAAGCATGTGCCATATCTTTACACCTCATCAGTGGGCACTCCCCGGGGTAGCAAGGGTGGTCCAGAGGGACTGGTGTGTTGTTGGTCGAACTGCAATAATACATTACCTCCTAAGCCTGCCAGAAAAATGATTGGTCTAGGATATTATGAATGACTGAATAATCCCCTGTCATTTTTAGAAAGGTTCATGGAGGAGGTATTTGAGGGTGATCATAGTCAGTAGCAATGTAGCTCACACAGTCCCAAAAGTATCATAGTCATTCAAATTAGAAAGCCATTTTCTTGAAGTCATTTGATCCACTCTGGAGACGAGCAAATCCTATATACACACCCAGCCATCTCAGAGGCAAAAGTGCTCATTGGTGATTACCTTGTTTTGGCAACCACTGGATATGATGTATTTCATTTTATTTTTCCAAAATGAAACATTTGTGACCAGTTGACACTGTAGAAGTTTGGGTTGAGCAAACTGTATCAAAAGAGAAGTGTTCACTGACAGTTTGACAAACATACAGGCTGCTTTTGCTTCACAAAAGGAGGGGCGAGGGGTGACAGCACCACTCCCAGTGAGACTTGGGGTGTTCCAGGGCCATCCATTCACAGCTTTCACCATGATGAATGAGGTCTTGGCGGATGCCTTGCAGAGAAGGCCAGAAGAGATTCCTCATAGGTCTGCCCTTTTCCCCTCAGATTGGGCGAGGCAGATGATTACAGAAAGAAGGATCTGGACAGTTTAATGAAACCCATCTGCTCTAAACCTTAATAGAAAGTCCTTCAGAGGCACTAGGAAAAAAATCAATTTAATGTTGAGAAGGCATGTCCATATGTATGTGTGGTTGTATAGCAAAATATTTATTTGTATTTTCTAAAGATTTCCCAAAACCCTCCCATGTTATTTCAAATGGATGAGTACATTACTGTATTTGCGTATAACATGAAATTCTAACTACATAGTTTTGACATCAGTAGAGGCTTGTGTTGATTGAACGTAAGGAAGCTGAACCAATGCAGATCCTAAGGTTTTTAAACTGTTGCTTTTTTTGAAAAGCAAGGAGAATTTTAGGCAAAAGATAATTTAGTAAAAAGGTATAAATATCCTGATGGCATGAAGATTAAAATCTTTGTTTTGTTTTTTTGTTGTTGTTTGTTTGGTACCAGGGATCAAACTCACAACCTTGTACTTGCCAGGCAGACACTTACACTGCTGAGTTAAACCCCAGCCTTAGGACTGAAATCTTAAAGAATGCGACTCAGTTCTCACAATGGCAGCTAAAAGCTGGAAAAGAAGTGGCAAAATAATTCATTCAACCTGTTTTCTTCAAAAATTGTAGATGACCGTTGATAGGGATTTTACTTGGCACACATTTTAGATATTTTTATTCCATCAGCCACATTTTGAGTTGAATCAAGCTTTTATAAACTTCAATTAAAAACATTTTCACATATACCTAGTATTTAGTACTATTTATAGTCTACTTTAAAATACAGAAAATATGCATTTATTAAACACATAGATCTACCCAGAAATACTAAAATGTGGAGAAATATCAGAGAAATTTAAAAAAGAGGAAAAGCATCAATTTTATTGTCCTCTTTCATGTTGAAACTGAGCATTTGATGCTGTTCACGTTTCCTAAATAGTTAACAATTATGCCCAGTTGCCACAAGGCACCCTAAATTATCCAGAAGCATGAACGGCTGATATATTGGAAATAAACTTTAACGTTGAAGACTATCTCCTAAACATCCATTTCACTAGATTTACTTTACTGAACATATTCCTCACATAATAAAAGTGTTTCCTGAAAAATACGTAGCTCCATAGAAATCAGAGCAAACAATTTCAAATTATTATGAAGAAAAACTAGGAGTCTAGTTTGGTGATTAATTCAAGCAAAAATTTTTACAGTTCTTTTCTATGATTTTTATTGAACATTTTACTTTTTTCTTCTGAAAAATGTATTGGTGTGTTTCTAATGTACACTATGATAGCATTCATCCTAGAGTGTTTGAAACTGTACATATGCACCTTCTTAGTTTTTTTCTCATTCCTCTACCATCCATCCAACCCCTCTTGCAGCCTTATTTACAAAAGATTTGTTTCTGTTTTTCCTTCTGTTTTCCTTCTGCTTTATTACTTTATTCCTCCCTCTGCCTTGTTCCACTTCTTATTTGAACATTTTATTTCCTAATATCTGTTATACATTTTAGTCCTTATTTATAATTTTGTTTCTCACACCTAAGAAACAATGTGATATTTAAACATACAGATCTGATTGATTTCACTTAAGAATACAGCCTCAAGTTACCTACATTGGAATCATCAAGTTTATCCTTCTTTATAGCAGAGTAGTACTCCACTGTATAAAAAGAAACCACATATTTATCCATTCGTTAGTTGATCAACATTTGGATTTTTTCCAAGATTTATCTACTAGAAACTGTGTCCTCAAAAACATGAGTGTTCATTGATGTAACACATGGCTAAGAATAGTGAGAGTTCTATCTATTCCAACAACCAATTTCAGTGTTTTCTCCTGAAGGAAATCAATAACTGTCTCTCGTTTTGTTTTCTTTTGGAAACTGCATCTGAACACAAGCCAACTATAATGAAAGAATCACTTTTATGGAATCCTGAACCCTCCAACCCTGCCCTTACAATAACACTAAAGAAGAAACTAAACACAAGAAAATATGACTCCTCCTGGTCTAGTGGTGGACTGTTTGCCCAATATGAACAAGTTCTTAGGTCAATCTCCAAAGCTGAAAAACAACAATAACAACGAAAACAAAAACAGTGAATACTCAGGAATGCCGTGCGGATCATCTCATCTGCACATCCACCTCCTTCTCTTTGGCACCAACTGATTTGCAAAGAGAAGCTAGTGGCTAACCTCTAGTTTTGACAGTATTGCTTATTAGGAACTTTATTTTCTTCCATGTTGCATCAGAATGCAAAGCTGAATGTTTTTACAGCTTTAAAATCAGCAGAGCCTACCATCTCCTATACATCCAGTTAGAAATACAGGACTGCATAAATCATTTGTTTTGAGGTCAAATTGTTCTGTTCTTCTTCAGCTCTGAGCAGCAGCATCTCAATATACAAGCAATGGATAAGGGGAAAACGAGGGAATGAAACTCATAAACCTCACAACCTACAAGGAAGTTGCCTGTTTTATTTTACAGACTGTGTTACTGGCTGCCTCTAAAATAGTCCACAAGCCAGTTTGATGACTTCTTGAAATACACTAAGTTCGTCATTGGCCTTATATATTTTGCCCTTCACGAGGAAGGAAAATGGTGTTTTCATTTTTGTTTTGTGGTAGAAGATGTATTTTCAGCAAAAATGCGCCCACATTTGCTACCTAAGTATCCATTTGAAAACATTCTGGCAAATGGTCACGTCACAAATATGTGTCCTACAGTGGCAGCCATCCAGTGCTTTTCTCCACTTGCTTTTATTTCTTGTTTTGGGTGTTTGATGCTGAACCAGGCTCAGCAGCCACAGTTACTTAATGGAAGTGAATAGAATTTCAGACTGAAAATTTTCATCATTGGATGTGTTTTGGGAGTCTGCACAGAGCCTTTCTCCCTCTAATCTCCTACTGATTTTCAATGCAAATACCTCTAGCCTTGCTCCTGGCCACAGGATTTAGTTATGCACTTGACTGAAAACCATGTTAGTGCAAATTCATAGAGTAAACTAGCATGCAAATCCCCAGGGCTTCCGCAAGTTATAATTCAGTCACATTATTAGCTAAACAAGATAGCAATTATACAAGAAATCAGCTGAAAAGTTATTTTTAATTTAAAATTTGTGCATCTTTACAGCAGAGAAAATGAAAACCTGCCTGTGCGTTCTTGTAAAACTTTGCTGGTAAAAAACTAAAGCCATATGGTACATTATAACAGCCATGTTCTACTATGAATTATACACATGCACGCACACACACACACACACACACACACACACACACACACACACACACAGAGACACACACACATAGAGACACACACACACACATACACACACACTCACAGTAACTGCTTTCAGAAAAGTATAGCGGCTTTTAAAGAACTTAATTTGTCATATTTTTTTCCAGCAATCATTACTAACCTTTCAGGGACCAACTTAATTGACACCCATTAAAAATTTGATATTTGAAGGTAATCAGCCTCGATCAATTTTCTTCTCATTGTGAACTCATGGTTCACAGTTTCTCTTCTGGTTCACTGCTGGGTGGGTTTGCGAAGGTACCATTAGCTGAGATGGACAAAGAAAGGTACCTCTCACTTTTATACAAGTTCAAGCATTCATTCTGTGTTTAGAGAAAGCCAGCTCTAGGTTTTTACTAAGTAGCCCTAGGTAGATTATTTACTTAAGAGAGATTTAAATCTTCCTGTAATTTCCTGTTTCTAGGAATACAGCGCCTACCTGTACAAAGTAATCTGCTTTCTTTTCGAGTCACAGTTAGATGATATATGCTTATTTTGCAGTATTTTTGAAAACTAATAAAAAAGCCACATGTTTAGAATGGATATGGGAGGTTTGTGATTGCATGTAGGAATAGCTGTTGTTGGCAAATGCAATAGCATGCTTGCAAATTCAGGGTCTGCCTGGTCTGAATAAGAATTCAGAGTTTCCTCTAACCTATTTATCGAATTGGGCAAGTTACAAAGCTGCTTTTAGAACACTAAATAATGTCTAATCATTTGATTTTTAAAATGTGGTTCATCACCCAGCTGAACGTTCATCCCTCAGAAATCTTTTAGCGAGTCTAATATACATGAATGTTAATAAGTGGCAGTCACCAGGGTGTCACACAAGAGGTCCTCTGTTTTTGAATATTTGTTCTCTCCTCAGTGCTGCTGTAGCTCATGAAAAGCAGCTACCATTGCTCTCTTCATGGAAAAAAAAGACTTAAATTCTAGAAGTGTACATTTAGAAAGTGTACCCTGAAAGTCTTTGAATGAGGGTTTATGGTCATAAAAATCATGTTGGCTAAATGGACAGAGGAGATATATTTTTGCTCTTAAATTTTTTTTTTCCTTAACTTTGCTTAGAGCAATATCTCATCATTTCTTTTTCTCAACATTTAATTTTAAACCCAAATATCTTACCGAATCTTATATTTCTGAATATATGCTAGATTCCCTTTGGCTAATACATTCTCTTTTTCCTGCTCAACATCAAGTTCTGGACTTTCAAACAATTACATGTCTGGCTCTAACTCAGTAGACATAAATTCCTGACTTTGTTCCTCAGTGGGATTTTTCAAAAACGGTACTTAGCCTGGTAGGAGAGATGTTGCTCTTCACAAATCAAGACAGCAACTATCTGCTGTAGCTCCTAGTGCTGTGAAAGGTCAAGCTCCCTCTTTGGACATGTTGTATTACAGTAATTACTTTCTCTTCCTTCTCCTCCCTAAGTACTAGTCTTAGTCTGCAATGAGTTCTGACCTCCCCACCTGAGACAGCTGGTTTCTGAGTTACTGTAGAGAGAGGAATAACACAGCCACAGGAAACCCTGACACAGGGAAACCTAGGGGGACTGAATGTTTTGAACAAGAAAATAAAACAAAGAATTGCAAACCATTTCTCATTCAACAACTCTTGATTCTTGGGTATAGTAGTCAGCATTAGAGCATGAAAGATCCTAGTAAGCAGACCACAGAATAAGCACTTGAGAGATATTTTAACATTAACATTATCAGTAACTGATATTTATAGAGTGCCTTCCTTTGCTGGTGATTGTACATCGCGTTTGGAGGAGCATTATTCATTCACATAAATGGTTCTGCTTACCTTTAAAGACAACTCTGGCCTTATGATGTTTCACAGTGCAAATTGCTGTAACAGCTCCCCCTAAATTTATAAAAATCATGCAAGTCATTATTTTTTACAAATTCTTTGCCCATGACCTTTTCATTTTGTACCCTATTTATCTATTGTACCAAAGACCTACTGATTCCTCAGTGCACCACTGAGCATTTCTTTGCTGCCATACTTTGAACTGAAATCTCTGCCATTCCATCCTCCTGGAAGAGTCTCTTTCTAATTTGATCATTGTTCACAGTTCTTCTTGTGACCTTCACCTGAGACCAAACTAAGGAACTCAAAATACCAGCAAATGATTTTCATGAGCAATTTCATTGCACTATATTTTATGTTTGCCTCAATATTCCTGTTTGTGTGTGTGTCTATTACCACACGATATGGTGATCTCAGTAGCAAAGACTCTGCTTTTTTTTTGGATTGTGTATTACCAGCATCTACTACACTGTAGGATACATAGTGTCCGCTTTGTTTTGAACAAAGTTAGAGAGGAAAAATGCTATATATACCTTTTGTTTTCAAATAAATGAATGAAGGCAGAGGGGTCATAAATTGCTTCCATCTATAATTGAAAGCAGAACAAAATTAAATGTCATAGCTATGTGTATTGCTTGTTTTTAAATCAGTTCTGAAATATGTGTAAAATCAGCAAAGAATATGCAGAAGGGAGACATAAAGGCAGCCATATCTGCATGTCCCAAGTGCTGAAATTGTATCACTTGCTTACAGTCACCCCTGAAGTGAACACAGCCAATTTTCCAGCCTTTCAAACCAAATGTCATGTCAGGAAAACAGTTTTTATTAGTAGAAAACTTCTATGTTTCCCAGGGCAATTTGTAAATATTATCTTATCAAGTCTACTAAGATAGACAGGCCAAAAGCTTTACATTTATGTTCCAAATAACCAAGGCCAAGGTGAGTGTGTCTGTGTGTGTGTGTGTGTGTGTGTGTGTATGAGTGTGTATTTTGAATGAAAATCAGCTCTCTCTCTGCTAGCTTCACTCAGTCTTACTCTCAGCTGGAGTTCAGTCAGTAAAAGTCACCACAGTCAATGGAGCAGCGATTTGGAGCAATCACTTAAATGGCTCTCCTATCCGCTGTCACCTGCTGGGTTCATTTTGTCTCTAGCAATCCTGAAGACTTGTCAGCAGCTAAGTTCTCTCCTGACTCCCTCTAAAGCTCCGAGTCAGTCTATCTCTTCTTCTTCCAGAGCTTTCTACAGTGTTTCCTGTCTCCAGGTTGGGAGAAACTAAAAGGCATAAAGTATGTACTTTACTCTCAGAAGATTCACCTCTCACTGGAAGTCAAATGCTGTTCCCTGCTCCAGACTTTCCTCGCTCATTCATGATAATAACGAGTCAGTATAAAATCTATAGCAGGGATGCAGGGGTCAGTATGGTCTGTACTGACTGTGAGGTGCTGCAAAGGGCCACTTTCTCTGCATTCCTAAACTTATCGTCACAAGCTCTATTTCTTACTTCATCCAACCTCATTTCTTGTTGCCCCATCGAGGGACCCTAACTATGTTGTTGGTTTCACTTTTTCTTACATACCTAAATTCTGTTAATGCTTCAACTCACGTTTTTCCTTTGGCTTAGATTATTCTCTATGGTTTACTTTCCCACACGCTCAAAATTTATCCATCTCTTATGATCCATCTCTGTGTCCTCCAAAATAAATCCCCTTCTTGGTGATTAATTTTTATCCCTCAAGTCCTAGTAAATACTACAAAGGTTAGCATATAATTACATATTGATTATACAGTTTTCCATTTCTTCTGTGTATGCACTTCTTATTTCCCCAAGGATGATCTAAGTTTATGGACTTTTGCAAATATCATACCTTAAATTAGTTTATATCCTCTGAAGGCCAAACAATGATAAGGACTCAATAAATGTTTCTTTTTTAGAATTTGAGATTTATGGATATTAATTTATTTCTTCTTAGTATCAAACATGTAGACATACTTACTTGCTTCTCATACATTTCTCCATCCTTGGGGTTCTTGCTCCTCACTCTCAAATATACAAACCACTCTCCCTTCTTCAAGACCCAGGAGGAAGGAATAATACTCCAGAGTATTTTGAGAATTAGTTGGTTTTGCTTTCGTGCTAGGCTAACACTTGAGCATGCTATATTTTAGCAACACTCATATTTTCTTGTAACTTTATGACTTATGAAATTGTTAAACTTACTACCATCAGTAATTGACCTAAAAACAATCCCTGCAAAGTATCACCATACTAAACTTTGCCTTATTTAGTGAAACTGGTTGGTCTGTTCTCTCTTTCCTGTATTTAATGTGATATCTTGCATGAAGCAATACCAGTCTATGCAAAAGATGAAGTGTTACGCTAGGTGCTGAAGACTTTCTTGTAAATAGGATTTTAAGGGCCACATTTAGTTAGTCTAATACTTTTTGCTGCACAGCAAGCTAAGCTTTGGAGGTTAATCTTGATTTTCATGTTTTTATTTGTGTGTGTGTGTGTGTGTGTGTGTGTGTGTGTGTGTGTGTGTGTTGAACTGATGACCTCGCACTTCTCAGGCAAACACCTGAGCCACTGAGCTAAATCCTCAGCTTTGATTTTCAATTTGATGGGATTAGAAGACTCCTGAAGCAGTGGTTGGACTGTAACTGTAGTAATGTCATCAGTGGGTACGTCAATGAGTAGTTCATGTGTGAATGGTCTCTTAGGAGGCAAGGCCTGGGTAGCTGGCCATTAGGATACCACCCCTCGGAGTGTATGTTGTCCATTTCCCCTTTGTCTTCAGCTTTTACTGTTCTCTCTGCTTATTGGCTGCCACAACAAACAACTGTGCTCCATCACATCCTCCTGACAAGATAGTCCTGTCTTGAAGACAGCCAACCATAAGCTTTTAAAATCGTGAACCAAAATAAACCTATTCTCCTCCATTTTATGGATGTAACATTGTGTCCCAGCTACAGGTAAGGTGATCAATATAAAAAGTTCACTGAAAGCACAGATTTTAATAGCCAGCTGCATGTGTATGTGATTTTCAACTTGTATTTCAAAACAGCTCACCAAAATTAAATGGCTAAAACTTTCTTTTTAATTACTTCTCTTCATCTTACCCCCTGTAGACCACACTTCCAGCATGAAGGTTGGTGTTTTTTCTTGCCCTCTACATTCATCTATTAGAACAAAAATTTTGTCTTTTCTTAAAGTATATCTTACATGTTCTGTCATCACTGCCTCCACTTCCACATGAGCACAAGGTGTTCTCACTTTTCCCAGATTCCATTCTATATATACACCAACAAATTATTCTGCAGTTTACTTCATATATATATATATATATATATATATATATATATATATATAATTTTATTTTTTGAGATGGGGTCTCGCTATGCAGTTCAGGCTGGCCTTGAGCTCACTTTGTAGCCCAGGCTGGTCTCGAACTCACAACGATCCGCCCACCTCAGCCTCCCGAGTGCTGGGATTACAAGCGTGAGCCCCCGTGTCCGACATCCACAATATTTTTAAAGTAGATCAGTAGGGTTATTTGTGGAAAAATAAACTTAAAAACTGAATTGCAAAAAGGCCCTCCTTTCTCACCCCACATCATTAAGCCTGCATCTTGCACTTCACTCTCTACTTCTCAAATTATTCATTCTGCTTCATTTTCACTTATTTTATTGTAAAAATTTTAAGGAGGCAAATTCACTTCTGATTTACAGCAGACATGTCCATCTCACTTCCTGCAGGACAATTGCAAGCCTGGAGAGGTAGTAATGAGGGTCGACAAGATGGCAAACATAAAATACTGTGTGATTTTTGGAGATTTGTCTTTCGGTGACTTGATCGTATGATGCTCCAGTGGGAACTGTGTGGTAAGAAGCAGTCCACGACAGCTCTAACACCTCTGGAGATAGAAACCCAGGTGTATCAGAGATTACAGACACCGCAGCAACTTGCAAACTAAAATGCAGTGATTTCTAATAACAGTATTTAAACTTGCAATACTAGTGAACAACCATTTTCAAGGATGAAACACAAGAAAAGAAAATTAGATGAAAATTTCTGGCAAGCATTTCAAGAAATGGCTAAAAATTCCAACCTCTTCCATTTTAGCAGACATGGTTATACTAGTTTCACAAAAATACAAGATCAAATATCTCATTGCTTTGTGATTATGATATGATAGTTCTTAGTTTTATAGAAACACTTTATAGTTTCTACAGTAGAAGTTTTGGTCCATGTATGCATAAATTGTACTATATATTTTATGTGAAGCTTAAGATAATTCCTATTCATTCAATGTAGACAGTTGGCCTATATTTTAGTCTTTACATTGTGCTTTACGTACTCTAATTGAAATGTCACTTCGTATTAATACTTTTTCACTGCTTGTAATTTAAATCCAAATCTCAAGGACTGAGTCAGTTCTTCCCTTCTCCCACAAGTACAACTCGTTGCAGATTTCTTTGCACATGTTTTTTTCCCATTGTCTCTCCTTTCTCTGTAATACTTAGGCTTCATGAGGCCAGAGAGATCATTCTCTTTTATTTATCAGTCTCTTCAATATCTAAAATAGTATTTAGATTCCGGCTCCTTCTAAATATATAATTTTTTGTAAATATACATTTATAGAATGGGATTAAAAAAGTAGTCAAAGAAAATCACCCTATCAATGACTGATCTACAAATTCTCAAAGTGTTCCCAGATTACCAGCATGTGCTATAAAGACACAAAGAAAGACATTAAGAAAGAATTTCTCTGAAAGATATTAAGAAAGAATTTCTGTTTTAAAACAAGACTTAGCGAAAATCATAGTTCAAAGGAGGGAAGCACTTCTATATGGCAGAAAGTATTGTTCCTTGAAATCTGCATGCCAGTAATTTCAGGTTATGCTTGTGGCTCCCTATATTGTCTCCATATTTCTGGTCCATTTCAGATTCTTGCACACCTTTTCCATTGCTACTTGAAAGCCTTCTACTATTAACACCACCCGAGAAGAGTCTCATATTCTTCTACGTTGGTCACTCTCTGGTTTTTCTGATTACTCTCTCAACTCTCAGTTGCAGCACTGGCTGAGATACTCTGTGTTTGGAAGAAAACGTTGGCCAAATAATTGATTGTCCTCTTTCATCAGCTTGAAACTTTCTTGAACATTTCATGCAGCTTCAGGAAGTCCTTGTCCCTACTAGCAATGTCCTGCAGGCCCTTGACATTTTGAAAATATTCAAAAGGATCATAGCCTGCCTAGTCTGTCTACTCATAAAGGGAGCTAAACTAGATACCAATGAAATGTGTGCCTTCATGTTTTCTTGTTTTTTATTCCTCTATTGATTGGAATTTGAATTTGACCCATGTAATTGTTTTATAGTAAATGTTTTTAGAATAATACTATTGTTTATCTACATAGAAGAGCATTTCTTTAAATGTAAATGAGTTATGTAAGACGATGATAATCCTCAGTAAATCACATCTATCATCCTCATCACTACGAATTTAAGCACAATTTACAAAGCAAAAATGTTATTATTTTGAGATACAGTTTTACAAATTCTATGTAAACACATTGAATTTATAAAGTTTACATATTTTTTTTTATTTTTTTCCTAGACTTGTATCTATACAGCACTACAACACTTCTGTTGGAAACAGAGTATTCTGTCAGTCAAGAAATGTCTTGTTTATAGGATGTCAAACATTTGATTTAATTGCTTGATAAGTGAAGTTATACATACATAGCCCATGTGCACATTGAAAGCATAACTTTTTTTCTTACAGAAGAGAAACACAGAGGGGATAAAAAGTGGTACCTAGCATATGCTAGCAATTTTCCTTTGATCTTTTCAAAAGTAAGATATATGCTAAAAATGTGTTCAAGATCAGTTAATACAGCAAATTCCCTTTCTTCTGTTTGCGAATATGGACTATATTTTATGTCCTCAATTTGGTAACGTTAAAACACATTAACTTCCTCAATAAAATCTTTGTTCTCCACAGGAAAACAACATCCCAAAATAGATGGTGGTATCAATAATAATGCTGATTACTTTTGATTAATGCAGAAAATTCATAACATACTCCTTTGGGTAAATTACATGCTTCAAGCCTATACCTTGAAATTTCAACATGTCAAATAGCAGTGAATCAGCTTTCAAGTATCTAGAGATTAGTTTTAGAAAAACTGTATTAAAGAATTTGGGAAAATGCAAATTTATTTCAGCAATGGAAACAAAATAAATCCAAGGGAGGTGAGGTAAGTAATTAGAAACAGAAAATATAAGGACCCTCCAAATGTAATGAATTTTAAATACAATACAAAAATTTCCATATAAATTGATTTCAAAGAATATTAAAGAAGTTTCCAAAAAATTCCTTACTTATTCATTTTAAGAAGCAGCCATTAAGTCAGTGTTTAAAGACTAAAACTAACCCTCTTATTTCCATCTGGGGAGATGTAACTGTTCACCCTTCCCAGCTGGATCTCAGGTATTGTCTCCTCTAAGAAGATAGGATGGCTTTACACTAAGCCTGCAGGGCATAATGCTACAGTCACACAAGATTTCTTAAAGCCAAACTATAGCTTATTCTGACTTCCATGCTTTACCTTCTCCTCATTCTGCATGTCTCCTAGAATCTTGCATGCCAAGGAACCAGGAACCTACTATTTCAAAAGATGTATTAATTTGTTAACCAGAAGAGAGTCGCTTTTCTTTTTAAACCAACAAGGAACAAATTGTGCTTGCTGGTTTCAAAGGAGCATGGCTCCTTTGACCAGCATGGCTAACTAAGAACTGAAGTGTCCCTCCTACAATCTTGGGGAACCCCTGAGGGAACCCCTGAGTGCTCAACTACACCTGGACACTGATGCTCTCTGCGTCACATGGCTCTGTGGGCCTCAGAGGAGGATTGCAGGGAGGGTTTTGCAGAGAAGCTTTGTGTGTCTCTTTGTGGAATTAGGGGCAGGGTGCTGGCAGGGCCTAGTATTGTGGCCCAGTCACAGAAAGACAAGAATGGTTGAGGGTAAGAATAACTGAAACATCATTTGCTAGGAAAGCAGGCAGAGAGCTGTGGCCTTCTAGACTGAAGGATACTGAAATGTCATTGTTTTCTTTAGAGTAGGTTTTCTATCAACTCAATCCCACCAGGCACTGCACAATTAGCCCATTTCAGAAGCACCTACTCTTCTCTTCCTTTCCAGATCTCATTCATTTCCTTCTATGCATTACCCCTATTCTTTACTAAATAATCAACATTATTTCCATGATCACAATAAATGTGAAAGTTGTGTGAAGAAGAACCTATTCATAATAAAACAAAAATAACATAGCAACAAAGAAAACCAAAGTAACTCTTAACATAAATTGTTATTCTTCTTTCCAAAAGGAAAAGTAGCCTCTAACTTTGGAAATAACTTGATCTGGTGTCTCATGAGGGAAGGAAAGAGAAGTTTACATTTTATTCAGGGAAAAGTTGTGCTTTTCATGACTATAAACTGGTGATCTCTTCTGCAGCTAAGGATAAAGCAAGCAAACAAAACCAAGGAAATGCATTCCCTCCCCTTAGTGGTTTCTAAAAACAGTCAAACAAAAAATAGAGTTTTCATATACTACTGTATCTGTATGGAGAATTAAGAATCCTGAGCTGCTTTTTAAACAAATCTTTTATACAAAGTGTCTAGTAGTGAACATTATTCATGATAATTATCAACTATATTATCCAAAATATTTTAATGTTTTATATCCTATTGAAAATTCCAGTTGTGTCTATTAGTTACACTCACCTGTAACCCAAATTGTCTTCATTTGTTTTTGTTTCTTGGTGCTTGTGATAAGTTGTCAACATCTTTGCTTCACAGTTCATAAATAATTAAGGAGCTGGGTGGGTACAGTGTAAGGAGAGGGGAAGTGAGAAAGAATTCAAACGTGCTGTCTACACAACCCAACTCACTGCAATGAATATGATCATTACATACTGTTAAACAGGTATTAATAAAAAAATTAAAAATTGCCCACAGAGGTAAAGCTAATAATACTAAAACACTTACATTGTGTTATCAAATGCTAAAACCTGTTATAAAAATATAGAAGACTAAGAAAATGTCTGATATTGATAAAAATCTCCATGATATGCTGTCTTCTCAGTATATTTTGTTTACCGCACACAAGAATCTCTAAATATAAGCCTAACACTTACTGAAATATTTGACTTACGATTTTATATGCATTAAGATGTCTAGCAAGAGAGTTATCATTAATGAGACAGATCTAAGAGATATTTTCAGGGAAAATAACATGTAAAATAAGGCATGCTGCCTTGAAAGACTTGAACAATTTCTCTATAAAATAAGAGCACTGTCTTAGATGATTCCTGAATTTCTTTCCAATTCTGGGGATCAGTGGCAATTAGATTTCTTTTCATATTATTTTCTACAGACAATGGACATCTTTAATTCTCGATGGTATCAACTAAATCCTCTAGAGAAAGAACACTGTGTCTACACTGATTTTCCATTGAAATGCAATATGTGGAGACTTCCGGGAGAACATGGCAGATAGTTAACAGCAACTACCGGAGGCTCTCTGAAAGGCTCGGCTCAGAAATCAGGAATGATGCGGACTAAGGAGACATGAGCTGGTAGAGAAATGCTCTGCTGACTCAGGAAAGAACTGGGCTGAGAGAAACCAACTTGGAATGCAGTCCTGGCACTAAAATAGGAACAGAAAAGTCTCGGTGTGGAGGCTGGACCCCGCGCCATTGGAAACCCCGGTTTGGATTTCCCGCTGCTCAGCGGCTGACTGCCTCCACAGCGGCTCGGCAAGGAGAGACGCGCAGAAGCTCTGGGAACGGGAGTCTGCGAACGGAGTCGAAAACAGGACAGACAAGGAGGCGTACACTGACTGGTGACGAGGTGAGTGAGAGAAACTGACTCTCCACCACAGTTTGACTCCAGTAGAGGGCTTTCTGGGCTCGGGCAGTCCTGTAAGAGCAGAGCGCGGTGGCGACTCCAGCCACACATCCCCCTCTCAGATGGGATTGGTGAAAAGTGCCTGGCCTGTGTGACACTGCTGGCGGACTCGGTAGGCTGGCCTAACCCAGATCCCAGAGCCTGACGGTGACCCGGAGGGGTGACTCCCGCGTAGGCTGCCTAGTCCGTAACTCCCTGGTGTGCAGCGGTGGGCGGGAACACCTAGCCAGCGCAATTTGATCAGGCTGTGGCTGACAGGCAGGGAAGCTGGGCCTCCTATGTAAGCTTGCATTTTATAAGGAACGGAGAAAATGGGGAAGGGAAGCAACAAGAAAGGCTCCTCGGCCCCCAATTCTGAGAAACAGGCAGTAGTGGACACCGCACCAATAGATATTAAGCGCCATATAGAGAGCCTCATAGACCAATTCAGGAATGAAGTTATCAATGACCTGAAGCTAGAAGTATGCAGAATAGTTAGAGAAATGCTAAGCACCACCCAGGAAAAAACAGGTGGTGGAATGGAAGAACAGAAAAAGAGGGGAGAATTGTTTGATGGAGAAAACAGAGAAAGCATAGAGTACGTGAAGCAGGTTCAAAGGGACTATCAAGAAATTAAGAAGTCTATCCAAGACTGGCATAACAGCTTGAAAGAAACTAAGGACAGACTATCTGAGCTGGAGGGCAGACTTGTGATATGGGAGAATGAAATGAAAAACTTTTTAAAAATAACAAAGAAACAAACAGCAATAATACAAAGACAAGAAGATGATAAGAGGAGCCATAACTTAAGGATTAAGAACATAAAAGAAGAAGTAGGGACACTACAAGTGAACTACAAAAGCTACTCACAGAAATAATCCAGGAGAATTTTCCTAATTTAGCAAAAGGTAAAGATACTCAGATGTACGAGGCATACAGGACCCCAGCTACCTACAACCCTAACAGAGAAACACCCAGGCATATAATAATAAAAATTCCAGAAATTCAATACAAGAACAGAATATTAAAAGCTGTAAGAGACAAGAAACAGTCCACTTACAAGGGAACACCCATCAGAATTACAGCAGATTTCTCTGCACAAACCATCAAATCACGAAGAGCATGGGGGGAAATAATTCAAGCTTTGAAAGATAATAATCTCCAGCCAAGATTGAGATATCCTGCACAACTGTCCCTGGAAATTGATGGAAAAACAAGGTGCTTTCAGGATAAAGAGGAACTGGGGGAATTTTCAACCACCAATTCAACCCTACAGAAAGTATTGCAGGATATTCTAAAAAAAGAAAAATACAAAGAACCCAGAAATGGTGGCGGGGAGGCCACAACGAATGGAGCAGAGAACAAATTGAAGAAGACAAACTGACAGCTACTGACAGAAAAAGAGCTCAACAGAAATGAGACAGAGAAGATTGGATGATAGGAACAGCTATTATAGAGAAAATGACATCTTAATAGGTAATACTGATTTAGTATCATCTTGTTTTGAAGTCTCATCTAGCTTTCGTTCTTCTGTCTCCAATGGTCTAAACAGGTTGTATCTTATTGGATTTTATTATGTACGATAGTATAAGCAAAAACCTTTTAAAGACAAGGAGATTATACAGAAACCATTGTTCATTTTCTGTTAGTCGATTCTAAATACTCTGTAATGCTGTCATTCTCTTAAACGGTTTTACATTGTTTTGATATACTTAATGCTACAGTATATGAAGTTGTACTCAAGGACTTCAAGGAAAGAGTCAATATGGTAACTACTTTTAGGTCGGAATTATCTGGTGGTGAAACACTATTCTGCTTAAATGGTTATGTTTTGATCTGGGCTGTTTTGCTGTTATGCCCTCTTTTTTCTCAATCTCCACTCCATTATTTACTTTTCTTTTTTTATACGTTTAATTAAAGGGAAAAAAATAGCAGGATATAATATAGTAACCCACTTTGACTTTCTATTATCTCGATTTGAAGTCCTGTATTACTCTCACCATCTTGTTTTTGACTGATGTTCCCCTATTCTGTTTTGATGGATAGTATCAGGTTCGAAAGTTTAGGCATCAGCTGAGAAGATAATGAGATTCATTATAACGCCCATTCTCGTTGACTTTTATCTACTTTTGAAGACCTACAATGTCTCCAATGTTTTGGTTTTGTCGGTTTTGTTCTTTACTATTTTGTTCAATTGTATTATAACTAATGATATATGCAATTCTATTAGAGATAGCGGGAGGCATTATGGTAACCATTGATGATCACCTTGTATTATGTTTTTATATTATCTATTATGTCCACCCTTTTGACTTGACCGATTCTGTCCTGTTATGTCTCATTTGGTTTTACTCTCTTCCAAAAAAGCAATAAGAACTGTGGGAGCAATGAAACCCAAAATGTGTAATAGTCATTGTACAAAAGAGAGGAAAAGTAAGTGCTCTAAACTACATAACTGCATGTATATTTAAGTGTATAAGATAGAAAATGATATCACAGTTTTATTGGATCATGGAACAGAACTGTTTGCAGTATCATTGTTGGAATGTCCACTCTACAAGCTTTAATTTTGTGACTTGAACAATTATTTTTAAGATGGCAATATGTAATCCATTAACTAGTGATTTCCTACTGTTCATTTTTTTCTTCTGTAAATCTGTATAACTTGTACCCTTTCACTTTTTTTTTCTTTTCTCCTTAAATAAAAAAAAAAGGAAAAGAAATGCAATATGTTGAACTGCTTCACAAACTAGAAACACTATGTGAATATCAGGCGGTAATTCTACTGTCTAACACACATGCACACACACACACACACAAGCACACATACACATTGGTGCATGAAAGCAAATAACCTCAAATCTTAGTTTGAAGTTGTATTTCTCAGTGCCAATGAGTCTCAGTACCCAATTTAGAACGCAGTAAGGAGGTGTTAACTGTACAAGGTTGTTGTGAGGATTGAATGATAGAGTTTATGCAGCATTTTCACCACAAGGCCTGGTGTACTGTATACCCTCAATACATGCTAGAGGCTATTTTTCTTATAAGTTCATGATTTTGTAGGCATCCACTTGAACAGTGAGCATGAATCAAAAATTAGGATGAAATCACTATCTTATTTTTTACTTGTTGCTGAGACAAAATACCTGATGCCAAAGTTGGAAAGGAAAGGTTTCTTTCTTACAGTTTTTGGAGGTTTCAGTCCATACTCAGTTGGCTCCCAGGCAGGGTTGCATGGCAGGGCCGCAGTTCATGGCAGCTGCAAACCGCAAGCCAAAACAGGCAAGAAAGCAAGACACGACTTCTTACTGCCATTACATTACATCCTGGCTCCACCCATTAGTGCGGTACACTGACACCATCAATCCAAGTGCTAGACAGTGAATCAATCACAGATGCATAATGTAAATGCATGAGGCCTGGGGGCCACCGACATAAATCATGACAATCACTAATAGGAAAATATTGGGGCTGGAGATTTAGCTCAGTGGCTTAGGTGCCTGCCTTGCAAGAGAGTGGTCATGAGTTCAATCCCTGGTACCGATAAAAAAATTGAAAAGAAATTAAAAAATTTTAAAAAAGGAAAATATCAAGGAGTATTAATTTCTAAATGTAGTTATTTCTCAACAATTGTCTTCCCTAACAAAAACAGGGGCAGAACTAAAAGTGAAAAGTATTTAAAAATAGGGATATTATATATCTAATAGAGAAGGTAATGGGCGTAGCTTCAAATCTTATTTGCTCAAAAAATGTCTTTCCATCTTCTTTTTCCAAATCTCTATGCTGACTGAACATCAGTAATTTTTTCATTTGGTGTCCCTGAAACACTGGTTTTGGAATTTGCACATACCCGCTTGACAGCTGTTAAACTTTTGGCTGATAAAATTCTAGCTGCTTATAATCTGTAGGGAAGGAAGGAGAATTTGCTTCAAGAACACTCACAAAAAATACTATTTTTTTTTTATTGTTAGCTATATCACTGCTGCAGTTCTCAAGTATTTTGCAAGATACTACTGCTTTTACTGTTTACAATGAACCCAGTGACCCTAAAAGCTTAGATCAAATATATTTGTATGCTCTGGAAAGAAAAAAAAAAAAAAGCATTTATCTTTTCCAAATACACAACCTAATCTTTTTTAGTAATCCATGCCTAGTGTTCACTTCTGAACTGTTTGGCAAACAATTTCTCTCTTGATCAGATGATAACTGTTACATGAAGCTTGAAATGCAAATGATTTTGACAAAAGCAACCTAGTTAGAAGGCAGAAGATGGATGCCCAATCAGAAAGGACATCTCAAAGGCATTATTCTGCTGATCTGCTATAAAATATCATCTTTTAGATGCAACATGCTCATGCCTCACCTTGAAATCTCTACTTCTTACAAGACTCAGATATCATATCAACTCACCAAAAAACGTAGAGATGCTTTCTTCCTTTTTCTTATTTGGGTGGGCACTAGGGATCAAACTCAGGACCACATTTTCCAGGAAGGTGCTGTGTCACTGAGCTACATTTCCAGGCCTCACACTGTTTTCAAAAGATTTAGTAAATCATAACTACAAGCCTCTCACTTCCTTCCTATGTTGATTCTGCGAATTAAATGATTTATTGTAGCTAGATGAATCAGCTTATTGTAGAGGTTTCTTCTGGAGAACAAAAAGAAAAGATGTTGGCATTCTTTGTCTCGAAATATGAAAGATCACAAAAACTTTGTGTTTCACACTAAATGCCTTCAGATGACACTATTATACAAGTATACTATATAGTAGAAAAGGAAGCAACTGAGATACATGCAACATCCCTAAAGGTTCATCAGTTAATTTAAACCCCTGTGCTATGTACTTTCAGTGACAAAGAATACATTACTAGCATATATAAGTTCACAGTACGAAAATCTTTTAGTTTCCTATTTTAGGACATTTTCCCAGCCCAGAACAATGGCTTACTTTTAGTCTGTATCAACTAACGTCTGTGAAAATTTATATTATGAATCAAAAGAAAAAGATTTTGCTGCATCCTGACCAGATAACTTTAACTTGTTTAATTACTAGAATCTCTTGGTCCCAGTGTCCTGGCTCATTAATTTATATAACAAATACTTTAAAAAAGAAGAAATCAGGACAAAGTCACTTTCTGATACATGAGTTAATTGGCACTGCTGTGAAATAGGTGGGCTTAAAGTGCTAAACAGACAGGTACTGAGGCACCCTAAAGAGCTGGGTCACTAAATGGTGAAGGCATGTGCTCAGAAGCTGGTCTCCCACCATTCATAAAACTACTCAGTGAAGTGTTGGCCACTGGAGCCAAGAGAAATTAGATTCTGAGCTGGGAATTCTTTTAGGAAAAAGTGTAATTGAATAATATTGTCTTTTTATTTGTTGCAATTATTTTTATGGTTGGCGTTATTTTATGACTCACCTGTCATCACTTAATGACTTTTCTGAGGGAGTGTGTATTGCTGCTATGTTTCTCGCTGCTTCGTAATGACATACGGTGAAGTGTTTCTCTGGTTCTTCTTATAGCTCAGTTTCTCATTTCTTAGAAGTACAATGAGAAGTGTGAATCCAGCTATTCAATCATTTTATTGTGCTAATACTCAGATAGGATAAAATTTACAATTTGAACAACTTCTCAGTGTACAGTTGGGTAGTATTTAGTACATTAGATGACGTCTCCATCAGCATCATCTATGTCCAGAAACTTTTTAGTCTTTCCAAAATGAAACTTCAAGCTCATTTACCTGAATCTCTACGATCTTGTTTCCCACTTTTCAACCACTAGAATGTGTCTCTTCAATGAATTGGAACAAAGTAGAAACCTTGTATAAGTAGGATTATGTAATATTTATTACTGTGTGACTGGCTTATTTCACTTAGTATAATGCTTCCATGTTCAACTGTGTTATACTAAGCATTAGAATTTTCCATTTCAAGGTTATGTAGCATTCTACTTTCTATACACTATACATTTCATGGCCACAATCATCAGTGTTTACACATATGCGGTATTTTCTGTGCTTATAAACATCAAAAATTGGCTCAGAATGTTTTGTTTTGCTTTTTTTTCCCCCCTTGGGTGCTATTTTTTCTTTATATTTGGTAATGCTCAAATCAGTTTGAGGCGGTATCCCATTTTCTGTAGGTTTGTAATGATTAATAATTCTGAGCATCTTTTAACTTCTTGTTGATCATTTGGGCAGTCATAGGAAAATGTCTCTGAAAGTCATTTACTTATTTTTTTTTAGGATGTTGTCTTTTATTGATATTATTGAGTTTATTGCTTGGCCCTCTCTCCACCAAGGTAGATCTTACATTTCAAGGCTAGGTAAGCAAATATATAAATATAGAAACATGAATACAGATGTTATGTTATGGTTCAAAAGCTATGTGGTCAGCACATTAGTGAAAGTAATTCTTGCTTCATGGTGGGCATATCTGTCCTACGCATTATTCAGTGGAATTTAGTCTCTGAATATTAAAATATTTTTATGGATATTAAAAAGTAAACACTTATACAAATCTATGACTAAAATAGTGCCTTTCCTTTGAAAGTACAAAAATAATAATTTGAGCTACATTTTACTCATGTAAATTAATTTTTTTAATTTTTCCAAAATATCATACATAATCATATGCAATTGAAAATATTATCAAGAAATAGCATTTTGAATTTTTTCTCCCCTTAGAAAGATACAACAAAAAATACACATAGGCTTTCTTACAGATACAAATAAATTTTCACAGAATAAATGATGGTTGGAACACTGTTCCACTAGACTAGTTTTTTCCAACTTATGTTTTCAAATATTAGAATTCCACATATATTAAACAGGTATTACATTGAGAAGTTATTTTGTAATCTAAGAAAATTTGGAAGTTACTGTATTAAAATCGAATGTATTGTTTCACTATAAACATGCTCAGAGAAATTTTTAAAAAGCAGTGTTCATATATAAATCTGTGTAAAAGGAAGGTATCACATAGCTGCAAATTCCTTTCTCACTGGACTCCTGACTTACTGATTTGTCTGTCATTCACTGCTTTGTTCTTTGTCTGGCATCTAGTGGGTCCTTGTTACCTGAACAAATGGATAGAATTCATGCAGAACAAAGACAAGTGAGCTTTTCCAACAAATACACAGCAGTTACTGGGAAATATTCTGTCTGTGTACAAGCCACAAAGAAAAAAGACATCAGTTTTCTCAGTGATCAAAGTGGAGGAAGAATGAAGCATCTTTACTAGAATTTTTCTAGTTGAGCCTGAATAAGAGATTTTTAGATTTTCTGTCCTGAATCTTTGCCTCAACTTTTTGCTACCTTTCAAGAGTGATTTGGCTTAAAATAAGGGAAGAAAATTCTTGCCTTATTTTAGTTGCAGTTGGTTTTATTTTGCTAGAACATCATAAATCACGGCTCTTAAGACAAAAATGCAAACATTATTAATGCTTAATGAAATGAGTTGCACAGATTTTTAAGTTGTCCACGCATGGTATTTGATTCTGTGACCTTCTAATGCATGAATTTCAAGAGGTAGGAGAAACTCAGCATTGCTTTGTGGTACTTTTTTCTGTTTGTTGTACATCAATGGCCTTTGATTTCATCTAAAATTTCCCTGTTCCCATGACCTGGAAACATCTGCATAGACAACACTATTTTTTTCCCATTACATGAGGTGGATTCCAAAAGGAGCACTGAAGTTCAACTGAACAATACTGAGCTGCCACAGACAGTGTAACGGGCTTCTCAGTATGGAAATAATTTCACTTCCATGCCCTCTGGGCATTTGCTTCTATCAGCATTATTCCACTCTCTCGTGCATATGTTCAGACACTTGTTTCAAAGTTCAGACTTTCTTAGGTGGGCTCATAGAGCACGTCACTGTTATCTTACATATGCGTTCTGGCCTACTCCCTTCTCACTACATCTTTCCCAGACAGTTTGAAATTCTTTTAGTGCCTGGAGTAAACTAGTATTTATCTTCATATCTCTGAAAATTCAGTTTCATCTGTTTGAATCTCATCTCCTCAAAATTCCTACTCGCGTTATCCGTAATGTCTCCATAGGCATCTCTTCTAGTCTATATCTCTACCCCTTATTAAAGAAATCCAGCCCATGAATTTCAAAGATCCTCCCTTCTTCATTACGACATGCATGACAATACCTCTCAAACTGCCTGTGTGTTCATTCATTTCCAAATTAATTTTAAGAGGGGATGACATTGGTTTCTTCTCCCAAATCTTTTTATCTATGCCTTCTAAGGTAAAGCTTCAGAATAGTGATTGCTCAAAACTGTTTATTAACGGAAGGCATGAAATACATGTAAGCACTTATTCTCATTAAATAGCTGGGGATGCATAACTGCAATGTTAAAAATTAGCAACCACAATGAGGAGAGAGTATGGATTTGCAGAATGTGCATTTGAGGAGGAGAAGGAAAAGCAAGTTCACAAATATATAATGTTTAAAAACAAAAAACACTGAGATGACAACGTGAAATCGGCAGGTATGGCACTACCCAATAGGTCTATGAAAAAAATATATATGTATGTAAAACATATACTTATACACATAAAATATATACATTATAAGCAGTTGAATATCAATTTTTTTAAAAAACCTTCCAGGCACTTTTAGAGCCAAGAGAAGGCATGCATTCAGAAGAAGAGAAGGAATATTTGAAGGTGATTAAACAGGACATATTACTGATCTTAGTGATTTAATTTCAAGGGGATAAAATCATGTTATCTGAGCACAAAAATACATTCTCTTTCTTTCCCGAACACATTGCAATGTCATATTTCTAGACGTGTCTGTAGTTAGGGAACCCCTACTACAATGCCTTCCTATTAGAGTGTAGATATGGGGAATGCACATCTTCCATTTTCTCTGCTCGTTCAGGCAGAGGGTACACAAGGAAGTGGTGGTGAAAAATTGCAAATCTGACATGGAGAAAGGACCTGGGCCTCAGCAATAGCGGAGAGTTCAGAATCACCTCATGAACAATGATATATGATTAATAGATCAGCAAACAACATTTCCGTTTCGAATTTTGAAATCTGTAGGAGTACAGTTCCAAAATTAGTTGGGCTGAGTCTATTGATCAGTGGCAGAGCCTCTGCTTGGCAGGCCAAGCTCCTAAGTTCCATTCCCAGTACCAAAAACAATTAATATAAACTGTTGGGAGCCATTGAAGTTGGAAATTAAACACAGGTGCTGGGTTGCGGAGTGTTGGGGACATGGCCAACCTGAGAATAAAGAGGCACCTTAACAGGCAAGATAAGGCCACAGCTGAGGACACCTGGCTCCAACTCCAGTTAACAAGATAGAAATTGTAGCTTCAGGTATTTCGCTGCTGTAGTGAAAACCAACCTGGGCACTTTCTCTTAAAATAATTCTCCTAAATTAACGTAACGAGTTCTCCTAAATTAATGTAGTCTGTTACTTGGAAAAGTCCTTAAACCACTCCCAATATCCTGCTCAGTTGCCTGAGTTTTCCACTCTAACCCATTCCTTGTTCTTGAAATTTAAATAAATACGGCCACCCAGAGGCATTCCTTGTCTAGGCCCCCAGAGTCTCACATCCGCTAGATGGTTTTGATCCTCTTGGAGCCCTAAAATCATGCCACATGTCTCATTTATTAAGCCTTTGACATACACTTGCTTGGGAGATCGGATCTTGGCCAGGTCCCTGGTAATAAATTTTAATATTTTAAAATCTTCTACTTCATATTGTGAAAATTTCTACTCTATTAAATTATTGCAAAAATTGGCTTTCATTAAAGATAGTCTGGTCACAATGAGTTTGTTTATAAATACATGAGCCAGTAGTAGATATTTTTGCATTTCTTTTAGGTTATCAGTTTTTGTGAAGCAAAATACAAAAAACAATTATTTATAATACATCGACATAGATGCAGTTATACATCCACAGTACATACATGGGTAGAGACTATCAAGCAAAAGTTGAATTTTTATATTGTTCTAAATTATTTTCTAAACAGCAAGAATTGTACCATAGAAAGCTAATTTACTGAAAATTGCACAGTTTTTTTTTTTTCTAAAAATCTATTTGGAATGCCTTCCAGTCTCAATTCATAATCATAATCCAATCACTTTACAGATAGGGACAGAAGCTGTGAGTTCAACAACTGCCCTCAAACTTTCCAACTATGAAGAAATTTCCACTAATAATTTCAATAATTTCTTATTGTTCTATCATAGTGCCATAACTGATCTTATATGAGTGCATCCCAATATAATTGAGTGTTAATTTTGTCCACTTTCATATTTTGAATTATTGAAAGCATCTAAATTTATTTCTTTGAATTTAAACAGTTACATTTTCTTTTCTTATACATTAAATAACTTACGTGTACTTAACATGCAGTAGAAATTCTTGTCATTGATTCTTGCAAATTAACTGCAATCAGAGACTAAAGGACTCTTCACAGATACAAATAATGCCAAAATAAATTATAAAAGTAGGAGGCTTAGAAAATCAGGCCTGGGCCAAACTAATCAGCCCTCCTATTTTCTGTAATCCTGGAAAATAAAAATCCAGTTAAACTGAAGCACATCAATATGAAAAATAATAGTGATTAGTAAGTGGGAAAAAATCAGTTGAATTTAAATATTTTCACAAGCTTCAACAGAAGTAAAGAGGATCAAAGAAGCAAAGCAATGGAATCTTTGTATGTTGGCTTCTTACGAAAATTGACAAAAAAAAAAAAAAAAAAAAAACACCAAGTAAAGTAAAAGCGTGATTCTTTCTGCTTTTGCAAGTGATTTGCATTTGAGGCATTTGCTTTCCAAATCTTGACATGACCTTTACCTTAGAAAGCTCATGAAGCCTGTGATTTCAGTGATTGGAGTAAAGGCATTGTTCAAAGCAGAACAGCAATGATGGTGCTCTACACTTATTCTGTTTCAAATGTGCCCTGAGTATGTATATCTTCTTTGTTTTTACTTATGGAGCTACTTATGTTTTTACTTATGAAACTGTGCTTTTTAAAAAGGAATAAACAAGTTCATAATGAACAAGTTCATAATAATTGTACCCAAATGACATCATGTATGAAGAATCCCAGGAGGATGAAGGATTGTCCATTCATTTGAGTTCAGAGAGTTACAGTAACCATAATGCTATCTACTTTTATACATGACATTTAATAATCTAAATAATCAAATTAATTTAATTTAGCAAAGAAGTGCTAAACCAGGGATAAGTTTTTCTTTAGTTTAATTCAGTTGTGTGAGGAACAATTCTTACAAGATAATATTGCCTATCACAAATATAAACAAACATCTTATTATTTTTTCCAATCATAATAAAATATGTTTATTAGAATTCTATCTGTTACATAGCTAAAATTACTGATGCTATAATTCCATTTTATTTAATAATTGAGGAAACTTATCTGCTAATATGTTAGGGAAGTTATAAAAATTCTTGCAACCTTGTTTAGCTTTGACAAGTATTCTTATGCTATCACATTGCTACCATCATATTTGATAAGACTGGAACAAGAACAATTGCCATTTGAATGATGTGATCTTTGTGTTCTTTATTAAAAACATGTTATGAACTTGAAATGCACAATTGTATTCAAACGGTTATTCATGGACTAGACGCCACTGCATACTTAAAAATTCAGTCTCTATTTTGACACCTAAATGAGCTGAAATGTACTGGGATTGAACACATCTGTTGGAAGAGACGGATAGGGACTCAGAGCATACTTCTCTTGTCTAAACCAGCTCACTGGCACTTAAAATAGAACTAAATAATATGCTTGATTTTCTTTTGTCCAAGTAGGAGGATAACTTCTGATTACTCCATTGGGAAGCATGCACATTTGTTGTCAGCAGCCTGGAAGCGAAGGCTACACACATTCAGAAACTGTTTTTCAGGTAATTCAGCAAAGACTGAAGAATGTGAGAAATATAAAGACTTATTCGCTCAATCAGAGAAATGTCCATTCAGAAATAACACCCAGAAATGAGAATGGAGATAATGTATCTCCAATTTGCATAAATGAACATTTAAACTAGGTGCAGAAATAGAATGAAGTATGAAAAAATTGCAAAAATCCACGGTGGGGGGAAGAATATAACAGGGATCTTAGAGACTAATAAGGATACGATGTCATATTCAGGACATAGATGACGACACGCAATTGCCAGTGTAGTTCCATAACACAGTTTTCTCAACTAAAACAGACGCAACTTTTGACTTCAAAACACCAAATTCAAGGAAAAATATTCTTAAATTCTATATATCAGAGAGGCATATTAATTCAGTGTTAGACTCTTTCTCTGTTAAACTAACTTGTGGATAAAAACTTAATCTCAAGAAATCATAAACCACGGATTAGGAATTTCAAATTCAATGTTAATATTTTTAGAACTCATAGACACCTAAACTATTTTTGTTAAAAACTTTCTAAACCATATGTATGAACATCCCGACTATTTCTGAACTGTATTTTTCTTCTGACACTTCCCTATGTAAATCTATATCATTTTCCTATATCAATATCCCTTATAGGTGGTTGTCCCTTGTTGGTATGTTTGCTTATTTTTTTAAGTATACACCAAGCCCCCCCCCAAAAAAATGCTTCTTCATGAATAGTTTTATGTTTTTCACATTTTTAGGAAGCTTATTTAAAACATTAAATGATTATCTATTTCAAAGAGCATTATGGTAACAATCTTGTCAGAAGTTATCCCTAATTTATCTTGAATGTAAAAACAAACTGATATTACTGAAAGTATTTAATGAAAACGTCCAATGCACTTATTGATCACTTGTAGTAAGTGGTCTCTCTCTTAAACCAGGCTTCTCTATGGGAAACCTGCATCGTTGTTCTTGTCACTTGTTGAACAGGTGTTTATATCGTTGTGGTACACCAGTGATTATATAGTGACACTGATGTCAGTGATCAAGTGTCTTCATGCTAGTATTGGAGATGACAATCACAATGGCTTTCTGTTTCACAGTTTCTGCTATATAAAGACTTAAAATATCATACATAACTTCTCCATAACACTAAATTTTAGATCTGCTCAGTGTATTCTTATTCCTCAGCTCATCTTCAATTATCATAACTCTTTAGACATGAAATGTTTTCAATATTGTTTCTTCCTCTAAAAATGAACATTTAATAGAGGAATAAGGGTGCTTGAAGAGGCTGAGTAAAATAAGACCCTGCATTTTGGAGAATTTCGTGAGTAATCAGCTCAAGCACTTTTAGTTTGTCAAGCCTGTGGCATTTCCCATGATGGCATTCCAACTCAATAGAATAAAGGTCTGGGGACCGGTAAAAAAAATATAATCGGCACTTATTGCGGTTATCATATCTTTGTATAGCTCATAATGATTCTACAGTACAGATAATGTGATGAGACTCGAATTTTGTAAATGGAAATTTATAATACACCATCTAGGAATACTGAATGGGTTGAGTTACTGTTTTCATTCTCCATAAACGTTGCCCCATCAAGTGTCTGAGGTTGATAGGTGACCCTAGCAGAGCGTATTAAAATTATAATGTGTAGTTATTCTGTCAAGGAAATTGCCTGCTGCTAATTTACAGGGAATATGATCACAGATGCCCACAGTCATGCTTCTACTCCCTGAACTTCTATGTGGACAGATATATTTAAATGACAAAAAATGTTCTCTGTAGTTCTTCATCTTTAAAGCATGGCCTCTTTAAGACTGACAGTAAAATGAAGATTATTTTCCCAATTTTGTTATTGTTTTATTGCATTTTTTTTTTACAAAAAAACCTGAAAAAGACAGGAAGTGTGCTTGTCCTCGAAAGCCTAGATCCGTACCATCCTTCAGGGAAACAGTTCAGGATTGGTATAATGCTCACAGGGCCTGTCCAGGGCAGGAAATTGAACTAAACCTCTAAAGTTTCCCTGTCAATTCATCAGGGTAAATAAGAATGTGCAATCCAGCATATTCCAAATGAGAAACAAGACCTCAGCTGCCTCCAACCTCCTTCAATAACCACCTTTCTGATCACAAAGTGACACCTGAGGAGAATGGTATATGTGACATTGAGCCACATATTGCAGTGAGAACCAAAAGAAGTGGTTAGAAAGAAAGAGAAAAAGCCCTCAGTCATGGTTTTCTTTTGCAGTTTATGTAAAAAGCAAAAAGAATATTCTGGAACATATGTTAAATTAATATATGAGCAGAACATAACTATTTCTTTGTGATTAGTATCGATGAATTGAACAAATGTAAGAATATATCAATTATTTTATTTTGCAGTCAGTTATTTAATGACATAAATTATATATAATTATACTAAAAATTATGGATGACAAAGGGAGCTCGTGATCTCTGGGTCCTTAAACGTAGTTGAAAGCCTGTGCTGTATATAAATATGTGCAGTCCTCATTGGTATATGTCCGCATCTGTCTTAGATTCCCTGCAGAAAACAGTATATATATTTTCCTTAATTAGGTAATCTTTTGGCACATTATATATTCCTTTATTTTTATTTTAATGTAGTACAAATAAATATTAATAAGAAAAATATTAAAAATACTCATCTTCCTTTTATGAAAAAAATAAAATTACACAAAGGAGTGATTAGAGAATAACAATGCTCAATATACTGCATACATGAAGCAACCTAAAGAATGGGAAAATAATGTTTTTGCCAGCTCTTCATCACAAAGACATAAAAGATAATTTTATTTTAACAACTGGAAAATCTTTGGTGAAAAGAAACAATGATATTTAAGCTACTACTGTTTTTCTCTTTTTCTGTGTGGTCCTCTGCTTTGAGAATACTTGGTAGTATTTTCCACTCACAGTTTTAACTCTTGATTTCCTGGCTGTTTCCATAATAATGTTTACTTTTTCTTCCCATGATCCTGCCCTAAGTCCATCTAAATTCATTTTTCATCCTCATAAATTAGGATGCATTAAATAATATGGCAGAGCTGTCCATAGGCAAGACAATTCCACAGGAGCTAAAATTTAGACATACACTACAAATGACTTGTGGAGCAATTCAAGGAGTGTCATTGAAAGAAACAATGGATAAGATTTATAATATCATTTATATGAAAACTTCCAACCAATTTAAAGTAACTACAACCACAAATGATAACATCAATATAGCTAAAAAAGACAAGCATATAATGGTCTTTTTAGAGGTAAACCCTTCAAGGATAACACACTTTGCAATCTCCTTAACCACAAAAATAAACATTTCTTATGTATCTTTCTGTCCTAGAAGGCAAAATAATTTTTCTAGACTATCCAACATTTAATATGCTACTTGACACTAAACTTAGTGCTCTGAAAATTTTCTTAACCTAAACTCCATCAATAAGTTCCACGGGTGTGGCATTGCACTCAAAAACTTCAGTATCATAAATTCAAATATATCAGCATTTATCACAAAATCGACATATAAATTTTTTCAGGGGCTAAGAATGATGTTTGTGTCTTTGTTATAATTCCCTTTCTTTCATATATACAATATTTTCAATGACTCACTGAAGCAAATTTGAGTAATCCATACTATCAGGACTACTGTAAATCTAGAGAATTATAAAACCAAGTAATCATTTTATTCCATTTTCAATGCATTTACAAAATATCTGATTTGTTTTAGAAGTCAAAACTGTATCTTTTTTGAAGAATGCCACATTTTTAAAGCAGAATTTCATGATATCATATGCAGAGGCATTCACGGGCCACAGGGAGACAAGAAGTCAGCCACTTCCTATGAGACAGTCATGTGGGTCACAAGGAAAACAGCCAGATACAAACTCCTCCTGGCACAAAGGCTTGCGAGGAGAACAGTTAAGATCCACCACCAGCACCCCCCCACCCCCCACCCCCCCACCCCCGCCGCCGCATGGTCCTGTGAGCCACTACTGATCCAGTGAAACACTGACTGAGATGATAGCTATTGAGGTAAAGTACAGTTTTATGCTTGCATTGTTTTAGGGCTTCACTGACTTTGCAGGTGGTCTGATCATTCAGAGGATAACAATACACAATATGGCATCTATGGGAGATCTCTTTCTGCTGGTGGTAGCCATTGTTAATTCCCTATTATCTTGCTTTAAATTCCAGTATCATTTTCACTGTTTGATTTAGTTTGGTTTTATTCTGTTTTTTTCTTGTTTGATTTTGTTATATCTGATGGCATGGGCAGATATTTCAGCAATAACAAAATATATTACGGTAGCCACTTTGAATTTACCATTATCTTGTTTTGAAGTCTTACATTGTGCTCATTGTTCTGTTTATATTGGTTCTACTTGTTCTGTTTTATTTGATTTTGCTATGTTTGATGGAACTGGCAGCTACTTTGAAGACAAGAGGCATTATGGTAGCCATTGTTGATTTTATATTATCTTGTTTAGAAAAACTATATCACTTACACTGTTTGTTCTGATTTGTTTTATTTTGATTTATTTTGCTTGGTTTTATTCTCTTTAAAATTAAAAATTAAAAAAATATTAAGAAACATTTCATATTTATCCTATTTCCTGCTTGCATTATTTCACTATAATGCCATGAAAATGATATCAGTGTCAATACGGTGATGAAAAAACATTGGAAATTTATCTCCTCTGAATTTTAAATATCATTCCCAGTTTTCTATAGCATATAGTTAAGCATTTAAGTGCCAAGTGTTGCTCTTGAACATCCTAATTAACATATGTGAATTTTAATTTAAAAACCTCACATTTTTATGAATTAAAATATTTTCTTATTTAAATAAGAGAGATAGATACTACTAGACGTTTAATGCCATCAATATAATTTGAGTCTTAGAGAAAATATAGTAGAAATATGAAAAAATTTAAATAAAATTTTATATTTATAAGAATGTAATTTATTTTTAGTATTAAAATTAATGAGTAAATAGACAGGTAGGATGATGCATGCTTACAATTTCTGCATTCTGGAAGGCTAAACTAAAGAGATAGAAAGTTTAAGCCCAGCCTGGACAAATTAACAACTCAGTAAGACTCTGTCAGATAATTTAAAAATATACAAAAAAAAAAAAAAAAAAAAAAAAAAAAAAAAAAAAAAAAAAAAAAAACAACAAGCTAGAATGTGGGTCAGTGTAAAGCACTTGAAAAAACCAGAACAGAAAGAAAGAAAGAAAGAAAGAAAGAAAGAAAGAAAGAAAGAAAGAAAGAAAGTCAATGTTTAAAGATGAGACAAAACGTTTTACAACTGCAAATACCTGACATCTGTTTTTTGCACCAGTGTTCAGAACTGAAATTAGACTTTTAAGAAGTGTCTATGAAGTTGCTTATTACTATTTCTGTTGTAAAAAATAAAAGCATAAACATAGATTGAAAAACTCTATTTAAAGCTTATCTCTCCCAAAAAGAACTTCTCATCCTGATTTTGAAGTAGTGTTAACAACAGACTGTGAGACAGCCAGTCTACATAACATGAATTCACTGTGCCTTAGCAGAAATTTCTACTCATGGATTGGTGCTTTGAGGTCCATCCCTACTCCTTGTAGCAGGTTTTCGTTTTGGGGATCTTATGTCAGTTAGTGTTTAGTTGCCAATGAAAGCCAGATGGTGATGGAAGGAAGGAGAAGAAAGAAGGAAATAAGAGGCTTTTTTTTTCTGGTCCACCTGAGGTAGCTATCTTAGAAATGGTTATGTCTCTCCTAAGGCTAGTTTCAATCCTAAATCAATAAATACACATTTGTCTCAGATCTACCACATTAGGGTTACCTAATATTTGGGTTCCAGTAATGCATAATCTTTCCAGTGTGGAGTAGTGATTTCCTTACCTTCAAAACTTAGCCATCATCTCTTCTTCCAGCTGACTAATCAAACACCTGTATCTGTCATGATACTCATATAATCACTGTCTCTTTACTAATCCCTGACTTATACACACTTTTTAAGATGCTGAACTTTTTATTATTGTTATCAGTTGTTCATTCTCAAATATCATTGCTTTATGAAGAATAAATTTATAACATATTTCTAAATTACTAATTAAAACTAATTTTCTCTTCATGCACATCAATTCACAAGAAAGTCTGGGTGTTCAATATTGCATTTTAAAGTGCTAAAATTTTATGATTTATTTATCTGAGGTGCTAGGGTTTGCAGTATGTTTTCAGACTTAGTTTCAGACTAAGTTTTTACAAGCCTTGTTCAGGTTGAGAGTTGGTGTTTATTCAGTCTTTCAACTCTTCACTTTATCCATATGGTATTTAAGGTATAATTTCGTGATGAGCAAACTTGTTAAATCAAAACAAGAAATTTTACACAGATTGCAAGAGTGATTCAGTCTTTTCTCTTTTATGTTAAAAGAACCTCTCTTGACAGATGAATGATGGAACACTAATAAAATAGTCTAAGAATGACCTACCCTGACAGAATATTTAACATAACTATATCTATGATTGTTTGTTAATAAAAGTAGCATGGTAAGGGACAGTTTGGTTAGGAATTTTGATATTAATGTTGTGTTAAAGAGGTAAAAAGTCAATCATTGTTAGTTAATATTATCTACCAAAAATGAAAAAAGCAAGGGAAAAAAGGCAGTAAGGGAAGGAAAAATTTTAAAAAGAGAAAGAAGATGAAACAAGTCAGCAAATAAGCATGACAAAGAATACCTTGTCCAACTCAAAACATATATACAATATTTTAATGAAGTTACAGAATCCCAGGGTTCTGACTAGTGGACTTTGTTAATACTTCATTCAATATAAAACATATATTCAGCTGTGTAGATTCTGATTCACTTTATTTAAACAATAGGTGATCTTTACTTTGAAAATCATCTTCAGATGATATAAACATTTAAAAAGATGATACTGTTGGTAGATTAAACAAGTGTATTAAAATTTTTCAAAATGTTTTTGCCTGGTATGTATGTATGCATTGAGAAATTTTACTTATATTTATCATGGAAAGGTAAACCTCTCTATCATCTGTCATTTTCCAATACCAACAGAATTTTCTGCCAATTATTTTAAAGGTTTTAGGTTACACTATTTTAAATATGAAGTCCATGAACACTGTAAAAACAACAACAACAAAAAACTATAATCCAAGATGCTATGTGCCAAAGCAAATCTGTGCAAATGTGTTTAAGTTCAACAACATTTAAGTTTTACAACTAATAATCCTGAGAGAAGTAAATCATAACGGTTGCAAATAAAATTTTTAGTAATAAAATATCAAAATAGGAGGGGAGGAGCAAAAATGGTGGATAGGTAACAGCTGTCTACAGAAGCTCCCTGAGATAGTCAACTTAGAATTCAACATAATACAGAGTGGGGAGTCCCAAACAGAGGGAGTTGAATTCTTTCACCCAAAAAGAAATTGAGGTGACTTGCTGAACATCCTACATCCTGCTGCAACTGGCCGACGCTGTGACTTGTTGGGTTCCCACCAGACTTGCTGAGGTCCCACCATGACTGGCCAAGGCCTTGCCATGACTTGCCAGGGTCGCACTGCGACTTGCCGGGGTCCCACCTCGACTGCCTGGGGTCCCACCGCTATTACCCAGGGTCCTGCCGCAACTTGCCGAGCCATCTGAGGTCCCGCTGCTTCGACTCACAGGAGGCACAGTTACGTTGATTTTGGGAGTCAGTGATCTGAATGGAGAGCTGAGTTGGAAGGGAGCCTACATCAACCTGTGATGGGTGACAGGAGTGAAGCCATTCCATAAATAGGGGGATCTGGCAGATGACATCCTGGGACTGGGCAGGATTGGCAAGTACAAGGCACAGCAGTGACTTCAGTGAATTGCTCCCTCCCCAAACAAGATTGGTGGAGTGAGCTATGCCTGGGTCATGTGACCCAGCTGTGACCCAATAGGTTATCCAGGTCAAGTCCCTGCAGTGGTGGCACACACATAAAATAAACCACACTGGCCCAGTGGGGCCTCAGAGTGTTGGCTAGTCCAGAGGGGAGGCAGCATAAAGTAATACAGTAGTACAGGCCACAGCAGCTTGACTGATCTGGAGGGGAGAGGCCAGCATACACTGTCCCTGTCTGCAACTCACTAGCACACTGCAGTGTGAAGGGTCATCTAGCCAATGCACTTCAAAAAATTGTAACCCACAAAGAAAGAAACTGGGGCCTCCTGGAAGAAGCAAAAGGATGGGAAGAGGAAGCAACAACAAAAAATCCCCAGGTCCCAACCCTGAGAACACTGACCCAGGACAGGTAAATACAAAGGAGGATGAGAACAGCAAACATGAAATATCAGACACAGAAACAGTGGACATAAGGAGATATATTCAGGACCTCATAGATGAGTTCAAAATTGAAATATTTAGCTAAATAAAGCAAGATATAAGAAGATTAATAAAAGAGATACTAAGCAACCATCAAGCAGACACAGAAGGGAGGAACTTAAACACAGGAAAGAACCGTTTGGTGAAGAATATAAATATATATATATATATATATATATATATATATATATATAATACATGAAGCGGATTCAAAGAGATCACCAGGAAATTAAAACTTCTATGGAAAGATGGCAAATTAGCTTGAAAGAAACTAAGGATAGATTATCCAAACTGGAGGACATTTTGCAATGTGGCAGTATGAAAGGGAAAAGTTTTCAAAAATAACAAGGAAACAAGCAGTAACGATGCAAAGGCTAGAAGACAACAAGAGGACCTACAACTTGAGAATAAAGAATGTGAATGAAGAAACAGGGGTACAAACAAAGGAACTACAAAGTCTATTCACAGAAATAGTTAAGGAAAACTTCCCAAACTTAGGAAAAAGAAATGATATTCTGATATACGAGGCATACAGAATTCAGCCACTTTCAACCAAAACAGAGCTACACTCAGGCATATAATAATCAAGATCCCAGAAATTCAATATAAGAACAGAATATTAAAAGCTGTTAGAGACAAGAAACAGATAACCTACAGAGGAAGGCCCATCAGAATCATGGCAGATTTCTCAACACAAACCACCAAGTCAAGAAGAGCCTGGAGATAAATATTCCAAGCCCTGAAAGAAAATAATCTCCATCCCAGATCGACATACCCTGCTAAACTGTCTCTAGAAATTAATGGAGAAACAAGAGGCTTCCAAGACAAAGAGGAACTTGGGAAATTTGCAACCACCAATCAAACTCTACAGAGAATACTCCAGGGCATTCTAGATAGAGAGAAATGTACTAGCATTCCAGGAACAGTGGCAGAGAGGCTTCAACAAATGGAGCAAAAAACAGAATGAAGAAGGTAAGCAGACAACTGATGGCAAAAAAAAAAAATGAGCATAACAGAAATGAGGCAGAGAAGATTTTATTCAAAATTGATATGATGGATAGTATCAATTCTGAAAGTATAGGCAACTACACTGAGGATGACAAGACTCAACAATACGTATTCTGGTTTGATAACTGCCAGTTTTTGAAGTTCTATACTATATACAAATTTGTGTTTTTATTAATGTTACATACTGATATATTCCATTATACTATGTCTGATGATATTGCCAGTTCTATTGGAGATAACAAGAGACAACACAGGAACCATGGTAGAACAATTTGTACAATGGCCTTATATGTTCATTTTGTTTCATTTGCTTATAGGAATATGTTATGTTTTGTCTTGCTTTGTGTTGTTTCTCCCTCTAATATAGAAAGGATAGAAATACATGTTAGGACTCATGCATGTGTAGAATCTAAAAACAGTTCATGAGAACATGTGTCATATGACACATGATGAAATGAACAGATACTTTGAAGAAAAGGAGACACTATGATAGCCAGTGCTGATTCTGAATGTCAGTATTATTCTTTGTTCAGAGTGATATTAGCCTGCTTGAGTTTATTTAATCTCAACATAATTGAAGATATGGATAACTGCATGTATGTTTAAGTATACAGGATTGATAAACATATTTCTAAGTTTTTGATGAATAGTTGAACAGAACTGGTTGCAATATCACTGTTTGAATACCCACTTTATATGCTTCACTTTAGTATCTTGAATAGCTATTTGTAAGAAGAAAATCTGTAATCATCAACTAGTGATTTCTTCCTGTTTTTTTTTCTTTGAAATTGTGAATTATTTCTACCCATTTTCTGTTTTTTTTTTTTTTTTTTCAGAGTTTCTTTAAATTAAATTTTAAAAAAAGACACTACACTACCCAGTGCTGATCATGGAGTGTCATGATGTGAAATTCAGCAATACTATTATTCTTTGTTCAGAATGATTTTAACCTACTTTAGTTTGTTTAATGTAAACATAAATGAAGATATGGATAACTGCATGTATGTTTAAGTGTATAGGATTGGCAACCATGTTATTAAGTTTTTATTGGAGAGTTGAACAGAGCTGTTTGCAGTTTCACTATCTGAATTCCCACTTTACATGTTCCATTTTTGTATCTTGAACAACTATTTGTAAAATGACAATATGTAAACTTCGACTAGTGGTTTCTTACTATTTTTTCTCTGAATGTGTGTATTATTTCTACCTGTTTTCTATTTTGTTTAGTTTTTCTTTAAATAAATATCAAAATAGCTAATCTTTTCCAAACAAAATGGACTCTTTCACTTAAGCTATTATCTACTTTGCCACTTTAGTCATTAAACTTTTTCATCACATACTTTTGCTGAACATGATTTCAACTCCTGACTAAGAAATTTTGAATATTGAACTAATCAGTAGGAAAAACAATCTGACTATATGCGATGTGTTTATCAAAATAAAAAAAGTAACTATAAAGTCACTATTCAAGTACAAAAGCAGTCAAGAAAAATTTTAAATGAAAACAATCTATGTACAGTAAAGTCCTCAGTAAATGGGGTAAAATTAAATTCAGCAGAAGACAGAATTTTTGCAAAGGAAAATTGAACAGTAGAATTTAGTTAGAATACAAGGAGAGGGGCATGGAGCAGAAAGGTGTAACAAAGGTTTAATAGTTAGCATACATAAGAAGAAAAACTCTAAAACACAAAGCTTAGAAGAATAAAATGAAGAAAACAAAGTGACCCATCTCTCAGCAACTGCAAACATGTGAGACTTAAAACTGAAAATATTAGCAAATACAGACTTGCCTCAGGACTTTAGAACTGGCACAGCTCATGTTTGGTTGTTTGTGTCAGTATAAGGGAACTCCAAAAGCACAGAGGAAAAAAAAACAAAGTCTGACAAATATGATTACACTGAAGATTAGTAATATAATTGCTTTTGCAGATTGGAGTTTGTGACATACCTAAAATTAATAAAGTATTTTAAAATTCTCCTATGTTTACTTAACTTCACAAAATGATGTAAGGCAGGAGAAATAGCAAGTACAGAATTATAATGTAATTATGTGGCACCAAAATAGTGGAAGTCAAGGTACATGGGAACCAAGTAACACATATAGCACCTATTTTCTATATTTCTTTCTTCACTCTGGTCCTGAATAGCTAGTTAATAAGCGTCCTCCAAAGGCTGGGTATAGAGTCACAATACTCACCAGTGTTTGCAAATTTCTGCTTGTAAAATAGTAGTTCTATAGGACAAGAATGACATTTTAAAGGAATAACATATCATGACAAATATGATTATTAACATCTTTTAATTTTATTTGTAGTTTTTACTTTTTTGCAGTTCTGAGTATTTAACCAAGGACCCTGCTTGCTACATGAGCGCTGTAGTACTGAGCTATTATCACCAGGTCTTGAAAACATCTGTTTGCATACATATATTTAACTAGAATTTTGAAAAGATGGATAAAAAATAATAGAGAAAAACGGGTAATTCCAGAACTAACAATTGGGCAAATATAGAATTTGTAGACTTTATTTTATTCTGAAAAGACAAAATAAAAATAAAAGTCCCATTCCCATACATCATGAAGTGGTAATTCTATTGGACACAATCACAATGAGGAACAGCTGGAAACTTCTCACACTTTTCTTCATCCAAAAAAAAAAAAAATAGCATAATCTGTTACTGCTAATGATTTCTGAAAAGTAAGCTTTTATAAAAGAATGATCGGAATTCTGTCATAAAATTGATTATCTTCTCCCTAAGCTGATCTTTACAATAAACTCAGAACTCAATTCCTAAATCCTTCAACTTTTGTTTTTTTTAAATAGATTTGAATATTTTGTGTTAATTTTTAAATAAACTTGTCATTTTATACCAAAAAAAAAAAAAAAATACTCCCAAAGTCCATTAAGAGTTTGAAAAGTTTTTAGTTGTATTTTATGAATGGTTTCACTTTCATGTATGGAATCAATTAGAGGGGAGTAAGAACAGTGGAGAATCCATTTTGAATATTGTCATGGTAGCTATGAAATGGATCACATTGGATAGTTTATAGGAGCTTTTACAGGGAGATCCCACAGAACTTAAAACAGGCTGTAAATAGAATAAGAAAAGAGGAAAATGAGAAATGTATAATTCCTAGGTTTTTGTGTTTTTTGTGTTCACCAAGTTTATCACTGACAGTCAATGAGATGCAGGAAATTTGTAGTTTGAGAGAACAATTTAGAATGTTTGTGAAAATAACTGAAATATAATGTCACAAACAGTAAAATAAATTTGGGACTCGAAATCTGCATGAGTGTGATGTGCTTATATAAAATCTACATGGAACTATCTTGTTAAATTATTGGGTAAAAATTATTACCTGCTATTTTAGGGAATGATAAGAGGGTAAGTGAATTAATCGGCAAAGTAACCACTGAGATGGACTTAAGAATGATGCTCCATAAATTAAGGCCTTTTCCCTTCAATCATCTCATTTTGTAACTGTTTTAATCAGTGTAGGCATATAATAAGCCAAGATGTCATTGAGGCTTATGAATATAATTTCCTAAGGATAGAAATCAGGGTTAATTGAGTCCCAAACATGAAATTGTAATGGGAGGGATGGGTAGCCAATTCCTAAAATAAATAATATTGTCTTAATATAAAATTGGCCTTAGCTGAGTTTAAACTGCAAGAGTTTGTATTACAGACCGTCTTCTCCTCCTACTTGTATATGTGCATGGCCACATTTATGAAATAGTAAGAACTGGAACCTGCACTTTGCTTCATCCAAAAATAATATACTGAAAAATATTAGCTCTAATCATGCTGCAAGCTATAAACTTGCATTGTAAGCACTTGATGCAAATCCAAAAAAAAATTACTAAAATCTTTAAATGATTAAAGAAACTTGATGGTATAATCTTCCCAAAAAGCTATATTTGGTTATATGCAATAAAATTCCCAAAGTTTTTTATGAGTGTCACTAGACAAAGTTATATGAAATCTATTATTCATCAGACATTTTATAAATGACCCAATGAATAAGCCTCACCAATATGTCCTATTTCTAGACTAACAATTAGAAAGCCCATTGTAAATATTTCTTTATGATCCTTTTACCTGAGTATTGCACAAATGCCCTGAGTCACATGAACAGCTTAGAAATGAGGACATTCCCAATAAATAATATCATAGTACAGACATTTTTCTGGTCCATTGGGCTAAAGGTTTGAGGGAGGGAAAAACATTTAATAGGGCTATGTTCTCTTAGACATTCATAAAAGCCAAAAATAAATCTACAGTAATTACACTTTGGGGAGCTGTAAAGAAACACTTTAGTGCATATAAGGTCTAGAGTTATAGAAGTACCACTGTAATACTATTTCCTATTTGGAGAATTAGTCACAAAATCTTTCCATACAAAGTTCCTGGTAAAATGTAGTACCATGCCTTGCCAGGGTGTTATCTAAGAGAACAGCTTAACAAACTAAGGAGACTCTTCATGGAGTCAGATAGAAAGAAAGTAGAAGTATAGGAAGTATAAAAAAGAAATAGATTTTAATTTGGATAATTCACCAAGCAGAAAATTTCTGATATTCAATCATTTTAAACTCAGATAGTTAAAAATACGTTTTTGCATTGCTTTAGTGAAGACCAGTTGGTGTAAGGTAACATGAAACTTTCAAGAAAAATGACAAAATGAGAGGCCACATTTATTTAGGAAGCTTGGCATATATAAAGCTGAAAAAAATTGAGATAATGTAGGTATTTCTATAACTTACAGGCATGTTGGTAACTGTAAAGGAATTATACTCATTAACAATCTCTCCCAATTATTTTATAAAATCACAGTTTACTCAACATAATCACATGTTTTGTTGAAATGTCCACCTTCTCAAGCTCCTTGCAAACTAGGAGCAATAAATGACTCAGTTGTGCCCATTGGGATGTCAGTGAAAGCAACTTATCTGGATATCCGTAAAAGTCATTGTGTCACAGATAAAAAGGAATAGATTTAATAGGCGGCAAAGTTGTACCATTTGCTTTTAACCTACTTGCTTCCTAGAATGTGGATACAGTAACTAACATGGGATCATCCTGGAGGAAGAGAATGAAACCCATACACACAGAAGGTGGTTTGGAAAGTGGAGTCTGCTTCTCCAATGGTATCATGAAGTCACCATGACAGGTACCGAGGGCTGAGTTTTTGGCATCGTAAGTGAGGCAATGAAGTGATTGACATAGTCAGGCACAAGATCCAGTCCTAACTGATAAATATATTGTTGAAGTAAATATTGGAATCTTGGCTACAATGCTAAGAAATTCTTGGACATCTTAGATGCATCCTTCTCTGTGCACTACTTTCTATAGCGCCATCAAAATTCACTTGGCTAAGTGATAGCATCTTCTCTTCCACATAAGGAATTTGAAGTTTGGAGAAGTTGTGTCTTTCCAGGAAGCACAGTGATAGTTCACAGTCTGAATATTATTCATACCCTGCTGCAATGTTAGACCATTTTAAATAAACCACTGTTGATGTTAATAGTTATCTTTATATTTATTACCTAACAATTTGCTGCTGTGTTGTGTTGAAAAATTGTAATACTGTGGGTCTTACATTTCTATAATCTAATCAGTTAGGGTATCTTCCTCAAAAAGTTCTACTAAGGGAGGTAGCATAGTCTTCTTTTCTGTACTTTAAAAAATATTTGATTACTGCATGTTTGCAGTGCACGATAACATTCATTGCAGGGAGGTGGTACATGAATATCACTCATCTTAATTCTTTGTAGACCCTCTTCCCTTCCCTCACTTGTCCTTCTGTCTGGCTTTTGATTCCCTTCCCTTTTGAAAGAATAACATTTTTTGGACTTATACCATATGACTATGGAAGTTGAATGTACAAGTGACAAATCTTTCCAAGAAAGGGAAGGAGGTAGAACCTGCATATGTCTCGAACTTCACATTTTTTTTTTTTTTGTAGGCCAAGTTCCAAAATTAATTTTTATTTTCTCTCTCATCCCCAATGTAGGATCCCTTACTGAACCCCAAAATAATTTATTTATGAAGTCAGGTAGATTCAAGGATTTAATATCTTGCTTCTTTTGGTGACTTTATAGATCTCTGACAAGGAGATTGAAAATAGCTCTTCTTAGCAGGCTTGAATTTCCTGCCAGAGTCGTGTCCTTAAGTTGTTGAAATTAGAGGGAACTCACCCAAGTGCTATACCATGCTCAGATGCTCTAAGGAGAAGCCAGGATAACAATCGTGTAATCCTGCCAGGAAGTACATGAATGGAGTGCCAGCTGACCTCTGGGAAAGATGCTCTTAGTTGAGACTGAGTCCATTTGCAGGTGAGTCTGAGAGTTGCTGGTGGTCCTCTCACATTTTGCATTTTTCCAGGCGTGTTTGGTGAATTTGGAAGATGAAATATTTATGCCTACCAGCCTAATTACCACTGTGTACCCCCGAGAAGACACAATGTTGGATAAACAGAAAATCTTTTATCTAGCTAACCTGCTGGGCTCCTTTCTCCCTGCCCAAGTCAACACATGGCAACAGTCACAAGATATATTTACAAGTGTGGAGGAAGGGTGTGTTCTCTCCTAGTTTTATTAGACTTTACATTCTTCGAGGTTTATTCTCTGTAATGCCACATTACTCAAAATAAATATTGATGTATGCATTATATTTAAAAATCTTTAAATAAATGTAGCATAAGTTACCTAAAGAGAGTTACTATAAATATACTGGGGAAGTTGAATTTTATGTAGTCTGTGAATAATTTAAAAGCAAGCATCAACTTAAATTAAGGCTCCCAGTTTATATGGAGTGAAGCTGCACATTGGTCATTGCTTGCAGATTTATTTTTTCCTTTTTAAGAAAATACATATCTTTTCTGTTGCTACTCAGTGGGCACCAAAAGCATCTGGAGTCAGTTATATTTATTTATGTTCTATTCTAGCTAGAATGGCTTAGCTGAAAAGTATCTTGAAATTTATTTAAAGAAAAATAAAACTGACTTCAGACTCACATATCTCAGTTTAGCCCAAAGCAAAGTGTCATGGCTGATTTCTAAATGCAACAGAAACACTAAAGAACTCTTGTTACCTGCAGCATTGTGAGTGTAGCAGGTAAATACAATAGTGTGAGGTAATAAGAGGGAACATTTTCCAGGTCTCCCCATTAAGGCCCCTCATGAGGAGCATGCTTCATAGACTTTCTCAGAGAAACAGTATGCTGACAAGATAAAAACTCATTCCCAGTCAATTTTCTATGGCAATAAAATATGATTACTTTTTGTGGGTTCTGTATAACTAGTTTATTGTCACAATTTTCTCAATATCAGAATGTATATATTTAGACTTCTATTTACAAAAGTCTGTAAACATCAATAAAATGAAAGCATTTACATGTGCAATCTATAAGTCAACTAAAATAGTTTGAACTTAATTCCAATTCCATGTCCTTTGAATGTTTACGACATCATTTCAAGACAGTATTTTATCACATATCTCTTACCTCATTCATGCCTCATATTATTTCATCTTATATTTATTGGTGTTTGTGCTTTTATTTATATTAAAATGATTAATATGTATTAGTCGTACATACTATTTAAGTTCAGTCTGGTGATTCACTGCAAGCATGAAACCTACAGATCAAATTCAGTCCCTTCTTCCTCTATGTTTTCCATTACTAATTTCATTTTTAAATCTTACATTTAGAATTTTGATCAATCATGTGTTGAGTTTTGCCTCAGATGAGTGTTCACGGTCAAGTTTCAATTCTCTGCATGTGGACACACATTTCTCTCAACACCACTTATTTAACAGTCTGTACTTTTTTGATTGTATGGTTTTATGGCTTTGCAGCCAATTCGTGGTCATTTGTGCAAGTGTTTATTCCCTGATCTCTACACTGTTACATTAGGTTATTTCTATTTTTATGCCACTACCACATTGTGTTGTTACTATAGCTCTGTACTACCTTTTAAATCAGATACTGAGATGGACACACATTTGGTGTTTTCATTTCTAAGTATCCACCAATAGGTTATTAGAATTGATAAACTCAATAGCTTTATGGGATACAGAGCCAACACATAAATGTTAGTAACATTTTTATGTATTAATCATAATATTCCTAGAAAGGAAATTATGAGAGCCATCTCAATTAAAATGGATTAAAAATAATAATAAATCTAATCAAGAAAGTAAAAATATTTCTACAGTTAAAATGGTAAGATGCTGATGAAAGAAATTGAAGATATCAAAAATGAGAAAAAGTTTCAAAGACCATAAATTAAAAGAATTAATAGTGTAAAATAACCACACAACCAAGAGTGATTAATAAGTTCAGTGCAATCACCATCAAAATCCAGTGACATTTTCCCCCAGTACTTGGAAACACAAGCGTAAATTTCATTTGTAAGCACAAAATATATGAAATACCCAAAGCAGATTTGGGTACACATGTGTTTAATCAAAATCTGAATATGCTCTTATATTTTTTGAAATTACCTTGTAAAATACTTTCTCAGTTGGTTTGTTTGATTGTTATTATTAAGGTAACTCAAAGAGGCAAAGATACAGCAACCTAATATTTAAGGTGAAGAAAACAGATGTCTGTGTCCTGGATCTGACATGTCTGAACTTTTGATCTCTGAGTGTCATTCTGATTTTTAAATTGTGAAGTAAGGTTCAAAAAATTAAAGATAAGACTGGAAATGTAAATTGACAAAACAGCACAACTCTTGGCTCATGGCAAGTGTTCTATAAAGCCTATTATCATTTTCTAGGTATTTTTGTCATTGTGGAAATATCATGGAAATACCACCCACAAAGCACCTTATTCAGTTATTATAAACTGAAGTGTTCAGCACCAGTTTTGATTCTGTTGCTACAGTGCTTATGAATTTGTATCCATATAACGTCTATCTCTGAACTTCTTGATAATTTTAATTAATGACTAACAATGCATTATCATGGTTTTAGAAAGTGTTTTAAAAACCAGTTATCCAATTTCTTCTTACTACTTTTAAAAAATGTATTAGTTTTTATTGGTCATATTATTTTTCTAAATATGTACTAGAATCTTTTTGCTTTCTGAACATCTCTAATGGAAATTTTATGGACATTTTGGAAGCTATACTCACAACAAAAAATTAACATATTCTGCATTTTGATTATTTTTCCACAAACACGACATTGACTTCTATTTGTTTAGATATCTTTTCATATGTGTAATTATCACTAGTGTTTAGAGGCATTTGATACAGGTATCCCTACCCTATCAATGCAAAAATTCCTAGGATATGCAAGCTTATTTATAAAAAGATGTGCCATATGCATGTAAATTTCACAATTCTTTCCATACTTTAAAACACCTCCTTGTTACTTATGATACCTCATAAAAAGAAAATGTTGCATAAATAATTGTTAAACTACATTTTTTTAGGGATAACTGACAAAACAAAAGTCTTTATGCTTTTTGTTTTTTGTTTTTGTTTTTGGTGCTGAGAATCAAACTCAGTATCTCATGATAGTCAGGCAGGCACTGTGCTACTGAGCTAAATTCTCAGCACCAACAAGGAAAAAGTCCTGACATAGTAAAAATATAATTTTTCTATTTGAATGTCTTTTCTTGGTTGATTGTAACTGCTGCTACTGAATCCTTGAATATATAGGACTAACTATAAATACATATATATATTAATGCATGCATATATCTGTGTGTATATATAAATTTCAACAATATCTTTAGCTAGTTCATTTGGATATATAGATATACACATATATATGTGCAATTCATTTATTTACTTGACTAAATATATCATTTTTAACTTTTAATATATATTTATTACAGTTAATATTAGTGTAGTCAAGAATTTTTAATTGAATGTACATGAAACAAAAAAATTTGTTGAAATATTTAGTTATTACTAAAAATTGGTATTTTTAAATTTTCTGTAAAACACACGAATATTTTAAATAGTTTGAATTGCATAATTATTATTGTATTACATTCTTTAACTCTCCCATTTAATACTCTAGTCTGAGTAACAAAATTTAATATACTTTTGTAAACTGTGAGAAATCTGTGGTGCCTTCTGGTTTCTATATTTGATGTTTGGACTTGCACACACAAAAAAATCAGAGGTTGAAACAGTGAATAGATGAAGCTTCAATTTTAACACTTTTAGTCCTTCAGCAATAACTTCTAGGAAGTCTAATAATTTAACATTTACCTTAAAGTGAACAAATTAACATTGCATATATTCATCATGCATAAAATATTGCTTTGAAATATATAAGCATGGTACAGCGCTTATAAGTGAACTAATTAACATGCATTATCTCAAATATATAATGTTTCATTTTGTGGTTAAAACACTTATAATGTACTGCATTACTTTTCAAGACTATACTGCATTGCTATTAACTAAATCCACCATGTTGAAATCTCTTAATATTATTACCCTTAACACACTGCAATTTTATATATATATCGATTATCTCCCCAGCTAATTCTTCCTACAGTCTCTGATAACTATCCTACTACCTACTGAGTTACAATATTTGAGATTCTACATATAAGTGAGATGATATAGTAATTATGATCCTGTAGTTTCACATTATATAATGTCATCCAGTTTCATCCACACTCTCACATCTTTTCTCATATCAGTTTTTCTCTTTAAAAGACTATATCATATTCTATTATATATGACACATATGCTCTATTGGTCCATTGACTGACACGTATACGGATTACACACCTTTGCAATTACAGTGATCCACTGAGCTTGGGAGTACAGCTACCTCTTCAACTTACAAACGCCTCTTCTTGAATATATATTCTGTTGTGTGATTGTTTCATTATATGGTGCATGCGTTTTTCATTTTTAAAAGCATATATATCATTTTCCATAACACCTGAAAAAATTTGCTTTCTAATGAGAATTGTATAAAGGTATCCTTTTCTCCTCATCCTTGGCAATAATTGTGAATTTACATGTTTATAATCAATTCCAATTTATTAACTGTGAGGTAATAATGTCAGTATTGTTTTAATTTTTATTTTGCTAGTGATTAGTGGCATTGAGATTATTTTCATTCACTTGTATGAATTCCTTGGAAAACTATTCAGATTCTTTATCCATAATTTCCATTTGGTTATTTTTTTTTGTTATTCAATTATTTGCAGTGTATATGCATTTGGTGATTTCCTTATAAAATGTCTGGATTATAAATAGCATTTTTTGTGTCTTCACATTATTTAAGAAGTCTTACGTGTGAAGAATTTTTAAATTTGATATAATTTCAGAAATTGAAGAGGTCATATAAATAGAAAGACATTCTAGGCTCATACATTGGAAGAACTAATGTTGTTAACATGACCATATTATCCAAACAAATCCACAGATTAAATAAAAACTGGTAAAATTCCAATGACATTATTCACAGAAATCATAAAAGCACCACAATAATTTATATAAAACTATGAAAGACACCAAAGGGCCAAATTAATTTTGAACATAAAGAAAAAATCCGGAGACATCACCTTATCTGACTTCAAGACATATGAAAAATATACTCAGTCCATGGGAACAGAGTGCTGAGTCCAAATGCAAAGTTATACAATAACAGAAGATTAATTTTAACAAAGTTTCCAATAACACACAGCAGGAAAATGACAGGTTTTTTGGGAAATGTTGTTGGGATAACTGAATATTTGAATGCAAAAGAATAATATTAGATGTTTAACTCACATTACAAGCAAGAACCCAATAAAAATAAATTAAAGACTTAAATAAGGCTTAAAATTCTAAATCTACTAAAAGAAAGTATAAGAGAACTATTCCATGGCCCTGGGAAATTAAGTTTCCTGTTCATTGCTGGTACATAGTTTAATAAAATTTGCTATCACAAAAGCAATTATGTGAATATTCTTTATAGGTTTGTAAAAACATCAATGCCTTTAAAAATACCATCAACATACCTCATAGATCTCTAGAAATCACTCCTAAATTTCATCTGGAGTGAAAAGAGACCTAGAATAGCAAAGACAGCTCTAAGCAGCAAAGGCAAGGCAGGAGGCATCACAATCCCTGACTTGAAGTTATACTACAAAGCAACAGTAGTAAAATCAACATGGTACTGGAACCAAAACAGAGCCAAATTTCAGTGTAATAGATTAGAAGATACAACCACAACTACAAACACACTCAACCACCTTCTGTTTGATAAAGGGGCCAAACATGTTCACTGGAAGAACGACAGTCTCTTTAATAAATGGTATTGGAAAAACTGGCTCTCCATATGCAGAAAACTAAAACTAGGCCAATGCCTCTCACCATGTACTAAACTAAATGGACCAAAGATCTGAATATTAAAACATAAACACTAAATCTATTGAAAGACAAATTAGGTAGAAACCTTGAAGACATAGGGGTAGATAAAGAATTCATGAACAGGACTCAAACCACAAGGGAAATACTTCCCAGAATCAATAACTGGGATCACCTCTTATTCAAAAGTTTCTGCACATCAAAAGAAATCTGCAGCATAGTGAAAAGAAAACCCACAAACTGGGAAGAAATGTTAGTGAACTGCCCTTCAGACCAAGGACTTCTGTGTAAAACATATAAAGAATTTAAAAAAAAATCAGACTTCCAAAATTCAAAGACCCAATCCAAAAATGGGCATCTGAGATGAATACACAATTTTCAGATGAAGAAACGCAAATGGCAAATAAATACATGAAAAAATGTTCATCATCGTTAGTCATTAGAGAAATGCAATTTAAAACCACACTGAGATTTCCTCTCACTCCTGAAAGAATGGCCAAAATCAAGAAAAACACCAATAATAAATGCTGGAGAGGCTGTGGGGAAAAAAAGGAACTCTTCTGCACTGTTGGTGGGAGTGTAGACTGGTTCAACCATTGTGAAGGTCAATCTGGAAATTTTTCAGAAATCTGGGATTGGAAGCCATATTTGATCCAGTTATTCCACTTCTAGGCATATTCCCAGAAGAACTGAAAGCATTGTACCACAGTGATATATGTGCACCCATGTTTATAGCAGCACAATTTGTAATAGCCAGATCTTGGAAACAACCTAAGTGTCCATCAACTGAGGAATGGATAAAAAAGTTGTGGTATTTTTATATAACGGAGTACTACTCAGGTATAAAGAATGATCACATTGAGATATTTATAAGTAAATGGATGCAGTTTGAGACCATACTCATAAATGAAATAAATCCAATTCACATGTATAAATAATGAATAGTTTCCTAGTGTAAGAAATGATAAGAATACATAAAAGTATGTGGTAATCATGATCCTCCAGTATGCTGGTTTGAAGCCATATAATGTTTCACTCATTAATTGGAATGTTTTTTATCTGGGTTGTTAGATTTTATTGTCTGTGATAGTATGAATAGCTATTTTGAAGAAAAAAAGACATCAAAATAGCTAGTGCTGATTTAATATCATCTTGTTTTGAAGTCCCATCAAGCTGTTGTTCATCTGTTTCCCTTGATTTTAACATGTTGTATCTTATTATATGTGATAGTATAAACAAAAACTTTTTATAGGCAAAGAGATAATATAGAAACCATTGTTCATTTTCTCTTTGCTGGTTCTAAATACCCTGTAATACTTTCATTCTCCTGAATGGTTTCACATTGTCATGATGTGTTTGTTGCTATAGTATATGAAGTTATACTCAAATATTTCAAGGAAAGACACACTATGGTAACTACTATTATGTCAGGTTATCTGGTAGTGAAACACTATGATGCTTAAATTGTTCTCTTGTGACATGTGTTGTTCTGTTGTTATGTCCTCTTTTATCTCAGTCTCCTCCTTTTTATCCTTTTTTTAAAAAATTAATTTATTTTTTCTTATTTTTAATTAAGGGAAAATAAATTAAAAATAGCAGAATATAATATAGTAACTTTTTTGTTTTTCTATTAACCTGATTTGAACCTGTATTGCTCTCCCCATCTTGTTTTGACTGATTTTACTCTATTCTGTTTTGTTTGATAGTATCAAGTTTGAGGGTATAGGCAACCACTTTGAAGGCAATAAGATTTACTATGATGCCCATTATGGTTTGACAATTATCTTCTTTTGAAGTCCTATAAGGTCTCCAGTATTTAGGTTTTATTGGTTTTGCTCTGTACTGTTTTGTTCAATTCTATTATACCTAATGATATAAGCAACTCTTTTTAACATAGCAAGAGGCATAATGCTAACTATTGTTGATCACCTGATATTCTATTTTGCATCATGTACTATGTCCATCCTTCTGTTCTGTTTTCCTTTGTCACTTCAAGAAAAAAAGTTTCTCTTAAAAAAAGTAATAATAACTGTGGGAGTAATAAAACCCAAAATCTGCAAATTTTATTGTAAAAAAGAGAGGAAAAGAAAGTGATCTAAAGGATGTAACTGCATGTATATTTAAGTGTGTAAGATAGAAAACCATATTACTAAGTTTTTGTTGGATCATTGAACAGAACTGTTTGCAATCTCACTGAATGTCCACTTTGTATGCTTTAATTTTGTAATTTGAACAACTATTTATAAGATGACAACATGTAATCTACTAACTAGTGATTTCCTACTTGATATTTTTTCTTGAAATTCTGTATTGCTTGTATCCTTTCACTGTTTTGTTTTTTTTCTCTTTAAATAAAAAATAAATAAAATTTTTAAAAAATCAAAGCCTTTAGCAATATTTATAATAATGAGTTAGGAATAAAGAATAAGCACACTCTTCTTATGTATAATTTTATAAGAAAAGCCTATTTTTCCCCCAGTAATTATTCTGTTGGGTTTTGGCAGATACCCTTGTTAAGATAGTTACTCATTTTTGTTCTGTGTAATTCTTAACACAAATAAGTACAGATTATCATTTATGTCCATTCACAGCCCTATATGCTTCTCTTTAAATTACCTAATTTACTGAATTATATTTAAAGGATTTATTAAGGATAATTTACATTCATTTCTGGAATTAATTTATTCAGTATTCATTGATTAATAATCTAGTATAAGGGTAAGGCTCCAAGGGTGGGGGCCAAGCAGTGAGCAAAACAAATATGGTTTAACAGAATTGGTACTATTACTATAGGGGACAAAACCCCACAAATGAACACTTATATTGCAGTAGCTACTAAGGAAAAAAATCTCGAAACTAATTTGTTCATAATATATTGTATGTGTTTTTCTGAATTTGTTTTGACAATGTTTTTAAATTATCAGCAATGTCATGAATGTAGACTATTTTACTTGCAGAATTGTGCTTTGCATAAGAACTTTTTCTTATATAATATGCTCTTTTAGGGTACACAAAATTTGAATTTATTTTTGTAGTTATTAATTTGTGTAATAACGTATTTACCGTTTTTATATTTTCTCCAATCAAACAAAGTAAGGAAAAATATTTCCCTGAATATTAAGACACACAGAACACACAAATTATTATCCTTTATGCCTGGCTTTTGTCAAGGATTATAATACATGTATGATATTTACTCTCATTTAATTCAATGATTTATTTTGTTGTAATCATGTTAGTTTGATCACTTCATTTTGTATATCAATGCTTAATATAATATGAAATATTTTCTTTTACGTGATGATATTCTGGATAATACTCTGTCAATATTAAATTACCTTATAGTTTCTTTCTACTTAAGTTATCATATTCATTTTATTTCTGGAATAATTATTTCAGTGCCAGATATGGCCTTCTCAAAACCAGAAACATGTTGATTATCCATTCAGAAAGAGTAGTTTTTATTTTTTGTGTAACATTGTTATGAGTTGCTATTTTAAAATGCCACGTTTTAATTTACAGTTTTTAACTCTGTTGTGATATATATTTTATTTTATCTGTGATACAAGGAATCATGCCAATCTTTGCACACTTTCTTCTGTTATTAGCTACTTTCCATCTATCAAAGTTTTATGATAGAATAAAATTTAACAAAACCCAAGAAAGATAGAACAAGGTAAATTGGATCAGATCTTTGTTTCGTTATATTTAAAAAATTATAGGTTAGTCTTAAAGTCTTCCTTCACATCATTCTCTAGCCAGGTAAAATATTGTTATTTAATTGGATAATTTTCAGTTCAGAGAATGATATCCTATGTGCTGGTTTGATTTCAAACTGAGCAGCCCAGAAGAGTCCCAAATACAGGGAAGAGCTTTCACTGAAACTCCCATCTACCTGAGACTGATACACCTAAGAAAACAATTACTATCAATCCTCATACTAAATTCTATTAACTAAGGAAGATTAAACTCAAATCACAGAGAAAGAGACTGAGAAACATAATACCCAGACTGTTGTGTCTTCTTTGTGTCCCCCTTAAAACTCACTTGCACTCTATTTAAGGAGTACTAGAAGTCTGATTTCCTGCTCACTTGTGAAGAGAAATGCTACAGCCTCAACATCCCGTCCCTCCTTAAATTTCATGCATTTTGTTGCTCCAGGGCACATGCGCTTATTAAGATGTGTTCCTGTCTTTTCTCCTATACATGTTAGCATTTTATGTCATCAGGCACAAATATCGAAAATGTATAGAGAAAGCATGAATGAACCTACAATAATTTCCAATACAAAATGACCAACAGTGTGATAGTCAAATTTCATGTCGTTATTGCTCAGTAATGGTATTTATTTTGTTGGATATTTTGCAGTTTTTATTTTCTCTCTTCATTTTCCCTAAATTTCTCTTATTATGATTGATGTGTGTATATTATATATTCATATTCAAACCTTAGGCTACAAAATGAGCAAAATTGTAGTTCTTAAATATTTTCCTGTTTTCTGTTATCTTGTCTATTTTATTGAAAACTTCCTTAGTTAGAGACTTTCACTTCATTTTCATCTTGAATAGCCTTATAATTAGTTTGTTCCTGATAATTATCTGACTCCTTATTTCTCTAAGTATGAACAAAATAATATAAGCTTAACATTATGAAACAAAATTTTCAAAAATTTTAAATGATATCTTTTTGTGCAAAAGATTATAATAGGAATTAAATTGGAAGTATTGGTATTTCTCTTCCATTAGCTAAATATTTGGCATAATGTAATTAGTAGATCATTATTAATTGCTAATGTACTACCACATAATTTTCTTGCTCATTAATGGTAAATGAAAACTGATTGTATTGATTCATGTTTCAAAAACAATCATAGATACATATTGAGAACATGTAGATATCATTCTGGTACATTCAAAATTATACCATTTAACACCCAGGCTATATTTTATTTTTAGATATTGCCTTAGTAAAAGCAAGGATTTTAGTTAATTTGAAGACACTTGTCAATATGATGAGTGTCAGAATATGACTATCCTTTTAAATTTTTCAAACAATACTTTAAATGTTACCTATCTATAAGTCAGTCATAGACATTATTAATCTCCCCTTTGCATCTGGAAAGTAAATAATATATACTACCTTGATAGTGTACAGTTTAGTTTCTTCTGTGTAAAGTAATTCTGATATACTGCTTTATTGGAAGAAAATCTCAGGAAAATTTTATAATAGACAAATATTTTGTAATAAGCATAAATTATCTGTTTTTGATTTCAAAAATTTATTAATGTACATGAATAATTTTAAAAGTAATAAAGTTTACTATGTGGCTAAAACGTCTTTCACATGATTACTCATGATTTCTCCAATTCTGAGATGTGTTATAAGACATTTATTATTTTAATTTTAAAAAAGTATCTAACATTGTTTTACATAGTTTATCTTAGCCACACTCTTTCTCCAACATATAAACCTCAATTATACAAATTTTCTTAAATTAAGAGGAAGATGGTGTTCTGATTGGTCTTGAATCATGTAATTATAACACTTTTCAAATGCCTGAGCCTATCATTTACTCATCTCTGAGTGATGTAAAAACATCTTATGGCCTGGCCAATGTCATCCCTTTGTAGGAAGTTTCACTTCTCAAGCAGATAGTTCTTAATGCACATGAGTTTATTGATGCAGGGGAGTATGGTGGTACACAGAAACAAGTACTTTGCCTCTGTTTTGCCACGTTAAAATCAAATGCTTTTCTTGGAGAAGGAGAATATTATTCAGTCAGTTAAGCCCTGGGCAATCATGCTGGGTAAGGCCCTGGAAATATCATAAATAGGAAATAAGATGTTCAACAGGGATAAGAATTTGTAATAAAAATTGCTTGAGCAGAACTGGGAGGTATGTTTTAAGAGATTTTTTTCCATTTAATTTTTCCATGTTTACTAACATGAGCTTTATAATAAATAATACATCATTCAATTATGGAATTTACACATAAAATGAAAACATTTTCACTAGGGAGGCAAAAGTCTAAGGTCACCAAACAGCAATAACAAGAAAAAGTTGGCAAGAAGTGCAATGGGCGTACATTACAGGCAAGGAAGATGTTGTATCTATGCTAATTTCAAATAAAATTAACTTTGATAAAAAGTTATCCAAGAAAAAATACTTCTCCTGTGATTGTAACATTAAGTCCATATTTAAATTAACTACTTAAGTAACTTAACATAAAAAAAAAAAACTTTAGACTGTAGAAATTAATAAATTTCCTTTTGGTGGGAGATAATTTTATGTATTTTTGCTGATAAGTTATAGGGCAAAAGACTAGATACTAATAAGATTATAGGAAATTTGGACCAAAAATGAAACTTGATTTAATACAAATATGGACAATCATATTCCTAACAAAAGAAGCATTCACTTTTTTTAGTATTCATATAATAATTGCAAATAAACACATATAAATATCCATATAAAATTTGTGATGATTCAGTGTATGATTGCTAAATTATCCTGAAAACAAATTAAAAACCAATAGCAAGATTAGTAAAACCTGCTTTAAAAATACCTAAAAATTATTCAAATAATTACTCTCTAGAGAGAAATTACAAAGAAAAATTAAAACTACTGGATACTGAAAAGTTACACAAACATTTCCTATGAAATTGTATGATGCAATACAAATGGCAATTAGAAAATAATTTATTGATTTTATGTATTTACAGAAAGGATGAGCTTTATTCATTTAATATAGTTGTCATGACAAAAGAACATAGGACGAGTAACTTAAACTTTAGACACTAATTTTCTCCCAGTTTGGGGAGCCAGACGTTGAAGATGGAAATACCTGTGGATCTGGCTTATTCTGCCTGAACGCAGTTGTCTTCTCCACTGTCCTCACACAGCCTTCCCTCTGCACGTCGCCATCACTGTTGTCTCTTTTGTGTATCCAGATTTATTCTTCTAAAAATGACATGATTGAGATTAAATTAGTATCCATTCAAGTAAATCCATTATGATTCAATAACAACTGTTAAGGCTCTGTCTCCAAAAGAATGTCAATCTAAGTTACTTAGGATAAACATTTCAGCATACAAAACTGGAGAAGTCAAAGTTCAGCCCAATAACAGGAAGTAACACTATTTATAAGCAATGTAGCATACTTACCTAATTGTGACACAAACTATAATCAATACAAGTCTTTCATTTGATAAACTGGCTAGAATTTCCTAGAAAGTTGTGACCTCAATTACAGTAACTGTATTACCTAACAATTTCTCTACCTATGACCTTTCAAATTGGAAAACAAGAAGAGCTGAAAATGCTTTCTTTTAATTGGACATTGCTATCATTCTTCTTCTTCTTTTTTTTTTTTTTTTAATCTTAACTGTCAATTTCACTGGCTCGAGAGATTAGTTACACTTCAGGGTGTGTCCTGGTGGGTTATAACTTTGAAGCCTTGGTGATTATATCTGGTCTCTGATGTCCTTCTCCTCTAGTTGTATTTCAATGTATTCTGCTTCCTGGCACCTATAAAGTGAGCAGCTTTTCCTTCCATTCCCTTCAGGTATTTCTTCTCTGGATGCAGGTGACCATAGACTTAGCTTTCTGAAATCATGAGCCACAGTAAATGTTTTTCAATATATAGTTCATTTTGATCCCATAATTGGAAAGCTGATCAATAGAGCTATGACCTCAATTTTACTTCTTTTATTGTGTCCTATGATATAACTTTTTTCCTTAGACAGCTTCTTAAATGTTCTCATTTTTATGGATGAGTAGGAATATATCGTGTGTTGGATAACTGCATTAACAACCCTCATATTGGATGTCATTGCTCCCTCTTATTTCTCATACAATAACCTGGAGATTGGAAAGAGGTATTTATTCCTTCCTTTTTTACATTGATATTACTTTCTGTTTTTCTCTTCATAAACTTTAGCTACTTTGAATAAAATATTACCAAATAATGGAAACCCTTAAAATTCTTTGTTGGTAAATTTCATTGATGCGTCTTCTCACTGGTTGACAATTTTACATATGGTTCATGAAAACGTTTTTTTGTTTGTTTGTTTGGTTTTTTTTTTTTTATGTTTACTCCTGTCATCAGTGCTTGGTGTCATACTTCTAAATTATGTACTGAATGACCCAGAAAACAATCATAGTTTAGGTATTTTTGTCTTCTTCCATGCAGTGATATATTACCACATCTTAATTTGACCATGCTCAGGATTTTGGCATTGATTTTATCATCACTACCCTACTTTGAGATGATTATATGCAAATGTTGAACTTGACCACATCATCTTATCTTTTTCCAGATAATTTATTTTATACCGTTTCAAACATTTTATTGCCTCTTCGAGAATTTGTCTTCATTGATTTTCTATTATCTTTGAATAAAATATCTCTTAAAATCTCTTAAATCTTTATTCTTAAATCCTTACTAGTTGTCTTCTTCTTGATCCAGTTTTCCAATTCAAAACTTTCTAAAACCTGCCTTCATGAAGATTCTCAGCAAATTCTGCACTGCGACATATAAAAATCAGTGTGTTATCCTTTATGCCAGAATGATGGGCTTGTGTCCTAAGATGATGAGGAATGAAATCAGAGGTGAAGGAGGTAGGTTGCAAGCAATCTTATCTAAAAGTTATAAAGGAAAGGAAAGAAAATATACGAATGCAAGGAGGTAGAGTTCCTGATAGCTGAGAGGGAATTTTGAGCAGGATACACACAGCAGCTGTTTTTCTGGAAATCGGTGAATGGTCTTGATTTACTAAAACAATAGATATAAATTTCTAGCATAGACTATCTCACTCTCTCTTTTCTTTGTTCTCTCTCTCTCTCTCTCTCTCTCTTTCTGTCTCTGGTATTGGGGATCAAACTTATGACTGTGTGCTTGCAAGGCAGGCACTTATGTTGCTGAGCTAAATCACCAACCCTGGTCTCTCTTAAAAATTATGATGTACTTCTGTTCTAGATACTCTCAGATCTCCCAGTTAAAGCCTTTTGCATTACCTAGTAGGACTTAATGTTAAGTCGATCCTGGTTTTGGGCACTGCCTTCTATGACATTACTAATCTACATTTTGACACAATACACTACACATATGCTTTTTACTAAAGCATAATGGTTTATTTTTGCTTTTGGTAGCAGGCAAATTTAGATTCCCCAACCTGGATTATTTTTCCTCATACTGTCTTCCTTTTCCATTCTGTCTTCCTTTCTAATTCAAATCTGCACTGCTATGTTACTGCTAATATCACCCCACAGATTTCTATGAACATCCAAATAAATCAGCATTTCCTCACCCTGACTGATGGGTCGCTTTTTCTTTTTTAATCTTATCTAGCACTTAATACGTTTTAGTACCCTCTTACTCAAAGCTTTCACTAATTCCATGAGATAAATACCAATTACAGTGGTGATACAGGTGATGGCATCATGGTTCAGAGTTGTTGACCCAATTGTCCACCTGTTCAATATTTAAATCAAAGTATTTTCCCAAAATCATCATCTTTGTGACATTGAATTGTGACTTGCAAAATTAGATTTTTCTGTTCTGTTATTTTTTCTCAGTCTCTTACATCCACAAGTACACACATGCACACAAACACACATCCTTTCACTTCGTTTCTATTAGGATTGGGGGACCTCCCGTTTATCTCAGGAAGGGCAGTGCCCAGGGCAATTAATCTGTGCATCTTTGTAATCAAGAGAAACACTGAGCTTTTGTTCAGAGTGTGATCAATAATTCTGATTTGCAGATACAAATTTGTCAAATTTAAGCTAGCTAACACTCAAAGTATTGGATTTAATCCTAAATTCATCTAATCTGACCAGGGTTAGAGCTATAAAGTTGAAATGCAGACCAAATTCCTCATACTAATATTTATATACCTTTAAACTGCTTGTGTGATTGCTCTGGGGACTGAGTAACACCTTCGTTTATACATAGGTATGTACCTATATTTGTAATACTGATAGGTGGGAATGAGAAGATAAAGGGGTGCAAATAAATTGAAAGTCTGCAACAATATAGCAGACAATGTCTTTAACCAAGAACTCATGTTTTCTCACAGCTCTTGTTCTATGTTACAAAAGAAAGAGGAGTGACACTAGATGCTGTGTTACCCTACTATAAAGGATTAATCCTATGTGTTTTGCTCCAAGAGTACTTTCTGTAACAATGAAATCATCTTTTGGAATAAACATTCTAATTACTAATAGTGTTTATGTTCCTGGATCTATTTGTTTTGTGTGTGTTAAGTACATTGTAAAACATTCACTTTTGAGTACACAGATGACTTAGGAGATTCATAGATTCCATTAATTACAAAAATGCTTTGTTGTCTCATTTTGTCTTACAGGGCAGCTGTCCAGTAATCTTTACTTCTTCTTAAAAATGTCATATATTTTATGATATAAAAGATTTTGTTTTCATGGTTACTATTTTTATTTTACTAAGCAGTTATCCTTGATGAAGCAAAAGTCCCTACATCTATCTTTAAATATCTACCCTATAATATGTGACAGGCAGCCTTCCAAAACAGGGCAAAATGATTCATGTCTTCCATTACTCGTGGTCTTTTGAAATTCACTCCTTTTTACATGGTTTTAATTTAATTTGTAATACTTTTAACTTAGATAATTATTATTTTGTTATCAAATAAGAATTGCATACATGTATTTATGGTGCCATCATGCTATTCAAATTATTTAACAAGTTAATTCAAATTATTTAACATCTGTATAACAACATATTCTCATTTTCTTTTGTATTGGAAACACAAAAATGTCTGATCTCAGCAGTTTTCCAGTACCCAATGCACTATTGTTATTATTGAAAGTCAACATTATGCAAAATAGAATTTTTAAATTTATTCTTTCTGTACAACTGAGATTTTGTGCTCCTCATCTGGAGCATACACTGTACCTAGTGATTTGCTTCCAACAAATAAAAATGGAAAAAGTGATTTCACTTTTTTTTTTCCACAATGATAGGGCAAGCTGACATATGGAACAGCCAATGTGGCAAAGAACTAAAAGCAGCCTGAGTGCACCAGCTAAGGAGGCCTCGCTCCCTCACCCAAAGAAGAATGCAGTTTGCCAGTGGAACTCAGCATCTGCTTGAGAGAGATCTTTCCCCAGTAAAACCTGCAGGTGATACTGCAGCTGTGACAGCAGCTTCACTGCAGCCATGGAAAAACCTGAAACCACTGGATCCAGATAAATCATTCCTAGACTCCCATCCTGCCAACACTGTGCAATGAGGAACATGTGAGAGTTGAGGAACATGAGTTTTTCATAAAGTTATTATGCAGAAACAGATTATAGAGATGAATGACAGAAATCAAAGAATTTGTAATAGCTAAATCTTGGAAACAACCCAGTTGCCCATCCACTGAGGAATGGATAAAAGCAATGTGGTTTTTTATATTTAATGAAGTACTATTTAGCCATTAAGGAGGAGAAACTGGAGACGTTCATAGGTACATGGATGCAGCCTTAGACAATACTGAGAAGTGAAATTACAGATCTATATGTGAAAAGAATCATATTGTCTCACTATTGTGAGAAAAATGAACAAGTAAATAGAATCTGAAATGTACAATAGATATTGTGAATTGGAAAGAAACTATTCAAAAGAAAAGACCAACTATGATAGGGAAAGGGGAAAGGAAGAAAATGAAAAAGAAAGAAATATGTGTATACATCAGATAGTCATGACAATTACAGAACTGCCTTCTATTTGTTCCTTGAAAAGAATGTTTTGCACTAATATTGTTTAGACAAGACACCATGCCTATATCTCATACTCTTGAATGACAATATGAAATGTAACTCTTACTACTGTCCTATTAACCTGTTTTGAAACTCAGTTTCATTGTTTAATTTATTCAGCTTAAATTAAAAAAAAAGAATCACTTTACCATTTTCCTGACTAATCATATCCAACATCAAGCTCTGTCTGCTTCCTCTTAGTTCAGCTCAGACAACAACCTTCCTACCTCTGCACTTCCCAACACCATCCATATTTGGCTTTCAATTTTCAGTTTCCTCCAAGCTATTCTTACCTGCACATGGACACATTTTATTTTACAGTTCATAGATTATCCAGGAAAAATGTTTTTCATCAGTGTCAATTAGGGAAAAAAATCGAAAAACATTCTCCTTTGAAGAGTTTGCTTTTTATGATTTCTTAACAAAGCCATTCTCAAATTCATTTGACTATAAGATTATTCTTCCTTCTCTTTGCATATACAGTTCTCTTCTAAAGGTTTAATATAATAGACAATATTGAAAAAGAGAAGCAAAAATAAAAAAAAAATAATGACATTTTATGCAGCCAGTGGTGTCAAAACAAAACAAAACCAACCATTGTTTGGCACATACTGTTCCAAACTCCTGAAAGAAAATTTCTTCCAAAATGCACAACAAATCCTATCACTAACTCGCTTAAATTATTTTTTTTCGCAACCTTTGGTTGCTTATGGACTAAAGTACAGAGGATTAAGCCACCAGTAACATGGCCCTTGTACCTCTTGGTTACTGCCCTTCATTCTCCACCTCACTGGCTATGTTGTCTGCCGCCATTACCATCCACATGAGCCTTCCTGAGCTATGTAGTTTGCTGTGTGCTCTTCTGGTCTCAGATTCACCGGTCTGCACAAAAGCTAGCACTCCTGCACCTGTGTGTCTCCACATTTCTCTGCGACATAACCATGCCTCATTTTTCGACTCATATAATCATTTACTCTATGACATTAACTCATATCATTAATCATATCATTAATTATCATTTAATCTATGATATGTTTATAAGCCTGAGTGCTTTGGGAAGTGAGGTCCATTTAGTTTGTGATCACATTCATCAAAAACTATTGTACTCTATCATAAATACCTGTGATAAGTGCATCTTCCTCATGCTTCTTTGTAGACCTGAGAACAGATTTACGTAAAGCATTATTTCAGGTTCCCATTATATGAACAGTGTCTCTATCTTTGCTCCTTTCTCTCTTCTCGCAACTCCATTCTACTCATCTGCAAGAATTCTTTCTTTTTATTATATAAAATTATTGTGGATTTCTGTTCATAATAAATAATAATTTCCTTTAAATCACATAAACTAACATTTAATGGTACCCTTGGTGTGTGTATCAAATAGCACAACATTTGCTATGTCACTTATTTACTGAGTAAACTTTGGTTGTCTCTTCCTGAAGTGTAATATTATTGTTAATTTTTATGATTTTTATTTCTAGTTGCCAAGTTCTATTTCCATTTTTTTGTAGTTGAATGTGTATTTTGTTACATATAAATTGAATTTTCCATTTTTTGGTCTTATCCATTGTGATTTACATACTTTTCTGATAAATATTCAGATTGATTACATAATATTTTTTGGAAAAAAACCCTGCAATGTTTATATTTAAGTAGAGGTGTTAAAATAAATATCCAGCAAATTTTCTGGTAAAACATAACAAATACATGAAAATTAAGTATATGTAGCTTATGTTTTGCCAAACCTCAATGTATACCGTTCACAAGTAAATTCTGGTGTTTTTGTTTAGACAGTTTTGTGTTATAGATCAGGCTGCCCTTGAACTTACTATGTAGCTAAAGCTCATGGTCAACTTGTAGGGATCATCTTGTAGTTGATTCAGCCTCTTACATACTGAGATTTAAAGATACGCCACCAGGCCTGATCATAAGTAAATTCTCTAGTCACTTCATGGGATAGAGTTGTTAAACTAGTAATATTTCCTAGGTTCTGAATATTTATAAATATGAATGAGGTATTTTTGACAACTTCTTTCTATATCTCACAATAAGAAATAATTTGGTGTGATTTTAAACTATGCACTGTTACATAGTCAGAAATAAAATTAAAACAGAATAAAAATAAGCAATAAAATATATTCCATTTTAAGCTATTTTCATTAAAATTTTCTGACAGTAAAATATGCTAGGAAGTGTTTCAGAGTTAAGTTTTATAAGTTCTAGTTTGAGTGTATTTACCCTTTTATGGGTTAGTTTTTTGTGAAATATTTTCCACAATATAAAAATATTGTTATCTATTTGATAACAGAAACATTCTGGGATATTGTAACAAAGACTTGCGCCTTTTTCATTGTGAATTCATAAGACTATGGCAGTAGAAATATCAAGGGCACATGATAGACATATGTCACACATGTCTTGCAGGACAGATTCCTTCCTACAGTAATAGCATGCCATATCTTATCAACCTTTCTCTCTCTACAATCACAGCTGCCCATCGCATTATCTTTCTGCTCTGTCACATGTTTGAGCAGAAACCCCAACTGTAAACACATGTCCCTCCTAAATTATAATAGTAGGCCAATCTAAATCCTGACTAATACTACCTCCTTATTAGGAATGAGATTAAGACTTCTTTCTGTTTTTTGGATTAACAATTTCTGTTCCATGGAATCCTTAATTGGGAATACTCCCATCAACCACTTGGAGAAGGAAGATAGAATTGGATCATTGGACCAGATGGATGATCACTGATAGATGGGCAGACATCTCATATCTAATAAATACACACAGCTCCTTGGTTCTCATCATGCCTGAAGCCAGACTGATTGACAGTAACATGGATTAATATAATCTTTTTAAAAACGTGCTAAAATTAGTTTTTGTTGAATTAGCTGTTTAGAGTTTTGGTTTGATTATTTGCATTCTGAGAAATTCTAATGCAAACAGAAATAGATTTCTTGAGAGAAAGGCTTGGGATGAGATAGTGATGGCAGATGTCTTTTGTTAATTGTGACTTGCTTAGAATTACACTAACTTATCTTCTCAAACAATTTAAAACTTTCTAGAAACAATATTCACATCAATACGAAACTGGCTCAAAATCAATGTGATTAACCTGTTTACTCAAACTTTCCACATCTTAGAGAACTTACTTTTGAAGTATCAGATCAGACGGAGTAGTCAGAAGTATGCTATGTCTGCAGTGTATTTTCAGTCTATTGGAAATTTTATAGCCCTGATTCATAGGAGAATTGAGAAACCTTATTGTTTCCATGACAAAAGCCACATAGATTAATACTAGAATTTTGACAAAATGTCTAAACTAATATGAAATAATCTAATTAAGTATAAAGTAATTAGCACTCTATTCCCGTCTAACCTCAGTTGGTCATCAAAATGACATATACTTTTAGATCCTCTTTCAGCTGCAGATTAAGACAATACTGAGAATAAGTATCCATAAATCTTGTAATTTAACTCAATAGAAATTTATTTTATTCACCAGTCTGCAAAATGATTCTGTGCGTATCTCCTCTCTCTTGTGCTAATGCTTCCCTTGTGGGCAACTATTAGTGACCTGGGAGGTGTGCTGATCACAGCTGGGTACCATCACATGTGAGGGGCTTTGAATGTTTTTTTTTTTTTTTTTTTAACGTAATTCTTCAGTGTCCACCGGTCTGAAGTGTGCTTATTCTCAAAGTACCACCTTCTGAAAAGGAGAACAAGACAGTAAAAGTGCAACCATTCTCTTCTTGATTTTAGTATGCATTGATAAATTTGCAAATAGAGTTTCCCCAATTAAAGGTGAAGAAAAATTGGACCTGGTCTTTCATTGAAGAATTTTCAAAATGCCAGCATGAAAGAAGAGTATATAGAAGAGTTTTGAATTGGTTTATATTAACTCATAAAAAGTAGCTATTGTAGAGATATGATTAATTTCTGAAATTAGATCTTTAATACCCTGAATCCTGATTCAGTCTAAAATTCTACCTTAAATTACAGAGAGGAATAGTTTTGAGAAATTAATCTTAGCTACATTAAATTTGAATTATTTAAGATTTAACTGAAAATTTGTAAAAGAAGTTAAAATTTACATTATTCTAGATATACTTATTTATAAGAATGAATTTCCATCACCTTTGTGATAGGAAAAGATAAAACTTTTGGTAAATATCCTAAATTTATGAGTAAAATAAATCTTTAGTAGAAGTTACTTAGCAAGAAGAGAAAAATTAATCAAAAGGATAATAAATAATACTAATATTACCTGAAACCCTTTATATTATGAATTGAAACAATAGGCTCACATGTAACTGGCACAAAATAATTGCACTCAAGAGTTCTATTCTCAAATGATATTCATCTGGTTTAGAAATTAATATAATAAGAAAAATTACTATTTGAGCCATTTAAGCTATTTAGGAATCTATAGAAATTCATAATACATGAACCATAATTTGTACAACAGAAATTTATGTTCAAGGAAAAGATACAGAAGAGAAGAAAGAGCATAGACAATAAACCTTAAAATGTATATAGTTAACCATATTTGGGGAAAAGTAGTGTTGTGGACTTGTCATATAGGTGCTAAATTTATGTAAAATAGAATAAGCATGTTATGTTTTAGGTCTAAAATTTCCCCAAAGTTCTTATATAGTCAGAGGTGGGCTTTTGGAAGTTGATACGAAATTGATTGTATCCTGGGGCATTATATTCTCTGGGGATTAATCCAAGGATGAGCCCACAGATGACTGCAGTATTAGCATTTGGGGACCGCTTGAAAAAGAAAGAGCACCCGGATGTGATTTGGAAGGATGTGTTCTTGTTCTCAGCTCCTGCCTTACCTCTCACTGCTTCTAACCTGCCGTGAGGAGAGCATCTTCCTCCTGCCACATCCTTCTGCCATGTTTCTGCTTGGAGCCAGCCTAGCATAGAGTGACCCCTCTGAAATTGTGCCAAATTAATCCTCCTTTTTAAATTGTAGACACTGGGCTTTTTGTACAAGGTACAGGAAAAATGACCAAGATAACCTCTCAATATAGTTTTCAGTATTCCATCCTTTAGATTTTCTTTTACTTTCTTGGTTGTTTATTGAGATGTTTGCACAAAAGAAACTCCAAATCATTTATGAAAGAAATTAAAGGTGACACAGATAGAATATGACATCTCACTTTTATGGCTCAATATTCCAAAAAATATACTTAATAATTAAAAGAACTAAAGATTCACTATAATTCGTGTTAGAATTCCCCTAGAATTTTTTACAGAAACAGAAAAATAACTTCTGAAATTTAGATAGATCCACAAAAGACACTGAATAGCCAAAATTATCTTGATTGTAAACAGAAATGGAAATCTCACACTCTCTCAAACACCCAGTTAAAATTTACACAAATCACAACAGGATGGTCTTCATATAAAAACAGGCATATTCAATACAACAGAGAAAATAATTAATATTTGAGAAAAATTGCAAGTTTTCACTGATAAAGATGCATTACATTGACAGTTAGTACCAAAAGTCAGATAAAAAAATTTTAGGTGGTGAAAGGATTTTGTTGTTATAGTCTGTTGTCTTAATTACTTTCTCATAGCTGGGACAAAATACTGGATATCTAAAGTTAAGAGAAGAAAGACTAGGTTTCCATCTTTAGCTACTATTATGGATTAAAAACTGGTCATCAACTTAATGCCAGCGGAATTAAATCACCATGGTGCTGAGTGGAGATGTTCCACCTAGAAAAGTTGTCAGTATAAACAGAGATGTGGAGAAAAGCTAGGTGTTGTGGATATCTCTGAGTGTTACTGTTTGAGGCATTGTTTCTCCTGGAACAGTTCTGTTCTTTACATTGAGCATCACTTTCTGGCTCCGGAGGAGAAGACATGTGCTGCTTAATCTCCAGAATAAAATGGTCGAGGTGGCTTCCTGGCATGTACTTGACTGTGCTTATTGTCAGAGGAGCTCGGGATCTTCGTTTTGCCGAGGATGGCTATGATGGTTTTCCGGGCAGCCCTGGTCTTTATTATGAGTGTGACTTCTCAGCTCCAGTGTAGAATCCTCAACCCACCAGCACAGTTCCTTCACCCTGCTGGCATAGACATTCTAGCTTCCACCACTGACCTTTGGGCCTTCCCGGCATGGATCCATAACACAGACTGATGTGAATCCTTCTCATGGGCTCTGGACCTCCAGTTGGATTCCTGGGAGGCATTGTCAGGGACTCTGGGTTTTCATCTGGACTCATGGGAGACATTTCTATGGGATTCAGCCTTTGGCTGAATTTTCTGTGTCTTTAATGTTGTGGACAGATTTCCTACATTTTCTTCTGTTAATACTGGGTGACCACCATAAAAAAAAAATATTATAAATTTTGTGCCCCGATTCTAATTGTTCTCTGCAAACCCCTGACTACAACAGACAACTTATAGTGTGCCAGGCGAGAGATGCAATATCTTTTCTTTCCTTTCTTTTTCATATTTCATTAAGGCTATGAGCCACCCACACTGAAAGTTGACATTCCAATTATGCACATCAAAATATATTCTAAACAGACTGGTGACTAGTTAATTATCACACACCTATGACCCAGTATCACATACCTATAATCCTGTAGTCTCTCAAACGCCCCTTCGCCATGAATGACTGAGTCTTTGGGAGGATCTGGATAAAAAATATAGCGCCTGTGCTTTTTGTATCTAAACCAAGACATTGCTGCTGTCAAGATTAATGCTTTGAAACATTTCTCTTTTATTTTCTTCCAAGAATTTCTAGTTTCCAGGTTTTTGTATTTTAAAGAGAAAAAAAAATACTGAAATGAAAAACAAAAAACAAGTGACATACAAACAATAACCACAGGAACAACAAAAAATCTAAAACAATAACAATATAGGATTTCAAAACAAAATGATAGGAATTTAACAGTAGTTGTAATATTGCATATTGTTATCTTCAAAAGAGTTGCGTAGATTACCAGACATAGACATACAAAATTGACTTAATTGTATGAGTATTAAGTGTTCTTTTCCATTAACTAATAAAATTAGTAGTATAATCATTTTAGCTCTTTTATGCATGTATAAACAAATTTATATCTTTTCCTTTTCCTTTCCTTTAGTTTCTAATTTTTCATGTAATTCTTTAACACATTTTGGTTACAATGTAATTTCAGATCTTTCTTCTTTAGTTGTATGAAATTTTATCATGTAGCTTTTCTTCCATATATATTGATGTTTTCCAGAAAATTGTGAAGAATATTTGTAACATTTATAGTAAATTTCTTAAAGTATATTAACTATAGTAAATTTTTAGTAATCCCATCATCTCACTTATATAAATAGTGTTAAGATTTTGCACTGTGGTTGTAATTGCGTCTTTTTAGCAGAAAATTTCTTCTGACCTAAGGGTACTGTGAATATTATCTTGTTGAGAATTTGTATATTGATGCCTGTTTTTCTAAAAATAACAAGCTGGAGTTCATTTTCACAATGCCAAAAATTCTTGTGATTACACAGTATTCTCTGAGGATTTTCTCTTAAGCTTCTTTATAGTGACAATGAGTTACACTGAGTACACTGAGTTGAATGATCCTTTCTTCAGAATGACATTTTGGGGTCCTCCTTCTCAGTGACCAGTACAGTGATTGGTGGGGTTCTCACTGCTCTTGCTAAATGGAGATCAAACATCTTGCCAGATCTCTTTAAGATCTGGGAAGCTTTTTCTCTTTCTTTTATTTTCTTTCTTCCTTTTTTTTTTAATACATAGTCTACACATATATTTATAGGTAGCCAGCTTTTCAGTAAGACTTCTCTGTAAATGTTTGAGGATTTCCCAGTCTAGTTCCCTTTTTTTGTAGTAATTATATCTAAGCATTTGATCCATTTCTGCCTTTCTGATTTCCAGCCTCTGTTAATGTGATTACTACCATGGGTAATTTCTAAAATATCCCCCAAACCCTACATGTTCACAGGTGAGTGTGTGATACTGGGTTAGTCCACTGATGAGGTCATAGTTCGGTGAGGTAAAACCTGGTGGAGTCAGGGTCAGGTGGGTTACTGTGGGATATATATATATATATATATATATATATATATATATATATATGATGGCTTTGACTATTATGTGCTTCCTGGCTGCCATGGCATGCCCCTCTGCCAGTCAGCTATGGACTGAATCCTCTACAAACTATGAATCAAAATAAACCTTTCCTCCTTTAAATTGTGGGCATCAGAAATCTAGTCCCAGAGAAGAAAAAGTAATTATGACAACTAATATGCTCTGCTTGGAATAGCTACTCCTCCAGTTTAGACAGGCAATGTTTCCAGGCAGATACCATGGTAATTTGAAGTATTATGACCTTAGCTGTGCTCCCATCAAGCATCACATTCCTCTGCTACTTGTTGTCCAATGTCTTAAAGTATTGTCTTCTTATCTAGTAATTTATGATAGGTCAGTTAGTGCAACATGACAGGGCCATTATGCCCACAAGAGGAATTTTCAGTATTTACTTTCATACATAACACAAAATGAGTATTATTTGTACCTTGAGCATCTTGGCCTTAACTAACTATCTGCACAATTATAAAAGTGACTTCCTTTTGATTCTACCCGAGTTTCCTAATATGACAACTGACAAGTGATTGGCTTTCAGTATGTCTTTGACTAAAGAATCAATTAAAATTTCTGAACTATTAAGAGTACAAACTAGACATCCTCATCATAAGTTACTGGGTGATTAGATGAGCAAATGAAGATGAAAAATAATAGTAGTTCCATTTTGTATGCTTTTTGGGCCTACAGTTAATAGGATATTCAAATCTATGAAGAGACACCCTCAAATATAGGAATGGTGTGATTTTGTAAAGTAACTGATAAATTAAGAAGGTTAAAAAATTTAGTTTTGCTTTAACATGAAAAAAATTCTCAAGAAGAATTATAGTAAGATCAATTACTCTTCCATCGTGATGCTATAGATTAAATCCAGAACCTCACCGATTCTATGCAATTCCAATTCCAATCTGTAGGATACTCTTTAATCCTGTCAGCTGTCAATAATAATTTGAATTTACGCGTTTAACCTAAAGTGAATAGAAATGACTCAAATGCCTTCACTTCAGCATGCCACTATCATTAGTTTGGAGTTGCCTCTGATGAACTTACCACGTTCTTCAATCGCCAGGTCACTAAAGTTTGTCTTGGGTGACTTATCCTATCCTGAACATGAAGGCTACTTGCCTAATTTTGAAAATTTATCCTTAAAGAACCTAAGAAACTCTCATTGGGACTGACTTGTCACTGCTGGGAACAATCAAACATTTGGCTATCATTACAGGAACTGTTGCTAATTTCTGCTCCAATTAACTCTTCAAACCCACAATGATGCCTTGTTTTGTTCTTTTGAATCTCTACATATAACTTGTTCTTAAGAAGTATTTGAGTTGAACATGGTTGGGAAATAAACTTAATTTTACTTTGGGGAGATTTGTAATGTATACTATTATATAAAAGTTAAAGAAAAGCAAAAGAAAAGACATAAACATGTATATTTTAACAACTAAATGAGCTACAGAGGTAATTCCAATAATGAAGAATTTAAGTCAGTCATCTAATATAAATTCAGTTCCCAAACGTGACACAATATTTGAAACAATAAAATCATTTAGATTTAAGACAGATGATTTCAAATTTTGATGTAAATCTAAAGGTGAAATATTCAGTTTGAATAAAGAACAAAACATAGTTATAGCAGACACAATTCAAACGTATTCTTTGTAATGAGTTTACCATTTTCATTATTCCTTTTATGTTATGTTGTCATTTTTTGAAACTTCTTGTCAAATTGCAGAACTTAGAACTGGACAGAGTCTATACAGATTATACAGAACACTTGTTCCCATGTTTATTCATGGTGCTTCTTAAAACTACAGATCATTGGTCCTGTTTTACAAAGAATATACTTTTGTTAAAAATAAATAGTCTAAATAATCTAAAGTTTTAATGATTCAAGACATTGACACAGATTTTAATTGTTTTCACTTTAAAATTTTAAATAATGAAGTTAAGTTTCTACAAAAATTGGTAAAAAAAATAATGGAATATTGAGTTCCTTATGTTTTCTGGATAGTAAAAGCTTGTCAGATGGAAAGTTTGCAAATGTTATCTGCCAACTTGTGGCTGTCTCTGTATGTGTTATTTCCTGTGCAGAACTTCCTCTCATGTATCATTCTACTTGGTCACTTTTGCTTTAGCAGCATGCACTTTTACGGTCATATCCAAAATTTCTTTGCCTACCTCAATGCATTGCAGTCTCTCCTTTGTAACTTATTCTTGCCTTAGTTTCATGGTTTCAGGTGTGACATTTAGGTTTTTAATCCTTTGACGTGACTTTTATGCAGAGTGGGAGGTAGAGGTCAATTTTCAGTCAACTGAATGTGAATATGATATAATTTTGCCACTATTATTTATTTAAGAAGCTTCCTTTAGCCAGTATGTGTTCCTGATTGTTTTGTCAAAAATCAATTGAGTAGTTTCTGAGTTCTCCATTCTGTTTCATTTCTTTACATACTTTTTAAAAATGCTACTATCATTTTCTCTGGCTTATTATAGCTTGTAATAGTATATTTTGAAACCATGTATTACAGTGTTTGGATTTTTCTCATAATTTATTGGGGTATTCTGAGTATTTTTATTAATTCGCATGATATTTATAATTGCCTTATTTTTTCCAAGAATAAAAATGTTGTGATGGAGTTGACATTGAATTTGTAGGTGGCTTAATATTCTGTATATATTTTAATGATATTCTCTGATGCATTAACATGAGCTGTCCTTACAAATTTTTTGTTCTCTCTTCTATGTACTTCAATGTTGTTTTAAAATTGTTTTGTAGAATTTTTTCACTTTTTTAGTTAATACATATCTTGAAATTTTATTGAATTCATTTATCAGTTCGAACAATTTTTCAATGATGCAGTTTAAGAATTTTTGATATATAAAATCATCTACAAGTACACAATTTGACTTTTTATTTATATTTACATTACTCTTTATTTATTTGTCTTGATTTAATTAATTCTGGCTAAGATTTCCTGGATTTTTTTTTTAATTTATAAAGGTAGACATATCGATCTGTTCTATATCTCACAGTAAATTCTTTTAATTTTTGCCTGATCTCTGTATCTTGTCAAGCATAGATTTTATTTTACTGGGGAAGGTGTTTCCTGTATTCAGTTTTTTTTTTTTTTTCTGTGAAATTTTCCAGACAAATACTGATAAACACTGTATATTCTTACTGATTTGTGCAAGATAAAACAATTGATCTCATACAATGTTTCGCATTAAAAAATAGGCAGGATAAAGAAAGGCATAGAAAAAAACAAAATGGAACTAAAATACTATCAAATAAGAGGAATTATTTCTAATACTACATAATACAGTAGGACACCTAGAGTCTATAATAATTTGTTATGTATTTCATAATAATTAGAATTTTCCCAATTTGTTGAAATAATTGAGAAGATGTGAATATTAATTATGCTGGTATGATAAGCAAACCACATACACATAAATTGTGCGCATATTATACTCTAAAATATTATTAATAAACTAAAAATTTTAAATGAAATAAAAATGCTCATAAAACATATGTTATTTTCTACAATAGAATAATCTATATTTTCTCAGAATTATTTCTTCCCATAATAAAAGTACAGGTTTTACTGCAAAAAGCCTTAAGATTTTGGCTTAAATTCAACTCATTTATCAAGTTGTACCTTTTTTTTTTTTTCCTTAAGAGAATTTGCATCGTCTCTTATGGTGTTCTTTCACATTTTTTAAGTTTATATCCATCTACAGAATTCTATAGCTACAGAAATAACTCTTTAATTGATAGTTTCATTTTGTATACCTTCAATATTATATAAAATTCTAATATGCAACAGTATGTATTAATCCATACCTACCATTATTCTGTCTCAGGAAGTCGCATCAGTAACGCTGGTCATTGTAGCTAAATTCAGATTTTCCAAGTAGTTTTGATCACTGAGTTTGCTTAAATTAACTTAAAGCACACAGATTGACAAGAAAAAAAAAAAAAAGAAAAACATGAAAACTTAATAAACAAGCAGGAGCTAACGCATAGGCCAAGAGCAGGAGCTAACACATAGGCCACGTTAAAGAGAAAAACAGATGGTTGAGCTTAAGGGTCCTCTTAATACGGGAGAAGCAGGTGCTAGGAATGATTGTAGTTACTTTTGGAGGAGGAGTATATAATTTTTAGAAAGGAAATGTGCCAAAAAAACAAATGGTGGCCTGGGGCAGAATTCCCATAGGCTGCAGGAGCCATGTTTGATCTTTTGTCTCTTCAGTCTTGTGAGCTTAATCCTTCATAGTTAACAAAAATTCAGCAAGAGAATTGAAAGTAATTTTGTTGCTTTTTGTTAAATCCAGTCCTTAGGTGGGTGTTACAGGTTCAGTTTTTCCTGCAGTTGCTGCTACTCACGTGCTTTGAATTTGCAGAACGAAGTAACATATCTTGGAGCACCATTCTTTGAGCTGTAACACAGTTAAACAAATTGAAAGCCCAGGAATGACTTTGATACTCTATATCTCACTGCAAATCCAGCCCTCAATTAGCTAAGTTTCAAGTACTTCCCAAGTCTGCCCTTATCATTTAACTCATCCCAGTTCATGGTAAGATCCGTTTACCCATTAGCAATAGTGAATGCTTTTGAAATTATTGTCTTCAACAATATATTCCTCTAATATGTTCCTCATTCTCAAACATAAATTTTGTGAATATTAATTAACATATGCTTCACAGTTTCCAATTTCCTTTGGTATATATTCTGAAAAGTAAGGTTAATTTATGTCACTGTTTGACTATGACCACTTTTAATCTGATTATGATACATTTCACTTTTTTTCTCTCTGTTGCAATTATGCTAGCATGTCTTTTCAATTAACTAATAAACTTCAAGAAGAAGAAGAATTATATTTGAGAAATTGTTTCTTAAATTTAACAATAACCAATGTTTAAAATAATTTTAATTTTTTATTACTTCCTATTTATTTTGATTAATATCATTTATGAGTTTTCCCTGTTTTAAAATTTGCTCCTTTTAGCATCTAATTAGGTATTCTGCTTTTATGTTATATGTTGTAATACTACTCGCAAACTAAAGTGAATATAAAGTACCTTTAAAAGGATTATTCTAAAATAAAATTTTATTGGCTTCACAAACAATCTTGCAAAAAAAGCACATCTAAAATAACACTTTCATTTACTGTGGTTATCTGTTAACAATCTTTAGATGTATCATTAGCTTAATTTTATGTAACAGTTATGTATTGATATAATTTATTATTAAAATATTTAACAATTTGCTGTCTATATCATTAAAAAGTAACTAATACTTTTTTAGGATATATTAGCCTCAAGGGAATATAACGTACTTTTTATTAAATCTTTAATATTATCATCTAGGAAAGTAATAATAAGATTTACTAATCACTCCCTCGTGGCCCATTACTGTGACATAGACTTGGACTCACTATTATATAAAGAAGCCAGTCCTATTTATTTCCTGAACATATTAAAAGAGCCTATTACAAATAAGCACCTCACACATTTAACTACACAGCACACTGCATTTCTATTACAGATATTTTGTTTTGATCATTTTCAAGAAATGAAAAAATGGAGGTGTACACTATCCACTTCTGGCCTTTGGCATAGCTAAAATGAAATCACGGTTCATCTAATTCCATTCCCAATGTTCTTTACATATAGCTATCAAGATAAAAGGATAAAATAAACGCTAGCCTTTCCTTTAGTCTTCCATGTTTGATCTGTCTGTTCTTTTTGTTTTCTTCTAGAAACTTCTACATGTTATCCTATCAAAAAACGGCCCATGTAGAAGAGGCAAAGCGTCTAAGCATGAGACAGAGCTGTTAAAACCAAACAGCTCCAGCAATCTGCAGACAACAAAGACAAGCAGCATAGACTTAGCACCCAGGATACTTGACCTACAGTGTCCAGCATAAGGTGGCAAGACGGCGATGGCCAGCAGCAGCAGTGACCAGCAGGTGATATCCACCATGACCTGGTGTTACTTGGTGACATCAGGCCTGCTAGCAGATATTCACTTTGCCAATTCATGATTTTCTTCAGAACTGAACAAAACCCAAGGTTGATTAGCATCAGGTGGAATTGAAAAGACTCTGTTAGGGAAACCAAAGTGCAATCAAGACCATGGGGCAGGCAAAGTGGATGCAAATTTCTTTATCAATAAAGTGAGAACTTTATTGATCAGTTGGAGCATGCAGGCCAAGGGGGCAAAGACTGTTGGCACTGAGCAAAGGGTGAAGGCATGTTTTTATAAGGGAATTTAGGTAGGGGAGGTATGTATTGCTGAGCAGGATGTAAAATTTTGGGTCCCTGTGTAGGGGGGTCGAAGCTTATGTGATAGCGCAGTGTTGGCTGCAGGGGATGCTGGCAGGCACAGCGTGTCTCTTGTGATTTTCTGTGGAACCAGCTCTTTGCAGGTTGCGCTGTGTATGGACAGCTGCTGGCTTTCTGCTGTACACCATGCTCTCCTGGGTATGAATAACACATCTGTTTGGGACAGTTTATTTTGGCAATGAAATTATCCCTAATTAATACTCACAGTGTGTATATGCCCTATATTATTATTCACTGTTTAATTCAAGACAGTGTTCGCAATGTTCATAATGTACATATCTTTCTCCCAGGTTCTTCAAATGTTTGCTAAAACTTTAAATGTTGTAGTGGTTTAAAACTTTTATATACATGCATTTTATTCAAAATTTGGTTAATGTCTTGATTTTAGTTTATATCTTCTCCTTTTTGCTTTGTTTGTTTTATTTTGTTTTTATGAATCTTGGAATCCAAACCAAGGTGCTGTGCATTATGGATAAGTTTTCTACCCCTGAGCTATATTCATATCATTTATTATTTTTAATTTTATTAATGTGGATGTAGTATTTTCTTTTTTCATTTTCTTTTATTTTGATCTTAATGTTGAATTTACAGTATTGATTTTAAAACTTCTTTTTCAATAGAAACTTATAATAATAATAATAATAATAATAATAATATTAATTTCTCTGAAAAGTATCAACATTTTTGCAAATTTTATTCTTTGGTGTTTTCACTATCTGACATTATAAAGAATTTCAAATTTCTAATTTTAATTTCTTATGTAAGCCAAAGTTTAAATAGAATAATAACATAGTTGTACATTATAATATTACATTTCTGAAATTTCAGCATTTTCTGTTAGTGGTTATTTAAAACTAATTTATATAAATTCCTCATGTATTTATATATATATATATATATATATATATATATATATAATATAAATAATATATTTGTAACAATATAATATGACTTACTTGATGATCCACAATATTATAAATCTTGATGACTTTTATGAGCATACAGGCAATACTATGTATATATTTTATTTTTCTATATTTTTTCTATAATGATTTACTAATCTATTTGCTATAATTTGGGGAATGCTGTTATTCTGCCATTCAGTGTTCACATTTATTTTCTATTGAAATTGTCATCTAATTCTTAAATTTTATTCTTATGATTGCATTAGTGGGTATTTTTCCTTTGTGTTCTTATTTTTGTCCTGTGAATGTTTAAGTTATGTTATAAGATGTGTATAGGTTTTTATTATTTCTAGATTCACTAGTCTTTTAACATTTAGCTATGTGTTCTTTATCTCTGGTAAAATCCCTTAAACTGAAGTCAACTTTATTAGTAGGAAAATTCTCATCTCATCTCATCTCACTGATTAGACTTTTGATTTGTTTTTCTGATAGTTTTAGTTGCCCACCTATATGACTATAGTATTTTTATTTAAAACATACATGTATTACTTTGTGCTGCTTATAAAATAGCATGGTTTGATTATTTTTGACATTTTCTACTATTTAAAAATATTAATTCATTTAAATATATTGCATTTTATATTTGTGTTTATTTCAATACTCTGAATCATTTTTTAATGTTTTTCTATTGTCTTAGTTTAATTAATGATAGTATCTTTAAATTCCATCTTACATTATTCTTTACCTTTGTGCATATATGTGTATATCAGTGAATGCTGAAAAGTTTACAGAATATATTTATTGTCACAGTAATTTTATTCTTAGCTCTTCATACGCTATTCTTTACATAAGTATTTTTTTATTTATGATCTCAAAAGTCCATCATTAGCACTTTACTCTGAACAAGTCTTTTGTTAGATATCAAAATATCTCACATATATTTACATATTTTGTATGACATCTTAGTTACCTTTTCTAATATGGTTTGATCTTCCCTCAGAAGCAAAAACTTCCTGTTTTAGCTTTTCAAGTGCAAGTCTGATGAAACTATCTCTTTACAGGGCCGGGGATTTAGCTCAGCAGAATACATGCCTGACTGGCAAGAGTAAACTCACGGTTCAATTCCTGGTATGAAAAAAAAAAGTTTCTTATTTTTATAAAAGAAAATATCCTTTCAACATTTGTTTGAATGGATATATGGCTTCCTTCTTTCTCTCCACCTTTTCTCCCTTCCTTCATTCTCTCCTTCCCTTCTCCCATATTTCCTTCCTAACGTGGTTGTAGTACATTTTTAATTAAGATTATAGATACAGTTTAGCTACACATAATGTTTAATTTCATCATAGGGAACTTACACTTTTGCATGGTATACCCTGATTTTTCTCTTTCCTTGGTTGGCATAGTTGCATTTGAACCCCTGTAGGAAAATCATATTCTGAGATCATAGTGTCAAGTGCAATAGATCAGACATGCAAACTTAAATATTACATGCTTTCTTAAATATGAGAAACTCAAATATAAATAAAGAATAAAATAAAAGATGATAGGAAGTTGGTAGATAATCTTTCTCAAAGAAGGGTATCAAGAGATGAAGGAAGGGAGATAGAAGAGGGAGAAAGCAGATTAAAAAATAAAAATTATGATTTATTCTGCACACGTACAAACTCCACGGAAGGAAAGGAAAACTACATACTGTGAACATATACTAATAAGAAAGGAATTGTGAAACCATTCTGAATCCTGTTACAATTCCATCATAAAGAACCAATTTTAATTATTTTCTATGAAGCAATCAAATTCACCATGATTTTACCACCAACAATATACAATTTCAATTTATACCATGAATTGATATATTCAATAAATTGAAGGAAACAGATTGGTAAATTTGAGGTGGGAAACTTTGGAACTTAACTTTTAACCTGCCAGTCTGCTAAAAATCTGTTCAAATTATCAGTTTCTTCACCCTAATGATATTGTGCAAAAGTTGTGTTGAGTCTTGGTGTTAATCCTTTAAATTTTCTGCTTTGTTAAGATTTTTACATGAGAATTTCTCATTGCATTACTGCTCATTCATGTTTGGAAAGTCTTTTTTCTCATATGTTCAGCGACAACATTTGATATATGCAACGCATCATGACTTAAATGAAAAATTCTACTCACCTTTTAATTCAGCATTTTTCTGTTCCCAAGGATTCTGACTCTGTCCTGGTGTGTGGGAGTGGGAAACCTGTCCTCAGCTACATACTAGTCAAATCTCTATCTAATTATTTAGATTAATTATTTTATTACAAAATGATCCATGTTGATCAAAAAATATGTTCATTATTCTTACTAGAGATTCTTGCACAGGGGTGAGTTTTAGAGGGTATAAATGATATAAATGATATATACCATGATATAAAGTCTCTAAAGCAATTTTGATGGCATGAAAGAGAATAACCTATCCAAAGATACCAAATTAATTTCAGATTAAAGTATTTGAAATTGATGGTGCATTGAACTTGCAATCACATGCATTAGTCTTTGGCCCTACCTTAAAAATCATCATATGCTTGGTTTTCTGTATTATGCAATAAATAATATGCTAAGTGCTATAGCTGTCCACCAAACTACATTGGAATTGAAGATATAATGTAGAAACCTGTTGCCTCTGAAGCAAAATAGCTAACATTCACAGTAAAGAAAAACTAATCAGTCTTTCCCAAAATCTATAGTAGAAATAGAAAAATTATTTTAATTGCTCTTTAATGAGTCAAGGAATTTTGTGAGGGACAGTCAATACAGACAAATTATATTATTCTACACTTGATTGGCTTTGTGGCTTAGCCTAGCTCAGAGCCATTGTCCATTTTATCAGAAAGCTGAAGTCTAGAGAATTTGATTAATTTATCTGCAGTATCATAATAGAGCTAAGATTCAAATTAATACATCACCTTCCAATTTCTTAAAAATGCTTTTAATTAGAAACATAACTTCAAATTTGGTACTCAAGAAAGCTTAAATTTACATTTTCTGTTGAACCTAACTACCTTAACCATTAACTTACTGGTATTTGCAATTATTTACCACTACATCCTGTTTTAACTACAGCCCCACCATAAGTTTTATTTCCAGTACTGTCCAGCCCTTAACTGGATGCTATGAAATGTTTGCTATGTGATAATTTCACAATTGATGACTGCCTTCAAATAACCTTCAATTCTGAACACTAATTCAGTGTTTCCCTGCCCATCTCTCCTTTTTGCTCTTTTGAAGAATCTCTCTCTAAATTTCTGCCTTGCATTCTTCTGTGAATCTGTTCGTGGTCTTGGCACATACTGGTACATTTTAAGAAACACTCTTTCAAAGAAAAAAAAATTATAAGAGCTCTGATAGATATAGATTATAGCTTGCCAACAGAAAAATTTTACTTTTATAGCAAACCAGAAATTCTGTCTTTTTTTATTTGTAAATAGTGGTACCACTGTGGTCCTAGTGAGAATAATTTTTGTCTAAACTGGAAGATATTTTAGGTTTACAAAAGGTGCATCAAATCACAAAACACTGATTTCTGAATTCTAATGGAGAAGGTGTCATTTATCTCCCTGGTTGACTACAAATTGGAAGTCTGAGACTAAATTTTTTGCCAAGAATTTCTGACTTGCAATTTGCTTTCGGGACAGGTGGTCAGTCATAAACTCCCATTTGACAACTTAAATACAATTGTAAAGAAAAAGCATTTGTGAAAATCTTTCTGTTGAATGTTGACTTTCTGGCTACTAGGAGTTAGTATAGTACTGAAGAAATATAAAAAACAAGGACCTAAAATGAAAACTTCACAAAGAAGCAAATAAAAGCTTGGGATTAACAGGAAGGTCAAACCTTTTGGCAACAGCAGCCGGTTTTGTGAAGACACATTTTCCAGGAACTGACCAGTAGGGTTGGTTTCAGGGGTCTTTCCCTGTTTGCTATGAAGCCGTCCAGTGGCATTTGTATACATGAACTGGAGCTAAAGTTAGCTCATGTGCTCCCAAAAACTGACTGAGAAAGTTAGACCAAGAGGGATGGATGCAACAGGAAATATTGAGTGGGCTCATGTGGACCAAAATAAGTGTTAGATTTTGACTTACAGACTTCTACTAGCTGCACCCAGGCCGTGAAATACTTCAACTTGCTTTCCACTATAAAGCCTGTCACCAGATGTCGCTTGTCACTTGCCAGTCACGGATAAGGTCTGATGTGTGTCTCTAGACAATTGATTTACTATGGCCTCTGTTTAGGCAAATCTCTCACCTAATGTTAATCTGTATTTGTGGCTACCTCAGTTCCATTTCAGAGGATCAGGAACCAGATTTGCATAAGCAGCATAATACCAAGATTTCTTTCATGTACAGTTCACAGTCGAGTTTATGCTCCTGATGAGAATTTAATGTCCCTATAAACCTGATAAGAGGCAGAGTGATACAGGTGAAGCTTCTCCACTTCTCCACCATTCACCTGCTGTTTTGTAGCCAAAGTACCAGCCTGTGGCCCTCAGGAGTTGGGGACCCCTGATATAAGGGAGTAATTGATCCTACCTATACTAGGAAGAATCTGGTTAGACATGGTAGACGTTTCAACACATTAAGGAAGAACATGAGTTTGTCTCCTTGGAAGATGGAGAATATCCACATTCTTGCTCCAAAACCTCATCCTGAATCTGTGATCCTGTACATGGCTTCAATTTTCAGAGTGTCTAGGTCAAAGGCTGCTTAGATGTATCACATTTGAAGTCATAAGTAACATCTCTTTATGAGGCTATCAATAATGCATTAACTTGATTGGAAAAAAAAACTAACACAGAGCAAAATTTTTATGCACACAAATTTTTTTCTTAAACTATTGTGGCTTAGCTTACATAGTTTCACATACTTATTATCTCATTTGGTGCTGAATTGCTTTTTAGGATCATACACACTTATTATTTTCAGTCTAAATGTATTTGGAGATGGTGAACCTATTAGGGACTCAGAGGACTTTGTCCAACCAAACTGTGACATTTCCCCCAGGTACTTAGCAAACACAACACTAAATACAATGTCAAAGGGACACCATTGATGGTACAACTGGTTAAATTTGAAGAGTAGCAAGTGAAAGAGTCTGCTTTTATTTTAAGAAAATCAATTGTACTTACTCATTTTCAATCAAGACCAGAGGGATCATTTAAGTTTAACTATTGATTTTTTCTCAAAATCAACCCAAATATCATATAAACTTATAATATCACTTTTTCTTACTCATATCTAGAACCTGCTGCTGTATGTTTTCTAAAGGCTTACACTTTGCAATTACTATGTCATTTTCCCCCACAAAGTTTTTGAATTGCCTAAATTAATAAACCATTAACTCAGAGTAGCATCTGTTAAATCTCGTCCTTCTCACATGAGCTAATTTTGTTTCATACTTTTTTCATTTTTATTAATGTTTCTTGACCTGTTTTGCTGACTTTCAGATTTGAGGCTAATGTGTGTGTGTAATACATAAAACCTCTGTTTGAATAGATGGTAAAGAGAATGCAAGAAGTGGTGGTGTTTCAATGTCACTGGACCCTTTTCGTGAGAGCAGAGGGTGTCATTCTAGTAAGCTGCTTGTCTTCCATATGTGGAAATACTTCCTGCTTCTCATGTACCAGGCAAACTTTGACACATTTATTTTGCAATCCTGAGATGAAAAGAGGAATAATTCTGAAAAATGGAGCTGAAAATATGATCTATTCAGGAGTAAGATGTATTTCTTGAAGCCATTCATATTTTAAGAATATAAGTTCACAACAGTGAACTTGCTAAATTAGTAAGAATATTTATTTAGTTCCATTACATGAGCAATCAATCTGTTTACAACAGGGAATTCTTTGTGATGCGGTGATTAACAGGTACCATCTGTAAGACATCAGTGAAGAAAGTTGATATTAGGCAATGGATGGAATTGTTCAAAAATTTGAACTTCCCAAGAGACTCAAATTGAAAAGAAAGCAAATTGAGTTGTCCTGCTTGTTAGCTATGAGGGAAAATACTAACATCAACTGAGTTAAATGTTTTCTATATAGTGATATTATTGCCTGAATAAATGTTTCTAAAACATTTTGGAAATTCAAACACAAACTCGGTACTCTGAACACCACTCTAAGAGCCAAGAAATGCACCAAAAATACTTGGTTTACATTATATGTGTAAAACAAAATTGCTTTGATTTGTTTTCAAAAACTAAAATAACTGTTGATCAGCTACTACCATGGATGAATGGGGTCTTACATGGGGTTACACTGGCCTGCATATTTGGTCTCTGGGCCACACTTTGTCCATGTCAGGTTCTGTATTGTGACTATTGCTTGTCATACTCTGCAGCAGCAATCTTGTGTTTCACTATAAAAGCAAACAAGATGTTAAAAAAAATTACTCTGAATGGAGACAACAAATTTTGTTTGCTTCCTTTGTTCTGGCTGGAAAAATAACCAAAATTCTTAAGATTCTGTAGAGTAACTACATCTCACAATTGTAATAGACAGTGATAGATGTCATCTAGCCATCATAGATATCTTCTCGCTTTAATTTTTCCATTGTTTTATAAATAAATAGGTCATATCTGTGGCACTATGAGCTTAAGGTTGTTTAATAAATGCTTTATGAAAAATTAAATAGTCTGAGAATATGCTATATTCATATGGACATATCTGTCCATATGTGTAAATGTGCACATATAGGTGTTTGCATGTGTGCATTATTTTCCTAAAGTAAAATTAATTGTCACAGTCACTAGAGAAATATATGTGTAGCCAAGATAAATATTTAAATGAAGTGTGTGGCCAAAATAAATATTTAAATGAAGGAAGATACTTTATCATCAACCACTTGCCCCTTGTTACTTAAATTTACAACGTATTAATTGGAATGACGGAACACACCAAGGAGCTACCATGTGAAAGCTACCGCTGTCAGCAAGTATTTGTTCTTCATAGAGATACTGAGGATGCATTCCACTGCTTTAGTCAGTGTGAACATCTCTGCCATTTTAATTGACATTTCACTTTTAAAGTAAAACTTAGTTTATTTTAAAAAAAGTAGATATGAAAAAACTGAAATTGCACAAATGTTGCTTACTTAGGGAGGGTTATCCAATTCATCACAATGAAAATTCTTTAAAATTTTCAATAAACTTTATTTTAGTTCTCAATCATAAAAAAAATTCACCAGAACACTAAAAATGTCAAAAACAACTGTAAATTTGTACAAAATTGTCTTGATTTATTCATTTTGCATGTTCCAGTGCTAAAGGAGAAATGAACCAAATTAATGTTATTTATACCTGCTATACAATCTGGATCACTATGAGATTTTTTCAAGGTTATCTTTAATACTATTCCAGTTCAACCTTATTTATTGAATTTCAGTTCTGTCCTCTGCTAGAATGCCCCTGAGACTTTACTGTTTGTATAGCTGCTCAATTTGGCCCTTATCTAATGGCTTTCTGGCTCTCCCTGTCCCTCCCTCACTGATTCTGTCTCTGTCTCTGTCTCTGTCTCTGTCTCTGTCTCTGCCTCTGTCTCTCTCCCTCTCCCGATCTATTTTCCTGGACTCTTTACATCATTAAATTATAGTTGCATGGCACAAAGGTCAATAAAACACTGACCAACACTAGCAGTAAAATTTTTGATGGTTAAAGATTAATCACTCATCAACTCTATACAGTTGCTTCTTCACTTAGCTCGTAGTAGTTAAACTATGTTATACTTAAAATTGATCAAAAATTGTAGTTCTATATTTTGTTGGGTATCAGGTATGTACTGAATTACAATGAGTCTTTTATATCTCAATGAAATTCTGAACTGCAGTAGCTGGCCAGTGTAATCCCACAATTCTTAGATTTTCTGATATCACCATATGCAGAGGATACCCATATTCTCTGACCTTCTCATAATGATGATGCAAAATAAAATTATGAAAAAACACATTTATAACAAAACCAAAAATAATCAAATGTATAGGAATCAATTTAATAAAAGTGGAAGATTCAACACTAAGAACACTGCAAAATATCATTACAAGGATCTAAATAAGAACTAAAGAAATGGAAGACGTATTCATGTATTAGAAAACAGTATTGTGAACAAACCAAAACTGTCAAAGTTTGATTACAGATTCATCAAAATTCTTCATGATATTGCTGCCCTTCAATCAGAAATAAACAATGAGAGGTTAAATTCCTATGGTCTTATAATCTGACAGAACAGTCAACACACTTTGGAAGAAACAAAACATAGAAAAAAAATTAAAAGAAAACCTGATTCATACTTCTCAATTTCAAAAATCTCAGTTACACAACTATCTAGCTAATGTGGTACTAGAATAGATATACAGATTATTGAAATAAATTTGGCAGTAAAAAATAATTATTTTCCCTTTTTTGTCAAATGACTTTAAAATAGCAAGTCTAAACTTAGCATTAACAAATTATTTTGGTACCACTGTAAATTCACATGAAAAATAATGTTGCCATAGCCATAATCCATTCTTTAGAAAACATCTATTTAAAATGGATGAAAGACATAAGTGCAAGAGCTAAAAGATGTAACAATTCTAAAAACAAGGCTAAGTTTTCATGACATTGATTTTGACAATGATTTGTTTAAAATGATTCCAAATTCACAAAAGTAAACTGTTTTTCTCAAATTAAAGAAAACTCTGTAGTTCATACTCTTCTGTGACAATGTGAAAAAATAAACACTCAAAGAATGAGAGAAAATATTTGCAAATCGTACAAATGACAGGCACATGAAGAAATACTCAGCATCAATAATCAGTAAGAAAATACAAATCAAAACCACAATAAAACAGCCCTTCACATCCATGGGCACAGCTATTACTCAAAGGTGGAACACTGACAAGACTTTTGGATGTAAAGAGATTCGAATCTTCAATTCGTTGATGGAAATGCACCCTATTAGACCTCTCTGGAAAATAGTGTAGTAGCTCCTCAAAGTAGGAAACAATTAATATATGTCATCAAGAAAATTTCCTCCCAGTAAGTATCTAAGAGAAATGAAAAAAAAAATGGATGTTAGTTCAGAAACCAGTACAAAAATTTTCCTAACAAAATTAATCATCACTAGCATAGGAACAACCCAAATTCACATCTAATGATAGACAAACAAAAAAATATTTTCACAGTGTTACTCAGTAATAGGAATGATATGGGGCAAGCTACCACCACGTGGGTGGATATGTAAAATACCTTGCTAAAGGAAAAGGTCAAGCACAAAATACTGCAATTTTTATGACTCCATTCATACTGAGTCAAAAAAAAATATGGCAAATGCATGGAGACAAGAAGTAGATTAGTGGTTTCCTGGTGGTGGAAGAGGAAAGAATGAGAAGTGACCGCAAATGATATGGGATTTCTTTTGGGAGTAATGGAGACATTCTAAAATACTGTGATTATTATTGGAGAATTTTGCTAATATGTCCAAAGACACTGAAATGTAAACTTAAAGAGCAACTTTTATGATAGATATTATTATATCTCTATAAAGCAGTTATCAACAGAAATATATTCCCCAAGACCATCATGTCACACTTGATTTTATGAAAAAATATCAGTGGAGCAGAAGTTTTTTTTTTTTTTTTTTTTTTTTTGTTTTTTGTTTTTTCAATTTCATTGTTGGGGAATACTTGAAGTCAAGGACCTTTTAGAGAAGGTAGCAGGACATAGGAGTTCTCTGCATTTGTACTAAGTTGTTTCTACAGTGCTAGGTACAAACAAATTCTCGTCTACCTGGGAAAGTCATCTTTAGTGATACAGAGAGTTCTACTGCTACTGAATCAATAGTCATGTGAACATAGGGAAAAATTCTCAAAGTATAGGTAATTCTTGAGTCCATCTTTGGGAAGGTTTAGAGATAGCATATAAATTTATTTGGTTTTGACATTTTTACAATGTTGATGTGCGTATTTTTTTTAAAGAGTTGTTCCCCAACTGTTAATTTGTGTATCGAAGTGATTGTATTCTTCACTCTCAGTATGCTTAGATGAATTTACATTGGGAAATAACAGGATATTGTCAGATCATGAATTCTTTGCGTTATCAAAATCAGTATGCAAATATTGCAAGCAAACACAGCTTTGGGGAGAAAGAGAAGGAGAAGGGGAAAGAAAGAAAGAAAAGAGAGAGATATACACAGAGATACAGAGGAGAGTTAGAGAGAGAGAGACAGAGACAGAGATAAGAGACAGAGATAGAGATGTAAAACACACATAGAGAGACACAGAGACAGGATAAAGATTTTCAAAGCCGCGGTCTTTCTCTCAGAATACACAGGCTCTGGCTCTCCTTCATCACACAGCTAATCTAAACCTCTCTTCTCTTTCCCACTCCCATGTGTATCTCTTGTCAGCAAGATCTGCAAATTACCCTCTAACCATTCAATTCACATCTTGTAGTATTTAATGTCTGTCTTTTTTGTCTTTTCTGTACATTCGTTCCTGCCAAAGGCTCTCTTTGAAGGAAGAACAAAATGCATTCTGGCCACTAAAAGAGGCCAGACCCAATTCCATCTTCAAAACGTTTAAAAAAAAAAAAGTGATGAAATTGCATTTTACTTCTTGTGGGTCATAGATGTTGGAAAAGAGAGGAAAGTTTGTGATCCACATAAACAATACCTTCAAGCACACAGCAGAAAGGAGCCTGAGGAGAGCAGCGTGACACCTTCCAGAGTTCCAAGAGAGAGCAAGCTAAGAATAGTTGTAGTGAAAAAAAATTTTTTTTTTTCTTGGCAGCTCTTTATTTTCTACTTAAATTTTTTTTAAAAAAAATGACTTTGAAGTCTTTTTGGAACCATCATCACCCTTAGCAAACAATATTTTCATGAGTCTTGAGTCAATGAATCATAAACAGATGGATTAAATTTCTAGTACAATATTTTTGAGTTTTAAAACTTAGATACCAGTACGATATTTCCTGCTATTTTGAAACTTGGATTAGCAAAATAAAATTGTTGCAAATTATGGGCTGATATTAATTTTTCCCAGGTCTTGCTGTGTTTTTAGGAAGTATCTCCTAGAGGCGTGAAATCACTGTTTTGATTTTTGGTTGAGGAAGTTTTATATTGCCCTTTATCTTACTGCTGATTATCTATGTGTCTATCTATGTATCTAAATAGCTGTGTATCCATGCATCTATCTATCTATCTATCTATCTATCTATCTATCTATCTATCTATCTTTCTATCTATCTATGATCTTTCTGTCATAATTTATCTTCCTTTCTATTGCTCTATCTATTCTTTCAGAAAACCTGTCAGAAAAGTCACCAAGAGACCATGGTAGAGCTGTGTGGAATCTGAATACATATGCTTGTTCAAGGCAAATGCTGCTAAGAAGGTACATTATCTTTCACAGCAGCTGACAATTTGAATTCAAGTTGGAAAAAAAAATAAAAGAAGAGGAGCAGTTCTCTAACTGTAATTCCACTGCCACAATTCAGAAGTGTCAATAGGTTCCTTGGTGAATTGCTGCTGTTAATTGTTGGGTTGATATTTCCAATTCCAGGAAGCACTTTGACACCCCTGATGCTTTTCTTTTCCTGTCAATCACATGGTTGAAGTCTTTTCTCAGGTGATCATAATGAAGTGGAAAGACAGAGAGAGAGAGAGAGAGAGAGAGAGAGAGAGAGACAGAGACAGAGAGAGACAGAGATAGAGACAGAGAGAGACATACAGACAGACAGACAGACAGAAGTAAAAGAGGAGGGGAAGAAGTGAGCACAGCAAGAGAGACTGATGGCTCCCGGAGGAGTCACAGTGAAAGGCCAGCTGTGTAACACAGACGTGCACAGAATCGCTATCTCATTAGTGTTTATTAGCTGCAAGGAAATGGAGTATGATGAAAGGCTTTGTAGAAGATAGGAAGTCCTTCAGAAGAGTAGAGATTCAATGTTCTCTCTCACCTCATCTTTCTCCTGCCAGCCTACCAAGCAAAATTTTTAATTTACATTTCCCAAAGCTTGGTGTCTATTTTTCATATTATTCATGACTATAGCCAACAATGTCATATGGAAAAAGAGGAAGAAAACATACTTTTCTGGCATTCTATTAATCTACAGATGAAATAACTTGGATGAAAGGCAATTGTTGAAACGTTGCTGGTACTTTCAGTCTAATAGAAGTCTCTTTCAAGGAAAGAGACAATATGGTAACTACTTTTAGGTCAGGATTATCTGGTGGTGAAACACTGTTCTGCTTAAATGGTTATGTTTTGATCTGTGCTGTTTCGTTGTTATGCCCTCTTTTATCTCAATCTCCACTCCATTATTTACTTTTTTAATACTTTTTAAAAAATTTTTATCCTTTTAATTAAAGGAAAAAAATAGCAGGTTATATTATAGTAACCCACTTTGACTTTCCATTACCTCGATTTAAAGCCCTGTATTACTCTCACCATCTGGTTTTTAACTGATGTTCCCCTATTCTGTTTTGCTAGATAGTATCAGGTTCGAAAATTTAGGCATCAGCTGTGAAGATAATGAGATTCATTATAACGCCCATTCTCGTTGACTTTTATCTACTTTTGAAGACCTACAATGTCTCCAATGGTTTGGTTTTGTCGGTTTTGTTCTTTACTGTTTTGTTCAATTGTATTATAACTAATGGTATAGGCAATTCTATTAGAGATAGCGGGAGGCATTATGGTAACCATTGTTGATCACCTTGTATTATGTTTTCACATTATCTATTATGTCCACCCTTTTGACTTGACCGATTCTGTTCTGTTATGTCACATTTGGTTTTACTCTCTTCCAAAAAAGTAATAAGAACCGTGGGAGCAATGAAACCCAAAATGTGTAATAGTCATTGTACAAAAGAGAGGAAAAGAAAGTGCTCTAAACTATATAACTGCATGTATATTTAAGTGTATAAGATAGAAAATGATATCACAGAGTTTTATTGGATCATTGAACAGAACTGTTTGCAGTACCATTGTTGGAATGTCCACTCTACAAGCTTTAATTTTGTGACTTGAACAATTATTTCTAAGATGACAATATGTAATCCATTAACTAGTGATTTCCTACTGTTCATTTTTTTTTCTGCAAATCTGTATAACTTGTACCCTTTCTCTGCTTTTTTTTCCTTTTCTCCTTAAATAAAATTAAAAAAAAAAAAAAGAAGTCATAGAAAACTAGCATTTTGAATCCTGGGAAGTCAGTGACCCTTCTAATGGTGAAGGAGCAATAAAGAGTACTTTCACAAAGGGACCTCCTTCACAAAGGGACCTCCTTGCCTATCATGCTACCCTATACAAGGTTCACCCTTATTTCCTCCTAATTTCCTTCTTCCTTTCAAATAGACTTCAGTGTACTCGGGATATTTTTACTTGGGAGATAAATAAACTGTGCTATACTCTTAAAGTAAAAAGAAAGGATACAGAGTGAAGAAATGGGATCAGGTCACAGAACTAATAATTCCGTTTACTTAGCAGGTTTTCCAGTAGAGAAAGCAGGGAGCTAGTCATGTGTTACTCCATTTGGCAGCAGTAGAATTGTAGGTGGAGAGATGTCACAAAGGCTCTCAGGGACTCATCATGCAAGAGCTGTCCAGTGTTTTGCTGGTGGTTTCTCACTGAGCAGTAACCTGGTTAGGATACAGCCCTGAACTTGCAATGCAGTTTAAAGCCTTATCTAGAAATACTGTCTGTATCCAGGGATTCCTTCCAGTCCTCAGACATAATCTGCCAATACTTCTATTATTTTCATCAATTATAATGTTTTGATAAAGACTTTGCTGTAATAGGAGCATTTCAAAATAACCTAGCTTTGTAAGAACAATTACTATTAGGCTTGAATTCAAAGCCCTAGTATGAAAAAGAAATAAAGCCTTAGTATGTGAACTATGTGACCTGGGTCTTAACTCTTTTTCAGAAATGTCTTTACCACTGATTAAATCACCAGTATTACTGGAAGCCATCTTGAGGAAAATAGTCCATAACCTCATCCATAATATGAAACATGATGCTTTCATGTAAGCTGCTGGGCACACTGTTTTCAGTGGAAATTTTAGTAAGAAAACTTCCTTTCTTATTGTCATTTTTGCATCCTGTTGAATTTAAATGCAGAGTTTGATTCAGTGTTAAAGAATATTTGTGAAGTACTGTTAATTGGAGAAAATAAATTTTAGCAAATGCAGTGGTTTGTTATGGTTTTACTGTTACCCTTCATGTACGGCGGGCCTTCTTGTTGGCCATGGTGAGATGTAGTACTATGCGGATCGTAAAAGGGATGGGGTGCAACATAAACATTAGCTTACTAGAGTTGCAGTTTTGGAAAGGATTAAGGCAGTTTTATCATACCCTGCATATAAGAGCAGTTGCACAAGACAGCCCAATCCCTAAACTGCTCATTGACCACCTGTCTTAAGCTCTGTTCCTCTTATATGTGTTCTCACCCTTATGATCACCATGCACCATGAAGTCCTCCTCAGGCTCAATGGGGATAGTACTATACCATGGACCTCCAGAACTGTAAGACAAGTGCACCTATCCACTTTGTCAAGTTACTTAGACTGAAATGCCATTGTAATAATGAAAAACTAATAAAGTAGCCAACAGTTTTCCCCATTTTAAATGGCTGATTCATCAATAACACGCTAGCAAATCTACTCATATCAGGCATCAGAAAGTATGATAAATATTAATTGCAAAAGTGACATATATGGAAAATAAAGCTGCTACTCTAGATTGGAAATACATGGATAATAAGATTGTTATGGTTGATACACTGTGTCAATTTGAGAAGTTTAGAAGTTTAACTGAGAGATTCAGCAGGGAGCCGTGGTTCTTACCTTGTAAATATCCTCATCCTGTGCAAAGGAGGAGGAGGAGATTCTGTGACTGCTATATCAGTCCTGGTGTAGGGGGGTGGCCCACATACATTGTAAGGGAGGAAAAGAGGCTTGCTCTTCCCGCTTTGTATCTAGCTGCTGCCTTGAGGTATCCACAAGTATGGTCCCATCTTGCCTTGAAATGAGCTGATTATGCACTGAAACCTCCCCACACAGTGAGCTAAGTAAACCTTTCCCTCCTTCATATTGGTTTTCTGGTATTTTGTCTCCTCCACAAGAGAAAAATAGCCAAGACAAAGATGATGACAACAGAACACAGAACACAAGAATCTAGTTTCAGGGTGTGATTGGAACTGGGAAATGACAGTTGGATAAATTCAAGAAAAACCCAAAATGTGTAATTGTCATTGTACAAAAGAGAGGAAAAGAAAGTGCTCTAAACGATATAACTGCATGTATATATAAGTGTATAAGATAGATAATGATATCACTGAGTTTTGTTGGATCACTGAACAGAACTGTTTGCAGTCTCACTGTTGAAATGTCCACTTTACAAGCTTTAATTTTGTGACTTGAACAATTATTTCTAAGATGAAAATATGTAATCCATTAACTAGTGATTTCCTACTGTTTATTTTTTTCTGTAAATCTGTATAATTTGTACGCTTTCTCTACTTTTTTTTTCTCCTTAAATAAAATTTTAAAAAAAGAAAAAAATGTAATAGATGTGTTCTTTGGAAAATCAGTTTTGTGATATCAAACTTATTCAGAAATTTTGGGACCAAAGACAGGTATGTTATTATTATTATAAGGGAAATTACTTTATCTAAAAAGAAGATAAACCAAAGGGCAAATTTTTTGAATACTAATTTTATGTTGGTCATAATGAAAAAGATATGACCAACCCTTAAATAAACATTTGACATGTGGAAAATGTGTGCATTTAATCTGTGTTTAACCAGAATCATTAAATTTTAAGAAACCTAGAATGCAAGCTATTGGAAAATACATGCTATATATATATTTTTTTTCCTTTTTCTGAGAAACTATAAGGTTGAGAATTAAAAAAAAAAAAAATAGATGTCATGAGGCTGGGGATTTATCTCAGCGGCATAGGTGCCTGCCTTGCAAGCAGGCAGTCGTGAGTTCGATCCCTGGTACCGATAAAAACAAAAAAGACAAAAAAAAAAAAAAAAGATGTCATAATTATTTCATCGATTTTAGAAAATCATGTGAAGTTATTTTGTGGTTAAAACCTACACAACTTTTGAATATTTTGCATTTAGAAGGAGTGGACTCTGAAAGACTTTAGTCTCCACAACTGTTCGTTATATATGGGAGAAAATAATATTCCCTTATAACAAACAGGAGATTAATAATGAAATCTTAATAATTAGATTATAAAGTTGATTAATAAGTAGATCATTAAGTAGATTAATAATGAAAGAATAATACATTAAAATACATTAACATGTCTGATATACACATACAGATACACACACACGCACACACACACACACACACACACATATCATCCTAGAGAATGGCTAATTCTTCAAGAGGATTTAATTCTAAGCTTACATAATGTCTTCAACACACAATACCTTCCTAAAGATATGAAGAGACAAAGGAAAAGGATGTCCAGCCTCTAGAGCAGCAGCTTGGGGATAGGCACTGCATGGCATCTATAGAAAAGTGGGTAAAGATTGTTCATGTAGATTTCTATGGTATATAGTCAGATGATAGGGATCTAAAATTGTCTTCAGTGGGTAACATTTTGTCCTTGGTGAAAGGTGATCAAGATGCCACTCTCCTTTGTATGTCTATATCCCATTTTTAAGCAAATAGAAAGAGTACAGAGAGTTTTGCTAGCTTTGGTTTCCTAATTGACTTTACTTGGAAACCTCTTTATTCTTGGAGACATGTTGTGCTCTTTCATATATGCTTATTCCATAATTCCAATGCAGATTGTTGTGAAAATGTAATATCCTGAGCTAAAGTGGGGCTATTTGGTCAGTCAGACTTTTTCTTCATTGGTCCTTCATGTCCTGCAATGTTTTAGTCCAGTGATTCAAGTATCATTCAAGCCATAAACCTAGAATGTAGAGATTTGGAGGTTATTCAACTTCTTCAAAAGAAGGACACAGCTAAGATTCCATCTTCCCAACGTAGTTTTACTGAGACTTGGAAACTGCCCTTCAATTGATCTTGGGCTTCTGTTGATACTTGTTTCCTGTTAGTGAGTAATAAAGCTGTTTTGCCTGACTTTTATGAGTGTTCTGTCTTAGTAGTGGATGCATCTTCTCTTAGATGGATCAGAGTAAAAATCTATTGCACACATAACAACCTTAGCACAAACTGCCAAGATCTTTACACTTATCTTCTGGGATTGGTATCCTACACATGGAGCTCCTCTTCCAAACATAGGCATCTGTGTAGGATAGTTCCTTTTAGCAATAAGATTGACCAAACAAACACTGAAGAATGACTACAATATGAAACATTTAGCATGGCTAAGGGAAGCTTATGCACGGTAATTATTGATATTCTTAGATGAGGAGATGGTATGATAGCACTAAACAAATAGAAGCTTGATGACAACAGCGGGTCTCCTGTACCTGATAGAGTCAACTGGAATAGGTAACGCCAACGACTGTGAAACATAAAGCCCAAAATAAATTCCAGATTTATTATTGATCAACAGTATGAGTTTGCCCAAGTAAAATTAATGTGGCTGATTCTTATGATTCAAGGTTGTATATAAAGCCCCACATAGAGGAAAATAAAAATATGATTACCTCTCATATGAAGTTATTGTGAGCAATCAGTGGAATAGTATATATGAAGACATGTCCTATGGTGAGTACTATGGAAAGCTAAACTATAATTTATCACTAATCAAATACCCTTCCATGCCTGACAGTTCATTCAGTCTCTTGAACCATGAAGGGCAATTTCAAAACCATGGATACAAATAGGCTTTATCTAATCACATTCAAATTCATTTGTCTAGCTCTGTAATTATTTAAGATGACTTCCATCTGCATCAAAATCAGAATTATTTGCTTATTGATATAAAATTAAATAATACTCTCTGATTTTCAAAGTTAGCCATTGTATTTAATATTACATCACGTTGATAATAAAGATCCTCAGAAAGGACAGCATTTATAATTAACAAGATTTAATGGAGAAATACAACAGTACTGAAAACCAAACAACCTGTTTCACAAACGCTTTAATGGATGTGCACATTTATAATATGTCCAGCAATTTCTATTTTTAAGAGTTATTCAAAAATTATTGAATTAGCAGTTTGTGGCTTTTAACAAAATGTATTTTTAAATTAGAGAGATATTGGTAAAAACTAAATGTGTACATAGCTCCTGTCCCTATAGTAAAATTATTTAGTACTACTGAGGGTCATAGCTTGAGTAGTATTTTTGAAATGACTATAAAAGATAAAATATATTATTGTTGTTAGCTCCAATGCAATTTGTTTTGCGTTCCTATCCTTACAACAAAAGAAATATCATTTTTTATTTCTTGCAGTCTTTTAAAAAGCAAATTGTTTTTGAAGCTCATACTTTTCCAGTTCATTGAAAACTAAGGCTATGAAATGGAGACAATTACAATATAACTCTTAATTCTCTGGGCTTGGATAACTGACAGGTCCCAGGTGCTCTTATGGAGAGATAATATTCTCTGGGTGGCAGAGCGCGGTCCCTGGCAGATTTCACAGGCAGTTAGGTTGATGGCTCCACAATTGCTTCCTGGTCTGTCACTTGCCTGCCTGTTGATAGGCTTCCATGGGCTGTCCTACTCCTCTTAAATGTAATTTTTCTTGACTTCACTTTGATCCTGAGGTAATGGTGCATTTTATCAATTTTAGTGAATAGGTCTTGATCAGAATTTTTTTTTTTTTCTTCAGAAGATCAACATACTCTGCTGTTTGTTCAGGAAAGCAGGAAAAGGGGTGAGGCAGAAAGCCTCTTTTCCTGTCTCTGGGTGCTTTTCCTGTTAACCTTCATAATGCATTCCAGGTGGTAACATTTCTGTTTTTATCCATGAGAGAAAGTTTTGAAAAGAACAGCACAACTCAGTTAACCCTCTTTAGAATGGAGGGCTGCTTGCTACAGATCTGCTGGCAGAGGTTCATGTGTTGAATTTCTACATGCTTATGTATGTAGTAGTAGTTAATTTGGGCTATTTCTGCATCTTCTTTCTGATTTTTAATATAAATCATTAAACTGACAGGATCTATCTGCCAGGAATTTCCAGGAGGAAAGGAAGGAGGAATGATAGGTTCTAGCAAATTCAGTTAACTTCTCCCTGAGTATTGGAAGATGTTACTTGGCCAAGCTTAGGTTCACCAGAGAGTGGAAGAAAGAATAATGATTCCTTTCTGCAAATTAAAGTCAATTATTAGAATGCTACATTGGCACAAATTTAATTAGATTTATCCCTGGACCCATTAGGATTCAAGTAATTAAAATGGTGTGATATGTCTTAGAAGTGAAGAGGAACAAAGTCCATCTAGTGAATAAAATATAAGGTTATTAACCTCAAACACTGGTTATAAGTACTGATTTAAGATATTGAGCATGATCTTTGAGATGAGATAGTCTGTAAAAATGTTACTCATAATTTAGCTAAGGCTCTAAATTCAATGAATAGTCTTGTATTTATCCTATCTCATTTACATGAATGCAAGTTTTGTGAAAGAGAAAATGTTGATAAAATGCTGTAAAATTCTGAAGATGGGCTAATTTCTTGCTTTTTAATTTTCTTATCCAAGTTTTTACTTTAAAAATGTAATCAATATAATGAAATGCCAAAAATTTAAAAATAACCCCGTGTTAAACTAATGCAAACATGGTGAATGTATTTGATAAGTCTGACTGAGATTGAAAATAGCAAATGAATAAAATGTTTGCCTTTGATGTGGACTGTCATAGAAACAAGTCTCATTTCCAGTTCTTATCTACAAAAATATCGATTGGGAAATTTTCAATTTTCTTTTCTCTAGCTCTTTATTTGTTTCCTGGTTGCTAGGAAATCACATTACGAATCCATTACTAGCATCTACTTGAATTATATAACCTGTAATTTAATAATTCTTACCTATCATTTTTGCTTTATTTTTGTCTGCAATTGTTTTATTTATATCTATTTTTCTCATGCTTTCTCCCATATTGCATAATAAAATTAATTTTCGTATCAATTAATGATTAAAATACATTATTTTTCTCTTTCTATATGGATGACTGTATACTGAGTGTGCAATAAGTGTACAAGAATTGATTGATTGATTGATTGATTTACTAAAGAAATCAATTTTTTTCATTAAGGAATATTTTGCATTACTGTTAGTGTTTCACTTTGTAGAGTCAGGGATGAAATCATTTCAAATAGAGTTATTTTCCTTTGTGAAAGAATTGTTTAACTTCTAAGATTTTTCATAGCTGCTTCATTTTTGTAAGACCTAGAATTTCTCTGAGTTTGAAGGTACCTCTGCTTTTCTCTGTCAAAGTTTCTTCTTTCAGATCGAATATGACTCAGTAAACCTAGTGTCTCAGATGTATAAACTGTTTCCTACACAAAATATTGTTTGTTTTCTTTTTACCATGATGGTCTGTATACAGACCTTTTCAACAGGGGTCAGTTCTGTGAAACGCATCAGTAAGTGAGTTTGTCAATGTACAGACATGTAGAGTAAATGTATACAAACTAACATGACTACAATGTCAATAAATGGTGTGATTTCAGGGGATCACTATCATATATGTGGCTCATTCCTGGTCAACCTCCTATTACATCATACATATTAGCAAATTGTAGCATAATGAGAAGATTGGATAAAATATTATTAAATGCCAAATAAATATGAAAATGGTATAAAGTATCACCTGTTTAAATAGGTCTCAATAATGGATGTGGCCAGGAGAGCTTGGAATTTCCCATTCTTAATATAATAAGCTGAATGGTCTATCCTCCTGTTTCATCAACAGAATTCCCTGCATTACATGTTCTTGCGAGCTCTCATTCCCTGGGACTCCGTTGTGAAAAGGGATGCATGAATGAATAAAGTGTTTATAACCCAACACATTGTGTGGCTTAGTGGGTCAGTGTGTGTTCTAGCTAATGTATATATGTGTGTGTCTCATGCTGACACTGTAGAGAGTCCCTGCTTCTTTCAAGTCCTTGCATTGAACACAGAGTTAACATAGATTGAGAAACTACCTTCAGCGGTAAACAACCACCTGATAGAAGAAGCATAAATATGAAACGCTTGTAACATGGGTAATTTTTTGTCCTGGAGGAATAAAAAGAGAACGTTGCTTTACAAAGCTTATGCAGCATTATCTGTGTGCTAAATACACTTTAAAGTGCCTTAAACGTAGTAAATCATTCAAATTTTATGAGAACTTTTTGATGTGGGCAAATTATTTACAGTATCTTTAACTAACAGAAGAGCAAAATAAAATAGATGTTCAAATTTGTTGTCTAGGGATGTATACATATAAGGATGAAAATTAAGAATAGATATTAGGACCTAAGGTGTCTGATAAAGTATCTGAATTGGATCCAGATCATAAAATATTTGCATAAAAAGTGATTTACAATTCATTTTTAAAATATGTATTTTCTCACAAACTGTAAGATGTAAGGGTGGGAAGAGATATATGGAGAAACCTCATGTCAATTCTTTTCCTCAGTAACTGTGGTTCAGAAAACTGATGTCACATGAAAATCCTGCAGTTAGTGAAGAAAGTTCTGCCCTTGATTATATCACTATCGATCGGATTTGCTGACTTTGATGTCATGGTATCTTCTTCATGGTACCATTTCTGCTCCATGGAACTGAATATCTTACCTCTCCTTGAAGAGTGCTTTTACTTTTCTTACTAATTGTTCAAAATTAGCTTATCTAATGTGGAATGCTTGTGACATGAATTTATAGAAGGCAACTAAAATTAGAAACAAATCTTGTCTAATGAATTGTGCACTCTCAAGTGCCTTATGCTGGAACCCAATTCTGCCAGAAATTTCACTAGCAAATTTTTGTGTCTCCTTTGTTTTCCTAAAAATTCTGTTCTGATCATGCTATTCAATAATGTAAACTAGATCTTTTCTAACTGTCTATCTTAATGTCTTCCATTTTCTCCCTTTCTTTTCCCAAACAAATTATCTACTTACAACAAAATAATTTTATTACAACTTTCAATGTCTTTTGTCTGCTACACTCCAATGTAGCTTAAATGTGTTGCTGGAAAGATGACACTAAAAGAATTATCTGACATTGCACTGGGTGGTATGGGACATGGGTCTTCTACAAGGTGATTCAGTCTCTAGAAGCCTTTCTAGTGGGAGTAACTTTGCCTGTCTCCCTTATATGATTGAAAGAGAAAGTTCTAGGCAAAGCTGCATCTTTTGTTGCTCTCTTTTCCATTTTTGTCCAATGGACTCTATACTAGTCAGTGCCTTATACTGGAACCCACTTACCTTTCCCTTTTCTGCCGTAAATTGAGGCAACACTAGGAAATTTTCAGTTGAGTTCATTTACAGAAAACACTTTGTTTCCTACTCAGTGGACTATAAAACTCAATGAAAATACACCACACATGAATTCATTAAATCTTTTCTGAGTGAGTTGGGCACTGTTTGATGAAGAAGTAAGAAAAATATGTATTTTCTTCAAATGGTTGCTGTGTAAAATGTACAAAGTTCTCTTAAAAATGCATGGAGAAAGAAGTTGAGTAAATTATGAAAATACATAAGTTTATGAAATATGTTTTCATCAAGTAATGAGAGTAATTAATAGCAATAATATGATACACTTTCAGACAATTCAACAAATGTCTATCAAATATACTAGATATTCACTAATTTATATTTTAGAATCTAATCACATCATATGCTTGTGATTATCATGTATAAATTCTCTTCTGCTTTTATAAACCCAGGCCCTTATATGTCCTAAGCAAGTTCTTTAACCCTGAGCTACAATTCAAGTAGGGCTGAATTACATTTTTTTAAAGCCAAATGGAAGTGAGTACTCTGAAAAACGTGATTTGTGTTTGTAGTTAGATTTGGCAAATTTGTGATCTGAATAATTTAAATAATTATTTCAATTTTAAAAGCCTGTGAAAACATCACACCAATGACTCTTAAGTTATGAGTTTACTTGTATATAAATGGAGCAGAAATTAATAAAACAAAAATGCAAAAATCTAAGGAATTATAATGGATGAAATTTTTATAATTATGCTGCTTACTACACTGTCTTGCAGCCTTTCACTGGATGATTCTAATTATTGCAGAAAACAATACACAAGAACAATAATAAATTTAATATGTATTTTTCCAAAGTGCTGTAGTATTTCAATGGAAAATGAGCTAATTTAAGAGGAATATCAAAGGAAGGGATTATTTTGGATGTCATCTTTCAAAATAAGCATGTCTTCATACAATGAACTTAATTACAATCACAGTTAATGATTTATCATCATGCCTGGCTGTTGCACAATGCTCTCAGGTTCCTTCTTTGCAAACATATAAAGTTTCAAGAGAGAACAATTTTCAATATAGGTACTTTTTCAATATAAATGATTAGCAATGTATGGTGTGGGAGTATGAAATTGTACAGACCATTTCTTGTTTTATCATCTTATTTAAAAATAATTTGATTTTCTTCATTGTTTATTTTGCTTGTATACTGAGATAAAACTCAATAATGAAGTGATAGTATCTGAATTTTCACTACTTCTGATTTATATTTTTGTATTGACTATGCAGTATGTTTATCCTCTACTCATTTTCCTACTATGTTCTTATATCTATAGTCAAGTACTACCTGTAATTGTCAGCTTGCTTCTTGGTTTATACTTCATTGCAGTTATATAACTAAGAACCTGATCTTTTGCAATAAAAGCATTATATCGTGGCCAATGACTAACTTTATGAATATATTGTCAAAATATATCATACAAATTTCTTCTTTTGTGAAGTAAACATACAATTTTTGTATTTCACCAGAAATAGCTTATTTATTTGCTCTTTTTTGTACTGTAAAGTGAAAACGTATTCAGTAAAAGGCACCTGGCTCCTGGCTGAGTACCCTGCTTAAATGTGTGCTTGCTTATGTTAGTGCTTTGGGGCATTCTTTATTGGGTTTGGTAACATATTTCACTGCCATTTTTTGTATGTTGTAATATTCTCTAGGGAGAATAGTGCTCCTGTTGCATCCCAAAATATAATAACATTTTTCTTCTTACTGAAATGAAACAAATGTGGCACCATGGTTCAGGACTCAGTATAAAATACACATTTGTTCTGCAGATTCTGATTTTAATATAATTTCCAGCAAGGTGATTGGAAGAGGAAGAAGAAATCGTATCTAGTGCTTTCGCAATCCTGGCCCTTTTACACACATTTAAATTCTTATGGCACTGCGATGATTCAAACAGAACTTACCAAAGACCATATAACTGCTCAGTGACAGAGTTTGGGTTGGAAATGGGAATTATCAGACTGAAAATCCAGTGCCTTTGTTATGTCTTGTTAAGTGTAATACATTTGTTTATCTCGTTAAGATTTGACCTCCTCCTCCATTTTCCTTAATGTACATGCATGCTTTATATTTCTACATGGAAGTTCATTGTCATTTCTTTCCACCATTCGTAAGAAACATATAAAAACTTCCCATTAATGCATTTACTTATTCAGCAGGTAGAGTCCTCTAGCAACTGTAAGCCAAAGGAAAGGTGGAAATTTGCCTCATCCAGCATGTCATGTTAGAGTAAAATTTGGTATTGGGATGAAAACCAGGTTTGTGTCACAAAGAATAATGCTAATTAATATAAGGGACAAAGTAATGAATTTGTGATGATACCATATGGTAGGCTGTGACACCTCACACCATGCTTTATCAAAACAAATGCTTCTTTTGTGCCTGGCATCCAAAATTATTTCAGCTTTCATTATCTCTTATTCAGTCCCGATTTTAAGGCCTTGCAGAACTCATGAATTTTGGGATCTGGACAAAGGGACTTTTCAAGGTTTATATCATCTTCCGACTTCTCTGCACCAGCTGCGAAAATCAATTAGTCCTGGTGAAAATCGAACTGGTCTATGGTCTCAATAATGAAAAAGGCTAACTTCACACTAGTAATTTTCTCTGATGAATGGAGACTTTTTTCACTGCTCCATGGAATTGCCTTTTACTTCTATTTTGAAAGTTGCCAGACATGCCTAGAGATTAACACAGAAGACTCTCTAGAAAAGCAGGAAAATTATACCATCGCACACCCGTGACATCTGTGACACCCGTAGGCTGGTATGCAGCCATCACAGAGTCAAAACAAACATTTCCTAAACACATGCCAGAACTCAACTTCCCCTTTTCCGGGATCCCTTGATAAAAATTGAAATGTCTGATGGTAGCTCATCAATTTTAAATACTCAGTCAATAGCTCATATTATGCATCAAGGAAACAATAGTTAAAAATGTGAGTGTCAACCTGTGTGGGAATGAGACTCCAGAGGTGATGGGTCAGTGTTGGGAAACACCCCAAAGAAAGAGGTTCATTCACAGGGTAGAAAGAAGCCTCCTTGCCCTGTTCTGTCCTTTCTGGGAAAGTGGTAATTCTAAGAACTGGGAAGAAAACTGTAACTCATTTCTATATCATCTCTATCTTTCTCATCATTCATTAAACTTGAGATAAAATCATAGCATAGTGATCCATTCTCCATTCCGCTGCAGCTGGGCTTCTCCAGCTTAGCACTGTGAAGAGAGTGGGCTGTGTAATTCTTCCTTGCAGGGTTGGAGGGGCTCTTTTGTGTATGGGCAGAGCTCAGCAGGTCTTCCAGCTCTGTGCCACGTATGCAAGCATCCAAATATTCCAAATTTGGAAAAAAACGTTTTCGGACATTGCTAAATATGTATCTAGGGAAAAACATACCAGTCAACAATCTCTAAATCCAAGGATGCTTTCTCTATAGGTCCCCAAAGAACAAAAGAAATTAGAAAAAAGGGAGGAAATTCATACTATTAAAAAAGACTGCTGTATAACTGAAGTTTCATTAATATACATTCTTCACATTTTTGTATGTAATGACTCAGCATGCCATTAGTTTACAGTGAAAGATGGTTACATGCATAGGAATATGCAACTAGATAAATAAAGTTTCATTTTTAAAACCATTAGATTCAATGGTGTTGCTTGGTTGTGACTAAGATCTTTTGGCTCATATTATAATTTATGGTGACTTATCACTTAATGTCTTTTCATTTGACTCATAGATAAAAACATCAAATTAGTTTCCTACCTTTATTGTGGAGCCAAATGTAGCGGATTTAAAAAGCTTATATCAAGACTTTTACAGTAAAATCATTCTCTCCACATGAAAGGCTTCCTCTGAACCTGAAAAATAGTGTATATACATGGTAACTTAATTGCAATTAATTTAAATATTTTAGTTAAAATTATGAACTATCAAGTAAAAATTGCTTTATATTTACATTATTTTCCTTTAATAAAAATTCTTTAACCAAGTAAGTGTAATCAACAACCATCAACAGCCAATTTTTCTTTTCACAGATAACACTGAAAGCAAGATTTTGAATAGGATTTAGGGCTAATTTTACTAGTAAGTAGCTATTAAGCAGAGTGTAGGGGAATAAAACACTCTGTTACAAATTCCTCCTCCTCTGGTACAGGGGGACACATTGACTTTGTAGCTCCTCTTAACGAATGTCAATTTGGGTTTAGACATAGAACTGTGAAATGCTTCATTAACAGTCATGATATAAGTCAGGAGAAGCTTGAACCATTTTTGTGGTTTTGCTTTTGCCCTTTACTAAAACTCTGAGCAACCACTTTCACTTAAAAGAGCCCCATCTGGCCTGTTGGATAAGGAAAGCCACAGTCATGCCATTGGCATCCTTGAAGTTGACTTCATGCTAATTTCTAACCTATGAAAAGAACAACTCAATCCAACAAAGATCACATGAGTTATCCTAGACCAAAGGTAAAACTGAAGAACTCACTAAATCATTAAAAGTCAAAGACTGTTGCCTTAAGCATCTAAGTTTCAGAAGAAATTAGATATCAGAAAATGGTAAATTGCACACTTACTTTGAAAGAGCAAGCTTTCAATTATGTAGGCTGACAAGCAAGCTAACACCAAAATGTGCTGTTCATATTGTCACATTGTCTTCCATTTATATTAATTATGAGATAAAATATGATTCAGTTGAGCAGATTTCGGTAGTACGCTGAAATTAGTAATTATGGGAGAACAAAACCTTAAATATCCAGGGGGACTATTCCTTGATATCACAGTCTTAATGTTTTATCATAACCATCATTTTTAACCATTCACTGTGAACAAGGTACAGAATGCTTATCTCTAAAACATGGGGAGAATGGAACACTCAGTACCTCAAATGAGTACAAGCAGGGAGTTTCTAGCAAAGAGATTGTAGCTTGTCAAGAATTATGTAGTCAATAATTACCTGAGATAGAATGTGAAGCTAGGTCTTAATTACCCAGTGGGTCATTCTCACAGTGAAGACTGACGTATTTTGCTTCAATCAATGTGTATTTTCAGACACTGAATTCTGTGGTATTTTCAGTCCAACCTTCCATTAATTTATTCCCTCATCCTAAAGTTGCTCATATGTCCCTGATACTATTCACCCAGCATTTCACAAGATGAACATGTTTTTAGCTCTTGTGAAGTTGATACAACTTTTTATCTTTCAGTTCTCTCTGTTACATTCATTACTCTACTTAAGGCTGAAATCCTTTTGGTCCTCGTTTGTTTTATTTTTAACTCATTACTAGTGATTTGCTTTTAAAATCAGAACAAATTTAGAAGCAACACAATGAAACTTATTCAATAACTGGATCAGGAAATAGCATCCTAAAGCATTTAAGAGAAAACATACTTTGTGTGTGTGAGTGTGTATTTGCGCTTTCCATAGAGGAGGGATTTTCTTAGGAGAAAAATAAAATAATAAAAACAAGAAAATTAAAACTTATTTTACTTATTCCTTCATGTGAAAAGAAATAAACAAATATTAAACCATTATTTTCAAAATTTAAATGAATGTAAAAATATGAATTGACTCTGTCCTAGACTGCAGGAATATTGTAAAAATTATCTTCTATAAATATTATAACTATATGTGGTAGCATTGAAGAAAATTGGCTGCATGGTATAGCGCTCCAACTCAAGCCCTATACCATCCACTCTATTCCTTAACCTACCACTAGACTGATTATCTTTAAAGTTATGACATGCTGTTCTCACAGCTGTAACTCTGACCCTGATGAGAAATGGCACAGAAGGTAGTCCCACATGAACATTTAATATTTACATGACTATCAATATTAGTGTAACACTGCAAATATTGGCATAACATTGAAAATACTGAGTTAATATCCAATATTTACATGACAAAGGCCAAATGATGTATTAACAGCTTAATACCCTATTGAGAGGTACAGTGTGAGTTCACATGTTTATATTCATGCTAAACACATCATTAGCATTCATAAAATAGAAATGGACATCTCAGTATTTCATACCAAGAACATTTATACTTTTAATTATTTGCACACATACTGAAGATCAGAGGCTTTATCTAAACCAACAAGTTAGCATATTTTGCAAATGATCTCTGCTAAGAGCAGTTACTAGTTTTACAGCTTATACTATTATGGGGATCTATAAAAAAGACTCCTGAATTTGCTTATAAAATTTACTTTTCTGATACAAGCTATTTTATTTTCTATCCTCTCAATAAGCATTCCATTGTTGGAAACCAAGGTAAATTAATCAAACAGGACAGAAATCTCATCTCCTATGGGTAGACTGTGGCAGATACATGATAATATGTTTCATTTAAAGTACTTGAATTTAAAGGACCATAAATCACTATAGTGTTTGTTAATTTTAAATAGCCTATAAACATTTCAAGAATTGTTTTCCCACTTAATGATTCTCAAAAGTACATGAGAAAACTCCTCAGGATATCTAACAGGTGCTCTAAACAGTCTATAAAGTAGCTACTACCCATTATGGAACCTTTCAAGTAGCTGGGGCTTTCACTTGCATTTTATAAAATGCTGTTCCTGGAGCTGGTGCATAAAGAGTACATGTGTGTAACAGAAAGATAAAGAAACGCAAATAGATGTGTTGCCAATTTTGTTAGAAACTAGGGTAAACTTGTTGCAAGTGCTTTGCTGCCCTGTTATTTGCACATGATCATAGCTGACAATTTATTAAAAGGCCCTTGGTATTATTTGACTTATTTATTTATTTATATGTAGCTTAAAATTAACTACTAGGATTAGAATTATTACCTTAAAATGCTTTCCGTGTCTGATCTTGTTACACATTTTCTCTGAAAAATTTTGCATACAAAAATAGCAATCAACAAACAGTATTGTTTTGGTTTAAAACATATCATCCTCTACTGTCTTCCCTGTCAAAGTAAGGCATTATTTTAAGCAGAGTTTCCAGGAATACAACAATCATCATCAATAAATTATCAGTTATCATTTTGTGTCTCATTGGTAAATAGCTAATAATTTCCTCACATGCTCTAATAAGACTTTGGAAAAGGTGGAATGGCGCTGGTTTCTCTATGTTTCTTACTGGTCTCGACTTGTCCAGTTAGGTGTGGTCTCATTGACTGGTGAACAGTGTACAGAACTCCTGGCAGAAGTAAAGCATTAAAAGATAAATATACATATAGATTTTTTGGTATGTTTTCTCAGAAGTGAGTAATGATAATACCCTGCCATCAATTTTATTTTACACTTATGCATTCAGAATCCAACACTGAAAAAACTGTGAAATATTCTAAAAAAAACAAATTCTATATTCATATTCTAGTTTCTCAAATGCTAATATTTTTTCAGTATATATTTATCCCATACCAGTTAAAAACTCTCTTTATGTTGACATTATAAACATGCTTATTAAAATAGATGTATAAATATGCCTGATGTTTGGATCAGTATATATGGAAATTGATACCATAAACTTGCCTAAAAATACAATGAAGACAATCTCAAAAAATATTTATCAGATGTTCAGTCTAAGAACTCAAAGATGAATAACGAGAAGCAAATAAAATACATTGGTATATTTCACTGTACAATGATAAGTATTTCACATGAAAAATCTAGTTTAACCACCACAAATAAATGCTGTTAGCCATATGTCAACAAATAAGGTAACTGAGATCAAAAGAAGTAAAATAGTTTCTCAAAGATTTCCAGCATATTTTTTGAGGCAACATGATACAAACATATAAATCTGATGAAAAATTCTGGTCTTGGGTTAGTTTAGATTACCAGAATGATCTTTGACTGATTTCCTATCTTAAACCAGTGCAATTTGTGGATTATTTAATATGCCCCCAATCAAGCTTTTTGTCTCTGATATCTTTCCAAAAATATACAACAAAAAGAATTGGTTTTTACTTTTAAAAATGTTTGCAATTTGTAATTTTTGCTGTTTGTAATTTTGAAAGTGTTCATATTTTAGACATGAAAATAGTTAGTTGATGGATATATGATGTAAACTGGAGACCAGAATCATTCTATAAGCAGAGATGAGAAGATTGGCTTGTGGTCAGGACACTGCGCAGGGAGATCCAGGCAAAAGGTAGAACACTGGTAATGGTAGCAGAGAGAGAATTTGGGAGTCCAAAGAGGAACATCTTACTTCTCTGTGAGAAGCATTGTTCTGGAATATTCCCACTCTAGAGATTTAAGTTATTACTGATAAAAACTGAGAATTCAAACTCATTGTTGTTGTGAAATCTTCTTGATGAGTGCTGAACCCTTAGAAGCAGCAAATGTCCACTAAATTTCTGAGGATTTTCCAGAAAGATCACAGAAGCTCAAACTATGGAGAACAAAAATGACAAAGGACATACATATTTTATGTTTTAGTAAACCTTTATATCAGATTTACATGTACTTTTTAGGCTTTTAAATGGAAGCAAATGTATTCAAACATTTAGTAGGAATCTAAAAAAACCAACCAGAAAAATAATGCGTACAAAATGCCTGGAGTAAAATCATGTTATACGTTTACATTGCTTTGAGAAATTTTTACAAATGCACTTAGTGTTTTCCTGTTAAAATAATAATACACTATGATAAGTTAGCATTTAAACAAGTTAGAATTTAAGTTCGTATTAAAATAATAAATGTTTTGTATCTTATAAATCATTGTAGTTGTGCATACAATTATAAACCTAAGCAAATAGTCAAATAATTTATTAAGAAAAGTTATTTTTAACAAAATGAAAGCACAACAAACTCTTCCATGAATATGATGAAAAAGACTTATACTACCCTAACCGAGTATCCTGTAAAGTATTTCAAGAACTATTTACATCAAAAATGCCTCAGGTGTTGTAAATAGAATTTTATTGAGCTACATTCCAATAATTTTTGGTTGTATGAGTATTTATTTTCAGGGTTTATATATTATTTTTACTTACATTGAAATTTAAGAACTATTCTTGAAATGTTGTATCAGGAAGAAGTATATTCTACCATCTCTCTCAAACATTTATTTTCCAAGTTGAAAAAAAGGAAATATTAAGTATCATTGGACAAAAGTAATCACTGTAACACAGGCAGACCTCTTTATTTCTTCATACTGTTTATCTGCCTGACCTGGATAGCAATAATGATTTCATTAAATAATCAACTTATTTGCATAGGAAGAGAGAATGGTCTAAGCCTTCTAACTTCTCCCCACTTCTGCAAAGTCACCAATGAATTACTTCTCTTCTCTGTCCAGTGTAGGATAATGTAACAGATGATAGTATTAACCTATTAGACCTCATCATAAAACCATGAATAAAACAATGCTAAAGATCCAAGAATTGGCAACTTTTCAAAAATTTGCTATTTTCACTCTACGGTGGAATCATAGAGAGACCAACAGTTCACACAGGATTTCAAAGAACTGTGTCATTCTTGAACTTGTACCTCTATACTCTATCTGATTTTCACATATTTGTGCTTTATAAAGAGGTCATGATGATGGTGTATACTCATATGGTACACACATTTTTCAAAAATGTATTTCACCAGCTTTAACTCTTTTTGATGGAGAGGAAAGAAATCAAATGACTTCCTTTGCTAGTGATGGTGTCTCCAAGAGGGTAGTTACTTAAAAACAGGATGCAGTTTTGTTGTAATTTGCACGTAAAAATCGGCTTACCTAGCTACAAGTAGCTTATATGAGCTTTGATCTTACAGAGCTGCACAAAGAAAAGTGAGGATTGTGATAATTTTAACAGAATTCCATTAATGTTATAGTTTCCAGGAACCTATTGCTGCTTGAGGTTTTGAAAATATTCTTCAATCCCTCAAGTAGCACTTACTCTAATGGCTTGCTGACCCTCGGAAATGCTGGTGTTGGATTTCCCTGGCTTCTATTATATACAAAGAGTTGAACAATGAAAAGAACAATTTGTATTAGTGATTCATTATCCTTGTCTTTCTTCACTCTCATCTACTCAATCAGTGACACTCTTTACTTCCACAGGTGAGTGAGGTAAAGAAGAAAGAGGGAACGTTAGAACAGATACCAGAGTAACTTCTGAGTTTTGATGAAGATAGAATAATCACACTGCTTTGGCAACTTTTATTGCAGTCATGATTTATGAAAGAGTCCATTTTTTATGCTACCAACTTTATTTAGATGTGCCTTATGGCATGTTTTTCCCTACTCCACGTCATACTCACAAAGGTCCTACTCAACTCCTAAAACATAGTTTACGCCTCATGCTTAATTTATTTATCTGTCCCAAGCATACTGATACTGTAGCGTAAGCACAGCTTCAAGTCAAAGGAAATAGGGGGTAATGACATCATATTGGATATTTTAAAAAAAGGACTAACCTCCAAATATAAGCACGTACAGCAGGGTGAAACTTTTCTGTTGTGTTTAATTCCCAAAAATCCTAAAATTTTTAAGTCATATATCTTTGAATTTAATTCTGACTATGAAGACTTTTTATTTTTAACTTTACTTATTACGTGTCAAGAGACCAAGTTAAGTACGACAATGATCCAAAAGAAAAAAAACCTGAAGAACTAAGGTGAGAAATCCCACAACAAAATTTAGTTTAAATGACTTCCTTTCTTCTTTTCATTGCGATGATTTAATTCCTCAGCTCTAGGGAAATGCAAGGTAGCAAAATAAAACAAATTTATTACTTCTGATAGCTCTTGCAAGACCTCCAAGACAGAACGATTTCCCCAAAATTGAATTTAAATAAATGTAATTAGTTTTATCTTGTATTTAAATTCATTTACCTCTATATAAAAATCCTCCCGGAGTTTTGAAACTCTTCAGTGATTATCCCTGGAGCTGATCCAATAATGTACGAATAAATACACCATTAACCAATTATACATAATGACTTCAAGACATGCCAATAGTCAAACAGTGCAGGTGATTTATAAGACCCATTTCATGCAGCCTACTCATGATTTATATCTTTTATAAAACTACATCAAATGTTAAGCAAGATTTTAGGTCTACTTATATCCATGTCCTCAGGATATGAATAAACAAAACTAATTGATTTACAAATTTTTAAATGTGTCGCATGAAAATCCTTGAGTGAAGAGCTGAAATATTTATTTGAAATCAGCATAGTATAAAATAGGTTCAGTTTTTAAATTTCTTTTAACTATGAATATTGATCAGGTACTAAATTTTGAGATTATAGAAAGATACTGAACTATATTACTCATCTTGGATTTTATATTTAATAGAATATTATTGAATGTTATTATATCTACCAAAATATAATTAAATATAAATATTAAATATTGCAACACTGCCTTTAAATAAATAATTGAACCATGTACAATATGGGTTAAAATTAGCTTGTCATTTGAAGTATTTACCTACTCGTAAGGAATAAAAAGATTAAGAGCATGTAAAAATGGGTCATTTCTGTTAAAAGGAAAATCAAAGATTGCTTAGAAATACAGATATTCTTCTATTTTTTGATGTTTGATCAATTATGTGCTATCAATATGTCCTCTGGAAAAAAAAATAAAGAATTACACATTGGTGTTGAGAGTCATAGTGATTTCGTTGCACCAAAGAATTCCAAATGCACCAAACCACCTCTGATAGACTATTGGACTTTTGGATGGTTTTTAAAACTGAGTATCTGGTTCCTCATTGGTAGAATGGATGGAATCAAAACAGTAGATAAGTCACAGGGCTTTTGCAAAGTTTGACTGGAAAAATACACTCAGAGCCCCAACAGAATGCCAAGCACATTACTGAGTAAATACCACTCAAATGTAAATCATTATATAATCAAGAAATTGTAGTAATTTCTACTTCTGCATGCTACAGGCAATCCATTAGAAATGAGGATTTGTGTATAATTTCTTCTTTATCAATGCCAACTAACTAAGTATTTGATATTAATCATGCAATGAAAGTAAATCTATATCACTTCATAACAAAAACAAAAGTAAATGAATACATGGGAAATAGTCTCTCACTTAAAAAAAAGAAAGTCATTTATCTTAAATGTGTTAATGTATACACATAATTCATAATGTGTTATTTTTTATTTTTATTTAATTGTGAATGAAATATACATGATAATCTGCACGGTATGGAGGAAAGATCTTAAGCTGAGAACGTTAGAATTATCTGAGTCACACAGTGGGTAGTGTAGGTTCAAAATTCAAGTTTAAGTTGTTTTATTACACTGGGTTATTTTGTTGAGTGGATCTTGGATGCTGACATTGTAAAATCCTAGATATCTATCAAATGCTGAGTCATGAAAAATAAGTATTAAAATGATTAAATGCATGACAACATAGTTACATGTTTATTGTACTTGCCTTTTCTAGTGGCAAAAGTCATGAAACATAAAAGGTCCTTTTATTATCACCACAAGGAATCATGGGATAGCAAATAAAATCATATAGCAATGCTAAAGAGTTGATAAAAGATGATGTGTGAGACAATAAACATGAAATAGAAAACACCACCAAAGGCTTTTTAGATGATGCAAATAGGTTAAAAATTTTTTCATATGATAAGAGATTTATGCATGTTTTCAAACAGCTTATAATTCATTTTTATGTTATCACTTTGACAAGTCTGTCAAAAAGAAGCGTGTCACACTTGAAGCATTTTATGATTTACAAAATATGAAAAATATTTCTATGCAAAAAGCCTACATTGGGTAGACTTACGCTGAGCTGTGAGAGTCAGAAAGGCAGATTACAGTGGCATAATCTGGGCATATATGTTGTGTATCCACACTAGGCTTTATTGCCTTTTGGGCAATAAACATTGAGTTAGTTGGACTCTTGGTACTTTGTCACCCTAAGGTTGTTAGCTTTTTCATACTTTTCTATCTCCTTGTGCTACTACAGACATGTGTTGCTATGGATGTGCAACTTATTCTGAAGGCAACACGAGTGGGTAAATGCTGAAATCATCAGGTTCTTTTTTATGAGAATGCATTTTTCACCAAACCAAATCATCATTAAGATGAATTGGTAGTGAGTTAAACAGGTACTAGGACTAAAAAAATCTTGGGAAAGTAACTGGCATTTGGCTTTTCCAGTGCCTTTGTACATGTAAAAGACCAGGACATTGAAAATGTCTTTTGTGTAATAAATTAAGCAAGTCTAGCAAAAAGTGGAAGAAAAGCCAGTGGTGAGCAATCTGAAGTTGGGATGCAGATGCTGGCATGCGATTAGAATTTTTTCATGGTGAATATGTGTACATGAACTGACTTTATGCTAAATTAGAAAGTGTATGGTGTTATTTTCTAAATACCCTCTTCCCCCCACACGTCTTATGTATTTGACTATTTATCTTCTTTCTAAGAACTCATTATACCTGGCCCTCACACACACATTCTTCCCTATGTTTCTCAGTCTCTGCACCAGATATGAACGCACTGCAAAAGGAGAATGGTGTTAGTTAGTCTTTCTTTCTTTACTTTCTGGGGACTTTGGAACCTGACTCCTAGAATTTTGTGACTTTAAGATATCACTTAGAAAACTATTATTGATGCTTACAGTTTTAGGCACTAGTCAGTTGGCTAAAAAATGTAAATCTATCACTTCTTTCTATCTGGAAACACTAGAATGAAAACATGCTAATTGAAGGCTATAATCAATTCCAAGGAATTTGTATGTTTTAATGGAAGTATAAAGACATTGTGACTATATATCATAGATTTTCTTTCTACTTGCTTAATATTTTGTGATGACTACAGTACAATCTTTTGACTTCCTACCACTTTAAAAATTGATATAGATGTACAAAAAGACTTGGAGAAATCCTGCTAATGTTTTTTTAAATCTTTATTATTTCCTTGAATTCTGTTTCAATTTATCTGATAGCGACTACATAAATCTTTTCAAATTGCACTAATTGACTCACTGCTGTGATAGTGGATGTGATCTCTATTCACGAAAGAGAGTAGAATGTTAAAGAAAACAGACAGATTCCTCTCGGCTGTCAAAATAAGAGATTATGAAATTAATGGTGCTAACCTCTTTTATTAACATGAATAGCTTTCCAGGGAACAAGTTTGCTCCAGAGGTCAATGTAATAGGCTGAAAACCTTCATTCCTCAGATGTGTGTTTTTGCCACTTTCTTTTATCTTTGTCCAGGAAATACAAGAATGAGAGTTAATACTGTCAGGAATTCCTTTTTGTTATGCAGCCTACAAAACTTGATTAAATGTAGTGTAAGTTCAAATAATGTAGGCCATACAAAAGGTTCAGCATTTAGGTACTGTGTGCTCACCTTACATAACCAACAATAGAGTAAAATTTATTAGGAGTCTTCTTTTCATACAACGTAAGAACCAATAAGTTTTCTTCATCTTTCATTCATCCCCATGGTTTTTTAATTTAAAATCATTAAGGGGGCTTGAAATTCCATATGTATTTAATATTTTCTTTTCTCTTTTCCCCCATTACTCTTTGTCCTTTCTTTGTTTTGCCCTCCATCACTTCCGTTTCCTTCTTCCTCTGTTTCTTCTCTCTTTTCTTCCCTCCTTACTTCCCCCAAAGGTTTCCATCTTTTCCTCCTTCCTCCATTCTTTTATTTTCTCTCTTCTTTCTTTCCTTCCTTCCTTCTTCCCTTTTTAAATTGTTTTTGTCTGTTTGAGACAAGGTCTCACTATGCAATTCATGTTGGCCTTGAGCTCACTTTGTAGCCCAGGCTGGTCTCGAACTCGAAACGATCCTCCTGCCTCAGCCTCCTGAGTGCTGGGATTACAGGCATGAGCCACCATGCATGGCTTCTTTCTTTCTTCATTCTTTTCTTTTACCTGTTTCTTTCTCATCACTTTCCTCTCTCCTTTGTTTCTCTTTTCACTCTTTCCTTTACTCTGCCATTTTGTTTTGTTTTCTCATTTCTCTTCTTTCTTATTTTTCTTCAATTTTTGAAAATATTGTATCATAAGTAAAACTTCGGCTGATGACATCCACAATATATCCCATGTTTTAACAAATGGCAGCAGTATGAACTTCCACTCATATTGTAAATTATTTTATTTTGACCAGCGTCATACCATTTCTTATATAACATATATATTTATCTTTGCCATCCAGGATTGAATTTATAGCCTTGTGCTTGCCAGGCAGGCACTTAGCCACTGAGTTAAATCTCCAGCCCTCTTATATAACATTTATCAAAAACCCTTAATTTTTTAATGTTCTTATAGCCATTTGAACATTAGTTGAATATAATCCATCAACTTCTCCTGATGCGTATATGATCAGTATATTTGTAATTTGCTTCAATAGTCAAAATCATAAATTAAATTGCCAAATACAAGACATGTGCTCTCACCTTCTCCACTCAATGAGGCTATAATTACTTCTCTCTATTTGTCTAATATTCCTCCCATGGGACCCATGCTGCTAAGGACTATTACCCTTAGTGAAAGTTAAAATAAAAGTATTTTCTTTTAGAGAAATCAGAGTATTTTCCTCAATAATGTAGAACCAATGTTGGAGTTTCAGGTTTTAGGTGAGGTTGGATTAGTGGTGGGGAAATCTACTCTTCAGGAAACCTGAAACTCCACCGCTCTTGATTAGCAATAAAAGGTTTAAAAAGTGAGACCCTGTGACACTTCTTCGTATCAGCATGGGAAATGCCAAGATCTATTTAAAGATGGGATGGAGGAAATTAATTTCATATGATCTAATATCAAACAATAGGAAATCATCAAGAGGAAAATTTGAACTTAACTGTGCAGAGAGCTCTAAAGGAAGAAATTAGTGAGCAAAACTAAACAGAAAGCCTAGATGTTAAAAAGGTTACTCACATGACTTCATTAAGATTTAACTTTCTTTCAATTAGATGCATAAAAATTATAACCAGAAAATGAAAAAGGAAGACATTTAAAGTCTTTCTATAAAAAGAGATAATGTTCATGGGAGCAGCTGAGTGAAGATATGCTCCACATTATAGAATACCTTAAAGTTTCTCCCAAGGTGGAATTGGAGCACCACTTTCAAACTGATAGGAAAAGTATTTGAATGTTGGGGAAATAAAGCAACAGCAAATCCCAGAGCAGATGGCAGTCAAGAGGAAACAGGTAAAAGATAAATGTAAGAAAAATGTGTCCTTTACAAATGAGAGGACACAATGATGGCTTCATTTACATAATACAGGGTAAAATAAGTGTGTTGTATTATGAGTCCCAATTTGGTATGGAAAATGGAGTGTTCAGAAACAGAAAATAAGGGAGGTTTGGGGGATGGCATTTGTTCTAATATTAGCCCAAGTTTCAAGTAGCCTGCAACATGGTGATTCCATGCAGCACTGCCAAATTCAGTATGATCAGTTCCTTTCAGCTTCATACTATTTGGTCATCCACCAACTGATTATGTTTCATGTAATGTATGTTAACTTTAGTCTTGATTCAAGTTAGAGGGTTCTGCTCTTATAGCTTACTCATAGTTTTTTCTTGCCCTATGTATCAACTATGAAGAGATTTCTTTCATTCTCTTTGATTCAGTTATGCATACAAATGTTTTGACATGCTATGTTAAAACGTATTGGAACATACTGTGACACTGTGTTATATACATTCAGTCAAAATAGGAGTTCTTAGGAGTAAAATATAAAGAATCATAATATGAATATAGAAATGATCTTTTAAGTAAATAACTACTCACCTAGAGGAGTTTATCTGATGTGGTCCCCTCCTGGCAGCACATTCACTCACGGGACATTATTTTCACGAATTGTCTTTCATTACAACTAAGGAAAGAGTAAGCTAAAGTCATTCACAACTTCTCAATGGCATTAAATTTTACCATATGTACTGAAGATAGTGGCATTGCAGATCATTATTAGGCATCAAAAGCATATTTTTCATTCATATATTTTTATTAATTGATAAAATTTATTTATACTACTCACTCCTAATAGCATGAGCTTTACCATAGCATCCTATCTCAGAACACTGATAAAACATGTTATTGCAAATATTTTGTCAGAAGATGAATTCTCCATGTTAAGTTTCATGAAATCGTTTGGCATGTGTGCAGTTATTTCTCAGTTTACTCCTTGAGCCATGTATCCTCTGCTTTGTCTCTAAAGTAACCATGTGGTAACTTGTGCCAGTTAACAACACACCGAACCAATCACCAGTCTCCCGTGCCCGTGAATGATCTGTATGCAAGCCAGAGAGATAAAATAATTGTGATGTCAAAAAAAAAACATGTGATCTATTTATTCTTTCAGACAAAGTATCTTTCAGGGTGTGAAACTTATTCGAAATTAGCAGAGAAAAAATGTTAAATGGAATTATAACTGTTTGTCTCTGGTTTTTTCATATCCCAGTGTCTATGGCATCAGTGACCTTTGCATTTCATACAGTGGTGGGCCAGGCAAGTCATTTTGAAGACAAAATGGTGATCTACATTTGGCTTATGTTTATTATTAGCCAGAAAGTAGAAAAAAATATTTCATTTACATGAGCAAACAAAAAAATCCTGCTTGTCTTATTGGTTCTGTGTAAATATTGACCTGTGGCTTCTCAATTATGAAGACTTCTCAAGTATTCCTTCCATCACTGTGGCTACAGGTTTTCTCGTATTTCTTAGATTATAATCTAAGGATTATAAATACACTTTTGAATCCAGAGTCAATTTTTTTATCTATTAACATTTCAGCATCCTTATCATTATGAAACATTTTCAATTAATAATACAATTTTTTATTCTAATTTAATGCACTTTCTTTTGACATAAGAAGGATAAGTTATGTAAGAAGACCAAATCAACTTTTACTATTCTATTCTAATATTTGAGCTTCTACTTTTTGCAATGTGTATGAATGAGTCAGTAGAAAAAGCAAAAAGTCTTATGTAAAAAATCTATTTTAATTTTATGTTACTCAAGTTATTCATATAATCACTATTATCTTTTCTTAATGATTTTAGAAGTGATATGTGTTCTGAAAAATTTGGAAATAGGTTATTCATTTCTAAGAGTTTTCATGCAATGGTAAGTAAGATATGCGATAACATGAAAATGAAAATTCATAGAATCCTAGCCAAGTTTAAGCTTATAATTCTCCCCAGGAACGAAGTATAGTTTTTCTATGTATAACATCAAGTTATTATCTTCATGATTTAGTATCAAAAATTGAATGTGTTCTATTTGCTTACTTCATGGTGTATAGACATTGCTCAGACTGCCTCATCACCATGACCAGACAACAAAATCTATATAAAATGAGCCCAAAATTGAAAATGGAGAGTCCCAGAAGATTCTTAGGCTGTGAATGGAGAGTCTCAAAATATCTAAGACGTTTCAAGTTGCAGGTAATTGACACATAAGAGGATCTGATAAATGTTTACTGTTTTATGTTTAACTCGGTGGCAGTAATTGCCATATAAACATGAAGAACTCATTGACTTGATGAGATCACAATTGACCAGAGCATAATCCATATGCCATTTGAGGTGACATAATTTTTATGGCAGTTTGAAAGAAGTCTTTGAAATAATTGAACAGCAATAAAAGTACTTTTAATTGAATCGAATTAAGATAATTACACAGTCTCATGTAATTGGAAGGAATAATATAGGAAGAACCCATTTAACCTTTTCACAGCTCTGACATTGGCATTATAAAACCCAGCAATCCTATTCATATTTTCAGGGTTTAATGTGTGTGTGTGTGAGAGTGTGAGTGTGTGTGTGTGTGTGGTGTGTGTGTGTGTGTGTGTGTGTGTTAACGCCGTACAATTTTACCCATTTGTAAGTTCAGGAAATCAACACAAATTCAAGACCCTGAAGGATTCCTGTACAAACATTACTTTTGTTGGTTGCTGTTACATAACCAGCCTCACCCCTTTTGTCCGCTACTGTCCCTGATTTATAGCAAACACTAATGTATTCTCCATTTCAAAACCTTTGCAATTTCAAGGGTTTAATAAAGCAAACCCATACATTCCTCTGATAAGTGGCTCTTTTTTCACTTAATGATGTCTTCTAGCATTTGACAAACATAGATGTATCAATAGTTTCTGTTTTTTGAATTGTGGAGTGGTAGCACATAGAATATTTGGATTATAATTTGTTCAGCTTATCTATGGAAGGGCATCATATTTTTCCATATGTGATTATTACAAATAAAACTTCTACCAATAATAATGCACCACATTTACACAAATCTGGAAGTTACGAAATTTCAAGAGTTGCTGTATTTTACATCCCTATCAGAAAGTTTCTCCTCATTATTTCCAATATTTGAAATTATTTTTTTAAAAAATCTAACCCTATCAAGGGTGCGCAGTCATATGTTGTTTCATTAATCTTGTGATGATTAATGATGCTAAATATAGTGTCATGAGAATGTTTGCCATAATTTGATGGTGTTGGCGAAGTATCTGTTTACTGCCACACATTTTAATATTAATTTCTGAGATTTCTTTATGTGTTTTAGACATTAATCCTCTGACATTTTCTAATAGCCATTGCTTATCTCACCATTCTCTTCACTTTAGTTGTCATAAATAACTCTGGCTTATTTATTGTGGTCAGTTGACCAGTATTTTCTCCTTTGGGTTGCGGCCTTTTTTGGTACCAGCAATTCAAGCAGATTGTGCTTATCATGTCTAGTCTAAGAAAATTTGATTTTTTACAATTTGAAAATAAGCATAGAATTTATTTTCAGAACTACTGTTTAGACTAATAAATATCTGACCTCTAGCAATATAAGAACTATTTCAGGAAAGATCTTCTTCCCAGTTCTGCTGGAAATACTGATGAATATATGTGAATTGCATGGAAGATGAATATCTGAAACAAGTCCTTAGATGACCCCTAGGCACCTGGCAAAAAGCACATTTTCAAACCAAATTATTTGTTCTTTCAGGCTCCATCAAAGAGCAGGAATGGAAAAACTAAGACTTCAAATGACTTAGAGAAGTCAAAACATTTTATACTCCTGAAGAATGTTTTTAAATTTTATTATCAAAACAACACATTTGTTTTGAAAGCTTCTCTTCTAGCAAGGATCACTTAGGAAGGAAAGTGGTGAGAATCTTTTCAGTGGTTTAAGAGACTAGAAAATACCACATTTTAACAAAGGTTAAACCAGGTGAATATCCCAGTCACGAAAATACACCAGTGTTAATATTTTCATTTTTGTGGTACAGTTTGTTCCTAACCAATTGATGTGTCACTGGGGCTTTCTTAAGCTTCAGTATTAAAGGAAGTCCTTTCTCACTATGAGTAGTCATATTAGAGAGATTTAATATAGACTAGAAGGCTTAAGTGCTATCTATTATGAGAATTCCCTTTGTCCAAAACAAAATCTCGGATGCATGCTTGGAAGAATTCACTCTCTGTCTTAGAAATGCTCCTGTGGCTTAGACAAAATGCCTTACACCCACAAATTAATGAAGGGGAGGTTTGTTTGGCCCCACGTTTCTGTTCACAGTTCTGTGGCTCTGAGGCAGGGTGGCATGGGAGAGTGGCAGGGAGGATGAGAACTGCTCATACTGGCGTGGTGGAAAGGAAACAAGGAAAGTTAGGAGTGGGAGAGGAGGATAAACCCTTCCTGATCATACCCTAGTGTCCAACCTCTTCCTAATAGCAGGTCAGCTGCAAGCTCATATGATGAAATCACCTTTTAAAAGCCCCACTTCCAAACAAAAGGGACTTGGGGAAAGCATGTGGATATAAATTTGATGGCTCTCCATTCATTGTTATCTAAGTTTGATTAACAAATGTACTAACGTGTTCTTTGTAGCCTGTGTTGTCTCTCCCACGATAATTTTTATAATCATTCTCCACTAACATCAAGCTGGTCCATGTACTTCAGTCATTGAGTTTTCTTGAAATTCTCTAAATATTGCTTCCAAACCTTTGCAGTTATTCCATGTTTTTGTTATATGTTTGACTCCCTAGATTGGCATCTTCATGGTGTCATTTGCCTTAGGAGGCTTTGCTCGGTTCTGAGAAAGATGACCTTTTTGTGTCCTAGTGACACAACATTCAGCACTACACAAAAACATTACTATTTCTGCTACCTTCAATATTAATTTTCTTCTCTATATTTCAGGAGTCGAGAGGGAGAATCAGTATATGGAACTTTTCTTATCACTATTTCTCCACCCCATAGCATAGGACAACATTCCAACATTTGCTTGGTATTTCTTACATCGATATATGCATCAAGGAAACATTATTTAGTAACTGGGTCCATTGATTCTTTTCCAAACAAAGTATTACGAGCAGGAACACTTATCGCCAAGAATCTCTTTTTAGCCTTTTACAGAAGATCAGACAACCAAAACAGTTCTCACTGAATGTCTTCTAGACACTGTCCCTTGTATCCAGTTACAATTTTAAACTTAGGAAATTAACTCAAAAGAAGTATCAAATATAGCTTGTAAAAAGAAAATAAGAAAATAATAATATTGGTTATAGAGAAAAATAAAAAATCATTATCAGTTTTTACCACCTGTATTTGAAGGAAGAAAAGAAGAGGTATTAGACTGTCATAGCATTTTGTGTTTTATTGTCTTCTCCCACGCCAGCATTGCCTTCGGGTTCACATATGATCCACATGAATTTTTACTTTGTTCACAATCTCTGTGTCTTCTCCAATGTAAACCTGGTTAACAAATACTGTCCAAATTTATTTGCTTGAAATACACAGCATGAGGAACAATAGCCAGCACTTTTTACTATTCTTGATTCTTAAAAATCTGTTAGATATTTTGAACTGTTTATATCCATGAATTCCCACAACTATGATGAACGTTAGAATGATGATCAGAAATTAAGAACAGATTAAGAGATATTTGTAAGACCACATACCACATAAGAAGTGAAAGGATTCGTGAATGCCTCTTTTCTTCTTGTAGACATTAGTAGTACAGAATAATAAGATCCGCGACATATGCTGGTACATATGCATGAAATAACTCGATTAATCAGTGTGTCCTCTTCATCCCTCTTGTCCTCCTCCTCATGTCCTTTAGTCACGAAAACTCAAGTTATTTGTAGGAAAATGAATCTTGAGACAATCATGTGAATTAAATTGAGATGGACACAGAAGGTTTTGCATATATATACAAGAAATCCACAGTATAAAAAATTAGGAAAAGATAAAGGAGATATACAAATAAATGTAGGGGAAACTTTGGATTTAGAAAAGGGGAACACGAAATAGAAGAAAAAGGAGGGCAGAGATAGAGACAAAAGGTAATCAAGATAAACTGTACTTATATGAAAAATGATCCAAAATAATTGTAATTATGTTTCACAAATATATAAAAATAAAATTAACTTTAAAATATGCAACATCATAATTTTGGAAATAAAAAATTCCCACAGGAATTCAGTAAAGATTTTAAGTAAAAACTTTAAAATACAAGAAATATTTTGGAATAAACATCTTGTTAGATCCATCAGAAAATAAAAATCCTACATTCCATGAAAGCAAAAGTTTGACAAAGATCAAAGCATACAGTAAAGAGGATAGGATCACGGTACAAATCTCTGAATCCTCATAATATCAGTATTTGAAGATTATTATCCTTTTTTTTTTTTCATGCTGTGAACACAAATAAGCTTTTGCTGACACTTAGATGTCAGTCACATCTGATAGAGCCGTGTGGACATACAACTTTCAGATTTTAAATCTCAACATGCTTTCAGTGAGAGAAACTGAAATCATACAAAGAAATCCCCGAAGGAAAGAATTCACAAATATTTTATCCCTGATATTTGGAAAACTTCTGAAAAAATTATTATATTTATACCATCTCTTTGAGAAGCAAAAATTAATCATGCAATGCTTTCAGGAAGGGGTTTATTAATTTCTAAGATAAATGCAACTTAATGTTCAATTAGTTATGTATTTTTGGAATGTGAGGGGAATATAGGAAATATTTTGAGGATAGTTTATAAGAAAATAATGTTATCTACCCTAAAATCTCCTAAGTGTAATTTCTGAAGCAATTACCTGAGGCAAAATGCATTTTAAATTATCATGATACAGTGTAACAATTCTTTTTAACACACAACACTAAAGAATGAATGTTGTTTTCCTATTATTGATTTCTAAATGCAAAAAATGCCTATAAATCTCATGAATCTTAACTGAAATCCTCTGAAAAATGATTCACAGTACTTGGAAATCATTTTAAAGGTAGAATACAGAATGAATCTTCCATATTTCCTATTGGTCCCTTTCTGGTCCTCCACTCACTGCCTTTGGTAGGTACTTAATGCAACAACTGGTATTGCAGGGTAAAAGTCCCACTAACAGAAAGTCTGGTAACTGTAGATCTTTTCCAGACAATGTTAAGGGGTCAGTGAAGGTCATGCCATTCAAAACGTTTCAAGATGAAGGAATTTTTCTTAAGAAAAAAATATCTATTATAATTGCTTCTAAAATGATCATCTCCTTCACAAGGAATTTTTTTATCTTCTTTGAAATTCCTATTTCAAATTCAATGCAAGACATATTTAAGCATTTCAAAGAAATTTCTCCCAGTTTTCACAAAAATAAATTGTTTCTAAGTTGAACAGTTGCATTTCAGAGAACAAATAAGGAAAAGGTGCCATTCTTACCCTTTCCTGAATTCCTTTTCCAGCTTTATCATTCGAGGCATTGATTCTGAATACATTTGGCGACAACTCACAAAACATGAAATTTGTTGGCCAAGAAGGAATACTGTCTATTCCAGCTTAACTATGAACAGAGAAGCATTCATTTGTGTGACTGCTATGATGGAGATATTTTGAGCAGCTGTTAAAAAGAAGGCAATAAAAATTGGAGGTCAAATAGTCCTTATTCCAGATTAGAATGCTCAGCATTTTAATGTTCAGTACTGAGAAACAACACGCCATAATGAGCTTTAGGCTTCCTGTTTGCAATTTCCCGCAGTACCAATTACCATCAGTGCATTGGAGCTCACAGGAGATTATTTTTGGGCTATTTTAGAGCCAGTCCTTGGGAAAATATGCAGAAATTAGACTTTGTTTCTTAAAACATATTATGACAAATAGTAATAATACATAGTAGACAATATTAGTATTAATAATAATATGTTTAGCACCTACTTGATGTCAAAATTGTTTTTAGCATTCTGTATATTAATCATGAGTTGTTTTAAAATTTGTGCTTGTTTGAAAGAAATAGAATCTGACCTCACATAGGTAAATGGAGTTGTCATTAATATAGATAATCACACTAATTATTAATAATATAGGGATGCAGGCTGTGCTTTCTGATTGTTTTCTATTTACATGTTTTTGGTTTCTCACATGCTGTGACATCCTTTTCTGAACATTTAGATACAGCTTATATGAATGTTTGATCACAAATTTTTTGCAGTGGAATTTTTTCTCTTTTTTACTGTACTCATTTTTTAGATAAACATACACACACACACACACACACACACACACACACACACTGACTGGCTGAATATATGTATATACACATATGAGAAACACAAATCTATACATTGCTACAGTTCATGGAGGGTGAATTAATAGTAATGAGAGGACAAAGAAAAGTTTCAAAGATCAAGTTTACATGTGAAATAGCCCGGGCTTCATTATACTAAGCAATAGCAAAGTATATCATTCTTTTGCTGTGCAGTCCCTGATCTTTCTACTAATCATAAATAATTTCATTTGATGAAGCCTGTTTGGATGTTTTCAGGATAGAAAGTGGTAAAAGCAAAGACTTACGTCTTCCTCCATCACCTCTTCAAAGCAAGGATCACCAATGTCTACGTCCTAACCAATGGAACATCTCAATATGTTAGTTGAGATGGTACAGGTATGCTGAGATGTGACTAAATGTAAGCACCTAGTGAAGGGGAGATTATCCTGTCTTATGCTGTTGTAACCAAGGTCAAGACATTGGAGGTGACAGAGAGCAGTTGGAGGAAAATAGATTCCAAAAGAACACTGAGCTAGTAAAGTAATACTGCTAGCTTTCATGATTGAGAAGATCATGGTTAATGATTGTGAGTAGTCTGTAAAATTAGGAAAATACTAGCAAGCAGATGCTCCTCTAACAACTCCAGAAAAGAATATAAATTTGCCAGCATCTTGATTTCAGTTCAAGGAGACCTATATTGAGCTTCTGCCCTCTAGATCTCTATGTTAATAGAGTTGTTCTCTTTAAGCCTCTAGGTTTTTTTGTAGTTTGTCAGGACTGCAAAAGAAACCAAATACAGCACTTTTAATTAAATGCATTCTGGATAACACTTTATTAGCATAAGTTGCTGTTTCTGAGTCTTGCTCAGTCCCTAAGCATAAAAACACCCACATTAAGGCTTTAATGTGTTCCTAAATCTTAAAACATATTGCTTCCTTTTCCCCTATGGTTGTGTGACAGGTCACACCATGGCACTAATCGTTCACACTTAGTTCATTCCAGAGCAAATAAAACAAGTTAGGAGCTCATTAGCTGATTGCTGCCTGTGCATTAGTAGGTAACTTTTAAGTTAAATTACAACAACGTAAAAGATAAGGAGTCAGCTGCAGCTCAGAGCACCTGTTGCTCTTCTGAGTAACTATGCCTGCTTGCCAGAGTCCTCTGGTAAGAAGGCAGAGAGGATCTTGCCAGGAAGTTTGCTTTCCTCAACTTTCATCTTGCTTTTGTTTAGAAGTTCATTTTAATTCTTCTTCTGTGACTTACCGCACACTGCAAAGTAAATTTCAGTGGAAAACGAATGGCACCATACAAACACATGCCTTTTTCTTCTCTCTTGGGAGTCTTCTGAGCTCTCTGAGAGTTATTTCCTCCTCGGTGGCACAACACACAATGCAGATCTTAATGTAGAGAGAAATATTCCGGGGAGTATTTGCAATCTACTCCATTTTTTTCTGCATGGTAAATTATTTTTCCTTAAGCTCCTGAGCACTCAACACAGTCTACGCGTCTGGAAAATCGAATTCTATGTTCCAAATCAAAAGTGGTCTTGAAGGACAGTGAGTCCAACCTTATGCAGACCTAAAATTTTCTATCCATTTTTATCTACTGGCAGAATAATAATCCAGAACCCTTTCTGGTATGTTTGCTTGAGGGTATACATACCTTAAAAACCCTTGAATATTTTAACTGATTTGGCAGTACATATTTGTGCCTCTTTTATTAAACCTATAGTGACCACTTCATCTTCTGGAAATTTTATATTACAAAAATGATAAACCATATTCATCCTATTTCCTTGACGTACTGCTGAACGAATTCTCATTATCGTATATCATGAATTCACAAAACTAGTGTGTACTATTTAGTAAGCTTTTTGTATTTGGTCCAAATTAAGAGAACCTTCTGAAACATAAAGATGTTTAAAAAAACACTCATGGGAGAGGTAATCTATTATATGTCTCCTTGAAATCTCCTTTAAGGGTAAATATTTTTTTTTAAATGTAATGTATTCGTATAAATTGGAAGAAATGTTGTTGTGAAGCTCTGTTGTTCAAAATGTTTGATTCCGCTATGAAACTCCTATCAGTTAAGAGATGAATAATTTTGTTGACATAGGAAAGGACACCTGGAAATTTTGAATATCCATGAGGAGGTATCGAGACTAACTCTCCAATGAAAGAGAAGTAACAATTTTAGACTTTAAACTAAGGACCTGGGAACCCACTAACTTGCTGCAGAAGAAGTTTTCATATCAGCAAAATAGAGACACGGCCTCAGAGTTTCCAGGCTAGAATCCAATCCCAGGTTGTCTGGTTCAGTAGGTCTCAGGTGAGACAGATAATTTGCATGTCTGGAGACTTCTCAGGTGAGGCAGCTGCTACTTTTCAAAAGACAATCCTTTGCTGTGAACGACTAAGCAGGCAAATTTTGTCTAATTCATTTTTATATTTTAACTATGAACACTATTTAGCAGTTAGAACAAAGAACAGCAGAGACATTATTGACAGTTAAAAATATAAATATAATTTCATATTTCGTGTCAAACTAATGGTATAAATATGCACCCTATTTTTTCAAAAATGTTACTCTCTATTCCTTACTCTTAATTATATATTTTTCTTTGTGCTTTTTAATGACATCTTAATTATTATAAGTGCTATGGGATAGAATTAGTCAGCTGTCTGCTTTAGCAAAGAGTGGCTTGTCATGTGGAACTATTCTATTGTTTTTGCATTTTCAAGTTTGTAATACATATGAAATGTCTTTCTTTAAGAGCTGGCATTTCATAACTCCTTCCTTGTTCATTATTTTAGAGTTAGTGGATAAATACATTCCAAAGTGTTAGTTTCTGAGGTGCACATCTCTTCTGTTATGTCTGCAAAATGCCCAGCTCTCAGTAATTCCTTTAATATTCCAAGTTATCCTAAAAAGTGATTTTTCCAGTATTTGTCCAGAACAAGAAATGTAATTTTAAATATTAGGCAGTTTTCTCATTGTGGGAATCCAAGAGCTGATAAACAAACTTAAAGAAAGATTTGAATTATTCACAATTTCATGGGATTCAGTCCATAGTTGGCTGACTCTAAGGCAAAAATATCACGGAAAAGATCTGCACAGTCCACAGTGACTGAAAGCAGAGCAAGGATACGGACTAAGGAACGTGTTTAACTCTCTTTTCATTTGTACAGAGGCTTACAGTTAAGTGTTTGTCTTAAATCTAAGAGTAGACTGCTCTTGGATGTTCATCTTCAGCAATGCTGAAAATTTTAGAACTTTGCCAACTTTAGAGGTGAACTAAATAAAGGGATATGTTTGGGGACCAGGGGCAGAATTTATATAGTTTGTGTGTAGATGACCTCCAAAGCCACATGCAGTCATGATGCAGTTGCTTTCAGAGATTACTCTGTTTAAAATGTATGATGCTGAGGTCAGGGGTATTTGAGTACTAAATGAGTCCACTGTTGTTTTGGTGTAAGTCCATCTAGGATTACAGTTGTGAATGCTACACACTTGTCCTAGGATGGGTAGCTTGCATAAAATATAATGGGCAGAAAGAACGCTAACATGCTCTTACCTTCCTACTGGCTGTGGACTATTTTTCCTTTGTGATGTCCCTTTGACATGCCACCCTACCTTAGAGCCAGCTGATTATGGACTGAAACCTCTACAGACCTTGAGCCAAATAAATCTTTTCCCCTTTAACTTTGAGTGTTGAGTATTTTGTGTCAGCACTGACAAAAATTAAGACAATATTCAAGCACTGTCTTTAAATCATACTTAATGTCCAAATAAAGACAAGGGGGAATTCATAATTACATCTCCCAAAACACAGCTTCTCTGTAAAACTGGAAACCAAATAATAACTTTCCCTAAACCCCCTACTGGTTCAGCATGGTTCAAAATTCCAAGTAAAACTGTCTTCTCAGACTCAAGCCAAAATCTTAGGGGGAAATGTCTGTAAAAACAAAAAATAAAAACAAATTATATTATCCAAAGACAAAATGGCACAGGGTAAGTATTCTCCTTCCAAACGCGTGGAATGGAAGGATAGAAAAAGCGTAAGACAAAGCAAGACCAAAATACTGTAAGATAAACATTAAGTCCCACAGCTCCATATCTAACATCTGGAACATATATTAGTCAAATGTGATTTTCAAAGGGTTTGGGCCTCCCCACCCATATCATCTCTCTTGTTATGTGTCACAGAGCTTCTAATTGGGACTAATCTGCTCACAGTCTTTCACTTTCCTTAGCATGTATACTACTCTTTTCATATTTCTGGCTTTCTGGGGCCTCCATTGCACTTTCTTTCCCATAGATTTGCACATTTCCTCTCAGAGGGCCCTTTCCTGGCCTTCTACGCCTTCTTTTGAAATCTACATGGAACACTCGCTGGCCACACAACTGTTGCATTCCGCAGGCCAGCAAGACCAACATGATGCAGATAACACTGAGCACTGCGATAGGTGAAAAATCAGTGAAAACAGTAACCAGGGGACCATGGCTGTAGCAGTCTCTGAATGCCTGGATGACTGAGCATGGAAAAAAGAATTCTAGGAGCCAATTCATAAATTCTCAAGCACAGGATCTAAGGACTCTCTTCTCCAATGCAAAGCTGACAGTTTTGCCACACTTGAGTCTGCAGCTGGTGAGCTCTTACTGATTCCTGAGATATCCTAAAGCATTTTTCTCATTTCCAATACAGTAGTTGATTTCTTTTTGATGGCGGTACCATGGTTGGCAGCTACATCACCTTTGCACTCAACTTTGTACATAGTTCTTTCCAGTCCAAAAGTTAGTATTTTCAATTATTATTATTTTTTTTTGCTCTGCTTTAACTTTAATTATAAATTTGGCTAATAGTAGGCTGTATTACCCTTGCCACAGCCTGAATTTTATACTGACCTTGAGTTTCTTCTTTTAAGATCAATGAGTCAGTCTTCCTTATCTTCATTCCTACAAAGCCTCAGCCCAAGGGAAAAATGTGCATTTTTTTTTTTTTTTTTTTTTTTTGTCATACAATGCCTTTTGCCCAATTGCTCATTCTCAACTGATTCCTACTGAGTCAGGTATTTACTACCTGCATTGCTATTCATAAGCTGATACCCTGATTTCTGACCTGAATCACACCCATTATGTGCTGCTTACAGCATTCTAGGGCATCCTTAACCCACACATCCAAACTTTCCCAAACACTTCCTGCAAGGCACTTCCCAGAGCTTCTGAAGAAATCGGTCAGATACAGCCATCGAAATGTCCCGACTTCTCTGATTCTGTGACAGTCAGCTTTCTTGTTGGTGAGACATAGTACCTGATACCAATAACTGAAAGAAGAATGGGTTTAATATGGCTTATGTTTCAGGAAATTCGGTCCATTTTTGTCAGGCTTGAAGGCCGAGATACCACAGCAGAAGGGCAAAGTGTAAGAATATGGTGGAGCAATATCTGCCAGGTTTAAGGATCTGAGAAGTAGAGCAGTGCAGTGTTATAGCTCAAGGTGTGAGGACTCAGACATACACCCAAGGCCATCCCATCACGACCCACCTGTACTAACTGGAAGTGTGCTCCAGCAAGTCTTCTGCCAGCTCTCAAAGACAATCAAGCTATTCCACCCTGTCACAGGTTATTATTTAAGGACAAGTTCCAGCATGAAAAGTACTGATTAATATTTTAATTCTTCCTTTTTTCAAATGCCACATGCAAAAATTCAATGGATTATGCTCTCCCCAACTTACACCTATAATAACATCTAGGTGTAACCCCAGTCTCCTTGAGATTCATGAAGCAAAAATGTAATGAAATATAGCAAGAAGAACATCCCAATTTATTTAATGCAGTCACATATATCTACCATATCAAGTAGTCAGCAAAATCTTATTAGCAATGAAACTCAAAGAGTTGATTTATGGAGTAAACAGGGGTTGAAATTTTGCTTGTGCTTTCTCCAGCCCCTTTTCACCATCCAAAAATAATCCTCAAGTATAGTGATTTTTGTTGCTTTTCCTTGACACCTAAAAATAATGAACACTTTGCCTATAGGAATAATTAAGAAGTGCAAAGCCACTTGAAATACTAATACTTAGGTGATTCCTAATATATATATATATATATATATATATATATATATATATATATGCATACAATTATGTACATAGACACCCATTGATTTTTCATTTCATCTATCAAGTAGAGGGCAAGAAACACACTTTACATTGTTTTCTGATAAGATCATGTAGATAGGTGCTTCCTTATTTGACTTTTTTCTTGTTTTCCATTGTATAGTATTTTGTCCATATTTTATGATTTGAATTAAATTTCCTTTCAATGATAGTTTCCCAATTTTTTCAACATTAGAATTAGTAACCTTATAAGTTTATGTTCACTTATATCCACATAATTTTTCTTGCTGTTGATGAGCTAATAAGATTTGGACAAGATTTTCTTTAGGGCAAAGAAGTTTTTCAAGTTTAAATTTCAAAAGCGAAGACATCATCAGATAGAGAGAAAATGTTTAAATATTTTCTTATTTATTGCAGAGAATATTATTTAATATTTCTTTTACATGACCTCTTCACAGAACTATGGAATGCAAAGGGATAAAGCAGGAGTGAGGGGAAGTTAAACAACTGTGTACACAAAACATGACTGATTTCTTTTCTGATGATGCAAAGAAATCATTTTAGTTAAAATTTAAGCTCTTCAAAGTCACTTGTAAAATTTCAAATTTGTGGTTTTGAGGTCCATTTAATTTGTGTTTCATATAATTTTAAACTCACCATAGATTCACAAAGCTTATGTTTCATAATTTTAAAATAAATCTCCTAGTTAACTATTATGATGGAAAGATTGCCCTGTTTTTTTTAAAAAGTTAAATTAATTCATCACAGATAATCAATTTTACTTAGTTTTACTTACTGATCAATAATTATAGAATGGCTTGATAACATAGGATGCAAAAGTCATCATTTAAGAAGTGAATCCATTTTTAACAACTATTAAAAACACTTTAGAATGAAATCCTTACACTTGGGGTTGGGGATTTAGCTCAGCGGTATAAGAGCCTTCCTTGCAAGTGCGCAGTATGAGTTCAATCCCTGGTACAGATATAAAAAAAGAAAGAAAGAAAGAAAGAAATTGTTACACTTTCCCTTTCTTCAATTTTCATAAATTTGTTGTAGCTTTAATGTAAAATGCAACTTCTAATATGTAACTAATGGCGCCTATTTTTAAAAGCAGTCATGTTGTTTTTCTCACATAATTGTATATAAATAAAAATGTATAAATTTCATACTCTTATCTAGAAACAATTACATATCACATATATCTTCACCTATCTTTCCATGTATGCATTTTTCCACCTATATATTTCACTAACTGTGTCTTATTCAATTCTCTCATTTTTAAAACAAAATACCTGACACCTGAAAATTAGGAAGTGGTTTATTTTGGCTTATGATTCAGAAGTTCCAGTTCATGGTCAGCAGATTGGCACACAGAAATGGCCTGGATCAGGGTCTGCCAGAAGAAAGCTGTTCACGTCATGGTTGTCAGGAAAGAGAGTGAAAGGCAGAGCCGGGGAGGGAGACCCACCGTTCTGGGACATTGTTCCAGGGAGTCACCTGTATCTGTGCCCTGCATCCTAACTGTAAATCTGTAGCACCTCATAGTAATCACCTTCAAAAAGCCCTGCCTCTCAGCATATGTGGCTACTGGTGGACATCCTTGATTTATTCCTTATTATTATATAAGTATGTATGTCTGTTATATGAAAGAAGTGATATAAAATTTACTCTTGAGGATCTTAATGAACTTTATGGTGTAGAACTGTATCTATAGTTCAACATTAAGTTTATCATCAGCCTTGGGGGGTATTGATCAACACATAAACTTGGTGCATGGCACCCTTCAAGTCATAGATTCCATCACACCAGTCATGTGTGCTGTTCTAATTTCCAAGTTCTCAACCCAGATTTGTTTCATTTTATCTCAGCTCTGTGCAGAATTCTTCCACAGCCTGCAGTGGGCCACAGTTCTGAAATATTGTTAACCCATCATAAATGAAGGAAATTTGCAAACTTATTCTAGGGATTCTTAGGAATTTGGCTTTCATTCCCTGAGTAGCTAGTGCTTACTTATTCAACAATCAAAAGAGTGTTTTCTGGCAGCTAAGAGTTTCTTCAATTTGAATGACATATTTTGCCTTTGATGTGATACATTTTTTCTTGGCTGTTATTTCTCTAATTCCTAATACCATTCATTAGCAAGCAAATAAATGTAATTATTTTGAAAAAAAGTAGCCTAAGGACTTTGTAAAATATCTTACTTTTAGTTAATTTTCACACTTTTAGCCCTCAAATTTGAAACTCACTACCTGCTTTGTCTCCCACATGATTCCATCAACCTATATTTATCTTTGATTCTGGTACTTACATTCAATATTTTAAGCTTGCTGTTTTCCATTTCTTCTTATGGAAGAATGTATGGTAATATAATCTGCATAAGCATATTTCATCTCCACTTCCATTGCACAATGCCTGCAAAAGTGTATATATATATATATATATATATATATATATATATATGTTATTGTCCTTATACAGTTAAGTAAAAATGTTCATTAAAATACATTTGTTTTGCAAATTTTCCAAAAGACACACATAGAACTTCTCTTTGATGATACTGTGCTCTTTTAATTGTATATTATTTAATTGCATTAATGTTAATAAATGTTAATGAAAAATAGTTGCTTATAGGTATGTTATTTCATGTCATTTATATTTTATAGTTCAACATGCATCACAACAATTTCCATCTATACCCCATCTCCTTACTTAGGGACAGAATTTACTAAGGGAATTTCAGACATTCATCATCAGTGTCATTATTTTCCCTTGGGGGTTATGATGTTTTATTTGAAATACAGTTCTGTCTCAGCCTCACAGAATGCTGAGATTAGAGACAACTAACTTTTAACTATAACTTTAATAAAAGTTTAATTTAGATTGCCTACACTTAAAAAAGGAACATTTATGCCCAATTTCTATCTCTTCTGCAATTTTATGTTCAGCATTTTACATCATCTAAACCTAATTTCTAGAAGTACTCTTAAGATTTTATGTCTGCTCTCATATTTTGAATTTTTACAACCTTGCTAAATTTGTGAATGTTCTCATATAACTATTTGTATTTGTTTTTATAGGTTGCCTGAGTTTATAAAATATATTTTCTCTGTATCTCTTTGGGCTCTTCCTTTGATATTTGAATCTTTTTTCTTATGTGCCTTGATTCTCTGCTGTGGCTTGAGTATAGACTCCCTATGATGTTACTGGGAAGCTCGGTGAAGGCAAGAGGGTTTAGCAGTCAGCGTGGTCGTGCTAGAGTGACTCCTGCTGTATGCAGCTTTGTGCTGAACTTTTGACACTAATATCTTCAAGATTCTCATCTGTCACTTTCATTCCTTCTTGCATGGTCTGTTGTGGAGTAGAAGAGAGCATTCTACGGTTTAGCAATATTTATATCCATATTTCCTACACTTCTTCCACCTTCCATCATATCTGGTGTCCTTCCTTTAGCAACCCTAGTCTTACTCTCACCAAAGGTAGAAAAATTATCCAGTCTTTTGTACACTAGGAGAAAGATCAAATCACATCTCACGTTGACTTTCTTATGTCAGCATACATAATGCACCACCATATCATAATTTCTTCCTCTCAGGGAACCTGGGAAATCAAATTCCTGAAATCCAAATATTTGACCTCACAAATATTTGAACAAAACAAATGTTTTTCTTAGCAAGGATCATGTTTTCCTCTTATCATTTTTCATTACCACTACCATCCACTTTTTCCAAAGTACTAGTGCAAAGAGCAACAAAAGATATTTCCAAATGAAGATTAGTTGCATTAAGAAAACATATTATATCGAGAGAAAATAAGAGATTTTTTGAACTTCTATTTAGCTGACAAAAAATAGATCAAAGTAATTTTAAAGAATCTGGCTATTGAGCAATGCTTTTGTTTGCGAGCATCTCTGTTTATGAACACTTTGGTTCAAACACAGAAGTGCTTGATAAAGTTGTGCTTCCACTTAGCTCTGCATTAGGTAAAGGACACAGCCTTGACCATTTTCCAGACTCATACACATGGTCATGGCTTTCTCTAGTTATGTGGTCCTTACAGACAAATCTATGCAAATTTGCTATGGAGCTCTCTTGCTTTTTCTGTACATACAGTTCTGTACAATATTAACTAATTCAGCATTGTTCCAAAAACCAGCATAGCACAAACACCATGATAAATAGAAAATTCAGAATTGTAAGGAATGTGACAAGAACTTACAGAATATTAATGAATCTAACAAGAAACTATAAAGCAAGGATGGTAGGAAGGGTATAAAGAACATAACCATGGAGCTGAAGAAAGAAACTGTAGGAAAACATGAATGTGGTATTAGTGTGATTGATCTGGCCTTGGAGTACAAGATGGCAAAATCAACAGTCTAGACTATGTGTAAGGATAAAGATGCAATCAAAGAAGGTGTTGTTGCAAAAGCTGTGAAGAAGTTAAACAACTAAGGGTCACAAATATTGGAAGAAGTGGAAAAAAAATTTAGTATGGTTGAATGAGAAATACCTAGCAGATAACAGTATTAGTAAGGCTATGGTCCCTGAGACAACCAGGAAATTGCAGTGATTTGCTTAAAAAAAAAAAAAAAAAAAAAAAAAAAAAAAAAAAAAACAACAAAAAAAAAAACTTCTACAAGTGCAATAAGTGATGAATTTAAATCCAGTAGAGGGTGGCTGGATAAATCCCACAAAGGAAGCGGCATCCAAAGTGTGATAAGATACGATGAAGCTTCCAGTTCTGACAAGTCTGTTACACATCCTATGAGAGAATCAAGTGATTCAGAAGGCAGAAAGATACGAGTGCAAATAAGAATTCAGCTGTGAGAAAGCAGGGCTCTTCTGGAAGAAGATGTTGGACAGAACAATACCACACACAAGGGAAGGACACGAAAGAACTCAAGTCATGAAGGACACACTATGGGGCAACAGTAGCAATCTGAATATTAAGCCACTACAGTGGTATCATTCCCAGACCCCGTGCATATTCAAGAACAGAATAGGAGCAAGATCACAATGCCTGACATGTGGAGGGCCATTGCAAAAACTTTGGTCATGAGGCAATTGTTCATGCAGTGGCTCCAAGGGCTGTTCACACTCTGTTTAGAAATATCATTCCAAAACTGACTGCCTGGAGGTAATTTCTTCTGATAGCCAGACCCGAGAAAACCCTCCAACATGGTGGATGACACAGACACCAAATGTGATTTCAGAAATGTCAAGTTTCTTCCCACCAACACCTCTTCTACAACACATAAATCGGCAAGAGACATGTAACTCCCTCATGTATAAGAAGACACTCTTCTCCAGGCGAGTCAGTGTCCTTGACACTGGCAGAGATATCCTTGACACTGGCAGAATTCCACAAGTAACATTTTAGTGTCTTCCACTGCTCATTTGCAAACCTGAGATGATATCACTTATATAAGACTCAACCAGTAGGAAGCTGTGGCCAGAATGTGTCAGTGAATGTGACTTGGAAGGCCTGATACTTAACCAGCAGAGGAGACTATGTATGGGGGGGGGGTATGGGTCTCGATTACAATGGGGCACAAACAGAGGAGGTTGTGGAGGGCTGGAGGAAATAGTTGATGATGGAAGAAGTCCCTGAACTCCAGAGTGAGAGGCAGAAAGCACTCATGAGGAAGAGAAAGAGAGGGAGGGAATTAGCAGTGGTGTGATAAAATCCATTATGTAAAACTGGAATGAATGCCAGGATTTCATAGAGAAACAACCACCCTAATATAAATGTAATGAACAGAGTACTGAACTCAGTGATAACATGGTCTTTCATTTTGGGAGGTTTATGCAGCACAGGAAAAATAATGTGACATTAGACACATTTTTCATTAAAAGTAACCTGGAAACTAAGAGACAAAAATGAAAAGAAACCCTTGAAGGAGATCTGCTCAATTACTTTATGGAGACAGACTCTCACCCAACAATAATCACCTCTTCACCCACTTTCCTGTTCTCCGGGCCAAAAATCATGACAGGCAATAGTAGTGCACTTTCTTCGTACTGTTTTTTGTATTCTTTCATGTCTTTGTGGTTAAAACATATGCAGTTCAGAATGGATTAACCTTATTAACATTGAAACTTAAGGAATGTTTTAAGGAATTAAGCCCAACAAACACTAAGTCTAAACCACTGTATACCACTCAGTTTACCTTTATTAACTGAAGGGTCAGTTGATTACAGTAAGTGAATTCTCAACCTGAACTAAACTAGATGCAAGTTGTGTTAGTCAATGTTCCACTATTATAATGAATAAATGAGATAATTGACTTACAAAATAAACAAAGCATTATTTCAAGTGACAGAATTTGCAGTCCATGACTTTGGTCTCAATGCTTTGGGGAGTGCAGCACACCATGATGGGTTGCTGTAGCAGTGCAAAGCCATTTACCTTCTGACTAAGTTGACAAAAAGAAAAATACAAAGGGGCTGGAATTGGTCAACTCCCTTTGAGTATTTATCCTCCATGATGAAAATACATTCAACTTGGCCCAATTTCTTCAAATACTGGGGACCAAACATGCACATTCTACCTCAAGTGGGTGCATTTATCTGAACCATGATTCTAAGTATGTGTCATTCTCCCATCACTACAGCTTAAGGTGAGTATTCTAGGAAGGAGAGGCTGAACATATCTAAAGAAGACATAGTTAAAAAATTGAAGGAACTAAACAAAAAAGTAGAATCCCTGGATGAGCAATGTAAGAAACAAACAAATATATAAAGCAGATGCAAAGAAATATACAGGAAATCAAAAACTCCATTGAAAGTTGTAAAAACCTCCTCAGTGAAAGTGAAGATAGAATTTCAGCCCTCAAAGACAAGATTACAGCTAGTGAACAGAAAAGAAAATATCTTTTAAAAATAATAAGAAGTCAGGAAATAACAATTCAATAGCTCCAAGATGATGCAAAGAAAAACAACATAAGATTGATAGGGATAAATGAAAAAGAAGGGGACAACATAAAGGATGTCAAGAGGACATTTAGAGAAGTAATAGCTGAAAATTTCCCAAACATGAGATTGGAAATTGATATCAGGATCAGTGAAGCATATAGAAATCCAAATAGCCATAACCAGAATAAAACTACATCCAGACATATAATAATCACTGTCCCAGAAATCCAACTTAAGAATAGAATATTAAAAGCTGTCAGAGAAAAAAAAAAGACAGATCACTTATAAAGGAAAACCTATCAGAATTACAGCAGACTTCTTAGCACAAACAATAGAATCAAGAAGAACATGGAGTGGAGTATATCAGATTCTAAATGAAAATGATTTCCAACCTAGACTAATGTGTCCTGAAAAACTGTCCTTTAAAATGTATGGAGAAATAAGATGCTTCCATGACAAAGAACAACTGAAAAACTTAATGACACCAAACCAACCCTGCAACGAATACAGAAAGACAGTTTAGATACACTTAGGAAAAAAACACTAAGTCAGGCAGACAATTAAACAGAATGGAAAGATAAAGATGCAACAGCATCAAGATAACATATCAACAATAAACCAACATATAACAGTTATAACCATTAATGTAAAGACTCTCAATGCACCAATTAAAAGAAACAGACTGGAAGAATGCATCAAATAACAAAATCCAACCATATGTTGTCTATAATAAATGCATCTAATCCAAAAGGATACTCAAAGACTGAAAGTCAAAGGATGGAAAACGTATTTCATGCAACAAGAAAGCCTCCTCCCAAAAAAGCAGGGGTAGCTAGTCTGTTTGCAGACAATATGAACTTCAAATCAATAATGATCAGAAGAGATAAAGAAGGTCATTGAATACTGGTTAGGGAAAAACCTCAAGAGGAAGAGATAACAATCTTAAATGTATATGCACCAAATTCCAGAGCACCAAGTTATATAAAACAAATATTAACAGAAATGAAAAACTAAATTAGCATTAATGCAATTATAACAGGAGACTTTAACACACCATTGACACCAAGGGACAGATCAAACAGAAAATCAGCAAAGAAATAATTGAACTGAATCACACCTGTGAACAAATGGACTTAATAGACGTGTACAGAATGCTCCATCCAACAACGTCAGAATACACATTCTTCCCAGAAGTACATGGGTCATTCTCTAAACTAGACCATATATTAGCTCACAAAAGATATTTAAATAAATGTAAAAGAGTTGAAATTATCCCTTGCATGTTATTAGATCATAGCACCATGAAATTAAAAATTAATGATAAAAGGTACATCAACAATCCCCAAAACACATGGAAACTGAATAACACACTCTTGAGTAATCAGTGGGTCACAGGGGAAATTAAAGAAGAAATAAAACAATACCTACAAGCAAACAAAAATACAAACATAACTTACCAGAATCTGTGGGATGCAATGAAAGCTATCCTCAGAGGAAAATTTAATGCACTGATTTCCCATATCAGGAAAACAGAATGAATACCAATTAAAAACATGATGTTACACCTCAAAAGCCTAGAAAAAAAAAGAGCAAGTCAAGCTCAAAGCCAAAAGAAGAGAGGAAATTATAAAAATCAGAGCAGAAATTAAGGCAGTAGAGACTAAGAAAACAATCCAAAGAATCAATGAGCCAAAGAGTTGGTTCTTTGAAAGAATAAATAAAATTGATAAGCTCCTAGCCAACGTTATTAAAAAAGGGAAGAAAAGCTCAAATTTATGCAATAAGGAAGTGAAATCACTACAGACTCTGTATAAATACAGAAGATCATCAACACCTATTTCGAAAACCTCTAATCTCAACGGTTTGATAACACAGAAGAAATAGATTCCTAGAAAAACAAGATGTTACCAAGCTAGGTCAAGAAGATGTAAAACTGCTGAATAACCCAATTTCTATTAATTAAATTGAAAATGTAATAAAGTCCTTACTACCTACAAAGAAGAACGCAGGTCCAGACAGAGTCACTGCAGAATTCTGCAAGAAGTTAAAAAAGACTTAATGCCGACACTCCTCAAACTCTTTCAATGAAATTGAAAGGGAAGCAATCCTTCCTAAGACATTCCTGGAAGCAAATATTACTCTAGTAGCAAATCCAGACAAAGACACAACTAAAAAAGGGAACTATAGACCAATCTCCCTAATGAACACAGATGCAAAAATCCTCAATAAAATATTGGCAAATAGGATCCAGCAAATCATCAAGAAAATCATACACCATAACCAAGTTGGATTCATCCCAGGCATTCAGGGATGGTTCAATATATGTTAATCAATAAATATAATCCACCACATCAATAAAACCAAAAGTGAAAATCACATGATCATTTCTATAGATGCAGAAAAATTTTTGATAAGTTCCAACATTCATTTATGATAGGAACCTTACAGAAAATTGTAACAGATGGTCTTTACCTCAATATAATAAATGCCATCTATGACAAACCAAAAGCCAGTGTTTACTAAATGGTCAAAATTTGAAGGCCTTTACTTTAAAATCAGGCACAAGACAAGGATGTTACTTATCAGTGCTCCTATTTAATTTAGTACTGGAAATACTAGCCAGAGTATTTAGACAGGTGAGAGAAATAAAAGGGGTAAAGATAGGAAAAGAAGAAGTTAAATTATCATTATTTACAGATGACATGATACTCTACATAGAAGACCCCCAAAACTCCATTGAAAGACTCTGAGATATAATAAATAAATTCAACAATGTAGCTGGATACAAAATCAATACTCAAAAATCAATAGCATTTGTATACAATAACAAAATCACTCAGAGAAATAAGAGAAACCAGACCCTTCACACTAGCAATCAAAAAATGAAATATTTAGTAATTATTCTCATGAAAGAAGAGAAAGACCTCTACAGGGAAAATTACAATACAGTGAAAAAAGAAATTGAAGAGGATCTCAGAAATTGGGAATTCATCAGTAATGTCACCAAAGTTTCAGTTTATTGGTTTTTTTCTGTACTGTTTTTGTTTAATTTTATTATAACTGTTGATATAGGCAATTCTTTTTAAGATAGCTAGAGGCATTATAGTAACCTCTGATCACTTTGTATTCTATTTTTACATCATGTACTATGTCTATCTTTTTGATTTGACTGATTCTGTTTTGTTTTGTCACATTTGGTTTTACTCTCTTCAAAAAAAAGTTTTAAGAACTGTGGGAGTAATAAAACCCAAAATGTGTATTTGTCATTGTAAAAAGAGAAGAAAAGAAAGTGCTCTAAAGGATATAACTGCAAGTGTATCTAAGTGTGTAAGATAGGTAACTATATTACTAAGTTTTTGTTGGATCGTTGAACAGAACTGTTTGCAGTCTCACTGTTTGAATGTCCACTTTGTGTGCTTTAATTTTGTAACTTGAACAACTATTTCTAAGATGACAATATATACTGCATTAAGTAGTGATTTCTTACTGTTTATTTTTTGAAATGCTGTATTACTAGTACCCTTTTTCTGTTTATTTTATTTTTTCTTTAAATAAAATTATTTTAAAAAGTAAAAAAGCAATGATTAATGGTCTTTTAAGATTTACAATTCAAAAAGCACTACAAATATGCCATAACTTACCAATGAAATAAGGGAAGGAAAAGAAAAACACTTGTACTCTTAGTATCAGTATCACACCAGATGTTTTTCAACAAGACATCATTTCATGTTTAAGAAATTATAAATTTTAGGAGATGAGTATCCATTTTCTGGGGGTTTTCTTAAAGGTCACCGTTTGTGTAATGCTTCAATATGTATGTTTCTCTTAAATGTTGCCATGAATAGTTCATATTTTTTTAAAAACTCTGTTAGTGGGTCTATAACCCCACAGAATATATTAAGGAAGCTGTCCCCATTTTCAGAAAAGAAAACTGATACCTTGAGATATTCAACTTTTTGGAGGGTGATATGAATAGTACATGTAATTTGGGGAATATAATAGATGATTTAGCTAATAGAATCCTTGTTTTGTGACTTCGTTAGAGGGAGGGGTCTGTCTACACAATACTGAGCATCAAAATATTGTCTCTTCATGCATTTTTGATATTCTGTAGCAGCTGCCATCTAGTCAAGAAACTTTCTAAGTAGATGAACATTGCGTATGTCATATTTCTGTGCTTTAGTTCAACAAAACAGATACTTGAGAATTTATGCATGCAAGGAAATGTATGAGTTGTTTCTTCCCTCAATCAGTTTCTGGTTTAGGAGGGGAGACAAAGATAATTTAAACATAAAAAATGCAATCTGGTAAGTAAAAAATCCATTTGCTCTGTGAATCAGATGAGGAAGATGGAAACACTGAATAAGAAAGACAGGTTTTCATTAAAAGTCAATGCATCTCAAAAGTGGAAAAATATAAGCTTGAAACATGATAAGTGTGTTTACAGAATGAGAAAATACAGCGACAGAGAATCATGAAAATAGGATTGTCTGAAGCTGGTTTTCATGATACACACACTAGGTGGGGGCAAACTGGTAATGCTCAATCATCAGTTAAGGTGTGGTTGGTGCTGAATATTAGGGTGTGATTCCACTAACAGGAGCTTGAGTAGCCTTGGGTTTATGTATTCATTTTTATAAAAAATGACATAATCATATAAGTTTGTTAAAACAAGAAATGAAGCTCTCTGAGATTCTTAATAACTTGGCAAAGATGAGTGTGTAATTTAATTATTGGTGACTACAAAAATTTGGATTGAAAGTAAACTGTCCATACTGGAAGAAACAGGAAGATTTAAAACAAGATGGATTACTAATTCTGTCATGAATGAGTGGAGATCATTTGGAGACTGACTAGGAATCAGGATACCAGGGACAGAGTCACACAGTTTCTCTCATTTGGTTGACTGGAATAAAGCTGCTATATTTTTAAAAAAACACATGAAAATATATACTGAAACAAAATGATGGGTTTCATTTTCAAACTATCTGAGAACACTAACTCATGTAGAAATAGATGGAATGTATTTAAATATATCAGGGTTGTTTCAAAATTATCAATAATAATTATTTATAAAACAGACATTCCATTAGACTAATTAGATTGGTGATTAAACTCTAAGTTTTGAGTAAAGCCAAGAAAACAAGTTTCATCCAACTGTGTTCTTACAGTGAGGGCTGATCATGTTCATTCATCTTTTCTTGGCATGCCCAAAGCAATGCACGATATACCTAATGAGTGATGAATTTGCTTCCCAAGGCTAAAATAAGTCTTTCTTATATGCTATTGCATTCCTATTTCAGATTTAAAGAATAAAGTGTATGTAACGTATTTTTAAACCAATGTGTCGAGTAGGGCTTACCATTACACGGTATCTGTGATTCCTGCCTTGGGCCCATTTTATAGGCAAAAAAGTTTTATATTGACGTACTTTTCTGCCCGAAGGCATTCTTTAGTGAAGGTTAAGCAGAAAGACATTATGTAAAATTTCACACTAATTCAAATAATATTTGGCCTAACCTTTAAGGATGAAATTGATTTTCTGTAACAAAGTTTTACCACCAGTAAGAATAGTCTAAAGAATGCACTTTAAACAATTCTAAAGAGAAATGCATGAGTCATTAAGTTAAATGGTAACTTGATTGGAATAAGTTTAGAGTGTTCCAAAAGTGACTACTCCATGTTATGGATTGAGAACTGGTAGTCAACTTAAAGCCAGCCTAATTACATCAGCATGGCATTGAGTTAAGATGCTCCACCTGAGGAAAGTTTCCAGAATAAATATGTTGAGAAGAAGGGAGGTGCTGAGGTTTTAGGTGTTAAGGAGGCATTGTGGGTTCTCCTAGGAGTTGCTGTCTGAGTTGTTGGTTCTCCTGGAGAAGCTTTGGTCCTCACATCGAGCATTGCTTCCTGGCTCTGAAGGGGAAGACATGTGCTGCTTGGTCTCCAGGATGAACTCATCACGCTGCTTCCTGGCACATACCCGACTGTGCTTGTCATCAGAGGAGCTTGGGACTCCATGCCACTGAGGACAGCTGTGGTGCCTTTCAGGATAGCCCTGATCTTTGTAAGTGTGACTTCTTGGCTTCATCGTAAAACCCTCATCCCACTAGCACAGGTCCTTCATCCTGCTGGCATAGACTTTCTGGCTTCCACCGCTGACCCTTGGGTCTTCCCAGCACAGATCCATAAAAGAGACTGGCATGAGTCCTTTTTGTGGGCTCTGGACCTCCATTTGGACTCATGGGAGGCATTGTCCTGAGCTCTGAGCTTTTATCTGGACTCATATGGGACATTGCCGTGGTGTTTAGGCTCTTGACTAAATAATCTATGTCTTTGGTGTTGCAGATAGATTTCCTGCATTTTCCTGTGTTAACTTCCTGTGACCATTATAAAAATATTATAATCTCCATGTCCTAATCCTAGTTGTTCTCTGTGTACAACCCCTGATTACAACAATATATAATTTAATATATATAAGATGCATAAAGGTATGCTTTTATACACACACACAGGCACTTCTGAAAACACATAACTGTTGGATATTTGTTATAGAACATATCATTTTCCAAATATTTTAAAAGTAGCAAACATATTTCATCTTTTGTAGTATCCTTCTCCACATGCATTTTATGCAACTCAAATATTATATTTTGTTCTTTTCCCTTTTTTTTTTTTTTTTTTGTTTGCTTTTGAGACATGGTTCCACAGTGTAGTTCAGGCTAGTTTCGAACCCACTGTATACCTCTAGCTGTCCCTTATCTCACAGCAATCTCCTGCTTCTGTTTCCCAAGTGCTTGGTATTACAGGCATGTGTCACCATGACAGGCTCATGCATCTACTCTTAAACCCACTGCTTTCACACTCTAGAAGAGACATTTCATGTACAAAGGACATCTTGGCATCTCTCTGGTCTTTTTCTCTTCCAACACAGAACAACAATCTTATTAAATGCAAACAAAATTGCTTTCTTAAGATTTAGAATCTTTGAAGTCTCAGTAAAGTATTTAAATGTGCTATGTGATTAGTGCAAAGTAAGAAAATAAATGTGATCATCTATCAGAGCTTAGTAGTCACTTAGCTGTATGTTTGATCATCTGAGGAAGGAAGCAAGGCCAGGAGAGGGCAAGTGACATAGCACTTTATCAAGGGTTGTTTTCCAACTTCAATCCTAGTCAAGTGAGATGCAAAATCAACGTGTGTGTGTGTGTGTGTGTGTGTGTGTGTGTGTGTGTGTGTGTAGCCATTTATTTGCAAGGAATATAGGTTGCTCTTATTATCTCTATAAAACTTTCAAAATTGATATATTTGGCCCATCTACTTAAATACCAACCTAGACAGAATTCTAGCATTTTCTCCATTCTTTCTGACATCCTAAGCATAAAATCCAGAGCTTTGTACAACTGACACAAGTTCTCTATTGACAGTTCAAACATTTTTCAAAATTCCTTGCTGTGACAGTTTAATATACATCCTATCTTGACTGTGTCATAGAATGGCCAGATATCTGGTCAAGTCTTAGTTCTAGAAGTGGCAGTAGGGGTGCACAAGAGCAACATGTTCATTGTTGGACACAATAAAGTGGACTCAGCCAATGAACTTGCTGAGCTAAACGGAATAATAAGGCAGGCAAAACTTGAGTCTATTCTCTGCATGAGGACTTGAGCTGTGATACTGGCTCTTATCCTTGATACTTCTGATTTTCAGGGCTTCAAGTCTCATTACGGAATGTGCACCACTGACTCTCCTATGCATCATCCTTTGAATCAGTCACATGATTTAGACACGCTAATGTTAGTCTAAGTTGCAGACAATATATCTTGGGACATCAGCCTCCATTATCATGTGAGCCAATTCCTAATAATGGATTTCACCCTAGATAACTATATGTACTATATACATTTTACAGTAATAATTCTATTCCTCTGAAGAGTCTTCACTAGTACATTTGTATAGAGACAAGTTGAAGAAGTAGTATTGCAAGGCAAACTTCTCAAATTCTAAAATACATGTGGATTATCCATAGATCATTCTTAAAAGCAAACTTTGATTTAGTAGATCTGCGGAGGTTGTGAGATTTGATTTTTTTGACCTTCTCCCAGGGATGCTGAAGTTGCTGGGATGAGGACCACACTCTTATGTAGCAAAGTTTTGGGGAACTCAAAATTGAGTTGTTGTTCTTATAGAGTAGCCCCACTTATCATAGCCAGGAAAGACAGGGGTACAAAGGATGAGAGAATGAGGTGTCATGATTTTACTTATTCATAATAAATAAGTAAATATAATTTACAATTTATAAGTTCTTAAATTTGGTCTTAATAATTTATCTGTCAACTTTTAAATATGCAAAATGAAAGAAAAATGTACTTCAAACATTCCTCTGGAGATAAACAATACATTCTATTACAATTACTTCTGCTATTACTACTACTGCTCCCATGCTCTGCAGACACAGCTCAGTGGTAGAGTACTTGTGTAGCACTTAGGTTGTCCTGAGTTTGAACCCAAGCACCTCAAGAAAACAAAGATAACAACAAAAGAAACCTACTCTTTTGAGTAAGAAAAAATACACTTGTCATTACAGAGATTAATCATTGAGCGTTCATCACACAGACTCCAGTATATGTGTCTTCCTTGTACACTGAATAATTCTATTGCCTTATTTGGTTGAGAAATAACCTGTCCTCCCTCTGTGCATTACATTACATGGAACATGCTTAGAGTTTCACAGATTTTTATCATAATGATCTTCTTTTGAGGTTTTATGTCTCACTGTGATTTAATTGGCTGCTAGTTTTTTCAAAGTTGATGTTTGAATCATTCTTTCTGATTTTTCTAGTTTGGTCAACTATTGCTAACCAGAGGGAAGTTAACTTTTACCCTGTCTTTCGAAGTGAGGAAAGGGACAAAACTTATCCAAAGTAAGTTTTTTTTTTTTTTTTTTTTTAACTGAAAAAAGTCAACACACAGACTCATATGAAGCACTTCCATAGCACTCCTTGGCTTAAGTCTAAGAGCCTCCTCTCGTGTGCTCGCCCTGAGCTGCAAGCACAGGCCCTGTTAAAAGGAACACTTACTTTTATGTTTCTGTAAACCTCCTTGTGTTTCATTTCTCTGGTAATGTGGGCTCAAAAGCCCTGTAAATCTACTCAACAAATTTATCCAGAGTAGTATAGACAGAGCAGGTATACAGAGCCCCAGAGACCAGCAGACAGTGAAGTACAGCACCAGTGACCTACTGCCTGGCAGAGTTCACCTACAGTGTCCTCACAAGCTGACCCCAGACAAGGGCAGTGACAGTGACCAGCGTTTGGCGGTGAAACTGTTGTCATCCAGTAATGTCAGAACTGCTAACAGAGCTGTATGTTTCCTGTTCATGATTTCCATCTGAATTGAATGAAAGAACCCTCAGCTGATGGGCACCATATGTGCATAATACATCTTAATTTCTTTCTTTATCCCTTTGTCTCCCTCCATTCACCTTCTACCCGTCCTTTGCTGCTCTTCCTCTGTGTGTGTGTGTGTGTGTGTGTGTGTTCAGTACAATGTGTTTACATTCCTGTGCGGAGTTAGTACGTGGTCATAGCACATCCTGATTCCTTTCTTCTATGCACCTAGAGCTTTCCCTGGCCGCTTTCCTCCATCTCTGGTTCCCCTTCCACCTTGAGAATGAGCTATCACCTTGTTTCCTATCATCGATCTTTATTTTGTTCTTTACTCTTACCCCAAGTATTCCTTGTGAGAGAAACAATATATTTAATCTGTGTGTCCGATTTACTTCACTTACTATTATGGTCTCAAGTTGTATCCATTTTCCTATAAATATCTAGAAAAATAACTGCACTCTTCTACCACAAAGCATAAATGAATGTTTAAAACAAGTTTCATTTTATAAATCTTAAGCAAAAATTTAAAAAGAGACCCCAATACCTACTTACAATTCTATTACTTGTTTTCTATTTTACAGCATTTGATTTTTAGCTTAAACTTCTGGATAAAATATATAGGTTTAAATTATTTTAGTACTTATATATTTTAAATTTTTTCCACTTGAGGAAATAAACAGAGTATTTATGTATACTTCACATCAAAAGAGCAAAAATATTTTGGAAGTTTCTCCAGCTGCCTGTTTTGGAAATCATTGTTTCCTTCACGCCTGGTATGCGGGTGTTCTGAGACATTTGAATGTTTGTGGTATTGGCTTATTTTCAAAGCAAAGAGAATTACAGATTTCTTGAGTTGAAATTACAAAAAAAAAATAATAATAATAATTAACCTTCCCATTTTATGTTGTTAGTGATAGTCCTTTATGATATTTATTATAGTTGTAAAATGATACATAGTTGTAAAATGATACATATAATATCATACAAATGATATTATAGTTGTAAAATGATTGAAATACAATTGTCAATGAAGTCTGTAGTTCCATACTATTAATAAATTGTATTCTCAGTCTTTTACCTGTTCCCACATTTTACTAATAATGAAACACTTTTTTCCATAGAATCTTAAACATAAAAATGATTTCACTACCAAATTTCTGTATCATAGTTTGTTTCCTTTACCAACTATTTACATACTTCCTCCTTTCATACAACCTTAAAAACAAGAAAAAAATTTAAAAATGAAAGAGATTAAGTGTATATGGAAGTTGTCAATATCTTCAGAAAATTTCCACCCTGTGACAATACATTCAGAAATGAAATAAAAAATATCTGATTGATATAGCTTAGTGGTAGACCACTTGCCTAGCAGGTTCTGGGCACTGGACTCAATCCCTAGTACGGTAAAATACAAAAATTGGATCAATTTTATTTCTCTATGTGCCTTTGCTGTGTCTAGAAATTTACAAAGTTTTCAAAAATGACCTTATTTTCCACTTTTTGGAAAGGCATTCTACTTTCTTGGGGCACTTATCAGTGTTTTAGACTAGAAAGCATGTTTCCTGTGAGGATTTTTGTTTGTTTTAGAAATAAGAAATGTTCACAAAAGGAGTTTGCCTTTACACAGCATGAGTCTCAAAAGAATTTTGTTGTCTTAACAAAAAGACACACAAAGAGGAACAGAGACACTGAGATCAAAAGAGATCATATCCATATATCATTCAAGAATTACCAAACATTGTAGCATAAACTGAAGTGCTGAAAGATCAAAATGTCTAATCTATCATTTTGAAGAAGTGATAGGAATTCCATCTTTTACATATTTTAACATGTTGAAGCATAGCAAAAGAACATAAATATCTAGGTAAGGTATTATAAACAAGAAACTAAATTGAAGTTATGCCAATTTTCTTTCATTTAGGGCACACGATTTTATATTAATATGAGTAAAAATTCCTTTCTTAGAATGTTTGTACATGAAGATTTATGTTGGTTCTCTTTTGGAGATTTGAGGACAAATGATAAATGAGAAAGAAACATCTCACAATGTGTTTTTAGTAAACTTTCCACTAAGTCTCAATATCAGTAAAGGGAGGGAAACTATTAGACCTTCACTCGTGCATATAATCAGCCAGTCGGTGGATGAGCTGACCTTCCTGGAAGAAAAGACCAGCATAACCACAGTGTGAAAATTTGTAAGTCAAATATGCTCATATTTTAGGAGTAATGAGAGAAGGGTGACAGGTTGCTGGACAAAGATCATTGACAAAATGAGCAAGGGAATATGAAGATCAGAATATTTCCACTGAGAAAGTGGGAGTTTTGAAGGATCCTTCAAAGAAGACAGGATTCTCAGATAACTAAACAGTGCTTCCAATGAAGAATGCAGGATGAGAGAAAAGAAAGCTTTGCCTTAAATAGTAGGAAACTGTAAACACTAGAAAAATAAGATATAGTACATTTGATGAATTAGACTTTATTCTGCAGGTGGTCCCAAATGATGAAGTAGGAATTTTTCATTTCTTTTTTTTTCCCCTCTAAAATCTGAGATTACTTACAACTTTTAACTTATGTAATGCTGTTTTTCAAAATTAGTCACCACCATATACATGAATCGAATTTCTGTAACGCTTTGAAACATTCTGAATCATGACACACAGTGTATATGTGTTCCATGATTCAGAATATAGATGGTTTTTATATTCAAAGTTAAGCTGCAGATTTTCTATTACAGAATATCTAAATTAGAATTTAATAATATTTTCAATCCATCAAATCTTGCTGCAGTTATATTGTTCTGGAAAAAGTCACTGGCCAATTTAATTTAAAGCACAACCAGCCAATTTGTGTTGTGATATATCTAAAGTCCCTTCATATGAAAACTGGAAATTGATAAACAAAACCTCACAATGAATGAAGAGGTGGAAATTGGAACATGGGTTGGGAGAGAGATGTTATGTATAATTTGGCTGCTGAAAAGCCAGGGACACAATGAGAGAGACATGTGTTGGCGTCTGAAGAGAAAGTTCTGGCTGTATTGGATGGTTACAAATAACTTCATTAAATGGCCCAGCTTTTCCATGTCTTTGTATTAGATGAATTTAAAAATTGCAGTCAGATTTTTGTATACCGTACTGCCCACCTGATCATTTCCTATATTAGTATTCAAAATAGAAGCAATTAAAACAGAGAAGTTCCCTTACTTTTCAAATTTTATTTCAAATAATTTCCCAAAGCCAGTTGTTAAACAAAGCCAGCTGTATCTTCACGTCCCAGTCATTACTACGGAGTCGATTCTAAGAGGGCTTTGATTGCTTTAATGTGGTTTAATTTTGAACATTCTAGTAAAAATCTTATAGCACCAAATGGAAAACCGTACTCAATCTTAAAAAGCGTTTTGAGCATATTTTCGCTTTTTTCACATCTTTCCGTCATATTGAAGTTCCTAAATTCATTTAGGGCATTTTCCACTAAATACTTTCTTCAAGGACCTGTGTATAGAAAGCAAGAAAACGTGTTTTATTCAGCAAATGCATGTTCAACAGACTTTTATGCATGAACTATAATGGCAGGAGAGTAAAATGGTAAAATCTTTTCCTCCTGTGACAGGAGATTGATAAGTGGGGAAGAGGCATATTCCATCCTATGACAAATACACAATGGTCAAAAGTATTTTATCATCTCTTCTTTATTTTAATTCTAAACACTTGGGAAAAGAGGACAAAAGGATACAGTGAGTGGACATAGGTAAACGGTAGAGTTTGACTGAAATTTTGTCCTTATGCTTTGGGAGAAAGTTAATCAGCACATTTTAATTTTATGCCTCTCTAAAAAGGGAATACATCAAGTTTTTGTGGCAGAGGACCTTGATCAACTTCATTGGCTTGATTGAAGCCACGAGATTAATAAAGTACACGTCTTTCTTTGGGTGAGTCCACCCATCACAGTCCTGGTGCCTTCTGCTTGGGAGATTTTCTGCTCCCAGGAATGGTGCAGGCAGCATCCTCATTTCCCATACTGTTTCTGCCTTGGAGGAAGCGGACTTGCACTGAAATCTCTCAAACTCTGAGCTAAAACAAACCCTTCCTCCTTTAAGCAGTGGATATTTGATCCCAGCAACAGGAATGCTAGCTCACATTCCAAGACCCTTCTGAGGATTAGTAATGACATGATAATGCATTACTCTTTGCTAGCCATCACACATAGTACAGAGTATAACCTAGAATAAAAGTCAAGGTAAAAAATAAAATTTCAAGAGAGGATACAAGTTTGTTTTCAAAATATGCCTATGTAGTGTTTTTTAGCCTTAAGCAATAATATAATTGAACATTTTCCCATAGCTGACAGTGAGTTGTCAGAAATTGCTTTCTGTGTCTCCCAAGGACCCCCACACTGAGCCCTTAATCTTCCATGAAGCAATGGTCAGAGGCAGTATTGAGAGACCGGAGAGGATCACAAGAATGCTAACTGCATGATGTTGTAACCCATGATGACCTCATTATTTAGATGTGATATTAGCAGGGAGGGGCTAATTGGACAACGTAGGCCACGGTGGGCCAACTTTGTGGGTATATTTTCATCCTTTGCCCTTTCCTCTTTGACTCTTCCGTTTGCCCCTAAATTCTTGATTTTACGAGGTGATTTCTTCTATCATAAATTTTCTGCCTTAACCCAGATTACCATGGACTGAAACTGCTTAAACCGTGAAACAAAAGAGCCTTTCCTCTTTACCTTGTTCCTGTCATACATTTGTCAAAGTTACAGAAAACTAATACACAGACTAATCTATACAAGTTGTCATTTGTCTTTTTGGTTTTCCAAAAATTTCATTGTCTCTATATTATTGTGTAATTTTGACATATATATATATATGCCTCAAATACAAACTTTTTTTTTTTTCAATTTTTACCTATTTCCTAAATGCTTGGAATCTCCATGCTCACTGAGATGCATTGTGGCAGTACCCTTTCTATGCTCATGAAGCGAATTGGGTCTAGATTCACCTTGTTGCTTCTAGGGAGTGGGCTGGTTGCCAGGGAAACCACTCATGTACTTTGAGGGTTGGCACTGCAGTCCTACAGTTGACTCTGAAAGGAAAAGGGACAAAAATAGTTTGTGAAACAGTGAACCGTGATTTAGTCAATCATGTCTACTTAATAAGGTTCCGTAAATCCCCCAAACACTGAGTTCTGACAGCTTCCAGACAGAGGTGTAGAGATTCCTAACAGGTGGCTACTACCCAACAAGAGGTGTGCCATCTCTGTGCCACTTCTCCCATTCCCCATCCTATGGATTTGCAATTCCTTCATCTAGCAACTCATCAGTAGCCTTTATAATTAAAATGGCAAAAGCAAGCAAATGTTTCTTATGGTTCTGTGTCCCTCTCTAGCAAATTAATCAAACCCAAAGTCATGGAAATGACTTGATAGCCATTAGATCAAAATAAATGACTTCATATCCATTAGATCAAAATAATAAGTGTAACAACCTGTGTTTGTGATCGGATCTGGAGTGGAGTGTAATTTAGCTAGACTCAAACCTTAATTGTGAGATGTGATGCTATCTTTTGGTGAAAAATGTAAACATTAAGTTGAATTAGGCAAGTAACTGTTAAACCATAGGGAAACTCTACCAAAGGGACATAAGTCTATGGACCATGATGGAATAAAGACGACAAGCTTTTAAAGATATTCCCTGAAAGACATCTCCACTTAATATATGCTACAGAAGATTATCCTTAGTCTAGATAAAAGGTTCTAAAATTTACCTAGGACTTACAATTTTATTCCTGTAAATGTTAATGTTTGATTTGACTATTGTGTGTTCTGGCATCTGGATTATTAAGAAAGACTTCTCATTTAGATTTAAGTTTATCTCTTTGGTAAGAAGAATTTTTTATAATTTTTTGTCTTTTTTTTTTTCTAAAGTAACCCCTATTAAATTTCCTGTATTTTGAAAAGATCAGAATTTAGTCACAGATTCAAATATCTTCCTCAAAAGAACACAGTGACATCATTACAAATTTCTGGTCACTCTTCATTAGGAATACCCAGATCATGTCATACAATAAATCTCAAAAGATGCAATTGGCTAATTTTTTTCCCCCCTCAGGGTTGTGACCTAAAAAGGTGACAATACAATAAAATAGTTATAAAAATTAAAATGTAAACAGAAATTAATTTATCCACAGACAGAAAATGACATGATGAACTAAAATTAGAATTGACCAAAAATAGTTAGGAAATCAGAGGATGAAGCTGTGGAATCTTCTGGCAGGAAAGCAACAGGAAACTGAGATCCAGCAAAGTTTTGGCTGGGTCATTGCTTTGATATGGTGTGCCACTCCAAGGAGAGGAGAGGTACTTGCTTTAATAATTCACTTTTCCACTAGACCATGTATGATGGAATTCATTTAGTTAGCAACTGTTTCCTTTTTCAAATTCTCAATAAGATAAATGGATGGGAATGAAAAAAAAAAAAGATGTATAATGAAAAAATGCCCAAACAGCAAACAATATACATATGATTAAAGAATAGAACCAAACAATCAGAAGGGTTGAATCACATTCTTGATGAACCCTAAAGTGATTATTCATAATTTTGCAAATGCTCCTAAAATTAAATCAGTTTATAGTGGTGGCGGTGAATTTCACATGTCAATCCAACTGGGCAACAATGCTTAGAAATATAGGGACAAGCTATTCTGGATGCTTCTGGGAGTGTGATTTCAGAAAGATTTACATTTGAATTGCTGGATGTTGAGTAAAACATTTTGTCATCTATAATGTGGTGGGCCTTATCAGTCAGTTTAAGTTCTAAATAGAATAAAAATCAGACTTCCCATAGCTAGAGGAAATTCTAGAAAAGAATACCTTAGGACTCGAAATGCCACTCTTTACTGTGTCTGAAGCCTGCCTACTCACCCAAGTCTCCAAAACTGTGTGAGCTCTCTTCCTGGAAATGCTCTCTGTCTCTCTGTGTCTCTGTCTCTGTCTCTGTCTCTGTCTCTGTCTCTGTCTCTGTCTCTGTCTCTGTGTCTCTCTCTCTCTTTGTCTCTCTCTCTCTCTCTCTCTCTCTCTCTCTCTCTCTCTCTCTCTCTCTCTCTCTCTCTTCCTGTTTCTCTGTCTCTCTCCAAATATATACTTTTTCAGAAAGATCCTGACTAACTTAAATTTTGGAATGATGAATGGAGTAAACATTTTTGATGTATTCTGAAGTGAAAAATCCTGCCTGTATTTAACAATGTTCCTAGAGTTATGTCAGTTCATTTCTTTCCCCCAAACTTAATCCTCTATAGCAATCGGAGTATTGAATTTTTGACATATAATTGAAAATGTTTTCTTAATTCTTTCACATATATATTAATAGCTTCCCTTTATTACATCTTATTGTTACTTAAATAAGTAGTAACTTTGTTTCCCATTTGAAAATACCCTAACTAGAATGTTCTTTTGTTCTAATTTCCACAAAAATCTTTGTTCCACCTCCTTTTTTAATTAGCATGGTGTTGTGCTTCTCTCTGTGTGAACAAATAAATGTTTTCCCATCTGGAGAACCATGATATATTTTAAGCAGTTTTCTGGCTATGAGATGTTGGGTATTTCTACCACATAAAATTCCTATATACATGCTTCTACATCAGCTGCTTCATCAACCAACGTAGGCATAAACCTCAGGTTAAAGGAGCCATGACACTGAAAATACAGTTATTTTTGAGTCTTGCTCAAATTACAAGAACAGTACATGCTAAAAAAAAATTGATTTTGGGGCTGGGGATTTAGCTCAGCGGCATAAGCACCTGCCTTGCAAGCAGGCAGTCGTGAGTTCGATCCCTGGTACCGATAAAAAGGAAAAAGACCAAAAAAAAAAAAAAAAAAAAAAAAAAGATTGATTTTGGTGGTAAAAATACTTGACTAATAATATATAACTTAGAGATCAACTAGAAAACATGCCTGATCAAAAGCTGTATGTTAACTTTGAAAGTTAAAAAGAATAAGTTATATTATTAGTTTCTCTCTTTGTAAAGGAATAAGGTTGAAGAAGGTGAACTCCAGAAAATAAGTTCACATTTCAAATTAGGTGATACTGTACATTTACTATGCAGTACATTTACTATACAGATGTATAGAATGATTGACCAAAAACCAAGAAAAATACTGGCAATTAGCTTCTCTGGATTAGGAAAAATATCGTTTTGAGAACTATGACTGCAGATGAGTTTGTACAAGAATTAGTATGGGGGGCCGGGGATTTAGCTCAGCAACATAAGCGCTTGCCTTGCAAGCAGGCAGTCGTGAGTTCAATCCCTGGTACCAATAAAAATAAAAAAGACCAAAAAAAAAAAAAAAAAAAAAAGAATTAGGATGAAACTTGCTACTCATTCTGTCTGCAGAAAACCTGACCTTATGAGAATCTAGGCAGTGTCTAGCTTATCACATTTTCCTGATAAGATAAGCTCCGGGTCTTAAAGGGAAAACAAGAGATTTTTTCCACCAGGGATTTTTCAGTGCATATGATATGAAATGGAATGAGCTATGTAGAGTAGAATAATTCTGAAGCAGACTATAGAATAAGAGTTGTGAAACAATAGAATAAAATGATTCAATAATTCAATAATTATGTCCTTAGTGCACGAATAAAAATTTATCTTTTTGTTGAACAAGGCAATTTTTTTTTTTTTTTTTTAGGAAAGTAGAGATGTTGCTGGTGGTGGTAATGCTGGCTATAATGATAGACATCTAGTCTTTTGTGAATATATAACACTGTAATGAGCACTTTTCATGTTCTATAATCACCCATTAATGGCCTATGAGTTAGGTACAGTCATACAAATGAAGAAACTAATGAACATAAAATTAAATAACATAAGACTTATTGTAGGCTAGCAAATGATAAAATAGTAGTTGTGATTGAAAGCTTGACACCTTTAACTGGGGCTATACAATATTGAACAACAAAAAAAGAAATAATAAAAAACAAATGAAAATCATGTGATATAGTTATTCGTACATTTATTGCCTGAGAAAATTTAAAAGATGGACACTATTTATTATGAAGCCATGGGTGGATCCCTCAGAAGTTTTCCAGGAAATGTGGCTTATGAGTCAGCTTTTCCTGATGACTATAATTTGGACAAGCTCATGGGAGAGGCCAGGTTATTCTAGACTGGGAAAAAACAGCAACAGTAATATCAAAAATCTGTGATCGAGATTATGGTGATAGAGTATATAAGAGTCATAAGACAAGATGGCCCAATCCATAAAAAAGTGAAGTAGTTGACATAAATGAAGTAAGATGGCTAGGTAGTTACACCAAGGAGTACTTTGGCTTCAGAGTAAAATCTACAGAGCAGACACACTCTTAGATTAACATAAAAGAATACATTTGATTGCTGATTCTGAGAAATGTAGGTTGAACATTATGTTGAGATATACAAAAGAAATGCCAAGAGAAGCACCCCAAATTTTAAAAAGCAGTCAATAATTTATCATGGCCACTGAAGGATGAAGTGATGAAGGTCTTGAAATAGAATGTGGCAATTTTAACAATAAAGATGGTTTTAAATGAGCTTTTCAAAGTCACCATTCCGCAGAATATTTTCTTAAGATTTCTAAGTGGAATTCACATTGACTTTATCCCAATGGAATTCTGTAAAAGAAATTAAGCTTAAATACTGTTCTCTATGGAGTACTAAGAAAAAAAACGTTTCTATAATCTGAAGAGACTCATTTTTTAAAGAGACTATGGCTTTTACTAAAATGTTATGTTCTCTGCTATGCAAGGCTTTCTTACGGACTAAAGGTCCTTTGAGAATATCAGCATTTCAGGAAAAATTGAGGCTACTATTAGCTTGATGGAATTCTAACCTCATTTTATTGAATAAAAATTATTGTTTTTCAATTGCCATTCTACTAGCCTCAAAAAAGTTAACAACTTTTATTACTAGAGAACAGTTTGAGAGAGAATGAAAATGATGTGTTAGTTTTATGAATTTAGTTCTACTAGTATTTATTGGGCAATGTGTGCAGTTTCTTAGTTCACTCATTGTTTTATGATTTATCCCTGTCGTTGTTGTGAAAGTGTCCAAAATTAAATGGCAAATTAAAGTAAAAGTTATAAAATGAGGAACTGTGTTGATGTGAAAAAATGATCAAAAGAAATGGAGATAATATAAATATTTAGATACAAATTGGATGTGTTAGTGTATGTGTTTTGTTTTCTTGACTAGCCTAAAATTGTTAAATTCAACATTTAATAAGAAACTAAAGTTAGTTTTTATGTTACAATGGATATCTTATTTTTATACTTAATATTGTTTTTTTAAACTACTTTAACATAGAATTTATTATACTTGTTTAAAAACCGATATAATATGATATATCTTTAGCTAATATTAAAATATTTTGGTTACATTCTTACAAATTTGAAAAAAAAGAAAAGTAAAATTTTAGGGCAGGATGAAAACAAGTTCCCATTTTTCATCTGAAATTGATGTACCTCACAAAGGAATGTGACTGGAAATCACTGTGGAAGACAGATGATGCTTTGGTCATGCATTTTGAAGTAATGATGCTGGCCTTTGGATCACACTTTAATATGGCTCTAAAGTAGAATTTATCAACATAGCATTACTGACACTCTAGACATGATAATTCTTTGAGGTGGGTGTTGTCTTAAACATTATAGGATTTTTCAGCAGCATTTGATTTTCAATGACCAGCGTATCTCTAGGCAGTGCCAAATATACTCTGAGGCAAAACCATTTTGATTCGAGAGCCACAATTTTAGAATATACATTTGGCTTTTTTTATAGACTGATACATAAAAAGTACACAAAGCTATTCTAGGAGAATGAAAGTTCTAGAGATCAATTTCCAGATGAAGGTTTTCCATTTGTTTTTTTTTTTTTTTTTTTTTTTTCTTGGAATTGATTTAAGAATAAGTCTAGAATAGAAAAAGAGTGTAGATTTCTCTCTCCTAGTCCATTCTCACAATCACCTTCAATTACCTAATAAAAAGCCTGTTTCAAAACATCCAAAATCTTTACATGACTCTCTGCTTCATATGTAAATCTGGAACATACCACATTCAATGTCAAAATTTAAACTTGCCTAACAAGAAAGCCCCTTTTGTTGAGGTACCTTCGTAGTGTTTTTTCTTTAGACAGTATTTTGTAAAGGGCAAAATACTGTGTTAGAGAGAGTGATGTTTGACTATAATGATAAAACTGAAATCAGGCGTATGGGACGGTACTGCCACAAATGTGGGGGAAGTACAAACAACTTTTATTTAACTCCCTATCCTCTTCCATTTCCTTGCTGTTGTTAAAGGAAAAATGACTCTGGAATGAACATTTCTTAAGATAAAAATCAATGATGGTAGTGGCTCATTCACCAAAAAAATAAGTTGATGTCAAGAGCCTAAACCTTATAAACCTTATTTCTCATGAAATTAAAATTTCACATAAGAAGTAATGTTTCAGAGTCATGCATTGAATAGAATAACTTGAATTTTAAAATGAACTCAACATTTTCTGAAAAAAAATTGAGTTGGACACTCAGAATATGAGAACTTGATTTTCCAGTTAGATTATATGACAGATGTTTCAGAAGCATAATGACCTAAAGTTATATGGATAGACAGTTTTGATGAAAATAATTTAGAACATATATTTTAAATAATAGGTAATATAACTTATATGTAATAAATATGAACTAAAATAGTAAGAATAATCATAATAAAAGTCATGAAAATGTGGAAAGAGGACCTAGACATGGGGAGAAAGAGATGAATGGGAAGGGAAAGGAGAATTAATAAGAATCTAGATGTGTTATGGAGATGTCCCTGTATCCTAAGATGAATACGAACTACATGTGTTGCAAAAATGTAGTAAGAATATACTTTTTAAAAATTTAGGTATTTTACCAAAAGTTATTATGCTACCAAATGTGTATCTATAATAAGCTGATTGAAACTGGATGTCTATTACTTACCCGGAACAACAACAAAAAAAAATTGAAAAAAAGTATTAAAAACATAGGCATAAAACCTAAAACTTTGAAACTGCTAAAAGAAAATAGGTGAAATAGGTCAAGCCATTGGCACAAGCAAAGATTTCCTGAATAGGACTCCAATGGCATAACAAATAATAGTAAGAATCAAGAAATAAAACTAAATCTAATTAAAAAGTCTCTGCACAGCAAATAAAAAGTTAACAGAATGAAGAGATATCAGCTACTCTTCCCGTAGTGGATTAATATGCAGAATATATTAGAAACACCAAAGAAAACATACTCCGAAAAAACCAGATAGCTCAATTAATAATTGCAGAAGTGAATCAAAGAGATACTTATCAAAAGAATTAGAAATAACCAGTAAATGCATAAACAATGTTCAACATTTTTAGCCATTTTGGTAATTCATACTAAACTAGGATGAGATTCCATCTCAAGCCAGTTAGGATGGTTATCAACTTGAATGCAAAATCAAAAAATGCTGGAGAAGATGCATGGAAAAAGTAACCCTCCTAAACTGATGATGGGAATGTAAATTAATAGAACTACTATAGAGTTCCTCAAAAAATTAAATTTAAAGTTACCATATGATCCACTTGTACCACTCTTTGAGATATGCAAAAAAGATACATTCAGGGTATTGTAGGATATCTACCCTAATTATTGCATGATTTATAATAACCAATTATGGAACCAGACTATGAGTGCGTCAGCAGATGAATGGATAAAGAATACCTGTGATTATTATTCATCCATAAAGAAGAATAAAGGATAGTGTCATTTTCAGGAAAATGGGTGGATGGGGAGATCATCATGTTGATACAAATAAGCCAGGCTCAGAAAGACAAACATCATATGTTCTCGGTAAAGTGGAATCTGAAAATATACGACAGGAAACTAGAAGGAAGATTATTATTGGAAAAAAAGAAGGGAAGAGGAAGGATTCTGGGTACAAGTAGAGGTAGAAAGGAATGGACGTAAGAAAAATGTGTTATACTCATTAAAATTTGCCCCAAATTACGAAACTAAGGAGGAGGAACATGAGGTAAAGGGGTGAAATGAGACACAAAAATGACAGTGTGTGTAGTGTGCATGCAAAAATCTGTCAAAATGAAACGCATCAATTTGTATATCCAATATACAATTATAAAAAGATTTGTAACAAAATAGCATGTTTACAATAAAAATATTTGAAATTTTCCAGTCTTTTCTAATGGTATAGATTTGATACTATACCTCTTAAGAAAAAGAATTAAAACTGTATATTCAAATGCTGTTTAATAAAACTTGGTAAAACTTGTCTAAGATATTTTTTAGATATGGAGACAGTGAATAATTCTAATGATATAGGGAAAAAATTGGCAACACATATTTTCTGCAATTCTTTTATTCCACTAAAATTAAAAGCAACCCTAATTGATTTGATAAAAGACTTTTTTACAAATAACTTCCAATGATTTAAAATTATTTGAAATTTGACACATATTTGAAATTTTTAAAAAAGTGTTTATTTATGTGACCATGATTTCTTAGAACATACAAGGAAAGAAATGAACTTTATGCTGATTTTTATATCATTCTAGTACAAAGTAGTGTTTACTAGTACTCACATGATGATTGAGAAAAATTCTACTGGAACTTAGCCAGTAATGTTAAACGCCATACTCCTGACATGGAAAACTGATGTTCTATAATGTCTATTGGGTTAATAAGGCTTTGATCGAAATACATTGCACACAAGCTCTCCCACCCCAGGGTTATTTCTCTCCCTTTAATTTCCCTTGATATCCTTCACCCTCTCTGTCCCCATTTCACTCCTAATCAGCCTATTCTTATTTTAAATTATTATGGCATTTTCTTCCAGAATGAGTCATATTATACAATGCTTGATAGTTATATAAAGGAGCATATATAACTGCATATAATTACAGTGTCACGCCTTGATTTCATGGCAGTTTAGTTTCAGAATCTCCCCCCAAATAGCAAAAAATCAAAAATGCTCAAATCCATTATACAAAATGAAATTTTAAACCATCTCCATATTATGCATATCATACTTGCTGTAAACGGTGTGTACATGGCTTTTATATTGTAAGGACTAAGAAATAATGACTAAAAAGTTCTGTGAGTGATACATTGAAAAATATTTTGTTCTTTATTCAGTAGAATTTGTGGAAGTATACTATGGATATATGGAGGTATAAATAATGCAATGGTTGTATAATTTAATATCAATATGTCCTGTCTTGTGTAAATACTTTTAGTGCTCTTTTATTCTAGAAAGATGTTTTGAATATTGGAGTATAGCATGATAATATTTTTTAAATTTTTACGTAGATATCTAATTTTATTACAAAGGAGTATGACATGGTAATAAAAGGCTTTGAGGCATAAATACAGTCTTAGGCTGAAAAATCTAAACTTCCAGTTTAAGAAGAAATTGGATAATCTTAACATTTCTAGTAGAGAAACGATTGTTCCTAGTATATTTTCGAATGACTAAAAGTAGTTATGGAATTATGATTTCATTTAGATTGATCATATTATAAAAAGCATGCATATATATAAATGCCAATGATCCTATTATCTAAGGTTATTTTTGTTTTGCTGAAATTTACAGCTCAAAATTTTAGAAGTGCAATAAATTTTAAAATGTTTGTAAGGAACCATCACTATGGATTTTCATTAATATGGAAAATTCAAACATTTTAAAAATTTTTCATAGGTGATTGTTTTCCTTTAAGATTTCTAGTCCTTCTCATTCATTTTATTATTTTATGTAATTCGTTCCAATTTTACTGGCAAAAGTAAAAGATACAACCAAAAGAAAATTTCCACCATTTCTGTTGTTTTCTTAGTGAAATGAACTCCCTATGACCTGCACTATACATTCTTTCCTTCCTAAAACTACAGATATCATGAAGTTGCTTACATGTAACCCAGGCCAGTCCATAATCTCCTACCTATTGCTTTTTTCATGTTCCAAACTTTCCCTCCGAAATTCTATCCTTTCCGTTACAAATAAACCAAAAAAGTTCTGTATTATGTGTAACCTTACACCACTTTGTTTTGTTTTGTGTTTTTCTCTTTTTCCTCTTAAATAAAAAAAAAAAAAAGTCTCTTGTGCTTATAATCCACTCTGCCTATCATCCCATCTCTTTGCACTCTGTAACAATGTAATCAACATTTTCATCACCTGATTCCACCAAGCCAGCTATTGTCAATGTCTTCAATGAGCTGCTAATTCCCAAGGTCAGTTCTCAATCTTCAAAGCTTCATCTGTCAGCATTTTCAGCACAGCTGATCACTCCTCCTCTGGAAACACTGTCTTCCTTTTCTTCCTGGGTAGCAGACTTTTCATGAGCTGACTGCACCTCCTCTGTTGCATTTGTTTCTAAATTTTGATTTGCTGAAATTTTAATAGTTCCACTTACCCAGGATTCATTCTCAGGCTTTTTCTATTTTCACTTACTATTTTAGAGACCCATCAGCCAATACTGTGGTTTTAAACAAACAGTAAACTCTCAATTTTAAATCTTCAGTCTGGAAATTCTCTTCTGAGCAGAGATTTGTACATTGCAATTCCCACTTACTCGTATTCACTCAATTATATAACACTTCAGAGAAAACATCTTGGATGAGCTTCTTGGCTACCATTTGGCTTTAAATGTAACTACTATTTGATTTGTTCTACAATTAAGATATGCAGAATCTCACTACTTATATGTTGTGATATGGACTAAAATATCTATTATTTCTTGTTAAAATTTCACTGCAGTCAACTATTCTTTAGATTTCTGCAGCAGCAGACTAATATAGCATACAGAGTTAGCTTCTTAGTACAAAAGTCAGTACATGGATTATTGCATTCAAAATTCATTAAAATCTCTCTGCCTGGAAAAAAAAAAAGACCAAAATCTCTCTAAGTATCTGAAAGATCCCATTTGCCCATACTTCTGTCCCTTCCTGGCCCTCTGATGGCAAACCTCTCTGACGTTTTTCCAAATCCAGCCTTTCTTGGTCAGTCATCAACTCCAGCCCCTTTGGGCTCTTTGCTGGGCATAATCCACACACTCTATTCAATAAACAGATGCCTGAAGAAAACATGTGTCTATGTATCTGGATACACATGTACATTTAAGTGTAGTGTCTCACTTTTTTAGAGTTAAAGATAAAAAAAAAATCATTATCTCCAAATTGAATAAATAGAACATTGAACGCATGCTTGGATTTTAGGCTCTGTTTTCTTACGTCACTAAACTTGTTTCAATGATATACAGACAGGAAACAATTCTTTATAGAAATGTTTAACTCTTTTTCCAATAAACTTAATTTTCATTGTATTTCTGGAGCTAATAGAAGTTTTAAGATAATAGAAGATGAAATCAAAGAGATAAAGTCACTGACTTCCTATTCAGACAAGATGCAATCTAATTTCCTTGTAAATAGTCTCTTAGAAGAAAGCAACCACAGCAGTCTGTAAACATCCAGTGCAATAAAAAAGAATGTGTGACTGTGAATAGACAGTATTTTCCTTTGAAATCATTAAGACACCTTGCATTTGAAGCATTGAAACACAAGGAACCAGAAGTTCCATGCAATATTGTTAAGGGCCCTATAATTTAACTGATGATAGAGGATTAAATTCCCCCCACTTTCCCAACTAATCCATTTTTCATTAAAGTTTAAAGAATCTGTTTGCAATTGAAGTGCTATTGATTCCGAAACCATGGCACATGTAGAGATTGTTGCACTTCTGTTGTTTCCTGTATTTGTACTGGGACATAGCAAGTAAAACACTTTAACTTAAGGAGTGGATATAGCTGAGTCAACATTTGTCCAGTGTGCTTTGCTCTAAGCTGAGTGGGACAGAAAGAAAATAAAAATTTTAATCATTAAGCTTTTGAGTACATTCCAGGGAATAGTGACAAGCTTTGAACACCACAGGGTACTTTTTGGGAATTTGTAAATTAAAAAGGAAGTCGATTAGCTGTTGTGGGTTATGGATTGAAGGTGAACATCAATTCCTCTATTCCCCTAAGAAAAAGTAATACATAGAAAGAGGGTAAAAGGAAATGACCCAATTGGAGCAACGGAAAACATACATTTGGAATTTGCATCTCATACTTTTTGTCTCAAGCTAATGTCTCTGATTCTCTGAGTATGACTATTCCAAAGATAAAAAGAAAAACAATAAATAAAGTTCTTTAAAATCCTTCTATGTTTCAGGAAGAGTGAGTGACACCCTGTAGTAGAGAATAAGGAGAGAGTGAGCTTCATAATCACTAGTAAGACAGCAGCATCTGTAAGGTTGAAAACCAGTCTCTCCACAGAACTCACCACCCTCATGCCTAATGACAGACAGAGTTGTGGGAACTTAACGTCTTCTCTCATTTAATGGTATCAATCTTATTTCCTTAAATCATTCTCAAACCATGTTATTAATTTGCCTCTGTAAGTTCTCTCAACATTTTTCCAAAGGCAGATAAAGTCTTCATTCTGAATCTAGGCATAAAGGGAAACTTGTTATTCCTCCTTGACAAAATGCACCAGCTAGTCTTTTTACAGGAAAAGATAGACCCTGATCATAGAGGTTACCTTCCCTTACTTCCTGTCTCAATGTTAAACCTTAAATTCTCACTTCAGTAAAAGCAGTTAAATCAATCAAGGCTTCAAGTAAATGAAATCCAAATTCACAATCTCGAACTGTACTCTCCAGTGTGGTAGGCACTAGCCATGTGTATTTAAGCTAAATTTACTTAAAATTAAGTCAAATTAAAAATTCAGCTGGGGTTTCAGCTCAGTAGCTGACATGCTTGCCTGGTAAAGGTGAGGTCAACAGTCTGATCCCTGATACCAAGAAAAAAAAAATAATTAAGATCTTCATGCACACATTTCAAATGTTCTGGATTCATGCATAACTATCATAATGGGTCTCACACAAGCAGCATGTTTTCATTATAATACATACAGAACACATGTAGCATTTCCATTACAAAAAATCAGTGCTACTGAAAAATGCTACCTAAAAAGACAAAAAAAAGAAAATAATATAATTGAGAATAATGATAAGGAATGATAAATTATATTTCTATCATATATATATATATATATATATATATATATATATTCTTCTGCTAAGGAAACCAAAACATTTCCAATTTTATCTAAGAAGAAACAAAATGAAAAAGAAGTTTGTTGTATATTTTAACACTTTTCTTGTGAAGTATTAAAGTTATAAAGGAAATATTTCAGTTTCTGTTTTCAATAAGAAGAAAGAAAAAGAAATTACATTTCAAAACATTCATTAAAATATGCCTCAGTGTTTTTTGTTTGCTTGTTTTGGAAAACTGCACTGTAATGAGCTAAATTCAGATCATCATGTTGTTACTATTATGTCATAAATCTACAAATAGTTGATACTTCTTTAAATATTTTGATTAGAAGATGCTATCAGATCTTCCAAGTTAATTCTTCAGAAGCAATATTCTAATTCTCAACTATGCATCCTAATTCAGTATTTCCATGCCAGTCATGTATTTTCGTACTTTTGCTTCTCTATTATATTGGTATTTTAACGCAAATGCCTCCTTTAAAGTATATAAGAATTATTAACTAATAAAATTAAATATAAACATGAATTTTACCAGTTGAATAATACGCTTTCCCTGCTTCTCTTAGACATTTCTCTGAGACAATTGAGTAGGCATAATCTAGTTTTCTTTCCTTTTATTTATCAATTTAAAAGCCTCATGAAGACTGGAATCAACACAAACAATACAACACGGAACATGGAATGAAAAACTTAGAAACACACAGATGATTCTTTTTTTTTTTTTTTTTTTTTTTTTCTGGAGTTTGTTAAGGAACTTTTTTGCATTTGTTTTTGCGTTTCATTTCTGGGTTTGCCTAATTTCTTTCTTTCATTTTGTTTTGGTTTTGGTTAATCAATTCTAGAAACAATTCCATTTAAGGGAAAGTGGTTCATATTTGGGCAAACTCTTATCAACAAGGTAGTAGCCATACCATTTTGTTTTAAGGAAAGGAGAAATGTACAAGTAATCAAGAAAACAAGCCCACATAGTTTGTACATAAGATGTCATTAAATTAAAGAATAATCTATCTCTTTATGAACTGTTTTGTTCAATAAAATATGTTTTGCCATTACTTTTGTCTTGGATCTTGTCAAAATATAAAGGCCACCACAGCACACATTTTTTATTAATGTCTAAGCTAGGATGGCCGTAGCCCTGCCACACCATTTACAACCCTAGCATTCCTTCAGTTATTTCTGTCAGTCACCTATAATCTCACACTAAAATGACTCTATTTAGGTGATTGTTTGCTGCCTCATAATGACACAGATAAAGAAGTTAGAAGTGAATTGTAAAAAGCAAGCATTCAGGTAAAAAGACCCCAATCCCTCTTTACTGTCTCCTTTCATCCCTCTTAAACTTGATACAGTTTCTAGTCACGTAACTCACGGATTCAGAATTTCTCCGTCTCTTTTCTGGTATTTGTACCTCTAACAACGGGTGCCTCAATATATTGAAAACACCTATACTCCCACTTCATGGTGACAAATGGATATAAAATACCTCAGTTACCAAAGTATCAAAATATAAAATAATGATAAATCTTACCGCAAAATTCATAAGATCTATAGATATACAGAAAATTAAAAAACATTACAGAGAAGTTAAAATTTTCAAAGACATTTTGAAGTGAAAGAATTGAAGATAACATTTTTTCTATAAAAATCTAAAACAGTAAAACTCATTAAAATTTTTTGAAAAGATAGAAAAACTTTGGAAGTTTAAAATGACATTATTCCCAGAATTCGTATACATTTATAATACTTTATTTACCCTTTCAGCTTCACACACTAGAGAAACATTTCAGTGATTGCACATATAGGTCTGGCTTATTTCACCTGTAAGAATGGACTCAGTTGCATACATTTACCTATAGAAATCTCTACCATATCCCTTTTTATCCTCTTAATAAATTTTGTTCAATAAGAATTCTATAACTATTATTATTTCTTTCATTTTTGCTTACATCGCAATTCTACTTTTAAAACGCACTCCACAAGCAATAGGTTTCATACAAAGAAAAAGCAAAGACCAAGGATTAATATATTTTATATGTTTGCAAATAAAAATTATGTCCAAAAAATATCCTATGGAGATGGAAAATAAAAAAAGTAAATGACAGGAAGTAATTGATGCTACTGTGAAAGGCCTTGGAGGAACTGAGGAGAAGCATACCTGTTTTTGAGTTTTACTTGCTTGACAGACATAAGGAGATGTTCTTAGAAGGAATTTAACACCATGAACTTGAATAGCACAGTGGAGGGATCGGAAGAAGACTATTTGTTAGGAAAAAAGAGGTAATGATCTGTGTTCACGAATTTAGTGTGCTTTTCTCAGGTTGACAGTGCTTCATGAGCTCACATTTTCTTCTCTCTGAAGTGGGGTTCGCAGTACCTTATCTCTAGGAGAGCTAGGGAAGTTCGACTGAGAGGCAAAAATAAGTATATCTTTTCTATTTGTTATCACTGAATAACATGAAATTATGTAATATGGTAAAATAAAACTAATGTCTTTATTTAAATGATACTCTACAATTTTCTACCAGTTATATGATCTTTATATTTTTGAACTTGTTCCCCAGAACCTGTCTATTCAGCATAAATGTACAAGTGTAATTTAAATCCATAACTCCAGGGAATTGTCAGATTCTTGTCAATGAACACCCTGCCCCTTTCAATATACATGCAGCATATTGTACTGTTCAGCTCTAAAGAGGATATCTCAGTTTACTCCAGAAAGAAAAGCAGTTGGATTATTGAGTAACAGATGTGTGTATAGCATATTGATATCTTGTGTTAGAATTTTACAGGACCCAAACCTCTAAAAGAATAGCTAATAAAACGTTGCCTGTACTAATATTCAAGAGAAAGACCTGAAGTCATTTTTGGTGCACTGCTTTTACATAAATATTAGAGCATGTTATTAACTTTCTAGTGAACATGTATGTCATGTGCTTGCATATACAAAACTTTGGGTTAGACCTGGAGGATTGATTCAGACTTAGGATGCACTTACTGCATTAAAATATGGTTTATTGTTTTATATTATGAAATATAAAAAGTATGTGAACAAATTATTTTAACAAAACTCTTTATAGATAATAAGCCTTTACCTACTTTTCAGTTGTCACACCATCATGTACATGATCTATTTTCCAGAGACTTGGCTTTCTTAAATATCCTCTCGCTGACACTAAACTGATTCAAATAAAGGTGAGCTACCATTCTGGATACCATAGCTATGATTTACTCTCCCTTCCTCTTGGCCATTGTCATTCTGAGCCAGCTTGCCTTTCTGCAGGAGAGTATTTCTAAAGGGCTGTTATTGGTTAGTTATTTCTGTCAGTTCATACCCTAAAAGTGAAGAAAGAAGGGTTTAGATAAGGCAATCAAAAAAACCTACAAAGGTAAAAGTGAAGTTATTAGTATTTTGTTTATGGGGAGATCACACATGCTGTTTGCATGAAATCAACTTCAGATTTGAACAGACGGGTCCCGGTTCCCATAGATTAGAAAAAAACTGAATTCCATTATTAGTGAAAACTTGGAACGAAATACACCAAGGTGGGACTTATATGGGGAACAGTTGGATTCATTTAGCAATAGCAAATGCCCACATATTGTGCACATAGACTTCATTCTGACCACTAGAGAAACACCTTTCAAACATCTGCTGCCATTCCAGAGGAAGCTAAGGGAAAGAAAGCGCGGTGATCAAAGATGCAAATCCCCTTTCACTTTTGAAAGCCACTTTGAGGATGTATGCCACCATTCATTGCAAGCAACATCAAAGCTAGATCTAAATCATCACATATTGGCTCTGAAAGGGAATTGAAACGAGCAAATTCGATTAAGTACTGTGCATTGTCAATGATTGAAAATCCCTGTGTGAATAGATGGACTTATGAAGAAAAGATGATGGGCTCCTGAATCTTCAGTGCAAAGACCCTACCAACACTCTATTTTAATTTCCTCAAAATCTCTTTATTTTCTAAGAAGCAAAGAATGATGTTCTCAAAGGATATGTCATGCATTCTCCAAACTCTTTATTTTCTTCTACTTCATCCCACCGTACTTGCCTTTGAAGCCAGCATTTTTAGGTCTTTGCATATGTGTGTCTTCTTCAATCTCCTTTTAAGGATGCAATTTAGGCACCACTACCTCCCAGAAGCCCACCTGATTCTGCTCATTCACTAGATGCTGTTGTCTTTGACTGCCACCACACCACTGCCCATCATCTGGCAGGGAATGTCAGCCAAAACCTCCCAGTCTGCCTTCTTGGACAAGTCTTTTAGCCAAATAGAAGCCATTTTCCCTAGATTGGAATGCACTATACTACGGTTAGCCTACAGCTCAATTCCAGCCCACCACCTGTTTTTGTAATTAAAATTTCATTGAAATACAGCCACGTCCATTTGTTCACACATTGTCTTTTACACTACAGAGATGAGTCTATTGCAACACATAATAAATGGCCCTAAAAACCAAAAGCTGTAACAAAGCTTTTGCTGAAAAAGTTTACTGATCTCTGGATGACACAAAGTATATGACTAAGTTTGTTCTCTAATTTGTGTGATTTTACACTTTGCTGAAAAGATTGTGCTAGAACAAATCACCAGAAAATATCACAACACTTTTTGGCTCTTCTCTTGTCAGACTTTGCTTCCTTATTCCTAGTTTACTTTATTCCCTGTTCTTGAGAGCATTCCTCCAATACCTCACTAAAATAAATTTCACTGACTGGATGCTATACCTAGATAACTTGACCTTTAGGTTAGGGTTAGCACCAGGAATGATCTGCATTAGGTAGCAAATATTAAAGAATTCTAATGTTGATTTTTGCATGGTTTATGATAAAAATTTCACGATTGGTGGTGAGAGAGTTTTGAAATCTATTTCTAAACTGGGAAACTGTGATTTCCAGGAATGAGTTGCTAACTAGTGTAATACTTTAGATAGAGTAGGAAATGTGATAGAAATAGTAAGCGCAAGCACTATAGAACTGGGTACTAAATCTATGCATCGTTATTCTATTTTTAATAACCAAAGATGCTCAAACTATATTTATCAACAAATTAATTGTAATATTTTCAGCGTGAGAGTGAAGGAGACGCCTTGAAATCGCATAAGAGTTTATCTGCTGTGGATGGAAAAAAATATATGAACATCACACATGAAGAATTCTTATCTTACATAAAATTTAGGGCTTTACCAGGATTTACATGGCTCTAAGAATAGAGATGTATTTACTCAGAAAGGGAAACTTTCCATATACAAGAATTTTGGAATTGCAGTATTTTCCTTTACCTTCTGGATTTGTACAAGTGGTACATTCATCATTTTTGGTAGAAAGGATCCATTCCTTTCCATGATGAGGACACAAAAGTCCAAAGTGCATTAACAACTAAATGGAACGCTAGCCTCCCCTGTGGACCCGTTACCCTCACTTTCTCAACGGCACACTCAGAATCAGAATCATACTTGTAGTTGTATAAATTCAACCAGAGACTTTCTAGTTTTGTTATAAGCATTGATCTATTATTGGCTATAAGTATGGCCAGCATGTACGCAAAGGAATGTAGAACCTAAACCTAGTAGTAATTTCAGAAGCTGCTGGTCCAATGAGGGTAGCAAAAGCAAGATACTAAACAGGAGAAGGGAGAGTTGGTTGATATGCGAGTATGAGATTTCCTAGAAAGTATTGTTTCATGTCTGCCATACTGATGAGTTAGTTCAAATACCTTAGTTGGTTGACCAAGGACCTGGATGGAAGTGTACAATCAGATTGTCAGCAGCCAGGGAATCTAGAGCCATGTGGAAGAAAATACAGGAATGGGCACAAAGAATGAATTCCATTGCTCCTAATATTAATGTCCACTCCACAATATCCAAGAGGACAGAGTGACTCAGCAAATAGATGGCAGACAGCCCCTCTCCTTGGTCAACTTGTATTTGTAATGAGCTCATGAAATATTTAACTGCAGCAGTAAAGGTAGGGATTTAATCATAGTCCTTAAACACAAGGAACCTCTTACTGTACCTGAGATTCTAAGTGGAAACAAAACAAAACAAAACAAACAAACAAACAAAAAAAAAAAACTCAGATTGTCGGTATCTCTCATAACATGTCCCTCCATCTTGTAGACACAAAGCCAGATTTAGAAAGATATTTTAATTATGTTTGTTTGGAGACACAGGTAAAACACAATCTCAGTTTCTCTACACATGCTCCTTGCACTGCCTTTGCACACCTAAGAAAACTGACTCTTAGTTTAACCATCAGCATTTGGCTAATTCCTCCAACTGTAACTTGAAGTTATGCAATAAAATTAACCTTTATTTTATCTGATTTTTTTAGATTGTGGTATTTCATATGGGTAAGAACGTCGCTGTAATGAGATACATTTGTGTTGAAAGTGTCTGTTATATTTCTGTCAATAGACAATAAATTTAAGATAAGGAGCATGTGTTGTAGCCCTGAATCTGTCCACAAAATAAAACATGGACGAGCGTAGAGATTCCGTTCTTATTAATCATCATTATTCTGTAAAAGTGTCACTCTCCTCCCATCTCTATCCTCCATAAACTTTATCAGCAACCTCTGTTTTTCATCAAAAGAGACTCCTACTCAGTTAGGCACAAACATGGGTCGGCCAAGGACAAGGTGGAGTTGTAATAAGGGCCAAAGGACAAAGCAAAATGCGCCTGGATTTTCTCTCTTTCCTCTGAAGGCTGAAAGGGTATCTGCTTCAGAACAAAAAAAATGTGAAGACTAAACACTTAAGAGTGATATGCTCTCTTTATTGCTAGATTATACCAAATCTAGAAAACTTATCTTTAGATGTAATGCAAAGCAAATTTTCTTGTGGATGAGTAAAACAAAAATGAAGCTACCACACATTGAGACCGAGGTCAAAGCCTTTTTAAAATGTCTTCTAAAGCAAGATACTATGTGAAAAGTCAGTACAAGTTTTTATGTTTGGCTAAAATCTGACTTCAGAAATCATTGTGTGAAAGTAATTTTCTCATTATCTCACTTCTTTATTATTTACCCTCTATTTTCTTAGAACCACTTGGTTTATGTCTTTACAGAAAATGTAAGTATAATAAAATACTAGAATTATAATTCTTTGGAATTTCCACTAACATTGATAGTTACAGAAAGCATATCTCATGAAGTAAATCAAAGGTTTCAAAAAGAAAATTATTTTATATTTTAAGCTTTGTAACTCAATAGTTTTGAATAGGACTCTCTGACCTTCCAATTTGTCACCTCTCAAATGGTGACCTGTTACATTAAAATGGTAATGTGACAAAGAAGTTTTATGGCATGTATGAAATTGCATGGCTGAAAATGCCTGGATTTCACTTCATTTGTCTAGTTTCCTCTCTTATTATTTTCTTAGTTCCCTTGAAAAAACATCAGTAAAAAAGGAAAGAAATCAAAAACATAAAATGAGTCTCAGATTATCAGACCATGGGTATACATGTTTTGAACATTTTAAAATCATTGCATATTTTACCATCTGCATCTTGGTTTTTTATTCTCTTGAAAAGAACTGATTAAGAAGAAGTTTGAAGGAGTCATTTTTTCACTGTTATACTTGAATCATTAATGCAAATTTTTAAAATAATTTTTTACAAAAATAAAGAACTCAATTAAAAAGAAACCTCAACTTTCAAATGCCATAATTCTTGCTCACTTGATTAGTATAAAACACATAATGCTCTATCGTGTTGCCAGCTTCCTGGTATCATTCTTCCATACATTCTCTTTCTACATAATCGTTCTTAAATTTAACTGAATACTAAAATACACATTGTACATTTGAATCTACTTACATATAAACTTAAAACAGAGATGAATTGGTATTAGTGTGGTTTGGTGATTTAAAAAATATAATTTTAGTAAGCAATGATAGCAAAATAATCAGGGGAAGGATACATTTCAGATGTAGGGTTTCCTAAGCAATACTCTCTCCCACTGAACCATTTTCATATCTGATAAAAGATCTGGGGTGACACTATGTTTAAAGTAATAAACACTCCAATGAGAATTACATAAAGAAATCTTTGAAAACACATATTACATGCTCCTGAGTGATTCTAAGTACAGCAGTATAATAACACTATTTAAAATCAATTATAAACTCTGGAGATTAAAAAGTACAATGACTAAAATGAAAATTTCACTAGATGAGTTCATATCATAACCAAGTTCGAGTCATAATCAGTATGACACACAGAACACAAAATGAAGAAATTGAATAGCTACTGAGAGACTTACGGAACACTATCAAGTATTTCTATACACACACAGAAATGCAAACATGCACACAAATACACACATGCATACACATAAATGCATAGAGACATAAAAGGAAAGAAACAAGCATCGGGGCTGGGGATTTAGCTCAGTGGCATAAGCGCCTGCCTTGCAAGCAGGCAGTCATGAGTTCAATTCCCGGGAGCCATAAAAAAAAAAAAAAAAAAGACAAATATGAAATCTGAAACTATAAAAATATGATAAAACATTAGGAAAATCTTCGTGATACTGAATTTGTGGGTGATTACTTGAATATGGTACCAAAAGCATAAATAATAAAACATTGACAAATCGAACTACATCATACAGCTTCTATGTATCAAATGCATTTTGCAAGAGTAAAACTTACAATCTCTAAAATGTAAGGTGTATATCTTATAATGTGATTGATCAATGAGACTTTGGCAATTCTGTATTTTACTTTGTATGTTCATTGCTATGACTGATGATTCACTGATTGATTGATTGATTGATATCATCTTACCCAAATGCCTAATGCTATGAAGTTCTCCCTAAGGTATATGTCTGCTTCTTGTACAAAATAGTGTCTCTGATTTTTTTTTACTATGTGCACATTAGAATTCTGATTGGAACTATAGATCACCATGTCCCTACCCAACACCACATGAACAAGAAATTTTAGGTATAAGACCATGTACTTTGCATGTTTAAAAAGTCATCATGAGCTTAAATGTATAGTTTGATATGAGATTTTCCTTGGCTTTTCTTTGAATGCTTTATCTTTTTTATTGCTTCTAGGTCTTATTAAGGAAAATAACTTAATATTTTATTAATTTATTCCCATGTGTGATAATTGCTATTAGATTAAAACCATTAGCTTTCAGGGAGGGTGAATAAATATAAATGTCTGCCTTAGGTGAAAAAAAAGGACAATTGGGTTTAATGTCTTGCATTATAAAAATAGTTCAGATGACTTTTAATCAAGTGGTATTTTTTATTTCATCATACAAATATGATGTAGATAGTCCTCACCCAGTCAGGAATTGAGTCTGCACTAAGTTGTGTTTCCCAAATAATTCAGATACCTAATATTGTCTTCTTTAAAAACAAGATATAATTTAAACCTTTATAAACCATAAAGTCAAATTTCTTGGTCAAATCAATTTAGAAAAAAAATGCCTTCTGAATTATCTCCTGGAAATTACTACTCTATGCTTGTGAGAGGATCCACAAGTTTCCATCCTATCAGACAGAATGTTATTATTACTTAGCATTCTCCCCATGCATTTCAACAGTGTAACCTTTCATTAAAGTACAACTTGATGCAAGTGTGTAGCAGACCACAGTTGGGGAAGTTTAATTAAACATGCAATGGACTGAATTATTTCTCTCCCAAATTCTTGTTGAGATTCTAACTCCCAGAACATCAGGATGAAACTCTGAAGACAAGCTGGTAATTCATGTGATAGGTAAGGTTAAGTGAGATCATTACCTGTTCTTTAATTTAGCAAGCCCCTGTCCTTAAAGAAGCAGAAATTGGGTTACACACAAGACAGGTAAGGGCAAAGAAAAAAGGCACCCATTTAACGCAGAAAAACGGTTTAAAATAAAACCTTGATTTCAGGATTCTAGCATCCAAGACTAGAGAAGGTAAATTTCTGTCATTTAAGCTCCACAGTCTGTGGCCCTCATTGTGGAAGTCTTAGCAAAATAACACACATTTAAATCATATACTAAACATTTTTAAGCATTTAATGATATGATTAAGAGAAGTCAGTTAGCATACAATTTGTGGTATTTTAATAGCAACAATTACAATATTAATATCCTTGCATAGTTCCAGCGTTATGCAGGATTATAAAGCATGGCATTATTTACTGTCCTCACTAGTCCCATAAAGGATCTGTAGTACAGTATTTTTTTCCATTTCATAACTGAGGGAAAAGTCTCAGAGAATATGAAGGACTTACACTCAGTTATATGTCCAGCATGTACAGTTGATATGACAATAATTCAGGCTCTTTGATTCCATGTAGAGATCTAAGGAGAATAAGATCTTTATGACAGAATTGTCTCAAAATAATCTATCAATAAACACTTCTCAAGTGGCAAGATAACATCGACATGATATAAAAGGGGCCCAATAAGAATAATTAAAAGGCTCAATTTATGGGAACATTTTACAGAAAGCACAGTTTCTTTAAAAAAGTAGTGTTCACTACTATTGCTTAGATAAAATATTGTGTCTTCTAAATGCTGTCTGAATACACAAGATATTTTTTTGTTTTGTTTTCTTTGATTTTGTTTTACTGGAAATCGAATCCAGGGGCTTTCATTCTGATCTACATTCCAATCCTAAGCATGTGTGTATGTAGGTTGACACAGGATCCAGGTAAATCGCAAGCCTTGCTTGTAATTGTGGTACCCCTCCTTCAACCTCCCAGAGTGATGGGATCATAGGTTCCTCCACTTACAATGGATTTGTAAGTATCTCTTGAGACAACAGAATCACAACGTCCAGCAAGTATGTACAGCATAAGTAGAAGTATATAAGAAAACCAAGACCTTAAAGCATGCTGTTCTAAAAGAAGGATGTAAATGGTATTAATTAGCCATATAAAAATGAGAGAGATTGCAAGAGTCTGGAAAAAATTATTATTCCATAATATCATGTACAAGTTATCATATTTTTGGCCTGAAATATTAGGGATTTGAATTTGTCTAACTCAGCATATGTTGCTTAAAGGTATTTAACAAATGAGGATATAATTTAGATAAGGCAAATCCAGTAATTTATTCTAATACAAAAATATATTTGTATAAACAAATACATATTTTATTACATTGTCTCATCATGTGATTGATGCAAATTTTAATTCTGATCTATCCAATAAAAACATCCCTAGTATTAAGTAGTAATATAAATATTAATATTTGCACTAGTGGATCAATGAATTCATCAGAGAATTTGGTAATAACTGTTTCTTAAATATGTGTCTTAAGTATTAAAGTTTTGAGTTATGTTATACATTACAAATAGGTAAATTATGACTTGTAGTTAAAATCAGTTATTGTCACTTACTTTCCCATTCTTATTAATTTTTAAAATAATGAATCATTTTTAAATTTTCCACATTTACAAAGGCGAAAATTTCTGTTATTAAAAAAAAAAACTCAGAAGAAAAATTTAAATTACCATAAAATTTAAGAGTGATCCTAAATAAATCACCATTTGGGAATAAAGATTTTCCCTTAGATGAATTAAAATTATGAACTTGTTTTACTGCAGTAAATCACTATTATTGTCATCTTTATCATGTTCATTCAAATCATGACAGAATGAGGTGTCAGCAATCACTGAAATACAAATACTCTTCACATAGTGAATTTTACAATATGACTAACATCATACCTGAGGGAAAAGTAAGCATTCTAATAAAAGATACACAAAGATATTTAATTCAGTAATGTTTTAACTACAAATTAAAAGGTATTTCTGAAAATATCAATCTTAAACATACTGAAATACTTCCAGTCACCTTGAGACCATTTGCAAGTCTGAGATTAAATATTGCAAAATTTCAGACTCAAAGCATACTTTCTATTTTATCTTTAGCAGATTTTATTTCAATTCAATTATGCCATTCACGGTACTGTAAATTTCCCATTATCTGAGGTAAAGCATGGTTTACAAAAATGGTGTTATCTTTTCTCCCCATTGTATCAACTTAAATGACAAATATGAGAAAATATCATATCATTTAAAAGCTGTCTCTTATATGTAACCATTGGCTCAGTTTTAAGACATAAAATACGACAGGGAAAGCACAAGAGATACCACATGAAATGTGGGTGTAACAATTAGAAAAATGCATCAAACATATCTAAAATATGTTTAATGATGTCTTTTTTAAGTGTTAAAGTGACGTTCTTTCACTTTGGAAATATTTCTATAGTGTAAAACATTTTGGACAACATCACGAAATACAGAATCAGGAAATAGATCTTTTTACTGATAGTCCCTCTGCGTAGAGTGGACCTTAGTCCATTTAAAATCACCTTTTGTAAACAACCAAAATTGAGTATATATATATATTTTTCCAAGTCTTCACAAAATTGTTATATGTTGAAAAATACATAAAGCATTGTTTTTATTTCATATTCAGCTAAGATGCAGGAAGCTGACCAGAATGGTTTTGTTCTGTTCTTCTGTGATGTATGCATTCATGGACTTGTATGAACTGCATGGCTCTTCTTGTTGAGTAAGCAGCAATCAGAGGATGATAGTGGAGCACAGGAGCATCAGTCAGCCATTATAAGAGCATGCTACCTTTAGCTGGAGCAAATATGCTTTGAAGTGGAGCTTAGAGTTGGGAGTTTAAAAATTATCTAGGACTCACTTGGCCATGTGATCAAGGGCACAGCACTAGCTTTTCTCGGTCTGATTTTTTGCTTTGTTTTCTTTTTAAAATAAAAAGAAAACATTGTCTACATCACATGTTCTGTGTTGCACTTACTATGACCTGCTCAGAAGTTTACGGCTTCATTTCCCATGAAAGAGTAAACAGCTCCCATAGACAGTGCTGACATTTTGTTGTAGAAAAAACATAAATCAAATTTCTTGCCTTGTCCTAAAACTCAGGAAGATGGAAATAGATATTTAATATTAATAATTTTTGATTCTTTGACCTTTTACTACTTAATTTGTTCTTTAAAAATGATCAAAATTAATTCATTGTTTCAATAAATTTCACCAGTTCCCCCTATGTAATTATGACCATCTCTGTCCTTATACTATGACTGTTAAGTGGCCAAGGAATATTCATTGGACAAAGAAGAAAAGCAGTTGAAATAGACAAACAAGCAAGCAAACCCAAACAGAGGCAAACATACAAAATATCCCAATTAATTTTTGAAAAAGAGAAGATTCTACCTATCAAATAACTTACATCTTAAATTACTTTATATTAAAATGCTCAGAAAAAAAAATGGAACACTAGTAATGACTATAATAAGAAAATACAACAAACTAATTTTCTGGCATCTCATAGATTTAATAATTTGATTGACAGAAAACATAAGGTGAAATGGATGCTTTCTGTCTAGATTCTCTCTGAACATATTGCATATAAAGAATTATTTTTTTAAACTTTGTGTTAGACTAATTAATTTAATATTGCTAATAAAAGGGTGAATAAAGAGAGAGGGAAGGAAGAAAGAGAGAGAATCTTTTTGTGATAATGAGAACATTTAAGATGAATCTTTGTATAAGTGTTCAAATGTCAGCATATATTAACTATAATCACCATGCTATAGAGGAGAATCCTGGGAAGTATTTATTCTATGCAACTGAAACTTTCTATGCTTTGACCAAAATTTTATTGTCCCTCATACTATTCATCTTTTGTCAACATCATCCTGTCCTTAAATTCTTTGAATTAAACATTTTTTAGATTTCATGCATGAGTGAAATTACACTTTATTTGACTTTGTGCTTAGTATATTATACCTAGCAAAATTTTCACAGTGTTTGTCATTGTTGACATAAATGACAGAATTTATTCCTTTTGAAGACTGAAAAATGTGCATTTTATAAAAGTTTACCATTTCTTTATGCCTTCTAAGGACCCATTAGCCAACTTTATATTTTGGCTGTTGTGACAGTGGACACATAAAGCCAGGTATCCCTTTGACATACTAATTTCACTTCCTTGGGATGTACAGCAAGCAGGGATTATATAGAAATGCAATTTTTTAAGCTTTTGAGAAATTTTTTAAGTGTTTTGTAATGATGACCCTAATTTATTTCCTACTCACAGTATGTAAGTGTTCCATATTCTCCACATCTTTATCAGTTCTGGTATTTTCTTTTTGATAATAGTTATTCTAACATGTGCAAAATAATATTTTATTGTGCTTTTAATTTGTATGTGCCTGGTCATTATTTTATTTTTTTCATTTTGTATGAACATAAAGTGATGATTGAATACAAATCTCATCTACTGAGAGAAATTCTTAAACCATCCTGTTTTTGAAAGAAGTTTAAGATTTTCGCGAGTCATTAAGTTGGCCAAACTGCAATCCTCCTGCCTCAGCCTTCCAGAGTGCTGTGATTACCAGAAGTGATGGCATTTGCCCATTTAAAAAATGCTCTATTTTTTAAAACTTATTGATATACGTTTGTGATACATATTATTCACATACAGCTTTGGGGATTGATAAATACACATACTCACCACATCATCACTTACTCTTATAGCCTAGCCAACATCTTCTCTCTCTCTCCCTTTGTAGATTTCCTTCTTATCACTAAAGGTTATCTCTTTGTTTTGTTTAACTTGATTCTTTACTTTGCTCTTGAAGTTATTTATGTTGTGGGACTTTCAAATTATAAAAACCACTGGATATTTAACTTTTTGTGATTGAGTTACTTTAATTAGCATAATGAACTCAAGATTTATCTATCTTTGCAATAAATGACTTTTTTATTCTCTTTTATAGCTGAATATTACTCGATTGTGGACATTAATTTATTAGTTGATGACAATGTAGGTTACTTCCATGATTTTGCTACTGTGAGTTCTGCTGCCATGAACGTGTGTACATATTACTATAGTAGGGTGATTTTAGCTCTCCTGGGATGATATCCAGGAGTATAACTGAAGCAAACAATTTTATTTTTAGTTTTTTGAGGAATCTCCATGCTGATTTCCACAGTGTTTGTACTAGTTTACATTCCTACCAACAATGGGAAAAGTTCCCACTTTCTCTAGCATTGTTTTTTTTTATTTTATTTTGAGCCCTAGATGATACAGTGAGCTGAAATATAGGTGTTGTTGTCATTTACATTTCTCTAATAATTTTCTCAGTTTTAAATTGAGTAATTTAGATTATTGTTATTCATTTATTTTGTTTTTTGTGTAGTTTAATATTAGCCTTTTCTTAGGTGATTAGTTTATAAAATCTCTCCCACTCTGCAGGTTGTCTCTTTACCTTGTGGTTTACTTTGTTCTGCATTTATTTCATTTCCTGTTTTTTTTTTTCTTCTCAGTTTAATATGATCCCTTTTGTATATTTCTTTGATTGTTTGTGGCATATAAGCATTTATTTTAAAACCGATGTTTTGAAGATTTCTCTCTATATTTTCTTCAAGTAACTTAAAAAGGTTTATTGTGTATGTTTTAATCTTAAATTTGGAGTTGATTTGCATATCTAATGTGAAATAACAATAAGATTGTATTATTTCATATGTGAAAATACAGTTTTCCTTATATCGTTTCTGAAGAACTTGCCAATTTCCCTTTGTGTGCTCTCGGCACATTTGTCAATAATCAATCAATCATATATAGTGAATGTGTTTCTAAGCTTTCTATTCTTTTACACTGGTATATATATATATATATATATATATATATATATATATATATATATATGTATATTTATATATGTGCATATATATTTGCATATATATGTATTTGCATATATATGTATTTTCATTTTTGGCTGAAACATGTTTTTTTTTATTTACCATAGATTTGTTGTAATTATATTTTAAATTAGATATTGTGATATCTCCAGTTCTTTTCTCTTTTTCAAGAATGCTTTGAATATTTTAAGTCTTCTTATTTTCATATGATTTTTTTCACTGCTTTTATTTTTGTGAAAAATATCACTGACATTTTGATAGTGATTGCATTAAGTTTGTCAAGTGCTGATTTGGTAACACAAATGTATATTTGGTTCATATTAGGAACACAGATATCTTTCAATCTATAGGTGTCTTCTTTAAGTCTGTTCATTAGTACGTTACAGTTTTCAGAGTGTATATCTTTCATATATTCTAATTTATGAGACTAGCATTATATTTGTCTAAATCAAGAAACAGTACACAAAAAGAGAAGAAAATTAGAGCTCGATATAACTGATGGGCAAAAATTCTCTGCAAAATAAGAACAAACAATGAAATTTGAAAAAATTCTCAGTCATAAGTAATATTTATTCCTGGGATGCAAAGAATGCCCAAACACGGAAATCTACAAATATGCTGCAGAATATTAACAACACACATGTTGGATTAAAAAATAATACAATCATCTCAAGGATGACAAAAAAAATTCTTTAAAAAATACTCTAAAGATAAAACAAAAACAATTCTTAACAAACTAGATGTAGAAGAAATGCCCATTAACTGAAAAAAAGGGCCATGCAAGTTGTCTACAGATAATACTGTATTTATTTTCCAAATTGAAAAAAAAGACAAAGAAGCACATTGTAGCCTCTTCTTTTGAAGAAAGTAATAAAAATCCTACACAGAATAATCGCACAAGAGAATAAGTAGAAGAAATGTACGAAGAACAAGGAACAATTTGAATTATTTCTACCAAACAGAGAATGTAATCTTCAGTATAAAAATTCTAAAGACTATACCAAAAAAATCCAGAATTGATAACCTACAAAAGTTAAAAATCAAAATTCCATAGCACTGGGTTGGGAATATAATTGAACAGAAAAATATCTGTCTGGTAAATGTAAGATCATGAGTTCAATTTCTGGTACCAAAGGAAAAAAAAAATCAGTAGCATTTCTATACATTGACAGCTGTAATATTTGGAATACAAACTAAGAAGAATCCTATTTATGATAGCTTTTACATAATAGTAATGAATTTAACTGAGGAGAATTTTTTCCATGCTGGATACTTTTTCCACATGACCGTTGTTACTGGTACACAAAGTGTTTATAAAATAGGCAAATCATGAAAACAGTCATTCTGTGAACATGTGAGAAAAAATAATCAGAAAAGTAAGTATAGAAACATGGAATTATTGTTCTGCCATTAAAAATCAAAGGCTTCTATAATCAAAATAATTTTGAATTATTGAGTTAAGCATTTTTAAATTAGTTCAATTTCTCAGGTATTTTAATATGATGATAGTCGTCAAGAATTTCAAAGAGAATGATTTGTCCCTCTCATTCCATTTATTTTCTCATTTTTCTTGAACAGAGATGCTCTATTTGCTGTTCATAAAATATGCCAACCACTCTCCCCTCCAGAGCTTTCGGACTTGGTCTGTTCGGTATTCAATCTCCCTCCAATAAATTTTCCTTAGTTCTTCCTCAGATGGTTCAGATTTTTGTTACAATAGACACAGAGAGGACATTTTCTTGGCTGGCCTGTTTGAAAAGGTACTTCTCTTTCCCAATCTTTCACTTTTTCATAATTACTCATCTTCATACTGCTGTGATGGTCAGTTTTATCTGTCAACTTGTCTAACATTTGCGTGCCCACATGATTATCCAAGCACCAGCCTAGAGTTTGTGTCAGAGGCATCTGGAGGTGATTAACATAATCAGTTGATTTTGCACGAAGATTGCTTTAACTGTGGTTGAATCTCATCTAATTGTTGAAGACCAAATCAGCAAATAAAAGGAGTTCTCCCAGAGAGAAAGAAATTCTGCCTCATGATTGTAATGTGGAAATCATACCTGAACTTTTAATCAGCCTACTGCCCTACAGACTTCAGGCCCAAATCTGTCATACTAACTTTTGCCTGGATTTCCAGACAGGTGGATCACACCAAAAGTGTGTATCTTCTCAGCCACAGTAATCAGATAAATCAATTCCAAAAAAAAAAAAAAAAAATGAATCTGCATGATCCCACATATCCACTCAATTAGTTACTACCTTCTCATGTATATTTATTCATTTGTGCATTTGCTCTCCATATTCATTAGGCAGGAATTTCTAAGATTGAAATTTTTACACTCCCACGTTCTAGGATTGTGTCGAAGAACAGGAGTCCCTCAATTGGTGAATTAGGTTATTTTGTCAACAACTGAAATCAGGGTTAAGAAAGAAAAATTAAAAGCATGATAAACACACAGTTTGCTCCATGAAAACACTATGAATTTTCTCTAAGTATTTCTAAGAAATACTGCATAGGCATCCATAATCAAAGTGTAAAATTTATTAACAATATCATCCAAAATATCTTTTCTTTTAAAGATACAATCTGACTTCTTTCCTGTGCATATTTAATAAGTGTCACAAATTGTCACGTAAATGACATTTAATACTACCAAATACTTTATAATTCAAATAAGTGCATTGTATTATCATATGAAAAAGCTAAGGTTCCAAACACTGAAGTATAACATAATTTTGTTTTGCTGAGTGAAATATTCGCTTTAACAGAGAGTCAGATGGAAACACATATTTTGTTATCAAAGTGACTGTAGATCACCAGAAGGAACAAATATTTTTGCTTTTTTGTTATATTTTAAATGCAACTGCAAATTTTGTCTTGCATCCTCTGTTACAAAGGAACAAACACGTATGGATGAGTGTGATGTACATAGTAACAGGAGACCATTTGCAGCTCCTAATGCAGTTAAAATACGTATAAAAATTGAAAATTAGTAACTTTTAATTTGTTTAATTATTTCTTGCCTTTAGGAGGAAAAAAATAAATTCAAAACTTAAGTGACATATTTTCACAAGTCCATGCAAGCAGAGCAACTTATTGATACTATGGCTTAACAGAAAAAATATGTAGATGATAGATACATAGATAGATGAATAAAAATATTTACTAGCTGAAGTTGTAGTGTCACTAAGAGTATAATTCTTCTTGATGGCATGAAAATTATTTTATATCAGCTTTAAACCTGTTCTAAAATGATCACGTGTATAAGAAGGCTTTATATGACTTTATATCTTTATGAAAATGAGTTGTTATATATCATTTAAACATAAAATGCTAGCTTCTATTTATTTTTGTATGAAATTATATTCACTTCACTTTTGTTACAGAAAATGTAGCTTTATTATATTTAGCTCATTATGACTTCACTGATTTTATTACGATGAATTCACCAAGCGTAAAACCTAGTGATAAACACCTGTTTCTTTCCCCATACAATTATAGTGCTAACTAAAAAAAAAAAAAAATTCAGATTCAGATTATGGTAAAGACATTTTCATAACCAACTATCAACCTGCATTTTTCCTTCATATTTTTATAACATTATGTAGCAGAAAATAAATGTAAATTAAAAATGAATTATTTCATAATCTGTTTTTGATCTCAAAAAGTAAAATTTTCATGAAAAAAAAACCAATAAAACAAAGTCACTGAAGTTCTGTTTTGTTAGTAATTTTTAAAATTATGCATACCCATGAAAACTGGTCTCAATTATCCTGATAATTTTCTTCACATCAGTATTCAATTACTATTGTAGTTTGGGTGTGTTTTCAGATATCCTGCTGTTTTGGTATAAGAATTGGTAGCTTGTCTGAAAATATGAACTTGCTTACTTGCTTAAATTTTTACTAATAATTGTATTTGAAGCCAGGAATTTATCAAATGCTTACATTTTCATCAAAGTGTTTGGCAATATTTGGGAAATATTTTACAATCTCCGCTGTTCAAAGGAAAACATTGTCTTTGCCTTTAATGACCAAAGGGTTTACTTTTTCTTGGAAATGTTTTCAGCTGAAGAAAAGCGTTTTCATTTAGAAATATAAACATTTTGGCTGTTAGGGTGGTACCAAATGAAAGAGTCCCTGATTGCTTTAAATGAGCCATTTAGAAAATCCTTGCCAATGTAGACAGAGCCAGTGCATGTTCTACAATGTGTCAAAGTGCTCTACCTTCTTTGGTGCTTTGTAAATCACACGAGGGATTTGAGTAAATTAAGCTGACTTTTTCACTAGAAACCAGATGTTGAACTTCCACCAATAATTTTTACTTAGGAAAACAATGTATTATTAAAGTGACTGTGAGCCATGCAATCAGGGAGAAAATACCACATCTGGCTGTCAAATTATATGCCAAGTTTCAACCTGTTGCAATAGAAAGCCTTCAACATAACACTTGACCGACTACTAACTAAAATCTAGGATGATATAGAATGATTACCAAATTTGTAGATTCTAGGGTGTGTGGTACACTATAGAAAAAAGTCTAAAGCATCTCTATCAGGGTTAGGGAATAAGATGGAGCAAGATGCTTGTGTGGCAAGAAACTCCTGTCAATAAATCTGATTTGAATCAAAGTCTTAGTTGTAATCTGTTGATCCAGATTCTGAAGGAAATGAATGAACCATAAAGGATTTGCAAGAAAGAGAGAGAGAAAAGTGGGAGTTTAGAAATCGAGAATGGTAGAACAAAAAAAGATGGGGGAAAGGAAGGAGGGAGGAATGAAGAAAAGAAAGTAAAGAAAGAAAAAGAAATGGGGGTGAGGGAAAGAAAGATAGAAAGGTAAAAGGAAGGAAAGTTGAAAAAGGGAAGGAAGAAAGGAGGAACAGAAGGGGAAAAAGGGAAGTAAAGGGTAAGAGAAGAAAGTAGGAGGATGGAGCAATCATTTAAGACTTGAATTATATTTATCATTGTAATATATTTCCTAAACCACACAGCCTGTGTATATAAATCGTTACACCTTTTTTCAGCGCAAGATTTCTAATTATCAGAAGCCTGGCTGTTATGGTTTGTGTTTAAATGCCGCCCCCCACCAAAAGCTTAATGCACTCATGGAGGTGGCTGACTCTAGTGTTTGTAACTGGTTTGCTGTCTAGTGCTGGATTGGCAGTATGAGTGCTGCATCTGCTTGGGGTCAGGGAGCCAGCATGCCACACAAGGGAGGGAAGGAGGCACGTTTTTCTCTGTTGCCCCTTTCACCTTGTTCCCTCTTGTCACTTGCAGCTGCCATGCACAGTTGCTCCTCAGCCAAGCCAACCTGTCTTGGAGCCAGTTGAGTACAGACTGGAACCTCCAAAAACTGTAAGCTAAATAAACCCTCCTTTCCTTCATTTTGGGAATCAGGTACCATATTAGAGTACCTCTCACATTCCTCTTGATTTCATGCCTACCAGTCTCCTGTAGTGTTTGTGAAACAAAATGCTGGAGCATTCCTTCTGCTAGTCATTCTGAGACCTGTGATACTGTTTCCCTAGGGATGCTGCCTCATGCTATATAAGATATCTTCCATGTATCTCCAGATATTAATGGTTTGTATGAGGGAATAGGGTAATGACTTCTCTAATTTCATGTCATATTACATGGGACTCCAGGTATAATGATCATTAGCCTGGGTGATAAAATCTTTCTTCAGTAAGTAAATCAGATTTCCTGTCCTTCCTTGTCTCTCATAGCAGACTAAAACTTACTCCAGGAACTGGTCATACAACACACAGTTTTCCTTATTGTATTCTGTCTTCCACTGTTAACATCAAACCTGTTGATAGTATTATATGCCTGCTGGAATCCATCAGTGAAGCCAGCTATCTGGTATTTCTTGGTGTGACTCCAAAGGCACATTGGGTGAGCTTAGCATTTTAATTGGTAAACTCAGGAAAGTAGCTGTTCCTTCCTCAATGTGAATGAGCATTATCCAATTTATCGAGGGCCTGAAGAGAACACAAAAGGTAGAGGAAGGTATAGTGTGCCTCCTCCAACCTACCTTAAGTGTTCCATTTCATCTACTCCTGACCTCAGGCTGGGACTCACAGAATTAGTTTTCCTTATTCTCAGGCTTTTGCATTAAGAGTAAATGATTTTCTGAATTTCCTTGGTCTCAAGTTCACAGATGGCAGATTATGAGACTTATCATAATCTGTTGATAAATCCTCTGCTGTTTCTCTCCTCTCCTTCCCTTTCTCCCTTCTTCCCTCACTGGTATTTGGAATGGCCTAGGCCACTGCTCCTCCCTCCTTCTTTTCTTTCTGTTTTCCCTTCCTCTCTTAGTATCTCCCTGACTAACACAGCACTGTTGCAATTCCAAATCTCACATCAGGTAACTGAACACATATAAACCTGCATCTATTTATTAATGGGTTAATGGATTTCTAATTTCTCAACTGCATATTCTTTATAATACTAATTATGTGTGGCATGCTCCTCCTAATATTCCATATAATGGTTTCATAATTTCATTAATCTTGCAATATTTTGTTAACATGGAAGACATTTCCCATCAAGAATTGAACAAACACTATTTGAGAAATTTTTAAATTATTTAATAATTTTTTAATTCACTGATTGTTTTGGTGAATGTATTAATGATATCTTCTGTGAGTTAAAAATTCAAGAAAGACCTCAGTGATATGAGGACTTATTTTATGAAATTGCAGTCAAGATATTGCCTGGGCTTCGGCCAGCTAATAGCTTCCCTGGGACTAGGAGCTGGGCTTTCAGGATATTCATTTCCACAGCTGCTGGCAGGAGGTTGCTTGGTAGCCCAGTGTACCTATTTATAACATGCTACAGCACAGCTTTGGTAGACCAGTTGGCTTCTTCAAGATAGCTTATTAAGGTGGAAGGCACAGATCCTTTTATTCCCTTGTCCCAGAAGTCAGACATCATCATGTCTTTCACATCCTCTTTATGAAAAGTTAATTATTAAGTCTACTGCAGATGTAACAGGTTGTACCTCCTGAGAAGTGGAAGATTTTAGGGATAAGTTTTTAATTAACCACATTAAGGGAAAAAGTGTTTCACTAAAGTTGAGCCCAGGTTTGCATCATTAGGGGTTGCATTGTAAATATTATTCTTTGAGAGAAGGAAAACATCTTAATATAAAACAATATCATTTGGCTGATATGTCTAGAAGCCTTTAGTCTATTCCAAAGATTTACTTAGGCATAGCGGGGGAAAAGACAAACTATTCTCAATTTTATTGTAGTTGTTGTCCTGTGCCCAGAATTTAGCTTCATGTAAATGATAGGAAATCTCTTTATTTTGATGAACGTATCTATGATAACAGCTGGTATTTTGGAATGCTCTGGGCAGATCCCTGATATGAAGTATGGGAATAGCACACATGACGTTCTTATTGAGAGTTTGTAATGCTACAGACTAAACATATTGTTCTTGGCAGACAATGCATACCCCCAAAAGGGCTAGAGGAATGTTTGAAGATGGGTGAATAGATATAAATATAGTCATATTTTAATTTTAAAAATCAGCTTTACCATTATCTCTTAGGAACCACTTAATGTAACAACAAACATACACCGCACCAACTTCCCTCCATTGAGATTATCAGTCAAATGTGTGTATGGCAAATGGATAATAGACATCTGGACTAGCAGAAGTGAGCAGCGTCAGTGGCAGCATGGGCAGCACATTTTTACAATATTAGCAATTCAGATTCAAGTATCAGATCAGTGTGGTATTGGAATCATTCATTGCAATATGCTTGGAGGCCAAAACATCTCTCAGCAATTCTTTCAATGATTTTTAAGCAAAATAATACAGTGTTTGTCAATGTATATATCAAAACAGGGTGTCCAATGATGTTAAAGTGATTTAATATGCAGACATAACTTCAGAATCATTTACAGTATCAAAACTCATCTGAGTCATGGATTAAATGGAACATTCTAAAGCTACAGTCCCTCTGCTGCTACTGTGACTTTCATATGCTCATGGAAAATCCAGTAATGTCAGAATTTAGGAGAAATCTTGGCTTTCATCTGTTCTTATTCAACTTCGCACTCTTCAGCCTCAACCGGGGACTTATTTTTAGTTTTCCACTCAAATACTGCTGATAAAAGTGACTCATTATCACGTTCAACTAGTACATCTAACTCAATGCTAATCTTTCTTCTTCTGTCAAAGAAATGAGGCACTTTAACAATGGACTCACTAGGAATAACTGTTACAAAATTACTTTGCTTTATGTATTTTGAGTTAAATGTTGACAGTTCAAAGACTACCTGTATTTATGAAGACTCACATATTTAAGAGGACCTTTTTTGTTTTCCCAAAACAACTTCGCTGTCAGTTTTTGCCATTTAACAGAATTACTCTCAACTGCAGTGAATACAACACAAGGCTGAGTTGTCTGAAAGATCTTGTGGAATGAACCAACCCAGCCAATCATTACTGACCTGTGTCATGAATCTGTGGTTATTTTTCAGAATGTCTGAAGGGTGGATGATCTAGAATCATGTCTTCTGGATAGAAGTTGATAACTGGTCACCTGCACTAGTAGGGAAACTGGGCTACATTCTCTCTGTCTAGCAGCAGAGTCAGTGTTTTCTATTACAAGATGCAAATTTTCCCAAGAAACAAGTGAAAGAAAGCTCCTTAATCATGTTAACTAATGAATTGTTATTAATAGCACTTAGCTTGACTGTTCCAAGTCACAATGCTGGGAGGGGCAAGAGGTTCCAGTTACTTGTGGCTGCACAGAGAATTCGTCACAAATTTTACAGTGTATAAATATATTCTCACATCAAATTGTGTGAAGATACAGGAAACCAGTGGTGTTTATTGCCTGAGCATGGGTAGCAATGCTACCCATGAAATGACCACAGGATACAGAGTCAAAAAATAATTTAAACTTTCTATCATTTGTTCATTCACGGGCAGGGAGAGACAATCATTTAGACACTTGTCTTGGGAAATGAGGAACAGAGAACCTAGAATAAAGATAATGACTGATCATATCTTGGCCATGTAGACTGAATTTGGACTTTATGATTATTTTCACTCACAGTCAAAAGATCGGGAAAAAGACAAGTGTAGACATGGGTGGCAGGTAGGCATATCCTTTGGTCCTCGAGGCCTTTCGCCTCCTTACAAAAGGCAGAAATACAGAAGACCCAAAGTGTAAAAACTTCTATCTAAAGTCATGAGACGGAAGCCTGTTGGTCCAAGAGAAGGTTAGAAAATGCCTTGGAGGAATCATACTCTTCTTATTATTTACTTTTTTATCTTTATCCTTTTAATTAAAGGAAAAAAAATAGCAGGATATATTATAGTAACCCACTTTGACTTTCCATTACCTCGATTTAAAGCCCTGTATTACTCTCACCATCTGGTTTTTAACTGATGTTCCCCTATTCTGTTTTGCTGGATAGTATCAGGTTCGAAAATTTAGGCATCAGCTGTGAAGATAATGAGATTCATTATAACGCCCATTCTCATTGACTTTTATCTACTTTTGAAGACCTACAATGTCTCCAATGTTTTGGGTTTGTCGGTTTTATTCTTTACTGTTTTGTTCAATTGTATTATAACTAACGATATAGGCGATTCTATTAGAGATAGCGGGAGGCATTATGGTAACCATTGTTGATCACCTAGTATTATGTTTTTACATTATCTATTATGTCTACCCTTTTGACTTGACCGATTCTGTTCTGTTATGTCACATTTGGTTTTACTCTCTTCCAAAAAAGTAATAAGAACCGTGGGAGCAATGAAACTCAAAATGTGTAATAGTCATGGTACAAAAGAGAGGAAAAGAAAGTGCTCTAAACTATATAACTGCATGTATATTTAAGTGTATAAGATAGAAAATGATATCACAGAATTTTATTGGATCATTGAACAGAACTGTTTGCAGTATCATTGATGGAATGTCCACTTTACAAGCTTTTATTTTGTGACTTGAACAATTATTTCTAAGATAACAATATGTAATCCATTAACTAGTGATTTCCTACTGTTCATTTTTTTTTCTGTAAATCTGTATAACTTGTACCCTTTCTCTGCTTTTTTTTTCTTTTCTCCTTAAATAAAATTTTAAAAAGTGCCTTGGAGGAATCATACTCTTCTTGAGGAAGAGTGTTTTTATATAAAGGAGAAAAAGCTGAGGAACATAATACATTGCTTAACTCACAAGAATGGAACTTTTGCAAAAAGGAAGGGCACCTAGAGATAGAGTACAGGAGAGGAGAGGAAAGAAACAAAAGAACTGAGGTGTGCCATATACGTATAACACCTCCCCATGATGAATGTAATCATTATTCACTAAAAACATGTACTAATTTACACGGGCAATAAAAACATTATGATGTAATATACTTTAAATACATTATAAGGAAGTCAAAATCTATAGAAAAATTACATATGCCATATTTTTTTTTCTTAAAATTAGCAAATAGGGTTGTACATATACAATATTACCCAATAAAAGAAGATTTTATGCTGGTTAGTGCCTTACTTCCTTAATCTGCTCTTGGCACTACACTTTGACCTCCAAAACTATCATTCCCTAACTCTCTGTGTCTTTAGAATTCACACCTCACTATCAGAATTACAAATGTCAGTTTAATCTTCTTATATTACACACATGTCCAATATTTCAGATCACACTTGCCAGCATTAGTGTGAGGTATCTATTTTTGATTACATTTGTAAGATACAGATTCAATCCTTCTTTAATTATCTATTCAGTAGTAGTGTGATTGAAAAACTACATGCCAAGAAGAATGAGATTAATTGTGGTGCATGTTAAATGGTATAGAAAAATTCATTATTCTACAAATAAGGATAAGTACAATAACAAAGGTCAGAATTTTAACATATCTTCAGTAGGCATTCTAGGCATTCTGGTTGCATTAAAAAGTATAGTATTAATTTAACAGTTTTTTGTTTTAAAAAATTTTAAAATAACTTGAGTTTCTATATCTGTTTCTTCCTATAACATGAATGATTTATTCACTGTTCATGAGCTTTACATCCTTTTCTCCATTCTTAACCACTTACCATTCCAATAATTTAAATGCAAAACAACTAAAAATTGCAGACTTTTTCATGAATTTTTATAAAATAATGCAACAGCAAATATTAAAATGACATTTTTTTCAAGTTTATCTACAGCAACCGCATGAGAATACTGGCTAGAATAACTGCTGGGTGCTGGACATGGTGGTGTGGACCTGGTACACCAGCACTTTGGAATCAGGAAGATGGCAAGTTTGAGTCCAGCCTGGGCAACTAGGTTTTGCTAACTAGTATTTTTATTTGCCTGATAGTAAGCTAAACTTCCTTTTATACTTAAACAAGTTTAATGATAGTGTTACTTTATGGGGTCATTGTGAATGTAAAGCTCTTAACATAGCACTTCCCGCAGAACAGAGGTTTATTAATTATGCATGATAATTATTGCTACAGAGATGTGTGATATGAAAGATCACTTTTGGCCTCTGCTCTGTTCCAGAAAAGAAAATCTACATTGAGTTGTTGGTGTTCATGCGAGGTAAAGGCCTGATGACATTAAGATCAAAGTTCACAACAAAGGGCTTCTTTGTTCATCTAAACAACTTGATAAATTGAAATAGCTCTTCAATTTATCACTATTGATTATGACATTTATTGTTTGACAAATGCTTACATTAGAAGTATAGAACCACTGTATACAAAATGTGTTATTTTAGTGTACTTATACTTTACTGTTGCAAGAAGCAAAAGTTTTATAAACAACAACCCCATCATCTATATTAAATGCCTAGAAGCTTTTTGGTGCATTATTTTCTATAGCTTTCACATTAAAAATCCTTTGCATTTACATAATATACATTGTATACTAGGGGAACTCTGACTAGGAATAAAATTCATAATCAGAACAAATCTGTAAAATCTATTTTAATTTTTCAAAATATTTTAATTTGTGTCATATCAATTAGAATAAGAACAGATAGGAACTACTGCTCAACTATTCCTCTGTACTATCTGAAGATATTTCCTGACATATGGCTGATATACTAGTAATATTTCAATTATAATTATCTCATTTCCTTAGAAGAATGGTTGGGGCTCATATGACTTCTAACCTGTATTCCATTTCCACCATTATTCTGTCTAGTCTTTTTTATTTTTTGCCCTGAGCATATTTAGTCACTGCTTTCTTATCTTATCACAAACAGAAACTCATTGCTTACATTTTTCTGTGTCAAATGTTTTTTTGTGTCATTTAAGAGTCATTGGTATTGCAGGTGCTTCCTAAGGGAAGTTCACAGAATTTCACTGAAAGGCACATTAGCTAGCTCGTCTTTTGTTCAAAGCTAAAGATAAAACCAGCCCTGAGTCGAATACTGACTATCAAATAAAACTACCAAATCCTTTGCAAATTCATTTATATTTCCTCTTCATATAAAAATGTATGCCCTTTCCTATATGAAATAGTATTTCTGATGTATTTGTCCTTAATATCTCAAATCAAAAACCTCAAATGTTTCTTCTAATTTTGATTTTAAAACATTGTGAATTCACGTCCTGAATTCTTGCTAGCAGCCCGAACCTTTCTTTCACAATGGCAGGCTTGATTGTCTCTTCAAGGTGTACTTCCATCTCCCACAAAGACACACAATTACACCCCTTTATCTTTCAGGCATTTTGGAAAATATATATGAGAGAACCTTCACCTTACTGTCAAAAACTTCGCATAGAATAACTATGAGTATTATGAGGATAATTAATCGCATTCTTTACAACTGTTAAATCATATTATACATCAAATGTCAGTCTGGAGAGAACCTAACCTTACAGGGCATCATCCTTTCTCCCTTGCCTGTTGCACACTTTTTTTATGTATTCTCATTTTCTCATTTTCTGAAAATTCAGAGACCATGGTATATCCTTCCAGGTGTACATGTAAAACTTGACCCTTGTCAACAGAATCGAGTTTGATTTGCTTTCATTGACTTTCTTAATAATTCTGCATATTTAGTGGTCACATTGATATAATCATAGAGCTGCAGTGAATTGAGAACAATATTTCAGGATATAAAACACATTTCCATTCTTTTCAAACCCTTCTGAGGGCCAAGTTACACAACAATGGATCAGAACAGTATAGAGGAAATGAAAGACATTTGACCGCCCTGTCTTACAGCCTGTCCATCTAACCATCCTGCAAAGCAAACGCTGCAGGAAAACGGTACTCATGGCAGTTATTCTTCACAAATTGTTTTGTTCTTTTATCTTCATCATTTTACATTTCTCCAGCTAGCACAAACATTTAGAGGACTTTGCTTCTTTCACCTCAGACACTTAACATATCCTTTTCATTGCACAATTTAATTTCACTTATTTTTTCCTTCTCAAAAGTCCCAAAACTTCTTTAAAAAGGCATCCCTTCTTTGGTGTACACATGAGAAAGTGTCAAATGCAAGTCATATGTGGGTCTTCACCCAATGATATAGATAAAAATTGTGACAGTTACAGGAGCAAAATGTAGATTTAAATAAATATGAGGTATTAATATGTGTCTGGCAGGATGCTGGGATTCAAGTAGACCCATCAGGAAAGGCTAAAATGTTTAGCCCTTGCTGAAACTTTGGCCACTTTGCAGAATCATTTTGGCAAGGAATACTGTATCAGCTGTTATAGTCTTTTGTTTTGGTCTAACTGCTACCACTTGTCAATCCATCAGAAGGCTAAGAATGTCACAACTGATATCCCTCTCCACTTTGCTATTGTCATTCCAACCTTCTGGTCAGTTCTTGGGTGAAGAGAACATTAGCTCATTTACTGTGACAGTAGTGCATTGTATAAACTGTTACCCTCCAGGCCATGTAAGTGAATCTTTTCAGGTAATGTCCTAAAGAAGACTCAATTATTAACCCTGGTGGGGATGTTTTCTTCAGTTTCTCTAGCACCAGGTTAGGGAAGTGTCCCAAGTAGCTCACCTGCTTGTGCATCTCAAAGCCATCTGACTTCTTACAGTAGGGACTCATCATTACTCCTGCATTATTGATCAAAATTTGGGGTACTTTTCCTCTGCTAAGAGGTCCTTAGGCAGGTCCAGTTTGCCTCTGTGCTTCTTAGTTTCCATCCATGGCTGAGATCTCCCTGACTCCCAAGTCCACCTTTTGTATATCCTGACAAGCTGTCCGTACACGGGCTGCTCTTTGGCAGAGCTTTGGCTGTCTCCTTTATGGCGCCCATGTTAGTCCCAGGGACTATAGTGGCTTTTCCAGGAAGATGGCATCAGTGTACACCCCAAGATAGTAAATGTGCATGGGAAAATCAGCACTATTTGATTTGAGAAGCAGCCATGCATAGGAAGAAGAAGAGAAGGAGCAACTTCAAGAGCCTGACCATTTCTGCAGGTCAGCATCATAGTAGATGAAGAGGATCCCACACAGTGGATGGATTCGGCTTCCCTTCCTAGACACTTCTTGTCCACTCTTACAAGATCAGTTCTGCATTTACAAACAGTGCTTCTGGGTTAAATTGAAAGATTTCTTTGTGTTAATTTTTAGTCCAACATTTAAAAATAAAACATTTTAACACGTATCCCAGTGTTTACAGTTCCAGATTGTGTTGGTTCACTTTCTATCTCTATGACAAAGCACTCATGAACAAAAGAGTAAACACGTTGGTTCATGGCTTCAGAGGCTTCAGTCCATGGTGTTTACTCCATTGTGTCTGTATTAGTGTGAGCCAGAATCTTGTGGCAGGTAGTGTTTGGTAGCACACAGTTGCTTACCTCACTGGTAGCTAGAAAACAGAGAACATGTCAGAGTTCTGATGACAGAAGTCACACTTCAAAAATATGCTCCCAGTGGCCTGTTCCCTCAAGCTAGGCTTCCAAATAGAAATACCACAGCTTCCTAATAGGTGATTAAGACTTTAACTTTAACACAGGAACTTTTGGGGAACATTCAGACACAAACTATAAACCTACAAAAACAAACACGGTATTACTGGAATTTCTTACAGAACTAAATTAAGTGTCCATAAAAATAAAATGAAGCAAACAACAGAAATTAACAAAACCTGTCCCTCATTTGAGGCATATGAAAATTTAAAATCTACCCATAAAAAAGACACTATAATCTATTTTTTGCAAATATTAACAGATCATGTATTTCATTTCACTTTTTTCTATATGCAAATAATGAAACTCCCAACCTTGCAAAATATAAATATATTAGATGGAGTCTTTTCCTGTGGAAACAATATGGCCTTTTACACAATAGGCTAATATATCAGAAATATAAAAAAAAATATAATGTTGCCTACATTATTAAAATTGAAATAAAGTCAGCTTTGACCTCAAATCAACATGACTATTTTCAAAACCAAGGAACATCTCTGCTTATTCACAATTTCACATTATCAGAAATACAACAGAACTTTCATTTACTTGCTTTTCTTTTACTTCCATTGTTTTAAGCATAACGTGCTACTTTTTTTTAACCACTCTTATTCTCTACTAATTTATGTGTAATCATTCACTCAGTAACTTGCAAAGTTTGGTTCCTTGACAGGCCTTTATAGATTTTTCTTCATTTCTCAACGTCTTTGAATATAGTTTGTATTTTCTCTGTCCTGAGCCCTCTCAAGTTTCTTAAGTATGTCCTCTGACCCTGTGTGCTTTGCTGTATCATTTGAAATGAACGCTGCTTGAGAGATTGCTCCTGAACGTCTATGCAGCAAGCCATTCATATGGTAGACCTCCTCCAAGCAGCAGAACCGTCTTGTCTACCAAGCTGTGTGGCAGCAGTAATCTAACTTGAGCTTTCTAGAGTTCATTTCATTACTATGACCTTTCTCATGTCAGTTTCTATAAAAATGGAACAAAATGGTAGGCACTATCTAAGATAAGATCCAAGTGGTGCTCTATGTGTATGTTGCCCTAAGTCGATTGCAAGGTTAATACTGTTTTGATTGCTATTTCTCTTGAGCTTGTTACTTACTCCTTATTTCTTTGACTCCATTAGTGACAATTTTATAAAATTACTAATAATTTTTACTCACTTTTGTCTTGTTTTTGAAACAACTTATTGCTCTCTAGCCCAGAGTGACCTTGAACTCTTCTATAGCCCAGGCTAGGAATGACTCACTCTCATGTTCAACATCTCCAGTGCTGGGATTACAAGTAGGTGCCACCATGCACAGCGGAAGTATTAATATTACAGAAAAGCTGAGAGAAGAGGCTTGATGAACCTTGTATTTCATAACTAAGGGCTGTGTTCAGGGCTTTGTATGCTTTATTCTTAAATTGGTTCATTTTACTAAAAAGGAAAAAATTTCATTATTACAGCAAATCATACGCGATCATATTTCTTCAAATTCAACCATATTTTAGATGGGTTATGATTTTCCTGTGTCTGTTGTATATTTCAAAAGTATCAACTTGTAGCAAATCTATTCACATTTCACCCTTTACATCATACTAGGACCACTCCCATTCTGAATATATTAGTGCAGATTTTCCCTTGCACAACTCTAAGGGGTACTGTTGTCATACACAAGAATTTATGGGCCTGTGGCTTCAGGGCTAGATGTATCCAAAAAGCCTTTTCATGAATGATTTGCCTCAATCTAACTCTTTAGCTTCATCATTGACTTTGTCCTCTTCCTATGCAAATTTTTATTCCACAAATATTTCTCCCTAAACCTGCCACGCTTTCCATTTCTGTGACTTTGTAGACATGATAGGATGTCACCATCTGTGGGATGTCACCATCATCTTGTGTGTCATTCCCATTCACCCTTTGATTTTGAGACACTGCACTGGGAAGACTGCCCTGTGGAAGTTAATACTTCATCTCTCTGATCATCTCATACCTAAATCAAATTTGCATTGGTTTCAGTGTCTGTTCGGCTCCCTCTGGAGTTTAAGAGGCATTCAAGAATCATGGCATAGATGAGGAGCAAAGGAATTCTGGAAGGGCTGATATTGTAAGCTCAGAAAAGAGACTCCAGCAGCTGGTCCAGCCTCTGTCAATAACATGTTAATTTATCAAAGTACTTACCCATTTTCATTGCACTTTCATCAGTAATGAAACAGAATTTGAAGTCACGTCTACCACAAAAGATTAATGTGGTTAGTAAAAGAATAAATAATACAATGTTATTAAAACGGGGTAAATAGGCATGTTTGAAATGATATTAGTGTTTATATCACTGTTATAGTTATTATGTTATCTTTTTGACCAAGTTCCCAAAAGATAGTTCTCAAATTTTTGAGTGTATTACAATTAGTAGAGAAATACTTTTAAAACATAAAATTGTGGCTTAGTTCCTGGGTTATCATTCTTATAAATAAATAATTTTACATATTTAGTACATGTCCTTACTGAGATGATTTAATCAGAGATGTATGGTGGTCACAACATGTTCTCAGTGATTTTAAGATTCTTACTACATAAAAAATTATACTGTATTCCTCATGATGAATGATACTTACGTGCACTTACCTGTTGATCAGAGTAGGGTCACTTTTAGCTACTTAAATTAAAGCTAAAAAAGTATTTTTAAATAGGCCTCAGCAGTCAGAAATTTATGTTACTTTGAGCATTCATTCTTTTTCTTTAGTATATGTATTTTAAAGTCTATATTGGGCTTCTAGCTTTAATTATGATAATAATAATGCTACTATACAGTATACTGACTTTAGACATTTTACAAATTATAGCCAGTATTTTACTAGCTATTGTTATAGTTCTACACAACTTTTATAAATAGATACAGTCCTGCAATTAAACCAAAGCAACAACAAAAAAACAAAAAAGATTATTTTTTAAGCCATTGATGAAAAAACCAGTGAGGAGAGATGAGTATCTTGTGGGTTTCTTTCACTATAATTAGAATGATAAATTATTTTTTTAATATTAGCACTTTTATAAAAGTTCTGAAAAATTCTATTTTTGGTATTCATTTTATTCAAGGGAGGTGTTTGCCTTAAAGCTGGAGTGCGCAGTGTGATCAAATTACTATCAGGAGGAGTGAATTTGTGAAAACTATAAATTTGAACCATTTTCATGAAATTAAATGTTAATTTTAGTGGTGGTGTAGTCAGGGGTCACGTGGAGAAAAATTAGAATCAGGACATGGAGTTTATATTATTATTTTTATAATGATCACCTGGAGTTAACACAAGAACATGCAGGAAATCTATCCGCAACACAAAGACTTAGATTATTTAGTCAAGATCCTTAACCCACAGCAATGTCCCACATGAGTCCAGATAATAACCCAGAGCTCAGAGCCAGGAAGTCCAGAGCACACAAGAAGGACTCATACCAGTCTCTTTACGGATCCGTGCTGGGAAGGCTGAAAGGTCAGCGGTGGAAACCAGAAAGTCCATGCCAGCGGGGTGAAGGAGCTATTTGAAGTATTTCAGCATTGTTATGATGTTTAACGATATTCCAAACAGCATGACCTAAAACCCCACTTTGCCTCTCTGTTCTAATGACTAGTAAATTCTGCTCTGTATTGGCATCTCCTGCTGTATTATTTCTACAAACAACCTAAGGCAGCTAGTTTTGTTTTGTTTTATTCTGATGGTTTTAGGCTTGAAAACAACTGAAGTCATTTTCTATCATTTGTTTGGCTCTTTGAACTGCCTCGGCCTTTGTCAAACAATTTTAAAATATAGTTATGGTGGCTTGCTCAAAGTACATTTTAACGTTTCTCATAAATGGCTTTTTAGATTGTTCCTCCTGACTAAGATGGAGAAGCAGAACTAAAGGGATCATTTTTTAACTTCCACAAAGTGAACGTTTGAGGTTTTAGTAGGCCAAAGTGTTTTAAAAAGTTATTCGCTGTTTTCTTTTCTTTCAATTTCATGAACAACTTACATAGGGCTCCTACAGTAATCCCAATTATACTTACCGTTTCATTCCACAACTAATTGAAGATACAAAACTCGCACCCACAAGCAGCCACAGTGACCACAGAATGAAGATGAAGTGGCCATGATTCATTATGTCTGAAATGCTTGCAATTAAGCTTAATGGATGGGAAATGGGCCTCTTTTTATGAGTGGTTGCCTCTTTTTTCCCGTTGATTCAACCACACTGTTAAACACAAATAAGAATATATTTTCCTTCAAATTCCCAATGTAATCCAAGTGTCTGTGAACTCAAGTTAACACATGACTCTCTGTTTTTGGCAATATTTCAAGAACCAAAAGATAACTGGTGTTGTTTTAGATTTCTTTAAAAAAATTCTTAGTGTATATTTACAATTCATAGTAGTTATGATTAGTTTACATTTTTAAATGCAAAAGGATATGTTGCCTCTGGATGAGTTGAACAGAAAGCAAAATTATAGCACCATCGAATCAAAGCTATAATTGTATAAATACACTTTGGCCAAGAAAATGGTAAAACATCTTTAAACACACCATAAAACATGATTTTGAGTTTATAAATTCAGTTACTGTGGTCAAGTATTTCTCTACCCTTGCTGTACACCATGTATTAAATCATAGGCAATTTTTGAACACCAGTAAATTAGAATATGCATGAGTGGCAAGAAATTAGCAATTAACTGAGCGCTCATGAATTGTTTCAGAAACATTTAGGCTCTCAGAATTCCTGTTGGGCTAGAAAATGGGAATGGTATTCCTATATTACACGCCTTCGTTTCTTATTTTGGTTTTGGTTGAGCACATTGATTTCCGTGGACTGTGCTAGACCAGTCTCCCTCAGCTCACTTAGTTGTGTTAAGTAAGGAAACATGTTTTCATTCATAACCTGGTTATTTCATAAAGAAAACTTCTCAGTGTATGGGCTGAAAAAGAATGACTTTGTTGGATTTTTAATGTTGCCAAACTTAAATTTCTTTAAGGTTATTAGAAGAAGCATCGGCCGGTACGTTATAATAAGTGGAATTTGATATGTTCCTAAAGAGTACACTAATAACTAATTATGAAATTACTCAGTTCTTGAAAAGTCAAAAATTCCCATATTGTGAAACATTTTCATGTGGTGAACAGGTAAAAGTAGTTTCTACAATTGAAATTTGTTAGTTTTTAAACATTTATTAAGTAACTAGTATGATATTTGAAACATTTTACTTGTAAAATTCAAGGAGTTATTCTTGATAGTAACATTGCAGTAAAAATATCTTAACAATATTCCAGATAGTAGCACAAAGCCAGACTTTCATATGAAACCTATATAATAATCCTTCCAGCCAGCAGAAAAGTCAAATTAAACCTTTCAATATTCCTATATTAAATTCTTTGTCACTCTACCTGACCATATTTTGTTATTCTACTCTAAATTTATTTTTTATTCAATTTATTTTATTTTCAGTATTAGGAATTGAACTCAGGACCTTGCACTTGCGAGGCAGGTGCTTATGCTGCTGAACTATATCTCCCTCTCTAAATGTACTTATTGCAGAAATATGTACCTAATGCATATTTTTGCTAGCACTTTAAATAAGGTAAGAGATTTAGAATTAAGATTGTCATTGCAATTTAATATAAACAAAGGAAATATTTAACTTGCTATGCTTGAAGATGACAAATGTCAAAAAGAAAATCGAAACTCAGGGTGAGCATAGAGTTCTGGAGAAGGGTAGTTGGGTATAATTTATCCCTAGTAGTCTAATGATCCTTTTTGCCCAAAGGGACTAACAGATTGGTTAGCTCAAAGAAGACTAAAGAAATTTCTCCTGCGGTGATATGCCCAAATTGAACAGATCCATTTCACCTTTACAAGCACACAGACATGGATATTTATCCGACACAGCTGTTAATTACACATGACTTTTCTCAGGATTAATTAAATGTGACCCTGACCTTTGTCTTTCCTTTGCTTCATATTACAATTCAGCAGTAAGCCAAGCCATTCTAAAAAAGGAGTTCTTAAGCTCCCAGTGATACCATCAGTAGTATTCAATTACACTTTTCAATTTTTTCCCCTAAATTTTGCTTCTTTTCGTGAGACACTTAGGACTTACATAAACTCACTACCTGGAAAATTAATCACTTTCTTATCATTTACACATATTACATATTTTCCAGTTTGGTGAAAAACACATGAGTTTAAAAGGTATATCTTATCTATGAAAGAAATCGTGGAGTTTTAACAGAAATCAGATATCATCTTGCACAATTTTGTTTAAGCCTAGCTTCGTTTTTTTTTTTTTTTTTTTTTTTTTTCCTGGCTTCAAATATGAGTTACTTGAAGAACTTTAAAATATTAATGGGTGGACTCTACATCAACAGTTCCATCCATTCCATGTTATCTGAGGGGGAACTTGAGTTTTTGGTATTTTCTTTCAAATTCTTCTAAGGTACTTCTATTGTATAGTCAAGGAATGTGAAAAAAATTGAGCTGAGACTTGTTGTTCAACTAGACTAACACCATCAGGCCAAACTATGGGTTTTTTTTTTTTGTTTTTTTGTTTTGTTTTGTTTTGTTTTGCTTTTTTTTGTTTTGTTTTGTTTTGTTTTGTTTTGTTTTGTTTGTTTTGTTTTGTTTTGTTTTGTTTTTGGTTTTTTCTTACTTTATTTTATTTATTTATTTATTTATTTTTTTTTTATTTTTTTTTAGAAATGGAGAATCTGAGCCCACATCTCATATATATTGGGTCAAATTTGCATTTTTAACAAGATCCAAAGTGTTGTGTTTTCATATTATAGTCTGAGGCACACAGCCTGAGTTACATATGTACTTTTATTTTATTGAAAACTTGTTAGGGATGAGGATATCCTATCATCTGCTTACAGTTGGTGTAAGAAGGAGGAAAGGCAGGGTTAGAGGCCAGATGTGAGAATTATCAATCTGGAGCTATTTCAGCAGAGAAGACTTTCTAAATGCATAGAGGTTTGATGCAAACTGGGCAACAATATCTGTGAGTTGTTATGATTTGTTTTGGGATATCCCCCCAAAGCCTCATGTGTTCAGAGATGGAGCATTTGGACAATGATTGGATCATAGGGCACTGTATTCATGAGTGGATTAACCCACTGAATTTATGGCTAATCATAGTGGTTCTGAAGGTGGGGCCTGGTTGAAGTGTTGGACTTCTTGGGTGTGAACTTAGAGAGTGCACCTCCCTCCCTGGCTTCTCCTGTGGCTAGCTCTACTTCCTGGCTGCCATGATGGAAGTAATTATCTCCCTCTAGACCTTCCACCATGCCATTTCTGCCTAGGAAATACTGCAATTCTGCTGACCAGTGTTGCAATCAGAGGTCAACATAAACCTGCCCCCATTTAAATCATGAGTGTCAAACCTTGTGTCTCAGCAGTTGACTAAGACATAGACTAAAGTACGAGAAATCAACATTGCTGTTAAATAACTGTTACAAAACACTTTAAAAGAAAAAATAATCCTTAAAATAATAAAAAATCAGGAATAGCCATTACTTATCATTTAGTCCCATGTGAATGTCTATTCAGAAATTTGATTGTTATAAAGACTTGCATAAACATTTAAAATTATGCACGCCAACCAACTATGTTGCTCAAGTAGACAACTACATTTTCTTCTTGTTAATAATTTTATCAGGAATTGAGCAAAAGTAAACTTCCTTAGACATTATTAAAAACTCCAAGTAGTGTAACAGAGTTAAATTTAATGCTTTGCATACTTTGAGGAAGCAATTTGATGGATACTAAATTATTTGTGTGTAGGCAGAGCATATATTCTAGAAACTCTTTTAAACCAAAGAACATGCCTTTAAGAATTCTATCCTGCTCTATACACATCAGCTCTGCTTATTTTGAAGCAAGGACCCCTGAGGTGATAGCCAGTGTTCTTGGTAATAATTACTGGCCTTGACTATTTTACATTAGCATTTATTTCAGTGCCTGAATTTTCAAGGAGGACTGACAGATACCTTCTATGCACTGTCAGGGCCAGAAAACATGAAACAATAGTGTACTCCTCTCAGAATTAAAAATAAGCATGCATATTGAGGTTAGGCCAGTCTATTGGAAATGATGTAGCCATGTCACTAATAATTATTCAAAAGAGTAATAAAATGTCCTGCTGTAGAGGCACAGGGCTTGTGGTATATATTCTAATGTTTTCTTTTTTAAATATTACAGTATTAAGTTAATGATTTGAACCCTTGTTGAGTGTTAATATTTTTTGTTAACATTCATGGGAAGTAAATTTTTTTTTTTTTTAAGACAGTGTCAAGTGTATCTTAGTTGAACTTTAAACCATCTTTACTGATGTGAACTAAACTCTTCATAGCAGGCACACCTACACCAAATTAATTCCACACCAAACATCTCCCAGAAAATACTCTTTCATTCATCCCCTTGACTATAGACTTTTATAATATTTATTATAATTTACTCTCAAGTCTACCATTGTTCAGATTTTTTTGAAAATCATTCTCAAATTTAGGAGTTTTTTGTTTGTTTGTTTGTTTGTTTGTTTGAGACTTTCTAAATTGTTTCTCTATACTCGGTGGCAAGTCTATACTGTATCCAGTAACTCAGAACAAGCTCAAGTGTCCTGAAAGAAAACAGGGGTTTCTCAAATGAACTAACATTTGAATCCACGGTCTTAGAACTTCCCAGCTCTTTTCATTTTACTATTGTTTTAAAATTGAGAATGCAGTCTTGCAAAGTTACTAAATTTCCCAGGTTTGGCTCAAATTTATAGTCCTCCTGTCTCAGCCTCTTAAATTTCTGAGATTGTAGGTGTGTCCCAACACATTAAGCCTTGATTATTTTTACTAATCCATTTAACATTCCAAAGTGGTGATTGAGAGTAAAGTTGTATTTAATATGTATTTGACTAAAAATGTTTTGAAATGCAAGCTGTCATATAAGAACAACTTGAAAACTATTTCACTTCTTTTGCTCAAAATGCTTTTTGCTAACAAGCAAAAATGAGAATAGATGGGAGAGAACGGAAGAAAGAAATACAGAGCAGACAATCATTGTGAGGAATTGGAAAGGAGAAAAGGGAAGAAGCTGAGCAGGCAATATTTTGAAATAAGAAAGTTCAAGAGCTAGAGGTCCACATTAAGAGCACATAAATGGCCTTGTATTACTAGAAGGACAGAAAAAAGAATATCTTAAACATTTCATTCATACAAAGTGATCCACGCATACTTCATTAAAAGAACACCACAGCTGTTGAGGAAATTCACATTTCAGGGTGAGCTATGCCATCTGGCCTCCACTACCTGCTCCTAGGAAGGTGTATAGAAACAGCCATTAGGCAGGCTCCCTGCAGTGCCCCACTACCTGGGGACAGATGGTGCCTTTATCCCTAGAAGGAAATTCCCTTCCTCCTCCTCTCTTCTGCAGGAACTAGAACATTTCCTGAATGTTGTTCCTCAGTCAAAGGAAGATGAATGTTCACCAACAACCTTCTCCCAGGACAACATGAGCACATGCATAGGCTTCTTCCTGCCTAAGAGGATGATGTTCTCTTCTACCCACTGTTTTTGGCAACACGTTCCCTTGACAAAACAGTCTGGAAACATGTCCAGCCTCTGATGATGATGACCTCCCTATGTGTGGGCTGCAAAATGCAACAAGATGTTATCTCTAAATTAAAGAGGAAAATATTTTAGATAATTGAAAAGGAAAACAAACAAATATAAAATATGATTAACCAGCAATGATTTGAAATACAAGGAATTCACTATTTTCTTTATCACCCAGAGCAAAGAATTTTCTCAGATTCATTACTAATATTTAAAAAGCCAACTGCTATGCATCTGATGATTTAAGAAGTTTCTTCTGTCTTTCATGCTAATAAATACTACCTATTTATACTCTTGTACATTTCTGCAAGAAGTCAATGTAAAAAATGTCATAAAATGTAAACAAATTCAAATGCTGAAGCAATCACTTCTGCTTGCAGAATCTAAGGATATTTATCTTTTGGTTTTGTTTAAAAAAGCTGATATTTTTACACATCTCTCAGGGCATAGGCCCTATTGCAAATGTAAGGATAGATAAGACACTCTCTTGTTTCAGTATAAGTGTGGGATATGACACAGATTGGAAGGTGTTAGAGTTTCCACATGAAGTGCTCCTGGGAAAGGTTGTGTCAAAATAAGTTAAAGAAAACAGTGACCTAACTTGCCACCTTACATCACCATGCTTGATTACTGTGCCTGGGACTCTAGGAACCATCTTTAATGCTAATATATAGACCAAAAATCAGAAAAATGGAAAAACAGAACAGGAAGCTCTTTAATATTTGGCAACCTTGTTTAAACTCTGGTTATTCAAAACTGGACATTTTTATTACCACCTCTTGATATCCAAAACCCTGAAATAAAGTGTTTGTGCCCCAACCCTTACCTTGTCCAAGCTACATGAGATGAACACGCCTTCTTTACTACATTGGTTGAGGATTGCAATTTTAGGTAATTCTTATATAAATGAAATGCTAAACATTTCCCACTGCTTAAACTGTATACATTTTTCTCACAGTAGGTGATCATACTAAGCAGTAAGTCTTCCGAGTTTGTTTAATGTGTTTGACTCAGCTAACTTTTTCTTTGTTATTCATTTCTTTTATGACTGGAAGATTAGTATAACGAAATGAGAACTATATTCTACTCCCCTTGAATTGCATTTAAGAAGGCACATATATCAGATTTTTAAAAAGTGTGTTTAGAAAAGCACAATGCTATCATCAGTCTTACTTAGTTGATTTTAGTTGGTCAGGGGAGAAGAAAATCTGTCATGACCAGCTTTTTTCCTTCACTTATCCAATGATATAGTTCTTCTCACCAAATCACTCATGGGGTAATGCTGAGTAGAGAAATTACAGAGTGAAAAAAAAAAAGACAAATGTAGATTGCTAAGAAATGTGATAGAAAGTAAAAGATACACATGGGAGAGATCAGAAAACACACTAATATTTTTGGGTAGATATGATTTGAAAGCCATTGCATACCTTTTATAATTTTCAAGTAAAACATAACTTACACACCTGTGTTTATTTATGCAGCAAAACCCAAGGATATGCATATAGTGTAAGGAAGTATCTCATCCTTTAAGTATGAGGTAATTCCTTACACTATATGCGTATCACATGGAAATGAAAATCAGCTTGTAAGCAGAAGAAAGGTATGGCAGAGAAAACTCAAATTGAAGTGTTTCTCATTGCAAGATCTTGACCAATTCAACTACTTTAACCTTCAGTGTCTCATGAAGTTTCCTTTATGGGAAGAATTACACTTTGGGTAAAGTGTTATGGGAAGACTAATGAGATCACTCCCATGAAAAGCATATTGAGATGCATTATACATGTGTTCCGAAAATCCTCCAATCTCCCATCCCAGAAGCCCTGGTGAAAAGCTTCCTAAACTCACCATTTCCTGTGAACTGGTGAAGTTTTCCAGCTGAGGTGCAAAAAGCCTCACTTCAATTGGCTCAGAGTATTTGCTGAAAGAAAATTAAAATAAAAATATCCTAAGCTTGTTTAACTTTCCAAAATTATTTTTTCCATGACATTACTACTAAATTGCCATAAGTCTTCTAAACTAAATATCCTTCTTACTTTCAGAGCAGGATTCAGGAATAAGGACTCAAACATCAAATTTAACACAATCTGTTTATTGACTGAGAAAGAATTTCAGCCACATCAGGTGATTCTCAGTCTAGAAAAGATTAAATAGGTTTCTTTTTTACCTAGAAAGTGTGAACAGTAACTCTGAAGGTCCGTTGCTGTCATTTAACTGGGATAACTAGAGAAAATGAATTGCTTTTTTTCTGTATCTGCTCTTCCCCACTCCCTGATTACCAAGTAGTACACCATCTTGGACAATGGAACAGTAAGACACCAGTATCACATTTTAAGTAATAAAGGCTTTGGAAAACACTGGAGGTTGACAGACAGCTACAGCCTTGTCCTTGTTCTCCTTATTCTGTGACCAAGATTGCCCAAAATTAAATATAACATTGCCTGTGACCATGTCACAATACAAAGGGAAATAATCCCAGAAGCTTGTATAAGGCAAATTAAATATTCAGTCATGAAATGTCACTTACAACTTACTAACTATGAGTACTACAACAAAAGTGTAATATGGCAGAGAAGATGAAGGGCCAGGAGGTCCAAAGTATTCATGAGTAACTCCTTATTTTGCAACAGAAACAAATATTCCAATAATTTTCCCATCAGTAATTCAATCAGTCCTGTACCTATAGCAGGAGACATAGTCTTCATGAGGTAAGATAGTTATAGAACCACAGCAACTCTAGCCCCAATCTAAGCATATTGTCTTATCATATGCAGTAGGTCACCTGGATAGTGTATCCCCACAATCTACAGTGGTTGGACCAACAACATATCATAATTATACTTCACTTAATATATAAAAATTTTAGCAACTTTTATGCATATTAACAACATTTTTATTGTAAATTTTAGTAAGAATATTTGAAAGACTCATGTAGCTCCTATCAAGGAGATTTCAATTTACTGAACATCAAATGCACATTCATTTCCTTTGGTTACTAAGTATCACGTTAAGCTTCAATGCATTTTGACAATAAACTTGTGTTATGTATGACATCTAGGGAGTTCAATTCAGTTCACTCCAGGTGAGTTCTTCATCTGTCCTGAGGTGCTGTGCTGCACATGTCTGTCCTCTTTTTCCAGGAAATAACAGGCTGCCAAAAGTCTACTTTGACTGTAACAGAAGCACAAGAACTCAGAAACACGCAAGGTCGCTTGAAATCTAGGCTTAATACTGCCATGCTACTTTCGAGCCCCTTCATTGGATCAGAGCAGTTTACCTTGTAAATCAAGAGTGAAAAGTATGGAAATTCGCCATCATCAGGATGGAGGGTTATTACAAATTTACATAGCAAAAGCATGAATAAAAAAGTAAAGGAGCAGGATGATTATGGTCATTAGTGCAAGCTAACTGAGTGTTATGAACATTAACTCATGTGCCTATACATCCCATTCCTTCTCATACAAAACAGTTTAGAGCTCCAAAATTCCCATTGCCTACAATGAGTTCTGATATACGCAAAGTCCATCATCTGACTCCCACCAAAATCCTTGATAATTACTACACTTAGGAAAAATCAGCGTTTTCTAATGGCTCTAAAAGGGTGTTGAGTAGAACAAAGAAAAGGAATTAAACCATACTTTCATAAACTTAAGACACAAGGCCTCAAGAAAAAGGACTTAATTCTGTACCTGCTTTGAATCAAAATCACAAAAGGCCGATACTCAGAACATGAAACAAAAAGTGATGTACACTTTTGTTGCTTTCATGTACATAATTATCCAGGTAACACAGATGTGTTTTTGTGTACATCTGAAGTTCTTATTTTGCAGAGATCAAGTTAATAAGATAAAAGAAATCTGTTTGCAGTGAAAAGCGTGAGGTAGACTGTTGTAGTGATTAAGTGAATTGCAGAAAGAATAAAAACCAAAGATTCTAAAGAGAATTTTAGCTTTTCCCAATGTATGGTCAAATTGTCACCATAAAATACTGTTGGTGGGGAGTAGGCTTATGAGGGACAAAGTACTCTCCTGAGCAAAGTCTCAGAATAAGCTAGAAAAACATATGCTATTATCTCAACAACTGTAAGATGCATTACCATTTTCTCTGAGTTGTATTAAGCAATTTTAAAGTTTATTGGCAGCAGATAAAAGCTGCGATCAGGCCTGAATCCATGATGCTCTCTTCCATGCAAAGATCTAACAGTGATTTTGTACAGGAAGCATATGCCCTCTTAATTACACCAAGCATTAAGTTACTTACAGAAAAATCGGGAACCATATGGTCCATTAGAATCAGAAGTCAGAAGGCAATGGAAACTAGAATTTCTATGCTTTTTAACTAAACAGAGATAGCGAGTAGGGAAGAATTCTATTTGCAAGCTGGGAATCAGTGCAGAATTTCATCTTTTCACTTGGCTCACTCAAACGCTTGACTGTAAATCAGGCTGTGGAAGAGAAGCACCCAGTTTTATTACTTTCTACTCAATTTGTCACATTTCTGGATCAGCACATAATAGATTGATTGCTTATTTATTCCCAGAAATCCTGTTTTTCTGAGTCTCAGACCTTTGCTTAAAGCTGAACTGAACTCTCCAAACTGGGTTAAATTTATCCCAGCCTGATCATTTTAGTCGTATAAGGAAAGCTGATATTTCATTCAAAAATCCAATGAATATAAGTCACACACACACACACACACACACACACACACACACACACACATATATGTGCATATATATATATATATATATATATATATATATTCCTAATGATAAAGTATAAGTAAATGACCAGAAAGTATGTTTTGCTTTTGCTTTAGGGGTTAAAATTGAAGCAAGTATCTTTGTTTTGAACTTAGCATCTATACCAAGATTCATTTTAAGACACTTTTAACAATGATTTTTATAAATTATAAATTTATAAATTATAATTTATAATTTATTTATTTATTATTTATAAACTATTTTAGTAATGCCAATGTATAAAATCTATTTTTAACATAATGTTCAAGTGTGTAATGCTGGAACAAACTCTGTTCTATACATTTTTATACATGTTTGGTTGTAATCCTAGTAAAGATGTAGCCAGATGAAAGACCATGAGTCTTGCTTTTGACCCTTAATGTGCTGGTCGGAAGGTACAAAGGATCAATATAGTGGCCTTCTATTATGCTTTTGAAGGACTGCCAGGATAAAGGACAATAGAAGATTGCAAAGTTGTCACATTCTCCATTGTATGAAGTAATTCATTTCTTTCAAAGCGATATTAGGAGTATTTTCTGATGGTTTTATCTTAAATAATGGTTTTCACAGAAAAATCAAATTGGTTCTAGTACTTAAACATCAAAATGACATTTTCAAACAAAGGACAGGATTTAAATGGATAACAATATTCTTTTTCAGGAAATAAAGGTGGAAATATTTAAAAAAATTATCAGTTGGAATATTTGTGTGATAAAGTCTTTTTAACATAAAATTAGGTCATGGGTCATCTCATGTAATGATAGCCATAATTTTAACACTTAGAAAATTATGATGATAAAGATCTGTTGTGAATGAATAGCTCTTTAAAACTATTCATAATTTTGTTAACTAACATATGGAGAAAGTGCACATCTATGCATCTATAAAGCTAGTGTGTACACAGCAGGTGTGGCTGAGTGTGCGTACACCACATATACCCAAGCAGTACTTCGGTGTGTGGCATCCTCTGGAAAAGGCTTAGAGTACTCCCGATGTTTGTCACCCCACAGCCCTCCAAATGCTCAGTCACCAGGGGTCAAGGGGTAAGAAAGTCAAGCAAGACATTATTTTGTTCAAGCGTGGGAGTTTATTAGTCATATTTTGTTGTCCTGAGCCAAATGTAACACTAGCATTAAGTGATTACACTTCACGGAATCTGGCATGAGAAAAGGCTTTCTGAAATTACTTCTTGAATTCACTGTGGCTTACCACTGTGCAAAATTTTTGTGTTCTTTTACAGCATGGTCTTCATTCATATCTGCCAAAAGCCTAGCACAGCACTCTGTGAATATTGCAGCTTCTCAATAAATGTATTAAAGCAATCACACACACCACATCAGTGTGCGGGTATTGACTGAGTAGCAACTGAAAAGCCTGTAAACAGAACACTGAGGAAGATCAAATAAATAAAGGTCCCCTGGAAATTCCTTCTTGATCACTGGATACCACCTGAGTCTTAAGCATAAGTTAAAGTTAGTTGAACACTGTAGGGACTCAGTAAATAAATTTAAAATGATAAAAAGGTGATTTTACTAAATGGACTACTTATTCTAAACCTTGATCTTTTTGAGAAAAACACATTTAGTGAATATCATTGATATAATTAAAATATAAAGATCAAACATGCGTTCAAGTTTATTATACCATAGGTTATTAGGATATAAATACCCTTGGTTGCATGGTGTGCTATAGAAATTGGGAAGAAAGTTCACATTTGCATATCAATGTGCAAAAGAGTAGTTCTAAGAAAAAAAAAAAAAAAAAAAAAAAAAACCTTTAGCTACGACAAGAGAAAATGAAAAATTCCATGTAGAAATATTGCTTACTGGAAGATAAGAACTGGATGAATAAAAGTGGGATGCAGTTTCCTTTCAGATATGTTCACTGCAAGCAAAAAGTAAAACCCTAAATGTTTTGTCTACAGCTATTTCATCTTTGGCCAACTTGAAACAGATCATAAACTGTTAAAACCAAAAGAGAAGAAAAATTCTTTGCCTTTGATGTCATTCACAAACTTCAGATTCAGAGTTAATAGACTGCCGGACTTAAGGATATTTACTATTTTTGCTTTTCTGCATTTGTAGAGCGTCTTGACATTAAGAAGATGGTAACACAAGCAGCTAAACCTCTATTGTCTTGTTGCTTTCTGTGCACTCACTAATATGAATTTGCATTTAGAGCCAGTGATTCAAATTCTATTTTTTTCCATATTTTGTCAAAAACAAACAAACAGACAAACAAACAAAAACAAAAAACATAGTTTCCCAAAATGACCCATTCCATCTTTTCCCATTCATCTTTTTTCTCTACTCAATGTCTAAATATTATAGTTAGGCACACTAATAATAGCCCCAAGGCCCCTTTTTCCCCTTTACACTGCACTTCTCACTTTACAGATGTATGCATCCAATCTATGCAGACAAGTCCAAATGAGTTTTTCAAACCCTATCCTCTGTTTTGATTTCTGTATGGACACACCCAGTTTCATACCAGTATTTCTAATGAAAATACTTTATGGTTCTGAGATGTGATATGTCTAAACCAGAACACTGGGTTTCTGTGCACTTTAAACCAGAAACTTTACTTTTCCATTACCTAGAGTTTCTTCCTATCTGTGAAGAACAATTGTATCTACCAAAGGACTCATGCCAAAAATAAAGGGATTTTCATAAATTACTCACTCTTCTTATGTTCCTATATCCAGTACTCCAAATCTTATTGATTCCATCTCCCACTAGAAGATGAATCTATTTTTTTTCCATCTGTATTACTAAGTTTCTCCCCCTGCCACCATTTCTCTTGTTGGATACCTAAAACTACTAAGCTGATTACCTTGATTTAGCTCCTCCACCGTCCATGTCAGTTTCTACCCTGTAGTCAGGAAGATATTTTTAAAATGAAGATTAAATTACTGAAATAGCAGGAATATTAGAACAAAATTTAAAATCATCACAGCATTACTAGCTGCCTCTTTCTCATCCATTCTTTCTAATTTTTGTTTTTGATTGGAACTCAAATTCTAGCTCTACTAATCTCCCAGAGCTTGGAATGTTTTTATTCTTTTTGCTCTCAAAGGTTTGCTCCTCTGTCCCCTTTCATTTAGAATACTTCTTCCCAAAGCTCCAGAGCTCCAAAGCTCTACTTCCCATGTCACCCTTTATAACAGGTGGGTATCTTCCTGCATTATCACAGAATCATGGGCATGTCTTCTACTGGTAGGATCACTACAGGCTGACTCCCTGCAAATGCCCATTAGCATGTCTTCTTCTTCCCAGCCTGCACAACACAGTCAATCCTATAGATAAAAGGTTTTCACAGTTCTGTTCATGATGACACGTACTTGATGTTGGCATCCTACTGAGTACGTAAACACAGTCGTGAACTGAGAGGTGAGTCTCATTTGGAAAATAAAATGTACTGTGTAGGAGAAAATTATTTAGAAACTCATTTTATATAAAATTTTGGAGAACATTAAACAACAGTTACTCTTCTCTGTAATTCACGATATATGCATGCACATTTTCTAATTATCACTCATCCTTCCAATTATGGATAAGAAATTACAGTACATATCCTACATGACAGAAAACCTTAAAATAAAAACAATGAAACCATTGACTGCAGTCTTCACAGTTAACTAACAAACAAAACAGAAACCAATCTGAATCAGTGAATATGTATTTTTAATGATAAAACTGTCTTGAAGTTATTCAGAATGTTAGCAGGACATAACCTGATTCTGAGGAGGGCATTACGAAGTAATTTAATGGTGGACAGTGCTGTGCTAAGTCCACTTATCAGGATCACAGTGACCTCTGGATTATTAAGTGTCATTTCTCATCTGAAGCATGTGGTTTTTGAAATGAGAAAGTGTTCTAATTTCTGATCCTTTAATAGTAGCTGTAGCAACTTTGAAACTTATTGAAAACATACTTTTACACATTGGCTTTGGAGATGTCAATTAAGCAAAATGGCTGTTTACAAATGTTTTCTACAAATTTCTTTGACCATGTATGTTAGGTAAGATAGAAATTGACAGGTCTACGTAGATCCTAAAAATAGTGGACTTATATTTGATCAGGGTTCAGATTCTATTCAGAAGAGAGAAGCAGGCTTGTTGATATAATTATAGAGCAATTATTGCTAACACTGATTTTAAGTGTATCTTTACAATTTGCTTAAAAGCAGTCTCTCTCTCTCTCTCTCTCTCTCTCTCTATATATATATATATATATATATATATATATATATTCCATTTTGTGTACATCTCCAGATTGGAATGAGAAACACTTTTACAGCAAATACATGCCAAGACTAGGAATTGTTTGTTCTTTCTGTTGTTTATAAATGCATTTCTGGCAAATGTTGAAATTCTTATCATAAACATTCCTGAATAATGCAATGGTAAGATCATACTAGAGATGCTCCTGTTGAAAGTTGTCTTTTTTCTCTGTTTCTATTATAACTAGGAAGGTGGTTTCTTAGCATTCTCTTACCGCAGAACGTTTTGTAAAGAAAATAGCAGAAGAGACTTATGAACAGTTTTTCTTCATAATCTGTACAAATGCCTGAACTACTCAAAGAGTTTAACTGCTGTCTCATAGTGGGAGATAATAGAAGAAAGCACCTTCAAAAATAGAAAACAAAAAGTGAAAGAGGCTTTCTCCTGGTGCTGGCAGATGTAAACTGCCTGGTGAACAGAAAGCAGAGAGATACACTCTGAAATTCTCTTGGTCACAGGAACTTATAGAAGCTGTGGAGAAAAACTTCCTCATGGTGGCTAAACACAAGTGTGGAGAGCTCATCTTTGTAAACACTCGTTCAGACCAGGAATGCCACAGAATCTTCTAACCTAATAAACATGGGCATAAAAAATAGATCAATACTTCCAGCATAGATGTTTATACTACAAAGTTGAAACTAACAAGAAGAAAAAATGTTTGTATTTAAATTAATAGATAAATTTTTTAAAAATTGAATACCACATGCTTTAGAGACAGTGTTTGTGTACTTTCAAAATCTATTTGTCAAAACCTGAACCCCATTATGTTAGTATCTCATGGTGGATTTGTGGGAGAAAATTAGATCCTGAGACTCATGAATAGAATTAGTGTCCTTAACTATTTTGTTCATTCCTCAACGTGAGAATGCAGTGAGAAGATGTCACAAGATAATCAAACTGTATGATGGCTTGATCTTGGATTTCCATCCTCTATAACTGAGAGAAATGCATTTCTGATGTTAAAGGGTACTCAATCTAACAATAACAATAGTAGCTCTAATAGAATGAGCTTATGGATCTTGACTATCTAATCATAATGATATGTTCTTTTGATATCACCGTGTATTTGGGCCTAAATAGCACTAATGATGTAGAAGAATCACATAGTTGATTAACTGGACAAAAAAGAAAAATGCTGCTCAGAATATAAAACTAAGAACTCTGTGTCTCCTGTATAATCAGTCTGGATAATTCATTTTGCTTTCTCTGCTAAATAGTGTGAGTGAAACCACCTCACCCTGGATCCCTAGGATCTAAGGGTACACAACATTGCAAAATGAAATTAACAGTGAACATGAAAATGTTAAAAGCTGAGCCTGGGGGAACTCTCTTCCTGGCCTGGGGACCAGGCCGAAGATCCCTGCAAGGTCCAGTGAGTGGGGCCACCGCAGGGAACCCCATCCCAGGCTGGCAGAATTCTCTCCCACACTTGGAACAACACTAAAAGCTCAAAAAGACAGGAAAATGACAAAATGAAAGACCAAAATGCAATCTCAAAATCCAGCCCATCCCAAGAAAGCCTAGAAGACATGTGCATGGAAGAAAACACATGCCACATAACTGAAATACCTGAAATAATAGTAACTGAAATAAAGAAGCAGCTCTGGGAAGCCTTAAAGGCATTCAAACTGGAAATAATCTCTCACATAAAAGAAGAAATGATAAAAGAAGTGAAGGAGATCCTGAACATAGCTAAAGAAGACACAGTTAAAAAGTTGGAGGAACTAAACAAAAGGATACAATCCCTGGATGAACAATATAAGAAACAAACAATACATAAAACAGATGCAAAGAGATATACAGGAAATCAAAAACTCCATTGAAAGTTGTAAAAACCACCTCAATGAATGTGAAGATAGAATCTCAGACTTCAAAGACAAGATTGCAGCCAGTGAACAGGAAAGGAAAAATCTTTTAAAAATAACAAGAAATCAGGAAATAACAATTCAACACCTGCAAGAGGATGCAAAGAGGAACAACATAAGGTTGATAGGGATAAATGAAAAAGAAGGGAGTAACATAAAGGATGTCAAAAGGATATTTAGAGAAGTAATAGCTGAAAATTTCCCAAGCATGAGATTGGAAATCGATATCAGGATAAGTGAAGCATATAGAAATCCAAATAGCCATAACCAAAATAAATCTACATCCAGACATAAAATAATGAACATCCCAGAAATCAAACAAAGGAATAGAATATTAAAAGCTGTCAGAGTGAAAAGACAGATTACCTATAAAGGAAAACCTATCAGAATTACAGCAGACTTCTCAGCACAAACAATAAAGTAAAAAGAGCATGGAGTGAAGTATTTCAGATACTAAAGTAAAATGAATTCCAACCTCGGCTGATGTACCCTGCAACACTGTCCTTCAAAATCAATGGAGAAATAAGATACTTCCAAAGATCAGCTGAAAAACTGCAGGATCACCAAGTCAACCCTGCAAAGAATACTGAAAGACAGCCTAGATACATTTAGAAAAAACCACTAAACAAAGCAGAAAATTAAACAGAGCAGAAAGATAATGATGCAACAGCAGAAGATAACATGTCAACAATAAAACAATATACAAAAGTTCTAACCATTAATGTAAATGGTCTCAATACACCAATCAAAGAAACAGACTGGCAGAATGGATCAAGAAACAAAATCCAACCATATGCTGTCTACAAGAAACCCATCTAACCCAAAAGGATACTCACAAACTGAAAGTCAAAGGATGGAAAACAATACTTCAAGCAACAGGAACCCAAAACAAGTGGAGGTAGGTATTCTGTTTGCAGACAAAGTGAACTTCAAGCCAATAATGATCAGAAGGGATAAAGAAGGTCACTACATATGGTTAGGGGAAAACTTCAAGAGGAAAAGCTTAAATATATATACACCAAAATCCAGAGCACCCAGTTTATAAAACACGTACTAACAGAAATTAAAAACCAAATTAGCAGCAACACAGTTCTAACAGGAGATCTTAACACACTATTGACACCAATGGACAGATCAACCAGAGAGAAAATCAGCAAAGCAATAAAAGAACTGAATCACACCTGTGAACAAATGTACTTAATAGACATATACAGATTATTCCACCCAACAACAACAGAATACACATTGTTCTCAGCAGTACATGGGTCATTCTCTAAAATAGACCATATATTAACTCAAAGAACATATTTAAATAAATGCAAAAGTGTTGAAATTATCCCTTGCATGCTATCGGACCATAGCACTATGAAATTAGAAATTAATGATACAAGATACTGAAAAATTCCCACAAACACATGGAAACTGAATAACACACTCTTGAGTAATCAGTGGGTGACAGAGGAAATTAAAGAAGAAATTAAGCAATACCTACAAGAAAATGAAAATACAGATACAACTTGCCAGAATCTGGGGGATGCAATGAAAGCCATCTTTAGAGGAAAATTTATTGCACTGAGTTCCCACATCAGGAAAACTGAAAGAATACAAATAAATAACCTGATACTACACCTCAAACAGCTAGAAAAAGAAGAGCAAGTCAAGCCCAAAGCCAAAAGAAGAGAGGAAATTATAAAAATCAGAGCAAAAATCAATGCAATAGAGATTAAGAAAACAATCCAAAGAATCAATGAATAAGAAGTTGGTTCTTTGAAAGAATAAATAAAATCGATAAGCTCCTAGCCAACCTTATTTTAAAAAGGGAAGAAAAAGCTCAAATTCATGCAATAAGAAATAAAAAAAGGTGAAATCACTACAGACTCTATAGAAATGCAGAAGATCATTAACATCTATTTTGAAAACTACTCTCAAAGATTTGATAAAACAGAAAAAATAGACAGATTCTTAGAAACATATGAAGTACCAAAGCTAGATCAAGAGGATGTAAAACTGCTGAATAACCCAATTTCTATCAATGAAATTGAAAATGTAATTAAGTCCTTACCTACAAAGAAGAGCCCACGCCCACACGGATTCACTGCAGAGTTCTACAAGAAATACAAAGAAGATCTAATGCCGACACTCCTCAAACTCTTCAATGAAATTGAAAGGAAGCAATCCTTCCCAAGTCATTCCTGGAAGCAAATATTACTCTAGTACCAAAACCTGAGAAAGACTCGACTGAAAAAGAGAACTACAGACCAATCTCCCTAATGAACAAAGATGCAAAATTCCTCAATAAAATATTGGCAAATAGGATGCAGCAAATCATCAAGAAGATTATACACCATGACCAAGTGGGATTCATTCCAGGCATGCAGGGATGGTTCAATGTACGTAAATCAATAAATGTAATTCACCATATCAATAAAGTCAAAAGTAAGAATCACATGATCCTTTCTATAGATGCAGAAAATGCCTTTGATAAGGTACAACATTCATTCATGATAAGGACTTTACAGAAAATTGGAATAGATGGTCTTTACCTCAATATAATAAAGGACATCTATGACAAACCAAAAGCGAGTATCATACTAAGTGGCCAAAAATTGAAAGCCTTTACTTTAAAATCAGGCACAAAAACAGGATGTCCTTTATCACCAGTCCTATTTAACATAGTACTGGAAGTACTCTCCAGAGCAATTAGACAACAGAAATAAAAAGGGTAAAGATAGGAAAAGAAGAAGTGAAATTATCATTGTTTGAGGATGACATAATACTCTACATAGAAGACCCCCTAAACTCCATTGAAAGACTCTTAGACATAATAAATAAATTCAGTAATGTAGCTGGGTACAAAATCAATACACAGAAATCAATAGCCTTCCTATACACTAACAACAAAATCACCGAGAGAGAAATAAGAGAAGCCACACTCTTCACACTAGCAAGCAAAAAATGAAATATTTTGGAATTACTCTTATGAAAGAAGTGAAAGACCTATACAGAGAAAATTATAATACACTGAAAAAAAAAAAAAAACCGAAGATGATCTCAGAAAATGGAAAGACATCCCATGCTCATGGATAGGAAGAACAAACATTGTGAAAATGGCCATTCTCCCAAAAAAGTTATACAGATTCAATGCAATCCCAATAAAAATATCATCACCATACCTTATAGATCTAGAGAAATCACTCCTAAAATTCATCCATAACCAGAACAGCAAAGGAAATTCTAAGCAGCAAAGGCAAGGCAAGGGGCATCACAATCCTTGACTTGAAGTTATACTACAAAGCAACAATAGTAAAATCAACATGGTACTGGAATCAGAACAGAGCCAAAGATCAATGGAATAGATTAGAAGATACAATCACAGCTACAAACACACTCAACCACCTTATCTTTGATAAAGGAGCCAAGCAGGTTCACTGGAAGAAGGACAGTCTCTTTAATAGATGGTGTTGGAAAAACTGGCTCTCCATTTGCCTAAAGCTAAAACTAGACCCAAGCCTATCACCATGTAATAAATTAAAATCTAAATGGATCAAAGACCTGAATATTAAAACAGAAACACTAAATCTATTGGAAGACAAATTAGGTAGAAACCTTGAAGACATAGGCGTAGGTAGAGAATTCATGAACAGGACTCAAACTGCATGGAAAACACTTCCCCAAATCAATAACTGGGACCACCTCTTATTAAAAAGGTTCTGTAAGTAAAAAAAAAAAAAATCTCCAGAATAGTGTAAAGAAAACCCACAAACTGGGAAAATATCTTAGTTAACTCCTCCTCAGACAAGGGACTTTTTCTAAAACATATAAAGAATTAAAAAAAAAAAAAACTCAGACTCCCAAAATTCAAAGATCCAATTCAAAAATGGGCTTCTGAGATGAATACACACTTCTCAGGTGAAGAAATACAAATGGCAAATAAATACACGAAAAAATGTTCATCATCATTGGTCATTAGGGAAATGCTAATTAAAACTACACTGAGAGTCCATCTCACTCCTGAAAGAATGGCCAGGATCAAGAAAACCAACAGCAACAAATGCTGGAGAGGCTGTGAGGAAGAAGGAACTCTTCTGCACTGTTGGTGGGAGTGTAGAGTGGTACAACCTTTGTGGAGGTCAGTCTGGAGATTTCTCAAAAAGCTGGGATTGGAAGTCCCATTTGTTACAGCTATTCCACTTCTAGGCATATTCCCAGAAGAACTAAAAGCATCAACCACAGTGATATACGTGCACCTATGTTTATAGCAACACAATTTGTAATCGCCAGATCTTGGAAACAACCCAAGTGTCCATCAACTGAGGAATGGATAAAAAGTTGTGGTATTTCTATACAATGGAGTAATACTCAGCTATAAAGAAGGATCCCATTGAGATATTTATCAATAAATGGGACAGCTTGAGACCATATTCATAAGTGAAATAAATCAATCTCGCATGTGTGAATACCGAATAGTTTCCCTAGTGTAGGAAATGATTCAAATATATAAAAGTATGTGATAACCATTATTCCCCATAATGTGGCCTTGAAGCCTTATAAAGTTTTCATTTATTAATTGGAATGGCTTTATTCTGGGCTGCTTTCCTTTGATGAAATGAACACCTATTTTGAAGAAGACAAGACATCATAATAGCTAATGCTGATTTAATACCATCTTGTTTTAAAGCCCCACCAAACTATGGCTCTTCTGTCTCCATTGGTTTTATCATGTTGTATCTTGCTAGATTTTATTATATGAGAGTATAATCAAAAATTGTTATAGGCAAATAGATAATACAGAAAGCATTGTTTGTTTTCTGTTAGCTGGTTCTAAATACCCTACAATGCTTTCATCTACTTGAATGGTTTTACACTGTCTTGGTAGGTTTGATGCTACAGTATATGAAGTTATATTCAAGTATTTCAAGGAAAAAGACACTATGGTAACTACTATTAAGTTGGGTTATTTGGTGGTGAAGCACTAGGTTGCTGAAACTGTTATGCTTTGACCAGTATTGTTATGTTGTTATGCCCTCTTTTATCTCAATCTCTCCCTTATTCATTAAAAAAATTATTTAATTATTTTTATTACTTTTTTAACTAAGGGGAAAATCAAAAAAAATAGCAGGATATATTATAGTAACTTTTTTGATTCCCTATTAACTTGATTTGAAGTCCTGTAATACTCCCACTATCATGTTTTGACTGATGAGATACTGTTCCGTTCTGTATGATAGTATCAAGTTTCAGGGTATAGGCAACTACTTTGAAGGCAATAAGATTCACTATGATGCCCATTCTGGTTTGACGATTATCCTCTTTTGAAGTCCTGTAATGTTTAACAATGTTTAGGTTTTATTGTTCTTGTTCTTTATTGTTTTGTTCAACTTTATAATACCTAATGAGATAGACAATTCTTCTTATGGTAACAAGAGGCATTATGGTAACCATTGTTGATAACCTTGTACTCTGTTTTTACATCACATGCTATGTCTATCCTTGGTTTTGACTGACAGCTTTATTTTGTCATGTTTGATTTTATTTTCTTCCAAAAAATAAGTTACAAGAACTATGGTAGTAACAAAACCCAAAATATGTAATTTTGTTGTAATAAAGAGAAGAAAAAAGAGTGCCCTAAAGGATACAACAGCAAGTGTGTTTAGGTGTGTTAAATAGATGACCACATTAATATTTTTGATTGGATCATTGAACACAACTGTTTGTAGTCTCACTGTTTGAATATCCACTTTGTATGCTTTGATCCTGTGACTTGAACCACTGTCTCTAAGATGATAGTGTGCAATCTATTAACTGGTGATATCTTACTTTTTTTTTTTTTGTACTTCTGTATTACTTGTACCCTTACACTGTTTTGTTTTGTTCTGCTTTTTCTCTTTTTCCTTTTAAATAAAATTAAAAAAAAAAAAAAGAAAAAGAAAATGTTAAAAGCCAAACGTGTTCCAAATATGGCTGCATTACTTACTTTTCCTGCTTTGGGTTCAGGTTATTTGAACTTCCTCACACTTGTTAATGAGAGTGTTTGTTAACATATATTTAATAGAACAAATCTCATTTTAATTTAAATTATACAGACATCCAGTCAACTTATACTGTAAGTTGACTGTAAGTTGTATACTGTAAATTGACTAAGTGTAAAATATGTGTAACAATATAGAATTACTAATAGATTTTAATTTTAAAATAGGTAAATACTGTGTAAATTAAAAAAATGTAAGATATTCCTTTATCACACCTAGAAAGAGTCATTGTTGAGTTTTTGCTCATGTCTTTAGTATTTTCTGTGCTTTTACATAAAAACACATTTGGTATGCACAAAATTTTTTCTCAGTAAGTCACCCTATGCAGTATTCTGTATTTTTTTGCAGTAGTTTAAATATGCCACCAAAACAATATGTTAAGTCCTGCTCCCTATTGCTGATCAATATCAGCTTTTGAGGATGTAGTTTTTGTGAATGTGATCCAGGTGTGATGAGCTCATTATCTCTTCCTTCTACAAATACTCTTTCTAACAGCGCTTTTTGCTGAAAATAGGTGATTGGCTAGAGCTTTTTAAATTTTTCTTTATGCTAATACTTCATGTTTTAAAGAAACAACTTCAGTGAATGTTTTTTAATAGCAAACATTGCAAACATATATCAAAACACCTCCCACGTCCCATAAAGTAAATACAATCATGTATGCCCAGATATTTATCTCAATAATGTTGTAAACTTATTTTACATGGAACTGAAAATATTGTATTGCATTGGTCTATTACTAGTAAATTATTTTTGAGGAGGAATAATTCAGTCTCATTTCTTCCATTTTCCTTTTTTTGGGGGGTAACTTTAATATTTTGTTAAAAGTATAATCCAAACAGAAGAGCCTGACTAAATGGGTTTCCATAAACTAAGCACAGCTAGCACCAACTAATGAAAGCAAGGATCAAGAACAGAGACGTCACCAGCACTGATGGAGCACCCACCTACCTTGCTCTAGCTGTGTCTATCACCAGCCACACATTCGGCTCTTCATATATTTGCTATCAGTGGAAATTTGAAAACTAAGACTCATTTGAACATCAGCGATTCTTTGTCTCTTAGTTGCTAATCCAGCAACCTTGGTTGTGCCCCCTGTAAACTCTCCAACTTGTTTCCTATCACTTCCTGCCTTCTGTTACGTGTTTCAGTTGCAGGAAGTTCACTATCATCTCTGAACCTTGTCTTACCTTCTCTTCCTCCTAGATTATAGTGCAAGAAAGACCTTCATTTCTTAAACATCTTCCTCACTGTTTTCAACAGACTCTCACCGCTTTCTTAATTTTCATGTCACTGATTTTTGCAGATTGTCCTAGAATATTTTGTGCTTCTGTACAAAAGTACATGGGTAGAGTGGAATATGATTCTGGTGGATAAAGGATTCAGTCTCCTATAAAGTGGATGAGTGGAATGGGAAATGGGCATATCTAAAAGTGACCAAGAAACAGTAGCAGGTTTGCTTTGTGGTAACTCATCCTTCCAGGAGCTAATTCAGTCCCATGACCTATGTCTGTGAGAAGACATTGCTCTCTTTTCCATGTGTTGACCCACAACCTGGGGAATACTAGGTATCACATCTTAAATATTGTACCACCTAGAGACATTACCACATTGAGAACTAATCATTTAGCACATGAAATTTTGGGGGAATAAATCATTGTTTAAATAATAGCACAGATATGTAAGCATCTTTTTCTCCTGTAAAGTATAACATGAATTTCTGTGGTTAAACCAATGCTGTATCAAATGCCCTTCTTTATCAGTGTTGTAGTCCTTACTGCACGCTAATGCAACTGCAGAGGACAGACTGATATGCAATTTCAATCTTGTTTTTTCTGATAAGTTCTCTTAGAGCAGACACTGTGAATGTTCAGTGCACACATAATTGAAATATACCACTTCTATGTATGAACTAATTGACATTACAAATATTAAAACTTTAAGTACATAGATTACAAAGTGAGTGGAGACCTGTGAGCTATAGTTTAGCCCAAAGCTATATACTGAGAACCACTGCCAATATCCTATTCTTTCTTGAAGAATTGAACTGGAGTAAATGGAGTTCATACACCTATTGAGAGGGCTAAATTCAAATCTGAGAACAACAGCTGTGTTAGTCAGCTTTGCATCACTGTAAGAAAGCACTTCAGGTATTCAACTTACTGAGAAAATGTGTTATATTGTCTCAGTTGTTTAGCTTGGTCGCTTTTGAGCCTAAGACAAAGTGTATCATACTGAGAGTAAATGGTGGAACAAAGCTGTTGATTTCATGCTGGTGGGAAGCAAAGAGGAAGAGGAGGGGCTGGGGTTTTCCATTCAAGAATAGGACTCCAGTGACCTAACCTACTTCCACTAGGTCCTGTCAAAATTTGTGCCACCTCCCAGTAGCACCATAAGCTGCAGGTCTAGCCTTCAATGTAAGGCACCTTGGGGGCGACTTATCCAAAATAATAGCAGTCACTGAGTGTGTTAAGGGGGACACCTCAGAGGCCAAAGGTGATGAGCAAGCATGATTAAAAGACCTAGATAACTGTATCAAGGAAGCATGTAGAAGCTGAGTATCACACTAGTAATCGGAAATTGTGCAGCATTTCAAATGTATGAAGACAGCTACCGTGGTAAGAGATGAGTAGATCTAGAAATTCAGGACAAGTTGGAGTCAACAGAAAGCTCCTTCTACTATTTCTTCTCAAAGTACTATTCATGTTCTAATAAAACTATCACATATTTCTGGGCTTTGATTTCCAAAGTCATGTGGATACAAAACTCCATTTGACAACTGCTAAGACTCTCAGCCTTCTCCACTAGGAATATTTTTCCAGTCTTCTCTAAATCCTTTATGATTAAAACTTTTAAAAGTCTGTTGGCATCATTTCCAAAAGGACATATTTCTAAGACACTGATTAAAAAAAATCTGATATATGTAGTCTGCAGATCTAATTAATAATTTTAGGATTTGATTCATACAAAAGAGAAAAAAAGTGTTTTAAATCCAACTTTATTCAAAGAAGTGCATATTCTATCACGTCATTATTTCCCACAACACATGCATGACAGCACATGGGCAGTGTGTGACACTCCAGAGTTGGACATGGAAAAGAAGAGCCGCATCTGGAATGTTAATAAAGGCACCTTATTAACTTGGATTAAAATTACATAATCTATCAATCCTCTTGTTTCAGAGGATGGGTTGAATGCCCCTGACTTCAAAGGAAAAAAAGAGAGAGACCCTGTTTTTTCTTCACTAAGCTCTAGTGTTGCCTGGTTCGCCAGGTGTGTGAAGGACTTGATCTGTCCCTAGGGTACTGAGAAAGCACCACAGATGGGAGTCAGACACCTGACCTGCGTTGCAAGATGGCTCAAAATAACTCAGCTAGTACTCTGAACTGAAAGCCAATGTTTTGTAAGTTGTGGGTACCCAAATTCACTCATAGGTGTTTTTCACTAACTGATAGGTTTTGCACAGAAAAAGAAGCAAGCAAACAAAATGCCAGTAAGTCATAATGTCACACTGAAGTCCCTCAGATGGATGCAACAGGCAAGATGACACTGGTTAACTGATACAATTAGAGAGCAATCTCAGGCAGAGATTTGTCCAAGCTTTTACATCAATTACCTGAGCATGCAAAAATAATTCATGTCAAATACTTGAGCCAAGGTTAACACAGAATCTTAACCTATTAATTAAAACTAAATTTTAAGAAGACTGAGCTTAATTTGAAGATCTAACAGTTTGATTTGTGCAATGAAGCCAGGGATCTCTTTTAATTTCTAATCAGACCTAACAGACTAAACCTTTTTCCCAGTAAATAAATAACATTGTATAAGATTTTAATATTTAAAAGTTTTAAAATTATATAATTTCAACTTCTATATTAGCTGAGGTATCATTTTATGTTGTGTTCATGTACAACATTTGAAAATTTTATGCAAACAAAAAACTGGTGCAAAAATTTTTAGAAAAACAGTTCAGGAAATATCTCTTCTGAATCCAATATTTAAAGCTACATTTAAGACTAACTCAGACCCATAGGATTTATCTGCCTTCTTGATTTGGGGTTTTTAGGTATGTAATTTTCAAATAATAAACTTTCATAGTAGCATCACATTTTGTATTTTTGAGTCCCTTTTAATGTTAAAAATTGCCCACAGCTTTCATTTAACTAAATAATCCGGTGGGTAGAAATACATATTTTTCAGGTTATGGATGACAGCTAATCAATTTTCCATGATTATAAACGCATCAAATTTTCTAGAATAATTGACATTTTAAGGATATCTAACTTTCTGATTCTCTTGAAAAATATGTTTCTCTCTCTCTCTCTCTCTCTCTCTCTCTCTCTCTCTCTCTCTCTCTCCCCCACCTATTTTCCCTCTCTTCCTCACCCTGTGCAATGCAATTGGATAGTAGTGTAATTTTTAAAAGCGGGAAAGCTTTTCAGGAGTGGGGGGGGGCATGATTTAATTGAGTTCATGGCACAAATGTAAGTTTGACTCCCAGGTCTTCAAAAAAACAGGAAACACACTCATCTGGATGAAATTTATCTTTCATTTAACCAAAGCAACATTTTCTATCATCTAGAAGAACCGAGATAGGAGAAAACTTCAGAAGTTCTTGGAACACGACATATAATAGTTCTAACTCCAAATTTACCTATCAACTTGCCAAGTTACAGCATTTCACTTTGTGGAGTGGCAGGTGATATCCTTGCATTATGTGACCTTCAATGGCGTAATTAACACAAATGAATACTTCCACATTCTATTATATTCTTCTTATATTTCCCTTTGTAAACTCCTCAAGCTTCTAGACCCACATTTTTGTTGTGCACACCTCTTAGTAGGAGCGTCTGAGTAACCAGTTAGGTAACTGACTGACAGCAACAAAGAACCTTCAGTGTTACAACAAACTACTTGTTTTTTCCTGGAAACTTCCAGCCTTCTTTACCACATTTCATTAACTTGGTTTGTGGTGAGAGGTGGCAGGGCAAGGCATAAAATGCCCACGGGCTGCCACCTTTCATCTGGGCTTTAGTATGTGCGTTGTGCTCTCCTCTTTAGAGGACCAAAGGAGGTGACTAACAGTCTTACACATTCTATTTTTCTTAATTAAAAATTTAGCTCATTAACACATTCTCGAAACTGGAGTTATGAACTAGCACTTAATCCAAAACATAAGCTATCATAAAATGCAGACTTTTATCATAAACAAAATACATAATTCATACCCACCTCCACACCCACCATTTGGCTCTCACTTGAGAACTGAATCCCAACAGATGCATGAGATGTTTGACAAACTGCACTGCTTCGTCAGCCCCCTTCTCATTTTTCCTATGCTACAAAAATTCTAATATATCAATCTCGCACCCTTCAATTTGAAAATGAAATGTCCATTTTCAGCTAAGTGCACAAATTTCTGAGACCAATCTTTCAACGTATGTTTTATTATAAGTGAGTACAAACCTCTACATTTGATTAAAATAAAAGTTTAACACCCTGATATAAATTACTGCAGAAGACAAGAATGGGTATAAAAGCTAAAGAGAATCATTAGATTATAAAAGTGATTTTATAGGAGAGATACTCTCTCTGCTTTAAATGTGTGGTTTTTTTTTTTTTTTTTTTTTTTTTTTTTTTTGTACGTGTGTGTGAGAATTACTATGACTTTCCATGTTTATTGGAGAAAACATCTAAATTTTTCCAGTACTGCTTTGTTTGAATTCTGGTTATTTTCATATTTCTTTTTTTTTTTTTTTTTTTTTTTTTTATCAGTACCAGGGATCGAACTCACGACTGCCTGCTTACAGGGCAGGCGCTTACGCCACTGAGCTCACTAAACCCCCAGCCCCTATTTTCATATCTCTTTCTGCATTTGTTCTGGCATTTAACTCACTGAAGACATGATTTAAAGTGTGACTTAATAGCCCAAATAAGACAGCAGTATCTTTCAGTAATGCACAGGACTGCTTAACAATGCATGATCATCTTATTTCCCTCTCCTTTTGTTTTATTTTCCTTTAAGGACCAACAATTGTAAAGGCTTAACTCCATCTCAGCTGGTGAAAGCTGAATTGCTCTGCAGAGTGCTGTGGACTTCTGTTTCTCCTGAGTGGTTAAAGAATAAAATCGCTATATTCACTGGAAAGGGAGTCATTTAAAGAGTTAGTTATTTGTGTCCAAAATTGTCTTGCTTAGACAATTGAGGTAAACACAAGGGGTTGCTCTTTCCAAAACTTCCTAAAAGATGTAAAATCACACCAAATGATAGGTCATTTTACAGATTTCTCTCTTTAACACTATTTTCCCAAAGGCTGACCTGCTAGTTAAATCAGGAAAAGAAAGTATGGCCCTTGACTGTAAATATAAGAGGAGAAAGGCCAGAGAGCAATATAGGGCTGAATTCCGGGTTTATTAGCAATGAACGAGTAATAGGTACATTGCTCCCGAGTCCCCTTCAGATGAATGACCAATGAATCTGGCTCTAAGCCCAACATATTTTATTGTCAACTCACCTCTGTCCCACCATGGTTTAGTTTTCCAGTAATTCCCATGTTTCTCTGTAGTGCTTAATTCAGTCCATTTTAATCACTGTCTACTGCCAAAGTGGTAACTGACATATTCATTGACCACATGTAACTCAAGCCTTGTTTTCCCTTAACAAAGTCAGGATCTTACAAATGATTTAATCTTCCAGGAATAACTGACTAGTCCAAGAAAAGGTTCTGGTGACCATAACTCATGCCCTACGCCCATGGTTCTTTTACCAGACCCAAGATTCCACCCTTCCCACTGAAAAACCCAACTGACAGATTCTCCATAGTGCTAATGTTCAAGACCCTTAGCCAAAACCCATTTTACCAGACCTGAAAAGGAAGCTTTGTTTCATTGCTGCTTTTCTGCCTCAAGTGTAGAGTGAATTCAACTCTAAAAGCTAGGTGTAATTTTACAAAACATTTTAAGAAAGCTTTTCTTGTATGGGGCCTTTTCAAATCCCACAGATTGAGGAAGACCCTCATGTGTGTTTTTGCTACACTAAGTGCAGCCTCTCACTTCTATCCAGCTTTTGACACTAGGCCTACAGAGCATGCCTGTGCAAAGGAGTGATTTTGGGTATACACTGAGCACAATTTAAATGCCTCAAGGGAAAAGATGAAATATTTTAAAAACTTCCCCCACACTCTTTCTCTCTTGCTCTGGAGGAAACAAATGAAGTGCTCTAACTATGCCTTGGTCAAACCCAAGTTTTTATCACTGAGCAGCTTCTATTTTCTCGGACTGAAGTTGCTGCATGAAGGTTAATCATGATGCAAGAGGAGGAACTCCCCTCCTCTCTGCCTTTCTGAAGGCACACACAGGAGCTTGCATTTGAGTAATAGTCCATGCTCTGCTCTATTTTCTCAGAACACATTCTATTCAGCCTGAATTTGATAAGTAATGCAAAAAGAAAAGAGAATATCTGATTCAGACCATCTGGTATATTTTTAGGCATCAATCTGAAAGTTTCAGGGGCTTCAGATTAAAGGAACAGGTGAGGCTTTTTGTTCATGGAAAAGGAAAAATGTTTCAGTGCAGCTACAAATATAGAAATCTTTACTCTTTCTGAGGCTTCTCCTCAATGTGTTGGCAACTGTTATCTGGTGTTTCATGCCCTGCTCCTTCAGATTATCAATTACTCAAGGACCAACTTAAACCCTCACCAATTTACAGGATCTAGCAGCTTTGTGACTCCATTACCATGAGATTCCTCTCTCCAGGGCTGCAGGACAAATGTACTCTGGGAAAGTGGAGAAGGGAGTCTATTTCCTTTTCCCCCAGCTGCAACCTACTCTTCCAACTCATGTCAGGGGAAAAGCAGTAAGTAACTGCAATCTGTTTAATTAAATGAGCAGGAGGCCATTGGTTTGAAACTGTCTTACTCTGTGTTTCTATGTTAAAAACTACAATCTATAGATAAACAAATTAAAATACACTCCCAATTTGGGAGTTTTGCTGTTATTGTTGTTGCTGGGTTTTTCCCCAAAGACCCACTGTCCATCCAGTAAAAACCAATCTGTATTTAACCAGTCACTGGCAGACAACTGATTAGTCCACACCCCAATAGAAGATGGATGCCTCATTGCATCAGGCCCCCAGGGAATGTCTAGTTGAGCCAGTCACATGATTTATTTGCTTCTGGATTCAACCAATAAAATCTCTCTGTACACATGGCTAAGAAGAACTCTCTAAATCCTCTTTGGTTCTGAGTCCTGCCCATTTCATGAATCATTCTTAATTTAAAGAAACTCCCAAATTAGTTGTCTAATGTATTTCTTGTAACATATCCAACCTCCACATTGGAATGTAACGACTCCTTGTGTGAATTCCAGCTGGGCTAGGGAATTCAAACTTCTCATCACGTGTAGGTGAAATGCTTCTAACTCTGGACAACACAAGAACATGCCTTGCTGTGTTCCACCACCAGATGTGGTCGGGTGTCTTTGTCAGTGTCCTGGTCCTACCTTGGGAGTAGGAGGGAAATAGAGACAGAAGTTTCTGAACAAAGGCAGAGAGGGCAAGGTCAGGTAGCCAGAGAAGCCAGGAACTCAGAATGTTTAAATCTGTCCTAGAAGAAATGAGGTGCAATAAGGCTTTCGGTGAGTCCAGCACAGATTCAAAGACCGAATTATAGAGACTTTCAAAGCAGTGTCCAGATCACTAAATCTCAAATTAGGTCCCTGCCGGGTATGAGAGCTAGTCCACCACACTAGTGGCGTGTCCACATGGCAAGCCTTGTCTAGAGTTTCTTTCATAGTCAAATTCAAAAAAGCTAGCATTGTCTCTCTGGGAGGGTAAGAAAGGGATTAGGTAGAGATTCTCAGACGGTTTCAGAAATATTGAGAAGAGTAATATTTTCAAATCCATGTTTCCATATACTTAGAAGATGTATGGAACAAAAAAAAATCTGTAACCCTTTTTATTTGATTTGACTCTCATCTGCATGATCTCTCTCTCTCTCTCTGTCTCTCTCTCTGTCTCTCTCTCTGTCTCTCTCTCTCTCTCTCTCTCTCTCTCTCTCTCTCTCTCTCTCTCTCTCTCTCTCCCCATCTCTTATGAACCTCTTCTGTCTTTGTGATGCAGGGTACACCCTGAGAGCAGTTGTGCTCCATTAGAACACCATGGCACACACTGTGGCTGGAAAGTCCTCTGTTAGTAACCTCTTTCCACGACAGCTGCTGGTGCCTGGGAAGGTAGTGTACCTAGTTATATAATCTATTAGCTCTGCAACAAACCTTTCTCTCCAGTTTGGATTTGTTGTTTTACTGTATCCTTGTTTGTGCTGCTGTTAACACTTTTCTTTGTTTTATAATTCATTCAAACTTAGCCATAAAAAGTGAAACTATTTTGTTGGATTCTTTGTTTTTAATTTTTTATTTTAAAGAGAATAAAACAAAGCAAAACAAAATGTAACAAAGCAGAGCAGAGTAAAACAATGCAAGTAACAGGATTTCAGAAAGAGACAGCAGGAAATCAACAGTGGCTACTTTAATGTCTCTTGTTTTCTTAAAAATAGTTGTTCGTACCTTCACACACAATAAGTTAATACAAATCAAAATAGTATAAAAGCAATCAACACAGAAGAATGAGAGCCTTGAGGGCTTTCAAGACCAGACACTAGAAAATCAATAATGGCTACTGTAGTGTCTCTTGTTTTCTTCAAAGTAGCTGTCCATAGCTTCATGCATATTGAAATTAAATAATTGAAAACAGACTAAATCCAATCAAAGCCAAGAATAAAACATTATTGGCTTCCAAATAAAAATGATAGGAAATCATCTGTGGCTACCATGTTGTGTCATTTCCTTCAATGCAATTGTTCTTATTATCACAGATAATAAATTCAATTCTCAAACCCCTTTAGATGAAGTTCTAGGCATACATAAGCCGATATGTGTGTCTATCCTTTCTGTATAACAGGGGAAAAAAAACCGAAGCAACAGATAAATAAGTATAAGAGACCAAAATAATAACAATGAGGCTTTCAAAATGGTAGGAACATAACACTTTTTGTAGTTCTGCATGGTTAGCTTCAAAAGTCTTATTTGAATTACCAGATATAGTCATGAAAAATTGATCTAATCCTATGGATGTTACCTGTTTTATTCCAATAACTAACAGAATTATCATCATAGTAATCTTAAGTGTATGTATAAAAATACATAGTATCATATCATAGTACCACCATCATAGTAATCTTAATTGTACATATAAAATTTTATTTATTTCATTTGTCTTGTTTCTTTTTCTTTTCCCTGTCTGATTTACTTTTTCCTCTTTGGGAAGATTCTTACCCTTGCACAATATTTATTGAAGATTTTGTATCTTATTTACTCCTTTAAGTTTCTTACATTAGGGAGACAATATGGTATTTACACACATAAGTTTGTTTTATTTCACTTATAAATATGGTGTCAAGTCTCATTCATTCCTTATAAAAGCCTAGGTGTGGTCTTCCTTTATAACTAAGTAGTACTCCATTTTATAAAAATACTACATCTTTTTACCCATTCCTCGATTGATGGGCACTTGGATTGTTTCCCATATTTTGCTATTACAAATTGTGCTGCTATGAACATGGGTGCACATATATCATTGTGGTATGATGTTTCCAGTTCTTTTGGGAATATGCCTGGAAGTGGAATACCTTGGCCAAATGGGACTTCCAATGCCAGCTTTTTTAGTACTCTCCATACTAATTTCCACTGTGGTTGCACCATTCTAGAATGCCAATCCTTTAGCCCAAAACACATAAGACTCAACCTCCTTTACTTGGCCTTGCTGTGACCTTGGACACTGTTGCACATGGAAAACTCCCATCTGCTCTTTCTCTGTTGTTTTAATTCTCTAAATGCATCCTTTTTCATCTTTGATCAGAATAACTATTTTGCATGAATAAAAAAAAAGACTATTACTTGGGATCTCATCTTTTTAAAATTAAGTTTATTGGTACATTTTACATATGCACAATGTTTATAGTCATCCTAGGGAATTTGTACTTGTACATGATATATATTTTGATTTATTTTCCCCCACAGTTCTCTCTCCCTTCAACTCATCTGCCCTCCCTATTTACAAAGCTTTGTTTCCATTTTATTCTTTTTTAAAAAAGCAATTTATTTCCCTTTTCCCTTCCTTGCTTTCTCCTTCCCACCACCCTAGTTCTTCTTCCTTTTGAACAATTTCTTCCCATTACACAATATCTATTGCGAACTTTAGTTCTTACTTACTTTTTCAGCTTCTAACCATCAGGGAGACAATGCAATATTTACATATGTGAATCTCAAGATACATCCATTTACCCAGGAATGGCTCAAATTTATCCTTCTTTATGACAGAGTAGTTCTCTCTCTGTCTCTGTCTTTGTCTCTGTCTCTGTCTCTCTCTCTCTCTCTCTCTCTCTCTCTCTCTCTCTGTACACACACACACACACACACACACACACACACACACACTCACGTACACACCACATCTTCTCTATATATCACTCAGTTGATTGGCATTTGTGTTATTTCCAGAATTTAGCTATTTCATGTTGTGCTTTTATATATATATGTGTACACATATATAGCAGTGGTATGATGCTTTTAATTCTTCCAGGAATATATTCAGAAGGGGAAAGCTAGGTCAAATAGGACCTGTAATCCTAGCTTTTTGAGGAATCTTCATACTAATATCCACAGTGGTTGTACCAGTCTACACACCAATCAACAGTGGAAAAGGCGATCTTTTTCCTCACAGCCCTGTCAATATTTATTATTGATTGATGTCATGATGATAGCCATTCTTCTAGAGTGAGATGAAATCTCAGTATTGTTTTAATTTCTCTCTCTCTAATAATCAGTGGTGCTGAACTTTCATACATTTATTTGCCATTTGCATTTCTTCATCTGAGAAGTGTGTGTACACCTTAGATGCCCATTTTTGAATAGTCTTCAAATCTGAGTAGTCTGATTTTTAAAAATTCTTTATTGGTTCTAGACACAAATCCTTTGCCTTATGGCAACTGGCTAAATATTTTCCCCACTCTGTGGTTTATCTTCTCACTCTGTGATTTCTTTTGTGTAGAAAATATTTTTCATGAGATGAGACCCCAGTTATTAATTCGTTGTATTATTTCATGTGCAATTAGGGTTTTGTTTATGAAATCTTTTTTTACACCGATGTCTTTAGGAGTTCTGATTGATCTCTCTTCTGGCTGATTTAGTGTTTCTGTTTAATAGTCAGAACTTTAGTCTATTTCAATTATAGTTTAGTGCATGGTGATAGTTTTAGTCTTCAGTATGTGGAAAGGCAGTTTAATCAGAACCATTTATTAAAGATATTGTCTTCCTTCCAATGGATGTGTTTGGCTTCTTTGTCAAAGATAAGGTGGCTGAGTGTGTTTGGATCTGTTTCTGCATATTCTAATCTGTCCCACTGAGCTTGTTTTATTTTTCCATGACCATTCTGATTGTATCACAGTAGCTTTGCAGTATAATTTGAATACCAGATTTTAATGCCCCTGCCTTGCCTTAGTGGCTGAGAATCATTTTTGCTACTTTTGGTCTCTTCTGATTCCAAATGAATTTTAGGAATATTTTCTCTAGTTCACCGAGTCATGCTAATGTTCTTTGATTAGAATTATATTAAATCAGTATAATTATTTTGAGTGTATGTTCATTTTTACTACGTTGGGTCATCCTATCCATAAGCAAGCAATGTTTTTTCATTTTGATAATGTCTTTGATACACTTTTTCAGAGTATTTTGTTTTTCCTTGTGTGCATCTTTTACATCTTTTTGTTAGATTGATTCTTATGCAATTTTTCTCGGTTGCTATTGTGAAGTGTGTGGTTTCTCTAATTTCTCTTTCAGTAATTTTTGTGTGTGTACAGAATGTTTTTGATTTTTGAGTGCTGACTTTGCATCCAGCTACATTACTGAATTTTGTTGTTAAATCTACATGTCTGTGGGGTTTTCAGAGTCTTTTGTGCAGAGTATCATGTAATCTGTGAATAATGATAATTTAAATTCTGCATTTCCTACTAATATTCTTTTCATTTATTGTTCTTGTCTAATTGATTTGACTAATTTCTCTAGAAGTATACTGAACAAAGAGGGCAATAGTGGATATCTTTGTCTTTTCTTGATTTTACAGTGAAAGCTTTCCTTTTTTTTTCTGATCATTGTAGTATGTCTTTGCTTTTGGTTTGTCATAGATGGCTGTGTCAGATTGAGATAAAGTCCACCTATTCCAGTTTTCTGTAGGGTTTACACTATGAATGAGTGTTTGACTTTATCAAGTGCTTTTTCTGTGTGTATGATGACGATGATATGCTTTTTTTTATTTACTCTGTTAATATAGTGAATTACATTTAGTGATGTGCATCTGCCCAACCATTCCTGCATGCGTGGTGTAAATCCTACTTGAACAAGTTATATAATCTTCTTGATGATCTGCTGCATTATGCGTGTCAGTATATTATTAAAGATTTTTACATCTGTGTTCATTAGGGAAATTGGTCTGTAGTTTTATGCTTTGGTTTGATCCTTCCCTGGTTTAAATATCAGAGTAATATTTGCTCCTATGAATGAATACAAAAGTAGGGCTTCTCTTTCAATTTCATTAAAGTGTTTCAGCATTAGTAGCATTAGATCTTCTCTTAAATTCTTGTAGAGTTCAACAATGAATTCATCAGGATCTGATATTTTCTTTTTTAGTAAGATTTTAACTGCATTTTTAATTTGATTGACTGATGTTGGGTTTCAAATTTTTATGTCTTCTTGATTAATTTTTGATAATGCATATGTGTCTAGAAACCTTTCCATGTCTTCTGTATTTTCCATATTTTTGGGTAGAAGTTCTTGAAGTAGGTATTGAGGTATCTATGTTCCTCTGGATTTTCACAGGATCCATTGTGATTTCATTCTTTCTTTCCTAATTGCTTGAATTTAAGTGTGTTCTTCCCTCATTTTGACAAGGATGGCTAGGGGTTTGTCAATTTTATTTAATACTTCAAAGAACAAATTACCCAACTCATTAATTCTTTGCATGGTGTTTTTAGTTTCAATTGTATTGATTTCTGCTCTGATCTTTATAATTTCCTCTCTCAAGTATTTTGGTTTTGATTTGTTCTTTTTTAGGAGTGGGAAATTCAAACTTAAGTTGTTTATTTGAGGTTTTTCTGTCTTCTTGACATGAGAATTCACCATAATGAATTTCCCTCTTAGGACTGCTTTCATTGTGACATAGGATCTCATCTTTAGCATTCACTTTATTATTCTGCAATCTCTTTATCACATTTTTCTCTATCATTTTTTCAACTACCACCTATACACTGAGTTTTTCAAATTTTTATCCCCATCTTTGATGTCTCTTTCATATCCAAAAGCAGATATTACAGTCATTCCTGGATCTAGACAGTCCACACCCTTCAAAATTCTATAGCCTAAAAGCAACTTGTCTTGTTTTCCTTTATTCACTCTCCTCTTTTATTTACTTACACAATAAATAGCCAATACATTTAATTTGATAGTATTTGGAGATGGAGTCTTTAGAATGCAATTAGATCAGATAGTAGAAACCTCATGAGTGATAATAATACATTATTTTTTAAAAAGATGTACTTTTTTATTAAATGGAGAATTATTCAGCTGACAGATTTCAGGTTTTTATAGGTAAATGGAGGCAACTTGAGACTATAGTCATAACTGAAATAAATCAAACTCACATGTGTAAATACCATATTGTTTCCCTATTGTAAAAAAAAAAAAACTTAGAGTAGTATGATTCAAAATATACAGTAGATATTGTGAAAATGAAAATGAAAGAAAGTGCTCAAAAGAAAATAATAACTAGGATGGGGAAAGCAAAAAAGGAAGATAGGAAAAAAATATATATATATATGTAACTATACTACTAATCTCTGTAAGTTCATCAGAAGGAACAGTTTGTGCTCTCAATGTTTGACTGTTTGATCACATTTTATGTCTAAATCTTATGACCTGAACAACTACTTCTGAGATAACAATGTGCAATATATTAACTACAGTTAATTTGCTACGTTTTAAAGATTCTGTATCATTTATATCTTCTTTTGTTTTGTTTTTTAATCATGAAAGGCAGGGGTTTCGTATGATCCCTTTCTGTTGTGTGTGGATCAAGCTAGAGAGTGTTCACCTACTGAGAGAAAGATAGAAAGAAAGAAAGAAGGAAGGAAAAAAAGAAAGAAAGAAGGAAAGAAAGAAAGAAAGAAAGAAAGAAAGAAAGAAAAGAAAGAGTGCGCTCACCAATTCTGTCTCTACTAGCCCTCTGGTCTCAGATTTCCAACCTGCAGAATGTTGAAAAATATATTACTTTAAGCCAATCACTTCCCAGTAATTTCTTCTAGCAGCCCAAGATGACAGACGATGCATAATACTTTAGTCCTCAGCAACAACAACCCAACAGTGTTTCTGGAGAAAGTCATACTAAAACAGCGTTATCATTTAGCCAGTCAGTTTCTTTTGCTTGGAAAATTTCCTATCACCACATTTCCAAACTCATCATCTTTCAGAACCACGAGGTTAGGATTCCTTCTCTCTGACATTTCGTTTACATTTGGTGCCTGTATCGTCCCTTACCTCAACCACCTGTGACTGAGTTGATCATTCAGTCTTCAGAATAACCCCTACACTCAGCTCATATTTCCTGTGCTGCCTTTACTATGTTGAATTGTAAATCTTGTAGCACTTCTTTCCCTACAAATCTGTGAGCATTTGGATTGAAGGGAATGTGAATTTATATACTCAGATAGCTATAATAATTTTAATGGTCCCCTAAAACACGGAAAATGTGATTGAAAGTCTAATGTTTGCTCTTAATGCATCAGAATTGGCAGTCAAAAATGGCAACTTGCTGTGTATGTTTACTGTTATTCCTCTCTGTCCTGAATTCAAATTCCATAACAAAAAGCTGAGAGGCTCTGGGGAAATGGAATCATCCATAAATACACACTAAAGGAGAATTTCTGGTGAAATAAAATGAAAGGTTTATTTACAGGCTACCTCAGATCCTATCCTGAACATCCCACAAAATATCACCGCTACATTCTACAAAAGTTATTACCAATTAAAAAAATAACTGCCAACATATTTCCAAGTCTACTTTGTCATTGTCTTAAAAAGCAAGAACTTACAAATTAGAAATATGCTATTTTGAGCTATAAAAACATTAAAATATAAAATCTTTATTTTTTATATTTTCATTGATAATTGAATTTTTAATTTCAATTGAAAGGACATGTTTTTTTGTTCTCCATCTGTGGAAATTTTTTCTTGTTTTTCATTGTTTCAGGAACTCACATCTGGGAATTTTAAAATGTATAATCAATTTGTAAAAGTAGAAATGATAAAACAGTAAACTTAAATTTGGTGTTGCCATCATCAATGAAGTACCTGGAAAATAACTCAGTTCTATGGTCTGAAAGCAGAGAAAGATTCTTAGGCAAATACACCTAACTTAGATTTGAGCCTCCAAAAATCTTTTGGCAATGTAAGAGAAGTGGAGATGTTTGTAAAGTTATAGAAGATTATGGTTAAGTTTTCTAAAATTCCAGAACAGGCCATTAAACCAAGTCACAGAGACAGTCAGTTGTATTTTTCATTGATATGCAGGCAGTTATAACATTAATCAGAGCTTTACAGAAGGTTTTTAGTCTATGTGGAGAGGAAATGTCCAAATAAAGATGGGCCCATGCTAACAAAGAAAATGGGCATGGGGCAACCCCACAAACAAAGAATAAGATTCAGAAATCAAAGCACAATTCACATTATTAACTGATTGTGTTATTGAATATAGGTTGACTAGACAGAATAAAACCGAGTCGGGGTCAGCAAAGTATCAGGAGCCATTTGCTACATACATATGATAGCATGGAAAATTAAGACAGATTGTTTGATAATTTTCAACACAGATACATATTTGCTCTAGAGCTTGATGTCTTGAATAAAAGTTTCATTAAGATGTAAATGAATATAAGTAAACTAAAAATTGCACACATTTGGATTTATGGATTACTGAAACAGACAAAGCTTGAGTAATAGAACTAAGGAAGATCGAGAGTCTAGTTGGTACTGAAGAATGAGGATAACCAATATCTTCACTTCCAAGACTCTATTCCATAGTTCATCTTTCATGTACTCTGGCTGTAAACCCACAGCTCCTGGATGTAGTCATACTTCTACTCCATAGCGAGGAAACATGGCCAAAGTACCTATTAATCCTCATTTTCATCAGCTTCTGTGTCAGTGGAGGGCACACCCCGTTCTATCTGATTTGAAATATTATGGAAAATCCAGCTCAACTGTGTTGATTATTCATGTGCTCATTTGCAGACTCACGCAGGTTTTACTTTAGGCTGATTGACTTTACCTGGAAAAATCATCTCTGACTAAGGAGTTGTGGCCATACAAGAAGCCATAGAATGATAGAATTGGGTTCATGCAACACTTTCAAAAAAAAGAAAAAAAATGATTTTTGCCTCAATTAGCAAGTCTAATTCTTTTCCAATTCTTGTTGCAAACCGAATTGTATGAGAATCAAATCAAATTTCTTCATAGGGGCAATATTGAACCTAAACACTGAATTTTATTATTCTCCTTTACTTTGGTTTGTGACCAGAATCATTAAGAATTAAGATCAAGAACTAAGATGCCACTGTACTTCTCATCTAAGAATGTCAAAGAGTTGACTATGGTAAGTATTGAAAAGAGACTACTCAGGAAAGTAAACAAGCAAACAGTCAAAAAAATCTTCTGTAGGAGTTTTGTCAGATTTCACCAACCCACCACTGGAGAGGTTGTGATACTAAATATAAAGTGGTTCTTTACATAGACACATCTATCCATTTAAAAGTTTTACAGGCCATTCTGATATTAAACTACATCAAGAGTGAATGGTTTACAATCAGAGGCTGTTCTGCGTGATCTGTTGATGACAACACTGACTTCAGCATTGTTTCCCTTCACTTGAAATGAACAGCCACACAATTGTAGATTAACAATGAAAGGTCAGTTCTCAAATTAAGAAGATAAAGTGTGACTATGCTCCACAATAAAACATGCAAATACTTCTGAGAAGTGCTTTATGTATCTGGTGTTGAGATTAGCAGAAGCAGCACCTTGTCGGTACCTTTGCAATCAGCTCCACCTGACTTCCTCCTTGGCAGGGATTTAAACTGCATTCACATTCAAGAAAAGAGCACAAGTAAAAGAAACCTATCAAACTAAGGTTTTAAGAAAATAGCTCCTCATAAATAGAATGCAAAACGCAGGCATTGATTGGTATAATGTATCAAATAGTGGATAAAATTATCAGACTTATTGCTCAAATATAAATAAAAATCACTGGAGTAAATGCCCTGGTCATCTCAGAGTTCAAAAACAAGTCCACTGAATTTCTAGATAGCTTCATGCAGAGAATATACTAATTTTTTTAGTAAAAATTAAAATTTTTGAGTTATTTTTTACCTATTTTTGGTCAGGAATGTTTTTTACTTTTCCTTTCATGCAGAGTTTAATCATAATTATTCATGAATATTTTAAACGATTTTAATAGGAAAACACATTGAGTTCACATAAAGAAGAAAGTAAATATTCATTAGCACTACGATATGAAACAAATTTAAAAAGTAACGCTCCTAAAAACATGAGATGGTGCATTGTTTCTACATCAGGATAATAAATAGGAAAACAGAGTTGGTGATCCCAGTTATTTGAATCACTGCTCTGAAAAATGACAGGTTTCTGTGACTGTTATTTCAGTGCAGGGAGTCGAGCTGAAAGTGACAAGAGTCTTGCACTCCCGCATGATGTGCACTCACCTGTGAACTCACTGGTATTGGCAGCCTGGGTAGACCAAATTGCTACAGAGTATCTATTGCACTGGGCTGCACAGAATGTATGCAGTGGCACTTACTGAAAGGTGAAGTAGTAAAGGGCAACACTAATCAGAATCATAAGATTGAACAAAAGTGATGCAAAAGACACAAAGAAATTCAAGCATTCTCCATTAGTGAAGTGGAGTCTTCTGTAAAGCAGTTGTGATGAATTTGCCAGCTAGTGAGTCAGAAGACAAATAAACTCCGTGTCCCTCTAAAGTGAATAAGAAGGCTATTAATCGTAGAAAGAAAGATTACTCTACCAAGGTCAGCTACATGTTGAAAATTTTGAGATGGTTGAATGCTGAACTCTGATAGCAAAATGTGATATGCGTGAATGCTAGGATTCCAGAACTGGTGGAAGAGGGAAAGTTGAGCCGATGTCTGTCTACAGTAGACACCCGTAAGTTTAAATGAGAAGAAACAACTCTACTCAACACAAATTCCCACTCTGGGCACAAGCCATGATTAATTTTATTCACCAGTTTTACTTAGCTCTTAGCATCATGACGCCACATTGCAGGACTCAATACATAATGGATCCATTTAACACTTGCGTGATTTATTAAATGAATGAACACCGAGATAAACTGGGAAGTATCAGGCAATTCTAGGCAGCACACTTAAGTTAAAGGAACAATGTGATACTTTCACTTTGCTTTGGAATAATAATAACTATAAGAATAGTGAACAGCTGGCTGAACAGATTTTTTTGAAGAGTTGGATTTAGATTTCTAGTACAAGTATAAACTGGGAATTAGAATAATGGGCTCCTAGCAAGGCTTGAGGTTAATCTTAGGAGAACGTAGTTGAATATGTTTGTCCAAAACCTAACTGCTCTCTTCACTCAGCTTTGTACTGAGTGCATAGGGACAGCCTGTTCTGATAAGAGCCCACATGGTAGATCACGGACTTTCTCAAGTTTCTTCTGTCAAGTTTGGCTGTTACAAAATAACATAAAAGTCTGTAATTTGTAGAGTGTCAACATTTTTAGTGAAGTTCTTTGGGTTGCTGAGAGACTCTTGCCTTGTAAATGAAGGGAACTCAGTAAAAACTTTGTTTTTCCACTTCGATGAGCCAGAAAAATTACACCCTCTTTAATTGTAGGAGAAAAAGATTCACAGACAGAGAAACAATTGACAAAAGATAGTAGTAATCTTTCATAGCCTATGAAATTTTACAGAAAATTTATCATTATTTTACTTTAAATATTTATTATGGCCCTAATGCATAATCATCTCTGTTGTTGGAATTGTGAACGTTGTAAGACAGTAGGACACGGACTCTTCCTTCATAGGAATTAAGTTTGGATGCTCTGGTACACACAGACTGGATATACATATAATAATAGATGTAATGCACATTTTAAATTAAACACTACTAAAGAGAAAATATTAAAGAATGAGTGAAGTTGACCATGTAGAAATAATAAAGACAATTATTTATGGAGCTCCTCCTATATGCCATGCATAAACTGTGACTTAAACACTTACACTAGGTGCGTTATTTTGACATTAAGATGGTAAATATCAAGTTTCTTTTAGATTAAGAGATTCAAACATAAGTCAAGAATCTGCAATTTTTTAAATACATACCTTAGTTTACCTGTTAGTTCCTTGGTCTGGGAAAGCTTTAGTCACTATATTTGTGTCTCAGTTTCTCCTCTGTATTGTGGACTAATAAAACAACAAGATCTGATAAGTTCTTTGACTGGAATAACACTGTAGAAATTGAAAGAGGTGTATATATATATGGTTAACATATACATATTCTCATTTATACATGTATACCTTACCACTCATTTATATTCTTGATATATGCATATATACATATAGATATAATTTATTTACTGTCTTTCTATATATTTATATAATAAAGGAATGGTGAAAGAGGATTAAAATTGCCATGATTTTTGAAAAGATTAGATGTGTACTAGTAGAATTAAAACGATGAATAAAATCAAAGATGATATGTAAAAATACCTAAGAGAAAATGAATGACCAAACATAACTGGATGATTCAAAATCGACTGATCAATGACAACCATGGTAAAAACATTTCATGTAGATGCTACTGCTGAGTGTTGTATTCTCATGAAAATTCGAGAGGAGTATTCCGCTCTGAAGGAAAGGATTCTGGGAGGAGACATAGCTCAGTGGTAGAACTTATCAGATCTTGTTGTTTTATTAGTCCATAATACAGAGGAGAAACTGAGGAACAAATATAGTGACTAAAGCTTTCCCAGACCAAGGAACTAACAGGTAAACTAAGGTATGTATTCAAAAAATTGCAGATTCTTGACTTATGTTTGAATCTCTTGCATATGAGAGCTCCTTGGTTCAAACACCAGCAGTACAAAGAGGGGATAAAAAAAATCCCTCCTCCAAAAACAACAATAACAATGTTTTAAGTACAAAACATGTAAATTTCCCACAAGTTTCCTCTTTACAACTTGCAATTGCAGTACAGACTGGATTTCCCCAAATTATCCCACTCAAACTAGAACCTACACTCCAAATTAATCTTATTTTTATTTATATAACTTGAACCAATTCATTTAATATAAAATCAATTTGGTCAAATATTTGAGAACTTGTCCCAAATTAATTGCAAGATGCAGAAAATGAAAAAAAAAATTCCATTTGTTTGGCTCTTAAAAGCTACAGTGAGCTCCAAAACAAAACATAAATGAAGAAATATACTACAACACTGGAACCCAAATGAGACCTCTCTAAACTGTAAGAACCCAAGATAAAAATAAAGTAAGAGAAGAAACCACCTCATATACCTCCTTATCGCACACATTTTGTTACTGTTCTTTGAAGACATAAAACAAAACAGAACAAAACAAAACACTAACATCAGCTGTGGAGGGCAGGGGGATCTGAAGTCTCTAAAGTCCATTAATTTACACACTTGATTGTTCTGATACACTCTTTTTTGTGAGCAGTTGTTATACTGAGGGTGGGTACCACTGGCCCAAAGGATATGAACAGCTTTCAAGTGATTTCAGAAAGTTTGAAACAGATGCTTTTAGCAACTCCCAAGTGGATCCTGAAAACCAGCACTATATTTCAGTGTGGGATTTTAGATTCTAAATCACTAAACTATCACACCTGAAACCCATGAGGCCACTGTTTAAGAGTGAAGATAGAAAATGAAAAATTTAAACCCAAAGAAAATACTGAAATATGTGAAAGAGGCAGTGGGTTAGAAGTCATATTCTATTATCTTTGATGCAAATTTAAGTGGAAAACATTTGAATTTCCATAATAACTGATCATTCTTAGTTTTCCTACCTGAAACAATAACCTACAATGATTTAAAAAATGAATAAGGGAGTTTCATAGCAGGTATACAAATAAAATATTAATTGTATTTTACTCCTTTATTTCAGCATTTTATACACACAGGAAAATAATGTATAAAACCAGGAAAGAAGAAACAAAATGAAGATATAGACCTGTAAGACAAATAAACTGACAAAGTTGAGAACCAGAAGAGAGAAAAAAAAATAACAGAAGCAAAGAAGAGGGGAAAATGAAAAGAAGCAGAAAGTCAAGAAACGAGATAAGTAAAATTATGACTTCCAGTCGAGAGTCAAGAGGTACCTGCCTCCTAGTACATTTATGATATATAATAGCACCTTCAATACAGTAAAATATTAACTGATATTGACAACTTTGAACCGTTGTGTGGAAAAAGATAGTATGTCTGTCACACAATGATTGAAGGCAAGACCAAATCTGAACTGAGAAGGGAGAAGTGGAAAAATGTTGGACCAAAGATCACTAAGTAAATGTACAAGTGGCATGTATACTGCTTGCAAAATGAGGATAGATAAAGATTAATGGTCTGCAGATACTCTGCTCAAGCTTTGCAGGAGACAGTCTGTTTTATTTATGTTGGCTGCCACGAAGAAGGAAGACTCAGGCGCACACACAGACATATTCCACATGGCAGGAGAACGTGTCTGCTTTCAGGAAAAAATAAAATAGTCCCCGTAATTCCATTAGAGAAATATATTATCAACATGCATATGATGGATTAAAATTTGCAAGGCAATTATGTTTCCTGATATTAATTTGCACCTTTTGTATGATTCTGATTGTAGTTTTGTGTTTTCCTTGATTCTTTTGGACAAACCTCTTCTCACAATTAAAACCAATCTCAGATATTTATATGTTGCAGGTTCACATTGTGCGGTGCTGTGTCTGTAAAAGCCCTCAAAGAGAATCATTAACAGATTCTAAAATGATTACTCTGCTGAAGTGAGCAATCAGTTAAAAATGGATAATATGAAATTGTTATCCTACATCTATAAAATGACTTCTCCAGAGCCTGCAGAATACAAATGCTTTGAAGAGCAGAAAGGCTCAAAATAGTGTTGGAACAATCACAACTTTTACAGATGCTATTCAAAGATCATCTTAGTTTGAATACTTAATTGGGAATGAAAAGAATGAATTTGAAATTATCCTCATTGCATACATCTTAACCACTAAGCAATAATCTGTTTATTAATTCATTTCAGTCCTATTTTAAATGTATGCCTGAAAATAAAATTTGGGTAAAATAATCAATCATATGCATATTGTTTTAAGGATTATAAAACTCCAATTGATTGTAATGCATTAATTCCTTAAAAAAATCTGAGAAGTAAGAATTATTATGGGGTCTTTGGGATAAAAACTAAAACTGGAATTTTTCTAAAGACTCACTAAGTTGTTCCTGATAGGAATGCTAAAGATTTAGAGTGAAACTCAATTTTTCCTAACTCAATTCTAAGATTAAGTTGAGAAAACCTGGTGTCTACAGCAGTACATAACTGTGCCTGGGTAATAATACTGTGATAGTAGTGACAAGAACTGTTTGCTGAGGAAATCTCAAGAAGCATTTAATTAATCTTTTATTTGAATGTAATTTTGATAAGTACCACAAAAGACAAGGTTAAATAATCAATGTTATGGGAGCAGAATCACCTTAATTTATTGAGGTTAAGAAAACTTTCTTGAGAAAGTAAATTCAGGTGGAAATTTTTGACAAGTTAATCTGCAAAAAATAAATAGTAGAGAGAAGATGAGGTACGCTGCCATGAATGTGACACATGAGAAAAACGAAAGCCAAGCATATCAGAGACCCAGAGAAAGGAAGGAAGTGATTGGTGTAAGCTGACAAAAGTGATGTTGGCATAGTATAGTCAAATAGTGTGTCTCTCTCGAGAAAGGACAAAAAGGCGAGATAGGAGAAGTCACTCGTAGTATGATCAAAAAGCAATAGATAGTAAAATCAAGTATGCATGCAAAGTAGAGAAAAAGTTGGGCAGAAGACAAATATAGAAAGGGTCAATTAGAAAAGGATGAAAATCATAAACAGATACTTCACCAATGAAGTTACATGTTGCAAAATAATTCATTTGGAAAGTTGTTTGATATCATTTTTCATTAAGAAATTTCAAATTAAAGCTATATTTGGATACCACTACATACCTGTTAGCATGGACCAAATTCATGAATCCACAATAATGCCTCATACGAGTCTATAGATCTGCATTTGGAAAGCTCAAATGCCAGTGGCGGATGCTACAAGGTCTGTGCCAGTAGGGTACAGGATCTATGCCAGCAGGCTGAGTGAGGGATCTGTAATGGATCCAGGAAGTGTCACCTCAGGCGAGGACCAGAGCTCCCCCGAAGAGAATCGCAGATATCTTCAGTGACAAGTGAAGACCTGAGAGAATTCTGAGCTCATCTCAGAGAAGCCAGCCTGATGAGAATCAACACCGCAGCATCTTCCCTCCAATTCACTTTTTGTGCTGTTGGCAACAATCCTCAGGCGGGCCCCCCACAGCCAGCACCACCAGGCTGACTCAGTTCAGCTGGGTGTTACAAGCTGACTGTAAGTTAATCCACCACACAATGAAGTTTTATTCACTGCTAAAAAGAAATGAGATGTCAATTCTTGAAAGGACATGGAAAATCTAAGTATACTACTATGTGAAAAAAATCTAAAACACTGCATGCAGGTAAAATTTTAACTGTACTATAATCTCGGCAGGGCAAACCATAGAGGCAATAAAAACAGAGGAAAAGATGCAGGGTACGAGCAGAGTGGTCTGAACTCCTGTGCCAATCTTGGGTAATATATTTGGAATACATTATCTAAAATTCTCTTCACATGCCACAGATAATTTGAAAACTACTTTAACCTTGTTAAATCACCATATGCTTTTAAATCTCCACTGTTTCCTCATGGAAACATCCCTGAATCTTTAATATTTTGCAGGGTTTTTGTTTTGTTTTGTTTTTTGCTTCTTCTCTTTATGGTGCCACCACCTTCCCTCAGAGCCATCTCCGTGCAGCCCCATCCCCAGGCCAGCTGCGTCCCCCATGAGACCTGTGCATTTCTACATACCACTGCCTCTGCTGAGCATAATTCTTTCATATGGTGGACTCTTGTAACATTCATCAATCCAAACGTGACTTTTGAACTAAACACTCTCAACTTTTCTCTATTTTCTTCGTTTATTTATCTTCCATGATCTCACATTTTTTATCACATTTGCTGCCTACTGAGTTATAAATTATAATATATTTTTACATCTGTTGTATTTCAACTATTTTTGACTCTATAAAATATAACCTATTTTTTTACTTAATTTTCTATAATCAATAGCTATCACAGTGCTCGTTATGTCTTTAGTAAATGTTTAATTAATTGGCACAATATTGTCTGGTCAATTAGGATGTGGGATCCATTAGAAATATACAAGTGATTGAGGGTTATATGGTTCTTATATTTTAGAGGAATTTCTTATGCTATATTCCAAGTAATCAGTGTGTGATTGCAAAACTGTGCTTTCTAAAGAAACATAGTGTCTGTCATATAATATATACTTTTGAGAGGATAATGTAGGCCTCTATTAGAAAAACAATTCTTCAGAGTGGTAAATGCAATTTATGACATCAATGCATGGTGTTATGAATCTGCATGTGCTTTATTCTTTTAGAGTAAAAGCTCAAAAACTATACCCAATGGTTCAAATTTGACCATTTTTTGTTATTTTACAAATAAAGTTTTGTTGGTACCTAACTACAATAGATCCTTCACATATTTTTCATGACTTTTCTGTTCCATTACAACAAGCTTGAGTCACTGTGAGCAAGACTATCTGGCCTGTCAAGCTAAAATATGTATTATTTGAAATTTTACAGATAAATTTGCTGGCCAAAGTGTGTATTCTATAACAAATTTACTTGAGTTTTAATTGTTTTGTTACAGGTGGTCTGCATCATTCTCTCATCCAATTTCTCATTTTAAAATGAGGATAATACTAAAATCTACTTATGCATTTACTTAAAAAATAAGCGATAAAATATCACAAAAATGTTATACTGTAAGTGGCCAAAAAATGTTACTCATTAATATGCATGTCATTAACTTTGTATTTAGAGTTATGGGAAAAGTTAGTAGAATTAAGATCACTGTAACTCAAGAGAAGTGTTCAATAGTGCCTAGTAGACAGTAAGATTTCAGTATTAGCATGCTTGCTTTTCTCAAAAGTGGAAAATATACACAAAATATAAATTATTTCATTTAATGAACAGACAATGGTTAGCATGAATTCCTAAAGGCTTCCTGCCACATGTTTATACACAGATTCAATTTTACTAGCTGTAAGTACACTGATTTCTATGTGTTTATTATTTACAGTTTGAGAGTGACACGATATATAGGAGCATTTCTAATATTGGTTAATTACAAATCAATCTGTTATGTCTCCTTCCAAGAATGCAGCTATCTTGAAAGTCTCTTTGGTATCGAGGTCTGACATTTTTAGCTTTATTTACCTTGTGCCTCCTTGCTGGGGACAAGAAACATGATAGCTAGAGACACATTGTACTGAAGTTCAATTGGTACTCTAAATGCTATAAAACTCTTCTCGATTAGATGACCTAGAGTTGACGTCCACAGTCATTCTCTGGTATCCTCATGAGACTCATCCAATGATTCTCTGTGCATTCCAAAATATGCAGATGCCCGAGTCTCTTATATAAAAAGATTCAATAATAGCACGTAAACTAAGAATATCCTTCCATATAATTTAAATAATTTCCTCACTACTTATGATACCTAATGCAATATAAATGGATGCAAATAGTTGATCACAGTATCATTGAGTCAATAATGACCAGAAAAGAGTCTGTACATGTTTATGTATCCAATTTTTTTTAAAAACCATTTTGATCTGCAATTTGTCAAACACATGAATTCAGAATCCATGGATATAGAGGGGCTGGCTATGGATATATCCACTCTTTTTAATTCTAAGAAAGAGAAAATTCTTTCTAGTTCTCATATATCCTACTGCTAAAATTTCTTAACTCTTGAAACTATTGAGGAGAACGAGGATTGTGCGAAGAATATGTGGATCTCAAATGCAAAATGCTGCTTAAAATGAAGGCCAGTCATTCACTGAGGTGAACTGTATTTCCTTTTGTCAAATTTTATAATATTTTCTCATAAGGGAACACAAAAGCCCCTAGCCTTCACTCACATGATTGTTTCCACTTGGCATGCCCTTTCTATAAATCTTCATCATCAAATCTTAGTCACCAGAGAGTATTCAGTCATCTGTTAAGGTGAGCCAGGGTAATTAATCACTGCAAAGTGCAGGGATGGAAGAAAAGACGGGAAATGGTCAGAGAGGATGCAAAACATCCAGTATTGATCAGCTGAACAACATCACATGCTCTGTTCTGCAGTCAGTTATTACAGAGAGGGGATCTATGGATTAAACTACATCATGGTGACATCCTTATGATGTTTGTCCTACTGTTTGATCACATTCCTAGGAATAAGTGAGCTAGCACATCAACAGGAAAACGGTTTCTATATGGAACATTAGTTTACCCTACTCCAAAGTCCCTTAGTAATACTTATCTAGACAGCCCAGTCTGTGTCCACTTGGCATGTCCCCTAGAGTTGGCAAGAGTGTTGAGAATACAGAAGGAATATGTCAGGGTTGTTTCTGAAGGACAGAGCTGGGAGGCTTTAGAAAAAGAATGAGTATGATTGACACCATGGCAGAGTCTCATTGATTATTCCTGTTATTTCAATTTAGAAATGCTGAGAGTTAATGACATGAATGTATTATTTATATTGCAGAAAGGAGCATTAGGTAGGACCTACCCCTAGAATATCAGGATAAAGTGAATTTAAACACAGAAGTGAGAATAAATTGAAGGAAGAGCTGCCAAGTAGGACATGATAACAAGATGACAATTCATCAGAGAGTAACTGGACTTTCAGCAGGTCCCTTGTGTTCTGGTGCCTGGAATTTGAACTTCTCACTCCCCAGACCTGAGAGACATACATTTTTTTGTTATTTAAGTCATCAAGTCTATGGTATTTTGTTAGAGAAACTTAAATTGAATAAGATATATACACCCATACGCATAGATACACACAGTTGCAAAAATGGAAGGGTAAATAATTTAATGTCATTTATCTCAGGTAAATAAAAATTCAAGAGAAGAATAATAGTGGCTAAAAATATGAAAGTGTTCCAAGTGAAAAAAAAATAGTCAATTTCAAAGTAAAATACAAGAGGAAATTGTTAGGGACACTATTATTGTCTAACAGAACTGATGGCATTGGACATTTTATAGATCTTAGTTTAAAATATAAATACCGAGAAAGAAAAATAAATGGTTATAGAACACGTTAAGTGACATTATAAGGAATTCCTAATTGATCTGATACATAATATGCATATACTGTAGAAGATATTCATCGTGATTGTCTTTAAAATCCTTTTTAAGACCTTAGGAGGACAAGGATCCTGTGGCATTTTATAAATTCTTTCCTATTGGTCCAGAGGTTAATGTAGTTACTTGAATTAAACATGAGCATAAAGATTATGAGAAAGGGGTAATGATGAGTAGGTGTTATAGCCTTCTGGTGGAAACATTGAGTGGACACCTTCAGGTTTGGTGCTAATGATCTGTAAGAATGCCAAGAGGCATGTTAATGACATTTCTTACATAAATCAACAGAGACTTGGAATGTAAGTCAGGCCAGGAAAAAGTGTCTGTTCCAGATATGACTATGAGAAAGGTAGACCATGAAGACAGTAATAAACTTGTAACCAGGGATATTCAATTCTAGTGGCATATCTCTGATTGATTTGTTTTAAATAACCAGACTAGAAAGCATCAAAGAGAGAATGACTAGAACTTTCTTGGAATCTAAGAGTAAAATTAAAAAAAAAATCATTGGAAAGGTGAGCAGGGCTCATTCTGTATGACTGATAGTGAGAATTTCAACTATAGATTACATAGAAAATGTAAAATGCTTTTGGAGGGCATCAAGACCTTTCATTTATACTGAATACTGCTAAAATCAAGGGAGGTTATTGGAATGAATGTGCCAAATTTATCTTCTGAGAATTTCTAACTATATAAATATATACCTAAATTCACTCCAGGGGATACAGTGAAACCAGGAGATTTAAAATATTGTCTTTGTATTCAAAGAAAGAATTGATATAGTTAGATGGGTTTAATATCATAATTTAAATATACTTCGGCATTGTGATAACCCAAGGTCTTAAAAAGGAGAGATATGTATCTGGACTCATCCAGATATATATGGATTCCATGCAAATGGAATGAATTAGAATATTCAGTAGTATTTACAAGTATTTACTTGTACTTGGATTGCACCAATAAGTATTATATAATTGGAAGACTTTTGTAATTATTATAATTGGTTGTTTTTGTTTTGTTTTGTTTCGTTTTGTTACCAGAGATCAAACTCACGACCTTGTGTTTGACAGGCATTTGTTCGTGCTGCTGAACTATATTCCCAGCCACATAATTATTATTCCAATCTCAATTTATCAATAAAAAAATTCTGAGAAATAAATGTAATCACTTCCCCGGGATTATGGAAACAGCTGGTGAATGTATGAGAGCAAGATTCCTATTTATTGTCCAGGGAAATCTCACATCTTTGTAGAGAACATGCTGCAAGGAACTTCTGGGTAATTTGGGGAGCTTTATTTGGGTTATCTGTGTGATAGTCATTCTCTTCCATGACCACTACTGTTCTTCTCTTCAGTTCCTTTGCCCAGGAGCAAAGAGGTAAATAGAAGAGTGAAATGATGTATGAAAGTCTCTGAAGGCATCAGTTCAGGGACAATATTGTTTAAGAATGGTGACTGTCATTCAAAATGCCATTCATACACTGGTGAATCAATAGACAATTTTTGCTCTGTTCTTGTAATCAGATGACACAGATCTAAGAAGCTAAGAACCTATGACTGACACTATGCAGGATGAGTCCCTGTGACATTCTGCAGTGTTTATGGTTTCCTTTTCCATCTTTGGGTTAGCCAGGTTAGGAGACTAGGTTTCCATGAAATGCTTCTACAGTGGGCTCGTTACTTTGTCTAATGTCTCAATGTCTTCTATCCAGGAGTCTCATGGTGTTGATTTTTATGCTTGTGGGAGCAATCAGTCCTGATTACCAAAAGAAATAGTGCTCTTATCATGTGGAGGCAGGAGTGACTATGTCTGAAACTCAGGTAGTTCATAGGGATATCTTGTGTTCATAGGAATATCTACTTTCAATAACAATAATTAATGGGAAGTTGCAAGGTCTCAAGTTTAACAGGGGCAAGACAAGTAGAAGTTGGTTCCTCATAAGGCTAAAGATCTGAATCAGTCTCCCATTCAATTGAATACTGACCTAAAATGAAGAATGTCTGGAAAGGAAGGGTGATGGGTGCTGAAGAGTATCAGTCACAACTTCAGTCTTCCCCCTCAGTGGGAATGATGTTTCTTCATGAATCTCTTGCATTAAGTATTTTCAGAGCTTATGACTTTAAAGGGCCTTTTTAATGCAAGTGGGCTTAAGGAAGACCCAATAAGATCTCAGTCATACACATTGGGCTTCCTGTCCCAAAGACTCCTCTTGATTTCACAGTAACACTTCCTAAGTAACTTGGTGTTCAAACACACCCACATCCAAACCCAAGAAATCCAGAAGATTATCAACCCAATGCCAAATGGGATGGACTCAAGCTTAGTCTTTCCTCCTCTGGGACAAGACCACACTGATGTATGCTACAAACCACACCTCCAATCAAGGAACAAGTGAGTTTTAGGGGAGTCTAATTCATGTTGAGATGGGTTTTCCCCTGCATTCTGTCCCATGACTCCACACATGTGTCCTAAGGAAATTCCCCTTAAATTATTTGTACTCATTACGGTGGCCTAGTTTTATTTTCTACAATCCAGTTTAAAATACATCTAAAAAGATATTCCAAAGATAGCTCAAAATTTTTTCTCTAAATAGCTTTCTCATTGTTTTAGGCTAACATGTTTTGAGGTCAAACATGACTGTCTTAGACTTCACATCCAATCTACCATCATATCTTGGTAGTGCCTTAATATACTTAGAATATAATTACTTTTTAGTCTTCCTTTTATTTTTCTGATCTGAGGAATAATGACATCTTATCTGGATTAACTGAACATCCTTCTAACTCATCTCTGGTTGCCAGCCTCATATCTGTCAGTTATTTCACTGTTCAACCAGAGTGGTCACTGTTTAAAACTTTAGTTGATTATGACCTCTCATTCCTCAAAACTCTCCAAGGTGTCCTATGTTCTGGCCAAAAGCAAACATTATTTGAGATCCCTACATTTATAACCCTGACCTCATGTGCTAGTGTTTTTCCTCTGTATCACTTCATTTCTCCCACACTGGTCTCTTCCTCGTTCTTTGAAACACCCAGTCTCACGTATCCCTAGGGACTTTGGTTGTTTACATCAGGTATCTTAACCTGCAGTAACTATGCAGTGTGGTCAAAAATCATGATAGATATTTACATTTTAAATATGCATGCCATGAATCCCCATGAAAATATGCCCCTTTGCATCTAAAATACTTACCATTTTAACACGCTCTCGAATTTTTCTTCAGTAAGTGACTTTAGTTGCACAATCAGGGCTGCCTCCCTGTATTGAATCAGCTCCAAATATTTTCCTTTGATGGTTATTTTGACTTTAAGGGAGACCTACATGATTCCTGGTGCCAGATACAATGAGGACACATTGTGATGGGTTCATAAGGCTGCCTTCCCATTGGATGGCACTCAGTAGCAGCATTCACAGTAGTTTTGATCAATGACACTCATAAAAGAGGACTTTCAATATATCTTCATGTAGTGGAAAAAAATACAAATTGTCCAGAGTAAGGAGGGACATCTTAAGAGGAATTAATAACAAAGACTTTTACTATATTAATTTTTTATTTAAGCACATAATCCATAGTTCAATCAGCCCTTTTACATTGTTCACTCCTGTATATGTTTTCATATATAATCATTCTTACTTTTGACTTAGTTTCCTTTTCATTATTGTCATATTCCCTTTTCTTACTTCCTACTTTTGCTACAGTATTCATTAATCTTCACAATATTTTAAATATTTATTACTATACTTTTACTATTGATGGTACGACTTATAGCAAAATACAAGACATGTGAATATGTACAATTTAGACTGCATAGCTCTAGTTAACCCCTTGATGAAGTGGCTCACATCAGTGATCTCAGGAAAGACCAGAGAACCACACAGCTGATTCTACTTAAATTTCTAATCTACAGAAACATGAGCAAATCAATTGATTGCTATTTTAATCAACTTTGTGGTAATTTGTTATATAGCAATAGAATCTGCTATGATTTAAATTACTCTATGTTCTACATTTGCAAATATTTATCTTTCTGCTATTACTAGGGTGTTAAGTATTACAAATCAAGGACTCTTTGTTAGCTGAACCACTGTTTTTTCAGAATGCAGACTAGTCCTTTACACATCGTGTTTGCGACAATTACATGGAAACCAAACTTCCTATTGTGTGCCAAAGTTACTGATGGGAGAAGACATGCCTGGATGTTAGTCATATTCTATAGGTTACTACATTGCTCCTTTGTTTAATATTGTCTAAATAGACAGACAGTGAGTGATCTCCTTGATTTTGGAAATGAGTGGAGAATGTTTCAGGGAATTTATATTGACAGCTTTAAATTTATTAAGAATTTCCAGTTATAGAATATACTCAGTAATATTTGGTTCATTTTCTTTTTAACTCTGATTTATCAAACAAGTGGTTCATAAGATAATGTAATACAGTATAGTGTGTATCCTAGGTACCCCCTAGGACTTGTGTATTAAAGGCTTGGCCTGCAGTGGGGTACTGTTGAGAGTTCATAGAAACTGTCGGTAAAGAGTCTACTAGAAGTTCAATTCTTTGGTGGAGCATTCTTAAGGAAAATTGTAAGATCAAGGCTCTCTCTTCATTTTCTGTCTTTTTTTGTTTGTTTCTTTCTTGAAATTGGGCAGTGCAGTGCCTCTCATGTGCCCGAAAGCAAGTGTCAGTTGATTATAGACAGGAAACTACAAGTCTATGAGCAAAAAATAAATAAATAAAAATTAAAAAAAAAAAAAAACTCTTCCTCTGTATATTTTTATTATCTTTGATTACCTTTGGCCTTTTTCATACTAAAAGAAGCAGACTGACACAGTGAGTTTTTCTCAGGTTGTTTAAACAGCTATGTTACCTGAGATTTCTAATGAAATTCATCATCCAAGAAGCAATGTGTATTCCATTTTCCATAATGTTATAACACTACATTTTATTGCACAAACCATAACTTCGCAGATCATGTAGAATGGAAGTGCACTCACCAGTAATATGCCTATTGATTAAAGATAGAGACACCAAATGTTAATAACACCATTGATCTTCAGCTGGCAACCAAATATTAGGCTACATAAATCCCTGGAAAAAATGTAATCATAGGGCTGATTTTCTAGAAATTTACAAATATGATTGCATCTTACACCACCTCGATAGAATACATCTTGCATGAAGTCAGATGTTAGTGATAGAATTCATCTTGTGAAATTCTTGCAGATAAACTTGGAGTCTATTGCATTACAGTTGCAGTAAATACTTACACAAACATTTTCAATCCGCGGTATTTGGTTTTCACAGACTATTTGGAGCTATAACCATGTAATGAAAAGAATGATGTTGGTGTTAGAATGGCAGCCTTGAGGGAGACATGTTTCTATTAGAACCTTGTTATTTTCATAATTCTATTTCTGGTTATATTTAGCACTGAAATTGCATATTGGAACTGTATCCCCTGTAGAACACAATTCTTTCTTCTTTTGTACTTTATAGAATTTTGTAGCTGAGCCAGAGCTTTGGGCCACTTAAATTATCCTTTTATTTCTCCAAATAGATTTTTGTCAAATAATATAGTTGCAATTAGCAGCAAAGAACAATTTTCCCTCAAAAGCAATGTTTCCCCAGGGGGAGAATTATGTGTGCAATATTTATATTATGGAATCTTCAAAGAAGGAAAGAAAAAATTTAGTGTGTTGAAACTGTATAAATTTCCCAACAGGTGAAAGAAAAATAGGAACAATAAACAGATACTCATTGTTTTCATCCAAGACTAAATACTGAGGGCAAAATTAGCATAAGAAACTCAAATTATCAATAATCACACATCAGAAATAGTGAAAGCCTTAAGCAAAGATCAAGATAAAAATACCTACTTTCATAGTAATATCCATTATAGGAAAGTATTGTTATTTTTCTCTGTTTTATTTTTTGATTCTTTTGATCTGAGAAGAAGGAAATAAAAGATTTGGAATTTAGTCAAAATGACAATCATGACTTCTGTATGTTTCTTAGTGGTGACACCACACATCAACTCGTAAAAAGTTTTAGTTGTATGTTTATTTCTAGTACTAAATGGATAAAAATGAGCTTTGGTACAGGCAAAAAGATAAAAATTAGTACACTTTGCAGTACAAAGTGATTACATTTCTTCTAATGAATAGATAGATATTCATAACATATCTCAGTTATTTTTTTCCCATCCACACCCTCTTTTGTGTTTCCATCAGATTCATTTATTTATCATGCAAAACCTTATCAATTTAATTATTATACATATAAATTAGTGGGCTAAAGCATAGTAAGATATATAAAATAATTACACTAAATCAATTTCACTTTTAGCTACATCATTCATTCTGGATTATGACTTTGTGTCTCTCTTTTTCCCTATTATTTGTCTTTTACATTTGCATTTTATTCATGTATCGAGTTTTTTACATAAAATAAATCATATCCTATTTAAGCTTGTATGTTTAGTTTGCTTATCACTGATTTCATTAATGAAACTTTTCTGACATGTAGCAAAATAATAAACCAATAATCTCCAAAACTAGACCTTTAGTTTTTATACTGATGGTAAAAACATCTGGATAAGCAGCAAGGCACCTTCATTTGGTAGTATGTACTTTTCTGTTCACTATTTAACATGTGTATGTGTGTGTATATATATATATATGACAATAGTGTAGTTCAGAAACACAAATGCTGTTATCTTCACAAAGTACATCTTGACTCAAGATTCTACCCAGGGATGTGATCCCTAGGATATTTCAGTGATGAGTGATATGAAAATATATATCACCCACATTTCCTATTGATCCTTTCATGCTTATTATTCCACAAGCATGAAGAAGACCCTCCATGATAGTTCATTGCAAAACAAAAGATAAAGAAAGCCATTTTCTAATTATATTATCATGAAACATGCAGAAATATGCTTGTATATTTGTATGTGTTTATTCAATGTTTGTTCTTAAGCCACAAACTAGTGGTTTCAGATGACCTCTCTCCTCCAAATAAATAAAACAAAACAAAAACACAAAACCCCAACAACTTAGTATTATTAAACCAAAGATTTCATTTAAAATATATTATCTTATAGAATAACAATAAGTCTACTTGAAAAGGAAAACCAATGTCAACCAAATAAATATACATGTTTTTCCTGATTAAGGAATTTTCTTCTTGCTAGCATTTTTAAAATGTTGCAAAATGCCCCTCTATTACAAAAACAAAACTGCACATTTGAATATCTCATTATTCATAAGGACTCAATAAGATACTATTTAAACATAAAGGCAAACCAAATTCATATTCTAAAGGGACTGCAAAACCATAGGATTTAGCGACTGTAACAGTTAATTGACAAATATGGTAATAGTAACCACTGATGCATATTAAACACTGTACCATGTGGACACTACGCTCAGAGATTTACAAATATTATCTTATTTCAGCTCCATCATTGTATAAAGCTAGGATTAGTATTACTCTCATCAACTCCGTTTTTCAGATAAATGATAAGAAAATTCCTCAAACCTATACCAAGTTAGTACTAAAACTACATTTTGAGTTTTAACTTTGCAGTTTATATAACTGGACCAGAAAGTTCAGAACTTTATAACTTATTCATTATTTTACTCACTTAATGAGTACTTATTGAGTACTGACTCATCCAGGGTTGAGCCCTAATTGACACTGGACTCAAGCCCACAGGAAAGCACCATCCGGAGCACCAAATCTGATAAACTACTAGTGGATGCTATTAAGATTATGTTAAGATGTATTCCATGACTCACGTCAGAAAAGGAAGAAGCAATCGGATGAATGACTCAGCAATATTGATGATGCTTGTGACATGGAATACAACTCAAAGGGACTGGAATTGCTTGGATAGTGCATAAATGAAGCAATAGGACCAATCTCCAGTGGTAAAATAGAGTCCAGTATCTGGGAATATGTAGATGTTTTAAAACTAATGTGAAAGCAATATGAAGAGTCATTAAGAGAAAGAGATAAAAACAGGATCCATACACAATGCAAAGTCAAGAATAAAAATAGGGCAAAGCAAAGAACTGCTCAACACTAAATACAAAGATGAAGTGCAAAAATACAGTCCTGTTGTGTGATGCTCTGCCACCTGGAATGTGCTCAATCTCATCTGATCTTGGAAGCTAAGCAGTGTCAGGCCTGGTAAGTACTTAGATGGGAGGAATACAGTGCTATTAAAGACAGATGATAGGAAGTAGGGAGGCAGATATTTCTCAAATGAGAAAGGAATCAAGATATGGAGAAACTGGGAAGAGAGGAGAGGGAATAGATGAAATGATGAAAAGAAATTAGGACGGGGTACATACACCAAGTAAAGGTTTGCAAAGAGAAAAATTACATACAGAACACAGAATTTTTAATGTTTTATGAATGTCACACAGCATTAGATATAAGAAAGTGCAGGGAATCTTTCCACAGCACTAAAGACATAAGAAATCCAGCCAAGGGCCTGACTCCCACAGCAACATCCTACAGCAGTCCAGCTGAAGACCTAGAACTCATGACAATGCTTCTGAGTCCAATTGGAGGCCTAGAGTCCACAATGACTCATGCAAGTTTGTTTTATGGATCTGTGCTGCGAAGGCCCAAAAATCAGCAGTGGAACCTAGAAAGTGTATGCTAGCAGGATGGTTGAGGGTTCTGCAGTGGAGCCAAGAAGTGACATTCAAAGCAGGAACCAGTGCTCCCCTGAAAAGTACCACAGCCAACCTCAGTGATGATGAGTTTCTGATGATGAGAACAGTCAAATACATACAGTAAGTCAGCAAGAAAAGCCTGTCCTGGAGATTAGACAGCAAACATCTTTCCTTCCAGAGCCAGGACCTACTGCTCAAAAAGTAATGACCAGAACTCCCCAAAGTGAACTTCAACCGTTGTCAGCAGCAAGATCCTGAGCTCTTCCAATGACAATGGCCAAATTCATATCAGGGAAGGCAGCATGACAAGCTCCTCTAGGAGAACCAATGGCTCCAAACAATAACATTTAGGAGATCCCACAAAGCCTCACTTTCCTCTCCACATCTCCTTTTATGACCGGGTGGCCCATTTACACTTGGCACCACGCTGATTTAATTCACCTGGCATTATGTTCGCCACAAGTTTTTAATTCATAGCACCAACTCCATAGAAGGAATATGAAGATTAGGTACTTCAAATATGTACTAATAAAAAATACTTGCATTGTCAGTGTAAAGTAAGCATACTAAAAATAAAAATAATAAAGATTTAATACATGCAAAAAGTGATGAAATGCAGTTAGAAGGTACATTCTCTCAGTTCAAGATGGAGAGTACAGATTCCAGAGAGACAATTTGTAGCTTTTCTCACAAATAAAGAAGTTAAATGAGTAAGGCAGTATTCCTTCATGATTTTCCCAGTCCATGAGGAACAGAGCCTGCTGGGCAGAGTCGGGCATAGAGAAAGGACCCATTGGGATCTGTTCATCCCACCTTCATCTCCCCCAACTAGCTTAACTAATAGTCAACTGCAGCTCACTGGCAGCTATATTTGTTCTCTGTAAGGTGAAACACATTTCTATATATTACTGTCTTTAGCTGGTTTGTTTGTTTGTGTGTGTGTGTGTTTATTTATGCTTTGGTGATACACCACTCTCCTGTCTTCTGGGCATAATTCAGAGTCGAGAGCCATTAACTCCACTCCAGAAAAAATGAATTTAGCCAGGGATGAAGATGAGCAGGTGGAGCTACTTCCATTCACCTGGATCAAGCCAGCCTCTCCAGAGAAAAGACTTTGTACAAACAGCCCTTATTAGAGGATTTAGTCTAAACTGTACAACCCAGGGCCTGCAGTTTAAGACAAGGGTCCTGGAAGACCATTCTGAGATGCGCCTGGTAATTAGTTCCCAACAGCTTAAAACATTTAACTCCAAATGATGAATTATAATTTTATTGCAAAAGCTTTTTCAAAGAGAAAATGTCAGAGCTTAACACTTGCTACTAGATTTAACATAAACGGCTACCTGCCAATTAGAATCTATATTCCACTCACTTGTGATCTAATATATGAAAATGAATTATGAGGTTCAAGATGAAATGAAATCTATAATCCTCTGCATAGTGTTGCAATATTAAATCATGTTAAATGGGAGAGCTGTGCGGCAGAGCATGCTGTTGATTTATACACAAATAACAAGTGTGTCAGTCAAGCAGATCTCAAGTTGAGCTAGCAAATTATTTGGCTCATCACTTTGCTATTGGGAAACATGGATTCATAAAAGTTTAGAGTTGAAGTTCAAGATCTACAAACCCAAGCCCAGGAACAGTCCCAGACAACAGGACTAAAAGATCAGCCCCAAACAAGGGAGATGATGAGGGGAGAAAGATGAAAGCCCAAGCCCAAATCAAAAGCTGATTTGACATCACAGCCCAACACAGTCAGCCTGCTTTCTTGTTTTTAGAGCCAGAGGAAAAAGGTACATTAGATTACATTTTTGTTGTTGTTGATGAGACTGGACACTGGATCTCAGGATTCAGCAGGATTTTAGAAATGTTTTCGCAAATCTAGAGAGTTTGAAAATATATTTTTACTTGCGTAAAATTTTGTTTCTCATACAAATGTATTCATCTAACACTTAGTACCTCAAGATGTGGCTTTATTTAGAAATAGGATGGAATCAAATTAAGATAAGGACATCCTGGATTAGAATGGTCCCTTATCATAATATGACTGATGTCATAAAATGTGGACATTTAGACAAAGAGAAAGAGATGGAGGAGGGTTTCCCTTAGGAGAGAACTTCACAGGAGAGTAGGGGCAGAGACTGTAGGGCACAGCTGCATGAGAAGGGTCTGGGACTATAAGAATTTGGGAGAAAAAAGAACGAAGCCTTCAGAATGACCAGAGATGCACTGGCACCTTGATATCAGACGGGAAACCCACGGAAGCATGAAAAATAAAGTTTCTGTAGTTTTAAGCCACTAAGGTTATAGGATTGAGTTAAGCCAAGTACCACTTATTAAATAAATAGGCAAAAATTTTGTTCTGGTCTAAACGAACCTCCAGTCACAATTTTCTTTCTTTACCTGTAATGTATCTTTGTGAAAACAAAATACATACAACAAACTATTACTATAATTATTATTATTATTATTTTGTACTTATAATTTTCATAAAATTGATTAGGTGGCCTCTAAAACTATCAAAAACATGAACTATGTTCATTTATATCATTTTGTTCTAGATATTATTAAATGCTTTAAGTTACCTACCTTCTTAGAAGACCCGGTGAGATAAGCAGTTATTACTCACATTTTACCAGTGAACAAATAGGTCACAGAAAGTATGAACAAATTCCCCAAGGAAACAGACAGGTTACTCCCAAATTTCTATCCAGCCTGGCTGACAGTTTGAGTCCATATTCACCTAATTGTACAAGATCGTAGCACAGTAACATTCCCTAAAACAACCAAATTATGAAAACTAAAATTTAATAGGAAAAATACAAAAAATCAGATCGTAAAACCCAGCATATTTCTGAGTTTTATTCCCAAAATATTTTCTTCTAGCCTTTTCAGAGTACACAAATCAGAACTGTACAGTAACACTGATCTTATGAAGATAAATTTTAAAAATGTAAAATATCAACTTTTCTGAATATTGAATTTGAGAATTAATTCTTCAGATTACAAAAGCATTTGTGCTTTGACCCAGCAATCCTACTGCAGGAGGTTAATCAAACAGAACTGCATACTTACAGAAATGATGCATCTGTGTGTCTAGTCACAGGAATATTGTGTTTATTAGCAGAGAACAGAAAAAAATCTAATCATTTAATGAACACAGAATAATACAACAGGGAATGAGTAATCCCAGTGAGCAAAACAAGTGTATCATTCATAGTTATCAATGAAACAAATGGTCACAAACATTATATAGCCTAGAATTTTTGAAAAATAAACTGAAAATCTAAGTATATCTGCTTCTACATGTATGAATATACTAGAAAGATACTCAGCTTACAAGAACAGATAATACACAATACACAAAAGTATCAACAAGAGGCAAAACATTTCTTTCTTGAACATGAGATTTGTAGATGACATCTGTGACGATTAATTGTGTGTCGGTTTGGATGGATTAATAAATGTCCACTTTTCTGGGGTGTCTGCGGATGACTGACACATAGACCTACAGAGCTGGGGGAGGGATGTGAGTCTGGTTTTATATGACCCCGTTGAATAGGACTGTAACCTCTATATGAATGTAAAGGGAAAAGAGGAAAAGGTCCCCATTTGGAGGTGCTCCAGTCTTCCTGAGTACCTGGGTATGTGGTTTGAGGTTGTCACCTTTGAGGACTGGTCTACCGGTCCATAGTTTCTTCAACCTTCTAACACAGACTTACACTAACAATTCTCAGCTTCCAAGCCTCTAGCCTCGTATCAGTGCTGCATCTTTGACTCATCTAGACTCTGGGGGAGAGCATTTACCAGACCCTCCAGCTTGCCAGCTAACAGATGGTTATTGTGGATGCTCTCACCTCTGATACTGTAAGCCTACCTAATAAAACCACCACATAATTGCCCATATATTTTTATATTTTATTGATTGTGTTCCATTAGAAAACTATAACATCCCATTTGCTCTACCTTCAACATATATCTGAATCTAATTACTTCTAAAACACTACACCACTACCACTCTATCCCTATCCCTAGTACCTCATCCAGGTTGAGAATACTAATGTCCAGCCTTGAAGTTTTCACCTACTTCAACAGAGCAATCAATGATTTTTTTTAATAATGACTTATCCTTGTTCACCAAAATCTTTCAACTTCATAGTAAAAATCAACTTTGTATGACTTACGGTGACATTACAATTTAATGCCAAATTATTGGTCTTATATAAATCCGCACTAAACTTCCTTTAGTTGACTTAGGTAGTCCTAATATTGCATCTGGAATGAAAAGGAACTGATTGTTAATTTTTTAAAATTAATTATTTACAATCAAATTCTAAACTATTATTAGAACTATAAAATCTATAAAAAGACATGTATTAGAACATCTAAATGGGGGCTGGGGATTTAGCTCAGTGGCATAAGCACCTGCCTTACAAGCAGGCAGTCCTGAGTTCGATCCCTGGTACCGATAAAAAGACAGAAAAAGACAAAAAAAAAAAAAAAAACGTCTAAATATAACTAGTTATATGTTAGTGTATGTTGTTGTCCAAAGCATGTGTGTTTATATGTGGAGATATATTTATGTGTGTGTGTGTGTGTATACATGTATAAAGAGAGAGACAGCAAATAGATTGCAAACAAGGAAGTCTTCATAATTACAAGTACAAAATGGTGCTATGTTTTGTTTTTAGCACTGCATGAAATGCTCCTTCAATTGGCAAACTTGAAAACAATGCTGAAAATAAGATACAGTGGCTAAACAAGGAAAAATTTAGAAAGCAAGTTATAATAATACGTGATTATTTCACTGTAAATGGAATAATGATAAACCTTTTTTTTTTTAAATCTTTCTCTGTCTCTGTTGGGTAACAGTTGTATTCTAGACACATGATTTAAAGAGTCATAGCCATCCAGAGTTGGTTTATTTCTGTTTCTCTTGCGACACAAATTGTTTTCATAGCCAAATTTCAAAGAGACTTCTGAATCTTCTCCTGCAGCTATGTAAACATGGTTATAAAATCCAGTTTTAGTAGTCCACGCTATAGGAGTTTAGTAGGATCCTTCCTTTGTCCATCTAATCATCCTCTATTCTGGAGCAAGTTGTTCATCTTTCACTAACCATAAGTTGATTTTTATCACCCTGGCCGGTATTTATCAAGAATATTACTAGGTTGGTCCAGCCAGAATCTCCTTTATTCCTACTGTCTCTGATTGATAATTTGCCATCTACTGGTTTCCATGCTGCTCCTTGAATGCAGTGTAAATTTCTCATTTTCCTATACCATTCTAAGACTTGTATCGAATCTCTTTCCTATATTTTAAAACCTTTAGCAGCGTTCCTTTATACTTAGCATTATAATCTTGACTAAAGACTCTTTTGCCTTGCTTTAACAAATATCACTATTTTGTCCATAACAATCCCAAGAATAGATACAAAGTTTAAATATATATATACATACATATATATATGTATGTATATATATATATATATATATATATATATATATATATATATATACACATTGTATCAGGAAAGACTGTAAGAAAATGCCATGTGGTGTTCTTGTGAGAATATAAACCATGGCCTTCACAGTTATCAGTATCATCTTTATTTAAGGTTCTAGGGCAAGAATTGAAACTGTGAACTATCTAAGTTCAATTACTAGCAACCTAGTTTAAATCAGAGACTTTGTTTTTAAGTTTGAAACTCTTATGCTGAGAGAGAGAGAGAGAGAGAGAGAGAGAGAGAGAGAGAGAGAGAGAGAGAACTTAAGTCTTAGTGTATATCCGGCATTTATTTATACTGAAAGGCATGTTGCCCATATGGAGCTGACAGGAATCTCAGCTTATCTGGCAATTCCTTGTCTCCTTGTAAAAGATTGTCATTCTTCAACTGACTGCAAGTGATCACATGCCCTTTACACATGCTGTTTTAGTTATCTTGGCTCAACCAAGAAATTCTTAATTTTTCTCAAACTTGAGAAAAATCCCACCAGTTTTTCTGATTAAAAAGGATTTTCAAAAGAGGTAATTCCAGGGTCACAGGGGTTTTATCAACTGATTGTAACAAGAAGAAGAAATAATACGGTGACACAGTTCTGAGGCCAGTAGATAGGGTACATACATACAGATCAGCTTAGTGTTCATCCCTCCTGGGGTCTTTAAGTTGCTGCATTTAAATTATGAAAATATGTCCTAGTTATCTAGTCAGCTATCATAGACCAACCTTGGATCCAAATTTCTATCAATGGACTCAGCAAACTCTTCGGTCCACAGCTGGCTGCCTGCACTGAAACACTGAAAACAGAATCACTGGCATGAGACACCACTGAAATTAATTTGACCAAATCTAAAATTATAGTCTGCTTTGGAAGTATATGTCAGAAAAAGAAATAGTATGTTCTCTTTCTGCCAAGGAGTTCCACTTCAAAGGATTCATTTTTTTAGATATTATGGTAAGAAATCTCAAAGATATACATAAAAACGTGTTCTCTGAAGCATATTTTTGTGATAAAAAAGAACCCTAGAATCACAGTTGATCAACAGGGAATAGGTTCAATAAATCACAGTTCGTCAATACAGTAAAATATCCTTAAAAGAATTGGAATGATTCTAAGTTGAACTGAAGAAATAGTGCAAACTTTATACTACAAAAAAAGTTAAAAGCAGTATCATATTATTAATATGATATACATTTTGCATATAATGATTGTCATATATTAATGGCTACCTGCCCTTATTTACAGAGTAATTATTGGGGGAACTTTTTATTATCTTTCTTTATGTTTATACATTTGATTTTTTATAAAGCAAGAGATAATTCCATTATTAATTTATGCAAGTACTGCTACACAATTGTCAGAAAATTAGGCCAATTTTCCTTTGTAGAATGGATCTAAATATCTTATTAACATACCTATTCCTCTATGGGTTTTCCCACACTCTATCTTGATTTGTATAGGCAGTGACATATCTTAATAAAACAGGACATTTCTGTGGTTTTAGAGACATGTTATTAGACTCTGAAAAGACTAAAGAGATTTTCCTTTTACCAATGACCTCCACAGAACTCTGCTTTAAATGACACAGCCAATTCCAGATCCAATGTCCCAGAGATCCCTATGGATAAATCACATAATCAGAACAGGGTGAAAAACTGCTGCATATGATATTGTAGAGTAATCCAAAATCCATATAAGGATGATAAGTTTATTTATAAAAAAGATTAAGTCTCATTAATTTTCTGAAAGTAATTGGAGGCTATATCTCATAACTGAATGTATGAAATCATAAATATGTCAAAGGAGACATTTTTATACTGAGGGTTTGTGCAGACATCCAGAGACTGCTGCTGAATGATAGCCTCAGAATCAGCTTCAGTGAGCCTCAAGAACAAGTGTGTGCAGAGTTCAGCTCTGGAATTGTGCTCTTTGGCTCACCATGGATGCAATGTGAGACAGATTTTCATCTCTACATTGGGATCAATCATACTAGTTATCTTGCACAGTTACAGAGAGAATCAAGCAAATGGATGCTGTTCAAATATTTAGAAGTGGGTGGCTTAATGAACTGAGGTTGGCATTACAATTTCATAATTTTGACATAAATCCTGAGCATGTGATTATGCCTTTTCTTCGCTGCTATATATTAAATAAAGCAACAAAATACAAAAATTAAACTCTTGTTGCCTCATTATTGGCTTACCTGATAATTTTCAAGTTGTAACAAATATACACCTGAAAATATGAACCGTGACCTCTACATGAATTTTCTGAAACCTATGAGAACTTTTAGTAAGTATGAGTCTTTTCCAACTCTTTGTTAATAGTTTGGCAACGAATATTTTCTGGCATTCACTGTTGCTGTACTAAAGAAAGAGTTGATGTAAAACATTCACTTATGTCATTATAGCTGTAAACTAATTGTGATAATCTATCCTTATCAGAGATTGCTGGATTTTGCCTTTTTGTTTATATCAGGATAGCCCAAGATAGTCTGCAGGAATAAGTAATTTTCAGAGTCTTAATGGCTTATCAAAAGTGATTTATTTCTTGTTTGTGCCACACTTTGGGCTCTTGGCCAGCTTCAGTTTGTCATTATGAAACTGGTGGGTTCTGTGTGGTTTGGGGGATTGTTGAGATATATTTGGAAAATCAAGTCAGGCTTACAACTAGTCTGCATCATTTTGCCCGTAATTTATTTACCCGAATTCAGTTAAGTGGAGCACCTTTACTGCTTGGATAGTGCGGAATAACCGGCTGTGTGCTCAGAAAGAGTGAAGAGGAAGATGAACTTGTCTCTGCCATGTAATTCATATCAATGGTGTGGAACTGTGCATGACTATGAGACTTATGTGGAAAAGCAGAATTATTTTACTGACTTTGTTGACAGAGGATGACACTTGGTAGGGGCTCAAAAGATATTTGTGGCCTCACTAATATCTTTTAAAAAAACTACATCTCTTTAAAAGAAAAATCTGAGCAACATATACTTTGTGATTTCCAGTACTAACTCATTGCAAAAGAATTATCTCACTAAAGAATTTATTTTTAGGAATGACTTTTTTTTTCTTTTAAAAGCAACCAATTAAATTTAGCCAGATTTACTTTGCATTATTTATTTTTGAGTAATCATGTTGTATTTATGTAGAAATTGCATTTTACTCTTCCTTCCAACTTTTTAGAAACAATCTAAATTTACCCATATACATAATCTGCCAAAAAGTAGATACACATTTCAGGAAAAGAAAAATTTGCATAGATAGTCTAAAAATAAATATATGGAAACATCATAAGAATAATACATTTGTCTTTGGTTTTTACAGTTGCAAGAGATGCTCAAAGTGTTGGTCATTTCTAGACATTTATTAGTATGTGACCTGCTGCTTGGGTAACCTTAGTCACTGAGAATGCCCAAGTTCATTTTTCAGTTTTCTACTAGCCAACAGTGTAGCAGATTTTCTGTGATATACAATATCCTCTAGAGTACCCAATACGAGAGTAACACCATCTGTTGAGCAAACTTCATACTATGTTTCTTTGCCTAAGGTATTTATGCATTTTTTGGCCAATTGTCTATATATTTAAACTAAATGTATAATAATCTATATTAAATAATTAACTATATTGTGGCACGAATGCATGGCTAAATTGTGATTTCGTTCCTCAAATAAACTGAACTTGCATGCTTTGTTGACTTAAATTTAAGTACCTATTAAAATTTGCTCATAATTTAAGATGGAGAACACTTGCAAATAATCATAAAAAGGCAGTAGTTGATTTTAAGTAAAGCTCCTGCTTTAAAAAAAAAAATGTAACTCACTCACAAGTTTATCCATACTATTTTGTAACTTACCAGCCTATGTTTACAGATATCATACAGGGTTAGTAATTCTCTAAACTAACAACCAGACAAGTTCAGAATAAGTCAATAAGATCAATACATGTGTTTTTAATTTTCTTCAATTGTCCTCAACGAGAAGAGGTACTAAGTATTCCCACTGATAATACTTGCCTATATGTATGGGGTTTCTTTGTGTGTGAAATGTTATTTATCTGAGAAAACAAAAGTCTTTTTAGGAATTCATAGGTGAAATAAACTTGATGTTTCTTCAAAATTATTGTTGAAAGTGATATATTTTATTGAGAAATCTTACATAATTTTAATGTACTAAAAATTCCATGTATAAATGGAGATATTATAAATAATATACATTATTATATTTTATGATAAGTGTTGTAGTGAGGGGATGTGAAGAGAACAATTAGAATCAGGACACAGGATTTATAATATTATTTTATGATGGTCACCCAGAGTTAAACACAGAAAGTGTAGGAAATCTGTCCACAGTGCTAAAGACTGAAGATATTCAGCTAAAGGCCTGGATCCCAAAGCAATGTCCTGCATCAGTCCAGATGAAAACTTAATGCCCCTGACAATGCCTCCCATGAGTCCAACTGGAGGTCCAGGGCCCAGGAGAAGGACTCATGGCAGTCTGTTTTATGGATCTGCCCTGGGAAGGCCCAAAGATCAGTGGTGGAAGCTAGAAAGTCTATGCCAGCTGGGTGAAGGAGCTGTGCTGTTAGGTTCAGGGTTCTACCCTGGAGACAAAAGTCATGCTCATAATAAAACCAGAGCTGTCCAGAAAAGTACACAGAGCTCCTCCGACATTAAGAACAGTTGAATGCATGCCAGGAAGCCTGCATGATGAGTTCTCCCGGGGATTAAACAGCATGCATCTTCCTCTCTGGAGCCAGGAAGTGATGCTTGATGTAAAGACCAGAGATGCCCCAAAGTGAACGACAGCAACTCTCATCAACAAGGTCCAGAGCTCCTGCGATGACAATGACTGAATTCTACACTGGGGAAGCTAGTTATGACGAGCTCCTTCAGGAGAACCAATGGCTTGAACAGCAACACTTAGAGAAACCCACAATGCCTCACTCATCTTCTCCACATCTTCATGTATGCTGGAAACTTTCCTCAAATGGAACATCTACATTCAGCACCATGCTGACTTAATTCAGTTGGCATTACGTTGACCATTAATTTTTAATCCATAACAATAAATGTCAGTTTTCAACAAATATTTATTATTTAGTAGCATATGTCAGATTCTAGGACTATAGAAAAACCTAGGAATGAAGCTTGTTTATCATTATAAAAGGAGTAACGAATGATGTAGACAGTTAAAACTTGGTTTGTGAGCATAATTCATTCCAGAAAAACCCTTGTAATCCAAATCACTTTTATATCATAGTGAATTTCACCATAACAAATAATGGAAACTCAAATCATTCATTCCACACCTTAACTACATTCATATAAAATGATTACAGTGTGCAATATAACACAAGTACTAAAGAAATAACACTAAAGAAATAATAAAATGATTACAATTTGCAATATAACACAAGTACTAAAGAGCCAAAGTGAACAAATTAATCTCCACACACCTCTGAGAACCTTTGTTGCTGCTGTGAAGGAGACAAGACAGAGAATTATTGTGAAGGATGACTTTTACCATCATTAGTGGTCTTTGCACTCTATTGCCTCTATGGAATCTTTTTCTTTTTGTGCAGCTTTAACATGAAATTTATCCAATAACACTTGCTTTTGCTGTCTTTTCAAGATTTCCCAAAAATGTGACATAGCATACAGTCCTGCAGTTAGGGAGGGAACAACTGGCTCAGGTGTGATCATGCAACCTGCAGTGTCAATTACTAACTCCAATACATTGTTCGTTATCAAATCACAGTTTGTTAGGAGGATTTACTCCTCTCGTGGCACACTCACAGGAAGTTACTCACAATCCAAGTTCTACTGTACTTAAAATTCCATGTGAACAGGACCTCTCAAGACATGCAAGTGGTGTTCAGCTCAACATTTGGTTGTATTCATTTAAAAATTTTAAAGATATTTAATTAAAATTTTACAGGACAGAGAGTAACACAAATGGGCACAGGCCACATATTTGAGAGACTCAAAATATTTCTGCATCGTTGGGAGAGATGCACAGGATAAAGTATTGTTTGTGCAAGCTACATAATTTGTGCAACCCAGCGCAAAATGAAAATGGAGGGCCATTGCTGGAAGTATGTTGGGGTTAAGGCATGGTAAGGTGTCTAGGAATCTCCTCTTCACACAGGACCTGCTTCACACAAGCCCTGAAACTTCCATGCAGTCAGGATGCTTTGTGCTTGTGTCCGTTGTGGCGGTAAAACAGGTCATCTCTCATGTCATTAATGTTGCTAGGCTAGAAGAGACAGCCAAGGTTTAAACCCCCTGGAATGTCACTGGGCATATGATGGTTTCTCAGTTTTCCTTACCGCCCTCTTCCCACACCTAGAACAACTGTCCAGAGCCAAAAGACAGACAGCAAAATTTACAGCTTGCTTTGCTTTGTGTAGGCAGCCAGCACATATTCCAGACTATGTTAGCAAAAGATGCCAGGTGTAGGGAGTTGGGGGAACGGGGACCATGTCTGAGTCAACTGTCCAGGCCTCTGACACATGCTCCATTGTCCCACAAGCTTCACTTACTAAACATAAACTGAAGAAAAAAAACTCAGAAATTCAAAACAATTTCAGAATTTTAAACTTTCAACCACTCTGGTCATATACCTAAGAAAGCCAACCTGGGAATAGCAAAACCTTAAATTAATTGACCAGAAATAAAAGGTTACTTGTGTTTTCATGCTAATGCACTTGGATTTAATGTTAAAGGTAAATTATGGATATATACATGTATGTTAGAAAGAATAATAAAATTTATGAATACTGTGTTTGTTTCAAACTTGAATTTTTATAACCAAATGAAACAATCACTAGTTTAGATTACAATTTCATTGAGTTATATTAGGAAAAGTATCAGGTGATTTCATTTCAAATTTATACAAAGCTGGATAGTGAAGTTATAGTGGGTTTTTGTTTTTTAAAAGTTTAATAATAGGGCTGGGGATTTAGCTCAGTATCATAAGCGCCTGCCTTGCAAACAGGCAGTCATGAGTTCGATCCGGGTACCAATAAAAAAAAAAAAAAATCCTCACAAGTTTAATAATAAAAAAGACATAAATATTGTTAAAATGCAAAATCTCCAAGTGTCATAATCCCTAATGAATTGATGTTTACAATAGAGATGAAGTTTAACACCTATCTGTTACGAAATGTTTGTACAACTGCTTTGTTGAAACCCAATAGATTGTATTAAGCCACAAAATAGGTTGACATGTGAATCTCAGAAATTAACTCCTGGAAAGAGCAAACTGATGCATTCCTAGAATTTTACAAATTCCAAGTAATGATATCACCAACCATCTTGATAATAACTTTGATACACTATTAAACTGTTCCAAAATTACACATGAAAATCTATATACTAAATTCAAATTCAGCATCTATATTGAGCTGATCACCTATGTTATCTAGAATTTACATAGTCCTTGCAAACGTAGCTACAGTGATTTTATTTTACAGATTTATTGTCATAATATTTACAAAACACTCCACAGCCAGATTTCTCTTGTAGAGTTTCAAGCTTAATTTAACTTACCCTACAAAGAGACAAAATAGAATAATATTATTTCCAATAGATAAACACGGAAGTGAGTGGAACTTTTGGTGAGGAACATGAGTATATCTAGGCAAACTGTCTATGGGCTGTGCAGCTCATCTATACAACTTTAATGACGAGATCACAAGATAACCTGTGTGACCCCAGCTTATTCTTTCTCTCGATGCTCCAGCTACAAATAAATATTTACAAAGTCAGTGGAAGTCATTTGGGATCTTCATCTTAGTCTTTTATTTTCATATTCAACTTTGTTTTCTAAGCTGTTTGTATTTTCAAATAAATGCACCTTGATTATAATGTCCATGGGGAAATCTTTTAAAATGTAAGATTATATAGATATATCTTAGTTTATATCAATTTCTTGACTAATCTGGAAAGTTGTAAACACCATTATATCAGGCTCTATTTGATGAAAGCAGTTACTTGTTTCTTTTAAAATAATGCATTTATGCATTTCATATTATCATACCTCTTCTGTTCCTTGAATCCAATTACATAAGTCAGAAATTTCTAAAATAGTTGTAAAATGCAATATTTTAAAGACAGACAGTGGAAAATCTTGCTGTAAGACAAAAGCATTTATAGGAGATATTTTTTTTAAAAAATGTACTATATACACTGCACATATTCATCTACTTAGTACTTAAATTTTCTAGCTGCCTCCACTAAAGAAAAATGGAACTGTGTTTTCAAAGCTGACCATAGCAATATCTCACATCTGCCTGTTTTACACAGCAATGTTTACTAATGTCTTAATCAAAACCAGTATCCTCTTCCATTTGAATGGATCCAGTCCTTCTGACCAGCTTTGACCTTTACAATACAGCAAAAGTAAGACTTTCTGGTATCCAAAGCTGTTCTTTTCAAACTCCTGTAGTTTTATTTCAGCATTTCTGGAATGCATATGATCCCCTCAGAGAAGCCCTCTGAGTCTCCATGTTGTAAGGAAGTCCATTGAGTAACAGGAGAAAACCAGGAAGGAGAGAATCAAGGTATTTGTCCTGGAAGCCATTCGGTACATTGTCTCTGCACTCCCAGAAAAGTGAAATTTCACTGGCAACCTCAGGAAAGACCAAGAAAAGGAACATTCAGCCATCTGACATAATCATTAGAAAAACTGTATCATTTTTATTTTAAACTATTAAATTCAGGTTGTTGTATAGATGCCATCAGTAACTTGTCCCAGCCAAATGTCACCTTTCCTAGTTCATGGGACCTTTTACTCTAAACAAATATGAAATCCAGTTAAGATGCTGGGACTTGTATTTTTCTCTTTAGTACATGCACTCTATTTCTTTGAATGTTTGCTTTTAAATTTTTGCCTAAAGAATCACTGTGTACATATCATTGACATGACCTGAAAATTCATTTTCTGTGATGGAAGTTAGTGAGCCTACAGCCTGTACCATGAGTGAGGTGAATCATGGAGTCCCACCTTTCATTCTAGAGTGTTTTTAGGCTCCATACAATGACAGCTCCTTTAGCAAACAAGCTCAAAGATATAACCTGGAGCATGAGGACTATGGCTTTGGTAAGTCAGGTCTACAGATGATATTAATTAACAAAGAGAGTAAGGATTTAGGAGATGGAGAGGGGTGTGAAGTAGTGCTCTAGTTTTCTCACATCTCTAAGCGACAGGGACTATTATTTGGATGTGAAAGTGAAGCACCGTCTCTAAACATCTTGCCTGTGAGCTGATGTCAACAGTAGACGAAACTAGTGTATGCCGGGATTCCTGAGCCTAAGTCCAGTTATTTGGTCCCAATACAGCTGTCCTCCACTTCTAACAGATTAGCAGATACACATGTTGCTCAGGAGGGAAGGGAACAACACTGAGCACACCTTGAAGAACCCTGACCTCACAGCCTTTGTTCACAGTCCCCAATTCAAAGAGTTCAGTTTTCAACCCACTACAGTTGTTCTGAGCATGTCTGCAGTGAGCTTTCTGGGTAAAAAGTCATGCTCCCAGCTTACAGCTTGCTCTCTCCCTCCAATTTGTTTGATTTTGTTTCTTATGATAATTTTATCTTCAAGTGTATCTCCCTATCTAAAATGGTATGGGCTTTATGGTACTATGTCATGTCCATATGTGTTTCAATCTTCTGTGAATTAATTACATATGTGACATGTCCCTAGACATAAAGATCCTTGGAGTAACTTATGAGTGATTTTTCTAATTTGGTGTGAAAGATGCACAGAAATTTTTGCATACTTTCATGGGTTCAATGTCTCCAATGTGCTATAAGCCAAGGGCAAGTGTCCTTGTTTATAGCTACAGCTGCAATGGGACTGCAGTGATCCCAGATCATGGATCTATGCTTGACAGGCAGGGAATCCTGGATTCGACCTAACCAAATGCTGGGGCAGGGACAGGGACTGACCTCAGGAAAAATTGGTGCTGATAAATATTATCAGACTTCAGGAAAATCATGGCTATTATAGAAGCACAGACATAATGTCTGATCCCGGGTGGAGAACCTGAGTGATCTTATCAAATGTATACAGAGGAGATCCTAAAAGATGTTTAGTGTGTCTGATGATATTGTGAGTAACTCAATTTGAATCCCCAAATATCACCTCCAGATTGCATTTTAAAAGTTGAGATCACTTAAAATAAGGATTATAAGGAGTTGATTTTTCCCTGTATTCCTGTAAAGGTAAATTAATGAATAAAATAAAAGTCCTCAAATTCAGTTTTAGGAAAGTGAATAAAGATCTCATCTAAAAATTTTCAATACTTCTTTTACTTTGTATTTTCTTGGTTTAACTTTGTTGTAGGAAAGAAAAATTTTTACTAAAGAGTGAATAAAAAAAAAGAAAGAAGAAAAGAGGAAGAAAAAAATTCAGACTAACCTGTATCATTGAAGAAAGTATTTTTACATTTATATTATTAAGTATTTACATAAGAATAAAAGCATTGGTTTATACTTCCTAAAGAGAATTCTAGTTGACTTGTGTAGATAAATAAATGTTATAAAACTAAAATTTAAAAATGGTTCTTATAATTCAGCATAATCAGCACACCTAAAAGTGGTGCTTTAATGAAGTTATTCTTTGTGCTCAATATTTTCTTGTCTGTTTGTCTGCCTGCTAATATTTTGGTTCTTCAGAATTTGTGTTTACAAATTATCTGTATCAAGTCACTACAAAGTCTTTAGGTCTATAAAACAGTGGCCAGTTCCAGGTTCTGAGCCCTAGAGTAAAACTTTTAATGGCCGTATGTCACAAACATATATCTTTATTGAATGCATTTCTTTGCCATTATTATAATAAAAAAATTGGAGGACATTGGGATTTCTTCTTGACAAATCAGAGCAGGGGCTCTCTGCTCTTAAACTCCACCTGATATACTTGTTAACACTTCTGTACAAGGAGGATAATGTTAAAGACGAGAGGCTTATGTCAAATTCTGCCTATATTTATCTGGCTTTTATTACAGTGTATTACATACTACCTAAGCGTTTCCCTTACTGTGAAGCAGTCATCAGAAGATGAACATCCAGACTCCAGGCATCTTTTGAGAATAAGGCATCAAAATCTCAAGGGACAAATGAGCCACAGTAAAAATAAGTGAAAATAGAAAGAAAACCAGGAAAATTACAATTTAAAAATGGTCCTTGTAAGAGGGTTGCAGCTTCAGTAAACAAAGTTACAGAAGATTATCCATATCTGTAGTCCTTAGGCTAATTGATACTTCTTTTCCTCCAAAAAACCCAAATCCTGCCCGTACACTTTAAAGCCATAAATTAGCTTAGCTCATAAGGTAAAGGGGAGAAGCCTGCATTACTAAATTTAATAGAGTGAGTGTGTCCTATTTCTCTTATAAAATGGTCTACCATTTTACCTGTGAAATGAGCCATTACCTTTCTACCTCTGGGTGGGTCATTACTTTTCTCCTGCAAAACAAAACCAAAACTTTCTATAAATTTACAAATTCCACAGATGTCTACAACCCAAAACACAAAAATATCTTGTACTTCAGACCATAGCATGCCTCTCTCTCTTGAAAGCACATGTTCTATTTCTTTGAACACATACTTTTAAAATTTTGCCCAAAAGATATCTTTATGTCTGTTTAAAGAATACTAGGACCTAGTAATATAAAATTATATAGTTTCAGTTAATTTATTTCATTAAATATTTTGATGCTTAAGCAGCTTTCTTTCATTCATGGCACAGTTCTCATGATGTGCCAGGCATAATATCATTCCACATAATACTTTCTTGGAATTTCAAGTTTGTGAGCATGGTTTATAAAGGGTGGCATCAATTAATTTAATTTTTGCCTGCTATCTGGCTGGTATAACACAGTTATTTGGCCTTGGATAATAAATTCTCAGAAATTTTATACCATGTCTTATTTTCCTCATTTTATCATTTTCCCATTGGGGAAAATGATTGAAATTAGACAGTTTCAACAGATTTAGTGTAAAGGAGCATTGTACCTCTTACTGCTTTGGGACAAATCTAATTACACAAAATATCATACACCAAAAACCTTACGTGCTACTGGCTCCAGAGAGAAGACATCCAGTGACACATTTTTGCTTTTGTCTTTTTTTTTTTTTTTCCATTCATCCGTACTGTCTCTGCTTCAGCCTTGATGGTATACCAGGCAATATATTTTTTCTGTCAAATAAATCTCATGTCACCTGTCTTATGAAAATCTTTATCCCTTCTGATTTAAGTAAATTATTTCTTTCTCTGTTTGCTATTCTCCATTGAACTTATGTCTATGTGCCTGTTTAATAAAATATTTATTTGAGTGTCATTTTAGCATCTGAGCATTCTTCCACAACACATGCAAGCTTCCAATACAGAATGATCAAGTCTCTAGAAATCCAAAATCTCTAGAACAACAGCAAATGCTTGGACCATATTTGGAATTATGGTAAATTAATTTTAAATATTAATGAGTATTCATTAACTTTTGCAACTAAATGATTATTATTTCCATTAACATATTTTAATCTCCTCAGGTATTCACAGTTTTATTTTCTAATATGTATAACATTAAACATAATGTTACTTCTTTTTTGATGTTAAAATTTTTCTGACATCAGATCCTCAGCTGAGAATGGACTAAGTCTTGTTTGGTTTTTAGTTCATCATAAACATTGTGCTAATCATTAGCACCAATTTCCACTGATTGACCTATCAGGAATGAATAAATGAATGATTTAGTACTTCAAACAAACCTTAAATTCTGTTCCTGTTAAGTACCAAGTATATACACTCTGTATATCTATCTCTCTCAGATGACAACACTGTCACCAGTGATTAAAAATCACAAAGCTAATATCATCGTTTTGGAAAATGTAATTCTTTGACATCTGTGTTTATGATGCTATATCTTACTAGATAGAAAGCGTAAGGAGATGACCTATGATTTTTGTCTACTTTAAATTATTTTACATGCTACACAAGTTTTTCTCAAAATATTTTGAGTATGGAATCAAATTTCATTTATCTCATCTCCATTCAGTATGTAGCTACTTCTGTGTCTTAAGTTTCTTAAGAGAGCTATAGACATACATATTAGATTGGTTCAACTGAGCTCTTTGTGTCTGCACCTATTGTTTTCCCTCTTAAGAAGTAAAAATTGAAATTCCTTTAATGGAATGAGAAGCCATAATATCCTTTTTTTTTTTTTTTTTTTTTTTTTTTTTTTTTTGGTACCTGGGATTGAGCTCAAGACCTCACATTTGCCAGGCAAGTGCTGTGCCACTGAACTAAATCCCTGGTCCCTTGAAGTCATAACATCTTAAAGTTGTGCTTCCTTTAAGCAATCAATAAAAATTCTGAATCTTACTGGTAACAATTTTAAATAGTGTTTTAAAACCCTGCTCAGCTTAATTCTAATTGCATCGATCAGATAAAAGAATCCAGCTGTTTGTCTTTTGTGATCTCTTGCTTGGATGCAACCTGCAAGGTGAAGAGGATGAATTTACAGTGGCCCTACTCCCAACAACAACTTTTCAGCTGCAGCATTTTAAAAATGTAAATGTTTGTTTTGCATTTATCAAAAGATTTTCTTCCAAATCTTTTTGTCAAAAGAATACAATGTATCTAGCATTGCAAGGGGCATCTCTTAGGATTTAGTACATTAAGGGTTTACATCCCTGAAAGTCCTTCTCACAGCAGACACTTGGATAAGCTGAGAACCTCTTTCTTCTGGGCCTCATAGGCCTTCATTTTGAGAACAATGAGACTATTCATAAGTGGGCTAGGTCCTTTCTGGGTTCTGTGAGAGTTTGATTGATTACCCAGGGAACATATACTATTCTTAGTCAAAGTGCCTATTAAAAAGGCTGGGACTTTTTTTTTAAAGAACCGAGAGTACCTCTGAATCTTGCCTGTTCCATAATACAGTTCCTCTGGGCACCCATTACAAAGGAGTCAAGGTGAGGCAAATATTAGATTGCACTTAGGCAAAGGAAGAAAGCATAGTTCACTGTGATGAAGTGCTTTTAACATTTCACAGCTTAACATAATTGGATTCTAATAGGCAGTTTCTGTCATGAGAACTTTTCAGTCAAATGTCCTCTCAAACAACTTGGTTTTACTTACATCTCTTTTGAAAAGACAGATTTTGTTCCAAGTGTTATCCCAAGGTAGAACTAAATATCTAAAGAATACATCAGCAATCCATAAGTCTAACAGAAGTCCTGTGGTCACTGTATTTACATGAATTTTACAGAATAGATGTGTATCTACACATGCGCATTTTGAAAGTAGGTTTTGCTCAATGATTTGGGCAGGGAAAAAATGAACACTACTTAGTTTTTTATTTAATTACTTAAAAGTAAAATGAACTCAAGGTGTTTAAGAAATATATGTTAGAAATATGATTAATAAAATACTAGCGTAAGCAGATATTTACATCTATTTGTATATACTAACAGAAAAACAGAAAGTCCAAGGTAGAGATAGAATTCAGGATTCTGGGGATGTTATTTCAGATTTTGACAGCAGTCAACTGTGTGGCTTTCAGCATTTTCATTAATGTTCCTCCATCTCCTCATGATTTCTCAACTATAAAATGGAACCCAACGTTATGTAGAGATTGCCAACTTGCTCATGAGCCACTGCAAATACTTTCTGTTAAATAGAGATTTTCACTCATTAAAAACTTAAGTGCCATTTTTATTACATTTTTATTTACTGTTCCATTTCCTGAAGCAAATAAAGAGATGTCAAATAAAGTCATCTGATATTGATCTCAATAAGCATCTTTCCAACCGTACATAAGGTTATATAGTTTAAAATGTATTTGAAAAATTATTTTACTCTATGTGTTCAAGAATTGTATTGTGTAAACAAACTAAAGGGACACCAATATTTCTTATGCATTTTGTCTTTAAAAATGAAACAGAAGAACTGACATTGCTGTAATTCAAATGGAGACGCAGGTAAGTAATATTTTATGAAATTATATGACCTGTATTTTTAAGAACACTGCTCTTAAAGGGATTTTGCACTACTTATTTTTCAAAGTTTGTGAATTTTAAAAGCTATATAAATAAGGAATAGTTTTTTAGCATAGAGTCAGTATATTAGACATATCTCCTGTCAATATAAAATGTGTTATTTACTTTGTGATCAAATATGATAGATATGTTTTGACAACCAGCTAGCAAAATATGACTGAGATGAATCCTAAGAATTCATCTAGTTTATTTTTCCTATCCAGAAAAATGTTATGTAAAAAATAAATAATGGTAGCAAAAGAAAAAGAATAATTGAGATTTAGTGATATGACCCACCTCCATATTTATCTAAAATCTTCACATAATGGTATTTATTCACAGATGTTGTATTTACTCAGCAGTATGTGTCATAATGTGATCCAAAAAATATGTATTCAAGTAAAGTATATTTTACTGCCTTTGTAACTATGATAAATCACTTAATCCTTAATGCAATTAAATATTATTAAAAGGAATTTAAATAGATAAAACACAATAGTAAAATTAGTAACAGGTGATTTTCCTTTAGAATTGATTGAACATAATGTATCCAGGGCTGGAGATGTACCTCAGTGATGCAGGACTTCTCTAGCATTTGTGAGGCCTTAAAATGAATACTCAGAACTGCAAAACAATGTGAAAATTAAAATAATTTACACTGAAGTTCAAAGAAAGATATTGTATTAGAAAAAAAATACAACAGTAAGAATAGTGGCAAACAAAGAAATGTGTGAATCTATGAGTAAAACATTAAACAGTAAAACAAGCGAAAAGAGAGTTCCGCCATCATGTTTGACATACAGAAAACAGAAATGTCATCAACTTTGTCCTTTAAATAAGAAAACCTTTAAACAAGCCAAAACTTAATCATGGACTCAGAAAGAACTGAGGGTGCACCTCTCACAGCTATTAACACCTGGAGAGAAGAGGCTAATTGATAAGGGAATAACTGAGACCTGCCTACCTGCAGCAGAGGCTATGATTACATTAAATTGGTAGGAATTACCATTTTGAAAGACTATTTTGCTCAATTGTTAGGAGAACAATGAAACCTCATTTAAGATAGGAAATTCTAAGTGGCTTCAGTCCTGAAATCCAGCCACATTTGTCGCTGTTTCCTTTAGGGATTCCATCAGCTTTTACAAGATTTTCTCATGGCTCTGGCAGGGGGAGAGGAAGAGTTATCACACAGGACCTCGCCAAAGTGATAAAATCAGAAAGATAGTAAGTCACGTATAGATTAGAAAGGGAGAAATAGAGAACTCTCTCTGCTCAATAATGATGTGATTGTCTATGTAGAAAATCCCAAAGCACGCACACACACTTACACACACACACACACACACACACACACACACACACACACACACACACATCATACATAAACACAACATCTTGGATTAATACACACTTTTAGCAATGCCACAGGAGAAACGATTACAATACAGTTGTTTCCCCCAACGTCAGCAGTGAACAATTGGAATTTTAAGTTAAATAAGTAATATTGTTTACAATGATTCTGTCACAAATAAAAGTTAAGCATCTAATTAAATATTTAAATATTGTATTAGAACAAATCAAGGATGATCAAAGTAAAGGTGAGCATGTACAAATTCACAGAAGACTCAGTATTCTTAACCTATCACTTACTATCAAATCAATCATGAACCTAAGTGTAAAATATAAAATTGTATACAATAGCAAAGGAAAACATGCAAATCTATGGAAGCGTGGATTTTAAGGAAAAAATTCAATGGCACAATCTATGAAAGAAACAATAGCAATCTGAATTAGAATTATCCATATATAAAATATTTTATGGTTATGTTGGATTGGCCACTTAAGACTAGCAATAATTTTCACTTTATAAAAATCAGGTCATTTAGAGAAATACAAGAAGAGCTTTAAAAAGAGAAGTTGTATGACCATCTCAGTAAGAGAAAAACTATTGTTCTTTTAGTTGCAATATTTTTATGAAATATGCAAGATTTTATGCAATATTTTTATGAAAAAAGGAATAGGAAGCAATGTTCTTAATTTGATAGATCCCCCAATTACATAAATAAATAAATATTCACCTGATCTAAAGAAATAAAACTAATAAAATTCCCCCCTACGGACATTTAACTGCAACAGGCTGAAATGTGTCTCAGAATTCATTAATAGTGTATTTCAAAGTGGCAAAAAGGTTCATAACCATACGTTATGTAACATTCTCAGCAGATTGGGAGCAGCATCTTGTAATCAAACACATTAATGTTTTCAGTGAAACTTATGAATATTCACGGTAATTAAGATAAAGACTGTAAATAGCCTCACAGCTGTTCAGATCAGATTTGGCGTTGGAATAATATCTGGTGCCAAACTTATTAAAAGAAAGAAACCAAAGAGCTGTCAGTTTTCAGAAATTCTTTTCCTTTCTTTTACTTTCCTAATTATGAATAAGAAATTGTGAGTTTGTTGGAAAGAAAGACATCAGGATAATTGTTTTATAAAAGTTAAATATAGCAAAATGTTCTCCTCTGCTAGATATGAAATAGAAAATGTATTTTGTTAAAGTGTTTATAATCAACAGCTATAAAAATAACTAAGACAAATTCAAAAAATACACTATTACCAATATATTTTGAAAAGAAAATTGCAACATCTTAATGAGATAAGAAATAAGGTACAAGTACATGGAGAATACTTACCATGCTACACATAGAAAATATGGAATACTTGTCTTACTCATGTATAGAATGACACAAGAGTGAAAACTGTATTTAAAACCAATTATTCTATGACTTCAACAAATGTTCAAAATGTTAATATGAACCCAAAGGAAATGTAAAACAGAATCTTCCAGGTTGTACTATAATAAGGTAATTACATAGAACAGGTAAATCTATTGAAATAGGTGCATAAACACAGATGATTACACAAATAGCCTCCCATTTATAATCATTTCACAGAAAGATAAAAGTAAAAATACTTAAAAGCATCATCAGTAGCATTAAATTTTGCTGAAGGTCAATGGTGGCTGCATAGATACGTGTTTATTTTAAAGTATATTGCTTTGCTTAAACTTAATTATAAGGGTAATTTTGAAATGTGTTCATAAGTCTCAGTCATTCTTTGAGTGAAATATATGTTTCAAGATCATAGATTTTTCTCAGATCTTTTCCAATTCCAGTCATCATAAAAATACCCTGTTATATCCACTCTTTTTAAAAATGTCATCTAGTGTTTGAAGGGGCAAATTAAAATCCCCAAACTACTACATGGAACAATTCATAGTGTAAATGTAAGTTTTCTCATAGAGCTGCACATTTTAAGACAAAACGTTAATAATCTCAAACCAATGAGAGACTTCCCAGGTGGAGACTAAGACTCACTTGGGAAAAGGAACTCAGCACCAGTGACTGAGCTGCTGTAGGTGCTGCCCAGGCTCCGCAAACATCTATGGAGGCACTGAGTCATCCCTGACCCCAGGATCACTGACCTGCCCAGACTTCACTACATACCTCTATGTAGCGCTATGCTAAAGGGTGGATTTTAGGAGAATGAAGTAGAAAGGGCCTGGAAATCTTCTCAATGATAAAGAAATTTTAATCTGTATTAGCACGTAAGGGAGCCCTAGTCTATGATACCTTCATCTACCTAAAGCTGTGATTTTAACCTCAACTTACTCCAATTCATCTCTTTGTCTCGCTTGTCCTGAATCAACATTTCCCAAGATCAGTTTTTAAAATCTTTCTTTTTCTCTTCACTATGACTTCACTTCTCTTTTTCTTTCTTATAGTGAAAGAAATCTAAATAATTATATTTTATTTTTGCTTTACATTTAATGTAATTTTACTCTCTGTGATTTTCATTGTATCTTTATGTAGATCCAGAGACCCAGATTGTATTGGGTTGTATTTTTATGATTTCTGAAAAGGTATTTCAATACTTTGTTTAATACAATGAGTTCTCCGTTTTATGCAGAAATACTTTTATTTTGTGGATAACTCAGGTTTCTCCTGAAAGTGGATCAAATAATGTAAATGGATAGAGTGAGATTTTAAGGAATAATTTCATGCTATCATGGAAGATAGAAAATCCAAAATCAGAAATTAGTCTGCCAGGCTGAGATAAAAAGACAAGGCAAATTTCCCTTCTTGAGTTCAAATCTGCCTGGAGCAGAATTCCTTCTTTGGTGAGTGAAAGAAGTCTTATTGCTTAAATCCTTTCTAGCAAATTGGAGAAGATTTATCTACCTTTTGGAGGGTAATCTATGTATGTAGTTAAATAATTATAACAGTTAAAAGTTACCATCACAGCAACATTTAGGTCTGTGTTTAACCAAAACCTGGGCATCATTGTGTAGACAAGAGGACCAATTAACTGTCACATCTTGTATTCATTCTTGAAAGATATTTTCCAAACTACATAATTCTAACTTGACAATGTTTTGTTTGTTTGTTTCATTCTTTCATTCTCTTGGTGTTTTAGTGTTGCCATTGCATGATTTCCTGTTCTGAGTGATTTCTTGTGAAATAGTTTTTGACATTGCTGTATTTGTTATTCTGCATGTAATGTATTGAAATTTCTATTTCTTCTTAGGGTTTACGTTGTTGGCTATGAAAATTTATAGCTCTCATTAAGTATGGGAGTTTTTCAACCATTGTTTTAAAATATTTTTATATTTCCCTTCCCCTCGACTCTCCTACGCTTGCATCTTCTAATACATATAAGGAAGCCTGTCTGATATTGCTCCACAGGTGACTATGACTCTGTTCAATTTGGCTCTAATCATTTTTCTAATCAGGCATGCCAAATATTTTCACTTTCCTGCGCTGCCCCAAGTGAAGAGGAATTATCTTGGGCTGCATATAAAACATACAAAATAGTTAACGTTCATGAATAACATTTTTTTTCCATATTGGGGTAAAACAGGCAAGCAGCCTGCAGGATGCAGGATGCATACTACTGAATGGTTTCTAAGTCTAGAAAATAGTGAAGGTAGTTTCTTGGAGGTATTTAAAAATAGTTCTTGTCAGAGTAAAGAAACAGCAATTCTAAGAAACAGTGTTTATGATCATTAATTTACATAATTTTCAAAGATGCTTTATCTTATACTTAACCCTCTCCTAACAGTAGAAGTAAATGGATCACTTGTTTCCTACTGCCCTGTTTATAAGATTTCTGCACTGGATGTGTTATCATCCTTCTTCTAGGCACACTGTACATTATTCTCTTAAAGCAGTGTGTTTATCACTAAATTTGAATAGGCACTGGGACATCCTTCACCATGAGCACTAAACTCTCCTCAAGACTAGTACCCTACTCATCAGTAAGTGCAAGAGAAAATACCCAATCGAAGTCTAGCTGTACTCTTTGAAGAAGATTCTTAGCATCTTTTTGTTCTCAAAATTGAATTAAAATTGCTAATCTCTAGTATCTGTCAACATCATAATTTAAAGAAATTCCATGTTGCTGCTTTCAAGAAATATTGGAATGCTACTTCCAAGATTGTCAGAGGAATATTTTATTTTTCTTTAATACACACTGATACTGTCCCTGTTTTTATTTCCAACTTGAGGGAAATTCAAATTAAGAGGTATTGATAGTAAATGTCACTTGAAATGTAAAAATGCTAACATTTGATTAGGTAGGATAGGCATTGGTCCCTACCCTTTAGGCTTCTTAGAAGTAAGACTTTGAAAGAATTCAGTAAATATTATATAATATTCTTCAACTCTGTGGCATCCATACCCTTCCCATTTAGCTTGGAAAATTTAAAAACATTTAACTTGATGATCACCTAAAATAACGTACCATAAGTAAGACAGAGCATCCTTTATGGATTTCAAAATCATTATAAATGCCAGAATAGTAGATAGTTAACCTATTACAGGAACATCTGGTAATCTTTTAATAAATATGCTCTCAGCTTTATTTACATAAAACTCCATTTGGTCAATGTTGCTTAGATTTTCAGAATTTAATTTGCCTAAGATGATGAAGTAATTAATCAACTCTTTAGCTACTTGTGATTTATTTTCTAGCATAATAATGGACAATTGAATTCTATCAAGCAATTCATTTCTAGGAGTTCCACATCATCTTATAATATGGAAACATCATGAATCGCATTTTAATAATACACCATGCAGTACTGGAAGTCAAAATTGTCCAGATGAAATGGTATTTTTCATATTTTTGCTCACTTCTTCTTGCTTCACAACATATGAATTATTAATCTCTAACATTATTACAAAAATCTGAAAGCATACTATACCCAGTTACAGATTAAAAAGTAAAGCCTCCAAAAAGTAAGTTATTTGGATAGTTGTCAAATGGCCCAGTCAAGATTGAAGTCTGCCTGTTTTACTAAAATATGTATTTATTGTTCCATCATCCTTTTCCTTATTCTTTATGGTAAGTATACATTATGGTTCAGATCTAAAATGTCCTCTGAAAGTCTCATATGTTTGAAAGGTTGACTGGGTCATGGGATGATGTTCTCATCAGTGGTTTCCTCTATTGATAGATTCAGTAGTATCTACTAAATGTACTTTTAGGATGCTAAGTGTCTCCTGGTTGGAAATCAGTCCCTGGGAATGTGACTTTGTTCTCTGCTTCCTGGGGGCCATGACACCACGTCCTCCTGACAGACTGTTACATCTTTGGAGCCAGTTGACCACAGAGGAAACCTCTCCTGCTTTAAGCTGCAGGTGTTGAGTATTTTGTCTCAGCAACAATCAAATGACTGAAACAGCTTATGTCTTAGGATTGCTATCACACAATCGCCTGGACTGAATTTTTAAACAACAAATACTTATTTTTCATTTTGGAAATGCTAGAAGTACACAGTGAAGATGGTAGGATGCTCAGGTTTTTGTCTAGGGTCTTCCTCCTAGGTCACAAATGGCGACCTTCTTGCTGTATTCTCACATGCTGGAGAGGAAGAATTACCCTTTCACCTCCTTAAGTGACACTAATTCTATTGTGGGACTCCAATGCCCTGACTTCATCTAAACCAAATTAACTTCCCAATGGCCACATGTCCAAATATCATTGCACTGGGAATTAGGGCATCAATAAATGAATTTGAGAGGACATTTCATTCAATACATAGCAGCATACAAATACATTTATTTCTGGGAATTTTAGAAAAAGGGCAATGTACAGAACGTTTTCTGTATTATAAAAAAGTAGTATGTTGTTGAATTATCTTGGGTTAAGGAAGCAAAGGAAAGCAGAACCAGGAGAAAAGAAAGGTTTCTTCTGTCAAATCGTCACATCCTATTTAATTCTTTAACAATTCCCTTATTACAAATAGTGATCATAGATTACCAAAATTTCTTTTCAATGAACTTGCTTTGTGTTATTTCTTTACTTGTATCTTCCATTTCTAAACTGGTTTGGGCAGACATAGTAGAGAATAAGTAACTTAAAATCTATACCTTTTAAACAAAGTGCCTTCCTGAAATGTATTATGCTCATTCCAAAAAGGAAAGGCCTTATTTTGGAAATTTCCAAGAATATCAACCTTAACATTTCCAAAAATACTGTTACATTGTGTGTGAACTAAGATCATGATATTTCTGTTCACTATTGTTCTTAATTGATTTTAAAATAAGGATAGTTGACATTGATTTGGTATTACAGAGTAACAATTATCAAAAAACAAACTTCCTTTTACCTAGTAAATGCTTTGAGAATGCAATTTTGATTCCCACTTTTCTGAATATGAGCAGTGAACCACTCTCTTGTTAGGAATCTAATAATGAATGTCTCAGATGCTCAGTGACCAAATGTGAGCTATGGAGATCTAGTACTGAAAATACTTTTGGATCCTTTATCTGAAAGTATGTGACTAATTGAAACTGTAAATCCATCAAGCAAATGTCTAATACACTGTTTGTTCCAGTATATATGTTTGTCTTATTTAAGTTCTAGAGTTAGTAATCACCAATGTATTAGTTAACATCTCTGTTACTCAGATAAAATATCCAATACCTGCAACTTGAAGGAAGAGAGATTAATGTTTTTGTCAAGGTTTTGAGGATTTTCTCCACCATTGGCTTCTCCATATCAGAAAAAGAGTGGTAGAAGGGTCTGGGAAGAGTAGTAATTTCTCAATCCATGGCAATGAGCAAGCAGAGAGAGAAGAAAAGAGACAGGGACAAGATGGAGCTGCTTTGAATACCCCAGCCACAGGATACCTTCTGATACATGATACTTCCGGATTCATTTTAAATCTAAACCCTAACAACCAATAAGCAATCACTTTTAAACAAATGTTAAACAGACTCTAAAAAAAAGAAACAAATTTCTTAATCTCCTAGAGGAGGGGATGTGCCTCAGCGTTGCAGGGTCTGCGTGGCAATTCCTGGTACCAAATATGAATAAATAAATAAATAAATAAATAAATACTTTAATTAAAAAATCTCTTAGAGAAGAATGGATTCAAATCTCCATGAAACTGACCCAGACTGAGACAGTTCTGACTTAAGAAAAGGACACTGAAGTGAAATTCTGACAATTTGTTCTATTACCAATTTACACAATAACTTCAACCTTCGTTGATATGATGTCAACCTGTCATGCTGCAAAATTTCCCTTTCATTCTGGCAGATCATTCAGCATATCAACTACTTTCTCTTGATCTTCCAGACTTCTAGAGCATGGGTTAGGGGAGCTATAATTCTTCTGTTAAGAAACTATTTTATCTCTTTTGATAAATAAGTGCACAAAATACAGTCCATAAACCAGAAGTTTCCAGAGAGAATCCTTGTTGATTTTTGTTGCAATAGTGTATTCTAACTCGATGCAATAAAATCCCATGTATTCCTTTTCGAATCTGACTTCATTGGCAGACTGTTATAGTGATCCCAATTCTTCCTCAGAGATGCTGTTTATTTTTCATAAAATTATCTATATTTATATCCCAATACTGCAGTTAATTCTCTACATGCCAAATCTCCCAAATTTATCCTAATAATCTTTAATGTCAGAGCCTTCCCTCATGATATTTTTAATGTTCTGTGAATAGTAAAATTTTATATTCTGAATAGAAAGCCTGAACTCTATAATATTTTAAAATTGTATTTTGGGTTTTTTTGTTTGTTTGTTTGTTTTGGTTTTAGTTTTGGTTTTGGTTTTGGTTTGGTTTTGTTAGCCATATGTTAATCAGTTCTTCTGTTCCTGGAAAAAAATATTCAGCACCCACAACTTTCTACAGGGAAAGGGTAATTTCAGGCATGGTTACAGTAAGTTCAATTCATTGCAATATGACTCCAAGGTAGTTACTTCACAGCTGAAGGGAAAGTGGCTTCACTCCTATCATGGTTGATGCATGTCAACTTGAGGATTAAGAGACTTAACTAAATGACTCAGCAAGGGACCAGTCCTAACATTATAAACATCCTGAGCCTATGCAAGAGAATGGCAAGGAGATGGTGAGTGGTATAACTGCCTGGGTTGTAGTGTGGGGTAGCTTGCCTACAATATAATGAGGAGAAGGAGCTTGTTCTCCCTTTTGCTGATTTTGCTTTTCTTGTCTTCTGAAGCCTTGAACTCTTGTACCTGTGTCACATTAACGTGTTTTGGAACCAGCTGATTACAGACAAACCTCCACAAACTGTGAGCTAAATAAACCTTCTCTCCTTTAACTTTGGATGTGGGGTATTTTTGTCCCAGCAATGAGAAGAAAGTAACCAAGCAACTCCATCCCTAAGAAATAGAGAGACAGGAAAATAGCACCAGAGAGCAAGGATGTGTAAATAGCAGATCCCCCAGACACACCTGGTAGGTGGTCTACCAGTCTCCTCAGCGTCTCTCAAATCAGTCCAGTTGACAATCAAGTTTAAGCCTTGTAATCTCTTTTACTGATATTTTCTTCAAGAATTAGAGCACAGCAAGATGACTTGTCATAAAATCATGCACAATGTATAATACATTCTCTGGTGATATTTTTGCACGTCCACACAAATTTTGCACAAGCAGTTGGAAATGAGCAAACTGAGAAGAGAAACATACTAGTGATCACCCACAAACCCGCCTTTTCATTTCACAGTCAGAGAAGACACTCTTCCTCAAGTTAGAGGATTTTATGAGCATTTGCTTTTTGTTTATTTCTTTGGTTTGTGTATGCGTGTGTTTGTGTGTGTACGTGTGCACACACACACTTCTTACTAGGGAGGAAACTCATAGGGATTTCTCACTGAAAAGATTTCCCACATATTTTTTCTCTTTTGTTTTGTTTTGAAACAGGGTCTCACCAAGTTTCTCAGACTAGTCTCAAACTTGGTATCCTCCTGTTTCAGAATTCAAAGCACTGTCATTTTTTGTGATATAAAGTGTCTCTCTGATATTGTAGTCATGTGTGTGTGTGTACATTAACATGTGGCTTATATCTTGATATGTTCCTTGAATATAAAGACCATGCTCTATTTGTGATGAAATATGACACAGGAGATGGAAGGAGGGCAGAGACAGACAGAGAGGGAGAGAGAGAAAGAGAGAGAGAGAGAGAGAGAGAGAGAGAGAGAGAGAGAGAGACAGAGACAGACAGAGAGACAGAGAGAGACAGAGAGAGACAGAGAGAGACAGAGAGACAGAGAGAGACAGAGAGACAGAGAGAGACAGAGAGACAGACAGAGAGACAGAGAGACAGAGAGACAGAGAGACAGAGAGACAGAGAGAGATTTTCAGATTGATTCTGTGACCATACAGACTGTCAATTAAAATTCTGCAGAGCAGACCAGCAGGGTAGAATCCTAGGAAAATGTTGATTTTGGACCTTGACTCTGCAAGTGCTCTGGAGACAGAATTCCTTTTCCCCTTTTAATTTGGAGAACCTTATAATTTTCTCTTAAGACCCGAGGAGACAAGGCCCACTCATGTTATGCACAAAATTCTGTTCTTCTCAATGGCTGTAGAGACTATTTGAGTTATGATAGTTTCATTTATAGTTTTTTGACATCATGATGGTACAAAAGCAATAATCACTCAACAGAAATTGTAGTTGAGATTTTGAATTTTAATTTTTTTCTAATGACATACAGCATGATACATTGGTGTTTTTAGACAGTGACAGTGAACTGTAGTTTCCAACCCATCAACCAACCACCATAGAGCATCCGACTCTAGAATCTACTCTAATCCTTATGTATGATGCTCAGTAAGGTAGGTTGTGGTACTGTATAGTTCGATTTGATCATCTTGAAAACATACTCATCTTGGTCTTCTGTCATTAAAAGATTACATTTTAATGTTAAGACATAAAGCAAGAACTGCATTAGAGGCCATCTGTACGTCAGGATAATTTGTTATTATTTTTCCAATGTTTCCAAAAAATAAGTACACAGACAAAATGTGGGCAACATTCTCTAGGTTTTCACAAAAGTAGTATTTTAAAGAGATTGTTCAATTCTGCTGTTACCCAAATATGGATCACAAAGATAGAGAGATAATTCTCTAACTTCTTAAATATAATCACGCACAAAAAAGTTCTAACAACTACTCAGATGTCACACACATGTCCTGCAGGGATACTTAGCTGAAAGAACAACAAACAAGTTGCACTGGAATTTGTTGTTTTTTTATTTACATTTTATACCGGGACATATTACAGAGACTCAGAAGTCAGAAATAGGCAACCTATCATTTTGAAAAACCATCATGAGTCTAGTGGTTCCAATTGGCAAGATTCTAGTGATTTCAGTTCACCTAATCTTGATGTCTATGTACTAAAGCAATGTACAATTAAAGTAGAAATTGTTGAATTCAAAAAAGGCAATATTTTTTTCATCACAAAAGACAACCCACCTTGGTGTCTTGTCCCCCCTTTACTTTAGCTATCCTCATCTCTGGGCCACTAATGGTAACCAACTGAAAATGAATTCTCTGATATATTATCAAGTGCATTAATAAAAAATAAGCCATGACATTACTTTCTGCTTTGCATCATGAAAAAGCATGCCCTCCATTGTACTGCAGATTTTGTTGTCAGAAATTTTGACTGGAAAAGTTACTCTGATGGTCATGGCAAATTAAGATTCACTAAAGATAACACTCATGCCACTTCAATTAATTCATTAGAAAATCTATTCAACATTTGAGATACAGCGGACATTAAGGTAGATTTAGCCAAAGCAAGCATGGTGAGACACCATATTTTTACAAATGATCTAGACCTATACCCACTGTTACATGATGAATACCTTTCCTTTAAGGATATTCTATTTGATTGTTTTCCATGCAAAATGTAAATAATTTATCAGGTAAATGAGCTTACAACTGGACATAAAGTTCAAAGCATAATCCACTGACATTTTAATAAAGAACTTGTAGTCAGTTTTTAATAAGACATATCTGAGATTGAGTTTTTTCTATTTTTTTCCTTTTATTTATCTCCAGTCCTATCTCTCCCTTGAACCTTAGTTGTCTAAGTCTTAGTTTAGCTTTTTTTTTTTTTTTTTTTTTTTTTATGCCCGAAAGATTCCAAGGCCAGGGACAAGTACTGGTTGACAAACAAAAATCACAGAGAAGAATGTCTACAATAATAGCATTTTAGTAATTATCTTGGTGACTATGTTTTCAGGATTTATTTTTCTTTTAAGAAAAGTGTGGTGGCACCATAGTTTGTTTGAAGAGTAATGAAGCAATAATGGTAAACAACATGAGCTCTTGATTTATATAAAAATAACCATGTATCTTAACATAATTTGAAAGTGAGTCTGAGGAGTCAAAATTCCGAATCTCTGTTCTAAAAGATTCGAGTCATTGCCACACTCCAGACACTTGACAGTCTGACAGTTTGTCCCTCCCTGAGAAGAACAGTTGCTTAACAACAACTGATTCAGGCCATGTGCAACAAGAATGGTAGCAAAGATGCGTTAAATGTATTTATTTTTATATTAATGTGCAAGAAAAGAAAACAACAGGATTCAAATGTCAGTGTCCTGCTGACTTTTCTCTGTCCTTCAAGATAGAAAAGCACTCAAACAGCCATATTATAAAAAGAAAATAAAAACTTGCATCTTGTCCTCCATGGTGTCAAAAGTGATACAAACCTGTTCCAGTAGGAGCTAGAGAAAATCTTACAAGCTCAAGTGTGAGGTAAAAAAAAAGGTAATCAAGCAAAAAGCTAATCCTACTTTATAGACTTGTGGTCAGTGCAAGAATTCAATTTGTGTAAGCATCCTCTAAGCACTGCCTCTAAATATCAGCTAGCACAATGTACTTAACTCGCTCTTGGAAAAGTGGAAATAAGACAGATGATATTTGTTGTCCCTTATCTTCACGCTAATAAAAGCAAAACATAAAGTTTTAAAATATGATTGACTTACTTTTCCCCATGGGTATTATCTACTTATAAGTCCTGCTACCAAGATTTTCTTTCATTTGATAGGGATCGCCTGGGCAAACTTGGTCAAAACACAGTAGTTCACAGTTTTAATTTATGAGATTTGACTCTATTCTAAACCTAAGTGCTAAGAAAGTTATGGACTATGTGTTGGATAGGGAACAAAGAGTAACTTGGGGACCCTAATTAAAATTTAGGTGGCATGGAAGAATATATTTATTAAACTTTGGAAGATCATCCATTTGGTGTATGATGTTGAATGTAGCACATGACACAGAGATGAGAGGGAATATTAAAAATTAGAGAACCAACATAAGACTGAGTCACAGGCAAAAATGATGTTGCTTTATGTAGCATTGATAAAGGGATTCGCCTTGACTCAGCCTGTGTTATAGGTTCCAGAAAATGGAAAATAAAAGAGTGAAAGAGTCAGTTACTAGGGACTCTGTGGGCTCCAATTTCACAAGTTTACAATTGAATATGAATTGCAAAAATCTATTGCAAGTCAATGGCACGATAATGGCAAGGCCAATGGACCATTCAAAAGATGGTGGGTGTCATCACCCCGTGCAAATCAGTGTGTCATCTTCTTTGTGCATTTATACATAAAACTAATTTCCTGACATCAAAGACTCATTATCTAGTGGGAGTAAAATAAGTGATAATCATTCACTGTGAGATTTCTGTAGGTTCTCCATAAAATGGATTAATATGCTGACCCTGGGGCGGCTGACAGGGATTGTGATGAGGAGAAGGCTGTGGCCATTTAGGTGCAGATGCCTGCAATGCACACAACGTTTATTAGAATCATTCTCCATGTAATTATCCATGGAGAATACATCTGTTAACTTGGACTGCTATGAAGAAACAGTACAAAGTGAGTGGCTTGCACCATGAATAAATGTATACTATATTATCTTAGTATATTTCTTATACATTTAATCTATAGGTCTGGGTAGTAAGAATACTGATGTCTGTTCCAGTACTCATAATTTAGCCATGCCATAGTAGGACTCAAATACTAAAACCTCTTTTTATTTTGATTCTGTAGTAGAGAGTATCTTTTATCCAAAATGTTAGAGACCAGTATGGTTTCAGATTTTGGATTTTCCTCATATTAAAATATTCAAGAGCCTTAGTAAGGTATCTTTGAGTATAACAAAATTCTAAAACAGAATTCATTTATGATTTATTTACTCTGTATAAACATAACCTGAATGTAATTTTATATAATTTTTGTGATAATTTTATCCATGAAACAGTTTCATAATGTGGAATGTTCAATATGTGATATCATGTTCGTTCTCAAAATGTTTTGGATTTTAAAGCATGTTGGATGCTTAGATTAAGAATGCTCAGCCTCTATCTCCATCTACAGTCTCCAAATTGGGAGTCAGGAGTCCCACAAATAGACTTGGAGACAAAGGACTAATTTCCATGTATAACAAGAAGGAAACATAAATGGGCAAAAGTTTTAAGTATCACATAGATTTGACCAAACCAATTGGGCAGGAATCACTGGAGTATCTAAGGAAATGTCTCCCCTGGGAGAATGGTCAGATCTTTGCATCTCCAACTCTCTGGATTCTAGAAGGAAAGGAAATCTCAAATAAGTAAGCTACCAGCAGCTTAACAGCTTTTGAAGTTGTGAAGAACTGAAGGTATCTGGTGACCACACTCTCCACAGCAGGGTGAAAAAGGATTTCTTAGCAACACAACTCTGTGTGTAACCCAGGGTATCAGATATATCTATGATATATCTGATAAAGATATTATTGAACCAGAAATTTAAATATTTTAAGTCACATTTCAAGGACGATTAGAGATTATTGAGAGAAACTGTAGGACCTTTTGTTTATTGACTCCCTGTGTCTTTTCTATCCAAAGCTTCTTTGTAACTTATTCCTCTGAAATGTAATACAGATTCTGCAATAGTGACTACAGAAACGTGCAAATATTTAAACTTTACTGTCTCACACCTCCTCCCCTCATCTGTACTCCTGACCCAGAAGATCTGCTAAACAGACTTTCTTGCACATAAACTCAGTTGAATGCTTTTTGAAGATAAGGCCTAAGTGATTTGGGTCACTAGCTAGGTTTGAACACTTGCTAGACTGTCAGTCTGATTTGACTTTCTGCAGTGATCACTGGAGTGCATAGAATAGGCGTTATTTCTTTTAGATCTAAAGTCTAAAAACCATCTTAAAAGTCAAATTAAAGGTGTAAGTCAGTGATCTTTAGAATCATTGAACATTTTCAGAGTATATTTCCCATCTCCCCTACCTCACCTCATTATTAAGGGAACAGACACTATGGTATGAGATTTATCTCTGCCATAAAATTGACAAAGCAAACAGTAGCAACATCCAACTTTTTCTCACTTTTTTTTTAATAAAGAAAATATCTTCTAGCCTAGGTGAGGAGCAGCTTTTTATGTGTCCCTTTGAAAACATTCCCAATACCTTGGTTTTGGAAAAAAATTTTTTTTTCTGTCCTGCATTATTTTCTTTATTGAAAATCATTCCTCATTCTCTTTCTTGATCGAAGTATTCTTGACTTATAAGCATATTTGTTCATTCAAAAGAATATTTGGCCTTAACATATTTCCCTTCAAAATAGTATCACTACATTCTATTTCTTAATTTATCTAAAACTAAGTATGTGAAATGCATAGACTACATAGTATTTTAATGCATAAATAATCAGAGTCCTGACTTCCCTGTAAATTTGATAAGGAATGACAAACTACTAACCAAGGTAGCTAGAATAGTCCAACAGATGACCAACTCCGTATCTTATGTATCACTCTCAATAGGTTTAGAACGTTCTTCCTTAAGAAGAAACAGAATTCTAAACAACAGTAACAATAACAGTAGTAGTAGTATAATGGTAAGCACTGGTACTGGAACCACATATCATTTGAAAAATTCACTGAAGCCTAAGGTTGTTTCTCAAACCCACACTCTTTCCAGAAAGTTTAATCACCATTTTGTAATGTGCACTACAACTGCTTGAACAAAAAAAAAAAAAATAAAAAAAAAAAAAGAAAAAAAGAAAAGAAATGACTATTTCATTTTAAGTTATACACATCTATGGTCAGGCAGCAGCTCAGTCTCCCTTTGAAAAGAAAAATAGCATAAATAATTGAACATCAGCTCTGCAGCAGTGTTCCTTAAAAGCGAAAGCATTTTTTTTTTTAGATTCTTCTTTTCAAAAGCCCACTCTTTGATTGTTTTCCTGCTTCCTGATGATTTAAATAGAAGAAACAATGAAAATGAAAGCTTACAAATGGCTTTTAATTAACAACCCTTTTTTGGTTATTGTACTTAGCATTTCCATCAGGCAAGCAAGGCCCTGTGGAAGTCTTCCTAATAGGTATTTTCTTTTCCTTTGAAAATTTATTTGTCTATTATAGCAAATGAATTTTTAATAATAACATTGCTTTTAAAATTATAACATCTGTATATCAGACTGGAGAGTTGACTTCATATTAGCTGCATTATGTTTGGAAGGAAAAGCTTTATAAAATAGATTATCCATTATCGTCAAAATTTCCTTCATTTATTAGTAGAGAAAACTGGTAATTTTGCTCTTTTATAAATTTATTATTTCACCAATCATGCATTTTTCTTTCCTATGCCCATTCATCTATTATTATCCATTCAAGTTAATTCAGATAAGCTCATCCCACTAACAGCCGTAGAAACAGTGGGAAAATAAGCATAATTTTCTCTCTTTAATTTGTTCATTTGCATACAGGGCTGGCTAAAATTTTCATTAATAGGTAGTTTTAATTCTTTTAGTTCTAACATTTAAAAGCTATTTTAGAAGCCAAATTAAAGGTGCTACTAAGTCAGTGATCATTTAAAAATCATTGAACATTTTCCAAATGATGAAGTCATAGTGATCACTATCAACCATATTGATTTTGCCAGGCAGGTCTGTGCTGCTGTCTGCTGTACTGACAACTTCAGTGCAAGCTGACATATCACAAACTCTTTGACTATTAATTTAAAAAGTTTGACACGTGGAATATATTTGATCAGCATTGAAGCTGCATCGAAGGACCCAAATTGGACCTATTTCTTGGACAAAATCTTTCTTAAACTTCATACCTTCTATCAAATGATTCTATTCAGGTAGATGCTTCCTAGATTCAGCTCTGTTTCTTATAATTCTTTAGATTATTTTGCCATTAAGAGGAGCCCTGTTGATGTAATTAGTGTACGCACAACATAAACAGCTAAGTTTGAGTTGATGCTGGTTATTGTGACTCCAACTGAATTTTCGCCTCCTTCCATGTTTGTAGTCAAGGAATGTTAATCTTCAGACTCCATTCATGAGCCCTTCTCTCCTTAAACTATCAACTGCTTTGTGTTCTTTAACTTCACATTACTTATCTAATAGCCAATTCTGATAACATGCTTTTCTCTAAAACACTAGAATCTCCTTCAGTCAATATGAAAGATGAAAAGGTGAAAGAAAAAAACTACTGTCTTGTGGTTGAAAATGTTTTTATTGCTTTTATATGTTGTGTCAAAAAAAAAAAAAGAGAATAATGTTGCCGTATGAAAATGAAGCCTCAGTCCTCTTGCACCGGTCTGTAAATATCAAGCATAAGTGAATATACAAAGTCACTTGAAACTTTACATTGCAGTCCTTGTAAAATTGACTATTTCTATAGATTGCTGTGAGAACGCAGGGAACATTTTACTTAGTGTTGCTAAATTCAGTACTTTTACTTATTACTTTTAAGCCCCAGTCTTAGATCTATTCATAATGATATTTAACTTTGTTGTTTGTATTTTCTTGTGTAATAATCAAAATGTTTAATTCCTCTAGAAAACATGTATATATAAGAGAACTCGTTGATTTTCATTTGGCATAAAATTCTTCCATCAAGGTAAAAAATCAGAGGTGAAATAATTTTAAAAGGAAATTACTTATTAAAAAGTTAGCAAATAGAGCTCAATCAAATATCCAATTTATAGGTAGCTACCTCATAGCAAAAGAATTATAACTTTTACTTGCTATTATATTTGATTTGCACTTCTCGGGCTCTGCAAGAATAAATAGGAAGAGACTGGTAATTGAATGAAAAATAGATTTAATTTTCTCTCAAGTTATACCAAGTACTATACGGCAGTAGTACTGCACTTGATTTGGCCAATGAGAATCACAATGAATCTCCCTTAACCACCACCGGGTTGTAGGCTATTGCATATTGCACTAAATGCCCACCTAAGGCCTAGTTAATGTCAAAAAGACAAAGTATAACTAGAATATGAAGGAGTATGAAATGGAGAAGAGGATATATTCACGATGTCAGGGACATAGGAAAACACAGATAATACATCAAAGAAGATATCCATCCCATCTGAATGGAATAAACTTAGGAGTTAGTGACTGAAATTTTAGTTTAAATATTCCAGTAATCTAGAAATTATATTATTTCATTTTATGTCAACTTATGTTGTTATAAGACAACTTACATGCAGTATAACACACCTGTGGACAAATCTATGCATAGGCATAACTAGCACTTTAATTAAAACTATTTCAACATTGCAACGAAAACTATTTCTATCATCCCTACAAGATTCCTGATACTTCTTTGGAGACAGTGCACTGATCTACACCCCATAAAGTGCTAATCTGCTGCTTTTGTGACTCAACATTAGCTGTGCTCATTGTAGGTATTTTCACAGATGGAATCATACATTAAGAAGTCATTTTGTCGGACTTTTGGTTCAGCAAATTGCTTTTGTGATGCATCTCTGTTGTTACTTCTGTAAATACATTTTTTCTATATTGTTGACTACTTTCTCATTTGTGAATTGAACACACGTTGTTCATCTATTCATCTGTGAATAGGCATTTGGTCTGCTTGCAGTTTGTCACTATCTAAATATATTTGTACACAGTTTTGTAGATATGTTTTCTAATTCTCTGAGGTAAACACTGAGTTGTAAAAGTTGCTAAATTATGTGGCAACTGCATGCATAATTTTATAAAATGGTAAATCTAATTTCTACTTTATGATCCTAAGAAATGTATGAGAGTTCTAGTTGTTTCATATTTGTGTTAATTTGTGAGCTTGTTCTTTTTGTTATTTTGATGTTGCTAATTGTATCCCAGCATACTCTTAATCTGAATTGCCCAGATTTCTAATAATATTAATGTTTTTAAATTTTTTATTAGTCATATTTTGGCATTTTGTGCCATTTTCATTCAGGTTTGTGCAATGTGAGAAATTGGGTTGTTCTGTCAGTACTGGGATTTAAGAATTCATTATATATTCTGTATATACTTTCATTAAGTAAGTGCTTTGCTAGACCAAGGGTAGAAATTTTCCTCTCTGTTTACCTGGCAGAAAAGTAAAAACATATGCAATTTGGAACCATTTTCCATAGAGGGACCACCCAAAGACATTGTTTCTGTACAGTAATTAAAATTAAAAATTTTATCCCAAATTTTGGCAAGGTGGCTGCTAGAAAGCTACTACATTCTGGAGATTTCAGTTACAACTATTTAATTATTGCTCATGATCTTTGATACTGAGAAATGGCTGATACCATCCAAGCTGAAAACCTGGGGCACACTTTAGCTGAGATTCAGGCTAAAAGAACAGCTGCGGTCTGGTTTACTCAAGCTCACAGCAAGAGGGTAACAGTAGGTCATCCTATGAGTTGTGGCACAGACTCTGTTTATTTGCATCCCACTGGTTAATCATGGTATCGAGCTGAGCCCAATGTGAGCAGTGTTTTAAAAACACATCCACATACTAGGAAGAGAAGACTCTTTCATGGAAACCAACACAACATATCTGAATTAACTGCAAAGAAGATCACGACCCATGATAGAGGATTCTAAATGTATATAAAGTTCTACAACAAACCATACATTCTGGATTCACACTTATGTAACTTTCATTTGTATCTTAGGGGATATAGCTCAGCAGCACCACACCTGCCTGGAAAAGGTAAGGTCCTGAGTTTGATTCCCAGTACCAGAAAAACAATCTTTAAGCATATTGAATCTTGCATTGGCCATGTAACTTGCCTTGATCAATGAAGCATTTGAATCTGTAATACAAGTGAACATCTAGATATCTAGTCCTTTGGGGACACCTGGAAACCTTGTCAGCATGTTAATGTCTAGTCCAGACTACTAATTTAATGACTACTAATTTAATGTGAGAAGAAATTAATTTACTCCTTGGCAGAGCTCAACTCCCATGAAACCAGACACAAAAGAAAGATCAAGATATAAAACCAAAAGAATTGTTCAAGTAACTCAGTTCTGGGCCAAATAAGTACTGTTTTCTGCCATAATATTTTAGATTAGTATATATGACAGTTTATAACTAAAACATCATCTAAAGTATGGTCTGTCTAGGAGAATTTTGGCTCGTCACTGAAGAAAGTAAACAAATTGCTATAGATTGAACTCGTTCATATATTCTAGTTTTTCTGACAGAAATCCTGCCTCACAGTTATGATCTAGCCCTATAAATTATATCCCCCTCCATAAAGAACAGAATGCCAAATCATGTGGGAGCACACACAACACAAAATGTGCTAAATTAAATAATCTATTTTCCACAATCTCCAAAACCTCATTTTTGACACAATAAACTTTAAAAAGTTTTATCAGTGATCAAACATGTCTTTTACTGGCTAGGTATTTGGCACATTTTTTCCCTCATTCTTGGCCACAGGCTATAAAACCAAATCAGAGGCATTATTTAACTGCTACTGATTAGTATTTCAGACAATGCAGTAATCAACAATCGAAATGAAGAATCAGAATAGTGAAAAATCCACATCATATTTATATTACATCTTGCTGCATCAGACCAAGTCTCTACTCACAGTTCTAATATCAGGAATGAGAGATAGCTGTGAATCTATTCCATCAGCCATTTAATACTTGATTTTAAATGATATTTGTATGTTTGAGATAAGTAATAGTTCAATAATCATGAGAAATTGGAACCCCTACATATCAGTTTTTTCAAAGAACTAAAGCAATGCTTCTATAATCATAAAGAAAAAAATGAAGACACAAAACACTGTATAGCCACATGTGTAAATATCCAGAAAGCCTTACCTGTGTTACTATTTTTATCATCGTTCAATCTTCCTTAAATTATTTATGAGACTAGACCGCATGCAGGCAATATGAGTAAAGATTGTCTTGTTATGCTGCTCTTCCCCAAAGTCTCTTCAAATATTAGGATAGAGTAATTCTTGACTTCTCTGTAATACAACCTAATTTTCATCTTGTGAGCCCTCTGTGGCCAGGAATTCTTGGAAGAAACATTTACGATTTCAAAATGTTGGAACTCCTGCCAATCCTTCTCAGTAAATCCATAGGTTCCAAAAGAGGCCTGAGACAGACTCTAGAGTACAACAGATGAGAACTCAACTCAGAGGTAGAAACTCTTGCTCTTTCTTTGGGCCCAAATTTTCATACAAAGGGGCCTGAACTGTAAACCCAGGCAGGCTGCCAAGTAATTTTCCAACTTCATGAAAGGAGAGTAGAGGTCTGAAGTTGAAGACATGTGGACCAAAATCCTTGATCGCCTTTGAAGATATGTTTTATTTGGCAAAATTCCTGTGTTTTCTGTGCTTCTGTACCTTCAATGAAGGACAGGTTCGGGGTACATACTCCACACGTTGGTTGTGAGCAGCAAGTGAAAACAGATTTTAGTTTGCTTACCATAGAAGTGTGGATTCAGATTATTAATTGGTTTACAAACTGTATCCATCAGGTATGAAAAATGCAGTCCTCTCAAGCTCTAAAAGAGCTAAACATTTTACTTTATTGGACCACTTATTGTTTATGGTTCAGACCTGCAACACTAGGACTACTGAGATTTGCAACTAAATCAGGATTCTGTGGAGTAAAAATGAGCCAATGGTTCCATGTGTTCATGAGTCTTGAAACTTTGTGAAACACTCAGGTCCTTCAAAACATAACATCAGATCTCTAGGAGTACCAATGAGTGAATAGTGATGAACGTGTCAAATATCAAAGACATTTTATGGTTATATAGCTTTAGTCTCCTTTCTACCTGTCTGAGACCTACTTTGTCAATACACTAGACTTCAGAGCTGCTGGAACTTAATCTGTCTTAATCTGTCTCCTTTTCAAAGTGTATGGCTTGCTCTAACATCTGGCTGGGAAGTCACAAGTTTATCATGATTCTTCCATAATCAAGCTATGGAGATACACATTGCATTTTAATTTGCTTCTAGATCAGTGGTTCATTCGTGACATTTTTAGGTTTTATTGTCTCTCTCTCTCTCTCTCTTTTTTTTTTTTCCAAAGGAACAGACATAAAAGCAGGGTCCAGGTATGGGCATTTTGAAAAACATTGCATATGTAAATATGACATAGATCCCTGACTGAAACCAAAGGACTCAGTTCTTTCCAAGGATATTTTTTGAAGGAAAACTCCAGTTAAACCTTTTACTCAAGACTCCTTCATAATACACACATAATGAGTATATTGTGAAAAAAATTCTTTCAAATTCTATTGCATTATCATTGCTTTACTTTTAATTAACCATATAGTGAGACAAAAGAAATCATAGTAGTACAAAATCCAAGAAGGAAGGCAGTTCTAGTACCTCCCATAACACTAGAGGTTCGAAGTAGTCTGGAAGCTGTACCCTGCTGTACCCATTCTAACAACATTACTGTAATAAACTCCTCTGAGGAGAGCAGGTACAGGGTTCATGTTATTGAAGAAAAAGGAAAAGAAAAGAAATGGACCATGTGTGATTAGCAGGCTCAGTGACTGCGTTTTCTCTTTTTAAAAAAAATCATATAATGAATCAGAAATAAAAAGCAAGCAACTGATGATATTATTTATAAGTTTGGATTAAAAATTGGTAGCTAGTAAAGACCATCTGTTTTATTTGCGTAGATACAGTTTATAAATTACATAGACACACCCACCTACCTCTCATGGATGTAAGAAATATTTATGTGAATAAATATATAGCATAAACTTGAGAAAGAATCTCTTGGAAAACAGCCACTTCCAGAAGTTAGGAGGCCTGAAAGATGACTTTCAAATTCTAAGAGTTTTAGCAAGAAAATTTTTCAACAATTCTATTACACTAAAGTTGACAAACCTAAATTACACATGTTTGGTTTGCACAAATTTCTATGTATGAAATTGTTTTCACAATCAAAGTAATAAATATTTATACCCTTCAAACTTGTTTCTCACTTAGTATAACCCCTATGTCTCTTTCAGTCAAACATAGACTTAATTGCTGCCAATATTTGTTTTATTTTCTTAAAATTATACATAAACATGCACATATAATAAATACTCTTTTCTTCCCATCTTTTTTCAACATAATTATGTTGAGACTCATGCCTGTCGGGACATTAATATTTCATTCATGTATATGGTTGATATGAAAATGAAATACTATACCATTCATTCATTTATAAGTTGGCTTCCATTTGAGTTGTTTCCATGTTTGAGCTACTAGTAAGAAGCCTACCATGAACATTTGTGTACAAAACACCATTTGGCCATATGCTGATGTCTTCTTAGGTAAATATCTGGGAGTAGAAGGTATGAGCCAATATATTAAGTGCTCCCATAACATTTTAAGAAGTTCCAGTCTTCAAAGGTGGCTATGAGAGTCCTACTATGTTTACATTCTCACCATCAGTTGGCATGACTAGTGTTAATTTTAGCTAAATTACTATCACTTTCATCACTTTCATAGTGGTATTTTATTGTTGTTCTAATTTGCATATCATAACACATGTCAAACTTGTCAGCCTCGTGTGTGTGTGTGTGTGTGTGTGTGTGTGTGTGTGTGTGTGTATATATATATATATATATATATATACATATAATTATTATTTTTGTCCCAGGACTCAAACTCATGACCTTGCACTTGTCAGGCAGGTGCTTATGCTGCTGAGTTTAATCTCCAGTCCCATATACCCTCTTTAGTGGAATATCTGTTTAAGCCTTTTAGCACATCTTTAAAAGTTAATTTGTTTCCTTTCTTATTATGTATTGTTAATTTGTTAGCATTCTGTCTAAAAAGTCATATAAGATATGTGATTTGCAAATATTTCCCCTAAAACTGTCTTGCCTTTTGAAGAACAGAAATTTTTAATCTCAGTGAAGTCCAATTCTCTGTACATTTCAAGACATTCATTTACTGTAATAACCGAGAAATCTTTACCACATCCAAAACTGTGAACCTCTTTTCTACTGTGTCTATTTTCTTGAAGACTTGTATAACAGTTTGAACAGGTATTTGATCCATTTTTGAATTAATATTTAATACCTTGTCAAACACAAAATTAAATTCAGTTTTATATATGGATATATAATTGTTGCTACATAATTATTATCTGTTAAAATGACTAATCTTTCTTAAATTATTAAGAACATTTTAAGTGCATATATTATATATATATATATATATATATATATATATATATATAAATCCATTACCATAATATACATTATACCACACACATATTATACCAAAATGAAATTAAACTGTATATTTAGTAAAAAGAAATACTTGGAATATTTTAGATAAATTTTGTTTTCTCCTGAAGTCAGAGTCAATGCTACAGTACAAGGTAAGAATTGAAAAATCTAACCTAAACAAATTGATTTGAGAGTTATTTGGAATCTGCAGTCAGGTTAAATGACCCAAACTGACCTACACACATTTCTACAGTCTATGTTTATTATCATTTAATGAAATACCTATTTATTTTGCATGCAAGGTGGTAACCTCCCTACAGAGAATTTCTGCAGTATTACACTCTTTTCCAGGGAGCAGGTTGCTAATTTAGGGTCACTGGATGATGAAGGAAAATGTCAGAGGATCATGAAGAGGAGTCTTTTTCCCAAATAGGGATACAACCTATTTCAAATACTAATGTGCATATGAATACACAGATCTAACCAGTTAGAAAAGCTTTTCCTGTGTTCAGTCTATATTTAAAGAATGAAATATATGATATATGACATTTCTGGTACATGCATTTCAAAGCCTTGTTGACTATATTACATCTTTCTATTTTTTTAAAAAAGTTCATGCTACCTCTGGAGAGAGGAAGTGATATTTAAAGTGAAGTGTTACAATATTTTCAAGTTTCAGTTTATAAATATGAAAAGTATTTAATACTAAATGATCTGCCTCCTCCTCAAAAATACATAATTTGAATCAAAACTAAAAGGAAAGAAGCCACTATTCCTGATAGCATTTTGATAATCATGACAACTGATGCTAGAAAATTAGTTTTGGTATACTAAGTAAACCTCAGGCTTCCACAAGAAGCAAATGCACACACATGCACACACACACACACACACACACACACACACACACACACACATACCACTTACAATATACACTATAAAAGAAAACCCAAATATTCACTACCTCTGCTTTACCAAAAAATAAAATGTCTGTAGTCATTTACAGTGTACGAGGTCTCCACAGAGGCAGTGTTGTCTGAAAATCCTCTCCATTAAACGTTTGTTCTGTTACTCCCTATAACCTCTCCTTTCCTAACTTGACCAAGCATGTGTGTTACGCTTAGGATGAACACGGGATCTTGTTACTTGTTTCTCCATCCTAGCAGTTACACTTGTAGATTATTTTTGCTGTAATGTTATGATCTTCTTTTGTTTCCTTCATCCTGTAAAGGAACTAGAACTCAGACTTGAATTTCACAGGGGCTATGTAGGCATTCATGGTGCCTTTCCTTTCTGAATAACTGTAATAATACACTGGGATATGGCTTTGCAATGGTGAAGAGGAGAGGTCATAACAGCGTAGACAGTGAGAACATTTGTACCTCAGGGCTTCCTGACTATGAGAACGTGTAATGAGTCAGTGGAATCCCAGCTATCTGGCCATGGCTGTATCTACGTAACTGGCTTCAGAGATAACCTTCTCCTGGATGGACTCTCAAAAGAGACATGTGCTTTTTCTCTACTCTGTCAGCACACTTGCTTGTAAATTGCTCCATTAATGCTTTTTACAACCTCTTACTCTAAATGCTTTTATGCGAAACGTGTTAAATGCTGTTATGCCAAATGTCCTGTGAACCCTATGCTATGTCTTCCAGGCTTACATGATAGGGCCTGACACATAGAAGGCAAACATAATCCATGTGTGTTGAAAAAATAGGGTTAGTTGTGAAGAATCAACAATTCCAAATTTAATTTTAATAGAAAGTATTCCTACATTTAATAAATTTGAGTAAATGTCTATGAGTATTTGCCTTTAGAGTTTGATTTTAATAACAAAAATTATATAATTTCTGATTTTAGATCATGTAGAATCATTTGAAATGTGTTAATTATTGAAATACTTTATTTCACATGATTTAGGGATTTGTATGGAGATCAGTGCCTATAATCGTATTTATTCAAGAGACTGAGGCTAGAAAATTTCTAAGTTCAAAGCCAAACTCGACAACTAAGCAACAAATAATAATAATAATAATAAAGTTTAAACAGAACTGAGAATGTGTTTGAGTGTTTGTATAGCTTGTACAAAGCCCTCGGTTCATTTCTTAGTACGAAATAAAATTGAAAGCAAAAATAATAAATTTTACCCAATGACTTGAGAATTTTTGCAGATTGGGGTCCTAAGAATTCTTTACTATACTTGACTAACATTAAAAAGGAATCCAGTTATAAGGGAAAAGTTCCATTTTGAATTGTGAATTATGATGTCATGTATACAGAAAATTCATCAACATGGAAGATCTCATGTGAAAAAATGATGGGAAAGTGAGATATTACTGTATGTATCAACTTTATCAGAGTTATGGCATGACTTATTGCCTTTCCCACATACCAAGGTGTCAAACATGGCTGACCCTCCTTTTAGTAGTGAATATTAATTTCAGTAGTAATTTAAAAGAAAACAGGTAATAAAAAATACTATTTTAGAATGCGTAACTCTTAAAATTCATTATTCAACTTAGATTAATTTAAACAAAAAATGATCGATATCAAATGTATTAAAGAATTATCTTGGTAGATCTTCAAAAATTAATATTTTCAAAATACTAAAAAGAAATGTAAAGGACAATGCTGAGGGCAAAAGGAAATGTTTTCCACCATTTACTTAACCTCTAAATGTTCTCTCTCTTGTGTCAAAAAGAATCTGCTTTCTAAGAATCTTTTTCAGGTGCCTAAGTCAATCAGACCACCCCTGGTGGCAAAGGACGTAGGATAAATCTGTACTTTGGGCTAGGTTTGGCTGAGACAAACAGACTAAACTCAAACCACAGATCACTTAAAGTCCAATATGAAGGGTCCATGTCCTTTGCAAAGCCACCAATAAAACTCAGGAGACAGTGATATTAAAGGGATCACCAGAAGACCACTAATATCTCTCATCTTTGCTCAGACAGCTGGAATACATTTCTAGCCTCTATTGGGGTTGGAAGTGCCTTGTGATTAAACGATCTCCAAAGAAACACAGAGATGCTTCCAGATTTAGGCCTGGCCTATTCTGATTCCCGCCCTGATGTTCTTTCATGCCTTCTTCTTTCTCTGAATACACAGACCTTAGTAAGGTCTGGTACAGGAGATGACTGCACCCCAAGACAAAAGAGATTGTGTATGTGACAGCATGCCAGGGAGAGCTGCCCTACAGACACAATCAGTAGCCTGTGACTCTAACACCAGTCCATTGTGAACAAGGGTTAATGAACAGAATATAGAATCATAATCCTCCCCCCCCCAACTTATGAAATGTGTTGTCTCTTTAACTTTGAAAGCTTCTACTGCTTCATTCTTAAAGGGGACAAATAGTCCTGTGAGACTGACAATGAGTTTTAAACAAGATAATATAAAATAAAATATTCTAAATATTTAGCACCATGTCCAACAACATATTTAGAAAATGAAAGCTATAATAATTAGACAGATAATTAAGTACCTAATTAAAAACCACTGTACAGAAATGTTTGTTTAAGGATGAGGAATACATGTTTGAAGGCAAGAAAATAGATTACTGAGTTATTTTAAATACCATTTTTTAAACACTAGATATCTGCAGGTGGTCACTTCAGTACAACTCACCAAGCAATTTGATTTCCTATGCACCTAACTGTGAAGGCAAGGAGATTCTTACAGGCAGAAAGGTTTAAATATTTTAAAATTTGAAGATGAAAGATGAAATGTCAGAAGCAAAAAAGGCTCATCCATCTGAGTTACAGAGAACATGGACATAAATACATGTACACGCCCCAACATACATGCATGCAACTTGGTAAGCTAAGAAATAACAAAGTGCTACCATTTCATCACTTGGCATTTAAAATCATTCCTCTCCATCAATGTAAAATAACTCAAGAGACTTTAAGTAAGACAATTACCTCTTTATTTCCACAAAGAAAAACTGTATAGTGATTTGAGATTTATGAGAATGAAAATTTAGTTCCTGTTACTTGTGTTCTATTTGCTCCACAGATATACTTTAAAAAAGAAAAGAAAATGGACCTTGTTTGAAGGAAAATTATCCCATATGAAGCTAACATTGACACCACTTTAAAATAACTGCTTCCATCAATGAGAATGTCAGTGTTGCAATTGTATTGCTGATAGATCTCAAGTATACCAGAATTAGATTTAATGCCTGTATGGGAGAGAAGTAAAATACACAGGACCTTTTCCTCTTTTTAATAGCTTTCTGTAATAAATCATAGCATGCCTTTGTCTGCATCCTTCTTGCATTTTATTAGTGCTATTTTGGAGTGCAGGGTTTGCACCCCACCCTCTCCGCTCCTCCACCCCACCCATTGCCTCTCTTTCCTCACCATTGTCCTGCTAACTACAAGACCATCTGTTCTCTTGGCAGACTCAAGTCAGTTCTGTAATTGTTGTCATTCTTAGCATAGTGCAAAGCCCGCACAATCCAGAGGACGAGAAGTACTACATTCATGAGTTAGCCAAATGTATATTGTTGTCGAAATTACTTGTCAAAACGTCAAAGGGAACAAAATTTGATTTTCAAAGCACAGCAGACATCTATCCAGATTACAATACGGGGGCTCTATTATGTTGTTACTTATGCAGTGCATCATTCAGATTTTGACTAAAGTAAATGGCAGGAGCTCTTGCAGGCTTTGATTTCTTTTGTGTAAAAGGAAGATGGGACTTAGTTACAAAATCCTTTGTTCAAGCAGTGAATTGAGACGTTTTTGAAGTATATCAAATACATAAATTTGGATAACAGAAGTCCATGGTATGAATGCACCTTGCTTTCAAACAAACCCAATAATGATCAACAGGATTTAAACATATATTAAAATGTGAAATTAGGAGATTTTAAGCCCAAAGGCAGTAAGACACTACATTTATTTCCTGTTGCTGCTATGTAACAAGTTATTGTCAACTCAGTGGCTAAAAATTGCACATTAATTATTTTAGTTGTGTAGTGCAGAATTCCATTTGGTCAAGGTGTTTAGGGATGCATTGCCTTCTGGAGGCACAACAGGAAATTCATTTTCTTACTGTTTTCAGATTTTAGGGACATCTCTATTCCTTAACTGAGCCCCCCTCTTCTGTCATCAAAGTTGCCCTGCACCCCCTGTAATTGCTCCATGGTCTCATTCTCATTAGCATAGTTGGGTAAGCATCCTTGCTTTCAATAACCATGTGCTTTGCTTGAGCTACCTGGAAAATTCTGGATGATAGTTTCAATTCAAGTCCCTAGTCCAAATTATAACTGTAAACTTTTTTCTTTTCACATGAGCCAGCATACTCCCAGGTTCCAGGCATTAGGGAATGGATAAGTTGGGGGCTGCTTCCTACCCCCCATACAATGGACAAGTTCCATTTCAAGCCCTTATGTTACAAATGAAAACTGAGACACATACAACGCACATTTTTATATTAATTCAAAGCCAAGCATATATTAAAACATGGACTATAATCCCAATATTTCAGATCCATGCTCTCTAATATTTACATAATTTTCTATGACTTTTTCTTACTTTAAAAAGTGAACAGCATTCTTCTAAAGATTATGTGTTCTTTCTAGTTCCAACAGACTTAAACAATTATTTGATGATACAAATCAGTTATGCACAAAACTTTTCAGCAATGCATATGCCACCCAGGATTAGCCAGAGTAGGTGTTTAATTAATACATATGGTTGATGATAACGATGATGATGTCACATAACAACACATTCTTGTAGGCTCTAAAAATTGCTTTTAATTGCTAGTTGACATATGAAGTAATTGGAGCATACACAAATTGACGATGGATGAATAGCAAACCAACCAATTAGAGTGCATGTTCTTGTAAACTTCAATGAACACTTCTTAAGTGCATTCCCCAGGCAAGAAGTTGAGTTAGATGCTAAAGATAAAGGATAAATTAGAAATGAATCTGCCCTGAATTAACTCTTACTGTGGCTAGCAAATAGCCATGCTGTATATCAATGTCCTGTATCATGTGTTCTTATATTTATTCTGGGAAAAATAAAGGACAAAGCAATTGATGCTGTAATGGATCGATAAATAAAAGAGCAGTAGTGAATGATTTTAATAATAATTGTGATTGCATAAATTCAGATAATAACAGGCTTTATTTTTTTTAACGAAACACAAAATGGTGTCTGGTTAATTAAATTGAAAAAGGATAGAAAATTTAGCCACTAGGAAGATGATATATGGGATGTAATTTACCCTCCAGCCTGCCAAATTTTTTTGTATTTAAAAATGTAGATTGATGAAATATAAGGCGTATCTGCCAGCTCGGACTGCTTTCCACAAGCAGTCTTGATGTCTAGTGCTTCTGAGTGAATATCTTTCCAGTAAGTGCTTTAGGGATGATCTAAGCCTCTGACACCCACAACTTTCAGTCAAATAAAATGTAAGCCTCAGCTCTGGAGAAATATGAAATAGATGCCCATTCATAAAACACTGACTTGTTTTCAAGAGCTACTAAGCCACATAAAAGTGGGGCATTTTAATTTGAGAATATGAAATTCATTCTGATATGATTTTAGGCCAGAAAATGATTGCTTTTATAAAGATAAATAAAATTTAGGTTTTACAACTAAACTAAGCATTTTTAATCCTGTAAATGATTTTAAATCTTTTACAAAAACAAACAAACAAAAAAAAAAAAAAAAAAAAAACTGTGCGCATTTTTAGTCCTATAAATTCCTGCCTGTGGCATTGCTTTTAGGTCTCTATTGGAACTAAAGTCACCAAGTTAATCCAGCTTGAAGAGTTTAGGGTCTTCCTCCCAACTTTCTGATCCTAGGTAGGAGACACAAAGTTGTCTAGATGGTGTTGTCCTTAAGGAATGTAGACCAGTATGACAATAATATGTTTTTAAAGTTAGCTACTCTTCCTTGAGTTGTAGATATGAAGTTTATAATATGTTGCCCTTACATTCATCAGAAAATAATTCAGACCTTATTCTTAGATCTTGAGTTGCAGAGTGCAAACAAATTCTTAAATGAAAATACATGCTTTGCAACATCATCTGAATATGGCAGAATGTGTGGAACAAAAACATAAATCTTCTTAACAGCTGTTAAGATAATAAACATGAATACATGCATAAATTTGATTAACTTTTCACATAGACCCACACACGTATATACAGAATTCTGATTTGTAGAGACATAGTGATATGACTGAGTCATAGGCTTGGATGTCCTACGTCCTTGGATGACTATAAGACAAGTTATGGTCCTCATGCTCCCATTAAAGAGTTGTTGGGTCCCAGTTAAGTCACAGAATAGCTGAACTTAGTTCCTTACTTGGCAAGATGAAAGACAGAATTAGGTACCATCTAGATAACTCATTCATAAAAACCTCAGTCTGAGGTATTTCCATGATTATTACTCTACATTAGATTGGACAGCTTGGTGGTGAATACTTTCTTACTGAATTAGTATCTCCAGATTTTTCCTTTTTAAATCTTTAGTGTAAAACAATTTGTGAGATAATATATTTAATCAATCAGTGAGTGGAATGAATGCTTTTAGCTGTAATTATTAGTAACCACTAATGGTTGTTTTGTTAAGGCATAAACTTCTATCATACCATGAAAATTTGAAATGTTTTGAGAGCATTTTCTCAGTGATAAAGATGTTTCTGTTTGAGAAATGCCACTGTTTCTGTATCATCTTTTACTGAGTTTATAGAATCTTGTTGATTTGAGGGGCATTCAGTAATTAACAATATTGTTGGCACCAATAAAACTTTTATTGAAAATTTTTGGCAAGTACTGATATCAGTGTGTATTCAGATATTCACTATATATATATATATATATATATATATATATATATATATATATACCAATGAAATAAATAAACCAAGTTCCTGTTCCCTAAGAGAGATAATTATACACTGGAGTCACTGCTGGAAGGTATTGTTGAGAAATTTAAAAGCAAAATAAAATAGTAACAAAATGTTGCAAATGGCTTTGTACCCAGGATGTCTACATTTAGAGTTTGAGCACAAACTTGAAAGAAGTAAGGATAGAAGCCATGCAGAGAACAGAAAGTGCAAATGTTAAAAGGAAGAGCAAACTCACCAAGAAAGGCAACGAAGTTAGACTCCTGTAAATAAGGAGGGAAACGGCAGAAAAGGAGGACAGAAACACAGCTCAGGGTGCTCCAAAGGGATCCAGAAGACCTTGTTCTGATGACACCAAAGAGAACTGTGGCAGGGTAGACTGGATATTTCTAAAAGATGAATTGGTTCCTATGATGCAAATAGAGTTTCAAACAGATAGGCAGAAACCATAATGATTCATTGTAATTGTTCCAGTCAGTGTAAAGGTGGCAACTTCAAAACTCTGAGCTACAAACTAAGTAAATGGGAAGCTTTTTTCCAGCAAAAAATGGATAATATAGACATCTCTGTTCTAGGAAAGAGATAATTGCTGGTGAGCAATGAAAGTTGGAAAACTCGTGAAATTTCAAATAACTAGATTATATTTTTTAATATCACAAAATATTGAATTTTTTACTTACAAGTCATCACAATCTTTAGGTGTCAAATAGTGTTTAGAAAATAGTCATTGGCAAACAATCAAATGTCACATTTTTAAAGTAACTCATTAAAATTTCTGCTGGCTGATTATTTTTAGTGAAAGTTCTTATTGAGCTATTTGTTATGAATAATAAGGTATTTATTAAAAGAATAATGTCTTAAAAATTTACAACTTGCAAAATACCTAAATAAAATTCTTATGTATCAACTAGGAAATAGTTGACTTGGATAAGTTGAAATTAACCTGCTACTAACATGACAGTCAAGGACTCAATTGTATATTTACACAGATAAAATAGCATCCAAGTTACTACTTCATAATGCTATATGATTAAAGTCCTTTTAGGATTCTAATGAAATATCTATGATACTCAGTTTTCAGGAGAACCTGTATAATCAATTTAAACATGTTTTGATCCCGTGGATAATATTTTTGGAGAGGAGAGACCTGGCTGGTGAGGTTACATACCTTTTCTCCGTTACTAACAGACTGTGTTGGGTGGGTAACATGACTCTCTCACTCACGCCGAACATGATCACAGCAAATACTGTTTTCTAGGCTTTCTTTGTACCCAGAGCCTAATTTTCAGATTCCTGCCCCTTGTGTCAGCTGACACTAGTCCTATTGCTAACTGTATACACCCTTGTCCTCACTGAATAAGGGCTTGATTGTGCATTGATTAAAATGGCTTTAATTTACTGTTAAACCAAATTACACAGAAATGGCATTTCCTACCAAACAAAGAAAAATAATACCATAATAGCACAAACTTGACACTTCCCTAATACTTTAATCTGACACTCTCAGTATACTTAACAAATAGCAATTAATTAACCCTTACAACATTCCTGTCATGAAACCCTGATTACAGTCCCTTTACAAATAAAATGCTGAGATGTCATGGGATTTAGACAAGGTTACACATTCAGCTTCTGATAGACAAGAGGTCCTACCAGTCCTGGGCCAGGCACTTACGCAGTCAACAAGTGGTTGATAAGTAGTAATCAGGGACACTCATTCTCCTGCTTAGAACATAAAATTCCCCATTTCATAAAAATATTGTTGAATGGTGATTCAGACAAGGGCTTTATCATATTCAGTCATAATTCTATTTCTGGGTTTATCATCAAGTGGAAGAGAAATTTTAAAAATTGGTTACATATTGACTCTCTAGTCAATTTTCTACCCCATTCCCTCGCCCTCCCCACCTCCAAAAATTAAAGCCTTGTTTAATGTTACTAGCGAAAGGAAGATGTTTCACATCTTGGAGAAAGGCTGAGGATTCCAGGTGACGTCTTGGGCGAGTTTGAAAGTGTAGTAGTCAATATCTTTGCTCTTGATTTTGCTGATTAATTTTCATCTGTGTGTAACTGTTTTAAAAGAAGGAAGAGTTTTTTTTTTTTTTTTTTTTTTCTTTTCTTTTTCTTTCTGGATTTCCATGTGCAAGTAGAGACAGCTTTGAAAGTTTGAAGCCATTTGAGAATACTATTGGATCCATCCTTCCAGTTGGAAGCTCTCTTTTTATTGAAACTGACAAATTCAGCGCTTCTGTTCCCAGTCCTGTGGCTTCATCCAAATCTGTACCTGTTGTTAAATTGGATCCCACAGTGTCAGGAGGACGTCAGCACCACATTGACCCTCTCCCTACTAAGCCTGTAATCACCAAAGTGCAGGTAGTTTTCTGGCATGAAGAGCAGGAAACCCACAGCATTTCCCTCTGAGTGCAGTTCTGAGAGAATACAAACTAATCTAACTCCTCATTAAAAGTGATATTTTCTCAGAAGTATCTTTGATTTTAACAGCGTGTGCATGAAGCATTCAGCACCTGAGATTTTGGGCTTATTAAGGCTTTGAATGGTCAACAGCTGAGGTTTATTTAGGTCATTATCATATAACACAGCGATATAATCAGTTGCTGTTGTGATTCCCATGGTGCACTTTGGTTCTCCAAGTCCATCAGCTCCTTCCTGGGATCACACCTTCAGATCAGTCTCTCAGCCTTTCCACACTGTGATCTCCAGCATCCTCTCTCTTCTCGGCCCACTACTCTTACTGTTCTCAACTCTAATGCCAACAAAAAGCCACTTTTTAATATGTATTCCTTTTACTTATCTGTCTGCCTATATATTCTCTGATCTTTTTTATTTTTATTTTAAATTAAAAGATAAAGTTGCACATACTGTGCTCATTATGTACAACCTTATGTTTCGAAGAATTTATATAACGTGTGACTAACTCTAGGCAATTATCATACACATATTCATGCAGGTTTCATTCTCTGGCAAGAGCACAGTATCCACACCCTTATCGTTTTTCAACAGTGCAATATACTGTTATTAACTATGCTCATTACGTTGTACAATAGGTCTTTTGAATTTACCTCTTCTGTCCTACTAAGGCTTCGTATTCTTTATCCAATACAACTTAACTATTCTTTCCTCTCTCAACCGCCTCACTCCTTAGCAACATTGTACTCTCCATATCTAGAAGATCAATTTTTAAAAGTTATAATTATCAGAGAAACGATACAATATTTATCTTTCTGTCACTGGTTTAATTGACTAACATAATCTCCTCCAGACTCTTTCATATTTTTGCTAATGGTGGGATTTCCTTTTGGTGGGTGAATGGTGTTCCAGTGTGTGTACATGTGTCAAATTTTCTTTATATCATTCACCCACCTCTGACACTGAGGTTGATTTCATATCTTGGTCATTGTAATGTTGTTGCAATATGCATAGGAGTCCAGGTACCTCTCCCACATGCTACTTTTATCCTTCAATCACTCCACAGATATTTACTAATCATCTTTTTGTCAGTTCCTGAGCTCCCAATGGAGGATGAAGGTTAAGTCTGTCACACTCGAAGTTCTCAGGTGGCCTCTAGTTCAGTAGCCCTGGATATAGATGAGTTAAGTATTCGAGACTAGGATATGCACAGTGGGATAGGAAATTGCAAAGTCAGGCACACAGTGCACAGGGGAGGCGACAGTGTGGGGTCCCCACATTAATACACTGCTTCCCATAGGCTCCTCCAAATGCTGCACAAGTCTCTCATCTAATATCTTTTCCTTGACATCATCCTCCATGTAGTGAATCGTGTTAGTTAGCTTTTCATCACTAAAACAAATACCTAAATTTGTCAACTGCTTTAGACAAAGGGTTTATTTTTGGCACTCAGTTTTGAAGACTTCAGTTGGTGATCAACTGGTCTCATTGTTTTGGGGCCTAAGCCTGGACAGTACATGACAGTGGGGAGAGTGTTGAGGAGAAAAACACTCACCTGATGGTGGGGAGGCAAGACATAGAAGGGACTGGACTTCAGTGTCCACTTCTGGGTGTGAACGCAATGTGCAGAAGACCTCCCATTCGGCCTCATCTCTTAAACGTTCCATCAATTGCAAATAGCATCACACCAGGTGATCAACCTGTTGCAGCATAGGCTTTCAGGGCCAATTCAGACCTAAACTACAGCAGGTAGGAAGCATTTATTTTGTGTGTCGCTTCCTCTGACTAGAAGGTTTCATGGAAGCAGGAATTGTGTGCAGTGCATGCATGCCATATGTGATAATAGTTTGAAAAAAAATTTTGTGTGTAACTAATTGAACCTATTTACCCTGGAGTTTGACCTCATTTAGCTTCTCAATTATGAGCCCTTAACATTTATCAGAACCAGCTAAGCCTATTCACTTCATTCCCCTAAAGTTAGAAGAAAGCAGAAAATTAAATCATGAAAAAAAAACTTTACACATATAATAGTGATAAATGGAAACTACAAGGTGAGATCACAGTAAGTGTTATGGTGAAAATAATTTAGGAGAAAGAGATTGGGAGGAATGAGCTCTGGTATTTTTCCTGGGAACTTTATTAGAAGTATCAATAAGGAAGTGACAGTTTCCTAGACTTGATAGATAAAATTCACTGTGTAACAGACCAATATTCACACAAGATACCTGAGGCTTTGTGAAAATGCAGGTTTTTGCAAGGGTCGAAGGTTCTGCACTTAGAAGACACTGTCAAGCATTGCAGATGCTGCTATCTGAGCAACCAAAATAGTATTTATAAATTGGAAAACGCTAGATTATGGGAAAAATGAAAATAACATAACCCTGAAATTCTTACTCGGGGCATCAAATGAGAAAATAACTTGAAATTCATTCGAAGAGAAATATACATTTTGATTTCTTAATAGCTATTTGGCCTTACAGGCATTTCATCATATTTTACAAAACAACTTTATAATGTGGTTTATATTTGTTATTGAAATATTTAAAAATTTAAAAAGAAAACTAAACTACTAATAAATTTATGCTCTAGATCACATTTTGATTTAAGTAGTCTAATTTTAATTGTCAATATTATACTTTATATATTATTTTAATAGTGCTGTATTATGGCATTGCATAGGTATTATTTAAAATTTACTATGGCACACACAAATTGATGTCAATAAACATGAACCTTCATAAATGTGCTTTCCATAGTAACTAACATTTTAATTAGCAAATAGTGATTTCCATGAGAGGAATACAGTAAAAAGTAAGCATAAAAAACGCATCAATCACATTATCACTTCCAAAATATATATTTATTTGCAAATCTCTGGATATTTTTCTATGGATACATCTACTGACTTTACTGTTGTATTATAAATAAGCAACTTTGCATAGAGAGGATTCTGGTTTTCTTTTTTAATTTCTGAAACATTATTGCTAAATACTTAATTATGAAACAGTTCTTATCTAAGTCAAGGCATTAAAGAGAGAGTGATTTTGTTTGTCAAAGAAACATCTCTATATTTTGGAATGTATTTATTTATTTATAAAATATGTATTATCAAAATTGCCCCCCAAAATGTTTTATTTTTCATATCTAGAAATTTACCATCAGAATTGTTGGCATGCTTTTATTCATTGTCCCTAGAATTTACTTATATATTTTCTAAAGCTTTACTAATTTTATGAAAATTTTGGACTTCTATAGAAATTTATATTTGTGGGCTTGTTTATGTGCATTAAATGTTTTGTACATATTGGTTCTCTGAACTTGTTAAATGTTTTCCTGTGGATTTTAACTGTTTATATTGTAATAGATTATCTGTTTTACTGACTGATACAATAATTATTCTGGTAATAAAAAATACTAGCTTAACATAGTAAAAAATTGTTGCTCAGTTCAATGGTGAAACTACAATAAACAGATTATTTTCCTCTGCAATACAGAAGGTTGTTGATACTTATAAATTTAAAGTAGTGTATTTTTTCTTTTTGGTACCAAGAATCAAACTTACGTCCTTAAACTGTCCAGGCAGACAGTGTGCCACTGAGCTATATCCCTGGCCCAAAGTAGTTTTATTTAATATAGATATTTACTATTTGTCTGTTACATGCGTTATGATTTCTATACAATTTATAGCCTATTGCTTTGATAATATTGCCCATTGCTTTCTGCCCTTTTTGTCATGATTATATTTATTTAATAGTACAATGATACATCTTTCTCCAATTATTGAATTTAGTGTTCAATATCAAAAGTTTTCCCAATCCTGAGGGAAATAAAGGTACTATGTTCTGGGTCTGGAAGAGCCACGCAAACTTGGTCTCTCCAGCTTGATGCAACTGGAAAGTGCTAAGAATTTTAACAGATACGAGCTAGTATGGGGGCTTATGTCACTGGACCCCCAAAGAGGACAATGCAGTATTGTCACTTTTTCCTTCCTTTCTCAAAATCCATTGCATGCACTGAGGTAAGCAGATTTGCTCTGCAGAGAGCTCTGCATGATGTCTCTTCTAACTACAAAAACAAAAGCCAAAAACCACTGACTGAACCCTACAAAACTGAAGGTCAAAAGTCCAGCTGTCTGCTTGTTTGGTTTATAATTCTGTGCATTTGTTACAGTAGCAGGAGACCAGCAACATAGAAAGTTTTACCAAGATGTGGCGTTACTGCTATCACTTTATCACAGATGAAACTGGTTTTCCAGAAGTTTGCAAAAGTTTGGAGATGAAGGTTAGAGAAAATCTAGACTGTTTAAGCCAATTAATAGCTGAGGAAGGCTCAGAATACCAGAATTCAGATGAAAATTCAGGCTATGAAGGCAGTATTGCTGAATTTTAGACTAAAAAGTGTATGTTATTAGAAATTAAACTACAATCAAACTTGCTACTCTGAGGCAAACATTTATCTGAATTTTGTCCATGCCCTGATGCTTCATGGGATGCTGAGTTTAAAGGTAGTAGATTAGTTATCTGCCAAAGGAAATTCAAAAGGGCTCAATGTTTAGGCAAGAGCATGGATATTATTGGCTCCTCAAAGTCAGATCTAGGGATGTTTAACATATCCAATGACTTTCAGCATTTTCACAGTCTTATTTGTAGGGATTCAATTTAATAATAAAGGTCAAAATAGTCAAAATGTTGCAAAGGTATATAACATGTTTGTTATATAAAGTTTCACAGGTACTTTTTTGTTTAAATGTAAGAACTACCAATAAAATTACATTACTTTAAACTGAGAGCTTTATTAATATTCTTAGAGACTCTATTAGTAGGTACTAAATATCAGAAACTACCTATTTATTATGATGGTTGTAAGTATGGTAAAGAATAAAATAGAACTCAAATAATAAATTTAATCCTATTGATCAGAGATGCAACTTGTAAGCATTACACGGTATAAATTATTTCACAACCAGTTCACAGGAAAGTTTGCTAGGCCTAATTTGATCAAACATATTATGGTGGATTAATGAATAGTCAATTTGAGTGAGAACACCAGCTAAACTGAGTAAGCTTGGTTCTGGATATGGAAGATTCACCTCAAGATTGTTGCTGAAATGACAAAAAAAGACTGGAGGGGAAGATCGATCGCGAGCTCCTGATTTCCCAGGAGAAGATGCAGAGCAGCTAGTTTTCCTGATTTGAAGTGGTGGGAGGAGCTCAGGGTCACTCTGTCACTGGGGATGGCTGCTGTCCTCTCCCAGGGAGCTCTGTCTGCACCTTTGTTTAGTGAGTCACTTCCTGGCTCCCATCAGATCCTTCAGCCTTCTGGTACAGATCCTTCACCCTGAGGGTTCAGACTTTCTAGATTACTCCATTGGCTTTTGGGACTTTCCAGGGCAGATCCTTGCAAACACTTGCATGAGACATTGCCATGAGCTCTCAGCCTTTGCTGGACTCCAGCTGGACAGTGCCCTGAGATTCTTCCCTTGGATTCTTCAGGTGTCTAGCCCCCGAGAGGTCACTTGCCCTCTTCTGCATTTTGTTAAAAATTATAAGATAATCCTATAAGTGTATATGCCCAGTTATTAAGACTATCCCCTATCCATCCCAACTATAACACACATCTTAAGAATAAAAAACAAGGGAAAAATTTATCTGACATATTTACCTTACAGTGTATTTATTTATATAAAGAATTATTCATTACATATCCATTCTTTTACAGAATGAGCAAAGTAATCTTGACACTCCAATCTACAGAACTCTTACTCAGTTCATTTTATTACCAGTGAGGAAAGGAGAGATGCAAATAAAAACAAAACAAAACAAAACCACCTCAGTGTCTTATTTTGAGGTCTTGAACTCACTGGAGGATAAACAACAACCTTTGGCAGAGGAAGGGCAGTAAGAGGATTAATAAGTTAACATCATATGTGACAGTTTAACTGAAAATGTTTGAAACATAACAGACTGTGAATCAAGAAATCCTGTGGCATAGTAATTGACTTAACATTAACCTTTCACCTCCATGAGCATGGAGATTATCTAACCTAGGGTAAGGGCAAGAATTTCTATTAATTCTCAGGTATCCATTACTCTGTGACCTGAAAATGCTTTATCTCCCACCTTGCCTAGAAATGGCATTAAGGTGACTTTAAACACATTTAGACAATGTTTAAACTCACTTATAATGTACTGACAGTAGAAAGTATTAAATTTAAGCAAACACTAACTCACTGTTCAATTTTATTGTAAGTATATTTTAATTAAATTTAGAAAAAAATCATTCAACAGAATTTTCCAGATAAATTCCTGCAAAATATAGTAACATTCTTAACATTAAAATATTTTCAACATTTAAATTTTAATTTCCTTAATTGAGTCTATCAGATAAATGCCTGACAAAATATGAACAAACAAGTAATACACAAATAAAATAGACTACAGAAAATACCTTCAAAATTACTTAGTAATCAGAAAATGAAGATTAACCCACAGAATACAAGGCTATACTATTTAATCTGTGCTTATGTATCATAAACTACATGTGTAGATTCTATACTCTTTGGTTGATTTTACATTTTCTTTTTGGCACTTTCACATATGTGAGGACGGTTTTCATGCACTAATTCCTTCTTAACCCAAATTATGTTTCTCAGCTATTTCCATGTAAGACAAAGATACCCATTTTTCAAAGAGAATATAATAGATCCCATGATTAATTCAACTATGCATATTTGGTGAGATAGGGCATAATTTTTTCTCATGTATCAGAGTGTATCGATATTGTAAGTGACAGTGTGATTATTAAGTACCATTACCTACAAAGGTACATTGTATGCCTAGTTAGGAAACGTGTTCCATCCAAGAGCTGAGAGACATGCCAAACTGCCAGAAATGAATAGTGTATGAAGATACCAGGCTTCATTATGATTTTTAAGAAATTATATTTGCTCCATTCTCCCCTAATTCTCTACTATTAATTAGAAAATAATAAACATAAGGTAGGTATGTGGAACTTCATATTTAGTTACTGAAAACATTAACTGCAGAAATCAGAACAGTGATATTATTAATACAAACCCTTGAAAAAAAGAACATATGCATGGACAGTGAACATAGGAAAAATAACATAAACCAGAAAAACAGGAAGTTGTGTTGAGTTTTTAACTTCTTGAAATAAAATTTTGAGAACGCGGGGAAAAGGCAGTTTTGTTTTAATTGTCTCCAAATAGAAAAATTGACAGAAATCAGTCAAAAGATAGACTGTTGTGGAAAGAAGGAGGAGTGAATAGCTACCATATGTATATTTTAAAAGCTCCTCTTATCTTTTCTGTACCTGAGAGGGTTTTGCAAACAGCTTGAGATCCTGCCTAAATGCACTTAACCTGGTGACAGGTGGACAGAATCAGGCATCAGTCTCAGAATGTCACCGCATATTATGTTTCCAATATGCTCTTCTAGTGGTAGCAGGTTGACTGCTGCGAGGGTATAAAACAAACACATTTAATCTGTCTCTGATTAAACTTACGATAAACTAGTCACTGCTGTTAGGAAAAGAAAAAAAAAATAAAGTGCATTCTGTCAGGATGCATTCTATCTCCAGTTAAAGATTTTTATGCCTGATAAGATTGCATTTAAAGCAAAGATTAAGCCATATGTCACTTTAGTCACTGATATTTTAATTTGCATATGCCCATCTCATGTATAAGAAATTCTTCTAAATCAGTAGAGTGGGTGGTACTTAGCAATTCAGGGGAAATGAAAACTGGTAGTCAAATGATTTAGACCAAATTGATTTTACAGAAACCCAAATGTTACTGCAATAGATTTTTCCCTTCTATTACATTAAGGTACTCACTTCCTTTGAGCTCTCTGACTAATCCCTCCCCACTAAAACTGATGAGATAGAAGCATATGTAGTTTTCCTGTTAGAACATTTTCAGTCACTGATTTATCTACCTATTTGTCCATCTGGTCATTCATTCAGTGTCTTGGTTACTTTCCTCTGGTTGCTGAGATGAAATACCCAACACCCAACACCCAATATGAAGGAAGGAAATGTTTATTTAGCTTACAGTTATTTGGAGGTTTCAGTCCACACTCAGCTGGTTATAAGACAGGGTGGCATGGCTGAGGGGTAATGGAGGTGGCAGCAGATACATAGTGACCAGAGAAAAAGAGAAAAAAGGAGAAGCTGTTTGCCTTCCCTGTCTTATATTGTATGCAGCCTGCCCACTCTTGGGTGAGTGCAGCATTCACACTGCAAGTCCCAGAACTAGACAATGAACCAATCACCAGCCACCTTCAAAAGCCCGGCTCCCTGACCCCATGATGCTTTGAGGGACAACCAAACACAAACCATAACATACAGCCACTCATTCATCCAAACAAAGTGTACTGAAAATATATTTTGTTCCAAGCAGTGATAGTGGTTGGGGATGCATAAGTTAATAATATCCAACAAATTAAATGATTTTTTTAGTTTAAAAATGATTTCTAAAGAAAGCCTAACATTGTACTGAGAAAGGGATGATCACACAAATACATTATTTCATCTATTGAGACTTGCATTGGTATCTATGGCTCTCTGGCTACAGACAAAATATTCGATATTTTCCTTACAACAATATGATTATAGTATCAGTGTCTCTGTTATGGTATGAATTAACAGAGACTCGGAGCTGAGTATTGTGGCAAACACCTGTGATTCCTGATCTCAGGCTGAGGCAGAATAATTGCTGCAAGTTCCTGGCCGTCTAAGCTATGAACCATAGTGATTCAAGGCCAGTCTGGATTACCTAGTAAGACCCTCTCACAAAGAAAACATGCATAGCTTAGGCAGACTATGAGAACTTATGAAGGTTGTGTTATGTTGCCTTTTGATAACAAGAATACAACCTGTTTTTTACTCTTGGAAACTATCTCTTATGAGATTAAATAAACATTGTGCTTTTCCCTCTCCTTGAACCCATACCCTGTGTAAAACCAGTGTCAAAATGCCTGTCCCTCCAGGAAAAAATCCATGTGTCTAAAAAACACCAAAATATATGTATTTATTGCTCATGTATCTATAATATATACTCATATATTTAAATATATTTAACAAATAATTAAATATCTACATAAATATAGTGAAAATATATGTTATGTGAGAATCACTGTATTTCAACTTTTATTGTTTTTAGTAGAGGTAAATATTACATAATGAGCCATTTCCTCCTGGGATATTGGAACATATACATTACACATCTTAATTCTTGTTTTATTGTCTTTTGTTTTGTATTTCTCATTCTGTTTCTTGGTCCTTTTCTCTATTGCAAAGGTCCATCTTCCTATATTAATCCTTGAGTATCTTAATACACGGCTTTGAAATGTCAACTTTGAGGCAAAGGATATTTTTTAAATTACCATTAAGGAAAATTTTCTTGTCAATATCCAACTATGCAATGAACAAAGGATTCAGTCATTCATGTTAGTGTCTGTTGTTTTATTGATAGAAACCACATGTTGTTTACATAATAACTTGAGTATGCATAGCTTGCAAAAATCTGTGCTGTAATAATTTCCTTTATTTACCCAAGTAAGCAGGCAAACAAAGATAAAACCTGTTAATACTAACAGAGGCCATGCAAAATGCGATTTCATTGCTCAAAAAATCATGACCAAGAAATACTTTTCACATTTATTGAATAAGAAGTAAACTAATATCTTTTGATGTAGACACCTGTGTTTCCCTGCACTGATGCAATCTGAGACATTGTCCTTGATACTAAAAAACTTTAATTTAGTGTGACCTCCAGCTGGTCTACTTTCTAATCTGTACAAATGCCAACCATAAGATCACTTACTAAAACATCTCTGCCTGGGCAAAAATAACCACTTCATAGTCAGGATATATGGAGTGAAAGGCTACCAAAAAGGGTGCCTGGATTTCAAAGACTAAGTAGATCTCAAAATAATGATAATATCCTGCTCCAGATCAAATCTATTGATTGTGCTTGTGTGTGGAAAATTCGTAAGAAGGTATATTCTGTAGTGTTTCTAATTTGCAAATAAGTTAGACCCCACTAGATGACTATTAATCTTACATTTTTAGTAAAACAATCATCGCGTCTTTGATAGACTTAGTATTACAGTTTGTTGAATAACCTTGAAAAAGCAATGTTTCATGTAAGATTAAGTAGTCTGTATGGTACCTTTAGAAATACACTGTAGAGAACTAAATGTGTTTTGCACTATTTCTGTTTTTAAGATTTGTATAGCAAAATATGTTGTTGGTTTATGAGCTTTTAGTTTAATTAATATCCTCTTCACTATTGAATGACTTCTGTCCCATAATTTCCTTCCATATTCAATCACCCTCTTCTATGGTACAATGTGATTTGTCCCACCACAGCTGTTGACAGTGTTTTGTTTCCATATAATGATGTTAAAATGTAGTAGTACCTATAAAGGTTGTTTGGAATCTTTAACTTTTCTCCCGAGAATGACTTGGTTGTTAGAGGAAATCAATCATCTTTTTGCTCTTCTGTACAGGTTTTATTCCACTGTCCACCATGAGGGCCTCACCAGTCAAGAGCAGACATGGGTACCATGTTGGGAACCCTTTCTCTGAACCAAAAGAAGCTCCCTTATATGTAAATTCTCAAGTGTCAGATTTATTAGAGCTACATAAAAAATATTTTGATGTGTTTTGATATTACTTACAGATAAATTCTTCATTTCAATTCTCCCCACCATCCAATTCCATTCCAACTCCAAATCTCAGTGATCTTCCCACAACACAGCCGTTTGCTGCCCTGATTCCTGCATTGTCTCCATAAGTCATCAGAGGGTTGAACAGAATCTCTAAAAGAGCCTTCGTTAGAGCATTTCAACGTCTTATTTCCAGAATGTCTATGTTTCTTCAGAGGACTACACAACTAAAATGACCCACCCACTCTGCTTCATTGTTAGCTGCCACATTTTTGGCATGCCATAATTTATACTACACCAACACTGAATTGAGTAGAATTCCTTGAATATCTATTTTGTTTACTGTGTCTTCTTTACCTTCTCATTTAGTTTCATGATAAGCACTGCTCCTTTTTCAGTGAGTTGCGAATCAAGTCTTATCTGAATTTTTCCATCATAAATATCAATCAAATGACAATCCAATGTAGTCCCACAATGCCAAATGCATCCTTATCATTAAACTTGATCTACTAAATTTTCAGCTAGCATGGCTGGATGCTTTGAAAAAGTAGATTTTCTGCTGAATATCAAATGCTGTTTGTACTTTTTGAAATAATTAATTGTCCTGCTTCAAATTTTGTAATGACTACAAGGGTACCTTGGTTCACAGACTTGATTTTTTTTTTTCCATGATTTTGCTTCCAAACTGAGTTGGATAAAAACCAAATCAAAGTCAGTGGTTAGGTTCAATGTTAACCTTATGGGGAAATTTGATTCTGTTCTCATGCAAGTTAGTTTATGACCAGTTTTGTAGTGAGGATTACATTTGTGAACCAAAGTACCATCGTGTTTTTTACAAATCATAAATAAATAATATTCATAGGGAGAAATCTATCTCTATTCAAAGGTGGTTCATACTCTGCAATGTGTATTTTTCTATTAATCATTAATAAATAAATAAATAGAACTCTTTCTGCACTCAAAGGAAATGATTACAATTCAATATCTGAAATGAAAAGCTGAATTACACTGAGATATGTGATTGTATATAATAGTTTTTCTTCATTAAGAAAAAGTAGTAAGTAGACATTCAGAGCCAAAGCCTTCATGATCTTTAAGTAGCAGAAGTAGTTTTGGAGTAAATTTTGTTATATTGCTTTGTTTTGTTCTTGGTGATTTAACTTTCACAAATGTGGGGCTGTCCCCAAGTATCAATTATTTGGAAATATAACTATGTTAAATGATCAACAACAATTTTGATTTCAAATGGTAAAATATCAGTTTAGGGGATTAATTATTGCTGTAGCCCAATTATAAATAATATCTCCCTCCTTTGATTATGCAAATGTTTTATTATAACTTCTGAAAGTTATCTCTTATTTTCATTGCACTTACTTATAAATACCATAGAATATATTTTCAATGTTCTATTTATAGATTATCTGTATCTATTCTAGGAAGACTGTCTTGGTTACTTTTCTCTTTTTGCTGGGACAATCCCTGACATCCAAAGTGAAGCAAAGAAAGGTTTAATTAGCTTACAACTTTTTGGAGGTTTCAGCTCATATTCAGCTGATTCCAAGGCAGGGTGGGGTGGCTATTCATGGCAGATACAAGCGACAAGAACCAAAGGACAAAAGGGAAAAGTACACCTGTTTCTTGCCCTTCCATTATATGTTGGCTCCCTGTCCCTGGGTGGGTGCAACATTCACACTGACAATCCCAGCACCACACAACAACCAATCACAAATACCTGATTCAGCAGCCTGTGTGAATGCATGAGACTTGGCAGCGGGGGGCATCCAAATGCAAACCATAACAAAGGATATACAAGTGGCCAATAACAATCCATTTACTATTCTAATTGAAACAACACTACATTCAGGAAATATAAATAACAAATTATTCTAAGCTAATTCAGATTACTTCTCTCCATTGTACCTTCTTATTTAGTGAGGCTTTATTGGTTTAATCATTGTTGATGTTGCTATTGTGAATAAAAGTCACTCTTTCTTCTTGGTCCATAGTGGAAAGTCACTTTCTGACAGTCAGCTCAGTTCCTTAGTTCCATGCTCCTTGCTCCTACCTCTGCTTTGTGTACCATCTGTGTCTGACTCATGATTTTCGCTTTTTAAACTTACCACCTATGACTCTTTTGAGTGGTCTTCCTAGACTAAGACTACTCAATGATATCTAATTGCTATATCTAGATTGTTCCCCAAAACCTTCTGCACTCATTAAATAGGGCTTTTATGAAGTGACTAGTCACACATTGTTCATCCACTGATGGCTTACAGCTGGATATGATGTTGAAACATAAAGCCTGGTGGGAAGAGGTATGTCACTGGACATGGGCTGGATGGCTAAGTATATCCTTCATCCTCATTAACCCCTTGCTCTTTCCTGCCTGCCTTGCCATGTGCTCTTTCTCCTTTGCCATGATCTTCTGCCTGGTCACCCTACATCGGAAGCAGTTTAATATGGACTGAAACCTCCACAAACTGTGAACCAAAATAAACCATTCCTTCTATAAACTCGAGTGTTTTAGCAATAATAAAAATATCAATCCAATGGTAAATTTATTTTAGGCAGAAAAAAATGTAGCCAAGATTATCATATTGGAAACTGTGATTCAATGGAAAACTTGAGAATTTCAACATTACCATTTGGAAATTCAAATTTATGATCCAGTAAATATTTTAAATTATCATATTAAATCTGTCACTTTATTGAATTGATCTTTGAGCTTATCAACCGAAATGTATTGATTTCAGTTTGTAAGTAAATAAGGATTTATAAAAAATAAATGCTAAAAAATACCCTTTTTTAAAATTCATACTTATTCTGTTTTCACACCAGTTTCCATAAAAAGCAAAATCCACTTTTTAATGTACAGAATCTAGAATGGATCTTTTTCTCCCATAACTCAAGGTGTAAAAATTTGTGTCAGTCTTTAATTACTAAAGTACTTTAAATGTCTTATGATGTACAACAAATAAGTTTTCTTAGTACTGATTTATTCTACTTAATGAGACAAGAATTATCAAGCAAAATCTCTAGATTCTGTTCATTCATAAAATTATTTTTAATCCATCTAATATTGTTGCCAAAATTTATGTGATCTGTCATGATTTAAATTTCTTCTAAAGAAAAAAAAATTTAAACATTTAACATACTTTTTGTAAAAAGTCATCTATGGGCAATTTTGAAAATTGTTTTTTGCTTTGTTTCTTTCTTGCCTTACTAGAGAAAATGTGTGTGAAGAAAATGAAATTATCTTTTAACATCTATGAGAAGAAAATAGGCATTTTTTTTCTATTCTTACCTATTCAAATAGTAAGATTCGACATGTCTACACTTACTGCAGTATCTTAGTTTCTACCATGTTAAGTTTGGTGTTTTGAACTTTAGTTTTTGTTATTTTCTACTTAAATAAGGAAAAATAGAAAGACTTGGATACTAATTTCCTTAAATCTTAAAAGAATCATAAAAGTTTATTCATGAGTAGATGATTTCACAAATGTCAAAGCTTCATCTGCCTATAGGATGAGGCTGAAATTATGATAATTACATAAGAAGTCCACATAATACTTCTGTATCGCCACAGAAATGCAGCTTACAAGGAAAGGCACATTTGAAACTGGCTCACAGTGTGGTTAGAAAGTGACCAAGAGCACAGAATTCCCCTCAGTTTGTGAAACTTATTTTTCTGCCAAGAATGCAATATAATCAACATTGCGTGGAGGACTCTGTTGCCCACAGTTCTCACACATGCTGGGTCCTGAAGAGAAAGAAGAAAAGCTTGATGGTGAGAAGTCCAGGATCTGCTGGTTCCCTCACTTTGAAAAGCCTCAAATCAAGAAAATGTCATATAGCTCCTTTTACAGTAGGATCAAAAGAAACCTATGGACAGCTGTGTTTTGGAGCATGTGTATTTTTGTAGGCAAGCTTATAGTTCAAATTGTAAGTTGAAAAGACCAGATGTTGATTATAGCAAGGAACTCCCACATGCACTTGGGGGGCACAAGAAAGAAAAAGGAAATACTTTATCAGCTGAACACACGTTTATTAATAAACAGCAAACACAAAATCCACATAACTAGGTTACATAACAAACAATTACTTTAAAATCAAATCTTGGTTCCACAATATCCCCAAATCAAAGTTATAAATGAAAAAGATTAGAGAATATTCGTCGTAATTTAAGCAAGGGAGCAGAGCTGTCAGTGACTTTAGCTTTAGACATCTGGGTAGGGAAAGATACACTTGAAGTTTTATTTGTAAGGTTGTAGTTGAGTTCATGCTGTTTTACTGTGGAAGAGAAAAAGAAGATTTATTAAGAAAAGTTGAGCTACAGACCACATGTGGGGAGTAGTATGAAAAAGGCTGGAAGATGAATAGAAAAAATAAAAGAGCATATTTAAAGTAAAACACTTGAAAAGAGGAGACATGACAGGTGGAAGATAAAACACAAGCCAAAGTTTGGAAGGCTGGTGAGAGGTAAACCCCATAAAGAATCAAGGGTGAAAATAGCAACAACTTTGATGTAAAATCATGCATAGATTTTAAATGAACACAAATAGTGTCTACTTTCTAAAGCCCAAATGGTTGTTCTTTCCTTTCTCTCTCTTAAATATACTCAATGTTTTTTTTTCTAATTTGACCATCAGTAGAACTCAAAAATGGAGAATATATGTTGCAAAAAACATTTCTTTAATATATTATGATTTTGATTATCATGAGACACTTAAATTGTCGCTCATGGTCTTATTCCTTGCATGCATCTAAAAACATCTATGAAACCAGACCTTTGGCATATTCAGTCTCAAAATATAGACCTTTAAAGCTATTTAAAAATCTGTAATATTTGTGGAAGACCTAAACATTATGACTTTTCACTGTAGAGTTAGAGGACAAGTACTGTATTTCAAGGTGTTTAAAGCAACACATTTCATTTCAGGCGCCTCCCCAATCATTAGCTTTGCTTCCTGAACCAATTATCATAACTCTATGAACTTTAGCTTTGATATTTATCAACTTATTTAAAGAATGTCACACATAATAAACAAGGTCATTGCAAAGAATAAATAAAAACATCTATGAAGACACATTGGAACCAAATCCAGTGTTATAAAAATGTTATATTATTAGTAACTTTACCTATAGAACACTTTACAGATAGCAGAGGATAAAGGTCACCAATATTTATTGAATGCTTTCTATGATTCTGAACACCAGAAACTATGTTAAAGATGGATGCATGAATGAATGGACAGAGAGATATATAGATGTACCAATGGCTAAACAGATGGATATGAAGGGCAAATGGATTGACAAGTGGTTAAGTGGATGAATAGAGGAATGATTGGATAATTCAAAGATCATGATATATAGATATATGTCATTTAATACAGATACGTTAGGTGGAATTTTACTTGGGCAAGTAAAACTTAGGGAGGCTAAATTTTCCCAAGGTTCTCCCACTATGAAATTATAAACTATCTTATGCAAAAGTTGACTATGTCTCCTTGAATATATGACTCAGAAAATAGCTTCATATAACATGCATTTCTCATGGCTCTGTAGTCAACTAGGTCATTCATTTGGACTTATTAGTCTCACCTCATACATGGCTAGGTTTCGGGTGTCTCACCTAAACACACCTGGCCAGCTGGAAAATCGGGATCTTCTCTTCAAGTGATTTGTTTTCTTCTACCAGATCAGCATGGACTCATTAGTAGGATAGCAAACATTTCCATAAAAGCCCATGAATGGAACACCCAATACTTAAGCACTCTAGAAAATTCTGCTTTTGTCATAGTTACTAATATTTCAATAGCTAAAACAAGTCATATGGTTAAGTTCAGAGTCAATTATAGAGAAATAGACTTCACCTCATAATGGGGGATGAGAAAAATGAATGTGAAGGCACATATAGGTACAGAAGAATTTGTGGTCACTTTTGGAATCAACTGCACCATTAAATCTACAACATTATAGAAAACCCATAGTATTTTGCATGTGTGTGAGTGTTGTACATTTTTGTTTTTATATTTTGTGTCTATGTATGTTTTGTTTTAGGGCTTAGGCAATAAATCAATACTGGGAAATATATCTACTATCTTGTCTTTGCTTTCATAAAGGAAGCAAAAGCTACTAAGACTAAACTAAAACTTCATGCATGGTATTTCATATGCCCTTGTGAATATTTGTGTGGAAATGTTGTCTTTAAAAATGGCTGCACACTGTTTAAATCTGAGTTATTGGCAATATTTTAAAAATAAAAGTGCATACAATACCTAGATTTCTGTATTTTCTTGAAATATACAAAGATGGGGCAACTCTGGGCTCATATGGCCACATGACAATTCACTGATAACAGTGTCATTTATGTAGGCCAAGAGCTCCCCATTTCTCAGCATCTAAATGTGTCTCTTTTGATCTCTCTCCTCACACTGAGGCTGATGAACATATAAAGAGGGGGAACAAAATAAATGACTGAAGATTGTTTATACTGTCAGTGTTTCTAGCCTCAGTGATCTCTACTACTGTATTATCAAGATCAGGAGGCCCTTATCCTTGATTTAAGAAACCTCTCTAGCTATTTAGTAATTAGCATTATTCACATGTCTTGAATTTGCATTTGGCATCATTAATTAATTAAAGGTAATGTTTTGTTCTCTTGGGAATTTGTTTAATTGCACATAATGACTCTGATGTGTATTTACCAGAAAAAGAGATAGTGTGTTGGGGGTGGGTGGGTAATAACCTCATAGTTAAGAGATGAGTATTTCAACTAATTGCTCTTTGTAGTGTCAAATATGAGCAAATCAGTTAACACCAATGTATTTTCCCAGTGGGTAAAGGGGAATAATAAAAAACATTTCATAACCTTCCAGAGATATCTTTGGTAGTTAAAAACGATGACAAAGAATGCACATGATGGGATGGGGAGGAACAGGAATCTTTAAGCATGGTTTAGATTCTGTAAGGTTTAGTCATGCTGTTTTTACTTAGTAGTAAAATCGACACTAAGTATATTTACCAGCATCCTGGCTTGTCAGAACTGTATTGTCAAAGTACTAAGACTTACCTGATTCCATCTCAACAAAGGTGCACCAGTACCAAATTGTCAGATATGTTCAAAAAGATTATTTACTAATTTTAGGAATTAAATCATAAATTTAGACACGTAGTTCCCACCCCATCCCACATTTTTAGCTCGTGATTTTGGCATCTCAGATTTAGAGAAAGACGATGACATCCTAAGCCTAATGTTCATGGGCTCTTCCTCAAATACTATTTCAGTGGAAAAAATGCATATTTATGGATATTGAAACTTTGGATCCAAAACTTCCCTTAACTTTAGATCTTAAACGTTGAATCTTACGGCTGAGGACATAACTCTGCAGCACAGTGCCTATCTGGCAAGCACAAGGTTTGATTTTGATTCTCAGTACAAAGAAAAAATCTTTGGATCCCAAAACTTAACTATATATATATTTTTTTTTTTTGGTCTTTTTCATTTTTATTGGTTCCAGGGATTGAACTCACGACTGCCTGCTTGCAAGGCAGGTGCTTATGCTGCTGAGCTAAATCCCCAGCCCCAAACTGAACTATGTTGACATTGTACTACCATGAGATTTTTGGTTTTGTATCATCTACGCAAGGTTGTCTTCTTTTTGTTAATTTAATGTCTCTTTTTGAATCCAAGCCAGCACACTGAGAAGACAGGCAGTTGCTACTCAGAGAACCATGTGCCGAATTCAGGCTCACCCATAACTGCCAGCCATCTCCAGCCCCTTTGTGAGGTGTGAGAATGAGGTTGTGATGGGGCTTTTATTGCTCTCATCCATGCCATGTGTCATAAACAATCCACATAGATGAGCTCTGCCCACACTTCTAGCCCCCAGGACCAGAGAAAATAAACAACTCTTGTTTCAGTTGAGAAATTCGTTACTGAGATATAGATAACAAAAACACTCTTTCCAACGTTTTATAGGTTGCGATGAGAAATCATTTGCAAGTGTGCAAGAAATTATTTCAATTTCTGTGAAGGAAGGTAGTTATTAAGTGTTACAGTTCTTCCTTGACAGATCTCAAGAAGTGGATGATCCTCAGTGCTGCTTATTAAACTTAAGAGCTGGTCCAAGAGAATTCTTCAGTTATGGAAGATGTTTACCTTTGTTTGTAAAAGGCTTCATATGTTCTTATGTGGACTTATTTATTTAAGAAGAGAGTGTGCAGGTAGGGCGAATTGGAGGTTCAGGTCACTCATTTCCAAAGTGGAGCTCTTCTTCAAATGACCCCTCCAAACTCATCTTCACTCACATGACTGGAACAAGCAAATTGAGAAAATAGCAATTTGCTTTGCTTTCTATTCTCTTGGCAACAATTGATACTACAAAGAGCCTTGTTAGCATGCGCCATCTGAAACATGAGAACCCACTACCACAAAAGTGTGCAACATGTCTGTGAGCTCAGGCATCCTTTATTTACAGCCTGGGAATGAATCACATACTTATTTTTCCTTTTATTTGAGCATATAAGTTGTGCAAGCAGAAATTCATGATATTGTCTGAAAAAAGTAACCAAATACTTATAACAGCTGTGTTCACCAACACAAAGCAAACATGGCAGAGAACACAGATGCATTCATATATGCAGCAAAGCCACAACATGGACTGCCTGATTTCAAAGCACGGTGGTTTTCAGTTCATGGATACATTTGGCACAATTTTGACATTTATGTTGTAGTAGAATCTAAGTCTGAAATTACTTTGCTTCCCTACTGTTTCTGCTCTCTTATTCTGTAAAACTCTCAGTGGCAATACATTTGAATAAGCTTCAAATATTCACCGTGTTGTGTAAACAATGGAAAGTGGAAATATTTTCCAAACCAGAATGTTAAGGCACAAATACACTGGACAGATAAATTGTGGCAGCCATGTCTCATACTGGATGACTAACACGCTTTGGATTCTTCCATGGCATCTATTTGATATCAAACCTTTCTCCCTAATCAATTATTTCTCATTTAAAATCATTTCATTATTGGCTGATGAGCTAAATCTTATTTCCTTTTTCTGTCGAGGAGTATTAAGCCATTTTATCTTTCCCATCTTAAGTGCTAAAAATCTTTTTTTTCTGTCTGTCATCTTCAACAGAACTGAAATTAAAATCAAGGATATAATTAGTCTCAAGCAATGCTTTAATTATAATATAAAATACGACACCTGAAAGAGAAAAAATTTACTAGCCTGGATTTTACTTATTTGTAGATTTAAATTATTGGTAATGAATTAAATTAAAATTTCATTCACATCTACAAAATGCTTAAGTATATTGATGAGAAATGGTTGAGCTTAAAATATATAATTGCACATAACTTGTCTTAGCACTTGCTTTGTACTAGTTACTATGTATAAGTCTCCCTTAATTCCTAAGAAGAGGCTTTTATTGAGATATTGTTTCTATCTTTTCTTACATTTCAGGAAGTTGAGTCTTTTTTTGAGCAAGTATCTTGCATAAAATAGATCCAATTAATCATAAATCTGAGGTTTGAATCCAGGCCTCTATGGTTCCCTGTTCTAAGCTTTATATTTACTGTTATTCTATCAGTTAAAGAAAGCCTCATTATTTTCCATGTTAAGCTGAAAAAAAAATCATAGACTTGTTTAAAATTGCAGGTGTCTGGGCCTCAATGATTCTAAAAAAGATTCTTAAATTAATTGAAAGTGAGATAGCAGGAATTTGTAGGTATTACAAAGAAATTAAATGCCAGTAACGATTTAATAAAAAGATCGACTCTATATGATTACTGATGACTTTCCTATGTTGTTTCATGGATTTATGTGGAGATGTAATGTGACAGAAGGATTGAAGCCATTTGCTGAAATTCCCCCAGATACTGCCTCCAGGTACCATCTTGCTTCTACAGACATCATTCTAACAAGCCGGCATGCTGCTCCATGACTATAATGCTGGCTTCCTTATCCCTAAGGCTAAGAACTACTTTTCTACTTGACATCATCATTATTTCAGGACTGGCTATTTTCAGAGTGGTGGTATTAATTTGGGGAAAATTCAGTTGTGCATGTCAGGAATCCTAGCATCTTTAGGTACTTGAAATAAAGAAAAGCAGTTTGTGACGTCTGATTGACCCGGATTTCTGTTTTTATCCTGTTCCTCTTGTATGTGTGGGTGCCTATGTGTGTCTCTGTGTGTGTGTGTGTGTGTGTGTGTGTGTGTGTGTGTGTGTGTGTGTCTGTGTTCATGCCTGTCTGACAGAAGTGAATACTTGTCCTTATTTCCCCATTTAATTGCTTCTCATCACCATCATGGGCTGTTGTTGATCAGCCTCTTCTTTTTGTCATTGTCTAGAAGAAAAGCATCCAGCTGGCCATTCCAGGCTCTTGCTTTTTATAACCAAGTTGCTTTGCTTCTGACAAAAGACAAAAACAAATAAAGGAAAAAGGAAAAAAAGGAAGAGACAAAAGAATGGAATATGGAAACAATACCCTAGATAGAAGGACCATACACTTTGATGATAAAATGAGCCAATTCTTAATGAATAGTCAAAGTAGAAAAAAGTTCCCAGAATAGTTAAGCGTACAAGGTCTCATACTATTCTCCTGTGCTGCTCATGAATATGACTGCCATTGATTCTCATTTCTCACCTGTAATCTTCAGACTAAAAGGCTCAGACAGGCATCCACATTACTTATGAATCATCTGTGCATTTCCCATGTCTCTTCTCTCATGCTTCTCCAAAACTGCAAGTGAATTTGTGCCACTGAGCACGAGCCTGTGTGTTACTAGGGTAACAGATGGCGAAGATTACATCAACCCTTAGAAATGCCTTGAAACATTTAAACCACAAAAGACTTGCTATTCATTTGTTGAAAGCCATGAGAATAAGATAAAATAAGGGGGAAAAGTTGGAGTTTAACGTCAAGGCTTCTTTCCATGTAATTTTTTGTTTCTGTTGAGAATGAAATATGTACAAAAAATTTTTTCCACTTAAAATATATGTCTAATTTACATTTCCTCTATTCAAAACTTTTGGTTTCCTGAGTCTACTAGAGTAAAAGTCAGTGTTCTACAAATGTTCCACCTCCTCCCTTTCCGACTTCAGCTACTTTTATTCTGTTTTCACAAGGTCCAAACAAATATAACCCATTTTGCAATGAGAATAGCTCACTCAGATAGATTTAATTATTGCTCCTATTAGATGAAAAACGGAGACAGAGCAATTATGAAACTTATGAAGGTCACACGACAGGTCACACAGTGGTTGCTAGCAGGAGTTATTTTCCCAGAATTCTTTCATGGACTCAGCAACACTCGTTCTCCAGACTTCCTCTCCCCAACTACACTGATTTTCTTGTAATATTCAGGTCCATCAAGCAACTCCCATCTAAACCCCTCTTCCTTCTGCCTGGCAGGAATTTGCCTCTGCAGGTGTTTGTGATTTCCCTTTCATTTCACAATTCCTTCCATTATTATTCTACTTGAAACTGAATTAGCTAGCTTTCTCTTCCCCTTATGGACCTCTCTAACTTTCTATAGTATGCACGTTAAGCCTATGAATAGCACTTACCACATCAGACACTGTATTTATTTTTCAACTATAGTGGACTCCTCAATTTCATGAATGTTACCTTCTTAGATCACTAGCAAATTATGAAAAATGCAAATTTCAGATATAGTCATAAAAAGGCTTACCCTTAAATATGCTATGCTTCCCACCATTATGTAGTTTGAGGTAATAAATGCATTTGCTATGTCTTAAATGTGTCAATGAAGCCTTAGGAAGTGCAGGTGCTTTGGTGGCATCCTGGAGCTCTTAGGGCTTGAAGAAGAACAAAATCAAGAACACCTGAGATAGCTGTCTGTGGTACAGCAATCTGTTACGATGTGGATTGCTGGTGCATCTGCCACAGATGGATTATAGGTCAGCAGCCAAGCAACAGCATGGAGAACTGAGTAATACTCTGGGATTAGCTTCTTGCAAGTCTCCCAACAAAAAGAAAACAAAAAAAAAAAATGCAGAGGACATTTATGGTTTCCATGAAATTGTGGGCATTTTTGCAAACAATTATTAATTTGGGTTCTAAGAAAAAACCCACAAATGACTGTGAAGTCTGAATTGTTACTTTGGAGGAACTACCCTATATTCTTTGTTCATTTTCACTAAATAAGATTTTAGCTTTGTGCACAGAAGTAGGAATCACTGGTTGCATCACTAGACCTAAAACAATCTCTAAAATACAGTGGGCATTTAAAAGTGTCATGAGGCCCTGCCCAGATTCTGATTCAGTAGGCCAGGAAGTGACCACATACATCTGAATTAAATAATTAAACAAAAAAAAAAATCACAAACTCAAGTGATTCATAGAAGTTTATGAGACTTCACCATAGATGTACATGGTGGTATTACACATGTATATATCCCAGTAAGACTCAGAGAAGGCAGACTCTTATTACCAAGAAGAAAAGTTTTACAGCAAATCAAATTGACAGAAACTCTGATCTCAGAATTTTAAGCTTCAGAACCATGAGAACGTAAACTTTTGTATTTTAAGCCATCCACACTGGTATTTTGTTGTGGTGACCCCAGAAGCTCATACAGACTTTAAAGAAAGAATTCAGCTGAGCCTTGCACAGATACATGACTTACAGAAGCAATGAGGGAATGCAGGAGTGTTGTTCTAGAACTATACTGGGCTGTGCCGGCATAGATCATTAATACATCGTGTAGATGTGACCATGATGTCTTAAGACTCACAATTTAGTAGGACCTAGAAAGAAATTATTAATATCAACTCCAAGACATAGACGGGCAGAGGAGTTTTGTCAATACTCACTCATATATATAATGTTAGTAGAAGCCAGACGTCAGACGCAGGCTTCATTCTTAAACTGCAAACCTGTGGAAGACGGTTAGCAGTTCAACTTTTTATGTGTTTGCACTTCATGAATCATGTATGTATGGATCATGTATGCATTCATGTATAAATCATTAATGTATGAATCATGTATGTATAATAATATATATATAATATATAAACTATAATACATTATATAATATTTATTATATAATATATATTATATACATACATATGTATACATGTGATGGAGTATATGTGTGCATATATATGTTTTACAAATAAATGAAGAGCTGAATACCTAATAATTTCTCCAGTAAAACGACACTGGATTGACAATATCTTTATTGCTTTGTTCTAAAATCCAGCTTTGAATAGTTTGTCATAAAGTCCACCTTGTCTGGTAGCGCTCCATTAGTCAAGTTTCTTAATCAGCATTCCATGTAGCAGTTTGGGAATATATGTGGTAGCCACAATGTTGACTCCAAACCCTTGCAGGACACTGAACTTTGGAATTATCACTAAAAAAAAAAAAAAAAAAAAAAAAAAAAAAAAAAATACGGCAGGCAGGACACTGTGACACATATTTGTGATACCTGCACTTGGGAAGCTGAGGCCGGAAAACTTCTGTGAGTTCGAGGCTAGCCTGAGCTACATGACAAACCCTGTATTTATATTTCTCTCTCTCTCTCTCTCTCTCTCTCTCTCTCTCTCTCTCTCTCTCTCTCTGTCTATATATATATATTTATTTGGTAGGTTTCTTATATATTTAAAAGTAATGTATCACTTTTGTTTTTGGTTCAGGCTATTCAATGCTGTGCTGAGTTTTGCTTTTTAATCCTATCAATAAATATATGTATTATGCTTCACTAATATCCCCAATTCTCAGATGAAGAAACTGACTTAAAATTTAAGTAAAACTTTATTCCTGTAAGGTGATTATTTATTTCCATCTAATTCTTAGACCCATGATCCTAATGCTAAAGTATTTGCAAACTCCAGGTATGTGTTGGATATTATGAGAATCCAGAGAACAGAGAAACTTCCTGGAATTCAGAAAATACTGTTAAGGAGATATGTTCAGTTATCTAGAATTTGGCCCTAAAGAAACACAAGCATGCAAACAGCTAATAAATTGTTCCAGATTTTGCTTGCATTGTTTCTTGGAAAATGAATAGAAATTGTTTTCTTTTCTTTAAAAAAAAATCAAAGAATAGTGATTATTGAGTTGTTCAACCCCGATTACCAGAACAGTCACAGAGGCTGCAGTGTCAGCTACCTGTAGGGTTTGATGCTCATGGTCACCATCAATAGCAGTGACTCTCGCTGTGAATGGGAGACTACATGTTCTATGTTCAGGCTGAGGCGTTTTCTGTGTAATTTGGGTTTTACTTGGAGCATTTTTAAAAATTATGCCTGTCCTTTATTTTGCTAGAAAAGATGATACAGGTGCAGTTCTATAGAATTCATTTTTCCTCTGAAACTTATAAAGTTTCCTCAACCAAAGATGTTTGAAGAAAAGGTCATTCTGTGAAAGAAATAATTGTTACCTAGGAAGACTTTATTTTTTTTTCCAAAATTCTTTATTGTAAAAAAAGAGTGAATTGAGCACTCCCTTGCTTTAAAATAATTATGCTCCTATTACTTACACATTCAAATGTAACAGAGAACTTGGAGGCATTTTAAGATCCATTAGGTTATCAAGCCTGTCCTTCTGTACCCTGTTTAAAATTCTTTTTGCAAGAAGATTAAAAGTAACTTTTAATAATAGGTCAGTTTGCAAGTAATTATTTAGCACCCACAGGTTATACAGCTTTATAGAGAAAGCTCAGAATTAAAACCTCTGGAGTTACATAATGGAAAAAGAGACAAAAATGTCTTTCTGAGCATAAGAGCAAATATTAAGTCCTATTTGTTCTCATTTTCTAAGGAACTATGCTGTAAAAAAATCATGCAAAAATTAGTAAAAGCATATATTTATAGTATTCTTACCTTTGTCCAACGTCTTTTACACTGCATTATAATATCAAAACTTTTTTCCCTAAAATGTAAAGAATGTATTATATTTCCACGTTTCAAAGAGAAAACTGAGGTACAAAATGACAAGATAGTTTACAATCTCGCAGACCTGGGGGAGCAAACCCAGATTCTCCTTCAATCTGTGCTTCTTCAAATCTCTTAGATGACTCCGCCTGCTGGAGTAGCAGAAGTCTGTAGATGCAGTGAGAGTCTCTCTGGCCTTTTGAAATTCTTATGTGACAGGATCACTGAGTCTACATTCACACCAGCACCCCTGGGGATAAACTCTTGCCTATGGCCCGGCAGTGTCCTAAGAGAATCCTTGTTGTTCTAGACGATTACTCTCCTTCTCCCTGCCAGGGCAGCTTCTGAGTATCCAGCCACTACTCTGCCTCTATGCTGGTGTCCTTTCGCTCTATGCTTGCTCCTATCTACAACCAGAGCACTTTAAAAATGCAAATCACATTTGCAGACCCTTCCGCATGGATATATGCTGGCTTCTAACGGGATTTAAAAGGAAGAACACAATCCTTAAGGACTTCCTTTGCCTGGGTTTGCTTATTCCCATGCCTTCATCCCCCATCTCTCATTTCGACCACATTCTCCTTCTGAAAAGTTTCTGTGTGTTCATTTGTCCAAAACAAACATCCTTCTCCTGGCAGTAACAAACTCACATATCTTAATTTGGTGAATTCCCATCAAACCTACAGTTCACTGAAGCCTAAAAAATGAAATAAAGTAATATCTGCCCTTAGTTTCTTTAACGTTCTTTTTTCTTAAATGTATTGATCACTTCAGATAAATTTTGAGCATATGTGATTCAGTCCAGTTTAAACCTCCGGAATATGAGAGTTGAGTTCACCTTTTGTGTTTTGAAATCAATATTGCCACTGTCTGGTATCATATTTGACGTTTCCTAAGGGTTTAACAAACAGCATTTGAATGTTAAAAGTTTAAGAAGAAGGGAACTAACTTGAATTTCATTCCAACTAAATCACAAATTATACAAGAGAATACAAACCTGTTTACCCATTCCACTATCACACTTTATAACATGTATACATGGAAACGATCAATAAATATAATCGATGAACTAATGGTAAATGCACTTCCCAAATATAACACAAACAAGCCTACCAGAAAAGGAACTGTGATTAAACTTGTTTGTGGTAAATTCCCCTAAAACTATATTTTGTTATAAATTTATTATAAAAGTAGATGACATTAGAGACATGAAGTGTTAGGCTGAAATAAAATGAAATTGACTGTTCTAACAAGTTTTATCGGCAACAAAAATAGTTGCATAAATCTCGAATTGAGGTATTATTTTCCTGTTTCATTTTATTTGTTACAGCTGGAGCCATACACACTTATCTTTGTTGTAGACTAAAACTGCTAATTATATTCAGTCATGGTTCAACTTGACACTGTATGTCACTGATAGCATCTATTTGCTACACCATATTTTATAATAAAACAGAGAAACACATGCCACACACATGTTAAAGCTTCAGAAAAACTATGAATAAGAACACAACTCCAACAGACTAATGTTTGTTATAATATTAATTATCATGAAGATAAATATGATCTTAGCACAACAGAGCGAGCTTCCTGATAGTACAAGAAAGAAAAATATGACATATTCATCTCATTTTTCTAATTAAGTATAGATGTATACATTCCATCTAAGTAATAATCCCTTGTGGAATGTTGTGATGGTTTACCCTTCACTTTATGGCTATACCTTCTCCTTTGCCATTAGATTTTCTACAGAAATAAGTACTTTGGCTCTACACATAAGCAAAATAAACAAATCATTAAATAATTTGGGGTAAATGTGACTTTTAATATCTCTTTGAGAATTAGACTTATTTCTGAGTGAGTTGGTATAGCTTCTAACCACTGTCATCTAATTTACTAGATAGCTGCATGATTCCAGTTAGCCTCATAATCGCATAATATTAATTCCAATATATTCAAAAATAGATTGAAAACATCCCTAATCTCTCATAGGCCTAATTACAAAAAACTATGTCTTGCCTTTCCTCTTGTTAGTACTGAGACATCTCTACCTAATTCTCCAACACAAAATGATATTTTCCTTTCAAGTAGACTTAAACCTGTGATCCCAATCTTTCTCCTAAGTTTAAATTTATTTGCACAATAGGAAAATAAATATAAGATACTATTAAATTTTCATACTTTCTAATAAGAAATCTAAAGTTTTGCACTTGAAAATTCAAACATAAAGAAAGCTCAAGAAAAAGAAATAAAAATCCTTCATACTATGTCATATCCCTCAATTCTTCTCCTCCCACAAAAAAAAAAAAAATCCACCCAAAGACTATGAATAGGACTTACTTGGAATCAACAATTCTGGTAATATAATCAGCTAAGGGAAAGTCTCATTCAAGGAAAATGGACCCTAATCCAATGGTCTGTGTCCTTATAAGAGGAGAATTTCAATACAAACACAAATAAGGTGAAAACCAACCATGAATATAGAAGCAGAATTTGCACTTAAATGCCACAAACTGAAGATCAGGAATTGCAGCAATCATGCAAACCAGAAGATAAAGGAAAGGATTTTAGGGTTGTGCCATTGGTAAGACCGGATCAATACATCTAGACAGCGGATGAACAAAAATGTATGGTTTTTGTTAATTTGAATTATCCAATTTGTGATAATTTTTTTCAATAACACTAAGAAATAAATTATACTTTATATTCTTTCATTTTTAAGATTGCAAGATGACATAGTTCTCCAGCACAACAGATATCCACCCTCAATCTGCACACAGGAGAAGGAGGACTGAAGATTAGAATGTAACAGTTCAGCAAGAAAAAAAAAAAATTGATCGAGTTTAAGAAAGCAGATCCTTGAAGTACTTTCTTAAATTAGTAATAATACCTTATGATTGCATTGTACTTTCTACTAATTTGAACTGCAGAGCTCTCTTAGATACAGATAAAGCAGATAATAAAACTTTCAAGCAGCAAATGAAAATCTTTGGTTCAGAGAGATTAAAAGATTTGTTCAAGTAGTTGAACAAATCAATATAAGAGCCTGAAATGAATCCTTGGTGTCTTTACCCAATGCTTTATTTTTACTCTTCTCCCATGAATCACATAAAACAGGTACAACTTGCTTGTGAATTTCAGTCATAATACTTGACCTGTGTTTCAAACTCAATACCAGTAACTCTCCAGACAAGTTACTTCCTTACAGAAGCATCCACAGGGCTACTGAATACACTCAAATGCTTTGTGAGCAGATATATACTGCATCTTATTGCAACATATCTGGCGGCACTGGAAGTTATGTGTGTTAGAATAAAAGATCTCTATGACAAGCAAAGAGTATTGAAGACACACAAATTTAAAAACAATGAAACAATACAGCCTAAAAGTTGCTGAAAATGCTATTGGGAATATTATTTATGATGTGAAGCATAAAAGTGTGCAACAAACAACAGAATAAAAAATACTAGATTCTAAAAACACTTGTAACCAGAAAGATGTGAGGCTGGAAGCAGAAGAATCCTCTTGTTTAAAGATCTTTAACACAAACACTTCTTCGGAAGGAATTTTGACTGGACAGATAAAGAGCAGAGTTTCTGAAAGTGATTCTGATGTCCGGTAATTATTATTATGTGTGGAATACTGGTTCAGAAGAGGAATAGGAATGGGCCCATAGGTTGTTCACTAGTCAAACTCTGTCTGCCTTCATTAATATTTGTCCCTATTTACCTAGTGTTCTCATGAACTGGGCTCAAGGAACACCGTATCATTATGAAAACCATCGGAGGGTCTCAGGCACGAGATTTCATTTGCTTCATCTCAAAGGTATATGAACAGACCTTTCTGTCTGATGTCAGAAGCTCTCTTTGTACAGCTAGATGAAAAAGGCAATCAGAAGTTATTCTCTGTTTTTTTTTCCAAACCAGACAGTCAGATTTAAAGTAGAAAAACTGTAGGCTTTGTTTATGTATTAAAAATTTCATTCATCTTCCATCCTATCAGTGAAATAACTGCTATAGTGGTAAATTCTGTGCTAAGAATACTACATGGTAGAAGAAATGAATTAATTCAAGACAGAAGACAGAAAAATTGTGAGCCTTAGAAATTTCCTGTGTTTATTCAATAGTTGTAGTAGTTTCATTGTGAATGACATGAAAGCTGTGCCAGGATCTAATTTTTTTTTTGATTTTATAGTTTCTAAATTCACGTAATCAATCATTTGTTTTATAAACCTGCCAAACATGTTCCTGTAACCAATCTCTCTCTCTGTTCCAAAGACTGGTTAGATGTTCAAAATATTTTCACTTATACCTGAACTAAATTTGCTTAAACATGTGACAAACTCACGTAGCGTAAGTATGTCAGCCTACTTCTTTCAAGTATGCTAAGCAGTGAGTATGCTGTTTAGTCCTTTTGGGTCTCTAACCCTAGATTTTAGCATAAGTGCCAAGTCTGTAGTAGAGCTTTTGATTCCTTGTTGCTAAATTCTTCTTAAATTACCTTTGAAAGGGTTGTCTATTTTTTTTTTTTTATTGGTATCGGGGATCGAACTCATGACCGTGTGCTTGCAAGGCAGGCGCTTATGCTGCTGAGCTAACTCCCCAGTCCTAAGAGTTGTCTATTTAAACTACTCATGAAGATCTGACTACTACAGCAACAACAAAAAATAAAGTTGCTCCAAGTTTTTCTCCAGTTTCAAGTGATTTCCTCTTGTTAATATGATAGCTTTAGCAGTATGTTTATGTATTAAATGCTTAAATAGTTTTAGTTGAAGCTATTGACTACACCGTTAATTATTATTCTCCTCCAGAATTGCCTTTTCAAGAGTTTGAAGTGATTCGATAGGAGTTCAAGTGGTAAACTAAGACTTCAGAATCTTAGGAGAAAGTTCTAATCCTTTGATATTCTTCTAAAGTTGTGGTCTTCAGAGCCTATCTCTCTTGTCGTTTTTCAGATATCAGTAATCTATTGGAAACTGGAATAATTAATCTTATAGGTTTTTATTCCTTTTTGCTGGCAGTGCCATTTAGATCAAGATTGTAGAGAATAGATTTACTTTGCTGTTAAGAACCTCAAAAGGCATTTGGTATGAGATGCCAAGACTGAAAGTGCTTTTCTTCCTCTTATGTTTTATTTGCCTTTGGTTACACACACACACACACACACACACACACACACACACACACACATCCTCCAATGTGGTTTTGCAGTTAGTAAAGAAAGCAGATGATGTCTAACTGTTCCATGGACAGAAAGCCAAGCAAGTACTAATAAGAAAATAAATTAGGACCCTGGATCTTCAACTTTTGGAATCTGTCCAAGAAGAGTTAACAAGAGAGCAATAGCTAATATTCTAATGATGCTAATTAGTCCCTGTTTTGGAATTTCAGATCCCATAGGGTGTCTCTAATGATTATTTTCCACCAGGATTACCTGCCAAGGCTTGTATAACGTGAAGGGTTATAAGTGATGAATATAGTTTCTTCTTCCTAACTTTAGTATTATCAGTGGGTGTTTTCAAGAAGCAATGAGACCTTTCCCTAGTTCAAAGCTGAGAAAATGTAACAAGGTGTGTTTAAACATAAGCAAAGAGGTTCTCTCCAAGGTACACATAACTATAAAGAGTTAATGAATTTCGCCAAGAAATAGTTCTCTGTAAAGAAGATTACACAGGCTAAAATGAAGGGAGGACAGGCATCTATTTTGCTCAGTTTATACAATAGAATTTGCATCTTTAGATAGGAAGAGGACAAGCTAGTTAACCAGAGACCCTATAATTTACTATAGTTGTCTTTAATGAGGCCACTGAGAGACTGGGGAATATATGCAGACAACAGAAAGAGTGAAAGTCACTCTGTAATAGAAAACAGAGGTCTCTAAATGTAATTTGGGAAGACAGAGAAGGGTGTAGTAAAAATTAGCATAACATCCATGTCTACAGAAACATGCTTTACTGCTAAGCTTTCATTAAATCTAATACTAAGTGGCAATTACTGAAACACAATAGGCACATTCAGGCTCTGACAACCCTTAACCTTTTTGGTTTTTAGAAACCATTTGTCCTTGTTCACATCATGTCCCCATGTCATGAGGTGACTGCTATACCATAGACTTCAATGCCATGTGGAACACTCTAGTGTTTTCTGAATGGCTCAATTATTCCAAGGTAATTTAAAACATTTCTATTGAGACATCCAGTATTCTATGTGTACTTAAATAGATTCTTGGGTCCTAAACAGCATAAACTTCTCCAGTGTACCGGCTGCCATAAAGGAGGGAATAGACCGTGTTTCCCAATCCAAAGCTGGTAGACCAGAAGCCCATAGTCAGGACCATGCACACAATGAAGCCAAATTCTGCAAATGTTTAATACACCACAGAATTCCAAAAGACCTGCACATCGAAGTTAAACATCAGGAAAGCTGAGTCAACTGGCCACAGTGATGTTTTTATCACCTATCAAACTGTGCCATATTGATACATGTGTCATTGTTTCAAGTGATTCTTAAAGTGGCTCGTCCTCATAGGGTGCTGAACAGCTCTTATCCTTGTATTTAACCTATTTGGAAAACAAATCTGTATGTAACCTATTTGGAAAACAAGACTTGAAACTGATGTGCTGCAGTCTAAGCCTTAAATTAATGACATTTCTAAGATGTTAAAAAATACAATAAGCTGGAGTATTGGAGAGGACAACGTTCCTCAGCAGGTCACAGGTCAACTGCTCCCAGTCCCTGCTCTTTGGCTATTTTATCGAATGAGTTGATCTGCATTGCTTTCCCTAGAAACTGGAGATGACAACCACATCGGACAATGATTCACACATAATTTTAATATAGTTCAACCCAGGAAAAGGGGTCTGTCCAGGTACAATGTCCACTCGTAATCTCAGGTATGGTGTCTTTCTAAATCACCTATAATTTCCTGTTAGGAAGCATCTACACATAGTCGCAATGCTTTCCTAATTGCTATTCTCATGGAGAATAAAATTAAAGTGATTTGGCTTCGAAAAGAGTCGTAGCCATGACATAAAAAAAATGCTGCTAATTGCTAGGGTTTTGTAGGTGTTATAATGAATTTTTACAGCAGATGGTGAAGTGGCATTGGACATAAATTTATGACATTGGTTAAAAATGATAGTTAATACTTTTCTTTGTCCTGTGGCGTTAATGTGGGCCTGGAAATAAGAAGTAGCTTTGCGTAAATAGTGGCTAAGGCTTATTGGTGCACCTTTAGCACTTAAAGCTTGAAACAGTTATCTACACATAACCTTTCCCTTCTACACAAGCATGGCAGACTGCTGTGTGATAATTCTTCTCTTAATAAGGCTAGTTTTCATGATGATATTTAATCATGTTTACGTAACATTAGATGAGAGCTTGGAGTATTTGTAGAAGCTTAAAACCTATTTAGATCAACATTCTATAACTCAGGAAAATTTCCACAATTTCATTGGAATTTTTCTACCCTTCCACTGTCCCCAGATCCAGGGTCTGTTATCTATCTATCTATCTATCTATCTATCTATCTATCTATTATCTATCTAATCATTGGTATCTATCATCTTTTGGATCCAATTTAATTTATTTAAGCCCAGAATGCCTCTAACTCACCTAAATATGAGAGCAATTTATCTAAATACGCATTACTGTATGAACGGTAAAGTGAAGGACGTGTGCTGAGGTAAGATATAAGGTTTAAAATTCAATGTATGCCAAAGCCCCTCAAAGATCCACCAAAACCATATGAGAATGAAATAAAAACATAATTAGTTTCCAGTGCTTGGGTCTGTGCATATACTTGCGTGTTTCTGTGCATACATTCATATACACAATCAGCAGCATTTTATTTGATGATCATTATATTAATACATAATTAAAACACAAGAAGAGCACAAATTTTCTTCCAGATGAGTGTATGATGTAGTGCTGTCTCTTAGAGATTCTTAGTGCCTCCTGGAGTCATATTCAAGGCCATGCTAACTTTTCTCCTGAGTTTGCTACTGATACTCATTTTTCCAGAGCAGTTCTTGAAATACACAATTCTAGTCTTAGAATATTTACCTGTAGTGTAAAATTACATGTATTGTAGAATTTTTACCTGTATTTGTACCTGTATTGTATTTGTAGTTATATTTGATTTTTTTTATATTGTGCACTGACAATCATCTGGCATAACCATAATCATGTGAGAAACTTTGAAACTTTACTATTATGAAAAATTTCAAAGGTTGAATCATATTTAAGTGTATAAAGAATAGTAAAATGACCCTTCTACCCTCTTTCAATTATTTCCACTAAATGGTCAGAATTGTTCCAAACACTAATTCATTCTCAGCTGGCCACCATTCCTATGTCTTCTCTGCCTTTAGTGTTTATTTTTTGAGGGATCTGGTTTGCTCCTAGTGTTTCTCCTAATCCAAATTTTCTGACTGTCTTCCCAAGACCACCAATATATTATTGTACATATTTCATTTCTTCTGTAATGATTAAAAATAAATGTGCTTGCAGTATCATCTTTAAGTTGGAGTTTTTGCAAAGCAGAAATGTCTTTTCTAATGTTCTTTCTTTCTTTCTTTCTTTCTTTCTTTCTTCCTTCCTTCCTTCCTTCCTTCCTTCCTTCCTTCCTTTCTTTCTTTCTTTCTTTTTTAACTTTTTGTTTTAATAAAGGTTTGCAGTTACTAATGATTACATTCATTGTGGAAACTGGATATGTTTTGTACAAGCACAAAACATATCTTAATTCCATTATACCCCTCTTGCCTTCCCTTCCATATTTTGGTACCATCCCATTGACAAAGTATCTGTTTTCCTATTTCCTATTATGCATCTTTTATTTATTTATTTATTTATTTTTTATCCTTTTCATTTTTATCGGTACCAGGGATCAAACTCACGATGGCCTGCTTGCAAGGCAGGCGCTTATGCCGCTGAGCTAAATCCCCAGCCCCTTTTTGGATTTCTCATATAACAGAAACTGTGCAGTATTTAAGCTTGTTGTCAATTTTTTTTTTTTTTTTTTTTTTTACTTATGATCATTGCCTAGTGGTCCATCCATTTTCCTACCAATGGCTCAAATTTATCTTTTACATGACAGAATGTTACTCCATTGTGTATTAATATCACATTCTCTTTTTCCATTCATCTATTGATGGACATATATACTTTTTTCAAAATTTAGTTAGAAATTATACCTACATAAGTGTGAGCATACATGTATCACTATAAAAGGATATCTTTAAGTCTTTTAGGAAAATACTTACAAGGGGAATATCTGGGTGGAATGGAATTTCTCATTTTTAATATTATTAGTATTATTTGAGATTTCCACAGTGTAGCAGTTTGCATTCTCTCCGACAAAGCAGACAGTTTCCTTTTCCCAGTGTTTGTTACTAACTCACTTCATGCTGATACTCCCGTTTTTCTGCAGTAAGATGAAATATCAAGGTTGTTTCAATTTTATACCTCTGATGACCAGAAACGTTCTATATTTTTTCTATAACTATTGGTCATTTGTTCCTCTTCTGACAAGTATCTATTCATTTCAGATGCTCATTTTTAAATTTTATTTTGAGAGTATAAATATTATTTGCTATTGTGTCTGTTTAAGAGTAATCTAGATATTAGGTCTCTGTTAAAGAATAACCTGGGAACTTTTTCCAAATTCTGTAGGCTATCACTTCATTCCATTGTTCTATTTGCTACACAGAAGCTTTTGAATTTTATATGAATCCATTCATTGATTCTTGACATTGTTTTCTTTTTAAATCTAAGATCTGTTTAGCAAGTTCTTGCTTATGCCTATATCTTTAAGAGTTTTACTTTTTTATTTTCCAGCAGATTGCTTCTTTTTTAATATTCATGTCCTTGATCCACCTTGATGCGAGTTTAGCACAAGGTGAGAGATTCACGGCTAGACTAAATTATCTGCATGTATGTAGCCAGCTTTCCTAGCATTATTTGTTAAAGAGTCTATTGTTCCTCCAGGGTGAGTTTTGGGGTCTTTTCTCAAAGAACAGATAGCTGAATGTGCCTGTTTTTTTGTTTTTGTTTTTGTTTTTGTTTTTGTTTGTTTGTTTTTTTTTTTTTCTTTTCTGTGTTTGAGGTTCTGTTCCAGTGATCTATATTTCTGGTGTGTGTGTGTGTGTGTGTGTGTGTGTGTGTGTGTGTGTGAATGCCATACTCATTTCATGATTCTAGCCGTGTAATGTAATTTAAATCTGACTTTGTAATAACTCCTGTTTTTTGCTTGTTGCCCCAGGATTGCTTCCATTGTTCTGGTTCCATGCAAGTGTTAATTTTACTATTCTTTTTTTCTAGTCCTGTAAAAAGCATTGTTGGTATTTTGATTGACCTTGTTTTAAATCTATGTAGTAGTTTTGGTGGTGTGGCTTTGTGACTATATTTGTTTCTCTTTGAGAAGCAGAGAAGAATGTCTTTCCATTTTCTCATGCTTTCTTCAATGTCTTTTTTTTTTTTTTTTTTTTTTTCTGAATGCTACTGTTTTCTCTAACTTACTGGAGAAGAGTTTTTCAAAGTATTTGCCAATAATTTTCCAGTTTTTGGCACTGTCTATTATAACTGGCTTTTTGATTATTTGTGTGTTTCTAGTCACACTGAAGCATGTCCTTTATTTTTTCATTAAATTTGCTAAAAGTTTGTTGATTTTGATTATTCTTTAGAAGAGCCAGATCTTCAATTCACTGACTGTTTATGACATTTTTTCATTCTATTAATTTCTATTTTAAGCTATATTATTCCCTTCCTCATATTAGCTTTGGATTTACATTGTTCTTGTTTTGCTAGAACCTTGAGGTACATCACTGAGTAATTTATTTGGGCTCAATCTATTGGCTACTTTCATTTGGTTCCTAGTTCTGGTTTTTTTACTGACATTATCATTTGATTTGAAGAACTGTACTCAACTCCAGTTAATCCTAGGTTAGCCTTCTTCCCATCATCCAGCAGTTGACATTTATTTTTCATGTCTGTCATTTCCAAGATTCACCTGCATCAGCCCACTCTCCCTACACTGAGACTCTCCTCACGTACGCTGCCCTTTGTGTCAGTGGGATTTTCTGTGTATTGGATTTATCTGGCAAAGTTTCATGGACTCTAAGACTTTACTAAAATGATCACTGATGTTTCATATGATTTTTGCTTGGCTCAGGTAGCTTTTTTAAAAGCTTACCGATCACTTTTCAAAGTTCACTATCTGTTTAGTTATATCATAGTTGAGATTGTTGAAAACACCATTTCTGATTTTTCTATTTTCTTCTTTAACCATTTTGCATAACTCAGCTGTTGGCCTGTTGATTTGGTGTCAATTCTTTATGGAATATTGAAATTCTAGTGATCATTGCCTAGGTTTCTTGGTTTCAATGTTATGATGTCTACTTCAAGGACTTATTTTTTCATTCCTCAGCTGGGCTAGGTCCTTTAAAAGAAACTCTTCTCTCCAACTAATTTTCTCCTCTGGGGTGATATGCCTATTTGAAATGTCAGGGCAAATGTCCTTTAGTTTTTTTAATAACAATTTCTAATTTAATAAATTAGTATCTGTCATATTTTGAAGATGATAATTTATTAAGTTTATTTTGTACTGCACTTTTTAAAATAAGAATTGAGGGCCAGACTTTGATTCAGTCATTTCTCTAAGAACATTTTTGCAGGAAAATGGTATTGAGACACCATAGTATGGTATGGCTAACACTAAGTTCTGTTGGATTTTTGTGCATTTTCTTTTCTTTTTTTTTTCTTTCTTTCTTTTTCTTTCTTTCTTTCTTTCTTTCTTTTTTCTTTTTTTTTTGTCTTTTTCATTTTTATTGGTACCTGGGATCGAACTCATGACTGCCTGCTTGCAAGGCAGGCGCTTATGCTGCTGACTAAATCCCCAGCCCCTTTGTGCATTTTCAAAAGACAAAATTGGACTGATAAATGCCTCATGACTGAGATAGAACTCTTAATCATATAAATCATATGTAAGAATCTTTTTTGTTCATCCCAAGCCCCTGCATTTTCTAAGTTATAAAAATAGTTATATATTCATGTTAACTTATACTATACACACAACACTCTCACAGTGACTCCGCCAGCACAACCATCCCTAATCTGAGTGCCTGAAACTAATTCTTATGTGGTATTAATGGTTATAGTATTGCATTGAAAAGCCAATTTGAATGAATTATCTCTTATGCCACTAACTAAGTATAGACAGATACTATATCAGTCATGGCTCTCCAGGAACATTGAACATTAATATAATGTATTTGTGTGTGTGTGTGTGTGTGTGTGTGTGTGTGTGTGTGTGTGTGTGTCTGCATGAAGAGGTCTGTGAATTATATGACAATAATGCAAACTAGAATATAATAACAGAAGATAGTACATGAATCATCCATTTATTTCTGCTTTATTGCTCTATATGGATACTTCTCTCTTTTGCTGTGTGACTCTTCTTTCCTTAAGATGGAAAGTTTCCAATCACTGTCCAAGTCACTTCTTTATAGTTATATAGTGAGCAGAGCTTTATCTGCCACCCTACACTGCAGATACAACAGCAAAATCTTCTTAACTGTTCTCATTTGCATGTATGTCCCGGGGGACAGTGCAGTTTGTTTACAGGATTTGTTCCAGTGTCCAAAGGGAGAATCCATTTGTGCCTTCACCTGGAGTCTTCCTACTGTATCTCGCACTCAGAGCGCTAGAGAAGAATTTGAGCGACAGCATCATTGTGGCTTGAATGCTACTGTGCTAAAAGGGTGATTGAATACATTGGATCCAAAGTACAACTTTAGGAAAAAAAATAACACTTCTTCCAGGGTTACTCTTAACTTTCAAATGCATTTTATTACCACCAGAATTTGAAATAAAAGTCAGTAGCCCTTAGCATAAGGAAATAGCACCCGTGGCATTTCGAGAATGGATTGCAGTGTGCTCCAGGGGTGCAGTGAAAGGTCTGCTCCTCCTCGCAGCGCAGCCTCTGATCTGTAACAGTGAACCTCATTACTCACCTGGGCCTTTCAGGGGTTGTTGCTGTGTACCAGCCCTTGCATTCCATGCCCAGGACACTGGAGAGAGGCTGATCCATATGGAGACATGCACTCTGCGAGCTGTCTAGAGAAAATATCAAACTTGATTATGATAGAGATAGGTAGTCAGAAGGACATAGAAATCAGGAGTACCTGCCTTTGAGTTCTTTGTTAAGATACATATGAAATAAAGAACATTTATAAAACTTACTTCAATAATTTAAATAACCATTTTTAAGCATAATCTTCCATACCTAATTTTTTTTCTGAAATTCTATCTTTTCTATTTTTGATATGCTAAATTGTATAAGCTTGCTACCTTCATGTTAAAATAGGAAGAAAAATAGAGTAACCTAATATGTATTTTATACTCAAAACCTAGTGAGTTATGTGATTTTTCTATATATAAATTTGCAACAAATGCTGTAAAGTGTATAATATTATTATGTTACCCTCTTTGATTATTTAAATTTTGTGAAGTCAAGAATGAGCTTGTGAATGCAGAAATATTAGAAACTGAAATATAACTCAAATATTATTCTTTCTAGTTTTAAAGCCCAAACATATGTCAATGGTGATGCTTTTTATCATTTTTGATGTTTAAAGGAAATCTTTTACTGTGCGAGGGGAAGTTCAGGGAAAACACATACAATTCATTGATACCATTCTTCATACCTGGCCGAGAATGTGTAAAAGAATTGAAAAGTTCTAGTTCTTGCTACAACTTCGAGAATGGTTAGGACTGAGAAACTTCTGGAAAAACGTGAAAATCCTAGAAATACTGAAATATCAAACAGATTATGTGAGTAGGAAAAGGAGTTTGCTTTCGAGTTATAATATGTATGATTTAAAAAAAAAAAAAAGAAATGCAGACCACTATTTGTTAAAAGATGAGATCTAATTCCTACAAATGCTTTCCTGATTCTACCGGTAAAAACAAATAATTCAGATGTGATCTAGTACATAAAAGCAAGTGATCAGAAATGAATTTTGAGAGAAAATCCCCACATTGGGATTGGACAGGTGAATTAAATAAACTAGTTCACAGGCAGCACTTTCATCCTCTGTACACAGAGAAGACAAAGAGAATAAAATAGCAACAGGAGAGAAAATGTAAAATTAAAGAAGCTAAAAATCAAGAATATTTGATACTTAAAAATCTCTAAAGCTTGATGAAAACCAACACCAGAACATCAATAAAAGTCACTCACTGTGTATAGAATTCATCACTTCTATATCTAGTTCTTGCTACCAAATTCAGAATGGTGAGGACTATTACTCTGAAATTAAGCCATGTACATTAGTAAAATGTAGAATGCTATTCCTACTTTTTAAGAATTCTAGCTTTATGGAACTGCCTGTATGAAACTATTTTATCAGCAATAGTTCATCTTTCCTGCATAACAGAATTTACTTGTGCAAATTACAGATTTCCTAAATTACTACACTTTGAATCACACTATGATACAGGGCTGTGCAGAGTTTCCCTGAAAGAAGCATCCTTATTTATTGAGGTTTGGGTCTTCAAGGTCTTGCAATTTCATTGCTAATTATGACATTTGGGAGGTGGAGAAAACCCTAGAAGTTATGGCCTACTTGAAGGGAGTTTGGTGATTCTGGGTATATATTTGAAGGAGATTTGGGGTCGAGCCTCTTCCTGTCTCTCATTTTGCTTCCCAATTACTGAGAGGTGAGTAGCTCTCACCATCATGCAAACCCCACCACAATGAATTCCTTTACCATAGGTCCAAAGCATCCTGTCCAAGCAACCCTGGGCTGAAATCTCTGTAAGCATAAGCAAAATATATCTTTTTGTCATAAATTGATTACTTTAGGTATTTTGTTACAGTGATGTTTCCAGCTGATCAACACAGGCTTAACTCTAGACTACATGAAAATTTATAGCCACTGATTGAGTTGGTCTCTTTTCTAAATTATTTCTACATGCATTATTTTCTGAGATGCTATGATACAGGTATGGCCCATATTGTCTATATATATACACACTATGAACTTGAAAGTTTTGGAAAACTATGGATAAATTTACATAGAAGACCATCTCAGATGTACAGACTCTACTCATGCCCTGATCTAAGCATATTCACTGCATATACAGGTAACTGCCACATAGCTTAAGGTATACATTCAGCAAACAGAATAACACAAAGCTAAGGAACGTCAGGCCAGCTCTCAATTCATTGATAGGGTTACATTAATAAAAATGGTTGAGTATATTTGGATACGATCATAGAGATGTATCTGAGATTTATTGACCATGCTTATTTTACTAAAATATATATATATATATATATATATATATATATATATATATATGTATGTTATTTCACTTACAATCATCCTGTAGGAGTAATTATTTCCTTTTTATAAAAGTAAATACAGAGATGCACAAACACATTGACCTCATAGAATTTTTCCTACAATGGGGCAAAGTCAGGACTCTGTTTATCTAAAACAGTGCTATTATCCCTAATTCAACAGGAGTAGTTCCATCTGATGTAAATTTTTCCTGTTGATATTGTACGTTAAGTCCTTTGGAGCATATCACATCAGCTTTCATAGATGGCTCTAAAAAACTCTGTATGTCTTAGTCATGTTGGTGTTGCTGCAACAAAATACCTGAGACTGACCAGGGAAAAGATTTGTTTCCACTAAGAGTTGGAGTTTGCAACAAATTGCCAGTTGTTTTCCTTGTTTCTGGGCTTATAGTGAGGCAGTTAACAAATCAGGATCATGTGGTACAGAAAGCTGCTCACTGCATGGCAGTCAGAAAACAGAGAGAGAGAGAGAGAGAGAGAGAGAGAGAGAGAGAGAGAGGAAAAGGAGAGTCATAGGTCCCCAGGATCCCCAAAATTCCTTCTGGTCCATGGTGCAAAACACCTTAAACTCCCACTAAGAATCACTTCCTTAAGTTTCCATGCACAATGCAGTCATGTCAAGATGGACAATAAGCACATAACACACAGGACTATATTTAAGATCCAAATTATAGCACTGCTGAGACTATGTTCATGAATAGCTTATTAAGAATTTATTTGCTAACTTACATTTGAGGAAAAAAATCAATCCACAAGAAATAGGAACAATAGTATGACATCTGATGATCACTGTCATGACTAACAGTAGTGGTCCAAGGAACAAGCTCTCTTGATTCATTTTAATTTTGTTGCAAATCTCACTGAATCATAATTGATGCTACAAAAGTAAGATTTAACAAGTTCTCTGTGGCAGTATTTTAACATCAAATAGCTAATTAACTATATACAAGCTACAAATACAACTATTAACAAGTTGAAACTTCTAGGAAATATATCCATCTTTAACATGCAGTAGTTCTTATATAATAAAATTATATTCCATCACTTGCTGATATTTTAAGACTTTCATTACAGTTAAATAATATTCTTAAGAAAATTTCCCTTTAAAATGACAAGAAAGGACACTTATGCTTTTGATAAATGTTACGTGATGATACTTTGGAAGCTAAAATTGACTGGGGATATAAAATGCTTATAAAATTCAAACAGTTAAGGAAGTTTCTTCCAGTAACTGACACTTTCTTGCTGAAGAAATCTCTAAGTTTTAATGATGTTAAAAGACAAAAAAAAATGATTTTTTTTCTGAGAAAAGAAAATAATGACTCTGTCTTCTACATACCAAAAGCCAATATACTGAGAGATTCTCATATGCATGTGACTCTGCGTGTGTGTGTGTGTGTGTGTGTGTGTGTGTGTGTGTGTGTGTTCTTACTATTTTTCTGATATATGTAGGCAAGGATTTAGCCTGGTCTGTCTCTGTAGGCACAACACCTAATTCATATACATTCATTGTTAATAAATGTGTGCTTTTTAACTATTTCTCTTGTAACAATTTAGTCAGCCATTCAGCACTCAAAAGCTCAAGTGAATAATGGGAAAGTCAATCTAGCAGTTTAACCTACAGTATAAGCACATTATATACATAGGGAAATTGCCCTCTATTAATTTCCTCAATTTGGTTGTGTTGAACATACTTTTTATTAAGGATAAATATTTCTTTACCAAGTTTGTATAGCCCGTACATAGTCCTGTTCTAAGTATGCTAAATATTGTATCTCATTTTATTTAAATATCAAAAAAGCCATGCATGAAATATATACTATCCCAGTTTTACGGGTAAAGACACTAATATTGAAACAGGCTAAGCATTTACCCAAGGTCAAAATCACCTAGTTCAGGGGAAGAAATGACAGCAAGATAAAATTATGGCTGTGTGGTCAGCCTACAGTTCCCTTTACAGTTCATTGATTTCACCTCTGGGTATTAGCATATTTTCAGGCTGTGTTTGTGGTTCTACAGAGAGAAGCCAAAAGAAGAAGAGTTAGTAAAACAGCAACCTGAGAGTTTTAAACTCACTCTGACTTCTGGCGATTGCTGCCCCTGATGGTCCTATCCCCTCAGGGAGCAGAACTCCTCAAGCCGCCTTCTACCCTTTCTGAGCTCAGGCTTTCTCCAGCTCCTCATGCCCGTCAGACCAATTTCCAAGTCCATGACCTTCACCATGGACATCAATTTTTATGACTTTTTTAGTGTTCTGCATCTTTAACAGTAATAAAGGTACTAATTATAATGAATTACTTTACAACCCATAAGAAAACATCAGAATCCTTTCTACTGAAATGAACAAATAAATAGCAATTAGAGTTCCTAATGTTAGGATTTGATTTCAACTTATTTATGAAAATTATGTTTCTCGTTCTTCACTTTATTCTCACTTTCAGGAAACTTCTTGTTTTCCTCTTTTCATTTTCTGTCTCTCTAATATTTCCCTCATAACCACCAGGCTTTATTCCTACTTTTACTTATTTTCTGTCCACTTGACTTCTCATCTTTTTCTTCTGTGCTATTCACAGGTTTAGATTATTCGGTTTGACATTAAGAACCACATACCAAGATACCACGGGGAATCTTATTAAAATAATCTTGTCAATCGAGTTTTCCTGATACAAATTTATTTTACTAGTAAAAATAAGAAAAATAAGAAAATGTAGCAGTAATGTAACAAATACCAAGAAGTACAGGTTGCCTGCTTCACTATCTGCTTAGCAGTTTGCTAAGCGCTCTATGTGTATTACCTCTTTCATGTATTATGCTAACATTTAGATAGATGCCATCTGTTTCAAAAAGATAGAAACTGTAGTTAAAAATGCTAATTGTCAAGAACACAGAGCAGAGACAGAATTCAAATGTTGTGCTTATAAATGCAAACACTGCGTTACATTGACAAAGGAGACCTGACTTTTAGAAACCATGACTGTTAGTCATGATATTTCAAATTGATTAAATTAAGAAAGCCCTCTGGGATTAGTAAAGTACATTTCTTGGTGTGTCTCCAATAGGTCATGGAGGCTGGATAACAGGTTCTCTGCCTAGGTCCTGTTCCTTTTCCTCTGACATTGATTTCCTGTTATGCTTTCAGGCTGTCGTGAACTAAGTAGCTTCCCTGTGCACACCTTGCTTCCATGATCTTTAAACCAGAATACCATGGACTGAGTCCTCTGAAATAATAAGCCGCACTTCTTCTATTAAATTGTATGTGTCAGGCTTTGGCCATAGCAACAAAACCCTAACTAACAGAGTACCATTCTCCAAGCGTGTTCTTTCTACTCATTACTAGAAAATAATCCTTGCATATTTTGAATTTGTCTAAAACCACACATTGATAGCTAATAGAGCCAAAATATTACACATCTGTGTTAATCTTTACATGAGGCCAGAGACAGGAACATTCTGAAAAAGATCATAAATAAAGGTCTGCTATTCTTTATTAATTTGGAAGAAACTGCTAAAAAAAAAAAAAAGCTGTTAGTTTCCCAGGAAATATCTCGATTGAATGAAGCAACTTTCATTATTCTCTAGACCAATATGACTATGCAGGCTATTGGCACAGCTTTCGTGAGGACAGGGAACTAGCCAGTCCCATGCCTGTCACCCTGAGTGAGTGTCTTTTACAGCCTCATTGAGTGCTGAAGTAGGAATCCTGCAAAGCATGCTAACAGGCACAGCTTCTTGGAGGAAGCCAATTGGAGATGTGTGAAAATCTGCAGATCCTTGTATAGCCCTAAATTTTCTATCTGTCACAGTTACAGATGCAAGAATAAAAGAAACCAGACCTGGGAAGACACCACAGAGCCTCAATCTAAAAATATGATATAGCAGACACAATCTTTAATGTCATATAAATCACATTTCTACTTTTTTTGTTTCTAGTATTTAAAGAAATACATAAATTGAAGAAATATAAAATTGTCTATATCTCTGACTAGGCATCTCTTACTGAATATGAATCTGGGTAAGGTTTAGGGAGATGGCTGCTTTTAGGCAAGAAAAATCTATCAAATAATTCCACCCTGAGAGGCAATTGAATCTGCTATTGGACCAATATATATTCACTCCTTTCCATACTAAGAACCTTTTATAATACTGGCAATGGTAAAGTAAAGCATAATAAAATTTAAAGAGGAGGAGAAAGTCTTAAATTTATTAATAGGCTGGTGAGGTCCTTTACATATTAACAAATCTTAAGACCTTGCGTATAATATTTAATGTCTCAGAACCTTAGTTTCTCTATCTGTGGGAATGAAAAAAAAATATTTCTATGCAATTTAACTAATTCTGCTGCAAGGCAGGTATAATTTTGGTGTGTAGAAAGATCAGGTTAAGGCTAGGCGGATCACTGTAGCTTTGAATGGTACTAGTGATATGCATTTGGCTGGTGACACAACCATGGTTTCAACCATTTGTTGCGTTATTGACCTCAGAATAGATACATTCTCTACCTCTTTTTTCTCACCCACAAGATGAAATTAAAAGTAGTATTTATCATAAAGGATTGTTATAAAGATTGAGCAAAATAATATTTTAAAGAGTACAGCAGAATTCTTGGAAAAGTTACATAAGTGTCAGAGTACCTATCCATTTCTAAAGAAAAATATAGACACACTGGTCCTTGAAGCTGGATCTAAATTCTCAGAAACTCCTATGCAGCATGGCTTCTCCTACATTCTTGATGCATCTTTATTACATTTGGGATGCTTAAGAGTTGCATCTTAAGTCTTGTTTGAGTTTGTGAGTGCCACTTAAAGTGCTATGCTTCTCAAAAATATCCTGTATTAATTAAGGGAGATCTATCATTATGGTACACACAAGAAAACTCAGTCTTTTGTTTTATAGTCTGAGATATTTTCTAGATACAGTGGGCTCCCCATCCATAATTTTGTACTTCGTTGTGTTCATGATAGTGCAAGTTCTTCTTATGCTATTTGGATTTGCAGTCGGCAGAGAGAATATGAAATATTCACATCCATTACATGTCCCTTAAAGTAGTAGGTATAGGGTAAATGGGAAGCCTGTGTAAAGGAAACAGTCAGAAATAATCCCTGAGGGATTGTTAGAAAATATTTTCACTCTGTTAGTCTGGCTAAAATTTCTGACTACCAACTCGTTTATACTTACCAAATGACTACTCGTAGGCTTTTTTTGTAAAATGATCTTCACAAAACTTCTGAGAGGTAGATCTTGATATTAACCTAGCTTCACAGATAAATAAATTGAAGTTGAAAGCTTGGAATAATCATTCAGTCTTAGTACTGATAATTAATGACCCTAATAAACCAGGATTCAAATTCAGGAAATTTTATGCATGAATATACCGCTACCCCAAGCACAAAAACAATAAGAGATAAAATGGCTAGCTTGAGATAGGTGCTCCCAATGTGGCTAGAATTCACATCACTCTGTTATTGGCTATGTCCCTGAGCAGAGTATCTAATCTATGTGAAACTCAGTTTTTCAATGAGATGAAAAAATGTGACCTACCTTTCGTAGTTATCATTAAGATTAAAGGCAGTATATATAAAACATGTGGCAAATAGGCAGATAAGTTTTGTTATTATAATTAGAAAATGCATCAATAAATCTGATAAATACTATGCAAGTATCTAAAGTGATTTTCAGCCTTTTATTGGCTACCAATATAAAGTCATTTTTCAAATTGATATATTCATGAATACACTTAAGCAGAAAAACAAATCTCTAGTCATCACTAAAGTGAAATCTGACAAAAGTACACTGAGAATCCCAAGAAAGGGAATGGGAATATAACTCATTGATAGTTTATTTGTGGAGTGTACATAAGGCCCTGGGTGATATTCCTAGCATCATCACCACCAGCAATTTAAAAAATCCCAAGGGAAGGAAAACAGATGACAACGAAAGAAAAGATCACTTTTCCATAGCAAATTTTCCCAAATTTGAGAAAAATTTCTTGATTTGTCAGAGTTTGGAATGCAAATGATGAAAACACAAACCAGGTTTGGATAGCTGTCATGCCCTTGGGTGAGAATGTCACCATTTCCTTGGAATCAATGTCCAGCTGACTTGGAGGCACTCTGTGCATTCTGAGGAAACGGGCTTCACTGGTTCAGTGCATTCCGGGACTCACTGCCTCTTTCCCTTGCTAGAGTTTACCGCAAAGTTTTCTCCAAAGCAAATGCCAATCAATCATATTTATGTTAATCGTGTTGAAAAGAAAGCCACAAACTCTCCTTTATTGATGGCACACAAAACAGATTAATTAGAATTTAACTACCGAAGATGCTAACTTTAAAATGTGTATTTTAGTTCACACTCAATCAACAACTAATATCTATACATAAGAACACAGATGGAGTAAAAATAAATTGTTCAACCACTTTGGAAATATGCAAATACAGTGTACTGTAAACCTTGTGTCTGATTTCTGATCATCTGACTCCAAAGGAGAGGTAAGAACAGATAATTACTTTGTGAGGGAAAGCTATCTCAAATAACTTGTTATAATTTGCAGAGAGAAGAATCACTTTTGCCTCACCAATGAGAAATGAATAAAACCAACCAGACATCCAAAGAAACAAATAAATAAAATGGAAAGGGATACATAATCTCAAAGCCCTAGAGCCAAGCAAAAGAATGACTTTCAATTCTAGAAATGTGTTTCTATATTCTAAAAGTCAAAAGAATCCATCAGAAAATACAAACCAATTGGAGTAACATTACTTTCCTATACTATATAACCGATTACCACAAATTTAGCAGCATAAGACAAACCCTATCTATGGCGTCATATTTGTTTTAATTTAGTGATTCTAGCAAGCTCTTGAGGTCCTCTGCCAAAATCATACTGTTTTCCCCAGAACTCCGTACCTTTCACAGCAAGACTCAGGTCCCACTGTCATTCTAGTTGTCAGCTGGAGACCACTAGAATTCAAAGAGGCAATTCATCAAAAAGTCCTGGAACATAAACTCTGATAGTCCCTTTTTCAATAGGCAGCATATTTCTTCAAGACTAACAAAAGAATCGTCAAGGTACTTCTAATCTCTTTGCAAGCAAGGCATGGACCTTCTTTTAAATGATTCACTTCTTTAGTCTAGGCCCTTTGAGTGTGCTCGCACTTTTATTGACTTGTTATCAATTAATTAGTATCTTTATACATGCAAGACATGTTAACTATACGGTGGAACATAAACTGCTTGTGGAAGGTGTAATCCATCAAAAACACAATTCCAGGCATATTCAAAAAGAAAAAAATATGCAAAGTATAAACATCAAGAACAAGATGTTGGAAGACTTTTTAGGATTTGCCAAACAAATAATGTAATAAGAGAGTGTGCCAGTTTAGGTTTTTTTGTTTGTTTATGTTTTCAGATTGGTTAGTAAATATTGCTTAGGGATCCTTCTTGTTAGAGTTAAATATTTACATTCAAACATCAAGAGTGGTAGTATTTCTGCTCTAGACTTGACTTGGTGCTCTTGATATATTTTCTTAAAAATAGATGCTCCTCTTAGTGATTCTTAACCTCTCTTTGCTTTTTATTTTATCAAATTGCAAGTTTTTGTCTAAGCACAGCATTGCATGCTTTCCATATGATTTGATATTGTGTTCTCATTTAGTTGTCATGTTTTCTAGCTTCGTTTGTGTGGTTTCCTATTGTATTTATGACTTGAAAGCTTGTCTCTCCTTTTCAAAATATATGAAGATTTTTTAAACATTTGCCTTTTAATTTGTCTGAACACCATACAGAAATGAGATTTGTAATTTTGTGACTTGAACAATTATTTCTAAGATGACAATATGTAATCCATTAACTAGTGATTTCCTACTGTTTATTTTTTTCTATAAATCTGTATAACTTGTACCCTTTCTCTGCTTTTTTTTTCTCCATAAATAAAATTAATTTTAAAAAAAAGGAAAATGTGTAATGTAGTGAAAACATTCCTCAGGTCTAACTACATAGTAAAATTTTTAAATGCTCAATTAAATGTGTTCATTATATCGCTGAACTCACCTTTATCCTTAATGTTTTTTTTTTTTTCTGATTTTTCTGTCAATAGCTGGAAGATTTCTCATAATGTTTGGATGTTTGTCTTTTTTTCTGTTATTTCTTTTTTTCAGGTCTATCAATTTTTGCTTTATGTGTTCTCAGGCTATTTTTATAGCTTTACAAATTTAAAATTCCTAGAGGTTCTGGACTGATTGAAGTTTTTCTGTACATTAGTTCTTGTTTCCTCATCTGACAATTTTTCAAACAAATAAATATAAATGACTCAGGCATATTTAACAGCATTACATGCTTTATATTGTTTGTATCTTTCTGTTTTTTCTTACATTGTTTTGACTTAATTATGAAGATAGTGATGTTGATCATCATCATGAAGAGAGTCATTCGATCATCCACATATATTAATGGAGTCATTATACATTTCCATGTTATTTCTTTAAAACATTAGAGCACTCCTTGCCTCATCAAAAATAATTTTGCTATGTTTACTTTGTTTCTAAACAATTGAGGCATTTGAAACATCTAATTGCATTTGTTATTTTGTTTTGTATTTTAATTCATTATAGTTTGTAAATTTCAATAGACTTATTATCTTATACACCAAAATTTATATAATAGAAGATATTACCAATTTATCCTTTGCACTTCAATTCATTCTTTTTATTTCTGACATTCTATTGGCAATAGTATTTGTTTTACCTAAAAACATTGTTAAGATTTCCTTTAGTGGGAGGCTACTTGTTTCCAATAGTATTTTTTTGTATTGTTCTGAATGCTTTTAATTTACTTTATTCTCAAATTGTCTTTACAATGGGTATAAGCTAGTAAATTGCCATTTCTTTTCAGTACTCTTAAGATACTCCATTTGTTTTAGTTTGCAATAATTTTAACTTGTTTTGCCTCATGGTATACGTCTTTTAAGCACATACTCTTTTCTCATGATGTTTTAATATGTTTCCTTTTGAATGTGGATTTTAGCAAGTTAACTAGATGTGAAAGTGTAGTTGTCTTTTTATTTATGCCACTAGAGATGCCTAGACTTTCTTGAATCTAATGGCTAATGTTTCCTAGTTCTCAATGACTATCATTTCAAGTACTGTTCTGTTCCACTCTCTCTTGTGTTTAATTCTGGACATCTGTCATACATGTATCAAACCTGGTCAGCTGTCCCTTATCTTATTCATATTCTTGTATATTTTATTTCCTTAAAACTTCCATAATTCTTTCTCAAAAATTTTCCTATATTTGACTTTATTTTTACCTGTGTTAAAGCTTTAAAAGTTATCCCTCTTAGAGAGGTCTACAATTATTATATAAAAATAGAAAATTCTCAGTGAAGTTTAAATTTCTTGTAAGGTGCAATTTTTTTGCATGTCTGAAATACTACATGGAAGAATTTTTAGTACATGAATGCCAAAAGTACTACATGAATAATATAACGTAATGTTTGTTTTTTGCCTGAGAATCAAATTTTCCTGCGTTTCAAATTTCATCTGCTATCACTATAATATGCTAACCTTACTTGTCTGTCATTTTCTTTTTTATCCATTCCATAATTTTACGTATTTCTTTCTTTCTTTCTTTCTTTCTTTCTTTTTTTTTTTTTTTTTTTTTTTTTTTTTTTTTTTTTTTTTTGTCTTTTTCGTTTTTATCGGTACCAGGGATAAAACTCACGACTGCCTGCTTGCAAGGCAGGTGCTTATTTTTACGTATTTCTTTTTTAAAGTCATGAGTTTTCCACTCAAATATTTCATTAAAAATTTACTACTTCAGTTAAATTTTAGTTGACTTACTGGAACGCCCTATGTGTCTATATTTGAACTTTTTTTGTTTGTTTGTTTTCCCTGAAGGAAATTCCTCTTGAATACCTTACTATTTATTTTTTTTCTTGGTAGTTTAATATTTTATTGTACCTTAAATAAAAAAGGAATTTAAAATTTTGAGTTTCAACATGTAATCTGAGCCATAAAATGTAATCTTTTGCTAAAACAAATTTGTTAAGATGTTTCTACAATTAAACCTAAAACATTTAAGAACATACTGATTTCCAAAAAATTTAAATGTGAAAATACTCACAAGTACATAAATCATCTCATTTATGCAATGAAGTACAATAATTAGCGACACTACGAAAGCTCTTTTGTGAACTTCCCTGGTGATATAACTCTCCTTTACACTCTGCAGACACTTGCTTACCTCTGATTTTGCTAATTATGTTTCTTAATTTGTGTGACATGTCTTTGTAATACTCTATGAATGAGTGACACCACATGTCCTTCAGTGTAATTTTTTTCTCAACAGAAGGAATCCATCCATATCAATAGTTATTGCTGCCATTGCTGAAAGAAGACAGAGATAAATGTAAAACATGTGGCCAGAAGCAAGGTGTCCATAGGGCTGGTTTTCATGACCATAGATGAATATCTTCATAAACTTTGCATGAAGCATTCTCACTATTTTCAAAGATTTGTGGGCCAGTGGCTCACTCTCTAGTGGCGTAGTCACACCTGGACTTTTCATCCCAGCTCAGGGCTTGTTGTAACTGTAGTGTGACAGCAGATGGTGTGAGGCTGAGCTGGGATAATATGATGTTCAGTCACCATCTGAACACAGCTATAGGACACCAGTATTGACCACTCAGGCTTTTCAATTAAGATAATCTGAGTCCCTGGACCTAGACATTGAAGCCATGGCAGAGAGATTGCTCGTAGAACCTGATACCCCTGTTTAGTGCCCTCTTGCTTTTTGCACCAACTTTTACCCTGCATTTTCTAAAATACTTATAAGACCCCACAAGGCTCTACAAACTGTAATATTTCCTGACTTCTACCACTTGTTGGCCAAGCTGACCTCTCAGGTCAAGAACACTATCTTTCCTTTCAAGGACAACACCATTGACTTTAGTGTCCTATTAGTATTATTATCAATATTATTAGGTGTTAGATACAATTTAAAAAATTTTAGAAGTATTTTAAGTCTCTGAAAGTCAGTCTCCTGGAGATTAAATTTTGCTCAGGACAAGTTGCAGAGTAGGTCAACTTCAGAGCTTGCAAATGTCAACTTTTCTGGTTTTTTTTTTTTTTCATTTAACTCTTCTTTTTTGATGTTACCTGTTGTGATTCTACCCAGAAATGTAGGTAGCTTATCAGATTTTTTCTTAATAATGAAAGGACATCAATTTTGTGATTACCATACCCCTTGAAAACACTCAAAGAGCTGCTCAGATCCGACGGTGCTAGCGTGGCTTTTCCAACATTGACAAATGCCAAAAGTAAAAGATCCCACAGATTTCAAACTTACCTCACTTTTCTCCTGGATCTTTATTTCAGGAGCCACCACAACCCTTACTTTCTTTAATATCTTTGTGTATTTCACTTTGATTTTTACTACGCTATGAATTCAGACATTTTTACTAAATTAACCTACTCCAGAATTGAAAAATATAGAAGTATTGACAATTTTCTTCTTTATCTCAAAAGAATACATAATTTAATCATTCATGTCATAAATGATGGAGCTGATGTTAGAACTAAGTCTTCCTCATCAATTTCAAACCAAATGTTCTTTAAATATCAGTAAATGCTACTCCAGGAGTTACCTGAAGGTTCTAGAAAATGTAAACAGGTATAACAAGAACTCTGGAACAAATTCTACTCCCATAGATTTCTTTGTTGTTGTTGTTTTTGGGTTTTGTTTGTTTGCTTGTTTGTTTTGTGCCAGGGATGAAACTCAGGACTATGTGCTTGCAAGGCAGGCGCTTATGCCGCTGAGCTAAATCCCCAGCCCTCCCATAGATTTCTTAACACAATACTTTAAAAACAATTTGGCTACAAAGTGACTGATACTCCTCAGGATAGCACCAGTAGAGGAAATGTAGGTGACTATCCCTGCCAAAGCGACTGTTCCAGGGCTACAGGCAATTTATACATGATAAGTAATTATTATTAATTGGAAATGATGGTACAAAGATATCTTAACTTCAACTTGGACATCCCTCTTCTGCTGAGCTTTGAGATAGGAAGATGGTCAGAACAGAAAAAAGAGAGACTGATAGCAAAACAACATCATGACAAATACATTCAAATCTTCGTTATCTTCTAAAAGGTGATCAGATGATATTCTACATAAAAGACCCAAAAAAATCCCACTAAAAACTCCTAAATTGAATAATCAAATTTGGTGATATAGCAGTCAACACTCAAAACTCAACAGTATTCCTGTACAAGAATAATACACTCACTAAGAGAGGAATGTGGGTAGCAGCATTTTTCACAATAGTATTAAGAAATATGTAGCAGTTTAATAAAGAAGTAAAAGACATTTACATTGAAAACTACAGTACACTGAAAGAAGAGGACATCAGAAAATAAAAATATATCCTGTAATAGACCAATATAATTAAAAAGGTCACACTTCCTAATCTGTTACAAAGCTTTAATGCAATCCTGATCAAAATAATTGCTTGCCTCCCAGAACTAGAGAAAATGATCTCAAATTCATGTAAAATCAGAAAAGAACTAGAATAGAAGAAGCAATTCTGAATAACAAAGGCAAGGCAGCAGGAATCGCAATTCTTGACATAAACTACAAACCTACCGTGATAAAAACAGATGGTGCTGGCAAAAGTACAGTACAACGGATCAAAAGAGAAGATACAGAAACTACTCCAAGTGTAGTCAGGTACCTTATCTTTGACAATAGTCCAAACACCTTCCTTGGAAGAAAGATAGCCTCTTTGACAAATGGTGCTGAGAAAACTGGCCTTGCACATGCCAAGAATGAAACCTAAACACTTTTCTTGCACTATGTGCTAAACTAAAGTTGAAATGAATCCAAGCTCTAAATTTTAAAACAGAAATGTTTCATCTACTGTAGAATAGAATAAGTAAAACTCTTAAAGACGTAGCTATATGCAAAGACTTTGTGAATAAATCCCTGATTGCATAGGAAATGTTATAAAGAATCAAGAACTGGAATCACATCATGTTTAAAAGCTTTGCACAGCAAAAGGAACTACCAGCAGGGTAAAGAGAGAATATATACAATCAGAAAGAATTTTTAAACAGCCATTCCTCAGACATAGGACTAATATCTAGAATATATAAAGAACATCAAGCATCAGACACCCAAATTTAAAGATCTAATTCTAACCCAAAAATGGACATATGAAATAAATAGATACTTCCGAAATGAAGAATTACAAATGACAAATAAATATATGAGAAAAATTTTTCAGCTTCACTGCTCATTTGAAAAATACAAATTAAAGCATCTATAAGATTCCATTTCACTTTCAATAAATGCTTATCATTAAGAATTCAACCAATAACAAATGTTGACAAAGTAGTGATGTAAAAGAAACCCTACTCCACTATAGATGGGAGGGTAAACTGGTACAAGCAATATAGAAACCAGTTTGGAGATGCCTGAAAAGACTAAAACTAGTGGTTCCATCTGACCCAGTTATTTCCCTTATAAGTATTTCCCCCCCAAAATTTAAGCATCATACCACAGTCATATACACCCATATTTATAGTATTGAAATTTATAATAATGAAATCTTCAAAACAGTCCCTATGAACATCAACAGATTGATGGATAAAGAAAATGTGGTTTTTATATACCCTGGATTACTACACTACCATAAAGAAGGCAAAATGAGACATTTTTAGTAAAGGGATGCACCTTGAAAGAATAATTTTAAGTGAAATAAATCAGATGCATGTTTAAATATTGCATTGCTTCTTTCATGTGAGAAGTCTAAAGCAGAGCACAATGGAGGAAACCATTTGGGGAGTAGGAAGAGCATTTTCAAAGGGGAAAGGGACCAATCCAGGAGAGGACACAAGGGAAGGAAAGGAAAAGGGATAAAAAGAAGGATGGGAGGAAAAACAAAAGAAGCACAGTAAATGGGGAGGAGAAGAAGCGCTGAAGGGAGGTAGGAGGAATGGGAAAAATAAGAATTAAAATATGGTGAATGTGACCATTATGTATGGCAAACACGTACAAATAAAAATTAATTAAAAAAGAAAAGCTGGTCAGTTAGTATGGTGAACAGAAAAAGATTATGCAACATTAAGGAAATCAAGTCAGCAGTCAACTAAGTCTTCCTCAAGGCTAAAGGAATCCTAAACAAAAGTGGAAATTAACACGTTCAAAAATTAATTCCAGAGGTAATGTGCACCCCAATTGTGTATCACTGAACCAATGCATATTGAAATGTTTTTGAGACTCAAATAAGAAGAGATTGATAAAGAATTCTTGCCAAGAAGAAAAACATTGTATTGAAAAACTGGACTGCTATTCAGTCTTCCAAAATTTTATTCCAAGTGATGCAAACTGAAAAAGGAAAAGCTTAATTTATTACAAAGGAAGATCAGGTACTACCCTTTAAGATATTTTCAAGGACACACTGCTCTGAAAATAAGTCTCAGCCACACATGTTTCTAACCACCTATTTTTAAAAATTACAAATGAGAATAAATTAACTTTCTGGTTAAATATAAACTGAACAGTTGTGACATTGTACCACAACCAAATTCTTCTCTAAAGAATAGAACCTCTGTTCTTTTTGTGTTCCAATAAAATAAAAGAAAGAAACATCAAAAGAATTTGCAAAGTAAAACCATCAGTAAAGCATTTTTTCATACATTTATTGTGGTATTTACTTGGCATTGTAAATATTTTCTATTGGTGTGACATGTCCATTTGGGACATATGGATTATTTTATTATGTACATATAATGGAATAGTTAGGCAATTGCATTTCATGCATAAGCATGTGAAAATTAATCTAGTTTTTTAAATAAGTGTAGACTTTTTCTATAAATTCTGCTTCCAGTTTCTAATTTCCAGGCCTGTACTTCTGTAGATTTCAAATCCTTTTTTTCCATATTTTATAGACTTAAATAAATGTAAAAATTGCACTGTATCTTCCAAAGTACAAAACATACTTTATCTTCTTTGTTGTTCTTAGAAAAAAGCATATCGATTTATTTACAATTGCTTTTTTAAATCAATGTTCTTGAAAATAATTTAACAAAGAGGCACTTTCATTCTGTGTGTATCTTAAATGACCTTATAAAATTATGCTCCCTTAGCCTGCAGTGTCTTCCTCACTAGGATTTAAATGATACCAAATTCAACATTTGTTAGAAAAATATTCCTCATGTTATTGAGATGCTACTGCAAAGATTTAAGTTTTTTTTTTTTTTTTTCCATTCTTTGTGCTGATGCTTTGGCTGTACAAGACCATCAGTCAAAAACACACAGAAAAACAGAAATGTCCACTAAGTATATTTTTAAGCCATTAATACAAAAACACAGCAGACTCTTTCAGAATAGCTGTTACATTTAAAAGTAAGGGACTGAGAAAGTGGATGAGATTTAATCGCCACATAAAGCTTGGAAACTGGGACTTAAGCTTCATTCCAGATTTCAAAAGGTGCACCTGTTAGTCTCCTTGTCATACCTGCTTTAAATCACCTCCAAAGTCAAGTCCAACTTCATCGCCATGGTACAAAGACCTGCTTCCAGACTACTGCATTTCCTGTGGGTCTCTATCAGCACTCAGGAACATGAACCGTTCTGTAATTTCCAGTTTGGGGTCTCTGTCACAGCCAAATCATTCCACACTTCTACACATGTTCTCTCCTTCTCCGCTTGAAGAATTCTGGTCTCTCTCTTTGTGAGGGAACACCTCCCAGTGAAATATGCAACCCTCTCGATATTCTCACGGTTTTAACAAATGTTTCAGTCCTGGAAATTATCATTTTAGTCATTTGTTCCTATGCTTTTCTTCCCATAAATTACAAGCATGCTGAGAAAAAGGTTGTCAGAGGCCATCAATTATGAATTGAGTCTGGCGGATAGAGACAGACAGGACCCAGGTCGCAGCTCAAAACCCTAATGCAGGAGCTCCAGTGATGGAATCGGTCAGCGCTCGGTACTTACACAGCTCTAACGCTAGTGACTGCTCTGCTGTGCACAGGGCAAGAGGAGACCTGCTGAGGACATGAGGCAGCTGGGGACACTGCAGCTTCCTCATTGCCCCTGGCTTGTCCTTGCAAGAAGTCTTTATTCTTACTAACCCACCACTATGGCCACGATTGTTCCCAGAAGCACTCACTGCCCTTCACCCACTGTCCTTGACACAGAGGTAACCAATAAGTCCCAAGGTTCTGTCTGCCTCGTGGCCTTTTGTTCCCAGCAAACAGCTGGTCAGCCCGGATCCCTGCTACTGTGCTATTTCAACTTGCTATTTCTTCTTCCTCAGTACTGTAACACCTGGCAGGAGACAGGAATCCACGACAGGGGACTCCAATAGGACATTCTTTTGTGCTCCAGATATCCCCCTGAGGAATAGTTTATAATTGGAAGATTTTCTAGGTTCATGCAGGCCAAAGCAAAATATATTATTTTAATTATATATTATTTTAATTAGAAAAAAGCAGTAAGTCATCTTGATTTTGTGAAAAAAAATTATCTCTCTCTCTCTCTCTCTCTCTCTCTCTCTATATATATATATATATATATATATATATATTGAACTCTACACCTTGTATGGCAAGATAGTATCTATTTCCTTGAAATATAGAACACATAAAATATTTGTTCTAATTTACATAGGAAAATACTAATTGGTAAGTCTTATAGGTCGAAGTCTTACAAGCAGTAAAGAGCTAGAGGGATTAAACAGTAAGGAAAGTAATGGAGAGCCATTTAACTGCTGCTTTGGAAAGGAAGTCTCAAAGTGAAAGTGATATTAAGCTAAGGTATTGAATGAAAGAGTGTGCACTAGATTTAGAGGAAGAAATATTTCAAATATTAGAGCATGAGCTTGACACACAAAAAATGGAAAAAAAGGAGAGAAATCTAAAATGTATTTAAAAGAAGCAATACTTCTTGTGTCTAAAATCAGCTCTAAACATGCTCTTCCGGATAAGAAATAGCAGTCGCATTGGCAGTAATTGGAGAGGGATTGAGAGACTCATTTGAAAGGATGTTAAATTCACTTTTCGACATAAATTGTGCTACACTCAGTGTCCTACAGTCAATGTAAGCTAAATATTTCTTAAAAGAATACAGCATAAATAAAATATCTGAGTGGATATAAAGAAGGACAGAGAGGAACTGAAAGATAACTCCAGGGACACCAGCCTGCAAAAATTAAAACTTGATGAATTTTCAGTTAAAAAAAAAAAAAACCCAAAGAGCAGACATAAGGAAAGGTAAATAACAAGTCTAGAATATTATAGAAAACTAGCGGAACTAAGACAACTAAGCTAGTCCTTTGTGCTGTGCAGAATGGTGAGTTACAAAGTACATCCATGCTCAAGACTACAACATTACAGTAATTCACCAGGTGACGAAAGGTTAAAAATCAGCTCACCTTTCAAACACTGTGTGTTCATTGGAGATACCAAAGAGCCAGAGCCAAAGAAAGCAATATCTAAATTGTACCAAAAACTTTAATTAAAAACAAGAGAATAAAAAGGCAGATCATTGAAATAAAACCCACTGAGACGAATGAGCAGGCAGCTCTGATCCGAATGTTAGTTAAGAGTCTCCCCATACATAAAGGGCAAATTCCAGGTGGTAAGCAAAAAATAGATACATAGAATAGTTTGAAAGTAACTATAGTTACCTTTATTAACCGAGTAGAAAATACACCCTGAAGCAGAGACATAAGATGATAAAAATAAGTAGCACAAAGAGGCATGCTAAAGGAGACCACAGGCTCACTTAAAATGTCACCTCTGCATGTGAAGACATCCAGAGACAAGGCCCCTGTGTACCGTGTAGATACTATAAAAACTGAGATTTCTGTCTCCTGCATGCTGACTTCTTGTGCTCTAGCACAAGAATAGTGCATTCTTCCTGTGCCACAGTGCTCCTATTTGATGCTTCTGACAGAAAACACAAGAATTCATGAAATGGGTAACCTATGAAGCTTGTTGGAATCCCAGAATTCCCTGTCTCTCTCTGCCTTTCGGTGCTGTCCTCTCACTCTGATTGGTTACATAACTTCTCTTAGCCAATAGGACGGTAATAAATTTGACACACACAAACTTGAAAAGTACTTGTATGCCTCTGGTTCTATCTTTGTCTCCATTCTGGCCTACTCAAGGATGACACATGGGGAGCAGAATTACAGAGCTCAGAAACACCAGTTATTATCCAGACAAGTGAAAGAACACAACCAAGAACAATAGAGATACATTTTCCATCTGCAGTTGACCACAGGTGTATGAGGTAATGTGAGAATTCAGTGTCCTTTTAAGGACTGCAGAACTGGCCAAGTAACTTCTAACTCATGAAAAATAAAGCATGGGGGGGGGGTAAGGGATGTCAGGGAGGTTTGTATTGTAAAATAAAATTATTACATTTTAATTAAGTTTATTGGTACATTTTAAATATGCATAATGATCATATTAATCATAGAGAATTAGTATCATTATATGATACATTTTGATCCCTGTTTATTCCCCAACCTTCCTCCTCCCTTTAATCCCTCTCCTTCCCTTATTTAAAAATCTTTGTTTGCATTTTAAGCTTTTTTGTTTCAGTTTTCCTTCTTCCTTCCTTCTTTTATTTTTGTTTAAAAATCACTGACATAAATGTGGAAAACAAAGATACTCTCTGTAAAGACAGATGGTGCTTATTTGTGTCTCCAAAAGTGTATGTTGGTGTTCTAATCTCAGTACCTGTGGATATGACCTTTTTTGGAAATAGAAACCAGCAGATGTAATCAAATAAAATGGATTCATTAAGATGAGCTTTGGTTCAATATAATTGGTGCCTGAAAAGGAAATGAAAAAGTGATGGAAAAAATACCTCAGGGAGACTGAGGCAGAGAGTGGAATGATATGCTCACAAATCAGGGGGTACTAAGAATGCCCATACCCCACAAACGCTAATGGACAAAGACTGAGTAGCTTCTTCTCATCCTCTAGTAGGAACCAACATGACTGACTCCTTGATCTCAGATTACTACCCCTGCAACTGCAAATTTCTGTTTCTTGAATTCACCTACTTTGTGGGATTTAGTTATAGCAATGATAACAAAATCATGTGTGATAAAAAATCAATAATTTTAGAAACTTCAAGACTTTTACAAGAAAAGGATGAAATAGAGACATAATCCTTGCCTAAGGCCCAGGAATTTACATATGTCTTATAAAGAAAAGAGCATATTTGATATTAGCAAGAAGGGCTTTAATTCCTACAACTAAGGATATAAATGCAGCAGGTCTTATATAAAAATTCAAAACATGCTCAGAATTGAGCCTAACCAGAAATTCCCACTCATACAACACTTTTTGTATCTTATTTATGTCTCTATGTTTCCATCTTTGTCATCTGGATTTAATTCATTTTGCTGCTATTTCCTCCATTTCTCACACGAATTCTTACTGAAAATATGAGCAAGATGTCACATTTAGTTGCTGTATCTTGTGTACTTGTGCATTGAAAATTTCATTTGCCTATTATCTGCAATTATGCTGTAAACTCTGTGAAGTTTATGTTTAACTACTGAAGAAATCCAGTATGACATACAACTTTTTGAACACTAACATTCTAGTTGTGGTACTTATGCTTATTTTTTCTAGTGTGTATTTTTGAGGACAGAATATTAACTTTTAGCAACTACTTAAAATTATAATAAAAATCCATTGGGGGAAATATTTAACATGTGCCTTTCTAAGAATTTCATAGTCCTTTTTGGAAGCAACTCTGACATTGAAAACAATTTGGGAAAAGCGGTTCAAATTCATCACAGTTATTGGAACTGATAGAAAGTTTATTATGGTTGATTGACAACTGGTTGTCAATTTGTAACATCCAGCTGAACAGAATCAGCATGGTTCTGGGCCTGGGAGGCCCACCTGAGGATTTTGCCAGCAATATAAAAAGGAAACTAAAGAGGAAGAAGAGGTGTTGGTTGTCCTGAAGGAGCTTGTTGAGCTTCTTTCCTCACAAGAACTTGGCTGTTCTCATCTTTGGAGGAGCTTGTGGCCTTCTTGTCACTGAAGATGTCTGTGATACTGTTAGGGAGAGCTTTGGTCCTTAGTTTGAGCCTTGCTTCCTGGTTCAGGGCAGATCCCTTAGCCTTGTGCACAGATCCCTCATTCTGCTGTCACAGACTTTTTAGCTTCCCCTCCTAATCATTGGGCCTTCCCAGCTCATATTTGTGAAGGAGACTTGCATTTGATATTGTCATGGACTCTAGGTCTTCATCTGAACTCAGGCAGGACATTACCATGAGATCCAACCCCTCAGCTGGATTCTTTGGGTCATTAGTATGTGAACAGATTTCCTGTACATTTTTTTGTATTTGACTCTTTGTGTGAGTATTATAAAATGATTGTATAAATTATGTGTCCTGTATTACATTGTGTTCCTTGCAAACTCTAACTACAAAATATATTATAATTAATTAACACAAGAGCTTTGCTTAGGAAACTTCTAGCCTTAAACTTGTGTTCTTATTTCCAAGTGTGTCAGTAATCCTTTATATTGGAATTCTACAGGCAGCAATCCTTGGATATTTCATTTAACTAGTAGCCTTAACTTGTTTTCAGTTGAGCTTTTCAGTCTACCATTTGAACTTCCTACTATCTTTTGTAAGCAATATTCAATTATGAATACAACAAAGTAATTTAAATAAATGTTTTGGAGTGAGGTATGTCTAGTTTCAGTGTTTGTCTTGGTGATTTATAAGCTATGTGACCATGGTAAATTACTTAAGCAATCTTACTGTCATTTTCATAGTAAGTTAAAAACAATAATGCATAATTCATAGTTATCAGAAGTAAGATGTACAAAGCAATTGTTACAGTGCTGATCTCCATAAGAAAAATGATAACCTCTATTATTTTGATAATCATAAAACAGAATTCACCTTCATAGAGGAGTTTTCAGCATAACTGAACCTAAAAGAAGACATATTATGCTGAATATAAAAGTAAAGGCTTCACATAAAATTATGTGTGAATCTAGATATATTAACTTGTAAAGGGTGCTAAAAGAAAACACTCCTGACCGTATTAAGTAACAGAAATTGTTGTGTCACCATTCTGGAAGCCATACATACAGGATTAAGGAGTTAGCAGGATTAGTTTGTATTGGATCCCCTCTCTATGTCTTAGAAATATCCATCTTCTATGTCTTCATGTGGTCTTTCCTTGGTGAATTTGTCTGAATCTCTTACAAGAATACAGTCACTTGGATGACTCCTACGATATTAGCTCATTTTATAAACTTTGTCTTGTCCTCTTATGCTGCTAAACAGAATTCCCAAATTTGAGTAGCTTGAAAAAAAAAAAAAAAAACTTTCTTTTAACTATATGAAGGCTGGGAAGTTCAAGGTCAGGCAAGGACAGCTTTGATGTCTGGAGAGGTGCTGTTCCTAACTTGTGGTGACTTGTTAATGTTTAATCCTCATGGGGCAGAAGTCAGGAGAGAGAGAGAGAGACAAGAGAAAGAAAGCAGCTTTCTGATACTGTTTCCTAATGGAGTTAATCTATTCATGAAGTCATGGTCCTATAACCTTATCACATTTTAAAAAGCTGCACCTTGTAATACTGTCACAATGAGGATTAAGTTTCAACACATCGAGTTTGGATAGTATACACCACTCAGAGCACAGCACACCCAAATTTCAGATTCCTATTGTTAGAATAAAGCAATGTTTATTAACATTCAACCTCATGTTTAGCTTATCACCCCAGCCATTTGGTTTTAAATTTAAAAATAGAAGCATTTAGCTTTTAATCTGTCACCTATTTTAAAACCTGATGGGTAGCATGACTTTCAGTTTTCAACAAGATTCAGTTCTAGTTTTCTACTTTACAATGGCTTTTCACAAAAAGTTATATAACTGCTGTTAGGATATTATCACTATATTTATATGTCCCCATGGAAATGGAGCCTTTCTCTTGCCTTTCTATTTCCATCACATTTTATTTATGTCCTTCAGTACTGTGTGTATCACAATATCCATAACAGGCGCTTATATCCCTGAGGGCCACTAGCTTGCTCCTTTCTATACAATGTCTCTCTCCAACTCCCTTAAGGCATTGCAAAGCCTGTGTCTTTTTGGCAGTCAGAATGTGATGCATAGATAGATTGTGAATGTTACTGACCCTGCTGCGTTTCAGCATTTTAAAGTCTATGTAACCTTACCCAGTTTCGTAGCTAACCATCCCTGTAACAGTCCAATGGTTTTCTAAGTATTTTTAACTAAAAGTGTCTGGTAAAATGAGACCTGGTATTTAATCGTAAAAGCTTAGAAACTATCATAATGATGGTTATTTACCAACTTCTTGTGTCTTTATAGTCAAGAGATTAGCTGGACAAACTTTGTCATGGAGATCCAGTTGAATAAAATGACTCGGATATCTCCTGCCTCCTGATTCAGTTGCAAAGTGTATATCACAAGGGAAAACGGCTCAGAAAATTTTTATTGCATAGTCATTAAATAAAACCACGTGTTCAACACAGGATGGATCAGTAGTATCACCTTATACTACCATGACAGTAGTTAGCAGAAGCAAGTAAATAATTGTTACCTAGGAAATCATCTTTCTAGAGAAGAGTGAAAATTCCCATGTGGAAAAAATTTGATATACAGGATACAGCTTTTCCTGAACTAAAATCACTTCTTTGAATTTAATTTTCTCATTTAATAAAAAAGTCTTGAAAATTTGAAAAATTAGACTAAAATTTAGAAATGTTATGTGATAACTGTTGTTTTCACACTGACTCTTTTATTACATATTTACTCTTACCAGTGAAGAAGCATCATAGTAACTTTATGGATAACTGGCACTCAGGGTCCTTAAGAAATTTTCACCAAATACAATGTTTCTGTTTTATAAGCAATTAGATAAATATTGTTGGGTAAAGGAGCTACACATTTTGAGGGAAAATTAAATTTATTATTCTGCCTTTCTTATGCAAAAAACAATTTTCTTTGAGTTAAAAATGTGCATACTAATGTGCATACTTAGATTATTTTACCCTTTAATATTTTTGTAATGATAAACTCTTCTTGCATAAAAATTTCAAAATAAAACCATTAAGTTGCCTAAATGAATATAGGTGATTAAGTTATATAAATATTTACAGTATATGTATGCTTACAAAAAATTTCTTTGAAACAAAACTTCAAGGGGCACTTGTAATGATCAATTACCTAATTAGCTTAATCTAATTTGTTTTAAAAACTACAAATAATGAGAACATATTTTTTCATACTATATAAATAGTTGTTAAATACACAAAGATGAAAAACCCAAAAACAAATATTCAAGAGATCATAGGGAAAAGATGGATAAAGAAAAGGCAAGTAGAAAAGTTTTCAAAAGTGAATAAAATTAAACTAAATGCCATTTCATAGTTATAAAACACAAAAACATTAACAAGTTTTATATTTTTGACTAAATCAAGTTCTTGAGTATGCAGGAAAAAAAAACAAATTGCTTTAATGTCAAGTATGAATTCAAGATATAACAAACATAAACGTACCTTCTGTTTAGTTAGAGGTACCCATTGCTAAGAATTTATCTGTAAATGGGTACATAAATGTTCACTGGAGAATTATTTTTGATAGAAAGTTATGAAATATTTTTATATATTTAAAGAATAAGCAAGTACAGAATAACCTTTGAATGCAGAAATTTAGGAAAAAACAGTTTTGACCTAAATGATAAATGTTACCTCTTATATTTTCCAAAACACACTATAAATAAATAAAAAAGAAAGAAATGATATGATTTCTACAATCCTTTCCCATTAAGAGGGAAAAATATATTGTAAGAAAGAAAAGAGGCTTTTACCATAGAAAATATCTTTTTCTTTCTTTTTAGATTTACATAATAGTAGAGCTTTTATAAAAGTGGGTCATGTTTTTGCATTACAAAAGATAAAAAAATGAAAAATTAACAGCAAAGTAAAATATACTTGCTTTGATCTTGCTACACTGAGAAAGGGTCACAATCAATGCAAGTTCCCATTTATCATATATTTATAGTGAAGGCATTAATCAAGATAACATCATGTCTCCTGTCCTGAAAGTTATGGATCAGGAAACATACGGAAATAGTTTCAGAGCAGTGTGTATTTCCTGTGATCTTCTGGATTCAAAATCAGAACACCCCCTGTCCACTACACCTCGTATATTTCCAGCCCAACATCTCCATTTCTGTTTCCCAGAACTGTAGTTAATGTGATATATTGGTCCATGTTGGGTGATGTTTAAGAGCACCCCATGAAATATTCTGGCAGCAGTGAACCTTTTAAGATAGTGCGGAGAGTCATAGCATCTACCATTTGGGAAAATGTCAACTCCAGCCACTGTAGACAATTATGATTCCATAATTTAAAACTGGTTTTACTTAAGGTATCCTTTTGATGTTCCTGCATAGGAGAGTAGGATTAGTGTCCACTGTTTATGTGAATTATTGGATTTAATGATATAAATTGTATTGAAAACAAAATACGAGGATAACTTCTATATCTACATGCTAGTATACACAATTTATTATCAGCTGCACCTTTGGAAAAAAGTTCACAGTGAATTAAAATAAACTATAGACTAACAGTTTACTAGTGCATCTTCATCAATAACTTCTCGTTGAGTAGTTTATGTATTATTTCTCACAGCTTGGAGAAACAACAGTGGTTTATTTATTAGCTTTATAGCTCACTGACTGTTTCGTTTCTATAGATGCAAATGAGCACGGATACCATTAGTCTAGAAAGGGCATTTTCACAAAGCAAACGTAGAGCTGTATAAGTATAATCTATCTTTCATCATCACAACTGATGATTTGGTTAGACAAAGTCACTTGATTGGGCTGGTTGTTCAATCATCTATGATAAAATCAATTTTAAGCAAGTTAAAAGATCTTAATCTGCAAGTAGCTACTAGAATTAAAGTTTAAAGCTACATTTTATGCCTTTGTTTCTTTGCTAGTTGGGATGTTAAAAGCATGTCTAAGAATTCTTAATATATATTCATCTTCACTATCTTGGCTATTTTTAAAATTTTTAATATTAAATGGCAATAGGGTGACGTCTATTTATGGGATATAATGTGATATTACTATAGATGTGTACAATGTAGCATGATTAAATCAATCTACCTAACATATTTACAACCACACATAATTATGATCATTAATAATTAGAACCTTAGCCCTAAATTTATTGTCTAAGCAATAACTGAAATGGAATATATATTGTTATTAACTATGGCAATTGTGCATTAGTTCCCCCAGCTGAAGCTTTCCATTCAATGACCAGCATTACTTACTTCCACCCCTATCTTCCAGCCTCTAGTAACCATTATTTTGCTCTTTGCTTCTATACATATGGTTGTTTGTATTTTACATGTAAATGTAATCATGTTTGACTTCCTGGTCTTTGCTTATTTAACTTAGCATTCTACCTTCCAGGAACATCGATATTTTCAGGAATGAAAGAATTTCCTTCCTTTTGAAAACTATGTAATATTCCATGATTTAAATTTATCACATCTTCTTCATTCATTCATCTATTGATGGACATTTAGTTTGAATTCACATCTTGTTTACTTTTAATAATGATTCAATGAGCATGGGAGTCTAGAAATCTCTTTGATGAACTAGTTTCACGTCCTTGGGATGTATAATTAGAAATGAAACCCAGATAATGGATCATATGATAATTCTGCAATGGCTGTAGTCATTTACATTTCCATCAAGGGATTACAACCAATTTTTCCTTACACCTTGTCAATATTTGTTACTTTATGATGTGTTTTTCACAATAATCATTCTGGAACATCTGAGGTGATATCTCATTGTGGGTTTAATTTGTATTTCCCTGATAATTAAATGCCAAACATTTTTTCATATACTCAGTAACCATTTGTATTCCTTCCTTTGAGAAATATATCTTCAGATTTTTGTTCTTTGTTAAATCAGGGTGTTTATTTTCTTGCAAAGCTATAGTATACAAATCAACACAACTTTAGTATGGCAACATACATGATTACCACTGCAAAAAGGACCCAGAAAAACGTTCACAATATTTATTATTAATTGATTTTCAATGGAAGTCCCAAAAGCACATAGGAAGAAAAGGATACTTTTGAGTAATGTTGAGAAACTGGATATATCTGTATACAGATGAACAAAACCTATCAAATGGGATCATATCATATTAAAAAACTTCCTAAAAGCAAAAGAAACAACCAACAGAATGAAGAGATCGTGATATAGAATGTGAAAAAAATTTCCAGCTGTTCTTTACACTGAGGATTAATATCTAAAATTTATAAAGAACAACAACAAAAAACCTGGATGCCTCAAAATAAAAGACCCAATTTAAAAATCAGGCAAATGAAATGAATAGTTATTTTTCAGAAATACAAATGACTGATGATATATGAAAAACGTTCATTATTTCTGGTCTTAGAAAAACAAAAAGCAAAACAATGCTTATCTTATTCCATAAAGAATGGCTGTCATCAAGAAACCAATTAATGAAAACTGCTAGCAGAGAAAAAGAACTGTTCTACATTACTGTTGGGAAAGTAATCTGGTGTACCCACTTGGAAATCCATATGGAGAGTCCTCAAAAAAAAAAAAAACCCTAAAAAATAGAAATTCCACTCAATCCAGTTATTCCTCTTCTAAGAATCTTCTCAAAAATGTTAAAGATAGAATATGGTAGTGATCTATGCATACTCAGAGAAGCAAAATGCATAATATGTTGGAAGTGGACTATTATGTTCACTAAGAGATGAATGGATGAAGAACAGATGAATGGATATAAGAAAATGTGATATGTGTATGTAATGGAGTACTACTTTGGCCTAAAAGTGGACATGCATGGATGTCCATAGGAACATAAATATCCTCGAGACCATAATGTTAATTGAAAGAAGTCATACATGCAAGCTTACATATCACATAGGCAAAAATACAAATAAAGAGCAAAGTAAAGTATAGATAATAGGAATTAGGGTACCACATCTTTTGCCAAGGAAAAGTCACCATGAGCTGGGAGGGAGAAATGAAATCAATACTTAAGATTTGTTATGAACATGACACAACTCCATGCAAGGAATGTAGTAGGTACGTACTGCAAATGTGTACAGTATTAGTAAAAAAATAAAAATGGAATAAAGACATCTAACATCATTTCACACCATTCATAAAGTCCAATTAATAATGTATTAAAGACAATCAAATATAATCAATCAACATCTGGAATTCTAAGACTTGTAAAATAACACAGGGATATCTTTCTCTGCATTGATATAGGCAATGAGTTTTTTTAAAAATACTTGACCCTGAAATATAAGCAATAAAACAAAAAACAGATAAATAGTTTTGCAACAAATTGAGACACTTCTGTATGAAGATGGATAAAATTAAAGTTGAAAAGACAACCTATAAAAGGGAAAATATATAAGAATATATAAGAAACTCAGGGACTTAGTAACAAGATAACAAACAGCCTAAATCAAATGATGGTTGGATATTTTTATTAGTCCAAGTATGTTTAGCTTCCTTTGAACAAGAATGGAACTTTATGTTAACTGGCTTAGGGTTATTCTTACTTCTTACTTCTGCAACTACTCACCCATGCAAATCATTGATAGAATGGTTAATCACCTTGATTTAAATGAAAGCACAATGGAAAAGTGTGCCTGTAGTTATTTTCAAGATGAGTAAAAATAATGAGTGACATGACAAGAACAAAAAAACAGAGGAGAAGCTAACTTTAAGAAGAAAATGTGCATTTCTCTGTTTTATCTCTTCAATTTGAATTCATTCATTGAAAATTCAGGCAAGTTTCTCAAGACAAGAAATATATCACAAAACACTACAGATACACAACACAAAAATTACATTCAGAAAGAGGACTAACCCATTCTATACTAGCACTACAGAGGGTAATCCACCAGAGTCTCACATCTAGCAATTGAAAATGTCCACCTATGAAAAATTTCCAAGGAAATGGAAATGGTTGAGGCTCACAAATATTCCCATAAATTTTATAAAACTACCCTATGTCTAGTGGGACACATTCTTTTTCCAGAATGAAGCCAAAGAAAGAAGTACTTGGTTGAGATAATTTCAGCACTGTGTGTTGTTTTGTTTTGTTTTCTTCCTGATTTTTTTTTTTTGGCTGAAAATTAGGTTAAACAGTGTTTGTTCTATGAAGTCTCTTAAGCAGTGTAATACGAAGGGTCATTAACACAATCCTCGGCCAGTAAAATTGAGTGTCTAAGCTGAGACAATCATGAAAAATATCATTCTCAAAAGACCAAGGCTTTACTACATAAGATAATAGATATAAATACAAGTGGCTCCTGACTTACAATGGTTTAGTTTATAACTTTTAGCTTATACTGGTGCAAAAACAAGGATGCATTCTGTTTTTCATTCTCCAAACAGCATTTAGTAAATTACATAATTTATTCAACACTATATTTTAAAACAGGCTTCATAATTATAGGTTGCTATATTTATTCTGATCCCTTTTACATAGGCTAAGCTATGATGCTATGTAGCTTATTTTAACATTTCTAAATTCTGATAATTTCTAAATTGTCATGGAACACAAGCCACTGTAAGAGCATCTGTGGAGTTACTGCCTACAATTATATTATTTGAATTCTACCATAAAAAAATAACATTATCAGTCATAACTCTTGATTTTTTTCAGAAACCTTATGTGATTTTACTTCATTCCTGAAATTTAATTTTCAATAATCATTGCCTAAGAGATAATGTTTCTGATGGCATACTGGTTTTCACTTCAGTGATTTATTTAATAATATTTTAAATTAACATTAAAAATTTTAATTTAAATATTTAATTTTTACTTTAATAATTTAAATTTAAATTAAAAATTAAAAGTTTTCCCCGGGAAAATTCTGTATTTTTTAGAATGTTGTTAAAATATACAGAAAACACATTTTAAAATTAACTATTAAATAAAGAGCTAATGCAATAGTACTTTTGTTAAGAACAGAAGACTTCAATGGACAAATCATTTTGATGAGATCTGAACTTAGTCATTTGGTTATTAATAATGAAAGCTTCCCTTAAATATGCATAATAGTTTGGCTATAACTAACCATTTCTCACTATAAGGAAATCACTTTTAAAATTATAAAAATAACACCTTCCATAAGTAAGCATAACCTATATTTTTACTTTTCTGAACTTGTATAGCTAGGGGTATTAGATACTATTATTTTTCCATTTTAATATAGAGCAACTGAGGCACAGAAAGATCAAGGAAACTGTCCCAGTCATATAAGCTTGTTAACACTAGAGCTTGTGTTTTAACCCAGCTCTATCTGGATCTAACGCCTGTCCTACTAACTACCATGACTGTGGAGCAAGGACTTACAAATCAAAAGCATTGGGGCTGGCGCATCTGTGCAATTTTGTAGCATCCTTCTCTAACACATTCTGACTACCTCTCAATTCAAACCACTCTGGCTCCAGGGTAGGTAATTAAGAGTTATGGCTTCAAGGGACTTCCTGCTAGGTCACCAGCTGGGTTTCCACGCATTAACAAAGATAATGTGAAATGTAAATACACAATATAATTAGGCAAAAATGGGTGTTTAGATTAGGAGCAAAAGGCCCCATTTGCAATGAACATACACAATGACAATCAATTAACCATGCACAATGTGCCGACACTGTCTTATCCCACCATTTCAGACACATGCCAAAGCTTATAAAATTGCCTTTTACATTTTTTAAAGCTTCCATTGCTGTTTAAATCAAAGAAGAATAACGTGTGTGTATTGATGGGTATATTGTGCAGCATGTCAGGATGGCCCTTCTGCTTGTGAATTTCTTATGTGTTTTATCTCTAATTTTCTTGCATCATTATTTGGTAATTCTTTTCCCACTTTCACCCAGGAAGTCAGATATGGTCGGCGTGCTTTACCAAAACTCTCTCTAATATAATTGATACTGTATGAGATGCATGTTTAAGAAGTATTGGAAAGGCTGGAAGATATCTTGAAGATTTTCCAGAACACTTCATATATATTAAAATTCAAATAAGCATACCCAGAAATATACAAAATTTTTGCCAGTTCCTCTTCACACAGAGGATTAATAAATAGGATACATAAAAACTCAAAACATTAGTCTTGCCCCAAAACAAAACATTCAATCCAAAATGAGCATTTGTAATGAATATGCATTTCTCAAAAAAATAAGCGCAAAAGTTCAATAATTACATGAAAAAACTATTCAGCAAGGCAAAACAACACTGAGATCTCATCTTACTCCAGGAAGAAAGGATAACATCAAGAACTAAAGAAATAACAAAGACTGGAAAGCTTGTTGCGAAAAAGGAATGCTGCTATATCATTGGTAGGAAGATAAACTGGTAATATCACTAGGGAAGACAGTAGGGAGATTTCCTCCAAAGGATAAAAATAGAAATTCCATCTGTCTCAGCTATATCTCTTTTGTACATCTTCTCCCAAGATTTAAAGACATATTGCAATGATGCATTCATCCTGTCTTTCTGAGACAGGGTCTCACTATGCAGTTCAAACTGGCCTTGAGTTCACTTTGTAGCCTAGGCTAGTCTTGAATTTGCAGCAATCCTCTTGCCTCAACCTCCCGACTGCTGGATTACAAGTGTGTGCTACCATGCCGGGCTGATGTATGCATTCTGATGCGCAGCACAACTCACAGTGGCTAAATCTTGGAGGTGGCCTATGTTCGTGAACAGATGAATGGATAAAGAACATGTATTATACATTACATAATGGGGTACTACTCGACCATATTGATAAGATTTGAGACATTTGTAGGAAAAGAGATTCACTTTGATTCCATAATAAATCAAATATATATGGTTAAATACTACATTGATTATCTTATAGGACAAGCCCAATGTGTAAGTGTTTTAAACAGCAAAATAAAAGACAGACGTAGGAAAACAGACTTTGTGCAGATGTGAAGGGGACATCAGTGTGTGGGTTATGGGAGAAAGAGGAGAAAAAGGGAAGTAAAAAGGATCAAGATAGGATGAGTATGTGCTACAACTCCCCACAATGCATGTATTTACTATGCACCACAAATTTGTTAATTAAAAAATAAAAAACTTCAATGCCCTAAAAGACATGAGATGTTTCCTAGATGCCTTTGACCCAGAGTCACTGCTTCTTATGGTATCTTTCTAAACAGGTAGCTCTTTACACACAAATTGAAACACTGGATGGAAATGTTTTAGGGTTCTCTGTTTCTCCCTCTTTATTTTTTCCAGTTTTCTTACTGTGCCAACAGATTTAACGGTGTATAATTAATGTGTCTCGATATTACAAAGGTAACATCGGTTACAACCCTGTGCGATGGATTTTGTATGAGATTTTATACCTGATTTAGTTCAAAGTAATCCTTTGAAGAGTTGTTATCGACCTAGTATTATAGGCAAGGAAATTGAAAATTGCAGAGGTTAAGCGAGAACCCAAAGTCACCTGGTTACTTAATGGGGGGAACTCAGATAGGGACTCAAGGTTATCCCATCGTAATGCCAGAGTTCAAATATTTAGCAAAGCTTGTGAAGAAATCCTTCACTTTCTGAGAGGATTTTACTTTTGGAGTCTCACTGTCATCACTGTGACACCAACCATTTTTATCTTACTCCCTCCATATATCAATTGGGAATAAAAAAACTTAGACATTTGTTAGCACATTACTGAAGTATGATACTACTGTCATAGAAATGAATGAGTGTAGGCTCTCAAAATAGATGGCTAACAGCGAAATTAATACATACTAACTGGAGATATTAAACAAGGAAGTGTGCTATCTATATTTGCACACTGAAGTGGACCCTTATTAAATGTAGATCTTTATCTACATACTTTCTAACCCCTACACAATCCACTCATGCTTCCTTTGTCTCAAGCAAGCACTACTCTACTTTTGAGTCAAATTTCTTTTAACTTCCATGTATGAGAAAGAGCATGAGGTTCTTGTCATTCTAATTAACTAGATAATCAGTATTCCTAAAAACTTCAAATTGCAATGTATAAAGATCTCAATATAATGTCCTACTAAGGAAATACTTACAGAGAGGTGCAAGAAGTTTTCTATGTGTGGAAGTAAAAATAGCAAAAATAGTATAAACAATATACCAAGACAAGTTTTTTGATCACGCTAGCTTTAATCACTTTGGAAGCAAATCAAGTAGTTGTTGTTTAATGCAAATTTTCCATAAAGCTGATTCTATAATTAATAGCTGTATATTTTCCATATTGATTTATGTAAGATTTTCCACAATAGTTTAATATCAAGCATTAAGAGCGGCCTGAGGAATGTGGGTTTACACTATTTTTTATGGGAGGTAGAGAAACTTAAACACTGTCTTTGGTTTTACCAAACATTTATGTGGAAAAAAATATCTGAGTATATTTCAAAGAAGTATTCAATAAATTCAGTGTATACCCATCAAGGGAATTTTTTCATGATAAAAACATATTTAGTTTCAATAGTTCTTCATTTTTCTAATAAACTTACAAGTGGACAGTGAGTGAATTGGATGAAAAGACATCACCAAGAATAATTTTCAAAAACATGTCCACAGAAAGTTCTAAAACTAAGCACAAAACATTATTTTAGTCTTCCTTATAAAGTTAGAAATTTTTCTTCTGTTTTTGTGTGGTTCATTAACTGAAATCTTGCCATAAATGTTAGCAGAAATTCAATATTCAAGAGCAAAGTAACAGACTAAAAGAAAACTACAAACTCTGTGAATGAATAATATTAGTTATGAAAACAGTTGTACATAAATACATAGGAATTCTGAAGAAAACAACTCTCTCAGTGCAGGGGTTCTCATAAAGTTGCTCTTTATTCGTGAGAGGGTGAATCCAGAACCTCTCATGGGAACTAAAATCTAAATCCCTTCCCCAGAATATAGTATTTGTGTATAACATATATACCTCTTCCTGAATACTTGAAATCAATTCTGGACTATTCATAATGGCTTGTATATTATAACAGTATATAGTTGTTATACTGTGTTGCTCAGGAATAATGACAAGGAAGTAAGTCTCTACGTGTTCAGCATGAACACTTTTTTTGTTGTTGTTGTTAAATTGTTCATCAGAAGGTGGGTGAAGATGCAAATGCAGAACTTATGCATACAGAAGTCAGAGTTCCACCTAGGGTCATCAGTAGATCTATAGGATTAGAAACACAAGGCGGGGTTAACAGTTACAGACAAGTAACTGTTAACCATGTAACAGAGGGAACTGTTATAGAAGACAGGACAGCCATTGCCTATTCAGACCACAGCCATCCATTCCCTTGGGGGCTCATGCTTTTGAGAGGAAGTATGCAAATCTGAATTAGCCTTAAAAGATGTCAGATGTCTTCAGCCAAAGGAAGGGTCTGTGGTTGTCATCAGACCTCACTCCACAATGAAATCAATCATGTTAATGAAAATATGATCTGGAATCCTTACCATTTAATGATGCTGAAATTCTGATTTGGACACAGAACAAATTATTGAGTATTGATCAGTGTACTCCTAACTGATTGGTCTTTTTCTGAGGAGAAAGTTGTCCATTGGGATAGCCAATGTGAAGTGCGGGCATGCATTTAGGACATTGTGTTAAGCAATTATTTATTCCAGTATGCCTTTATTAAAATTTTTCACCATGTGCATTTTACTTTATCATCTATTTTCTCAGTTAAATATTCAACAAGGGAAATTCTCGATATACCTGTGTGCTATGCACAGTGATAAATGTTAAAAAAAAAAAAAAGAAAGAAACATTCTCTGCTTCAGAGCTTAATATCCAAGGGTAAAACCAATATTAACCAAATAAAGACATGCAGTATCCAACTGCAGCTACAAATTACAGACACTCCATGCCATGACAACATCTGATAGTTTTATTTTATTTTTAAAGTTCGAGAAACACTTGCTTGAAAAGAGATTATGATTCTGAGATCTGAAGAATAATGTAATTGTAATGATTCCAGCTTTCATGACCTCCTCTTTTACAGAGCTCCTGATGCATTTGAAATGAATATTCACAAGACTCTTTCTTGAGCTTTTATCCATGAGTTCCAAATTACCTAGAACAATCATTTAAGACTCATTCTTCTTGTATATATATTCTTGGGCCTTTAAAATGCCCAGTATATGGCACTGGAATGCATTCCTTTTGAAATATCTCATTATAAAAGGAATGAGAAAAATCTAATAAAATTGAGGTGAATGAAAGAAAAATGTATTTAAAATTATTTCGAGTATGGGAGTGTTAGCAAGAGCTATGTCCTGTTACAGTCCTTAGGTTTGAAAAAAACAGGAATAGAGTGGTCAGTGGGACCCAGAGAACAATGGAGATAGGTCCTTAACGGGTGCTTGATCACTGACGGAAAGCACAGCCAAGTCTAATCTGTGTGCCAGCAGTGTTGCTTTGGAGAAATGACCACAAATTTATTACTTCATTCTCTTTCTTCTTTCCAAATTTCTGTCAGTGCTTCTCATTGGCCATTCCCAACTTGAAGTTAAACAACAAGGTAATCTCACTGGAAAAAAGATGGAGAACACAAATGAAGTCTATCCAATGAAATTAACACATGTAGACAATCATTAGAAAAAATGTATTAAGTAAAGTGCTTGTGACTTGAATATGTTTTAATGAAGCCCATGATTGGATGTCACTGACTTTATGTCTGAACTCAGGAGTTTTGCGATGTCAAAAGATCTAATCAGAACATTTTCACTGATGTGTGAGAAGATCGAAACAGAGTATTTTTTCAGTGATGTGTGGGGAAAAGGGAATTCATATATTAGGAGAACAACATAAAAATTTAGCAAGATAATAGATTCATTTCATTATCATATTAGTACATGATAATATTATTGCAATTATAAAATTCATACAATTACCTCTAATACTGTTTTAAAATGTTACTTTATAATCATGCAGTAGCCTTCAAAAAACTTGTTTTTTTGTTTTGTTTTGTTTTTCTTATTGGATGAAACATATGAACTTGACAAAAATATAGAGAATTTTCTAATCAACTCAATGAATTTAAATCAATGAATCAATAATTTCCCATGAAGTTAATTTCCCATAACACTTTCTTTCAAAGTAGATATTTAATTTTAATTTCCTGAATTTTTACATCCTAATTAACTGCTTTCTAATTTAAAAGGATGTTATAGATTTAGACTTTCATTCAACAAATATTGACACATGACATCTGCTGAGTATTTAATAGTATACTAAATATGTTTTAATATTTGTTTATATTTTTAAATGCTTATGCATATTTACTATCTTACTTGTACTCATAAGTATGATGAATTCATTTCTACATAATTATTCCTACTATTTTTTGTATAAAACAACTAATGGAATATTGAATTTATGATTTGGTTTGCTATCAGTCTCTAGATTTATCCTGATTATCCATACTGCTTCCTCTGACAGAAAACAAAGACAAGATTAATATTGTAAAGGTGAGAAAACTGGACAGTGCATTAAATATAACAGATGAATTCATGCAAGTTTTAACCTTCCTATCTAACTGCAAATCTTCCATAATCTAAATTTGTTCAGTTTCTCTAAACTTGTTAAAACAAGAAACATATGCTTTTTGTTTTGCATTAGAAGCGAAAGTCAACCATGTAGTTGGAGAAAGTCTCATAGTGGTAATTATATTTTTATTCCTGTGTCCATTGCTACCATGTCTCCAACAAGGTAATAGCTCATCTACAGCAGATAAATGACCTAGGCCTTCCATTTCTCTGTGTCTGACATGTATAAAATTGTTGGGGGCACATGTCTGGGCAGCAAAGCACGTGTCACTCCAAGCTTATCATCAGCAATCCAGTTTAGAGAACTCCAATGCTGTGATTCCCACAAGGATGTTCTCCTTGGCAAACAAAATGCTTCCTTTTTCCTGTGTCCTTTGCTTGGTGTAAATGTCTGGGGAAAATGGCATCTGGAAGAGAGTTTGAATGGTGTTTATGAATTCCGTGGATGGTAGAATCCTGCTGTCAGTGGAATCAACCATGGCACTGCAACCTTTCCAATCCAACGACTGTTCCCATGGCTCTGAGGATCAATTAGCATATCTTCGTGGCTCAAATGGATTCACATGCAAAAATCTAGATTCTAAACTTTTCTGTTATCATTTGTTTTCAAAAACTAACTTTTACCTCTTTGATTCTTGAATGTACCAGGAAGGCATAAAAGTATACTGAAACGGGTCAGTAACAAATTGGATGCATTTTAACAAGCTTTGGTTGGCATCTAACATAGACATAGAAAATCATTTACATTTTAATTTAACATATCAATATACCTATTTACCACTACTGAAACCACTCTTACTTTGCATATGTATATATGTGTGTGTTCCTGTATGTGTGGATGCACAGCTAGAGACTGAACTCATAGAGCATGGAATTACCTCCTCAGCTATTGGGGACCTGGCCAAAATCCCCAATCTCCCAAGTGAGTGTATGCTGCAGGCTTAAATAAATGAGACAAGTGATATGATTTTAGGGCTCCAAGAGGATCAAAACCTCTAGCAGAGTCTGAGACACTGAGGGTAAGACAAGGAATGTCCCTGGGTGACCCATATTTATTTAATTTTCAAAAAGGAAGGGGTTAGAGCAGAAAACACGGGAAACTGAGCAGGACCTCGGGAGTGGTTCAAGGACTTTTCCAAGTAACAGATTAGATTAAGTTAGGAAAACTATCTTATATTAATTTAGAAGTATTTTAGGGGGAAGTCACCAGGTTGAATTTCACTATGGAAGTGAAATGCCTGCAGCTACAATCTGTATCTGGTTAACTGGGGTTAGAGCAAGGTGTCCTCAGCTGTGGCCTGATTTTGCCCTTTGAGACAACTCTTTTTTCTCAGCTCAGCCATGCTCCAGCCATGCTGCAGCACAGCACGTGTGCTCAATTTCCAGCTTCAGTGTCTCCCAACACTCAGCAGTACTGGTTGATTGATAGGGTCCCACTAAACTGTCTAGATGTCCACCTCCCTAATGGCTGGATTACAGCTATAGACCATGACATAAAACACTAACAGAAGAGTAGTGTATGCTATCCTTTTTGTATTGTTTCCTTTACCCATTATTATATTGTGAATTTTGTTTTGTGCATCAGTTTGTTCACTCTGATTGTTAAATAGTAACCTACTGTAGGAGTGCATGAAAATGCACTCATTTAATTCTCTGTTAGTGGTCAGTCTGAATGCCTCTCATTTTAAGGTTATTGCAAATGATGCTATTACACACCTTCTTATAAATAATTTAGCCAGTCATAAAAATATAATTCTGTTGAGGATATAACTAGTAGTGGAAAATAAATGTGTGTTTCTTTGGCTGTAGTAGATCTTTCCAAGCCATTTTTTTTTTCAGAATTATTTAACTAAATGACATGCTCCCCAATGGTGTATGGAAATCCTAGTTACCCACTTTTCCTGAGAGTTTGAATAGATCAATTTTATTTTTTTATAATTTAAGCAATTTTGTGAATTGTGTGTTTGTATTTTACCGTGGGTTTAAGTGTTTTGTGATAATATTGACTATTTTTCCATTTGCCTGCTGGTTTTGTTTATTTCCTTTTGTTCAGTGTTTTTAAGTATTGTGTGGTGGGCGTATAACTTGAAAGTGAAGTGTTTGCCAAGCATACACAAAGCATTGTGTCATTCATTAGCACCCCGAAAACATGTGATAAGTTTCACATTCAGTTGGCTATTTTTCTGTTATTAGTAGGTGGGAAGCATTCATGCATATTTACATATGTTTGAGTTGATAATAGATAATTATCTACATTGTTGTCTGATTTTCACTATCCAGCTAATATCTTTTGATAAACAGGCGTTTATTTCCACATGACCCATTTTCATCATTTATTTAATTATGGTTGGTGCTATGTAATATCTTGTGTAAAAAAAATTCCTCCCTTCCAAAGTAATGAAGATGTTCTTTTGTGTTTCCTTTCTGAAAATAAAGTGGCTATCAAGAGTTTTATCCTTTTAATATAACTTAGGGGTATAGATTCATTTTTTTACTGGTACAGATTTCTAATTTTCCAAGTTAACTCAGTCCTTTGTTTATTTAAAAACAAAGCGAAGCAAAACAAAATATTATTCCCCACTTCAGAAGTTTTTGTTATAAATAAGTTAATTAGGTAGATATGAATTTGTTCTTAACTCCATTTTCTTTGTTGATCTGTATATCTGTATTTATTCCAAAGGCACACAATTTTGGTATTACAATAGATCCTGATAACTAATAGCATAAACTTACCAATTTTGTTATTCTTTTAGATTATGTTGTTTGTTTGGAACTTTTCATTTTCATGTATATTTTAAGAGGAGATCATCAACTTATAATTTATAGAGAAGCATGGATATTCATATATGCAGAACACTCAAAAACTGCTGAAATTATTTTATTATACTCATTCTATAGCTCAATTGGTAGATAACTGTTATATATATATATATATATATATATATATATATATATATAATTATTAGAGGTATAACATTCCTATATACATTATATATCTGCCTTCCATAAATTATACATTGTACTCCCTTTAGATTCAATTTTTCTCAGTAGCATGTAAGTTCTGTGTGTGAAAGATATGCATCTTTTAACAGATTAGTTTTAATATATTACACTCTTACACTTTTGTGAATAGTACTTTCTTAACCAGGATTTGTTAACTTTCCAGATGGGTGGAATATATATATATATTTTTTTTGGTTTGTGCTGCCAAATTAAAAAAAAAAACCTTTAGTATCTAATAAAAAGTTTAAAATTTAATTTCTGTATTTTATTTTTTATAAACAAACATAGTTTGTAACAAGTTTAACCCCGTCATTTAATTCCTTTCATCTTTGATCAATGATCCTGTGTTTTAAAAATTGTTATATCTCATCAGACACCTTCACAACTATACAATTACTATGATTGCTGTTGTTATTTTGTATATTTATATATGCATGTACATTTCTATGTATCATTCCTTTTTGGTCCTTTATGGATTTCTATTTTGTTAAGTTTCAGATCAATTTCTCTGCCTGAAAATTTTCCTTTTAGCACTTACTTTAATATGAGTTTACTGATGAAAATTTTTCATTTTTCATGTCAAAAAATTTTTCTTTCTTTCTGCTTAAAAATTATTTCAATGTATCATCTTGAAAACTAATAACAGTGATTCCACTGAATTCTTTTTTAATGTCAAGTCAGTTTTACTATCTTTTGCTTCTTTTGAGACCTTGAATGCAAATTGTTAGCAACTTCAATTAGTGAGTCATATTTTGCTGTGACTGAATAGAGTTTTCTTTTTGGCATTAGAAATAACCAACATTAGCCTAGTGCACTTAAGCATGATCATTTTCTGTTTTATTTTTATTGGGCAGAATCAGAATTTGCAAGTTATTTAACTTTTAACATTTTTCTTTAGTTTTGAGAAAGCTTTTCTCTGTTTTATTTCAAATATTGTTCCTGTTCCATTCATTCTTTTAAACACTTCTGATAATCTATACATATTGCACATTTTCATCAGTTATGCATATCTTTTAGGTCATTCTGTATATATTCATCATTCTTTAATTTCTCTAAACAGCTCATTTTCCAGTTACCTTATTATTGAATTCACCTACTGGGATTTGATTTTAATGATTACAGTATTTAGGAGTATATATATCATTTGGAACTATTTTACTGGTTCCAATTCTCTTGGCAAAATTAGACACTGTGTCACACATTTTCCTCTATGTATTGATTACAGTTGTCTTGAAGACCATGTCTGACTCCAATAACTTGGTCCACTGTTTATGGTTTTCTCTTAATTGTAATTTTGTATGCCTAGTAATTTTTTATTACATTCCAGATATTACATATGACGAACCATTGAATCTTAGAATACTATTATCTTTTCCCACATAAGATCTGGCTTTTTTTTTTTTTTCCTTGTTGGTCAGCTGAAGTAGGAACAGATAACCACAGTCAAGACAAGGACAAAGATTTCTCTAAGTTATTCTGTGGTTTCTATAATACTAGATATGCCTCTTATTTTCACTTTTCCTAAGTACAGCTACCAAAGAGAACAGCTAAAAGCCATGGTTATTATTGAGCTGGGTCCTGAACTACTTCTTACATTGCTCCACTAGACATGTCTCCCGACTAAAACATCAAGTCTTTACTAGAGATATATCAACTTGTAGAGGTAAATGACAGTAGCTATATAAACACTTTGAAAAAAAAAAGAGTTATTTCCATATTATGCTAATAATTTTATAATACAATTTTTACTTATCTTCTGAAGTACATTGATCAAAAGGAGACTTTATTAATGTGATATTAACTTATAGGATTTACTTCTATTACTGCAACATGATGAAAAAAATGATTTCAAATTCCTTTATTGTTGCAAGACATGCACATTAAAAAATGTATCCTCTGTGCTCGACTTTCTAATCCTTTATGGTGGTTACAAATATTTAAACCATAGAAGAAGGAATTCCATCCCAAATGAAATAACTACATTTAGCAGTTGAAAGCATTTTAGGGAGATGCAGAGTGTTGAAAAGACTTGAGAAGGAGAAAGTCACACATTTTAACTTCAAATTCTTTTCCTCCATTTGTAAGTTGTGTGACCTCTGTCAAGTCACTTAAAGTTTTCTTATAAATGGAACAAAATGAATTTCTTGCGTATTTTTCTATTATTTATTGAATTAATTTGCAAGACTGATGTAATACCTAACATAAGAAGAGAGCTTACATTTAATCCTCATCACTATTATAAAAGAGCTTGTTATTAATATTTCCAATTCTTTGGGAAGAAATGAGGCATGGGGACATTTGATTCAATGCCCAAGGTTCCACAGGTACTAGGTGGTAGAGCCCAGATTTGAACTCAGTAAATCTTACTGTAGAGTTTGTGCTTAGAATGGCTCATGGAATACATAGTACTTGCTCTCTTATTCCAAGTATGCTAAAGAATGTAGATAAAGCCATTGATGTTCATGTACTACCTGATTCTTACTACAAGGGGACACTCATGCATTTATGAAGAGAGGTGATCATTTTCATATACAGCGAGTGCATTCTGGGAATCTAAGTTCATTCAACACTGCACCAGTGAGGATGGCCACTGTCTCTTCTGCTATTCATTTCAGATAATGAAAGATAAAACTAGAATTTCAGTTTAAAATACAAGACAACCCCCACAATGTCCTCAGAGTTTACATCTTCCCCTCACTTATTTTTTTAAATCTCTACTCCTTTATCCTATCATATGTAATTAGTGAAAAATTGTCCCAAAACATGTCATGTTCCACTTCCTGTAAGTCTGAAACAATACTTTTCTAAATAAACAAAAGTTGTGGAAATTATATATATATATATATATATATATATATATATATATATATAAATATATAATATCACTTAATATATAATTTGAATTAAATATTTACATGAAAATGTACAGAAATCATGAGAGTCTGCAACCAAATGAGATTTCCTACCCTGAGCACTCTTGGAATCAACATCCAGACCAAGAATGGGAAAATGACCAGCATCTGCATGTCCAAGTCACTGTGTCCTGGCCCAGTTACTTTTACCTGAAGGTGATAACACACTTCTGTTAGAAGTCCTGTGGGATAGTTATGCCTATTTAAATTTTGCATATGTAGAATCATGTAGCATCTAACTTATGTTAAGTGATTTCCTTCGTAGAGCTGGATATTTTTCTGTGTTGTTATATGTGGTTGCCGTTGACTCTTTCTTACTGGTAAACAGAGTTGCACTGTGAATCTACCACAGTGCACATATTTACTATATACCGAAAGATTTGTAGATTGTTTCTAGTTCAAAACTATGAAGAATAGTAATGTTATAAACATTCGTATTTATGCATGCCATAAATTTATATGCATATTTCTGTTGTTTATATACCCTGGAACAAAATTACCCTGAGACATACAAGGCTTTGCTATATTTTAATAGGCTTTATTTTTTTAGAAGAGCATAAATTTACATAAAAATTGAGGCACTACTTAAAAAATTTCCATATGTTCTTCCCTATCTTATGGTACACTCACTGAAATTAGTTAAATAATGCAGATAGATTATTATTAGTTAAAGACAATAATTTGTTTAGATTTCCTTGTTTCAACCTTTATTTTTATGTTTCAGGATTTCCTTCAGGATAACATATTACATTAGCTTGTCATACACACTTTTGCTGTGGCAACTACATAAACCTTCTATTGTCCTAATGATGGAGAGTTCTGAGGAATGCTAACGATGTCTTTTGTGGGCTGCCCATCATTGAACTTTTGCTAGTTTTTCTAGATAAGACTCAGTCATCATAATGTAATGATGACATACTGTCAGGATTATATGACTGAAGATATTGGATTTATCTTTGGATGAAATAGTGTTGTCAAGTCTCTTCATAGTACATTGATTCTTTTCTCTCCCCTAATCTTCTGTATACTTGGGAAGGAAGAAATCACGCTCAAGCCACACCCATGGATTATAAAACTATGCCGCTGTCCTTGAGAATATTTATAGAAAATATTTAAATTGATCCACATGGGCAAAGAGTCTCTACTCCATGTACTAGTTTATATACTAATTGATTTAGAGCAGTACTCGTTCAAACAGCTTCCATTATAATTTGACTTATGTAGTCTTTTTTTTTTTACATAAAAACTAAGTTCAAACACTTAGCAGTTTGATGTCAGATTCCCAAACAATACTGTGACATCTAGCTGAGAGACAAATTCCCATTGGTCTCTTACAATTCTGCATGTATTTAGAGCAGTGACATTTCATTAGTCAACAGGAAGGATGAATGGAAGTGGGAGATAGAGAGAGAATGAATTAAAGGAGTTGATTTACATATTTATTGAGACTCAGTTTCATGATGCACCATTGGCAATCTGGAGACCCAGGGAAGTCAGTAGCTTGTCTCAGTGAAAGTCTAAATCCTAAGAACCCAGGAATTTATTGTTGTAACTCTTAGCCTAAAACTGAAGATCCAAGGGTCTCAGGTTTCAGAATTTAAAAGCTAGAGAAAATAGAAATCTAAAGTACAAGGTCAAGAGAAGCGGCATGCACCAGCTCCAGGAGAGAGAACAAATTCACCTTTTTTCTGCTTTTTTTTTTTTTTTTTGGGGGGGGGTTTCACCAATCAGTTCCATGGTGACTACTTACCATCTAGATGAATTGTTCTCTCTTAGTCCAAAAATTCATGTTCCAAATTTCTCTGGAAATACTTCACAGAATTCATATTTTGCCAGTTATTTCCGTGTCCCTTACCTTAGTCAATCTGACACTATGAATTAACAATCATAGATAATAACTCCAGTTCTGATTTGGATTATAAATAATATTTGTATAGCCAGCAGCTTTAGATAATAGATATAGCATATTCCTCCAGAGCAAGGCAAGTGGCAATCACTCTATATAGAAGATTTGGACTCTCTAAGGTTGATCTTCCTCAGCATGAGAAACCCACTGTGTATCAGCATCTATGTGAGACTCTGAATTGGCTTCAAGGTGCATGGGGACAAAGTTAACATGCTCATCTTGATCATTTTGCTGTAAGTAGAAGAAAACAACCTTTTGTCTATGAATGTGTGCTTTATTGAGGTTTGAAAACAAAACTTTCACAAAGAGCAATATTCCACCATTGTCTCATTATTATTTTTTTTTAAATTTTGAGACATGCTCACTTTTAGTACCTAAATTGCTCATGTTCAAGATCAAATTGTGATCTTCTTGCCTCAGCCTAGTACTTGAATTACAGGCTTGACTACCACATCCAAAAATCTTAGACTTCATTTAATTCACTGAGTCCATCTTTCACCAACCACTTTGACAAGAATATCAGTTTCTCAAGATTATTTTAGTATGTCATAGATGAGTATAATTCATATAAATCATTGCCAGATTCAAAATGGCACAAGGGGACACGCATTAATGAATACTGGAAGAGCAAGCATATTTATTAATGTGATAAAAAAATCACAGTGAGTAGGAAGTTAGGAAGCTCAATTCAGCTTCTAAGCCCCTCTGGACTACAAGTACATCTTTCAAGCTCAACTAAATGGCCACATGTATGAGATGGGAATACAAATTCTTGAATCAATCATTTGCACATACACATATGCACACATACACACACATTTTTCACCAGGATTTGCGGTGATATTTTATCTACCAATGGTTTAGTGAAAATAAAACTCTATTGGAAATAATGAAGCATCTACTGCCCATGTAGCATTATAATAGACTCTCTGTCAGATCTACGTTCAAATGAAGACTACTCATCAATTATCTTGTAATCATCATTTACTTTCAATACTGCAGCATCAACAGCCTTCCACCCTCCTTCCCCTGTCCTTCTGAAATCTACTGCAATTGTCAAATATTTTCTACTCAGGTAGCGAAATTTGTTTCTCTAATACCGAAGAAACAGTTATTTAGAGCTGATAGAACGTACACAGACGCAACATGATTATGTATGAGACGGGCAAGGCAGTATCAATCAATCTTATAATGCCAGGGACACCAGAGCAAATACTAGGTGATTTGATTACTCTTTTCATCCAAGTATCAAACGCTCTTTAAAGTTTCTTACTGAAATCACTATTTATCTTTCCCATTAGAAAAGGTATTGGTGTTAGCCAAGAAAGTAATGGTTTTGTATGTGCAGCCCAATAAATAGAGTTTAAAAGTTTATTATCAAACATATTGCATTCTGCAATAAAAGTGATCTATGCTCCCGAAGCCCATTCAGCACATAGAAAAATGCTAAAGGACCAAGACATGTGTTTGTCAGAAACTCCAGCTTGCCAGAATGCATTATTATTTTTTTTTCTCTCAAATACAAATCAGTTCCGATTGAAAAAGCTTTAGAGAACATGCTATGCAAATTGAATGGGTTTAGCATTTAGCAAATGAATCAAATTTGGGCTCTGTGTAGGAGCCTTGAGCTGGAACCAAATACTGAACCCTGAAGAACAGTTACATTTACTTACTAAAAGTTTTGTCTTTCCTCCCTACAGCACCCTTTTGTTCCACACAAAGTTGCACTGTAGTGACTGACAGGGACATCCACCCTTACAGGTATGCGGTGTTTGGTTAGCATGGTGTGTTTCAAAGAACTGAACTACACAACACCTGGCTCTGCAGCTCACTGTACTTTCCAGTGTTTGCTGATAGGATGCTGAGGGGTCAGCAGTGGTTTAGTCTCCATGCTGGTTTTTATTTGTTTGTATAAAAAATAAATGTTACTCTGAACTCATTTTGCAGTATAGGAAAATGAGAGAAATACAAAGCAGAGGCACTGTTTTCTTTGTGGGAATAAAGAGCATTTCCACTTTGATATATAACTTTTAAAAATGTGACTGCCTTTCTAAAATTTATCCCAAGAGTAAACAGCAGAAATATTGCCACACCTTTAAAGCTGGTTTAGCAAAGCTGGGTTGCTTTTCTTAGTTATACTGACTCTTTTGCATGCTAAGAAATATTTTCAGCAATACTTTCCCTAGATAAAAAGAAATTCAAGTGAAATTCATTTCACTTGTGATTCATTTCACAGTGAATCATACCATCAGTTCTTTACATGGTGTTTCTACTTTCTCCATACTGTGACATTGAAATTCCTCTCATTTTTAGGGAACATTCCATTTCTTCTTTGAAGACTCCATCACGATCATGCTTGATTGCAAAGTAATGATAAACATAATGATTTCATTTCTGTTGATGACATATGTATTATTTAACTTCTTATCTCGTGCCATCAAATTTGATAAGCTACAAAGAATAAGGTCCAGTTGTTTTGTATTTTTAATCTGCTCTGTGCATACCTAATATTCTTTGATACATTTCCTGATTGATATTTATCCAGAGATCAAAGAACAGAGATACTGTCACACCTCCAGAACGGAGTGTCTTCATTATTTTCTCTCATGGCCAAGACAAAAATACCTGAAACCCAAAGTTGAAGGAGGAAAGGTTTAATTAGCTTACAGTTTATGGAGGTTTCAGTCTGTAATCAGCTGGCTCCAGGGCAGGATGGCACAGTGAGGACAACAGTTCAAAGCAGAGAAGACAGCAAAAAGCAGCAACAGTAAAAAATAAGGAAAGAGCAAGTCTCTTTTTTTTCCTTATATTATAAGCAGGCCACTATCCTCTAGGAAGGGTAGGGCCCTCGCCAGGTACCCTTCTGTTGCACAGAGTAAAGATGTTTAAAAGTGAGAACCCTGGCCCTCTTCTGAGTCCCTTTGTTAAACTTCTAAACTTCTTAAGCCAACACTGGGTCAGTTGTTTTAGAGCAGCATGCATCCTCTCCTCTTTTCTTAAGAGTTTCCCCTTCCCATAAGGTGAAATAGCATACAAAAACCAAAACATCCCACATTCACATCTTGAATCACTCTCCTTAATCACCTGGACTCCAACAGTCTACATGGTAAGAATTTTCCTTTATAATAGATGATACAATCAGTAGTTGTACATGTGTAAACACATAAATCAACTAGAGAAAAGCAATCCTTAGGGATATAGACCTTTTGGTGTGTTTTGAAAGCATTCTACAGGAAGATAATACCTAAGGGATTTCACTAGAAAACTTCATTCTATTCTTATGGCTCCTTGAGTAGCTAAGACTTAAATATTTGGCTTTGAGAGCTTTACTCCTTCCTTTGTGGCCTGTTATGTTTAGTGTCTGTCTTTTTACAATACAATGTCAAAAGAGATTGTCAGGTTCCTCCATTAGTTAAGTGCATCAGGTAATTCTCATCTTTTTATAAATTCCTTTTCCAGAAAAAAAAAACTGCAAATCTCCTAGGATGAAAAAAATTTCCACAATTCATAATTCTTGTTCATCTCTTTGATGTGGTGAACAATGTCATCTTTCTTATTTATTTTAGATTTGCAATACCTGATCCCAAATAGAAACTGCAGACAGACAAAGGAGAAAGGAAAGAAAGAGAAAGTGAAGAAAGAAAGAAAATGAAAAAAATAAAAAAGGAAAAAAGAGAAAAGCATTTCAGTTCCACTGAAGACCTCCCAAACAGTTTGGAACTTGGTTCCATGTGGTTTATTTTTATTCTTATTTTACTCAAGCTGGTTTGCCTATTTTGCAAGCATATGTACTGTATACGAGAGGAGACTGTTAAAAGTTCTTTTAAACAGAAGTTCCAAGAAGGAAGAAATGAAACTAAACAGACAGCAAATGAAACTAGCAGTTCTTTGCAAAGTATATTTAGAGAAACGGGGTGACAAGAAAGGATGAATGTTTCTAAATTCTTGGAGAATGTAGCAATGCATATATAAGGACTAGAGGGTTGAAGAGATAAATTTAAAATTGTGCTATTTTTTAAAAATACAGCTCCTTAAATGAAAGCCAAGTACCAAGACAGAGACCTGCCTTCTTTTTCTGATAGCTGTATTTGATGTTGCATCATCTGGGAGAATTAAAAAAAAAATTGAAATCATCTGACATTTTCTTTGTTCCTTAACATATTGAAGATGTGCAGCCTATGAATATGGATTTAAAGACCCAGAAGAAGCCAAAATTTATGGAATAACCCCATAAATCAAGACTTTTGAGGTTTTTTTCTTATGGTCAAAGAAGCAAGCCATGCAACTAGTATTTCCTTTGGGTTGTTAAAAGAAAAAAGGGAATAGATATTTAAAGAATTTGTGAAGATTAATAGCACTCAGCACTGAATAAGCACTAAAATGAGCTTTCAAATGGATTTTAGGCATGTTAAGTAGTATTTTGTGAATGCTTGTCATTTTAGAGAAGTCTTTTTGGTAATCATCATCAGATGATACAAAGGGTAGGCTTAACTTCTTCAAAATGGAAATCAAATAAAATACCCCCCCCCATTGTCACCAAGAAAACTGGAGAAGGGAACAACATGAAGTGTCCCAAGGTCATTCAAGTAAGTAAGGACAAAACCAGAACCACAGAGTGAATATTGTTATGTCAATTCTATCTGATATACTGACCGAGTTCCCTAAATACCTCTAAACATTGCATAAGCAAGGATTAAAAAAAGAGAGAGAAAACAACACAAAAATCCAAGTAAGGTATGTCTATGGTTTAAACGGTTTTGATCCCAATGCAATACTATCAAGAAGTCAGAGTTTAAGTGCTAACTGAGTTATGAAAGCAATGCCTTTTGAAATAGCACTAGGTGCTCTTGTAAAAGAGAAGGAAGGAGGCAGGGAGGGAGACAGAGAGTTAGTCTGTCCCTGGCACTCTTTCCATTCTTCCCACCATGTATTCCTTATTTCCAGAAACTACAGCATAATTTCCATTTTGCAAGCAGAGAGAATCCCTCACCTGACAACTCAACTTGCTGGTATCTTGATCTTGATCTCTTCAGCCTCCTGAACTCTGAGAATATAAATGTTCTTTATAAATCACTCAGGCTCAGCAATTGTTATAGAAGAATTAACATAGTGTTAATATCATCCCGCTAGCTATAAAGATATAAATCTCCAAGTAATAAATCTACAAGAGTTTAAACACATATTCAAGACAACTAACCTACTGAACATTGTCACATACCCACACATTATATAATATGGCATCCATCATTTATCTTGTGATCCTGTGGCTAATGGTGTGTCAATCTGTGGCCACTACTCAGCATCCTAACAAAGGATCATGCAGCAGAGCGCCAGGCAGGGAAGATGAAAATTCAAAATTCAATGTACAACTTCTGCTGAGTATGGTGATGCTACACCATTGTACCATCAAATGCAATTCTAAGTCAAGCCATTTTACTCAAAGGACCATCTGTATATCCACAGGACAGCAAATACCAGTTATGTCTTGAAAGCCTGACTGGAATCACAGGGATTAGGAATGCAAGCCAGAAAATCAGACCATTGGAGTTCAAAACTCATATTCATCATTGTACTAATCTTCTATTCCCAAGTAATAGATTTCTCCAAATTTAGGATTGGGAAACACCTTGCATTTATGACTCACAGCATCTGGGTCTCAAGGGTCCAGGTATACGGTCACTAGTTTTCTGTTGTTCTCCCAACTCTGCAGTCAAGATTTGCCTGGGCTATGTTGCTACTCGATAATCATAACCTCTTCCCAAGTCATTTAGGTGGCTTTCTGATGGTTGGGTTCATGGTGGCCTGCTTTTTAAAGATCAACCATCTGTGTGCTGGAAGGAGAATCACTATCACTCTTTTAAAGGGCTTCTCTAAATGAAACTATGTCTTCTCAAGAGAATTACCTGAAAATTAAGATATTAAAACCTGCATTAAATCAGTGAAACCCAGGGCTGGAGGTTTAGCTCAGCAGCATAAGCGCCTGCCTTGCAAGCAGGCAGTTGTGAGTTTGATCTCCGGTACTGATAAAAAGGAAAAAGACAAAAAAAAAAAAAAAAAAAAAATCAGTGAAACCCTTTATACTGGCCGTACTCCACGAGTTAGAAGCAAAACACTCAAGTAGAGGGGTCTGTACAAATATCTGTATGGAACTTAACACAGTGATGCTGCATTCTTAGAATGTGTTAATTGTTTTCAATGGATATTATTATGCAGAAGAGAAATGACCTATTGAAAAGTTGTAGTTGAATTATTTTGAGAAAGTGAAGTGAATAACACTAAATCAGTAGAGTGCATGCGCACAAATGTGTTTTTACATACCTACATGTATTTAGGATATGAATATATATTCCTCTCATACATGAGAGATAGTCACCACATATTTCTTGTCAGGTCCCGCTTCAAGGTCAGCTGTGGCTGGAAGTGTATATTGAGTTAACATAATTCATAATTTATATCTGCAAAAATATTTTAAATTCATAACAAAATTTGAAAGAATCTCTTAAATAGAAGTGTTTCCCAAACTGTATTCTATTAAAATATTTTTTGGGGGTACTAAGGATCGAACTCACAACCACACACTTGCCAAGGAGGTGCTTGTACAGCAGAGCTAAATCTCAGACTGTAAAGCTCTTCTTAATGATAACTTCTCATTTTATTAGCTGTACTAGATAATGAAAGGACCATTCAAACAAATAAATCCAGAATACTTTGGCATAAAAAAATACATTAAATTTTCTTTCTCTCTGACAATATTTCTAAATTGCTGTTGAACATAGAACTTTTTCCCTTGGAAAATTTTCTAAGACTCTTATTTCTTAAAGTACTCTTCAGATAATTCTGGGCTACATTTTCACACAAAAAGGAAAATTCTCAAACACATGCCTTTATCACGAATTTCCCTTTTTATCTCTGAACATCTCTGCATCATGATTCATATTGATTTTTGTGTTTGTGCTCTTACTGGTGACTCTTGTGTACCAGATATAGTCTATAAAATGTTTTAATTCAGTTTCATAGTACCAAAAAAAAGAGAATTTTTTTTTCAGATTTAACTCTGTAACATCTGAAGAATGCTAACCAGCTTATCCATGCACTTTATACACAGTGACCAAATGATGAATTCAAGTCTTCCCACTTCTGCGGAAGTTCCATCACAGCCCTAAGACTTTCAAGATTTAAAGACATGTTTTAGTGCAGTTAAATACTGAGAGGCAGCAACATAGAATGTGCCTAATTAAACATTATCCTTTGTTTTAAAATGCATGAAATTTTTGGAATGATTTAATAAAAAAAATGTGCCTTAGTAAGAATTGTCTGCATATTGAATTCCACTAATCATATGGTAATTTATTTCCAATACATTTCCATATGAATGACTTTTAGCTTGATTGCCCTTGCAATAAGGAGGAAACAGTAGGGGCAAAAAACTTTGTGCTCTAAGTAAATAAGTCTTCAGATATAAAAATTACCTTATATAAACTATAATATTTTTAAATTTTTATTTGAAGCTTCATGTGAAGAAATATGCATGCCTATTTAAATGGAGTATCTACTGTTCAATATGGAGAAAGGAATAGTATCCAGACATCCTCTTCAGAAGAGAGCAAAATATGGTGGTGTGTTAATGGCTTTTTAACAATTAATTCCTACTTTTTATTAAATTTGGTTTTACTGAAAAAGTCTTAAGCTTGTTCATTTTGTTTTGCTTTGCTTTGTTATATCATTTGAACCGAGGTCTCACTATGCAACGCAGGCTGGCCTTGAACTCACTATGTAGCCCAGCCTGGGGTCAAACTTACAAACTTCCTGTCTCCAAGTCTCTAGTGCTGGGATTATATCACACCATTCCTGGTTTATCCTTTTGGCAACTGACAATATATGGTAATCAAAATATCTAGAAATTGCTACACATACACATGTGTTCCAGGAACTCTGTAGAATTTGAAAATATATGGCTACTGAGAAAAGAAAAAGCAGAGAGAGGGAGAAACTGAAAATAAAAGTAAGGAGAGTAATATTGCTATTACTAAAATTAGTTTGGATTATCTCCCACAATGCTGAAAGACAATCACATGATAGTCACATGCAGTTGCGTTCAAAATTTTATTTCACTAATCAAGAGTTCACCTGTACACATAGGTACTGCATTTCCATTTCCAATTATTTCCCTATAAGCAATCTGGATGTCCATTTTCACCTAGCAAAAAGTAAGTGTGAAAATTGTACATGGTGAAAGGATTCACAATTACTTATGTCAGGCCCTGGAAAACTTGAGATTGGCTCTCATTCAATCCAAGGTAAACTTATCATCTCTTTCAGTGTATAATTACCTTGAAATTCAGAGTTTTAATTTAATTCTTTTCATATATTTATTTGATTTATCTGGATAACAATATGTAAGGCATTTTAAGAAATGAAAATATTTCAATGAATATCAATTGGTTGCCCTGAGTGATTGAGTATTTCTGGCACTCAATTTAAAGTGGTGCAGGAGAGATAAGAAGGAGACAAAGTAGGAAGAGGCCTTTAATGAGGGCATGGGACAGCTTTATAGGGGTACGGTGGCTCTCAGCTAGACAAAGAAATAAGACTACTTTCATCAATTTTGGCTGGAGAGGAGTTTTGGAGGTGAGAAAAAATGACATATTAACAGCTGATTTGAAAAAGCATCTTCTCATGTAAAACAGGAGACAGAAAGATTTACTGAGGCCTGGGGGTGGAGACTTGGATGGTTGTGGACTGGAGAGGGCTCAGCACACACTTATGAAGAAAGTGAGAGGTTTATTTCTGGAATGAGAAGGACAATGTAGAAATTACTGTTGGAGCGATGAGTTGTTTCTCTGGTTCTGGTACCAAGTTGGGAGGATGTCATGTTAAGCCCCAAACTAGCAGAACCTATCAATGAGGTTTATTCTTAATGTCACCTTCAAGATCAGTGCTATTCAATAAAAATTTTAACACCTAATGTGGTGGCACATGGCTGTAATCCCAGCACTCAGCTTTTCCAACTGTGGCAGGCAGATCCTTGAAAGTTCAAGGTTACCCTGTGATAGTCTTGTGCGTTCAGCGTCAGGCTGAACTACACAGAGAGACTCCAAAATTTTTTGTAAATTTTTGGAGACAGAATAGAACGTGAAACATTCTAAATTTTCACTACTGTCCAGTAATGTTGCCAGTAGTCCCAGGTGATTATGAGGGGAAAAACGCACAACTAGGCAGGTCATGGAGACAAATCCCTATAATTCCAGCACACTGAAGTTTAGGGCAGAAAGATCTCAAGGTCTATATCATTAAATCTCTAAATTCCTAGAACTGAGTTGTAACATGCTTAATGAGATCCTCTCCTAAAATTAAAGAATCACAAAAGGCTGGTGATGTAGTTTAATTCCTGATACCAAATACACACATGCATACACAGACACACAGCAACTAGAGTATCTGAGAAATTACATTTTACATTTCATTTACTTTTATTTATATCAAGTTTGAAGAGCAACTTGAAAGTCTATCATGTTGAACATGACAGAAAATTCATCTTAATGTGATTCCAATATTATATCTATTATTATGAGATAAAGTTTGATTATGTCCCATAGTTAACTAAACCAGGCAGACATTTTTTTTTCAAAATAAGAATTTCAAATATCTGCCTAAAGAGGCATGGAGACAGGACATTTCTGGAATGTTGGAGATGCTTATTCCATCTAACATTTTGTTCTCTGTGTGACCCCTTCTCTCAGTGTTTCAAAATTTTGCTCCTCATTGCACTAGAAATGAGGACATCAGAGCTCCAAGGCCAGCAAAGGAAAGCTATTCTCCATAGTGGCGAGGAAGCAGAGAGAATGAAGCAGCCAGGAAAAGCATCTTTTCTTTCTGAGTCAGGTCCCTGAACCGTCTCCTCTGATAACCACACATTCAGTTCTGGTGCCCCATAATCCAATTTCAGTCCTAAAATTCAGCCTCTGAGCCCATAAGGCTGTGGGGGATATTGCAGATTCAAATCACAGCAGGGCTGGAAAGGAAATACCTCTTCATTTAAATAAATCATAAAGCGGTTTGGTTTAATACAGGTAAAAGGTGGGAGCCCTGACTAAGCAAGTATTATATACACCTTTTCTTAACTATATTGCTTACAATGGGATTTTTTTACTCATTTGAGAATCTTCTAAGTCTTCCCTACTTCAGATATGATTCCCTGACTAGAGCTACACTCTGAAATGTGATAAGATAGATACGGAAATTGTGAATGAGCGTGCAGAAACTTCACTTCAGGTGTTGAAAGTATATACAGGTGTTGAAATTAAAAATGAAAATTTGAGGTTTATGTATCATATGTCTTTTAGTTGCTCTAGTAACTTATATGGCATATTACAAATGTAAGGCCATTGAGGTATTGACAATTTTTAAAAAATTCTAATTATTCCTATCATGTAATTTGAGAGGCACAGATCTAACTCTTGTTTCCTATTTTGCATTTTTCTTATGATGGTTGTGTGGCACACACTTGTAATCCCAGCACTCACGAGGATGAAGCAAGAGGATCAATAGTTCAAGACCAAGCTGTACCATATACTAAGTCCAGGGGCAGCCCGGACTACATAATAACAGTATCTATCAAGAAAAGATTGCTCTGAACATACTTTCCCAATAAATCTTGAATTGTAACAATAATCCCAATCAAAAGTCAGTTATTGTTTTTCATTAATGTTGAGAAAGAGAAACAAAGAAGAGTAGGCCCATAATCCTAGCTATCTAGCAGGCTGTGCAAAAAGAGCACAAATGTGAATTCAGCCTGTAGAGTACAGTCTAGATAAGGCTCTAGATAAACATAAAAAAGGACAAGGATGTTACTCAGTGTGAAGGTCCTCAGTTCAATCCCTATTGCAAAAAAAGAAAGAAAGATGGAAGGAAGGAAGGAGGGAAGGAAGGAAGGGAGGGAGGCAGGATGGAAAGAAGGAAAGAAAGAAGGAAAAAAGAAAGAAAGAAAGAAAGAAAGAAAGAAAGAAAGAAAGAAAGAAACTCTGAAAGTAATCAAATATTTTAAGACGAATATTTCTGTTTTCCATGCTGAACACTCTACCCTTGTCCCGAGTTTCTGTTCCTAAAGAACACACCAACCAGCAGGCCAAAAGTGTTTAACCAGGGGTTTTCTCTGAAAATGACAAGAAAGATGAGAAACCCCAGTTTAGCTGGGATGAGACTATGGCAGTTTCTGTGTGGTGTTTTTACACATTAACAGAGCGATATGGAAAGCAAGATATCATAGCTGTCCCCAGGTGACAGAAAACACTCTACCACTGCATGCCCCAGTTTCAAGATCACATAAGAGCATGCATGCAACCCTCTACTGACTCCTCCCACCTCCAATTAAACATATTGAAGTCCCAGAGACCCAGAATTCCTGGGGAGGGATCCTGCCAAGGCCACATTTCTCATTATCACTCACAGTTTAGAATTCTCTCACACTGAAACCTTAAAGTTAAACAGAAAAGAAGATAGCAAGCTGTGAGACATCTCTAAAGGCAGAGAAGCAAAAACACATTTCCACTGAAATGTCTCAATCAATGTGCAAGAGTAATTTATGTTTTACATTCTTCAGAAAATCCCTGTCTTCTTTTCTCTTTTTCAGATGAAAATCATGCAGATGAAATACTGCAAAAGTAAGTTTTTCAACGTTGCTTTGTACCTTTTCTGTCTGTGGTTACAGAAAAGAGTAAAACAACATTAACTGCTCAGTCTTGTCACCATGTCACTGCAGAAATTTACTACACTGTGTGTTTCCGACATCTCTTTCCATCTCTCAGGCTCTGTCTTACTAAATATGATGCAAGCTGGCCTTGAATGCTTTGTTTCTGACTACATTCCCTCGCCATGGTAGAGTTTCATAGGGACGAAGTTTGAGTCTTTTTCATCCTATGTTTTCCAAATATCAAATAGAAAGATGCTTATGGCAGGAATACAACCAATATTTTCATTTGAAAAAGTTTTTCATTCCCTCTTATTATTTGAATGGTTAGATAATAACTATAGTACATCTATACAGTGTTCAGAGAGCTTCTTCCAAGAAGCTTCTTTTTTGCCCAGTTATTAAAGTAATGTTGCACACACACACACACACACACACACACACACACACACACACAGAGAGAGAGAGAGAGAGAGAGAGAGAGAGAGAGAGAGAGAGAGAGAGAGAAAGTACTCATTTGTTAAATGTCTAACAAAGAAAAACAATTAAAATACCAGTTTTCTCAGTTGGTACGAATTTTCTGTTGATACTAGAGATTAATAATTTTATAATGTATGTGTGATTTCCTAAGGAAAGGCTGAAACTGGCAAAAAGATAATGTTAAATTATTAATATTAAGAACATGATGGACAGATACATTCTTCAGATACATTCTTTTACTCAGTTTATTTCTAGGGAGGATTTTCAATGGGTAAAAATATATCTCAGAGCATCCTTGGGGTTGTAAATTGTTTGTTGCATCAATAGTAAGTCCCTCTTTTTCTGCTACATTCACTCTGATCTTCTGTATTTCTATATTTCTGATCTTCTATATTTTTGTCCATTTTAATTCATTGAAGGATTAGTAACAGAACAAAATGTGCTATCCCTTTTAGCTCACATATTCCCACTGAAAAATAGAAACACATTTAGTAAATCTCAGTATCCTGGAGAAGTCATTTTCACCAGTTAAAAAAATATCTGTTTCTTAAGCACTTTGTTTTCACTGAAGGACAATGCTCGACACCTGCAATTTAAAGGATGAGAGATTTATTTTGGCTCTCTGTTTAAATCCGTAGTCAGCTGGCTCCGTGTTAGAAAGGCCTAAAGTGTGGTCGAAAGGCCTAAAGAAAACTGCTCACATCATAGTGACCAGGAAGGAGAGAGCGAAGGGAGGACCCAGGAGTGAGATACAGTGGACCCTTGACTCAACTCATTCCCAAGGGGTGGATGTAACTCAGGCTGTCATTTGAAGGCTCAGGCTTCTCTACACAGTGTTCCAAATCTCTTTCCTGGACACATGCAGATTGCAGTGCCCTTAGAGAAATATTGGTCCAGGATTTCTCAATTAACCCCATACAGGAAAGGATGTTATAATGCTTCTTCCAGAATTCTTTAATGGATAACTCTGCATCTGAGACCATCTAGAAGCAAAAGTGGCCAGCATTTGGGTCATAACTCAAGCTTCTGGGCATATGTTCAGACTGAAATTCAGTCATAACCCAAGATATTCATATATCAGGCAAGTTGTAAGTCAAAGATGCACTGTAAACCTTTTAATGCTTTTGACTGCAGTGATCTGATTCCTTCTACCTGGCCCCAATGCCAAATATCAGTCAGATATAGCAGCCCCCAACTGAATAACCATCCAGAAGCTGTGCCTCTGAACACTATGGTAATTTGTTTCATGACATATTCAGAGTTAAATATACTATTTGAATATTGACCATTAGTTTTCTTTGTTTTTTTTTTCTATCAGTATTTTGAAGAAGACTAAGTGCAGAGAAAGAACTTAACATTTTGCCCTCCCCCAAAAGCAAACAAACCTGACACTAGTTTTTTACCAGTACATAGAACATAATATGCAATAAAATGTTTGATCCAAGTGTTCAAAACAAAGCAGGGGATATGGCTCAGTGGCACAGCTCAAGTCTAACAAACGTGAGATCCCGAGTTCAATTCCTGGTACAGAAAAAAGTAAAGGAAGAGTACAAAACAATCCAACTATTTGATAACAAGTTGAAATCCTAATTCCTACATATAATTTTAATAAATTCATGATGGTTGGTGTTAGTTGTATCATTTTGTTTTTAGACTATTATATGCCTGGGGTAATAAGGGTAATAGTGTGTTTTCAGTCAGGGAGTAGGGTTAGAAAACATGGTGGCTGCCTTAATCATCTGGTAACCTTTAAAGCCAATGCTCGAAAAAGCCATCTTCACTGAGTCCCTAAAATATATTGAAAATCTATCAAGCATTTTATGTCAAAGGAAGAAATATAAGTTAATCTAGTTATCTAAGGTCTTCGTATGTACTTCCAAGTGGACAACACTCAGCCTTAAAAAGGCATCATTCACACTAGTGGGAAGAGTTACTGGATACATTACAGTCATGAGAGTACAATTATATTGTTATATTTGCAATGAATTAAAGATAATATAGGACAAAAATATAGCTAATTCCATTATTCTTAATTACAATGCTTTTTACAACTCACACAAGTTAGGATTCCTATTTATTTCATTTCTCTTTCCATTTTCAGAGAAAATGGGGAAATTCATAATATATCCTACAGAAAGTTGTGTGATTATGTAAAATGAATGGAATGTGTTTAAAACAGTACATAAATTAATGCCTCACAATCTTTTTGAGATTTTTAGGAATGTAAAGTGTTCACTGCTCTTTTGACTATCAGGTGAATGTTTCTATTCTTTGTCTTCAGTTCTAGTTGCACATATATCATCAATTTTTTTTCAGATTATGCAAAACTTTTATTTTTAAAGCATGCTCCTTGAAGAAGTCATAATCAGTCCCCTTTTTAGGCTCATTCTTTTTAATCTATGCCTTTTGGAACAATGTCAGTGATCACTACTTCATCTCCCTAAGGAGCGCATCAAACAGATGACACTTTTAGTTTATATAAAAAAAAGTTGATGTGATTCTGATAGATCAATGCATTACCAATAGAGAAAATTTTGTGAACAAGTACTGAATTTATTGTGCTGTACTCTTGCATCTTTGTTGAAATAGCTACTCTACACTTTTTGGTGTTCATAAAATTATGTGTAAGAATTTTTGCCTTAGAATTTTATCACAGTTCTGTGCCAAAGGATCTTACATAAAAATCCTATTAACCTTTGCGTTATATTAATTTGAGGTGTTGTTTAGTAGAGTTTAGTCAGTGTGTCACATGCTTTAGGATATTGGTTTTAGCTGTCCTTATTATATCTGCCAAGGTAGAGAGTAAAAATATTGTTCTCTCTTTATATATAAGGGAACTGAGGTTTGAAGTTATAGCATATCTTATCCAAGTCCTCATAATCAGTAAGTGAAGAAATGAGTGCATAATTTCAACCAGGTGTTCTGAGTTTTATACTGTCCTGCAAAATTCATGTTTACATAGAGTCTCAGAATGTGACCTAATTTCAAATTTGAGTCTGCAGGTAGTTAAGATGAAGTCATACTTAGTAGAAGTTGCTCTTAGTGAAATGGTAGATGTCTTTATAAGAATAAAAATAAGAAACATTGAGATGCAGAGGGAAGACAGCCAAGTGAAAACAGAGACAGAAATTGGAGCAATGCAGCTGCAAATCCAGGAAATCCAAGGATTGCCAGTGGCATTAAGAAGCTGAGAAGAAGTGGGGAGTTATTCTTCCTGGACCTACAGGAAACACGTAGCCCTGCTGACATTTTGGTTTCAGACTTCTGTCATCTGGAATTTTGATAAAATTATTTCTTATTATGTAAGCCAATAATTTGTGATAATGCAACAATTTCCCTAATGAACTAATCTATGTGTGTTCACAAATACAAAAAAGTACCTTCCATGATATAAAATGCTCTCTACAAATTTAATGGACAGTAATTTAGGTATGATTTCAGAATGGCCATCATTCTAAGTTCAGAATCTAATAATAGTTAAAACAAATTTATTCAATAAAAATATACTGAGCCTTTCCTATAAAATATATTCCAAATACTAAAGATATAAAAAACTAATATATGATGACTCTTGAATTGAGACTTTAATATAATGGAGTAGAAGGGAGGAAATCTTGAATATTGCAATATATGGAGAAATGCAATTTATTTAGCATTACAAAACCCATCTTGCATTCTCTAATGAATATCCTAATACCAAAATATTTATTTTGACACAGAAAGAAGCAGAAAATCATACTGAAACTCTGGATTGATGAAATCCTGTATTACACACCACAGTGCATCAAATGCTTTTCCTTTACCTAAATTCCTTGAACATTCTTCAAAAACATGAGCTTTATCTTTTATTTTATCAGCTTAACAGATGCTGTTTTAGCTTTGCCTTGAATGAAACAGAGTCTCATTTTGTCCACTGTTCTTGGAGTAAACAAAATGGGAATAACCCTGCAGTAGTTAGTGCTCTCATGATTAAGGAACTCTCTAAAGATGTAAGGAAGAGGTTAGACAATTACTGCCAGCAAACATAAAAACCATACATAGGGGATGGATAACCATACATAAGTGGATAAATTATTGCTCAGTCATAACAGATGGCTGTATCAGTTACACAAGCTGCTGCTGACTCACAATTTCCTGAATGGCTGCTCCAGGATGCGTCGTGCTCATTCAGTGTTTCCCCACTCATGTCTCACAGAAAGGGAAAAAGGATCAGCAGTATCAGTGAGTTCTACTAAAATCTGTTTAAAAGATGCCACTGACCTTCTCTTTATTCATGTATTTGTGTGGGCTTTGGGGAGGGGCTTACGTTCTTCATGAATTATATGATGATGGTATTAAAAATTACCACGATGATATTTGCTTTGTGAATAGATATAATGGAAAAGTAAGGTAAATTTCCCTCTTTTCAGGGATGTACATTTGGTAGAGGAGTTATTTCAATGTGGCAAAAAGCTCAACAAAGAATATACAAGATTTATTTTGTCATTCACAGAGAATAACTTCACAGTTGCTGGATTTTTTTGGGGGGGGTCTTTTTTCATTTTTATCGGTACCAGGGATCGAACTCATGACCGCCTGCTTGCAAGGCAGGTGCTTATGCCACTGAGCTAAACCCCCAGCCCCTTATAACATAGCCCTTGGCTTTTTTTGTTTTTTGTCTTTTTTCTTTTTATCGATACCGGGGATTGAACTCATGACTGCCTGCTTTTGCAAGGCAGGCGCTTATGCTACTGAGCTAAATCCCCAGCCCCTAGTTGCTGGAAATTATGTTTAAGCCTTAAATTTTGCATGAGTATGTACCCTATGAACATGTGCACATTTTGGGGGAAAATAGAAACAAGCAATACACTCATGTTTAATATTAATCTATCAATATTAATGGAAAAAGAATGGGAATTTAATATTTTGGTTCCTATGATGAGTTATCCAATAGAAATCAGAGCTCACAGGATAGAGTTTTGCTACAATTTATACTACCATACTGGGAGTTTAAAATGACAATGCTAGTTTCAGAATCACCTTCATCCTTGCCACACCACAAAACAGAACCGCCTGCAAGAATCCAACTCTTGCATACGTCTCCAAAAGTTATGCTTTAAAGATTTTCCCAAGATTGGCTCCCAAATGCCATCAGCAAAGACTTTGATGATTCAATTATAAAAAAACCTTGAAGTTGTGAAAGAATAACAAATGAATCAAATGAAACACACATTCACCTGTCACACTGTTCATCTTGTTTTCATTGCAATACTCCTCGCAGCACATTTGAATCTCACTGATCATGAACTACATATGGAAGGAAGAATGGAATAATTTACAGATATGGAACAAGACTTTTCTATAGGATCTGGAAAGCAAATGCCTCAATGGGCAATAGAAAGAGCATTTCTCTAGGAGTCCTGCAACCTGAGTTCACCACAAAAGTGCACCATCTTGTGTAGAATGCATTGTTGTTCACTGCATGAATTTTTTCCCTAAAATAGAATCGGAGAAAGATCGTCAGCATCTTTCTACGTCTCACATGCTATGGTAAAAAGAAGCCAAATGAAAGCTGTTTATGCCTTCGACCCAGTCCTCTGCCTGCCTTTCCTCTTAGGGGCTAATGAGCAGCTTGCAGGAATAGAGCAGCAATCCCGTGATCCCTGCCCGGGGGCTGCAACTGCTTAGAGTAGCAGCTGGATGAGTAAATCTAGACATTAAATCAAAATTGAAATGTTTATACAGAAAAAATGCAGGTCACTTTATATGCCAGTTTGACTTAAACCCACAATATATGGTAATTGAAGCTTTTTAAAAGAAAAATATACTTTGCACATGGTTCTATGAAAGAAGTCTATGTAGAGTCAAATAAACATCAGCACTGTTCCAACTAAGCACTTTGGCCATCTTATCTTTGCATGGTTTTGTCAGATATTCTTCGTGTACCATGGGAAATGGAACAGAAATAGAGTTGGAATCCTGGCGGAGAAATCTGCTGTCTCTGCAACCTTCAGGAAGTTACTTGTTCTCTCAGAACATCACCTATTAATCAGGAATCAAAGGATACACCTTGTGGTAAGAGAGTACTCAGAAATAGAGTTGGCTCCAAAACAACCCATTTTTAATAAGTAACAGTTGTTGTTATCACTCAGTTTCTAACTTGAGTAGAAACGTATCGTATGAAGCCCATTTATGCAATCGCAGTTCATGCTATCATTTTATTTTTTAAAGCAGCAAAAGACATTGTACAAAAGTATTATTCATATAACATTTTTCTCAGCATCACTTAAGGACCATCTGCTAGATAAGAAATTACTTTTGTGTCTTACTCCAGAATATTGAGCCATGAAAATAACCCAGTCATTTGCTCTAAGCTCCTCATTATACGCTGTTTCCAATACTACATTTCATTGATCTGCAAGTGATGAGACAATTTAAATTTGATAAAAATGAAAAGAAATCTTTAAATCTCACAATAATGGATATCATGTTGGTGCGTTCATTGAAAAAAAAGTAGATATGATAATTTAAACAAATTTCCATACCATTGTAACTATTCAATGCTATGAAAAAGAGTGGAAAAAAAGCAGCATTATTTGGTAAATGATATTCAGCATTTCAACAGTTTTAAGCTATCACAAATGCTTCTTTTCTATTGACTTTGGTAAACTGTATCCTGGGAGAATAACCTTCTCCATCAGGAAGAGAAAAAGAGAAAGAGATATCTAATACTGAGTAAAACTTTACTACTGTGAATTTAATAGTAATCATTAAATTTGATGTTTACAAATATTAAACAAACTCAGCAGAAAGTTTCTGAAGAAACAGTGTGCCTTTGTTCGGTACCATTTTGTGGAATGGACAATTTATTGAGCTGAAATCTCCTTCTGGAGACAGAAATCATTAAGCTGCCACTTCTACTTATGCTTTTCAGTTGTGAACATATCATTTGTAGTACTTAATTAAAAACTTGTTTATAAAATTACTTTTATTACTACCATTATTATATGGCAGAAATTAATTTCTGCCTCAATGATCAGACAATCAATCAAAGGATAGATGAGTATAAAAATAATTATAAAGGTTACATAATCATCTTTTTCTCAAGAAGAATTTCAAGGTAATCCTCTTCGGAGCACTGGAACAGAAGACAGAATGAGAGCAGTATTTAGCACGCTTGGTCTTTGCAGTCCTGTCCAGAATTCTAAGTCTCCTATATCTTCAGTAAGTTTCTTTCAGCCTAAACTGAAACTTAATTTTATTTTTCTACCAAGCAGAAAGGTTCACAATCATTAGCGGTGTCTGGGGCTGGGGGTTTAGCTCAGCGGCATAAGCGCCTGCCTAGGAAGCAGGCAGTCGTGAGTTCGATCCCCGGTACCAATAAAAAAGAAAAAGACAAAAAAAAAAAAAAAATCATTAGCAGTGTCTATGTATTAAGATTATAAAGAAAAAAGATGTTTGATGGCTTATCTAGTGGTTATGCCCATTTTGTAAGCAAGAAATAAATGTATAAAAATAAATTGGCCAGATTTGGCTATCAGCTGTAAGAGCAGAGATAAAGAGTCTTGCATGGGAAGATATCAAGAAACAGTTCTGGACGGATAAAACACCACTTTCGCTGGCATTCCACAGTCAGAACTATCTCAGGCCACATATAATAACTAGGAAGACTGGAATATTGTGGAGAGAGCAACTATTTTCTAGGAGGAAAGAAAGCGAATCAGTGAGTGGCCAGTCAGTCTTTGTCAGAGTGCTGTCTTGTGACTGCTTTTATTCAAATTCATTACTGTGTTTCCAGCATAAGCTGGTGATGCTAAAAACACACAGTATGAAAAAATAAATGAAATAAAATAAATAAAATAAAATAACCAGTCAGCTTTTTTCTTGCTGAAGAACTCAAAAAGGAAGAAATGTAAAAACGCATACACCAATGTTCTAAGACTTGAAAATAAGTAGAATTTTGTAACATTGGACAAGGTTAAAAAAAAATAAAATAAAACACTGCCTCTCAGTCTCCCAACTATTTCATTAAAGTGAAGGAGAGCTCTAACAATTACATACAGGAAAAATACAGTCTCAGATAAAATGCAGTTTGTAAACTTTAGTAAATTCAAGTTTCTGCAAAAGCTGGTAAATCTAGCTTATTGCATACTAGTGGCACCTGGTCTGGGACATCTGTTAACTTCAGTTTTGTATTGGAGAATTAAAGCCCCACAACTAAACATTTACAGCAACCTCATGGATCCTCTCTTGTGAAAGATTATATACCATCTTATCTCCCAGCAGCCCAATGCATGTTTAGAAACTTCGGTTTTGTTTTCCTGTGTAGTGAACTGACTGGTGATGTTGAACTCTAGGTGAGGAGCTGTTTCAATCTGAGTAATTCATGTTTTTAGCAGATCAACAATTTTCCAAATGACTTAGTGATCCTCTCAGTTTGCTCTTTCCCTTTCTTATCCTAGGCTCTCAGGTCCATCTACTCCTGGAGATTTTATTTTTCAGGAGAACTCTTTTTGAGTCATATCATTTAATAACACTTTGTGGTTAGAGAAGGTGACCCGGGAAGATTCTTCTTGAGATATTTGTTGAGGTTCACTTTGTTATGTTCACGATTATTTTATTTTAATGCTTTATAAATGTTTAAAAAGCTATTAGTTCCATCTCCCAATGCTGGAGCAACAAGGGTCAAGAATATTTTATATAAAAATATAGCAATATTACAAAAATAGTAACTCCTTTTCTGACTCAGACCCTCATTTGAGGAGTTCACTTCCCTGCTCCATCTATATTGAGTTTGGTGATGTGATTTGCTTTAGTAAACGTGCTTAGAGTATGTATGCCAAGTTGTAGTTAATAAACTAAAATAAGATATAGTAGTATTATTCTAAATCCCATTCTGTGTCAATTGCATTTTAGAAGTGATGACTGTAAGTAAAGAATGCACCTGAAATAATGCAATTTTAGAGACTCTAGAAGACAGATGTATTTATTTTATACATAATGCCTTTCAATATCAGATCTCAAATCATATTAAATATGTCACCAATTAGTTTTTCTTTGGTATCTTCCTGATAATGAAATCTGGAGACATATGTGAAATAGGACAACTTTAGAAGCAGAAATTTACTTACTATATTAAAAAGCAAAATTCAATTCTATGAAAAGGTATGCACAGTGTCTGTTGCCTTTTAAAACTATTGTTACCTTGTGTGTATTTCACTGTAGCATTATAACTTAGGAAAATAATAGTTTTGTAATAAAAGCCAAAACTAAGTGCTATCAATTATTCTTCCTAGAGGAATTCTTTTTTCTCTAGATCTAAGTCTTAGGAGGTAATATAAGCTGTCAATCCCTGAAACTAGGTATATATCAGGATTTTTTCCCCAAAACTAGTGGTTACAGTGTTTAATTGGGGTTTCTATTTGGGGTTCTTGAAATGTTTTCTGACTTTGTGACTTAGAATTGGAAATTTTAGAGATGGTAAAATATTCTACATGAATGAAAAATTATTAAAATTGTATTTAAGCACCACATTTTTCACCTAGTAACCTTTTGGATGGGATTCATTTTAGTTTCAAATTATGTAAATACCCTATATTTGTTTATAATGAAAATAGACTGAGATGCACTCATTCATGTAATTATATTTGAACACTGGAAATACAGATACTAAATTACTAGGGCCCAGAATATGAATGCAAACTTAACTCTGTGTTATATAAATAGCATATTAGATTCAGGCGAATGCTAGCAGGCAGCGATTGTGAAATATGTAGAATAGCAGTTAACTGGTCCCCGCAGAAAGTCAAATTTGCCTTACTGTTTTTCAAGTTAACAATTTCTGTTTCAATATCCTGATACAATAATTTATAAAAAATTCGTAATTCCTATTTTTGAGTTAATATTTCTTGTTCAAAGACATGAAGATTATTTTTCTGTGAGCTTCCTTACATTATAGTGATAATATTGGATAAAAGTTAAAGAAATGAGAGATATTCCTTGGATAAACTTCATTGCTAGCCCAGTCACAGGTACTATTCCTTTATTACACACACACACACACACACACACACACACACACACACACACACACACACACGATGGAAGATCTCCATGATTTTTGTCCAGCACTATCATGGAGAGAAAACTCTCTGGACTCTACAACTTCTGATATCTTTAGCTTCTACGCAGCACATGGCAAGATGACATTTCTTTGTCTTCTTTTCAGTTACGTATTGGCAAAATGATAAAGTTTTACTCAAAGGAAGATAAACTCTGGTTAATCTAGTAGGCAAAAACCAAACTTTTAGAAAGCAAATGTTTTAAAACTACATTATATCTAAATGACAAGAAATCTTAACCCATCAAATATTTAAGCTTTGCATTTTGACCGATCTCTGCAAACTTTTGGAAGTATGTTTTAGATATCAAAATTGTTGTCATCAGACAATGCTATTATTACACTAGCCACAGACCACATTTTCCAAATAATAGTAATGATGCAAACCAAATGAAAGCACTTGTTGGCCTGGCTGTAAAATGCCCTGAGCATTAGCATACATGTACTCTCACTTAGGTAGAAACTCTCTGCTAACATTGTAACCAACTATTTTGTAAAATTAATAAGCACTAAAAATATATATGAAAATAACAAAATAATGGAATCTCAAGTAAACAAAGCTTGAGTCATCACTGGATGAGAATTTCTCCCAATCATGCATGCATGCCCAGGTCCATTGCAACCTCCAGACAAATAGAAGAGCCAGGGATGTAGCTCAGCTGTGTTGTGCTTGCCTACACAGTGTGAGGTTCAGAGTTTGATTCCTGGTACCAAAATAAATAAATAATTATGTGAATAAATAAGAAAAAATGAAGACCAAAGAAAACAGAATAAGAAAAAAAATTGGAGTTTCCCATCTGTAATTTGAGTGATATAATATAAATTCTCAAAAGAACTTAACATTATCATAATCTTTATGTTTAATCTTTCTGGTAGATATGCAGATATGGCGAATTGTAGCTTTCTTTTGTTTTCCCCTGATGGTTAATGGTACTGAACACTTTTCAAGTGCTCATTTGTTGTATGTAAAGTCTCTTCAATAAAATATTTGCTATTTTAATTTTGAGATTTCTCTATATATTTTATGAGGATTTTGTTCCGTTTTTAACGTTTTCTTCAGTCTGCAGATTTGCACTCAAATCTAATCAGACTTTTATGAAGTATGTAGTTTTAGTTTTAGTGGTTATGGTGTCAAATTCAAGAATGTTTCACCTAACTTTTGGTTTCAAAGATTTTCTCATATTTTTTCTAAATTTTATGATTTTTTATCCATTTTGAGTTAAGTTTTATATAAATCTTGAGAATTAGGTCAAGCCTCATTTTTTCACTTGCAGATTTCCTGTTACTCTTGCATGATATATTGCTAAAGTTATCGTTTCAACACTGAAAATTTTTCCACCTTTGACAAAAGGAAATTCAATTATTCAATTGAATAATCTTATGTGAGAATATTTCTGCACTGTTTTCTCTCAATTACCTATGTGACTATTCCTCTAACCTGTTTTTAAAAGCACCCATAAAACATGATTAAAAAATAGTGACTCTTTGAATTATATGTTTCCTCTGCCATGATTGGTTTTTCTCTTTAAATCCTTTCTATAATGTATTTTAGAATCATTTTGTCCATTTCTAAATATTATTGTGGGAATTTTGATTATAATTGTATTAAATTTATAGATAAAAACAAAGGAAAAATTGGTGCTTTTATTATATTGAAACTTCTTCCTAAGACAGCATGACTTTATTTTGAAGGTATTTAATTTCTTCCAACAGTACTTTTGTAATTTTCATATACACAGATTTTATGAATGTTTTATCAAGTGTATGCAGTACTTAAGTACTGCATTTTCTCAGGTATTGCATTTTAAATTTTGGTTCTAATGATTTCACTGTCAGTATATTTAAATGATCTTGGTTTTTGCATGTGGATAATATATTTTAAAAATTGCTAAGCACATTAGTTATTTAGGGAGGCAAATTTGTACATTTCTTAAGAATTTGTAGATAATCATTTCATTTGTAAGTAGTTGATTTTCTTCTTTGCCTTCATCCCACTTTTTGTTTTTCTCACCTTATCAAAATGGTAGAAGCACTAACACTAGGAAGAATAAAAGCGATTACAATAGACATCCTTGATTTATGACTTTAGAAAAAAGCAGCTGATTTTTGACTCAGGTCACCCATACATTTTTCATATATGCTTTTTATCAAGTTAAGATAATTCCCTTCTGTTCATGACATGTTGAGTGATTTTATTATGTGTGGGTGTGAGAAATTGTCATATTTCACCTTTAGCTTATTGATATGTAAGGCTACATCGCTTAAGGCTATCAAACCAGTCTTGAATGACTAAAATAAACTGCCTGTAATTTTTTGTGTTTTGTTAGGTTTTGTTTGCTAACTTCAGTAGGATTTTGATCTCTAAATTAGTGGGAGACATTGATCTGTAGTTTTTATGTTTTGCCCTTGTCTATATTTTTTACTCGATAATTATGACCTCATTATATAACCTGAAAATTATTCTTTACTCAATATTTTCTGAAAACAAATTGTCATTTTTTCTTTGGAAACTCTGCAAATGTTTGACAGAATTCACCCATGAAAATATCTCAGCCTAGAGATTAGTTTTTAGTAGTTTTTAACATTTCTAATTGTGCAGTGATACTAGGACTATTCAAATTATCTAACTCATCTTGAGTACTTTATGGGCTTTAATTAATGTATCTATTACTTTTCAATTGTCAAATATTAACAGTTTGTGTCTTCTTTCTGTTAATTTTTTTTCAATTTTCTAGAAATTTATCAATCTTCTTGATGTTTTCAAAGAACAACTTCTTTGTTTCTTTGTTTTCCATTGCTTTCATATTTGAATTTCTTCTTTCTTTCTATGAACTTTATTGTTTGATTCTTTCTGTTGTGTGGCATTTTTCCTTTATTAATTCTTAATATGAGAATATATATCATTGAGAAGTCTATTTATTTCTCATGTTCTATTATGATTTTTATAGTATGACTTTGGTAAGTCTTCCCTGAAGACTTATAATCTGGTTTCTACCTATATGGGACTTAAGTAATTCTATGACTCTTTAGTTCATTCCAAAGGAAAAAATGCTTAGTGACCCTTAGACTAAACTTTGTAAAACCTGGCCTCGGTTTTTGTCCAAAAGGAAGCTAAGAGCCTGGCAAAAAAGCATGAAGTAGACCATTAAATAAGGAGAGATCATGAGCACAGAGAGAACACAAAGAAATGTGTTGAAAGATGGAATATTTCAACTGATAAGCAAAGATAGAACAGAAACTATGACAATACTATTTATTTGTTTCTGAAGAAATTATATGCAATGAAAGCCAATAACCAGGGTTAAGGTATATGTGCCAGCTGGTCTCTAGAGTGGAGACTTGTTGAATAGGATATAAGAGGTCACATACAACTGCCTCCTTTTCTGATGTATAAAGCTATCTCTCTATGTACTAAGAACTAAAAGCTTGCCAAATACTTTATCCATCACCATTATTTTTTTTATTTTAAATAGGGTAAAACTAAACATTTCCAAACATAGCAAAGCAGATCAAAAGAAAACAATGTAAGTGACACAGATTTCAAAGCAAGACAATAGGAGATCTACAGTGGCTACCGTAATGTCTCTTGTTTTCTCCTAAAGAGCTCTCTATATCTTCCCACACAATGAATTCATGCAAAAGAAAATAGTATAAAACTGATCAGAACAGAGTAATGAAGGCATTACTGGCCTTCAGAAATAGACAATAGGAAAATCAGCAATGGCTGCCATAGTGTCTCTTGTTCTCTCCAAAATAGTTGTTCATGCCTGCATGCATATTGAAATTAAACAATACAAAACATACTAAAGCCACTCTGAACAAAGAATAAAAGTATTATTGGATTTCACCGCATGAAGATATGAAATCAGCAATGCATACTATAGTCTCTCTTTTTCTTCAAAGAAGCTATTCATTTCATCACAGAAAATATAATTGATTCTCATAAACTGTTTTGGAGAAAATCTATGCATGTAAAAGCCTCTACATGTGTATCTATCCTTTCTATATTAGAGGAAAAAACAAAACAAAACAGATTACTAGAAAACCAAGAAAGAAAAAACCAAATAACAACAGCGAAGAGCCCAAAAATAATGATGATATAGGTCTTTGAAACAAGGTTTTAGGAACAGAAGTAAGGTTATTATTTTACATAGTGATCTCCAAGCGTTCCTCAGATCAGGAAATTCAACTGGCAGCTGGGTGAGTCAGCTCCCTATCAAGAGCCCAGGAGACTGTTAAGATCATTGCTCCCAGAGCGCAAGGGCCTGCCCAGAGCCCAGCCACACTAGGCTGTGCTCATCTGTCAGGTTTCAAGCCTGCCCAGGACATGCCCAGCCACCCTCTCCAGAACTGGGAACCCGGAAACTCAGTTGGCAGCTGGGTGAGTCAGCTCCCTATCCAGAGCCCAGGAGACTATCTTAAGATAATTGCTCCTGGGACTTCCAGGAGAACATGGTGGATAGATAACAGCAGCTACAGAGGCTCTCTGAGATAGTCAGCTTAGATTCCAGGAATGGTGCTGTGTGGGGAGTGCTAAGCAAGGGGGGATATACCCTGCTGACCCAGGAAAGAACTAAGCTGAGAGAAACCAACTGGAAATTCAATCCCAGTGCTACAACTGGAACAGCTAAAGTCTCAGTGCCAAAGCTGGAACCTGCACCTCTGGAAACCGTGGCTTGAATTTCTTGCTGCTGCTGCTGCATCTGAATCAGCACTGCAAAGATAGAGACGCGAAAGCTCTGAGAAATCAGCAAACCAAATTGAGAGCAGAGCTGGCGAGGAGCCCTGCATTGACCTGTGGTGAGTGAGAGGAATGGGGACCCTTCCATAGACTAGGAGGCTCCAACAGAGGACATTCTGGGACCAGGCAGACTAGCCAGAACAGGACACTGAAGTGACTTCAGTCACATATTCCCCTCTCAATTGGGATTAGTGGGGAACGCTTGACCTGGGTGACACTGTGGACTAAGACCCAGTAGGATAGCCCAAACCAGGTCCCTGGGCCTGGCAGTGCACCCTAAGGCAGTGAAGCAGGTTAACTGACCTGGAGGGCCGGCTCCAGCACAGGCTGCCAAGGTCTGGACACTGTAGTGGGCAGGAACACCTAGCCAGCATGAATTCAAACTAACTGTACCAACAAAGAAAGAAACTTGGGCCTCCTATATATGCTTGTATGGAAGGAACAAAAAGTATGGAAAGAGGGAGCAACAAGAAAGGGTCCTCAGTACCCAATTCTGAGAACACTGATCCAGGAAAGGTAAATGCAAAGGAGAATGAGGAGAGAAAACATGCAATATCAGGCATGGCACCAATAGACATAAAGCAATAGCTCTCGGATCTCGTAAACGAGTTCAAAAGTGAAATATTTAACCAAGTAAAGCAAGATATAAGTAGAATAGTTAAATGCTAAGCACCTACCAAGAAAAAACAGATGGTGGAATGGAAGAGCAGAAAAAAAGGGGAGAATTGTTTGATGGAGAAAATATAGAAAACATAGACTACATGAAGCAGGTTCAAAGAGATTACCAGGAAACTAAAAACTCTATTGAAAGCTTGCATAACAGCTTGAAAGAAACTAAGCATAGGTTATCTGAACTGGAGGGCAGATTTGTAATGTAGGAGCATGAAAGGTAAAACTTCTTAAAAATAAGGAAACAAGCAATAACAATACAAAGGCTAGAAGATGATAAGAGGATCTATAACTTAAGAATTAAAAATGTAAAGGATGAAGCAGAGATACAAACAAATGAGCTTCAAAGGCTATTCATAGAAATAATCAAGGAGAACTTCCCTAATATAGGAAAAGGTAAAGACACTCAGATGTATGAGGCATATAGGACCCCAGTCACCTACAACCCAAACAGAACTACACCCAGGCATGTAATAATCAAAATTCCAGAAATCCAATATGAGAACAGAATATTAAAAGCTGTCAGAGACAAGAAACAGATCACTTACAAGGGAACACCCATCAGAATTACAGCAGACTTCTCATCACAAACGATCAAATCATGAAGAGCATGTGGCGAAATAATTCAAGCTTTGAAAGACAATAACCTCCAGCCAAGACTGGTAAATCCTACCCAACTGCCCTAGAAATTAATGGAGAAACAAGGTGCTTTCAGGATAAAGAGCAACTAGGGGAATTGGCAGCCATCAATTCAAATCTACAGAGACTACTGCAGGAAATTTTAAAAGAGAAAAATACCAAGATTCCAGAAACAGTGGCAGAGAGGCCACAATGAATGGAGCAGAAAGCAAAAGGAAGAAGACAAACTGACAACTAATGTCAGAAAAAGAGCTCAACAGAAATGAGGCAGAGAAGGGTAGATGGTATGAACAGCTATTTTGGAGAAAACAAGACATCATAATAGCTAGTGCTGATTTAATATCATCTTGTTTTGAAGTCCCATCAAGCTTTTGTTCTTCTGTCTCCATCAGTCTTAACATGTTGTATCTTATTGGATTTTATGATATGTGATAATATAAACAAAAACTTTTATAGACAAGGAGATTATACAGAAACCACTGTTCATTTTCTGTTAATTGGTTCGAAATACCCTGTAATACTGTCATTCTCTTGAATGGTTTTACATTGTCTTGATATGTTTGATGCTATAGTATGTGAAGTTATACTCAAAGATTTCAATGAAGGGACACTATATTAACTACTTTCATGTCAGGATATCTTGTGGTGAAACACTAATTTGCTTAAATGGTTATGTTCTGACCTGTGCTGTTTTGTTGTTATGTCCTCTTTTATCTCAATCTCCTTTTTCTATTATACATATATATATATATATATATATATATATATATATATATATATTAATTTTATCTTTTTAATTAAGGGAAAAAGTAAATAAAAAATAGCAGGATATATAATAGCAACCCACTTTGGTTTCTATTAACTTGATTTGAAACCCTGTATTGCTCTCACCATCTTGTTTTGACTTATTTTACTCTATTCTGTTTTGCTTGATAGTACCAAGTTTTAGAGTAAAGGCAACTGTGAAGGCAATAAGATTCACTATGATGCCCATTCTGGTTTGACTATTAATTTCTTTTGAAGTCCTGTCATGTCTTCAAAGTTTTGGCTTCATTGGTTTTATTCTTTACTGTTTTGTCCAATTTTATTATAACTGATCATATAGGCAATTCTTTTTAAGATAGCAAGAGGCATTGTGGTAACCATTGTTGATCACCTTGTATTCTGTTTTTACATTATGTACTATGTCCAACCTTTTGATTTGACTGACTCTGTTTAGTTATTTCACATTTGGTTTTATTTTCTTAAAAAAGTAATAAGAACTATGGGAGTAATCAAATCCAAAATGTGTAATTGTCATTGTAAAAAAGAGAGGAAAAGAAAGTGCTCTAAAGGATATAACTGCATGTATATTTAAGTGTATAAGATAGATAAGCATATTACTGAGTTTTTGCTGGATCATTGAATGGAACCGTTAAAGTCTCACTCTTTAAGTATCTCCTTTGTATGATTTAATTTTGTAACTTGAACAACTATTTCTAATATGACAATATATAATCTATTATCTAGTGATTTCCTACTGTTTATTTTTTTTGAAATTCTGTATAACTTGTACCCATTTTGTTTTTTTTTTTCTCTTGTTCTCCAAAAAAAGAGTTCCTCAGATCACCACTCATAAACATGCAAAATTGCCCTAATCCTATGAATTTTAACTGTTTTGTTCCAATAACTTATAGAATTTGTACCACAAACATCTTAGCTATACTAAGTGCATTTATACAAATTTAGATATTTTTTTCTTTTCCCTTCCTTTTTCTTTTTGCTCCTTTTCTCTGAGATACTACTTTCCACCTTTGAGCAGATTCTTAGTCTTTCATTATATTTATTGATGATTTCATTATCTTATGTACTGTTCCCATTTCTGACACTAGGGAGACAATATGGTATTCACACATGAGAGTTTGATTTATTTCACTTACGAGTATGGTCTTAAGTTGCATCCATTTACTTATAAATATCTCAATGTGATCATTTGTATAGCTGAATAGTACACCATTGCATAAAAATACCACATCTTTTTATGCATTCCTCAGTTGATGGGAATTTAGGTTGTTTCAAAGATCTAATTATTATAAGTTGTGCTGCTATATACATGGGTTCAAATATATCATTATGATCTGATGTTTTCAGTACTTCTGGGAATATGCGCAGAAGTGGAATAGTTGGCTCAAATGAGACTTCCAATCTCAGCTTTTTGAGGAACCTCCATACTGACTTCCACAGTGATCGCATCAGTCTACACTCCCACCAATAGTGCGGAAGAGTTCCTTTTTCCCTGCAACCTCTCCAGCATTTGTTGTTGGTAGCTTGCTTTATCCTGGTCATTCTTTCTGGAGTGAGATGGAATCTCAAAGTGGTTTTAAATTGCCTTTCTCTAATGGTCAATAATGTTGAACATTTTTTTCATGTATTCATTTGCCATTTGTATTTATTCATCTGAGGACTGTGTATTCATCTCAGATGCCCATTTTTGATTTTTTTGTTTTGTTTTTTGTTTTTATCGGTACCAGGGATCGAACTTACGATCATGTGCTTGCAATGCAGGCACTTGTGCCACTGAGCTAAATCCCCAGCCCTAAGTGATCTGATTTTTTAAAATTCTTTTTATGTTCTAGAGAGAAGTCCTTTGTCTGAGGGACAGCTGACTAAGATTTTTTTTTTCAAAATTCATGGTTTCCCTTTTTACTCTGTTGGAGATTTCTTTTGGCATGCCAAAATTTTTTTAATAAGATGTGATCCCAGTTATTGATTCTGGAAAGTATTTCCCATGTGGTTTGATTTTTGCTCAAAAATTCTCTACCTATCCCCATGTCTTGAGGATTTCTACCTACTTTCCTTTCGTCAGATTTAGTGTTTCTGCTTTAATATTTAGATCTTTGATTCATTTTAACATTAGTTTAGTACATGTTGATAAGCATGGGTCAAGTTTTAGTTTTTGGCCTATGGAGGGCCAGTTTTTCTACAACATTTATTAGTGTAATTTCTTTATCATTTCTTCCAGTAAATGTGTTGGCCCCTTTATCAAAGATAAGGTGGCTGAGTGTGTTTGCAGTTGTATCTCCTAATCTATTCCATTGATCTTCAGGTCTGTTTTTTTTAAGTACTATGCTGACTTTACTATAGTAGCTTTGTAGTATAAATTCAAATCAGGGGTTGTGATACTGCCTGCCTTGCCTTTGTTGTTCAGAATTTTCTTTGCTATTCAAGGTTTTCTTCTGATTCCAGATCAATTTTAGGAATGATTTTTCTTGATTTGTGAGATATACTAGTGGTATTTTGATTGGGATTGCATTAAATCTGTATAGCAATTTTGGGAGAATGGACATTTTCACAATATTTCTTCTTCCTATCCATGAACAAGGCATGTCTTTCAATTTTCTGAGATCCTCTTCAATTTCTTTTTCAGAGTATTATAATTTCCCCTGAATAGATCTTTTGCTTCTTTTGTTAGATTGATTCCTAAATATTTCATTTTTTGGATGCTACGTAAAGACTGTGGCTTCTCTTATTTCTCCTTCAAAGAGTTTGTTTTGTGTGTATAGGTATGCTATTGATTTTAGAGTGCTAACTTTGAATCCAGCTACATTACTGAGTTTATTTTTTATATCTAGGAGTCTTTGAATGGTGTTTTGAGAGTGTTCTATATAGAGTATAATGTCATCTGTAAATAATGATAATTTAACTTCTTCTTTTCCTATCCTTTTGTTTATCTCTCTTGTCTAATTGCTCTGACTAGTATTTCCAGCAATATATTGAATAGGAGTGGTGATAATGGACATCCTTGTCTGATTTCTGATTTTAGAGCAAAGGCTTTCAGTTTTTGACTGTTAATATGATGCTGGCTCTTGGTTTGTCATAGATGGCTTTTATTATATTGAAGTAAAGACCATCTATCCCAATTTTCTGTAAAGTTCTTACCACAAATGAATGTTGGACCTTATCAAAAGCTTTTTCTGCATCTATAAATATGATCATGTGATTCTTATTTTAGGCTCTATTGATACAATGGATTGCATTTATTGATTTGCATATGTTGAACTATCCCTACATTCCTGGAATGAATCCCACTTGGTCATTGTGTATAATCTTCTTGATGATTTGCTGCATTCTGTTCACCAATATTTTACTGAGAATTTTTGTATCAACATTCATTAGGGAGATTAGCCTGCAGTTCTCTTTTTTGGTTGGGTCTTTCTCTGGTTTCGGTATTAGAGTGATACTTGCTTCCAGTAATGAGTTAGGGAAAATTGCTTCACTTTCAATTCTACTGAAGAGTTTGAGGAGTGTTGTCATTAAGTCTTCTTCGAATTTCTTGTTGATATCTGCAGTGAATCCACGTGGACCTGGGCTTTTCTTTGTTAGTAATGTATAATTACATTTTTAATTTCACTAATTAAAATTAGTTTATTCTGCAGTTTTACATCTTCATGATCCAGCTTTAGTAATTTATATGCTTCCAGGAAACTGTCAATTACTTCTGTGTCATAAAGCTTATGAGGTTACAGGTTTTCAAAACAGATATTTATAATCTTCTGTATTTCCATAGGATCTGTAGGGATTTCACCCTTTTCATTCCTTATTTCATAAATATGCATTTTTTTCTTCCCTTTTTAAAATAAGGGTGGGTAGGGGATTATCAATTTTATTTATTCTTTCAAAGAATCAATACTGGATTTGTTGGTTCTTTGCATTGTTTTCTTAGTCTGTATTGCTTTGATTCCTCTATAATTTCCTCTCTTCTTTTGGCTTTGGGCTTGACTTGCTCTTCTTCTTCCAGATGTTTGAGGTATAGCATTAGGTTGTTTACTTGTGTTTGTTCTGTTTTCCTGATGTGGGAATTTCCAGCAATAAATTTTCCTCTGAAGACTCCTTTCATTGCATCCCACATGTTCCCGTGAGTTTGATTTGTATTTTCATTTGCTTGTAGATATTGCTTAATTTCTTCTTTAATTTCCTCCATGACTCACTGATTGCTCAAGCATGTATTATTCATTTTCATGTGTTTGTGGGGTTTTTGCAGTTTGTTTTGTCATTAATTTCTATTTTCATGGTGCTCTGATCTGATAGCAGGCATGTGATAATTTCAATTCCTTTGCACTTATTTAAACATATCCTGTGGGCTATCGTATCATATTTTTAGATGATGTCCCATGTGCTGCTGAGAAGAATGTATGTTCTGATGTTGTTGTATATGTCCCCAAGTCTGTTTGTTCACAGGTGTGATTCAGTTCTGTCATTTCTTTGCTGATTTTCTGTCTAATTGTTTTGTCTGTTTGTGTCAGTGGGGTGTTAAGGTCTCCTGTTATAATTGTGTTATTGCTTATTTAATTTTTCATTTCTGTTAATATTTGTTTGGTGATCCCAAATTTGGTGCATATATATTTATGATTGCTGTTCTTCCTTTTGAAATTTTCCCCTAACTAGTATGTATTGACCTTCTTTATATCTTTGGATCATTCTTGGTTTGAAGTTCGCAATGTCTGCAAAAGATTAGTTACCCCTGCTTTTGGGGGGGTTCCTGTTTCATGAAATATTGTTTTCCATCTTTGGATTTTAGTCTATAAGTTGATTTTTGGGTTAGAGTTGTTCTTTGTATATAGCATATGGTTGGATGTTGTTTCTTGATCTATTCTTCTAGTCTGTTTCTTTTATTTGGTGAATTGAGGCCATTTACATTAATGCTTATACTGATATATATTAGTTTATTTTTGACAAACTAGTTTTCTGCTATTGATTCTTTACCTTTCCAGTCTGTTTAATTGTTAGCCTTGCTTAGTGTTTTTTTTTTTCATATGTCTATCTAGAATATCTTTCAGTATTCTTTGTAGGGTTGGTTTGGTGATCATGAAGTTCTGCAGCTGTTCTTTGTTGTGGAAGTTCCTTATTTCTCCATCAATTTTGAAGGACAGTTTTGCAGGGTATATCAATCTGGGTTGGAAGTTATTTTCTTGAGTACTCCCTTGTGACTCTGATAAGCTTTTCTTTATAAGTAATCTGCCTCTTCTCTCTAATGGCTTTTAATATTCTGTTCTTATGTTGGATTTCTGGGATGTTGATTATTATATTTCTGTTGATTATTATATTTATTTTTGTTTCGGTTATGGCTACTTGGACTTCCATATGCTTCACTTATGTGCGTCTCAGTTTTCATTCTCATGTTTGGGAAATTTGCAGCTATTACCTCTGTAAATAGCTCCTAGATATTATCTGTGTTGTCAACTTCTTTTTTCATTTATACCTATGAATCTTACGTTTTTTTATTTGCATCATCTTGCAACTGTCGAATTATAATTGTCTGATTCCTTGTTCTTTTTAAAAGTTCTTTCCTTCCCTGCTCACTAGATGGAATCTTAACTTCAAGGTCTGAAAGTCTATGTTCACTTTCATTGAGATGGTTTTGCCAACTTTTGATGGAATTTTTGATTTCCTGTATATCTCTTTGAATCTGTTTCATGCATTGAGTTTGGTTCTTATATTATTCATTCAAGGTTTCCATCTTTCTCTATCCCTCTAATTTTTTATCTAATTATCCCTCTAATTTTTTTCACTATGTCTCCTTTACATGTGTTCATCATTTCTTTCGTTACATTTATCATTTCTTCTTTTACCAAGAATATTATTTCTGATCTTAGTTCTTTTATAGCTTCCCAGAGTTGTTTCTTTACTCCAATTGCTATCATTTCAGAAGTTTCAGGTGTATGGCTTACATTTCCTTCTTTGTCCATGTCTCCTAGGCTTACTTGGGATGGGTTGGAGGTTTGAAATTGCATTTTGCTGTTTTTTCCATTGTCCTCTATTCCCTGAGGGAAGCCCAAAACAAGGTCTCAGTTGTTTCTTGGGTGGAGAATATCTATCCCTATTGCAGGAAATTTTTCCAATTGGGTAGAGGTCTTTAGATAGACCTTGCCAGGTGGCTCCCAACTACTTAGGGTCACCAGGTGGGGATTTACCAGTTTTGGAGCAACACATGAAAGCTTCCCTGTGGGCTGGAAATCACTGTGTATACTATTGGCTCGCAACATGGAACACAGGCGGCTGTGGACCACTTGGGAGTCACCAGGCATGGCCCACCATTGTGATCTTGAAACTACTAGAGTCCAGAATGATGAGAAGTGTTTTTTTATTTTTAACAAGATTTTCTATTCATAATATTTTGATGTACTACCCTAAATGGGAAATACACATTTCTAGATCTTCCAGATTTCACTAAACTATCCAAATCATACATGTAAAGGCTAGTATTAACATCTAAGAGATGTGGGAATGGTGAGAATTTCTTTAAAATAATACAAGACCATAACATTGTTATTTGTTAAAACACTGAGATTTGTGGGGTTTTGTTATTACTTTAACTCATATAGAAGTCATCCAAAAATCTACATTAAATTTTTAATATATTTAGACAAATACTTAGTAAAAATATTGATACTCATAATTTTATGAATTTTATTTATTTTGTTCCCAGTATTGGAGACTGAACCTAGGGCCTTCACAGCAATCTACATCCCAAGTTCCCATCTTGCCTTTTAAGTTTATTATTTGGAAACAGATTTTTGACTAAGCTGTAAAACTTCCCAGGATGGACTGGAACTTTCAGCCCTCCAACTGCAGCCTCCCAAGGGGCTAGAATTCTTGGCGTATACTAGCTTTGTTCTTTAGGTCTAATTTCTGTGATTTATAAAGCATGAACCCACTGCTAGGTAGTGACAAAATAAATAACCTGAAACGTTCACAAGAAAAACCTTTCCAAATATAAATACAAGCCACATCACAATATGCACAATGCTTCAAAGTCCCTACCCTAAAGCATAACTTGAAACTTCCTTGCTAGAAGAGGGCAGGGTGGCACATCCTTGCTTTACCAGCAATTACACTGTTCAGCTTCTCTTGCTTGGGAAAAATGTGAAGGTCCACACATCCAGACTGCAAGGGGCAAACTTTCATATTTAATTTTGGTTTCACAAAGTTTAGGTGCCTTAGTTATAGTACTGAAAAAGCTATACCTGCTAGAATCCTCAAATTACAAATGAAGCATAGATGGAGAAAAATGTTATTATCCAAATCTTTAATTCCTATGTAGTTATTAGTGCATCGCTTCTGAAATTGATTTTCGAGTGCTCTCATTAGAATTGTGCTTTAGATGGTGACATTATTACTACTTGAAGATAGAAGGAAAGCTTCTCTGAATAAATGGAAAATGAAAAACAAAGCTGGGAAGATTTACTAAGCAGGTTTGCTTTAGTAAGCATTGTTTGAGAAAAATATAAAAATAGAGAACTGGAATTCCAGTATTATGGGCACTATATAAGTGGAATCCCATAGCTATTGTTTACTACTAGCTGAAGTACTATTAGTAATTTACACTAACTATTGGGAGGGGGGAATTAAACAAGAGTTAATACCCCAAAATAATTTACAAGACTTTGGTTCTAGCCCAAGGTCTGCTATTGCTTCCTTTAAGTCTCTTAGCCACATATTACAGGCTTCAAATCAGATTATCTTTATGTTTCTGAATATTATTTTCATGACCATAAAGGTATCATATTCTTAAAGACTATCTACCAAATTTAAATTTATTTTTTTCAAAATTAAATAGTTATTCTGAAAACAACAATTGTTTTGAAATCCTTCCTTTTCAGATTTAATGTAGTTCTTATCAGTAAGGGATGCATATTTTAACTTCAATAAATATTAAGGTTCCTTTTTTCATGGCATGAAGCCATCAACATTTAAAAATTTTTTGTATATCATTTGAGCTTCAGATGCACTCACCCTTGTAACTTGATAAAATGGATATAGATCACCTCACCTACGAAAATGGAGATCCATCTGTTATAATTTAAATGCATCTGTTCATCTGCTAAATTCATTTGTCAAATTTATTTAAGTTTTGGGAGATTTCCTCCAAGTATCTAAAATAATATGTGAGAAAAAAACTAAGTGTCCTAATTTACTAGATATGGGAGTAGGGGAGGTGGAGGAAATTTACTCAAAGCCAATTATTTTTCCAAATGTTTAAAAGTATTGTAACTTAATTGCATAAAGTATTTTTAACCTGGTTATGTGGTTTCCTCACATAAATAAAAGAATGGAAAATATTTTAGATAATACAGACCATTTATAACTTTTAATTATAAATCTATGTTTAACTTTCAGATAAAATGAATACACACACATACACACACACACACACACACACACACATATATATGGAGGAGATGTCTTTAAAAGAAATGGGCTTAGTCAGTCTTCTGTAATATGCATTTTCTTTAGAAGAAATGTTATAGAATGATATATATTTGTAGTGAATTCTACTTTTCCACTTTAACACTGAGTCTGGGACAGGTTGTAGGTTCTACCAAGGTCCCAAAATTCTTCCAAAAGATCAAAGAGGTGAATCCAAAAGATACCTGATGTAGTGAAATTTCTTATATGATCTCTTCTCCTTTAAACAACTGATCTTCCTTTCTATTGGCATTGAGGCAAATATTTTTCATGTTATTTTCCAGCTTTTTCATTATGATAATTAATCTGGGTCCAATCAGCCTCCTCACGTTGTACATGCTCTCTGTAATTTTTACAACTTGTATGAATGATTTTATCATGTATTAATATTGTAAACCACTCTGTTCAAATATTTGAACCTCATGGTGCTCATCTGCGCATTTGAAGAATATTTCCTTCCACATTGGACTGCTACGAATATGTATTTTTAAAGAGAGAGCAACAATCTGTAAAGCCATGATTTGTCATTGAGAAGTATAAAAATTTGCTCTAATTCACATATTTCTTGTACCTACTGCTATTCCAAAACTTACTATACTATTTATAATATTCAAAAGGTTTTCAAGTATTATACGCTATATGGATTATCCTTAAGTCTTTCCATGTGTTTTACCTAAAAATTTTTATTTCCCAAGAACTTAGTAACTGTCACCTATATTTGAGAATCTTCTAAGATGAGTCTTTCTCTAGCTAAACTTGAATAGGCCCTCTTGCTTTTCTTTACCATATCACTGGTATATATCTCTTTCAATGCTCATGGCATATGGAAATTTAAATGGCAAAGAAACTTTATAATTCAACTTTGTATCCTCAATATCTAACATCTATAAGGCATTGAAAAGTTATTTTCTGAAGGAAATATGTGGTGACTACTAAAGCCATTTTATTCTTATTTTAAATCTTTTCTGGACCTAGAATAACCTCCTCGTACTTTAAGATATGACCATTTTTCTGCATCAAGAAATCTGCAACTTTTATAAGGAAGTGAAAACTCTTCTTTTGTGTACTGAAGATGCTCTTTACAAGTTTTGTTTTCATTGGTGTATTTACCATCTCCCTTGTTCCTCATGTTCATGTTTTTTTTTTTTTTTTACATTTACATTTACATTATAGTCCTAAAAATAGGGTTCCAAATTCAAGTGCCAAATGGCCCAAGTGGTGAAGTAGGCAGTGAGGTAGGATAGCAGACCAGGGCCTTGGGCTGCTGGGGAATAAGCACAGTGATCAGCCCCTCAAACTCATTGCCTGGCACAGTAGTTCTATTAGTGATCAAGCGAAGTCTGTATTGTTCGAGTTGCTTTCAAAGTGGCTTCTTGGCCAATCACAATTTGACTACTATCACACAGAAAATAACAACTCCATATGAAGAAAATACCCCATATTAACTCAGTCTCATAGGGTAACTGGGTACAACACAGGCACCCTGCCCAGCCATTTATAAACGCTCCCATATGCTGCATAAAACACTCTATTGTGAGTTCAAAATTCATTCACTCCCATGGGTGAAATTGCTCTGCTGTTTCTTCTGCATTTTTGAACAGTTTTTGATCTGCAGAAAGGATTACAGATTTTGAATGAAGAAATGAATGAATGAATAGTTAGAAAATAGAAACTCTTGAGTGTGAAGTGTTGCTGGTAATGCTGGCTCCACTAAAACCCTCATTCACTATCAGAATCAAATAAGCTCTAAGAATATGACATACTCATGGATTTGGAGGAGAATAATTTACCAAAAAAAGCTGTCATTCCGTCATTAAAAGTACTTGGCATGGATTTTACAATCTGGTGAGAAGGAATTTGAAAACAGTAATTCTCTCTCACTTGGCCACTATTCCAAGGTCTTTTCTGAACTGACAGATGTCACACCCAGCCAGTGAATTATGATAATTAATTCAATGCCTCAAGGAAAGAGTCTTCCATACCATCTGAATTACGACACAATTTATTCTTGTTTATTCACAGTGTACAAAGAGAATGTTGGATTGAAAATTAATATTATTTTACTTATTTAGCAAAGACAATATTAGAAAATTATAATAGAACCCCCCAAAGCCCCCTCTTTTCTTTCCCTTTTTTCCTGGTAATGAATGGGTGGAGGATAAATAGTACTTTACTTAACTCACAAAGAAATATTTTATATGAATCAAAGATGAAAACTGTAGTTTTCTACTTATACATATTAAGTTTTCAAAAGTAGTTAATCTATCCAAAAGACCATTTCAATGTTTATAGTAAAAGAGTGGGATAAATATAAACATATTGAAAATTATTTTGCATAATATTATGTCACAAGAATAAGTATGTCAATTATTATTCAATCAATTCTTAGAAAAATAAGTTATCCAAAATTACACTTATGTATTTATTACATCAGACCCCACTTTAACATTTTTTTTGATTCTTACCAAAGTCAAAATAATGGACCTATTATTCACTCTAGTTATCATAAATCGTTTCTTTTATCATTTATTAGAAACTCCTATTTTTCCTTTCAAACCTTTTGAAGAACTACTATTTTTACTAAAATCCCCAACTAATTATCCTGTGAAATAGCATTTTTCAACAAATTTTGACAATACACACATACACGCACACATGCTCTTTAAATAATATTGATAAAACAGTCAATATTTTTAAACTGATTTTAATTTTTCAGAACAGTTTCAGATTCATAGCAAGTGTGCATCTTAATATCACACACGAGCTTTCAATAACACCAAATGGTTACACTAACAAATATGAAGACAAAAAATATATTAAAGCAGGCCTAAAGTTACAGTTTTTCTGAGGGCATTTGTCAATTTTGGTGAATGGGAACTACAATTTAAGATCTATTCAGGGGACAAATAAAGACCTTGGTTCTAAACATATTATATAATTAGTGACACCTTAGTCTTTCATCAAAGATACACACAAACCCAGGGACCTTGAGCTACTGTATACCCATTGAATGAATAGAATAAAAAGTATTTTAAAAGCAAAATTAGCTATTAACAAAGACTATTATTTTCCTCTTAGCTTATAATCTAAGAAAAATTAAAACCTTATGACTTGTATCTAGGTTTTCACCAAAATCCTGCCTCCTTCATGCAATCATAGGTGAGATTTTTGGAAGTGGCTACATCTGGGGTACATAATGCCAGGATTAAGTGTGTGATGTTGTGATTCAGTGTGTGATGCTGGAATTAAGGTGCCCCACCCTCGTGTAGACAGCACTAATCAATAGGTTTAATACTGCATAGAATATATAGAATGTAAGGGGACAGAAAGAAGCTGTTACTACTTTGCTAATCTTTTGATTTGATCCTTCTGCTCTCCATGAACTGTTTCTGCTCTGTGATGCCCTTCTGCTAAACCATCCTTCCTTGGCGCCAAATGAGTATGACCAGTTGAGTATGACTTCTACAAATAATGAATTACAATAAACATTTTTCTCTTTTGTCTTGCATGTTGGGTATTTTATCTCAGCAAGTAGAAAAGACACTGATTCAAAGTCCCAAGTTAGCTGCGGATATAACTGAAGGCCTAGAGCCTACCTGACACTCATGAGGTTTTTAGTTTGATTCCCAATACCACAAAACAAACAAAACGGCAAAGTGTCAGGATGACCAGCAAATAGGTAGGTACCAGAGAAACACAAAAACAAATCCTCCTTAGAGGAATAAATTTGAATCTGTGTCCCTCAAGTTTTCCATGTTAATTATCACCAAACCAAAATTCACACTGCAGAAGTATAAAACAGACAGAAATGACAAGCTTTCTGAACTGAGATCATCTTGCTAAAAATAAATAAAATTACCTGCAAGACCAAACTGGAAAAAATTAATGAAATGAAAAATATGAAATAAGTATCACAAAAAAAATTTAATGCAGTTCCTCAAAGTTCCATGGGTAGAGACAAGAAGGGTTGTAAACATGCAAAATTTGAAAGGATAATATATGATGATTTTTCAGGTCTGACAACTGCCATGAATCCTTAGACTCAGGAAGCACAATAAATCCCAAGCAATATAAATAAAAGTAGTGTATATATATATTTATGTGTGATGAAAATGAAGGAGATTTGAAGGCCTTATAAAATGCACACATACACAGATAAAGAGAGCTGAAAGAGGAAAGGACAGTGGGAGAGAGTCAAAAAAGTATTAAGTAGTAGAGGAGAGGATTACAAATAAGGATCATTAATACTTCGCCACACTTTTATTTCTCTGATTAGATAAGGTTAAATATATTTGAGCCCTTTGAATCTGCAAAACATACTCTTCCTTTGTAGTGGAGATTTTCTGTTTGAGTTCGTTAAATTATTTTTCTTGGGTTCTCTCTGTTTTCTTTGAGAGACATGGACTTGCACAACTCTGTGGTAAACAAGATTTTTCTCATTCCAAAGCAAAAAGAAAGAAAACAAAACAAACTAGCCAGGAACCCAGTATTAGCTAACTTTTACTCTATTTTGTTTTACTTTCCTCAACTCCAACACTCATTGGCTCTGTCCTTCAAACTAGCTGTCTTAAAATTATTATTATTTTATTATTATTTTATTATTATTCTTGACAGTTGAAAGGAAATCAAACCCCTTTTGTGACAGGTCTAGGATCTTAAGTACATTCGGGCATTCTGAATTGCCCTGCTGTGAAATCTTACCTAATACACTGCCTTACATTTCCACACCTGAACTCTTGGCTTTTTATCTCTCCATCTGCTAAGTGGCACAATGCCCATCAAACATGCTGAACTTGCCCTGGAAGTAGGTTCCAAAGTGATTCCTGGTAGGGTAGATGAGGATGCCTCCAGGGAATGAATCTACATTTAAGTTGTTGTAAGGAGATGCACAACAAAGAAGCCATCCATCCATCTCTAAAAATGTTATGCTTCTTGACTGTGCTTCCTATGGTGATGTCTTTTTGCTATTAAATGGCTGCACCGCCAGGGAGAGCCTGACAGGTTTTATCAGCCTTGACAGCTGTCTAGAAAAACAGCAGGCAACCTGAAACTTCAGCTGCTGTGTGCAGCTATCTCCTCAGGTCCTGCCAGAGTTCTCAAATTTGAGTCTGATCAGCACTTAAATTGAAGCCCTCCCTGCTGAATGCTCCAAGCTTCTTCAAGCCAGGACCCTTTTGGTGCAAAGTTTCAAATGACAGCAAAACTATATTTATTGAGTCCTCGGTGATAACGTTAAGGCTATTAAAATAGTTCAAACTTACATATTTCTTTCTTGTATGTCTATGTGCCTGACACTGGGCTAAGCCCTCCATGAAGAACTCTCATGTCCAAAAGCAGCTTAGGGTCCAGGGTCCCAGGTTTACATGCTCACAATCTCCTTATGTCTGAGGGAGACCAGCTTGAAGTCATTCTTAACCTTCTCTAATTCTTGCCAATGGCCTTTGATCTTTCAAATCTATCTACTGTCTACTTTTGTGGTTCACACTTTTTTTTTTTTTGCTATAGGAATTACAATGAATGTCTCTATACCCACATCATTTGTTTACCATTTAAACTGCAAAACCAACTTTTGCCTCTGTCAACAGTGAAACTGCTTTGCCTGTGAAAGCTGTCATTTTTTTCCAGTCAAAGGTATCATTCCCCCTTGTTTTTGATTGTGTATTTAACCCTCCAGTTTCTGTTTGTGTGACTCTTAAAACAGTTCTCTCTTTGTTTTCCACCAGATAGATTTATATAATACAAATGCCAAAAACTGTGAAGTCAGGGGCCCACAGGTTATTCCTGGTGCACACAATAATATGAATCAACCTTTCTGCTCTGAAATTTTCTGTTAGTGTATGACATTTATGGAACCTCCTCACATTTACATTGCCACTGTGAATACATTGAGATTGCATTTTAAATGTTTAATTTCACAGAAATCTTACCTATTACTTATAACTTTACATGTACAATTGGTTTTTCAATTTGCCATCTACTCCTTTCCCTTTGTTTGACTAATTTGTTTATTTTATATTCCCAAGCTTTTGCATAATGGTGTATCATCCTTTAGGACAAATTTTTATTTAGAAACAAAACCTAGTTTTAATCAAGCCATACACTTTAAAAATTTCATTTATTCTAACATTTATTTTGGAGTAATTTAAGATTCCCAAGAAACTTCAAAATTAATACAAAGAGATCTTGTGTAATTTTATCTAGTTTTTCCACAGGTAGCATCTTACAAAACTATTGTACACTATTCAAATCCAAGAAACCAACATGCCCGCAGTCCTATTAATACAACCTGATTTAAGATTCTAATAGTTTTTCCATGTACCCTGAGAAATATTATTTACTGGTTCTGTTCTTTTTTTTTTTTTTTTCAACGATCCATTCCTCTGTGTGAGTTTGATGCTTCAAAACAGGGATCTTTTACTAATGCCCACACCATGGAGGATATTTGTTTACTAGAGGCTCCATGGGTAAACCATGTGCATCTAACCTACCCACAGTGACTGTGTACAGGGCTGTTTAGTCTCTAAGAGGAATCTGTGGTCATCAAGAGCACAGAAATTAGAGCCAGAAGGTATGGCCATCCATCCCTGTCTTCTACTGCCCATTAGATCTCCTAGTTCTTCAATTTCTTCATCAAAGAGATGAGCGTTATTACAATATTTGCTAATTATGTTTTAGTGACAGTCCAGATAATATATATAATTATTCAGAATGTATCTGACAACTAGTAAGCCCTGAAGTGTTAGCCCTTTTTATCTTTACACTGTCTACTGTGCTTGCATTTATTATCTTTCTTGCTCTCTAAATATTGATTTATTGGGTTCTGCCTTCAACTGTCTTCCTTATTGAATACAGATAATTTCTGTGAATCCTCATTTGTTTTCAGGATTTCCATATTATATCGCTCCTTTTACTTTCAGTTTCCAGCTGGTAACTGCAAACTGAGGTCTCTAAACGAAACTAATTTTCTTGTTTTCTGCTGAGAAGCTGTGGCCTTGGAAAAGGTCTGCTCTCAGCTAAAACATAGGCAGGAAGGGGCAGCCTCTGCAGGCAGAGGGCACCAGCCCTTCCCTCCACACTCCTCTCACTGTGCTCTCTTCCCTTTCCACCCACTGCACAGTCAGAGTCACCAAAGTTGACCGCAGGAAAGGTAAGAAGGAAATGATCAGATCTGACAGAGAGAAGGCAGGAAGCGATAACAGGAACTTCTTGTCAACAGCACATGAAACTACTGTTTGTTGAATGGTTTTTGATGTTGCATCAGAAAGTTCTTCAGTCTGTTCTTGAAGAGTGTTTTCATTTCTTAGGACTTTCATGACAACCACACAGTAAGGTGCTTTAAACAAAAAAACTGTTGCACACATTTTCTGAGGCTACATGCTTGAGATCAGGATGTGGGCAGGGCTAGTTTCTTCTAAGGGAAACTGCACCCTCCCAACTGCTGGCCTTTTGGAGCTTATAAAAAAGTGTTGCCCGAAGTTCTACATGTACCTTCTCATAATTTTCCTAGTGTGCTTTTCTGCTTCTGTTTTTCCCCTTTAAAAAAAAAAAAAGAGCACAGTTATGACAATAATGAACCTGATTTGACTTGAGAACTGCTACAAGTAGTTTATCTCCAAGTTAGTGGGAGACTGATCAAAGCTTCAACATAGAAATCAAGAGAAAGGGCAAAGTTCATACTGTAATTGCATAAGCTACTGGATAGGAATAAATGCTTCTTTTGCTTTCTTTTCCTCTATTTGAGAAAGTGGAGCAGCTCATTTATCATTACCCTTTTAGGGCCAAATGTCATTATCTAGAGCTAATGTGAGCACATGCTTATTGATGCAAGTTTTAGAATTTCTTCGTAGGGGTGCATTACTCTTAAACAATGAACAATTTTGTATAAGAATAGGAAAATATGGAATTTTTATTGCAGTATAGAGTAGCTTAACTGAAAGGGAGGCGGAGGAGAAGAGTTCAGGATATGACTGAGAATTCAGGTATCCCTCCACAGAATTGGTCCCTTTCAAAGGCAAATAACAAGTAAAACTAATCAGCTCAATTAATAGAGAGGGCCCCCAGGAAAGCCTGGAGATTTATATGGGCAATGTCATCACCTGGTTTACCTGGTATCCTTACATATGTTTTAAAAACTATCTATATTCAGGTATATATAAGTAAATATTTGATCATTCTTTGAATACTCTTCGGAATTTCCCCACAGGAATCCTGTCACAAAGGGGTCTCAGGTCCTTTGAGGAGCACGGATGACCTGCTAAGAGGTTTCCTAGGATATCCAAAGAAATGAAGCTACCCATGTAATATGAGTCTTGGATGGTCTGCCAGTGGTAAATGTTACAGATTTTATTAGAATCAATGCAGGCAACACTGATGTAGGGTTGAACATTGAAGAGAGACTTACAGGATGTACATAATGATGTCAGTCAGCTCAGGCTGCTGTCACAGAGGACCAACAACTGATGTCTTATACAATGGAAATGTATTTCCTCACAGTTCTAGACATTAGAAGTCTAAGATCAGGGTGCCAGCATGGTAGAGGTGAGGGCCCTCTCCATGGTTTACATGTGACTGTCTTTCATAGTGTTTTCACTTGATGGAAAGAGACAAAAAGATCAAGAGAGAGAAAACTAGGGATCATCTTGTTCTTGCAATACTGTGGTCATGTTAGATTAGAGCCCACTCGTATGTTTTTATTTAACCTTAATTATTTTCTTACAGTCTTGTCTCTAGGTAGAATCACTTTGAAAATAAGACTTCGACATGCACATTTTGAAGAGATACAGTTCAATCTAGAGTAAACCGTGATTCTTTATGTTCAAAAAATATATATCCTCATTGTTGTTGTAGATTTTGTTTACCCTAACAAACTTCTGTAAAAAAGTTGTGTCATCCGAGATGTAATCAAATAAGTGTAATAACACCAATAAAAGCATTACTAGATGCTTTACTAGATTACTAGAAAAGCATAGAGGAGACAAGGAGCCTTGACTGTCAGCATGTGCTTTCCGATCTTATGTGCTGTGCTTAATTGATTTTGAAGAACTTCAGATATTTACCTGAAAAGGAAGACTTATGATAGACCTATATGATCCAACATGGTTCATTATTTTACTTTTATGTCTTATTATTTTTCTCTTATTATACTACATACCATAATTATTGACATGTAAGCTTTGTAGTAATACGTTTTTCAATATACTCATCTTATTTTCATTTTTCCCAAACACTTTGTACTGTGATGATAATTTGAACTCAAATATTCAGCTGTAGAATTATAGTTTCCATAATAAAAACCTTTTTTTTTTCAAATAAATAAACCAGCTGCTGTTTAAACAAAAAAAAAAAAAAAAACTTATGTACTAACACAGTACACAGACATCAGTAAGTGGTTTATATTTCTGGAAAGTTGTTTATAATATCTATTACTTATGAATTGGAATGGAACAATTTTAGTGTGAGACATCAGACAGACACAAAACTTGTTCTGGTTGATTTCTTAAGACCAGAGCCAAGTGAAAACCAACCAGGATCGGAGGAAAGAATGTGTATGCAAGTCATAAGACATTCTGTGGTTTAATTATATAACTGATAATGATAATTTTCAGTTTCTCAATCTGGTATGACCAATGGCAGTGGTTGTTCTGATTCTCAAAGTGAAAGTAGGACAACCAATAAATTATAATTTATTGCTGAGGTTGCCCACAAATAGGCAAACGCTTGGGAGTATTTTTCCTTTATGTCTTTCCTAAACTGAAGAACGCTTCTGTAGAATTAGTCTCTGGCAATTCTAGTGGCCCTTTGCCTTGGCCTTGCAGACTAGAAAATAGAGGAAAAAATAAAGGATAAAAGACACAGGAACATAGACATGTTTGAGGATTCTCTCTGCTTCAAGTCCAAGTTAGACTGAGGGGATGTGGGAGCTGAGAGGACACTACAGCATTTTCAAGATAATTTTAAAAGAAAACAATTAAGTTTCTATTTACTCAAAAGTTCAAATTTACATTACCTATTAGATCACATAGTTTCTTAAAATCATGTGTACTTATTCAAAGTAGGTAAGACATCACATTGTAGTAATCTTAGGAAAAGATATAGAGAGTCAATGTTATGTAAACTCAGGCCCTCATCACTTTTAAACAGGTTGATATATGCACAACAGATCAGGAATATTATTTAACAATATTCCTCAAGAGATAAAGGCATCTAAGTTTTACCTGTTGATACCCTTTATTAGAAGCTTTCTGTATCATTAAGTATGAAAAGTAAATTTAGAGGTTGTCTTCTAATGCTCAGAGAATATAAGTTGAACAGATCCTAAATATTAAGTTTCCTTGCTTGTCAAATATATGCTTTCAGGTTAATTCAGTTTAAAAATACTTCTATCTACCATTCCATATGTGAATGAATTTTATTCTAATAATAGTCTAGAGAAAGTATGTCTTAAAAATCAGAGAGAGAAATAATGAGATAAATATATGCAACAAAGTATGAAAAATAAGAAGCAAAAATCTTACTAATTATTTTCAAATCCTGAAACAGTACACCAAATTCTAAAACTATAGTGTATCACTGAGAAGAAGATGAAAAACATAGAAATACATAAAATACAGTGATTATAATTTTTGGTATTGTCAATTGGCTACAGTTTTGTCTGGATTAAATTGAAATTTCAAGCAGTCACTCTGGAAAATGCTCATAAAATAACAAAATAAAAAATCCTGAGTAATCACACTTTACAGACATCCGTATAAATCTGCTTTGTAAACATTTTTCAGATTGCTCTGAGCAGCAGTAATATACAATTGGAAAATCAGATTCAGATTGTGCTGGAAGGAACTGATGGAGACTTCAGACAAGTTTTGAAACTCAGAGCACAGAAACAAAACATTTCAGGCAACTAATACTATTACAAGAATGAATAGCAAAAATATGTGGTAAAGAAACAAATACATTTTGTGAAAGTCTCATTAATGAAACAAATCTATAAAAATGAACATTAGGTCAACTTTCTGTAAATGAGACGACTAAAAGATAACAATAAAAATTAAAGATCCAAAAAAAAAAAAAAAAAACCTTTAAAAGGCAATCTGAAATATCCTGAACTTATACTATTTGAAGCATTTGTTCAGAGCTTGTACATGATTACAGCTATCTTAACTGAGACAACACTTGATTTCAGAACTTTAATTAATGTTAAAAATTTCATGACAACATTAAAACATGAAATGGAAAAGTTAACAGCGAATGAGATCCCGAGAGAAAATAAAAGATATGCCTCAAATATTTTCTTCTCCATAGAGGAGTACAGTAACAGTTCAAAAGAAAAAAGGCATATATTATTCAGGATTACAGAAGGAACATTTGTGATAAATAGAAAACAAGACAACATAAGCCTAAATTGTATGTAATTAAATATTACACTATTTATTTGATTTTCCACTATTAGAAAACACACTAAAATAATTACATAAATGTTTTACTTAGTATACAGTGTGGTATATCAGTCCATGGATCCAATAATTTTGAACTTTCAAGATTTTAATTTTGAGTACTTACTCGTTTTAAGATTTGAAACAATTTTTGGCATTTTTAAATGCTTTGTTTTAGAATTTTCAACTATATACCATAGCGTGGAAGGGTAAATAGAGTTAACGCATACTCTGATTCAACAGATGTCGTTATTTTGCTTGTAGTATTTTCTATAACCCATTGTTCAGTGTTTGAAATCATCTGTATAGTTAGACATTTTAGAAAACAGAAAATCACACGGTATTGGTCAGTATTACAGTTAACTTGACTGGGCCACAGGATGCCCAATATCTGGTTAAACTTGCCTGATGGTGTGACTGTGCGGATGTTTCTGGAAGTGACTACCATTGAAGGAACAAAGTCAAGTACTTTGCTCCGCAATCTCCAGCGTGAGTGTGTAGCATCCCGCATGGAGCCACAATTGAAGAAAGTTAGAAACTTTAGTCACTTTTCCTGGCTCTGGAACAAATTATCTGACACCTTCAACTTAAACAAGTTTATTTTGGATCCCTTTTTTAAAGCTTTCAGTTCTTGCATGGAAGATGCTATGGAACCATCCTTTATTTTGAAATTGATAAAGAGGAACATTTGAACATTTATCCTGTCTTCTCTAAAAATTCCCTAATTCATAACCAGATAGTAAATGTGAGGAGGTTTCTGCTAAACAAAATATTTCATATAAAAGAAGAAAGTAGAATCTCATTTTAGTGTCTTGCTTTGAACATGAGTGGTTCTAAAATCTCACATGAAAGACAAAATATATATTACTTGAAAAATAAAACATTGTCTTTGAAATACTCTAGCCAAAGAAATTAAGCATCAATATAATTACTATTAATTACTATTTTAGAATAATTGACATGAAATACTTAGCACAGGGGAATATTCTTAATGCAAAAGGTCATTTTTTTGAACATACGTCATTTTTTTGAATTCCTGGTTTATCTTAATTTCTTTAACAAGCACTAGCAGTTGTTTTTTGGAGTCACTTTCAACAAACATATAGTTTTGTTTTTGTAATGCATCCACACAACTACACAAGAAGCACTAATCTAAGAGTCGTAATCCATTCTTGAAGTATGATTGTCATATGTTCATGACCTGTGTTACTCAATCGCCTTTTAGAGTGCTGGATTCAAATATTTTTATTAGTACATGTTTGCAGTACATGAGGATTACATTCATTGTGGAAAGCTGGTACTCGCATGTAATATATTTAAAATTCTTTTTTTTATCCTATCCCTGTTTCTTCGCCTCCACCCTATCTTCTGGTCCTCTTCCCTTTTACCATTGTGTCGGGGTTCAGTTATAAATTAGTACAGAACTCCTGCAATCAGACTTTATTTGTCAAGATTATGAGTGTTAAGTCAACAAATGTAATTGATCTGATTTAACATTGCTACAGTGTCTAAGAAGAACCACAGAATCATGTGTGAGGGTCTGCTCCTCTCATCTACAGACTTCTGAAGGAGCTCATTACTCAGCTGAGATCACTGTTAATTAATTTCAAGAACATTAAAATGAATAAATTTCAAATAGTCCACATGTAAATAAATACATTTATAATGCATCAAATATTTCAGTTAGCTTCCCCAAGTACCTCACTGTTACATCCTTTTTCTATGCATACTCAGAAATCACAAATAACAGAATGGAAATAATAAAAGGGAACCACAAACTTTTTGCTTGTCTTTTCCTATTCTCAGTTTATACAAATGATGGTTATGTGATTGGTTTTTGAACAGTTAATGGATGCATAAATTCTATCCACAGAAATGGAACATGTGTCTTACATGTCTAAAATGAGTTATTTTTGTAAATATTAATGGCAAATGTACTCTACTTAATGGAATAAGCATGCTTCTAAAAGTCTTTATGTAAAAAAATATTTTCTTTCAACATGAGGTAGATGAACAACTATGTAAAAATATATTAAGATTGACATCTAATAAAAAATATAATATGTACATGGATTAGGAAATTCAAAAACTTAAATATTAATTGATTTACATTGAAATAGGAAAGACACTGAGACATGTTTAAGAAAAGAGAAGACAAGGGCAAGAAGAAAGTTTGTTCATGATGTCCAAGGGCAGAATATTTTTTTTTCTAAAAAGAAAAGATACATCTAAGAGTGGCTAATACACATGTTCATGCACATACATCCTGCTGTACTCTGCATAACAAAACCTAACCATCTCACATGTTCAAATATCTAGGTTTTGGGGCTAGGGGTTTAGCTCAGCGGCATAAGCGCCTGCGTTGCAAGCAGGCAGTCGTGAGTTCGATCCCCAGAACCAATAAAAAGGAAAAACTCAAAAAAAAAAAAATCTAGGTTTTAAGAGCAATGGAAATCAGGGAAGCAGTAGACACACGATCAAACATTTTAAAAAATGTGATGACGTGGTATTCAGGACCTTTTTCTATTTTGAACTTCGTTGTGTGCCTGTTTTAACAAGTCAGAGACAATCTGATCCACAGTTGACCAATCGCTTGATTTGGGCACCAGTAAATGGAATAATTCTTTTCCAACTTTGGATATAGGACAGGGATCACATAATGCACTGGGGTTCATCTACTCGATTCAAGAGAATACACACAAAACTTTACATCGATACGCTCTAGGTGAATTTTAGAGATGGGAGTAGTTTCTGGAAAAACTAACAGTTTATTTAAAAATGTTCCAAAACTTTTTACATTAATAAGATTTATAATGTATTCATCTTGTTCATCTTTAGTTTGTGTCTATACAGTAGTTTTGTATTACTTTAATAATGCAATTAAGATACCCGTGATCAATCACACTGCAGTGAATTTTTCATCTATAAATTTTGTTCATGACATACTCTAGTAAGTAGGAGTAGGAGTGACCTTTTTCTTTCTATGTTTTTGATATTGGTAAAAATATGCTTAATGAGTAACAGTGATATTTAATAAAATTAGAAACTGAGTTCACTTGTGACATCATACATACATACACCATTCCACGTGTTCTTTTACAATTTAATGGCTTTCCCATCTAGCATCTGTACTCCGATCATCAACTCTTCCAGTCAAAGGGATATAAAAAAATGATGCTTTGTGACTTTTTCCAATGCCAAGTTATTCAAAAGACAGAACTCCAAACTTCTCTCTTTCTCCTGCAACACGTTCTTTAGACACCAGCCAAACTGTTGTAGGAAATTCCAGGGTTTGTAATCAGAATATATCTGCATAATCCAGCTAAAAGATACAATCTCAACTTATAGCCAAACACGAGTAAAAGGACATGTGTCTAGTAATAGGCTCTGAGCCCTCTGCCTGGATCTCCAGATACTGGGGAATATGGGAAACCACCACTACAGTGTTCTATCAGAATTTCCAAGCTCCAGTATCCTGGGATATAATAAATGGTGGTTGCTGTTCTGAGCTACTTCATTAAATGGTAGTAAATTCATCTATACTTGAAAAATGATACCTATGTCCATATTAGACTGCTCTGTGTGTCATCACAATTTAGCATAATGCCTTATAAAATAAATTCTAAAAGTATATAAAATTAGGGAAAATACATTAATAATTGTCAGACAAATGGTATGAAACCATTAAAGGTCAAGGAACTTTACTGATGTGAGGTAATAGCTATTATCTAGCTGGTTTTCATATTTTTACTGTGGGATTCCATAATTGCATTTCATTTTGTTTTAAATAGAATAACACAAAACAAAAAAAAGGAATAAACTGCCTTTCTTATATTCACTATTTATTTTCTACCCACTGATGATACATAGGTGATATTCTAATTTATTGTATACTATAACACTCAAATTAATGATCACTGCTATTCACTTTCCATATTCAATAGCAAACATGTCTATTTTTTCCAATTTTCTTTACATGAAATAGTGTTTGTTTTATAACTTTTGCTATCATTCTTTTCCAGATAATATTTTTGATGTTTTTAAAGTATATGAAGTTTGAATATTATATATCGGATATTTATAGGTTGAGCTGTCCAGAACAGAGCACATTGTGATTATCAGCCATTTGGTAAGTTACTGAATATTAGTTCAGTTTGGAATTTCATCCTGTGGTACCAAGGATGAAAAAGTTCAAGCTGATCCTGTCTTGCATTATGTATAAAACATCAGTCTATCATTCACATGGAGATATACTCAAAGATCTATGCAATGGTTTATAAATTTTCTTTTTATTATATTTGATTCTGATTCAATAAATGCAATAAATTTTTATAAATGTATATGTATGTATCTATGTGTTATGTTGGAATATAATTATTATACATATATGATTGATTATATTACATAATTCACTCACCATTCACCCCCAGAATCATGGCATCAGCATAGTTCTATGAGTCTTCGTCAACATTGGCTGCAAAAAATGTAAGTAGGACTGGGAGTGAGCTGATGAAAGAGATTTGTGACATAATGAACTTGATCTTTTCATTTTTCAAAATATTTTTATTTATTTGTCTTATCTTCACATTGATACTGAGTACTTCACATCATTTGAATGTCTGTTCAAACTATCACAGACCTCATTAACCTTACATATTCACAATATTGAATAGAAATATTAAATCATTTTGTTTTAAATTGTGCGCATAGAATTCCCAGCTCAATTGATACAAAAATGCTTTAAGGAAAAAAAAAAGTCTGGCTTGAGTTTTCTTTTTATTTCTTGTAAATATAGTGTGCATGTCCTTGTTTACTAAAGAGCTGGAAAAATATTGTGAGAGACCTCAAGCAATCAGTACTAGCATTTTTGGTATATGTTTTAACATTTAACTACATGTGGGTATATGTAGGAACACACATACAGATATTTTGCATATATCATTTTGCACATACATATACATGGTAATATATATGCAATATGTCCACCCACTATGGATTGTCATTTAGACACCCTCAGAGATTTGAATTCATTCAGAGCATTTGCATGCCTTTTAGTAATTTCTCCACACATGTTTTGCTTTAATATATTCTAAGAGTTATTTTAGCATAATAGTATGCATCCCAAATACACTGAGTGCATAGTCATTACATTAATGAATTTAAATTTTCTTTTAAGAATCTCTCAAAGAAGGATGTGACATTTGTTGCTAAATTGATGAGAAAAATCTGAAGTGTTAATTGAAACTTTAGTGCTACACTTTGAAACATCTCTATTCACATTTTAAAAGGATTTTCTCTATTTTTATAATCTCATAGCTACTGATATTAAGAAATGAAGATAACTTTTGCACAAGAAAACATTATTAAATCTTTTTGAACAAGGTTCTATTTGACTACTAAGTTCAATTTCATTTAAAACTCTAAATGAAATATTTAAATGGAATTAAAGAGTTAGTGATGAGAAGTCACTTCTTGGATCCAAATGAATTACAGAAATAACTAAGCTCTAATTTTTCAAATTTCTCTACATTTGAAATAAACACATGTAATAGTTTTATTCTATCCCTTGTACTACACATTAAATTGGTGGGTAGTTTTTCATTCATTATAACAGGTTTCACATCACCCCAAGGGAGAGGAATACATTTATTGCCTTCATTTCTTTTAATCTTAGAAGCCCAGTCCCATTGAAGGATTTCAGATTTTGAGAACTGTCATGCATATCAGTTTGGGGCAGTACTGTAAAAAATTTACAGGGGTGAAAGAAAAAGTTTGTGATGAGTCACTCAGCCATGACCCCAAACAGAAGAGAGTGAGATTTTTTCTTTTTTTTTTTTTTTTGAGATGTCTTTTAAAGACTTTTCCCCAAAACAGTACCTACAGTGGCTTGTTATTTAACTGACAGCCAGGCAAGTAGGACATGCTTGTAATCCCAGCACTTAGGAGGCTGAGGCAGACGAATCACTCTGGGTTCGAACTCAGCTGGGGCTACAAAGTGAATTCACAACCATTTATCTACAAGTGATATACAGAAAGTATTTTCATTAGGCTCATTGGAATTCCAACATGTAAAAGTCTGTTCTTAAAGATAAAATGAGGCCTAGATATCGAATGATTGCCTTGTTCTCTGTAGAATAAATTATTTATAACCTAAAGTCTTTTAATGAAATACATAAAAAGACCATTAAACTGATCTTGCCTAGTACATATAGTAGTTAAACAACTCCATATAGAATTTTAAAGGGAGCTTAGAAATTTAAAAAAAAAATCTTTGCTTGATTTATTATTCAGAACTATACTTTGCATGTTTTTATAAAATACATATTTTATTCACTTATCCAAAAAGCTGCATTTTATAGTTTCAGAAGTTTGTCATAAATTAATATTGTCCAGTGAAATACAAAACAGAAATTTAAGCAAAGTGAATTAATCAGAATTCAGAAATAAAGCATATTTACCTTTTTTTTCAAAAGTGGAGAGTGTGGGTACTGGGTATCAAACTCAGGACCTTAACCTTGACAAGCAGGTGCTGCACCACTGAGTTAAATTCTCCGCCCTACCCTAATTTATGGTATTATATTTGTACTTGAGTGAAAAATACTTTCCTCATAGGTAGCAGAGACAACTAACAAAAAGTAACTGCGTAGGTGAAACACTGCATCCTAATAGCTTTGGGGGATTTGCGTCAATTTCATAACAGACCTGGAAGGCTTCTGCCTTTTCTGCACCATAGGAACAAGACCTGAGCATTTTGTCTTTAGAATGCCATTTCCTGTTATGCAGAATGAAAGAGCATGGAGGATCATTACATTTGGCTAGTCATGATGTTTTCCTTTTTCTTTCTTTCTTTTTGTGGTGATAACAACTGTTAAGAGTGGTCATTCTTGTTGCTCAGTATATCAGGGCTCTTCTGTTAATGACTACAGAGATGGACAGAGAAACTGGTCATCACTAAGAGAGAGTAAACAATTTTAGAGAGGTGAGAAGTTTGCTCCTGGCTGACTTTATTTTGTGTCCTAAGAATATGCAAAACAAACTCATACTTGTTAGCATTTTTCCCCTTTTAAATAAGCCTTGAGTAAGTTTGTTGCTTACAACCAAATGCTTAGTGTGTGTGAAATTTTAAATACTACTCTGCATGGTCTATTCTAGTGTAACTGATATGATTTACATGTTATGAAATCTCACCAGCCATTTTCATTTGAATATTTATTTTACTCAGATATATTTCTAGCTTTCACAAAGGTTCTTTGTGTATTCATTTAATGGCTCACATTCTCAATAAATTGATAGTGTTAGAAAAACATTTTTATGGTATAAAAGGAGTGTTATGCAGAAAGCAATATTGATTTTTAATGAAAGTATAAAATTTAATAATTAAGTAAATATATACTTTATTTGTTCACCGTGTATCTAATTTTAGGTTAATTATATCAAAACAAAATGATAGGTATATTCTTCCTTAATGAATTTTATGTAAATTTTACATAATGTAGTAAAGGCAACAATGGCAAAATTATAAAATTGTTTATAAAAATTCACCCACTAAGAACATCTAGTAATCCTCCACATCCAGAGCATTAAATGTATTCTGTTACTTCAAGGATTACTTTTTAAAAAATTACTTTCCTATTCTTTAATAAGGGTAAAATTTGAATTTAGAATTAGAAAATATAGCTGTAACCCTGTGCTTCACGAATCTGGGATAATAACTTCAAAATGCTCACTTCTTTTATCAAATCAAATACCATTTTTTACCTCTTATTCTTGATGTAAAAATCATAGGAGATAATATATAACATGGGAGGTCATTTGAACAATAGAGAAATACTTTGATTGATTGGGTACCTGTTATACTGTGGCAGGCTGCATTTTAAGAATTGACATACGTGTAATCTTATCTTCAATAATAATTCTTTTTTTTAATGCAAGAAAAGGATAAATCTCAGAGTTCATTCTTGCTGCCTCAAATGTTTTGTTAATTTTTTCTTCCAAAAAAACTTGGTGCTAATATCTCTCCACTAGAAATGAGATAAACACTGACTGTCCACTCCTGGGATGAGGGGGACTATGATCTCAAAATGAACTCAAATTGTAAGTAATCCCTTTGAATATTCTTAGAAAACTGCCTGCCATGACATGAAAGATCAAAAGGCGTCTCGGGGTCTTTTAGCAGCTGTTTCCTATCATCGTATCAGTCTTTAAATTAGAAAATTTTAGATTCAAATGGATTTTATCAAACAAGAGTATAGTGAAACAAATGGAGACCTTGATAGACCTCTTCAGGGGCGACATGGCAGATTTTTCTTGCTACAAAGTTTCACCCAATTAGATGCCAGACAAGCAGTGACAGGTGGACTCAGCATACCGTGCCACAATCTGAAGACATATTTGAAAAGCATATGGTCTTCCCAAAGTTGAATTTAACAGAAACATTGAGAAAATAGAGTTTTTCCAAATGTAATAAAACGTACTTGAGTAAATTATATTTCCAACTTTGCAGAATGAGACAGGACAGTATAGACAGGCAAGATTAATTGTTAGTAATCCAAATCCATCCAGGTTTAAAAACAAGAAAGCAACTCAGTGAGACCACATATAACAAAGTATTGACAAACACATATAACTACCACAATGTTGGATTGTCACATGCCATCAGCCTGTCTCATGTGAATTTAACACACCAGTCTGAGTGATTAAAGTGACTAAAATGACCTTGTTCATCAAGTCTGGTTCCATCTCCTGAATACCCCAGACCAAACTTTCAATAGTAGTACTTGAATGACATTCTAATGGGGCAAATGCCTAGTAACAGAAGTTCTTTGCTACTATGTATGTTAAAAGTTATATGTGGGTTTTAAAAAGAATTAAAAAGATTCAAGTCTAGTTTTTTAAACTGAACTTTAGTATGTGATTCTATTTTTGTAGACTTAATTTTAATTTAATTCGTTGATTTTTAAATAACACAGTAACTTCAGTTTAATATAAAAAAGTGAGTAGAAAGAATCAAATGCATTAACTTTAATAAAATGTACAGAAATTGTTACCTTAATCCACATTTTTCCGTAGTGTGGCAATACCTTTGACTCACTGTCACTATGCATGTGAAAATAGTTATTGCTTAATTAGCATGTGTAGGTAGAAATTTGTCATTTGATGTCATCCTATTGATATAAGATTTGAAAGTTAAAAAATCAAAGCCAATAGCTCATCATCAAATAAATAATAACAAAAAACATGACAGAAAGGCAAATCTAATCTCAAAATTTGTTAAGTTTAGTGTCCAAATCACAATGAGAAACATGAGATATGTTTGGAACTGAAAGTTCTCTCTACAAGTTCATATTGGGTAGAATTTAGTGCTCTTCTAGTAAACTTGGCATTAAAATGAGAATTTCTTTCTTTAGTGACTTCAAATTAAAATCTTTGCAAGAATAGTTGGGTGACATGAATTGATGCAATGTGAATGGAAGTCCCAATGCTGCATTTGAAATGACAAAATATGGTTGACTTACCATTACAAATTATCATTGCCTACATAGGCCAACCCCTTGTTTTATGCATGCTATGAACTATATTAGCAGACAACATGCAGTTCAGTCAAAAATACCCCTAGTCCAGCTTAGTGAAATGGGATAAAAAGACCTTTGCTATAACAATTTAAGGTAGTTCTTGTTTATGTGTCAATGGAGGAGAGATGATTTTAATCCCCTTTTCCTGATAAGGGTAGTGCAGAATTCCACCAGGTTTGCACATTGCCATTGAAACAATAATTGTCTTCAATGATACAATGCCTTCCCTTTCAACCATGAGCACCCAAGAAAACTTGAACTTGAGAAAAACCACAGTGTTAAATCCTCCAACCCCCCAAAAATCGTACTTCATTTGTTTCTCAAACTAGTCATGAAAATATAGGAAGTAGCACTAAAACTTTTACTTAGTTTTAAAATAGTGTATGGTCTAAGTTTTTATATTAAATTTGAATCATCTAAGGAACAAAAGTCCCAAAATTCCACTTTGGGAATTTGAAAAGGTGTACTTTATTGAAAAGTTTTACACATGGTACATAGGAGAAAAGAAAAAGACAAACTGTAAATGTTCGATATTTCAATGGACTATCAAAAGTGAGATTTTTGCCTCAGCATCTTAGGTGGCATGTAAAAGATGTTATCTGCCCAATACTCATTTTCAAAAAATCAGAAAGAAAAATAAGAAAAGAAACAGTAAGGGAAGGAATGGGAAGAAAGGCCAGTAATTTTAGACCTAGATCAACTGTTTCTCTGAATCTGGTGAGAGCTTTGGCCGTGATGACAGGTGGGAATGGTGGAAAGCTGTCGGTCCTCTGAAAAGAGTGATGTGAAAACTGTGGACCACATAGTGAGAAAAACCCAAGAAAATACGCAAAACACAGATACTTTTGTATCAGCCGATGGTGTCTGGTTTACAACAAGGTAAAATATCATTAGAATAAAATAAAGTAAACATTTTCTGGTGATAAACGTTTTTTTGAGGGTTTACAAAAAACATGCAGAATCACTTAGGGTGCAAACAAACAAGAAATTCAACTGAGCATCTTAGTCAAGAGTTTCAGATTTTCAGTCAAAACCAGGACATGAACAGAGCATACAAACTATGCAGTCATATAAGGACTGTGCTTGTAGGGCATTTGTACTTAGTTTAAAGGTATTTGTCACTGTCTTGAAGTTCTTAAATTTTGGAAAGAAGTCCTCTATTTGTATTCATACTTACCTTCATATATATTGTTCCCAATCCTAGGAATGAACTCCATCTCTATGGGGATAATGATATCAACACACTTTAACAGAAGAAGATCAATTCTGCTGAGTCCCAGGAAGGCCAGTGGGATCCATTATTCTTTGCATTAACAAATCAGAGAGCATCCCAGCTCATCCTTCCTTATTATCATGAAATCTATTGAAACAAATATCCCTCAAAATGCTTCACAATGATACAATCATTTCTTTAATGGCATCTTTTGAGCCTGGAGAGATTTATGAAAATAGACAAAAACTGCTACAGCTATAAGTAGATAAAAAGTATAATGAGTTTTCATGTTCAGTAATTTTGATGTGTATTGTTGAGCATTATATCTGTGAGAGTTAAAAGGCAGCCTTCTGTTCTGAGTTGAAAAATTAATTCAGACTTGAAGTCATGGCACAAATTTTATACAAATAATAAAATACTTTTATAAAACATAAGAATCACCTTATTTGGAAATTAATCACATTTGGACTCCTTTAAATTAATTGTTCTTATTTGGTAGACTTAGAAATTAAGCACCAAAAGAAACCTTGCATTTAAGAATTTTAGAGAGAACTATGATTTTAAAAGTATTGATCTTACTAAGTCATATAGTGCTCTAAAAAACAGTATTTGAAAATATTTTCTAAAAATAAAAAAAGACAATAAAATATACAAATTTACATTACTAAATACCTAGAAAAATGTGAGTAATTGTGTGCATTCATTCACCAATTCATTTAACAAATATTTATCCAGCAGGGTACTAGGCATATAATAGAAAATATGCAACTGATCATTCCCTGATACTAATCTCTGGTTTGAAAACTTAACAGTTACTAAGACTTTGGCTTATGAGTAGAAAACATAGGTCCCATATTGCTAAGACTAGTTTAAAACAAGTAGTATGTAAACAAAAAATTCTCTTTTTGAACAGAATGGAAACTCAGATTTTAATCTATTGGATTTGGATGGTTACTAAAAGTCCTCCTTTATACATTTGACATTTGGGAGGTAGATTATGCAGAGTAATGATAGAGTATTGCTTCATGTAATTCAGTTTAGCAACTGCTAAACTCATACACACATACTTTATAACAACCTAGGGTGTGCCTTTCCATGAGCTTCTGAATCACTAATGTAATTTTAAATATTCTTGGAGTGATATTAAAAACTATTGAAACAGGAAAAAAATAAAGTGTAATTGTAATTGTTGAATATCTTTTCATGTATTTATTGGTCATTTGTATTTATCCTCTGAGAAACGTGTATTCATCTCAGATACCCATTTTGGGATTGGGTCTTTGAATGTGGTGGGGGATCTGTTTTTTTGGTTTTTTTTTTTTGTTTTTTTCCCAACTCTTTCTATGTTCTGGATATAGTCATTTGTCTGAGTGACAAGTAACTACAATTTTTTCCTACCTTATGCTGTCAAATATCTAAAATTTTTCCTACTTCACTCTATTGGTAATTCCTTTTGCTGTACAAAAGCTTAAAATAGGATGAGATTCCATTTGTTGATTCTGTGTATTACTTCCCATGTGATCAGGGTTTTGTTCATGAAATCTTTGTCTACACCTGTGTCCTCAAGAGGTCTACTTATTTTATCTTCCAGTAGATTTAGTGCTTTTGTTGTAATTATTAGATCATTGTTCCATTTAAATTTTAGCTTAGTGCATAGTAAAGACAGCATAGGTGCAGTTTTAGTGTTTAGCAAGTGGAAAGACAGTTTTTCCATCACCATTTCTTTAAAAGGCCATTTTTCTTCCGGTGTACATGTTTGGTCACTTTGTCAAAGATAAGGTGGCTGATTGCACTTGGAGAGGTTAAATCTGTTCCATTGATCCTCAGATCTCTTTGTATTTGCTGTTGTTGTTTGTTTGGCTTTTGTTTTGTTTTGTGTTTTATTTCTTGCCAATACCATGCTGTTTTATCAGAATAATATTATACTATGATTTCAAATCAGGAATTGTGATGTTTCCTGCCTTGTCTTTGTTGCCTGAGACTGTTAGGTCTCTTCTGGTTCCAAACAAATTTTAGGGAAATTTATATTCTCCAGGTCCTCTAGTTTCCATGTCTCTTTCTCCTGGCTAGAAAGGGTTTTTTTGTTTGTTTGTTTGTTTTGTTTGTTTTGTTTTGTTTTGTTTTGTTTTGTTTTGTTTTGTTTTTGTACCAGGATTTGAACTCAGGAACTTGTACTTGCCAGGCTGGTGCTTTTGCCTCTGAGCTATATCTCCAGTCCTTGTTTGCTCTAGTTTTGTGACATATACTAATGATATTTTGATTGGGATAGAAATATATCTGTATAACAATTTTGGGAGTATGGCCATTTTCACTATGTTGATTCTTCCTTTCCATAAGCAAGGGAAATATTTTCATTTTCTGATATCCTTTTCAATCTCCTTTTTCAAAGTACTATAGTTTTCAATCTTTTAGTACCTTTGTTAGCTCGATTCTTAAGTATTTCATTTTTTTTCACTATTGTGAAAGGTATTGCTTCCTTAATTTCTATCTCAGTGAGTTCCTTGTGTATGTACAGAAATGCTATTGATATTTGAGTATTGACTGTATCAAACTATGCTACTGAATTTAGTTATTAAATGTATCAGTATTATTTTGGTGTTTTGGGGTCTTATATGTCATGACATTCATAAATAATAATTTAACTTCTTTCCTTTCTATTCTTATTCCTTTTATTTATGACTCTTATCTAATTACTCTGGCTAATATTTCCAGAACTATATTAAACAGGAATAGTGTTAGTGGACATCTTGGCTTGTTTCTGATTTTAGAGAGAAATTTTCAGTTTTTGACCTCTAGTATGATGCTTGCTATTGTTTTTTTATACATAGTTTTTTATCAGATCTTGGTAAAGACCATCTATCCCAAATTTCTTTTTTTTTTTTAATTTAAAAGGAAAAAGAGAAAAAACAGAACAAAACAAAACAGTGTAAGGGTACAAGTAATACAGAACTACAAAAAATATATATAAGATATCACCAGTTAATAGATTACACACTATCATCTTTGAAATGGTTATTCAGGTCACAGGATCATAGCATACAAAGTGAACATTCAAACAGTGAGACTGCAAATAGTTGTGTTCAATGATCCAATCAAAAATATTAATATGGTCATCTATTTAAGACACCTAAACACACTTGCTGTTGTATCCTTTAGGGCACTTTTTTTCCCTCTCTTTATTACAACAAAATTTACACATTTTGGGTTTTATTGCTCCCATAGATCTTATTACTTTTTTTGTAAGAGAATAAAATAAAACATGATAAAACAAAGCTGTCAGTCAAAACCAAGGATAGACATAGCACATGATGTAAAAACAGAGTACAAGGTTATCAACAATGGTTACCATAATGCCCCTTGATTCCTTAAGAAGAATTGTCTCTCTCATTAGGTATTATAAAGTTGAACAAAACAGTAGAGAATAAGATCAATAAAACCTAAACATTGTAAACCTTACAGAACTTCAAAAGAGGATAATAGTCAAACCAGAATAGGTATTTTTTTTATAATGAGTAGGTATAGGACTTTATCAAACGCATTTTCTCTGTCTATTGAGCTGATTATGTGATTTTTTTGTCTTTGACTCTGTTGATAAGGTGTTATATTATTAATTTGCATATGTTGAAAAATCCTTGCATCCCTGGGATGAATCTTTTTTGGTCATAAGGTATAATCTTCTTGATGATTTGCTGCATTCTATTTGCCAGTATCTTATTCAGGATTTTTGCATATGCTCTTTAGGAAGCTTGGCCTGTAGTTTTCTTTTATGCTTTGGTTTTTCCTCTGAGTTTGTTATCAGGGTAATACTTGTCTGGTAATGACTTTGATAGTATTTCTTTCCTTTCAATTTCATTAGAGAGTTTCATCAGTAGTGGTATTAAATCTCAAAATTTCTTGTAGAATTCAGGAGTGAATCCCTCATGACCTGGGTCTTTTTTTTTTTTTTTTTTTTGGTAAATATTTAACTGCATCTTCAGTGTCATTAACAGATACTGGATTAGTTACAAGTTTTATATTTTCTTGACTCAACTTTTCTGACTCATATGTATCTACTAATCTGGCCATTTTTTCTACATTTTCATCTTTTTAGAGTAAAGTTTCTTGAAATAGGTATAGATGATATTCTGGATTTCCAAAGGATCTGTTACAATTTTACCCTTTTCATTTTTAATAGAATGAATTTGAGTCTTTTCTTTCCTTTTTCTGATAACTTTTCCTAAGGTTTTATCAACTTTAATCTTTCAATGAGCCAACTCTTTAATTCATTGATTCTTTGTATTGTTTTCTTAGTTTTAATTGTATTAATTACTACTCAATTTTTTTTTAATTCTACCTTTGTGTAAGCCTTGGGTTTGGTATGTTATTCCTTTTCTAGAAGTCTGAGGTGCAATACTAGGATTTTTATTTGAGCTCATTCTGTTTTTCTGATTGGAGATTTCACTGCTATAAATTTCCCTCTTAGGAATGCATTCATTGAACGCCTTAAGTTCCTACGTATATTATTAGTATCATCATTTAATTATGCAATTGTTATAATTTATTTTCTTTCATTTTCTATGTGACTCACTGGCTGTAAAGGAGAATATTTTTTAATTTCCAGGTGTTTATGAAGTTTTTAGAGGATATTTTGCCATTAATTTCCAATTCCATTACATTATTGTCAGGTATTATTCATAGAGTAATTTCAATTTTTTTGTATTTACTTAAGCATGTTCTGTGGGCTACATATGGCCTATTTAGGAGAATTACCCATGTGCACCTAGGAAGAATGTGCATTTTGATGTTGTGGGATGGAACACTGTACAGACATCTTCTAAATAAATTTGTTCTCAGATTGGATTTAGTTTTCATATTTTTTGTTAATTTTTTGTCTAGTAGATCTCTTCATTTGTGAAAGTGGGTGTTAAGGCCCCCTATTATAATTGTGTTGGTGCTTATTTGTAGATTATTATTATTATTATTATTATTATTTACAATTTTTGCTATGGGTATCAAACTCATGACCTCACACTTGCCAGTCAGGCACTGTGCCACTGAACTATAAGTGTTAGTGGCTTGTTAGACTTTACCTGCCTGTTAATATTTGTTTTATATAGTTGTGTGCACCATTATTTTGTGCATGTATATTTATGATTATTATCTTTTCTTGCAGTTTTCTCTTAACACATACGCAGTGATTTCTTGGTCTCTTTTGATCACTTGGCTTTATTTCATATTGTTTTCAAATAGAATAGCTATCCAGCTTTTTTCTCCCTTCTAGTTGCATAGAGTATTGTTTTCCATCCTTTAAATTTTAGTGTAGGAATTTTTTGGGGGGAGTAGGGAGTGTTAAATGTTTTCTTCTAGGCAGAATATTATTGTATCTCACTTCTTGGCCCATTGTGCTGGTCTATTTCTTTTGATTGGTGAATTGAGACCATTTACGTTGATGGTTATTACTGATATGTGTTGGCTTATTCTTAGATTAATTTCCTGTTGTTGGTACCCTGTTGTTATGGATTAAAAACTGGTGGTCAACTTAACGCCAGATGAATTAAATCACGATGGTGTTGAATGTAGGTATTTCACCTGAAGAAAATTGCCAGCATAAATAGAGACTGGAGAAGGAGAAGTCTGGAGTTGAGGCATTCAGGCGTTGTGGGTTTCACTGACTGTTGCTGTTTGAGCCACTGGTTCTCCTGAAGAAGCTCTGGTCCTTACATCCAACGTTGCTTCCTGGCCCCTAAGAGGAAGATGCGTGCTGCTTAATCTCCAGGATGAGCTCATCACGCTGATTTCCTGGCATGTTCTTGACTGTGCTTATCATCGGAGGAGCTTGGGCCTCTGTGTTGCTGAGGATGGCTGTAGTGCTTTTCAGAACAACTGTGGTCTTAGTTTTGAGTGTGACTTCTTGGCTTCATCATATAACCCTCAACCTATCAGCACAGCTCCTTCACCCTGCTGCAACAGATTTCCTAGCTTCCATCGCTGAGCTTTGGACCTTCCCAGCACAGATCCACAAAAGAGACTGGTGTGAGTCCTTGTGGGCTCTGAACCTCCAGCTGGACTCTGGGATGCATTATCCTGAGCTCTGGGTATTCATCTGACTCCTGTGGGACATTGCTGTGGAATTCATACCCTTGGTTGACTATTCTATTCTTTAGTGTTGTACATGAATTTCCTATATTTTCTTGTGTTGACTTTGAGTGAACATCATAAAATAATATCATGTCCTGATTCTAATTGTTCTCTTCACAACCACTGACTAAACCTGTCTTTGCCCTATCTTTAGTGGCTTGCCTGTTTGCTTCTTTCTATTGAAGTTCTTGGAATTGTGGTCCTCTTTATCTCTTTCTAAAATATCCTTCAGAGCTTTTTTGAGAGCTGATTTGATGTTCATGAATTTCTTCAGTCATTCTTTGGCATGGACGAATTTCATTTCTTCACTGATTTTGAAGATAATTTTGGAGGGCACATCAATCTGTGTTGGTGACTGCTTGCTTTTAGGACTTGAAATACTTCAGTAACACCTATTTTTGACTTGAGGGTTTGTTTTGAGAAGTCTACTGTGATTCTAGTGAGTTTTCCTTTATAGGTGATTTGTTTCTTTTCTCCAACTGCTTTTGATATTCTATTCTTGTGCTGAATTTCTGCAATCTTGATTATTGTATGCCTTGGTGTAGATTTATTTTGGTCATGGCTTCTGGGTCTTGTCGTTTTATATTTTTCATTTTGTTTCACTTTCTGTGTGTGTGTGTGTGTTTGTGTGTGTGTGTGTGTGTGTGTGTGTGTGTGTGTGTGTGTGTGTGTGTGTGTTTTGGTACATTCCTTATGTAGATAGCTTTATTACTAATATCAAGGCTTCCCTAGGAAATGACTATTTCTCAGAAATGTCTTCTAGCCCTAGGTAGTTCTTGGTCTTTGTATCTTTACCAAAAACATACCTTCCCAATTTATTAAAGAAGGGTGATAATTTGCTATCTATTTGTCACAGTAACCCAGTCTCTGTACTAGATGATAGTGATGGTTATTACCCCAGACAATCTCAGTGTTTTCATACAAGGGAGAAAACCTGATTACAAATTATAAGACTCTTTTACTATAGTAGTACCATGAGCAATAACAATAGCATCAAACAGCGTAGCAACTGACAAATTGTGGTGATTATTAACTTGCTACTTAAACTGTAAGTGCAAACTCTACAGTTACATAACAAAATTCAACATATACCAGGAATTTATATGCAATGAGTTTTCCCTTGGTACATTGATTTTAGCCTGTTTGAGGAGTATTTACGAAGTTTCAGGGACCAAATACAGAGATGGATGAAAAGTATAGTAGAAGCAAGTCCGTAAGTCAAAGGATGATCACCCAAATTTTGGGAAGCTGGAGTGGAGTGCAGGAGCAAAAGAATATTTAAACAAACCAGAAAGATAAGAAACTGTATACATGGACATGAAACTATCATAAAATCACAAGAAATAGTTAAAGGAAAAGAGAATGAGGAATAGAGCAAAACAAAAATCAAGGTAAGAAACCTAAATAGTAATTTTTAAAAAAAAATTAAAAACAACAAAAGAATACCCTAATGAGACTGAAAAACGAGAACCACTTAAACAAAGAAAAAAAAAACATTAAAATTCTTCCTGTATTCACAGTTCTGTATTTATATCCAAGTTTGATCCTAGAAATGTGCTGGGGTTTTTTGTTTGTTTGTCTGTGGTGCTGGTGTTTGAACTCATGACCAAGAAGGCACTTGCACCACTGAGCTAAATCTCTGGCCCTAAAATATCCTGTTTAACTCCACCAATTTTGCACAGGATGTATGCTGGATTTAGGACTGATCTTGGCCTCTGGATGTGGAAGCTGAGTCTGGACTACAGCTGAAAACATTTTAGATGTCCATTTCTCCTCACTGTGTTTGTCTCCATGGCACTCTCCTAATTACCACCGTGTCCTCAGGTAAGAAAATCAGAGGGTTCCTCCCACAGCACTGTGAAGTTGGCTGCTTCCAGAACTTGCACAGATTCCTCTATTTCACACCGCGAGCTTCTTTTACCTGGTGGGTTTAAGGCAGAGAGAGTACCCTGGCCCCACTGCAAGTCAAGGCTGCAAACTATTTGCCTGCTTGTACCACTCAGCCCAGGCAGAAACCAGAGCGGAATCTGGGTGGTCCCTGCTTCTACCTCTCAGAATAGTTCCCCAGTTCTCAGAATAGTTCCTCAGCTCTAGCAGTCCACTCTGAACTACTGACCATGCACAACCTCTTGGCAAATAGCATCCCGCCACTGCTCTGCTGGGGCACACTGGTCTACTCTGCCAGGGTGCTCTGGGCCTAAAGTCATATCTTCTAAATACATTATACCAACTCTTTTTAAAAAATATTAACTAGTTACATCTGACTTTTTTCTAGAACATTTCACAGCACAGACTAAAACCTTTGTTTTCAGGCTTCCACTGTATCACACCAATTATAACACATAAAATATCATTTGCCAATGATTGAAACCACAAACTTCCATTGATAACTTTTCTATGGCTATAATAATTAAATATGTTTCCATTTGGGGGGGTCTCCACAAGACCCTATTGCACAAAACAGCTTCTAATGTCACTGTCTTTTGTGTAGCACTGTTCTATCCTTCTCAGGGTGAAGCACAAACTAGTCAGCATTCCAGTGGATGTGATTGTGAGTGTGTGCTCGGTTGATGGAGGCTTACAAACCCAGAGGATGTCATAGATTTTCTCACCGTGTTGCTGACTTCTTCATACAACAGTGATTCAATCCATCACTGTAGTTACAGGAACACCTAGGCTTATGCTGCATACCTCTAAGTATAACCTCAATCAATGGCTTTTTGTTTCTGTTCACATGACCCATCTCCATTTCCTGGGAATGCTGTTGAACAAAATGTTTCAGAAGTGTTTAACATAACCAGAACTACAGGCTCCAAAGACGATTCAGAAGGAAGGAACTGGAATTAGCTAATGTCAATATTTCTCCTCATGCCCTGACTTGCACATATGAGGTCTCAAAGTATTTGAGGAACAACTCTGTTAAAATGAACTGTGTCTTTCAGTCCCAGACCCAGGAGTTCTTGTTCTGGTGTGTGAATGTGGGTAACTCGCATAAATTTATCTGATTTCAATTCCTTCAGGGGCACAGTGGGAATATTGCCAAATTCATGAGGTTTCTGGGAGAATTAATAAATTTGTAATCACAAAATTTTCTTTAAAACAGAATACATAGTTTTATGTGTGAATTTCTGCCATTTCTCCTGTGTATTCTACTTCCTGTGAACAGGCTTTTTGCTTTTGCTCAAAAAAGAACAATAATTATTGACCATGTATCACATGACATAGGCTGTGCCTCTTCCTGGGAAAGCATTGTTCAAAACAGATTTAGTCATTTCCTGTATGGAGATGCCTGCAAGTTTATCTCTAATACCACAGCTCTATATTCTCTACCAAAATAGTAAATTATGAGCGCTTGCAGGATCACCACAAAACACATTCTGAAATCAATGCTAACTAATGAACAGAAAAAAATGTACAAGTCTCTCCCCACACTGTCACCATTCTCTCCAAAACATCTTCCTCCTCCTTCTAAAACAGTTAGGGGCATCAAGGTTTCCACTGTTTAAAGCACTTGCTTCAACTGATGACCTCAGTCTTGGTGTAGTGACTTCCACTGAAGTATGTCCAAGGTGAAGCTCCTTTAAGGATGATGAAAAGTTGACCAAGGAAATATCACGCGTAACCTTTTGCTTATCTCAGAATTTAAGTAGTAATGCCCACATTTGCTGTGAACATTAGTACTGGACAACAGTAGCAGGACGCATCTATTCTCCGGTGTTTTTTGATAGCTTTTTAGGAGCTCAGTGGATAAGTGATCTCCTGATTCCAGCATCAGGAGACAAAAATGACTGGAATGAAAGGAAATGTTTAAGAAAATAATAGGAAAACACTCTGGGAATGTTACGAGCCTTGATGTTTCCAATGAAGAAAAGAAATTTAGTGACATTTAATGGTATTCTTTACATCTATACAGCTGTGTCACACTTCTATAAACATAAATATCTTCTTTGATATAGGGGATCTTAGTAAGATTTCTTTTGCAAAAAACAAATACTGAATACTAGAGTGTGACAAACATTGAAACTGCAAGCCCAGATGATGGCTAAATCATAGTTATCATACTAGTCTAATAGGTTACCTTTTAATGAACAGAAGCAGAAGAACCTTTTGACCAATCTTCTTTTGAATTCGCAATTATTCTTAACTAAAAATTAATGAGAGGAAATCATAAACCCCTCATTAATTTAATTTAAATCATTGTGTGAATTGCTTCAAGTGAGTAAAAATACCCAGCAGCACATTCTGGAAAGCGGTTAGTTCTGTAAAGATAGCTATTCATTAAGCAAACACTAAGCCTGTCTAGGCTGGAGTTCCGCCAGGGTGAGGTGTGATTGCCCCTTAAGTCAAGCTTAATTATTTAATGGGGCAATTAAAATAGTGTATGCTTTAGATTATGATTTATGAGGTATGAAGTTACATTACTGTGCAGCTATGTATCTAGCAAAGCTCTGTTGTGTCCATAATGAGTAATTAAATTTTCTTACACTTTCTCAAGCCAAAGATATAGATGAAAACCTTTTTGCTTTCTGAAAACAAAGTCATTTCTTTGGAGTATTGTTAAATATTCATAGGTCTGTCATTTCTGTCATCATACAGCAATATCTTCTGCTTTTTAAAAAAAAATCTTCATTAAGCTATGGGAAATAAATGAGCTACATATTTCTGAAACAACAAACTGCATGATAAATTTACTTCAAAGTTGAACTAAACAACAAACACTGATGATATCCAACACATTCCCATATAAAGATATTCTCTGGTAAAACACGTGATAAAATACTGATTGACTTTCCATTTTAAATATTGAAATTCATTTTTCACATAAAGGGAAAAGAAGCAAATATTATCTTAGACACAACAGGCAGAAAAGAAAACTGACATCTTTCTCCACTCAGTTCCTCCTACCACTAGCTCTTGAATTTTTCTGTGGATCAGGAACTTAGCTAAAGGCTTTTACATATGCATCCGATACAGTTCATCTGAGGAATAGCAAAACATTACTTGTTCTGATGGTTAAATTCACACGGCTTTGATCTTCATTTTTGTGCAATTCTTTCATTTCCATCAAAGATGATTTTAAAGGATGCGAAATACAAATACGGATTTCATGTGTTTTGGTCCCCTGATGCAGGTCTGAGAAAGCTGGAACCCCATCAGATTTTTATGAAGTTTCACATTACTGTTTTAAGTCATATAGGCTCAGGAATTGAAAGTCATGATAGTGGCATAAACACAGGCCTGTATTTATGTACACTCTTTATTTTAAAAAGTTTATTGACTCTCCAAAGGTCAAACAATCCTGGAGAAGCCTTTTGAGCTTTTGCCCCGTTCCTGTCCGCAGCAGACTGCATGGTTTCCTCTCCTGATACAGCCAATGTTTTCTTTGTCTCCCTCCAGCCCAGCGTCTGCCATTGCATCTTTTAATGTCATTACCACATGGTAAAAAGGAAAAAGAAAAAAAAGAAAACCTCCAACCTCTTTCTTTCACAGGCCCCAGAAATCTCTTGTAATTTAGGCTAGCTCACTCTATTTCCCTTCAGTGAAGTTACACGTTGGGAAAGTTTAAAATCCAAATCAGTCATTCGCTGAGGTACAAAATTCCATTGCCTTTTATATAATCAGTCCATCTAATTATAAACTTAAATTTGATTTTTTTCCAAATCATAAGAAAATCTCTCAAGGAAGGGCTTGAGACTTAAAGAGCTTGGGATGGCTTCCCTTTACAATTTCCTCAATGTGTTTAAAACTGCAATGTTTGACAATATCTGATAATGTTTGTGCTTGCAGATATGTGGTAGTTTGAACAAGTCTCTGGCTTTAAAGATAAGCAAAAGTACTTATGGGGTTCTTGAGTAGTGATAAGGAAAAAAAAACAGTACTCAAGTAATTCACATTTTTTTTTCCATTTTGCTACTAAAAGTGTCTCACGTGGTGGTTCACAGGTACTATGCAGGATACAGAAAGTACGGAGTTGTTAAATGGTTACAAATGGTTGTTAAAGTATAAAAAATGAAAATTATTTGAAATGAAATGGGAAAATCATTAAAATACATAAAAAAAAAAAACACTTTTCAATCTTAAATGTAAAGACATAATGCCAGAAATGGTGATCCTACTTTTGATCATGTATTCTGTAATACTGAGTTTACAAAGTAGTAAGATGAACATGGTCTTTCTCTTCACTTTTTTGAAGTCTATTCTCATGATTTTGTTAGCATAAAAAGTTTTCCTCACTGGACACGTAGGCCCATGCTTTTAATCCCAGCATTTAGGAGGCTGAGATAGGACTGCCGTGAATTTGAGACCAGCCTGGGCTATATAGTGAGTTCCAGGCCAGCCTGAATTATACTGTGAAGACCCGGTGTCCAAAAACAAACAAAAGCAAAATAGGAGCAAATTTTTTTTCTAGTTTATTATTTAGCAAGTAAGGGCTTTATCCTTGCACATGATGCCACGAAGAATCTCATAAAGAATTCAGCAGGGCTGAATTTTCTGTTGCCCTTATGCTCTTGAAACAAGTGCCTCTGGACTTTTGTTTGGAGTCTGAACTGCATTTAGTATGATACACATTTTTTTTTGAGACATAGCAATCAGGCCATGAAGGAATCCATCCGTGTTTCCTAGATATTATGCTAATACAAAGATAGCAAAAGCCAGTTTTTTTGACTAGCCAGTGGATACTGAGGCTGATAAAATCAATACTTTGAAAAATTCAAGTGGTACAGTTAATATTTTACTAATGATGACAAGTTCTACTCAGGTTACTGATATAAAACTATCATCCACTTAAGCACAAGTTTATATATATTCTATAAGAAAAATTTTAAAGACAATAAGAAAAATTTTTACTCAAAGAGAGTCACAACTTTGAGATTCTGTTGTAGGAGAATGAGATTGGAGATCAACTTTCAGAGAACAAGAAGAAATGGGAATTGATAGCTAAGGTGGAAGATGGAGAGTTAACAAAGGGAAGCTCACTCAGAGCTGATTCTTGCTGAACCAACCTACCAGGATTTTTTACTGAAGGCTGGCCATGGTGGTACGAAAGATGCCCATGTGCAGATGAAACGTGGGGGATTTCTGCTCAACCAACTTAGCAGTGCTTTTTCTAAAACTGAGAAACACAGCACTGAATGCAAATTCAGAAGGCCCAGAGAAACTTTGAAATCCTCCTAAATTTAGTCAAAGAAAAAGGTAATTTTTAATCAAACACCATTATGTAAACCACTCAGAAGTCTCTCTGGATTCCTCAACCAACAGGATGCCTCAGACCTGTGTCTCTTTATGCCACAGTTAATTTTATGATAAGGTAATTTCAAATAGCAATACCACCATTGGAAGCAACTCATCCAAATATTCTTTCAATGATCTCTGTTTTCTTTCTTTTTTCTTTTTTGTTCTATTTGCAAAACAATCCTGCAGGCATTGTGAAGTATATAAAAATCATTCAAACACACACCTAGTTCTCAGTACCTTTAGAATCTAGTGAAGACAACAAAAGCAAATACTTCTCTGCAATGTAAGGCACTAATTTGTAAAAGCTATATACAAAATAAAACTCGGCTCACTTTGGAAGGCAATCATGAGACTGTAATTGGAAGAAGAAATTTGGATGAGATTACCAGACTCACTCATGTGTGCTTGTGAAGAGGAGGAATTCCAGGCAGAAGCTGTCCCATAATTTAATCAGGCAGGTGAGCCATCGTAATAGGCTCTTGGGAAGGATTAGATCATCTAATGGCTCAAAAATTCTAAAATAGCAGACTGTGTTTATCAGTGCATCTTTGGTGCCTCCCAGGTGGGGTATTATCATTTTTTTTTTTTTAATGAAAGAAGGTAGGGTAAGTGAGTAACAAAATAGGAAAAATAGAGTAGGCCAGATTGTAAAAAAAAAGCCCTGAAGGTTTACACAGAGAGTATACAGGCAGGAGAGGAGTCTCTAAGACATTTACTTGCAGAGGAAAATCACAGTATATATCGCCAGTAGGAAAAATTCTTCTGCAAACAGTTGTAAGATATGAACACATGGAGACAGGAAAATACCAATGTAAAACTATTATGTGATGGAGAAGACTGTTTCTTTAAAAGCTCTGGGAGAATGTGATAATTAATGGATTGATTTAAATTTATAAAAGTGATTAGAAAGGGTCAGAATATGCTCTGTTTTCTTGGAAGAAAAATTCAACTTATTAGAACTGAAAAGTGCACAAGGGGTGAGCTTTAAAGACACGTACTGTGTGATTACTGTGTGCTTTGCCCAGTTGGATTTACTCAGCTCACCCTCACAGTGGCTCTGTGCCTGAAATGTTACTGTGCTCTTTACCTTGCAGGGAGGGATCTTTGCTTTCTGAAAGCTGCCCCAAACCACACACTGAGTAACTGGCATAAGCTCCAGGATCATGATCCGCAATAGCATCTGCTCGATCTATCTCCTTCCCACCCACCACTTTAACCTGGCTTGATGTCTAGAAACCCCCTGATCTTTTGTTTCTGTATCAGAAATTAAATCAAATCACCTTTTGCCTTGTAGTTAGCTCAGATTTCCTAACACTTGTCACTGATTCTAAGATTTTTATTTAGTGTTCCATTAGTATTGTGAATGACTAAGGTAATCAATTTGTATGGAGAGAAGAGTGAATTGAGCTCACATCTTTAGAGGTCCCAGCCCATAACTAACTGACATCTGACATGGGAGCACATCATGGAGGAAGCAGATGACACAGCAAAGCTGCAGACCTCCTCATGAACAAAAGGCAGAGTAAGAAGTAATGGATCTATTTAAACTTGCAGACGAACAGCATCATTTAAGGTGCAGAAATATTCTGGGTTTGCTGCTCCTGAAATATTCTACAAAACTGAAAACAGTGGCTTCCCCTGGACTTGGTCTGTAACCCTGGGCCTTTGGGGAATTTCAGGATCTTTAACTATCTCAGAAGTTTAGAGGATGCATTGTGACTGCTCAGAAATACTTCCCTGTGACTCTGATTACAATTCCAATTTGTACCGAGTGAGCAATCTCATTAATCATCCTAATACTCCCTGAGTTGTCTACTTTATCTTATTTCTGGATTTGAATAGCGAAAAGTTAAAAAAAAAAAAAAAAAGCAAACAAATGCTAGGGGAAAGTAATGGGAAGAAAAGAAATTAGAAAAAATAAAAGGTACAGAGAAGAAAAGGAGAGCAGTGCCATAGATAAATCTAACATCAGAAAAATGTCAACATCTTTGGACTATTCCTGCTCCCCCAGTGGTGAAAAGCCACATAGACTATGCAAAAATTAAACCTGTGGCATAGCATAATGTTATTAGGTCACAGTTCCATGCTACATTACTATCTCACAACTATTTCTACAACTTTATTATTACCTTCACTGTCAGTTTCGATACTACTAGTGTCTCTTTTGTTTTGGGAAATCTCTCCAGATGAAATTTTCCACATCATCTTTCTTCTCTTACTTGATCATGATGTCTGCTATTTCTTTCTTAAATTTCAGACATGCTTTCTATAACTATGGAAATTGAATTAATAAATAACTAGTAGATTATAAAATTTGGTTTGCTGCATTTTAGGATTCTTTATATTTTTAGGATAAGCCTTTTCTTGGCCATGAATTCTGCTTGGATCAAGCCAAGATTCCTGATTTGAGAGACTATTTCTTTTTTTGTTTGTTTGTGTTTTTGAGACAGGGTCTCACTATGCAGTTCAGGCTGGCCTTGAGCTCACTTTGTAGCCAAGGCTGGTCTTGTACTCACAACAATCCTCCTGCCTCATCCTGCTGAGTGCTGGGATTACAGGCATATGCCACCATGCCCTTCATTGAAGAAACTATTTTTAAAATATGAAAGTTGAATTCAATATCCCTTCAAGACTTCCTTTTATTTCCTGATATCTTCTCATCATAATATTAAAGGGTGAGGTCTCTTTTAATGTAAATTAAATATCTCAAAGAACTTCAATCTTTTTGGAAAGAAAGGGCTGGTTGGCATGTCTGAGATTACCTACTAGGGCTGATTATTAATCTCCCAAGTTTCTGACCTCATCAACGGACACTTCCTCTTTGCCTAGCAATTATTTGTCTCAGTTTATCAGTATTTGCACTGAGGCCAGACTGCTTCCATTGACTGAGATCTCCTTGTGGAATACAAACACCTAAACCCTTATCTCAATTCCATGCAACTTGGAAAGATCACCTCAGACCTTCATCTGTTCTCCTGTCTTCTTTTCACAGGTGCTGTTCCTCAGAAGTACTATCAATAAATCTGCACACATATTTTAGGCTTGATACCTTTTTCCTGGTCAGTCTGTCCAAACTTTCAGGGTTTGGAACCATCGCTAAGGTTTCTGGTTTGCATATGATTCTCAGGGCAAAACCACAGGGATCAAATGCTACAGTGGGAATGTACTGGTCTGACTGAAAAGTACCAGTAAGCTTTGAAAAGAGGAAGAGAGAGAGAGGGAGAGAGAGAGAGAGAGGGAGAGAGAAAGAGGAAACAATCTTATAGGTTAAGTAATTTTATGATAAGGTGCTTGCGTATTCCAAATGAGATCTTGAAACATACCAGATCATCTGACGCAAGTTTGCAATGCAAGCAATTTCAGTGCTTACTAATCATGAATGCAATGTTCTCTAAAGCCGGTACTGAATATCTTGGCTTTGTGAGTTGAGTTTATTTATTAGTAAGGAAGCAGGGAGCAAACTCTCCTGGTGTGGCTTGGTTCATTTTTTTGCTGAATTCAGATCACATAGCCCCAACTTATACACTAAGATACCTTGAACTTTGAGGAGTTTCACAATGAGGTTTTAATTAATTTGGCAAAACTCCTCCGTTTGGAGTACAACAAGTAAATTCATCCACTGCAGAGTAGTTTGAAAGTGTTTGATCACTGTGAGTAATTTTTAAAGATGACCTCCAAGTATTAACCTCAGTATGTTCTTCTGTAAGTAAAACACATAGAAGTTGGAATCATAGTCCCTGAGCTTTGTAAAAGTAAAAGACATTTAAATTCTCTAACAAAAAAGATAAAGAATTTATGCTTATAAACTTTACCCTTTGTCACATATTCATTCTTTTGAGACCAGTTTTACAATTTCTAAGTGGTCTTTTGCCCAATCAAAAGAAGGCTTTCTGTTATTAACAATGTGAAACCTCTTGTTAGACAAAAACTTCAGAATCTACTAGGAAGAGTAATCAATTAAAAAGCTAAATTTCAAATTTTGCTAGATGCACATGAGTTTTGGTAAAATTAAAATAGCTATACACTGATGATATGAAATAACATATTTTGACATTCTTCAAATGGTGACTGATTCACCTTGCCTGCTTCTTTCTTGCACTCAGAAAAGAGGAAAATGTAGTCACACACACAAAAATGTGCCCACAACTGATTTGGTATCTCCGTCATCTAAACATGTAGATATTTACCTCAGTATGTGCACATACTCACACAGAAGGAGCAAAAAATTTTGAAAATGCATACGATAGCAAGCAGATAAGATTATAAGGAATCATCTGTCTCACGTGGTCCTTGTCTCTTACTTCATTTCGTAATTTTGAAACCTATGATGCATTAACCTCAAACTTTTTTCCCCTACAAAGCATCCCTGACATTCCTGCCCTTCCCTTTTTCCTCATCTTAGACTAATTATTTTAAGATCTGGCCTTTACTAAAGAAAACAAGCAAACGTGGGTGAGGCCTCGTGGAAAGAGATTTTATATGAAACAGACATCCTATTTCAAGAAAAACAATCTCAGCATCTTGGAAGCTGCCCTGAAGTACTAGTCTTTAAACAATGAAACCAGGGAGGTCATAGGGAGAAGAAAGCAGACAAGAAGAGCCAGTGCTTTTAGCCAAACTCATGAGCCTGAGCAGGCCCGCAGCAGTGACTAACAAAGAAAAAGCCCATCCTACAAATGTAGGACAGCCTCATTACCCAGGGCCTGCTGGAAAGAAGGCTGTGACTCCTCTTATCAATCCTAGAGTGCCTTTGCTCTCTCCACACAGAGATTACAGCTGATAAGTTATGACAAGCACCCAGTAAAAACCCAGTCAGCCAGGAAGGGCATCACCCCTTTTGGCATGTGCATTCACATTACTTTGGCACTTATTATTATCATTTAAATATAATCTCACCTTAGAAGGCAAAAAAAAAGTATTCTTCTATTTGCTGCCGACTTAAGCCTGACAAGGTAATTGAAATAACTTATTAAGGCTTCTAAATGAAAGGCTCTAGATATTGGAACTGCCAGTGCTGCAGAACAGAAATGTCATGTGCCTCCCTTGTTGACATAACCTCATTAAACTATGCATGCACATATGCACTCACACACACACACGCACACACACACACACACACACACACACTCAACACATACACACACTCAGAGAAAGAAGAGTACAAAGGAGACTATGAACCTCAGAACAGAAGGAAAGGAGCCTGTTCATGTCCATGTTGCTAAATATCTAGAAGAGTATCATGATATCACGGCCCTTATGAAATGCACTCTGGCAAACCAAACAAATGAGGAAAATGGAAAGAAAGCACTGGTTAAAAATTAAATCTGTTCAAATTGACCTCAAGCTGAAAGCCTAACTTTTGAGAACTTTTCCCTTTATCCATTAAAACAAGTAATAGTGCTCTCCTTTTTTAATTCAGGCAGTAGGGACTAGACACATGTTCATATTAGAGCAGCCATGTTTTAGCCTTTCATTAAGACAGAGATCTTGCCAAGTTTGGTAGGAAATATCCAGGACAAGTTTGGAATCCTCTAAACCTAGGTTCTCACCATCCAGACACATTATTCCTTCAGGCCTACTATCTAGACTTAAGCAGAGCAAGTATAGTTGTTCAGGTCATGTAGAAAAGTTATCTGAGCCAACTTAAATAACTGCTTCCTTTATCTTGCTGGTGGGCCTGGGGCCATGTTTAACATCTTTAAACTGCTCATCCATTGTTAGAATGACATTTCTTTATCTCTTCAAAGTAAAGGCTTTTTAGAGAGAATACTGGTATCCTAATCACAGATTTAAGTGTGACTTTTTCTCTTTTTTTAGAAGTTTCCCATGATTGGGCTCTCTTGTCCTCCCATCCCTATTCAAAGATTTAGTTAGAGAGGAAACAAATATCAAAAGAGTTAATTACAAGTATACATTGAGCATCTACTGTACCTAAAGTACTGTGTATAGTGTGCTGAAAGTTCCATATTGGTCAAGATTGTAAGGAAAATCTAAGCGATTTTTTAAAATTTTAAAACAATGTCCATGACTTTGGTTTTAATGTAGTTTGCTCCATATTGCCTGAAATATGTAAAGAAAACCCTGTTATGTGTTGATTTGTGTTCTCTAAAACAATATGGTAAAGTCCTAACTCTTAGCTCTATTTGAAAAAAAGGGTCATTGTAGAGATAATTTGTAAAATGAGATATAGTATTGGAGTAGAAATATTTTAATCCAATGAGATCAGTGTACTTGAGACAGAGACCTGTAAGAGGAGAGAATGTCACAGTGCTTTCAGATGTACTAAGGATGTGTTAATACCTTCACTTCAGACAATTACTCACTACAGTTTCTATAGTTTTAAGTCTCTCATTTTGAGGTATTTTGTTATAATAACCACACACAGGCACACTTTTGTGATGTCCTAATGCTTGAACAGCATTTCCACTTGCACGTGCAAAAATAACTCAGACATTAGATGATCATAACTCTACCATCCATCATCTTCTCCTGACCTGGTATTTCAGCAGTCCTAACCAAGTTGTCTGAAGTATAAACAACCAGTGTTAGCCCTATTATCAAAATACTTCCACATTCCATCCATTTCTCACCCCTTCACTTCTTGTACCAGATCCAAGGCTGTGATATCTGCTGTATAAAACACACAACAGCATCGTAAGTGCTGGGTATTTCTGTTCTACCCATCAGGCCTAGAGTAGATTCTCATCACAATTCCAAGATTGACCACTTACGACCAATAGACTAAATTACTCTCATTACTAAAAAGCAAATGTGCTCATCTCATTTATTGTCTAAAAATCCTCCGCAGACTTACCACATCTCTCAGAGAGAACACAGACACCTTTCAGAGCCCTTAGGGCATTGTTACCTATGCCCCCCACTTCACTTTCTCCATCTGAACTAATTTCCTACTATTTTCCCTGTTGCTTGTATCATTTATTCCACACTGAACAGTTTGGTAAAGTAGGCTCACAAGCTTTTTCGTGGCCTTTCTGTTCATGTGGAACCCACTTTTCCCTCACCTTTGTAGTTTTTGATCAATAGTTCCTTTTGCTATAAATCTTTCTCTGACTGGTCATTCTAGTTAAATGAGAAGTAGTAGATGGTTTCTGGTCACAGTTTTGACTCCCAAGTTCCCTCTTACTGCAATAATTCTTTTTCTTCAAGTGGCTAAGACACTTTTGGTATTCACTTATTTATTATAGTTTATTACCTAAACTTTCCATCAGAACATAATCTACTGAAGAGAAGAGATTTGACCTCTTTTATTACTGGCTGGTCACATGAGGCCAGAATAGTACCAAGCATACCATTGGTGCTCAATAAATGAACACAGACACACTTCTCACATTCCACAAGCTCTGATTGTCAAATAACAACCATATCTTGCATCCATATAAGTTAAATCTCCTCCATACTGCACACAAATAAAATAATTACCTTGAAAAAATAAATGTCTAAAAGGAAACCAAATGGGTTTTTTAAGAGGATATTTCAAATGCTAGTTCAATGGTATAATCATGTTTGCAGTCTCTATTACTTGTGAAATGTTTCTTCTCACTTACAAATGTTGAAAATCTCCCAAATAGTCAAAGCCACTGCAGGAGGCTACTTCTTCACAAAATACTCATTTGATCTCTCCTTACTGAATATGCTGGTTTTTCTATTTTCTATTTAACTGAAGATGGGCTCACATACAAGATTAGCTTTGGGTAACACGATGGGAATGGGAGTAACTCTTCTTACACTCAAGCGATGTTCAAGGTTGTGCTATGTTTTCACCATCTTTCATTTTTCTTCTACCACAGGAATGCCAACATGCAAAATAAATCTTATCTCTTTCTCTCAAAATACCAGCGTGAAAGAGACGTGGAATGAAGCCAAAATTGGCCTTTGAGCAAAAGGAAATGTGAATAAGAAATAAACCATTTTAGTTGTCAGAAAAAGTTAAGTAATAGACTGCATGAAACCACTATTAAGTCAATTTTTTTAGTGCTTCCTGTATACCACAAGGTTTGTGTTTGACAAACTTTTTTTTTCTGTTTCACAACTTTATGGAGATGATAAATTACATTTCTCAGGGATTTTAGCAGGAGAATCATATTGTCTGCAACCTCATAGGCTGAAAATGACAAAGCTAAATTTAAACCAAAAGTTATCTCATTCTTAAATACAAATGTGTATGTAGTGTTCTCCATTAACGTTAAGTGTTGATTAAACGTAAGTACACTAACAACATAGCCAGCATCAATACAGCAACTGATCATAACAGATAATAACTAAAGCCCAGAAATTAATGTACAGCATCTTTACTGTCCCCTGCTGAACTTTCCAAAGAAAGATACAATCATAGTAAAAGGATTTTGACTAATCACAAATGTCCAAGCAACAACTCAGCATGGGTGGCCACAGACTTCGGGTGTTTGTTTTACAATATGTTAGAACATTTCCAGCTAACATTTTAAAACTTTTTCTTCCCCTCTTAGTCAAACCAATTCCAAATGTTTGAAATGCTAAATTGTGGGAAGAATTAAGAGTCACCAGAAATAGAATTTTTTTTTCTTTTATGAAACATAAACATTTTGGAGGAAAAGCCAGGTTCTCATCTCCTCATTTTACTGGGGAAGAGAGGCAGGCAAACCATTGCCCATGCCAGATATCTCAATTTAGAAACTAGTTTAGATATTGGGTAGATATAACCATAAAGCAGACCACAGTTTTAATGGAAAGTAGTCTACATTAGTTACAACCTTTTTTTTCATTGTAGTAATAGGATTTCATTTATTTTGGTTTTATTTTCTCCAATTTTTATTCTACCATGTATCTATGCCCTTTCCACAGAAGAGTGTAGCACCCGCTTACTGCGTGCACGGTTCAACTTTTTAACCTGTTTATTTGCCTCTGGGATTTATTTTAGACAATAGATTTAGCAAGTAACTCCATGCCAGTCCACAACCTTTTTGTCTTCTACTTTTCCACTTGTGTCTGTCTTTGCATAGGAAGAATGTCCCCAGACTCGCCTGCTCCTCAACAAGGGAGACAGAGAAGCAATCTGCAGTTTCAAGCCAGCCCCCATGTACCCCAAGACCACCTGGGCAGCTTGGCTGCAGGCCAAGCCAGAAGTATCGCCACCAATCAGTCTCCTTAGAATCTCTAGATCGTCTGAGATTTAAAGATCCTTTCTGTTCTCTTTGAAAAGAGGGAAAGGTGACCTTTTCTACAAATGCACAGAAACCAACAGTATTCTACCAAGAAATGCAAATCTAGGAACTTCCTGGAAAAGTTTTCAAAATAATAGACTTGAAGAAACTGAATGCACTGCAAGAGAACCATGAAGTAAATGAAAACAAGACAAATAATTCATTAACAACATTAGAAGTTTCACAAAAGGAAACCAGAAAAAAGAAGCAAAGGAAAGTGCCAGAATCGAAGAGCGCAAAGATCAAACTAAAAATTTCACACAGGAACTAATTTTATGTGGATAAGTTGTGTAAAATATTGTAACCCACTGTAATTCTAGACAGAGTGTTATAAGAATTGCTATCATACACAAAAGCAAATAGCATTATCTCTGTGATTGTTATAAACCATGTACCATTAAGTATTTTAATAGAATTATCTCAGTCAGCCCTTAGAGGACTCTTGAAAGGAAATAGTTATCATTTTCTTCATCTTGCAGAAAAAAAAAAAAAATAGACGTAGAGAGTTCAGCTTGCTCATACTTAGCTGAAAAAAGCCAAATCAAATTAATTTTAGGAATATTTTCTCTAGATCTGTGTAGAATGCGAGTGGAATTTTGACTGAGATTACATTAAATCTGTACAAAACAACAGTTTATGTTTTCATTGTTTGTTTGATCATTTTTATGTCTAAATCTTATAATCTGAACAGCTACTTTTAAAATAACAATATGAAATATATTAACTAGTGTTAAATTCCTACTATTTTTTGAAATTATCATTTTTTATTTTTTGGCTGTGTTTTTAAAAATTTAAAATTTAAAAAAAATTAAAATTTACACATAAAAGTCAAATGCACACTGTTAAAGGAGAAAGCTAGTTATATTTATTTTAAATATATATACATATACATCATATAAATGAGGACACCAAACACCAAAATAGATCTATTAATAAAGAAGAAATGAATCAGCCCTTTCTTTGCCCTTTTATGAACTAAGTTGACCTATTAGTGAGTACATGGGGTTCACACTTTCCTACCGAGAGTCAAGCGGTTAAAAGGTTACAGGAAATTACATTCTACCATATAAACTTGAGAAGAAATTAGCATTTCAAAGTTTATGTGTGTCTGAGAAAGAAATTACTAGAACAGATCTCCACCATGCTGCACAAGCTGCTGATTGACACTGAATGAAATAAACAAGTTGGGTGATTGATCCTGGGAAGCGTCTCACATGGTCTCATCCCCTGGATTCTTTTTCTACAGTCCTGCTGCTTCGCTCTTTCAGCTCCACTCTGAGCTTCCCGCCATGTGGGAAGCCTTTAACTCACATTATATGAACTCTCTAGAGATCATTTGTCCCATAATCTATTCCATACGGCTTTTATATCTTTGGTGTATTATCACTAATATTTGTACAACTTTACAAAGTACTCACTTTACAAAGTACTTATCCATGCATTTCCTCATTAATATTTCCAGGATATTTTAGCAAAATATGTATGGAAAAGTGGTACTTCTGTTTTATAGGTGAGAAGATATTACATGAATTTTTTTATTACGTGACAATATGCTTCCTCAACCTCTTATCTTCATACACCAACCGTGTCAGTATGAGTCAAGGGCAACTTACCCGTGATGGATCTTTGTCTTTGGTTTTGCTGTTCCTAAAATATTTCTCCTGATCTAAACCCTAATTTTCTTTTTGCATTAAAACTCAAAAGTTTATTTAAATGCATTATCTAAATATTTTCAGTCTGTGACAGTTAACTGCAGAGAATCTTCTTTATTTCCATTTTTAAATTCTAGTAAAATTTCAAGGATGCTATTCAGAAAATTATACTATAGGTAAGAAGCTGCAAAGATATTTTGGTCATTAAATTGACTTAGAATTTTGCACATCAATTACTTCAAAACAAAGTTCTCATGGGAATGTTTTCTATTCTAGTTGTCTGCTACCCCCGCCAAAAGAAACAAAGTTTAAGTATTTTATGGTTTCATCAAGTGGACAGTGTATCTGATGGATGAGCAGAATATTGAGCTGTCATTTGGTCCACAGGGAAAAATGGAAAATCGCATTGTTCCATCTGAAGGGGCTGCAGCTGGGTAAACCTGCGCATATCTGTCTACATAGCTCACACCTAAGTTCAGTGTTCCCACTTAAAGGTTTTATCAATTTTACTGAGTCTTCTTTGATGCAATGCTCAGATTTCTCACTCACCACAGGCACTCTTTGGAGTGCTTGCTTCTTCACACAGGAAGGGCTACTCTGAGGAGTGAGACAGCCTCTTGCTGTCTCTTGCTCCCTAAGAAAACGTTAAAATTTTAGCTTAATTGTAGTAAATCTAGTTCTGTGCCAGACAAGAGGCCAAATGACACCTATAAAACCAAATGGCTGACATTAGGCAATTTATTTATCTGTTTATTTTGGTACCAGGGATTGAGTTTACAACTTCACGCTTGCAAGGCAGGCACTTATGCCACTGAGCTAAACCTCAGCCTCCAATATTAGGAAATTTAAACAAATTTTTGGTTTATTTTTATCCTCATATGACTAAATTTAAGAAAACAAAATATAGCAAATATGTAAGAAAATTCCTAACACAAATCTACCACTGTGAATAGCATCTAATGCTTTAATTCCACACATCCATTATAGTGTGATCTACATAAGGGAGTGGATTCTCTTCACTGTCTCTGACAGAGCATTGGTGACAAAGATTTTGGAGAGCAAGGAGGCAAAAAGAACTGAGAATGTGCCTGGAGATGCCTCTCCTGGACCTCAACAGCCTAACAACGTTAATTTGATTAAATCCCGATGCCTGACAGTCAGCATCCTTTACTGACTCTGAATCAGTCATCGAGTTTAAATTTTGACCAAAGCAAGGTAAACTTAGCTTTTAAAAAATGTCATATATAATTGTCATTTGCTTACTTCAAATATGTACTATAAAAACAAAAATTTTAAAAGATAGCAAATGAAACTGGCAAAATATTTTGAAAAATTGTTAGCTATAGGTAGATACACTTATTATGATAAATATAATCTATACTGGTTCATTGGCAAGGTTTAAAAATATTGATATTTAATTCATAGTTAAATTATTAACCCTTATAAGGTGAGAAATTTGGGTATATTTATGATGTAGTGAAATAAAGAAAGCCTTTAGACCAGTTTCTATAGCATTATCTTTATATCTGCACCTATAATCACATCTATACTTACACTGAACCTACCTTGAAATAGTCAGGTAATTATTAACAATGTCATTAACCAATGATATCACATTATCATAAATGTGATAATGAAGTGTAACAAGTATAATCTGGACAGATTGACACATTTTCAGAGACTCTTCAGTATTTCTTTTTCTTTCTTTTCTTTTTTTTTTTTTTTTTTTTTTTTTTTTTTTTTTTTTCCCGGTACCGGACATCGAACTCATGACCTCATACTTTCCAGCCAGGATCTTATGCAGCTGAGCTAAATCTCCAGTCCTTTAGTATTTATTTCAACCAAGTTTAGAACTGACATCTAGAAATTACACATTGCTTGTGTTTCCTAGGACCACTTTATTTTCATCGGTTTCAGTTTTCTAGGCTTGAGAATTGGATCCTGATAATGTCCTTATATTTTTCTATGTCCATTTCTTGATACTTACTTGAAGGCATTTGTCTATGTAACTGAAAAATTATGTTACCTTTCTCTACGATCAATTTTCTGGGAGAATTTATTTTTAATTTACTTTCTTTTCTTTGGGAGCATGAAGCTTTTGATCAGCTCTCAGTGATTTTTTTTTTCAGTGAAATTTGTGACTTCATTAAAATGAGCTCACCCAGTGGGTGCTACACAAGTGGCTTCCTGTGAATTCTCATGGACAATTATTTTCAGTGTACCAGTAGATCATAAATCTCAAAGGCTATAAAAGTGTTTCTTCTTAAGATGTGCTACCTCCTGTAACTTCCAAGGTAGCTAGTATCCACCTAAGTTCCTAAAAGGACATTTTATCTCCCTTTTCATCTTAAATGATTTCTTACTGTCTGGAAATAATGCTTGGCAGACAGCGATGAACCCAGAAGCTTTAATTTTTCCCTGAAAAAGAAAAATTTTTGAAAGTGAGCTATAGCGAAGCTTTGACTATTAAAGCACCTGCCCCCTTTTACAGGACTTCAGCTAAAATTAAGGAAGAAAACATGCACAGAGTAAAAGAATGAAGACAACAGGAAACTGGGGATGGAGGATGACAATACAAAAATATTTCCTCTTCTTTCTCCAAATTCCGTATATAATCAACAATTGCACATTTACTTATTTTTAAAAGTAGATGACTTTTAGCTTTAAATTTTCTGATATAAGAATACATGTTACCGTGCTGAGTCTGAGAAGAGTACAGCCCTAACATATGTGGGGCCCAGGAAGAGAAAAACCAGTTGACCCTTCCCATAAGCCAACGGTGAGGGCTAAGAATCAAGAAGGCCCCCTCATGCTGAAAGCAGCTGGCTGGTTGGGAGGACAGGCTGAACTGATCACAAGGTGCGAAATTGACTAAGGGCTTGTATTGTTTGATCAATTTTGAAGGCCTAAGGCTGGTAGTCTGAGCATCTATTAGAAGAATAACAATATGCAATATAGAAAATATGAGGGATTTCCCTTTGTCTTGTTTTTGAAATGCAGTATTGTTGTTTAGTTTTGTTCCAATTTATTATTTTGTTTTAGCTAATATTCTGCTGTGTTTTTATTCTTTTTTTAAAAATTTAATTATACAATGTCTGATAATATGGACAACTATTGTGAAGAAAACAAGATATGTTATGGTAGCCATTGTTGATTTCCTGTTATCCTGTTTAGAAATTCTGTACCACTTTCACTGTTTCATTTTGATTGGCTTTATTCTTTCTTCATTTTGTTAGGTTTTATTCTGCTTAAAATAAAAACAAAAAGAGTATATCTTAAAATCAATGTGTATTTTCAGTGTAGCCATTTCATTTTTTGCCTTGGATTGTCTTACTGAAAGAAAAGAATCTAAGCGACAATGCTTTAATATAGAGGAGACCATGTCTTCAAATTCTATCTTTTTCTTAAACCTGTTACAAGTAGAATATGGACAGGTCTATGAATCCAGAAAGTCAAAGTCAGAGCTGATATCAGTACATGATATGAAAATACTAGGAAAGAAACAACAAAGACCAAAGAGAATATGATAAACAGGGAGGCAGAATCTCCAGTTTGACTAAGACTAAAGGAGGACTTTGCTAAGGAGTAGAAGAAGCTGGATAAAAACACTTTTACTTTTGACAATCTGTGTTCCCTTGAGCTAATAATATAATTGATAGTAATATTTCCCATTGCCACTTCTAGAAAGTAATGGTTTTCGTTCATAGGAACTGAAATCAGATCATCAAGCAACAAACTGATGAAATGAATGGAGATCTCCAAAATGATCCTTCAACAAGGAGCCACAGGTTTCCTGGTGTCTGCTTTTTAAGAGTGGTACATTTTCCTTAAAATTTTTAGTAGCTGAAAAAGTTTAAACTACTAATAAGAATAAATCTTGATGAGTATGTAAACTTGGTGCAACAGAATCTAAGACCCAATAAAATATAATCAGAGATTATATGATCAAATGTTTTTGTTTATAAAATTATTAACTGTTTTAAAATGCATTTCACTATATGATAAACCCCTAAAAGGCATTTTGAGATTAAAATTTTAATCCCAGCATAGGTTTCAGACATAAAATAACCCAGAAGTAGCAATTATTTCTCTATCTTTATTTACTTCATTTCCAATTAACTAGTTATATTATGGCAATTTATTTCCAGTTTTCCAGTGAGAATTGTTTAAGAATTTGCCTTTTTAATCATCATTTACATAGATAACTCTGTAGTAGTTATCACGAAATATGCTCTTAAACTTAGCAACAATAGAGTACATTTATGTACTCTATTTTTAATAAGCTACATTAAAAATAATTTTCTTCTAAATAAAGGGCATAAAAGATGTCAAGATGAGTAACAGGTTTACCATTAAACACAAGAAAGTAACACAACAGGCGACTGCAGTTTTTATTTAGTCATGATTTTGTTGGTGAACTTGTTGATTTCGATTCTCATTTATACTAATATATGTGGAGTACATTTTTGGTGTCAGGTAATGTAAGCCCAAGCAGTCTGTGTATGATTATTTGAACGACCTTACCAATCTTCTTGTTTTTCACTATTAAGTAAAATAAATATTTTCTAGTTCTTTCTAGAGTTCAGGTAGATGACTCAAGAAAATAACACGTGAAGCTCAAGTAGGAAGAAAGAGAGCAGGCAGGAAGACCAGCTAGGTTCTGAGAGCTGGTCAGAAATGTTCCATTTTGTTTAACAACCAAGTTGAGAATCACTCGAGAATCCCACTGGCTAAACCACCAAGGGGCAGAGGCAAGGCTGCTCTGTTCACTGTGTCCACAAATAATTTACTTCCTGTTTAACAAGACTCCTTAAAGAAAAACAAAGTCTAAAAATTATTGATCAATTAGAAAGGGAGCTGCTCATACGCATACCATCTTACATCTAATTATAAATTGCCACTATAAATATCCCATAAACGGACAATATCAGAGTAACATAAAAGATAAAAATACAAAGCTTTGCCATTCTGAGGCGTATAAATATCTGCGATCTCAGTTAACATTTTAGAATGTCACTGTGAGTTAAATATATAGTACCTCCTAAATTGGAAATAAATAAGTGATTGAAAGGGAATTAGAGGACCAATTATTCAATCCTAGCATATAGTGTTAAAAGCACAGGGAGCCCTTCCCCAACACAACTTTGAAGTAAACAATAAAGTTGTATTTTAAACATCTAAGAAAGGCAATCCCTGACTTCCAAATGTTTCATGGACTCAGTAGCAGCTGGGAATATGAGTTGGACTAGGTACTCTTGAATTATGATTATCCGACTCTTGGATTTATACTACTAGGATGGAATGCGTTTATGTGACTTAAAGAATCCTTATTCCTCCCATACTCTCTAATACAATAATACTAGTACTGAACTCCTGCTTTGAACAACCACTACTCTGACCCTAGCTAAAGCACTGAGCTACTGAAATAAATATTCCTTCTATAACACTTGTATTTAAATTGGTTGAACATAAACAAAGCAACTTTTATTTAGCGGTAGAGTTCTATTCATGAAAACAATAAAGCAAAGAAAAGCGATTTTAAAGAAAATTAGATAAAGCAATTATAGTGTCTTCAACTTCGAAGGTGGTTAAAATGAACAGGATGGTTTGGGAGACATGGAATGTAGATAAATAAAAGCCCCACAAAATAAACTTTAAAATTTAAAGTATGTCAGATGTGAGAAGGCTGAAGAGGATGTATCAAAAGGTCAGAAAAGAGTAAGAACGGTGGTTAAGCATATGTGTCAATTTGGCTGGGCTAAGGCATGTACAGATCCAATAAAACTTTATTTCTCTAGGTATCTATGATGTGTCCCTGGAAGAGAATAGAATCTAAATCATTAGTATGAGTATAGATTACCCTCACTAATGTACTGGGGCCCAATCATCTGCTATGCATTCAAATAAAAATGTAGAGGAAGGGCTAATTTGTTCTCTATATTTGATTGGTGTCATCTATCTTATGCTTTCAGACATTAGAACCCGGGGTTGTTGGAGCTTTGACCTCTGCATTTACAGCTGAGCTTACTTCATAACTCACCCTGGTTGTGCAAGCTTTAGAACTGTGGCTACATTAAAGTACTGTTTTCCTGGTACTGCAGCTTAGAGATAGATGACTGGTCATAAAAATCAGTGCCTGATTGCAGCAACTGTAATTGCATGAGCTAATATACATAAACCATTGGTTCAGTTTATTATGGAGTCTTGACTAACAAGGCAAGATAGGGTGGTAAGGGGACTGGAAATCAAAGAAAAAATATTTAAAGAAGTTGGTGGTAATCACAGGCAAAAAGTATTTAAAGGAGTTGGTTAGAAATCATGGAAAAATTAAAAACAGTGTGAACTGAGGTCAATAAAGAATATATTTTTATCATTTTTCATGTTATTTGTACCATTTCATGAATCAGAAGAAATATAAAACCAAAAAATAAAATGTAGCACTATAATAATTTTGCTCAACTTTTTAGATAACTAGAAATTTTTCTGGTACATTGTCTTACAATCTTGTAACCCAATTTATTAGAGTTTTCCAAAGAGACAGAATCAGTAAGATATCTATGTATCTGTCTATCAATCATCTATCTTATCATCTATTTATCTATCTATCTATCTATCTATCTATCATCTATTAATGGAAGGGGATTTGTTAGGAGAATTAGCTCATGTGATCAAGGAGTCTAAGAAGCCTGGTACCAGGCCCTGTACAACCTGAAGATGCAGAGAGGGCAGCACTATAGCTCAGTCCAAGCCCCAAGACTCAGAGCCAAGGAAGTCCTGGTGTAAGTCTCTGTCTGAGGTTGAAGACCCAAGAACAGGACTGGGGATTCGTTAGCATAAGCCTTAAAGTCCCAGGGCCAGGGATCCAAGGATCCTAATGTGCAAACAGGAAGAGTGCTTTTTAGCTCTGGGAGTAAGAAAAAATTCTTTGCTCTGCTGTCTCTGTTCTATTCAAACCCTCAGTCAGCTGCTTGTCCTCAAAGGCCAGCCTCCTCCACTCAGAACAAAGACTCACGTACCAATCTGCTCTGGAAACATTGGCATTAAGACACCCTGAATTAATGTCCTGTCAGTTCCATTGATGTTCAAATTCCAGTCAAATCAAGCTAATGCCTGAACATAACCCCAGCACATGAAGGCTGATACTTGCTCTTTCCTGTCTCTTTCCTGTGTAGACAATACGTTTATTGATAACTGATAACACTCGCTATTATGATACACATTCATATTTATCCACAACTTACCATAGTATTGTGAATATAGCCTTGGGTCATTGGTATTTTTTTCTAAAGGGAAGGAGATGTGAGAGACAGGAGAGAAGGAGGATGAGAATAGGAAGGGGAAGGGGAGAGGAAGATGAAGCAGAAGGGGAGGAGGAGGAGGAAGAAAAAGAGGAAAAGGGAAAACAAAACAAAAGGAAAGACAGAGATAAGAAACAAATCTGTTTATTTACTTAAAATGTCTTGGAACCAATTTATGCAGCATTTAGATAAATTTCACCTTCAGAATTCTTCAGAGAAACAGAAAATGACAGCAAAACAACACACATACTGAGAAGCTCCCCTTATTCCCAGCATTTGATCATGTGTGAGTTACTTCCTAAGAGGTCTCTAACAGAGAAGGATCACCCTCTGGAGTATTTCCACACCCCTCCAGCACGCAGAGGAGTTTTTAATCTCAGACAGGTAAGTTTACGCGGCAAAAATTTTAAACATTTTTATTGTTTAATTCTCAAAATAAAATTTCAGATCTTTTCTTAAAAGAAATTATGAAGATTATGTTCTTAGTGATGTTATGTAAAGACAAGAAAAAGTATTAACAAGACTTAAGAAATAGAAACAAAATTCTTCTGTATGCATGTCATATAAACTCTCTGAAATAATTTAATAAGCAATTTCTTTCTGTGTATGCTATCTCTCCAGTATGCCACTCAATATATGTTCTTGCTAAAATTCTGAAGGAATAGTTTCTTCATAAATTTCAATAAATTGCTTTCCATTTTTGAAGACATTTATGTCCTTAATAAATTACATAATTAAGCATAGTAAAAGTAATTAATCAATTAAATAAGTAAAGATTAAATACTGTATACAGAATTTGAGATTACTGAAATTTTCCAGGATCTGGAAACATTTTCTTCAATAAACAAGACAATAGCATTCATAAAACATCTACCTCAAATGAGTGTTTTTTGCAGGTTCCTGTGATACAACCATCAGGTGTACAGAAATGAGAATAAAATACAAATAAGAATAACAATTGTATTATGGCTTCGAAATGCTCACTGACAAAGTATAGATTTCTCCTATTCAGAGGAAACAGTTGAAACTTTTTAATCCAGGATTCTAAGAATATAAATGTAAAATGTGTAAATTCACTATCATCCTAAAATTTCAGCATGAACATCATCCTCATGACTGATAGCATTTATTTATGACTTACTTTGTGTTAGGTATTATGTGCATGTGCCACAGGATTCTTGTCTGCTCAACACCTCCTAGTCTATCAGTGAGAAAACAGCCCAGCAAGTGAAGTGACCTGCACAAGTTCCACTTTATGTGAGATTGAAATCCAAATCAGCACAGCGTGCTAAGAGCCAGAATTCTCTTTTTCATCTAGTGATATTACATCCTAAGAAAATATGTTAAATTTTGAGGTCAGATATAACTTGCTTGAAATTCAGGCTTTATTGCTTTCTATTATAGTTTTAGATAGAACAAAGACAGCTTCTAGTCCTATGTTTGTAAACTGGGAACAAAATTACAGGCCTCTTAAGTTATTTTGATGAATAAATGAAAAATTGATTTTCAAAAGACATCACATAGTGTGTGGCACACAGATATTGAATAAACAGTGAATGTTGCTACTGTCATTGATGAGCTATTTCTCCTGATTTTCAATGAAAACAAACTTTCAATACCCTTTCTTCTTTTAAAAAGTCTGACTCAGTTCTCCAGTAATTCCAGAGATGAATTTGAAGTCATTTGATTGCACTAAGTAGAATTCCCACATCCCATAACAATCCATTTCCACGTGTGTATTCAAAAACTGGCATGTACTTATTTATTTCACCAAGTCCCTCCTTTATCACTAAATTAACTGCTTCTAACTACTTAAAATTAAATTGGGTGACATATTGATTTACAATTGCTCCTGTAAAATTTCTGTGTAAAATTGTTTTCAGCAAATGACTGCTAACAAATCTCCCTTGGAAAAATCACATCTGGATTCTCTTAAATTGGTAAAGAAGGAAGACTCTTCTATGGGAGAAGGTTTTTATTATATTATATATGCATGACACTGGGGTAGAAATTATAGAGAAAAGGAACAGGAAAATAGTATAGTCTATTCTCTAAAGGTTTTACAATTTATAATAAGAAAATAAAATAAATATAACTAGTACTATATTGAAAGGCAGATGTCAAGGGAGATCCAAAGCAGGAAAACCTTTTTTCATCATGAAATCAACCACTGTGTAGCAAAATGTGTCTGGATTTGAAATCTCTGTGGATTTGGGGTCAGATTCTGACATAAGTATTATTCATGACATGAACTTGGGGAATTTCGCTGAACCTATAAATTTATATCTGAAAGAGAAAAAGTGTGAAATTTTTCTGCATAATTGACATGTTGATAAAATAACATCAGATGAGAAAATAGATTAGAATATGCCTTACCCATTACCTGGCATTCCAAGCTGTGCTTAAAGAATTCTTAGGCTGTTTCTTCTCCCCACGTATTAAATGAACATCAGCAACAAGACCACAAGTTGACCCAGTAAATATCTCCAAATAGTTGGTTTAGTAAGGATTCATCTCTCAGGAGTTTCTAAAGCCTCGTCAAGATTTAACAGCAATGTACAAGTTGTATTTCACTAAACTGTACTTGCTGTCTAACCTATAGTATTTCGAAGCTTATTAAAAAACAGCAAATATTTGAAAATGCAAAATCGTGCATTCTTCTCTTGTCTGTAAATTTCCTCTTGAAAGCACTTTGTACATTGTCCCTCAAAGCACTTTAAATTAATATTAATCTATAAATTATGCATGGAAGTTAATTCAAAAAGCACACCTGCTGTAAAGAACTGAAATATTTTCCTTTATCTAATCAGAGGATGAAGTAAGTGGCGATAGTGTGACAAGCAATAGCTACTAAGTATCTTTACCTCTCACTGTTTTTTATTTTTTATTTTATAGAAAAAAAGCTAAAACTGAATTTCATAACAAAATAATAGGAGAAAAATAACAGTCAATGCTTTACATGTTGTTGTCTTCAAAGTAGTTGCTCAGGGTATAAGATATAGGCATCAAAATATCTCCAATTGATATTAACACAAATCTTCCTTCTTAATGAGCTAAGAGACACTAAAGTATAACTGACTTGCATTTTTTTCCCTTTTTTCTACCATTCTTTCTCCTTTCACCCATCACAATTCCTTTCTCCTTTTAGACATTTTTCCCCATTTCATAATATCTATTGTACATTTTAGACCTTAATTACTATTGCAGTTTCTCACACCAGAAAAACAGTAAGATGTTTACACATGTGAGACTGATTTCCTTCACTTATGAGTATGGTCTCAAGTTGCATCAATTTACATATAAAAGTCTCCAGTTTATCCTTCTTTAAGGCTGAGTAGTACTCCATTGTATAAAAAAACCACATCTTTTTCTAAAAATCTATTCCTTGGTTAATGGGTATGTGTTTGTTTCCAAGACTCATCTATTATAAATTGTGCTACTATAAACCTGGGTGCATGTATATTGTTGTGCTATGATGTTTTAAATTCTTCTGGGAATATAATCAAAAGGAGGATAACTTGATAGAATGGGACTTTTAATCTTAGTTTTTTGCGGAATTTCCATCCTGGTTTTCACAGTGATTGAACCAGTCCACGCTCCCACTGATAGTGAAGAAGGGCTCATTTTTCCCCACACCCCTTCCAGCAGTTGTTATTTGTCAATTTCTTGATAATAGCCATTCTTTCCAGTGTAAGGCAAAATCTCAACATTGTTTTAATTTGCGTTTCTCATATAACCAGTGATGCTGAACATTTTTTCATATATCTATTAGCAATCAATTAAGGGTCTGGCAATATAACTGAGCACCAAGTGCCTGACTGGCAAGCATGTGGTCATGACTGATCCCTGGTTAAAAAAAAAAAAAAAAAGTTCTATATTTGATGGAAAAGCCTGAGAAAGCTATTTAAGCTATTTCTTTCTTTCTCTTGTGGACTTTTCAGACCATATTGCTATCTCAATAATAAATAAAAGTGTACACAATTCTGTGACCAGTTAAGGAAGCTGTCTTTCTTTATATTCCTGTACTAAGTAGCTATTTATGTTTGAGTCTTCTTAAATAAATGAGCCCTTGTGGCAATCCTGAATCATTTTTGCAGTGACATGATAAAATTAAGTTAAACTGCATAAAACGAAGAGACTCTAGAAAGTTATTAGGAAGTCAGAGCTGGAAAAATGTCAGAATTCATCTAATATAATCTTCAACTTGATTTACAGATCTTTTCTAAAAACTCCTCAGGTTTGTGAAGGGTAAAGGTCCCTGTCATGTACTTTATTTTGTGTGCTCCCATAGAGCATGAAGTTCACAGACCTACACACAGTGGACTCTCAATAAATATTTCTGACAATTGTTGAAATATATGATACATAACCTTGTTGGAGCCAACCTTCAGTGCCTACTGGTGAATATAAATTATTCCCATGCTGAGTGTCCACTTTTATAAGCTCTGAATAAAGTACATTGATGCTGAAACCAGAAGTGGGAGTGTTTCTTCAGAATTTACTGGATCATCTAGAGTGCATGTCAAGAACAGCAATATTGCTTTAATGCAATAGTCCAGGTGTTAATATGATATATTTCTGCTATTAAATTGTTAAGAGTTTCAGGAGAAAAGGTTTTAGAACTGGATAGACGAAATTTTAGTGCATCTGGCTTGGCATTTCAAGAGATATTCCCTAGAAATTCGTACAGTCTCATGAAAATCTAGAGGAAATTTTCTTTTTTTAAACCTCTTATTAAATAAGAGAATCCTTGTAAAGTTAAATTTGTTTGTTTCTGGATTAACTTTTGAACAACTAAGTGTATAGAACAATGGAGATGTAAAAGACAGTAGTAGAGTAGGTTTAAAAAGATAAAATGAGAACCAGAGACTAGAGGAATATCTGGAAGCATGTCTTTCATTTTAAAATGTTAAGTGTCTTCCAGTCCACGTATAATAATTGTTGCCTGCGGTGCCACAAGTCATGACAAAAATGAAAATTCACACAAGCCCTAAGCCATAGATTTTCCCTATTTTTCAAATGCAGTGAACAGAGGCATAAACATGTTAAAGTCATGCATAGGTGATGATACAAATCACCTGTTTACCACCATGTACAAAACCAGAACACCCTGAAAACAAAAATCTCACCAGGGCACTATTTGCATGTCTAACGTGGTTATACGTGCAAATTTAACATAGAATACTGATTTTCTGAATTAGTCCACTATTCATCTGATTTTTTGTCAAATTACTCTGCTCCAACAAAAACAGTAAATTAAACTACAATCTCATTCTTTTTTTTTTCAAGATACAGATGAAGGACTCTATAATGGATTTAGTTGTATGAAGAATTTGCTACACCTTGCTACTGAAAAGAATCATAGAATAGTGCCTTATTTCACATGACCAGATCTACACAGACACTTGCCACCTGGATGAAATTGAAAGAATTTAAATTTTCTGAGCTCCAGTTTCCTCATCTGGAAAGTACAGAAGTAGTGCTGGTGCATTACAAGGGCTAAAACATAAATCAGATAAAGTGTTTTTAGTGTTTGTTTAGTCAATTACTAAATATAACAAATACTAACTAGCTGCATTACTACCATTGAAGTATAACTGTGATATCATTTTTGAACTATAAACTCTGAATATGGTATGTCTATAGATGTTTATTATGGTTTTTATAGCTACTAAATAATTTCAAAGCAAATTAACATTGACCTAGATGTAAGGCTTAAAAATTAAGAAGATAGGTGTACAGTGACCAAAAATGTGCTTAATATCATAGGACTACAATTTCAATCTCTAGCACACACAAATAATAATAATGATGAGAAGAACAATAATAATAGTATTAATAAGAAGAAAAGATACAACATCTACAACTACAATAACAAGATCAATTGGTACTTGGTTATAATCATTTTACAGTCTCAAAATGGCAGGTTCATTTTGCAAGATGGGAATTTCCATTGATTACTGTAGTATAATGTTAGATATTTAAAGAAGGAACTTAATCCCCTGAGGTGTGCTTTCCAAGCTACCTTATCAACCTTCTTTATGCTCTCCATTTTCTCATTTGTAGGAGTATATGGAATGTTTAGTCTACAAACCACATAAAGTAGTTTCGAAAAGTGAAGCAAAACATCCACATAATGTCACTGAAAATATAAAACATCCTCTAGGTATGAATATGTTATATTTATTTATAACAAATATAACAAATATGTTATATTTGTTAATCAAAATAAACTGTCAGTATCCAGAACTTTAATGTAGCTCATGTAAATGTTTCTTTTTCTGTAAATCAGATGACTCAAAAAACTGCTTCCATCCATCTTATGTTATTCCTCTAATCAACAGGTCTTTTATTGATTAATTAGTGCATGAAGTGAAGGACTGTTTTTGCATTTTTTATGTGCAATGAAGAATTTAAGGCAAATAAAAAAGCTGTAAAAGGAGGACAATTTTATACACTATATATTTTGTGATTATATAGGGAAATGGACTAGACATAGATGTAACAAGATACGCATCCTGTATTATAGCACATGATCTCTTTTAAATAGGCACACATCCACTTACGCCTTCTAAAGAAATCTAGACCAAATGTCAAATGTGATAGCTTTCAGGGTTGGGATTATAGAGAATAAGAGAGTGTCATGGCTTATCTGTTTTAGGCAAAGCAAGCTAGGAGCGATCTATCTCTAGTCTAGCTTTGAACTGTGTCATTTTGGAGATACTCTGAGATAAAAGTTCTAGGGGACACTGCTGTAACCATTAATTGGTGTGGCTTCTGGATGCCAGGAGAGATTCCTTGTATATCAGACTTTCAGAGAAAAGGAAACTCTGAATCTTCTTTAATCACTGCTGCTCTGCTCTGCCTATTAAAATATACATAAAATAATGTCATTATATTCAAAGTTTAGGTGCATGAGAATAAGACCTTCTATTTTATAGCCCCTAGTAACCAAAACAAGTGCTTGCAATGTCCTCACAACTAATTTCATAAGCATTACCTAGAAAGTGAATTTTTTCTTACATTGAAGGAAAAGTATTTTTTAAATGAACATGAAGTTTAAAACTGAACACAAATCAAACATTTAGTTTTAAGTGTCGAAGATGCTTAGTAAGTTGTACTGTCACCTCACTAAATGCATCTGAAAATGTTTTGGGCCTATTTATGTTGTTTGAAGGACTAAGGTGTCATTGGTACTTAGGGACACAGATCAAGGTTACTGCAAACTTCAGCAAACAATCCAGTGTGATTGATATTTTTCCCACAAAATGCCAATGGCAGCTTTTTTCTAATTTTAGGGATATATATTATATATATGGTATATATATATATATATATGGTACATATATGACAATATATAATATATATGAGATATATATATATAAGGATATGTATAAAAGGATATATATATATATATATATGCATACAAACACAGATTCATCATTCTGCTGTCTCCTTATTAAAATGATATCTTAAGAAATGGAGAATTTGTTTTAGGCTTTATTGCCAAGCCAATCATAAACGTCTCTTCATCTCACCCTACTGATCTCACCTTGCTTCAACCTGCTGAGCATTTCCTACAATCTGTTTTATTTATCATGTACAATTGGCAAATGAGATTGCTAATTAGTTTATGCATTAATTACTTTTCCATCTGCGTTCCCTTTTAGAGAAGCAGGCACAGCACTGTCAGCTAATTAAGACTGAGGACAGGCCACTACCTCGCTCCTACTTAGTTATCTTTCCAATCAACCTGTTCTTTGTTGCCAAATAAATGTGGGAGAGCCACACCTTCAGACTGATTTTATTAAATGTTGGTCAAATAACTCTTCACTTTGATTCTGTCCTAGTGTATGTGAAGATGTAATTGTTATATGTAGAGAGATGCAAATCTTGACAGAGAGGCATGAATCTGAACATAACTATTATGAAATAGAGTTATAAAGTATACAACACATCAACAATATATAATGAATGATAAAATTATATTATTTTAATTATTTATAAAAACATGTTCATATTGATGCTAAATTAATGCATAGATTTAGAATTCTGAAAAAAATGAAATAATCACCTCGACCTCTATATTTCACAATCAAAACCAAGATGTTCAGCTCTCTCAAAGTGATATACAGTATGGTGTGAAATGTGTGTCTGTGGGTAAAAGAAAAGCAAACTGTCTAAAGCAAACTGTCTAAAGCAAGTTCATAAATGTTCCTGTTAAAAAACAAAACCAGGGGCTGGGGATTTAGCTCAGTGGCATAAGCGCCTGCCTTGTAAAGCAGGCAGTCGTGAGTTCAATCCCCGGTACCGATAAAAAGGAAAAAAAAAAAGTCATACACAGTCATTGTAAATGTAGTAAGAACATCACAAACTGTCACCTGACCCAGGATTGGGGAAAAAGAAAGGTAGAAAAGAGGAGCAGATGAGCCAGGGATTTAGTTCAGCAGCATTGGCGCTTGCCTGGCAAGCGAGGCCCTGAGGTCAATCCCCAGTGCCTCAAAAAAAGAGGAAGAGGGAGAGAGGGAGAGAGTGAGGGAGAAAGAGAGAATTTTACAAATTGCCCATAAAAGTTCTCCTCACTCATCTTATGGTCACATATCAGAGTGACACTGGTTAAATATGACATGAACCTTCCGAAAATTTCCCTGACTTCTGTAATGTGATGAGAGATAACCAGGTGGATTCATGGCTACAGACAGGGTGATGCCGTTTGCTGTCAGAGCTGCATGGGCCAGAGTTGCATTGGCCAGAAACCACAAGAATCAGCCTGCCCTCTGACAAATTTCCTGGCATGAGCAGAGGCTCTAAGGACAGGCCCTGAAGAGGGTCCACGCAGCTCAGCAAGAGGGTAGAGGGCAGCCCTGAGAGAGGGCCCTGCTGAAGAATTAGGAAAAGCCAGCTGTGGTTCATACCAGCAGTAGTTCTAGACTGGTTGTTGTCTCTGGGGTGAGGTCACAAATGAGATCAGTGAAGCCTTGGGAGATGGCAAGTGGTGCGGCCATTCAGCCATGGGTAGCTCTTGTGCATGTGGTTTTAGACAGGTCTGTGGGTGCCGCTGGAGGCAGGGCAGACTCTCGGTGAGGAGTGGCTGTGGCATGGCCCACTGAGGGCCAAAACCATGTGGCTTTTTTTTTTTTTTTTTTTTTTTTTTTTTGTCGGTACCGGGGATCGAACTCACGACTGTCTGCTTTACAAGGCAGGTGCTTATGCCGCTGAGCTAAATCCCCAGCCAAAACCATGTGGCCTGGGGAGAAATATGTCCTTGTAACCTGGCAGGCCATTCTATCTGCATCTGTCGCATCTGCTCCTCTCCCTAGTATGATGTCACAGTCGGAATGTTTATTTCCATTCCACCTGTACTGCATTTTTTTAACTAATCCAAGCAAATTTTTATCACTCTTCAACTTCCAGGTTTTTGTTCTGCTAATATATGGATATAGATGTAGATATATAGATAATAGCTGTATATGAGTAGATAGATGTATACTGTACATGTGTAAATTATGTTAGAGACAATTTTAATTTACAAAATAGGAAATTAGGTAATATACATATTTTGTATTTTACATTTTAAAATTATCATTCTTGATGACTTTTTAAAGGTCAGTACTGTGGTTATTTTATGGCTATATGATATTTAAAAATAACCATTTTGTGTGTTATATTTTTCCACTAGTATGATATTTTAAATTTTTCAAATATATATATTTTCACATACAACATCTGTACATGTCATTCAAAACCCCAGCAAGTGGCTAAGAAGTTTAAGATATTTTTTACATTTATTATATAATCATTTGCTTATTTTATAATTATTTCCCCTTTTGTATCTCACTGACTAAAACTGAATTTCAAAGAAATGACTGAATACTCTCATTATTACTTGAGTAGCAGAGAAATATAAATGTTCAAGAAAGAGAACCTCAGGTCAAATATGGAAATTCTACTTAAGGGGTTTGTCTTCTCCTGGCAGCAATCCAGGGGGAAGTTCACTGTTCAAAGCAATGCTGCAATCAGCATCATCAAGGTTTGATCTCATGCTGACTCATGCTGTAATTTAGTTCCTACATTGCAATGTGGCCTTGGCACCAACTGACTTTATATGACAGGAAATCATAGTATAAAATAAGAACGAAAATGTGAAGTGCTTTGGTAATGAAATATTTCAATTATTTTCAAAGTATATTTTATTTAGTGGATACATTTTATAAAGTGCAATCATATAAACTTAGTAGATGCAGTGAAGATCTCAAGCTAGGGATATATCATGTGAATTTTTGTTTGGAAATAGCTCTACAAAACTCTTGGCCATGATTATCTTTGGGAGTCATCTTGACTTTGCATTATTTCTTCCTCCTTCCATTTGATATTTACAACAAAGCATCTAAAACACCCTGATGATAAATAGTAAGTCTCTTCCAAACACATTTCGATTAAACAAAATCTTCCTGTTTCCAGAGGTAAAACTTCTTCCTTCATAGAACTTAGGAGTAAAAAACTTGTGGTCAGGTGCTTTCCATTGCATTAACTCCCCTCGTATTATTCAAATCTTATTAAAAATACATGTCAGCATATAGCTTTCATATTGTATTTACTGTTAAAACTATTTTCATTTAATTGATAACTGGAGATTTTAAAAATTTGATCCATATAAGTTGAGCAAATTATAAAAATGTTGCTAATCAAATGTATCCCTGGTCATTGTTTTGGAATGTAATGTGTCTGCCATATGAATATGCAGATAGGTAGAATTTCCTTCAACACTGTTTATGCTTTGACTTTTTTTACACTGGTCTGCTAGCCCTTTTAAATTTTAGATAACTGAACTAGAGTTTAGCTAGACAACAATTAAAAAGATGGATGGATATCACAAAGAAATATACTTAGTTTTGAATGTTATATATTCATTATAAAAGATATTAAAAATAATAGATTTGGAATCCTGGACAGGGAAACATATGATAGAATTCTGGCGTGGCTGAAAAGATAAGAAGTATGAAATATAAATGACTTTTATTTTAGGAATGGGGGAGAGACACCCTGACTTTTTGGGGTCTCCAGGGGCTGGCATTCTCTCCGGGGTCTGGCAATTTCTCCGTCGGACACGTGGAGTGGGGGCATATATGTAGCTTAGGTTTGGGGTGGTGACTAAGGGGCATTAGTGATTCACATGTAGCCCTTTGGTATTCATTTTGTGCCACAGATAAATTCCTAGGGGTGGGGAAGATAGAGCCCCTTTGTTTCACCTCCAAGGCTTTTCACCAGCTACAGTGTCCCAAATGGGGCAAAATCCTTTTAGTCCCGTCTTTTGATTATTAAGAAAAAGGGCAAAGATTTTCTTTTTTTTTTACTGTTTCCTGCTGGAAGGGGGCACTGTACTGGGGTTTAGGAGAGTCAACGGGATGATGGTTGATGCTCATGTAGAAGAAACTGGTGTCAGGTGTTTCAGCAAGGACAACTTTATCACTGTTGAATGCCCGTAAGTTAGACTGGAAAAACAAAGAGACAAGGTGTTATAAGGATGCAAGGCACTGTCATATTTAAGAAGCCAGGTGATGTGGAAGGAAAGGTGCCTTGATTTAGATATGTCATTTTCTCAAGACCATGTTGAGGTAGGATCATTGCCACAGTAAGGTAGAATTCTGAAAAATAAATGTGGGGTTAGGAGGAGTGAAGTTATGAACAGTGATTATTCCCCCATCTGAAAGGGTAAAAGTTAAGAAGGTAGATAGGTAAGGCTTGTCCTTTGTATGCACAATGTGAGAGTCTTTAGGAAATACTGTTGAGAGTCCTGCTGTAAAAAGGATAAGAAATTAGGAACCACATTGGATAACAAAACATGACAGCCCGAGAGTTGTGCTGTGAGGCCTTTGTGAGGTGGAGACGAGTGGGCAAAAGGATGGTTAGATCTAGGGCTGGAAGGGCACCACTTAGCCTGAGTGATGTGAAACCAGGATGGCAGTCTAGCAACTTTGACCACTCCTGAGTTGCCAAGAAGACCAGGTATTGACCGCTCTAACTTGGTTGCAGTCCCTGTGATGATTTGCTATAACAGGACTTTAGTAAGTACATCAGCAGTCTCCCTGGTTGTGGGAAAGGCTTTTATGTATCCTGAAAAAGTGTAAACAAGGTGAGAAGATAAAACTTATCTGTCAGTCTTGACCAGGGTTGTGTCTGAAAAATTGGTGAATAAGAAAAGAAGGGGGTGCTATATATCTTTGAGGAGAGGTTTGCTAGAAATAACAGGTATAAGCTGTTGAGGCCTCAGAGTCAGGGTCAGTCTGTATAAACACAAGGGAACAAACAGCATTTTAAGATTTAGGACTGTAGAGTGAGTGGTGGAGGGAAGATTTGGCACCGCTTGGTGGATTGGGAAGAAGCAGTCAGGGACTTGCATGAAATAGGCCCTGTTTGTAAATGGCATAGGTTGGCCATCAATACCCCCTATAGAGACTGAGGACTTAATACAGCAGCCTGAAAGCTCAGGAAGAACCCTATATATATGTCCTCTATGTCCACAAGTATAGAGAATGTCTTACCTGAGACTTTTAGTGGGACTTAGCACTCTGAGGAGGTCACCTTAAAGGGGGCTGTTGTTGGCCCTGAGCCCCATAAGTGTTTAGCAGAAAGTTTAAGCAGATCTGTCAGCAAGGAATCTGGCAGTGTTGGCATTTCCTGTGAAGGTTAGAAGTAAGGAGGGCTTACCCACTCTGTGGTAGCTAGGACAGTCCAGTAGCCCTGGGGTAAGATCTCCAAGGAATTCCAGGATGGGGCACTCTCTTGCCCAATGTCGTTCTGCTGCATTTGAGGCATGGTCCATGGTGGGGGGGGGGCAGGCAGCTCCACCTTGGGTCAGTTTACCTATCTCAGATCTCCAAGTGTCACTGCTATCTCTGTTGTTGAAAACATGAAAAGCTATATTAAGGAAATCTCTGTGGGTTTTGAGGGTCAAGTTTTGCCTGTTGTTTGGTGATCTGGTCTATAGTAGAAGATATCTGTAATGGCTTCCCATAAGGAGGACAAGGTCCAGGGAATTTTAGGAACTGACGTCATTTATGTCATATTTAAGTATCTTTTTATTTTGTTAAAATGTCTGATGCCATCTTATTTTTGGAGGGTGGCTGATTTATTAATTTTTTCCTTTATTTAGGAGAGAGGATCAGCTATGATGTCATTTAATATCTGTTGAATATAGTTAATCATGGCTCGGCAGAGGGCTGAGCCAGGGTAGGCAGACAGGCTGGAAAGGTTTAAGTGTGGCTTCTGCCATAGTGTTGGTCTTGTTGTTTTGCATGTAGTTGTTAAACATGTAGAAGACTGGTAACAGTACAGTATAATATAGGCAGTAAGCTTAGCATAGAACATTAAAGGGCTATTAACCATGAACATTTTAACATTTGAACACTGAAGAAATTTGTGAGACATCTCTAAGCGTATGTCTGGATCTGAAAGAAAACATTTTCCATGGCTGGAACACAAGAAAAAGGCAGAAGAAACAATCTGAATTTTATATTTGAAAGCATGAATACACCATCAGATCAGCAACAATGAATTATCTTAGTCATACGAACTTTATTTGAGGTATCTCATATAGGGCTATGGAGATTACTGAAGGATTTAATTGATAAACAAGGCTGGTAAAATTGCCAGGTGGCCACTTCCCCATTTATCAGCCAAAATCTTATCTGTTGTCTTTTTATCCCAGTTTATTTAACCTAAGTGAACCTTGATTAAATGGTTTGCGAATGTAAAAAAAAGGCTGGTGTGGACCAAGAAATAGCATCTCTGACCCGCCATGCTGTCAGTCATCTGTGTTTGTGTTCCGAGCTGCTCTTGCACTTGGGGGGTAGGGGCTGGGACTGTTTGGGAGACACACATAGCGCCTAGGGTGGGGGCGGAACTTGGAGAGTAGACAGAGTGCGCCCAGGATGAGGGCGGCGCACACAGAGTGAGGGCAGAGCACATGTTGGGGTGCAACACACGGGGCAGGGCTGGAACTGGGGTACAGCATGGAGCTGGGACTGCTCACAGTGCGCAGTGGCCGGGCACGAGGAATAGGGCACAGCATGAAGCTAGGACCCCACACAGAGATGGGGTGCGACATGAGAGCCCAGAGCAGCCCCTACATACCTCCCAATACCGTTTGTGCATACCTCCCCCATGGCGGGAAAGCGGGTCAGCATGTGGGGAGGGTGAGGGGAAGTGTGGGGGAGAGGAAAGAGAGGGGACACATTCTCAAAATAAAGGCCCAAAGACAGAAAGTATTTGTAAACTCATTGTCAGTGTGATAAGCTATAAATAGTTATGGTTTTTGGGGGGACAGGAAGTGGTCCCCAAGATAAAATATGGTGTGGTGCCTGGCCCACGGAGTCACAGTCAGGTGAGACAAAGGACCATGGTGCCTAACCAGGTCAGATCATCACCTTTCCTCATAGACAAATGGTAGTCAGTAACTTAGTTCCAAAGCTCATGATAATTGGACGTCACCAACATACGATTGATTTCCTGTGGATTTTAGTAACAGCTCTGCCTGTGAGAGCTTAAAGCTCTAAAGGACATGAGAGTTTTCCAGTGTGGGGCCTGGTCCACAAAGGAAGACTCTACCTTGGGCTGTCTAAGGATGTGACAGCATCACCCAAGTCCAGGGAAAGTGGAGAAAGCCCGCTTGGGGCCTGACCCAGCAGCAGAGTAATCTCTGGAGGTTGCTCACCTGTGTTAAATGAATTACACAGGTGTTGTTTGTAAACCAGCAGCAACAAGTTTAGCAGCTCCCAAGTGTTGAAAAGTATGGAATTAATCCAGTACGCAGTCCAGTTCGTGAATTGGCAGGGGACTCGTAATGGGGATTCCAGAAGTCACTGGCCTGCTGATCCGAGTCATGGCACCACCTGATAGAATTGGAAAGAAGTATAAAATATAAATGACCTTTATTTTAAGAATGCAAGGAGAGACCCCCTGAGCCTCTGGGGTCTCCGGGGGCTGGCATTCTCTCCGTCGGACATGTGGAGTGGGGGCATATATGTAGCTTAGGTTTGCGGTGGTGACTAAAGGATATTAGTGATGCACAGGTAGCCCTTTGGTATTCATTTCCTGCCACAGGTAAATTCCTAGGGGCGGAGAAGATAAAACCCCTTGGTTTCACCTCCAAGGCTTTTCACCAGCTGCAGTGTCCCAAATGAGGCAAAATCCTTTCAAAATTAAGAAAAATTCAAGGTAAATATTAAAAGTCAGACATACATTGAAATAATAAGGTTATTACTGTTGAACAAAAACAGGAGAAGCAGTAAGCGGACAGAAAAACTGAGAGGCTCATGGTCTTATTGAGATATAAAGAAAATGTTCAAGGCATCCATATGTGAAAAAGGGGGAGATGAGTTGGGGTATACGGACTGAAGTCAAAGAATTCATACAGGACTTTAATCAAAATGAGTATCATTGCTAAGGCCTCTTTAGATATGGGACATTAAAAGAAACTAACATTTTTAATCTCAGTATTTTAATGTGAAAATAGAGATTTAAAACACATATGTGAATATGGAGCTCTTATACATGGCTAGTGGGAGTATAAATTAGCATAAGCACTTTAGAAAACCATTTGGCAGGGGATGAGGAGGAATGTATGCATATCTCTTGAGCCAGAAATTCTCCTTCTAGGTATATGCTCAAAAGTAATACTTCTATATGACTACAAAGCATATTTCTGATATACAGGAATATTTGTAGCAATGGTATTAGTTAATAGCAAAACACTAGAAATTATTCATAGAGCAGGCAACACAATTCTTATAGATTCATGCAATGGAATACTACCCAGTGAGAATGACTTAACTATATATAAACCACAGCATTTCAAATTATGCAGTAATCTCAAGACATTAAAAGAAGTCAGATGTAAATGTTTACACTATGTGAATCCATTTATGCAAAGTTCCAAAAATACTCTGTCAGGAGTCAGCTATGAAGATTGACATTTTCCTGAGGAGTTGAATTCTGGGTATGTCTGCCTGGGCTGGAGAAGTGTCCTGAGATTCTAAGAATGTTCAATTATTTGCTCTGAGTGCCAATCACATGTGTGTGTTCACTTTGAAAAAGTCATTAAACCACTCTTATGATCTGGCACACTTCAGATTGCATACTATGCATCAATAAAATTTGCATTATAGATTTTTCTCTGTATAACTCCTCTGACAATCTGTAGTAAGTATTTTAGTTTCCTTTATTATTTTTCTGTCTTTCCTTAAAGGATGTGTAGAAGGATATAATCAGTTAACAGAAAACAGATTGGCATACCAGTATGCTTGGACTTTTATTCCAAATGTAAAGAAAAAATAATTATATTTATGCTAAAACTTGTATCAAATGTATACAACAGCTTTACTAACACTTTTGTAGTAGAACAAAACTGCAGACTAAGAAAATAAAGCAGATATTTCTCAGAAAATCAATATTTAAACCAAGGGTTATATAGCCATGGAATGCTTCTCTGCAAAGAAAGGATTTTATTTGCAACAGTGTAGATGGCTTTTAAATGCTAAATGGAGTTTTAAATGTCAATCTCAAAATGTTACTATATGATTCTATTCTATACCATGCTTAAGTTTTAGAGAAAGAGAGAAGAGAGTACTGGTTGCTGAGGTTTAGAAATAGGTGTGGGGGTAAAAAGGGGTGTGGCTATGGTAACAGAAGGCAGGAAAAACCAACAGTTCATTCACGCTGACAAAGAAAATTGTATCTTGGCCAGAGTGAAGAGTACCACGGAACTCCACACAAGATAGAACTAGGTAAACCTGAACACACACACATGTACAATTCAAATGCAGGAATTCTGAATAAAATCATTGAATTGTATTAAGGTTGATATTTTATGCTATCATCTTGCAAGTTTTTGAAATTAGAAAAAATGGATAAAGTATACTTGGGTTTTTCTTGTACAATCTCTTATGGAATGTGGGCTGACAAGGTTTTCAACAAACAAACTTTAAAATTCTGGATAGCATGAAAGTGATCTAGAAGTTAATGTGCTAATAATCTTGGCAGATAAATGAGTTCAAGTGAGCATGATCCCTCATTTAATCAAAATCTACAAAATGATGTGACCAATGTAAGCTTTACTCTAAACACAACCAGGATTCAAGTCCTGTATGAGGCTTAATATACTTGAATTTTTATTCCTGTGTTATTAACAAACCTAAACAACATGTGTTTCTGTGTGAGTTGGGGTGGGGAGGGAATCTGAAATGACACTGGAAAATAGGTTTGAGAACTGCAGTCCTGTCTCAAGGTTCGAGTACATGGTCTAGATAAGATAATTATTTCAAGCACATAGCAATCATATTCTTTGAGTTGAAAGAATGCTTTACATTTCAAATTATACAAAAGTACCTATAGAGGATCTGGAAAATCAGGAACGTAAGAGCAAATGTATTTAACACTTTTTTTATATGAGGAATTGAACTCAGGACCTTGCAGTTTCCAGGTGGATGCTCTGCAACTGAACTGTGTATCCAGCCCTGAAATCATATTTAAAATTTCTTGATAAAAGTACCTATATCTTTGTGCATGCATAGTCTTTTGTAATCATAGGGAGATATATCTATCTATATCTATATTCATATCCATATCTATATATTCATGCTTTGTATATTCTACCATAAACATTTGCTTTAAAATGAAATTGACTTTTAAAAGTTATGTGAGATACTTATATAGCAAATAGTCTTATATAAATACCCTATTAGCCAGTTCTATATTTCTTGAATTAAGGATATTAATTTTTTTTCCAAAATACTGTTCTCAGGGCCAGGGGTTTAGCTCAGTGGCACAAGTGCCTGCCTGGCAACCATAAGGTAGTGAGTTCAATCACTGGTACCAAATAATAGTAATAATGATGATGATGATGATGATGTTTCCAATTATCTAAATGTATATCATGCATACTGACTTTTCCCCAAGTTTATAGTATGGAAAATGGGGTAAATACATAAAAGTCATGAAATCTGACTAGCACTGCCCAGGAAGGAGGTAAGATTGGCAGCAACAGGGCTAAGTCTTAGCGGCAGTGTGTGCCCTGGGATAATGGCGCCCTGCTTCTGTGGTCTTCCTCCCTAAACCAATAAACCCTGTATAATCCTTATGAAAACTTCACACAAATTCCAGATGAAGTATTCTACAGTATTCTACAAAATACTGGACTAGTGCTTCTTAAATCTGTCAGGATCAATGCAAAAGTAAAATGAAAGCTATCAGAGCTCAGAAGAGACTCAAGAGATGTGAAAACCAAATGTAGCATGGCATTCTGGATGTGATCCTGGAATAGTACAAGGATAGCAGGTAAAATTCAAGCATTCTGAACAAGCTATGGCCTTCAGTTGATAACTATGGTCTGATACAGAGTCGTTTATTGTAACAAATGTACATAAAACGTTAAAAAGAGGGAAATTAATAATGGATTATATGGGAACACTGTACTGCCTTAAACGTGCTCTTTAAGCATACATAGAGTTTATTTAAAATATCATGTCAAGCTTTTTTTTTACATAAATGCTTCCAGACTTTTATTTTCTTAAAATAAACACTAGAAAGAATATAACTGCTTCTTAAACTTTAAATTTTTTGCATCTCTTGGGTACATAATAAGTTGTATTTCAGAATTTTGTACTTTTAAGATTTATATTTCAACACAAATTGCATGGATGCCTTTATTAACACTCCTACCATGCATGCTTGCTTTGGAAATAATAAAAAATTACTCTGATTTATTTCTTTGATAAAGGAAATGATGTCTCAGAATGGGAAGGGACAAGAGAAAAAGGATGAAAAAAATTAGAATACTCTGTACATATCACCAATTCCTTGTGAGGAATGTAATAATTATGTACTACAAACATGTATTAATTAAAAAACTGAAAAAAGATACGTCTGTTCTTTTCAGTCAAGTTAATGATTTATTAAAATACCTCTCAAACTTTATTTTTATAATCCAAAAACTAGGTTTCCTCAAGCTTTTACTTTTTAATCCTTCAAAAATATTAAGACTGCTAACTTGTCAGTTTACTCATTTCAAAATATTTCTTATTTAATTTCCAATTGCATTTGTGGATCTTTTTGAAGTGCCATAGTCTAAAATTTTGATATATGGTAATTTATATTTTTTGTTGTGACTTCTGATTATACAGCTATATTTCATTAGTAAATCAGATAACTTTTCTCTTACTTCATTCTAACTATTTTGATTTCAATTAATATAATTTCCTTGCAATTTTCCCATATTTGCATATTATTTGTAGAATTTTTCAATAAAGCAGTTAGTGACATTAAGTTTTATTTTTAAGTAATGTTTTGCTTTTGTACTGAATTCACCTCCTGATTTATTACACAGCAACTTCATGTTTTCTGTCTTTTTAGTGAGTATTTAATTTAGTAAATCTGTGGATTTTTGTTTCAATACTGCTATGCCACAATTTTTATACTTTAATTATAAATGTCTATAGTCGATGATAAATTATATAGTTGATTGTACATTAGTTGTTCTTAAAAACTATTTCTTTACAATTCTTGATATTTATTTATCTAAATGAGTCATAAATTTAAATTTTCAAGTTAAAAAAATCTCACTATGAGCTTCACTAGATTTGCATAAAATCTAAAAAGGGAAGAGATGGTTTATCATATTCAATTTTCCCATCTGTGGACTTGATAAGTCTCTCCATTTTTAGGTCTTCTTTTGCATCTCTCAGCAAAAATATTCAGATTAGCTCAGTTCAAAAAAGTTCCTGTTAAGATTTCTTCCAAGCATTTTTTGTTGCTTTTCCTGTTCTGAATGAATAGCTTCACTTACCTTTTATTGCTGATATAAGACCACTACCATAAATTTTGTAGTCTTATTATGTAAACAAAATTAAATTTATGGCTTACTTTCAACACTTTGATCTTTTTGAGTTTTCCAGGAAGAAATTTTTGTCATATGCAAGCAATGATAATTGTGTATTTTCCTTGTTATTAATTGAAAACATTATTTCAGTTTCCTGGATTGTCACATGGCTAGACATGCCAAAGTATAAAAGCGAACATTCTTCAGGTAATTTTAGTAGAATTACTGCTATCTATTTAATGTCACAAATGATCCTGTATATTGATGTTAGAGATTGTAATGAAATGGATTGTATATTTTTCTCCACTGTGGAAAGATGGTACAAATGGGATCCTAATAATAAACTGTAAAGAGCATGCCCTAAAACTGTACCTTAATTGAGCACTGTCAAAGAGCGTATCATTCTTCTGTCACATTTAGCTGCTTCAAAACCTTTTGACCCTTTCTGTGCTTTGGCCTTCCTGGGTTAGTTCCCGCACTTCCTTTGAGGCTAAATTGTGCATGACCTTCTGTAGAAAACCTTGATAGATAGACTATTTCCCTCATCCACTCCAAGACCACAGTGTTTCCTGCATGACCTGCTGAACCTTATAAATTGGTTTTAACTCTTCAATACACAACATGCATTTTATTCACTTTTTCCCAAACTGGAACCTCTTCCAGGGAATGGGACTTCATATTGTTTAACTACGTATTCCTGGAATACCCACAGTAATGAAAAAAATGTTTTCAAATTGTTTCTAAAACAAAACATGATCTTGATATTGATATGCTAGAATTATAAAGGTGAAGTATAGACTTTATATTCCAACTGTCATGTGTCTCCACATAATTTCGTAACTATAACTTCTCCCTTTGTAGATAGTTTATGCACCATTATTATACTTAGAAAATAAGTTTCTACTTGTTAGCACAAGGTACTAAGGGTACTTGGAAGACAATTGAATGCTAAAAGAAAACCTATAAAATAGACCTTATGATTTTGAATTAATAGACATGGAACCTGGCTTAGAAGTTTTGGCGAGTATGATTACTCTTCTCATTGCTGAGACAAAATACCTGTCACCCAAAAGTTAAAGGAGAAAAAGTTTATGCAAATCATAATTTGTAGGGTTTTAGCTCACAGTTAGCTGGCTCCAAGGCGGGTTGGCCTGGAAGAGGAACACTGTGAGGGAGAAATAGTTCATGAGAGGCAGAAGGCAGAGGGCAAAAGTCAGTAGCAGTGAACCCTTTTCTGTCTCTTATATTATATGTAGACTGCCTGCCATTAGGGCAAGTAGCACATACACCCAGTGTAGGCACACTTAGTCTATATAGAACTGTGTCAAACCAATCTGTGGACTAAGACATCACATATCTCTGATCCAAAATTACACTCTTAATTCCTGTACCACACATTCTAAATTCAGCCACCTTTGAAAAGTTCTACCTATGATCACATGAGGCTTTGAGGGACATCAAGACAGAATCCACAGCAGTGAGTTAGAGAATTTGGAGTTGAAAACAGGACTTCTGTGTATTCAGTGCTGCAGTCTATAACCACCCCACTGTGTATTTTTCCATCGCAGTAACAAACATTTTACTTCTAAGTAAATATCTGCCTCAGGTTGATTATTTAATCTAGGGTCAGAAGTGATATTCCTAGACTTAAGTCTAGAGAAAAACTTCTGAGTTCTTTAGATGTGAAAGTGTAAAAATTAGTGTCCAACAATATTCATGATGAAGATATACTTTGAGGTTGTACTGAAATTATTGTTTACTTGGCTTCCAGGGAAAAAAAGGCATAATAAACTCACTTTGAGATTGGTAACACAGACTTCCATTTATGAAGATAATTTACCAGATTTAACATTTTCTTTTTAAATATATATAAGTATGTGATTAACAAAATATACTTGTTTTGCATTACTTACTAAAAATTCTTAATTAGAACTTAATAGATCTTGCAAAATCTTGTGAGAGATCATAAAATTGTTCAAATATCATTCAGAACTGACACACACAACCAGAGTTTGGGACCTCTCATACATGCAAAAGAAACTTAACCTCATTCTAGCACACAACAAATCTGTTTTGTGGCACAATTACCAGTAGGAATGACTTTTTCTTATTGTAACTGATCCACACATATTTTGATACTCCCAATTTAGTCTCATTTTCTTCTGTATGCTAACTCCTTTTAAAAGGAGATGTGTTTTAACAATCTTGCAATACTGCAGCTTGTTAAATTTGTTTCATGTTTCAATATCTAATTAGCTGTTGAATATTATCCCATTGACTCCTTGTAATGCTTCCTAGGTTCTGACAATTTTCTTCAAATTTCATGTTTGTGGGCTATTGAATGCTACCTACTCTGTATAAAATGGGCATAATACTACTCTTGTGGCCATTTCAGAACATTTTATCTCTAACGTGTAAAGTTTGTTTTTGCTTTGTTTTGTTTTGTTTTAACTGGGGATCGAATTCACGACCTTGCACTTGCCAGGGAAGATTCTAAGCAGCACTAATGTGTAAAATATTACATGTGCTAACTTTCTTAGGCTTCCCCCCTGTCTTCTCACTATACTTCAGGCCTTAGTTATACATCTTGACCTGGAAGATTCATGGTCAATCCTAGGCAGATTTGTCTCTCTTAGTGAAATAACTGATAATTTATCTTGGGAAAACCAAGCACAGATAAAGAGGATATATTTTAATATGAACAAGGCTGGCATACATAGAAGAAACTCATTCCATGATTTTGAAGAGCAGGTATATATAGAAATCACAGGTAGGCAATTTTTGGTTAATACAGAAAGCAGTATAAAATAGAAATATTGTAACATATTGCCTCTGAAAAATGCAATTTGTCATTACTAAAATTTTCAATCCACTTGGAAAAACTGTTTTTCGAGATCTTTGAGTGAGTTCAGCGTATAAGTTAGTCTCAAAAGCTCTTATTTCTGCAAGTCTGTGCTTCTTCCATTTTCTCTCTCTTCCTTTCAGCTGTCTCCATGTGATTGCTACAAGCACAAGCATAGCAACTCAGTAGAGAATGTTTCTTTTTGTCCACGTCCATGTTTCTTTCCAAGTAAAGCCCTTAGGGCCTACATGGTTCTTGAGCTCACTCCGTGATTTACTTGCAGTTGTTTGGTGGATGGGCTCCTGCAGGACTGGCTGATATCGCTTCCTGCTTGTGGCTGAGGAGAAAGGACTGAGCAGATGTCAGAGAAACTCCTTGCTGCGTATGTCATGGAAAGAGGATGCCGGGTGGTGAAGCCACATAAACTAACGCAAAACAGTCAGAGTGGTATCGATTTTACACAGATCTGGAAACTAGCATTAAAAATAATTCCTCCTAACGAATTCACGTGCACTCAATTAGACATTTAGTACAACCCTGTTAATTCGGAAATACTATTAACATTTGATTGCATGTCACTTCACTCTGATGCTATGCCCACACAAGTGAACACTCTCATTGTGTATCAGATAGAGGCCAGTCACTGCCAGAAACATTAAATAGTATTTGTTTAACACAGTTTGTCTGAGAACAAATTCCCATCTTTATTTAAATTATTTTCAAAGGTGCTTCCAAGTTTTCAACTCTTTCTGTGTCATATACATGCTAGATGTGAGATACCGGACCTAGATGAAGACTGAATACGAGTCCTCTCTCAATCTGGGAGTTCTAGGTTTGTTCATAAACAGGAAACCTAAGTAGAAGGACAACATGCAAGTTATCTGATTAATTTGGTTCTCTCCACCAGAAACCAGTGCTTTGCTTTTATATTACTCGATGATTAATCAAGATATAACACTATTTGTGAGAGTTTAGGCCTTTGGCTGACATTTAGTGGATTGAGAATTGGAAACGATTCAGTACTACAAAGCTTGACTTGGAGGTCTCCGAATCTCTGCTAAGTGGCCAGGATGAGAGAGGAACAAAGTAGTTGAGAAAACAGAAAAGAAATCTGCGTATTCATAATAGTTTTTAACTAGTTTCTTCACAGGCTTCTCAAGGGGACTATTTTGAAGAAAGTTTCAATTAGCTCCTGGTAAAAATTGCCAAAGTTTGTATTTAAGCAATACAAAAGAGCTCCCAAATGTGTGAATAATTTCAGAGGTATCAAGGAAACATTAGCCATATGGAATGGGGGTGTATTACTTTATTTTTATGGTTGATAATGGTGTCAGCAAAATGTAGGGAGGTTGTGAATATAAAAAGCCAGTTACACAAGAATCATGATTTGTTTTGGATCCAATTCTTAATATAACAAACTGTGAATCCATTAAAATATTATCTTTTATACTTGGCAGTAGATAAATACATAAAACATGTTGCATTATTTTTCTTGCTATTCACTAATAATTCTATATTACTGACTTTGTTGGAAGTGCATCCTGGCTGAGAAAGCTGTGCTGAGTACAATATAATACTGTATACAAATAAATATCTTTATTAATTTGTTTGCTTATTAGCCTTAATAATGTTCCAACAACTAATTTTTTAATCACTTAAAAAAGTGATAATTATAACACTTATGATTTGGATAAAAATAATAATACTTATTATTTTGGACAAAAATCATAATACTTATGATTTTAGATAAAAAAAAGTTCTTGGACAACAATGTAAATGATAAATATCTATGTCTCTCCATAAGCAATATTTTGATACAACTATGCACATTAAAGTAGTAAACTCAATGTCCTTTGGCACTGTAAGATTTCCACAGAGTTTCAGTGTTCTGTTGTTTGGGTATTTTGTTTTGTTTTGACTTGGTTTGGTTTGGTTTGGTTTGGTTTTGTCTTGTTAATAGCATTGAGCCTCTAAAGACAAGTCACACTCAAAATCCTGTACATAGTTTGTCTCTTGGTATTTTGCTCTGATCTGGCCCAAGTTACCCATGCCTCACCCCTCTGTGGCAGGACAACTTGGGAGTGTGGGAGAGGTGGATTTTGTATGGATCAGGACATGCTGTGATCAAAGCTGCCAAATAGTTTAGTAATGCTTGGATTTTATTTCACTGGAATGCTTGTGAATAAAGCTTGATTCACAGCCTCCAAAATGTGGAGGGCTCCAGAGAACAGTCTGGCCTCCGACCTCTAGCTGAAATTAATTTAGGCAAACGGATGATGCATAACCCACAGTATAACACTTGTTGTTGGACAATGATGATGAGATAGTCCATATGTTCCATGATCTTTTTGCTCCTGTTTCTTCATGTGTATTAAAGTCTGAACCCCTCTAGTGTCAAATAAGGAGTTATAAAAGTAGCCCTTGATTGGAAATTTCTGATATACTGAAATGATCCTTATTTCAGATTAATGCATAAAGTACTAGAAGTATTTTAGGAATGTGTTCTAGTCACAATTCTTTAAACTTTGTGATATGTATGCATTTCTACAACTAAAAAGGATTTATTTTAAGAAAGTGACTTCTGTGATTATGAAAGTTGACAAGTCTTAAACTCGTGAGGGTAAAATGCTGAGACTGAGACCTGGAAAAAGCAACAATATCTTGTAGACTCCATACCCAGTGTCCTAGATTAACAGGCTTCAGACTGAAGAAGAACTGTTTCAGTTCAAATTCCAAGTTGGGAGGGCGGGGGATTGGCTTAGAGGCATAAGCGCCTGCCTGGCAAGTGCAAGGTCAGCAGTTCGATTCCCGGCACCAAAAAAAGAAAAACCAACATGTTTGCCAACAAGATCCAAGATGAGAAAGAGCCAGTGTTTCAGATAAAATAATTAGGCAACAGAAATTCTCTGATACACAGAAAGAAGAGCAGCTGTTGTATTCTACTCAGGTCTTAAACTGATTGGATGAAATCTGCTCAAATTAGGATCAATAAACTACCTCACTTAGAATACAGATTTAACTGCTAATCTCATCCAAAACATTCTCACAAAAACAACTAAAATTAAGTTTCATCAATATATGCATACTCCACATTCCTTAAATTAATATATAAAATTAACCACCACACCTCTTATTTTCCAGTATGAGCATGCGCGCGCGCGCGCACGCACACACACACACACACACACACACACACACACACATATGCACGCACACACATGCACACACATTTTATAGTATTTGCTGTTTCTGTGTCATCTTTCTATGAAGGTTACCTATATCCTATGCCATATGCTATATGAAATTTTAGTCTGTTCATTACCAGTGCTGTATATTGTTGCAGTTTTTGAAAACAAAACAAAATATGTGTATCAAACTCTATTATTAATAAGCGTTGGAGATGATTATAATTTTTGCTGCCATATATTTTCTTGATAAACATCTATATGGATTTCATATGGGCATGTATGTAAGAGTGGAATTACTAGGTTGTGGGATACATACCTGATTAGCTATAGAACAGCTTCTATAAATAAGCCATTTGGGTCAAACATACTTCCATATTGGATGATGTGAGTTAGTGTCTAAATTTTATCACCCAATCCCTTTTTAAAGAAAACATATACGTGTGCATAATCCCAAAGATAATCTTCTTTGCAAACTATCCATTATTTAATTATAAAACCCCCAAATTCTAAAATGGGCTAATTCATTTACTTGGCAATTATTATATACTGATTTCATGTGCTTATGAAGACATACTGCTGAATTTAGACCCTTTGCCCTTTTTGACTAATGGTTTGGATGGGGTTTGTCCTCCAGTAGTTCATTGCTGGAGGCTTGTTTGATAAGACATGAGGTGGTAGGGCTCTAAAATGGGACACTCAGTGGAAATTTTAAGGTCAATTTTTGCATGCCCTCAGCAGGGATTGTCGGATTGCAGCCTTGCTGAGGCTCTCCATGTTTAATGTGATCTCTTGCTTATTCACGTGCTCTGGCTATAATATTATCTAGCATTAGGCCCACGAGGAACCAGACTATTGGGGATCCCTGATTCTAAAACTTTGAGTTAAAATACATCTCTTTGTAAAGTCACTCACTTCAAGTATTTTGCTAATATATTAGGCAAATTAGTTCAGTTGTTCTTCAACTGCTGTCATAACTCCAAATATAAATATGTGTTATTCTTTTTTAAACCAGGAGTTGAACTCACAACCTTGCATTTGACAGACAGGTGCTGTGCTGCTGAGCTATAACCCCAACCCCTTGCTATTTTTTAAACTTAGAAAATATACAGAACACAAAAATGAAAATCCTTCTGTGAATTTTCTAAAGTACACCTATAATCTTAATACCAAGTAATGTTTTGCCCCCAAATATACTTCTAGTCTCTTAGCAGAGATTTTCATGTACTGATTGCTATGTCAATGTTTTTGTTTTCTAACCTCATTCCTGGGGATCACTTTGACTCCCACAAGTCGACCATGTTAGTTGCCATTCTGGGTGTTAAGCACCAAAACTGCCCTTGCGCCTTCCTGTAAGGGTATATTTTGAGCCTCATTGTAAAACACAGAAAAGAATCAGAGATGACGAGCTGCTGGCTGTTATCATATGGACAGTCCTGGTCTGAATTGCATCTCTCCTTGCTGGATTGTTCCTTCCACCCTCCAAGCTTCTTCTCTTGCCTCCCACATTGGAGAAAAGCTTTCCCCTTTGTAGTCCAATCTGTGTCTGTGAACTTATCACATTCATTTGGTTATTTATATCATTGCCATCATTAGATTTTGAACTGCTTGCTGGTAAGACGTGATATCTTCACTGTAGATTTAAAATTGCTCCAGGACAGTCATTTAATATTTTGCCTCTTAGTTTTATTTTCCATATGTGACTCCTAACTTTTATACCAATTATGTGCAGGTTTATTAACTGTCCCACCCCACTAGGTTACACAGGCACTGTGATGACCGCATGTTTGCTGGTTCCAACACCACTGTGTGTTTTCCCAGCACATTTTCATGAACAAAGCACATTGAAGACTAGCACTGAATACTTTAAATGAATAAACCATGAGCAGTAGAGATCAGCTGAAATGATGCAGTATGATAGTTTCACATTTGTACCCTTTACTAGGGTGCTACACTTCTCCTTATGCAAATTCAAGTGAATCATCAGGTTATGAGATTTGGTTAGTTGTTTACTTTTTCTAAGGAATAAGAGTCAGTAGTTTTGGTGCTTCAGACACCATACTGCTTATTTTTGCGAATCTGAAATATGAGAGGTTTGTTTAACATTAAAATATTAATTAATAAATTAACTAAGTGATAGTCCCTGGGGGTTTGTATTAGTCTACTTGGGTCGCCATAACGTAATACCACTTAACCAAGAGAAATTTATTTTTTTTTTAATTCTGCACGCTGGACTCCCCAACATTCAGCAATACCACTTTTTGGTAAGGGTACTTATCCAGCTTTGTAGATGGCTACTTCTTACATTCATCTCAGATGGCCGTCTCTTGGTGAGTACCCATAAGAAAAGAGTAAAACATGTCTTTCATAAGAATGCTTTTCTTATTCATGCCTAGCCTTGTCTTTATAAGTTCATTTCACTTTATCTCTCTCTTTTTATGCCATGCCTTCAAATATAGTCCTACTGGACATTACGGACATAGACCCAGAGAATCATTTTCCTGATGAGGTTCAATTTGAAACTGATAGCAAGATAATTATAGGATGAAACTGTTAAGAAAGATGAAACATACAACTTTTTCCATGAACAGGGGCATCACAGGAAGGTCAGTACCTCATAAATCAGAGAGTTAGAAGGATATCTTATCCTTGAAGAGAAGAAGGGAGTACAGGGTACATGTAATTTTCTTTTTACCAAAACAATAAATATTTCTTTGGGACATAAATAAACTTGAAGGACAGACGATGATGTGAGTCGAAGTTCATCTGTTCTTTAAGTGCTGGTTTTCACTCAGTTTCGTTTTCTGTGGCATCAGTTTAATCTTCTTTCATTGATAAAATACCAGGAGGTAGAAGACAATTATGTTCCTTTTGGTACACCAGGTCTTCAGGCAGAAGTAGGAACTTCAGAGGAAAACCTTTTGCAGGCTCTGGTAATTTCTATATCCTTTATTTTAATATAGTCAGCATATAAGAGTGCTATATTTTAGGGTGGTACATTGTGGACTCATTTTGCACTCAATATACAGAAGGAATGAGTGAAATCTTTAAGACATTCCAGTTATGATGAAATCTTTCTTCCTTATGCTAGGGCTCATGTATTTTCATGTGAAAGTCTTCTCTGAGGTACATTTGAAGACTATTTTGATATCACAGCAACTCTTTTAATATCAAACTATTTGATGTCTTATTGCAAGTCTACTTAATGCTCCAAGTTACTGAGTCATGTGGGAGGCATAATTTGTTATCGCCAATGAAAGACAAATTTAATGAGCCCTAGAGAATTAGTCATTCCCATCATCTCAAGGGGAAAGTGATGAAACAGACATTTCTTGATGGTAAGGCATAATTGATATCCCTGAATTTGCTTAGTAAGGCTATGAAAGCTTGATAAACAATAATAAGGGAAAGAGAATAGCACTATTAGTTTAGGTAGGATGCTGAAATCATTAGTTCCTTTAAAACATTATGCAACCAATAACATTTTCTTTAGAAAGTAAAAAGCTATTGAAAAATACAAACATCCACTTCCAGCAGTATAATAATGACCTGTTATTATCCTGTGTATTTCTTGATAAAGTTATTTATTACAATTTCACTTTCCAGTCAATAAACCAAGGCCAAAGTCATTTTAGATCACTTTTTCTCCTGAGGAAATGAGAGCAATGAAACAAGATAAAAGTAATTCATCAAATCTACATTGAGCTGTCAGATTACTTTCTTACCAATTTTTAGTCGAATTTTAATAAAGATTATTTTAAATGAGTTCTCTTGTTACCTAAGGAGTTTAACTTATCAATTCTGTTTTTCACTGGACTAACATTGTTCCCTTCCAGATCTTGACTATAAGCACACTTTGGCAATATCCTTCAGATAACTATAATAAAGCAAGTTTTGCAGGAAAATGAGTCACATGAATTTTTTAGCTCCCCAGTGCATATAAAAGTTATGTTTACACTATATTGGAGACTATCAGTGTGCAATAACATGTCAATAAAATCAATGTGCAGACTTTAGTTTAAAAATACTTTGTCATTAAAAAACGCTAGTATCATCTAAACTTTCTGTGAATTACAGTAGTTTGATGCTGACGGAAGGATTTTGCTTCAGTGTTGACGGCTGCTGATTGACGTGAGTCGTAGCTGCTGAAGGTGGAGGTGGCCATGAAAACTGTTTTAAAATGAGAATTCTTGCTTCAGTAACATGCATACTACAATTAAAACAGGAAAACAGTGAAATGTGCTGTATTATTGGAATCTGCTTTTCGTAAAATCTTCCCTGTAGCACCCAATGCTGTGTAATGTAATGACATTTTGCCCAAACTATAAATTTTTTTCAAGATTAGTCAGCCCTCCTAAAACTTCCACTGATTTATTCACTGAGGTTTTGTTGTTGTTGTTGTTGTTGTTGTTGTTTTGTAATAGAAATTGAACTCAAGACCTTGTGCTTGCCAGGCAGACACTTTCCCACTATGTTATATCTCCAGCCCTGAGTTTACGTAAAATTCCAAATCTTTTTGTTTTGTCTGACATTTCAAAATATCCATGGCATCTTCACCAAGATACATATAATGGCAAGAAATAATTTCTTTGCTTATCTGTGAGAATTTGGCTCTTTTTCACTTCACATTTTTCTACATAATCATAACAATTCAGTCATTTCTTTACTGCTAAATCTAGTTCTTACTATTTTCACCACGGCTGAACTTACTTCTGCTACTGAAGTTTTGAACTCCTCATAGTTACCTATGAGAATTAGATCTGAATTCTTCCAAACCCTTGTTAATATTGATATTTTGACCTCCTGGTATTAATCACAAATTTTCTTAGTGGCTTCTGTTCCCAAAGGTGACAAACATAACTACAGACAGCTTCCTCATGCAAATACAAAGGCAGTCATCTTCCCCAAAACTGCGAAACAAACTGAGCTTGTACAAGTTTTTCATAAAACTTACCTTAAGGTAAGCCTTTTGGAGGGTAGATGTACAGCGGCTTCAACTGTAGTCACCAGCTGCATTAGGCTCTCACATGCAAGCCAGCCGGTCCTTTGAAACTTTGAAGCCAGCCTTTTACTACTATCCAGCCATAAGTCCTAGACAAATGTGATAGTTTGTATCTAAAATGTTTCCCTGAGTTTCAAGTGTTCAAGATTTGGTTCCTTGTCTGTGCAGGCCTGTGGCAGTATTGGGAGCTGGTGGAGGTTTTAAAAGATGGAGCCTAGAAGAATTTCAGGAGGATTTAGGTCACTTCCCTGAAAATGCTGGTGAGCCAGTCTGTCTCTGTCTCTGTCTCTGTCTCTGTCTCTCTCTGTCTCTCTCTCTCTCTGTCTCTCTGTCTCTCTCTGTCTCTCTGTCTCTGTCTCTCTTTTTCTCTCTCTCTCTCCTTTCCTTACTACCCAAATATGGGCTTCTTTCACCTTGTATTTCTGTCATACCATAATATCATCATGTGCTGTACACTGCAGACTCAAAATGAGATGGACTGAATAACTCTGAGCCAAAATAAACTTTTTTCTTTTTATAGCTTTTCTTATCACTTATCACAGCTGTTTGTTGTAGTTATGGAAAATGAGTAAGATTTCAAAGAAAAGCCTTGAAAGCCAGCCACTGTGTGCAGGTTCAGAGTTTCAGGAAATGATGTGGTAATTAAAGCTGTAACTGCAGCAGAGATGCCCGGAAGGAAGTCACACCAACCCCATGAATAACTTGCCCACAGAAGCTGCTGGTAGCAAACGAAACCAGCCTGACTGGCCATGTGGCACATCATCAGCAAAGCCGTATGTGTGAAGCTTTCTATAACCTTGGAGTACATGTCCCACTAGAGTATTCCCTGGATGTCAGACATGGAATTTTAGCATTTAGTGTTTGTTCTTCTGAGTATCCATCTTTCTTTTCTACTTCCTTATTTCTCTCTTTTGGAATGGGACTCTCTTTACCACCCGCTATTGTATCTTGGAAGCAAGTAACTTGTTTTTTTGACTCATAGAGATTCAAAGCTGAGTCTGCCCCGAGTCTTTGTGGAGACGTTAGACTTAGACTTTTTAACAACACCGGAACAATTGCGACTCTCTTGGAGAGGGACTGAGTCATTTTTGCACTGTGAGATGGGCCCCTATGTGCCTGTGGGGGCCAGAGGCAGAATGGTTTACCCTATATCTAAAATGTCCTCCCAAGGCCCCAATGCTGCAAGCCTTGACAGCAACCCACAGGGTTACAGGTAGCTGGTGGAGACTTCTGACGGTGAGACCTACTGGGAAGTTTGATGGCATTGGGAACACATCTTAAAAGGGGATTTGGATACCCTGTTTTCCATCTCTCCCTCTATTTTCTAGCTGCCACTGGGCAGCTGGGCACTGCCAACATAGACACTGTACCAACTCAAGTCCGAACGAGCCCAACAACTCTGTCATCGACCGGAGCTCCCAAAACAGTGAAAATAAACATTTCCACTTTGAGCCTATTTGTCTCACCTATTTTATCCAGTTCTAGAAAGCTGATTGACATGGTGCATGCTTCCATTGCTAAACAGTTTCATCTACATTTAAAATCTGCTGTCTAGAGTTGTCACTTTCTTTAATTATTTTACGTGCATGTTCTGGACAGCTTTCTGCAGCTCCCTGACAGCCCTTGCTGCTTTTCCCCGCGTTGCTGTGTCACTAAAAGGACTCATTTCTTTAACCTCATGAAGCCTTCTCTGCTGTCTTGGCAATTTTCCTCTGCAGATTCCTCACTCTTCTCAGCCTCTGCTGCATTGACAAAAGTGAGTAACTTAGAGGACACAATAGTGTCCACATTAGGCTGTGGATTAAGGGAATGTTATGGGTGGTTTGATCTCCACCCAAATCACTAAAACTTACTCCTCATAAGCAATAAGTTTACTTAACCATTTTACATATTGTATGCTCAGTGGAGTAGATCTTTTACTTTTCCTCCAGAACTTTTCTTTTGTGTTCCTGATTAGGTCAATTAGTATAAGAGACGTAATTTATAGCTTCTCTTCTGTACTTCGGACATTTGTCCTTAGCTAAACTTAACCATTTCTAGCTTTTTATGTAGAAGGCAAGATACAAGGCTTTTTCATGAAACTTTTAGACAGTTATTAACTGACCATCTGTCAATATTATTGTGTTTCAGGTAATAGAGTCTGAGGAAAAGATGAGAGATGGGAGAGAGGCTGGTTGGTGGTATAGTCAGATCACACACATTTGATGGTTAATTTTAACTTCTTTCATGAGCATGCGCAATTATAATAATAGCATAATAATGAAACTGTTAAATATTTTGAGGATGACAAAAATGAGACATAGGAATATGGAATGAATACATGTGTGGGGAGAATGGTACCAATAGACTTTCTCAAAGAAAGACTGTAGCACACTTTGCATTTGTAACAAACACAAGAACAACATGATAAAGCATACCAAATCAAAGGTAAAATAAAATATTAACTCATATGGAGTCTAAATATTTAATCTCCTGTACATACTGGGATGTACTTGGATGGATTTATGATTCATTTAACTGTTTAACAGTGACTGAGCAGATGCTCAAGTTTCAGAGGATGCATCTCATCCCCCATCAAGACAATTGGTAACGAAAAGGTACTAATTCATTTATAGTTATAATAGATTAAAATTAGAGAGAAGCCTGCATAAAATGAGGTAATTTTTGAGCTTAGAGCTTAAAAATATGATACTTTTTGCATTTTAAATGTTTGGAAAGACATTTCAGGTAGATGGCACGAAGACAAGATTTCTTGAAAGAGAACAGCTTATATAGGGAATCAAAAGTCATTGGTACAGCTAAAAATGGAGTCTGAATGAGTGGGTAGTGGCAAAGGAGATTTGTAGAAGACCAAAATATGCTAGAAGAGAGATAATATACCACTGAAAATATACCCATTTGCCATAAGGATTATTTTGAGCACATTATTTTAAGAAACTGCAGATGCCAGAGAAGTTCTGAATATAGAGAATTTATTCTTTTTTAAAAGAAATTCACACCTATGAAGGAAATCCACATTTTAAGATTCTCTCTCTCTCTCCCTGGACCAGAACGGAAGGATAACTAAGCCATCAGAATGGAAAAGGCAAGGGAATAAAATCTGCATAAACAGAACTCACTGTTGGCTATGGCTTTCCTAGATATAGCCCCATTGCTGGTCTCCTCAGCTCCCTTCTTTCTCTGTTTCAGTTTACAGAGGTGCTTAAGTTTCAGTTCAAACCACCTCTATTTTTGCAGGAATCTCTTAAGCATATGTGAGGTATGTGTATTTCTAGACTTCTAGTGTTTCTCTTGTTAGTTTATCTTTGGCCAGCAGGATCAATTCCTCCTAAGAACTCTGGAGACTAGGGATGAAGTGGTATTCTTGCTTTTCTGTATTTCCACGAATACCCAGTCATGTTAGCACAAGGAGTCCAAAGAAATCCTCTAAGAGGAGCCTGTGGTCTCAACTCACTTCCCCAGTGGAGTAGTCTTGTCAGAGGAAACATTTCAGGACATGTCGGTAGGAGGCAAATTTATCAATGAAAGGATAAGGGAGAATAGAGAAAAGCACTCAATGTTAAACGTCTGGGGCAGAGAGATACTCTGTGAAGCTGTTCAGAATGATCTGCACAAAAACGAATGAGACCAGCCTTGATGGATTTGTTGAGGTGTCCCAGGCTCTGTTGCATCATTACCTCAATTCTGGCTTCACGGATTGAGGGGAAAATCAGTACTCAAGAGATGATGGCTTTTCAAGGAGAAAGGGAGGCAGCCTCAGTTACTGTCTGAGGATGCTTGCTGCTACTTGAGGAGGTGTTCTTATCCTGGGGTGACCTGTGAAGCTCTCGTGTTTCTGTAACCCAAGGTGACCTTAAGTTTAGGACAATCATTCTAGCAGATCTGGTACTAGGTTTGGTAAGAGTTAGTAATTATTTGCAAGTAGATATTAGTACAGTTGCTCTTGCTGTTCTCACTACTAAAGAGGGAAAAAATAGGCGTGGTAAATTTAGAGCTAATGAACTTTATAATGCAAATTCTCTTTATATAATTTTAAAATTTTTAAATTTTAGACACAAAGAAATAAATCTGATAATTTTTTGAGTAGAAATAATTGACTGTGCTTCATACAATTCTAAGAGTAAAAAATAAAACATTACTAATGAAGACAGGCTAGCAGGAAAAGGTAATAAACCAGAGTAAAATAAAATCAGATAATAGTAAGTGCTTAAATGAGAGACAATAAAAGCTAGAGATCAGAGAATCTAAGTGTAAAAGATATGAAGGAAAGATACACCAGAAGACCTGGTAAATTCAAAGTTAGTCAAGGACTCTGAAATATAAGCGAACAGTTGGATTTTGTAAAAAGTACAAATGCATCTGTGCATCCCAGGATTGCTCAGTGGGGCTGCTGGAGAGGGAACTTTATCCAACCACCAAATACCTAAGTTGAGTAGTCTTCACTTATCTCATTATTAATATCATCACCTGGAGATGTCGTTGAATCTGGTCATTGCTCCTCATCCCCAGAATTTCTGGTTGTGTAAATCCAGAATGGAGGCAGGATGATTTGTCATCTGAAAAGGTACACATGCTATGCAAATGCTGGTCATATGGGGCTGTATTTGAAGAAAGTATACATTAAGAAAAGAATAGAAATCGTATACTTCAATTACCATGTAGAGAGGTTCTAGGGAAGTCAAAGAATGAAGTAATGAAATAACATTATTATAGAAAGTACAAGGCACATTAAAGAGAATAACATAGCAATGAATGAATCATCTGTGAAAATCTAAATTTATATTGTATTCAATACCTAATAAAGAAAGTAATAGCTTATAAATCATCATCCTTTTGAAATAAAAATCTAATTCTGTTTATAAGTACATATATAGATATATAAATATAATAAAACACTAGAAAATTATATTCCAAAGTGTTAGTAGTAATCATCTCTGATCTGTAGAGCTATGGGTTAAATTTATTTTTTTAGACTTGATATATACTTTCCTAGCATATCAATAAGTTCAGCTCATTTGGATCTAACAGAAGTATTTTAATATTGGTGCTGGCTATGTATGTGAATGAGTAGTTCCTTTTGGCAGGGAAGGCATAAAAAGAGAAACATTTAACCTCATAATCACTAGATTATCAGGAAATAGAAAAGTCATACTGATTGATAAACTATTTCCCCAAAGGGAGGGCCGTGTGGTTGTGCTCATTATCTACCACTTCAGGGACACAGGAAAGCCTGAGCTAACAAGGAACTCCTCTCTGAGTATAATGGACCTTCCATCTAAGCAGCAGCTTGAAATCACAAGGGAAGGCCACCAGCAATCCAATCACAACCCAATGCTTCCTTACGTTGTGGAGCATTAGGAGATTACATTTAATGTCTAAAGGAAGGGTTGAAGCCACAGGATACAGGAAATGGGCTCCCTGGAGGAAAGGAGATGGAAGCAAGAGGGTATTGGGGGGGATGCAGACAGAGACAGAGACACAGAGAGAGACAGACAGAGACAGATGGACAGACAGGGTCAGAGAGACAGAAAGAGACAGAGACAGAGACACAGAGAGAGACAGAGACAGAGAGGACAGGGCAACAGAGAGATAGACACAGAGAGAGAGTGAATACAGAAAAAAAATCCGAGGGACGATTTAAGGGTCTTGTGGCACTTCAAATTACATTAGCTTTACTTTCACAAGACTGAATTTAGCTGCCAAAAAATGAATCTGCTATTGCTCTCTCTCTCACTCTCTCTCTTTCCCTTTCTCGCTCTCTCTGTCTCTCTCTTTAAAATAGCATTAAATTTATTTCAACAGGCTGTCTCAGATACTCAGCTTTGTTATGAGCTGATGAAAATCCATCACCAGCCAATGACAGACCCTGCCTTTACCTGGCTACAATTTAAACCTGAGTACAGGCAGCTGCAGGGTTCCTGTCGAAGTCTCGCATATCAATGGTGAGTCCTTCTCTAAGATTAAAAGCTGGCTTCTGTCTCTACATCCTGGAATCACCCATCAGGAAATTTGTTCTCTTACCACCTTTCGGAGTGAAAAGCCATTCATTCTGTCAGCAAAGGGCAATGATGTTCCTGAAACCAGACACACTGGAGCTCTGATCTCATCTGTCCCCACAGGCTAATCAGAACTAGAGCTCATCTGAACTTGACCTTAGGGCCATAGGGAAGGGTTTGTATTGCCTATGAATCATCCCCTGAATGGTGCCTTTGGTTATATGCAACCAGAACTTCATCAGGGATTTTCCCAAAATGTCACTTCCCTCCACCCACCACCATCACTCTATGGCCTCAGAGTAGTCTGCTGTACAATATCTATTGTAAAAGTGTTTGAGTCACCTGTCTTAGGACTCTGGGATGACTTAAGCCAATAATTCATTCCCTATGTCTGCCCACTATATCTGAGTCTCTAAGACAAGACCGGAAAATCCAGGGTTTGGAAAGATACTTCAGGTGATTCTGATACAGTTGATTTTAACTGCTGCTGACAAACAGTGAAGAATCTAAACATCCAATCCAGGAGACTGTATAAATTTTACAAATTAAAAAAAAAAAAAATTAGTCTCTCAGAAGCTCCATTTCCTCACCTATAAATTCAGGTTAATAATAATACCTGAATTCTTAATAAAACTGTTGTGATTCAAACGTATGAAAACACTTAAGACACTGCAAGATGGTGAAGACTTAGTTTTCATTGATTGTGATAATAATTTTATTTATGTACCAATACATACGGTGATTTGCTGAAAAGGTAATGGATTTGAGTTAAGATTAAGCTTTTGACATTTGTGTCTGCAAGCAGGCCTGAACATTTATTTTTGAAAAAAGTATTGATTATGTGTCTCGCATGACGGATACAGTCCAATATCCTTATTAGATAATAAAGAATAGTATTGATAAATAGGCTTTCTTCTGTGTTCCTTACTTAATGAAAACATTTCCAATATTGATAATTCACTGGAGCAGTAAAGCAGATATTTAAACAGAAGATATTAGAGTTAGGTGAGTGATAACGGGGTAAATTATCTTCAAGGAATTAGCATGTGAACAAATGCTGAACTAAGAGGGAGGCTCACAGAGATGAAAACCTTATAATCAACATGACTGACTAGTGGTGATGTTAACCTTGACATCACAGTTAAGGTGGGCTTCCCAGGTATTCATGTTTAAAAGGAAACCTTTCACCCTGTCTATTCTCTATTTTGCAGAACACTGGATCCAGCTCACTTTCTTCTGGCTATGTTATACTAGAAAAATGATCATTCCTACTATAAACAAGCAAGAGTAGTTCAACAAGCAAGGGGTTAGAGAGAAACTTATAGGACAAAATTGTCATTCGGAAATACTCTTTGGATGATCTTAAATTTAAGTACGATCTTGACAATGTTATCATTATTAAACTGCAGACAAGGCATTTCCTGGTCTTGCTAAGACTTGTTAAAGTGGAAATCCTTGTCACTCTTAAAGGTTCCCCTTTTCTTCCCATCAATCCAAATGAAAAGGTATCTTCTTCCTGCTCAGTGCATACTTAGGGCACAGTCAGATGGAACACAGACTATTTGTCACAGGTGGAGCTTTGCCAGATGTCACCTGCACGCATAGTTAGGAACCGGGTCAAACAGTCAAAGTAGAGTTTACAGAAAACAAAGTCCAACTATGAATGTGACTCTCTCTTTCACCCAACCTAGTCACACCATTCCAAATCATTTTGAAGGAAATTTTTTATTTGCTCAACTGCTGAATCCAGGCAGTGGTTCTCAGTCTTTAAAATGCTGTGGAAACTTTCAGAGGATTTGTTCAAAGAAACTTGCTGGGGAATAATCCAGAGCTTGTGATTCAGTAATTCTGAGCTCGATAGAATCTAACCAATTGTATTTCTGACAAATTGCTAGGTGATTATCATATAACTGGTACAAATACTATGCTTTGGTAACAAGCAACCTAGACAAATTATTTGGTTGTAAATCATTTTGTTAAAAAACTGGTTTTATCATTTTTATGAATTTAAATTAACATAAGTAATAGTAGGATAAAAAGACAAGAAGTGATTGAAACATAGAGTGAATATTTAAAACTTTTACAGGAGTTTATTACTGTAAAAACACGTTGACTCTAACCCCACACAAAATATTTCCCTTACATGTCAGACACAGCTATCCTGTCATTCTTGCAACTTTCTGAAGCAGCTCTCGAAGTTTCTCTCATGAATGCATTGACTTAATGCCCTGGTCTATGCAAACCATTCTTCCTTTCTGGTCATTTCAATTTGGGAAGCAGTCAAAATAAGATGGATGAGGTTTCATGAGCTTGCCTTTCCACTGCATGATGCTAGGTAGCAGCCTTCCCTGAGTTTTTGATCTTACCTCCTAATAACACTCATAAAAGGAGCTTCCAGAACTGCTCAGAAAGTGACAAGACTAATGGGATAAGTTGTATAAGTTGTACTAACAGCAACATGTCTTACATTGTAATTTTTAAAAATTTGAACACTCCTCATACACATCATTGGGAGGTGTGACCATGAGTGGTGAAAACCCAGTAATAGTTTAGCCTTGATGCAAAACTATTTTTAAATAGGCTCTTAGTGTCTGAATTCACTGTGGGATTAGCCTGGATCTGTATTGCAACTGCTTTGATTTTCCACTTCTTTCTGAACTGGGTCCTGTTTTCCTGCATCCCCCCAAGGGATTACTCCTGCTTATATATCACAATAAACTACCTGCAGGACAATGAATGCCCCCCTCAGCCCCCAAACTGGGCAACAAAACCTGAGTGAAACACTTGACTTTGTTGCAACAGTGTTTTTGTGGGTTCATTGATTTGTTTTTAAGGTTGCACAAATAGATGCTGAAATCTCATGAACCTGACAAGCAACAATTGTTTTTAATCAATTATTAAATAAACACGCTTACAGGTAATCCCAGTTTGAGTCAAAACAGACTAACCTACAATTCTAGATACTGGCATTAGTTTAACTTGGATTGTATCTCTGGACAAAAAATAAATTGTGTATGTTACTCTGTACTACTCCTTTCTACTGTTGACTTTACATCTTATAAATATTTGCCCAGTTTAACAGTGCTTTTCTCTTTTAGGTTTATATAAAACTCTTAAAAATATAAATAGGCAAATAGGCAGAATTTTTAGTATGAAAATTTCTTTAGTATAAAAAATTTATCTGTACTACAAAGGCCCTCTCTTGTGCACACATTTAACTGTCCATTTAGGGGGAGGATTCAGTGTGTGTTTTTTTAATTGTTTTCTTATTTATTCATATGTATATCTAGCTTTTCAATGATATTTTGGTCTGTTAAAATTCTGTTTTATATTCTAGCCAATGTGACCTGTGTTCAATCACAAACCTCCCTGGAGAAGAAGCTCACCTTTGTTTTTCTTTCTTCTTTGTGTTATTTTTTTCCTGGAAGCAAGTGTCACATCTGTCACTACTTGGCCCTGGAGACTGTGCTAATTAACTTATGAATTATGTCCAGGTGGCATTGTCTCTCTCCTGTGAGGCATTCTGATTTGTTTGTTATGCTATTTGGGAATAGGGTTAAAAAGGGCCACCAATTTTGCATAAACAAAACTAATTGTTTGGACACTGGGAAGGTTATATTTCTTTGTATTTCTTTGTGCTTCCTACTGTGTTTTTCCATGACTGAAAATCCATGTGCACTCACTGAATGATCTGAATGGTCAAGGGGGGTATCATTCTATGCATCCTCTAGGGTAATTTAAGAGGTAACAGTAGTCACCTGTAAGATCACAGGAATCTTTTGTATCATTGATCAATGGTTGTTTAGAATAGAATTTTTTTAACCAGGAATCAAACTCAGGACTGTGAGCTTGTCAGGCAGGTGCTGTGTCACAGAGCTATATCCCTGGCCCTGCACAGTAGAAATTAGGTTATGTATTTTTTCTATTCTGCCACCTACAACTGATTGCTTTTTTGTGTATCTTTCAAAACATAGAATGAGAATATATGTATTTCAACCAAATATTTACCTTTGCCTCCTGCCTATAATCTGCTAGTAATCCATAACAGATGGCCAACTGATTCTTCAAAGTGGACTTCTGGGGAAAAAAGTAGATAATGTTGTAGTCAAGGTTTGCAAGGAAAACAATTTAATACAGGACACATAATTTATACGATTATTTTATGATAAGAAACCCAAAGAGTAAAATATTAAAAAAGTGCACGAAATCTGTCTACACACTAAAGGCCCAAACAATCCAGCTGAGAGACTGAATCCCATAGCAATATCCTGCATGAGTCCAGCTGAAGACCTAGAGCCCATAATAATGTCTCTTGCAAGTCTATTTCATGGATCTGTACTAGGAAGGCCCAAAGGTCAGCAACAGAAGCTAGAAAATCTGTGCCAGCGGGATGAAAGATCTGTGCCAGTAGACTGAGGGTTCTACAGTGGAGCCAACAAGTGACAAAGGACCAGAGCTCCTTCAGAAAAGTACAACAAGCCATCCTCAGCGACAAGAAGCCCCAAGCTTGGCTGACAATGAGCACAGCCAAGTTCATATCAGGAAAGAAGCCTGACAAACTTGTCTAGAGGAACCAGCAACACTATTTCTTCCTGTCCAGCTCTGCTTTTATATGTGGTTGGCCACAACCTCAGGTAGGCTGTCCACACCCACCACCACACTGATTCCGTTCAGGTCGGTGTTATACTTTGGCCACCAGTTGTCAACCCACCACAGTAAACTTTCTGTTAGTTCCAATAATTGTGACAAACTTGAACTGCTTTTCCCAAATTGCTTTCAGTGTTGCAGTTGCTTGTTAGTAAAGTGTATAGACTGAGGCGGCTGAGGACTTCTCAGGAATATGAAGTGATTTTCATCTGGGCAGAGATAACCCATGATGGTCTCTTAAATGAAAGCTGCTTTTCTAAGCTGAAATATTAATCCAAAGACACTGGAATATTCTACATGATTTGAAGCAGGAATCCAGTAGAAACCTACAGTGGACTCGCTAAGCCCTGACCTTTGACACATCTCTTTCCCTTCTCTTCACTGCCTGTGCGTAGTCTGATTTTCACAGCCCCTGGATATTTATATCCTTTGTGGAAGCGATGGGCTGTCTTGAAGCTTCGAAGCCACTTTCCTGCACTGTAGAATGAGATGAGCTCATACACATACATATGAATGGGTTCGGCTCTGTGTAGCAGGAACAGTTCTCAGAGAAAAGGAGCTCTTTGCTTAAATGAGAATCCACTATATCACCTATGAGTTTCGCTTCTAAACCTTATAAAGGGCTTATGTTATTTTGTGGGTGCAAAGACTTGCAGTATACTTAAATCCACATGAAAGTTACCCTCAGAATATACTACAAGGTGTGATCAAAATATACACTGATTTTTTAAATATGTTAAAATATTACAGTAAAAGACACATTGCTATCAATCCCCCCAAAATACTGCTGCTTGTGTGCCCTACTCAATACCCTGAATCAATTCAGAACATTTACAGCAATTTCTGATAAATAAGAAGTGTACAGTGGGGTCTCATCTACCTTAGTCCCTGGCACCCACCAAACTGTGGCTTTTTACCAAAGTCCAAGCAGTCATGAATTGCAAACATTTTGAGTTGGTCTGGGACAAGCCACAAGAACACATGTAAAGACATTCACAAAAGAGGATTTCCAGGGAGTGACAAGCACAATAGGATAAGTGTGTAAAATTTTTTAATTTAAACTTTCATAATTTGTTTGCATATCTCATATGATTGGACAGCCTTACACAGTTACACAAAATTTTCAAACTGTCCTACCAAATTCCTTACAATGAAGGAGCATCCTCTCAAATGCTTTTAGTGTTTTTCCTTTCTACCATCAGAACTGATTTTCATGATAGAGTTCACATTTTTCATATCCTTTAAAAGAAAGATTAAATTTAAAAAAAAAACATGAAACACCACTTCTTTCATTTCAACTTTACATATTTCCTGTAATCTATAAGTAGAAATAGGCCATATTTTTCATCTTACTTTGTTCATTAAAATGCTCATCTATAATTTAAAGCCCTTTCAATCTAAATACAAATGAATATTATTAGCCGATATATAAGAAAACCCCTCCTCAAAAGCTCCACTTAAATGGTTTCTGGATTCTTTCTGTAAGAGAATCCCAGGATTACCCACCTCACCTTAATACGGTTCTGGGAATGCATACACAGCTGGTACCTTGGGAACCGAAGTTTTCCAACTGAATCAGCTTTGGTCTCTTATTAGAATATCACTGAAAATGTTATTTGAAAATTTCATGTGTTTCCATGCACACAGCCACTAAAATGCTTGTCATTCTTTGTTCTGCCAGTTGAGTTAGAAATTATCCAAGCGCAATTTGTGAAAAAATATACAAGATATTAGATGTATACAGACAGTTATTATTTGACATGGGGGTGTTTGTGCAAATAAACATATTTCCAGCTACGTTGCATATATTCAATAGAGCAGTTACTCTTTTTTATTTACATGGTGATCCTTAGGGTACTAATTCAGCAAATTGAGAACTTCAGCAGCTATGAGCAACTGGAGAATCCTACGTAGAGGAGAGAGTACGAATGAAGGACCAAGCCATGGTGTACTTAGCCCTGAGCACCCACTGTACTCTTTACTTGATAACACTGAAGTCTTTTTGCCTTTCTCTTCTGAATTTCAGTCTCTTATGTTGTGAACATCTATGGGACAGGAAGGGTGAAATTTGAAACCCACCCAGTTGACTGTCTTTTTCTGTTCCGTAAGCAGGATGGGAAGCTGGAAACTCCAGTCACACCGTGTTTCAATTATTTTTATTTTAGACCACATGGGCAGAGTCTGCTCACTGCTGTTTGACAGGATGTTGCTGTGTCTTCTTGGTAGGGGTCCTCTGCTCTTCAAAGTAAGGGGATTCGATTCTTTTGACTCAAAATTAAAAAAAAAAAAAATGTCAGCCACACACATGCAGGCAACACCTCAGAGGGATACGTGTCTGGATGGGAACTTCTGAATGAAATGTGATGTCCAGTTATTTGTTGTTGTTGAAGAGCAGAATATTTGGTAAAAAGAGATCATGCTTTAATGTTATAAAGACTCATTATTTCTTTTCCAAATCTCATGAGGGTAATCTGACATTATGAATTTCTCAGTTTGTATATACTGTATTTTACATTGTATCGCAAAGGGATCTTGGAACAACCAGAGTGTTGGACACTAATAATTCTGCTTCAAAGTTTGTGACTATTCAGATTAAGAAGGATGGATGGCAATAAAAAACACCCTCATGTCTAATTCACTCAAGTTTCTACAAAATTAGTTCAGGCTAAGTCAGATTTAGCCACGTGTAGGCTATGGAAACTTTCTATGTTCAGAAATTTTGGGTTTCTAGAATTGCAAGCAAGGGAAATGACCCTGAATTCCTAGGTTTCAGGCATGCTGAAGATGTTTTCAAAATAGTTGTGGAAATAATAACTCACTGAATGAATAAATGAATGAATGTTCTGCCATTGGGTAGATAATATTGAAGATAAAATGTTTTATAATTTAATAGGATATCAACTTATATAAATATGCTTTAAAAAAGGAAATAGTACCAAATTCATTATCCTAGTCTAGTACTACACACGACACTTGGAACCAGGAAACTCATTTTAACGTTCATATTAGATCTGATGTATCTTGAACTAGCTCCTATCTTTCATGACTTCTTATGTATTTTTTCTTAAAGTTTTTTGTAACATTAAAAACTGATCACATTTGCACCAGAGAAAACATGAGGTATAGAACAGGTGGTTATGAGTACAGGCTGTTCTTCTGCAGAAACAAATGCTACTGCTTTTGAAGAAAATTTTCCAGTGTTTAGTTCTAAGAAATACTCTTTGTTTATAAATTTTGAAAGTTTGTCACATTCTTTGAAGTTCTTTAGGTGGAGAGCATTAGGCCCAATTACAGGATTGTTATGCTTTGGAAATGTATTTTATTGTACTTTTGATATGATTCAGCAAAAGAATACAAATAAAACACAAAAGCATCCTGGAACAATTTATACCTTTACCTTGAAGAATTCTTTCATGCTACAAAATTGCCTTTTATCTAACCACCTGCAAAAGGAAAAGATTTCTCTCTGCCTGTTCACCACCTGGGTTTTTTCTAAGGCCACACCATCTCCAGCCTTTGCCTGGAGTACTTTGGGTTATAATCTGTACTAATGAATTTATCCAGTCTTTCCTCCTTTTCTCAAAAGAATTCAAGGTCAGATTAAAAATTATGTAATCACCCTAATTAGTATTTTAAAAATAATATTTGCTGAGCAAATGTTTTTCCAACAAATTCATGTCTTATCTCAACTGTACTGTTTTTTCATGTGCTGGATATTATTTCTTTACCAAGCTCCATTGTTTAGACAATAATTAATCCGTTATGGCATGGGTTAGAGAGTAACTTTAATCTATTTATAAACCTTTTTCTCACCTTTAGGCAAAAGAATTCTCTCTTCACTCACCAGGGCTTTTGAAATGTTTTTAGCTTTTACCAAAATTCTATAGTGAGCATTAAGTCACATAAAAAAAATAAGGCCACTGAAACTTCAGTGTGTGTGTGTGTGTGTATGTATGCATGTATTGAATAGGACAGAAGAACTGAACATTCCCAAATGTTTGCATTGCAAGACCACATGAAAAGGTACCTTATTTGCTACCCACTGGTATGTTTGAGCATCCTCACAGTCTGCCAAAACTAACAGAGGTGTGAAAGCCATGTTGTCCACACTACATCTATTTATTAATGAAGTGGAGAGAAAGAAGTGGAGAGCAGATGTTGAATGGCATAGTTATTCTGATGCTGATATAACAGACCAAAAAAAAAAAAGTATTTATATATATTTTTTAACCAGAAAGGAAGCAAGGTTTATCTAAAGAGACTGATGCTTCCAGTTTTATCTAAAGAGTTTCCAGTTATGTTTACTGGTGTGTTAAAAATGAATACCACATTCACTGGTGCTTGAGAGGTCAGTATCACGGGTATTTCTTTCTTGAAATTAAAAAAAAATGTTTTGGCTTCATGATGTTACTATGTGGTTTCACTCACTACATCTATATTTCATCTTTAAAAGAGAAAAATGGGTCCATTGAATAAAATTCTTGGCTCTCATAAATATATCTACTTGTTACAAACAGATAATCCCTTTACCTGGAGTAAGAGACAGATAGATTAACTGTATAGAATTCACCATTTCAGTCACCAGAATGAGGCTCTGTTGAAAAACAGGGAGTTTCCTCAACACTGGCTTGACATGGAAGTGCTCCAGACTCCACACTCCATCCTTGACTCTGGTAGGATTTACAGACAAGCGCTGGTTACACTAAGATCCCGTTTGCTTTCATGGCACAAGAGCAACACTATCCCAGTTCTTCACAGATCCCAAAACATTTCCATGTATACCAGAGGCACCATTGCACCCAAGTAAATGATCACAAAAAGCACTCCCTTAGAGAGGAACATGCACTCTTCTCGCTTTAAAGTAAGTTGAAAATAAAGTCCTAACTTTCTTGGTCTTGTGAGCAACATGTGCCTTTAGACCTTGATGATATGAGAAACTGATGACATGCTGAAAATTCTTTACTAATTCAGAATCAGGGTAGATGGTTCAGTGTGAGTTCACAATGGGAATAAAAAATGAGCGTATAGGAAAAAAAAAATTCAATTATAGCTTTTTGTGTTTGTGGGAGTGGTTACCAGGAATTGAACTCAAGACCTCACTCTTGCCAAGCAGGCACTTGTGCCACTAGCTAGGGCCTCAGTCTCCAAATATAACTCTTTCAAAGGACATACCAACCTGTTACATCAAAAGGAAATAAGCCTTGTTTTATTCCAAGTTTATCTCCTGAATATTCTTTAGTAAAAAACATATTTGTGGTGGTGTAGTCGAGATTGAAAGGAAAATAATTTATAGTATTATTTTGTGATAGTCACCAAAAGATCAAGCAGGACATTTGTCCACACATGAAAGATGCCAAAGAATTCAGCTGAGGGCCCAAATTGCACAGCAACATTCTGCCTGAGTCCATCTGTGGACTGAGAGCCCAAGACTGTGTCTCATGGAAGTCTGCTTCATGGATCTACACTGGGAAGGCCTACAGGTCAGTAGTGGAAGCCAGAAAGTCTGGGTCAGCAAGGTAAGGGATTTGTGCCAGTAGGTTGAGGGTTCGGACAGTGATGTGTAAGTAAGGATAAGAGCTCCCTCAAAAAGTACCACAGCCACCCTGGGTGACAGCAAGGTCCCGAGCTCCTCTCATGATGAGAACCGCTGAGTTCACAACAGGAAGCCAACAAAAAGCTTCTCCAGAAGACTGAACAGCACCATCTTACCCTCTGGAGCCAGAAAGCGTAAGGATCCGAGCTCCCCCAAAGTGAACTGCAACCATTCTCAGTGACAACAATGTTTGGAGCTCCTCTGAGGGTGATAATAGCCAAATTCTTATCAGAAGAGAAACTTGACAAACTCCTCCAGGAGAAATAATGGCAATAGGAGAACCAGCAACACCCAGGAGAAGGAACACCTCTTCCTTTCCTGTTCTCCTTTATATTTTGGTGACAATCCTCAGGTGGGCCATCCACACTCAGCACCATGATGACTCAGTTCAGCTGGTGTTACAAGTTGACTACCAGTTGTCAGTGCACCACATGTGGCCTAAATTTGAACCATATTCGAAATCATTCCACCCAAATACATCATTTTTTAAAGGAAAAGATGGATAACAGAGTAGTTACTCACATACTAGGCTGGGACCACAAAACTTGGTCTCCATTCTGCTAAGATTTCAGGGGTGCTTTCTCCCCTCTGCACCCTGGGAGAGAGGGACCCCAAGTACCAATGTCACGGATGTGGCATTAATCAGAGCACTGGGAGAAAAAAAAATAACATTCACAGTCACAGAAAATGCAAAGGTAGCTCCTGGCCCTAATACAAGACTGGGAACTTAGAATAGGATGATTTTTCTCCTCAGATACAGCAGGGAAATTACCTTAAAGGGAAGTCAAAATATGCAAATGTGATTGGGTGCTGAATGCAAAGTGTTTTCCAAGAGTCTGAACAGAGCTGGGAGGCTGGGGTCTTAATGAACTCTTGATAGATTCTGAGGGCTGACAGGAAGGGCGAGGCAATCTTGCTGCTCAGGTATTTAGTGAGGCTGGTTAGGATCAGAGAAATCCCATAAGCACAAAAGAGTTTGCCATTTGATGATCCCTTTCTCAAGTCTTCCAAAGAAACTACTGAAAGACTCTTCCTTTGCCTTTTTGTGTAGGGCCCATCCTTTTCTTAGTCCTGGTAATCTTTTTCACTAGCTCTTACTATATTGCTGCCATTCTAGTCAGATTCCCTAAGGAGTGTGCCTAAGTGTTCTCATGCTGTGGGCAGTTTTTTAGAATAACGTAAGCGCTGATCTAAAAGGTACCTTGGGACTGTTAGCCTGTAATTCCCAACCAGGGGTGATTTTGCAACCCCCCTCATCACTCCCAATTTGGAAAGTCTGGAAATATTGCAGAGTGTCAGAACTGGTGAGACTGATGATATCACCTCGGGGAGGAGTCCAGAGATGCTGCCAAACACCTTGAAGTGCACAGAACAAACCCTCACAGCAAAGAATTATGTCCCCTCTGATTGTCAGGAGACAATCCTTCTGAGTGAATTTATGGAGGCTCACTGAGGTTAAATCAGGGTAGTCACCAGCCGAACCCTGAACATCTGGCCCCTGACGTCCTCTAGGATTCTTTTTATATAGAAATTGTAATTGGTAGCTTTTTTTGTTAATCTTAAAACTGGCTGTTAAGGTTAACAAAAGACTGTTTCTTTAGAATGGTTCAGATTTTCTATTTGCAGTTCTCAATATTTTTAAATAAGTGAACTCCATCCTGCTGTAAGCATTTCAAAAAACCGTTTATAAAGATAAAGAATATTAAAGGGATTGAGTTATATATTGTATGCTGCTGGTCTCCCACCAACATTAAATGAGTACAAAAGAAATCATGGGTTCTTGTCAGGCCTGGGGCAAAAAAATTATACATAACACACAGAGGGAACTTTTCTTCAATTTGAGACAAGTCTACTGAGAAAAATAAAATCTCACTGTCACAAAATGATAACATGTATGGAATGTTGACCCCCAAACAATTCTATAGGTTTTTCCTAACAAAAGTCTCTTAAGGCATCGTATCACTCCGTCCTTATCTCTCTTTTTTTTTTTTTTTTTTTTTTTTTTTTTTGGCTTTCTGTGCAGGGAAGATAAATACACAGCCAGTTCCCATCATCAAAACTTGCATAACCACTCACCCTTGACCTCTGGGTAGCCCCCAAAGAACATGAGTCATGAGTGTTTTTTTTTTTTTTTTTAAAGAAAGCTGTCTTGCCATAAAATTATACTAATAGAAGTTTGAGAAGATTTTAGTCCTATATGTAAATTAGCTGAGTTTCAGTGATGTTTATTACATTAAAATCACATACACATGAAAGCATCCCTTCTTGCAAGAACAGGAGTAACATGCGTGCGACACATTTGAACACATTCCCCTATTTCCTGACCTTCATAATCCAGGACTCTCCGAGGGTATCACCTTCTTAAAGAGTGGGAATGATACTTTTATTCCCTGAGGGTGGCACCTGAATATACTCTAGACATATTTAACAGTAAAAATGGCCTACATTTAGTTTTATTTCTTCTTGTATACAAACATATTGATCATTCACCTAAGAGATATGTCCCTAATAACTCCTGATTAATCTCCTTTCAATAACCTAATTATCAGTTTTCTTCCAAATGTGTTTTAGAGAGCAACATTCATATGATTTCCAAATTCTCTAGGCCTTTTTCTTTCTGAAAAATTGCACAATTTAATTAATGTGCTTCTGTTTCACTGTATAATGAAGTGAAGATGTTTCCTATTAACCAAAATCTCAAGATATATGCAGGCAATACTCTTCTATATTTCATCAAAATAACTGATGCCTGACAAGGTTGGAGGAAAGAAATATACTATAATACCTGTCAATTTATATTCCAAACATAGGTTTCCAGCATATGTCCATATCAATGTGTTTTCTTTAAAGAAAAATTAAATGCTTTCTCTTAACTAAATCTCATTGTATTTTAATAGTAATTTAACAAATTCATCCAAACATTAAAATTCAAATGACTATTTATGGTTAGAATTAGAAAGAAACCATAACCAAATTACAGATGCACTTTTAAAAAATTGCATTGAAGATCATTTTAATTATGAATTGTGTGACTTTTGTATCACATTCATATATGATTTTTGTATAGTATCTATTGCTTGATGTATTGCAAGTTGTTAAAATTTGTTTGATTACCTATTTCAGCTCCAGCTAATTACTCCCAAAGAGTTTACTTCTCTTAGATGTCAGAAAGGATCCATCTCCTCCCACCAACATGTTCTAAGGTCTTTAATGTACATAACCACTTTTCTAGCCTCCTTACACATTATTAACCTGTCACACTATTCTGATTTCAGTGCCTAACACACAGTAGTATTCACTGAATTATTTGCTAAGTGAATGAGTTTCCATGTCCCATTTGATGCTGGCCCTTGGAGTGTAATCCTGATATTTGTTAATGCAGTGATAATGTTCAACAAATATTTGGAGCTCATTAAGTAGTTCATGAAGTGAATTACCCAAATAAATACATAAATAGATACAATTCCTCTAAGGCTCTTTATTCCCCAATAAGACATTGCTTATTATAAAGTTGAAAGCATTAAGCCATTATAGATGCAGTACCATTTCTTGTGGCTTCAAAATATCGTATGGTATCTGAACTCATCACGTTTGGAATATCATCCCTGGTCACTTCTTGGTCACACCTCATCATTTATCATATCATTTATGTAATGGGATCATTAAGCACATTGAACCCAGAGTTAGGCAGCCTTAGTTGACATGCTAAATTTGCTCAAGCCATCATTTCATCTGATAAAATGTATAATTTCCCTGCTGAGTAAGTTTAACCAGTGGTGATATGTGTGCCTAGTATATCCAACTGCCAAATAAAGGTTTTAGGGAGTTAATATAGCTAATTACAGAATAGTACACAATGCATTTTATATGCATTCACTGTAAATTTCAAAGTATTTTCAACAATTTGCCCACATACGTATGAGCAAATAATTATCAGGCTGTTCCTACAATTACATTGTAGGCTCCTTGGATATTATTTAAGGCTTCTTTTATTCCCTCCACACCTTGTTTTGTGTCAAAAATATTGCCCTATTAATTTAACATAGCAAATATTCATTGATCTCCTATATAACAGCTACTATCATAGGTACTGAGGAGTCAAAAAAATTGGCACAAAAATAATTTCCCTGTAAAGTTCACAATATTTGCAGTGGGTATAAAGTAAACAGACCAAACTAGTGATGTACCACAAGATTAAACAAAAACTTGTTTTAATGTTTGGATCACTGTTCCATGATAGCATAGATTGGGTAGCTTAATCATCCAAAGTTTATTTGTCCCATTTCTGAAGCCTCAGAAACTCAGTTTCAGAATATGATCTTGGGTGAATTCCAGTGAGAGCCTCTTCCTGATTTGCAAATGATTGTCTTCCTGTCCTATGTTAAACCACAGAGAGCCCAAAGAGGAAGAAATTACTATTTGTCTCTTCTCATAACTGAGCCAATTCCATTCCTGAGGGCTCCCCACTTGGATCCTAATTTCTTCCCAGAAGATCCACATCCCAATGCCATTACCTTAGGAATTAGACATTAGCAAACAAATTTAAGGTATTTTATCTCTATAGCAAGTATAAAATGGAAATGAACACAAAAACAACAAACATGGTACCACTAGAATGACAGCGTGTTTATAAGGACAACAGTGGGATGATGAGTGTGTGGGTGAGGAGAAGGCAAATGCATGAGCTCAAGGACGGTCAGATACAACAATATGAAGAAGGGCACAAGTGAATGAAGCCATGTAGAATTAGCAGAATGAGAACAGAGGTCTTTTATATTTTTTTGGGGGGAGGAGAGTTTTGGAGATAAAGTCCTTTTCCAGAAGGAATTAGCATATGCGACACTCCAGATTTCAGAAACAGCATGATCTATTTCAAAAACCAATTTTTTAAGCAAACAATGATAACAGTAATCATGTACCATAATTTATAATAATTTTCTGGGAGTTAATGTCATTAAACATATGTTTTTCCTTTTGATTTTAAACTATCAGAATATAACACACATGTATTCATTCAGTCAGTTATAGTTTTCTTATTTAGAACAAGCAATATTTGAGTCTATCCTTTCTACATATTCACAGATGAAAATCACTTTGGATGCTGCCGGTTATATACATCTTAATGATCACACATTGCTTTTCACAACTCTTCTTTGATCATAATATCTTTAACACTTTTAGGATTGAATACATAATTTTAAGGCTTATTGAAGAATATTAATATTTTTCTCTTCTCTGCTTCTTAGAAAATCTACTTATTTTACTTTAGTTCAGTTATTTAACTGCAGAAATTAAATGATATCTCCTGAAATTCAGGTAGAAGTTTTAGACAAATTACTATCAGCAGCCTGAGTGATACTCTGTCATAGCATAAGAATTGATCACATGCATCTTTCCAAGCTGTGAAAATCCTGATTTATTTGAGAAAGTACTTCATTTAATTCCACGGCTTGGCATGTGGTAAGACATTCCTCTACTTATAAAATATTGTTTTGTTATGATGCTGTGTAATATTTCTGAAAAGTTTTGTTTGATGATAAGAGATTCACTTTAAGGTAAATGCAACTGGGTGCAGTTAAATAGCCATCAAAATTTGATTGGAAGTGGGAAACCACACTAATTCAAACAGGAAAAAGTGGATGTAGTTATTACCGATAGTAGTGCTTTAATTTTTAATATAGGAAAAAATCCTGAAGAAAACTAAAGGGCTAATGAAAAGCATTTAGTTGAGAAACAAGAAGAGGGCAGAGCTAGGATTTGGGAGAGTCCTCAACACTGTGACACAAATCTTGCAGAAGGTGTGGTTATAATTGATAGAGTGGCAAAGAAGTCCCTAGGCAGAACCAGTCCAAACACTAAGAAAGTACAGGAAATCTGTCATAGGTGCAGGCACTCAGAGGAGCTAAGATGTGACCACAGAGCATTCAGAAGTCTGCTTACCAGCAGGGTGTTGCAAGTTTGGTGTGTACATTGCCTGCTTTTATGGAACCACAGAGAGAGCTCAGCAGGCTTGTGCAAGGGCTGCAAACTGGCTGAAGGACAGCATGCTCCAGAAAAGAGCACCTTTCGTTGTGCACCTTAGGGTTGTGAAGACACAACCCTAAGAAAGTCTATGTAATATGAGAGTTCCCTTTATTCATCCCTTCGCCCGTGTTCATTTTCCTTGATGAGCACCCACTAAAGCACATTTACACATATGGGTGCTGTGATAAGCTTGCTGGCATATAGAAGAGAGGAGATGGAGAGCTACAGTGAGAACAGCAGGGCAGTGTGGTGACAGTCACTGAGAGTGCCCCACACTGACTGAGCGTGCACATTTAGACACATCCCTTGTCCAGTCGCTGTTACCCAAAGGCAAAGTATAATTATTAACCATTATTGCACAGTCATTGTATAATTACTGCTCCAAACTGCAGAGCTTTGGCACAAGTACTGCCCTGTTATTTATCACATAATTACTGAGATCTGGAATACGGGTTTTTTGAAAAGCCAAGGAAATGTAAACCTGGAAAGGGATCTCACCAGCAACACCTGGCACAGGAGAGGTGGGCACTTATTAAAAGTATGGTTTTCATCATCAGTTGTTTGGATTTCAACTCATGCATAGTTAACCTTTGCATTACCAACATCAGAATATTCAGGGGTTTATTGCTTAGTAAAATAAACCTGTGTTGTATCATGGTGACACCTAAAAATAAATTTCTTCACTAACAAACTGCTTAAGTTGTTTTTCAAGAAGTCTCCAGAATCCACTGGCTAAAACTGGCTTTTCAAGAGTGGATAAGAACAGAGGCCACCTCATCTGACCAATAATCTCTCGAAGTTATAAATTTAAAAGCCTCCTCACTGAGTATGGTAAATTCCCTAAATAAGAGGCAGGATGACCTGTACCTTTGCAGAAAAGAACCCTAAAACTTTCCCTCCTTGCCCTGGAATTAACAAGCAGCTACTCCCTCTTTCCATGAGTTTCCCCATACTAATGGAACAACGCCAAGTCTACACTTCCTTGTCTCCAAGCCCATTGCCTGCATAATGAAGAACCTCTGCTTTTGTTTGCTTTTAGGACAAACCTGAGCTAATATGCTGAACTCTATGCACTCTGGACAGTGAGCCCCTGCTCAACTGCAGTCCTGACAAGCACTTATATAGTGAAGGCTAGTGCCACTAACATTCCTCTCATGTCCTTTACTTTTGTTCTTCCATTTTTGCATTTCTTTCCATTGGCTTTTTGAGATAAGTTCCTATTTGTTGTTCAGGCTGGCCTTGAACTCTCATGGATCTTCTTCTCTCAGACCCCAAAATGCTGACATTACAGGGGTATGGCACCATTTCTGATCTTATTTTTCCATTTAAGGTGGTTCTCTGATTTTTTTAACTGTAAGTTAAAACCCTGAATGAATATATTAAATATATTTAAATAAATTTACATAAATACATAAATATTTACATTTATGACTATATTTCTGTATCAAAGCAATAATAATTTCTGGAATATATAAAATACTAATAGTAAACATGTCTCTAAATACTTTACATACTATTTTAGTTAATTTCATAGCAACCCCATGGTGGCAGATATTGTTATCTGTTTTAACATACGAGAGACTGATGCACACAGATGTAAAGTAATTCACACAAGTAGCATCTATTTTGATTCAGGTAGGATTTGAGTTTGGACAGCTTTGGATAGAAAATTATTGCCTTCAAATACAGAATTTGATCTCTTTAAGAGTGGAATAAATAAAATAGTAGAGACATTATTACAAAGTCTAGTTACAAATGTCTGTTTAGATAGTCTACAGCAGATTCTGATTAGAGAATAGCTGTCTTTTCCTAAAACATGTGTCTATAATTATGACTTGAGATAGCACTTTTCTAGAATTCAAATAAAACCAAACCTCAGATCTCAGTATGTTTGCACACATTAATCTTTCTTTTTCTTCTCTAACTTATGATAGGGTTTAGACTTAAAACACCAGATACACATTTTTCTGATTTGTTATTTAATGTTTGATTCTATTTTTTAAAGGCAGAAACTTGATAAAATTTTCTACATTAAACTGCTGGATTAATTCATCAACTGGGGTTGTTCGAGAATCTCTTTAAAAGAATAAAAGTTAATACACACACTCTAGTGATATAATTTCACCATAAATTTAAGAGTATGTGTTTGTACCAGTGTCTATAAAAGAAAAATTTAATATTAGCCAACATGTTTCATATATGCACAAAAACAATTAGAAGGTTAGAATTATTGAATAGAAATCAATGGACTCTTTCAGGGAGCAAATATTCTTTGCTAAGTTCAGGTTGGAGCTGAGGCCAGAAATGGAAGTGTGTGGTGGTTTGGAGCTCCTCAGATGATATATAAATTTTATTCAATAGTTTGTAAGTTTGTCATTGCCAATTGAATGGCATTTTGTCACTGGCAACAACTTATGCTGGTTAAGTAAAGTGAAATACATCACTTGATACATCGACAGCTCATAAAGGACACTAAAGACTAGAGCTAAACCTAACATTTTACCTTTTATATGAAACAATGTCTTTAATAGCCTCAATTTTCTTCCTTTTGAATAATCACTAAACCACTAGAGCCTAAAAAATATATAGACCATAGAATGGACAGATATTACCGAATAGCTCACCATTTCCCTTTATAAATGAATAATTGTAGGCTTTTATTGGTTTAGTTTTCATCTGTTTGAGAACACTTCCCCCTTCTTTTTGGTTGGTTTGTTTGTTTTAAAGACCAGCACCACAGGGAAAGCAGCCATGCACAGCTTTTCTGAAAAGTCTTTTGTGTGTGTTCATCTTGGCTGAAGAATTAATCCCAGACCTGCCCGTTTATATGACAATGTTGATATCTGATTCTGTCACTCAAAAGAAAATAGGAAACTTTCTCTTGACATCAATAATTCTAGTTTTCCTGGCTTGAGTAAGATACAGACCTTATTCTGAATTCTATTCTTTCCTTGGAAGAATGGTTACTTTGATGTTTTAAGTTCCATATATTATTAACAGATCTTTGATTATTTATTTGAAATGTCTCCAAAGCCAAGTGGAATTAAACCAAAAACTTCTGAGTCTTGGCTTCTAATTAATCTTTCAAATTTCAAAATATTTCACCTCTGATTCATATTTTGTGTCTGTTTCTATTTCCTTTCTTATTCCGTCTTCTTCTGTACTATTTTAAGCCTTTTTATTGTAAAAGAAAGGTATTGCTAATATTATCGTATCATTGATGATTGTTGAAGAGAATAAGACTTTAAAAAAACCACTATATTGTATATTACAAATTTTTGATTAAATATTTCACTGGTCACTTTTAAAACTACAATATTAGGTTTAAAAAAACCCCTTATGTCATCATACAATTTATGAACCTGGGAAATATCATATAGTACGTGTATATAAAGAAATTGCTAGGAGATACAAAGCCATACTTGAGCTGTGAATACCCAGAATTGCTCCTTGGCTCTTCGTAGAACTCATCCCCTTTCTTAGATCTCAGAAAGCTTTGTGAGAAGTAATGTAGAAAGACTTTTTTAGGGATAAAATGTTACATAATGAAAAGCAGTTTTAAAAATATCCAGACTGCTAATTCATGGATATATTTAACTTGTAAGAAGGTTGATGGAAGATTCATTGATTAAATTTCATTTCAGTATCATATTCCTTTATATTCTGCAGCATTTTACAAAGTTATTATAATTATTAACTTTTTTTCATATTGTGATTTCTTCCATCACATATTGGGCCCTTTTTAGTAATAGAGCATAGTAAGTCATCAATATCTATAGGATGTTTGAAAACCTTTTTAAATAGACCTTGTCTATAATTCCCTAAGATTCTCTTTATGTCCTTCAAGCAATTACCTGAAATTTGAGTATCTTATTCACTGTTATACAGCTTTGTTAATGTTGAATAATGCTTTCGTTAGAAAAATGAATGCAAAGACTTAACTGAAAAAAAAAAAATAGTCCAACATTTGGTGCATGGCAGGATGGGTAAGCGAAAAGCTTTAGCAAAATTAGCCTAACAGATTTTATCTATTTGATGAAATAACAATCCATGGATCAGGCAGCACTCAATCAGAAGAGGCTCAGAGACGCATCTTCACAGCTTGAGAAGTGGCTGTTTTAAGCTGGACACAGAAAAACAATTAAATTTGCTTGATTAGCTGCACCTATGGATTTGCTTCATTTAGATGTGACATAATGAAGTCTCTGCCTTGCTTTAGTTGGAAGTTTCTGATTGGTTAACCTTAAATTCTGTTCTACATTTTATATTGAGCTTTTGTCTGTTTAGTCAGAAACCCAAGATGCTGGAGCCCTCCTCAGCCTTCATGGCCTCTCAATTAAAGTTTTCAATAATGACTCGAAGTTTGGCAAATGAACTCAGTGATTGCTAACAGATTTGTGAGCTGGGCGAAAGCTGTTGACAGTTGCTCTTCTCACTCCTTACTCTAGCCTCTCTGCACACTTACTCAGCTTGTGGGGAAAAGGGGTGTAGGTCTTAAAGACTAGTTGCTTTAAATGCAGAAACTCTTAAAGAAGCACAGTTCTGGCTCAGTATAGCATTCCTTCTTCTGTGTGAACTCAGTTTTTCTTGTTCACTCTGGTCTTTTACTTCATCAAGCTCACTTTCCAGATCATCTGGCCTGCACGTTCTGGTCCTCTGATGTCCAGGCTGCTTTCCTGTGCTCCTGAACCCTGAGCAAATGGCACAGACTGCTATTTGAGCTCTGCCTACCACAGACCAGCCATAGTTTGTCTCCAGATTCATCAGGTCTCAAAAAACTGATCATCCAGGAATGCACGATTCTGACCTGACAATACTAAAGCTGAGCCACTCTGAGTAGTCCTCTCTTTTGCCTTCTAGATCTTTCTTCCAAGGTGTCCTAGGCATGTAGCGAGGTCTCTTTTGGTTTCCTGGCTTTAGTGGAGCTTGAGTTTGTATGGAGCTCATGAGAAAGTTGGTCTGAGATTCACCTCATATCAGACCAGCCACTCTGATGACTCACAGCTTAAAGTATGAAGCCAATAAGGAAGGTTAAGGCACAGAGATTATTTAACCTGAAAATCTGACATCTGAGGGATATTTTTTTCTTTTTCTTTCTTTCTTTCTTTCTTTCTTTCTTTCTTTCTTTCTTTCTTTCTTTTTCTTTCCCTCTCTCTCTCTCTCTCTCTCTCTCTCTCTCTCTCTCTCTCTCTCTCTCTTTCTTTCTCTCTTTCTTTCTTTTTGTACCAGGGATCAAACTCACAACCTTGCACTAGCCAAAAGGTGTTTGTGCTGCTGAGCTAAACCCCCAGCCCTAGGGGGACAATTTAATAATTGTCCCCAATTATGCAAAAGGCTCTATTAGCATCTCTGTGCTATAAATTGCAAGCAGCTGTTTTTAATCCCTGCTGAAGACAGAAATCATGATTATTAGCATCATTCAAGCACAGGGGATCAGGGTTAGGCATAGAGAACAATTTCCTGATGGGATTTTGTCATAGCTGTCTCCATACAAGCAGAAGATATGAACAAAACTACCTCAATGTCATATTGCAACAGCTAGCAGAGAAACACCCAGGATTTAGAAGCAGATTTATTTTTGTTGACAAGCACTCATAGAGATCATTGTCAAAACTATCAGCTCTCACCTTTGGTAATCAAGGGCTTATATATGATAAGCAAGCAGGAGGAACATGAGCAGAATCCCTTGTGGATTGTGGATTGGGTCTTACAATATGCATCATAGTGACCAGCCATTTCCAGGTGACAGAAGTCCCTTGAACTGGAACAGGAATTACTACCTGGGCAACTAAGAAACTGAAGCATACTGTGTGTGTGTGTGTGTGTGTGTGTGTGTGTGTTTGTGTGTGTGTGGTGGGAGGCATTTTTCTGTTATAGCATCTTGTATTTCCTTTGGAAGAACTAGAATATTAAGCTCTGAATGAATCAGATTTTTATCAGGCTCCTAGAAATCATGTTCAAGGTCAACTGCTAATGGGGACATGGACACTCTGAACTTTCCCCACTGACTCCTTCAGTGTCTTCAAAATTGCAGCATATGTCCCTCGCTGTAGTATTTAACTTTTCTGCTTTTATTCTCTGTTTTGTTCTGCAGATATAAAAATGTTGTTGCCAGTAACTGTTCTTGCAAACAGGTAACACGGGTCTTATTATATTGTTGTGCATGGTATCACAGAGTAATAATTTTAAATGAAAGCTTTGCAGTACTTTAATCTTTTACTCCCTTCAAAAGTATTCTCCAGAGTATCTACTGCCTGACACTTACTATAAGTGCTAGTTTAAAAATTGCATTAACTTCTGTTATCATCCTTTAATTAAATTACCATAAACAAAATTTATTGTCATTAATTTTATGCTATAAAATTAATAATGACTTATTAGAAAGAGTGGAAGTGGAGAAAAATTATTTATCTTTTACATATCTAAGATTATTTGCTTTCAGCATTATAAAATAGAGGGACAAAAGACTAACAAAAAAAGTGTAAATGTTTAACTTATTGTTCTAGACATCTCAGAAACCTTCAAAAGACTCCAACAGGGGACAAGCCTATTCCTAAGTGCTGTTGTACTAAGTTCAATAAAGAGTGGAGAGTTATGGGCACTGCTGTGGGACCAAGTTGTGGGGTCTCTGGGCAGAGAACTGGGGAGCATAGTAGGGTGCATTGGTGCAGATTCCTTGGCATGCCCTGCCTTCTGAGGTAAGGGTGTGCCTTGCCTCTGGGTATGGGGAAAGCACCTTTCAACAGAGGGTCTTATGCCCTGCTTCATGGGAGGAGAGAAAAGTTTGCAAGTCCTGTCAGTTGTTCCCCAATTTCTCCAGCTTGCACTGTTCACTCTACCCCAGTGTTCTCAAATCTTAAGCTGCTGGTTTAATAAATGTGCAGTCTCTAAATAAGTACTTTCTGTGAGCCTCGTTTTTTCTTCTCTCATTTCAGGGTTTTCCTTAGTGCTATTCAGAAAAGCTCCTTATTGTGAATTCATGGTGCTCTAATACCTAGCACTTATATAATCTCAGAATTAGGCTGCATATATGACCATTTTCTTCTTCAAAATTACCCCTACAGATTGCACAGAGGCAATGTTCAGAAATCAGGAAAACTTACTTCCTAAATAACCTAAAAGAACATGGGCCAGGAGGTAGATTGTGCTGTTAGGCTAAAGCTCTCCCTGGCACTGTTAGAACAGGTAACAGCCCTCTCAGTGAGCAAGAGAGGGTGGTGACTAGCTCATTACCGTATAAAGAGCTTTTCCTTCCTTTGCCTACACCCATCAGAAGTCTTGCTTTGTCTTTCACAAAATTCTGATTAAATGTATTGACAGAAAGCTTTCTCTGTTTTGATCTTTTGGGACTTTAACTACTACATATTTGTGGATGAGAGTAATGCTCTTGTCTGGATGCTTCCCCCAAAATCCATATATTGACATTAATTGCCAGTGTGAGGCTATTAAAGGCAGAGCCTTTAGGAAGAGACTGAAGGCCTAGGACAGAGCATTCATGAACAAAATACATGACCATGTACAAGAGGTCCAGTGGCAGAAAAGCTTTGGGGAAAGTCGAGATACCAGGTAGAAACTGGTGAAACTTCCAAGCAAATTCAAAAAGGAAGAAAGAAAAGAAAAATGGGACCTTCCTGAGACCACCAAAAGTGATAATGGAATAATGCAAGTGACCATCTAGGTCAAGCCAAGGAGCCCTCCTCTATCTCCTTTTCCTGCTTTGAAGAACTCATTGTTTCCTCCTCCCTCTACCTGAACACAGGGTGGTATGTGGTTTTTAGCTTATTTTGTTTTCATTACAATTTTAATATGGATCAGGTAATTCTTTGATACACTGAAATAAGGGGGCTGGCTTAAGGCAGATCTTTCCCCACCTCTCACCCGTAGAACAGCCAGAATTGAAGGTGTCCCCATGATGCTCCTCTTCCCACAGCCTGTAATTTAATGGTTTTGCACTTCAGTGAATTGTGATATCTAGAAACTTTGTGCAGAGTTTATGGAAATCATCCAATTAAACATATTGCTTACCAAACAGAAAAATAATTTGAGGGAGTCCCTTAGCTTTGGGGATTTTTATTTTTATATTTTATTTTTACTGTCTGTGATAATTTTCACACAGTGTTTGTCTCACCTGGAAGACATATTTTGAAAGCAGAGATTGATCCCTCATCAGATATTGAACATAACAGTGGTTAATTCCTGGACCTTTATCTTAAGGCTGAATACCCACAGGCAAACAAAGACTGCTGAGCTTGCCCTGGAAAATCCCACAATCCCAAACCAAGACTTATGCATCACACCTCTTCCATGACCTATAGCAATCTCTCTTTGCCTGGAGCTTACTGAAGGCTCACGTAGATAAATGGCATCTCATACATTCAATTATAGCCCAGTGAATTATGGGAAAGGACATATGCAGTAGACACAATTGGTCTGCTTCAGCACCCTGTCAATCACTTTGCCAATCAGGTTCTGAAGGATCAGTGGAAGATGCCTTAGATCCAATGCAGCATTTTAAAATTCCCAATACCAGTGCCCTCAGTTCTGCCATTTTTGCCTTTGCCAGTACAGTCTTGCTCATTATGATTATAACATTGCCTATTTAAATTTTGCTGATTCTTTCCTTACCATGATGTGCCACATCCATCTCTGTTGCACATGAGAATTTAGGAACCAATTCCAGACTCCCATCACCCACGGGAAGAATAACATGGTGATCTCACACTTCCCAGTCTCTAGAAACATGAAAATAAATTTCCATTGCTCCTGGATTACTCAGTCTCAGATATTTTTATGCAACATAAACAGACTATGACAAAATTATGTCTTTGTTCAAACAATCCACAAAGGGTAGAAAGGGGATTACCTGATATTATACATCTCATAAGTGTCATACTGGATTACAAGTATGACTCTTTGGAATTTAGGATAGACCCTGTCTGCTTACACACCTGAAAACTCTCATCAGACTGACTTCTTCTGGGTCAGTTTTCTTTTTATGCTTTTGATTCCTTGTCTGTAAACACCCCTTCTGAGTCTTAACCTCAGCCACTCACTGTTACATACCCAACCTGAGACTATAGAATTGTTCTATTTAGAATTTTTAGTCTTAAGGAAATATACAATCTTTGAGCTGAATTGTCATCAAGGTCTTTCTCGGTTCTGCTAATCCCTTAAAACAAAAGGACAGTTCCAGCTGTGGTCCTCAAAATTTGGCAAAGACTAACACTTAACTAGATTTTTAAGTGATGCTGGTGCAGGGTTTAAGAACTGCAACTTCAAGAAATGATAGTGGTCAGATGTCCTCTTTAAAACAACCCCAACTTCATATAAACTAACTTGAAAATTTTACTACAGTTTTTGAGGATGCATTATGGGTGTCTGCCGGAAATTGCTACTCTTCCCATTCAGTTGTCCATGCAAAAATTTCCATTCTCTTCAACTGACATCAGCCAAGCCTTGTCTACATCCTGACCTCCTCTCTGGTGTGCTGAGGAGCCCAGGGCTTCTCAACACTTCTTGAGGTTTTAGCACACAGCACTTCTCCCAGACATCGTGTTTCGTTGATTCCTCCAGCACTGTGATTTAGAAAATGAACAAATATTCCATGAAAAATTTTTCTGTGAAGTCATTCCAACAATGAAAATATATTTTTTTCTGGAAATTGACTCCTTAGTAAAATTATGTTTTAAAAATACAGCAATTATTGCATATCTGTGCTGGTTGAGCTCTGTGTTGTTTGAGCCTTAAAAGTTTCAAAACTTGTTGGATGTACTGAGTCAGTGAACAAGAAAGATGATTGTCACTGTTATTCCTTCAAAATAATCTCCGAATATAAAAACAGAAGAACAGTTGTCAGAGATAAAGCAGGTTATCAAACAAAAATGAGTAAGTGAATGAATGAATGGCTGAAAAATTGGTGATAGAGGTGGCACTCTAAAATTTCGTTTAAAAAATATTTCAGTGTCTATGACTCCAGAAGTCTTTGAAGAAAATGTAAAACTTACGCAAGAAAAATACAAAATACTCAGAGGTGGCGGACTAAAATATTATATAATTATCCAAACCCCCAGTAGTACTAGTTAACCTTTGGTTATTTTCTTACATTATTTTCTATTTTCTTATATAATTAATGGAAAATAACTACTTACTATTTCAATACAGAAGGTTTGAGCAGAGTTAAAAAACTACAGAGATGCTTATCTCCAACATTTTTTTTTTTTCTCACCTTAACTCTGTTTTTGGCCCAATACAGTCTGGCAGAGTAAACATTTAAAAAAAAACATCATTTGTCAAAGTTCCCAGCAAAGCCCTTCCTCCATAAGCCAATTGAAGAAGACAACAACATATTACACTTGCAAAGAAAGTCATTTCAAATCACTTAATGACCTTTGGCAAAATAACATCTTGAGTCATTTTCACTTAAGTGTATGCCTCTAAAAACAAGAATAAAATGTAAATGTTAGGCCACAGAACACACCCACAGCACACATAAATACAATAAACCAAAAAATAAATAAAAAACAAAAAAGCAAAACTACAGTTCTCAAACAGATGTTACTACATTCCAGCCAATGGGGTTTATTTTGAGAAAAAGCAGCAAATATAATTTAAACTCTACACATTTGTGTGCAGGGCAGATAAAAATGTGTCAGGGTTCAGGAAAACACCACTATACCTCCCTCCACTTATTTCCTATAAAGAAGTATTTTTCTTCCCACCTTACTTACACAAAAATAGAAAGTCTTTTCTGGGAAAGCAGAAATTCAACTCCCAGATGTAGTAGCCTGCTTCAATGGCCAACTTGGTTGAGCTTTGATGATTGGTAAAATATTCCATATTTTCATTGCACCAAAGATCACTTGCAGCAGTGATGTGATACCTAATTAAGTCATTAACACAAAGATGGGGATCATAAGACAATTGCATTCCGGGGATATAAAGGAAAAAAACAGAGCCCAGTTTGAAACAAGAATCTTTCTCAGTACAAGGGCTCTTTCATTATGGAAATTGTATCCAAGAGGGCAAATGGAAGAGAAGGAACTGTGTATTTCCACTGACAAAGTTGGGGCTGGAGATCAGATTGAAAAACTCTTAATATGAAATGGTGTTCAATTATGAAAGCCCTGCTAATTGGTGCCAGGGTGTCTCCCAGGCAGGGGTCCAGGGCTCTGCAAATGCACAGGGGTGGAATGCCCTACAGAGACCAAAAGACCAACTACATAGAAAGCCTAATCACTTGTTATCATTCCCATGGAAGAGTTGTTGAAGACAAATTTAAAAATACAGAAATATTGCATGACAAACTCAGCAATCAAAGATCTCTTAAATTAATTCTGAAATAGCTCGCATCACTTGATGGTAAACAATAGAAAATGTTACCTCAGTGTCATCTCCATAATGTCTCGTACATATATAAAAATACACACTATGCCTGTACTGTTATATGTGTGCATTAATGCTCCACACACACATATCCCTCATATAACATCTAAGCACAAAGACACAGCCACCCAACATCTAGCCATTACCCAAACCTTGAAAACTGTCACCAATTACTGAAGAATAAATTTAGTTAACTTTCCCACATTAGAATCAAACACGTGAAACTCCTGCCTCTGCCTCCTTTAGTGCAAAAACATTTTTAAATGTTTAATTTGCTCTATAAAACCATATAAGCATGGATACAGAAATACTCCCCCACATATTTACACAAGTCTCTACCCAAAGGAGTTGTGTACCATACATTTATGTTATAAATTTAATACATATTTGCAAACATCATGAATAAATCTGTACTAGGGAACTTATATATATCACACCTTACTCATTTTTGCTTCTTTCTCTGACTTGTGTCTCTAGACTACACCTGTACCTCTTTCCATCTCCATGAAGTCTACGTTCCTGTTTCCTTGCATCTTTTATTTTGATCTTTATGTATTTTGGTTTCTCCCACTAGAGAAGCCATGTGATTTTCAACCTCCTGGATTCGTTTATTTTCCTAAACATTATCGTCTCAAGGTACACCAATTTTTTTTTTTTTTTTTTTTTACAAATGACTCAAGATTACTCTTTCATATTACTGAATAGTACTTCATTTTGTTCTTTCATTTGTTGATGGGCATATAGCCCATTTCCACAATTCAGTTATTGGCAGTTCTGCTGCTGTAAACAAGACTCTGCCTATATCACTGTAATGCATATTTAACTCTTTTGGGAAGACACCAAGAAGAGGTGTATTTGGGGCAAGTGGAATTTTTTAGTCAGCATTTGTTGTATTTTGAGTTCTTGATGATAGCCATTCTTTCTGAAGTAAAATGAAATTTGATTTGTACTTCTGTGATTGCCAAGAATGCTGTATATGATTTCATTGGCTATATGTATTTCTTCTTTTGAGAAGTGTCTATTAGTTCTCTCCGCATTTTGGAGGCTCTTTTTGGGGGAACTAATTTTGTGAGTTTTTCTGTACTCTATGTATTCATCCAGCTTGAGGAGTAGCTGGCAAAGATCTTTTTCTGTTCTGTTGATTATTTCTTTTGTTGAGCAAAACCCTTCTTACTTGATGTAATCCCATTTATTGATTCTTATGCTAATTCTTGCAAAACTGAGGTTGGTTCAGAAACTGTTCGCAAGGATTCTAGACTTAGTCTTCTGCATGTAATTCCTAGTATTCTCAGTACCATTTGCAAAAGAAAAAGGTTTATGTAAAATCAGGTGGCTAATGGTGCTTGGGACTGATTCTATATCCTCAGTCCTATTCCAGTGATTCACACACCTGTTTTAGTGCTGGTATCGAGCTGTTCCATCATTGGATCTCAGCAATACAGCTTGAGGTGATGCCTGTGATGCCAGCTGCTTGTTCTTGCTGCTCAGAATGGCTTTGGCCAGCCGAGATCTCTTCTCGTTTTGTGTAAGTTTTACTATTATTTTTAGTGCCAAGGAATGCTGTTACTCTATTGAGAGGACTTGTGTTAAATTTGTGTATTATTTTGGTAATGTGGTCCATGTTGACAATGTTGTTTCTGCCTATTCAAGAACAAGGGATGTCTTTCCAGATTTTATTTTCTTCTTAAATCTCCTCTTTCAAAAGGTTATCATTTTCATATAGAGGCTTTCATATTGTTTGATTAGGTTAATACCTAGACATTTAATTTGTTTAGACTAACGTGAATAGGATTGTATTCTGATATCTTTCTTGACAAATCGTTTCTAATATACCAAAACTCCATTGATTTTTCTGTATTGATTTTGTATCCTGCTAAGTTGCTGAATTTATTAGTTATAAGTGTCTTCTGTTGGAGTTTTTGGACTACTGAATAAAGGATCATCTTATGTAAGAATAAGGATAGTGTGACTTCACTATGTATGTCCATTTTATTTCTTTCTCTTGCCTGATCAGTATGGCTAAAGTTTTGAATATTCTATTGAACAAGAGTGGTGAGTGTAGACACTTTGTTTCTGATTTTAGAGAAAATGCTTTTAGTTTTTATTTTTTTTTTTTCATTTAGTACAATGTCCAATGTCAGTGGTAAGGACCTTCTTTATTTTTTAAAGTGGGTCTTCTATCACTTGTGATTTCATCAACACAAACATACATTATGCAGAGAGCCATAGCACATGCAATGGAGGTGTCAGAAGAGATGACAAAAATACGATCACTTGAATCCATATTAGGTATACATTTGCAAAAGGATCACATTTTAAATGAAGATGGTTATGAAAAGGAGAACAATGCGGTGCAGAACTGAGAGAGGCAGATAGAAAAGGTTTTTGCCTTAGAAGAGATAATAAAAAAAATGGCAACTAGTACATATAGTATCTTAGTTGATTTGTTATTCCAATCACTGAAGATTACCTGAATGTTTATACTTTTGATTTGAGAATACATGATAGATTTTGTAAATATTTATTCTACATTCTAATATCAAACTTGATTGAAAATATGTTTTAAAGATGCATTCTGAGGGCACAGATCTAGCTTTGACACATTTTATTCTGATGTCATAAAAAGTTCTAGACCAAACTCATCTTACCAGTTTTGTTTAAAACAAATATTTATGTAATTTAGCTTTCATCTCTGTAAAATAAGTCATCTAAAGCTTTCATTTTTTCCTGCTCACATACTCCCCTTTTCATCACTATACATACGCACATGCATACCCACAAATTACAACTTTTCCTTTTCAAAATCATTCTGAAAGCTAATTTTCAAAAATGTAATAATTTCTAAAATGCTCAAAATGTTCAACTTTTGTTGGAAAACAGTTGCTTAGTACAAAGCCAATAGGGTTCATGCTCTTGTGTTACTCTCTATTTTCCAAGTGCCTATTCAATGTCATACAAAGATGTTTTCACAGATGACAGACTGGAGCTGCCTACATGTTATAGTTCATTCTCTCAAGAGCTTGCAGCTATAATAAGAAAATTAATGCAGACACTGAGAAAATATGTGGATGAATGTTGCATTGTTCAATTCTAAAAGCACTCCTAACAGAGCTTTTCAGAAGTGACTAGAAGAGATGTCCGATTTGGACACAGAGGGCAGGTTGTCCAAACAAAAAGTGTATCCCAAAATTGAACATGAGAACAGAGTGAGGGCAAGACTCATCAAGACACAGCTCAGCAATGAAGCCGGAACAGGGCAGGTTCTCTCTTTCCAGGAATGTACAACTTTTACTCTTGACTTACTCTGCTCTTCAATCTTGTTTAGAACAAATCTAGAAATGTTTGGCTTGAAGCTCTGTTTTTTCTTTACAGGCGAAACATATATGGACACTATATATTAAACTATAGCTAAAAAAGAAGAAATACTCTGGAAGTCCTTGGAAAATGAAGACTTTTATGTTGCTGGTGAAAATCTAGTGAGAACTCATTTTGGAAATTATGCTGCAAAATGTATCAAGAATATTTTAAAAGTGTTTCTATCTTTAATTCAGTTAATTCTATGTTTGGAGTGTCTTTCTAGAGAAAAAAGTAATCTCAAATTATATATAAAATTTGTAAGCACAAAGATGTTAATAGCAACTCATATAATAAAAACAAAGACAATTTGTGGTGTTTGACAATGTGTAGTCATCAAAATGTTTTTTAAGTGATACAGTATATTTTTGTATTAATGAAATATATTAATTTTATGTATATATTTGATAAACACATAAGAAAAGTACAGGAATCTTTAAAATTTAAAATATAAACAGCTGTTAAGTCTAAAAAGTGAGATGAAAAGTGTTTTGTTTTCCTATTATATTTGTGTATGTATATCCTTATTTTACAAATCCACACTGTCTGTTTTCTAAATTTACATCATCATTTCACTCTGGATTATTCTCATATCATATAGATCTTTGCCTTTTAATAGTGAAAAAACAATCATGATATTTATAACTCATTTCTAATATAAGAATAAAATTATACCTTAGTTTTTGGGAAATGATCTTATAATCTTGCATATGAAATTTACTTTTCCTTACTGACATTATTTCTCAGTCGCCAGAGGGTGGTTTCCCTTTCTGAACTGCATGTTTCATGGTCTTCCATGGACACATTCACTCTCTGGTCACTTCTTCTGTCTCCAGCACTAACCGCTGTTCTTTTGTTCATTCTCAGTGGTGAAGGCATCTTTGGGTTCTGTTTGATCCCTAGTACTTGTGGCTTCCAAATTTATCCTTTGAACATTTATATATTCATGATGTTGTACCTTTTCTGTTCAACCAGAACTGCAAAATATTTCTACATATGGATCCCACAGTGACTGAAATGTTGCTATGGACTCTGAATTAATCAGCATATTCCAGAAATATCTTCTTCCTTGAATCTATTTCTTGACCGTAACCTCATAATTAGAAACCTGAAACCATCACAGATTTCTCCTTCAGCCTCAACACTGTCTACTTTTTTTTTTTATTTAAAAGGAAAAAGAGAAAAACACAAAACAAACCAAAGCGGCGTAAAGGTACACGCAATACAGAACTACAAAACAAAACAAAACAAAACAAAAAAACATAACAGTAAGAAATCACCTGCTAGTAGATTACACACTATCTTCTTGAAAATAGTTCCTCAAATCACAGTATCAAAGAACACAAGGTGGACATTCAAACAGGGAGACTGCAAACAGCTGTGTTCAATGTTCCAAAAACATTGATAAAGTCAGCTATTTAACACCCCCAAACACACTTGCTGTTATATCCGTTAGAGCTCTTTTTCTTTTTTTTTCCCTCTCTTTTTTACAACAAAATTTACACATCTTGGATTTTATTACTCCTTAGTGCTTATTACTTTCTTTGGCGGGGGGGGGAGAATACAGTCAAATATGGCAAAACAAAGCTGTCAGTCAATACCAAGGATAGACATAGCACATGGTGTAGAACAGAGTACAAGTTTATCAACAATGGTTATCAACGTTATCCCTTGTTTCCTTAAAAAGAATTGTCTATCTTATTAGATATTATAAAGTTGGACAAAACAGTAGAGAACAAGACCAATAGAACTTAGGCATTGTAAACATTACAGGACTTCCAAAGAAGACAATAGTCAAACCAGAATGGGTATCTTAGTGAATCTTATTGTCTTCAAAGTAGTTGCCTATGTCTTCAAACTTGATACTATCATATAGAATGGAACAGAGTCTAATCAGTCAAAACAAGATCATGGGAGTACTACAGGACTTCAAAACAAGTTAATAGGAAATTGAAAAGAGTTACTATTTATATATCCTAATGTTTTTGAATTTTTTCTTTAATTAAGACAAACATAAGAAATGACTAAATAATTTTTTTGAAACAATAAGGGGGAGATTGAGATAAAACAGGACATAACAATATAACAATAGAGGTCACAGCATGACTGTTTCAACAACCTAGTACTTCACCACCTTATAACCTGACTTAATAGTAGTTACCATAGTGTCTTTTTCCTTGAAATATTTGGATAAAACTTCATATACTCTAGCTTCAAATATTTTCATATCAAGAAGCCCAGAATAAAGCCTTTCTAATTAATGAAAGAAAACTTTATAAGGCTTCAAGGCCACCTAATGGGGAATCATGATTACCACATATTTGTATATATTTGAATCATTATTTACATTAGGGAAACTATTCGGTATTCACACATGCGAGATTGATTTATTTCACTAATGAGTATGGTCTCAAGCTGCGCCCATTTATTGATAAATATCTCAATGTGATCCTTTTTTATAGCTGAATAATACTCCATTGTATAGAAATACCACAACTTTTTTATCCATTCCTCAGTTGATGGGCACTTGGGTTGTTTCCAAGATCGGGCAATTACAAATTGTGCTGCTATAAACATAGGTGCACATATATTACTGTGGTATGATGCTTTCAGTTCTTCTGGGAATATGCCTAGAAGTGGAATAGCTGGAATAAATGGGATTTCCAGTCCCAACTTTTTGAGAAATCTCCAGACAGATCTCCACAAAGGCTGTACCAATCTACACTCCCACCAGCAGTGCAGGAGAATTCCTTTTTCCCCACAGCCTCTCCAGCATTTGTTGTCGGTTTTCTTGATCCTGGCCATTCTTTCAGGAGTGAGATGGTATCTCAGTGTGGTTTTAATTTGCATTTCTCTAATGACCAATGATGATGAGCATTTTTTCATGTATTTATTTGCAATTTGCATTTCTTCATCTGAGAATTGCATATTCATCTCAGATGCCCATTTTTGGATTGGATCTTTGAATTTCGGAGGTCTGAGTTTCTTTAATTCTTTATATGTTTTAGACAAGAGACCCTTGTCTGAGAGAGAGTTTACTAAAATCTTCTCCCAGTTTGTGGGTTTTCTTTTCACTATGCTGGAGATTTCTTTTGACATGCAGAAACTTTTTAATAAGAAGTGGTCCCAGTTATTGATTCTGGGAAGTATTTCCCGTGCGGTTTGAGTCCTGTTCATGAATTCTTTACCTACTCCTATGTCTCCAAGGTTTCTACCTATTTTGTCTTCCAATAGATTTAGTGTTTCTGTTTTAATATTCAGATCTTTGACCCATTTAGATTTTAATTTAGTACATGGTGATAGACATGGGTCTAGCTTTAGTTTTCGGCAAATGGAGAGCCAGTTTTTCCAGCACCATTTATTAAAGAGACTGTCGTTCTTCCAGTGAACCTGCTTGGCTCCTTTATCAAAAATAAGGTGGTTGAGTGTGTTCGTAGTTGTGGTTGCATTTTCTAATCTATTCCACTGATCTTCAGCTCTGTTTTGATTCCAATACCATGTTGATTTTACTACTGTTGCTTTGTAGTATAACTTCAAGTCAGGGATTGTGATGCCTCCTGCTTTGTCTTTGCTGCTTAGAATTGCCTTTGCGATTCTAGGTCTCTTCTGGTTCCAGATGAAATTTAGGAGTGATTTCTCTAGATCTATAAGGTATGTTGATGGTATTTCTATTGGGATTGCATTGAATCTGTATAACAGTTTTGGGAGAATGGCCATTTTCACAATGTTTGTTCTTCCTATCCATGAGCAAGGGATGTCTTTCCATTTTCTGAGATCATCTTCAATTTCCTTTTTCAGTGTATTATAATTTTCACTGTATAAGTCTTTCACTTCTTTCATAAGAGTAATTCCTAAATATTTCATTTTTTTACTTGCTAGTGTGAATAGTCCAGTTTCTCTTATTTCCCTCTCTGTAATTTTGTTGTTCGTGTATAGGAATGCTATTGATTTCTGAGTATTGATTTTGTATCCAGCCACATTACTGAATTTATTTATTGTATCTAAGAGTATTTCAATGGAGTTTAGGGGGTCTTCTATGTAGAGTATCATGTCATCTGCAAACAATGATAATTTAACTTCTTCTTTTCCTATCTTTACCCCTTTTATTTCTCTTCCTTGCCTAATTGCTCTGGCTAGTACTTCCAGTACTATACTAAATAGGAGTGGTGATAAAGGACATCCTTGTCTTGTGCCCGATTTTAAAGTAAAGGCTTTCAATTTTTGGCCATTTAGTATGATGCTGGCTGTTGGTTTGTCATAAATGGCCTTTATTATATTGAGGTAAAGACCATTTATTCCAATTTTCTGTAAAGTTCTTATCATGAATAAGTGTTGGACCTTATCGAAGGCTTTTTCTGCATCTATAGAGATGATCATGTGATTCTTATTTTTGGCTTTATTGATATGGTGGATTACATTTATTGATTTGCGTATGTTGAACCATCCTTGCATTCCTGGGATGAATCCCACTTGGTCATGGTGTATAATCTTCTTGATGATTTGCTGGATCCTATTTGCCAATATTTTATTGAGGATTTTTGCATCTGTGTTCATTAGGGAGATCGGTCTATAGTTCTCTTTTATAGTTGGGTCTTTCTCAGGTTTTGGTACTAGAGTAATATTTGCTTCCAGGAATGACTTAGGAAGGATTGCTTCCCTTTCAATTTCATTGAATAGTTTGAGGAGTGTCGGCATTAGGTCTTCTTTATATTTCTTGTAGAATTCTGCAGTGAATCCATCTGGGCCTGGTTCTTCTTGGTGGGCAAGGACCCAATTACATTCTCAATTTCATTAGCAGAGATTGGGTTATTCAACAGTTTTATATTCTCTTGATCTAGCTTTGGTACTTCATATGCTTCTAAGAATCTGTCTATTTCTTCTGTGTTATCAAACTTTTGAGAGTAGAGGTTTTCGAAATAGGTGTTGATGATCCTCTGTATTTCTATTGGGTCTGTAGTGATTTCTCCTTTTTCGTTTCTTATTGCATGAATTTGAGCTTTTTCTTTCCTTTTTTTAAATAAGGTTGGCTAGGGGCTTATCGATTTTATTTATTCGTTCAAAGAACCAACTCTTTGATTCGTTGATTCTTTGGATTATTTTCTTAGTCTCTATTGCATTGATTTCTGCTCTGATTTTTATAATTTCCTCTCTTCTTTTGGCTTTGGGCTTGACTTGCTCTTCTTTTTCTAGCTGTTTGAGGTGTAGCATCAAGTTATTTATTTGTATTCGTTCTGTTTTCCTGATGTGGGAACTCAGTGCAATAAATTTTCCTCTCAGAACGGCTTTCATTGCATCCCACAGATTCCGGTAAGTTGTATCTGCATTTTCATTTTCTTTTAGGTATTGTTTAATTTCTTCTTTAATTTCTTCTGTGACCCACTGATTACTCAAGAGTGTGTTATTTAGTTTCCATGTGTTTGCGGAATTTTTGCAGTATCCTTTGTCATTAATTTCTAATTTCAGAGCGCTATGATCCGATAATATGCAAGGGATGATTTCAACTCTTTTGCATTTGCTTAAATATGTTCTGTGAGCTAATATATGGTCTATTTTAGAAAGTGATCCATGTACTGCTGAGAAGAATGTGTATTTTGATGTTGTTGGGTGGAACATTCTGTATATGTCTATCAAACCCATTTGTTCACAGGTGTGATTCAATTCTGTTATTTCTTTGCTCATTTTCTGTCTGGTTGATCTGTCCCTTGGTGTCAGTGGTGTATTAAGGTCTCCTGTTACAATTGTGTTACTGATAATTTGAGTTTTCATTTCTGTTAATAATTGTTTTATATAACTGGGTGCTCTGGAGTTTGGTGCGTATATATTTAAGATAGTTATCTCTTCCTCTTGGAGTTTTCCCCTTACGAGTATGTAGTGACCTTCTTTGTCCTTTATGGTCATTGTTGGTTTAAAGTTCACGTTGTCTGCAAACAGAATGGCTACTCCTGCCTTTTTTTGGATTCCTGCTGCATGAAGAATTGTTTTCCATCCTTTGACTTTCAGTCTGTGAGTATCTTTCTGGGTTAGATGGGTTTCCTGTAAACAGCATATGGTTGGATTTTGTTTCTTGATCCATTCTGCTAGTCTGTTTCTTTTGATTGGTGCATTGAGACCATTTACATTAATGGTTATTACTGTTAAATGCTGGTTAATTGTAGGAATGTTATCTCTCTGCTGTTGCATCTTTATCTTTCTGTTCTGTTTAATTATTTGCTTTGCTTAGTGCTTTTTTCCTTTGTGTATCTAAACTGTCTTTCAATATTTTTTGCAGGGTTGGTTTGGTGTTCATGAAGTTCTTCAGCTGTTCTTTGTCATGCAAGTATCGTATTGCACCATCTATTTTGAATGATAGTTTTGCAGGATATATCAGTCTTGGTTGGAAATCATTTTGCTTTAGGATCTGGAATACTTCACTCCATGCTCTTCTTGACTTTATCGTTTGTGCTGAGAAGTCTGCTGTGATTCTGATAGGTTTTCCTTTATAAGTGATCTGTCTTTTCTCTCTGACAGCTTTTAATAATCTATTCTTGTGTTGGATTTCTGGGATGGTGATTATTATATGTCTGGGTGTAGTTTTATTTTGGTTATGACTGTTTGGAGTTCTATATGCTTCACTGATCCTGATGTCAGTTTCTGATCTCATGCTTGGGAAATTTTCAGCTATTACTTCTCTAAATATCCTCCTGACATCCTTCATGTTGTCTCCCTCTCTTTCATTAATCCCTATCATTCTTATGTTATTCTTCTTTGCATCGTCTTGCAGTTGTTGAATTGTTGTTTCCTGGTTCCTTGTTATTTTCAAAAGATCTTTCCTTTCCTGTTCACTAGCTGCAATCCTGTCTTCAAGGTCTGAAATTCTATCTTCACTTTCATTAAGGCGGTTTTTACAACTTTCAGTGGAGTTTTTTATTTCCTGTATGTCTCTGTGTATCTGGATTATGTATTCTGTTAGTTTCTTATATTGCGCATCTAGGGATTCTATCTTTTTGCTTAGTTCCTCCAATTTTTTATCTGTGTTTTCTTTAGATATATTTAGAATCTCTTTCATTTCTTTTATCATTTCTTCTTTTATCTGGGAGATTATTTCGAGTTTGAATTTCTTTAAAGCTTCCTGGATTTGCTTGTCAATTTCAGTGGCTATTGTGTCCGATATATGAGGTGGATGGGATATATTTTCTTCTATATACATCTCTCCTAGGGTTTCTTGAGATGGGCTGGAGGTTTGAGGTTGTAATTTGGTCTTTCGTTTTGTCATTTTCCTATATTTCTGTGTTTCAAGTGTTATTTGAAAGCTTCCTCAGGATCTGTTGAAAATCCCCTTCTATGTTTGGAGCTACTGAGACTCTGGCGCCGCGCTACCCCAAGCCATTAGGCCTACAGAACCAGTGGCCCTCCTCTGCCTGCTCAGAACTCCGCAGTTCCAGACAAGCTGGGCCTCAGGGACACTGTGCGCCCACCTGCCCCTTGGAAGCTCCACAGTTCTTCAATCGCAGCCGGGTTAGGGTACTCACCACAGGCTGCAGTGCTTCAGGAACCTGTGGACCCTCCCTGGTTGCAGAGATATCCACAGTCCTCCAGACACATGGAGAGGCCGATGCAGGCACCCCAAATCTGCCCAGCTCCTCCTCTGCAGACCAATGGCCAGGTGCGGCAGCTAAACAGGCTGGGCTAGGCTGGTAGTGTGGGCCAGCCCACCTATAGGGAGCTCAGCAGGTCTCCAAATGAAGCCGGAATGGGGAGGCTGATGTGGAAGCCTCAAACCCACCTCTCTCCTTCACTGCACCTGGAAGCCTGAGGGAACTCCAGCAGTCTGGGCGCAGATATCCAGAGTCCTCCAGACACGCAGAGAGGCCAGTGAGGGCACCCCAGATCTGCCCAGCTCCTCCTCTGCAGACCTATGGCCAGGCGCAGCAGCTAAACAGGATGGACTAGGCTGGTAGTGTGGGCCAGCCCACCTATGGGGAGCTCAGCAGGTCTCCAAATGAAGCCGGGAATGGGGAGGCTGATGTGGAAGCCTCAAACCCACCTCTCTCCTTCACTGCACCTGGAAGCCTGAGGGAACTCCAGCAGTCTGGGCGCAGATATCCAGAGTCCTCCAGACACGCAGAGAGGCCGGTGAGGGCACCCCAGATCTGCCCAGCTCCTCCTCTGCAGACCTATGGCCAGGCGCGGCAGCTAAACAGGATGGACTAGGCTGGTAGTGTGGGCCAGCCCACCTATGGGGAGCTCAGCAGGTCTCCAAATGAAGCCGGAATGGGGAGGCTGATGTGGAAGCCTCAAACCCACCTCTCTCCTTCACTGCACCTGGAAGCCTGAGGGAACTCCAGCAGTCTGGGCGCAGATATCCAGAGTCCTCCAGACACGCAGAGAGGCCGGTGAGGGCACCCCAGATCTGCCCAGCTCCTCCTCTGCAGACCTATGGCCAGGCGCGGCAGCTAAACAGGATGGACTAGGCTGGTAGTGTGGGCCAGCCCACCTATGGGGAGCTCAGCAGGTCTCCAAATGAAGCCAGAATGGGGAGGCTGATGTGGAAGCCTCAAACCCACCTCTCTCCTTCACTGCACCTGGAAGCCTGAGGGAACTCCAGCAGTCTGGGCACAGATATCCAGAGTCCTCCAGACACGCAGAGAGGCCAGTGAGGGCACCCCAGATCTGCCCAGCTCCTCCTCTGCAGACCTATCAACACTGTCTACTTCTAATCAATCACCAGCCCCACTGATTTTCCTCTTAAATATTTTGGAATCACTTTGTATGTTTGCACATGCATCAGTCCCAGCACTGTGAGAGGCTGAGGAAGGAATACTGCAAATTCAAGCCTGGGAAGCATAGCAATTCAGCAAAATTTTGTCTCAAAATTAAAAAAAAAAAAAAAAAAAAAAAGATGTGATCAGGAGCTCAAGGATAAAGCCCTGTGTTCTACCTCTAGTACAGGAAAAAAAAATAACAAAGAACAAAGAAAAAGTTATTCTGGAATGAATCAGCTTCTCTTTCCTTAAAATCAAGTGTGCTGAGTGACTCATATTACAACTCCCCTCATCACAATCACAGCCTTCTTTCTGATTTTCATGCTTCTAGTCTTATATCTTCTCCAGTTCTTGCTACAAAGATTGGCCTGAAGATCCTGAATCAGGCAGGAATCTGAATAATTCACTTCCCTGCTTTCAAAACTTCAAGGGCCTTCCGTGGTTTGTAAGATAAATTCTGTACCCCTAGATATTGTTTGCAGGGTCTCCTTGCTACGTTGATGCTTTGTGAGAGCGTCCTCTCAAGCTCAGGCATAGAAATACATATATTTCTATTCATACATGCACCCTTTGCCATTATCGGGTCATTGCATCTTGGTGTGCTTATGTCTGTTCCATCCACATGGTCCTTTGGCAGCTGATCTCTACTTGCCTGTTGGGACTTAACCATTAAGACCTTTCCCTCTTAGGGAAGTGCTACTGGTTCATCAGACAACCAGCAGTGAGCCGGTGACAGTTCTTATGAACTCTTACAAAGCCACTATTCCCCCCTTGAAATTTTATGAGCCAGTCATCAAACTCAGTCATCAATAAAATAAATTAATACACATTTATAATTAAGTACATTGTATTAAAAATCAATGTAAAACATAGTGGAACTCTTAACTTGCTCATTATTTCTTGCAGTGCCGTATTTCTGTTGCTGAGGCTGTTTAAAACTATTATGATTTCATGACAGAGTTAGCCTATAAGGAAGGGAACATCTCCTAAACTTCACATCCATCAGCATGGCATTGGGACTGTGAGACTGGCCATGGAGGAGAAGTCCTAAAATCAGTCAACCCTACAAATCAAAATTTGATTGTCCATGCTTGAGAAAAGGATTGATAAAACTAAAATATCCCGCATTGAACTTAAATAGGACATCATGCCTAAAACCATTTCATTGTGAATGGCACAACAAATCATATTACTTCAGAAATTTAAAACACTGCCTTGTGAATTCAGCAGAAAAGTTCCTCGTGCCATTAACCGGCGATGGAAGTATCAACATTTATCTTTATTCTTTTGTCATCTTAATAAAAATATTAGCCATATTTGTGTCAGAACTGTTCTCACTGATCAACTGTGTAGAATTTATAATTTGAGATATTACATATTTTAGCATATTTTAAAATTGAAAGCTATCTATCTTTCATTTGAGATACCTTTATAATAAACTTAGAAAAAGAATGCATATATATATATATAGTCAGCTGTTAAACATTTACCAACATATCATGGTTCAGCATTCTCCTTTCCCTGGAATTGTGGATACCAGTGAGATTTCCTCTCTTTCTTTCTCTCCCAAATCTTTTTAATTGTATTTGTTTCTATGTTCTGCGATTTCTGGTGTCTGCCTTCCACACCGACTGTGAAATCCTATGTGGTTAGGTGGTCTCTTCATCTTTGTTTTCATTGTTCAGTACAGTGTCTGGCACACGGTAGGTACTTGGAAATATTTATTGAATGAATAAATTAATCATGTAAAGTTATTCAAACTTGAGAGTTAAGAACATAATTAAAATACAAATAATATTTATTTCTGTTTTGAGTTGTATGTGGCTACTTGTTTTAATATGCATTCTATAATTTTAAGATTAATGAGTACCCTTCTGTCAAAGTTTCAATCAAAGCAAGAAAGCCATGCTGAAAAATGATAGCTCATTTTCCCCTTTCAACTCCTACTGAAGTCCTGCAACCCAAAGCCATTTTTCTCAACCCCTACTGCTCTTTCATCTGGCATTTGTTTCCATAGTTCTTGAAAGTAGGCATTCACTTCTACCCTGACACGACTTCCTGATTTATCCTTTTCTGTTATTTAAATACCCATATTTTTAATATCCGACCCAAAGATCACCATTGTGAACTGAAGAAATAAAAGTATCTGTAATGTCAGAACAGTGTGAATACTGCCCATTGCTGAGCCAAATAATACTCCATTTCTTTTCCTATAATTTCTGTTTTCTTTGGCTATGCTATTTATTTTATGTTTTCCTTCATGGACCAGGAGTCAATCTTAAGGACCAAAATCTACATACTAAGGAAGATTTTGAAAAATTATATAATGGTGATACTTGATGATCAGTGCAGCTTATTTATCAGAAGAATGATTTCTTTTACTCTTAGCCAATGTAATGTGAGGTCTATGCTACAGGGAAATGTATTTAATCCTTCAATTTGTCTTCTTCTCCTTCTCTTTTCCCTTTTCCTACTCTAGTTTCCTGTCCCCAGGCCATCTCTTCTTCCTTCTGCACCTTCTCTTGCTCCTCCTCTTCATTTCTTGTGCTCCCCCATCCCCAAGAACACCAGCTTCTGAGGTCAAAGATACTTATGTGTAAATTAGCACATTAGTATAATTTCTTGAAAAACTATTATTTTTCAAAACACATACTTTGAATACAGATAACTACTTCAAAGACAGATGCATTGAAATAGCTTAATAGCACGTCTTAAATGCAATATACTCTTAATAAGTAGGAAAGAAAAAATTCTGGCAGGTGAGGTTAGTTGGAATGGCAGGAACAGTCATGATAATAAAGGTCCTATGAGTAACAGTGATTCCACTAGGAGTACTATCTCTTTCTCATAAACTACCACAGCAGGATGCCGTGTGGTTCAGCGATCTCCTGGACCCCTAACCCGAGCTGAAACTGATCAATGTTTGTCAAATATATAGTTTTACTTCATTCAATTGTCCTCTGATCTTTTAATTTTTCTTCTTCCTTATAAATTTTGGAATTTTCTAATGCCACCCAATATGTCCATTCTGATGATCCTTTACTAAAGTCTTTCCCTTTATTTCTTGGATTCTAAAGATTTCTTTCATTCCTCTAAATTATCTCCAAACAATGCATCCTTATGTACAAAATATATTAGGGGCAAAAGTTTGAGCTTTCTCATGCAGAGTGAAAAAAGTGGATTTTTTTTTTACCATTTGACATTAAGATTTATTTTTAGATATTCACTTTTTTACAATAAAATAAAGTTAAATGGTTTTAAGCAACCAGATTATCATTTATCAGAGTAACTGTATGAAAGCTGGCATAGGAGAATCAAATAAATGTTCAAAAACTTGAAAAGATATAACTTTCTTTATATTAGTATAATAATGGCTGAAATCATCTGGGGTAAGTAAAGAACTAGGTTACTCTATTTACCATGAGCTATTTAAAATTTAATTTCTGTTTCACTTTAAATTCAAATATAATATAAAAGACAAAGAATTTGTTTTGTATTATTACTTTTGAAAGTTTTATCTTCAGATCTGTGGGGAATATCTATTCTGTTCCGGTCAATTTTATAAGTGAGTTCCTTTATACCTTATTTATACTTAATTATATGTTGTAGCTCTGGTGTTAACATCCAGTATTCTAGGATCAAACCTGATTCTAAACCTAATCCTAACAAAGGTTATAATAGATTAAAACTAAAAAATAAGAGAATTCACCTGCCTTTCCACATAAGGGAAAATATCTAACGTTAATAAAGTAGAATTTGGGGAAAAGTTTATATCAGCTGAACAAAAGATGAGGTATCAGTATTTATTGATCACCATTTTTTGAACTAGCTGACTAAGTAACGTCTTACAGAATTTCTCCTCCCAGAAGATGTGTAAATATTATTCCCAGTTTATAGGTAAAGAAATTGAATGTAGAATGGTCAAATAGTTCTAAATTGTCCAATACATGATTGTTTCACTTTGAATCCAAATTATTTACCTAAATCATATACCTAAAACTCTTCATAAACATGTGAAATATTATTCAGATGAAATACTGCCACATAGTCATCTCAGCATAAATAAGAAAGGACAGAAGTGCTGAAATAAAAAGAAAAATAATCATAAGGAAATCATTCAGTAGTTAGACATAGAGATTGACATGGAGAATGAGATAATTACTTTCTTTCCAAAGAAAACAAATAGGAAATACAAAGAGAAGAAAACCACTTGTTTAATGAATAAATTAAGATTCTTCTCACTCCTGTTCTAACCTGTGTCCATAAGGTTTAGCTGTGCACCCAAAGACCACCAGTATAAGTACACATTACTTTGACATCAGCACTGCTATTCAACAAAAGGCAGATAGGAAACAAACCAAATCTTCCTTCACTGGGGGAAAACTAAAATATTTAAGATATGTTTGAATGTAATTCAATTTGGACATATTTCAAGATTTTCCTTTATCTTAACTCCTAATATGGGCTGTTCGACTGTTCTACACTCAAGAAAAAACTCCAAAGTGATGCCAATTTTTTTTTCCATTTTTGGCAGAGCTTAGGAAAAAAAAAAAAAACACCACTGCACATAAAAAAGCAACTGAATAGCTACACTGATTCTGATTCTACTCAGCATTCACAAATTTTCTGAAGTAATAGAAAGGATGCGACAATTGTGGGATTTGACTTAAACATTATATATTTTAATTTTTGGTATATTGATTGAAAACAAAAGCCACAATGGGTCCCGTTTTTTCCAGCTCAACTAAAATGGTTTCCCACAAAGATTCTGGAAGCATATTAACATCTTCTCTCTTATGTAAATTAGGAAGTAATGAACACAAAAACTATTAGTCTTCACTTATGTTCTATAATTGAATCGATGCAATTGATCTCAAAGTTCAGAAGCACTCCACTTTCCGCGAAGCTCATAGAAGCTTTTAAGACACTCTTTCAGTGTCATAAACAACCCCATCAATTTGATGAAAATTCCCAGAAGAAATGGAAAGACAGAATTTATGGAGCAAGAATTCTGCATGATCTGAAATCCTGCTTTTTCTTAACCTTCTTCCTCACTTTTTGAAGAAAGAAGTAATTTATACAAAACAATATAATGAGATGTGCATGTTCACATTACATGAAGTCTCTGTTCTGCCATTAAGGCACATACAGTAACAATCACATCCATGCCAGAGCATATTGAATGCCTTCCATGAAGTAAGCTGAATTTTCATTTGAGTCTGAGGAGAAATATTATGGAATCATGTTCAGTGAGACTCTTTAACTCTTTCTGAATAATAGCTCTTGTGGCTCCCCCACTGGGACTTGTGGGAGCCCTACAATTACCTCACAGTGGTAAAAGTCATGTGGTCACATCCTATAAAGTCATCACCTCCCAAGGTCATCAGATATATGGAGAAAAGGCCAAGGAGCCTCTTACTGAAGTCTTTAACCAGCAAGCCAGCAGCTCTCCACCATCAATTTAGTTAGAAAAAAAGAGTGACTCGGTGCCCCATTTCTGAACAAAGGTTTCCTGTGAATTAAGCTTCACTTTAAGTAACAAGACTACTGCCTAATTTGATTCATTTGATTTTCTTTTTTAATAAATGCAATTTATTTTCCTGTATAATTATTATTCCGCTGGTTTAAATAATTATCATGAAATCACAGCTCACAGCTGTAGGGACTGCCATCAGCTTTGACTTGTTCTAGTACATCTCCTTCTCCTTGCTTGATTCCTGTGACCCTGCACCGAGGTTCATTTCCAAAACAAAACTAACTGGCAGGGCTTTTCTGAATGATAAAACATAAATGCTGTTCTGCCTTGAGCTTTGAAATGCCGTCTTATTAGGAATACAATCTGTCAAGAAAAGCAAAGTACATCCAATAGGATCTCCATTGTCTCTGTGTTATGCTATAGTACTTTTCTTAGTAGGTGACATTCCTCAGACAGCATCTGCTGCTTGGCTTTGGGCGCTGGCCAGAAAGGAAAAGAAAAAGCAACATGAAGTTTAAATCCAAGAGCCTCAGCAGTGCCTGGGTGTCACAGACACCGGAAACTGACCTGTGGGGAGGATGGAGGCCACACGGGAGTCCAGTGTACAGCAGGATTGCCAGTCATTGTTGGGAAGTTATGGCAAGGCAGATACTGAAATGCTTGTTTATTTTGGTAGTACGTAATTTTGATCTAATTTCTTACTTTCTTCCCCATTTTTCTAAGAAATGGACTTTTCGTAATCTGAGAGCCATCCTATAGCTTGTGGCTTGATGTGTAGTCCTTTATTAGCACAAAATGTAAATAAATATAAAATATTTATTAGGGAATTTCACTTGCATAAACAACAAAGAGGAAAATAAATACACACATATGTACCTACTTGTATCTTCTATGTATATCATATATGAATGCATATATGAACATATGAAATTGCATATGCACACTTACACGATTCCTGTTGATGGGTTAGCATGGGATCTCCTCCTATAGAAATTCTATAACTTTTCTAACCGTTCATATCCACTGATTTTTCTTATTAATGACAGACTGTATAGAAGCTTCAACTCATGAATTTATGGTTGTTGGTGAGATAAACAGAGGTGAGATTCCAGTAGTTGAACTCCTGGTACCTTTGACTCCTCAATAGTCACAAAGCTAAGCTGCAAAGCTGCACCCCCTCCCTCTGTCTGCAGTGCTGGAGGAGAAGGGTTCAGGGGAAGTTCTCTCAAAGGTAGTGTTTTGCACTCTTTTGGCACTTCAGAGAATGACACCTTAATTGCTTTCCTAAGCAGGTTGTGTGGGAGCAGCATAAAGAAAAAACACTTTCTTTGGAGTGTGAGTGATTTAAGTGATTCAACTCAATTCAAGGGATTCAAGAGAGTATCAGAACAGAAAAGTGAAATTTATGTAAACTAAAGAAATCAGAAACAAGACGGCAGCAACTTGGAAATTAAACACCATTACTTGAAGAGCTAAAGGCTGCAAATGTAAGAAATAAATTGTGAATGTATCAGTGTCAAGCTTCCCCCCCAAAAAATGATGAATGTGCTTTTATGTTGTTTTTGTCATGCTTTGACTCTGAAACAAAAAGATGAATGTTCCAAGAAGAGACAACTACCAGGACTATTTGTTCTGGGAACAAATACTATATTACAAAAACTATATGATAATGCACACGCAATGTAAAGATAATATAGCTTAACAATTTGGAGAAAGAAATTTTAATTTCAGTTAGAACTTTGGCCTGAATCATGTTGACTTTCTTTATTTGTATTTAGGAGAATATCACCTTTTGGCCTGAGCTGAAGACATAGTAAGTGATCCAATAATACCCAAATGAAAAACATGTTTTACATTGATTTAGAAACTTCTCAAGTTAGATCAAGCCCCTCTGAATACAATACAATTTTGTTTTGCAATCTAAGATTTTAAATCATTGCCTATGGGAACTGAGGAGATAATATCCTAAAGGAGAATATCATCATTACCTTCCAAACCTGTGGGTATTACACCCCCGGAGTTTATCCTTCCTCTTCCAAAGGATAAAAAAGAATTTAAGCAAGAATTACAATGCAGTTTTGTAATGGCCAGCCTGTTAAGGATGTGTCTTGCAGCTGCCTACTACACCATTCTCAGATACAGTTAATGTTGATGAGATTGAGCAACTACTATATTTTAACACTTAAACTCTATTGCATAGTGACAGTTTCAACTCAGTAAAATAATTGGTTATACCTTTTTGCATGACAACATTCATTTCTAACAGTTAGTCAATAACGCCAGGTCATGGTATAGAATCAGGATTTGAATTTATGTCTGTGTGACACAAAAGCTTCCATTCTTTGTATTGTAGGCATTTTGCTTGGCAGAAACTATGTATGGTTAAATTCTTCTCCTTAATATGCTGATTTTCATGCAACTGTATTCACCACTTAAATTATTCCCCTCCTTAGAGATTTTTTTTTTTTTCGTTGAACTAAATTAAACTGAATAAAATTCAGTGTCAAATAAAGTTGAGCTGGTTTGGGGACTGAATGAAAGAAAAAGTCCTGCCAATTTGAACAGCCCACTCTAAACCTTCTGGGCACTAAGTTTACAGCACAGATTGAATCTCTGAAGATTCAAAATTCTTTGTATTTGACAAGCTGTGATGCCCTGAACAGAAGTAGAAAGACATGTAAGAGAATTCTGTAGCCATCAGAATGCTTATAAATAAGACAGCATTGGGTAGTTTTTAAACATTTTACATGTGCTGTATAAAGAGAGTTGATGTCATCAATTCAATATATACTGCTTCTCAATCATTTGTTTCTCACTGGAAATTGACTTTATCCATAAGTACTTTCCTTAAAAAATCAGTGAATATACAGAATAATAAAAAATTATGAATTAGAAAAAGAACTTTAGTTCACAATGGAATATAATATATATGAAGCATTAGTAGGGTGCATTGTGTGTGCACATGCATGCACGTGTGTATTTATACACGAGACATTTAATGAATCCCTAAACCTAGGTCATCCTTTATGTTGCATTTAAATTTGAATGGTAGCTTAGTTTCAGCTACTTTCCTTAGAAGTCTTTGACAAACTAGGCTTTGTGTCCTATAACAACAGGTTTTCTCAAGAGACTTCTGGTACTTTCTGATTCTGGTTGGACTGGAAATACCACAAAAACAACTTTCCTTATGGTATTTTGGCACTTCGACCATCAGGACCAGATGGTACGCAGAAGTGCAGAGGAAGCATTGGCTATGAATAATGATACATTTTTAAAAATCATTCAGTTTTCTCTAACTTTATTACATTTCAGATTAAGGTTCATGCCAATTTACACTCTGATCTGAACACATTCATCCATTTCCAATGGGGAAGACTGGATGGCACAGTATTGGTTGGTTAGAATTTAGAACATCTTGTCCCATGAGACTTCATTGCTAGCAACATTTTTTATGTCAAAGAAGCAGAGCTCTTAAATTTGTTCTTCAGAAGAAAGGATGGAAAAGGTTACTGAAGAAATTCTAAACTTGGCAGTCATATTTGATGTAAAGGGAGAGGCAAGATCTATACCATCAAATACAGCAACAGTGTTGTGCCTATGAGCAAGCATTTAATTTGATCATAGATGCGCCTGAGAAATGTTTTTATGTATGCAATATACTGAAATATCAAGAGGAAAATACAACCCAGCTTTTTGATGTCACACGTTATTTTAGATGTCACATTATATTTTAGTAGAGGTTAAAACACTATACTGGATGTTTCTGTTTGTTTTCCTTTTTGTTTTTGTTTGTCATTTTTAAATTTCTCTTATTTTTAATCACAAAATAGAATCTCCAGCAGTATAAAAAATTCATCAGGAATTATCCCCACTAAACAATTTATAAAAAATTATCAATAGAGAATATCTAAGTTTAAACTCATGATGTTGGCACCTCTGATGGAAATGAAAAGAAACTAAATAACTAAAAGATTTTAAAAAAAATTCAATTTAGTTACTTTAGAAAAGTTTGTGAAGTATTTCCCCCCCTTTATATACTGTATGGATACAGGAAAAAAAAAAACAAAACAAAAAACAAAAAACAAAAAAAACAACTTTAAAGCATTTTTAAAAATCCAAATAGCTATTCTTAACTTCAGGCATTTGTCAGTGGCCTTGTATGTGGATGAATAGAGACAACAAGCATGTCTATAATACAAATTAAACTATGATTTTATTGTGAAATTCTCATAGATGGAAAATTAGATTGAGTATTATGTTCATTTCATTTTAAAATAATCTTTCCACTTATTTTTGTATCATATATTTCACAGACAATTTTTGAAAAAAAAAGATGCTAACAAACCAATATAAAATAAAGGAATTAGAAGAGATACTCTAAACTACTTTTTCCTGAAATTTATTCCTTGAAACTGAATGAACAGAGGACACTGGAAATAATAAAATGTTAGGTTTCTATTGATTTATTTTCACAGACAGAGTATCTATTGAGACTCTCCAAGTGAATGATAAGCTAGGTACTTTTTCCAGATACAATTTGTCTATAAAATCTACTTTCTAGAAAGTCATAGGAATAACTTTTTATATTTAATTATAATTATAATTTCATGAAATAATCACATTCAGTAAAGGAATAGGCTGACCATCTTTCTTCTGGGTCCCTTTTCTATTCATATATAGCTATTTGTAAGATATCTATATTTATAAACTCTTAATATAAATCAAACTTTGAAAAAATTCTTGATTCATGAGATTGCTATAAAAATCACAATTTAGAATTAAACGTGAAAGGTAAAATTGTCTTGTCTTCTCTGACAGGAGACTAACAAGACTAGAGTGACATCAGTAATTCCATCATCGTACTTATCAACAAGAAAAGTAAATATGATAACATCAAGTGCCAAGGTTGTATTATTTCAGTTATATGGTCTTAAATAATTATTTTTAATATTTGACTTTGGACACTCCCACTGTTTCAGTTACTTAATGTAACTTCTTATGGAAAGAAAATATGTATTCCTGTCATTTTTTTAAACTTTCTGGCATAGTGGAAACAATAATAGCAATATTAAATAAAGTTTTATAATAGTGACTAGGTAGCCTTGTCATAAGTTTGCTATGATAAATGAAAAATTTTATAAATAAGCATTATCAAAAGACATCTAAGGAGAAAGATTCCATACTAAAGTTTTTCATTTTAACTTTGCATCATTAGCTATTAACAAAGTATGTATTCCTGATGGTTTAAAATACATCAGGGGGACAGGTATAATTACTTGAAAAACTGAAAGTCTTTATCTCATATAAGAAAATAGTCTTCTGGAAATATATTTAGGTGTTTCAAACTATTTATAATAAAATTACTTGAGTACTTTCAAATTCAAAGATTTAAAATTGGAGAGCATTTGTTGCAACTATGTTAAGAAAAAATTTGTTTTAAGCAATTGATTTTTTCATTGGCAACTTTCCAAAGGACTATAAATAGTGAAAAACTCAACAAGACTTTACAAGCTTTTGTTCAACAAAGAAAGTTTCATTATATGAAGTCATATATTTGATGACCTTAAGAACAACCTCAAAACCTACAGTCCACATATGTTCAAATGACCATATTAGACAGTACCAAACACTGGAGTATCATTCTTATTAGAATGGAAAATATGATACATCTGATTAAATGTTTGAAATGTCTCAAACAAAGTTCTCAACCTCAGAGATACTGTCATTTAGGGAGGGGACCCGGTGTTTAATAACATCCGTGGCCTCTACCTGCTGAATGCTGACTTCTCCAACCAGTTGGAACAATAAATATGCCTCCAGGCATTGTAAGTGTCATCTGGAGAGAAAAATTACCCTGGCTTGAGAGCCACTGGTCTAATGCATTTTCTTCCCTGAACATGAATTTATGGAGAATTTATTTATGGAGCTCTGGAAACAATTCCTGTGTGCTTCCTGATTACTTGGAATTTACAAAAAAGGAGACCAGGACCACTGACACTGATTTCATTGCACACTGATCTTTACTATTGTGCGTTGGTTGAAATTTGACTAGTTCTGATTTATAAGTTTACAGATACATAATAAGTTTTCATAGCAATATTTCAGAGCATTGAAAAGATCCCTCAGGAAATAGAAAATTATTTCATTTCTGAGTAACTGCATCTAATGGGCAACCTTGGTGCACTGCAGTTTTGTGGACCAATTTATGGTCTTTCAAAATGTATTATTTGTACATATTTTAAAGTTATAAATAGATTAAAGTCAACATTCTGCAGTCAACTTTGATCGCATGCAGGTCAAATCCCATGTTTTTCAGGAGACTTTTAAGATCTTCTGTGTTAAGACCTTGCTAACCTTTAACTTCATCTCTTTTAACGCCTTGTCTTACAAATCACACTCTTCTCTGCCACCTGCCTTGGTGTCTTCATTTCTGCCAACCTCCCTTTTTGGAAGAAACTTGATGCTCTTCCTCTTTCCTAGCTAAATGATGAAAAATTTCTAATGAAATAAAATTAAGGATTTTCCCTACAAATTTAGTTATACACATTGTCTCATTCATATATAACTTGTGAATAGGGCACTAAATAGCTCTTGATGGAATATGCATATATTTTATGCATTGTTGTTTTAAGTGAGCAGCATGAACACAAGCAGGAGAAGTGAGTGCAAATTGGAAAAAAATTGGCTCAATTAAACAAGATTCACATAAAATACTTTCTATCAAATTTTGAGAACAATTTTTTTTTGAAGTTTCCAACAACAGATTGTACAGGTCAATACTTTGCAAATTACTTAGAGAACAAGAAAATTCAGGAATATTAACAGATAATTTCATAGTTGTGTTTAAAAAACAACAAATCAAAGAACCAAACATGCTAAACTGCTGGCATCTGACACTACCAAACTACACTATATGATGTTTAGAACTGGTAGATACCAGATAATTTCTAATTTTTCTGTGTTTAGCTCACCTAAATGTGGAATTTAATGCTCAAATACACGTATATAACAATTGTGCACATTTAAACCCATTTGCTGCTTTCGTTTTCTTTGTCTAATTCATGTATTTAGATGTTGTGTAAACATGATGATTACCCTTGAGCAGTTGGGTGACCAGCCCACGGAGGATTGTTTTTGCAACAGGGCTGGTGGTGTAGGGGGGTTTATGACTGCTTCGAAGCAGTGAGCAGGGGTGTGTGACTACTTTTCCATCTGTTCTTTTGTGATTTACACAGATTCCATGCAGATAAAGAGGAGCTGCTACATCTGACAGAACTCCCCAAGCTGCACGATAAACAGCAGGGAAGGCCACCTGCCACTCTCCAAATTATGTTACATCAAAGCAGCCGGAATCACACACCCTGATTGGCTGACAGCAGGTCTCCAATGGCAAATATCTGCTGGATCCCAAAACCAGGAATTAGCAGATCTCAAACCAAGGAGAATCACTCAAAATATTGGGTGAAGATTACATCTACTCTTTGATCATTTATTTTGCATTTTGTTGATTTACGTTTCATATATTTTCAACCTTTTTGGTAATTTATTTGTCTTATTTTTAGAAGTCCACTTACTCTGTTTCACATCTAGGTAGGGCATCCTGGAGTGCCAGGGCATCGCTGCAGGGTGATACAGAAACCAAGGGTGAAACTGTTTTAAAACAATACAGCTATTGCTAGAGTAAGTTTCTCGTTTCTTTTTCTACACTCTTTTCTCCCATGAGGAGACAGCCAAGGAAATTTTGTTCTGTTTTACTTTCACTTTGCTGTTTTCTTATCTTATTTGGGAAAATTGCTCCCATCTATGAAGCACTATAACAAAAGAACCTTGGAACCTGAAGTTCTTTGTGACTTACAGACCTGATATTTCTTCAGGAAGGATGCCTGATTTCCCCTCTCTGGACAGCTGCTGTCTATACACTTTCACTGGTCATGGCCACATCCGCTGGGTGGATGGCTGGTCACCAGCTGTAGAAGTAGCTGCAGAGTATCTTCCTCTCAACAACCCTCTGTTATTTCATTTTCCGCCTTGACAAAGTGATCAATTATAGCAACAACTACAGAGATTTAAGGTGAGTCTTTCAGTGCTCCCATGCAAAATCAATCTAGAATAATTTTAAGACACACAAGCTACGTTAATGCACGCATGACTTATGTCTTCCCAATTACAAGTTTGCAAAATCCCTTTAAGACTAAAATGGCACATGCCAAATATAATTCAATATTTGTAATCATCTTGACTGCGGTTGATCTGTGTCAAAGTCGATAAACAAATTTCTTGCCAATGTAATTTAAGTAGCAAATTTGCTTTTCAATTGTAGGTTAGGTTCTTTGTGTGGTAAAGAGGATAAGGTTTTTGTATGCTAAATGACTTAACACCCAGCTTGCAGAAAATAGGAAATATTTACTGAATAACTAGTAGATAAATGAACAAATCTAAATCATAAGTCTCCATAAGGGCATGCTTTTATATTTAATATACCAGCTCTAACATTCTATTGAAGTCCAAATATTTGTACCTATAAGTCTCCTGAGGGTTTGAAATGAGGTTTGGAGTCCTAACAGAGACATGCGATCCTGCGGATGTTTCTGCCAAGTTCAAAGCATCTAGACCCCTAGAAGGAAATACAGCTTTGTCTAGGTCACAAGCATTTTTTCTGAATTCCTGGCCTGCCTCAGAACTGGCAGTGCCTGCCTGGGGCTGTAGATCAGCCTGGAGACAGTTTGACAGAACTGTAGAGGGAGCTCTGGAGGCAAGCTGTGCTGCAGGGTTACTGGCAGCAGGATGTGGGAGAAACTTGCCTGTGACACTTGCCCTGCAGCTCAGCAAATATATGATCCTTGCAAAGATATGTTCCTCTGGAGCAGAGGTATCAAATCTTTCTTTATTTAGTAGAAAGAAAGTGGCAGCAACAGAAGCAAATGACATCAAAGCCCAACAAAGCAATTTAGAAAACTTCATTTTAAAAGAACAATTAAACACACTAAATGGACAGCTCATTATTGGATTTGAAAGTGAACTGTCTGGTTGGCAGTCCCTGGGATGCTTGTGAAGGCGCCTGAGACATACATAGCCAGTAAAGGAAAAATGGAAGGCTGGGAGGGCTTCACAGTTCTACCAAGCAACTTCACTTGCAGTTTTTACAGTTTGTGCAAGAGAGGCAATTGCTGGATAGCCATTCCACCTACATATAATGCCAAAATATAAAAGAAAAGAGATGGACTGAGAAAAGAATCCAGGGATCTGACCTGCATTAGAGCACAGACCTAGGGATGGGATGGACGTGTCCATGTACTAATCTTTACCCTGTGGATAAAGACCCAAAGTCATAAAATGATTTCCAAGTGTCAAAATTTCTTCAATACTTTTAATTTTCTTTCATCCAATTTTATCATTCCAAGAAATCCAAAAATCAATTGCAACTTGTCAAAAAAATGTTTTTTTTAAATTTAGGCTGTCACCGAGCCTGCTGATACAAAAATCCTCTCTTTCTGTCTCTCTCTCTCTCTCTCTCTCTCTCTCTCTCTCTCTCTCTCTCTCTCTTCAGCAAAGTCAGATATTTGGAATTTTCACCCCATAGTAAGCTGTGGATTTAAGGTCACGTGTCTTTCCAACGTGAATGTGTTCAGCTCCTTGGATTGATCTTGGCCTTGGCTGCAGTCCCTTCCACCCCACGGAGAAGCTCTGGTGTTTGAAATGTCTGTTTACATGGTGGCCTCCTGCACCTGGGACAGCACAAGGGGGACTCACAAAGGCACAGTGAGCTAGGGACACACAGGAACTGAACCCTGGCGAAGTAATCATCCTCAGTCGCAGTGGTGTTTATCTGCAAACACTTTCAAGACAGCTGTCACCTGAAAGTGCCCTCTGTCCTCTTTGAAAACGGAAAGGCTGTCACAACCTATTAGTCACAGAAACATTCCCCAGGGATTAGTATGTTTAATACATCAACTGGTAATTAATAGAAAAAAAATTGAAATACTCTTTGATCCTCCCATATTATTTGCCGGAAATTTACCCTTCTGGCATGCATATAAGATATGCCCAAAAATATATGTCACAGATGTTTATTGCAGCATTGTCTGTCGTAGAAAATGTCAGGAAATCAAACATGACCACCAACAGAAAGCTAGTTAATTACGTTATAGTATCTCTTGAAGTATTATGAAACCATTAAAACAGGAAGGTAGAGCATCTTTTTGCCAACAAAAGATGCTCTAGAAGACTACTAACCTCAAAAACATGTAGAATAATGTATAAGGACACACACACACACACACACACACACACACACGTACACTAATTTTCTGGAAGAACCAAACACAGTTAACTCTTTTGGCCTCCAAATACAATGCAATAGGAGTGAGAATTTCAGTTCAATGTCTTTTGTAGTAGAAAATTGAACAGTAAGACTGGCCCAGTGCATTGGAACAATTGCAAAGACTGATTTTGTAGAGCAGCTCCATGGGACAGCTGGAAGTTCTTGGCCTTGAATTCCACTTTCTTGAGAGTGTGATTCATGGGAATTTATACTATGAGTCTGTTTCCTCAGTGATTGTATGCATATGACTAAAAATACCTATTTTCTCTAAACCCTGAAAATAAGTTAGACAACTACTTATTGAAATTGCATCATCTCACACTATTCTACTCTCAATATTTTATTTACAAGACAGCTACAGAGTCTTTTAAAGAGTCTCTGAACTTTACCCTCCTCATTTCTGAAACCAGGATTTTACAAGTCTGGTTCAGCAGGTTGTTGAGAGGATTATCTTCAGTAATGGGTACGAAGGATCCCAAGGTTGTTTTGCATAAATCAGTTTGCTAAGTAAATATGAATAGTTATAATTATTGTGAAAGTTGCAGTATTGCCTAGTATGCATCTGACCTCAGGCAAGCCAAATATCTATAGAACCTATTACAAAAGGCGTATTTCAGTTCATCATATTTGATAGCTCTAGAGTATCATAAAATACAGAGTTCCTGCTTTGGTCTACTAACTCGGTAAGATACACAGATAGAATTCACTCTTTTCTTTTACCTCATGCAGCACCCACTCTGTGTTTATTTTTTCTCTATTTTTCTTATCTCACCCCAGAAAGAAAATGTATATAATTTCCACACTCATTTACTCATGACAATTAATCATATTTCACATATATTATTTTGCATTGGACTAAGTTTCATCAAAAGCAGAAGGGAAGGCATAGGGTACAAGTAAATTCCAGTTACTATGAGTAAAGGTAGGAAAAGAACAGATACGCTGATAGGTGATGAACTTGGTCATTGCCGAGTATGACTTATTTCCCTACCTCATGAAGATGTCCACTAAGAAACTGCAATAACTGCGTCACAATTACATCTATCCAGGGAAAATAGGATGAATATTTGGGGATTGCATATCCCACTGATCAAAGGTTCTTCATGAAAGGACCCAGTTATTCCCATCCCCTTTTGGATTTCAAGAGCAGTCTACAATGTGGAGCACCACTGAGTCCACATCTCAGCACCAAGGAAAAGCTCAGAGTGGAGGCAGTGAGGAGTGTCTTGGGTAGGTTTGAAGCAAGGTACCACCAGGCTGGCTATACCAACTGTGTGGGAGAATACACATTTCCTTCTATCTACACAGGCCTTTTGTAATGCAGTCTCCATTTTTGTGAAAACAAGGGGTCCAGGACTCTTCTCTACAAGATGACCTTCAAACTGAACCTCTCACCCAGTCACCTCTCTTTGATGCATATTTCCTGAAGTCTTGTGATATTTGCTTTTGTCCCTTTGGGGAAGAGCAGAAGAAATAGCCATTGTGTGTATTTTCAGAGCCCTTGTTCACAATAAATCAGTCTGTACTTCAATCCATGATTTCCGGATAGAAGAAGAGATTTAAATATATAAACTATACGAAAGATGACAGATTTTTACTGTGAGAGCTGACATGGGACTTTTACATAGCAATATTTATTTCTTTCATGATACTAAGAAAATAACGTTCTAGTAAACTGCTCATCCTTCTTGCAGTAGGAGGACCATGCCCTCTTAAATATCACTCCAGTTTCCTGAGGGTCCTTCTCCCAGGGAGCCCCATCATCTACCACAGTTATCATATCTGTTGTCTGTGTTTGTTATGTTGTCACTTGGTACCTGCCATTCAAAAATTGCATTATAAAAACTAGTAGATGCAAGTCCAGTTCTATAACTGTATCTTTATTTATTTAAGCCTAGAGAGGAAAACCACTGCTGAGCTTCTCAAAAAATACAAACCGCAATATATTTCTTGCTGCACTGATGAAAGAAGATCTTTTAGATTTTTTTTTTTTTTTTGTGGTGTGGTCAGTTGGAAAATTCATATCATAGATAGCTCACGCATTTTGACACTACTACCTTCCTCGGCCTCTGATTGCTACTCAGTTCTATACCAAGGAAGTTCTGGTCTCTCCACCTCCTTTAGGTCCAAATTTTAAGTAGTTGCAATAAACTGTTAGACGATTTTGCCATGATACTGAATCTGTAGTCATGGATAAGTTTCTGCTTAATCACACAATCCACTTTATTTAGATTTATTTTCCACCCATGTTAAACTACTTCTTCTTAGGGTCAGCTCTAAGCCTATTCTGATGTTGCCTGGCACATATCAAGCGTGACTTACAATGTTTTTTCACATGTAACCAATTTCATTCAAGACCAGAAGTGTAACTCTCTGCCTATGCTATGCTAAGATCCAACACTGTTTTATGAGACTGGTGTCAGAGAGACGAGGCAAGAGCAGAACATAAGGTGGACAAACTCAATTCTGCAAGTCACTGCTAAAAGAAATCTTAAACCAAAAGTAGGCATCCTCTCCTGGTGAGGGAAAAGCTGTTTACTCAGACTTACAAGATATGAGCAAATTGAAGTTTCTAGAGTTTCCATTTCAACCAATGATACCATCATCCCACATTTCAGAGACCTACATTTTACATATGATTACTGAATTGTCAAGGAGATTTATGGAATGTATCTGTCTAGATTAATTTTTCCACACCTATAATTGGATCCTGGTCTTTGATTTCAATGCAATAAGCCCAGGAATTGCAGCAAGTAATATTGTTCTTCAAAATGGTATGCAAAAATACTATTTTTGAAAGCATAGCATGATTTGAGAACTGCTCTTAGCTTATTGTTTTGCTAAGACTTTTATGCATTTAATAGAGGTCAGATAACTTCTCAGTTCTTATAATTGCTATTGTTCCCTTGTATCTCAAGCACTGCTACTTCTGTACATCTCAATGCTTCGTCTTCTGAGTCTTGTCAATAACTGTATATGAATGCTTGTATGATTTTGATGTTAATGCATCCTAGGGATTAGAGAAACCCTAGTTAGCCAGCAGTAAAATCATTATTGCCATTAGGCATCCAGTTCAAAATCTGATTCTGAAGATTTTCTAGGTTCGTTTCTGTATGATGACTTCTATAGTCTGTGTTCATCAAAAGAGAAGCCCGAGGCAAACATCTTCTGTTCTATCACTCTATTCCGGATGAAAACCCACAAAAGGCATAGTAACAACTCTGTCAGTCTGTTCAGGATTATATAATAAAAATCATATACTTGTTATCTATAATGCAAATAACAGTTTTTCTATCTTCACAGTTTTGATGCTGGGCAGTCTACCACAAAAAGCTAGCAGATTCAGTGTCTCACAAGGATCAATTCCTGCTCCACAGATGACCATCTTGCCATTCTGTAATCACGTGGAAAAAGGGTGAACAAACCCTTCTAGGCACTGTCACAGTACGGAGGGCTTCAGGCCCATGATTTAAATATCCTCAGAAGATCTTACCTTGGAAATATCATGTTGGAAATTAGAATTCCAAAATAGGGCTTGGGGAAAATGTGTATCAACCAGTCTTCCCATTGCTGGCCCTGCACCCACAACTCAAAGGAGAAATGGTTTAATTTGACTCATGTATTAAGAAGATTCAGTCCATGGTCAGATGAGTTCAAAGCAGAAACCTCATGGTGAAAGAGCATAGTCGAACACACCTGCTCAGTTCATGATGGCTGCTAAGCAGAACAGGGCCAGTGAGGAAGGGGCCGGACCAGATATAGTATCCAAAGACTCATCTGAATAACCCACCTGGACAGAATTATGCTCCACCAATCCCTTTGTCAGCTCCCAACCAAAATTTTACACAATAAAGTTAAATGTGAGAGAGGGGAAATAGGAACATTTAGTCCAATAATGTAGGACAGAGTGGAAAGCCAATTTCAGGTGGTTTTATCTAAATGCAAGTAATTACTCAGTTCTCTGAGATATTCTGAGAAGCTTCACAAATTGCATGTCAGTCAGTAAAGGAAGGAGGAAGAACTGATTCAACAGCTTTCAAATTCAATTTGTTTAAATTCACTCCATCATTCTATAAACTGCACTACACACACACACACACACACACACACATTAGGGGTACATGTATGGACTTCAAAGTTAAACCCATGATGGCGCATACTTCATTGTCTTCATATGTATGAGAAACTATTAGGTTGTAGTTTCATGAAGTTACAGAGATGATGTGGATCTGGCCATCTCACTAGCAGCTACACCAAAACTGCGGAAGCTGAGGATCCGAAGTGACACCATGTGGTATTTTAATTTTTCCCAGGAAACTGATTTAGTCATTGAACACTATACTTTCATTTAAATACATCTGTCATCTTTTCTCAAAATCATACTTTATTCCATCTGGGGAGGTCAGATACTTCATCTATTTCTTTGAGCCTTTTTTCAATTGACATGAACTTTTTTTTGTTCATTTGCCTCATTTCTGATAGATTAAATTAAGGCAACTATTTGAAGCTTATTTTCCATGGCATTTACAGGAGAATAGTACAGTCTGTTGTGTCATTCTGACTGAACTCTAAAAATGGCTTTTTTTAAAAACTAAAAACAAAATTTAAAAAAAATTCTTGGCAAATGTAACCAGTAAAAACCTGAGAAACCTGTGCCAAGGCTTCACTGCAAGCAGAGAGAAGGCTGCATCGATCCCTAGCAGGACTGTGGCTTGGATTCCATCCTGTTTTATGTGCTTGTAAATGAAATCATTGGAAGGTCTCAGAGCACAGATCATATATGTTTGCAACATTTGACACCACCTTTGCTCTTTTCTGGAAATGCTTTACAAATGAGCTAGGATTTCCAGAGCAAGCTCTGCCTTCGTCTTACTAGGACAGGAAGTGAATCTTCCTGGTATTTGAGAAAGTGGGAAGTGGCTGGAAAGCTGGTCACCAAAACTGCTTTCTCTTGGAATGCCAGATAAGAACACCCCTAATCTGAACTAGCATTATGGATTTTTCCCCTTTCCTTTCTTTTTGTTTGCATATTTTATTTGTTTAAGAAACCAGGCTGACTCAGGGCTGGGTATATAATTAATGAAAATGCAATGTAGTAACAATATGCTATTGTTTTACCTGTCTGTCTCAAGTGTATATTGCACGTACACTTCACAAAAATCACAATCAGTTTTACGTATAGGAAATTCACCGCAACAGAAAATATTTCTTCAACGCGAGAAGCAGTCTAGTTTTATACAAGTGTATGATTGAGCACATGTATGATGAATGATCTTCCACGGAAAGGTATATTAAAGTTCTCACATCTGGTTCCTATGCATGTAACATTATTTGAAATAAATAAGGTTAGAGTAGGTTAAAGTGGGGCCTGCTACCAGGTGCCTGGTAATCTGATAAACAAACTAGGTGAAGTCAGAGAGAGAGGAGGATGGCTGGAGTACCCCACAGGGCAACAAAGACCAGATGCTTCAGGGCAAGGGGAACTGAGACAACCACAACCATCACAAACTGGGAGAGAAGCATGGGACAGATTCCCCAGAGTGCTTTAGCAGGAATCAAACTCACTGATCCTCTGATTTTCAACCTCTAGTCTCCAGACGTTTTTGTGTTCCTTTTTTATGGGGAATCAAACACAGGATTTCAGACACCCCAGGCAGGAGCTGTGTCAGTGAGCTATATAAATCCCAGGTTCCAGTCTCCAGATTCTTAAGTGAGTGAAGTTCTGTCATTCTAAGCTCATAGCTGTTATGTTGCATCGTAATAGTCCTATGAAACTAAATCTAAAATCTAGAACCATGGATGCTACAAAAATGTCTGCCTTTGAACAGTAGAGGGAACGTGAGGGAACCTTTCCACCTCAGAGAGCTCCGCCAGGCTTACCTACCTGAGGACCTGTCACCTGTGATCAATTGATATTTTTTACAGTTCTTTTTCTTTGTATTTGTAAGTTTAACACAAAGAAAATAATATCTGTGTACCACTTGTCTTCTTTACTAGAAAACTGAAATACTAGAACAGCGCTGAACATGGGTATCTGGCAGTTTTGAAACTTAGCTAATAGTATGTAAATCCCAGCAGGGTGGAATTTGCTGATCTTACTCATTGCTTCCTTTACATCTGCACTCTCTTTATTTCTGAGTGCATGAATATACCAATGAATGACTAAATCTGTTTCAAAAATCTTCTTTTGTGATTATTGATTCAGTGCCTCTTTATCCAATCTGTCAGAGTGGTTGGCAAAGCATCATGTTAAAGAGAAGTTTTATTGAACATAATGGTCAAGAGTAAATCCTAGCACTGTATCCCATTATGTCACAAAATACTGCCTTAGTAATAAACAGTTTTTGAAATAAATATATATTTAACGTATTCTGAGTTAGTAGATTAAGTGTCAAGAAGCATTTTCTTTAAGCACTGATAATGAAGGAACAAAGTTAATTTGCAAAAAAACCCCCCCTTCCTTGGCAAAAAAATCAATTTCTAAGCTCATAACTACAGTTCTATAGTCGTTCATTTGATGCTCTAATCATGCCTAAGGAAAGTGCATGGAAGATCACTATGAGTGTGAGCCCAGATTAGGATGGAAATAGTGTGTCCTGTCCTTGCTTGTCTGTCTGCAGTCCAGCAATGTTAGAAGAGAAACCTGGGCTGGGGATTTAGCTCAGCGGCATAAGCGCCTGCCTTGCAAGCAGGCAGTCACGAGTTCGATCCCTGGTACCGATAAAAACAAAAGAGACAAAAAAAAATAGAAGAGAAACCTGAGAAACCTATGAGCCAATGTGTTCTTGTATAGAAATGAACAGGAATCACCAGCAGTTGGAACTAACTGTTAAACTTTGGAAGAACCACAATCATTTCCATTGTCATATCCCTGAAGACACAGATTCTAGGCTATTTCTAAGTCTCTTACCAGAACCTGAGTATCAAATTCCAACATAGAGTCCTTGTTCCAAAAATTGACCTGGAGGCTATCACAGTTTCTATGGAAAGCACATTCTTCTCATGTTTTCATTACGTTAGTGGAAATGATGCTCTTCCCAAAGCCCATGCTTTGGAGCCTCAAGCTATGTCCTCATATCATAAGTAGATACTTCATGCAGAATTTCTCCCTGGAAGCATATTCCAGATAGAATGTGGCTTTCCTGGTCATCTCTGCGTATTTTCCACACCATTTTCTTTCCTGTGAGTAATAACCCTTTCATGAGTTTGGAATATTTTTCCAATGTTAACTAACAAGCTGTTGTAAAGTGTTAGGGCAAAAATGCTGATTTGCTGCCTTGATTTCCCAAGTCTAACATTATGACAAAGTTATTTCTGCCCTTGAACCTTCAGACAATCAAGCGAACTCTGTCCTGCAGAGGTACATCTGCATGATCTCACAGCTTTGAGGTATGACGCGCTTAGAGTAGGACTCTTACCAACAACAAAATCTGGCTGGGTATTTCACTCTGAAGGTGACATTTGTGACTCTTTATGCCCCACTCAGTATCAAGGGGAAACACAGCTACCAATGACCTGTGAAAAAGATCGTGATGCCAGACTTCAGTCTCACTCCAGCTGCCCGTCAGAGGTTTTGTTTCAGACAAAGTGCAATGGTACTTGTCTGATACCAAGTCTCAGGAAAAACCTATAACACCCCCCCCAAATTTTCAGTTTTATAGACTTGCCTTGCCAAGAAATCCATAGTGTGTCTTTCTAAGTTAACTTGTATACTGAGTATTTCTACTTCTTAAAAATAATCACCAGTCTGCTAATAAAGTGCTGTGACTCCCCTTGGAAAACCAGAGACAGGTGCATAAACAAGAAGGTGGAAAGGGGAAGGGACAGAGGATTTCCTTGGCTTCATTCCTACTTCAGTCAGTGTGAGTTACTTTCAAAATGGTGTTTTTATTTAAAAAATGCCTATGCAAAAGAAAACAGTTGGAGGAACAGAGTGTGTGGCATGCATGGATGTTCCAGCTATGTTTTTAATAAAGTTCAAAGTATTTCTGTCTAAGGGTGGGATGAAGATGGAGCCCACTAATCCTTTATTTCAGTGAATATATATTTATAAACATTTAAAAATCAGCAAGATATCCTTGAAACTCACTTTAATACTCCCATTATACAGATGAATAAAGTGAGGATGAGATAAACACTTCAACATGACAATGTTCAGAGAAAAACCCATGATTTGAGTAGTTTAAGATTACTTTTTCTGATTTTTCTCTACATCTTCAGTGCAAACAAAGTGGGCTTTATTGTCAGTTATCAGAAAAAGAATTGCCCACCTGAGACTCGATTAATACCCATATTTCTCCTTCATTATAATTACTATTGCAGTAAAATAGAAAATAAAAATCTTATATTATGCTTTTGATGAGTGGCCGTCTTTGGTTTTTAGCCAATAACATAAAAATCAACATTCCCTTCTTAGTATTATTTATATTTTTTATACAAAGTAGAAATCTGTACTGTTAAGATCATTCTTTAAGACAAAAAAAATCACCTAGTGTTATATAGATTAGTTTTGTAATCTGATTGAAAACAGAAACAATGGCAGTTTTTTGTTGTTGTTGTTGTCTGTTTTTTGTTTTTTGTTTTTTTTTTTTTTCCTTTTGAGACAGGGTTTCACTATGCAGTTCAGGCTGGCCTTGAGCTTACTTTGTAGCCCAGGCTGGTCTTGAACTCGCAATGATCCTCCTGCCTCAGCCTCCCTAGTGCTGGAATTACAGGCATGAGCCACCACACCCAGCTCACATTGAGGGATTTTCATAGAATACAAATAATTATGTTGACCCTACTATGTGAGTAGTCCTATTTCATATCCTGGGGCTACAAAAGTGAACAAAATGAATTCCTCGACCTCAGGGAGATTAAAATCTTAATGAAAGAAAGAAAAGAAAAAAGTAAAAGAAAACACTTTCAGGTAGTGACAACTATTTTAAAGCAAATAAATCGGGGCAAAATGATAAAGAATGGGAAAGGATACTTCTTTAGACTTGACAAATAAACAAACAAGCAAAAAAACATTTAGAATGGTGTTTGAACAGAGTTTTAGGAAATGGAGGAACAAAGTGCATGGATGTCTAGCAATGAACACCCAGCAAGACAGGAGTCACACAATGACCCAGACTCAGCAAGGCGGTCCTTGTTACTGGCGACTTTAGTAGGAAATGCGATTACAATGATGTGGATACCCTCCGAGGTTTTTTGTGCTGGACTGTGAATGAAGAGATGCAAACCAGTGAAGAGTTTAGGCTGTCCAAGAGAGGAAAAATGGCGAAAAATTTGGTGAGAGGTGGCAGTGAAGCTGGTGGGTTGCAGTGATGTGTCTATACGGTGGGGAGGGAAAGGTGACACATCAGGTAATGCATTAGATGGGAGGCTGGAGGCAAAGAAAAGAAATAGCTTCCTGTCTTTAGAACAAGTACCTCAGTGGGTGCTTATGACATTAACCTGGGCGGTCACATGCAGTTTGAAGAGTTTTGAGGATGTATCTGGTGGCGGGACTTTGAGAAGGCACCAAGGTTTTGGGAAGGCAGCATTGCTTATTAGGGTCGCATATGGAACATTCAACTAGAGGAGATTGGTGGTCAGTGGTGGGTACAAGTGTCCTCAGTGTGTCCTAAGAAGCCGAATATTTACAAAGCTCCCATGGCGGGGGAGGGCTAAAACTGCAGCAAATTTCTAAGTGTGGGAACATCCACTATGCAGTTTTAAAGGTTCTTTTTACTCTCTTTATAAATATCCTTGAAAGAAATCTTTTTTTTTATTCTTATCAATTTGCTTTTGAATAATGTACTTCTTTTAAAATCTTAATTCCGAGATTTGATTACATTTCACTGAATAAGAGCTTGCTTTTCCATTGTTTTTTATTTATATATACCCTGGATTGGGCAGCACCCAGGACTAGGGTAGCCCGCTTGAGATCAGAGTGCTTCAGTGTATTTGTGCAATAACACTTTTCTGTCACTCTTCAGAGTGACAGAATAAAGGCCAGTTTGTTAAGTGTGCATGTGATGTGTTTCTGAGGAGTATAGGTAAGTGTACCCCTTTTAGAAGAAGAATTTTGTCAGGGATTTAGCTCAGCAGCATAAGTTCCTCCATGCAAGCATGAGGTTGTGAATGCAATCCCTGGTACAATAAATAAAAATAAATAAATAAATGAATTTTAAAAGCATTTGTGACAGGCTTTATGGAATTGTTGGAAATACTTTTTCACTGAACGATAGAAAAAAATTGAAGCCTATAGATAGGGCCTTATAAACATTTCTGGTCCCATTTAACTGATAAATATGTCACCTGACCTAAGAAACCTGCTTGGTTCTGCACATATTTGCCTGTCACTCAAGCTTTATATGTTACCATAAACCCCATGCAAATCTGTGGTTGCAGTTATGAACCAACATATTCTCAAAGGAGATTAGAAATAAACACAGAGTCAAAGTGGAATATACAATTTTTGTAGAAATCTATTGAATTAAATGCGTGATTATGTGAAATTTACCGAATTTTCTTGTACTTTGAGGTTTTGTCCCCATTATTTGTACCTGGCTAATTCCTTTTTTCTTTTCTTCCTATTGCTTTAACTGTTTCATTTCCTTAGAATCCTTCTGATATTTTTTGTGCATTTTTAATTTTTATCATAGTTTTTTTTTCCATATATCTCTATTGCAGCTAGATTTTAAAGTAGTAGTATAAAACGGTAATCAAAATTGTCTACTCAGTTGAGAACGGTGGCGCAGGTGTGTGATATGAGCACTGTCTGCAATCTCATCATTCAGCAGGCTGAGGCTGAGGCAGGAGGACTTCCATGAGTTTGAGGCCAACTTGGACTACATAGTGAGTCCAGGCCAGCCTGAACTACATGTAAGATCACGTTTCAAAAAAAAATTGCACACTCAGCAAGAAGTATCTATGCAAATGATTATCTTCACTAAATTCTACTAAAAAGAAAGTGAGATTTTATTTATTCTGACACTAGATAAAATGTACATAATGGATATGAACCTTTTATAACCCATTGGAAATAGCAGTGAGGTGGAAAGTGGTGGGACCTGCAGAGCTAAGAGCTTGATACCCTCGATATTCTCTCTACACTTGGAGGACATCTCCTCCTCCTGGTCACCAGTGTGCCACACCCCAGTCATAAGAATGAAGGGTGCTCTAGCTCTGATCTATTTTACTAGAGTCTGCCAGGCCACAGTGATGGTTTCAGAGGAAAAACCAGCACACAATGAAAACTTAAGGAACAAGTCATGATTTCACACAATGAAGAGATTTAAACTTTTATATTATTTTTTTTCAACTATACAGCTGAGAGTCTTGGATTCATAATGGAAGCAAAGTCCTTATCAGCATAGAATTCCTTTGGATAATAATACTTTAAACATTAAAAAAGTAGTATTTCAAGTAAAACATTTGGGGACAATGGACAGAAAGAAAACTAATTAGGATTTTGAAACCTTTAAACAAAGTTGGTAGCACTCAAAAGAGAGCAAAATTATGACAGTTCGGTAATAAGAAGGCGTTAGCAACATTGAAGATCAGAGGCATTTTACTAAAGTAAGTCAGATTTATATTTACTTAGTTTGTAGGTTTTTATCTAACAAGTAACTTAGCAGTTTGATTTTCCCTTTTTCTTAGTGATACCTACTGTGAAAGTAGTGAGATATTTATGTATCTTTTTCTTCTTATTTTAAAATATGTCCTTAGTTTAAATGAAATACAGAGAAAGTAGAGTGTCCTTTTCAAATATCTTTCCCCCAAAAAGATCTACTTTTAAAAAGATTAATGAAAAGAAATTTGAGCTGAGAACACTAAAAGATCTTAAATTTAGTGATTTTTTTAATCAAATTGAATTTATTTTAATGCTGTGCAAAGAAGAATTTCCTCTTTTGAGTACAGAGTTAACAATCTGTACTTGCTATCATCCTCCTGGGTTACAGTTCAGACCTGTAAATCTCTTTGGATCTGTCTTACCAAGGAGCTACACTCAGGAAATCCAATCATGCAACTTGTTTTGGGCTCATCAATTTGACAGTGTTTTACCCCATGTGACCAAAGATGAGTCACAGTAAAATTGAAATAGGAAAAATTATCTTGGGAATTTTCTCCGTGATGTAAAGCAAACCTACTTCCATGTTCTGTTTATAGAACAGCCTTTGGTCAGATTTCTTAAGAGTGCATTCTAATGTATATTTCAAACTGCACATATATATTTTCAAGGGTGCTGGCTGATACTTAAATTGCTTCTTCCTCAGGGTCTCCCCATGTGTAGCTGCAGTGTTCACTGGTCTAAGCTGTAAGGTTAGGAGTGAAGTTAGTTACCCTGTAGTAGACTGAAAGCACGTATCATCATCTGATAGTGGGCCCCTTGAAGCCACTGAAAACAACAGGAAGAGTCATTTCCCTCCTGTATCAACAGTAGAGATGACATGTGTGTTCTTTTTCATTCTTGCCATTTTTTTAGCTAATGCTTCCTTTCATTCGTTAACTTAAGTGCACTATGCTAAGTTCAAAGAACAACAACAAGATGGTAAATGGACATGACCCCTCCGAGTTTACAAATTATTAGCAGCAAAACAAGGAACTCACATGCACAGTGAGGAAACAGTGTAAAATGGTGTAAAATGAGAGAATTCTGTAAAGAAACGGAGGATGTAATGTAATAAACTATAATTAACACTACACAGAGAGTCCATGCCTCCTGGGCAACTCTGGGACACACAGGGAGTAGCCACTTGAATTAAGTGTGATCATAATTACTACTGTGTTTTTTAGAAATAGAGAACAAATAATAGGAAGAAATTCAGAAGCTTTAAAATATAAACAACAATATAGGAACATCAAACAATGTAGTAATAGTTCTCAAACTTTGCATATGTAGAAAGAACTAATCATAATACAATACATATTAACTATTTGACTATTATAATGGGACTCTAAGTAGGAGCTGTTTATTCCTATTTTAGAGATTAAGAATGTGTTGCAAGAATTGTAGCTGCCAGTCCACATCTATCTTCTAGGATATTCCAAAATGATGGTTTCCATTTAAATAATATGATGTCAACAGCCACATTCTTACCAACATTTCTGTAGAGTCTTTTATGATTCGTAGGTGGTAATAATTTTTAAAATATGTGACCATGCCTGAAAGGACTACATCTAAAATAGGAATTTAAAGAAAACAGAAATTCTCAACATAGAGGCTAAAAACTCAGCATTTAAAAAATAGACAATAATTAAGTTTTTAAATCTTTGATGAAAATAGTTAAAACTTTTGGTTATACTTAGTATCCTTTGGGTTGAAGGTTATCCTAAGTTAAAGAAAATACTTTAGGTACATTTGGAAAAAATGAATATTTGTAAAACTAGGTCTGAAAAAGGGCAGGAACTGGATGTATTTGGTCATCTTCACTGAAGGACCTCACTGGCAGATAATTTTATCCAGAAGATAGTAATTAACAGTGTCAACCACCAGTATTTTACAACTGGAATGTGTTTACCCAATGTTAAGTACCTGGAGGAGGTTATGCATGGGCTCTAATTTGGGTCAGAGCCTGTAATTGGACACAAACTACTTCTGGCTTACTGTCAGAGACACTACCATATCAACATATCATTAGATCAGGGCCTATTATCAAAGCAGAGAACAGGAGTAAAAGCTGGGAAGATAAATTAACTCAATACTCAGTTCAGTATCTGTAGTATGGGGATGGCTCTCTAGTTCCAAACTTGCATTTTTCATTGCCCTCTGGGCATTTATGTCTCCATATTTTTACTTTAGGTTCACAATAACCGATGCTGAGTAGCCTAGTTTTCTCTTAGAACCTCTTTCTTCTACAATCTAATTATTTCTGTTCTTACATCTACTAAGCTCCCAGGATTTCATGTCTCCAAAGTCCGTCATGTTGCCATCTCACTGTTTTTTCCTTGGACTTAAAGTTTCTTTGATGACCATTGTAAGAATTTTTTCTACTGAAAACAAGTAGTATTTATATAGCTCCTCTTAAATTGGCTGTTAACCACAACTAAAGTATCCAAGACTATGTACTCTTTTATAGTGCGGTTAAAAAATGGGTTTCTAGGCATAACTTCTTGTACTCTCTTTCTCCTTAAATAAAGCCTATTAATTTTGTGACAGCCTGCAACTATTGCTTAATTTTTTGTGTACATACCTTGTGTGTGGGTTTATTCTATCTTTCAAAAGTTGATGTTTCTCTATTAATTAGCTTAGACTACATTTTGTTCCCAAGCCTTGAAGAGTTAATACAACTGTACATCAGCTTTCCTGCTATTGGGACAGAATTCCCAGAAACTGAACCCATAAAGGATGAGTGTTTGATATAACTAAAGATTTGGTTTCATGTGTGTGTGTGTGTGTGTGTGTGTGTGTGTGTGTGTGTTTGAGACAGAGTCACACTATGTAATTTAGTATGCTCTTGCGCTCATGATAGTTTTGTTATCTGTTTTCCTAGTGCTGGGGTTATAGGCATGGACCACTAGGCCTGGCTTACTTTATGGTTTTATAAGATTCACTGTATAATCAATGGTCTCTGGGGCAGGAACATCCTGGTGGAAGGTTATGATAGAGTTCTTGATGCCTGGGAAGCAGAGGGAACAGTATTAGAGAAGAAAGAGGCTAGAGACAAGATACAGAACCCAAGGTCATGCACCCCATAACCTACCCAGAAACACCCTGCAATGTGCTGTAGCCATCCTGGAGATGAGCCCAACTCAACCAAACTGACATAATCACAGCTTAACTGTCACAAGAGCAGAAGGGAATTTCATCTTAGATCTTTCTCATCATGTGGCTTTGCTCCGTGTTCCATGCATTCCCAGAACAAGCTAATGGGGTTACTCGGATCTAGAACACAGAATTCTTTTGGCAGAAGGAACAGAGATATAGTGGGTCAACCTGATGACTCTGAAAGCATTTTCCATGGAAATAGCACCATTATTCACCAAATCCAATCATTGGACACAATCTGAAATAAGAATGGTAAGAAGTACAGTTCTTTGCCGTGCATATTTACTGCAATGCTATTCATTACATCTTTTTATTTCCATCATCGAAATGTTAAGCCAGAAAGACTGATGTCATCCGCATGCATTGTCTGGTTCTTCCAGGAGAAAACACTTTGAGCATGCAGAAAATTTAAGCAAACCTTTATCCAAGCTTCATTTTTTCTCTACTTTTCTCATTTGACCTCTTCAAAATATTGCATGTAGATTGCAACTTCTGCTACAGTCCTGTAGCTGTGGATAGTGCAGTGTCTTGAAGGTATATGTTCATAAATGTTTGCTGAATATAGTTGATTTTTTTATCTTGAGAGGAAAAAAGGGAGCATTGAATATGTTCACATGAAGAACAAGAACAAAATATACTTCCAACTGAATAATGTGGTAACTGGACCATGGCTTCTTTAAGCATATGGTTTTATTTTTGTCTGCGAATATTTTTCCACACTATGCAGGTCAAACACGACTAATTATCTTTCTTACCTTAGTATCCAACAAAATTACTCAAATACATAATTTCTAAATGGTCTCTCTTTCACCCACATTGTTTCAGCACAGCAAAAGTAAAATTTACATGACAATGACAAGTCTTTGGTAGTGCAGTACAAATCTAACAGTGTATCACATCCGAATTTATTGAGCTCTGGGCTGTACAATGTTTTTATTGTGCATCTAAAATCAAATGTGAAGCTGAAAAAATTCTTTGACATCATTCAGTAAACAACTGAGAGATTGTATAAATAGGTTAACAATGAATAAAATAATTTAAAATGTTTGTAAAATAATTAGCAATAAAGAACTGTAAATTATTATAAATTGCAAATAAGCTATTGCGTCAAACGTTAGACCTATTGAAATCTTGAATACATAAGGCTCCTTCTTCTGTCTTTGCTTCCTTCTATGGCTCCATCATCTCACACCTTTTCCCTTCTTGACCTCACTGCTTCCTTTTCTGAGGACACTTGTTATCACACTGAACACAACTGGTTAAAAGAGACTGATTTAATGACATCGAGAAAATCCCATTCATCTGCCAGGTAACACATTCATACATTCTGGGAATTAAAATGTACCAGTTTGAGTGGGGAAATATTATGGGGCCTACGAAACAGATGCTCCAAACTCAAAAGATAGAATTTCAGATATTTCCCTTGAGATATTAGAAGAGCTATTAAAGGACAGAACACATGTGAGAGACAATGTGATTTACAAACGGGTACTTCAGCAGCCTCTGAAAGGCAAAAAATTTAGAGTAATGCTTTTGAAAATAGCAAAGGTTGAATTAATGTGGTAGGCATCAAGCTAGAGACGAGCTACAGCAATCTGAGAAATGTTTAGAAAGCAAACCACGTGGAATACAGGGAGATTTTCCACAAATAGTTGCTTGCCTTTTGTACCTGGTCTTCCATATTAACTGCTGTCATGCAAAAGGGTTTTAGGCTTTTAACTTAAAATGTGTTCATCATATTTTAAACTTTTGATAATGTAAAAGACTCCTTGTGGCATATCTATGGGGAGAATCCCAGTAACATTCATTTCCTATGGAATTGCACTGATCCCCCCCATCCTTAATTGAAGAGGAGTTAACAATTCCTACTTATTCATAGACACTTTCCAATATAGCTCATTTGAATCATATAGCAAAATGATATAAAAAATCTAAATAGAGGGCATAAATTAGGTTCTGGATCATTTTATCCAAAATAATACAGTTCAGGTTGATTCATTGCTAGACATGCATGAATTAATTTCATTATAATTCTAACACCTGCTTAATTCAGGTTCCTCTGACTGGAACTATTAATATCAATTATAAATTTACTAAACAATTTCCTGTTTAGTAAAACTGCCTTTTTATATCACTTTGTGGTATTTTTAAGTCAATACATGACAGGTGCATTGTAACATACTCACATATTGCCTCAACAGACACCATTCAAAACTACGCCATTCATAGAAATGCATTCCAAAGAACTGATTGCAAAGTTTGTGGCAATGAATGGAAATTCTGAGTTAGAAGAGAACCTGCTAGAGAGTTTTTAGATGGCTAGTGGCTAGAATTTCTTTTAAGCGTTTTGGATCACATCTCATCCTCAGTAAATGTAAACCAAACACGTTCAGACTTTCATCTTATTTGTGTTATTTTGCACAAGAAAATGCAATCTAAGTGCATATGTGTACCCATGTGATTCATTTACACTTAATACCTTTGAAATGCTATTTTTAGAAAGAGAGGATTGATATTAAAAATAACAGCCAAGCTAAGAAAAACATAAAAACCTTCACAAGAGGATGGCAGAGGGGAGGAAAAGATTGCTTCCAAAATCCTGTTGCTATGTTTTGCAAGATTAAATGCAGAAAAGGCCTTGAGCACAGCAGTGAAGGCTCAGCCTTGATATTCCAGAAGCTTTAGAAATGTTAAAATCTTTATTTTGAGGTAGTGGCAAATGCAGGCAAGAAATACACCAGCTGCTGATAAGAGAGAGCTCTTTTGTTGCAGCGCGCTTTGGCAATGCACTTGTCTTTCTGATTTCCTGCAGCCCGCAACTCCAGGGCCACACAGCACCACCCCGAGTTCCAACCTTGAAGCCCAAAGCTGCTGATGGGAAAAGAAGCCACTGTTCTCTTTTTATTTGCAGAAGATATTTCCTTCTGATGAAACGAGATGTTGAGGGACATACAATGCTATAGTGTCTGTCATTTCACTTCCAACATCGAATAAAACAATCAAACCAACACTCAGAATGTTGCACTCATGCTCAACCCTGACACTGAAATTCTTCCAGATGGATATCGAGGATGCTGAGTGGCCTTCTGAGTTTTCAGATGAGTGGTCATCCCTATACAGGTCTCCGTATTCAGCAATCACAGAAGAATGTTGAAATTTCTTAATTTTAAAATGCTCAAATATTGGATTACTTTTCTATGCTTTGGATTTTTGTCTAGGAAGATTGCCTACTTGGCTCCAGAGAACAAAAAGGCTTTGGATATTAAAAAAAATTCATTTAGAGATATCAATTTGTATTGATGTCTAATGCTCTTCCAAAGTCCAGAGTAGATTTCAGAGAGTAGTTGTCAAACCAGGGGTGAGCTGTCTTCAAAATGACATTGTCACAGCCTCATTTCCAAGATGGGCTTTCTGAGACAGGTCCTATGGGTGCTTTGAAAAACACATTGGCTCCTTTGGTTTTTAATTTCCTTTCTTTTCATTTTCCTTGTTTAGTTTACTCTCTCACTCCTTCCCTCTTTCTCCCTTCCTTCCTTTCTTTCCTTCTTTCCTTTCTTCATCTCTCCCTTGGCCTTCTCTCCTCCTCCCTCTCTCCATCTCCTTTTTTTTTACAAAAGCTGGTGAAATATTTAAGGCATCTATTCATTCAAGTAAAATGATAAAAAATAGAGACCTGCTATGTTTTTATTACTGTTCAAAATTTAAACCATGGTTATCTTTCTTGGTTTATCAGTTCAGACACCATTATTTAAAAACAGCCTAGAAAACTAGAAAGAAGATGAAATATTTGGTGAGAGATGCCACCTGCACTGGTGCAGGGGCTTTTTCGTCATCTTATAACCAGCTTTGCCACACTGATATTTAAAGCCACTTAGGAGACACTTTTTCAGATTCTCTTGTATTAATCTGGGTTCAGAATACTTGCTTAAAAAAATAAGAACATCAAAAATAATTCCCATCCATAACATTTGGCTTTTGAAACTGTATTTACTTTAAAAATTTTATGAATAATTTAAAGAATATATAACTTTCAGCCTGTGCCTTCAAGAATTTCACTTGATACAAACACCCATCCATACCACAATTACTAATAATGAAATATTAATTGACTTAGATCAAACACCTCAAAGTGTACCTTTGTAAAATCCGTTGTAAATCTTGTTGATTAATGGCATATGTTTGTTTATAAAAACGATGTCACCAAAATGTATGTGTTAGAGGTGAAGGTTTATAGTGTTCCCATAGACACAAAGGATAAAATGTGACAGAGATGCATAATTTACCCTGCAATTGTATTTTGTTTTGAATCGGCGAACTACTTTACTATTCTGGTTACATGAGAGCATTTCAAAGCCCATCAGTATTTAATTGCTCTCATTTTTAATTAGAGCTTTTGTTCTGTGGATTGATCACTTGATAAATTGTGGTACAATGATCCGAAGGAACAATACTCAGCAATAATGAGTAAGCATTCGGGCTGGGAAATGACACGGATCAATTTCAGAGAGCTATGGAGGCTCCAATCCTAGTTGTCAAACCATTCAGGGAGGGACCTGACCACAGTGTATCTGGAACAACAGGGCCAAGTAATGGTCTCAAGCCCTAAGATTTTGGATTTGCTAAAAAAATTGTCATCTTTGCTTTTCTGTTTCCCACTTTTGACAAGGAATGCCTATCTTTTGATGGTAGAATTGCTATATTTTGGAAATAACATAACATTTTCTTTATGCCGTAGGCTCACCACAGCTGAAAGCAAATCTGCCTCAAAGTAAATCCTACCCTTAGCTTCATAACATTTTACTTTAGGTGATACTTAGATTCAACCTTGAACTTCTGAATCGATACTGGAACAAGTTAAGACTTTCAGGGCTATTGGGATGGAACGAATTAATTTTGCACCTGAAAATAGGAATTTGGCTCAGGATGTGGGTAGAATATGATGAATGTTATCCACCCCCCATTCATTCATTAGTTGAAATCTTAACTTCTAAGGTGATAGTTTTAGAAATTGGGAAACTAGGGAGGTGATTAGTGTGTGACAATGTGGCCTTTATGAGTGGAATTAGACATCCCAGAGAAACCTCTCTCTCTCTCTCTCTCTCTCTCTCTCTCTCTCTCTCTCTCTCTCTCTTTCTCTCTCTCTCTCTTTCTCTCTCTCTTTCTCTCTCTCTCTCTCTCTCTTTCTCTCTCTCTCTCTCTCTCTCTTTCTCTCTCTCTCTTTCTCTCTCTCTCTCTCTCTCTCTCTCTCTTCTCTCTCTCTCTCTCTCTTCTCTCTCTCTCTCTCTCTCTTTCTCTCTCTCTCTCTCTCTCTCTCTCTCTCTCTCTCTCTCTCTCTCTCTCTCTTCTCTCTCTCTCTCTCTCTCTCTCTCTTTCTCTCTCTCTCTCTCTCTTTCTCTCTCTCTCTCTCTCTCTCTCTCTCTCTCTCTCTCTCTCACCAATCTGAGATTACAGTGAGAAGATACCATCTGGAAAGGCTGCTATCATCGGAATCCTGCTGTTCCCCAAAGCCCCATATGTATAGGCGTGGCCCCTAGTTGTCACTAATGAGATGCGGTCCAATCTTAAAGAGGCGGGTCAGTAACAGCTCCACAGGTCACTAGGAATGTGACCTTGCAGGGGAGCATGGGACCCGAGACCCTCTTCTTATTCTTTTTCTTTTTCTGTCCACAAAGTGAGATGTTTCAGTCTAACACATTTCAACCATGGTGAGCAGTCCACTCACAGGACCAAAACAGCAGGGTGTGAGTATGGACTGGAGCTCAGGGGACTCAGAGTTAAAACCAACCTTTTTCACTGTGTAAATTGATGATGTTAAGGATTTTTTTTACAGTAAGGACAGCTGTCTAACACAGAAGCTATCATCAGACACCAAATTTACTATCACCTTGATCTTGGCTTTCCCAGGCTTCAGAATGAGAATATATAAAAATAAATTTATTAGACAAAGATAGCAGATCACGAACACAATGCTTTCCTGAGGTATGCAGACAGTGAACCCAGTGGGCTTGGTTGGATGTGAACCCTCCTCTCCATCCTTGCTTGGTCTCCTCCATCTGAATGAAAGTGCCCAACCTCCCTTCACTGCGTCTTCTTGGTTCTTATGCCCAATAAAACTGCTCTCAGCATCTTTGCTTTCTACACATTTTCTCCACACTACTCATCCATCAGCTAAAAGGAAAAGATAATTGAGGTATTTAAACTCAAGGAAGTTTACTAATTTAAAATTCAATATGCACCATAAAATTAAGTGCTTAGTATATAACATTTACAAATCAACACAAAAATAAATGCAACTTAAATCTTTAAAAAGTTCTTGTGTTCAATGCTGTTGCTTTGGAGATTCTTGTTCCCCATTCTTCCCTGGGATCTTTCAAGCCTGCAGGGTGAAAATTCTCTACTGACAACTCCTTGTCTTTAAAATGACATCCACGCTCCAATAAGCCAGTGTGTCCCCATGATCTGGCCTTTAAGGTCTCTCGGGGCTCATTTTGGTTATTCTCGTCTATATTTGAACTCAATATTTTTTTTTTTTTTTTTTTTCCGTTTTTATCGGTACCAGGGATCGAACTCACGACTGCCTGCTTGCAAGGCAGGCGCTTATGCCACTGAGCTAAATCCCCAGCCCCTGAACTCAATATTTTATAAATATGCAATTAACTATGCACTTTTGGAGAAACAGTGAATCTATGTGCACTTATGTGCAAACTGTTGTTTCTGTGTAAAGAGTCCTTTTTTCACTAAAAATGATGACGTCAACACTTATCTCTTAGGGCATGAATCGCTCTTTGCGGAAGATACCGTAGCAGACCGATTGCCTCCTGTTATTTCTGTTCTTTGTGCTGCTCTCCTCCAAAGTGAAGAAGCATCTCATGGGGGTGCACAGATCATAAATTAAAGTATGGAAATCTAGAATCAGCTCATCGTTACCTCATTATTTGAGCTTTACTACATATCATTGTATAAGGAAATATTAATAAACAATACTAAATTTATGTATTTCTTATAAATTATATGCATATATAGTATACATAATACATCATTGACGCTACATACAATGCGTACTCAAATTATATACTTATATTATTTTCTCATGCTATAGAAGCATAACAGTGATTTACACCTTCAAATTTTTTCAAGCTTATTTTTCAAATTGAGTAGATATTTAATACCATTGTTGCTCTGAGTAAACAAAACCTAATTTAAAATTTCATGTATATTCACTTTATTCTATTACATACTTATGATGACAACAGTTTTAATTCAACAATTTAGTTTCTTTGGAGAATCTACTTTTAAATAAGATAATCAGTTTAAGATTTTTTTCTTATAGTCACTACAAAAATATAAGTATCTATAAATTGTAACACATAAGTTACTGTGGAGGGACTTAAATGTGAGACAAATGCAACATAATCTCTAAAATATTATTTACATTTTCCGTATTTTTTATAAATATATTAAAATTCTGATGACTATGAGTAACATACTTGTACTTTGAGGCATCATTTGTTTCTTGGAAATTAAAGTTTAATACCAGCGTATTTAGAATTTAAAATTCCTTGAGAATGGGAAAAAATCTTAAGGAATGTTAAAAGTTTTAAATTGTTGATCCTAATGTGTGGCACCTGTGCTACAATACCACTTATTTTTTAAGCCAACTTTAAGTCCTAAAATGAACGGAGGAGGTACATGATTTGAGTTTTATCCTTAAAGATTCTTATGGGATATCAAAATTTGTCAGACTTACACACAGAGAATTCAGTGTGATTTAAAATCTGGGTAGTAAGTATTTTTCAACAATGATCTTATTTTCAATTTGCTTTGGCTTTACATTAAAATTTCCATATTCCTTTCATTTCACAGTATTTAAGAAATCATATATTAAGTGAAGAGTACCATGAACAAGAAATCTAACACTAAGGGCACATTGTGTTCTGTAAAAACATTATGCTTATGATGCTGGCTCAAAAATAGTCATGTGGATCAGTGGAACAAAATGAAAAACAGAAATGGTCTCAGGCGCAGACAGCTCCCTGATTTTTGAAAGAAGACCCAAAACATACATCAGAAAAAAGATAGTTTCTAATATATGGTGCTGGGAAAATTGTATAACCACATGGGGAAGATTGAGCATGGACCCATGTATTTCACTGTGTACTACACTTAAGTCTAAATGCATCAAAGATCTTAATGTAAAAACAGAAACAATCTCCTGGGAGGTACAATAGGTACAGCTCTTCAAGACATATGCATAGCCAAGGACTTTCTAAACAGAAAACGAGTAACACAAGAAATAATACCCAGAGTTACAAAATGGAATCATATCCCTCTGCACAGCAAGGGAAATAAACAGACAACCTACAGAACGGGAAGAGAATTTTGTCAGCTATTCCTTGGGTGGAAGACAAATGTATGAAGAACTCAAAAAACTTAGACTACCTCAAACTCATGACACAATCAAAAATAGCAACTGAAATACATTCATTTCTCAGAAAAAGGACAAATGGCCAAAAATACGTAAAGAAATGCTCACCATCAGTGGCCACTAGAGAAATGCAAATTAAAAATACATTAAGATATCAATTTACTCCAGAAAGAATGGCCAGCATGAGAAAATCTAATAGTAACAAATGCTGGTGAGGATGTAGGGAAAAAGGAATTCTTCTAGATTTTTGGTGGTAAACTAGTACAATTACTATGGAAACCAGTGTAGAGTTTCCTCAAAAAACTAAAGCTAGAAATTTCATTTGATCTAGCTGTCCCCTTTTGTATATATTACCAAAAGAGTAAAAATGGCATAGTATAAGAATAAATGCATACTCCTATACATAGCAGCAAAATTTATAATAGCTACCTCTTGGAAACATATATAGCCATCAAAATATGACTAGGTAAGAAAAGTGTGGCATTTATTTACAATAGAATATTATTCTGCATAAAGGGAAATAAACTTGAGGATTCTGTAGGTAAGTGGATGCAATTTGAGATACAATGTTAGGTGAAATATAGTGGGATACAAGCTTAACCACTGCATGGTTCCCCTTATATGAGAATATGAAGTAAAATAGAAAATAGATAGAAAGTAGAGGGAAGATCAAGTAATCCCATATATTACCTATTCTACTACATAATAATATTTTAATATATATGCCAATTCATTTAATTATACTTTCTCTTAGTTCATTGAAAAGACAGCTTTGTGATATCTGTTGTTCCTTCTAAAAGAAGAATTTTTATAAACTAATATGAAGATACTAGATACAGTATACTTATTACTGATATTTCCCTCATATGGATATAATTTTGTTTATATCATAAAATAAAAAAGAATTTACCATAGAAATGAAGAGATATATACATATATATTCTTCCAATGGTATAAAAATTTTGGAGTGTTAGTAGTATTGATTTTACTTGGACATAACATCAGTATTTCCTTGTTATCCTGTGTATAGGCTAATAAAGTGAACTTATAAATGCCTTCACCTTCTGGCAGAGTGACATCTGATTTTCCAAGCTCAGGTAGTGGGAAGAAATTTTTTTTCTTTACTGCAAAATGATACCCAGCTCATTAGGTTTCTTCCGTTTGTCTGATCATTTACCCAGGAAGACTGTATAATTAAGTGGTCAAATCACTGATTCAAATATTGGTCCCTCCTTGAAACACTCTTCAAAATATTATAAAGCAAATTTATGCAGCATTCTTAAATAAGATGTGTTTCCCAGGTGAATGACAGAATATTATAAAATACAGAGACACAGTTTTAAAAACTGCAATGCAGTTTGATTAGGTTGTTGTTTCAAAACAGCAATCAGATCCTTGAGAACATTCAGCATGTTATCACATCACATTTCATATAACACTGGGGCTTGTGAGTAAAGGAGAGTTAGGTATGAAGATCTGAGAAATTACATGAAAAGAATCAGTTATTAAAGTTCCATTAGGACTCTAAATTAGTCCGTTAGCAGGGGAAAAAAATCGAGTATCCCTATTAAATTTATGTGTGTTTTATTTTCTGTTTATTACTGGAAATCAAGGTGTGTGGTTTTTTTTTTTTTTTTTTTTTCTTTTTTCTGTTTTCCTTGCATGATGCCAGGACCCCCACAGCCCAACCCCCTAGAGGGAGGGCTGAAAACTTCCGGACCTGTGGAGGCACAGGTGCTATTTAAAAATAGTTTAAAAGCAGAACACACATTTAAATAAGTATACAAGTCAGTTCTTTTGAAAAACAAATAAATCTCTTTTATTTCCTTTATTTTTTGAAAATCTCAAGCCAATTAACAAACAACTCCAAATCCTTGACTTTTATTATCTGGGGTCCCCTTCCTGCACTCACCACAAAAAAAAAAAAAAAAAAAAAAAAAAAAAAAAAAAAAAAAAAAAAAAAAAAATTAAAATACAGTTAACACGTGATGTACATTCCTGAAGCAATTTAACTTCAAACACGGGAAGAGAACAGGAAGGACTTGGGGTTCATCTACAGGAATAAAGGGGGAGGGTGTCCCAGGTGGACTTGTTTAAAACTGGCAGGTAAAAAAGTACATTTTTAATACATGTGTTATTCTTCCACAACAAAAATATTTCAAATGATATTTGGGATATACTTATATCTAAAGACGTTATTTAATATTTATCATAAACTCAAATGCAACTGAGAATCCTGTTTTTTTTTTTTTCTTGGTGCAATAAAATAAAGTTACAAAATGCCATGCAATAGACTCCTGTGGTGAGATTTTCTATCATTTCTATAAAATGATTCTGAATGTAACCCCCATTTGTATTATTTCTCTGGCTAGCCAGCAGTCAGCGTAACATTTTACATTCAGGGTTTTTGAAGCAATTGCTTCTTTCTGTACAGCTGAAACTTAGCCAAATTTTGGTGCCATTTCAAGTAAGAGTCAGAAAAGCTATATGTGCACTTCGGACACTATCATTACCCAGGCCTATTCTGTTGCCCTATCCTCAATCCCTATCTCCTCATTTCTTCACTTATTTTTATTCAGTTACTAGGAATGCATGATAAGAAGAAATAATTGAAGTGAATATTTATTTATATGTGATACAAGCTTTATGAGTATGTGTTCCCTTAACATTTCTGTAACTTTGATTTTCCACTTGCATTTTGTTAGTCAAAGTTAAAACATTCTTTTTTTTTTTTTTTTTTTTTTTGTCCTTTTCCTTTTTATCGGTACCGGAGATTGAACTCACGACTGCCTGCTTGCAAGGCAGGTGGCTTATGTCGCTGAGCTAAATCCCCAGCCCCAACATTCTATCTTATACTTTTCAAATTTTTTTGGAATAGAGGCAGGTAAGTGTAACATGATAATCTAAGCTTGTTAAACATGGACAAAATACTCAGCACTGACAAAACAGATAGTCAGATGTATCTGCAAGTAAGATACTAAATAAGGGATCTGAATATATTTTGAAATTATGTCTTCCAACCGCCAGGGTTAAATTCTTACTTGAATTTCATTTTAAATACTTTTATCTAGTTTCCTCTAGTCTCTCAAGCTTAAGCAAAGACATTTTGCATGTCATTACACTAATGATAATTCCTCCATTTATTCATTTAGCATTCCTAAAACAAATATTTGAGCTTCTTCATAGGCAGGGAAATGTGTGGAAGCATAAAGCTAAAATTTTAAGGCAAAGATGAAGATCTTGTAAACCTTACATTTGAAATAGGAAAAGCATTGCGGTGTTTTTCTTTTTTTAAAACTAGAATTTTGTGTTATTTCTCTCTGGAGATCTAAATTTCTAATAATTTAATATATTTTTGTCTTTACCCACATGTTTCTAAATGATATACTCACATTACTGTCCTAGTTTTATTTTTTGGTGCCTTATCCATTGACTTGCAAGTAGTTTAAATAAGAAATTAGTTTTCCTGCAGTCCGTATCGCTATCCTAACCACATCTTCCCAACAAGATTATATTACAATATTTGGTTATTGTACCACATGCTACTTGCAATATCATGGCTATGCGAGTACTTCTATTTGATTTATTATGATTATATGTTGTCATCTGTTAATCATCTAACAAACAATATAAAACATGGTCAGGATTTAAAAATTAATGAAAATTTCAACTTGTCCTCGGTTTAATGAACCTCTGACTTATCAAAGTAAAGGATATATTCGTGAATAATATAAACACAGATTCACATTAATTCCCTTGTCCTTATGGTGGGACGGTACCGAAGGGTCCCTGCCTGTCCACTGGAAGGAAATTCATATGCACAGGAGTGAATATCACTGACCAGTTTTTTACCTAATATTCTTAAACATCTGGGAGTTAACAGTTTTGTTTTGTTTGCAGGTTTGGTTTCCTGTGTACTTACTTTTATTTTCATTGATTCCACTAATTTTAATACCTTAATTTGTTCTAAAAATAAACTGTTTCAGGTATTCTATCAGTTACATTTCTCTACTTTGCAGCCTCTCTTCTGGGGCCTCTACTGCAAGTTCTCCTGAAGCTCTGTTGGCTTAAGGACTGCTTATTTCCAGCCTTGATTTACTATTCTCTCAAATATTTCTCTTCAGTGAGACCTGTATCCCTCATTTCACTGGGACACTTACTCTTAAGTCAACAGAAGATGCATTGAAAGTTAAATATTTTTTACCTCTTGCATGTCTGAATATGCCAAGAGTTTTATTGGTGACATTTGCTTAGTCATTTTATTAGATCAAGGATTCTAGTTTGAAGTCCTTCACCTTCAGACTGGTAAAGGTTCTAACCACTGTTCTCTTCATCTCAAAATTGCTGCTGTCTGTCTGTCTGAGATTGTTAGCATTGTGGTTAAGCTTTAAAACATTAGACATATATATTTTGTTGTTATTCAGTTGAAAAAGGCATTTGACCTAGTCAGAGTATTACGTGATTGAAGTGTAACTTTGACAGCAAGTATCAGTAGGATTTTCATAAATGTGTCCAAGAGTATCTGATAAGGAAGAAGACAAACAAGAATGACATCAGAAGAACCCAGCGATTGGGTGTCAAAAACATAAAGTAACATTTCAAAAACAAAAGCTTGATCAGTCATATTACTAAAGGTCTTTTAATTTTATCAACAAGACATTACTAATATCTTGATGATAATCATGATTTTACTGATAATTAAGGATTGATGTAAATAACCTGAAATATATTTGGAGCCGTTCTAAAAAGAGCTGGATACTGGTCAATAAATTTCTGGCTTCCCTTGATCAAATCATAAATTTCTGCTACTTATCTCTAACCTGGGAAGACAGGACTCCATACCTGAACTGTCTCTTTGACTGTGAATGTTATAAAGTGTACATTTTCTATACTCTGATCCACATTCACCTGCAGGATCACATTTGAATCTTTCAACAACCTGTGAAAAGGCAGAGCCAGAGTTTTCTTTCACCTTTACATTTTCTGACTTTCTTTTTCAAATATTTTTGTTGATTTCCAGATAGAAAAAGTATACTGGACTGATTGAAACAGAACCAGATTTAAAACACCAAGATTGCATCCATCCAGGTTGGTCCTGGTGCACAGGATGTGTCTGATAAACAGCAACCCTGTGCTTCTGCTTAAGTCTAAATCAGGAGTCACTGATCTCTCAAAGCATTTTTGCAGTTTTTCAGGATCAGGCATAACTTCTTAATGGCTAATAAGCTATCTTAAATTTTAAGCTTCCCCTTCACTTTGTGTAGTCACAGGATGGATATGATTCAGTGCTTAACTTCAAGGCAGCATTTTCAGTGCTGGGGATAGAACCCAGAGGACTTTACCAATAAGCCACCTCCCCAGCCATTTTTAGTTAATTTCAGTTTGAGACTGAGTCTCACTAAGTTGATCAGGCTGGCCTTTTGCAATGCTCCTGTCTCAGCCCCCTAAGTACTTGGGACTATAGTGTGAAGCACCATGCCAGGAAGTTGCTTACTTTCCAATTGTTCTTTTCTTTTCATTATGGGTTATTCAGTTGGTCTTACTATCCATTAAGTTTGTTGTGACTTTGGTTATATCTTAGTGATGCACAAAAATATGTGATACTTGCATAAAAATATTTTATTATAATATTCTAGTAACCAAGTGTTAAAATGTATACACATTGTAGTTCAAGTGTGAATCACACATAGGATTGTTAAAAAAGCAGATGACGTATGAAGCATATTCTAATAATATCTTTGTAGAGAAGAGAGTGACTGACCATTTCCATCACTGAGCTACATTCTGCCCTACGCTGCCTTGAGTGTATTATAAGTGAAGCAGAAGACAAAACAAACTGTTATGTTCTTTATGGTCCAGAGAACTTCTAGGATTCCCAGTTGGCCTTAGCATTTGCCAAGAAGTGCATACGTGTTAAGAAGTATGTCATTTGAAAGTGAGTTTTTACAGTACCATAGATAGGGGAATATATTTTCTTTAAAAAATACAGATTAAACTATGTGCACTAAAACATTACAAACCTAAAAAATTCACTAAGGGGGTTTTAGAAATGTAGCTCATTTAAACATTTTATTTATTTGTTTAAGGATTGCAGCTTAATGTAAACTTATAAAATAAGCAGCACATGAAAGGAGCAGAGAGCGGAACAGATTCGACATTCTTGATAACTGAAGTCCCATGCTCATTACATCCAAATGGAAAATCTGAGCAAATCTTCTCCTTGGTTGTCTTAATAGCCAAACTTCTCCGTCCCAAATCAAGTAAGTTCACTGGATTACAGGTTCCGCTAACCAATTTTAATGTATTATTAGCCTTTTGAAAAATTACCAAAAAAAAAAAAAAAAAATCAGGCCCTTCAGCTGAGGCAGTAGACAGAATTATGGGAAGATACGTTTAAAAATCAATATATTTTCTGTCTAGCCCAAAAAGGATATAGGTTAGCCATTGTCCTGCACTCAAATACTTTTTATAATAAAATCGTATTCTCATCACCCCATTCTTTCTAAATTGAAACAGAATGAAAGCATAGTGACTAGGTAGTTTAATTCTACTTCTTGGGGCTGACATATTATATCCTGAGAGCTTATGAAAGACCGAAAGGCATTTCAATTTTTGTAATAAGACACTTGGGTTACTCTGTTCCTTGAACAATATTGTACACTAGATATTCCTTTCATTTTTAGTAGGTCCATCAGGTCTAAGAGATGGAGGAGACGCAGTATCCTGAGGACAATATATGTATTAACGAGTGTTCCTTGATCATAGTGTTGACATTGAGTAAGAGATCTGATAGAACCTCAGTTTAAAGATACGTTCCAAATTTTAGATACGTCATTTTAGATATTGGGAAATGAAAACTTTAATCATCTCAGACTATAATGATTAATGACTACAAAACATTTCTATTTCTGGGTCCACCTGAAGCAAAGATGTATTCATATTTATTGTGTGTTTATGATTTATTCTATCTTCTTTATGTAGTTAGTTTTGACACCAGAGATTGAACCTATGCCCTCGCATAGGCAAAGCTATGTTCCACCACTGAGCTATATGCTTGGTCCTAAGAATTTTTAAAGTTTGCTTTGTTTTTGTTTTGGGGGAGTTTTTATGGTGGTGGTGGTGTCTTTTTTGTTTTGTTGTGTTGCAATTTACCAAGGTCTTTGGAATCATGCTATCTCATTTGTTTAGTCTGGCTCACAAATAAGTGGTGAATATATTTATTTATAAGATCTTTGATTTTCTAAGATAGTCTCAGAGTTACACATAGTGACAGAAGTTACTGTGGAAACTGTCACAACATAAACTATGGGGTTATTTCTCACAATTATTTCCCAGGACCCATTGATAAATAGTCTCTGTTTTTATAACAATTAGTAGAATTTAATTAGATATTTGTGATAGTTTGTTTCACAATATGCAAAGTATTTTATATGAGTTAACTAATCAAATTGATGTTGACATATCTCAGGCATTCACTGGATAAGGAGTGCTTTTTAACAGAAAGGTTGAGCACAGGATACGACGCTGAATTCTCATATGAGCAACAAAGGTATGAGATATTCTAGAACAAATAGAGTCAACTACAAGTGAAATTAGAGACAAACAAGAAGGATCACACGTGCGTGGTAAATGGAATCCCTGGCATGATCTGAAATCAAACTAAAAACAATCAGAGGTGAGACTGGTTCTTCTGCTCACTACCCACACCAACTTGGAGACTTTTAAGTGTGGACACTTCAGTTTCCTGATCTTCAAAATGTCAAAGGAAAAGATATAAAGGGAGGGGAAAGGGACACAAAAAACTATGACATTTATGTATATGTGTCACAAGGAACATAATCATTTATTGCAAACAAAATTTAAAAATATCAGTGAGAAGACCTATGTTCATCTTAAATAACTGCTGTCACTGGACTGGGGGAAAGTATATTTTTTAGAAAATTCTAAGCACTAATATCAAAGTTTCTGTCTTGGAAAGACCTATGTTTATGAGTTCAATCCCTGATATAAAAAAAAAAAAAAAGAAAAGAAAAGAAAGAGGAAAGGAAAGACCTGTGTTTAGACAAATTCCTTGTAGCCTACTTTCATGGTAGCTGACGAGTCCCTAGGGGATGATCTAGAATCAGTTGGGCAAACAAGAAAGAATTCTGTGATTCTGTGTCTGTGAAAATGACTTTACCAGGCATTAAGGATGAAGGTCAAAGATAAGAAAGAAGTACAGAGGTTAGAAAAATCAAAAGAAGCTAATCTTGCAAAAAAAAAAAAAAAAAAAAAAAAAAAGACAATCTTTGAGATATTTCTGATGGTAATAAGAATAAAAGATTGGTCAAAATGTGTAAAATGTTGTGATTTAAACTGTCTACAGTTTATCATTTTTAAATCCTTACGCTATCTTGGTCTCGAGAGCTTAGTATAGCCAGTTGGTCTGGGGACCTGTTCTCTTTGGTATGTAAAGGAATCAGAATTTTTTCTTGTTTGTTTGTTTTACTGCTGTTTTTCTCTGGAGATCAAACTTAAAATTTTGCACGTGCTAGTCAAGCACTCTGTAACTGAGCTACATTGCCAGTCTTAGAAAGACTTTAAAAATAGGCTGTATGACAATCCTGGAATAATATTAGAATATTTATTTCTTAGGTAGGCATGGTTCAAAGGAAAATCCCTCTAAGAATGTGCAGTTATAATCATGAACACTGAGTGTCTCCTAAAAGAAATGGAACAAATTAGTATCAGAATGATGCTAGTATTTCATCTAGTATTTCAGTTAAATTATGTGAATGCTAAAAAGGGTTTTCAGCCATTTTTACACATAATAAATCATAACTATAAAAATAATTTTGTTAAGAAATTATGTCTATATATCCAAAACAATTTTATTTTGCAGAATATTGAATTTCTAACCATTCTGAGAAATCAGTTCTTAAAACTAACATCAATGTTCACAGACCTATATAGTTTGGATTACATATGTCTTATAAAACAAAATGACGCACAGATCTTGAGTAGCAGGACTGAATTAGAATTGAGGTTAAGACTTCCTTGATTCTCCTTGGACATTTGAATGTCTTCAGATCTATCATAAAATGAGTAGGAAATCATATCCACTTCTAAAAGCTAAAAACTGATGATAGTACAGATACTTATCGACTAAAAATATAAAAGTAACTGCAGGATAGCACTATGGCCTGTTTGTGCCTACACAAAACCAGAAAACAGCAAACATTTAACATTTAAAGAGTGGCTTTCATAGTAGTAATTAACCATAGGTAAATCAAATTGGTGAGCCAAATAGGTGTAGCCATGATTGAGATTAACAGTGAGGTTCATATTTGTGGATGGATTCTAAAAGAATATGCTTATATGATTGCAAACTTTAAGGAAAGGATGATTTCCTTTAGTTTTTCTTGGACATTTCTCTTTTAAAAGCACTAAATTTCCTCAAATTAATTAAGTTGGCTCACCAGAGTAATAGACTCAGAGATTTTCTAAGGGCCATTCAGTCATAAAAACATACCTTTATTTTATTAATGCAATGCCAAAGAGGATATTGGATATTTTTTCTGTTACTCATTTTGGAATAAAAGCAGTATCAAAGACTGAAAACTTTATTTTTAAGAAAGTCAACTTTAAAAGCATTTCATTATTTGAGGACACATGAAAAAATTTCAGAGAAGAGCATGAAATTCTATTGAAGTAACTTTTATTTATTTTTACCACATAAAATTGCATTTTCATATCAGCCATAATACTATTCACCTATATTAATTTATTTTGTTTGTAGAATTTATAAATTTGACTTTCCTCTCAACTGTGTGCTGGGTGGGACATAGCTGTTAACCTCATGGTGTCAGTCTCTTCAGTTTAAAAATGGAATGATAATTTCATGTTATTTTGCTTTAAAGGGATATTAGTATTTAACATGAGAAAAAGTGTATAGCAGCATAAAAATGAGAATGATCATGTTTATCACAATGCATGCAATAATATTAATATCATATGCAAGTGGCACTTGCAAGCACTGCTCCAGATGTGCCAATGAAGACAGCATGATTCTTCTACCTTGCAAGGATTAGGACAGCAGAAGACAAAATCTTTCACAGATCTGATGCCTAATGAGTTTACATGGTGCCAACAAGCAATCTTTGTCATTTTGATTTTCCTCTAGAAAAGATGAAAGTCTTGAGTTTAGCTTGTACAAGTTTCTATTGACTGGCTTAACAAAGAAACCTGCAACTTGAAATTCGAAACACTCAAATACAAGCAACATCACACTTGTCCCAAAGATTCAGAATAACTTATTCAGGGTAAAAATAGTTCTTTAAATTAATGTAAGTGAGTAAATTGAAGAAGGATGCGATAGTTTGACAAAGAATAGACCAGATGCTTAATTCTGATACTTGGTGTGATAAACCACATTCATATTATAATTGTTGTTCCCACTTTCTCTGTTAAGAGCTAGATTGTAGTGTGTTAAAAGGAGGCTGATGTGGGCTAATTTCTCTTCAGGGGTTTGTGGCTTTGGATAAATTCCCAATAGGACACATTTTAGCTGATTACACTTATTTCTCTTGCATTTAAAGGAAACGTGGAATCTTTCACTTCCTATTTCATCTTACTGCAATACTCTGAAAAGCATTAACACATCTATTTAGAATGGCTGTTTCCAATGCATGAGAATTCATATAGAGAATCATAGGCATTCTGAGACTTCTTAGCATAAGACATAATTGAGGTTGGTTTTAAATGAAAATCATAAAACATGTTTTAGGACATTGCATGATTTCTTAGAACTGGGAAGAGAGTTATTTTGTAAGTTCTAAAGAATAAAGAAAGGGAAAAATAAAATATAATTATAAAATATTATCCTAAAATAATTATAATTGCAAAAATTATAAAATTTCAAGCTATCAGAACATATTCCATATAAAAATGAGAGAAAATAGTTTCTTATAAGAGTTTACTCGATAAAACAAAAAAATGGACATTTTCAGGTTTTCTTTTTTTTAAATTTTATGTAAAGAAAAAACACCAAAACAGTAAAAAAGTACAAGTAAAACAGAATTTCGAAAAAAGAAAAAAACAGTAAGAAATCACTAGTTAATAGATTACATATTGTCATCTTAGAAATAGTTGTTCAAGTTACAAAATTAAGCTTACAAACTGGACATTCAAACAATGAGACTGCAAACAGTTGTGTTCAATGATCCAACAGAAACTTAGTAATATGATCGTCTATCTTACACAGCTAAGCACTTTCTTTTCCTCTCTTTTTTACGATAACATCTACACATTTTGGGTTTTATTACTCCCACCGTTCTTATTACTTTTTTTTTTGAAAGAGAATAAAATCCAATGTGACAAAACAAAACAGTCAGTCAAACCAAAGGGTGGACATAGTACATAATGTAAAAACAGAATGCAAGGTAATCAACAGTGGTTACCATAATGCCTCTTGCTACCTTAAAAAGAATTGCCTAAGTCATCAGGTATAATAAAATTGAACAAAACAGTACAGAACAAAACCAATAAAACCTAAATATTGGAGACATTACTGAACTTCAAAAGAAGATAATAGTCAAACCATTATGGGCATCATGGTGAATCTTACTGCCTTCAAAGTAGGTGCCTATACCCTGAAACTTGATGCTATCAAACAGAAGAGAATAGAGTAAAACCAGTCAAAACAAGATGGTGAGAGCAATACAGGGCTTCAAATTGAGTTAATAGGAAATCAAAAATGTTATTTTAATATATCCTGCTAATTTTTCCTTACTAATTAAAAATAATAATAATAAAATAAATAAATTTTTAAAAAGAGGGAGATTGAGAAAAGAGGATATAACAACAATACAGGTCAGAACAGAACAATATAAGCAAGACAGTGTTTCACAAGATAACCCGACTTAACAGTAGTTACCATAGTGTCTCTTTCCTTAAAATATTTGAGTATAACTTCGTATACTATAGCATCAAACATATCAAGACAGTGTGAAACCATTCCAGAGGACAAAAGTATTACAAGGTATTTAGAACCAGCTAACAGAAAAATGAACAATGGTTTCTATATTATCTCTTTGCCTATAAAAATTGTTGTTTATACTATCACATATAACAAAATCCAATAAGATACAACATGATAAAAGCAATGGAGACAGAAGAACAACAGTTTGATGGGACTTCAAAACGAGATGATATTAAATCAGCACTAGCTATTATGATGTCTTGTTTTTTTTTCAAAATAGCAGTTCATATCATCACAGACAATAGTACCAAACAGCCCAGAATAAAACCATTCAAATTAATGAGTGAAAACTATATATGGCTTCAAAGCCATATAATGGGGAATCATGATAACCACATACTTTTATGTATTTATATCATTTCTTAAATTAGAGAAATTATTCGGTATTCATACATGTGAGCTTGATTTATTTCACTTATGAGTATGGTCTCAAGCTGTGCCTATTTATCTATACATATCTCAATGTGATCATTCTTTATAGCTGAGTAGTACTCCATTATATAAAAATACCACAGCTTTTTTATCCATTGCTCAGTTAATGGGCACTTAGGTTGTTTCCAAGGTCTGGCTATTACAAATTGTGCTGTTATAAACATGGATGCACATATATCATATCACTGTGGTATGATGCTTTCAGTTCTTCTGGGAATATGCCTAGAAGTGGAATAGCTGGAACAAATGGGACTTCCAATCCCAGATTTTTGAGAAATCTCCAGACTTTCCTCCACAATGGTTGCACCAGTCTACACTCCCACCAACAGTGCAGGAGATTTCCTTTTTCCCCACAGCCTCTCCAGCATTTGTTGTTGTTGGTTTTCTTGATCCTGGCCATTTTTTCAGGAGTGAGATGGAATCTCAGTGTGGTTTTAATTTGCATTTCCCTAATGACCAATGATGATGAACATTTTTTCATGTATTTATTTGCAATTTGTATTTCTTCATCTGAGAACTGTGTATTCATCTCAGATGCCCATTTTTGGATTGGATCTTTGAATTTTGGGGGTCTGATTTTTTTTTTAATTCTTTATATGTTTTAGACAGAAGTCCTTTGTCTGAGGGACAGTTCACTAAGATTTTTTCCCAGTTTGTGGGTTTTCTTTTCACTATGCTGGAGATTTATTTTGACGTGTAGAAACTTTTTAATAAGAGGTGATCCCAGTTATTGAATCTGGGAAGTATTTCTCGTGCGGTTTGAGTCCTGTTCATGAATTCTCTACCTACTCCTATGTATTCAAGGTTTTTACCTAATTTGTCTTCCAATAGATTTAGTGTTTCTGTTTTAATATTCAGATCTTTGACCCATTTAGATTTTAATTTAGTACATGGTGATAGGCATGGGTCTAGCTTTAGTTTTTGCCATATGGAGAGCCAATTTTTCCAACATCATTTATTAAAGAGACTGTCATTCTTCCAGTGAACCTATTTGGCCCCTTTATGCAAGATAAGGTGATTGAGTGTGTTTGTAGTTGTGACTGTATTTTCTAATCTATTTCATTGATCTTCGGCTCTGTTTTCATTTCAGTAACATGTTGATTTTACTATGGTTGCTTTGTAGTATAACTTCAAGTCAGGGATTGTGATGCTTCCTGCCTTTCTTTGCTGCTTAGAACTGTCTTTGATATTCTAGGTCTCTTCTTGCTTCAGATGAATTTAGGAGTGATTTCTCTAGATCTATGACATATGTTGATGGTATTTTTATTGAGATCGCATTGAATCTGTATAAGAGTTTTGGGAGAATGGCCATTTTCACAATATTTATTCTTCCTATCCATGAGCACTGGATGTTATTCCATTTTCTGCAATTGTCCTTAGTTTCTTTTTTCAGTGTATTATAATTTTCCCTGTATAGGTCTTTCACTTCTTTCATGAGAGTAATTCCTAAATATTTCATTTTTTTTGGTTGTTTGTTTTGAAGGGTGTGGCTTCTCTTATTTCTCTCTCTGTGATCTTGTTGTTAGTGTATAGGAATGCTATTGATTTTTGAGTATTGATTTTGTATCCAGCTACATTACTGAATATATTTATTATATCTAAGAATCTTTCAATGGAGATTTGGGGGTCTTCTTTGTAGAGTATCATGTCATCTGCAAACAGTGATAATTTAACTTCTTCTTTTCCTATCTTTACCCCTCATTTCTCTGGCTAGTATTTCCAGTACTATATTAAATAAGAGCAGTGATAGGGAACATCCTTGTCTTGTGCCCGATTTTAAAGTAAAGGCCTTCCATTTTTGGTGTTTTAGTATGATACTGGCTGTTGGTTTGTCATATATGGCCTTTATTATATTGAATTAAAGACCACCTGTTCTAATTTTCTGTGAAGTGCTTATCATGAATGAATGTTGGACCTTATCAAAGGCTTTTTCTGCATCTATAGAAATGATCATGTGATTCTTACTTTTGACTTTATTGATATGGTGGATTACATTTACTGATTTACATATGTTGAACAATCCCTGCATGCCTGGGATGAATCCCACTTAGTCATGGTGTATAATCTTCTTGATGATTTGCTGCATCCTATTTGCCAATATTTTGCTGAGGATTTTTGCATCTGTGTTCATAAGAGAGATTGGTCTATAGTTCTCTTTTTTAGTTGGGTCGTTCTCTGGTTTTGATACTAGAGTAATATTTGCTTCCAGGAATGACTTGGGAAGGATTTCATCCCTTTCAATTTCATTGAAGAATTTGAGGAGTGTTGGAATTAAGTCTTTTTTGTATTTCTTATAGAATTCTGCAGTGACTTCATCTGGGCCGGGGCCCTTCTTTGTAGGTCAGAACTTAATTATATTTTCAATTTTGTTAATAGAAATTGGGTTATTCATCAGTTTTACATCTTCTTGATCTAGCTTTGTTACTTCATATGTTTCTAGGAATCTGTCTATTTCATCTGTGTTATCAAACTTTTGAGAGTTAGAGGTTTTCAAAATAGGTAATGATATTCTGTATTTCTATGGAGTGTAGTGATTTTGCCTTTTATTTCTTTTTGCATGAATTTTAGCTTTTTCTTCCCTTTTTAAAATAAGATTGCCTAGGGGCTTGTCAATTTTATTTATTCTTCCAAAGAACCAATTCTTTGATTCATTGATTCTTTGGATTGTTTTCTTAGTCTCTATTGTATTGATTTCTGCTGTGATTTTTATAATTTCCTCTCTTCTTTTGTCTTTGGACTTGACTTGCTCCTCTTTTTCTAGATGTTTGAGGTATAACATCAGGTTATTTATTTGTATTCATTCTGTTTTCCTGATATGGGAACTCATTGTAATAAATTTTCCTCTGAGGATGGCTTTTATTCCATCCCACAGATTCTGGTAGGTTGTATTTGGATTTTTCTTTCCTTGTAGGTATTAATTTCTTCTTTAATTTCCTCTGTGACCCACTGATTACTAAAGAATGTGTTTTTCAGCTTCCATGTGTTTGTGGGATTTTTACAATATCTTTTATCATTAATTTCTAATTTCATAGCACCACGATCCGATAACATGCAAGGGATAATTTCAACTCTTTTGCATTTATTTAAATATGTTCTGTGAGCTAATATATGGTCTATTTTAGAGAATGACCCATGTACTGCTGAGAAGAATGTGTATTCTGAAATTGTTGGATGGAACACTCTGTACATGTCTATCAAGTCCATTTGTTCACAGGTGTGATTCAGTTCTGTTATTTCTTTGCTGATTTTCTGTCTGGTTGATCTGCCCCTTGGTGTCAATGGTGTGTTAAGGTGTCCTATTATAATTGTGTTACTGCTAATTTGGTTTTTCATTTCTGTTAATACTTGTTTTATATAACTGGGTGTTCTGGAATTTGGTGCATATATATTTAAGATAGTTATCTCTTCCTCTTGAAGTTTTCCCCTAACCAGTATGTGGTGACCTTATTTTTCTCTTCTGATAATTATTGGCTTAAAGTTCACATTGTTTGCAAACAGAATGGCTATTCCCAGTTTTTTGGGGGGTTCCCATTGTAAGAAGTATTGTTTTCCATCCTTTGACTTTCAGTCTCTGAGTATCCTTTTGGGTTAGATGGGTTTCTGGTAGATAGCATATGATTGGATTTTGTTTATTGATCCATTTTACCAGTCTGTTTCTTTTAATTGGTGCATTGAGATCATTTTACATTAATGGTTATAGCTGTTATATGTTGGTTTACTGTTGACATGTTATCTTTCTGCTGTTGCATCTTTATATTTCTGTTCTGTTTAATTATCTGCTTTGGTTAAGTTTTTTCCTAGATGCATCTAGGCTGTCTTTCAGTATTCTTTGCAGGGTTGGCTTGGTGATCATGAAGTTCTTCAGGTGTTCTTTGTCATGGAAGTATCTTATTTCTCCATCGATTTTGAAGGACAGTTTTTCAGGGTACATCAGTCTAGGTTGGAAATCATTTTCCTTTAGGATCTGGAATACTTCACTCCATGCTATTCTTGACTTTATTTTTTGTGCTGAGAAATCTGCTGTGATTCTGATAAGTTTTCCTTTATAAGTGGTCTGTCTTTTCTCTCTGACAGCTTTTAAAATTCTATTCTTATGTTGGATTTCTGGGATGGTGATTATTTTATATCTGGATGTAGTTTTATTTTGGTTATGACTCTTTGGAGCTCTATATGCTTCACTGATCCTGATGTCTGTTTCCAATCTCATGTTTGGTAAATTTGCAGCTATTACTTCTCTAAATATCCTCTTGACATCCTTTATGCTGTTCCCTTCTTTTTCATTAATCCCTATCAATCTTATGTTGTTTTTCTTTGCATCATCTTGAAGTTGTTGAATTGTTATTTCCTGATTCCTTGTTATTTCCTTTCCTGTTCACTAGCTGAAATCCTGTCTTTGAGGTCTGAAATTCTATCTTCACTTTTATTGAGGCAGTTTTTACATCTTTCAATGAAATTTTTGATTTTCTATACATCTTTGTGCATCTACATTATGTATTGTTTGTTTCTTATATTGCTCATCCAGGGATTCAATCTCTTTGTTTAGTTCCTCTAATTTTTTAACTGTGTCTTCTTTAGATATGTTCAGCATCTCCTTCATTTCTTTTATCATTTCTTCTTTTACCTGAGATATTATTTCTATTATGAATTTCTTTAAAGCTTCCCTGAGTTGCTTCTTTATTTCAATTGCTATTATGTCTGGCATTTCAGGTGTATGCCATATATTTTCGTCTATGTACATTACTCCTAAGGTTTCTTTGGATGGGCTGGAGTTTTGAGAATGTAATTTGGTCTTTTGTTTTTTCATTTTCCTATATTTCTGTGTTTCAAGTGTTATTCCAAGGCTTCCCCAGGGTCTGTTGGAGACTCTCTTTTATGTCCTCAGCTCCTGTGACTCTGGCCATCCAGCTCCCCAGATTGAGAGAGCATCACTGGGGGTAGGGCAGGCTGGCCCAAGCCTAGCCCCCGGAACTAATGGTGCCACTCTCCCAGAACTCCAGAGTCCTCCAAGCACAGTCAGGAGCTGGGAGGCTGCAGCAGGCCCACCTAGGACTGCGGCACTGGTCCAGTACACCCAGAAGGAGCAAATTTCCCTGTCTGGGGCTGGGCGAGGGTCCCAAACTAGCTGGACTTTGGGGAAAATGCAGGGCCACTTACGATGGCGTCTACTTGCTTGCTTAGAACTCTAGAGTCCATCAAGAACTGCCAAGCACTGCCGCGGGTGGGGATGCCACTGCAGGCCTGCTCAGGACCTGGCACACTGTTTGAGGTTTTCAAAACTGTATATTTGTTTCTTCAAAATGAGCATTGTGGATAAAATTCAACATTTTCAAGATAATTTCTATTGATTAAATTAGACTCTGGTGCAGTACACTGTTGCCTTAATGGCTAATGAAATTCATATGCTGTTTTCATTCATGCACTAAATCATTCAGAATCTGTGTATTAGTGTGATGTTTTGCCCTTGGCACTATGAGTGTGATGGGGATGCAGGGAGTGTGGATTGGACTCTCAGACCATTCAGCCTAAGAAGAGTAGGGAAAGCATCAGGTGTGAGTTGTATGTATTTATTAAATCAAATTTATTTAATAATCACAGATATGATTAAATTAAAAAAAAAAACAAAATATACATCATTTGTGAAAACTGGTCCTTTCTTCACATTTTTCTATTTCTGCTTCTTATGCCTTTAATGACAGTTTTCAAGTCTTATGCTTCCATAGAGAATAATGTTGGAATTACAGGATTCCAAGCTAGGATGAGGGTTAAAATTATTGGCTCTATTACAGGTGAACATGAAAGTAGATAATGATGTTGTGCAGGTTTTCATATGCAATGAGAAAAAAAAAAAACCTTAGTCCTAATTCTTTTTAATATTGCTTGGTCATTTTCTATTTTTTTCAATATCAAATGCAAAATACTCAATTTTTTTCCTCTAAAATGCCTCAGGATGCACATCTAGCTTCTCTTTTCCATATTCAGGTTTTAACATTTCTCACATTTTGTGTTTCCATTCCCAACCTTTTCTGTGCACTAGTGTGCTCTGATCTTTCACTCCTTAGTAATTCTGGACGTGACTTTCCCTGGCTGAATTACTCCATTCTTCCACTCACATGTCCTCCCTTAAAGTTACACTAGCTTCTTCTTTTTCTTAATCTTCTCTTTTTTCTCTCCTTCAAATCACAATCAGGATGTCACAATTTTTGGCATACTTTTTCACTCATTTCCAACTGCTTATGTCTACTTACAGCGCTCTCTGATGTGTTTCCTTGAAAGATTACTGAGTGCTCTTGTATGTATACTTAGGAGTCTTTTGTCTCACTTCACACTATGCCAGCTACTAGCCTGAATATAACATAGGAACATCTACCTCCTCTTGTTTAGAAATCGATCCCCAACCGTTGACTATATGTTAACATATAATGGCACTAAATAATTACCTATGGAATTGGAAACACCAGAATAGCTAGCATAACAGAAGCTTCCTTATCATCACACCACTCATCATTGGGAACTGAATAGTATTCAATTAGTGTTTGTTGAGTGTATGGATACATAAACTGATGAGGAGTTAGTTCTTTAGGGATGTTTGGTCAATAGTGTGTACAAATTGTTTTGGCTTTCATTCTGTGACGATCAGGCACTTTGGGAGTGTTCCTTCCATATTTCTGCAGGCCTGACTGTTTTCAGTGAAGATGGAATGTGCTATAGGATGGAAAGAATTTTTTGTATGTAGCGGCTAATGCCATTTATCCAATGAGGGTTTTTGAGATATAAGCTCTTTTGATCTTCAATAAAGTCCTCAGATTTCAAAAATTCATATTACAGATGAATAATTTAAGGTTTACCTAGACTAAACAATGCACTTGTGATTTTCATTCATGTCCTTTCACCTGAAGTACAGAACTTTTTTAGACTGCATCAAAATGCTAGTTAATTGTTACTCCAATTAAGTATATTTTCTTTCAGTGTGGATTTTTGAGAGGCTATGATGACATTTCAAAATGCAGTGATGGCACACGTATAAGGCATAAATGTATCCTGTTCTTGTACAAAAAGAACATGAAAGTTAAAGATGTAAGATTTCTGCAACAGTCTTATTTGTATATATCACGTTAATTTCCATAGCTTTTCCCATATTTTCCTCAACTGTAGGATTTAGATGTTTATATTTCTCCTATGTTTCTCACAGGTTTGCTTGTGAGTCAGAATTGATGGTTTTTGGGGGTGTGGGGATTTATTTGCTTTGCTTGGTTTTACTTCAGTTTGATTTTATTTCTAAGCATGCCAAAACATTTTAAATAGCATTGTAAATTTCAGCGGCACAATAAGATACAATGGATGTGGTCATGGCAGCCAGTTCTTGCATGAATGTCGTGTCAAGGGGCATAAGGTCGGAAACTCTTTGACTGACAAATACACATTCATCAGCATTAACTGAAAATGCATGTTCTCCTAATGGTGAGTGAATAACAGCACACTAGTAACCAAAAAAGAATATGTATTTTAGAAAAAATATTAAAGTTTGATTTTGAGATTAAAAACAGATTTATAGAAAGTTGGCAGAAATGCATGTAGAGCACCTTTATGTCTTTCACATAGGCTCCTCAATCATTCCCTGTTACAGTTGATGCATTGTGTCAACTTGAAAAGTTTAGAAGTTTAAGAGACTCGGCAAGGAGTAAATACCCTCATCCTGTACAAAAGGAAGGCACAGAGATTTTGTGAGTGCTGCACCTGTCCTGGAGTGGATGGTGGCTTGCATACAATATAAAGGATGCAAAGGGGCTTGATCTTTCTCCTTTTGTTCTGGCTGCTTTTGTTGGCTGCTACCTTGAAATATTGCCCTGTGCCAGGCCACCCTGAATTGGAACCGACTGATGATGGACTATCTTGGTTACTTTTCTCTCATTACTGAAACAAAATACCTGATGTACAAAATTACGGAAGGAAACGTTTGTTTCTTACAATTTTAGAGGTTTCAGTCCGTACTCAGCTGGTTTCAAGGCAGAGAGGCATAGCACAGGGATAGCTGTTCATGGCACCACAAACAGCAAGAGTAAAAGAAGAAAAAGCATGCCTTTTTCCTGGTTTTCCATTGTCTGATGGCTCCACCCCTGGTCAGATTCAGCATTCATATTTCCTGTCCCAGTGCTAGACAATAAACCAATCACAATCTCTAGATTCAACTGCCTCTGTGACTACATGAGGCTGGGCAGAGGCAGCTAGACCAAAATGATAACGTGGAATGAAACCTCCACAAGCTGTGAGTTAAATAAACATTCCCTTTCTCCATTTGGATGTTGGGTATTTTGTTCCAGCAACAACAAAAAAATAACCAAGACACCTCCATAGCTATAATTGCTGGGTCTTGAACATAGTGTGTCATCTAAGGCTTCATAAATTTGAACTTATTCTTAGTGTGGTAATAGTAAGTGGCAGAGAGATTTTAAGAGATTAGCCTCATCGGTAGATCTTCAGGTAATTGAGGGCCTTACCACTGATAGAGACTAAGGACATTTTGCAAAAGTCAGTAGTTAAAAAATCAATCCAGATCCTTAAATTGTCCTCAGACTTCTTGTTTTAAGATACTATCTATTCCTCCCATTTGCCCTGCCACTTTTCTGATAACTACAGATGCCTCTAGGTACTCACAAAAGGTCAATCCAGTAGAGCCATCCATGTTGTATTTTCGGCCTCTGAAACTACCAGCTTGCTGCAAGCATATGTGACAGTAACAGAAAGCTTACCAATACAATAAAGCCACATAAAAACCAGGAAAATGACCTTGGTATAGTCTAATATTTATTCTGCTTTCAAAAGTTATTTATGTCTTCATTTTTGTTTCTATCTGTTCTAGTTATTTTTTTCTCATTGCTGAGCCAAAATAGCCAACATCCAGAGTTAGAAGAGGAAAAGTTAATTGTAGCTCAAAGTTTATAGAGGTTTCAGTCCATAATCTGCTGACTCCAAAGCAGGGTGGCACATGGGAGAGGGGCATCACAGGAGAGCAACAGTTCACAGCAGGTAGCTGGAAATAAAGCAATGAAGTGGAAAGTTGCAAGGGAAGCATCCCTCTCTCTATCCCTTATCTTCTATCCAGGTTACAGGCCCTCAGAATGGGTAGCACTCAGAACGAAGGTGGCCCTTCCCTTTATCCATACCCAGAACTATGTCAAACACATCAGTGGACTAATTTAGTTACCATTAACCTTTAATCCCACCGCTAAACCCTCTAGTTTCAGACACCCCTGAAAAGATGTGCCTAGAGTTGTATGAGGCTTTGGGGTGACATCTAAACCCAAGCCATGATAGTATCTTTATTCAATTCTATCACATACACAACCATGTGAAGCCACTGCATGATCAAGAAATTACACCTGAACCACGGACCTCTTGTGCTTATCACAGTAGTCCTATCCACTCTTCCCACACCATCCCTAACTTGTCCCAACCAGTAACTGTTCCCTATTTCTGTAATTGACGTAGAATGCAGGAAAGGTAGCTCTCTGAGGAAACGGGAGGAGGAAGAATTCTACCTTCGAAATGCAAATTCTTTTTACTAAAGTCTATGTTCAGTATGAAATACTCATTGTTGTGTTTTTTTAAATTATTATTATTTAAATGATGAAGTTCAGGAAAGCTTGTTGAGTAAGACTGATTTGCTCTTTTCAGAATAGGTATGCTTTAGAAGGCTTCACTACCCTTTCATGACACACGTCCAAAAGTCAGCGCTCCACCATCCTGGAAACCGAACCTACTGTTTGACAAGCTTAATCTCTATGCTTGCCCTCAAGCTTGTACAGGAATATAATTGCTATCTATGTCCCTGTGCATCAGTTTCTGTCTGTGTATCTGAATTATCAGTACACGAAGTGTACTGCATTGAAGAACTCATCACCTCTGTTTTTCGAACAGCTTGTGATGTCTTCACTCCCCTCACATTTTGGCAATTCTCACAATGTTCCAAACTCTTTCATTATCACTATATCTGTTATGGCAATCTTGTATTGGTGAAATTTGATCTTACTATATATTTCCGGGCTACCATAAATTGTACCTGCATAAGAAGGGAAATTGAATTGATAAATATCATATGTGTTCTGACCACTCTACCACTCATTGATTCTCCCATTTGTCTCCTCCTTCTCAGTCTCCCGCTATCAACAGCAACACAGAAATATAGAGAATAGGCCAAATAATCACCCTAAAATGCCCTTTGGTTATTCTGCTTAGGGGAATAACACATCATTAATATTAAATCAAAAGGTAGAAATTATCAAGATCGATGAAAAAGTTGTGTGGGACGCAAAGGTAGCTAAAAGATAGGCCTCTCGAAACAGTTAACTAATCTATGAGTGCAATTAAAAAGTTCTAAAAAAAAACCAAAACAAACAAACAAGCCCACAGATACTACTCCAGTGTCTAAATGAGTGACAAGAAAACAAAACAAATTTTTGCTGATATGAAGAAAAATTACGGTCTAAATAAAGATCAAATACTTACCATATCCCCTTAAGCCAAAGTCTAATCCAGAACCAGGTCCCAATTCTATTTCACTATAAGAAAGCAGAGAAAAGTGAGGAAATTTTAGAAGTCAAGTTAGCCGAGACCGGTTCTTGAGGTTTGAGGAAAAAGTCTTCTCTGTAAAACAAAACTGCAAGGTGAAGGAGCAGGTGCTGACCTGGAAGCTTCATTAAGACACACAGCACTTGCTGTGACCACTGAGTAAGGGGCTGACAGTAAACAACTGTCACATAGAGACAGAATTGTGATACAAGATTATGCCACTTCAGAATTTGTAGCAAGGGGAGAGAATCGATGTTTGGCCTCAAAGCTTCAAAGCTCAGGCTGATTCTCTTGGCGAGGACGAAGGCAGCTGGTTTCTTCAAGCTGATGCCAATACTCATTTGTAAAAATCTGAAAGTCTTTAAAAATTATACTAAATGTATTGTTCTGTGCTCTGCAAATGGAACTGCAAAGCTTAAACAATAGCACATCTGTTTAAAATGTGCCTGTGCCGTATAGTGTATTTTAAGCACTTGAGAACTACCAGTCAGAAGAAAAAAAAAAACAAAAAAACAATTCTTCCAAAATATTACTATTCATTGACAGTGGGCTACCCAGAAGCTCTGGTAGAGACAAGCAGTGAGATTAATGCTGTTCTCATGAATGCTAACACACATTCATCCCGCAGCCCAGGATGAAGGAGTAATTCTGATTCTCCAATCTTATTTCAGTAAATGCAATTTTAAGGTAATATCTGTCATAGATAATGATCCTCATAATGGATTCAGTAAAGTAAATTGAACGACTTCTTCAAGAGATTCGGCATTCTAGATGCCATTAAGAACATTTGCGATTCCTGGCAAAGGTCCAAATATAAACTTAATAGGAGCTTAAAATAAGTTAATTCTTACCCACATGGGCGGTTTTAATGTGTTGGGGACTCCCATGACAGAGCAATAGTGGACGTAGTGAAAATAACAAGAGAATTAGATCAAAAGTGAAACCTGAAGATGTGGCTAAATTGCTGAAACCTCATGTTAAATTTTAATTATGAGGCGATGCCCCAATATATGAGCAGATAAAATGCTTTCTTAGGAGAATGCAGACTTCTCGTGATGAAAGTGCTGCAAATATTGTCAGAATAACAATAAAGGATTTCGATATCACATAAGTTTAGTTAATGGAGCAGCTGCAGGATTTGAGAGGACTGATTCCAATTTTGAAAGAAGTTTTATTGAGGTGTCTGAGAGCATCATACTGCAGAGAAATCTTCCATGAAAGGAGACATCAGTCAATGTGGAAATGTCACTGTTGCCTTATTTTAAGAAATTTGCACAACCAACCTAAGCTTCAGCAACTGCTTCACAGAGTATCCATCAATACTGAGGGAAGACACTCCACTAGTGAAACCTTTACCTTCACTGAGAGCGCAGGCGATCACCATGACAGTTCAAGAGTAAAACAGTATAATTTAAATCTGTGCTTTCTTAAGAAAGTCACTAAACAGAATACAGAATATTATACACATAACTTTCACATGCACTGAGAAATTAAAATTCATCTTCTCGCTTCATTACATTAGTCTAAGTATAAATTCTCACAGTATATCTGAGGTATGCTATGCCATACAAAGATACTCATATACTATAAATGCAATATATTATATAAAATACGCATAATTTTTCAAAGTGGGTGTAAATTCTTATGTACTTTGTGTGTGTGTGTGTGTGTGTGTGTGTGTATACATGTGCATATCTGTTTACAGTTGGCACAACAAAAAAACACGTTAGAGTTCAGGAACACTAGATGTGAATATCAGTTCTACCCCATGCGAACTATAAAATAATCTGAAAATTTAATCAATTTTTTGGCACTACTGTGTCTACCTTTAAAATGATAATATCAGTGTCTACTTTGCCATTTTATGTGGATTAAGTGAGATGGTGCATGTAAATTGCTGGCCTACTTAGGATCCAAGTAGAGAGTAGTCGTTATCATTTAGTTGTGGGAGACATGATTATCTTGTTTGATTTCAAATAGGTCTTTACTGAAACACAGAGATGAAAAGATATGCACCAAAAATTTAATATAATTCACTTTCATAGTTTTTTTGATTTATATGAGGAATAAAAAATGAACAAAATAATGAATCTGCCACACTGGGTCTGAAAGACTAGGCAAAAATGGGATCCTGACTGAAGAACTTGCACAAAATCCAAAGGGGAAACTGGAAATGTGGTGGGCACTAAGGGTACAGTGCAGGAATAACAAAGGAAATTAATTAAGGAATGTAGGAGGTCAGATTTGAGCTGGGTCTCTTTGACTCAGAGGTAACATTTAATTAAACATGCTTGTCAAATAAAGAAATTCTAAACACACAAAGCCATGCAAATCCTTTGTGCATCTGTAGCACAGCAGGAATCTGTCCTCTTGCTCACTAGGATCCATTTACACTTGGTTCTGATACACAATGCAGTGCATTTGTGTATCCAGTTTCCTTGCATATGGAGGGATGGATGTAGAATTTTCAGGCAGCATAGGTTGCATTGCCAGTGGCCAATGTTTTGAGGGCAAAGTGAAATGATAGCTGGTGATAGAGATGGGAAAGGGAACCATTAAAATCAACCATCAGAAACCACACATGAAATAAGCTGAGATCTATTAGACTATTTATACTTAATATAATCCTTTCTCCTTCATGCACCAGCATATTACAAACCACCTAATAACTGATTCTGGAAATGGTGGATGAGTCATCATAAAACAAGTTAAATTATGTTTACTACCTCTTTTTACAAAATTGCAGTGTAAAATGCATTGTTGAATGATACCATTAAAATAATTAACATTTCTCAGAAGACAGAGCAGAATAGTTGCATAATTGTGCGTTGCTTAGTCTATCTTGGCCAAATTCCCTTATTTATCACATCCTCATGATAATACATACCTACCGAGCTGATGGTAGGTTCTAAATAAGATAATAATTATAAGTATGTCTGGCACATAAAATTGTAATTGGTTAATTTCTGCTTTTAACTAGTTAATTTCTATTTAAATATGCTTTGTCTTAGTTATTTTGAAAATTGCCTGCTCGTGAATTTACCATGGTGAAAGTTAAATTAGCAGTTACATCTTGTGTTTTCAGAGGCCAAATCATTGTGTGTAAAGAGAGGAACAGATGTGTTAGCCTAGGAGTCTGTTAGGCCGTCATGGGAGTTCCTTGAAAACTCACAGTTCCCTCAAGAGTTAAAGAGCGGTCATATAAAGAGAAGAACTATTTATTTTCCATGAAAAGAAGGTATGTTATCATACAACCAAGGGAACTCAATATCTCGAATTACACAGTTATCAAGCCTGAGCAGAGGGAGTCCTAGCCCACAAAATAAAGAAATAAGCCATGTACAATGGTTGCACTGTATGCTCCCATTTTGTGTGATACATTTTGGGACAAACATTTATCAGAAAAGAATAGGTTTACTAAAGGGCAGTGGTGCATGATTTTCTGAGAAAGCATATATTTTATTTTGTATTTGGAGGTCCCTAACATGTATAAAACTTGGTTAACAGATACTATTTACTCAATACAATCTTTTCTTTTTTTGAAGATGAAAAATCATTTCCAGTTTCATCATATCTGTTCAATTCCTCTCCAAGACAGTGTTGCTAAAGCACTCTGGTAGAATAAAGTTTTTATCCATCGCCCTATCAGAATTCTGTTTCGGCGAAACCTTTCATACCAAAGCACTGGAGGACACCTGATTGAACTTATCCTCATCTTGTTTTCCGCCTTCCGCTCTGCTGGAGATGAGGGAAGGGAACTTGTTACTGGGGGCTGAAGGCAGTGCACGCTGCACAGCTTGTTGCAAGTGCTCAGTCTCTGTGGTGAGACAATGGAGAAGTCTGATTGCTGAGGTTGTGTGAGTTTCAAGCTATCAAGCTGAGAAAAGGCTGATTCATAGATCTTCAGCAACTCCTCTCTTTGATGTACAACCCACGTACTAATAACTCTGCACATGCACGCACGCATGCACACACACACACACAATTAGTATTCTTCTTCAGCATCACATACTCTTTTTTGCGGGGTGAGAGTGATGTAACAGGAATAGAACTCAGGGCCTTGCACCTGCCAGGCAGGTGCTGAGCTATATCTTCGGCTCCACCTGCCTTTTTTTCCCCCTTTGTACCAGGGATCAAACTCACAACTTTGCCTTTACCAAACAGGCCCTTAATGCCGCTAAGTTAAACCCATGACCTCTTTTTATTTATTTATTTATTTATTTATTTGGTACCAGGGATTGAATTCACCACCTCAAACTTGCCAGGTAGATGCTTAAGTAGCAGAGCTAAATCCCTCGCATTCATACATACTTTTGATAAAGTCCTTTCACGTACTCTTACTCTTCAATCCCTGTCTGTTTCTCATTAATTTGTCATCATATCAACTGACTAATCATTATTTCTTTGAATTCAATGATGATGATAAAATAAAGTGAAGATTATAAACACATACTGTAAAAGAGTACATGAGGACAGCTAAATATGCTCAAGGCAGGCTTTTGGAGAAGACCTGTATTGGTCAGAAATGAATAGAACAGAGAGAGTCAAAAATAATTCTACACTTGATTATAGTCTAGGTACTGAAAGCTGCTATGCCTAAATCTATAGGCGTTAAGAATAAATATGTATCTTAAAAACTTATTTGTTCAGAAATAATAAGTGATAATGAGATAATAAAGTAGAAATAAAATAAATAATTGTGGACAAGACAAGATGAGAGCTGAGACGTTTTTGTAAGTGTGACAGGTTTCAGGACATGCTATCCCATAGTGTACGAGAAACTGCAGGAGCACACAGGTCAGCTTTCCATCACTGTAACAAAATACCTGAGACAATAGACATTAAAAGTGAAAAGGTTGGGTTGGACTCAAGTTTTAGAGGCTCCAGTCCCTGTCTGATTGGCCCTAGGCTTAACTGGGTCTGTGGTGAGTCAAGTAATCATGATGGGGAGCATATGGAGGAGCAAAATTATTTCATCATGGGTGGTTGGGACATGAAAGAGAAGAGAGGGAGAGAGAGAGAGAGAGAGAGAGAGAGAGAGAGACAGACAGAGAGACAGAGAGAGACAGAGAGACAAAGACAGAGACAGAGAGACAGAGAGACTGTCTCTGGAGGGCATTAATATGCACAACATAACCATTTCTTTTACCTTTTCCTTGCTTTTTTCCCTGAAGCAGGAGGTAAGATTCCCATGCAAAAGGTGTTCTGTTTGGAGAAAAGAAACACTTTTATCTCTAAAGACAAAAGGACACGTAGGTAAGATTCTGAATAAACAGAACTCCGTCCACTCCCTCCAGTCTATTATTACATCAAACCTTCTTTTGCCCAATTGTATTTCCTTCTGCCTGTGATTTTTTTATTGTACCTAAGCATTAAATGATGCAGTGTTCTTAACTTATTTGGTTGTTCATTCTGGAGCCTCATTACCACATAAAACATACATGAAGTACATCTGTCAGCTTTCCTCTTGCTTATCTGTCTTTGGTTACAGGAGCGTTAGACATGCAACTAGTGATGGGAGCTGACAGATTGTTCTATGCTTACCCTTACCCTTGTGTAGAGTTTCACGAGTACCTCTGGATAGGAGATCATTAAAGTCTCTGGCTTCTTTACAGACAAAACATAGGAACACAAAACACATCTGAAGAACATACGGTTAAACATTAACAAGTAAGATATGGCTCCCGCGTTTATAGTATTCACACAGAAATTCAAATAGTTTTCTATCAGAGTAGTTATTTCAGTATTTATTTTTAAATATTTTTGAATTCTTTTCTCCTCCCTCCCTCTCCAATGCCTCCCCCGGCCTCGTCTCCTCCTCTCCAATGCTGGGGACAGAAGTCAAGGCCTTACACTGCCAGGTAAACTCTCTGTCCTATAAAAATGATTTACACTCTAAATGGATTTTTTTTCTCATTCAGCTGATACTCCAGCCAGAATGTGAACTCCAGAGGAAAAACTCTTAACACTTCATCTGTAATATCCAGTTGAGTACACAGCAGGTTGCTGGAAAGGCTTTTAGTATAGCAAGTTGATCATCTGGAAAAGATTTACAAATCTTGAGCCAATAATAAAGCTAAGTGACCTGAGTATTGTAAAACCAAGTCACAGAAATGAAATCACAAAGGGATCAAGGAGCCTCAATGCACCATTTTTTAAACTTTGTTTGAATTCATTTAATAGATGTTATTATACAGCAAATACCATTTTCATACAGATGAGAAGGAAATTCTTACATTGTTTTGTCAGTAGCTAATATGCTTTACTCTTACAGTATGAGTTCATGAAAGCAGGGGTCTAAATTAACCCAACAATCTTAGGACTCATTTATTCATTGTTATTAATATAACAATTAATGTATACTAATTGTATAAAGGAATGAATTTCAATGTGACAATTTCATACTTTCATATATCATCTTTTGATCATATACACCCAGTCTACCACCCTCTATTATCATTCCCTGTTCTCTCATGGCCATCACTTGGATGAATATCATGCCTTCTCTCTGACATTACTGCTTTCAGGATGCTGATCTGTGATGTAGAAAAATGTGAGCAAAGCTAAATACACAAATAAACAACAACCTTAACATAATTTTCAGAGAATCTTTGGGAACATATCTAAAACAGTTATTATGAAGGAACTAAAAAGTGTTTATCCTTGAGATATTTGAACTTACAATAGGATATGTATTTAAAACCATTAAATTAAGCAACAGGTGAATGTGGAATAAGGTTGGGGCTGAGTTATTATTTCTTGATTTAAAAACAACTTGGGAGAAAGGCTATCACAATAATGTGCAGGTCTGAAAGCAGAAAGAGCAAAATCTAGACTGTTCTTTGTGCACCCTTTTCTAGAACAAGCTGTTTCTTGTGTTTCATTCACAGGAAGTTTCCCCAAGGTCTGGGCTTCCTTCCTGTGTATTTGGCTGACTGGTGCTTTGTGCTACATAGAAGAGTAGGTACTCATGCTTGCCTGTGAGTTACCTCTTATTGCTCCCAAATAGGCCATTTCTATTGCTCTACTGAAAAAAAAAAAAAAAAAAAAAAAAAAAGATTTCACCAAAGTCAACAACTGTTTACATTTTGACACATACCTGTTACATTCACGGCAGAAAATGATGATCTCAAGCAAAACTACCACCAAAACTTCAAATATCCAGTGTATGCAAAAGCACTTGCTGAGAAAGGAGTCTTCTACTTCCTTTTAGACACTATAATTTTAGCAAGAGAAAGTGGAAGCACTGGTAATTCCCAATTGGGATGAAATTCTCAAGCAGGATCAGCTTCTGCCTTCCAAAGATGAAAACACAGCCTTAGCATCAAGTTGGAAGAAAATGAAATATTTTTTTCACACTAAAATTTAAAATAGCTATTAGTCAAAGCCATAAAAAACAAAAATGTATACAAGCAGTACATTAGGCATATACTTTTAATATAGAAGATAGAGTGGTGATATTTACATAAAGAAGTCTGAAGAAAGATTTTAAAAGACAAAAAAATCCCAGTAGAAGGATGCATGAAGCATATAAATGAATCATTAACAAATGAAAGCAAAAATGATCCTCATTCAACCTCACAATTTAAAAACAGAAGCTAAAGAAAAGTAGACTGTTAAGCTTTGCTTATTACAATGGTAGAGATTTTTAAATCTTTAACACTTTATGTTAAAAAAAAGTGTGTGGAAAGAAATCTCTCACTTCAAGAGGGAATAGAAAGCAGTGAAAATCTCGTAATTGGACATCTGAAATATATACCACATGCACCAAAATTATCCATTTCCTTTAATATCAAAATTTCTTTTCTGGGAATTTATCCTAAGTAAATTAATTATAAATGTACACAAATAGAGAAGTGGAAGGATGTTTGCAGTAGGACAATTTTCCACAGCTGTGGGCCACCCAGGCTGCTGGGCTGGCTGACAGGACGTGTACCGCTAATTTAAGGCAGATCCTGACCTTGGAAAGGTGGGTTCTTCAGTGACTGTACTGCACCTCTCCCTGCAGGTGACCCCAGTTCCCTGCTCCCTGCCTCTCGCAGATACCATCATGGTCACTTTGCTGTTCCTGCATTAGTCTCCTCCAGAAGGGGAGGAAGAGAAATGCCCCATCCACCCGCATGGCCATTGGCTTTCCCTCTCAATCAGGTTGTAGCTAAACTCTGTGTGACTAATCAATGTTTCTAGAGCACAGAGACAAAACTGCCTCTCATAGTGCCTTTCAAAACCCCAAGCCTGTCCTGCCATCTTTATTCACATGACTTTTAGCCCAACAAGACACTGAACACGCTCTATCCTGGTGTGCACCTTCTGCTACCTTTCCTTACAGATCATTTCATTGGAATTCCAGAAAACTTACCACACAATCAAAAAGCTCTTCTAGATCTGTAAACATCCATTCTTCGACCAAAACTGGCTCTCTGACTCTGTCATAATTGTTTTGGATTTTATCCAAGAGAAGTTAACCTGTCTCTCAGATATACTCTACTCTGGATTCAGAGGTGTTGTGTGGGTTGCTTTCCTTCAGACCCAGTTTCTCATCCTTATTCATAACAGAAAAATCTTGTCTTTCATGACTTATGTTCTGTGTAAACTCTACCATCGTTCTCACGTTAGGGCTCATTCATTCTCCTTTGTGATATCTGGCTTCCTGTCTTGTCTACCTTCACTCTGTCTATAATGGTGACATAAGCAATGTAACAAATCCTTGGGTCCTCAGATACTCTCTTCTTCCATGACCTCCTCCTTCCAAGTTGTCCACTGGAACTCACCATGATTGGAAATGACTCCAACTCCACACTCCTAACATTCCCACTATTCTTTCATTTCTGTTGAGTGTGTTCTGGAACCTTCATCTGCTGGCTACTCCAAATTTCCTAGTCACAGAGCGTTTCCTTCCATTCCCAAGTTCATTCCAACCCTTCTCATCAATTACCTACATCTTAAGACCTCTTGAATGCTTCATTATTTATGGCTGGAGAAATTCCCATTCTAGATTATTTAGGTTTTTCTTCATCAGGCAAATCCTAGACTATAGAATAGAGGCAGAGATAATCTTGTAAAATTTCCTGCATCTATAAAATCGGACCTCAACTTCAAACAGGCTCCCAGAGTGCTCAGCAATTCTATTAGGTCTTCCACTCTTTCTCCCCTTCCCAGTGATGCTATCAAACACTTCCACAGTTCTTTACACATTTTAACTCATCTATCCTCCAAGAAGATGATCTTGAAATTTTACAAAGTATGTGAAGTTTAGCAAATATATAGAGAGAACAATAGGCAGCTACTTTGATTTCTATAATAAAGTGCCCAAAGTTGCCTATAATTGTTCTTATTCTAATTTTATTCACCTTTCCATGCAGACTCCCCTCCTCTTTGCCAAGGCAAATCCCTCCCGTACTTCCTCTGCCACATACACCCCAGCTCTCAGGCAGCTAGCCAATCTAGTGATTATCACTGCAGTAACATCTCACACTTCTCTGCTGAATAACTTCTCATTAGCATTAAGACATGTGACAATCCCTCCCTTTTTAGTCAGTGAAAAACCATGCCCTTGTTTCCCTTTCCCTTTCTCTTCCTCTTCAACACTGTTATTCTCACCTTGACAATTGAGCTAATTCAGTGTTGTACCTTAAAACACCAACACTGAGCTCTGGAATGAATGGGTTTTATTTTGATGGCTCGTTTTGCCCTGTGGTTGACAGAGTCTGTTACTTCCTTGAGCCTCAGTTTTTCTCACTTGTTAAAGGACATAGATAGAGTTCCTGGCACACATGGTTATTGGAGGAGACAGAAAAGACAAGCACATGAAACACCAAATACACAGTCTGAATCCTGGCAAGTACATAATACTGCTTATAATTGTCAGTTTAGTAAAACTTCTGGAAATAGCTGGGTGCAGTTAAAAACTGGTGGTCAGCTTAACACTAGCTGAATTAAGTCAGCGTGGTGCTGAATGTGGATGGCCCCTGAGGGGGCCACAAGGAAAGTTGCCAGCATTTATAGAGATGTGGGGAAGAAAAGCTAGGCCTTGTAGGTTTCTCAAGTGTTGCTACTTTGAGCTATTGATTCTCCTGGAGGAGCTCAGCATGACTAGCTTCCCTAGTGTGAGTTCGACCACTGTCATCAGAGGAGCTCAGGACCTTGTTGGTGAGAGTGGCTGTAGTTAAGTTTGGAGAAGCTCTGGTCCTTACATCAAGCATTTCTTCCTGGCTCCAGAGAGGAAGATGTGTGCTGTTTAATCTCCAGAAGAAATTTGTGATGCAAGCTTCCTGGCATGTACTGGACTGTTCTTATCATTAGAGGAGTTTGAGGTCTCTGTGTCACTGAGGATGGCTGTGGTCATTTTCAGGGCAGCCCTGGTTCTTTATTGTGAGCACAACTTCTTGGCTCCATTGTAGAACCCTAAACGTACCCCCTTTACCCACTGGAATGGACTTTCTAGCTTCCACCACTGACCTTTGGACCTTCCCAGCACAGATCTGTAACACAGACTGATGTAAGTCCTTCTCACGGGCTCTAGACCTCCAGTTGGACTAGTGCCAGGAATTGTCATGGGGTCTAGGTCTTCATCCGTACTCATGAAAGACATTTCTGTGGGAATCAGGCCCTTGGATGAATATTCCAGATCTTCAGTGTTGTGGACAGATTCCCTGCACTTCCTTGTGTTTCACTCTTGGTGATCATCATATACAATATTATAAATTCTGTGTCTTGATCGTCATTGTTCTCCTCACAACCCATGACTACAACACTGGCCTTATGTCTGTTTTATACCTCCGTATACTGTCGTACATATTCTACTCCAGCATTCCACAGAAACTCTTCTTAAGATTTCCAGTAACCATCAATTTCTTCAATGCAGGGAGCATATTCACTTCTCATCTAATTTGATTTCTAGCAGTTTTGGCCTTGAACTCACTCTGCAGCCCAGGCTGGCTTCAAATCTTAGTCATTCTGCTGCCTCAGCCTCCTGAGTGATAGAATTTCAAGTGTGCACCACCCTTTCTGGCTTATATTCTAATATTTGCTTGACATTTTACCTGTGCTATCTACCTCTGTTCTTCAATACCCATAACAGGTATGAATGTTACTTAAAATATGATTTTTATCTCACTTCCCTGCTAAAAAGTTTGATCACATAAAATAATTGTTATAATAAGCTTAAAATCATAGCGTATTATATTCTTCTTTTGAGATACAAAAGAAAGCCACGAAGGTTTGGAGTTGTGGCTCACTGACAGATTTCTTGTCTATCATGCATTAGCCCTGGGTTTGATCCTCAGCACTAAAAAGAATCAAACTAACCAACCAACAAACAACAAAATCAAACCAGTATGCACAAAATAAAACCTGTACATTTTTCTCAAATAATAATTCAAGTGAAATTAAATGATTTATAAAATCTGAACTATACAAATACATAAACTGGAAATATGGAAAAAAATGTTCACCATATTTCCTTAAATTTTCTTTTCAACATAATTTTAACCATTACTAGTTTTCTTTCTTGTGAATTTCTATGCTTTAAAAAAATCATAGAATTTTTTCAAGAGAAAACTAGAGTTTTAAGAGAAGACTAGGGTTAGCCAATTGATAAATGTTTTAGATTCTGATACATTAAGCCTAAAGCCAGACACCCAGATAAGCAGCATTTACACTTTCAGGGCACTCAGGCCATGGGAACATTTGGGAGTCAGGCAGATTCTAACCTTTATCTGATGTACAATGCTACTTAATAAACCATCAAAAAAGGTAGTGACCCAAACAGCACCTATTCATGTGCTCACCATGGTGTGTACTGGCAATGTGGGCTTTTCTCAGTTACAGACCTGCTGGTCTAGCTGGGATCCCTCTTTCTACCACTTCAAGAATCTCACCTAGCACAAGATGGTCTGAGATCTCCTTGCTCACATGTCTGGAGCTGAAACTGGCCAGAGTGGGGCCCCTTACTTTGAAAGGTCTCCCACTTTAAGAAGATTAGATTTGATTTCGTGTGATGGGGCTGGGGCACCAGGAGAAAGGGAGCAGAAGCTCCAAGGCTTTATAAGACTGAAGCTCAGAAAAATTATCATATCAGTGGGATTCTGTTTATCAGAATAAGTCGTAAAGCCAGCCCAGACTCCAGCAGATAAAAGGTCAGTTTCTGGACATGAGAGATCATAAGATGAATTGGAAAGGAACCAGAAAGATGGAAAGAAGTATTGTGAAAAAACCACGTCAGTACCATTCGTTGGAGTAATATGTTTTAAAAGAGTAAAATGAAACTCATGGAGTTAAAACCAAAAATAATTATGGAATTATATAAGTGCCCTGCTTTAATGGTTAAGAAAATTCCTAGGCATCAGTAGAGTCACTACCATAATTTCAAATTAACAATGAGCAGCGTGGCATTTTGTGCAATAAACACATTTAAATTTAATAGTTGCTTTATAATTTGTGTTGATGACAAATTTACACATGGTGCTAGCACTACTGCAGAATCTTGTTGCGGTTGCAGGAAATGAAGATTTTCATTCAGAGGTCAGAAAAACGTCAAGATACAAGTCCTGATGATGTCTAAGGACTAGATATAGCAATAACTTTAGTTACTTAACGTGCTCAAATGTGTGTACCATCCTCTACTTACTTACTTTAGTATATATTATCTGAGCACACCACTACCTTGCTCTTCCAAGTGCGAGATTGGTACTCAGCTCTTTCAGACGTATACCAAACAAATATTACTGATTGGGCTCAACTCGTAAGGGAACAGTGATTGATGAATGAAACAAAACCTTGATTCTCCTGGTACATAATTTTTAGCAAATGTTATTTTTCAGTCAATGAAAGAATTGCTCCTGCCATTAAACCTAATATTTGAGGGATGCTTATCACAGAATATTTTGAATACTGTATAAAGATGCATTTCACATTACCTAGCACAAAGCTTCAGTCTTGTACCTGCCAGATGCTGGATAAGTATTTCTTGCATGAATGAAGAGCTGCTTCTTGTGTAATAGCAATAATATTATAATTTCATAAACTATTATTTTGGCTCTTTTTCCTTTTCTGTATAAAAGAATTCAAATTATTTGTCTATGTGATGATCTGATCAGCAACAAAGATAAACAAGGCAAGATATATTAAGTGGTTAAAGTCCTTCTAGGCAGAGATGTTTTCCTGAATATCCTGTGATTAAACATAATGTAAGCATGTCCTTTAATGACGTTTGTGTGTAAGGATATATCCAAAGAGATTATTTAAAGGGGTGATGTGGGCACAATACTAGTCATGAAGCCAATTTTTCAATCACCATTCAATGTAAGACTGCACCTGTTAAAATAGTAATTTTCTGTAAGGCAGTTTTGTGTTTACTATAAAATAGAAGTAGCTTGATCTCTGATAGAAGATGAAATTGGATTTTCATCCAAAGAGACAATAAATAACAGCATGTTCATTCTCAGTGGGTCCTTGTAGTTGACCCCATTTCTATACACAATTTCTAGAGGAATAATAGGAAGGCTTTTCATTATTAATCTTGCTTTTTCTCATAAGAGAGCAAAGCACATTTTCTTGTGCACAGTCTCAACCACTGTTCTCTACTGTACTTAAAAAGCCTGACAACTTTGCAAAGTAAGTGGATAGAACATGTATGAGATTAAAGTAATCAGCCCCAGTTAACTCTCAATTACGGAGTCAATTCCATCACTTAATTCCAGCTTGATGGTCCTCTCGATTGACTTCTTCCTTTTAGTTCAATCTATTTGCTGTCTTCTGAATTTATCATCTTTTCTATCCTTAGTAACACAAGACACTGAATTTTGCTACTATTTTATCATCATTTACAGCTTTAAAATTTCTCAGTTTTGGTTCAATCCTGCATCTTTTGCCCTTCCTGCTGTGTCCTGACTTTCAAAATTATAGATGTGGATATAAAAAAAAAATGCACATATGAAGAATAATCTAGAACATGGCTTCTATACATATATGATTTCTGGCTTTTCCTGAAGTCTCGGTGTCTCTTGGGAACCGTTCTTCCCCAATTCCTCAGCACATAACCTGAGCTTTCTTCATGCCCATCAAACTTCCTGTGATGTACTGCCCTGAGGGACGCTCACCGCTTACACACGTTTCCTAAATCACAGAGAATATGAGACTTGCTAATCCAGAACTCTCTTCAGATCCTTGTCCAGATCCTCTCAGAAACTTCACATTTACTCCCAGAATGCCATTTTTGTAGATGAAAACACCGCTGCTCCCCATAAGGCCAGTCCCTTCACTGCTGACCTAGATTTACATCTTCATCAGACTTTTTGAGGATTTTCTCCATTGGCAATTTCCACTTTTCTGAATCTTCAATGTTTCTCTCACTATAGGAAATTTTCCCTTGGCTGGGAATCAAATACATTGCTTTTTTTTTTCAAAGGAAAGCAAAAACAGAGCAAGAGAACATAAGAACAAAGTGAAACGCAGCATAAATAAAATCTTTGCTCGCCCGGCCCTTCTGCAGTCTGCATTAGATTTGCTCCTGCCCCCTCACCCCACTTTTCCCCTCAAGCTGCTCTTGTTCATGCAACCAACACAGTCTTAACTCTCAACATTTATTCATTCCTTTCAGCCTTCATTTCCGTATCTCTGCATGAGATGCTACTAAGGACCCTGGTTCATTCTGTTGTCCGCTCCTATCTTGTTTTCTGGCACACTCTCATCAGCTTCTGGCTTTTGCACCTGTTGCTCCAGCCTTTCCTCTTCACTGAGCGCCTATTTCTATGTCGATTTATTGAATATTGTTTTGCCCTATTTGCTCTGCTGTGTATCTGCCCTTGAGTTTATGTCCCATATAAACTCATGGCTTTCATTTCTGACTGATGGTGAGAAGTGTCAGTATGGTTTCCCTGCTCACTTCTCTCTCTTGAATTTCCCAAGCTTACCTAAAGTTGGTATCACAGAAACTTAAATATCTACCTTTCTAGGTGAAATGTGTTCTCTCTACTCTAGCATACATGTCCTGAGATTGTTGCTTTTCTTCCCCCACCTTAGAAGATCTGAACATGTCTTTTGATTTTTCTTCCTCTTTCAACTGCCAACTGAGTTCTTCATTCTCTTTTCTAGAACACATCTCACCTTCCTACTCATTTTTGGTACTGGCTTAATTCAAGCACTATTACCTTTTACATGGTTTATGGAATCGGCACAATTTATGATCTTTTATTGCTATTTTCTCAAATGTTACCCAATACTGCAGTTCTAATAAAGGTTTAAATTTTACATTCTCATATGCATTTCCTCTACCTGCCTGGAATCACTATCATCTTACAGTTACTATTTATTCTTCTAAGAATTATTCATTTGTTTTTCTAGGTTCATTTAACATATTACCTACTAGAATAGTTGTGTAGTTCAGGGGAAGAGTACTTGTCTAGCATGTGTGAGACCACAGCATGATAGAAAGAAAATAGTAAAAGGAAGAAAAAAGAAGGAAGGAAGGAAAGAAGGAAGGAAGGAAGGAAGGAAGGAAGGAAGGAAGGAAGGAAGGAAGGAAAGCTCACTATTTTATTGAAGCTTGCCTTTGAGAATCTTGCACTGTAAAAAACAACATTTATGCATAACTATTTTGGACCTCTTATTTCACATGTACCACCTTCATAATTTTCTGTGCAAAAGAAAGAAACTATTTTAATAATCTCTTCACAAGGCTTAACATAGCGCCCTAACCATACTAAACACTCACATTAACTTGAATGGAGAAAGGAAAACAGGAGGAGAGAAATTTGTAACAAATACCATTGAAAATATGAACCCCTCTTACATTCCAAAAATAATGACAAAAAGAAACTCTCTCTGTCTCTGTCTCTGTCTCTGACTCTCTCTCTCTCTCTCTCTCTTTCTCTCTCTCTCTCACACACACACACACACACACACACACACACACACACACAAAGAGAAGGTGAGACTTTATAGAATATTTTCTATTTCAACATTTTTATTAGTACGTGTTTACAGTAACTAACGATCAATTGCATTGATGGTTTCAATAGTGCATGTATATAACACATTATAATTATTTTTATAACTTTGCTCTCATATCCTCCCTCCATTTCTTGGACTCCTTCCCCCATATTTGCTGTAAAATATGCCTTTAGATGTTAACAGAATATTAAATCTCTACAATGACTGTTAATGGATACCAATCAACTCTATAGGACAAGGTGGTTTAGAGATTGAACAAGCTAGACACGTGCTGACACGTGCCTGTAACGCCAGTCCTCCAGAGGCTGAGGCAAAAGTATAACGGCAATTTTGAGCCCAACATGGGCTCCGTAGTGAGGTCAACACCAGCCTGAAATACAAAGCAAGACCCTGTCTCAAAAAAAATGATTGAATAATTTTCATTTTATTTCCTTTCATACTAGACACTGATAGTCACTGCTCCATTTTCCCATCCATCTGCATTCCCAGTAACCCCTCTTCCCTCCTTATTTACAGAAGTTTTCTTTCCATTTTTCATTCTTTTCTCATCATGTTTTTCTTCCCCTTTTCTCCTTTCCCCCATCTCTTCTTTTTAGTTCCCCTTCCATTGATTTTCTTCCTATTTCACAATGTCTGTTTCCCATTTTGGCTCTCAAATACACTTTGAGTTTCTCCTACCAGACAAACAATATGGTATTTGTGACATGTGTTTGGTTTATTTCACTTAAAAGAATGGCACCAAGGTGTATCCACCGAAAAATGTTGCAAGCGTATCTTTCTTTGTGGCAGAGTAGTACTTCATTGCATAAAAAGTGCATATATTTATCCATTCATCAGTTGATATGTACTTGGGTTGTTTCAAAGATGTAGCTATTACCAACTATGTCACATTTATGTTTATACATAAATGTGCATATATCATTGTGGTATGATGCTTTTAATTATCTCAGGAAACAGCAAGAAGAATAGCCAGGTCAAATGGAACCTCTAGTCTGAGTTTATGTGTACTCATAAATCTCCAAAATGATTTCTATGGTGGTTGCACCAGTGTACACTTCTACCAACAGTGGAGTTGGCTTCTTTTCCCCTATAACCTTGACAACATTTGTTATTGCTTGACTTCTTGATAATTGTCACTCTTGGGGATGAGATAGAATCTCAGTGTTTTTTTTTTTTTTTTTTTTTTTTTTGTGTGTGTGTGTGTGTGCATTTCTTGAATGACCAAAGATGCCGAACATGTTTTTAATGCATTTATTTGTTATTTCTACTTCTTCATCTGAGTACTGTCTGTCTACATCAATGCCCATTTTTGTATTTTGTATTTTACTTTGGGGATATGGGTATGTATGTATGTATGTATGTACGTATGTATTTTAGTTCTTTATGTGCTAGATATTAGTCCTCTGTCTGAGGATCAACTGGAAATTTTTTTCCCATACTGTGGGTGGTCTCTTCCTACTGTTGGTGGTTTCTTTTGCTGTACAAAAGCTTTTGAATAAGATGAGGTTTCAGATGTTGATTATTTGTGATAGCTCCAGTGTAGCTGGAATTTTGTTCATAAAGTCTCAGCTTATGCCAATATCTTCAAAAGTTCTACCTAATTTGTCTTGCACAAATGTAGTGTCTCTGTTTTAATATTTAGATATTTGACCCATTTCAATTTTAGTTTAGTGCATGATGAAAGATATGGGTCTAGTTTTAATTTGTGGCATGTGGAAAGCCAGGCTTTCCAGCACAATTCATTTAAAAGACTATATTTCTTATAGGGAAAGTGTTTGAAACTTTTGTCAAAGATAAGGTGACTACGTATGTATTGAGTTGTTTTTACTTCTGTGCCACTGATCCTTGTGTCTTTTTTTTTTTTTTTTTTTGACAGTACCATGCTGTTTTTATAAAATCGCTTTGTGGTATGATTTCAAGTCAGGGATTGTGATACCCTCTGCCTTGTCTGTGATGCCTAGTATTGTTTTTGATATTCTATGTCTCTTGGTTTCAAATGAATTTTAGGATTGTTTGCTCTAGTTCTGTGAGATATGCTGTTGAAATTTTATTTGGTTTTACATTAAATCTGCATAACAATTTTGGAAGTATGGCCAGTTTCACTATATCAGTTCTTTCTACCCATGAGTAAATGACATCTTTCCATTTTCTGATATCTCTTTGATTTCCTTTTTCAAACTGTAGTTTTCCATGTAGAGATCTTTTACTGTCTTAGTTAGATTGATTCTTAAATATTTCAGTTTTTTTTAATGCTGTTGTGCAAATGTCCTTCCCTAAATTTCTCCCAGAAAGTTTGTTCTTCATGTACAGGAATGCGACTGATTTTTGAGTGTTGACTTTGTATGCAACCATGCTACTGAACTTGATTAATAAAACTAGAAGTCTTTGGTGGAATTTTGAGGGTCTCTTATTCAGAGTATCATGGCACTCATAAATAATGATAGTTATTGTCTTCCTTTCCTATACTTATATCATTTATTTCTTTGTTTTGCCTAATTGCTCTGGCTGATATTTTCAGAATTGTGTTGCATAAGGGTGGACACCTTACCTTGTTCCTGATTTTAGAGCAAAAGCTTTCAGGCTTTTTGTACATTTAGTATGACTCTGGATTTTGGTTGTTCATAGATGGACTTTATTAGATTGAAATAACTTATCAGTTAAAATTTTATAGTTTGGGGCTGGGTATTTAACTCAGCGGCACAAGCGCCTGCCTTGCAAACATACAGTCATGAGTTCGATCCCTGGTACCGAAAAAAATTTTTTTTTAGTTTTCTGTTTAGTTTTTATCATGAATGCATGGTGGAATTTGTCAAACATTTTTTTGGCATCTATTAAGATGACCATGTAGATTTTGTTCTTGGCTCCGTAAGTATAGTGTGTACATTTATTGATTCACATATGTTGAACCATCTCTGCATCACTGCAGTGACTGCAACTAGGTCATTGTATGTAATCTTCTAGATAATTTGCAACCATCTGCTTGCCAGTATCTTACTGAGAATTTTTGCAGCTTTGTTCATTAGGCAGATTGGCCTACAGTTTCCTTTGTTTGTTATGTCCTTCATTGATTTTGATATCAGGGAAACACTTGCTTCAGTAATAAATTTGAAAGTATTATTTCCCTTTCAATTTAATTAAAGAGTTTGAGAAGAAGTAGTATTAGGTGTTCACTTGTGACCTATAGGTTTTTCAGGGAGGTGTTATTTAATTTTCACTGGTTTATGAAGGAACGCGATTTATTTTGCCATGGATTTTTAATTTTATTACACTATGCTTTGATAATACATATGGGATAATATCTATCCTTTGCATTTACTTAAGCATGTCCTAGTATGAGGTCCATTTTGGAGAATATCCCATTACAGTTGAGAAGAATATGTTTTCTGAAGTTGTGGATAGAACATTCTGTGGACATCTACTATGTCTATATGTTCAAAAGTTTGGTTCATTGTTCTTTTGTTTTATTGATCTGCCTTTTTGTGACAGTGGGGATATTGAAGTCCCCATTATAATTGTATTACCGATTATTTGACTTTCATTTCCCTTGTTTTGTTTTATATGGTTGTGTACACTGGTATTTGATGCATAAATATTTATGATTCGTACCTGTTCCTCTAGAATTTTTCCCTTTATGAGGATATAGTGACTAGAACGTTTATGTTAAGAAGTCTGCCATGACTCTAAGGGACTTTCCTTTGTGGGTGATTTGTTTCTTTTCTCTAATAGCATTTAATATTCTGTTCTTGTATTGAGTTTTGGAATCTTGACTAATATATGACCTGGGATAGATTTTATTTGTGATCATGACTAATTGGAGTTCTATATGCCTCATTCAGTTGTATGTCCATTTTTTTCTCTGTTAAGGCTGTTTTCTGCCATGATGTCTTGAACAGACTTTTTTTTTTTTTTGGTCATTTGCACTATCTCCTGCTTTTTCATTCACTCCAATCTTACATTATTCATCTTTGCATTATCTGAAAGCTGAATTGATTTCTCATGATCTTTTACTATTTTTAAGAAATCTTTCTTTTCTTGATTGCTAACTGCAATCCTGTCTTCTATAACTGAGACTGTCCTTACAGTGGTTCATTATGCGGTTGATATTTTCAATGGAATTTTTAATATCCTAGATATGTGTTTGAGTCTGTTTTATGAGTTCTGTTTCTTTCTTATGTTAGGAATTCATGTTTTCCAGCACTTTCTTAAACTGTTCTATTTTCTAAAATGTATATCTACTCTAGAGGGACTAACATGGCTTTAATTGTACTCATCATCTCTATAGTTATCTGACAAATTACTTTTGATTTGATTTTTTCTACAATCTTATTTATTTGTTTAGTTATTACCAGTCCAAAAAGTCCAGGTGGATGACTTTTAGATTGTTCCACCTCACTGCCCACTCTGAATTTGCCTTTGGTGAACTGAATGTCTGAATTTGCATCTTGTTTAAGTGTTTCCTCATTTTTAATATTTTTTAGTTTAATTCCTGGGTTGATGCATGTAAATTGCCTCTGTTATTACCAGTATCTAAAAACCTTAGAATATGACTCTTTCTTAGAGATATCTTCCAGGTATAGTTGACTTTTGTATTTTTGAGTCTGCTGCAAAATCTTACCTTTTCAATTTATTGTTAGCTACTTGTCTCAGCCCTGATTCCTTTTCCCTAGCCCACTGTATTTTTTATTAGCCTTAAACAATCTCAGTCTTAGTATATCAGCAAGATTAACTGATTAGAACAATTATGTCACTTTGGCTAAAGTGGTACAATCCTCAATAACAATAGCATCAAACATAGTTTAGAAAAATGACAAACTGGGGTGAATATTAATTTACTACCTTTAACCTTATGAATTAGATTCATGTTTATACCAAAATCTAAAACATTCAGAAATTTGCATACAGTAAATAAGCCCTCAACATGCTCATTTTATCCTCAATGGAAAAAAATTAAAAGGCATACAGGGAAAAATAGATAATAAGGAAGGGATTAGAAGCTAGAGTGGAGGACAAATTCATATCACACAAATTTTGAGAAACTTAGAAGACGAAAGAAAGAGAGAAGGAAGAACTAAAAACAGGAACAGAACAGAAAGACAACAAAACCTAGAAGCTATTTTTACACTCATGTTAAAGAAGAACAATGAAGGATAAAGAAAAAACAAAGAAATAAGAGAGAAGGAAAAGAAAAGAAAGAATTCACTTCAAGTTGTGTCTTTGCTGCCTCTGCCAGACAGTTTGGGCAGACAGAGTTCAGATCCATGTCAGTCTGTCCCAGCAACCAAACAGCAGCTCTTTGGTGGAGTAAGCCAATAATCCCAGCAAGTTCAACCCCCTATTTCCTCTGAAGTTTAGGCTGGCCTCTGGCCCTGAGACTGGAACTAGACCTGCTCAGCCGCAGCAATTCCTGTGCTTCCTGTGGTCTTGAACTAAGCTGGGAGCCACTAGGTGGAGGCAGCAGCCTCTCTCCAAGATGGCTCCCAGCCAACTGCTTGGAGAAAGTCGCAAGGGTAACAACCATCATCAGGCACTGCAGTCAGTTGCAGACCCCTACTCCATTCCTCTACTGTGCTTCTCTGTGAAAGCATCTGGGGTCACCAGAATTCACCAGGCATCTGTCGATTCAATCAACTCCTCTTATGCAGTAAATGCAGGCTCAAAGAGAAAGCTCTGACTGCCTTTTTCTTCTTCATTGAAGTTTTTCTCTTCATTCTCTTTGTGGGCTTCAATTCTCTCTTCAGATCCCTCCTGGGTCTCAGAGACCCACTTCCCTCCTTATTGTCTTCCTCCCATTGAAATATTCCAGTTTCTGGATACCACATCTTGGAGAGGCTCTTTCTCTGCTGCTAACCACTCCACCAGCATTCTGGAAGTCCAAGAGTCACTGCACTTATGACAAGATTTTAGTCTCTATTAAATTATAGCAGCAATGAAAATTTGTTCTCCATTTCAAAGATGAATAATAAAGCAAATAAAAAGTTTAATAAGAAACTTTGAACTTAGCTGTCCCTCTTACCTTTTATTTAGTCAAATGTACAAATATATATAACCCATTCACAAACTTTAGTACATTATAGATCAACTATCATATAACCTTTGGTATTAGAGTTTTACTAGAAGACGACAGATATAACAAAAGATATACAAATGTATAAGAAATTACAAGATTGGCTACCGATGGTCAGCCATAGAGTCAGATGAGGAAGCATGCAGAGGGTGTCCACATGCTAAAGGTTGAAGGATTTAATCTAAGGTCTGGAGTTCACCTCAGTGTCTCATGCAAGTCTGCATCCACAGGCTGATGGGTCTGCTACAGAAGGCTGCAAGATCTATTCTGGAAGGCCGAAGAATCTACAGTGGAAACCTGAAGACAATGTCCAAACCAAAGATGAAGACTGGAGCTCCTCCAAATGTGGAATGCATTCATCCTTTCTCATTCCCTTTTATACCTCCAGGTGGTGAGCCACCCTAGGGTGCCTCTTCTACACCCTAGAGTGTATAATTGCTAAACTCATTTAGTTAAGCTTCTAAATGTCTCAAATTGACACAGTCAATCAATAACTAGACCTTCATTGATTGAAATGCATCTTTGTGTCTTGTCAGTAAAGCTGGAAACCATTTCACTAGAATATTGAAAGTTTCACCTAATATTTTTGCTTTACTAGCAACCCTCAAAAACATAAATAATCTTATATGATTGTAAAAGCTTGTATGATTATATGTTCAGTCACATTTACATTCTTGTTATTAATAAATACATTTTCTCAAAAATAATATTTGTAGGCAATGTAGTGTCTTGAATTTGATTCTGGCACAAGAGCAAAAAAGTATTAATTGAATTCCTTTTGGAATCTGAATGAACCCTGCAGGTTAGATAGAAATATCATAGCAATGTTAGTTTCTTAGTTCTGAAAAACGTACCATGATAACATAAGATGTTAATGTTAGGAGAACCATGATGAAATATAGGTAAAGACTCTATAATATCTTATCAAATCTATTAAAAACCAAATCTTGTTTTAAAATTAACAACTTTTGAAATATGTCATATCATCAACCTTATAGAGATGATTTTATACAGTCATCACTACAATAAAAACCAATGTCATTTCATAGTTACTATATGAAAATATTAGTTAAAACAATTACCAGAAAGATTCAGAAAAGAATAACACCCTTTAATAAGTAAAGGTGACTTTATAGCCATTCCAGTGTCACAACCTGGTCATGGTAGGGAGTCGAATGAAGTGCCAGGGGAGAAAATTGATTTTGCACTCCTTCTGCTGGATAATAATGCCTAGCATCTATCTTTTAAGATCAAGGCCAGGAACTATGACACAGCCTGGAGGGCAAAAGAAAAAGTCAAAATCAATATTATGCATTATATCCTACCCACGTATGATTCATGCCGAAGTTAATGCTATAGATATTGAATGAAGCTGATAATAGCAACTTGGAAGTATTTCTCAAGATTAGAGCTTGTAATCATTTCCCATGGATTGGGTTTACATTTCACTCTTCCTGGGAGGGATTTAGTACTGCTACATTAAAAGGTGTGTGTGTCTGTGTGCATGTGTGTATATTTCAGAATAAATTAAGCTAGAAATCAAGGTATACTGTAGGAGAACTGAAGAATGTTTTTGTTTCAGTCCTACATCCATCTAATTGATAGGGAAGAAGTAGTGATAATTTGAATGACAGTTATCATTAAGTACTTGTGAATTTTTAATATACATTAAACAGTAACTGTGCACTTAGACCAAGATGAAAAGGAATTATATCCTATTTTAGGATATAAAAATGTACAACAACGTATACAGAAATAATGATTTATATTTCTTTACAATCTGGATAATTCTCCCTGACATTTTCACCATTTACCAGTACAAAATGAAAATATACACTATTTTCATCTGTGCCCTAACCTGCACAGAATATGCCCTGTTTGAATGCAGTTATGTGATTCATGGTCTCAATGCAGGCAACTCAACACCAGGAAATACATGCAATGCTTGTGTCATCTTGTGTCACAGAACGACGTCACTTTTCTCAGCAATATTGTATTTTGGATGATAAACAATGCATTGATATTTTTCAGAATGAGGCTTAGAAATTCTGAGCGCTAAATGCACTTTTTATTTTCAAAGAGGGAAATGAAACCCATTCTTAATGCCCCGGTGTGTAATTTTCCAAAAATATGACTGTACATTTTTACTTTGAAGGGATTAGCGTACAAATTTAAAAGTCTTAATGATCACTGCTAATACTCACAGTTACTACTTGGAAGGCACTGTGTTTGAGTACTTCTTCCCAATCGTACTGTGCTGCAGAGAACATTATTAACATTTCAATTTATTATCAAGCATTCCCATTGAGACACCAAATCTTAGTAATAAAAGTAAATGACCATATATTAAATGGCCAGTAAGTGGGCTTGTGGTCCAAACTAAGGTAGTATGAGGCTGGAGACCACACAGGTAATCAGCTTGGTGAACAATGGTGCTACTCAGTTCAATAATTTAATTACATGCAGAATTTCTTTGCCTCTAAACAAAGTTGTTCTCACTACTCAGTTTTTTCTCCCTAAAAAAATATACTTTTACATTGTTTGCCCTAGATTTTTAACTTCCCTTAATAAAGAAGTTTATATTTTTATAGCATTACAAAACAATGTTAAAGGTATAAAAGGAAAAGGCACACAAAAAAGTAGGACACAAAGAAGAAACTTCAAAGCTAGATGTTGCTAAAAGGCACAACAAGAACAAGCACACAGATGTCATGGTTTATGTCAGTGGTCCCCAAGCCTTATGGAATTATGGGTGTGACCAAATCTAGTCTTTTTGATTGGTTCCCTGTCTTGCACTTGGATTGATGGTGTGAGTGCTACGCCCACCTAGAGATTGAACCAGGATATGATGTATGGCAGGAAGAAGGTATGTTTCTCTCTCTCTTGCCAGTTTCTGCCTTGCTGTTTGCAGCTGCCATGAACTGGGGCTCTGCCATGCCACCCTGCCTTGGAGCCAACTGAGTATGGACAGAATCCTCCAAGAACTGTAAGAAATAAACCTTTCCTTCTCTAAATTTGGGCATCGAGTATTTGGTCTCAGTGACAAATAACAAGGGATTAATACAACAGATAACTTGTGCTGGTCTCCATCAGTGTAAAAAGCTGAAAATTTCATGTCAGTACTGTAAATGTTATATTGGCAGAGGGGAAAGGAAAAACCAGCCCTAGGGTCAGGTAGAACGGTAAGTGTATGGTGAGGTCAGTTGCACAAAATCTGGATGAGAAGACAAATGAAAGATCTACTACAAAGAGGGGAAGGCAGAGCAATCACAGCCACCCACTAATGCAGAGCTTGGTCCCAGTATGTACACAGCAATGTTCCACGAAGAAAACGTAAGTTCTGTGTTCTGGAGCCTGGTATGAATACCTTCTCCTGGAAACCAAGTGCTGTACAGCTATGATGATATCTGAGAAAGTTTGGTCTCAGGATGCTCTGTAAGCATCAACACGTACAGATGTTCAAGTCCATTTTATAAAATGTAGCATTTTCAGCTCACCTATGTACAACTTCTTGTATACTTTAAAGCATCTCTACATAACTTGCGCTGGTTGATGTAAAAGTTATCCAAATAATGTCAAGAGGGGGTGGTATGTACATGTTCAAAATAAAGGTACTTTTGTCCAAATATTTTTGATCAATTATTGATCCACCCAGAAGATGCCAAATTTGTAGATTCAGAAGACTGGCTCAACTTTGCAAAATTAGGATCATGATACTTGACTGAACGCCTTGATGACAGTATAGTGTGTCTCATTATACACTGCCCTGGGCCACAAGCAGGGATCCATGCTGCCTCTAGGAAGGGAGAAATTTAAATCAGAATTTAATCAAAGAAATTGTTATAGTTTGAATCTAGAATGTCCCCCCAAAAGCTTACGTGTTTGAAGCTCTCTCCCTAGAGTGGCATTACTGATAGACTGCAAAACTTTGAAGAAATGGGGCATAGTGGGAAACTGCCTATCACTGAGTGTCTGCTTTTGAAGGGCACTATGAGATCCCAGTGCTCTTGGCTTAGTCACTGTTTTTATTCTGCCCATACAGTGACCAAGTTGGCCAAGTGATGCTGCCTGTCTCCCCACAGGCCCAACAGCAACAGGGCCAAATGAGTGTGTGCTGAAACTGCCAGACTTGTGAGCCAAAACAAACTTTGGCTCTTTATGAATTGATTATCTCAGTTATTTGTTACAGTAATGGAAAACTATCAGAGCAATGGATGGAAAAAAAAAAAAAAAAAACACGTCCTGAAGAGGACATTCTAACAGGGTTTGCAGCTGTGAGCATCAATTCTGGAGCTTGCTGTTGCAGTCCAACAGATATTTCACATGACAGAGGCCAAGACAGCAACAGCTGTCTTCCTGCTTTCCTGCCCAGTCTTATGTAATACAGACAATAATTATATTTTATATTAAAATATAGTTATTACACCATCCAGAGTCACTGAGAAATGATTATATAAATTTGAAAGATTTCTCACGTTAAAACTCCTTTTCTTGCACAAAGAATGCATGGTCAACTGGAGCCATGAACTGCTTATAAGGCCCAGTCACACCCTCTTTACATATGGTATTCAGAGACAGAGCAGTTAGGCTATTTGGTCATCAGATTGGAGCTAATAAGATGCCCTAAGTGACAGTCTAAAAAGAGAAGAGAATTTGCTTCTTCTCTGTGTTTTTTGCAATGAGAGTATACAAAGAAAAGACAATGTTCTACAAACCAGGAAACTCTGATCAGCAGATAGACGGTCCATAACCATAGTGACCTTGGATTTCTATCTCCAGAACACTGAGAGATGTGGTTTTTTTTTTTTTTCTTTTTTTCGTTATCCAGTCTGTTGCATTCTTTTATAACAGCTTACAGTGCTTAAGACAGCTGGCTGCCTGAACTGCTGTTGTTCAAGTCTCCAGGCGAGCACGTCTGCAAGGCAAAGGTTAATAATTCCAAGTATTCCTAAGACAATAAGGGAAAAAAGTCCCTTCTCCCTTAAAATATATGTTCTTCCTCAAAAATGTTTTTAGTTTTATTATATGCTTTGTGACATTTTACAAGAAAGTGCCAAAAATAAAAGATAAAAAGGGCTGAAGAGAGGAAAAATATGGATTCCAGTACAACATAGCCCGCTCTGTGCAAAGGGTCATATTTATAGCAGCAATTGGTTGAAATCCCCTAAGACACTTTCCTTTCCATGAAACTGGTTGTGAGAAAAACTTCAGGGAGAGGCTCCCAGGCACCTCAGAGCTGGGTGGGAGATCTGCACAGACAGCCTCCATTGGTGTCAAAACTCCCATCTGGGCACACAGTGTGGATGCATCCTCTGCCTATCCGCCCAGGCCAGATATGAATATGTGGAATTTGGAATGTGAGAGTTTTTTCTATCTGATGGGAAGGACAACCTGTGGGATGTGATGATGTCATGTGTGTGTGTGTGTGTGTGTGTGTGTGTGTGTGTGTGTGATTGTATGCATGTGCAGGCAAGATGAAAGAACAAAATCCTCATCAATTATGTCCAAATGATTTTGCACTTCTAAATTATATAACCTGGATGAGGGTACCTGTCATTTACTAATAGAACATTTTGTTATTGTTGCTATGATTTCAATTAGCTGTCATCTAGAGGATACATTGCACTTAAATTCCATTTCTTTTGGAATCCTGTCCCACAATTATGGATGGACAAGGGTCTGAAGAATCAGGCAGACAAGGTTTTCAGGTATTGAACTTCCCTGTTGTCAACCAAGCTACAAGGCTTAGTGAATACTTACTGTGTGTCAGGTACTAGAAAGACACAGCTGTGTAAGTCCAGCTCTCAGGTACTACTGTGTGATGGGAGAAACAGAGCACCGGGGTCAAGGTACACCTGAGGGGTGGGGTGGGCTCAGAGCTCTGGAGGAAGGAGAGCTAGGGTGAGAAGGGAAGATTTGGAGGCATTGACATTTAAACAGATGTCTGAAGACTATGAAGGGGGCCACACAGAATTATGAGGGAGACAGAGCAGCCAGAAAATGCAGGTGCCAGGAAGGTGAGGTCCTGGTGAGGAAGGGGTGAACAGGCTGATGGAGATGAGCAGATGGAACAAAGAATGCATGAGAAACTAGGCCATCTTGATAAATCATCTTTCAGCTTTAATTTTCAACTAAATATAGGAATAATAGCAATACATAATTGATGGTATTTTAAGAACTACAGAAAAATTTCTGGAAGGTTTCTTTCGTGCCCATCTTTACATAGGGGAACCAGCTAGCCTCCAGTCATATCCCTCCTCTGTGCCAGGGAAAGCTGACCGTGAACTACATTTTCCAAGCTCCCCACCTCCTCATCCTCATGACTGAGCCCATCAGAGGCCTGAAGGACACGGTTCAGCGATGTCCTTCCACTTCCTGCCTGCACCGATGCTGCCTTTCTTGACGGTGGCTCCCTGGTCCTGGAATACAGCCTCTCCAGGAAGTCCTTGTTCTGTGGTTCCTGGATCCTTTCCGCATTCTCACCTCTCTTTGTCAGTCCATTGTACAGACAGTAATCACTGCCTACTTCGGGGTAACACCATCCTTCAGAGGTCTGCTATTTTTGTTTCTCAGGTCCTCACCCTTACCTTTACAGTAGTGCCATTGCAATTTCTTTATTTGAAGGATTTGACCAAAAATAGAACTAGCCTACACATTACTTCAAATGCTTATCATTTTCTTTTTGCACCGAGAACACTTGAAATCTATACTTTAGCGATTTTTACGTATGCAAAGCTTTGTGACTAACTAGTTAATGTGCTGTGCATCAGATAAGTAGGACTGCATCTCGAGCCAGCCAGTGCATTCCAGGATAACTTCCTCCATTCAAAATCCTTAACTTCATAAGGTTTGCATCCAAAGGCAGATTCACAGCTTCCAGAGATTAGCTCATAAACCTGCATTTTGTAGGGTTCACCATTCAACCCGCTGTACATTCACCTTGTCCTGCTTTTAGCTGTCATAATAGTCCAAACCCTGCTCGCAGTTGCTAGCCTGGGATTCTGCATTGCTCTTTACATTTTACACCTTAAACCCTGTTGAGTTCCAGGGGTTAGAATGTCTCTGGTTTTTTTTTTTTTTGTTTTGTTTTGTTTTTTGTTTTTTTTTTTTTTCTTTTTCTTCAATTTCTTCAAATCTGAGCAGTCCCTTACATAACTCAAGGAAAATTTCTCTTTTTAAAACATTTTCAAATATTTACTTATTTACTTATTATGATACAATACTGAAGATTAAAAGCAGGACCTTTCCACTGAACTACATCCTCAATCCCTTTTATCCTTAAAACAAGATTTTACTCACTAATCAGTAAGTTTAGACTTAAACTTGGAATCTTTCTATCTCAGTTTTCTAGAGTACTGGGATTAATTTTTCCATTTCTTGATCTTTTGTATTGCAGCAATACCAAAGATATTCAAGACATTTCCATAATTTTCTGATTAAAAAAGAGCTTAGACTATAATTATACTACTGTATCACTTGAAGAGTTAAAAGCATGGTAGGGGGTGTCAAGGGCTCTGTCACATTCATTTATGTTGGCATCAGTGAATATGAAAACACTCCTGTAAAGTGTACATCTTGGGCATAAACCTTATTTATGTGCATCAGACCCAAATTTTATAACAATGAATCTTAACACATTTCATCATAATAAAGAATACTTCCTAAATATGTGTATTTCTATTTTGAAGTACCTATCCAATGTTCCTCATTTATTTTAAATCATTCGATTACTGATTTGGATGTTTGTACTGCTTCTTCCCCATCCAAGTTAAAGGACACATTTCTACCAACAATGTTTGGGAGGCTCCACTTCCAGTTCTAGTAAGTAAAGGAAAGTGTAGTCTGTCTTTCTCTCAAATAGAAAGCTTTTATTCCGCATTGACCCCAGCCTCAATGCGGTATGTCAGACTGACAAATGATGCTTTCCTTGATCAAAATGCTTTTACAAAAGTTCAAAATATAAATTTGTACACAAAATGATTTTTAAAAAATATCTACCGTCTTCAGAACAGCATTTGTAAATTACTTCAGCTTTTCTTCAAGAATTCAGAAGAGAGTAAGATTGTTTGTTTCCTCTCATTTGGCTTCATTTCAAACCTAGGTCGGGCACAGCAGGGGTAAAGAGGTACCATAAAAAAGGAAGAGAAAATAAACCAGATGATCAATCAGATGACTGGGGTGCTCCTATTTTCTTTTCCTTTAACCTAGAAATCCAGGTGCTAATTATTGTGCCAATCTGCCTACAGGTGGCACAAAGCTAAATCGTGATCAAAGCCTATACTGTGACTTCTGATGATTAAAAGTTATTTGTTCACAAGTTTCTTCATGATTTCAGTCTTAGCTCTGTATGGAACGTCTTTAATCATTGCTAGTGCAACATTGTGTTTTATAATTTCTGTTGAATATGTCCTCAACTTTCTCCGTTTAGGTTTATCTGTTCATCTGTTCCTGGGACCACCTGTTACAAGAGCTGCTGCTTTTCCAGACCTCAGAAAATTGTGTTCCCTGTGCAAGTTTTTAAATAAAATCTCTGAATGCTAAAGCTTTCATCAAAACTGCTGGTAGCCTTTTGGGTTTCTGGGCTGTCATGGTAATTTCTCTACAGAAAACAGGTTTTGAACTGAGAAATTCTGAAGGCTAATCTTGATTTGGCTTGTGTTGCAGAAGTTTCAGCCCTAGGGAAATAATTTAATTCCTACGTTTAAACCTGCAATTATTGTATCTACCTCCTGCCTTCAGGATATGAAATTACTAGATAAATCCACACAGTTATGGACCTACTCACACCCGGGAAAATGTAGAGAGCTGTAACGTTTATTTTAAATTACTGTCCTCCTTGGCCAACCAGGACGGACAAGTTTTCTTCTGGGATTGTCAGAGAAGATCAAGGCGGCAACAGCTAAACCCTGGCGGGTTTCAGACTCTCCAAGGGTCCTACATTTATGTAGCAATTGAAGGCGGAAGGGACGCGTGCGCTTGGGAGAAAACTAGCCCAGAAAAGCAAAACGAATTCTAAGAGCTCGATCTTAGTTTTCCAGCAGTACTGTGATTGTTGAAAATCACTGTTCACTGACTGACATAATATTTCTTCATTCGGGGCACACAACTGCAGTCTCGAGTTGGCAGACAATCTAAGGGTGAGTTTGGGGCTTCCTTCAAAACTAAGAAGTAATTTTTATGTCCTATTTCAAATGTCCTAAGTTTTCAGTGGTGAATTATTGACTTTCCCTAGGCAATATTCCTTCTCAGAAGGGTTTGCTCATCACCTCTCCAGAACCAAGAAAAGTATCTGAAACACAATAAATCTTCAAAAATCATTCATATATGAATCACATATTTGTGGAATAACTACTTTACAAAGAATATGTTACACATTCCTGAAATGTAATAGTAAATCTAGGCAAATAAAATCTAAGAAAATAAAAGCGGAATCATTGTCCTTGTGGGGTTTATATTTTAGTTAACAAGAGTGTAAGTAAATATTAAAGCCTAAGTCTGATTTTGGAGCTCTCCTGGTTGACACTGAAACTTCCAACCTTTCCTGTGTGCAGTTAAGCAAGTTACTTAGTACTTCTGCATCCCATTGGTTCACATAGAAAATAGGGACAGTAATATTCTTATTCTATTGGCTATGGCAACGATTACTAGTATATGATAAACACATATAACTCATATTAACAATAATTAGAATATAGTCAGACACATCGCAAATGCTCATATTATGTGTGCCTTTGTTTATTTCATTTTGAAGTAATACATCTGGTATCCTCATATCAGAGATCAGGTCTCCTATCTGTTATCCTACCAGCAGAAGACAACAAAAAAAATTTTTTTTTAAACCATTACAGAAAAAATTGCAAATCTGCAGATCTATAATGTCCCTGCTCTCATAAAATACATGTTTTAATAGAGAAAGACAGATAAGACACAAGTAGATAAATGTAATGTGATAGTTCTATAAAGAAAAATAAATTAGATTTAAGTGAAAGATAAAAATCTCACTTCAGAGGGAATGATCAAGAAGACTTCTCCAGGAGAATGGCATCTAAGCAGAAACCTGAAACAAATGAAGGCAGAAGGCGTACGTGCCTAGCACACCAGCCCAACAGAGCTGACGGTGCATTCTAAGATTCCACTGGTATAAAGAACAAGAGAAGAAGTCCATTTTTCCAAAGAGAACAGGATGTATTTAAGGAAATTGTAGTGTGAAACTAATTTCCAAAAAGCATTTGCAGGCTAGGATTAGTTTATGCTTCAGCACTGACTGTACAATAAGTGCACTTTAATTACTGCTAGAATATAATTTTCCAAAAAAGTAAAATCCTTACTTCCAAGAAAGTGTAAAATGAGTCCTTGTCAGATATTTTATTTTATTCTTTAATTAAAGAGAAAATCAGCGAGATACTAAAGTCAGCTTAAAAGCATTTTTAGATCCAGATATTTATAGTTGATTTAATTAGGGAGAATAGGATAAGGTTGATAGAGTAGATACAAAATTGGCTCTTTTTCTATAGGCAGTAAACCTTTACTTAGTGATTAATTTTTCATACCAGACAAAAATTACTTGTATTTCTGCTGGACAAAAAATGGTAACATATAAGTTCACTAAATTAAAAATTTTGGTTAATGATAAATAGGGCTTTGGATGGGCTTCTTCTATATCACATTAAAATCGGACTTATATTTTACCTGATTTCAAAGTTTTGAATAATTTTTCTTAATAAAAGTTTACTTTTAGAAAAATGGTTTTGAAAGAATAATGACATATATGCATTCCTTCTTAGCATGTGCTAGAGTCTGCCCTCTATAAAGATCCAGAAAATCAAACTTACATATTCATGAAACGTAAACAAATAAAGTTCACTTTCTCCCCAATAAATCTTTTGTTCCAATAATCTCTTTTGTTCTGTTAAGAAAGCTTGAGTTGGGTTCTTTTTCTTTGGCTGTAATCATGGTCCTTACAATTAACAAATCAGAGTTCAGGGAACAGCTACTTCAGTTCATTGTGTTCCAGAATTTGACCAGGTTCTTAGTAAAAACAATTCATTCACTTCTGATTTCAGTGACATTACTTTGGCCAGTAATTTTTAATGCATAGGGATAATTAATTCTATACAGACCTATTCATTCCTTAGAGATCCAGATTCTCTGTAGAAAATATGCTTTGGAATTCTGCACTTCTAAATGAGTGATTTTTCAAGGTCCTAGTTCTTCCAAAGGACACAAAGGAGGAATGGAGAACTTAAGTGAGCTAAACATTTGTATATGTCTTAATCTTTTAAATGAGAGAACATTTCCCTCTCCAGCTGGTAACATCCACATTTCTGCTCTTTCTTGAACATTAATGTAAACATGAAGAACGAAAAGCATTTCCCAGCTTTTTCTTGTCAGGGCCCAAAGGGATCACAAGTCTTCACTGTCTTTTAGCGTGTCACTGAGAACAATTCCTTTCTGGCTGTCTTCTTCTAGTTCATCAGATGCCTGCCTCATAGCTCACTGTCTAGGTACTAGAGATGAGAATCATAAGGGAACAATTACCCTCTCATGACAAGGCAGTGGGTGGAAAGTGTTAAGCTTTTAAAAATGAGAGTAAGCATTAACAATATGAATTGAGATGCGTGTTTATTAATCTGTATCCCTCACAAAGACCTATAAGCTTCTGAAAAACACCCAAATGTAGGATAATAACTAGCTTCAGCAGCACAATAAATTCTATCCCCAGTGTAACTTTAGCTCTTCTCTTTATGTATATGTACTTTGTGAAACCCATAGCTAGATTTGTGCCCTGCAGCAAAATAGCTGTTCCTGAGGCAACATTATAAGTTAGGCCTATTTCTTTGACCAGGCGACTCTGTGAAGTCATTTGCAATCCATTTTCTTTTAATTGGAAACAAATTAGTACTGTCTGGAGGGAACAATGTGAACATTGAACCAATCTTTTTGGTGGCGCACACCACAAACAGCACAAGAAAATTTTTTTTTTTTTTTTAGCACTTCCCTTTTAGCTACAACTTTCGAGCCTCCTATTATTTTATGTGGCCTCTAGGGTTCCACTATAAGCAAGCCATTAATGCTAATGTGAAAATCTTGCAATGTTTGGAATAAATTAAGCACATGCTCTACTCTAATTATTTTACAGGTATTACCGCTTTGCCGGTTAGGTTGTAAGCAGGAAGCCAACTGGAAACTTTTTTAATCATCTGGTAGACATTAAGCTGAATGGATCCCTTCCTATGCCCATTGTTTAAAGTCTGTTTAGTAAACAGACTGCACAGGGCTAACTGCTCTCACTTCCCTTTGAAATGAGTACATAAATAAAAGGCCACCACCGCTGTGTGTATTTCCATTTATGAAGCTTCTAACCACAGGGTTGCACCATCATTAAATGCGTGGGCTGTCGGAGTGACAGTGAGAAAGACAAATGTCAATTAGTGGCCCTGGGACAGAGGATGAGTCAGCTACCTACTGTCTTCAGTCACTCGATCATAACTTTATAGCTTCTCTAATTCAAAGGTTATTTTCAAAAGGAAGTTGGGGTTAGGTGAGAGATCAAAGCTTTCATTTACTTAAAGCTGAGTTCTTCAAGAGATTACCCCTGAGACCCCTTGCATCCAAATTACCAACAGTCCTTGTTAGACATTCAGGTTCCTAAGCTTAACCCTACTTCTGATCTTCTAAATCGTAATTACTGAATATGGACCCCAGACTATGAATTCGTAAGTATTGTGGGGTTGTTCTGATTCAATGAGGTGATCAAATTCTGATATACTATCTTTATTACTGAGCTTTAAAAATTACTGGGAGGTGTCGCTTTGTCACCTCTTCTTCTTATACATCCTCCCTTGATCTTGTTTCATTACCCGTATGTGCCCCAGAAACAAGGAGGTATAAACTATATGATCATATTTAAGGAATACATAGAAGTGTACCCTTTATAGACATGACAACTAAGCCAGTTATATATATGGTAAACTAGAATTATCAAACCACACTGATAATCATTTTGAAAGAATTAAAAGAATAACCTTGCTTATTAGAGAGAAGATGTGATATCCTACCCAGTAGTCTGAAGGGATTAACAACTATTGAGAGTATTAACACCTGATTCTCATAAATATTATCACCTCTTCTTTTAGCAGAATCAGTTTGTAACTTCTTGAGCTTCTGTCTTAGATTTTGGAACCTGGTGGACCAATGCACAAGGGATCTGTGATCTTTAGGAAGCAGGCTGTATGCTATTGGTTTCTATCTCTACACCAATATATCAGAAACTACCTACCCATCACTGTAAGATCTGAAAATTGTAATGAGCTCAATTCATTTTTGGTTTAACTCCAATTTAAATTTTTGTTGCATCTTTATTTTTAAAGACATAGTATATTCGCTAGGTATACTTTATATATTAAATATCCTAAAAGTCTTGTTTTGAGAGATGTCATTTAAACAATAACAGTTTTTAATTTTAAAATCAAACCATTTGAAACAAATGCAGTGTATTTTTCAACGATAGTATATGAAGTCATTCCTTAAATTTCACCTAAGATATATTTCTTAAGCATTACAAATAATTTGTACAATCTTTGTATTTATTACCTAAGCAAAGCATTTTATAAGAAGCTTTTGTGACTTTAAGTGATATTTTTGTAGTTTTCTGATATATTTTCAGGTACATAATTGCTTATACTTGAAGATGAGCTCAAATTCAGATTTTAAATTCTATGAAAATTAACATAGTGCTATAAACTCACAGATATGCTTAAAACATAAAAAACACACATTACAATAACAAAAAAATGACCCATTCATATCAATGCACATAAATGCCAGCAAGGCAAAGAACAACAGGCAAATCTAGTTTCTTCTAAACACTAGGGCAGGAATGTTTGGTTAATGTGTTTCTTTAACAACCTTTGCAGAACAGTTACTGGAAGAAAATCCTTTGTAAGCAATAGGAATGCTTTCCTTCCTGCTTTCTTCAAACATAAAGGAGTAGACGCTTGGTGGGAAACTTAACTTTGAAAGTCTTCTTTAGAGATAGATTAAAAGACTCTAATCCTCACCAATATGCTTCACATAAGCCATGACAATGGCTTCTAAATAAATAGCATCAGCCGTGACAGAGACTGTAAAGATGTACTCTGAATTCTCTTATTCCAACCTAAAGCTAATCCCTGAATAAGTGAATGTTACTGGATAAAGGTAACACTTGAATCATATTGTTGGGCTATTGCCATTGTTGAGCTCACCAAGAGAACAGTCAACATTTAATATCGTCTTAAAAAGATAAAAATAAGAGATTTGGGTGGTGAGATCCTTGTGTACATTTGTGAAAATAAGGTTATCCTAAGAAGTGTTTCCTGAAGATCACTTTGAGACAGATTCCCAAAGAAAGAACACATAGTATTTTGGAAAAATAGATCCTTGTTTCTTTGACATTAACAAATTTTGAAAAAAAAAAAAAAATGATGTAAAAGAAAGACCATGTAGTTTTGAGATTATAGGAAACACCACTTATTATTACAGAAATGGAATGAGTTTCACCACACAGAACAATTTTGATAATGAATTAAATCCTGAATTCCTGGGACTCTGCTTGTTACGCCAGTTGCAAAAATGAGCAGGACTTTCCTTTTTATCCACAGTTTTCCAATGATGCATTATTCTCATTTCAAAAAGGGAAGGGCAGAGACTGTCAGGAAATGAAGCACCTAAACTATTGCTCTAAAATGTATTTGTGTTCTTCATGTGTCATGATCTCTCTTTACTTGGGGGAGCTCAGGGGTTCCAGTTCCTTGACCCTGCCTGGCCAGCCTCCGGGAATGAACTAACTCTCCTAAGGTCGGGTGCCAGGTTTTCAAACACTGCCTGTTTTTTTTCCCACAAGTCTTGTCTTGTTGAGTCATATGCTCTCTCTCACAAAAAGAGCCTCCATTGCCATGAAGGGTGATGCATCTAATTCCCTCAGTAAAAGGCAGGTCTAGTTCATGGGCAGTCACCGTGAGAGCCCAGCTTTTGTACCACACACACCTCACTCAAAGTGTCTTTCCTTCCTGACCCTTGCAGCCTTGACTCTCAGTTTATTGTTGCTGTCAAAAGGAGATAAGCATATGTTTGTCAAGATTACTTCCTGAAAACGGTCCCATTTTGAACTCATTAAATAAATTGTGACTTTGAAAATATGTAAGGCAAAGATTATTTTTGTTTCTCCCTTCCTCCACAAAGTGGTTTGCATTAGTAGCGATAATAGAACTGCTTGTTCAAGGTTGCCTGTGATTTTCTTCTTTTTTAATCTTACATGATTTATATGATAAAGCCACTTCTGTATTATTACACTTCCTCTTGGTGTCCCGATTTCTCATTATCATTAAATCATAGTACAATCTCCTACCAAGTCTGAAATTTAATTAGAAACATGACTGCTTCATTATGAGCTCTGAGGTCTAGTTCTTTCCCATTTGATAGTATCTGCTCTTAAACATTAACCTATTTCAATTATTTTTCAAATATTTCAGTTGTTGGCACATCTGAATCTCTCAAAAAACAACCAAGAAATTCTTAAAAATCTACCATGTGCCCAGAAATCTACTAGCAGATGAGAAAGGGAAGGATTAAAAGCTTTACAAATTAACCTTGATAATACTAAAATGAAATATGTACACCCATTGAAAGATTTAAAGAATACGTTATAAGGCCTTCCTTCTAAATATAGTAGCATTTATGTTATTCTATAGATTTACTTTGGCTAGGGTAGTAAAAGAAGGTTCACAAAGACTGGAATTAAGCTGAATTATGAGATAGAAAACTTTGAATGCATGGAACCACAGGGGACAGAAAAAAATAAGATACAAGCCAACAGTTAAATATATGAATCTTAGATTGCATATAGCATCACCATCCTGGATTGAAAGCTATGTGCTTGTGAAAGAAGGTTGCATAGGAAACAGATAAAAAGCAGGTGGGGCAGTTATGACTGGCCTACTTTATGGTGACTTTCAAAGTCACACAAAGTGACTCAGATCGTGCTCCTCTCACAATAGATTCCGGCAGGAAGCAGATGCTAATATAGAAAAGTACAAGAAATTTATTGAGGGCAATGGTTCTGAAAGATAAAGAGGGAGAGAGAGAAGAAGCAAGGACAAAACCTTTCAAACACTGTGGATCTGACTTCTGTGAACAAAGAGGCAGGAAAGAGGAGTGTTTGGGAGAAGTCCCTGACTGCAGCGTACATCTAAGAGTCCCAGACTTCCCCCTGGGAGCTCTACACAAAGATCCCTGTGGAGAGACCCCTCACAGACATCCAGAAGAGCAGCCCACTGTGTGCAGTCTCAGTCCGAGTGTGTCAGTCTCTGGGAAAGGCATGGACTTAGCTCAGTGCTGGGAAAACTCGGAGACACTTGCAGCTACAGGCTGTCTGCGGCCAGCACTCCCCACATCAAACTGTCTTTGGACATCCATCTGTGTGTTGCACTGCAGCCTAGAGCTGCCCAGAGCAGCCATAATACCAAGACCAATCTCCATTGGGTGGTGTCAGAGAACCTCTGTGTCCTGTCTCCTCCTTACTCTCCCAAACATGAGGCACAATATTCTTTCCCTAAAATGCTCCACAGTTCTGTACAGCCTTCTTGGCAATCATGATCAGAGGCCAACAGAATAATTCTAAGAGCTTAGCACCTTCAGAATATAAAGATGGCAATACTGGTTCAGCATTACTGAGTATTTTATTAAACGTTTCTGTTATATGATTTTCTTTTCAACTATGTCAAGTATTCAGTTTAGTATCTCTGAACCTACCATTATATCTGAAAACACTTTTTAGGTTAGACTGTCTCATTCTTTAAAGCTTTTCCAAGTAATTGGCAGCAATTAATGTGAAGTCAAAATCAAAGTTAAGCCACCGCTCTTAATTAATTAATTCCAAAGTCAAAATTTTACGGCAAAAATGTATGACTAATGTGGGAAACTGTTACATTTTAATGTATTTTCTATAATGAGCGGCAGGACTTCCACAGTGCCTACAGATTAGAAGATTTTAAAATGACCCTGGTTCTGCACAGATGCTTCTGAGGCAGGTAGGAGGCAGCAGGGCACATTTTCCAGGCATTTTAGTTCGATTTAATAGAAAAGCTGCTCTTCCTTTCATTTTATATCTCAAAATGTGAGATAAATATTTATGTAAAATCCACCAGACATTTCTTAGTGACTGGGGAGATAGCAATAAACTGTGAAAACTGGTTATAAGAATAAAAGAAAAGGAAATAAATGTTAGCAAGTCATTTATCTTAAGGGAATGCTATGGGCTACTAATAAATAAACTATGCAATGGTGATATGTAAGGTAGTGATATGTATAGCTGAGGATGTAGAGAAATGGATACACTCGGAAAATACAATCTTAAGTGAAATAAATCAGACACACAATCTTAAACATCATATGGTAGTCTCATTTGAGTAAGGCAAAGAACAAATAAAAAGCAAACAAAAATGTGATAGGATAAATAAGGAAATAGATCTTTTGTGAATGGGAGGGGTCCAGCAGATCCAGGACGAAAAGGGGGCAGAAAGGGAAATAAAAATATTGAAGGTATGTTGGGTGCTTTTATCAATTACCCAGAATAAATGTAAAGATTAAGTGTAACAAAGGTACTAAAAATAATAACAATAATGATAATGGAAACAGGGCATCTAGAAACAGAAGGAAGGGAGCTAGCAATAGAAAGGGAATAAAAAAGAATCAAGATGCATAATGTACATTACTTATGCCTTCAGATGACTGTAAACCTCACATAGTCAAATACTAAGAAAAAAATAAGGCTGGGGAACAGGGAACGAGACTGTGGAATTCTAAGCAGAAAGGTAGGAGGCAGACTCACTGAAGGAGTCGCAGGATTGTGGAAGGAAATGTCAGAGGAAGTTTTGGATGTGCTATCCTGAGATACCTAACAAAGCCAAGTAGAAACTGAGATGCTTGTATGATAGTTGTATGCACACTTGCTTGGAGCTTGGGGAAAGGTGTACACTCAAGGGAGGTCCTTGATGGTGTAATCCATGGTAGCCAAAGCCATTTATCCAGTCAATATATACTGAGTACGTTATGTGCCGGGCAAATTCTTCTGGCACTCAGAATGTAACTGCAGAAAATGGAGCTTACAAAACCCTCCTTCTACATGGAATTCACAGTTAAATTAGGAGTGGAAAAGACAGTAAAGTGTATATTCAACAGAATGATGGTAAGTTTTATGTGTTGGTTTGGCTGAGCTACAGATATTCGGTCAAGCATTAGTCTGAGGATCTGTATGTGGGGAGTTTTGGGTGACATTAACATTGAAATTGGTGAGTTTTAAGTAAAGCAGTTTTCCCTTGCATGTGAGGAGGCTTCCTTCACTGAAAGCCTTAATAGGATGAAAGGTTGACTTCCCTCACAGAAGAGGTCCTCCAGCAGACAGAATTTGGGCTTGCGCTACAACATCAACTTTACATGAATCTCCAGCCCACTGAGTCTCCTGAGAGATTATTGTGACTGCCGGGCTCCATAATCATGGTAATCAACTCCTAAACAGCCTTTTTTCTCTCTGTGGTTGTCTCCCTCTGATCTCTCTTTCCCCTATCCGCTCTTTCATTTTTACATAAAATAGCATGTAATATATATATATATATATATATATATATATAATACACACAATATTATAGATATTTTATATGAAATATACTTTATACAGAGAGAGAAAGAAGCTATATATTCAATTTGTTCTAGTTCTCTGGAGAACCCTAATACAGATAGTCATATGGAAGAAAAATTGAAACTGAGAGTAGGCACAGGGTCACATCTGCCATACATGTGTATTTTGCAGGGGCAAACAGAGACATTGTAACAGGACATTTTTAAGGACCAGAGGGAGATCGTCTCAATTTTGAAGATACCATCATATGATATAGAACAAAGTTCAGCCCAAAGCTCTGTAAAGGACAGTAAAACAAATATTCTTGGGTCTCACAAGATGTCTACTATAATTGTTCAACTTTGTAATTGTAACATATAAGTAGCCATAGAGGATACAAAAGAGAGTGTGTGTGTTTTGATGAATCATTATTTCCAACAGTAGGAAATAGCCAGTGAATACAGGTTGTATATCCTTATCTGAAGTGCTTTGAATCAAAAGTATTTTGGTTTATACAGATTTTAGAATATTTGTACATATGTGGAGGTATTTTGGGTACTGAATCAAAATTTAAATTCAATTTCATTTCTTGTACACCTTACACTAATTGCCTGATTATAATTTTATACAGTATTTTCATTGTACCTGTGTTTTGACCACCACTTGACATATGAGGTAAGATGTGGAAATTTTATTTGTGACATCGTGCTTACAATCAAACATTTTAGAATTTCAAATAGCTTAGATCTCAGATTGGGGGCTACGGAATGTCCAATCTGTAGCTCTTTGCAAAGCTTAATTTAGGGAGTCAGTAGGATGAGAAGACAGAAATCTGGGTCATAAATGAAGTCACTAATCTAAGAAAAGAGGAGGCATAACAATGTGAAAGTTAGAAGAAAACCAGAGAAATTGTTGGAAAATAAGGAGAAGGAGGTATCCAGATGAGAAAAAAATAACATTCTTCCAGAAAGCGTGAATGGTCCTCCAGAGCAAAGTGGCTGCAAAGTCAAGTAAAATGGGATCCAAGTCTTTGTCACTGCATTTACCACGTGGTTTCCATTGGTGGAATGCCCTGTCTCCTCGTTCAGGGATAATCGCATGCTCCACACACATCCCCTCTTTAGGGCTGACACAAGTGTTCCTCATCTTTTGGAGAATGCATAGCTTATAGCTGTATCCCTCTCCTAGAATTGCCACACCTGTAGGAAAACTTCTCACCCAGAACTGTGTCCATATTTCCCAATGTGGAGTCATGAGGGGACAAAAGAAGAAAAGGAGAGCCTTGTCTGAAACTGGGGTGCTGATAAAGGGCCAGTCCCACTGCAGCGTTTTCCTCATGCCCGTGTGGTGACTAAGTTTCCCGCTGCCCATTCCCACCTTCCTCACTTTCTTCCTGCTGTGCTCTCTGGTTTCCTACCCACACCCATCAACGCTGAGCATAGAACACCCCATCCCTATTTTTGTTGTTGTTTTATTTGATGTATTGTTTTGTGATACCGGGTCTCCCTAAGCAGCCCAGGCTAGCCTTAAACTCATAGTGACCCTCCTTAAGAACTGTCCATCTTGGTGTCTGCTGCCATGAGATTCAATCTAAGACACAGGGTATGCCATAGGCCATGTGGATTTATGTGTGTTATCTTACCTCCTTTCATTGTCATGCATGAAACTGATTGGATAAGAAATTCTATGAGCACTCTATGAGTGATCTTCATCAGGGTAGTTTGGTAGCAGAGTAGGGACCACAAGTGTGGCTGGAGGCTGAGAAGATTCCAGACAGCGGAACCAGACTAGAGAAACTAAACATGAACATAAATCACTATCTAAAGGAGCTTTTCTCTATATCCAACATAATAAATAGGAAGGAGAAGTGGAATCAAAGAAGGCATTGTTAGCTAGATCTGTAATGTCAGCTACGATCCCAAGCCTAAAATGGGGAGGCAGGGGTGGGAGGATCAAAAGTTCAGGACACCTTAGATAATTTAGTGAGACCTTATCTCTAAATGAAAAAAAAAAAAAAAAAGAAAGAAAGAAAGAAAGAAAAAAGAAAAAGTTTCTGGGGATGCAGCTCAGTGGTAGAGGGCCTCTGCGTTCCTGCAGTATCCAGTACCTAGTATCACTAAGGTAAAAAAGGAAAGAAGATACTATTTGTTTGGTAGGACATATGCAGGGCACATCTTTTTTTTTTTTTTTTTTTTTTTTTTTTACTAATCAAAAGAAACTATCTAGTAAAGAGGGGGGAAATAAGAACTGCAGGAGAGAGAGAGAGAGAGCACAGATCTTACCTGCTCTCTTCTTAGAGTAGGTGGGGATATATAAGATATAATTCTTCAGTAGAGGAGTTGACCCAAGAGAGATCCAGGACCAATTCTCCATTGTGATAGGAGGGAAAACAGGTTTCTGGTGCTGTCACGGGGAGGTTGGTAGATGTATCTCTGGGAACATAGCTCACAACTCTTTTCTTAGTGCAATAGGAAGAAAGTTACTCCTTACAGTACTCTAGTATAGTGCCTGACACCAAGATCTCACTAAAAGTTCCTATCAATATTCCTAAAGGTATTTGATAGATATTCAGATTTTTAAAAATATTTTAACAGAAAATAAATTTATATTAAAATTTTTTTTAAAAGAAACAAGTTTGTATTTACTGCCCTTATAATTCATTTGGCTGGTCGTTTTTGTTTCCTGAGTTTCTTCCAATAATCTCATGCTTTAGGTTGGGGGCAGGTCATTCAAGGTTCCTGATATCCTAAATAAATAATTGAGGACACCAAAGAATAGCAGCAGGAATGAATACTTATTTAAAAGGAAAAATCAAGATGTGCTCCACAAAGTGGGCGTGGAACACTGAGAAGCACTCACAGTGCAGAGGGGTAGGGTTTGTCCGTTTTAATTTCTGCATAGAATTTGGGGAGGGATTGAGCTTTGGTCCACTGTGAGACTCCTGCCAGTGATCAGTTTGATTCAGCCAACTCTGTAAAGCACTGAAGCTTTTGAACTTCGATAGTCTTTGGAGAGATTGTCACAGTGTCAGGAGACCTTGGAGTGGGGGTGTCAAATCTGCAGTCATTGGCATGACACTTAGGGTTGGGCTCCGTCAAGGATTGTAAAACACCATGTGCCCAGGGTCTCACTGTGCATGAGCTAAGTGGCCTTTGTATTTAGACCTAGACATTCGGATCCTGAGCTAATATTTAAGGTGGATCTGGTCCCAGAAAGCACACTGCAAGTTAGGTCCGATATTTTTCTCCTCAGCTGTTTCCTTGATCTCTCAGACCTGACCCAGAAAGCAGGCTTCAAGGCAGGTTAACTCTTTCTTCCTTTCTCTAGCCTTTTTCTTGATTCCCTCTGACCTGACTCCTGCTTGAGACTAACTGGGCTTCCTATCTCAGCCTCTGTGTCTCCATGCAAAGAAGAAAGCCATCGGTTCTCACAGATTTTTAATGTGATAATTTTTGAAAATGACTCAGTGTCATATCCAGTGCACACTGTGGATGCAGGAGCTGACTGTAGCCACTGCCACTCCCAGGCTTAGAATTTATCCTCTGTGTGACATTGACTCATACTGCATTGGTGATAGATAACAAGAGGCTCATGCATTTTTTAACCACTAAGTTGTGTTGAATTTTCTCACTGAAAGTAAATAGCATATTAAAATCTCAAAATGTTCACAATCTACCTCACTGTCATTTCCCTAAATCACTGCTTTTCCTGATGGGTAAGCAAAATCCTGCCAATGTTCAGACCTCCCATATCTACACCCCAATGCTCAGAATATATGGGTATGTTGTAATACACTAAAAAGGAGGAACTGTGGAACTACATGAAATTAATGTTACCAGTAAACTGACTTTAAAATTAGAGATTATTTCAGATTATCTGGGTGGGTCGATGCAAACAAACACATCCATAAAAGTGGAAGAATGTGGTGGAAAATGAAAAACAGAGATAACAGAGAAGGCGGAGGTCAGATGTTGCTGGTTTCAAAGTGGAGGCAGGGGACCACGAGCCAAGGAGAGCAGACAGTCTCATAGAGCTTGAGAACATCCAGATATTTGGTTTCTAGCCCAGTTAGATAAAGTGAGACTTCTGACCTTTCAGAGCGTAAGAGCAATCTGTGTTATTTTAACCTGAAAACTGATAAAATGTTTTATAGCCGAAACAGGAAATGAGTACACTGACTTTTCTGCTGCTGCTCAGGACATCTCTAGAATGTAAGGAGCAGATGACTGATGAAGGTAGAGCCTTTTCTTTTCTTTTTCTTTCTTGTCATAGCTAATAGGATTCCCAAGTAGAATACTGCATTAGCTACACGTGAAAATTCCAAGTCTTCTTGGCTGGCATTTACAATCTTTAAAATCCTTGGCCAAAATTACTATTTTTCCCTTTGTTACTCCTGACATTTTATATGACTGGAATCATTTCCCCATCTTTCCTTGTTCTCATTGTTGGCATCAGCAACCTACAGAGACAGAGGAATAATTGTGGCTCATGGCTCTGAGGCAGGATTTTTGGCAGAAGGACATGATGGAGTAAAGCTGCTCATTCTATTGCAACTGGAAAGTAGATCACATGGAAAGACCCAAAAAGGCAGAGGTCAGGAATCAGATATAGTCCCTAAGGTCATGCCTCCATGGTTTATGTAGACATACCCAAAAGTATGCTTTACAAATCCCTAAGTATCTGTCAAGCCAATCAAGTTGACCCTCAAGATTATGATCACACTCTTCCATCCAAAATCCCAACTCTGTCTGAATTTCTGTCATTGTTTTGCTCTCCTTCATCCTCCTCTTCACATGTAACATAGGTGTGGCCACTTTCATACCATAGTTTATTATGAAAACATCACTCATGAAGGAAGGGTGGAATGCATGACCACCAAAATTGTTTAAAAATATGTCTACTGTCATGTTTCTAAATCTACTAGATGTTGCAAACTTCAAAAGTTTCAAGTTTACTTTAACAGCCATTGTACATCACAATGATTGCACATGGGCTTCTCCTGCATTTGTTTTAACTAGAAATCTAATAAGGTGATATTTAGGATCATCTGTTTTATAAATAATGAGATTTAGATTTAGTTTAAAATCTTTGTTAAAAGGTTTCAATATTACATCTTATAATAAACTTACAAGGAAAGACTTGCAGTAAAAGGAAGATGTACAGAGATAATTTAAAAAATAAAATATAGGATTCAAGTCTTAAACGAGGAAGGAGTTATTGATGTCAGTGAGGGTGGCCGGAAAACGAACTAAATAAAATATGGAAAAATATGGAGATTGATTTCCACAAATGCCCATTTGTCATAATACCCACTAAAATGACTTTCTTTCTCTCCCTGTTAGCAAAAAATATACTTCCCAGGATGGTTAATAGAAATTCAATTATCATGACTGAGTCTGATTTGTAATTTCCTTTTGCTGCTGCTAATAAACTCTGAAGATAATTTGTGTACTTCGATATATTTAGCTGAAAAGTGTGAGATGATGTAGAATTTCCTGGATTTGAACATCTGAGAGGGGCGTAATTCAGAGCAAATCTAATCATAGGATGGTTCCAGGGACTGGCAGGGCTTACTGTGCTGGGAACTGAGACTGTGCTGCTCATAGCAGATGCCCTGCTGTGTATTCCCCATACTCCTTCACTTAGAGCGCTGGCCCACCTATCTTGTTATACCACTGGGAGGAGACCATGGCTATCCATCATTACTTAATTAGTTGATAATGAGGGAAGCCACAGGACAAACACAGTGCCTTATTCTGGGAGTAGACAACAGAGACTTCAGACAAAATGGTATTCGAGCTTTTACTTTCCGTCTAGCTCACGGGAAGGAGCCTTCTTACACCACCACAACCATCCCGCCCCTTCATTTTATCCGTGTTTGATATTGATGCAATATCCCAGCAGTTCTAACAACTTAGCACAAGGACTCAGCTTTTCCTCATCCAAACCATACTAATAAAGTTAGCCCAATTTGTTCCTCCAGCCAACATTATAACTACTGTTACCATCGTCTTGACCGTCATTAGAATTTTCAGAGCACCTACAACATGCCAAGAATTGTGCCTAAAATCAGCTGAAGTCTGAATAACTTATTATGACTCAAAGTAAGCATGGAACTGTAAAAAGACTGGCCATGAAAAGGAAAGTGGTAGACTCATAGAAAAGCTGAGGTTCGCATTCTGATGTTACCTTTTATCAGCTGTTTATGATGGGAACTTTCTTAACTTAGTGACTGAGTCTCCTTACCTACACAAGGCAATAAATGGTAGGGTCTACCTCATCAGTGTATTGTATGTCTAAAAGAAGAATTAAATGAATAAAGCAGACTGCTAAGAAATATCAAAATCTCACCAGGTACTGGGTAATTTCTTTACTAATACAGTATAGACAAAATTTATTTTGTTTTTGTGTCATTGAAATCTAATAGAATTCTGGCATCCCAAGAGATATACAGCGTTTTCAATAGCAGGAAAGGGTGACTTGTAAATAGTCATTACTTATCGATTGACTAATATAGTAGGCTGAATATTGGTCTGTAATGGACATCAATATTCTGACGCTTAAACACTGAATATTATCTTATGTGGCAAAAATAACTTTGCATATGTGATTGGGTAAAGAATCTTGTGATGAGATTTATTTTCAGTTAACAGGGGAACTCAGCATTCCTCATAAAAAGGAGGTCAGAGAGAATGTTATAATAGAAGCAGAAGTTGTATGCTTGGATGGAAGAGGATCTTGCAATTGGCAGTATAGACAAAAATGACAGATTGGATTTCACATGTCCCTCAAGGGTCTGTCTACTAAAGGCTTGGTTGCCACCCTTTATTGCTACCAGGAGGTTGAGGATCTTTAGGAAGTACATAGCCAAAGTGACAGAATACTGAATAACACAGCAATCACTCAAGGCTGGCAAAGGAAAGAAAACTGACCCTCCTTTATCTCCAAGAAGGAATAGAGTCCTGCCACCACCTTGATATTAGAAATTTCTGACTTCCAAAAGAGCAAGATAATTAATCTATGTTGTTGTAAGTCCTAAAATTTGTGATAATTTCTTACAGCTGGCATAGGTAATGAATGTGATCAGACTGTAAGAATCATGTACAGATAACAGTTCAGAATCATTCCTCTCCAACTCTTTTAGATAATTATTAGTCTTCTCATTCATTTGGGGCCCAGCACACTCAACTGAAAGCTACTTTTCAAGGTCTTCTTATTTAATCACTGTTTTGCACCTGGAAAATAGCACATGTTGTTGCATTTTGTATTTTAGGTAGGTATTTATATTCATGTGGACCTACTTCTTTGACCATTTATGATGACACTGAGTTTGAGTCTCCAGAATCCATAAATGGATTCTTTATGGATTCACTGTGAGAACAAAGATGCCTAGAGAAAAGTGGATGTTGATGGTTGGGTGTCTCTTCAGAGCCTGCATTAACAGGTAGAGCTTCAGGGAAGATTTCCTGTGAATGAAAAAAATGATTTTCAGGGAAATCTCCGTTCAGCTCATAACAGGTTCTGTTTATGAGCAAGTTATAATTTGCAGATATTTGATAGCTGGTCTCCACCCTTCCACTAAGGCAATCTAGAAACTGGCATGTTACCTGGTTGGCACAGGGTTTAGCTAAATTCAAAGCATTCTCTCAACAGCATTTCTCAAAGATTTCTCACTGTAGGAATAAACGTATGTTTCTAGGTGTGTCTTTAAAGTGAATTGGTAAAGAGTCCTAAGTGATTTATTCAGCAAAGACTCCTCCCACCACACACACATACATGTACACACACACACACACACACACACACATACACACACACACACACACACACACACACACACACACACACACCTATTTTTGACCCTAAACACATACCATTACTGGGGGGAATGGACCGTAAAACCAAGGACAATACACTATAATACAAGGAAGTCATTTATCTACCCAATAAGTTCAACTCCGCACAGATATTTTTCTATCAATTTCATGACAGCAGTCAAAAGTTCAAACTCTCCCAGACATTTTCTACTTTGCAGTCTGATTTCCCAAACCCTCCCTTGCTCAGTAATGATTAGAGAAGTAATCACTTGAAATCATTATATTGGTCATGTAACTCCTGTAGGATATATATCAAATCCAAATTTTGCTTCAACTAGCAAGCCAAGAGTCCCCCAAAATAGTCACCCTTATTTTGAGCCAAGGGACTGTAGGTTAAAGTGGTTAAAGCAATTTCTTAATGACTTAGAGTTGCTGGGTTCAAATTAATGACTCAGACTCTAAATGATTTGATATCTGAATAGACCAACGTGTGTAATTGTCTCCTCTGAGGACTGATGGGGGAGGGAAGTGGACTAGGATGACAATAAAGGACAAGGGAAGGTATATGCTGAGAAGATCCCACAGGGTTCTCAGGAAAGCTGGAATAGCATCTGTCTTTATATCCTAATTACTAATTAGACATTTTCAAAACTACTATAAAAAACTATGTGGCATAAAATTCAGACTTTTATGTTTAACACCACAGAGACTTAAAAATTAAACTTCATTGTCGGCAGTTGGAAAAATTAAACTTCATTGTCGACTTCAAGTCGAGCTGGGGATTTAGCTCAGTGGCATAAACGCCTGCCTTGCAAGCAGGCAGTCGTGAGTTCGATCCTTGGTACCGATAAAAAGAAAAAAGACAAAAAAAAAAAAAAAGAGAGAGAGAGAGAGAGAGAGAAAAGTCCTAAGTCATTATAGGAGTTGGAAGCCACTTGCTTATAGCAACATATATGTAAACAGACAGACCAGAGATCTTGGGAGAAGATTGTGTTAGTACTATAACAGTATGCTGCTATAACAAAATACATGAGACTGATGATTCTACAAAACAAAATCTTTTGATGCAACACTATGAGGCTGGAAAGTTCCAGGTTAGGTTTGGATGGTCACACAGAGCCTCATGCCGCCTCCTGACACACATGGCATCACACAGTGGGAGGAAGTACACGAGCAGGTGGAGAATAAATCGAACAAGAACCCAGTCTTTAAATAGCTGATTTCTGTCCTGGAAGACGTAACCTACTCCCACAAGATAAACATGAATCTCTCCTCAAAGTCATATCCTCTGATTTAACCACTTCCCTCTCGACCCCACTTCAAAGACTCTTACCTACCTCTTCTCAATGCCATTCATTGCATTCTGACCAAGGTTCCAACACAGGAACTTCTTCTGGGAGACAAATTACATACCAACATAGCAGCTATCAAACAGGCTCACACTAGGGTTATACTGAAAAATGGATTATAACAAAACTAAAATGATTTCAGATCCCTGCAATGAGGCTAAGTCCAGTGCTGTCTCTAGAGAACCATAGACATGTCTGATCGAAGATAAAATTGCTACTTTCAGATCCTGATCTAGATGTGAATGTCAGCTGTGTGACTTAGAAGTTTTGTGATTCAAAGCAGTTTATTGGAGGTGCATGTGTCCCTCTTCCCTCTTTTGCAAGGTAGGATCAGGGTAGGAGGAATGGACGGAAGTCTCATTAGCACAATTATGGGAACAGAATGTGACATTTCAATCTGTGAGCAGATGCATATGGAGTCGTGGAAGGGGCTCTAGCCAAATCCTGGCTCCGGGGATTAGTTCCTTCCCTCCTTGCTGACCTGTCTGGATATCACTGTGGTGCTGAGAAAGGCCTTGGGAAACTCCAATCCCACCACTTTCTGCTCTTTAAGCAGGAAGACCTTAGAGACTGTTACAGCTTTTTGAAATTTTAGACTCATTTTAAAACAACCCCAAACCAGGAGAAAGAACATAAACGTGTAAACCTCCAGTCTGTCTGTCTACAGAGTAATGATGGGAGCAGATCGATACCACTTTAATTGGGTTGCTGAATTCCCTGGGCTCCAAGAACACAGTTCACAAATAGAAAGCTGAAAGCATTGCATCTGGTCTTTTCTCCCTAATATCTCACCTTACTTCTTTGAAAAGATTATAACTAATTTTAAGACATAAATAACATGGACAAGAACTAAAATGCATTTTATAGCACCATAGTGAAAAAGTAACAAATTTTGCATAGTTCTCATTCACCTAAGGCCATGTTATGTCAAACTCACAAGGTGTCATTGTGTAGTAGAAGCTGAACTTCATCTCCCAGAATCTGAGTGAAGACACAGGTCAATGTTTAGGTAAAGGTGTAACACACCAACGGGATTTGGTTTAGAAATGTACCTTTAAAACATAGAAGTTGTAGTTTTTCATCAATTACTTGCAGTAACTTGTTCTTGATGCTCTATTTATAGTTCCAGAAAAAGATATATTTTTTTCTGATGTAGAAGTCTGAGATCTCATAGGACCAAAATTTATAATATCCAACAGAATGAACAGCATCAATTGACTATATTTCTTTACCTTATAAACTCAGGCCAATTTATTTAATTTTTCCTCTTTTATTATCTGTCCATTATCAGCACAGATGTATGCCATTTCTGGAAAAAACAAACATACAATTAGGTATAGTTAAGGAATAGCCAGTCATACAAGTAACAAATACCATAGTGTATTTATACTTTTCTTTATGGGACCATTGAATTCAATTTAAATTGCTTTCAGAAGAAGCCTAGTGTGATATTGGAAGCAATTTTACTTCGTTCAAAATTTATATTTCTATACCTCTACAATGATAATATTTCGTTCCGTCTTTTTATATAAATAATTCAGATGGTAGAGATTACCATTTAAAGGTGGTAGTGAATTACCAGATATTTTAGGGTACAAACACTATGACAGCTCAGGTTAAGCCATTTTTGAGCAGTTAAGTAAGTTATTACCTAGCTATAAATTAAAAATGTATGAGGTTACTGTAATTATTTTTGTACTGTTGGATATACTACTAAGTGACTAGACACTTAGCAATGAATCAGTTCAGTATATATTTATTCACTACTTACTCTGTGCCAGGCATGAGGAATGCACTGGCTAATCAGCAGATACTAAAACTCCAGAAGGAAACAGAGAGGTATCGGTCTGATCTAATGTGAAAATCAACATAAGATAGCATATTTAGTGTTGGATATTCTTGGTACTGAGTAATTTTGTAAGTATTACAAAAATATGTATTAAGACAGCAACACTTTTACCATTTTCTAATCTAGTTGGTGAAACAAAACATATGTTTAAACAGATATACCAACAGAATGAGACAGTATATACAAGCAGCATAGCACTAGTCAAATATGACAATAATTGTAGTCAAATAAAGAAAAAGGAATAAAAATATGGCCCAGCATAGAAACAATAAAATTCAAAAATTTTTAAAATGTCACATATTTAGTATCTTACTTAAATATTTGGAGGATTATAATTTTTGAAAATTGTATCTTGACCTTAAACAAATGGTGAGAAAATTCCTTTCTCACTAAATCAGTTTTTTTTTAATTTTTCTTAGCAAATTTTCAGAGTAGCTTGAAAGCTCCCTTAACAAAGTTATCAAAGTAGATGAATTACATTTCCCTGATGTTTGGTATTAACAGATTGTCCAGAGATAGGATTACAGTCTCCATTTTTTTTTCCAGACAGGAAAAACATTCTTTCAAGCTGGATTAAAAATCTAGATAAAGTAATAGTAGTAATAATATTTTCTGCATCGCATTAGCCTCAGTGCTATTCTGTTGGTCATCTAACCTGAATGACAGCAACCCCAGATGAAATACACTTGTAATGAATAACATGTGTGCAATGTTTACCAAATGCAAAGCACACCAGAAGCACTGGAGTTTATTGCTATGACTTTAATAGAGAATTCTTTACACAGTGTTAGATGAAGTAGCAGGGCTAGAATATACAGTAATTGGAAGAAGGATACATGGAAAAATAAACTCTCCTGATGTTATATATTAGATTGCACACTGGTCTCGGGGCATGTCTGATGATCTTAATTCATTTAGCGTGCTGGAGCAATCCTTCTCTTAAGCTTATATCTTCTCAGTGTACATAAGGCTGCACTACTGGCTCACATTAAAAAGAAGCCTTGTAAAATGTTTCTTACAAAAATAAATAACTTAAGTATCCAGATATGTAAGAGCTTAATTCTCAAGATCCGGCATGTTTAAGATTCACATTCTTTGGGCTCTCAGTCTGAAGCAGAGAAGAAAACATTCTTTTACAGTTGAAGTTTAAGAATATATATATAACCAATAAATAGTACTTAAAGTTTCCTCTGTGTGCTAAATATGTTGCTCAGAATCACTGGAAAGCTGCAGTATCACTGGAAGTATCAGGCACTCAAATTAAATATAATTATCAGATACTTTAAATGACTTATATATCCAGGCACTGCTGCAGCTCTGTTTTTTGGGTTTTTTTTTTTTTTTTTTTTTTGCTTTCTCTAATTCCAATTTCAGAGTGATGTTTCAATCAGCAAAAGCACAGGAACATGTAACAAAAACATCCCCTCTATAACAGGCTGAGTTTCAAGATTTGTTGCCTGCAAATTCTATTTTTTCTTCATAGATAAAGCAAGTACTGCTAGTTAACTACTCCAGATTATAGTAAGAATTTTTAAAATTTCACATTGCTTTCTCAGGGTTTAATCTTTTGTTTCAATATTTATGGTTTGGAGACTTAGTCTTTACTCTTTGGATAAATAAACTACCTGGGAAGTTTCTATTAGGGGGCACAGAAAGAGAGCAGATAAAAATGAGATGTATTTGTTTGATATTTATACTTCGTTCTGGCCCTGGGCAAAAACAAGAAGCGAACTCAATCTCCGGTCCATCCATCATTCAATTTCCTCTCCTTACGAGTTCCCCAAACACGCCTCCTCACTGGCTGTCCCCCTTCCCTCATTCCTAAGCCTGTGGTCAGCTAATGCAGGGCTTAGACAAGTCCTTCAAGGCCACTTTGAATGTGGGAAATTTACTATAAGTTTTTGGCTCCTGTAATTATGCCTCACAGACTTTGTTCAACTTATAAAATGAACCACATTAATGTAATGCATTATAATCCACTTAGAGAGTAGTTTATTCTATCTGGATAAGTTGCATGTCAAATTGCATTTCTGGATTAGAATTTATTTTAAAAAGCAAGAGGAAAATGTGTGTGATAAACTCACAGAAGTGTTAACTCACAGAACATGAGACACTTGTCAATATTATCATGCAAAAAGAGGCCACTCTGTTTTCAGAATCACAACTTTTGGACGTCAGCAACTTGATCACAATGTGGAATCAGCCTGGTAGTTCATGTTCAGTATAAAAGTGGTCAACCTGAAACATTGGAAAGGTCACACTGTGTGTTTTTATATCTGTCATACATATGGAGAACATGTTTTCAGGTTTCCACTTGTCCTTTAACTCCCAGTACAGGAAATCTGCTGCTAGGAAAGACTTGTAAAATGTTTATGACATTTAAGTCATGCACACGATTTCTTATTCAGGAAGACTGAGCTATAAAATTTGCATATGGTGTCCAGCATTTGGGCCAGAGTCCCGTGTTTAGCCTTTTAAAATTTTGGTATACAAATGCTTCATCCCCTTGCCATTTGGTCTTGTTCCCAATTTCTTTCTTTCTTTCTTTCTTTCTTTCTTTCTTTCTTTCTTTCTTTCTTTCTTTCTTTCTTTCCTTCTTTCCCTCTCTCTCTCTTTCTCTCTCTCTTTCTTATTTCTTTCTTTCATTCTCTCTCTCTCTTTCTTTCTTTATTTCTTTCTTTCTACTTTTTACTAAATACTGCTTTGTTTCAGCCACAATGGCCCTTTGTTATTGTCTAGATAAATTATAAACTCTCGCAGCATACCATCTTGTCCAAATTCATCTTATCAATAAAATGTATAAACTGTGTGATGTATAAGTCTTAATTCTTAGAACTACAATCTTAGCATCCAGAAGAAATGACATGAAAATATCAAATGAACATGGTCATACTGGGTCCAGGGGACCATACTTGCGCATTATGGAGAACCAACTTTAGACACTTGGTACCAGTGTTCACTAATCACATTTCTTTTTGCTCAAAACCAAGTACTGTCTACCATCAATACAGTCACATACTTAAAATATATTTTCTCTTAAAGATGTTCTCAAATTGCTTTTAGGTTCTTGTAATTATATGAATTTTCATTTAACAAGGCAATGGAAACTTGAAAAGCATGCCATGCCTTGATAAGATCTATTTGTGTCTCCAAAAGGTCCATGCTTTCAAAGCATGTTCTCCAAGATGGTACTGACAAAGTGCTGAAACTTTTAGGAGTCGGGATCTTTTTGGGGTTCCTTAAGTCATGGGGCATGAAGTTGTTCTTTTGTGTTCCCTCGTGCTTTTACAGGAGGGTTATTGTAAAAGGAGCCTGGCCTGTTTTGTTCCCTCTACTCCTGTTCCGGATACAGTGACTTGCATTCCTCTCAGTGCGTTCAGCCATTCCTGTATATGCCATGAGGTAACAGAATCACAGCCTGCTCTATCTATAGCCCTTGGATCTTGGGCCCCAAGCCTGCTAGTTAAAAACATGTCTTTTTGTGTGTAAGTAGACAGGGTCAGGTATTGTGTTATAGTGATATCAAACAAATATAACCATCTTCAGTAAATTGAAACCTAAGAAGTCAAAACATGATTTGGAATCCTAGAAGATGTTAATGAAACAAAGTAATAGTGACTATTTCAGAAGCAATTTCCCTGTGCTGAATTTTCTAAGATAATTCCCTCAAATTGTCCTCTTTCAGTTGTGGTTATGACTATGATTGGGAAAAAACAATCAGAGAAATCAGAGAGAAAAAGAAGATGGAGGAATCACCAGAGCCTTGGCAAGGGGTCCAGGGCGCCCTGTGCAATTGTTTGTCCACTATGATTGTACTCGCTTCCCCAGGTCCTCAGAGATGACTGGGCCCATCTTTCCTGGTGAGGACATTGCACTGTTCTCAGATCTTTAGTCTTAAAAAATAAAGCATGTGTTATTTTAAAAAAATCCCACTGGGAATAGGGTTGAAGAATTTTAAGGTTTTGACTCCCTTTTGATTATATGCAAACGCTAATTCAAAGCAAATAGATTGTCTCCTGGCAATCAGAATGATGGTACAGACTAAAAAGACAAAGAAATAAAAAAATGGCCTACATAGGAGGGGCTGTCTTAGTTACTTTTTTGTCACTGAGACATAATACTTGACACCCACAAGTTAAAGCAGGAGAGGTTTCTTTTGGTTCACATTTTGTAAAAGGTTCAGTCCATTGTGGGCTGGCTCCAAGGCATGGTGGCAGAGCAAAGAGTGGGACATAGCAGAAGGAGAATAGCTAATGGCTGGCAGGCAGGCAGCAGACAGGGCAAGGGAAGAAGAAGGGGCAATGAATGTGCCTTTCGAAGTCTAAGGTTCAGTGATTCACCTCCTACACCCAGGCTTAACCTCTCAAATCACACTGACATATAAACGCATCAACAGACTAATCCACTGGTGAGGATCACTCATAAGCCAGTCAACTCCCTGAAGCGCCACCCACCTATGAGCAGCTGAGATTTTAGGGAGACATCTAAATATAAACCAAACAAGGTCTGTCCTCAAAGATTGTGCTGTCTGATAAGCTTGTACCTGTTCAAGCATGCAACACAAGCATGCCAGAGAAGCCATAAGGAAGTGCACAATGAATTTGCCAAGTGGAGGAAATAATTTAGTGACTTGAGAAGCCTATCTCTAAGACTTAAAGCTGATGATATTCTTAAAGGAGAAATGAAGCCGAATTTACATTCTTGTAAGGAGTAGAAAGACAAGAACAACTCCGGCTACAGAAACAGTCTGCCAGGATCCCAACTTAAGAGACCTTTCCTGGCTTCAGTTATTTCTTATGCATTTGGGGGACTGTAAAAGTGACTGTCAAATTCCTATTTTCTAACTTTTATTTTTCTCTGTATTTTTACTCTGGCTTTATCATATATGTGGGGAACAGCATAATATTTAAGCTTGTATGGGAGGGAACAGATAAGAGATGAACAAAAAGTGCAGGAATGTGTTATGTACAAGTACCAACTCCACACAGAGAACATAAATGTTACATACTGTTAACAAGTACCAAGAAAATTGTCTTAAATGAAAGAAAGGGATCAAGGAATTGGTGGAGTGGGGAGGGGAGGAAGGGAAAAGAGATTTACAATTTAATTAAGATATGTTATGTGCCTATACCAACTTCCGGTAAGAAATGTAAGCATTATGTCTTACACTACTTTACTAATAAAATAAAGAATTTAAAAGTGGTTTCCCCATAGGACTCAAGGACTTAACAATACGTAGAAATTTCAACAGTGCTTGATTTGTGATAAGTAATGAAAGATGGCGGCCATTATTTTATTTTGGCAATTTGGGTTTTAGGAAAGCATATGAGCAAAGAATGTTCTAGGTATGAGGCAGAAACACAGTCGAGGTTGTTTTGAAAACCAAGAATGTCTTCTTTAGGCTCAAGTTACTGGTAAGAATTTATAAAGCAGTGACTTTTCCTGGTGTTAGAAAAGTCAGGTACACTTGGAAATACTTGTGGAACTCTTCACATCTCTCTTCTCACCCACCACCAACACACACCTAGTTAAAAATAGTCCCTTTGTTGCTAACGATGGGAGTGTTAATGCATTCTCCAGACACATTGAGGAACACTGAAGAGTTGAGAAAAATTCACATGTGCAGAAAATTCTTAGTGTTATCATTTGCATAAGGAAAAATTACATGTCTTACTATCATAGGAAGACATGGGTTTGAGAGGCACAATTATTTGAAAGACACAATTATTGTGTCAGTGAAAGGGTATATTTCAGTTTTGCAAATCATTCCAAATCATGACAGCCATGGCAGTTAGCACACCCAGAAAAATTAATGTCAGGCCCTCTCTGGAATCATCTACCCCTTCACTGGAATTTTAACCATGCCTTAAAATCAAGTAAAGCAGACCTCCTGAATCCACTAAAGTAGTTTATAGTTATGGCGGGCTCTATCTGTGGGCTTCTTCCTGGGTAATAGGAGTCCTATTTGCATCCAGGCTAAGCTGCTGTGAATGTAAGAGAGAGAGTATGTAATTAGTTTTCTCTGTTTTTCAATGAACTTTGCAAAAATGAAAAGCAAAAGACATACTCTCAGCTCCACCAAAGCCCTTGTACATGTATGAGCCAGGATCTGTATATCAAGCAAAAATAAACCCAGGTTGACAGCTTCCTGAATGTTTCATACTGTGAGATGGCTTATTCACGGTAGGATCTTCCTTCAATCACTAAGATTTGCTCTAATTTGAAGACCTGTCTGTTCAAAATTCATCTGGATGTAAGCTTTTCTGGGATATGAGTTTCAGAACGCCTTTTATTCGTGGTATTTCAGTTTTGACACTACGGACAATTCACACCAGAGAATTTCTGTCATTCAAGCAGTCCTGTGCATTGTAGGATCTTTGGTAACATCTTGGTCTCTGCTCACAATTGAAGCATCATTCCTGAAGCTCGCTTCTGAAAATTTAGGAGCACTAAACGCGTACTGTGTTTCTGGGTGACCTGGTGAAAGTGACCAAGCCCAATCCAGCTGCTTCAGGAGAGTATTCGTGGGAGAAGCTGACAAGGAGGAACAAGCACCTTTAATGATGTACATCAAATGTGTTCAAAATGGCAAAACTAATGATGTGAGTCTAGAGCCAGTTGAGAATTTAAAGCAGAATAATTGGATTCATTACGGAAAGAATGGGAGTGGCTATGTATGCATTATCTTTCCCAAATGAATGGAACCCAGAGTCTTTACCTGCTAGTGGAACTGCCTCTTAAGCTTGGGTCCAACACATTAGATGGCTGATTCAGCAAACAATGTGGGCTAGGTCAACTATCTCTGCTCCCATGAGTCCCAACTTTGACTTCTTCCTAACACTTCACTTAGAGCTGTCTGCTTTGTGCGACTCCCTTTACTTAATGGTCCATGGGACAATGAACATTTGCCATCAGGCTGTGAAAATATGAGCTGACTCAACCAGATTTCCTCTGCACAGAACATAAATTAGAAGAACAATCTGAATTTGACAACTGGAAACTGACAATGTGAAGCAGAGAAATACTTGAGTCAATGTAATGGCAAAGTTCCAGAGTGAAAAGTCGATAGTGTCTGATTGAGTAGGGACAGTCCACTCCTGGCTTTCTGAATCCAGATTTTCTTGCCTCCAAACTTACATCTGTTGGTGGACTTATAACAATTCCTGTTGCTTGTGCTGGCTTGAGTATGTCGCTACTCTTTGTAGAAAAATGTGTCTATTAAAAAAAAACTACAGTTTTATTAACTTCATGGAAAATTTACTTGAGCTCACAAATATTTTTTTAATAATTCCACTGATGTCAGCATGAGTGTGAAAGTGCCCCTCCTGTTTTACTGTCTCCATCACTCTAAAACTGTCAGTGTTGATGTTAAAAAGACAAGCATGGCATGTATTTCTTGAAGTCACTTATTTAGTGGTGACTGTAAAGTGTGCTTAGCATTCACTTTTGGTTTATGCTGCCTGAGAAATTGAGTTTGAAATAAACACTGAAGTATGTAAGCATACTGCAATAAAATGTTATTGCCAAGAATTTCTCTGCTTTCACCTGAAACAGTCTTCCACCGTGACTTAACAAATGAAATTAGTCATGGCGAGGTGAGGTAGAAACTGCGTTTTATATGACTGCCAATACCTGAAGCTGGTGGCTAATGGTGCATTTGTGGGCACCTTGTTTGTTACGCTGAATACATCACTTATTTTCCATTCTGGCTTCCTTGAACTGTTCCATCAGCTGGAATTTTAAAATATCCTTTTACAGGAATGTGTGAGCGGTGATGTATTCCTGGGTGGGGGCTCAGGTTAGCAATATGCTCTTGGGCCTGGAAAAGACTGGATAAAAAGAACCCTATTAAACATCCTGAGTGGGTTCAGTTTCCTCTTCTAAAGGAAAACATGTTGCTACTGTAGATGGATTTATTAGACTTGCTGCACAGCATCCTGAGGTGACTCATCAGCTGGGACAATACAGATAGTCCTGAAAAACACACAGGAACCTGTTATTGCTAGGGTTTCATATTGAAACACAACCAAAATACTACAATGGGAAAAAATCATAAAACGTTGCATGCCAAAAAAATAAGTAAGATACAATATACACAGAAGAGTGCAAATGTGTTAATTATCTTAATAAATACAGTATTCTAATTTTATAATAAGATAACTTTAAAACATTAATGAATAAGGCAAATAGGCACTGTTATATGAATTGGAAATGGTTTGTACGTTATAAAAATTTTACATTACAAAAATTTAAGTGGAGCAAGTTGATGACTTTTGTAAAGAGAAATTTGTAAATTATTCCACTAATTAAGAACTGACAGAAGTAAACTGAGAAAGTAGTTTCCTATAATCCTCCTAAAATGGGTTTTTCCATTTAAAATGATAATAAATGTTACTACTTGAGAAGTCTAATGTCATATACTGCCTTGTTTTTGTAATGACCGAGTTGAAGATTGCTTTGGTTGGTGCAAGATAAATACAGATAAATGAAATTAAACTTACCATTTCTACATTCTTTTTCAGTATTTCTTTGTAGACTGTCATCTGAGGGAAGAAACAACTTTCGATACTAAACTTAAATATGAATCAGAGGAGTCTACCGTGGGTTTTACGTATCACGGGGAACATGCTAGCCAGTTAAAAAGGCTGCAGAGCCAATTATTAGCATATCACTATAAAATATTGTCGAGTATATAGTACTCAATTTCTGTTAAAAGTTATTTTTAGATTTCTATCATTACATACCTTACACAGTGGCTGCCTTTACCTGTGGTCTCATTTTCTGTTGTTTCATTCAACCATTCTCAAAAAATACTAAAAGGAAAGTTTCAGAAGTAATTTAAACATTTTAAATTGTGTCGCTCTGAGCAGCGTGAGAAACTCTCTCACTGCCTGCTCTGCCCACAGCTCTGTCCCTGCATCCACACTGAGTCCTCCAGCTACATGTTGGTCACTAACAGCCTCTGGGCTGCCAGACAGGCTGCACTATACCTGAGTGCTTTGTTAAAGGAGGATTTATTTACTCAGTATGTCCCCAAAGCATAAACTTAATGGTTCCTAGGATCCTCCAAGGCCTAAAACATGGAAGATGGATTAACTCTGGTATTATGTGTCAATGCCACAGGACATGTAGGAAAGCCACAGTATGTGTGTGTATGTGTGTGTATAGTGTGTGTGTGTGTGTGTGTGTGTGTGTGTGTGTAGTTATTATTCATAACTTCAGGCAGCTACAGGCAGTCTTGGGACATATACCCCGCAGATAAGAAAAGACTAACACATTTTACTGTGTGTACACACACAACAAACATTCAAACAAACTGATACATAAATATATTTTATTTAAATTTACTCATGTGTGTATATATTAGAGTTTTGCTGAAGATGACAGTGATCAGAAATATTTTGAACCACTGGAATAATTTCCTTTTGTTTTTGACACTCAGTATTATTTATTTTCATGTGACTAGCCATTTAATCTAGAGAAAATGACATTTAAGGAAGATTGGGCCTTTAAAGATTAAGATGCTTTATTTTTTACTATTGTAATATGTGAACTATTCTTTTCCTCAACCTTCAACCTACTGAGGTCTTGGAAGTTGTTTTTGTTGTTGTTGCTTTTAATTCCTACCTTTAGCTTCAAAGAACATGGAACTTTTCCTTCAGATAGTGTTATACCATCCTCCAGTTGGGATTCCTCTAGACTCCTTAGCATTCTGTTCTAGAAAACAAAATAGCTCTACATTTTTGTTAATATCCATGTGATTAAAACTACATGTGTATTCATTTTCTTCTGTATTAAATATAGCTTTTTTGGAAAAGCTGTCATCTCCTTTTGACAATTCCATCCTTTATTTTAGGAGAGAAAATACTGCAGTGGTCTCTCTACAAACCTTCTTTTACGAGCCCCAGCGGGGGAGTCCTGAGCTAAGGTGTGCACATCCAGGTTCACCATTCACATACAAAAACCCATTTTTGTGTTATGGGAGGAGCCCTCTCTCACCTAAGTGTTATACTTTTATTTTAGATGTGCAGGAAGTTTCCTTGAGAGAGACCTGTCTTTTGCCACTTGCTGCTCATAATTATGTGTAGTGCTTAATTTTTTTTCTTATTATGCCAGATATACTGAGGTGGTCCAGTTAAGTTTTCTAAGAATCACAACAAGAGCCATATATAAACGATGCACCTTTATTGGTTCTTATAGGAGAACATGTGGATATCTGTGCGTCCACCTTTTGTCCTACCAAGTCATTCCATTGAATAATAGAAACTGAGGCATAGTCCCTCTCAACACGTGTACAGTGAGCCAAGAAAGCATGTAACAATATAAAAAGCCCCAATGACACTTTCAGATCAAGAGTTGTCAAATTGTCTACCATGTTTCATTATTTACTGTGGAAATTTATGCAAGCACCACATAATTTTTCTACAGCAGTGTTATAGGCTGAATGCTCCCCAGTATACAGTTGATGAACCCTACTACCTCAGAATGCAAATAGAGTCTTTGAATAGGTAATTACAGTTAAATGTGGCCATTAGAATGAGATGCAATGCGATATCATTTGTGTCTTTATGAATCAGATGTAGACATGCTTAGAATGACTATTGAAGACAGAGTAGAAGGTAGCCACCTACCAATCAGGAAAAGATGACTTCAAATGGCTAATATCTCAAAATCAGGTTCCTAGAAATACAAAACATAAATAAATAAAGGGGACCCAGTATATAGCTCAGTGGTACAGTGTCTGCCTGGGAAGCGTGAGGTATGAGTTCTACTCCTGTTACCAAAAAACAAAGTAAAAATACAATAAAGTAAAATAAAATAAATATGATTGTTTGTTCTATCTCTGGTAATTTGTCCTGGCAACCCCAGCTTAAAAAAAAAAAACTTATTTTTTGAACAGTTTGAGCTAGCTGTTTCTGATACTGTAAATCGTTTCATTGCAAAACTTAGTAGGAAAGTTTGCTTTATGCTTTTTCTCAGAAATAACAACTGTTAACATTTTAATGAATTTTCTTCTAGTCATTTAATATTACATTTGAGCAAGCATTATTAAGGCTGTAAAGAATCTTTCCATAAATGCATCTAAATGGAAACCTAGTATTAGAAAGTTGGACTAAAATTCCTTTTCATAATACTGTTGGCATAGTGTTAGTCATAACAAAACTTTTATTACACAAATCCTTACCAAAGTTTGGTTTGCATTACATATTTAGAAGTAAATGTTTACTGGAACAAAGATTGCAAGCTAAAGTTACATAAATTAACAGTCCTAGTTTCCAAAAAGGCTTGTACTATTTCTGCTTACAGAGGCAGTTTAAACTAATACTTGCAACAAACCTAGAAAAATTAAAAGTAAATTTCCTTAAAATGCATTTATGTATGACCAGATGTTAGTATTTTATTCAGTGTAAGATTAAACAAATTTATCTTTTTGTTCTTCAAATATTTTCCTCTTTGGATCATCCTGTTTTGTTTATTATAGTCAATGTTCTAACTGAACTGTTAACATTTTTCCAAATAAAAAATGCTATAAAGCAGAAATTAACTTACTTTTGCTTTCTTTCCACTAGTATTTGCTTTTTCTTATCATATTGTAGTGGCTAGAACATTCAAACAATACCGAGAAAAATTGGTAATACTAGCTACCCCTGCTGTACACACTATTATTTGTTAATATCTTCACAATAGTCTTATGAATTGCTACTGAAAAATCATCTGCAAACCTCAAAATAACTTTAATTCCAGATTGACTTTTTTTTCATTTTTGAAATAATTTTAGACTCAAATGTGTTGTAAAAATAATACAAGGTAGTGTCTCATACCACTTCACAAAATTCTCCAGTAGAAATATCTCGCATGACTGTGATAGGCTATCACAACAAAAAAATTATAAGTGATACCATCCACCAACCTGGATTTTTTATAAAAAGAAATTATATAGAATGCATTGCAATAAAGTCTAATGGATTGTATTGCAAATAAAGATAAATCTTTTTGATGAAACGATTCAGTTATATGTGAAGGCTGTCACTGTGATTATTAAATTACTGTGATACAATTTCCTATGAATTATGATGTTATTTATTGGTCTAGTAGAAAGGCTTTGTATGAGATTTAGGAAACAGTGAACTGAGGGCTATATTGAAATTTTGCTTTGCAGAATTACAAATGAGTAGTTATTTCAGTATGTTTAAGTGACTACATATGTTAAGTAATTCAGTTTTTAACACTCTTGTCAACAAGCTATCAGCCATTAAATAAATGTCACCCATATGCAGGTCTTTGTAGTATGCTATAGGAATTGCTTTTACTCAACATTTTTATTGCTGAATTCAGTGAAGAGTTATATGGACTAATATCATTTTCATCAAAACCACAACAACCAAATACCAAATTATGATTATAATTCATCAGACAAAATGTAACAGTAAAAAAACAAATAAACAAACAAAAGACTAAAGAGTTCATTTTAGTGTGGAAATCAACTAAACATGAAAATAATGGGACTAAGACCAGCTCACCATTTTTGAAAGATTGAGGCTGTGGAGATTGGTCTGTTATTTAACTGACAGCTTCAAATGCATTTACTCTGGGAAGAAAAACTGTAGTCAGAAATGTGTTTAAGTTCTAGAATGCAAATAATCCAAGCCCATGCTATTCAAAGCTTATTTGTCTAGCCAAAGGAGATGAGTTAAATAGTCAGTATGAGTCTATATTTAAATACTGGATCTATGAATATGGGAGAATCCCGAAAAGTAAACTTAGAGACAAAGGAGGAAACTCCTCGGAAGATGGATGACAGCCTTTTACTCACAGGCAGTAGGGAGAGACTCTGGTTGACTTAAGTAAACAAGATGGATTGGAAAAGAATCAGGAGCCAGAGAAACTTTAACTTGACAGTACTGTGGGTTGATGGAAAGCTGGGATCCTGTAACAGAAGCTGCAGGAACTCTCTGATTAACAGTTCAGCACTAAAGAGACTTGCAAAACCCTTAATTGTCTGTTCTGTTGTTTCATCCTTGTTTCGCACTGCATGTGATTTAACGTCCTGAGACAGAGTCCAGTGGACTTTGCACGTTCCTGTCCCTTGAGCAGAGAAAGGAAGCACCTGGTGAGAAATCTTAGTGTAGCCACTGAAGTGGCAGTGGAGAGTGGAGAGCGGAGAGCTCTCTGACTCACTCCAAGCCCAGACCAGGGTAGGAGAGAAACATGATTCTCTTTTCAGAAAGGGCAGTGGACTTGAGGGATTCACAAAAACAATTTCCTCATCAGAAAAAAGAAACTTCCGACCCCAAAGTAGAAGGATTTGCCAAAACCATCTTCAAATGAGTCTTTCAGTTTTCTGTCAGAGATACGTGCTGCGATTGAACACAAAGCACAGTCCAGCAATCTGCTGGGATCAGATTGGTCCCGTTTATGTTATGGTTTCTAGGAGTGAGTGTGCGCTCAGTGATTGAATGACGTCTGGGATCATTTCCAGATCAAATGTTCATGATTAATAGAAAACATCAATTAAGCACCTAATTTGCATAATAGCTTTACCATTTTACCTTGGTAACATATTGGAAAATAATTTGTCCTTTGAGGCAGAGAACATGTTCTCACAACAATGCTGTATGAGGAATCCAAAGATGCTGCATGAAAAAAAAAATAAAGAATGGGAATATTTCTTTGGTAGCTACTTCCAGAACTTCTAAACCTATTATTTTAAACACTGGCTAGACAAACACATGGATTTTCCAACCTAATAACAAAAAAAAATCTAGATTTATAAAAATTGGATTAAAATATCTAAAATTTATCAGCATATCTAAGGGAGAGGTGGACAGCCCTCAGTAAATACCTGTATCATCTTTCTGTTTCCCAAATTAGAAGAAAGTCAGTATATATCAGAGTGCAGATTTTGTGAACATGTTTATCATTGTTCAGATAATTCTTGCTCCATCTGAATCCCATAATTAAGGAAAATAATATCTTTTTATTGTTTCTTACTATCTGGATATTTGTGGACTTTTGAACTATGCCTTTATTGCACAAATAAAGGAGAAAGTAGTTTCTTGAGTTGATTATATTGTGTATTAATTTTCTGTGACCATCACTTGGTTAAAAAATTAATAGCAAAAATGCATCTCAAGCAAACATAGGTGTATTTTCAGTTCAATTATGAAGTGTAAAACGTAGCTTATCATTTGTTTCTGACTTATTGTAGTGTAGCTTTTTAAAAAAAATTTTTGAGTCAATAATTCACTTTGGGTAATGCATCATGAACACTTTGTAATCAGTTCTAAAACAGCAGCCCCAAGACACCCATAAAGGATATTCTTTAATACCGCAGATGGTAGAACAGCCTGTGAAAACAAGTCTGGTGGGCATTCTGTGAAAGCCGTTTCTGTCGCAATGAATCCAACATGACATGTGGACAACTATAGCATGGAGGGCTTCTACAAAAATTTCTCACATTTATTTCTCCCTTTGCTCGCTTTACTGATGCTTTTGTAGGCACCATCACAATACAGATTTTTCTAGCTCAAGGAAAATGGTCAAGAGTAATCTGCATTTACAGTGAAATTTGACTACGGTATATAAAGGGCCCAAATCAGCAGTAATTTGCTTAACAGAGCCTAGCAAATTCAGAGAAAGATCCTTTTCCAAAAAAGTTAGTTCCAAATATGTAAAGGTATCCTGCTCCTGTTAATTCTTGTACCTGTAACTCGACTGAGGCTATTTGACAAATGAAGCACGAGGGATCAATTAAGTCAACATATTCAGGAAGCATGACAGTAAAATGTCTTGTTTTAAAAACCAGATATTTCTCTTTAATGGATACTAATTTTGTTAACTCTTGTGAACTCAAAGCAAAAGCATTACCCCAAGATATAAGTTACTATAGGTGGCATTGAAGTATTTAAAATAACCAGTACTCAAGAACTATAGTCTTTTGCTTCGGATATAATGGATCAATTCAATTTTATCACACATGATAAAAGGGACTGTCACTTATTGGTGTAACCATCCAAGCTACAGTTAAGATCCAGCCTGGATTCACAACAGATGAGCTCTATTGGAGCACTGTCATCTTTTAGACACTTCGTAAAAAAAATATATATGAGAATGAGCAGAATGTCTCATTCTTTTTTGAATCTATAGATACAAGCATGGTGCTTGGCACACAACCCTTGCTCATAAGCATGATGGATCCTAGAAATGAAATTACTTTCAATTAAAGACATGCATTTCAACTGTAAGTTATACTCGCCTGAAAGACCCAATTCAGAGTAGCCGAGAAAGTCTGAAGGTATTTCCTTGTGGCCATTATGTGCTTATACGTGGAAAATAGCTTAAAAATAGGGAATACAGCCAGACTTAAAAGTGCTTTCGATTCTGCCCAAATAAACAGAGAGCGAGACCACACATGCTTTTTTTCCCCCCTTATTGTAGGGCTTGGATTTTGTGTCTGAACTCAACTTTTAATCAGGCACAATAAAATTTCATTAAGTCCACGAATGTTTATCCTAAAATAATAATTAGAGAGGCTTCTTATCTTTTAATCAATTTGAAACCCAATAAAAATATTAGCTCAGGTAAACCTGTTTAACCTGCAGTATTTTTTAAGTCCCCTGGTTTGAATGAATACTTTTTCTGAAACTTCTCAAATACTTCATATCATATGTCACAGAAGTCAATATTAACATTACGGTAACTCACATTAAACTATAATGCTGTTATGATCATGCTTATCTTCTGTACTTCTATACAGGCCCCTGAAATAAATAAGTACACCAATACATTCCTTCACTGTAGAGTTTTCATACTGCCCCCGGAGAGCTAACACTCAGGCACATAATTTTTGAGGCAAAATATTGTCCTTACTTTTAATTTGATTGCTTTATTAAAGGAATGTTTTTCATCACTTAAAGGCCAGAAAATTCACTGAAATTTCTCTGAGTTCTAGGCCACCTGTTAAACAATGCTTAGCAGTGACACTGTATTTGCCTACTTTTTCTATGGTGTAACCAGTTTAGAAGTAATCAATCACCACATAATCATTTTTCAGCAGTAAAGCAATTATTGTACTTTCAGGAGAAGCTTAAATAGAGAGAGAAAAACACAACGTTTTCTTAATGAATGAGCATAAAACATTTTAATGTTGAGTTACTCTAGCCTGCCTGGGAGACAGTAAAGGGTCTATGGATGCTCCTGTTTAGCTGAATGGAAGCAAAAAGTGGCTTTTCTATTTATCAGAACATTCAAATCTCCCGGGGAGATTTTAAAGAACAAAGATGCTTAGACTCCTATCCAAATCTAAGGAGAAAAATCTCTGAAGTGTTGGTTCTAAACAGATTACTCAAACTCCATCAGCAGTTTATGGTGAGTGGCCAGAGTAAAAAGATCAGCACATTTTCAGCACTAAGAATCCAACCTGAGCATGAAATACGATGATGCTGGCTACCAGAAACTTCACTGTTATTTCAACAGAATTCAAGTTCCAAAACAACATCGAATGGGAAATTAACAATTATCTCCTCAGGATAAATGTCCAAAAGGAAAATTACTTGCTTCCAGAGGATGCCAACTTTTATCTGCTTTCAAATTTTAAAGGGGATTACTCTTGTTAAGCAATAGCTCCAGGGAGTCAATGTGAGCCAATGTGTGAAATTTAAAGAAATATACTACATCTGCTTCAATGGAAGGAAGGCCGTTCCAAGAGATCCCAGTTAGAACAAGCCATGTGAGGAAACGTGATTTTCCATTACCACAGTGGTGGTTTTGTTGTTTAGACTCAAACTCAGAACACCGATGTATTTTTTGATCTTTGAGGTCCTTGGGAAGATTCAGATGCTCATGGTGACCAATTTCGGAGTACACATTTTTTCCTTAATGTCGATTGTCCTAAAATCCCCCAAAAGCTACACTTTTGGAGAGGTCATTCAGAAGCCGGACATTTCAAATAATTTCTGGGGAACTGACCTTAAAGAGTGGAATCCTCGAATCCTTACTATTTCTTGTTTCCCTTTTGGTAAAAGCAGAGTCATCAAGATAAAGCCAACATAAAGTGAAATTGGAATACTGGTGACAAGCTAGCCTCAGGGCAAAATTTAAGAGATGCTCAGAACTCAGCAATCAAATTAGTTTTAAGCACAATACTTTAAAAATCTTAAGTAATACAAAGTACATAATAGAGTATGTCAACATTTTATGTAAAAGTAGGATTATAGTATCAATCTCCTTTTACCTGATGCACATGAGCTCAGTGAACAAACTACTGATGCTCATCTTAATTGCGAACTTTTTGTCTCCCCTTAAAATACTGCATTGAAACCCACTCATTTGTCATTTATTAGTGCTGGACCCAGGTGAAAAAGAGGGAAGAAGGGAGAAGGCAGTGGACCTCTGGATGGACTCACAAATATGTTGAGGCAAACATTTCAGATATATTTAAGTAGTAGACTCAAGAAGTTGGTATCGACTCTTTGTGATTGCAGGCATTTCCCTTCCCTTTGGGTTGCACTGAGACTGTGTTTATTATGACTTTTAAAAATTGAATATTTACAAAAAGACTCTATTATGGTCATTTGCTTGGCAGTGAATTATTACCTGTGCATCCCTGAACAGAAGAAAGTAAAAGATTGCAAAAGTAGCTGGCACTGCTTTCTAGCAATGTACCTAAAGAAGTCAAATAGCTGTGGGGTGAGTGGCATCCCTTGTATCAAATCTCTATGTGAACTCCTTTGTTTAGTAAGATTTTAAAACTTTACCATTGACTACTCCAATTCAACTTCATCAGGGAAAACAAAAGCTTCAGTAACAGATGCAACTGTTCTTGCATAATGATGATGGTGGAAAATAAACCATCCATACATGTTCTTTTTTGTTAAGGAAACAAATTTATAATACTTCCTTTCTGCGTGAAAATGAAGGTCTAAAGGCTTATATCTACCATTAGGATTAGGAGTGTAGCTTAGCAAATAGACTATCATAAGAACCAGAATTTCAAAACACATTTGCCATAACTTTTAACCCACTGTTAAAGGATCAAGGTGCATCACAAGCAGATTTTCAAAAAGTAGCAATTGGTGCTTGATTTGCCCTGTACTATTTCATGTATTCCTTTTTATCAGCACTCACTGTGTCTCCTTTCTCTCACATCTGGAGGAGAATTCCTTCACACAGTCTTCAGCCCTTGCTTTATCTATTGTTAACACCTCCATTGCTATTTTGAAACTCATTAAATGCACATAAAAAAGCCTTGATGTTCATTCTGGCATAGACAGACCTGATCCAGGAGAAACTGCAAAGTATCACTGTACTTTAATCCATGTGACTTATTCTTCTCTAACTTTCCAGATTCGGTTGGAATTCAGGAAAGAGACATCTACTCATCCATTTAGTGAGATATCGTGTGTCGTGTGAGTGTCGTGTGTCCCCCAGTGCCAGTGTGGCCCTGAGGATGCAGGTACGAATGAAACAAATTTCTCTCTGCACCATCCATGAAGTTTGGCCGTTCACTTCAAGGATGTCAGGGTCGTGAGCTAACACTTCTGTCTCAGGGGAGGAGATGACACCCTTGCATGTTTCCCTTACACCTGTCCTTACAGAACGTAGATAGATGCCAATGTGACTTCAAACAGGAAACACATACATTTTTGATATTTTAATGAAACAAAAAATACCACTTAATGATTTTTGAATGAAAGGTGGTTGCATTAACATGAGATAAAAACAAAAATGATTTAAATATTCTTTGCTTTTCAGCCCCAAATTTGAAACTAATTAGCCCCGGTGTCATTGAGTGAATTGTTTACTTCTGTGTCCCACATTTATTTCATTCATTAAACAGATGAGAGTCAAGAAAGATGGATTAAATCATCTCCATCATTTTCCATGTCTACAATATTGAATTTTATAATTGCATCAGTGATTTTAAGTGTTGACAAGTAAAAGCACAGAAAACGTTTTGGGAATTGCTCATTAGCATCTGGTTTTGCAGTAGAGGCTCAAATGTTTCCAGGATGAAGGATCACTTCAGAAGACTCTAACGTCTCCCATTAATAATATATTTTTTTTGTTTTGACCACACTGGAGATGGCAGCTCAGTCTCTTACTACCTCGGATTATTTTTATATTGATATACATTTATTGGACCTTGTATTTCTTTTTGTTGGAGACAGAAAATATTGCTAATCCAATTTAATTTTGGCTTGCCTTTAAATATGTATACAATGAGGTAGATTAAAATTTGAGAAATATGCTTACTTTATTTAAAAATTTAGTTTTTGATCTTTTTAAGGGTCACTTTATTTGATTTTCAGGAGAATTTGCTAAGCTTTCTTTCAGGATCATTCAGACATCATTTTCTGAATGAACACCTTCTGAAATCTGAGACAATCGCCTCTCTTTTTTTTTTTTAAAGAAAAATCTTATTCTTTGGAACCTCTCCACAGTAATTCAGTGGGTCATCAAAATGTCTTTTGTTTTAAACAGGCTTCTTGCTGTAGGTAGTGGGACTTGCGTACTTTCCCAAGTTATCCAATAGCAATCTTACGTGCACATGGATTCTGCTACCAGGATCCAATCACTATGCTTCTGTTCCATCACAGCTGCTACCCTTAATCTCACCTGTGCCATCAGCACCATTGCTAAGACTATAGAGGGGGGAAGTAGCTACTTTCAAGAGAGTGTTCCATTTCACCTCCTGCTCCTCAACACCCCCTTGCTACACCACAGATCACCTTTCACCTGCATGGCTAAAAAGTCCCCATCTGAGCTTCAGCTGGTGTTGTTTTCAATCAGGCTCTTTATAGTGCAGAAGCACAAGGATGCCAGAAAGTCATTAGTGAAACCCCCAAAGCCACGCATGACCAGTATTCATTCCCCTATGTCTCAACTTCTAATTCTAATTCACCTAAATTTATATGCCTTATCCCTCTACTTCTTCTATAATTTAGTAGTAAAATCAAGAGTGTTAATACAGACAGGTACAAGAAACAGTGACAGCTTACTTAACTTGGTTTTCTCCTTTCCAAATAGAGATAAAATTCTCAGTTACGTGTTTGTTGTAAGAATATTCCAGTAATGTACAGAACAGTCACTGGAACAGTGCATGGCACACATCAACTGTAATGTAGCTATCAGATATGGAATCATTTGCATCAAATTTTATATAAATGTTTGATATCATAATCCTAGCATTAGTAGTATTATATATATGAAAGTAGCTCGCACACAGTGTTTCTGATTGTCCACTTCAGGAGAGTCCCAATCTTTGTGTCACATCAGATGATGATGTGTTATTATATCTGGTCATTATTTTAACTAACAGTTGAAAGCAGAAAGAAATGGACTTTTCATCCTGATAGGGCTGTGGCAGGCATTCTTCCTTGTATTCACAGTTTTTGAGTGACCTACCCCACTGAATGGTGCTGAACTGTGCTCAATAGGATATGGCAGGCATAGCATAAAATAGGACTTCAGATCCTGCCTCATAAAAGACACTGCTATTTCTGCTTTGTTTTTATGAATCACTTTCCCTAGGAGAAAAATCTCCCGTGGCTTGAGGATCTTCAACTATATCTGCACAGAAGCGCCTGAGTAAGGCCTCCCGCCAGCAGTCAGGATCAACATGACAGTCATGAGTATGAGATGTCACCAAGTCCAGACAGGCCTTCAAGTGACTGCATGTCCCTGACCACTACCATGACTGTGACCCAAGGGCAAATGCTGAACAAAATGACCCGCTTAAGCTGCTTCTTCTCAAGCCATTGAAACTGAGACAGTATTTGTTACTGCCTTAACCTCTTATATTTTGCAGATTTTCTTATATAACTATGGATGACTAACACAGTCTTCCTAAGCTTATGCACAACAGAAAAGTGAAGAAAAGTAACAAAAACAGACCAGTGTACCAACTTCTTAAAACCAACTAAAACTAATTGGTTTCAAACTTCTGTGTGTCAAATTATTTCAGGGCACAAATGAAGTGATAGAAATATAGTACTGAATACTGAATTGAAAATGTGATGTATAATTTGGGTTTTGATTATTTGTTCTAGCATTTTGGGAGTGAAAATCAGGCTGGTTAGGGCACTTTTTTCAGAAGCAACTGAATGTGAATCTTACAAATTTAAGCCAGAGTGATTTCATTGGGAAGTTCCTATTGTAACTCAGGCAGTAATATAAAGACCAGTGCCATCAGCCAGTGGCTTGGGGACAGAGGGAGCTCTGCTGTGGATATCACTGCAGAATTCACATGCAGTTCATTTTGGGAGGTTTCCTGGAACTGAACTTTGCAATTGGACTGTGGGCTGGCTTCCCTTGGAGATGCCAGCAAGATGCTACAGTGAGGCAGGGGCTCGGAGGTGCAGCCGAGTCTCTGCATTTTAAGCAGCTCCTGATTAATGCTGATACACTGACTCATGGTCCTCATATCAAGCAGAAATCATACAGAAAAGTCAGCCCATTGCCTTTTGTTGATTGGCTAGCTCTCTTTAATCTTTTTAGAGTTCCCAGTAGTGTCCTTTTCACAAAGAAGGCTTCTCTGGCCTCATCCGTCATCTCACTCTATAGGGGCCTTGCTCCAGACTCCCCCAGCATTCCTGACCTGCACTTTTCAGCTCCCTCCCACTTGACATATGCAGGCAATTTTTATGTTTCTTTTTATGTTTATTATAGGCTCCATATGGGAAGAACGTGCCTGGCTTACATTTGCTTCTTCAACTTTGAGCATAGTGCAAGGAGCCTAGTTCAAAAATGATCTATAAATTTGCTATCAAATCTTAAATGCCCCCACCCCACTCTCTGTTCTTTGCAAATTTAAAGGATAGTTTTCAACCCTGCCTGCAGAGTAGAATCCCTGGAGATCCTTTATAAGGTGCCCATGATGAGTCAAGACCAATTAAACAGAGGGGACCAGGCAATTGTTAAATTCTTTGGGTATTTTCCAAGGTTCTATAACTCATAACAAGACCCATTTGATCACACCTGGTTTTATGCTAATGAAGTGATTCTTGCCAGGCCCCTAAGTAGCTTTAGAATGGGGTCTGGTTGCCAGAGAAATATACCAACCACCTGATTGTAAGTTTAGAAATTTCAGACCCTCCTTCTGACCATGGAAAGAGGGGAAAGTAAGAGGTTAAAACCAGTCACTAATGTCAGTGATGTAACTATACTTGTGTAATAAAACCTTGATGGAATCTCTTAAAGAAAGACATCTAGGAAGCTGCAGATGAGTTCACATCAAAGTGGCAGGAAGAGGCACACAAGAGAAGCCAGGGAAGCTCGGATCTTCCTCATGTCATTCCTCGTCCCATGTATCTCTTTCCAACTGACACTTTCTAAGCTGTGTCCTTTATAAATAAAGGTGCCCTCATCCAATAAGCACAGTACTTTACTGAGTTCCATGAGCCTATCTAGTGAATTATGGAACCTGAAGAAAGATCCTAAGGACCCCTTCAACTAAGCAGAAACACTGGGGACCCTCTTTGTGATTTGTGGCTTTGGTGGGAGCAAACTTGGGGGACTGAACACTTAACCCTGTGGCTTATTCTAAATAGTTAGCATTGAATGGGAGTGTAAGCCTCCCACTAGATATTGCAGAATTGTTGGATAGCTATATAAAATTTTTGCAAAAGACTGTGACCAACTGATTAAAAAGATTAATGATTATTTAGGATAGTTACCCATCTTAAAACCCTTCCCTCATATAATGATTTCTAGATAGCTAGGACTGGCTTCAGAAAATGTGGGTATTTTTTAATATAAAAATGAGAAAATGCTATCAGAAAGACAGAACAAGATTCTTCTGAGGCCATTTGTCTGTTGTAATGGGTTAGGGTGGAGAGTCAGCTTGATGGGCCTTTAGGGACACGCTGCAGTTTGGAGGGACACACATCTTGCTCATCTGGGGCAAGGGTTAAGAAGGAGTTCTCTGTGTCAGGCCCTCATTCCCTTCCTCTCCAGCATTGTACTATTCATCTGCATCCTGGTAGCCATGGAGTGAACAACTTCCCTCTTCCATGCCCTCTATCACAATATTTCTGGCGGGGAGACACCTGACGATGGACTGAACACATATAAAACATGTGCTAAATTACACATTTCTGTAAGCTGTGAGTATCAGGTATTATGCCCAGCAAGGAGAAATACACACAGTGTATTCCAACTAATCTATCCTCTGACACATTTATAATTTTTAATTTACTAAAAGACACCTTGTAAGAGGAGATATTTGGGTTTTGAACGCAGGACCTTCATACTAAATGAACTACATCACTAAAATTTGCTTTGCATTTTTATGGGACAGGGTGTCATTAAGCTTCTAAGTTGCCTAGGATGGGCTCAAACTTGCCATTCTCCTGCCTCAGTCTTATAGAGTGTTGAGATTACAAGTGTGGGCCATTACATCTGATTTCTAACAGTTTATTATTTAATTAAAGGGAAGTAAATTAGACACATGAAAATTTAGAATGGTAAGTAGAAGTCTTAAAAAGAGAAGAAAATTATAGCAGCTCATGATCAGAAATAGTAGTCTAGGAGATCTGATATACAGACTGACCTTGTGAAATAGAAAGAGCTCTCCAAATGAGGAGGGGTATGTGTTGAGAGAGAAAATAAAAGCTCTTTCTTACTCTCACATTACTACAATACAAAGACTTCACCTCTTGTCATCAAAGGGTGTGGTGGGATTTCTCCCCATCAGCAACCAAATCCATTCAGCACTCAGCTGGCTATCCTCTAAATGACTTCAGTTCTGGCACAGTCTACCAGGAGATGTCATCAGATACTGCAGGTTGAGGCTATGCACATAAACCTGTGTCTGGTTCAGATGCCAACCATAAACACAGGCTGGGACCTATGTTTTTGATGGGTTGACTGTAAGCCAGAGCTGCCATGATCCCCTGCTTGGGTTCAGTTAACCTGACAGACCGGCTCGCAGGACTTAGGAAAACATTTTATTTATGTATGTTTATTGTTTATCCATAAAGGCAATACTAAAGGAAAAAAGGTGAACATCACAAGCTGGCATCCATGTGCTGTCTAGGCCTGCCACTGCTTGGCCTGACAAAAGCTCAGCCAAACCTTGTCCTGCTGGATTTTTAATGGAGGATTCATTACATAATCATGACTAAGTACATCACTGAATGTTCTTGGTCACCTCAGCCTTCTCATGTTAGCATTCCTGTCCTCACAAGAAGGGAAGGAGATGTGGAAAATTCCAATTCAAAAGATGTTCCTAACCTTTAAGAGATTCCAAAGAATTTAGTAGTTCTATATCAAGAATTAGACTCAGAGATTAAACAGCAGAATGTGTGATTTGTCTAGCACCTCTCTCTACATAGACCTTAAGAACAATGTTTCTAGAGTTAAGACAGAAAACAAACATAAGAATGAAAGATTTTCCTAGTATTTATTTTCCCCTGGAATTATAAGGATTTTAGAAGCTATTGACCACCAATTGGAGATAAAGATTAATATGTATATTTCTCATCTCCCTATATTAATAAAGACATAGGATGCAAAAGGATGCACATTTAGGACACTTTGAATAGCCTTGAATAGCTTTGCTTGGTTTAAGTGAAAAACTGTCAGGGCAGAAAACTGATACTGGACTCAGCACCATCCAGTCCTAATAGTTCAAGATCATATCATAGAAAAAGATGAATTCATTCAAAATTTAATAAATACAGCAAGATGATAGAGCTACATGATGTCTATGATTAAGAAAGGATAATCTTCAATCCAAAGGTAGTTCAGGAAACTTTTCATCTAAGAGGAACATGAAAAGTCAGTATATTTATTATTGCATAATCATACTTAACATTTTTGTCACAAGTAAGTTTTTTTTTAGCAATTGTACATGTAACATGGTTTGGGCTCATATCAAAGAAATCATATAAGAAAAAGTGCTAAAGCGTGGTACCTTTAATTATGCCTTCATGTGGAATGCACATATCTCTAATTTTAAATTGATTGGTTAAATTAAAGTGTTTATTTTATTTGCATTAAGGAATGAAATCAAGGGAAAACTATGAAGTTAGCCAAATCATCCCATAGGATTATTTTAAGGTCATGCACTCCAAATCAGCAGGGTTCTATATGATAATGTCTTTGCTTCATAGTATTCTGAGAAAGTTCACTTACACTCAGACTGCCAAGATGATAAATACCAGATTTGATATGGTGGAAATCACACTCTTCTTATATGAAGTTAAAAATCTTAGGCCAGTAGCTGTAATCTTAATGTTCTGGAACTTTGTATGAAAGAAGAAAAACATAGAAAAGAAGACTTTTCCTCTAGGCAATGTGACAGTGATTTTAACTAAGAACCAGGAGAACTTGTGGGACCCTTAAGTTTGTAAACATTAGGCTAAAATGAAACAATACCTGAATTGAAATTGATCTGGATGAAGGACTTTGTTGAGTCATCTTTTTTACATACATTTTTTGGGGGTACATCCATCCATGTAGAGAGAAGATGAAACTATAAAACACAGAAGATAAAAAAAATCATAAAATTATATTGTTCAAAGTGAGTTCAAACAATGAAAAATAGATTAAATCTGAGTACCTAATATTTTGTGGTTGATTGATATAATTTATAGAGAAATGTAGACATTAATATAATAAATTGGCTTGGGAGAAAGGTTTTCTTCTGCGTGTCTACACTGATAAGCTGTTAATGCGATTTTTCTTAACCTTGAAACCTACATTATCTACTTTTACAATTAAATATTACTCCTGAGAAATTAGATATTTATAAATCCAAGCAGAGTCAGGATATTAGTATATTTCTCAGATAAAAGTATAACTGATATTACTTTCAAAATCACTGCAAATACTGGCTTCCATCTACAGTACTGAAAAAGGTAGTATTTTCCCCATTACAAAATAAGAAAAGGCTTAAGGATGTGGCGTAGATAGGATCTTTCCAAAGCAGTGTCTTACAGTTACTCTTCTCCTCCTAAGGCAAAATATCCAGTGTCCAAAGTTAAGGAAGGAAATGTTTATTTAGCTCACAGTTTATAGAGGATTCAGTCCATAAGTGGTTGGGTCTAGGGCAGGGTGGCTTTGCATAATAGTTCAAGGTGGGCAGAAGACAGAAAAGTCGACCTCTGACCTTAACTGAGTCTTTCTGTTCCTTTTATTTTCTATCTAAACTGCTCAGCTTAGGGCGATGCCAAACCATTCAGTGTACTGATCAGGATCATGCACTCCAGATTCAACCACCTCTGAAAATACCCACCACCATGACTGCATTGAAGCTTTAAGGAGACATCTAGACAAACTTTCACAGGTCGGGTCTTGCTAAATTATCAAGAGGCACAAGATAGGCCCTAATTTGGGAGTCCCTTGCCTTATCTTCCCAGGATGCTGAGATTATCAATATGCAGGTTCAAGTGCAAATACCACCTAAGGGGCATGTACTATAACAGTATGATAGTCCTAAAAACTATACTAAGTGGTGTGAATGTACAAACTTTCATGTTTACTTTATTTATGGGAAGTCTGAGACTCAAAAATTATATTGTGCAAGGACTCACAGTGTCTCTAATTCCAAAATGCATATTCCATTTAGTTTATTGTTTATATTGTCTTTATCTTCTATTATGGCTATATATAAGGATAGGGACAATATTTCGTGTATTTTTTAAAGCACCTTATCCCCATCTAAGATTCATTGTATCAGGAATTCTAAAATTGGAGACCCAAGTAATTTGCAGTTTCCTTAAATTTCTGAAGATAGTGCAACTTTATTTTTCTATTTTCCATTTTCTTTGTGGAATATAATATTACACTACTAAGCATCAGCCATATTCATTTGTGTTTTTCATGTAAAAAAAATCAAGAGTAAATCATTCGACTGAAGTCACAGAACAAATAAATGGAGAAGCCAGGGTTTAACTCAGATTGTTCAGATCCAAAGCCAAAGCTTATTTTACAGCCACTAAATTATCTCCTTTCAAAGGAAATTAGTACATGTTTCTGAATATTAATAAGCCCTTTAAATTATTTCAATGACAAACATACATATTATGAATCTGTTCTAAATTTCAAAACTTTTAGTGAAAAAATCTACATACCAAACATTATTGTAATTAAGCAAGCATTATTTATCAAGTTGAAATACTACCCAGTGCATTATTTTATTCCTGAAAACACTACTTCTAAAATCTATTCTACAATTATTCTAACTCTACTGGGAAAGAAAAGTCCTAAAAGACTAAAATAAAATGTTGTCCTTCTACAAAAATCAGAGTTATATTCTAGGTTTTTTATAGGCTATTGATTATTTACCAGTAAAATGTTATCTCAGCTATTTTATCTTGTAAGGTACAAGTTGCGCACATTAATGTTTTATGGCTCTGTGACTAGGGAAGTATTGAAAGGCTAACTTTGTGTCCAGGTCAAATCAAGCTTCTTTTCAATCAGGCAACATAAATTTCAATTTTCCTCCAGGCCCATTAATAAAAAGGATATGAATCAAGGTTATGAAGTTAAGTATTGTTTCCCATCATCCTCAAAAATGTGAGCAGAAATTCTTTGCCAAACAAAGAAAAAGAATGTTTCAGGAAAATGTCCTGCTACTCTTCTGCCTACCTGTATGTGTCAGGAACCATTCAGCTATTTACCAGAAACTCACTTGTTCCTTTGCCAGTGGTAGTTAGTGAGGATCTGCTGAGAGAGAAGCATAGACTAAACTCAGGCACTGTAACCAGCCAAAAATTGCTAGTGTGTTCAAAGGATGGAGTTGGCTTTTCTCTATATTCCTGGTGCTTAAAATTCCCTTTGATGCAAAAATTTGGATCGTTGATGTCTCCTGCTACATCTCTTCAAAATAAAAATGCAGAATTCAAAGATGCAGACTTCTCCTGGCAATCAAGAGAGAGTGGTCTGTAATCTGTGTGTGGGAGGAGGGAACTGCTGATTGCATCATTAGTATTTATCTCACACTGTTCTGTTTTTAGATGGATTAACTATGAAGGATAATGCATACATTCTTCAAGTGAAAATGCTCTGTCTTCTTGCTCACTCTGTAACCACACAGACGACATTAATGGACACTGGATGATTACATAGCTAAAATTTTGCGACACTGAATATTCTAGGTATCATGCTAGCCATTTCACAAGAGCCTTATCCGATAGGCAGATGTCTGGCAAGTATGAGAATAAGGGTTTGAATTTAGAATGCAGACTGCCTGATACTGTGCTCTTAACAGTCAAGGAATACTCCCCGCGGTGCCCCATTGAAATCCATTGGCAAATATACAGTAATAATGTCAATGGCAAGGTCAGATTAGTACAGAAGTAACTGTTTTCCCATCATTGCAAAGTCAACACCTTTCATAGTGTTTCAAGATAAGTAGACTCATGTTCATAGTGCCTGGCAGTCAAGATAATCGTGAACTGGTCAAGAAACTCTTCAATCAGTAACTGTCCAGCAATCTGAAGTGGACAGAATCAAAATTTGCATGACTTCCCATCTGCTCAGTGTCAAGCTACGACAACCCGTGCCCCTCAAAGGTCACATGGCAGCTAGAAATTTTTTCATTGTAGAAATAGTCTCTCTTCTCATATACTTAGGTGTATCTTAAGGGTTTGCTTCAAAAATCAAATCAAAATGCTAATGTATGTATCCAAGGATCAGAAAATGTTGTGCTGGATTTTAACCATATTAGATGTGTGAACTTGAGAATTAAGCACTTGCTGGTAGTCAGTTGGGATCTGAGACATTGAAAAATTCAAACTTAAGACAATATCCACTCTGGAAAAACTCAATGAATGCAAAGAACTGTAAACAAGCCTTTAAAATAGAAATGACAGGATTGATTATATTCAAAGCACAAAAGGGACACAAAAGAAGAAAAGTATAGAGAAGACCAGAAGGAATCCTAAATAATAACCTTGAATGAAGCTACTGGCTCCTTTTGTTACCTTCAATATGGCATTGTGATAATACAGATTGATTACTTGCTAATAGGGGAAATAGTAAACAAAGCAAATGTATATTTAGGAAATATTTCCCCTTGCAGTCACTGGATAAAGTGCTGTTCTAGTTAATCACACATAACCCTGAACAGTGTATAAACTTCTATAAATTTAACAGTTAAATAAAAATAATATGGTTTATGAATAAGACGTAAACTCTTCATGGTCTTTTAAATAATGTACCAAAATTATGTGCAAATGTATAATGATTTGAAAAATTGAAATCATATTATTCTTTGCATGTCTTAAATGTACAGAAAGATTCTTTAAAACTATCAAGTTTGGCTGGGAATTTAGCTCAGTGGCACGCGGTCATGAGTTTGACCCCTGGTACTAAAAAAAATAAAATAAAAAATAAAAACTATCAAGTTCAGCATGGCAATAATTACGCCAAGCATCTACATATTAACATGGCTCACTTAAAAGTTAGGTTTCCTACTTAGTTGTTTTTACAGTTGAAAAAACTAGCAATTCAATATCAGTAGCATATACATATTAACATGGCTCACTTAGAAGTTAGGTTTCCTACTTAGGTGTTTTTACACTTGGAAAAACTAGCAATTCAATATCAGCAACAGCATAAGGAATAAGAGCATTAAAAATCCCTGTGTGTAACATAAAGAGTATCATGTCTGAATCTCAAGGAGGACTTTTTCAGTGGAAACTGGCAGGTGGAAAGGGAGAAAGCCTGCAGAAGTCACTGTGACATCTAGATGAAAACCGGACAATCACATGGGACAAGTGGAATAAATTAAGCTTTAGTTAAACTGTTTGCATTGTTTGGTCAAAAGCACAGGATCAAAAACTAATGGTCTCAGAGGTGCTTCATGTTGTACTCCTAGGGCTTTAACAAAGGTCAGCTGAGTGGGAAAATTTGTCAGACAAGCTATTTGAGTATGTGGGGGGAAACACTCTGTGTTCCCAGTGGTGATAGTGTAGTGAAGACACAACTGACTGGCTTGTAACAAGTGGGGCCACTTATGTGACTTTGTTCTGCCTTATCAGGAAGCTCTAGGGAAAACTACATTGATTTCTTTGCTACTCAGTCTCTCCACCTGTTCTTTCCCACAAAGGTTTCTTCCACCTCCTTGTAGTTCTGAGTAGATTTTAAAATGAAATGAAGTTGTGAGGACATCACCTAAAAACATGCAAATCTAGAGCACCTTTGAAAACAGAAAGTGATTTTTTTGTTAGAAAATAGTTTTTCCGTTTGGTACAAAAATATTTAAGACAGAAAAGAAAATTTTGGAAAGGGACTTGAAACTTTACTGCTCTGCAAACTTTATTAGTTGTTTTTTTAATTAAAAATGCATTTAAGGTTGTGATATAAAAATTAGTAAAACCATAAATCTCCTTTAACAGTTCTAAACTCATGGGTACTTCATTCAGGTACATACAACTTTTGGCCTGATCAGGGCCCTGGGATATTGGAATCCCTCCTTGATTTCCCAAGCTAAGTGTTTCCCAATCTACTGCATGATATTATACACAAGTAACAAAGTATTGGCCCCTGGATGGTTGCCTGCTTTTGTAAATAAAGTTTTATTGAGACAAAGCTATGCTCATTCACTTACATATCATCTGAACTGTTTACATTTCTAATGCTAGGTTCTTACATATCCCAGCCCAAGTACATGAAAAGACTGAAACTTTATGGAAACTATGCTGTCCCTTGTTCTATATAGTTGTCTGTGCAGGAAGAAACTACCCTGAATATTTTAAACAGTTTGTATTTTAGATTCTGTGCCATCGGTATGATTACTGACAAGTTGCTCCCTCTACAAATTCATCCAACACATCCTACTAGCAAGAAAGTCTTCTCTACTAAGCAACAAATATTCTCTGCACAGTATGCCTTAGCTTGTGTTTTCTTCCCTGGCTAATGTATCTTTCCCCTTCTCCAATCTAACATGATCCTCTTTTACAAGCATCAACTCCTACATGAATTCTGATTCTGCAAAGTAGAATTAATCACAATCTTCTGATCATTACCAAAGTACTGTTGAAACACTAAATTAGTCCTTATCGCACTGGCTTGTGACTGTCATGATTTCCTTGTATAACCTTGGAGACAGAAGTCTTGTTTTTCTTATCTCTCCCATAGTATTGAGCATGGTGTCTAGCATTTAGTAGATACTCGATAGAAGTTTGCTAATTCCAACTGAAAAATTTACCCAAGACAATCCATAGATCACCTGTGGATTCTTAGAAGCTATGTTCAATTTTTTTTATTTTAGTAGCAACTACTAAATGCAGTATTAAATGAATGACTCAAATGCATGGGATGAACAGTTAGGAGCTTATAAGCAAAAGGGAAGAAGTTTAAAACTGTCTGGAGCATGGAATTTCTCCAAAACTTTGAGAAAAGAAGGATAAAACAAGGGAAAAAGCTTACTTGCTCAGGTACCAGAGACCAATTCTGTGATTCCAGTGTCCCATGAAGCACCCCCTTCAGTAGGCTGGTAAACATTATTATCTTTCTTTCTGCCCACCCAAATTCTCAGTGACTCTCCAGTCATACCTAAGATCTGTTTCTTTTTACTTTTACATATTTTACTTTAAACATAAGCCTAGGATGAGATTCCTCATAGAGACTTAGTTCCTTATTTATTTGGGTTTTTTTTTTTCATTTATTTGTGATTTTAAGTGAGAAAATTTCTTCCCTGGGAAATGCAATTTAAAAGGAGATACATAGATTAATGATAAGTAAGTTCACGCATGCACAAACACACAAGCCACAATTCAAATAATAAGTGCCATAGGAAAAATAAGAAGAATAAAGTTATTGTAGTAATTATATGTATGTTCAAGTAGAAGACAATACAGTCAGAGGAAAAATCATTTACTGCCTGTGAAAGGAAATGTCTTATTAGAAAATCTAAAGGATTGAACCACTTATCAAGTCTTTATTTTCAAGAAATAGGCTTCCCCTATACTCTCAGGAAGACTTGTAGTACCAACAATTAGTAAGTATAGTTTTTTTTTCTATTTCTCATTTTGTACTGTTCATAAACTTCTGTTCTACTAGGTGGTGAGCATTAGTGGAATTTCAGTTTTTACCCCCATAAAAGCAATAAATTGATTTCCTTTTTTTCTTTGATTTTCATTTTTTCACTGCATGAAATTCAGTCTTTGAAGTCCCCTTAATTCGACCTAAATGTTCTAATAAGGTTTCTCAGAATAAAAAGGAGCCAGAAAGACACATGGATTTACTATCAGTTTTATTTTTTCAACTTTCTCGTTCCTCAACAGTGTCTGTCATCTAAAATCAGCATTTAGGCAATGACGATCCACTTAACGTTTGTCTCTGAGCCCGACTGCTCTGGACTCCTTTAGACGTCTTCAGGGGCCAGTGCTCCTGCAGTTCACTCCCAGAAGAGTCTGCCAATTATGTGGTGTTCTGCTAACTAGCACTTGGAGCTCAAAACATTCAGCAAGCTTCCTAAGCTTTTCTTCAGCAGGTGCATACCCTCTAGTCTAATCTGACAGCAATTTCATTCTTCATGGATGGCTGATTCTCTAATGTAGGAGTAAAAGCAGACACTTCTCTTTAAAAAATTTCTTAAGAAAACAATACAGCTATTAACTCACTCTGTCTGGAGAACTTTGTACAGTTCCTTCCTAGAAAAAAACATGCTCTCTGCTCTTTTCCATCACTTATATAGGTTTTCTGCTTTTCCTATCCTTATTAAATTATTTTCCACTTCTCAAAAGAAAAGGAACCATCTCTTTGCTTTTAGAAATGACCACATCCATCTGTGTGCAAAGAGACCATCTTTCTCCCTCTTTACTCATCTCTTGAGAGATCCCAAGAGAAGAAGACGTCAGGAAGAGCTCCAGAGATTGAAGGTGTACTATTGAAGGAGCTAAAATGTTCTATTTTCTTTCTCCTTTGGAAAATGAACATCAAGCACTACGTGAAAAACAGAACCAACAGCTGTCCCTTCTACTGCTATTGAGAAAATACACTGCCTATATTAGGCAAATTTCCTATTATTGAGACTCAACACCCAAAATTCAGCACATAAATAATGAGGCTTGATTTGGCTTATGGTTTCAGGAGATTCAGCTCATGGGGAGCTGGCTCCAAGGAAGGAAAATCATACTGCAAGACACTGCAGAGCAAAGGTGCTAGTTCGTGGAGCCCTGCAATCGGCACTGCAGCAGTGCCAGAGAGGAGGTGGGAAGAGATTAGAAATTGAACTCAAGTAAAGCTTCTATGACCCACACAGACACATAAAGAAGTGTGCTTTACCGATTATCCGATTGTTTCTCAATTCATTTCAATTGACATTTCGGAGTTAACAATTACTTTGCTTAAGAATAAACTGTTCACCAAGAAAATTAAAGCAGAAAGAGAAAAGGGGAAAAAAGAGGAAGGAATAGAGAGCAAGAGGGAGGGGAGGAAGGAAGAAGGGAGGAAAGGAGAGAGAACTCCTGTGACATCCCAAGCACCTTTCCAGTGCCTGGAGCTGGCGGCTTCCTAGACCTTTCACTGAGCTGAAGCGTGACCTGGTGAGCTGTTTATCTCTGGCATCCAAAGAAATCTCAACTGATTCTCCCATTAAAGCTTGTGCTTCATAGGCTCTTTGAAGTAAAACTTGGAATTCTTTGCCTACACTTTCACAATGACTGTGAGGTAATAAAAAATATTTTTATACTTTTTTTATACAACAAAATATTGCCTTAACAGTTATGAAAGAAACACTATTTTCAACAGTAGGAAACTATTGCACTGCAAGCGGACTTGACAATTTGCAAATTTGAAGTACTTTTGGGTAAATATGTGCTTGAAATGCTACCAAATGTTCCTGGTATCATTTCATGATTGTTCTGATATGACCACGAAAATTTACTATTGGATAATTAGGTACATGTGATGGGCTTTGTTTAGAGCACTGTTCTTGTTTGTTTTTCACGCTTTTGCTGTATCTTTAAGATTGTGTGCTTTCGGCATTTAAAACAGAAATTAAATAGTACTAATATAAGATTTATCAGATCACTTTTATATGTTTGTATCACATATATATTATATATAAATCACATGTGTAATATGAATATTTCATTAAAAACACTCCTCATTAACTGAAACACAAATTACATATATAATATAGATGTCATTGAACTGTGACTAGAGTGTTTTTTCTATTTTCCAGCACCCCTTGAGTTGTTTATGACTATAGAAAACAAATGAATGCTCAAAAAAGATTTTCTAGACTCAGGGATATAGCTCAGTGGCACAGTGGCTGCCTATCAAACATGAGGTCATGAGTTCAATTCCTGGTACAAAAACAAAAAAGAAAAAGAAACAAAGATTTTCGAATGATAATTTCTATTTAATATAAAATGTCAATGACACTGTATTCTGAACTCAACTTCATAGCAATTCAATCCTAAAATGCTTTTCCATAGTAACACTATTTTCCAAATATATATATTTAGAACAATTCTCATTACAGTTTTTAAGAATAAACAATAACATCTAGCACAAAGGTGTTTCAATTTTAACACTGTAGTCATAATTTCACAAATTTAACTCTTGTCACAATTTACAGATAGATTTTTAAATAAAAAATTCAGTGATAGAATAGTTCAGTATACTATTGAAGTTTAACAGTTAAAGTTATATAAATTTTATGCAGATTGACATTAATTTCACAAAATCAAATTTAGACAAAGCCATTCAATAAGAATCCATGTGGTAGTGAAGTCATGGACAAGGCTGTTTGAGGTCTTTATACTTTTTTATGTTCTTTATATCATTGACTGTGAGGATGTCTTTCAATAACCAGAAAAACATAAAAATTACATCCAATGCTGTTAAGGATAGGTTGACATAAAAACAATATGCATTATCGATGGCCCTCTAAATCAATTAATCATAATTAAAAGCAAATAAGTGTATAAATTCACAAATCCAAACAGAAAGCAATACATTTTCCAGTGTTACGATTTTAAAAAAATAAATAAATAAAGCAGCTAAGGATGTAATTTCTGTTATACTGACTCAAAGAAATCTTAACCAATTTTTTTAAAATAATGATCACATCAAGATCACAATATAAAAACATTCTTAAGCCAGGAAGACTCCTCAGCAAAACCCAGATTGGATGCCATCTCTCAGCTTCCAGAATTGTGAGAAATAAATTTCTGTATTTTAACCCACTCATTTTTGTGTATTCTGTGTGATAGTAAGAGCCAAATAATGAAGTATGGCTTTGTTTTTCTTTTTTGAGGTTCTGGGAATCAAACTCAGAATCTCACACTTGCCAGGCAGGTGCAGCACTACTGAGATATATGACCAACCCCAAGTAACTCAATACGTGGAGAACTTCTAGCTGCATTGTATAGCTCAATAGATAGGAAATTTGGAATATTTGTATTAGAATTATATCTTGCCTAATTGAATGGATGGATGGATTTAAGCAAGAAGTAGTAAAGATGTAAGTTTCTTAGGGACAAGATATAAGAATTTATTTACTTTAAAGAAGAGGATTTATTAACTCATGCAAGTAGAAAGTATAAGTCATAGCCACAGATTCAGCCAGATCCAGGATCTCCATCCATGTTGCATGTGGTCAGATTTGTCCTTTCACTTGGCTCTCGTGGTTCCTGATTCCATTTCAGGAAGATCTTTTCTGCTGGGGACAGGATGACTGCTTGTTGCTCATTTTCCCTTAGAAAATGATAGCTCATTTTTCTATGCTTCTCCCAGAGTGGCTATAATTAATATCAATTTGCCTAAGGAAAATTGAATAGCAGAGAAAAAAATCAATAGAGGGAGTGTGAAATTAATGTAGGTTACCACCATAGACAATAGAGGTCCCATCTTCCTGAGGTCCCCTAAAATAGTAACAGTACTGCTCACTCTGCTTCTTGGAAAAATATATATTTGCTTAATGAATGAATGAATGAAGAACATAACAGATAGAGTAATGAAACAATCATTGAATTCTTCAAGGATTGAATCAACAGGTGAAAGAATCTAGATGAAGCATAGACCCATGGTGGTTTCATAAGAAATAAAAAAGAAAGCCATTGGTTGTTGATGGGAACGCTGCATTATATGCTGCTGAGCTTCTGAGTGTACCTGGAGACTTCCCTGGCTTGTCCCAGCAGACAAAACCTTTGTAAGTCTCCATTTACTGAGACCACATCTCTATAAATAATATTCTAATCATAAAAAGACACAAGAGTTCAAGAAAATAGGATATTCTCGTCTTTTTGGCAGTCACACTATGTAATGGACAAATGATAAAATTCAAATTAATTTAATTGCTTGGCTTAAATTAAAACATAACAGATCACCCAATGGGGCCTCAGAGAAGTTAGGTCATTTGTTTGGCAGCAATTTGATAAAACAGTGGCCAAGGTGAGATGGCAGCCTGGACTCTTACTCTCTCAACTTGGGGTTGTAATTGAAGATGACTATTCAAAGTACATTTGGTTAATGATTATGTGTTTCTGTGGGTTTTCAGTGCTCCTTTCAGATGCATGCAAAACAGCTTGCAAACTTCCCTAAGTCTACATGAGGCCCCCACATAATCAAATGACTCGGAATGAGGCACAGGCAATTTTCAAAAGCGATTCTGGTGTTCAAGCAGTGCTAATGTTCACTAAGAAAGTGACAAGAAAGAAAGTCCTTTTCAAAGGTTTACCCAGAAGAATCAAATAATCAATCACACTTTACTATCGCCTACTTGTGTATTCAAACAGGGAACACAATTTCTACACTTAATGTATTTTCTAACAGAGACCCTGCTGAAGCAGCATCAACAAAAAGGCTGATGGGTAAGAAGAATGCAAACACTCTTCACCCAGGCTGACAGCAAAACCAGGGAGGCTTCCAAATTCTCCCTGCTGAATTCCTGTCTTGCAAGCTTGTGACTTTCACATTTAGCCAAATTATTCCATTTGAACAGTTAAGCAGCCTTTAATTGTTTTTGAATTATCCAAGTTTGTTGATGCTATTATGATATGTAACTTATTTGCACAATGGTTCAATGTGCAATACCAGCATATTGATTCGTACTATGTACTGCTACCTATTAACAATGTGGAAGGCATAATTTAATATTAGCTGGTGCAAGTGCCCGGAGATGCACAAATGTGAATGCATAGGATTTTAATCTCTCTTCATAAACCACAGTTGAATTAGTATCTCACATCAGCGTATCATCCCTTCACAGTTTATCCTTTTTCAATCAGTTTGCTGTTTCACCTTGTTAGTTCTAACAGAGGCGGAATGGAAACGTGGAAATCTGTTGAATAAATGTAGTATTAATACTTATCTATTCCAACTCTAGACAACAAAGCCCAATTCGTTTTCATGGGTAGTGTTGCTGTTCATTTTATAGGCTTTAATTAGAACCAACGATGCTTTTTATCTGCAAAGTTTTAGTGTAAAATAAATGCTCATTTTTAAAAAGAGAAGGGAGAGACACTCTTGTGTTTAATCAGGCTAAACAAGCTTTTTAAAACAATTTGTTCAGAAGTTTCTCTAATTAAAGTCTGCCCTCCAGGTAATGTGGTGATCAGATCTACCGGCGGGTATAAATTAGGGACATTATGCAATTAGTACTATGGCCACAAGTGATAGTAACAGCTGGGTGGCTGGGATAAAGGCAAGTAAACAGCTCCTAGGTGGCTCCTTAATGTGAATGAGCAGGTCTCCTGCAAGAATGTACTGCCGAGATGAATTCTTTTAGCCTGACCAAAGGGTATTTTTCTCTATGTTCATGTCAAAAGAGTAACCTTGAATATCTCTTAAAGCTTTGTTACAGATAAGAACATTTTAACTTCAGGTAAGAAATAAATATTGGTTTATAGTCATTTGGAACTGCCTGAATCTTATTCAAATTAGTTTCACCCTGACACAAAGACAACTTTCTCAGTGCAAAAGATAAAACAGTAGATGTTTCTCTAGGAACATAATATTCTCTTGGGAGGGCTGAAAGGGTGAAGACACATTGTTTTTATTGTCTTGTTTTGTTTTTTTTCTTTTCCTGCTGGAGCCAAGAACAAAGCTCTAGCTGTATGATTCTCTATTGGAATCCAAGTTTAAAAATTAGTCCATATAAAAATATATTTGAATTTTTTACATAACTATTTTACAAGATTTTCCTACATGCTCAATTGTATCCACGATTTCTGAACCACTCACCGCTTGGTCTCTATTATTAATTCAATTTTAAAAATTAGCTCAACTGTTAGCGTATTGCTTTGAGCATCTTCTTTAAAAAGCCACTTTCAAAATTAGGCGATGATCCTTTCTGATTTCAGAGGACACTTCTCATATGGGACATCACAGTAATTATTCAGACTCTTTCTGGAGAAGATGGCCTTTTGGGAATACACAACCTGGGATTTGGGGGGACGTGAATGGTGTTTTGTCAAGGACTCAGATCTGAAGGGAATGGAAATGGGTCAGGTGTCTTTCCTCACGTTGCCAAAGGGGATCATTCTTTCCAAGTAATAATGGCGTAACAATAAGGAATCTAATGAAACATACTGAGTCGAAAAGAAAATTTCAGGCCATCAGAAAAGAAATGAATGTCATTTTAATCTTTCTAAAAAACAAACTATTTCATTCACTGCCCTTTGTGTTTATCAAATATGCCTTTTAAGTAATATCTCAACATTAAATACCATTTATATTTCAATGGGGATTGGACAGTTGAGCTGTATTTAATTATGATTTATTTGTCAAGCCTCATTTCACAGGGGAGACATCCCCTCTTGCTGCAGTTCACAGAAAACGTTTCCCGAGAGCAAGTGGTCCAGTTTCTTAGCAAAAGTGAGATCACCTCTCCAGAAGCGTTAAGATCAAACACCTCAAGACACAGTTAGTGAGGAATCAAAGTGACCATTGTAACCTCTGCCTAGGGAGCTCACTCAGGGTAGCAACGTCCACCTTTTGGGTTCATGGTCCAGGCTTCCTTCTAGTGTAACCTTCTAGTTCTAACTTAGAAGGGCAATGACAATAGAACAAAAGTTTCTTAACAACCCCACTGTTGTCTTCGTGCTGCTGAATGTGGAGGCTGTGCCACACATGGTGGGATTTTAGCAGCACCCTGAAAGATAACACCACCTTTGGAGAACAGAGAAACGTCTAAGCACGTCCATTTGTATCCTGCAAATGAGAACAGATATGAGAGGAAGCCTCAGATAACTTGCTGTGATCCAGACTGTTTTAACTTTCAGACAAAGCATTTGAGCTACAACACCTGTGACCCTGTACTTACCTCACAGAAGGGCTTACATGGTTTAATCAAGGATATGTGCTCATATAAAGACCTGCTGGTGATTCCCAGTGTGAGAAGCGTTATTTTCCTTGAGATCTAAAGTTCCACGATACTAGGTTTTACTAAGTTGCAAAAAAGATTATTTAACTAGACTCAGCTTTCTTCTTCCACAGAGCTACTCTATTTTTAACTAATTTACAAAACTCTTTTTCATTAATCTGTGAGGAATGGCCACAGTGAAAATTAGAGGCATGACTTTGAGGAAATTCGATAATTAAATCACAAATTATTACCAATTTCAAAATATGTTATTGATAACATTATTTTGTATCATTTTGACTTAGAAATTGTGTGACTTGGAGAAACTTTTAAGCTGACCTAAGGTGGTCTTGAAGCACAATAAAAAAAATAAAAAATAAAAAAAAAAGATCACGATTTCAGACCCTACCTAGATGTTCAGTGTGACACTGAGTCACTCTCGCCTGCTGGCCTTCTGATTCCTCATTTGCCAAGGAAAGAGTTTGAATGGGGAAAAAGTGTTTGGCACATTTTGTAAAATTTCATTTCATTTTGTTTTAAACAGACAGAAGTAAAAATAACCATAAAACAGAGTTTCAAAACAGGCTAGGAGGAGAATAATTATGGTTAATACGTTGCATATAATTATATTCATAGTGCTTGCTCAGAGTTCAAGATACAGGCGTGAAATATTGTCCAGAAAAAATATTAGCACAAAACTTTCTTTTTTTGAACAGCGCAGTGGTCTCTCCTCCTTACTTACCCAAAAAAGCTCTGTTTTGATTGGATTCATCTTCCCTCCCTTGGTATCTAATTGTCACGTTAGGTATCTTTGAAACAGATTCTAAGAAATGGTGTTGGGGGCACAAAAGTTAATCTGAAATCTGTAACCGGGAATAGAATTTAAAAAAGCAATGAAAAATTAAAGGGTAAAGATTTCCCGATTTCATATGTTGTGTTTGCTTTTATTCTTTACAACTTTGTATTCTTTCTGAGAGAAATTTGTTTTTAGTTTTGTTTGTATTTGTTTTCTTTGCAAGGAAATCTACCACGTCCTACATCTGGTTCTTACCATTAAGCTCAGTAGTGAAAGTCTGCTTGTGAAGGAATTAAAGTATTTAGAATGATTAATTAATAAATATAATATTTTCTTGTCTTTCCAAAATAATCTTAAAACTCCAGATTAGTTTTTCTGTTAGCTTTTGTGTCTTAGTCCTTTTGGACTGTTTTGTTATAACAAAATGCGTAAGTTTGGGAACTTTTTTTTTTTTTTTAATTTTAAAGAGAATAAAACAAAAGAGGACAGAACCAAGCAAATCAGAACAGAACAATGTAGAAAACACTGCACTTCACAACAAGACAACTGGATATTAACAGTAGCTACCATAATGTCTCTTTCTTTGAAGTAGTTGAGCATACCTTCACACAATAATATCAAACATAAGAGAACAGTATACACCATTCATGGGAATGAAAGTATTACAGGACATTCAAAACCAAATAACAGAAAATGAACAATAGCTTCTATAATATCTCACTTTCCATAAAAAAATGTCTATACTATCACACATATTAAAATTCAATAATATACAACATGATAGAACTAATGGAAATAGAAAAACAAAAGCATGGTAGGACTTCCAAGCAAGATGATATTAAATCAGTAATGCCTGCCATAATGTCTTATTTTCTTCAAAGTAGCTGTTCATACCATCAATAAAATCAAACAGAATAAAACCATTCCAACCAATGAATGAAAATATTATAAGACTTCAAAGCAATATAACAGGAAACCATGATTATCTAAAATCATATGTACTTTTACCATTTCTTGCACTAGGGAGACTATATGGTATTTATATGGGTGAGATTGATTTATTTCACTTACGAGTGTGGTCTCAAGTTGCATCCACTTACTTATAAATATCTCAATGTGACTATTCTTTATAGCTGAGTAGTACTCCATTGTATAAAAATACCACATCTTTTTTATCTATTCCTCAGTTGATGGATACTTAGGTTGTTTCCAATGTCTGGCTATTACAAATTGTGATGCTACAAACATGGGTGCCCATATATCACTGTGGTGTGATATTTTCAGTTCTTCTGGGAATATGCCTAGAAGTGGAATAGCTGGGTCGAATGGACTTCTAATCCCAGATTTTTGAGGAGTCTCCAGACTGACCTCCACAGTGGTTGCACCAGTCTACACTCCCCACAACCGTGCAGGAGAGTTCCTTTTTCCCCACAGCCTCACCAGAATTTGTTGTTGGTAGTTTTCTTTATCATGACCATTCTTTCTGGAGTGAGATGGAATCTCAGTGTGGTTTTAATTTGCATTTCCCTAATGACTAACGATGCTGAACATCATTTTATGTCTTTATTTGCCATTTGTATTTCTTCATCTGAGATGTGTGTATTCATCTCAGATGCCCATTTTTGGATTGAGTCTTTGAATTTCAGGAGTCTGAGTTTTTTTTTTTTTTTTTTAATTCTGTATGTTCTAGTCAGAATTCCTTTGTCTGAGGGACAGTTGACTAAGATTTTTTCCCAATTTGTGGGTTTTCTTTTCACTATGCTGGAGATTTCTTTTGACACGCAAAAACTCTTTAATAAGACATGATCCCAGTTAATGATTCTGGGAAGTATTTCCCATGTGGTTTTGATTCTTATTCATGAATTCTCTATCTATTCCTATGTCTTCAAGATTTTTACCTACTTTATCTTCCAATAGATTTAGTGTTTCTGTTTCTGTTAGATCTTCGATCCATTTAGACTTTAGTTTAGTACACGGTGATAGGCATGGGTCTAATTTTAATTTTCAGCATATGGAGAGCCAATTTTTCCAGCATCAGTTATTAAAGACACTATTGTTTTTCCAGTGAACGTGTTTGGCCCTTTATCAAAGATAAGGTGGTTGAATGTGTTTGTAGTTATAGTTGTATCTTCTAATCTTCCATTGATCTTCAGGTCTGTTTTTATTCCAGTACCATGTTGATTTTATTACAGTCATCAGGCACAAGACAAGGATGTCCATTATCACTGCTCCTATTCAACATTGTATTGGAAACACTAGCCACAGTAATTAGACAAGAGAGAGAAATAAAAGGAGTAAAGATAGGAAAAGAGGAAGTTAAATTATCATTATTTTCAGATTACATGATACTCTACATAGAAGACCCCCAAATCTCCATCGAAAGCCTCTTAGATATAATAAATAAATTTAGTAATGTAGCTGGATACAAAGTCAATACTCAAAAATAAAAAGTATTCCTATACACTAATAACAAAATCAGTGAGAGAGAAATCAGAGAAGCCACATCCTTCACAATAGCATCCAAAAAATGAAATACTTAGGAATTAATCTCACAAAAGAAGTAAAAGATCTATATAAGGAAAATTATAATACCCTGAAAAAATTCATTGAAGAGGATCTCAGAAAATGGAGAGACATCCCTTGTTCATGGGTAAGAAGAATAAAAATTGTGAAAATGGCCATTACTCCAAAACTGTTATACAGATTCAATGCAATCCCATGAAAATACCATCAACATACCTCATAGATCTAGAGAAATCACTCCTAAAATTCATCTGGAACCAGAAGAGACCTAGAATAGCAAAGACCATTCTTAGCAGCAAAGGCAAGGCAGGAAGCATCACAATCCCTGGCTTGAAATTATACTACAAAGTTTGAGTAATTTATATGGAACAAATTGAATTCTCATAGGATCTGGAACCAAGGAAGCCCAAGATCTAGGTATAGCTTTTTTGGTGAAGGATGCTTTCCATTTCAGTTTCCACCACATGTCACCCTTTGGCTCTTCCCATGCACTATGGACAGCCAGAGGGCAAGTCATTGGGCCAACACTCCAGGCAGCTCTTTGGTTAAGTCCTAAAGCCCATTCCCTTCATGTCCTAATCACCTACTACAACCCACTGCATAATCCCACTGTGTTGCACATTGAATTCCAACACTTAATCTCTGAAAGAGTACATTCGAATCGGAGGATTTCTCCATACACTCTCAGAGTTAGATTGCTATATCCCAACTATTTATTTCATCAAAGAATATAAAATACTCATATATGAAGATGCCCAAAATAAAACAAAATTAAACACTGAAATGTGTGTGTCGATGTCGCTCCCGGCCGGCAGGAAGGACACACGACAAAGTCTGGCAGTGGACAACCTTTTCTTTTATTTTCTCTCCGTACAGCCTGCCCTGGGATCGCTCCCAGCCAAAGCCTCCTCTGGTCCGCTCCCCGCGGCTCCTTCCGTGCTTCGCTCCGAAGCCTCTACCGGTCCGCTCTCCGCGGCTCCTTCCGGGCTTCTACTTCCCCCCAGGGGTGGCACCAGTATATATACGGATACAGTGTCCAATCATATTAAAGTAAGCAAGGCAAGCTGATTGGCTAACATATTATTGAGCGGGTTGTTTACGCGGTAAGCAGGAAACTAACGTGCTCGATGGGAGGGGTAATCTAACTCAGGCTTTACTCTTTACCACAGGCCGCATGATCGCTATATGCGGCGGCTCGGCAGTGTGGTGGCTCCCAACATGTGTGCAAAGATTAAGACAGAAAAATTACAATTCATAGCTTAAAGGATAGTGATTCATTCCTCATTCTGTAACATTTCCACAAAGCCAGTAATGTGAATGATTTTCAGTTCTTTTCTCAGATAGCTTCCTGTCCAGTGATGGTACAAACAGAATCCTTACACTTTAAAGGGATTCCCCAGCACTAGCTAATTCAACACTCAATACAGGAGTCACAGGAGCCATGAACATGTTATTCCCGAACAAGGAAAGGTTGTGCGTGTTGGGAATATGATTCACTAGTTTTAATGAAATTCCTCTAAAATAAAAACATTCCACTTGCCATTCTGACCTCAAATCTATTGCCTTTTCCCTGACTGAATCTATTTTGAAAATTGTTGTAAAAAGTACCAAATGGTACAGTGGATAGATATATTTAAATCAAAGTCTTAATATGTTAAGTACTTAACCAAAAGTACATATTTGGCTCTGATTAATTCAGAGATATTATGAAATCATCTCAATTTTCTTCTTCACATTTAAATGTATAATAATTGTGGCTTTGTATGAAAAACTTTACTGGTGTCAAGTTCTGAGTTCCTGGAGCTGACTTGGATGTCTTACAGAGATTTCAAACTTAGCATGCCTGGAAGTAAACCACCCTTCTGTCAACCTCACCCCTTTCCATCCTGGAAGAATTCCTGTGGCGTATCCACATGAACAACTCACTCTATTTCCTGCTGTGGCCAGCATTGGATTTACGAGGTCAGATTGCATATGCACATCCTTCCAGTACCTTAGACAAGCTTTGTGGCCTTTTCAAAGCAAGTTGACTGGTCACTTGCCTCAATTTTCCCACCCATAGACATTAAAGAAACCACGGCAAATATCACAGTTAACAGAAGGATGAGCCTCGGAGAGCATTGCATGAATATATCACTTCTGACATCTCCGAAATCAATGACAAATGTGAGTATGTGTGTGTGAGTATGAGACACTCCATGGTCTCAGTGTCCACTTTCAAACAAAATTGTAGCAACCCTTTAATCTTCAGTTTCAGTATGGGGAAAATTCTGCAATACAATATACTGATATTTGTAAATAAATATAGTACCAATAGTACCAATAATACTTTTACAATTCTTTTTGTTCTTCATCAAGGAAATATTATATTTAAGAATTTGCCCATCTAATTATCTATTTTTTGACTTAAGAAAGGATACAGAGGTGACAGCTTTCTTTGAGGGTATTGTCTGAAACTGTGCAAACAAAAGTGACAGAATTATAAAATTATTAAAGGTTTTTTTTAACCTTTCACCATAGTTCATGTTAATTATTATTGTACTCTTTTAAAATACTTATTATGCTGCTGAAATTTTGCTGCTTTAGCTGTAAGGACATATTTCAAAATAAATATTTGTTCTAATTGGTAGCTATTCCTAAATACAAATTACTAGAAGAAGAATTACTGACTTATAGGGTACTAATCTCATTTTAAGCTTTGACTACTTCAAATTGCTTCCAAGAGAGGCTGCTACAATTTATAACACTACACAATGTACATAATAATAGCTATCTTGTTATTACTTTGCATTATTATATTAACATTTTAAAATTTCATAAATGGTAATGAAAGATGGTGTTTTGATTGTTTCTGGCACTTCTTTTATTTTAATAGTATTTTCATAATATTATCTCCTTTTTTAATATCTTATTCTTTTTTATTATGAATTAAACGCTAAAGTACTTATTCACATTAATTTCTTAGAATTAGTAATACTTTAACTTTATATAAAAATTTCCTTAGTAATATATTCATATGATAAACAACTGATTTATGTGTTTATTAAAAATATTGTTAAACAAATATTGACTGGAGAACCCACATAATCATCCTCATCTCTTTTCCAATTTTCTATCTTCCACTAAAATAATCTACAAAGGTGATTACAGAGTTGAGCACAATTTAAAATGTCCCACAGAAATAAGTATTTTCTTATTCAGTTATAATTTAGTTTATAGTGATAAAAGACTATATTTCTGGCTTTCCAAAAGAAAATGAGTATGTGAATTTTTCAAAGTGAAACTAAAATATTTTTTAAAGAAATTTCGTATGTACCGACCACTTAGAGACTTTTTCCTTAAATTTTTCCCTAAATAACATAGTGTGACAACTGTCTTTGTTACAATACACAGCATTAGGTATTAAAAGTGATGCAAAGATAAATCAAAATATAAAGGAAGATGACCATAGGGTATATAAAAGACCTTAGCAATCATGAGTTTTGGTATCTGTTCAGGTCCTGGAAAAAAATCCTCCATGGCTGCAAATGAATCGCGGCAACTCAAGAAAAACTGAGAGTGCCCATGAAATACTGTTCTCAAGGCTGACAAAATGGTTAGGTTGCTTCTAATTAAAGATGTTTCCAAGTTCATTTTTTTAAGTGTAAAGTAATATTCTGCAAGCAATAGGTATTTGTTTATGCTGGTAGAACTTTGATGATGCTTGAGGTACAACCTTGTTAACTTTCCAAAAAAGCAGTTTGAAGTAGCAAGACCTCTGCCACCAACAGAAACAGGGCTTGCGATGAGTGTCATTTTACATAAAGTAATTTTTATTCTCAAATTCCCTTCTGGAATTCATATCAGAATTTCCACAAGAAAAAAAAAATAAATCTGTGTTTCAGACCCACAAAACGCTTGGCATCGACAGCTGGAGAAGGAGGGTGGGTAGGAAGTGGTTGTTTGGTGACTATAATTTTCGTTCCATCTCCCACACTGATCTGCTCACCCTCCAAATTTTCCTATCCATCTGAGACTCTAAACTGATTTTAAATGATATCTTCTGCTTAAACCTAACACCTATTTTTAAAAGTAGTTTCCTGTCTAGTTAGGAGAAAGAAAGTGATTTGGAAGGTGAAGCGTATTATAAGATCTTTGGTGAATAACTTTCTTACCTCTTGGAATTCTCATTGCTATAAAGAACTACAACCACAGTTTCCAAGTCTGTGGCTTCAATCACAAAGTCAGACTGTTCCACAGACCTATGGCACAGCCAGGACTTTGGGTTCTTTTTCTTAGCCAAAATAAAGTTCTCATCCTGAAACCAGGCTTTGTGGAATGGCATATAGGACACTTTCTTGGCCTGCTGTGTGATGCCGCCTCTCCTCCTGTGGCTGAATCCAGCAACTTTGTGCAGATAAGAATTTTGTTGGTCTTTTTAAGTGCATGGTTTAGTATACTACTTGTATAACTGCCTCTCCATGTATTTAATCCGTTACAAATAGAGGTGCAATTCTTTTTAACTCATGTGTGTAGATTTTCAACTGTATGCATTTACAGATTCATAACTTTTGAAAGAATCTTGTGTCACCTGACTGATATGGCTTCTTCCCATCCGATGTATTTCATTGAAAAGCAACTGGTTTAAAATCACTCTGTGCATTTCAAAATGAAGATCTGCTTTTGCTACTGCATGATTGAAGCTATTTTAGGTAATGAAATAAGGATTGGAAAGCACAGAGAGAAAGCAGCTAGAGTTTAAGATAAACAGAGTTTTTCAAAAACAGACCATTTTTTTAAAAAAATGGACCTACAATCCTTAAATGACTATATGCTAAGAATTCCAGAGTATGTTTATAAAGTAATTTTAAAAGCTATGTCACGAAGAAATTTACTTTCTAAATCTAAATGATGAAAGAGAGAGCCTAAAATAGTAACTTCAAAATGTTTGTTTCCAAGATTTTGCTTGGTTGTTTCATAATATTGCTTAAAACACCATGTGTGTTGTTTGTTAAATTTTACATTGCTAAAGAAAAACAGCGTTATTTTAAAATTAATATGCTTACTATTTTATACCCTCAAAAATAATTTAAACCGGGGCTGGGGATTTAGCTCAGTGGCATAAGCGCCTGCCTTGCAAGTGGGCAGTGTGAGTTTGATCCCCAGTACCGATAAAAAGGAAAAAGACAAAAATAAAAATAAAGATAAAAATAATTTAAGCCTAAGTGTCGTGTATAATAATTATTTCACCTCAAGTATCATTTTTTCTGGCTAACATTAGAAAATACCAACATAACAGTAATACTTGAGTTTACAGAGTACATTACACAAATCAATTTTAGTCTTCCCACATACTTTGATATAAATTATCTAGTGGACATTGTTAACCAAAAAGATACTTACATAATTATCGAGAGCAATAAGTATATTAATCATAAAACCAGGATGTGGCTCAACATCACAATCAACGCATTAAGCCTGTAAATCTTTAATTCGATTTCCAGCATGAAAACTGACAATAAATATTATCATCAAATTAAGATCTAGTCCATTAAACCATATATAATTATCAAGTCACTGAGAGAGGTAGAAAACGTAAGTGAGATGATGTGTTTGTGAGAATTCTGGGGCCAGAAAACTTGTTCTAGTCGCCTGAAAACTGTCTGCTACTCCTCTGGGTCTTACTGGTCAGGTTACTATCAAAACAGTTAACTCTAGTCTGATCATTGTTGAAGGGATTCCCCTGTTTACCATCTGTGTATGTGTTTGCTCTTGCACAGGTACATACACATGTGTACACACGTTCGTCCAAGCATGGAGGAAAGTGTAAGCAGTTTATATATGTGACTTGAGGAGGGATGAGAAAATGAAGCCATAAAGGGGCACAGGTGGGTGGTCTTGTAGTCCCAGCTAGAGAGCTTTGCTTTTGATGTAGACAACAGAAGTTGAATTAAACTGACTGTATAAAACCCACTGTGATGCTGTGTGAAAGGCAGTTTTATGGTGGAAATGCTAAGACTACAGATTGGACTAAGAGAATAATACAAAGACAGTATGAATGAAACAGAGGTAACTGCAAGAGGAAAATTAAGAATAGAGAGTTTCAAGTATCTTCCTGCAATCTCAAACGTCACCTTAGATCTGTGAGGTCTGATTTTAATTCATGTATATGAATCAGAATACACTCACTTTCAAAACACAATACAATTTTGTACACAGTTTAAAAGAGGTAGGACTGTGGTTTTGAGACTGTAATAGAAGTACAATTTAAGTCTGTAATTCAACAGGCAACTTCTTATAATTATCCTCGCTCTGTCTATCTCAGAGGGATTTGCCATTGTAATGTTCATTCATTACTAGCACAACAGACTTGTCATTATTAGCTTTATTTTCTTTTAGTCATTCATGACTTCATGTTCTGATGAAAATGATGAGTAAATATTTGTTGAGTTTTAGGGACATTTAATAACATGTGTGAATTATCTGTTTGATTCTGAGCTAAGTACACTTTGTCAATATTTGAGACAGACACTCCTCCGTCTGTTTCCTCTTTCTCATCCTTGTGAGGACAGAGAACATTCGCATATAGCTGAAGACACTCACTGAGTAGAAGTCCTCAGGATTAACTTGGATTATTATGAAGATTGATGCAACCGAGGCCGATTTCCAAGAGTCATTCACATAATGCCACGATGATTTTGGGTGACCTTGAAAGATCCTATTTTAGTTCATGAAATCGTGATGCTTGAGCACAGGCGTGATACCTGCACACTCCTTGGTTGGATGGGGAGTAGGAAGGGAATAGAAATGGGTTTGATGTTCAGTCTTAAGCAGCCTTCACTGAGAAGATGTTGGTGTGCTTGGAGGTTACACTATGAGTGACCAAGCAGGTCAGACACAGCTTGTCCCCTCAGCTCTGCTTTCTGTGAGTTTTCATGCTTATTCTCTTTACTACTTCACTCCTCTGAATTGAAATGATCTCACAATGGTCAGCGGCCTTCTTTAAAAAGTTTATAAAGCAAAACTTACCTAACTGTATGTCTGGGGACTATACAAAAAAGCATTGCGCACATACCATACAGTGTTTTGACGGTCAATTTCAGGCATCAGTGTGACTGGACTGAGGAACTAGATAACTAATAAGCTACTGGACAACTGGTAAACTATAACCTTGGCTGTGTCTGTGAGGATGTTTCCAGAGATTGGAATAGGTGTCAGCAAACTGAGCTGGGGAAGACCCCCTCTGCATGTGGCCAGTACTGTCCAATGGACACAGGACCAGAAAAACAGGAAAGAGGGAATTCTCTGGATCCTCTTTCCAAAACTGGTGCATTGTCTCCTGCTGCTCCCATGGCTCACCAGACTCTAAGGCCTTTTGTTGTTGAATGTTAGAGCTGATGTGAAGAGTCGATGGAGCCCTTGGGCCTCAGGCTTCAGATTTGAGACAGAACCATCCTCTTCCTATGTTTGAGGCTTTGGACTTCTTGATCTGAGCCAAGCTGTTGACATTTCTGTCTCTCTAGCTTGTGAGTGACCTATTGTGAATGCCTCAACCTCTGTAATAATATAAGCCAGTCCCCTAATTTCTTCTTATATATAAACATGCCAATCCCTCTGTCTGGAGAACCTGCCCAGATGAGAATATTGTTAAGGTACCAAGAGAAATAATAAAAAAATAAATAGAACGAAAGTGATTTCCTGTAGATTTTTCCTTTGGGTTTTTAAAAGAAAATTAGACCATGATTTTAGCTGATGTCCAATACTTCTTCCTCTTTCTGAAAAGAAAAAAAAAGTGTCTTTAAATCTATTATATTTGTATCCATGCAGTATTGCAGAGTTTATGTTTAAATAGATTCAACTGGTTGTTGAATGAAATGATTAGCAAGCTTTGGGAAAACAAATTGTCAAGTAATAAGAAGTTGTCCATTTCCCATGATGCATGGGCTTTACTTTGTACTTTTCTGAGAATCCTACCATTAGAGAAAGTCCCTTAATAAAAATAAGAATCACTTTGCATGCTCCTGTTTCCAAAAGAGCAAACATAGTGTACAGGGAAAGCATTTGCTTTTAGCATCTTAAATTAAATTTACCATGAAGTTGTAATATGATTTCCTTCAAGTTCTTTTAAATTAATATTTGATATTCTGCATGTGGTGTTACAGTTTGGCTGTAATATAAGCTTATAGAAAGTTAATGGAGAAAATAGAAATAAAGTGTTCTGCAGTCAAGTTTGCTCTTGTCCTCTCCAAGCCTGGGCTGGGCTGAAGATACAAGAGAGCCCTACTAATCAGGCACTGAATGTTCTCTGTCTGCTCCAGGATGTGGGACTTACACATGGCTTATAAGTAATATGTTCCCTTTTGCAACGTCTACTGTACAGTTTGGATCTCACTTACTCTTCCAGTTTCTCACTCTAGTGAGACAAGCTGATGCTTGGTTATGAACTGTGAAGAAACTGTTTAAAAAATAAGAAAAGATGAATTGTGACGGGGAAAAGGGAAAAGGAAAAAAAAAGATAAATGTGTATATGAGATAGTTAAGATAATTATACTGCTTGTTTTCTTAGTTCATTGGAAAGAAAGGTTTGTGTTAATATTTGTGGACAAGATTTCATATCTTGTATTCTGAATAACTATTCTGAAGATAATAATACACAATGTATAAATTATTACTTTTCTACTCGCCTGTTTTGAAACCCTGTTTCACAGGATTTTTTTTCCTATAAATTGAAATGAAATGAAATCAAAACAATATGTCTCTCAGCATTTGCTCGATGGAAAGATACAGTTGTATGACAAATGCGTCAAAATGAAGTAGTTATTTTTGTGCTCATAAGGAAACCAGCACAGACATACTCAGTTTGCATTCACTCTAAGACAAAGTATCTTGATAGGTATAATTCTCCTGTTCAAAAGTCCCTTTTGTTGTTTGAATCAATAAAGTCAGAGACAATTTTTCATCTTGTGAATTTTTAACATAAGAAATTTCATTAAAATGCACAGTTTATCATGTTTGCTTAATGCTATGTTAACGTTTCCATACTGAGAATAATAGCAGGTCTACACAACATGTTTAGACAGTCGCTGACATACATAACTATCTCGTCATAGACTGTGAGATAAGATGAGCTACAATTGGATCACTAATGTACTAAAAGGAAATTTAACATTAGGGGGTACATGTAAGAAACATGTGATTTAATTATTGCCATGCTGTGTAAATTCTGCTCCATTTACCCAGGACAAGCCAGGGTGGAAAGAAGCCAGTTCAAAAAGAATTTGATGTCATTGCTCTGCCCACCACCAACATTGTCAGGAGAATGAAGATTTCTTTGAATAAACAGCATAGTGGCTCATATTTTAGCATAATTCTTATCAGCTACTTGTCACATAGAGTCTCATTTTAAGGTCTTTTCTGTGCTGTTATCATTTGGTTTGGGGTTGTTTAAATTCACTATTTATCTTATAGGCTAGATAAGTCCTCTTAGTCTACTAGTGCTGTTTAATATATCTCTACAATTGGAGTGATTTCTATAACATAAGAAATAATTAACTGGTACATGCATTGTTTTGCTTTGGAATGAAAAATGAATATTATACTTTGCATCCCTATTCATAAAAATAGATCTCTTGGGGCTGGGGATTTAGCTCAGCGGCATAAGCGCCTGGCTTATAAGCAGGCAGTCGTGAGTTCAATCCCTGGTACCGATAAAAAGGAAAAAGAACAACAACAACAACAACAAAAAATAGATCTCTTGTCTCATATACATTTTATATTATAGTTTAAAAGCTTTTCTTTCTCAGAATGAGAAAGTTAAAAAGAGAGCAGAAGCAATAGCCAGGGTGTGTTTGCAGTTCATAGTTGATAAATCTATTCTTAGCTAATTAATTAATTCTCCTGAAACAAATAAATAAAATAGAAATTTGAACAACAATATATGATTGCTATCAAAGGATGATATTCCGTGTCCTCTTTGTCTCTCTGTCTCTGTCTCTCTCTCATTCTTTCTCCATAGAATGGTAAGAGCTTCCCAGGTTTACTCTATATAGCTAATTGGAATATGTGAAGCAATGGGCTCTACCCTTAGACACTTGGATTTCAATGTTGAGACATCCGGTGCTTTCTAGTTTTGTAACCTTACACGTGTTGCTTAACCTCTTTAAGTCTGTTTCCTAATCCACATAGCTGGAGAATAACACTAATTTATAGGGCTGTCGATTATCATGAAATGCTGTGCCTCAGCTCCGTGCTGCTGTGCACAGACCACAGCTGCTCCATCATTTTCGCAATTATTTTTTCATGAATCATCTGTGATAATGAGGAACCATTTTACTTATGATTTTCTCGTGCATGTGTTTTCATAGACATCCTCTAACGGGCTTTAAATTTTACAATGAATTACTGTCAAAGTTAATAAAGTTCCCGCCTGTTGCACTTTGTCTTTTATGAGTGTTTGATGAATGAAAAGCAGCAATGTGACATTGCAAAAGCCGCTTTGCCGTAGAAGAAAGTGAACCAAGTTTTAAATCTCCTGTCTGACACCCTTTCACTATGTGAACTTCAGCTTGTCACCTGGTATTTTTGGCCTGGAGTCACTTCACCCAGAAAGGAATTGAATAACCTCACCCAAGAAAGAAGAAATTTGGGCCAAATTGTTGGTTTTTTCCAATCCTTCAAAGACCTGAATTTTTCATGTTTATTTCTCTTACTCTCTTTAAAGATGAAGTCATCGTGGGCCACATCAAAAACAAGAAAAATGATACATCAGCGCTGTCAAGTAAAATTTCCCGCAACAAAGGAAATGTTCTACAACAATGATCAATATAGTGGTCACAAGTCACAGATGGGTGTCTAAATGAGCGTGTGATACACCGCTGTCAGGACTGAGGAGTGCTGGCTTTTTATTTTAACTTAATTTAAATTTATGTCTAGCCAAATACACGTAGCTTGTACATTTGTGTAGAATTGGATAGATCAGACCACAAGGAAGCATCAAGCCAGATATACTTGGCAAATCTATTTATTTCGTTAAAATAAATTTCATAAATTAATAGACGAGCTTGGCCATATTTATAGTAACAACATAGGAGACAGGAACAACTAGGTATTTTGGAAGGAAATCCTGTCTAGCCACATGTGATATAGACTTAACATGGCAAGATATAATTTTCTTTAGTTAAGTAGTACATTTAGTTCATTAGTTTGTTTAGTTAATAGTTAGTACATTTTAATTGATAAATATGAAATATATAGGTTTATCATATACTAAGTGTTGTTATGAAATATGTATGGATTATGTACTAGCTAAGTCAAGCAAATTTACCCATATATTACATCCCAGATTTGTCATTTATAGTGAGGATACTTAAAAGTTACACTAAATGATCCATAAGTATAAAACTAAGGGTCACTTTGGGGTATAATGAACTTTTTAAAAAAGTCTAGTTCCCTCTAATTTTTTTTTTGTTGTTGTTTTTGTTGTTGTTGGAATAAAAATGAGTACACCTAAAAAATGCATGGGCCAAGTTTACCATCCCATTTTAAGTTTTCTTTATCTTTTGTGTATGAAACATTAGTGGAAGAAGAGAAAGCATAAGAATTTTTCGGACCAGACATTGAAAATTTGTAATCTGCATAGCCCCAGTTTTTGACACTGTACAATATTTTTTAAAGTATTTTAAATTCTAATGGACTACATAAAGCAGCATAACTGCTATATATATTTGTCTAGAAAAATGGATGAATTTTTATTATTTGGGGACTACTGAAATTTGGTAGTAATTATCAATGTTATTTAATCTTTTTATCTCCTTAAAATGTTTCATATTTAGTATTTTATTTGAATTTAAAAATGAATATGAAATTTAAAATTTTTGTTGCTAAAACATTTTTACTTATCCTTTCCTATAACTGTTTTTAGAAATCTCCTAACAATTATTTCACAGTGTTTCACTGCATTTCACAAAGCACTTCGATGTGCTGTGTGTACCACCTGGTTACAGTGAGATAACGTTGTGGCACTCGGATATCAAAGTGATTCTGATTTTGCCTTGTTTTATTTTGTTTTTAAAATAATGAAAGTGAAGCTGTTTTGAGTTACTCCAATTAGTACCTAATTAAGAATTTTCAAATCAGAGCTCCGAATTTTATGCCTCATTTCTCATACTTTTTATCTTATTTGTGATCCTGATTAGGTGATTTTTTATTCAAAGAATCAAAATGCCTTGAAAGGGCTCCTGCTTTCTGGTCTAAGGCATGCTTTTGTCAGCTGAGTAATACTTTGAATCAAGTTCTCCTTCTGGAACATTCGAAGGGTAACTTACCCTGTGTGATTTATGGTTCTGAGAATCATCTCCCTTCCCATCTGCTTTGTGAATCATATTTGTTGTAGTGTGTTGCTTTGTTTTCTTTTGAGCTGATTTGTTTAGCCTCCCTCTGCCTTCAACAGAGATTGCTTCATAAAGACCTGTACAATTGTACAATACAGACTGCATATTAAGGCTACGTTGGAAAATACAATTTCCAGTATAAGTCTGACCAAGAAGGCCTTTATTCAACGTAGAACTTCTAGGACTGTCTGCTGAGCTAAGGAAGGGGCCGCTTTTATTGACAGTTTATTGAGAGTGGGGAGTTGAAGCTCATATAACTGAGTGTCTTGTGGAAGTGTAGAAAGTGTATAGCATGACATCATGGTAAGTACTTGATGCTTGCTTCAGATTTTTCCTTGTAAAAGGAGCAGTCCTTGCTGGAAAATCATTCCAAACAGATGTTCTCAACTCCAGCAGTGGTGGTGCTTATGTTTAGAATATGTGCGTCTTTGAACCTTCTTCACAGGGTGCCTAACTCAGGAGCCTTTGTGGCATGGGCATGTATATTCCCAGCCAAATGAGACTATTTATGGTGTGAGTTCTGACATTGCTCAGAGGCCCCCAAGTTAGAGAATGCTTACTGTATCAAACTCTACGAATTATACATTTATTAATTCTTTTCTTACTTTTTATTAGCAGTGTAATTATGAGACCCGAGTCATAAAACATGAAAAGGTTAAAAATAAGCAGAATGGTGATCAATTCCAGGATAAAATACTCAAATATATCAGTAAATATATGCATAAGTATTCAAATAAATACCAAAAAGAGTTACACACTGGTTTACTAGGACTGCAAGTAGACAATGCAAATATGAAAAATACGAAGATAGTTAAGAAGGAAAAATATTACAAGTTGGTGTCTATTGATCCTCTCTGCACAAAAAATAATTTTTATGCTATCATATTATGTTGTATGATGGGAATAATCAGACATGAATGCATGCAAAGTCAGAACTGTGAAGAAACTTTTTGAAAAAGATGTGAGTAATTTTTTATCTTAGACATTATAATAAAGATTATAGTCAGGTAGAATCAAATTTTAAATCAAGCTGTTAGTAATGAAGACACCAGCGAGCCTGCCCTGGGAAAGCAGAGAGCACCCTCTTGAATTGCACAGGAAGGGACTGAGGCACAAGGCAGCTTAGGCACAGGTTTCCTGATTTCTGCAAGCCACACAGGTGGGTAACTGACAAGAGTTACTATTATCCAAGTCCCAGAAGCTGCAGGTCTGGAAGGGAGAAGAGGAGGGAACAGAAGGGAGCTCACACTGTGTCTTTTATTCCTACCAACCTGTCTGACTTTCTCTGCAAGGAACGTCAGGCAGCTTGTGGTCAACTCTTCCTTTTCTTCAGGGATTTTGGAAAAACTTTTATCCTCACACAGTGTTTATTCACAGCCTCAGTGACTGAACATGCAGCAGCCACTGGGTCAGCAAGAAGGAAAGGCCAAGAAATCTCAGACAGAAGTCTGAGTACTGCAACCAGGCAGCCATGGCTGATCCCTGCCCACTTCTGGCCTTCTGTCCATAGAGCAAACCAAGGCGCAGTTCAGGTCAGCTACTGTTGTTTCCAGAGTTCCAAGCTTAAGGTCAACTGTAACTTCTGACAGTTCCAGCAGAGTGGAGAAAGACAGAAAGAAGAAGGAAGGGTGAAAGAGAGGAATGATGGAAGGAAGTGCAAAGGGAGGGTGAGAAAATAGAGAAAAGAAAAAGGTTAATCTGCGTCAGGTAAACTGACTAAGACTCATGAACGCAGACTGTTTTCACCCCTGTTCCACCGAGGAGGTAAATGAAGCTCTTAGGGTTAGGAATGGTGTCCATGCAAATATACTAAAATGGCATTTTAACTTGTCTCTCTGAATCCAAAGTCCACAGTGTTAACGTCTCTGCCATGATACAAGGGGCACAACTGTAGGCTTAGAATATGAGGGAGGTGTAACTGGAGGAAGAGGGATCATCAAAGGGAGCAGAGTGGCCCAGCGTCCCCTCGGTCAGGGGACAAGTGAATATTTACTAAGGTCTTCAGAGGAGGCACCTGTGCAAAGTGAAATTAAAATTTCAAAAGAAACAGCAGTAACCTACGTTTCTGTAAAAGCTAAAGACCATAGCTGAGGTCTAGCTCAGTGACATAGTGCCTGCCTGGCAAGCGCAAGGTCGTGAGTTCGATCACTAGTTCCAAAAAAAGCTGAAGACCGAAAGTCCCACGGAGAGGACTAGTGAATTCAGTGTGTGTGTGTGTGTGTGTGTGTGTGTGTGTGTGTGTGTATGGGGCAGGAAGTGGGTAAAAATGGCCATGCTCAAAGACTGAGTCAACAGAATGACTCTGAGTGGCATCAAATCCGAATATACACCAAACCCCAGAAGCCCAGAACACCATCCAAAGGAAACCCCTGTGCAAACGAGGGTGTTCTGTGTGTGTTAGTACAGAAATCACGGACGATATCTGCATTTGAAATGTGGCAAGTACAAGAAAAAACTTAGCTTTCAGATGTATTTCAATAGCTGTATAGAGGTCATGGTTTCTATGGTAGGTAGCACAGACCAAAGCAGTCAGATCACAGGGAAAGGTAGTGCGTGAACAGGCTGAGACTGAAATCAGATAGCAAGAGAGCATAAATTTTAAGATACAGACCACTGTGTGTTTTAGGACTTTGCCAAGAATTGGGTTACGAGTGGATCATGTAGGGAAACCAGGCACTTTTCTATATGACTGAGAGCAAAGAAAATTCTAGATACTTTCTTATCAGGAAGATTGTCAACTGTATTTATTCTCTTTCATGTATTTCCAAGCTTATGTTCCTCTTGCTTTTATAATCGCGATTTTGTCTGTCTCATCAAAACCAAAAAATATTGCTAAGAATAAAAGCAGAAATATAATCTCAGCATCCCACATCCCTCTAGCTACTCCTTCATCTCCTACTCCCTCACATTGCCAGGCTTTGAGAAAGAACGCAGAATAACAAGTATTTTCCTACCTTTGTCCTTTATTCTCATTCCACTGATCTTAGCCATCTTGCTGAAAATATGCTTATTCCAGTGAAAATATTCACACTGGCAAATCCAAAGAAACTCGTACATTTTAATCCCGATCGAGTTGCATGTCTGTGCTTCCCCTGTGTTAAGCACTTTTCCTCCACTGGCTTCCAAAATACTCTCTAAGTCTTCCCCTTTCCTCTCTACATCTTCTTTTTCAGCTCACTTTTCTACTTTTAAATATTGCGGCTCCCTAGGGGTCCTTTATAAGCTCTCATTTTCTTCCACCATAAACACTTTTTAGAGCCTTTTTATTCATTATTAAAAGTCTGTATGAATACTAGTAGTAATGTCACCCTCTGGTTAACATACTTTAAAGTATTAATTTATTTAATACTCACAATAACATTATAAGGTAGATTTTCCTGCTGCCTGTGATTTACAGAAGAGAACAGAAGAGCTCAGAGATGTTTGCTCAGGGTGAAATGGCTAGTAAGCTACAAGAAAGAAAACTGAATTCAAATAGTATAGTCCTCTTCTTTAAACTTCTATACTATGCTTGCTATATTATGATTCCTATTATTTTTAAGCAGATAAACTGACTCACATGTATTTACCCAGATAACCCAATATCCAGTACAAATCCTTCTATGAGCTCCATTGACTGATTTCTTGTGGAGGAATCAAGTAGTTTCTGAAACTGAACAAGACAAAATGTACCTTCTATCTCAATTCCTATTTCCCATCCCAGGTAACGAGCATTACCAGCTACAGGAGAGCCCAGGTCTCAATCCAGGTGATCCTTTCTGAGTGTCATCTCATGCCTCACCCAGTGTTTTCTTGTGTATTCTCTTATTTCTTGCCAGAGTTCACATCTGAATCGTTTCTCAACAGCAGTGTTCGAACATCTCTTTATCTGGCCAGTCTTTCTCAAGTCCAGCCAGTGCCCCCAGTATAAAACCATACACAAACCCAACCTTAAAACTGGCAGTAGTTTCAGGTTTCTCAGGTTTCTCTTTTTTGTCTTATTCAAAACTCTTTAATAGCTTCTTACTGCATAAATTTTGAATCTCTCCAAAGATTCAAAAGGTAAACTACACAAATGGCTCTTGTCTACCTGTCAGGCTTTGTTTCCTGACCAAACCTGTGGCTTCCACATTGGGCTCCCTATTCTCCATGCTACTGCATAGTTTTCCATCTTATTCTTTTGCCTGGAGACAAGTTAGCCCCTTGCATACCCAGCTTGTATCATACAGGAATTCCTAGGACTTCCTAGTCTCTATTTCTCTCATATCGTGTATAGTGTCTTCAAGGCGGAGTTATTATCTTTGGATTATACAGCTCTAGTATTTCCCGACTAATTTAGGGAGGGCTGTGTAGCTTCCTTTCACACATCCCTGCACATATTGTTTGGAGCTTCAGTAAATGTTTGGTGAGTGGTGAGTAAATTACTCTTTCTTAGGACTTTCGCAGCACGTGGATTAAAACAACAATGGACAAGAGTTTCTGGGGGACTTACAATAAGAGGAAATACCCCTCTCAGTTCCCCACCTGGTATTAGTCCTGAAACTCGTCTCTAAGCATGTGTTTTCTCACATCTTGGGGAAGAAGTACCACCCCTGAGACAATTTCCCTTTGGTAACAGGCACTTGGCAAAAGTGCTGGTGGAAAGGCCGGGCTCCCACAGAGAAAGGACCACACACAATCAGCAGCGCTCTGAGCTTTTCATTCCTGCTTCATTCCCTACTGCACCCAGTTCAAAAATGTCCCTACATCTGAGAGGAAATTCTAAGATAGTTGCTAGAAAACACACACCAAAAATGGAGAGCTTTCTGTGAAAATACGGTCTCTCTGCATTTTCTAAGGCACAGGCAGTATTCAGTTATTTTCTATTCCTAGGAAGTACGTGGTAGGGAAAATGTGGGGGCTGTGTTGACTACCCACAAATAATGCTCCGGTTGCGTTTTATTGCAAAAACATTGGGTAGCTACTATGAACAAGGAGAAGAAAGTAGCGGGGTGCTCTCCCCAATTATTGAGCAGCCACTGTTTCAAGCTGTGACTCTACTTGTGTGGGCAGCATATACAACCTGCTCCATAAGCCACTGCTACTACTACTGACAACAGAGCTAATATTATATTATGCTCAGGATTCACGACTCATTCTTGAATGCTTTACATATGTTAATCCATAACTCAATAAATTAAATATTAAATATAAATTTTGATATAAAGTATCTAGTTTAAATAGTTTTAATATTTATCATTTTATGGATGGTGAAATTAAGACAGATCTGGAAAGGGTAAGGTTGTTGTTAAGAGTCCATAGCCAGTAAATACAAAAGCCAGGAATGCAGGGATTCAACACAGCATGATGGGATCACAAAGAGCTTTATGAGTTTCAAAGTTTTCAGGGCTGAAAGTGCTGATTGCCCTCCTACAGCTCCCATCAGGAGGCTGAATCCCCAATTCCACAGCCCTGTGGAGACCCAAATTCTTTACCAATCCATTGACATGTCATGTAGAAAGGTGCCTGATTATCACTTGAAATAAAATTAATATAATTCAATTAAAAATGTGGAATATTCCTTAAGTTGACCCAAATCAGGACAGTCTTGCCCTAAGTCATAGGAAGTCATCACGAACATGGTGAGTCTTTTGTTGTGGCTGGTTTAGTCTCTGATTTTAAGAAGAATAACTCGACCCAGTCATTTCTTCATCCATCATGAGTTTCTGCCATGTCGCTGGTAAGGTTTTAGGACATAAACAAGGAAATGTAAATGCAGCCAGAGCCCTGCTTGAGAGCTTACTTGGTATCAGGAAAGAGTCATCACATTACCTAGAGTAAAATGTATTTTTCATTGATTATTTTTTGTGCTTATTTTCTGTGATTTAAATAACAAGGTTATCTTCCTCTTCCTTCCCTTTGTGGTAAGCACAAGCTGCAAATGCCTGGCAGAAACAAAAAAGTAAGGATAAGGAGTTGAAAAGGTATCGTAGCAAAAGTGGATGCAAAGTGGTAACAATTGTGTATAACGTACAACTCACTGCTTGGAGACACCTAAAGGCAGTTGAAGAACAAGAGAGGACACTGGGGTCTCCCATTGGCCAGCCCGGTATCTTAGAGGATCACAGTTTATAGAAGTGTCCAGTTCCAAGTTGGAAGATCAAAGCCATAGTTGCTATGTGGGTTTTACTTGGAGAAATGGGAAAGGACAGTGTTGCTAGCACAGAAGTCACACTAAATCTGGATTAAGTCCTGTAACGTAATATAACTTAACCAGAAAAATAGCCAGGTTCTTTCTGAGAACATCCTCAGGCAATTTATGCTCCTATACCTGGAGAAAAAGGCAGCACACCAAATATACACAGGGAAGGAAGCAAAGGAAATATGAAAATGCAAACTTGATAGCAGAAGAGCATACAGAATAGGATAAAATGAGATGAACTTGTTTTTTCTAGTAGTTTTGTTTGCTTCTTCATATATACAAAGACCATGCAGAATATAAGAGAAATACTGTGTGAGCTTTGGTAAAGGAGGATAAGGCTGAGGACACAGAAAACCTGGACACAAGCAGCAGAGGTGGAATTGCAGAGGGAAATACGCCTAAGGAAAGATTCAGTTGCATACTGGAGTGGCTCAAAACCCATTAAATTTGAGTTTTATATTTACATGAAAATAAACCAAATGTCAGAGTTCTATTGCCTGATTGGCTTGAAACCCTCGATTTTAAACTAGGCAAGCATTATACGTCTCAAATTCAATTACTGCCTGAAACTCACTTTGACCTTCCAAACAAACAGGACATTTCACAGAGATGTAGAGAGCAGAGAGAAAAAGCTCGTGCATTGTGTGTGATAGCACACTGGACGTTCAGTTCTGTGATTCCCTCCATCAAACAAAGGGCCAGCTGCTGCAGTGCCATCCAAAATCTGGAGTCCTTTCCAGTGAGAAGCTGCAGGAAAACCATGCAATAAAGAGTGTATTTTAATGTCAATAGAATTCAGGCCAGCAGAGAAAGTCCTCTGCCATTCATTTGTTTAGAGAGCGCAAAAAAACAAAATATGAATCATTTCCCAGGGGAACGCATGTGACAATGTAGAACAAAAGGATGTGATTCATTTGTGGAGAAGGAGAACAATGGGAGAGGGGCTGAGTAACAAAAAGGAAATAGAAGGGAGAAGAAAAAAGAACAATTAGGGAGGGAAGAGAAGAGAGATAGAAAAGACAGGGAGGAGAAAAGACCACAGGAAAATGCTGGTTCTCTGCTAAGATATCTCACATGTATTGTCAGATTTAATCTTATATTTTAGAGAGGGAGAAAGCAGGGCTTTGAGGCCATTTGCAAGCTGCCCAAAGGCTTACAGTTAAGAGGGATTGGAGCTGGTCCTTCAATCCATGCCTATCTGCCATCAAATCTTGTGCTTGAAACTAAATGCAAGGACCAGAGGAGATCATTAAATGACTGCCATCTGTGTCCACTCTAGAAAAGGCAGCTATGCCCTTGCCAGACTTTGAGCCCTCTTACTAGGAGAAGTTTTGGAAAGATGAACTTTGACCAAGTAGTTTATATACATTAAATTAATAGATTTTAACGGTGTTTTTAAAAAATGCCCTCTTCTCCCAGTTCCACACAGTTGCTTTCAGGAAGTTGATGCAGTCCTATCTAACATAAAAAGATAGGAGCCTGGCATGGTGGTGCATGCCTATAATCCTGACATTCAGGAGACTGAGGCAGGAGGACTGCTGCAAGTTCAAGGCCAGAATGGGCTGCACAGTGAAATCTTGTTTAAAAAAAAAAAAAAGGAATGCATAGTTCCTTAAAGAAGCAATAACAGAAAAGATGGAACTTATTTGTGGAAAAAAAAAATCATCTACTAGTTTAAAACTAAAAACAGAGAAGACTACATTTCTGGTAGCTTCCTAGACAGGAGTCTCTGTTTCCTGCTATTTGAGAATGATTAATGAATTGACCTCCCGTATATCACTCCGAAAACACCAAATGTGCTTAGTTTGGCAGACAAGTAGAGGAAGAGCTATTCACATGGAACAAGAAAAGGCTTCTTTTTGCCAGTAGCTATTAACTCATGGCTGTATCAACACTTGTGCTGCTAACAATAATCTTATCCAAGAGTCTATTCTTGTAGAACCTTGGGGGCTGAAGAAATATTTTATTGGCAGCATGTCTAAGCCTATAAGTAGCAATATGTTTTGACAGAATGAAGCCACGCAATTCTCACTTAGTCCTGGGTTTACATTCAGATCTGCTAAGTCTGGAAATAAAAAGCACCTCTACTCCCAACGCTTCTGTAAAGAAACAGGCTTCACTTTGAAATCCAGATGATGTTCTAACTTCCTTTCACTTTTTCAATAATCACAGTTGCTCTAAATTCCTACATTGCAGGCTTCTGAAGCACAATCCTCCCACATGGATGTACCTTTTTAAACTCAAAAAAGCAAAAGATCACTCTATGTGTCTTAGTTACTTTTGACTTGTCGCTGAGACCATATACCTGAAGCCCAAAGTTGGGAAAGGAAAGGTTTATTTCTTACAGCTTTTGGAGGTTTCAGTCCACACTCAGTTGGCTCCAAGACAGGCAGGCATGGCTGGGCTGTAGTTCATGGCAGCCGCCAACAGCAAACTCAAACCAGCAAAGAGAAAAACACACCTTCTTCCTGCCATTACATCACATCCTGGCTCCACCCCTATGTGGGTGGAGCACTGACACCATCAATCTAAGCACTATCCAATGAACCATCACAAATGAACAATGCAAACTCATGAGGCCTGGGGGACACAAACATAAACCATGACGTTATGGTTGCAAGATTACATCTACTGTGCGATCAACTATCTCCTGTGGTCGTATGCTGGTTTCCAGTTTTGGGAGAAACTTTAAATATGTATTCAACTTGAGAGTGGTTTGGTCCAGAAACAGTGCTTATAGCTAGAAAAAAAAAGGAAGGAAGGAAGAAAATAGGGTACAGTGGCACACTGAATCTGTGAAAATGGAAATGGCAGCCTAGGACACAGGGAGAAAAGTTCTACTGAGAATAAATCATTGCGGTCTACGAGATTTGGGAGACAGTGTAAAGCAAGCACAAACAAGCAGTGGGTTCCTCTCAATAAGCCATTACCTGGGCCCCGCAAATTGTTGACTCCAGCTTAATATCTATCACTACAGTTTCAATTTCTGAAGGCTTTGAGTCATTTGGCCAGCACATTTACTGAACAAATACCCATGAGTAGTTATAATTTACTGAGAGCTCTGCTAGACTGTGCGGCCACAAAACACAGTGGAACAAGTTCTCTTGCTCTAAGGAGTCTGTGTTCTAAGTGGATGGACAGGAGAATGGAGTGTATTCGGTGCTATGAGAAGCGATTGCTGTTGATACTAAAGCAATAGGTCCCCTGACCCGGGTGAGGCAGGCTTAAGATGCTCCAGCTGGGTTTGGAAAGGGGAGTAGAGTTCGGAGGAAATACTTGCTGGTGTGAGGGAAGCCCACGTGAGATGAAAATTCTAAGAGATGCTTATTCTGTAAAATACAAGTGGCTCAGTTAAGTTAGGAACAGAGTCATTCAATCACGTAACTGTTAAAATGAGGAAGGAAGGCAATTAGGGAGGTTTTAGATTCAAAGAATTGTGTCACCATTTATTGCCAAATGATCTGGTGCATACTACTTGGGTCTAATTATGGATTCGTTTGCTAAATATTCCTTAGAAACATGATACATGACAGTGTGACTCTTGTGGCAGTGGTTCAGAAGAAAGAGTATGAGTGAGGTAATAGAAAGAAGAACTACTGAGTCCCCCATGTGAAAGAGACGGCGGCCATTTTCTCTGTCTCTTATGAATTATGGTGCCTCACCAGCTTCACTCTGTCACACGGCTGGGTGGAAGTGATTACATGACTCAGCACAGCACTGGTAGATCATTCTCCTCCGGGAGTCCCACCTGCATTACCCCATCTTGTGACTGTATGGGCTTCTCATTGATATATTAAACAGGAAAAGAGACACAGTGCAAGGTGATGGCGTTGGCTGTGTGGCCTTTGTTTGGCCATATTAGTTGGCCTTAGAAAAATCATTTAATTTCCCCATTGATTTGTTTGTCTTTCTACTTTGTAAGGAGATGAACTGCATATGATTCTCTTCAAGATTATCTCAGCTCACAATTATTTGCCTCATCAAAAGCAAACACATGGCCCTGTTTTGGTTCCAGCCATTAGCTTTTCTGAATGCTGCATGTTTGCACAGCACTGTGCTAGATTTTCTGAAGACAAGTGACATGTAAGATTTGCTCCTTTCCATGGAGTGGCTGAAAATCAGGTGAGAGTAATGATAAGTCCATCAAAAAGTATTAGCAAGTCAATTGATGCATACTCATGAAAACAAAAGGAGCAATTAATTCTGATGGCAAAGTGGAAAATATTTCCAAATATAACACTTACGCTAGAAATTAAGAAAGTAGAAAATATAGAAATTAGGGAAGTAGAAATGTTCCAGTAAAAAATAAAAAGATATGCTCACCTGATGGAACTTGAGGAGTAATTTATTTTGGAGAGAAGTGAGCAGTACCTAACATTTGCTGAGTGTTTGTGAAGTGCTAAAAGCTTCACGTGTATTTACTTCTCAAAACCTTATTTGAAGGTAGGCACTGTTATTTCCATTTTTCAAATGAAACACTGCTGAAAGAGAGGGCTATTTTATGAAAAACGGCACAGACTATAAAGGTAAAAACTGAATTTAACACCAGGCAGTCTGGGTCTACCATGCAGCACAGTAAAGCCCTGGACATGTACGTTCTAGACACAAGGAGTGATCTGATACCACTCAACCTTGGAAAGAAAACTAGGGGAAAATCCCATAAGGAATGAGAACCCAGTTTATAAGTGTTTTGCATGCAGAGGCAAAGAACATGGATACAAGAACAAAGTTGAGGCAGGTTGGGTGTAAAAGAAACTCCGGTGACAAAGATAATGGTGAGTGAGAGCAGCAGACTGGTCTCAGGGCTTAGGACGCTTAGGATGGAGGGAGGCAAGCAATAAATAGCAAAACTTCTAAATTATTAAATATTAATAAAATTATTAAGCTAGATGTGATGGCAAATGATACCTATAATTTCACTGCTATTCAGGGAGGTTGAGGCAGGAGTATCACAATTTTGAGCCCAACTGCAGCAAATTAGCAATTTAGAGAAACTGATCCAGATTGGGAAATACATGCTATTAATATATTTTATTAAAATATTTGATTATCATTTTTAATCTGACAAGCAGGATAAGCATATCAGTATTTCAGAAAGATAGATCCAGTAGTATATATTGTAGAAAATTGAAATAAGAGGAAAAGGCCCAGCTAGATTGGTGTAGTAGAGGAAAAAATGACCAAGGCCTGGGTTAGTGGCTATGCAAATCAAGGGTTTTCAGTACATAATTGATCATTGAGTGTGGCTGGAGCCAAATAAGAAAGGATCAGTAGTAATGCAGGGCTGTTTAGTGGTTAGAAGGAAGGTAATGTTTTGAGGGAGACAGAAAACACAAAAGAGGAGTGCTTTTCTAGAGGGAAAAAGGGAGTTCCATTTGAAAAGTGGTGAAATAAGGTTTAGAACACACTCAGATGTTCCCCAGCTCGTCACAGCTTGTCTACTGTAAAGAATAATCATTTGTTAAGTGAAGTCACATTGGACCAACAGATCAGAATCAGTTCCTTAAAACATGGTAAGAATTTCAAGACCTGCTGCAAACACTTCATTCTTTTGAGATTTAAATCAACTAATGACAAGAATTAGTCACAATAGAATTGCAGACGTGATTCATTTTAAAGCATTTGCTCATTGTTACTTCCCTTTATGTTTTTAGTACAATATTCTGCATGCTTCGTAATCCTAGGATGGGCAGTTACTGCCAATATCATGGGCAGCACAACTAACAGAGGGAAACGCAATGCGAGATTGACCAGCTTTGTCTGAAAAATTAGCTTTAGAACTTTATTCTTACTTAAGCATTACTTTTGGGAATTTCCATTCTGTGATGATCAAAATATACATATGTTTAGTCACTATTAGTCCTTTTTCCAGGTTCAGCAGATTCACTTTAAATCATTCTGTAGTCAATTATAAAAATAGACATAAGAATATAAATTAGAGATTGAAATTAAACAATTTTTAAGGTCCTTTTTGTTTCTTTGGACTTTGGTTAACTCTTTGTGGATAAGAAAGGATGTGTTCCTCTGTGTGTGCGTGTGTGTGTGTGAGTGTGTGTGTGTGTGTGTGTGTGTGTGTGTGTGTGTGTGTGTGCCTGTGTGTAGCTTTCTCTCTTCTATACCAGGCTTAATCTATTCTAAGAATGAATGCGAATTGTATGATCTGAAACACTGGGGAGAGTGGAAAGAAAGTAATGTCTTACGGTGACTATATAAAAAATATGTAAATGCACATATATAGACTATTATTCCATTATTATACCGTTATTCATTATCACCACCTTTTGATTCAAATACTTATTTATCCCATATAAAATACACACAAGTACATATATTCTGTTTCTCAACCAACAGGGAAGCAGAAGATCAAAGTCCCTAGTGGGCTGTCGTAGTTACAAAGCTAATGAGTGATGGATGGAGGTCTCATTAACAAAGCATGGCTTTTCTCATGTTTTACCATGCTAAGGTATTATTGTTCACTTGGCCGAATGAAACCCATGAAATTTTCCTGAATCTCCAAAGTTTTCCACATCAGCACAGTATCTTTCTAACAAACAGCTTTCACTTCTGATCCACCAAACTACAAAGTATTTTAAAATTAATTTTTAAACAGTATCCAGGGCTAACCTGTGGATCAGTATTACCATTTGTAAAGGTAAGGGTTGTGGGGAAATACTTATCTTCTCCCTAGATATTTCATTTCAAGAGTAGTTTGTTGCTCATTAAAATCTGTTCGTTAAGCCTGCGTTTGGGTGTCCTAGATCAACACGAGAGTTCTGGGACCTTGGTGATGGTAATGGAGTAGTTTTCCTTCCCAAGCAGTGACATCTACTCTGCGTGGTTGCAGGTAAATGAACATCCAGTCAGCACTGCTTCTGCTCCCTTTACTTAACCTCAGTGTGAATGAGGCTTTTCTAGGAGCTCATGTGTTCTACAAGTCGTTGGTTTTTTTTTTTTTTTGGGGGGGGGGTTTCCTTTCTTTTGTTGAGAATAGACAGATGCTAACCAGGAAGACAGTACTCTCTGTTGTCAGCCGAGGGTCCCAAAACATTATCTTGCTCTGCGGTTGTAGGTAGTATCCTTCCTCTTGTATTATATACAGCAACATTTTTAGAAGTTGAGATTGTTCTAATAAAATTTAAAAGTTTCATTTCTGTGATGTAAAGATGACATAGAAGAGGGCAAAGGACATAGCTCGGTGACAATGCCTGCCTGTCAAACACAGGGTGTGGGTTCAGGGCTCAGTACCCAAGAAAAACAAAGACAAAAACACAAATAGACGATGATACATAAAAGAGTCTTCAACACCTTGGAATGGTAAGACAAAAGCCAAGTGCATTTCAGAATGGGATACTTTAATATTTGAGGATACAATGATCATTAATGTGACTCTTACAAGGTCACAAGTGTGTGATAGAAGGACTCCAACACAAGCTTCACGATCCTGACTCAAAGCCCAGTTATTCTTGTTCTTCAAATATTTTATTAACATAGTCAACCCTCATAAAAACCCAATAAAGAGGTTCAAGTTTGACATGGCAACTTAGGACTAGATCTATTCATTTGATCCCTACAGAAATGGCTGAAAAATCATTTAGAAAATAATCTCTTAAAGTCAACTGAAGAATGGATAAAAAAGATGTCATATTTTTATACAATGGAATACTACTCAGCTATAAAGAATGATCACAATGAGATATTTATTAGTAAATGGATGCAACTCAAGACCATATTCATAAATGACATAAATAAAACTCACATGTATAAATACCATAGAGTCTCCCTAGTGTAAGAAATACTAACAGTACATAAGATTTTATGGTAATCAGGGTTTCCCATTATATGGCTTTGAAGTCTTATAATATTTTCATTCATTGGTTGGATTGGCTTTATTCTGTTTTGTTTGATTTTATTATGTGTAATTGTATGAACAGCTATTTTTGAAGAAAACAAGACGTTACGGCAGCCATTGCTGATATACTATCATATTGTTTTGAAGTTCTATCATGCTTTTGTTTTCCCGTTTTGATTGATTCTATCCTGTTGTGTCTTATTAGATTTTATTATGTATGATGGTATAAACAAACTTTGTGAGGAAAATGAGATATTATAGTAGCCATTGCTCGTTTCCTGTTATTTGGTTTTGAAGTCCTGCAATACTTTCATTCTCTTGAATGGGTTTATACTATTTTGTTATCTTTGATACTATTGTGTGTGAAAATATGCTCAACTATTAAAAAAAAGAGACATTATGGTAGCTACTGTTATTATCCAATTGTCTTGTTGTGAAGTGTTGTGTTGCTTGTATTGTTCCGTTCTGATTTGCTTTGATCTGTTTTCTTGTGTTTTCTTCTCTTTAAAATAAAAAGAAAATTAAAAAGTCAATGTTTTAGATAACATCGCTATCCTTACTTTAACAAATGAGGAACTGAGTCACAGACAAAGCTGAGTGATTTCCGCAAAGTCATGTGACAAAACTTATACTTGAACCACGGTGCTTAGTTCCAGGATCTATCCTTGAGGTAGAAGTTGGGAGTGACCACCCTTGAAGTAGGGACACCCACTGTCATGCAAAGAGCTAAGGATGGCCCAAAGGAGAGCTGGATCCAGGAACCAGGGAGGAGTCTGATTTCTCTGAAATCATCCAGTAGTGCATGTGGGAGAAGGCTGTGTACCAGATGTGAGAGAAAGTTGTGTGAAACAGTTTTGTATTCTCACTTCAGAGATTAATGGGTCCCCAGCAGGGAGAGGTCTATATGGAATAGCTCTTTGGGAATCTAGTGGCTAGAAAGGGAAATCACAAATATCCATGAAGTAGATATTGGAAGAACTTCATAAACAAGGAGAAAAGAGTGTCTATTTGATATATCTCACAGGATCTAGCACAGAAAGTCAGCATTAGTTGTCTTTCCAAAAAATGAAGTACTCTCCCTTTTTATTCTTTTCCTCTTTCTTCTCTCTGACCTGTGATTTTAGAGAAGGTGAAGGGAAACACAAAGTCACCACCAACTATTCAGGGAAGGAAAGCTTTCTGTTACTACAAAAATGAAAGAAGTTCTCAATATCTAGCACTAGGCAATTTAGCCATTAGAGCTGATAATTTATTTTTCCTTTAAAATGACAGTGAGGATTTTTTTCCCCAAGAATGATCAGAATGGTTTTGGATTGTCCAATTTTTGTTCTACATCTCTCAGTAAATAATTATACTGAAATACATTTAAAGTGAGAGAGACACTTGCATTTTGATCACATGCCAAAAATCAGTATTTCAAAATATCAGGTTAATAAATCTCTATTATCTATATATCTATATATGAAGACATTTTCCTTTTTATAACTAATGACTGCTCATTATAGGATATAATGCAATTCCTCAATAATAACAGATGATGTTTCTTCTATTTTCTTTCTATCTTGTAAAAACTTGCTATACTTTGGCATTTGTACAGCCAAACCTTGGAATGCCACCGCTTTCAAACTTGTAAAATCTGATGCTCAATGAATTTGGATGCAAAAAAGTTTTGCCTGGGTACGTATCATGTGTTTGGCACATGATGTGCCAATTAGAACTTGTCAGTGTTGATTATGTAGTTATTCAATACCTTTCTGAGCCAAAACAATTTGTTTGGTACCTTATCTACGCCTTTACTTTTTTTGTACTTGTGTTTCCTGCAACCACTTAACGACAAATATCAAGGTACCGCAGTAGTTGTTCTAAATGCAATCTGACAAATGAAGAATGCTATTTCTCAATGAAGACAACAGAGCATACATAATGAGATTTCCCTTTGGATTCTGATTGGTTAGTAACTACCTTCTTGACTCTGCAGAGAGAAAATATTTCTATGCCTCAGCTTTCTCCACTGGAAGTTTGAGCACATAGGACTCCAACCACCCCTGAGCCATTTTTCTAAAAAATGAATTAGCTTTATCTATGACCAAGGATTGCATCATGGTAAAAACACAAAAGTATCTTGAAGGAAAGTGAAGATTATCACCAGGATTTGCTTTTCATTTCAGCTGATAGAGAGATAATTCAAGTCTTCTTAAAGGCATGCAACAAGACTTTCTGTACATTTAGTGACCAGCTGCAAAAAAGTTTTATATTAACATAATATGGTACAGAGTTTCCTGCCAAAGAAGTAATTAAAAAGCAAAAACACAAGTGACTCCTTTGAAATGTTTATGACAAAACATAGAAAGAGACTACTTAGTAAATTTACGACTAAGAATAATTTTATAGACAATGTTCCTCCTGGAATTATGATACATAAATCAACACTGAATTGAAATAAACAAGTTGTCACAGGAAACCTGTCTACACATGGCCACAAAAAGTCTTTAGATTTAAAAGGGACCCCAAAAGCTCCTGTTTGTGGGATTTATGAAAGGTGATTGGATCTCGGAGTTGCTATACTCATTAGTGGACTGCTCCTTCTGCGAGTTTATAGCTGGCTGTGCTGATGGAAGAGGAGAATCAACAAGGCCCATGCCTCTTGCCTTCCCAGCTCTCCCCTTCCTTTGCTGTTTCCTGGCTCCATGAGTTGAGCAGATCGTGTCCACCTTGCTTCTCACCAAGCCCTCTCTGCCTTGCAGCCAACCAACTAAACTGTGAGTCAAAACAACCCCCTCCCTTTAAATTGTGGGTGTCAGGTATTTTATCCTAGTGATAGGGAAGATGACTAATATAGATGTGGAGGTAAGTATCCAAAATTGAAAAGGAAGACTAGGAGAGGGTAGTAGATTGAAAAAAAGACCATTACATTTTTACTTCATATATTTTTGAACACTTTGATTACTTTCATAAAATTTCTCTAGGTACAACACAAATAACAGCCAAAAAAAACCAGGATGGTACATGAACAGACATTCAGATACTCTAAATTTAGTGATCAGGTTGCACTGACCTGGAAAATCACAATCATTTGTAGAAGTTAGAATTCGATGGATTGCTTTATGCACACAGAAGGGTTTGTTTTGCTGTTATCATGTTTAATTATTTAAAAATAGATGTAACTTGCTAATAGAAAATTTCCCACACCGTTGAATTTCTAACTGTCTTTTCTAATCAAAAGCTGTCAAATACTAACCCTCAGGAGAGCAAGGAGCTCCCAGCAGAGGGATACATGCACTGTTTTAAGGAATGTGTTCAACAGTTTTTGTCTCAGTTTCTACCTGACCTGTAAAACATCATCCGAAGGATTCCTGTGGGCTTCTAATTTCAGTCTCGCTGCCTCCATACCCACTCCATACACCATAATAGAAACTAAACAAAGCATATGTTGGTGGGAAGATTTATTTCTGGGTAACAGAGGAGTTGGAGAGACAATAGCTGGTTAGATGCTGGATCAGCCTCTTATTCTGTATGTTATCTGTGGCAAGCTACATCTTAAATTGAATAGTATTTTCTTCTTTAATTTTATCCTCCATCACAAGAAGAGCCAGTAGTAACTTTATCGAACATTCAGCCAGGTAAAACACTTAGCAATAAGGTTGGCACTGTAAGCTCTCCGTAAACACTAGCAAGATTTCAATAAATATTAGTAAACAGTAATATTAACTGTTACTATGGTTACTGTAGCTTTTGTAATATTTATCATTAAAAGAGTAGTTTTTCTTACATCAATTTCTAGAAGCACATCCTTCTGAATTTCAGATCCAATGGATAGGTAACGTTTTCCAGGAGTTATGAGAGGGAGAATTTCCATAACAAAAATACATGACTGAGATGAGGGTAATGAATACCTTCAAGTTGTCCTTGGGAATCAAGAAAAAAATAAAAGCAAATGAAATAAGTAGGTAAGATCAAGAGGGATAGAAAAGAAAAGAAGGACAGAGTGTCTGCAGAGAAAGGAGAATGTACATATAAATCTGCAAGAATTTTACAAAGAACAGAATGAAAGGAACACAAGAAGCGATGACTATATAAAATGTATAAAATAAGTGAAACTCAAATTTAAGAAAAATACTTATGAGGAAATATTGTGCTCCCATCAATGTGAGAAATCTGTGCATTATACAAAGTTAGAAGGAGCGGTAGAATAAATATATTTAAATCATAGCTAAAAGGATAATGAGACAGATAACTGAAATACAGTAAGGGGATCAGAGATATAGACTTTGGAACTGTAATGAAGAAGTTTTTGATTGAGTCTAGAGATTGTTCTGAGGGTGAACACATCTGAAACCATCACACAAGCTGGACAGAGCATGCAGACTTTTGAGAGGTAAATAAATCCTAAGCCCAATGATTATGGATGTAAATAATGGAGAAGAGAGCAATGTGATTGTACAGCATACAGTGCAGGTGCCCTTTGCTCCTGCCAGTGGCACCAAGAAATATAAATGGATGGGTTACTTAAAAATGTGTCTCCTTTCCTTAAAGAAGAAAAATGATCACATTTGGAGAGAATATAACCTTCCTTTAGGGAAAAAAAATGACATGGCTAGAAATTACACTAAACAAGAAATACAAATACATGGAATCAGTCTGAAATGGACATAGAATTTACAATATTTCCATGTATGTATATATGTATATATATATATAAATTATTTATAGAGCATATATATATATATATATATATATATATATATATATAACACACAAACACAAAATGATTAGATTTTATGGGTGAGAAAAAATTTTACCTTTTCAAATCATTCATGCCTTCCATAAAAATGCTGGACACATTGGAAAACGTATTTGGAAGATGCACTCAGTCCTACTGAACAGATTTTTCCAATACCAAATAAGATGCAAAAGTGAGAAAAATTTTGCTCCTTTATCAGGCTACCCAAGTCTAAAACTAAATGCTGGAGAGGGTTCTGAGGATGGGTTCTGAGGAGCAAAGCTCGCAACATTAACAGCAGTCAAGATGGTTTCAGTTTCATGCCCAGTAATGAAAGCCATGGCTAAAAGGAAAGGAGAGAAAGGGTGAAGTTAAGACCCTGATGAAGGAAACAGTGAAAGAAATAAAGAAAAAGTATTAACACAAATATAAAAACATACTCTGTAAACATCCTGTTCAGAAGTTGTGGGTTTAGAGACTATAGCGGATCTAAAAAGGATGCAGAAATACTGGCTAATTACACTGTTTGAATTGTAAGGGAAGGTTATTAAGGAAAATTATGTGAATTCGTTTCAGAAAAGAAGTCAATGATAAAGAACATAGTGGTCAAATGAGAGTCTTCACTCTACAAACTACAGGGTAGTCAGTGAGCGGACAGAGCCCACCTTGTTCTGACAGTAAAGTGGGCATCTTAATTCTGATTGAAAGCAAAATAACTCAACAAAAGAAAGGCTCTTATGATATTTGTAAAGGATGTATCTGAAAGTATCAGAAACTGGAAATGATAAGTCTTTATCCCTGTACTCTGGAAAAGATGCAGTCCTGGCTGAGAACTTGAACAATTGTGACCCTGAACTGTAAGCCAGGATAGCTGGCTAACACTGTTTTACATCAATGAGGTCAGGTAAACCGTTCATAGAGACCATATGCCAAGTAAGTTGGGAGCACATAGGAATATTTTTCTGTTGGGTCTCAGCCCTCACATGGGAAGAGGGCAAATGAATGAAATTGATAATAGGAACTGTCAAAAGAGGAACTGTTGCCAGGCATGGTGGCTCATGCCTGTAATCCCAGCACTTGGAGGCTGAGGCAGAAGGATAGTTGCGAGTTCAAGACCAGCCTGGGCTACAAAGTGAGCTCAAGACCAGTCTGTACTGCATAGTGAGACCCTGTCTCAAAAAGACAAAAACAAAAACAAAAAAGTGGAACTGTTTATTTAATTTAATTATGTATGAAAGTTTCATGATTTTCCTCCACATCATATCTGACTTGAGAAAGAAATACATATAAAGATTTTTTAACAGATAAAAAGAGAGATAATGATAAGTTGGAAGGGCCTAGTTATATAGTATGAGGCTGAGATCACTCACAACAGTGAAAACAAAACAGATGAGAATGTTTTAAATATGTGACAAGTACAGAGAAAAATATGGAGAAAAGTGCAATACAATAAAATAAAAGAAAGGAAAAAAGAAGTTTTATTGAAACTATACAAGCTGACAGATGTCTTTTCCACCTTGTATTATTTAAAGTTTACAACCACATCAGAATACATATCATCATCTGTGTTTTACAAATTAGAAAAATCAAGAGCTGGGCAGGTTAAGTAACTTGTCCAAGGTCACACAGTAAGCAAATAGAACTGAAATTCAATTCACTGCCTATCTCACTCCTAAGCTTTTATCTACACACCATTGCCTTTCAAAACAAAGACATAAAAGTGAGAAATAAAGGGAAATACAATTATATTGAAGCTGTATAGTTGAAGGATGGGTGTATTGTCTATGGAGCGTAAGGCAGCAACAAATTTTGAAAGAGGAAAAGAAAAAATGTTGGCATAATCCCCACTCACTTGTCATTTAAAGAACCTTCCACACACTGTGCAGAGGTGCATCTGAGCACCTGACCGCCTGGACGCCAAGCTGTGGATTAAACTCTTAGGAGCAGCACAGAACCACAATTTGGAGCTAGCAGTCTTGTTAGGCAAATGTTCCTTTCCAAGAAATGCATAATTAAGGTGGATTAAGTGGTACTTGACTTCTCTTTTGTTGCTGCTGAAATATATCATTGTCACTCTGTATAATTAAACTCCCAGTTATCATTAAGGTGTGTCACACCACTCAGCGGCTCAGGGTTGGACTGAATCATTGTCTTCAAGCCAAACTCTCTCGAAGGATGGCACACATCCTGTGATGAATCCTGGAGGGTCTCCTGGAACACTGATGTTACTGTGCAATCACACCCGCCCTCCCCCATGAAATGATGTCTGTCCTTTGACTACTGGTTTTCAAATCCCACTGAGTACATGATAGAAGAATAAAATTGATAAAATAAAAATTGTCCTAGGAAGAATTTTTAAACATTTTCAAAATGAGCAAGAAAGTAGAGTATGGAATTATTTTATACAATTCTACTTTTATGCATGTTTTGTGCATATAATCTAATAAAATTTTGCACAAAATATAGTAATGAGTTACACAAAATACAGTGCTACCTCAGTACACGATCTTCATTCTTTCCAGGACCCGAGGCTCACAATTCATTTGATGATTTCCAGAAGCATGAAAGAATTAAGCTTGTGAATTGAGGTACTGTATTGCAGGTTTCTTTAAGCAATCATGAATTTGTTGTAGTAAACAATGCACATTATTTACAATTTAACAGCATGGATTTAAAAGATATACTTATTTCAATCAGCTATTATAGATAGAAGCTAGCCTAATTATCATATTGAGTGAAATGGAGTTTAAGAGATTTTCATAATTTAGAGTGTCCTGTGACTAACCTAGAATTTATGAGAACTAAGATGTTTGTTAACATTTCCAGCAAAAACTTTTGCCAGAAAATTAATAATTTAAGGAATCATAGGAAGAAAAATGTAAGAGTGCTCTAAAAATTTATGTCTATTATTAACAATGATCACTAATAAATACTGAGATTACTAAATGTCACAACTTTGTTTTATATCACTTAACTCTCTTGAATAATCATGAGATGTAAATGCAGCAATTGGTCTACTTTTTACCAATACAGAGTTTGAGGCAATGTTGTTATTTTAATAACATCCACATAAATTAATAACATTTTTTCAAGAATACTATCTTGTAATAGTATTGAAAGAATTCAAGTAGGATGACTAGTTCCTAAAACTACTTTTTTTCACTGGTCATATTCATGGTTAATCTTGAAAACTGTTTTATTGTGCATGTAAAGAAAATTAGAAAATAACTCACCTTTCCTACCAAGATAACATAGCTTACAGAATGCACTGCTCTGAGCCACCATTCTTCAAAGAATGTGCATGAATCATCGAATTGCAATCCTCTAGAGGGCACAGCCAAAACTTCAAGGGTGTAGCGAAAGATCTTGCATTCTTAAAATGCTTCCCGGTGACTTTTCCAACTTTTACAGCTTGATGACTTCTGAGTTTGTATGCTAAAAATTAGAAATCAAAAACAAAAGCTCGGTTTCCTGATATGAGCCTAGGCAGTTATCGGTCCCATTCACTGTAGCTCAGTCCATGTTCCCTCTTGTGCATTCTGGCACTTTTGGGGAAATTGTGACTGAAGCGGGAAGAACCTCTGCAAGACTGACGCTGTTATTGTGAATTTTAAAAACTTGCGTCAGATATTTAGTGCATATTGCCGCAGGAGTAGGACCAAATCTTTCCACTTCTCAGAATATATCGTTTCTTCAAACCAAAGGTGACCAAAATGATACAGTATATGCACGGCTGGGGTGGACTGCCTCTCCTCTTTCATGAAGCCAACATTCTACTAGGAGGGATAAAAAGTAAACTAATTAAAAAAAGAATAAATCAATAAGAGGTGAGAAACTGATAAGAGCTATTTAAGAAAAAACTGCAAGAAAGATACAATTAAAGAGTGATAAAATGCATTAGCAGAAATTGGACTAAATATGAAAATCTTCTGGAAGAACTGACATTTTCTTAAAAGAGTAAGTGAAGCAAGAGGACTGGTGATATAGCTCAGCAGCACAGCACCAGCCTGGCAGGCAGGAGGTCCTGGGTTTGATTTTTAGTACAAAAAAGAAAGAAAGACAGAAAGAAAGAAACAGGAAAGAATGAAAAATGAAGCAGGTGTGAATTACATAAAGTTTTGTAAAGAATCTCCAAGAGCCAGTCAAAAGGGACCCGTACTAGTAAAGGACATGGCTTATACACAGAAATCATAAGGTAAGTGTGTGTATAGAACACCTAAATGAGCAGGGTATAAGATGTGATGAGCATAAAGTCATAGATAGGAAATCCCTCAAGTATGACATTTCAGCATGCAGTACATAGATTATGTACCAAGGATGATGTGCCTATTTGTGAATTTTGAGAAAGGATGAGGAATTATCTTATTTAAATTTTATAGTATCATTATAACTGGTATTTGCAGCCAGGAAAACCTGTCAGTAGTATGTTTACAGTCCCAATGAAAGACACGGCTTAGTTTGGTGTTAACAGGGTAGTTGTTGAGACATGGCCAGAGTCTGTCTGTATGTTTGTACTGTGAAGATAGAAACCATCAGAGCTGGTAGTGGATTAGATGAGGAATGTGGGAGATAAAGAGGAGTTATAGATTCCTTTGTGGTTTTACTGTAGACCCATGTGTTCTGTGTTAGCGCTGTAGATTGAAATAAGGAAAAAGGGTTACAGGCAAACTCAGAAAAGTTGCTTTGGACTAGCTGAGTTTCAGGTACCAGATAGAGAAAGAGAAAAGGCAGCAGGCTCTGTTTAAACTCTGGGAGAGATCAGAGCAGAGCTGCAAAGGCCAGGGCATGGGTGTGTCCGTGGAATGCGAGTTCATGACTAGATGAGATCACCCAGATGGGAGTGTGTGTATACATGGAGAACAGAAAGACATGTGGCTTGGTGCCCAGTGGAAAACTTGCTGGGTCCTGCTGTTCTATGACAAAAGGTATGATTCTTTAACTCCTGGGAAGTAACAGACAGCAGGAATCTGACAATATCAGAATATCAACATTACCTGAGATTGTCATAGGATTGCCTCAGAAAAGGTAATTATTTCCCTTTTTTTTCAATAAAAGTTAAGGTGTGACTATATTAACGCTCTGCAGTATCAGATTCATGTTAGCAGTGAGTTTCAGTTAAGTCTGAGATGCTGGTGGGTGTACCTGTAAAAGCTGGTGGTACCATCAGCATGAAAAACTGCCCTTTTGAGTAAGTGCTTTATAAAGGCAATTAAAGCCAAAAGATGTGTTTATGGGTTTTCACCCTTCAAAATGGCTATAGATCAAATTTATTAAAAATGTAATTTGGAAGAGAAGCTGGAAATACAGTAATAAAAATGAAAATGAAACTAATTCATCTTAGAAATATGTGGTGCTTTTAGCCCTAACCAACCTAAAGACTTCTCTATCTAAATATAAGTAGATATCAAAAACCACTTTTTTATTTCCAAAGCACTTTGAACTGGAATGGGGCTGATATTAATACAGAAACAAGATGGGTTATTCCGATGGTTCAGGACTTAAAATGTAGATATAATTTTTATGTTTTTGAAATAGAGTAGAAATAACAGGGATTATTTTTAAATTGATATAATATATAAATAATCTAATAAGATAAATATATTATTAAAATTTATATGCACCCAAGTGCTTAAAAGAAGAAGCAGTTTTCTACATATTTAAACCACTGTTCTTCCCTGTTTTGCAAAGACACATATTATTTTACTGTTTTAAAAAATATATAGGGATATGTGATATTTATTAGGGCACTCAAAATGTTAAATTGTATTTAGAGGAATTTATTTTATTATAACAATAAATGCAAAACTTGTTTTTTGCTTGAGAACATTGTCCCAGTGTTTTACTTCCTTGATGAGCAAGTAACATTTTTTGATAACATTAAAATTCTGCCAATAGGCTTGGCTTGAGATCTGCCAATAGGCTTGAGATCTAAATTGTTCCCCCAAATTCTCACATGTGTGGAGACTGGTTGGATCATGGGACACTACCTTCCTCAGTGGCTTTGCCCATTGGTGAGTTCATAGTTAGACATGTCCTTAAAGTGCAGTGGGGCATGATCTAAAAGTACTGCTTTCTAGGGAGCTGACCTGGAATGGTGAATTCCTGTCTCTGGATCCTTCTATTTCTTTGTGCTTCCCAGCCACCATGGCTTAAGCAATTTTTACCCTATCTTGCCCCTCTGCAATACTGTCTCTGCCTCAGAGTCAGCCAAACATGGACTAAAACCAGCACATAAAATAAACCTCCCCTTGAGGTTGTGGTGATCAAAGCTTTTGTTCCAGTAACAGTACAGTGACTAAAACACTACAATAAAATGCAGTAAGTCTGCCTAATTTTGTAGAGAATCCCGCAGTGTGTAAGTGGCAAATGGTGGGTGGTTTCATTGTATTCAACTGATAACATTTTGATGAGTTTGCAGTTGATAGAGATTGAACAGTGATAGTTCATGGTTCTCCACAGGGCCAGTGCAGCAGCCAGGGTACAAAGGAAGGGCAGTTCCAGTATGAGATAGTTTTCTCACAGAGGCTTTTCGCCTTTGCTTTGGCTGTGTTTTCTTAGGCTCAGGTACTGTTCAGAGGTATAAATCACCTTAATTTCTGTCTTAGTTACTTAAAGTAGGAAAGGTTTATTTAGCTCATAGTTTGTAAATGTTTCAGTGCGTAATTGGCTGACTCCAAGGCAGGTTCATGGCAGAGAGGCAACACTTCATGACAGTGGAAGACAGCAAAAGCAATGAGAGAGAGAGAGAGAGAGAGAGAGAGAGAGAGAGAGAGAGAGAGAGAATCCTCTTTCTATCCCTTATACTGCATGTAGGCTGCTCACCCTGAGGTAGTTGCAGCATTCACATCCTTAATTACAGCATTGGACCATGAATCAATCATAAACTCTAGATTCAGCTGCCTCTGAAAAGCCCTCCCTACTCCATGACTACATGAGGCTTTGGGGGGACATCCAGACACAAGCCATAGCAATTCCTTTCCTGTCCCTTCTAGCATTCCTAAAGGATAACACTTACCTGTCAGAGTTAAAGTGTAGATCCTTGTCTTAAATTTACTCAACATGGAAAAAAGTGTTATTAATGGCACACAGAAAGCATAATGATTTCATAGTTACTATTATCATTCTCATTTAAGCCTACCTATAAAGTGATATCTTAACAGAAATTATTTTAGCAAAAATTATTCACTTACCTCTTAAACTCTGAAATACCATTGGCTGCACAATCATTTCACAATGATTACATATTCAAACTGACCAGAATACAGCATGAAGTCCCAAATAAAACAATTATTTTAAAATTCTAACTGACACTACATTTAAAAATATCATGTTTACAGAATATATTAATTATTAATTAATCTGGGTTTTCATAATATAATTTAAAAAAATGACAGCTAATTTTTGCTCAGTCATATTTAATATAGGTTCAATCACTTTTTAAATAAAGTATTATTTTTGCTTTGTACATAACTATTCATATTCACATACACATTTCTGACATACATTTTAGTTTTTCTACTTCGGGAAAGTGATATGGCCATACAACAAACATTAATTGTTCTTCATGAATAAATATTTGCTATTGTTCCATAAAAATTAGAGGAAAGATATTAGAGGAAGGACATTTTAAGCAATAAATATCACCGAAGTCAAATTTTCAGCTATAAAAATAGAAAACAAAATCAGAAGGCTTTTATGGTATGGAGTGATTTTCCATCTCTGGGAAAAGAAGAATAACAGATTTGCTTTGTGAATATATTTCACCAATGTCTATATAGAATATGACAGTTACCTACTGCACAAACTGTATCCTTTTAGAAATGTAGTAAATTTAAAACTTTTTATGATACTGTGTAAGGCAGAAACATAGTACCTGTGAAAATAACATGCTGAAAAATAGCTTATTTATAAACTTCAGGGTCTGCCTGCTGGTACAACCATAGAGGCAGTAGATCTATGTAAATTAAGATGAACCAGCAGTGTGTTCACATGAAGTGACACAGATTTTTCTCTCCATTAATTATAAGTCACTTTCACATGAAAAGTAAGTTAGGGCAAGAATATTAGTTTCCATAAATTGTCTTCTCCATACTAGTATAAGGATTTCCAAATGCATTTAAATTAAATGGGAGTGAAATGTTTAAAATTAAAAGTCTTTCACTCTATCCTATAGGTGTTTAAAAGTAGTTGCAGATAAATCATACATAAATAGAATTAGTAGATCGTAGTTCACATCTATGTGTATAGATACAGATAGATGAGACAGAGAGAGACAGAATCAGTGATACAGATAGAGTACAAACTTTCTGTAAAGGGTGCATAGTTAATATTTAATGCTTTACTATCCAGATGGTCTCTGTCATAACTACTCAACTTTCTCTGTGTTATATACAAAAGTCATAAATAATATGTAAATGAATCATCACAAAAGTGTTCCAATAAAATATTATTTATAGACACTGAAAATGGAATCTCATATACTTTTTATGCATTATAAAACACACTTCTTTTCCAATCACTTAAAAATGTACAAACTTGGCTTCAAGTAGAAAGAGGTTTCATAACAGATTTGGTCCATGGGTGTTGATTTGCAACCCATATATTAATATATATATATATATATATATATATATATTACCCTAAAGTTATTTTTATCTCAAAGAATCTCAAAGTTCATTGAAGAACTACTATCAAATTTGATCTGCAATTATCTTTAGAGAAATTATGAACTTTACACACAAGAAAGTGAAACTTTATAAGCAGAGGACTTATTTGAGAAAGTGTAGTTTTATTGCATAAACTGAAACACAGCCAAGATAGAAAACCTCACACTCTACTTTAACAGAAAACACAAATCAAGAATATGTCTCCACTAAATGTTTCATTATGGGATAAGTTAAAATGTATAATTAGTCAAAATAAGATCCCAGAATTTAAACACCATAGCAAACACAGCACAATATTAATTTTCACATTATAGTTTATATGCAAACAAATTGGGTTTATCTTATAAAAGTGTAGCTTTCCTCACAAAAGCTGCCTTTGAAGATAAATAAGAATTCCACTGAAATATTTAAGTGTTTCATATGTGACAAATTTAGGAAATATAAATAGAAAAAAAACCAACACTTTCCCTTTAACACATAACTTTGTATATGAAACATCTTAAGTCGATGCTTAAAACTCTGAATAGCCTACTTTGTCAACTTATGAAATGGACTGAGTCAGTAAATAACATTTCTTTTGAAGATTCCACTTGACAATTTGGTCACTGATACAGTATAGACAATGGAAGGATTTCTCTTTTCAGTTTGGTCACAATCCCTAATCAGAAAGCCAGATCTGTCATCAGCTATTTCAAGATAGAGCTAGAAATCTGCTTTCCAATGCAAGCTTAATATTCATAGTATTACTAAACCTGTGTGCCTGTGAAGAGGTCCAGGCTTTTTTGTTAGAGACGTGGCTGAGAACTGAGCACTTAAACCTACATTCAAGTTGTCTCTCTTGTTTCTCTTTTTGTCAGTAGCAGTGAGCAATGTAACAGTTAAGTGTACATATGCTGTCTTTGAAATTTATTTGTCCTGCTATAAACCACAATAGCACATTTCTGGTTTTTCATGGACAAGGGCAACAGAGAAGTGTTAGTACTTCCAAAAGCAAGGAAAGGAAGGAATTACAGGAGGAAGGGAGAAAAAAAGAAAGGAGGAAGGCCAGAAGAGAGGAAGGGAAAGCATACACACACCTGCACACACCCACAAAATGGAATGCTCTTCCATTTTTTAACAAATCAAAACACAAAAACAGTAACATCCCTTGGGATGATGAAGTTACAGTACAATAACAAATCTGTAAAAGAACAGAATGTGGAACTTTACTCTAGAAATATACTATTCCATTGTTCCTATTTTGTGCTTTAAAAATGAACAGTATGATTAAAGCAGCCGTAAAAATGTGCTCCCTGCTTCTTTGAATTCCTACCCTGTGAGTCCATGTTTACAACAGAGAAAAAATTTAGATATCGTGAAAGACAAGCCTTGCTTTTCATGAACATCTTTGAATTCATGTTTGTATTAATAAGCTCTTAGATCAACTATTATTTGCTTTCAAAACAAAATGATCTGATATTACCAGTGCAGAGTATATATAATTATATGAATGTGAATGAGACTAGGGCCAGAAAAAAGACTGAAATGGGACCAGGAGAAACTGAAATTGTGTAACTACTAAAGATGCTAAGAAATTACCATCAATTTTATCTATTATAGGCTACATTTAAGTTTTCCCATAATACCGCCAATTTCATAGGGCATTTCCTACTTGTATTGTTGAGCCAAGAGCCCTCTACTCAAGCTCATTTTCCCAGGATTTCTTGCCTAATGCATTGTGTTGTTTGCTCTATGACATTCATAGACGTCTTTAACACCATCTCCACTGACCGCATTTGGGTATATAAAACAGCCTTCCAAAGGGTTTGGCCAGGGAATTTCATCACAGCATTACAGCAATGTAAACAGCCAGTTATGATATAAGTATTTCTTATCATGCGTCTATAAATCTCCTTCACACTCTCAAGCAAAGTCCAAGAAACCTATTTCCTAGCAAGTCTGCAGGAAGATTCAGATAAAATAATATCACAGTGGCTTGGGAAGTATATTCCTGCTCCCTGGAATAAACACTGCATTGTACGATTCCACAAGAAGGAGTCTGTAACAGTAATAACAACAATCACAATGATCCATTCCACAAATAGATATCTAACACCTGTTATGCATCCATCATCAATTGCAAGACTGCAATGATAGAAATGATGAATTTCTATGAGTGTTGTCTGGATCCTACTTCGGCGTATTGTATTGGGCATTGGCCATGATCAAGGAGAAGCCATCTATAGAGTCCACCATTGGCTTGACATTAGTGTTCTAGCATTGTCCAGGAGTTGCCTAAGTGGTGATAAATACAGCATTGCTTTCAGTGTTGTTGGAAGCCCTGTTGGAATGTGCAGCCTGTCTTCCACTGCAGGGATCTCATCATTATCACAGGAGAAATCAGTATCTAAGGAACTCTAGCCACGTCTGACTAATAGAAATGTCATCAGCAGAGGAGACACAGCTGTGAGGAGTTTGTCAAGTCGGTGCCTGCAGTGTCTGGGTCTTCTTCCTCAGGGCCCTTCTTTGCCATAAATCCTCACTGAGCCTAGAGAGCTGCTGGGAAAATGAAAGTCCAGGCACCGCCCTCAACTAAGGATTGGCTGTAAGCAGCTGCTGTATAGTGCTCCAGCTGCTTCAGCCCTCTGGTGTGATGACTCAGGGCACGCATAATGCATCGGGTCCTGGAGAACCTGTCTGAACTAAACTGCATTCTCTCATGGAAAACTTGCTATGCAACACACATTTCTTTGCCTTACTCTGATTTTCCCTTGCCTCTTCTGCTTCCAGGGACAGCAATTTACAGTGGAATCCTTGTCTATGGATATGCTTTATGGAACCAAACTATAGTAGCAGATTTATTTAAATGTCTTCAGAGATTGTTTATTTACCCATAATATTTATTTAAAATGAAAGAAGCTTGAAATGGAATTTTTTCAGTGAGAAAATGAAATGGAAGAAGTGTCTGAGTAACTAGCTTTACTTAAGTCCATTAAATCAAATATGTACACATCTGAGATGAGTGGAACATTAAGGAATCTAACAAGTGTTAATAAAGTGTATGTGAAATGTCCAACTCCAGTCAACATTGTACTGGAAACCAATGCTTTGCTATTCTGTATAGTGAAAAAGTCTTCCTACATAATTTTGTCCCTGAAGTTTTCTAACAGCCATACATGAAAGTCTTGTGATGTCTCATAGGAACCATGATACAAGACTCACTCACAACATGAGCACTCACGTGAGAGGAAGCAAGGTGATGGTTGCCGGGCATACCCCACTACTGGGAAGAAGACAGACAAATAGCTAAAAATTCAATGAAGACACAAATTGAAAGCAGAAGTAGATGGTGAGATGAGGTCAGAAGAACAGAGTGATCCATTCTTTCTGAGTAAATGGAAGATTACACAGAAAAAGTCATGTCTTCTACAACTGGAGAAAAATGGGGCATTTGTGAGCTGTAGAAGAGCTGAAAGGGAGTGCCAGTCAGAAGAGTGAGCACAAGCAAAGGAATGAAACACACAAGGAATGTGAAAAACTATTAGGACTCAAGGATGTGTGTAAGGGAGACTTAGTATAAGAAGCAAGAATGGAGAGAAGCACAGATGGAGACTGGGTAGCTGGGATTTTCTTCTGCAGGAAACATACAGAAAGGGTGAACAGAAGAATAACAAAATAGTTTTATTTCTTAGAGTGGTTTCTTCAAGACTAATGGGAAACTAAGACACCAAACCTAAGTATGTGTTAGAATCGCCACGCAATAGTGTGCAGACAGGAGCTGGGGGGCGTCACCACTAACACATCCTCCTCTCCAGACATGCATGATGCAGCCAAAGATTTTTCTGGGCTGACATAAAAGCAAAACCTGGAGTTGAGTGATGGTAATGGGAGGGAATAGAAGAGTCACAGAAGAAGAGAAATAATGAATCATGTTCTTACCAGAGATTCTGGAACCTGGCAATCGTTCGCCTCACGGATTCCTCCTCCAGCTCATGAATCACTGCTCACTTCACCATCCCACCTCCATCCCAAATCCGAAAGCTTGTTTTCAAACATCTTTTCATCTGCAGGAAGATATTGACATAGACAAGATGAGGATACTTTCAAGGCTGAAATAAAATTAGTGATATAAAGATGATAGTGTTATTTCCATTAGTTGCTGTCAGTTTTAGGTGTGTGGGGGATGAGTGTGTGGTGAATTACTAGGTGTCATATCAATAAATTGGCCCAAGGAACCATTTATGCCTCTGAAAACTCCTATAATTTATCCTGAAAGATAAGGAGATCTTCAGATTCCTAAGATATTAGTGTATGTGTCACAAATAATTTTAAATAATATATATGATATTAAAATAAGTATGATGATTTCAATCTGATTTTACCTCTGAAATGCTTCTTATGTAAGCTGGAAGATATTGCAGCAGTATTCAATTATAGTAAATAAGATGCAATGCCATACTGTTTTCTTTTTTGAACAGCAAAAGGAAATATCTTCCCCACCTTGAACATAACACACATCTGTGATAACCTGCCTGAAAGTCAATGGATTTTGCCAGAAAACACACAGAACGATTTTAACCTATAATATTACTTTGGGATAAAACCATCAGGAAATAAAAATAGTTTCTAGTGACCATAAAAGAGAATATGCATCTATTTCCCCTTATCCTTCATCATCTCTCTTACCACCAGTTTAATTGTCAACCTGTCTCTTAAGTTTCATACCTTCCCCAAATCTGTTTTCCCCCGTGCTTTATCTCTCCAAAACCATCAGTCACACAGCAGATTTGTAATGAACTTGCTCTCTGCCAAGGCAAAAAAAAAGTGACATCATTTTCAAAAAAGGGGAAATCAGCGCTTTAATCTCAGTGAGATAGAAAGTAGAACAAAGAAAATGTCTGGCAGAACTAAAAGGGGAAAAGGCTGGGATGGAACACATTTTTTTTTTCATCTCTATGCTTTTTATACTGTACTTTAGAAATTCAGACTTTATTTGTTTTCCATCCTGCTCCTGTCTTGCTAGCCATGCAAAAAGTCTTGTCTGGAATAATTACTGAAAAGGGGGCATGGCATTCTTTCTCCCAGCTTTTGTGAGTTTGGGAGAATCGGGAGAGGGGAGACTGTTTCAAGGTTTAGAATAGAGTTCTGACATGCACAAGGCACTTTACAATGTGAATGTGACGGAGCCAGCTTGTGAATCTGGCCAAGCAGGTGCATTTTAGTTGTTTCCTCACTAAAACTAGAATCAGAATGTGGAGCATTGACTATGGAAAGAAAAGCAAAAGTGTTGATTTTTTAAATCACTGACAACACCATCAGATTGAATTATCTATGTGTGAGTCAAAAGCAATGTGCCTCTCAGTTCAGAAAGCTCAGAGGCTACATATTTAAACAGCTGTTTACAATAATGGAATACATAATCAGAATTACCTTATAAAAACATAATCTTCCAAGGTAATCCAGTCAAAATATGAGTTCCCTCACTTTGGAGCCATGTGCAGAAGATTATCAAACGTGTACCACTTGTTGGAGAAATGTGATCGATCACATTTGACCAAAGGATAGCAAACACATTTTACAACGGAACTGGTATAGAATTAGACCATGAAACTTCTAGACCACAAGCTCAAGTGTACTAAGAATTTAACTTTATTTATTCTTCTATGACTTAGTTTCTTTCTGGGATCTTTCCCTATATTGTTATTAAAATGCTAGTTGTAAATTAGTTCTTGGTAAATTCAGCTATCTCCAGATTCCTCTCTGTCTCCTGTATGCCTGTATTGATATGTCTTGGTATGTTGTGTGCTGCTACATAACAGAATACCAGAGGATGGATAATTTGTAATGCATTTACAATCAATGGAAATTTATTGGACTTAAGGTTGTGGGAGACTGGTAAGACCAACATAAGGAGATTCATATGAGGAGGGCCTCCTTACTGTGGCGGAATGGCAGGAGATAGCACATAGCAAGACAGAAGAGAGAGGTCTCAGCAGATAAATCGTATTAGAGGGCTGGACCCACTTTCACAGCAAATGTACTCCAAGACAATAATACATTGATTCTACTTATAGTTTACAAGTCTCATCTCTCAATGATAGTGCCTTGAGGATTAAGTTTCCAATCCCAGAACTCATGGAGACATCTTCTAAACATAACATGATTCAAATTCTGTAGGCATTTCAATGTTTCAACCATGGCCTAGCCCAAGCCCTCTAATCCTCACCCACTTGCATGTGAACCTCCCACCTGGTCTCTCGTCATTTTCCCTGGTTTTTGCTCCAGCAAGGCATCTTATTCCCCAAGGCACCATTGGTTGTCATTTTAGAGATTACTCTGACTCACTGGTATCACTCTATGCTGGCGTTGTCTTGCTGTGGTTTCCAGCACTCAAAACTTCTAGCATTCAAACACAAGCAACAGGGACCAGGCATTCAGCTCAGGAGCATAAAAGCCTACTTGGCAAGCATGGGATCCTGAGTTCAACCCCTAGTACAAAAAAAAAAAAAAAAAAAAAAAAAAGACCACAAAACACAAGCAAAAATTTTCTTTAATAATTTTCACTACAGTAAGTTGTAAAAGTCATTTTGAAAATTAAAAACAAATATTTTAATGATATGTATATCATTTGAGAAAGGAGAAACTTTATCCTTGTTTTTAGTCCACTTTACTGCAGTACATTCTGCATAGATGAAAGTGGGGTGCATATCCCATGTAAATTGTTTTATGTGGATCCTCTCTAAGGTTCAGCAAATAAATTTATATGATCAAAAAAAAAAAAAAAAACCATGTCACCAGCAAAACCTTTCCATGGATTAAACAGAGTTTTGTGAACAGAAGCCACTGTAGGAAAGATTTTTTTTTTCCAGTGAAGTAATCAGTCTAGACTTTATTTTACCTTGAGGTAAATTGACAGCTCTAAGGTTTTTACAGTAAATATTATTATCAATGCTATCTGTAGTCTCAGATGTTAAAACTTTCTATACCTTTAAAAGTAGATGTAATAACAAAGAAAATGCACCTTTATAAATTTTGTATATGTTGGTGTAAAATTAGTGCAGATTCATTGTGTTGAGATGGTGCAGATTTTTTATTTAAAGAAAAAAGAAAAAAAAAAGCAAGACAAAATAGAAAAAAAGGGTAGAAGTACTACAGAATTTCAAAGAAAAATACTAACACTAAGAAATTACTAGTTGACAAGTTACATATTGTCCTCTTAGACATAGTTGTTCAAGTTACAAAATTGAAGCATAAAAAGTGGACACTTAAACATTGACAGTGCAAACCATTCTGTTCAATGATCTAATGGAAACTTAGTAATATGGTCATCTATCATACACACTTAAACATCCATACAGTTACATCATTTACAGCACGTTCCCTCCCTTTCATTTTTATAATATTTATTATATATTTTGGATCTTTTACTCTTTCAGTTTTTATTACTTTTTACACTAAGAGACAATGTGATATTTACAAATGTGAGTCATTTATTTCACTTATGAGGATAGTCTCAAGTTGCCTCCATTTACATATAAAAGCCTCAAGATTATTCTTTTTATAGCTGAGTAATATTCCATTGTATAAAAATATCATATCTTTTTCATCCACTCTGCAGTTAATGGGCATTTTGGTTGTTTCCAAGATTTAGCTATTACAAGTTGTGCTGCTATAAACATGGGTACACCTATATCACTGTGGCATCATCTTTTCAAATTTGGGGGGAAAATACCCAGCAGGGGAATAGCTAGGTTCAATAGAACTTCCAATCCAAATTCTTTGAGGATCCTCCATACTGATCAGTTTCCATAGTGGCTACACCAGTCTATGTTTGCTCCACAGCCTCATCAACATTTATTATCAGTTGATTTCTTGATATCAGCCATTCTTTCTGGATTGAGACAATATCTTAGTGCCATTTTAATTTACATTCCTCAAATGGTCAGTTATGATAAACATTTTTTTCATGTATTTATTTTCCATTTGCATATCTTCATCTGTGAAATGCATGTTCATCTCAGATACTCATTTGTGAAAAGGGTCTTTGAATTTGGGGGACTTGATGTTTTTTAATTATTTACTCTGGATATCAGTCCTTTGTCTGAAGGCTTGTCAGCCAAAATTCTTTCTGATTCTGTGGGTTTTCTTTTCACTTTGTTGGTGATTTCTTTTAAAGTGCAAAAGTTCTTTAATAAGATGTGATCCCAGTTGTTGATTCTTTGAAATATTTCCTATGCGGTCTGCGTTTTGTTTGGGAATTCTCAGCCTACCCCCATGTCTCCAAGTATTGCAGGAAAGATTTTGTTCAGAGTCCAAATGAAGTCCTTACAGCCTCTCATGGATTTGGACTAAGAGACATTATTGTTAAAGTGTAGTTAGTAGTGGGCACTTGAGTTAAGAGATGATGTGGAATTGGGCCAATTGGACACAAGGTAAGATCATAGAGCACATGGATACAGCTGTTGTGGGGAGTGAGAGAAGTGCATCCTACAGGAGGAAACATATGCTAAGCCGCACAAAATCATAAGTAAAAGATGGAAGTGAGAAATTGTAAGAACTGGGCTCTGGGCTCTCAACTGCCTCTCCATCCCCTTCTTGTCTTCTCTCTCCCTGTTAGATCCTATCATTAATCAACATACAATACATTATGCTTTTTAAAATGTAACTACTGTCTATTTTGATAAATCCATTGATGCTTTCACATTGAAGATTATGCAATGTCTGGTCAAAGCATAGAGTTTATGCTTATAAACAATTTTACATTAAAAGGCACATTGGCCATTAATTCCTATCAAAATATTCTCACTCACATGAAATCCTTATCTAACTATTCTTACCATTTCTGAAGCCTTTCTGGAAGTCCTCTTAGGTGAATGTCTTTAGTTGCTCTGTAGTGGCTGCCTCATGTCCAATTCAAAACATTTATGGCCACAAATTTGTATCAAATGAAAAGATTACAGTGTATTCTTATCCATCCTCATCACCACCTGGCACTGGTTAACTTCTGGCTCTTCCCCAAAGCACATTGATCTTTTATGAAACATTATGAACCAATTCAGAACATGGAGGCAATCACAACAAAACACACTCCATGAATGATCACTTCCAGAAATACTTCAGTAACTAGCAAGAATAATTTGAAGTAAGAGGGAATATTTCTTGATTTGACCTAGGTTGGATGTGCTTCTCTGCTCTGTGGTCAAACAAAATCTCAAAGCAGCAGGCATTCTGTATGATTTAGGAGGCTTTCAGGATCCTTTATTTACAGCAATTAGCAAATATTCTCACTTGTAATCATCTTCAAACATCATAAAAAGCTGACCACGTTGGCCACAAGCTTGTTGTCCAGCCAAGAATGCTGATTCGAATAAAAAGATATCTGGAGAAAAAGGAAAGAGAGAAAGACAAAATGTACACACTACATCCACACGGCCAGTGCAGAATATCTGAAAGTTGAGGAAGCAATTGAGTTGTTCTTATCTAACGCCACAACTTTAAACAGTAGATAAACAGGAAGGGTTCCCAAATATCAATAGATATATTATTGGGGAACCTGTTAGTAATGGAGGTACCAAATACTAGTTTGCTGAATTCAGATGTTAAAGATAGAGACTAGGGTTTCATAAAATCTAAAGTATGTGTCAGTATATCTGCTGATACCAGTGCAAGAAACACTCTTGCTATGCATTGCACATAAGAAAGCTATACTCCTATTTGCAGCACTTAGGGTGTCATATTTACAAAGATTTCGTGACAGCCCTCACTTTCACTGTCCATTTTTCTCTGAATCGCACATGCCTTCAGAAACTCAGAAATTAAAAGAGTGTTTAATGCTGAGATTGCAGGTATGCATCACCACATTCAGTTTAATATAATTTTTTTCCAGTGACTTAACTTCATACCTTCATTTCTTGGGTGCCTTTTTGAAGATAATGATTCTTTGAGGAGAGACTGGGCACTCTTGAAGGCAATTAGTTTAGTGATGAATTTAAGATAAGTGTGGGCTTGAATATCCACTTTGTTTTAGGGCCAGAAAAGCATGTCATAATGTGAGAGGTAGAAATTCCTTAAGAAAAAAGCAAAATCCCTATAACCCCATTGAAACAGCTCCCTGAATATCTGGATCTAAGAATGACCTGTAAGTTTACATGAGTCACGAGTTAGAATGCATCTCAGAACTTTATGCTTGAGTGCATTCAAACATTTCTTCCCAGCTCCCTAATTCCTGCTTAATTTTTCTCAGATAAAACCTGCTGATAGGAAAGAGTTAAGTATGTCTTCCGAAGATTCTGTCTGACTGAGGTGGGTGTTGTTCATTGCTGCCTGCCTACTTGATGAAAAGTAGTATATTGGGCTTCTAGATAGAGTTATATAAAGGGAGATCAAATAAAGAAAGAAGTACCTCCCACTCACAGAGTTAGAAAATATATAGCCTTTTGCAAAATGTACAAAGGAGAATTCATAGACTCAGGAGTGGTTTGCAGTTCCCAAAATACATTGCGTTTCATGTAAGAACTTAAGAAGATGGAAGACTCAGTTAAAGCCAAGCCATAAAAACAGAAGACTAAGTGAATGTCTTGTAATTTGTTTTATTATCTCAGAATTTATAGAAAGCAGTTCTACCTAATGCACAAATCTTTTTTGTTCTCTTTCTTTCTCCCCCCCCCCCCCGTTTAAAACTTTCAATGATAGGTGGTCTTGGAAAGTGCTAGATTAAAACTTGGCAAAGTAAACTTCTATATATTTGGCCTGCCCTGTGGTTCTGCCTCACAAACTAGCGATTTACCCTTGTCCAAGAGAGTAAAATACAAAAAAGCAGGGAGGTGGATTCATGAACACACTAACAAATACTGATTGGCACATGCATGTGTGTGCATGCACACACACACACTACACAGAGGGACACTGGCACACACACACACACACACACACAACCCTTATGTATTTTAATGTGGTTTCATTAAGGAAAGGATTGCTTCTGTTCTTCAACAAATTCCTCCTTGTATCACAAAGTCTAGGTATCTTAAAGGGACACAAAACCACGACTTTATCATGAAAGATGAGAATTGTCTATCAAATGTTATCAATAACATTTGGTAACAAGTATCACAGAATACTACTGGAAAACAAGATTTTGTGGGTATTTAAAATTTAAAATGTGATTTTCAAACAATTGCTCATTCCGTATCTATCTACTGAGTGCTGACCATGTGCCAGACACTGTTCTAAGCTTTGGGGATAGAATGAAAGCAACCATCTTTGCCCTCTAAAAATTATATCTCAGACTATTTTGTTAATTGAGAACCATGATAGTTCTGTTGCACATTTTGTTTTGAGAGAACATGACACAGGTATTTTAATCCAAATGCTGTGATATTTCTAAGAGAAAATGGTACTTCAATGATAAAAATCTAATCAATACATTCGAACACTGCAATTACATCAACCACAGTGAATATCAAAAAGTATCTAATATACTAATAAATATAATAGGTAAGTAAATAGCATAAGAGATTCTATCATTAAATAGTAAACATGAACTTTCCAACAAGTTAATCAGAAAAAGCCAAGTTATAACAGTACTTTATAGTATCTTTGGAAATTATAGAATGTGGTTTTGCATGTACTGCCAAGTAGTTGTAATTAATTTTGTTTGGCTTGACTCTACATTAAAACTGGGATAGTGCATTACAAAGAAATTTCCATTTTTCATTAAAATTCTACATTGGTTATTCTCCACCTGAGTACAAATAAGTTTTTTTTTTTTAAGCAAAGTAATTGGTATTACATGTTTCATTTCCTCTAACAAACCTTTCAATTTTCCACTAGATTTATTTTTAAATATTCCTCAAATATTCATTACATTAGATTTATATCTTAAACTGATCAAGTTAGTGGAAGTATCCATACTATCCCTAATTTATTTTTAACAAAAAATTTGGGAAGAACCATCTTCAATCTCATAGCTGGCTCAGTATATGAGATTTATTTGTGGCATTCTAATTCTAAGTAAGCTATTGGGTGTGAATATGTGTGTCTAAGTGTTGAATGTATGTATATTCTTACATACAAGCACATGTATATATTTAGTGCAATTAATATAATAATCCTCTAGTACTGGGTTTTATTTGAATTGCAGGTAAAGAGAACTGTGAGAAAACTAGTCATTGTTATAGTAGGTAAATTTACTTTTTTCTACGTCTTAGTATGTTTTACTTCCTATACTTTTAATTGTAAGGTTAACATCATTATTTTGGTTGCAATTATCATGGCATTGAGTCTTTAGTTGATAAAAACAGAGGACCTATAACAGGAATATATTTTAAAAGAATAAATCCATGAGACAGAGGAAAGGAAGACATGAAGCAGTGAGGAGGGTAAGGAAGAAAGACAAGCATCAATAAATGTGCAAACAAGAGCACCCCACGTCACTAACAAATCCCATGTTCACTTAGAAATTGCATGTTTAGAACTACAGTTTAAGGGCTGGGGATTTAGCTCAGCGGCATTGCAAGTGCGCTGTCATGAGTTCCATCCCGAGTCCCCAAAACACACACACACACAAATTACTGTTTAAAACCTTAAGAGCCATTTTTTCCAGGAGAAAAAGGTGTGTGTGTGTGTGTGTGTGTGTGTGTGTGTGTGTGTGTGTGTGTTTTCATTTCTATTTTCTTGAGAAGTTTTAAGTTAAAGAATATAAACTTTCACCCAATGCAGGAATAGTATTGGACACTGTAAACATTTGAATTTCCTTATATTTTTCAGGGTTGTAAACAACAGAAAATATACTATCTTAAGATAAACTCCCAGTAAATGTCACAGTATAGGTCTTAAAATGAAAATTCAGGAATGTATAGATACTAGATAACTAACTGTTAAGCACTCTGACATTCTGTAAGGTTGTAGATCACCATTTAGAATTACACCTGGTAAGGCCCCCTCAGGCCTGAGCAATGTTTGCTATCAAAGCACCATGCACAGGTGGAACATCCATTCATTAGTTAGTCGGTCCTTTCAGGGGAAAGAAACTCTAATAGCTATTTTAATAAAGGCATTAAATGGTCCTCTAGGTATCACAGAAATGGAAAAAAAAAGGTGGGGTCATGTAAATTCACCGAGGTAATATCTGTAGGGTGCAGCTAGCACCCTTAGGGTCCAGGAAACATATAGAAGAAGCTGTTGTTAAAATTTTAAACGTAGAGGAGTCCTGCAGATTTGGGACCCTAGGGAGATGTGCCTGCTTAGCTGGTGCTGGTGCAAGAGTGGCCCAGAGAAGGAATGTTGTGGAGCTGGAACTTGTATTAGCTGGTTTTCAAAATTAGCGGAGGTTGGAAGGCCTTGTATCTAGAATATGGGAAAATTACAATCTGGAACCAACTGTGGCTCTTGGAATCTACTCTTGCTATAGTAGAAAGAACTACTTCAACTCCTATCATGATGATACATGAGCACTTACCTGCTTTCTCCTAGACTTTAAATCTCTTTTTAGCCCCCTATTGTCATGGCCTAAAAGAAAACACATAGTCAACAACAGTGCTCATTTTCCTAAAATACGCAAAGTCAGATATTTGGGGATACATAAGTTTGAATCTTAAAGAGACAATAATTTTGTAATCAGTGCAGAAGGAAAATAAACTGTATTAATTTGTCCAAGCAGATCATTACTGTTCACAAAGTTATACTTGTAGTTCTATAACAGAGAAAATAAAATTATTAATTGGTAGCATTTAATAATGTTTAATATATACTGAGTTCTGTGCTAAGTATTTGGTATCACATTGATTAAGATGTAACTGATGAGATGGGAACCATCATGAACCATGAGGAGAGTTATCCAAAGTAATTATAAGCGTGCATTTTAACACAAAAGTTCTCTTCAGCCATGATTTCATTTGATCTTTTCTTTAAAACTATATTTATCTCCCCAGTGTTTCTCTAAATCACCTACAGCAATAAGAAGAACCACATGGGTTTGTTTACAGAAACTATAAGCCACAGTTTATACAGCAGTTGTGTCATTTCTCTTAGCCACTGATTGAGAAAAGATGGTTGGTTTTGCTTTGTTTTATTCTTGTGCTACTGGGTATTGAATTGAACCCAGTGCCTCCACATCAAGCTACCTCCTCAACCTTTTTGAGTTTATTAAAATTTGATCCAGAGTCTTGGAAAGTCACTAAGATAGCCAATTTGAGCCTGGGCTTTCCAGCTGCCCTGCCTAGCTTTCCAGAGTGCTGAGATTATATGCATGTGATATCACTCTCAGTTAAAGAGGGAATAAAATTTGGGGGGAAATTGCAACATCTCAATTGGTTGACCTTAGAAACATTTGACTTAAAAATATTACTTTTAGGGGTTGGGGATTTCACTCAGAGGCATAAGCACCTGCCTTGCAACCAGGTGGTCTTGAATTTAATCCCTGGTACCGATTAAAAAGAAAAAAAAAACAAAAAGAAACAACAAAAAATATTACTTTTAGTTTAAACCATGATAGTATTATCAATAAATCATCACAACTGAAAATGAAGAAAAGTTATTGAACTTACAGAGAGACTATCAAAGACTAGAACAATGAGGTAAGACTAGAAAGTCAAAATAAAATAGCAAACAAATAGTTAGCAAGCTGGTAATAGTTGCTAATGTATAACTATTCTATCATTATAACAATTTTACTTATAGACAAATGATTTACTATTCCATCTCTTTGTCAGAGTCTGCTTAATATACAAATACATAGACAACCACAAACCTATGTAGCTCCTCCGAATGAAACTATGGAGGTGTTTTTATCATAGCTATGAATGAAAGGAAATCAAGATTTAGCTACAAAATGGAAAAATGGAATTTAATCCTGGATTTATTGAATGCTAGCAATCTATTTGATCTGTTCCCCATATAAACAATTTTCATGGGTGATGTGCCAGGTGTCAAGGAGAAGGACCTCTTTAGTTTTTTCTATTGATTCCTTTTTCCCTTTAGTCTCAGTTTGCACATATGTTCATGATGGCTTATTGGAAATAAACCATTAGAAAACTAAATCAAAACAAAATCCAGCTGGCCCGTGTGATATCCCTGTCTCCATCCCCACTCTGTTTCCCATTTTAATCACAATCAAGATATTTTTCATCTCTTTTCAAGGGCAAAAATCCCCTGATCTTCATAACTGGAAATGTCTCCCCAAGATTCATGTTGAAACTTGATCTCTCTCCTAAGATAACATTAAGTGATGAAGCCTTTGCAGGATGATTAAGTTTTGATGTTCTGCCTTCGTGGGATTAATGACTTTGTAAGAAAGATCTCTTTCATCTTCTTTCACCTTTCTCTTTTTTACTTTTCTTTTCTTTTCTTCTCTTTTCTTTTCTTTCTTTCTTTCTTTCTTTTTTTTTTTTTTTTGTCCTTTTTACCATGAGATGAATCAGTTTATCTCTTTCTTCTGTGCCACATAAGAACACAATGCCTGGTCAAGAGGTCCCTTTATGTTGGCAACAGACTTCAGACCCTGGAGCCTTGATCTTGGACTTCCCAGGGTCCAGAATTCAGGGTCCAGAATTTTGAGAAAATGAATTTTTATTATTTATTAACTACCCAGTCAGAATATTTTGTTACAGTAGTATGAACACAATAGAATAGAAATTGTTAGCAAGAAGTTAGGTTTTGACACAAAGAATATTTTAAAATACCAACTTTGGAATTTTGTGAAGGCTGAACCATACAGGGATATTTTGGTGAGGGCTAAGAAGAATCAAGCTGTTGAGAAAAGATTAACTTTTTAAATCTTGGTTAAGTGATGCTGATAGAAATGCTGATAGAAATATGGACAGTGAAAGACATTCTCAGGACTTGGAAGGAAATGAAAAACAAAATACTAACAGTTAGGGATAAGATAATCCTTGCTACAACGTGGCAAAGAACTTGGTCTAATTATGTCTATGTTTCAGTGCTTTGTGAAAGGTGCAACTTAAGAGAGATGAAATAGGCTATTTGGAGAAATCTCCAAGCAAACTTCTAAAAGAACAGCCTGACTTCTTTTGACCATGTAATAGTAAAACTGTGAGAAGAGAGAAAGGTTTAAACTTATACTCAAAAGTGATGCAGAACTCAAAGATCTGGAAAATTTTCAGCTCCTGCAGACTGTAAAATAACAAGAAGGTATGTTCAGAAAAGAATACTGAGTCTGACCAATCCAACATTTGATAAGAGATTGATACAAAAACCTGAAACTACTGGGAAAGGAAAAAAAAAAACAAAAGGATGAGCATCAAGGTCTCTGGGGTGTTCAAAGCTACCACTTCCATTACAGGCCAAGGACAATACCTTGAGGATGAAATCCTTCCAATGGTGGGGTTCAGGGTGACTGAGCACCTGGGGTTCACCTTCAGTATGTCCTCAATTCTGATCTCCTCACCAGGATACAAAACTCCTTGACTGTTCCAGCTGTGACTCATACAGTTCCAGGCACATCTTGTGTCTTAAGTCCAGAAAACACCGGCTATACATCTGGATGTTGTCCAAGAAGTTCTAACTCTTCAGGAACAGAGTATAAAAGCTGTAAAAGCTGGATACTTCCTCTTGATTTTTAAAACCTGATGGAGAGCCCTAAGGCCCACGCAAAGAATTCTGCCAAGAGCAGAGTTGTCTTACAAAGTCTCCACATGATCACCAGCTAATGAAGTCTGGGGGTTAGGTTTATACCAGAGACCCCACAACCAGAGTTACTGACTGGCAGCACCAACCCTTAGAATTACTGCATGGATATCCAGAAAAGCAATGAGACTGAGGCCCTCAGGGGTGTAGGGGCAACATTCCTGTCCTGGGTTATATGCCAGGGTGTGAGTACAAAAACCATTACTCTGAAACATGAATATTTAATGTCATTTGCCTTATATAATTTTGGACTTAATTAGGATCAATTATTCCTTTCTTCTTTTCTTTTGATCAGTTGGAAGGGGAATGTCTATCCTGCATCTTACTCACAATCGCATTTTGAAAACCTATAATTAGTTTGATTTCACAGCCTTTCATCCCGAGGTCAATGAAACAAACCTTGAGTCCCACCCTATCAAATTCAGATAAACTTTAGATAAGACTTTTGGACTTCAATTGATAGTGGAAAATGCTAAGATCTTTGAAGTTATGGGGATGGAATGAATGTACTTTGCATGTGTGAAGAACATGAATTTTGCAGGTGATCTGAATGTGTGTCCTTTAATTTCATTTAAAATTTATTATCTGATGGAACACTACTGAGACGCGAGAGATTTAAGAGTTCTTGAAGGTATGAATGTGGATTTGCTGCTTTATCCTATAAAAGCGGTGCGAAGGGATTTTATGTCTCTTTTGCCTTCCCATCTCCTCTGCCCTTTGAAGATATGACCTTCGTCTCTTCTTTATCCTTTGTGTGAGAACACAGTGAGTATGCACTGAACAATGAGGAGACCATTGGCAGATTTCAAATCTCAAGGCCTATTGATCTTAGACTTTTCAGTATCCAAAATTATGAAGAAATATCTATTATTCCTAAATTACTCAGTCTAAGGTATTTTATTATGCCAGCTGGAACAAGATAGTATATTTTATCTTCTTCTTAAAGAAACTTCAAGACTTTTAAATCCTAGCAACATTTTGTGAAACCATGTAACACTAATGATCAGAAAAACATCCTAGTTGGTGTGCAGGTTAGATCAAATGTTTATAAATGAGACTGTTTATAAATATCACGGAGTGTAGAGTACAAAGTTTAAGTCAGCTTGCTCATGCTCAAAACCTGCCTACTTTACTAAGTGACGTTAGAGTAGGTTTTTCCATGTTCAAAATCTCAAATTCTTTACACGGGAAGACAGAGAATAAGTGTCTTATCTCCTTGGCTGTGAGGTTCTAACAGTGTAAAACATGAATAGTGTTTAGTACAAGTCTTGGAAAATAACAAGAAGAAAATAGCAATAGAAAATAACGTTAACAAATGTCACCGATTATGAGCACAATAAGTGATATAGCTACAGCATCACATCTTAATTTCCATTTTATGAAAAAATAACGTTTATGTGGCAAGCTTCATATCATAAGTTAATACTGGAACAGATTTTTAGAAAGTTTTCATCATGCAGAAAAGACAACAGGATTATGTCTTGTATTTCTTTCTTTTTTAACAGTAGGTATTGAAAAACACATGCCTATCTTATGTTATATTTTTCTAGGCACAACCTAGAAGAACTGACCTCATTAACATACGCTGAATTCCACACCTCCTCTACCACTGTCAAAGAACCTAGACTTGACTTAGTATTATAGAATGAAAAACTTTATAAAAACTCTTTGGTGTTTCTGATTAAAAAATCACATTATATGAATTCAAAAGACAGCTCTCTTTCAAAGAAAAATGTTCAGTGTGGAATGTTTTAAAAACTTTTATATGATATTCCCTTGTTATTGGGAACATTGTTATTTTGTCTATCGCAAACATTTGAGCACATAAAAGAATAACAAACTAGTGACTTAAATAAATAAATCCATGTGATTGTCGTACATGGCAGAAACAAAGATCATGGTTCCTAGAATCTGCTCTGGGAACCAAGCTTAATAACATCATGAATGAACTATTCAGCTTCTATTCTTCCTTTCTGTTCTTTGAAGCATGTGATGGTTTCAGATATTGAGTCTATATCAACTGTACCTAGAGTATGCTTGCTATCAATATTCTTGAATCTTCATGAATCATGTGAAATTGAGAGAAAAAGCCAAGAATTTAAAGGTAAATGCCAAACAGGTCTTGGTTATCTTCTGTGGCATGAACAACAGAATGACTTAGAGAAAGTCATCTAGCCTGTCTAGACCTCTATGTATTCATCTGTACAATGTGTCTAAACGTTCAGCACATAATGATCATGTAAGGGAATATATAGAAGTATATTGTATGCACACAACTGGATGATCTTAGCATTTTACAGGAAGTTTAAATTGATGGTCTTTCAAAAGAGAAAAGGCAGGATTTGCCTGACACAATTGTGAGTATTTGCTTTTCTGCTGTAGTGATAGGACCTAGCTGATCCAGGCATGCCTACCGGTGAATCAGCCTTCCTGTTGACTCTGTCTCCAGTTCACCTAAGTCTGTCTACAAAGTAGAGTCAGACAGCTGCGTCATTCTCTAACAATGGCCACCTAGTGATGGCTTTCTAAAGAGAGACAATCTCCCTGATTGGTTGTCCATCTGTTTTCTTTCCTAAGACCATCATAATATATAGGCATTATTTTCCATATATTGTCTTAGGATCCTTGAAAGTACAGACATTCTTTTCCATCTATTGCATCATGAAAGAGTGATTTCAAATGCTAGGAAGGTGAGTGGTTTCTTGAAAAAGGTAACTTCAAGGTGTAGACTGGAACAGAGATCTAATTATTGGGCAAAGGTGTTGAAAGGCTCAGGAGACCAGAAACCTTACCAACAACAACGCTAGACATTCACAGCTACTGATGGACTTGTTGTCTTTAAGCGTGAGCCAAGGAGAACATGTAAGTAGGACTCCATAATGAGAGATGAAACCACACATGGCCAGAATCACACAAGCAGTTGCCTGACTTTTCCCACACTTAATTCCTTCCCTGTGGCCTACGCATCTTTACTTGGAGACAAAAGTAGTTCCACTTTCCCTAGGGCTCAGCCAAGAGACCCAGCTGCCAGAAATGTGCTGGCCGATGTCTTTCTAAGGCTGCTTGTCTGCCGCTTACTTGGATCTGGAAAAGGAAAAAAAAAAAAAAAAAAAACAGGGGCTCATGTGCTGAAGAGCCAGGCTCTAAGAATCATTTGATTTATCTACAAATAACTCAAGTGTATTCGTTTGATGGCAGAGTAGTACTCTACTGTGTATAAATGCTGTATGTACAAGATATGCAGAATGTAAAGAGGCAAGGAAAAAGCATGGAAAACATAGAGAATTGAAGAAAAAAAGGAAATAAAGCTTTCAGAACAAGAGTTGAAAAGGAGAGGGAGGATGAGTAGGGAAAGAGATAAAAAAATTAGAAGTGTTATAGATGTACACACTCCCCTGGATAAATATAACCATTATGTACTACACATATGTGCTAATGAAAAACAAAATAAAGATGAACCATTCAAAAGCAGCAAGCAACAGTAACGTTTAAGTGCAATACTCACATTAATAGAAAGAATTTCTATGTAGAAATATTTGCCCATTACTAACTACAAGCTTTGTCTTAGTATATTTACTTTGCCTGTGTAATGTTGACCAAAAATTACTGATCTAATAGAGTACTGCTTCAGTATTTATGAGAATGTAGCCCTCAAGGAATTCTTGGAGATAAAATTTTGTCCAATTTACCTGGAGAGCTAGAGACTATCAGATCTCATCAAAGTGAATAAATTACTTAGGTGATCCAGACCACAATAGTACTCAAAATAAAAAACATAACAATAGCATTGTTTGAGTTTTCATCCAAACACATGAGTATTTGTTAAAGTGTTTCAAAAATTGGCAGACTTAAGAAGCAAAGTAGAAGTTTTCTAAACTATGTCACTCTAAGGCGTTGACAATAATTCGGTATTTACTTACAGACTTCCAGAGAATTAGCTCACTGTTCATTTCATGTGATGAGTTGTTAATAGTATGTAAAATAACAAACTGGCATTTAACTAAACAGAGATTCTGGACAGTTCTAAAAAGAATGATGGGAATCTAAGCTGGGGAGTTAGGTTTTCACTGACAAGCAGAATATTCTGTACAATGTGAAATTAGTCATTACCACTTTCCGGTTGGAGGCATTCAGCCCTGATTTAAAATGTCATCGTGATACAAAGCGTATTTATTACATCCATAACTTAGATTTGGTTTGCTGGAAAGAGAGGCTGTCGTACCGGCCTGTTATTTTTGAGACCTCAGGAATCTCACACTGACCTAAGTGAAGGACTCACGGTGGCAGTGAGGACAGGGTCATTGCAACCACATTCTTGACGTGCTTGAAGCAGGTAGCACGCCCAGACAAAGGCTTCATGGTTTCCTACTCACCCGCTCACTGGATCCTTCACTTCCTGTTGTCCAGTAGTATGCAAGCTTCCTGCCCTTCCTCCATTCAATCCCATAAAATTCACAGGAAGAACCACAGAAGTCTCTGTTGATTAGTGTTGGAAGACAAAAGAATATTAAGGGGTGAAACTCCAAAAGCACTGAAATCATCTGTTTAAAATGCAAGTTAGTGGGATGAGCAGAAAAATAATTTGATCCATCCCCTATAGCAAATTTGATCCACTGCTGTTAGATTTATGGAGTATCTCCAAATGGCTTTCTACTATTTTTTGAAAAGAACTGTATTCTTGTAATGTAAATTAAAACACTGCCCTCAAATTAAATGCATTAGGAGATGAAGGACTTAAAGAAGTTCATTAGGATCATCGAAAGAGATTGTAAAGATGGGACCTGAATCCAGTAGGATTAGTGTGCCTGTAAGAAGAGGAAAACACCAGAAGTACTTATGCACTGAGAAAACGTCATGGAAAGAAGCAGGTTGAAAGCATCTGCTGGCGAGTCAGAAGGAAAGCACTGTCTAGAGTCAACCTCCTGGCACCTTGATCTTGGACTTCCAACACCCTCTGCTGTGAGGCAGTACATTCCTGTGTTGTAAGCCACTTCAGTCTGTATTTATCTTATAGAAAGTTAAGCAGACTAACACTTACAGTCACAGATGACCTCATAAATTAAAAGGAGATAGTTATCACTTTCAAAATGTTTATCCATCTGTGAAACCATCTTTTCTGAAGCTAATAATGAAAACAGCACCAATCTTTCTCTGAACAATTGTTGTTCTAGATATATTAACTTCATAAAGTCATGTTATTACCTCTGTTTTACAAATCATAAAATAGTATGAAACTACATACTACAACCAGTATATGAAACTCATCCATAATACCCTTGATATTGTAACTGGTGAACTAAGTTACTGTTCTAGATTAAAAACTGGTGGTCAATTTAACGCCAGCAGAATTAAATTACCATGGTGCTGACTGTAGATGTTTCACCTGAGGAAAGTTGCCAGCATAAATAGAGCCGTGGAGAAGGAGAAGCTGGGTGTTGAGTCATTAAGGCATTTTGGATTCTCCTACGTGCTGCTCTTTGAGCCCTTGGTTCTCCTGGAGAAGCTCTGGTCCTCATATTGAGCACTGCTTCCTGGCTCCGGAGGGGAAGATGTGCACCGCTTGGTCTCCAGGATGAACTCCTCATGCTGGCTTCTGGGCATGCACTCAACTGTGCTTGTCATTGAAGGAGATCAGGACCTCCGTGTCGCTGAGGATGGCTGTGGTGGTTTTCAGGGGAGCCCTGGTCTTTGTTTTGAGTGTGACTTCTCAGCTTCAGTGTAGAACCCTCAACCTATCAGCACAGCTCCTTCGGCCCTCTGGCATGGACTCTCTAGCTTCCATCACTGACCTTTGGGCCTTCCTAGCAGAGATCTGTAAAAGAGGCTGGCATGAGTGCTTCTTGTGGGCTCTGAATCTCCAGTTGGACTTGTGGGAGGCATTGTCATGTGCTCTGGGTTTCATCTGGACTCATGTGGGACATTGCTGTGGGATGCAGGCCTTTGGCTAAATATTCTATGCCTTTAGTGTTATAGATAGATTTCCTGCATTTTCTTAACTCTGGGTGCCCATCATAAAATAATATAAACTCTATGTCCTGATTCTAACTGTTTTCTTCACAACCCCTGACTACAACAGTTACCAAATATCACGTTTGTAAATCCTGTTATTATCTAAGGAAAAGTACAAGTGAACCACCAACGATTTGTGTGTTTAAAATATTTCTTTAAAAAAAAACTTTAACTTTCCATAAAATAGTAAAACACTTTTGGTTCATACTTTATTTTCTAATATACTGACGGCTCCAGAAAATTAGATAAAAATACATCCCTTAGGATGAAGGAACACTGCACTGAGTCATAGCTGTTAAGTACATTCCCTTTAAAATGGAGGAAATCATTTATATTTTAAAACAATTGTAGGGTGACATAATTAAGGGATTACTTTAATCTAAATCTTTCATAAAGATGATAATCATTTTTCATTTCTTTACTTATTTTTATATATCTCTGCTCTAAAGTTCAGTACCAAATTTTCTTTTGAAACCCACAAAGGTGTTAGTGACCAACATATTTCCAGGCAGAAGGAAAGCTACCATACATTTATTTTTAACTTGTCAGCAAGTAAAAATCTAACTAATGTTGATTTTTCTCTGACAGCACTTGCTTGGAAGGTTCCATTGCTTTGATTAATATTTAAACACTAGAGCTTTCAAAGCAAATTTACAAACTGAAATGATAAAGCTAAAATAAATAGGGGAACATGTAGCTGCCTTATTTTTTTACATGAGCTAAAAAGCACAGCCATTAGGAAAAACAAGTACATAAAGAAGAAATTTTGTTTTAAGTTTACTCTTCATTGACTATGAAAAATCTGTATGATGCATAGGTCCAGTATGGTTGATACTGTTGGCGGTTTTGGAGCCAATCTATTTGGAAACTGATACTAATTCTGTCCTTACTGGCTTCGTTATATTATTCACGTTAACTTTTTCTTTCAGTGCTTCAGTCTCCTCATCTGTGAAATGAGATAACAATGATATTTAGAAGGACTTTAGCACACTTTAAATAAATTACAACAAGCATAAGGCAATTGACAGTAACTGGGGTATAAGTGTTTCATATGTGCTAGCTACTAGTATTTCTGGTGAATAGAAGATTTAAATATGCAATTTAAATAAAGTCATGGTTTTGCCACATTCAGCTTTTCACTCAGCAAATATTCATTCATTGACCAAATACTTATTAAATCCAGGCAAGAAATAAGCCATAAAGCGTTACATAACTCCTGAGATTCATAGTCCTACAGCTAGCCTTCTCCTGGACACCCAACAGGAATGTGGACACTCGCCTTGTACTGAGTTGTCTGTTAGACTACAGAATGGAGAAGTGGAAAAAGTTCAGGAAAGACTTTCTGAAAGGGGCCTTGCTGGATTTGAATTTTGCAACTTTGATGACTCAGAGTTAGTCCTAAGAGGAAATGAAAGTGACCATTCCCTGCACAGGAAATAACGTGGCAAATACATAGTAGCTTGAGGAGTTTAGGAAATTCAATAAAGTGGAATAGCTTACAATAAGTACCACGAACCCACCAAGCCCAAGCTGACCCATAGCTCCCACAATCCCTTATTGTCTGCCACATCTTGGTGGCCTCTTTTTTCTAGGATCAATGCCAGAATCTTATGGTAGAAGAGGATGAAAGCATAGTAACACATTTGTTCATGTGACTATCCTCGGTAGATACCAATAAATAACTGAGTCAAAGTCATCTTAATCCAAGGCTAAGGTTAATTAGACATCATCCTTAATACTGTAATATTAGAGTACATTGAAGTTGAAAATCTTTCAAATGCATCTCAAAGATGCCTTGACAAGTGTTAGTGCAGAAATTGTTGCAATATATTTAAAATTAAAGGTCAATATCATATAGCCCCTAGAGTATAATAAAATTCCACATCTGGTTAAAGAATATACATTGTGTAAGCCATGAAAATGAGAAATTGAAAACTGAGTGTGCACACAGTTTCAATTAATGACTGCTATTTATGACCCATCCCATTCTCTTTCTTGCATACAGAATTATTAAGCCCATGGCACTCGCTCAAAAGCCTGAATAACTGTAGAAAGATGTGAGATGAGAAAAATATTTAATCCTGCCAGTTTTATTCCAGGTCAGCAAGGCCATCTCTTCAGGTGGGGCTTAAATCAATAATATTAAAATGAATAATTTAGGCAGCTTAGAGTTGAAGCCAACTTAGTATTTTGTGCCTGAGGAAAAATAACATGGGGCTTTGTAACTCTCCACCCTGATTGCTTGTAATGCTCATTGATCTGATGACAAACAGGGCATCAATCTGTTCTTTAGCAACACAGGCAACTAAGGTGTCGATTAAAAATGACCGAACAGAAATTAGAACATGATTACCAGATCCATAGAACCCAGCACCATTCCCTGACTCACATATAACTGTCTCTCTGGAAGAATAAGTTAAATGAAATGCTCTTTAGAAAAAATTGAATTGCAAGGCACGTTTTATGAGATATTTATGAGTTATTTTTTCTGACACAAACAAGATGAATTTCCAGCTGATAGCCCTGAGGACTCAATCTATACCTCTTCCATTTTTTATTTCTTTACTTAGTTAAAAAGTGCAGAGCATAAAATTGTTTTTGCTAGTTCTGTTGATAACTAGTACCATCAACCAATTTCCATCTGGTGCTCTCATTATTGGAGGATCTGGATTCAACAAAACCTACTTGCACCCTTAGGTGGGCATCAAATACACTTATCACACTGTTAAGGATGAACAGTAGCAGCATATGCAATTGGCCAGATGAGTTTTATAGTTAATTGTTGTTTGCTAGACACCATAGAGATAAAGGATTTTCTTCTCCTGGAAAAAAAAAAAAAAAGATAGAGGAGCCAAAACACAAATGCATAAGCACTTTAACCACTTGTCCAGAGTCATGCATATCATTAACGTATGCTAGAACTCTCCATCAAGCTGCACTGGGAAGGATTCTGGGATGTAACAGTGCAGCTCTCCAAATACATATAGGTTTCTGCTTTCCAGTGCTTGGCAAGGTAGCAGTTCCAGTCTCTCTCTTGCAGTTGGGAGGGGCCCTGAGTGTTCTAATAGCCCATCAGTTTGGAGCACAGCAACACGCGTACCTTTTTGGACAGAAGAGGTTAGTGTGAATGCAAGACTCTGTAAAATTTTCTTTTCCTCTGCAAATGCAACTAACATAGCTTTAGCACATGGCATCTATGCAGCCAGAATCCCTGAGAGAATTAAGAACAGTCTTCAGCTAAGTTGGGATACACTACTGGAGCAAAATAATTTTTTTCATAGTTTCTGGAATTTGGAGTTTATTGGTCTCTAGCCAACCTCATTTACCCTGATAAACGTGGGCCACAAAGTCTTTTGTGCTCCCATGATGGAACTCATGAACTAAGACAGAAATAATCATGAAGCCAAAGTAGCAAGGGACACAGATAAAACCTCCAGAGAGGACTGAATGAAATTTCACCTTCAAAGAATGGGAAAAATGTGAGCTACAGATGAGTAATTTGTAATTGCAGGTATAAACCAAGTCTATAAACTAAATGCACTTGATATTTTTGGAGGACCACAGAGAAGCTATCACATAAATTCAAAGAAAACGTAAAGGAATAAGTGGAACTTAAGAAATAATGGGTGGAAAGAGCAAAATAGGAATCTGATCAAAATATTTCTCAGAGCAAAAAGAGCCATTTATAGAAGTTTTTATTTTATGACCTAACATAATTTTTATTATTGCACAATGATGGTATCTCCATAATCCCTAGGACAAAAAGATTGTTACAGTCTCTTTTTTGATTCTTTGCATGTGTTTCTGAAATACAAATTTCTCAGAAACCAAGCACCTATGATCTCACACAGCCTTCGTTGGGCTATAAACTCTCTGAAGGAATATACGGATGGGATAAGGCTAGCTTTTAAAAATATCCCACTCCAACATGCGTGAAGCAATTGAATTTAAAGGATATTTTGGGAAACCATCACAGCAGCTTCCTTGAACTTTCCGTACCCCATTCAGGGTCTGCAATATGTTTGCACTGGCTGCTTGGAAGAAGTGGATAGCTGCATGATGATCTGAAATGAAGATCCATGGTAAAGTAGCTTTGCTGAAGGCGCTCAGAGAATTCTTTGATGCTGTAATGAATCTGATCAGTTTATGAGTATCATAAGAATGGATCCAAAGAGAGCAAGACATTTTTTTAAAAAATTAATAGAGAAGACTCCACAAACTTGCTTGGTTAGTGTAGTGCATTGCAGAGGCAAAGGCTTAAAAATCTTCCTCTTCTATTAGATAGATCTATCTTACTTTCAGGCTTTGCTGAGACTTTTTCCAGATGTAACTCCTGAAGTGTCAATTTTTTCCTTGGAAACTCTAGATAGGCTTGAGTCTCTTTCATTGGAACTGCCACTAACATGAGTACACTGATTATCACTATATTTGACATATTGCACTGTATTTGTTTAGGCCTGTATATGACTCTTCCATGAGATTGAGAAAGCTTGAAGAAGAGGGACTTTTAATGATTACAACTGTGTCCCTGGCACACAAAACAGAGACTAATACAAAATAGTTTAAAGCAAAGAATGAGTAAATGCACCTTAAGCTAATGTACACACCTACTGAGAAGGTGATATCCTCCACTGCTTTGTGAATGAACCCCACTACTAGTCCTATCGTGATATATTTGGAAACTGAAACATGTTATGCTGGACACTGTGTATTTGCCACTCGCTTCCAAATAATCTCATTTAATAACAAGACCTTATCATCTTTGTTATACAGACTTAAAAAAAACCCAAATTGCCTTAAATAAAATAATTTTCCACAGGATATGAGAACATATGCTCTCTTATGAGATGAATTTATTATACTATCAGTAAGCCTGGGGATTCTGAAACACGAGTAATATTTCTCCACGACTTGTCATTACAAGCAATTATAAATAACATTATTCATTTTAATTTGTACTGCAGCCATATCACCATGATGGATATAGGTTAGCTGAAATTGTGTAACTTGGGTATATTCTTTGGGTTATAAAACCTTTGAGAAATAGCTTAAATGAGTTCAAATCCAAGCTCTGGTAAGATTTCTGTCTCAACTTCCTCATTTATAATATGAGGTCAATAATATTTACTTCAGATGTTTTGGGCAGAATGAAATTAATGAATAATTATAAGGTACTTAGGACATCAGTTAAAAGTATAGACAACGCTTAATAGTCATTAGTTCTTATGGTCAGCTTTTCATTGGAGCATTGGAGGTAACTTTTAAATCACTATCTCTTGGTTAAGCAGGAAAAGTCTACTTTTTACATATTTCTATACAATCAATGGATGTGCATTCAGTCTACAAGGATCTTGTCTATGAGCTCCACCCACCCGGCACCTGCACTCCCGCTCTCTCATAAGTGTCTGAATGCCCTAAAAGAATGGAGGCTTCTAGGCTGTTGAACTTTCACATGACTACTTATTCTCCCCTTCACTTACCATCCATTTGTCTAGAAAAGTCCTGTTTGTGCATTGGGATTTGACTAAAACATCAAATGTCCATGTACCTCTGGCAACCAAAATCCCTTCTAACCTTTCCTGTAGCCCTAGTACTTACACAAGGATCACTAGTATTGCATGGTTTGGGTTTGCTCCTGCTCCTTCTTCCCCATCCTACTGGAAAGCAAACTGTCATGGACAGAAATTGAGTTCCAACCTATTTGTCATATCTGGAACCTGACTGAAACACTAGAATCCTTTAACAACTAGATATGAAATGAGTCAATGGATCTAAGATATCTTTCAGGTAGATCAAGGATTTCTGCTAGGTTACCCAGCACAGCATTTCATCAGGAATTCTATGTCAGGACAAAGCATGCAACACAGAGGAGAGTTTTTCACCTGAGGCGAAAGCCGTGGGCTTCCATAGTTGGAGAACTGAAAGAGCACTCATTCAGCACTCAGGCATGGAGGGCACCCTCCCCACAGTGTGGGAGGATGAGGTTTCCATCATCACCAACCACAACTTGTGGCGATAGCAATCTCATTCCTCTACTTCTTCATCTAGCTTCAGTCTGTCTTTCTCAGACAACCCTAATGAACTGAAAGTGAGATTTCTCTGGAGTAATTGTGAAGGTGATTCAACTGGTTGATCCACTGGTGTAGTTAGATAGTGCAGAGTCTAATATCCTCTCTGACGTTCAGATAAAGACGTACTCTTTTCAAGTAATACTTCCCTTACTGGTTAAAAAAAAAGGACTAATAATGCCTTCTGTGGCTCCTACATATGACTGTTGTCTGAATGAGACCCTATCCTAGTGGTAAACACAATTTGAGATAAACAAATTTTATTAAATGTGATAATAGATTGAAAATATATATTCTTAGGTATGGATTGATGTGATCCATTGTAAGTAAGTTGACTTTTTAATTTATGTTATAAACTAGGACATAAATAAAAAGTAAATAAAGTTATTTTAAGAAGTACAACAGAGGGGCCAGGAGTTTAGCTCAGGGGCTAAGCACCTGCCTGGCAAGCACTACGTCATGAATTTGATTCCCAGTTCCAAAAGGAAGAAGAAGAAAAAGAAGAAGAAGACAAAGAAGTACAACAGAACCTCTGGCAATAGATTGGTAGAATCTTTTCAGGCAAACCATCCTCTAAGTTGAATAAATATTGTGAGACATTTAAAAAGCAGTCTGAAATGGTTCCTAGAGCAAAATCAGTGTTTTGACTGTCTGGGGTAGGAACTTTCATTTTATATTTGGAAAATTTCTTACTTTTCAGAGGGAGCAAGCAAGGTCTTCTCATTGTGTCTGCCTTCTCACAGTGGAGGCACAGGAATGGCACCCTGACCAGTGAGATCTGTCAGTTGTATAGCCTGCAACACAAGTGTGTTGGTAGCCTGTGACACAGTGTGTCCGGTCAGTTTCTAGAGGTGGATATGTTGGTAGTTTAAGCAGTGACCTGTGACTGACTCAGGGGTGCAGAGGGGCAGAGGGCAGACATGGTGACAGTAGAATGTCACCTTGACTAACACTAGTGCCCCCGTCTGAATATCAGGATCATTTCTCCTTCCTCAGCTTCCTAGGTCAGCCATGTGACTGCTCACAAGGACCTGTGGACTACGTTACATCATTTCATGGGTTTCTTTTCTGGATAAATTTGCCAGAGTTGTTTCCACTGCATACAACTTAGATCTAGAAGCACTCTGATTAATTGAAATATGTTTTCAAGTGAAGCAATCAAAGCCCTCAAAGTTCAATAACTTGTGTAGTCTTATAGCTATAGTTAGAAAAGGAAGTGAAACTCACTGCCAGAGCCATCAGAGGTAATCTAGAGAACTTTGCCCTCAGTACAGGGATTAACTTTGCTGAAAGTAATCCATAAACATTAGTATTATTTCCTATGTGCATGTGGTTGTTAGTTTTTCTACAACATGCATTTTTTACAGGAGCACAATTTTTAAACCAGTGAAGCCTGAAAATATGCAATACAGTTCAATTGTTCAAATAACACTTAGGGGAACTTTGTATCTGAGTTTCAAAAACTAAGAATACAAACAAACAAAAAAGTCATAGGAAACTATTTGTGTAGTCTTTGTCTTCTGGGGAAAAAATGGGATATTTTGTTGTAGAAAATAAAAGTTAAAATTAAGCAATTTGCTAAAAAGAGAATAGCATAGCTCTTAAATGGGTAATAGCCAGGTTTTTTCCTGTAGAGAAATTTAGTGGTCACAGAAATACATTTTATGATGGTGCAGTTTCGTGCTAAAAGTTAACAAGAACTTGGAACTTACATCTTTAAAAAGAAATACCACTGGAATGGATATTCTTTTCCATCTGTTTCTCAAAAATATATCTTTATTCTGACGTCTTCAAATAATTTATTATGGGTGAATCCATTTCCTGTAACTAGGTCTTCCAAGACCACATATCATTCTAGAGGGAGAGTTTTAAGGTGCTATTTATTATTGTCTTTGATACTATCCTTCCTTTCTTTTTCCTCTTTCACTCACTAGGCACCAGATATGCTAGCCAGTTTATGAGCCCTGCTAATGCACGTATGAAAATGCATGTATTAGTGTTGCTCCCATTCCTTTGTCCAGCTTAGCTTTGGAGAGACCTCTTAAAAGATGGAAGTTTTTCAGATTCTAAACCAAAAAGCAACTCTAACTTCAGAACATCTGTCTCAGTTGTATACCTAATTTGGCCCTGGGCTTCAGGAAGCACTTGAATTTATAAAGCTGCCAAGACATATATTCACAAGCTTGGGATTTGAATTACCATGGAACAGCAGTCACGAAGTCTCCTTGGACTTCTGAAATCCTCCAGGATCAGCAAAAAAGAGAATGTAAAACCATGAAACGAATTAGCCTGAAATATTTTTAGTTACTATGAATGTGGTTGTCACAGATCTGGAAAAAGAGTAGAGTGAGGAGGGAAAATCTAGGAAAAGGAAAATATTAATTGACCAGATAAAGTCAAAAAGGGAATAGAAAAATATCAGCCTAATAAGAACGACTATTAGTGGATATTGCTTTGCTTCCAGAAATGGAAAGAAGAGACTTCTGCCAGAGAACACTCATTCCAAAACACAGACTTGCTGCACGCCTGTTTCCCTTGTTTCCATCCATTTACTAAAACCCTTCCCAACATCACCAACACATTTGCTTTGCACCATCGCCTCTGCTTGTGCTATTAGCAGTGCAGCCGAGTGTAACAGCCTTGTTGTAGCATAGTAAGGTTCTTTCAGTGTCAGTATTGTGATTTTTTATTTTGTTTTTAATTTTTAATTTTAAAGACAATAAAACAAAAGAGAACAGAACAAATCAAATCAGAACAGAACAATGCAAGCAACACAACACTTCACAAGACAACCCGACATCAACTGTAGCTATCACAATGTCTCTTTTTTTTGAAGTAATTGAACATATCTTCACATACAATAATATTAAACATAACAATAGTATAAAACCTCTCAAAAGAATGAAAGTGTTACAGGACTTCAAAACCAAATAACAGGAGATGAACAATGGCTACTATAATAGCTAATTTTCCTCAAAAAATGTCTCTATAACATCACACATAATAAAATTAAATAAAACACAACAGGATAGAACCAATTAAAATGGAAGAACAAAAGCAGGATAGGACTTGAAAATAAGATGATAGAAAATCAGCAATGGCTGCTATGTCTTGTTTTCTTCAAAATAGCTGTTCATACCATCACACATGATAAAATCAAATAAAACAGAATAAAACCAATCAAACAAATGAATGAAAGCATTATAAGATTTCAGAGCACTATAATAGGAAATCATGATTACCATAATAGATCCCGTTGTGTTCAAAAGAGATGCTCCTACCATGTGACAGAATAAAATCTAACAAAACAAGATAACAAACCAAACCTAACAAAATTATGTGAACAATGCAAGAGTTCAAGATAAGACAATAAGAAATTGACAGTAGTTTCCACCTTTCCCTCCCACGTATTTCCTTCCCTTCGTTCTTACATTAACTGTTTTGCTTTTGGATCCCATTAACTCCTTCTGTTTCTTATGCTACGGTTCACATGTGTGATCTGTTTCAGCCATGAACATGATCTCCAGTTGTGTCCATTCATTTACATGAGCCTTGAGATTATGCTATTTTATAGCTGGGAGCTTTCTACTACATGAAAATACTGTATCTTTCTTATCCATTCTGCAGTTGATGGGCAAGTTACTCCTGCTTTTTTAATTTTTTTTTCTGGTGTCCTGTCACATGGAACAATTGTTTTCTCTTCTTTGACTTTCAGTCTATGAATTTCCTTTCCAGTTAAATGTACAGTATACTGATGGATCTTGTTCTCGATCCACTGTCCCCATGTTTCTTTTTATTGCTGACCTGAGGCCATCTACATTAATGGTCACAACCAGCATACACTGGTTTGTCTCTGCCCTGCTATCCCGTTGTTGGCCCTCCACTTTTCCCTTTCATTCATTTGCCTGTCTTGTTTTATGATCCTCCTCTGTTGCTCCTCCTGGAACCATGGTCAGCTTTATATCTCTCTAGAATATCCTTTAGCACTCTCTGTAGGGTTGGTTTGATAGTCATGAATTCCTTCAATTGTTCTTTATCATAGAAGTATCTTATTTTTCCATCAATTTTGAAAGACAGTTTTGCTGAATAGATCAATCTGGGTTGAAGTTGTTTTCTTTCAGGATTTGCAACACTTGAAACTCTTCTTGACATGATGGCTTGTGTTGATAAATCTGCTGTGATTCTGACTGATTTTCCTATATAGGTGATCTATCTCTTTTCTCTAACAGATTTTAATATGGTATTTTTGTGCTGAATTTCTGACATGTTAATTATTATATGTCTGAGTATAGATTTACTTTGGTTATGACTAGTTGGAGTCCTACATGCCTCACTTATCTGCATGCCAGATCCATTTCCCATGTTTGGGATGTTTTCTTCTATTACTTCTATGAATATCCTTTTAATTTCATTTGCTTCTTCACTGACTCTTGTAACTCTTAAGTTATGTTTCTTTGCATCACCTTGTAACCATTGAGTTGTCATTTCCTGATTCCTTGTCATTTTTAAGAGATCTTTCCTTTCATGATCACTAGCTTCAATTCTATCTTCAAGGTTTGTCTGTCTTCATTCTCTTTCAAGCGGTTTTGCCAGTTTTGATTAAATTTTTAATTTCCTGGATCTCTCTTTGAATGTTTCATGTGTTGTAATTCCTTTCTACATTCATTCAAGGTTTCCATCATTTTTCTATGCCTCTCTTTTTTGTCTATGTCTTCTTTAGACTTGATAAACAATTCTTTCAGTATGTTTGTGATTCTTCTTTTACCTGAGACTTGTTTCTGATTTGACTGCTTTTATAATCTCATAAAGTTGTTTTCTTACATCAGTTGCTATCCTTTCAGAGATTTCAGGTGTGGGACTTCTGTTTTCTTCCATAACAGTATCTCTGAGACTTATTCTGTGTGGGCTAGATGTCTGAGTTTGCCTTTTTCTCCTTCATCTTGACATTCTCCTGGGTTCCTCCCAAGAAGCTGGTTGTGGGGCCCCACGTATTTCCCATGTTGGCTGCCCCTAGGCAGTGTAGGGGGATGGGATAGGCACCTGGGTTCCTCTAATTCCAGATTTACAGGAAGATAGCAGGGTGTGAAGGGGCTTCTCCAAACCTATACAGCTACCCTGTGGCTTCACTGAAGTTCAGAGGTGCATGGAGGTGGGGCTGCTTCTCTCAGCCTGTGTGTCTACACTGGGACTCCCATGATGGTGTCAGACACACAGGGGCATGCTTGTCTGATTCTGCTAGTGGATGATGGCTGCCTGAGAGAACCAAGGGCCTCCAAAATGTGGTCTACAGATGGACAGGGCTAACCTGGCTGTGTGTCCCTGCTCCTGCTAGGTGACTGCAGGAAGGAGCCTTCTGGTGGCAACTCCCTGAGGATAAAGGCAGATCTGCTAGTTCGCTCTGTCCACACTGGCCACTTGCAGGACATGGCCTTTTGGTGGTGGCACACAGCAGGCAGAGGTGTATCTATCTATCTCCTTCGACCCACACTGGGTACACAGAAGAAAAAGCCTTCTAGTGGTGGCAACTGACAAGCAGAGGTGGAACTTCTGGCTCACCCTGCCCATGCTGGGCACACAGAGGAAAGGGCCTTCCCGTGGCGGCACATGGCAGGCAGGGGCAGATCTTCTGGGTCTCCCTGCCAGTGCTAGTATTGTGACTCTTCAGAGTCAGTTGACTCCAATTTAGAGAAACTTTGTCATTTAATTACTGAGATTTTGTATCCTAAATGATGCTGATAGGAGCAAAAGTAGGGTAATGCAATGAAAGTGTGGGTTTTACAGTTAAATTTCCTAGGTTTAAATTCAAATTCCATCTCATATCTACTGTTTGCTTTACATGTCTGGGCCACAGTTTTGTTCCGTGAAATCAGGATAGTGGTACAGGTGCTATTTCATGGAGTTATTCTTTATGTATTAAATTACTTAGTATGGCATTCACACTATATTTTGAATATTTGATCTCATTGTTTTCATCTGTTACCTCCATGAATTTTCAGTCTTTTCCTTTTTTCCATAGAAAGGTGGGCTCTAAGAAACCAGTATTAAGTCATCATCTTAGTATCTTCCTACGTTGCTCACTATAAGTTTTCTGTCCAAATATTCATCCTGCTTATCAGACACCCATAAAATTTCACTGAAACATTTTGTGTTTCAGCCTTTTGCTTTTTAGGAGGATTTACTACAAATGGGTTGGATAGGATACTGGAGAATGACAGAACTCTTCTAAAGCTGGAATTTATTCATGTTCCCAATCTACATATGTACTAAAAATTGCCAAATGTTGTACTTATGATGTGCAAATTTATTAAATATGAATTTTACTTAATATAAATGTAAAAAGTAAAGATGGTAATTGTTTTAAGAAGATATATATATATATATATATATATATATATATATATATAAAGAGATATGGAACTAAAAAGTACTGCTTTGGGAAATAAGTGTTTCATTGTTCCCCTTCTCTTGCCTTTTTTTTTTCTAGCACAATTTTTTACTTAAGAAATACTAAAACCATTCCTTAGATAATTCTAAGACTTCAAGATTCAGACCATAGTTTTAAGATCCATAGGAGGATTGAAATTGAAAGAGAAGAAGCTTTGGAGAACAAATTTGGGTAATCTGGAAACTACCATCGTTTACTTACATAGAAATATAAAGAAAAAATGTGTATCAAAAAAGTAGAAGATATTCTGTTTTTCAATGATGTGACAGAATAGGGTCTTATGCAGTCCTCTGCACAAGAGTCCTCTGCACAAGAACAAGGAAAACAGAGAGAATGGAAAATTATCAAACTAAAGTGAACCCAAAATTACCCATTGAAATACGCATTAGAAAGAAAACTACTCTGAGTAAAAATGAAGTTGATTTTATCAAAACATTTACTTTTTTTGAATAGCAGAATGTACTTGAAGATACCTACAGATAACCCACACACTACGAGAGAGGAAAAAAGAAGAAGATAAGGAATTGTAAACTTAACCACATATCAAATAACTAATTTGGGTCACTAAGAATCTCTAGTTTCAGTTGTATGAAGTTTTATGGCAAATATCCATTTTAAAGAAATATTTAGAAAATCTCTTTTCTATTTGGCATTATTGTTTGCCTTTTGGCAAACTCTTGATAAAGTCAAGAGACACTTAATTCTTCCCACTAAAGCATGTACTAGCAGAACGAGTAGCTACTTGCTAAATGGGGTGATAGATTCTGGCAGGATCTGAAAGTCTGAATTAAGACATGAGCACCAGTGGGTCTGTATTTGTGCATTAACTCTAGAAATCTTTAGCAGATGCCACTTCAGTTTGGGAATTACCAAAACACAGCATTTAGGAATGTATTTGAAGGAAATAATGTATTCATTCATGTTCTCAGTCTCCTCTCCAAGGCTTTATTTTGCTTAAAACTAAAGCACCAATCTATTTAAGCCCCTCGGAAATTTTTTTGCTGTTGTAATTTTATCAGGAAATATGCTACTTGATATTCTCTGGCTTTGATAATTTGTGTTTCGGAAGAATTGAGATTTGGTCTGGAGTATCTTCATGTCTGAAGCAAGGACAGCAACAGTTTTAGGGTGTGGTCAGGAAGGCAGGGACCACAGAGCTGCTCCTTCTGAAAGTGTGCGAGGCTGTTTAGTTAGTGGCTACCTCTACTCCATCCAGAACAAAGTAGGAACAACATCCTTACAAAAAGATTGGTCTCTTAGATCTGCAGAAGGAAAAACACAGCGACAGTGGATTCTGTTCCGTTTAATGTTTACCTGAATTATTGATTACCACCTGAGACACAAAACAGCTGACAAATCCGATTGTGATGTCCTCCCTTTGAGTTACAAGAGGAAAGCTTTAAATCCAAACCTGAGAAGCTTTCTTTATCTTTACTTCTTGCAAAACACATCTCTTCTGGGTCACTTTAAATCAATTACTAGTAAATCCGTGGTGATTTTAATTTTTTTTCTTTGAAAGAGAAAGGGGCACTTTAGGAATTATTATAATTTTTTTTGTCTCTGGCTTACTTTTTCCTAAACTGCTTGCTTGTGACTTCATGTATTTATCTCACAAATTGATTGGAGTATCAAGTTTTCTGGATAGTATGGTATTTGAGGTACAGTGGTACTAAACCACACAGTGAGTTAAATATTTAAAAGCTCATATAGATGTTAACAACAAACATAAAACTACTTAGTAGCAAAATAGGCTATATAGGCCATTGTATCTTTACTGCAATTATTCCCTTATAACTCTTTTTACTGCAAAGTAGTTTAGAGACAGCATGCACCAAAAAGGTATATTCACCAAGACAGTTCTCATTAGAACAGGAAATTAAAACAGTAAACTGAAGAATGATGTAAATATTCAGCCCCAAGGGATAACACAAATAATATTACCATATACTTGACTTTTGAATTTTAGCAGCTTAGTGACCTAAGAAAAAATGAGTTCTATTATTTTTTATTCTACACAAATACATCATTTCTTTGAAACAAATATTGTCCACAGTCATATTCTAAAATAGATGCTCAACCTAAGATATGTAATCTCTGTGTGAAAACAAATAAACACATAGTCAAAATCTATTTTTAAAATAGGACTTTTCAAAATCCTACCAATTACTTACCCCAAATTCATAGAAATTTATATTCTGAAATTTAAAAAGAATTAAAAAGTATTTAACCATATGGAAAAATAAACGAGAGATTTCACCCACAAAATAGATTTACAACTATTATTAATTTTATAGGAAAAACAAAAATGAACTTCATTTTTTTTCTGGGCTTAATTTCTGATAACAGCCAATGCTATTCCATTGAAATACAAATAAGTGAACAAGTGCTAATGAAACAAAATGCATGTGTATAACTTCCTATTTGTTTAATGTCATGCAAGTACCTACCATAATTAAAATACTTTACAAAGCTCGGTGAGTAGAATGAACTTATCCATAGCAGGTATAATGCCTACTGTTAAAATGTTTTAGAACATGCAATTCAAATATATATTTCAGTTACTGCTTAATGAAGTAAGCATAAATGTCAAGTAATCTCCCTGAAAGCAAGGACCTTATCTGGTGTTTTTTGTTTGGTTTGGTATGGTTTTCTAATACACATTCCTTGGTACCTGGTAAAGGCTATAGTCCATAATTGATATTTTAAAAACACTTGTTGAATTGAATTTTCTTTTATAAACAACTTTTAATTTATGCAATCACCTGTAATATCATAGAATGTAAAATCATTCTGGGCACAATGTTTTCTCAAAAGTTTGTTTATTATTTCTAAAGAGGAGGAGCAGTAATAGATCAGATGCAAAATGAAATCACAGGTAACTGATTAATCTTATGAATAGAACACTATTTTTTCTCTTCAAAATGTTTTTCTGGCATGCAAAAATGTTACTATGATTTTATTGACAGTAGGCTATTGCCATTAGTCAACTGTCAAGCAGTCAATAAGCCATCCTTGGTTCACAATAGTCTACCTGAGATATTTATCTGGACATTAGATCCTGCCTTGATAGTTAATGTGACAGAAGTGACTAACATTTTATAAAAGGGAGGTATCATGTCATTGTGTTCCATGTCAAAATTCAAAAACTGTCTTTATTTAATACATCTATAATCCTTAATAACTGAAAAATTATTGGATTAAGGTGACTTCAATTCCAGGAAGCTCCAAAGCAACAAAGAATTTCAATCAGAACTATCTTCTGCCTGTGTAGTACTCTATCTCATTTGATTTTCATGCCTATAAGAATATATTAATAGCTTCATTTTATGCAAGAAATGAGAATCTCATATATATTAGGTTAAGGTGGTAACAGAATAAGATGAAATAGAATGTTGGTTTGTTCTAATGGGACAGGCTAGTAATGTTGTAGTATAAATGATTTAAGATCACAATAGCTTGAGTGAAGGTTTATTTCTTCTGCATATGAGTTGACTGGAGTTCTGTTCAACATCGTAGTCATCTTCACACTGAGAACAGGAGTGACAGAGCAGTGACAATCTGGGAAACTGCAGTTAGCTGCAGCAAAGAAAAATGCTTTGAAGGATCTCACGTGGTAATTAAATACTCTACCCCAGAGGAGAAATACATCATGTCCACTTCCAAATGATTTGCTAAAACTAGACACAGAGCTCTACCAACTACAGGGTGAGCAGGAAACAGAATCCTATAATGTACCCAAGAGAACAATATGCTAGTTTCCCATTTCCCTTTGCTTTTCTCAGGAGGTCTGTATGACCTTCTGTCATACAGAGCTCAATGATTTCTAAAAGGTCTGATGCAGTATCTAATCAGGGCAATGTGGAGGATCTCTTGAGTAAATATGACGGCAAATGCTCCTAAAAAGTCAGCTTGCTAATAGTTCAGGTGTGGGAACTCGTCATCCAGGGCTTCCATGTGATATCTTACACTTTTTGCACTGCCCAAACTGTACATGTGAGAGACACGTGAGAGACAATCTACCCCATTTAGTTCCCAAGCTGACTTAATTTAAGCTTAGTGTTGTAGCTGCTATAATTCTCCTTTGCTCCATTATTAAAGTTAGTATAAAAAGAATAAATAGTACAGAGGCTGCTGGGAAGATGAAATTGAGGCATGTTAGAAGACTTTCATAATTCATAGAAATTCATAATAAAATAAGTTATATTATCAAGTCCATTGTCATTCACTTCACATAATCAGATTAATACTTATCTGAACTTTGAACATATTTCTGAAAAGAGGTCGGTGGAAGTAGAATAGCTGGATGAAAGTTAAGGAAATATTTGAGGACCCGTGGTTTACATTTGCATTGGAGAATAGCCATATTGAAATATATCCCATGAGTGAATGAGGTGACTGTGTTACTATATGTAAACCACCTTGGTGGTATCAAACACCAAACCCAATTTTCCTCACTGCCCTCCTCCTATGACACTCCTACAACAGATTCTGATACTTGGGTAAAATGCATAAAGACACTACAGAAAATGTACCTCCTTCAGGTATCTTCCTAGGTTCTGTTTAAACCTCTAACACTGGGAAGAATAAACCTGTAGAGCAACGCGGGATGTTAGCAATCTGTGGAGCCAAGACCCCCAGAGATAGTGGATCTGTTCATGTCATACATACAGACAATTATAAAGACAAAAGTGAAAGCTTCAGTGTTTATTTACACTCTCTCCTTTCATTACGTTAATACTTACATGTTAATAAAAATGTGTATAATTATATTTGAAAGTATATTTGTTGAGATGTTTAGTATAAAGGTGGTAACACAAAAATTAAAAAATCTGTAGGCAAAACAACTTATCTGTACAAAAGCACAGCTTTAAACAGCAAGGACCTAAAGTAAAATATCGATATTTTCCTTTGTGGTAAATATCTAAAGAAGTCAGTCTTTGCATGTGAGGAAGAGGCTGTTTTCACAGTAATTTAGCGAATGATTTTCGAAATTCACAGCACAGCACCTGCTGGAATGAGGTGGGCATATTAGTGGATAAAAACAGAGAAAAAAATGCTTTCGAAGCATTTCATTTAGAAGCCTACGCACAATTTGACTTGCTCAATACAGTGATTGCTTCATTTCGGTTTCTTTTGTTGGGAAATACTCCTGATGTCATTTTCCATCATTTTAAAAATAAAATTTTATCTTTGAGGAAGCAAGCTCAAGTACCAATGCTTCTCAGGTCACTTGCAGAGTCAACTTTATTTAAACAGCTGTAATTCAAACGATAGAAGCACCAAGACTCTTGCTTTGTGAACAATGAGTCTCCTGAAGAGCAAGTCCCCAAATGTCAAAACATTTCATCTGCAGTCTGCACACAAATGAAAAAAAGCAAACAAAAAAAATGTGAATCTACTTGCCAGAGAATTTTTTAAATGTTGCCCTATTTGTGTTCAACTGTAACCAGTCAGACAAATACCTGTGTCATTAGGACATTTTCAACTATAAATATTTCACTCCAGAATATAATACTCCTGATAAAGCCTATCACTGTATGAATGCATACACAGAGCAGAATATTTCAAGGATTAAAAGCCTGCAGATCCATTCATAGTGTCTTGCTCAAAATTTCGTATTTCCATGGGTTCTGAATTTGGTTCTAAACTTAAACCTGCTTCTTTGGATTCTGTACTAGTAGATTGATTAGTCCATTTGGCTCAAAGGACAGTATCTCAGAAAGCTAAAAGTATGAAGATTTTGACTTCAGTCATTCACAGAGCTGGTTTAGGGACATCAGAATCCTGCACAGTTAGACATCATAGTGAATGTGTTGTTATTCTATCAGAATGACTATATATTGACCAAGTGTTTTGTGTTCAAAATCAGTTCTGGCTATTTACAAACATGGGAATTGAAACTAGAACTTGAAAGGCAGAGTCAAAGAAATACGTCCTCCAAAAGTTTTTTGAATTCAGTTGCAAAACTTTCAGAAGTTATAAAGGGAACCATACCCAGGAGACTGCTGTTTCTTCTAGGAAATGGAGATATTCAGTGAGCTTTTAGCACTTTCCTACTTTAAAGAACTCATTGAATGTAAAATCATTCTGGCCAAGATATAGCCAGAATAGTATAATCAAGAGTTGCTACCAGGGCAACTGAGATCTATACTCAGAAGTTTGATACTGATGATAGATATTTAAGAGTTTTGACTTCCCCTGGTGGAAAGGTATATGAGATACAAAATTCCATCCCTTACTCTCTTCTGTTTTATCCTGTCTTTGATCCTTCTTATTCTTCTTCTGTTCAAGACATGGAACATGTTGCTGAAAATGAAACTTTTAGACTTGATAGCTACCGTTATGACTTCCAGTAAAATTAGAGACAGGGGGAAAATAATGGTGAATTTTTTTAAGACTTTTCTTTCAAGATAAGACTTGTAGGAATTTTCCAAGTACTTCTTTTGTGGCTGCTAAAGAGAGAATAATTAATGTACTAAAATGTATCTACGTGAGTCTAAACCCACTGACACATAAAAATTTCAACTAATAAGGATATTTGGTCTTTATAAGAAATATAGACACAAGCAAGCATCAACATGTACATACACACATACACACAAACACTCAATACCTGATTGTTACATAGAACATCAGTTTTTACGTAGATTTTGCTACTTTATGAGATTGAGAAAATTCTTTTAAGATACTTTTTCTGCTTTTTTTTCAAGTCACCATGCCCATAAGTCCAGATAAATCTATTAAACTATACAGCAAAGTTTCTTTTCCATTGTCTTTCTTATCTTCTAACAATAAGTGTATCTCCATTGCCCAAGGATGAAACACGGTTAAAACAGTAACTTGGGTTTAGCTTCTCAGAAATAACTGTGCTTACACGTTTTACTCAATACATTTTTCAGTGTGAAGTAGCTACAGTGAGTCCTTTGTCTAGTTTCCAGAGAAAAGTTGATGGTTCACCTTTAAACTTTAAGGCTCTATTCTGTTCTCTTTTTTCATCTTTCACATACCAATCCAGCTGCTGGCACTGATTCTTCCTGATGATATTTAAAAGCCTCTCATGACACATATTATCTACCAGGTTTTCAAATTATAGCCTTACTTTTTCTTAAATACTTTGTTGTTTTTTCAATGATAGTGAATTGCTCTCTGTCTCTCTGTCTCTCTCTCTCTATCTCTCTCTCTCTCGCTCTCTTTCTCTCATGTGTATGTATAAAATTTCTAGCACTCAGTAAATTCCAAACTTGTAAAAACTTGAAAATATAATTGAATAAGCTAAGACATTAAATTTTGAACTATTAATACATCAATTTCTACTAACTTTAATCTCAGCATTTGTATATTTTTAATTGGTTGGCTCAGTGAATATTTTAAAACTGGGCCACAATACAGTAGTAAAAGTGGCCAATTAGCAAATATTTTAATGGAATTCTAAGTGATTGTACAGCTACCAAAATCATATTGAAGAAGAAAAATTCTTGCTTGCCTATAGGAACAAAGCCAGGTTTTTCAAGGCTAGGGTATATCTGCCTCATATAAAAACCATGGCTGTAAGGAATTCAGATGTTTGCACTGAGGAATTCAGATGTTTGTTGCCAGGACTTTCTTCTGACATGTTATCCAAATTGGGAGCACAGAAGACCAGAGGAGATGGAAATTATTTGTCTAAACAAGATTAGTTAAGAGCATTACTGCCATTTCTTGGAATAAATAGCAAGCAAAATGGTTTCTATGGTGTTGTCCTTATGACTTATAAAGTGAGATTATGTTACTACAAATCTCATAGTAGAGGGGAAGGATTCACAAGGTACCACTTAGGTCTGCATTAAAGATCTAAGGCAACAGTTAGTCAGCAGCAAGTTGAAAATACTGAGACTAGAATGAATGAGGCTCAAGAGAATGAGCAATGTATCAGAGACCGAATGTGTCCAAATGTTTGAATGCACCTGGCTTGTCTATGCCTTTCAATGCATTTGATCCTTAACTGCCAGCTACATGGCCTACTTCTCTTCCCTTCTTCCTTCTTCCTTTCCTTTCATATATATTATCATGTATTCTGCTGCTGCAAGAAAAGGAAGAAAAATAATCTATGGACATTGTTCTAGAAATGCCTTACTCTAACCAGATATACATTTTTAAAACTTTAATATTTATAGGCATCATTTGGATATTTTATTAAAATGCAGTAACAATAGGCCTTGTCTGAAATCTGATAACTCACATTTCTGACAAGCTCCCAGTCCACAGGTCCACAGATTGCATTCAAGACTGTAGTTGAGTTCTTTGAACCTGCAGTTGTTGGAGTCTGAAAATTCCAGTACTTGTATTACATGCCCAACTCATTTTGCACTGGATCCTTTGCTAACACAAAACAGAAAGTGAACAGATAATTTGCATTTCCAAGAAAATATTAACTACCAAGGCAAGTTCATGGGTATTGTCACACTTAGAAGCAGTAAAGATATCATTAATAAAAGTATCATAAGAACCATGAAACCATGCCAAAGGTTATGGATTTTTAAATAAACAGAAATGTCCTAGACTAGATTTAAGTCTTAGTAAAATTTCAATAATGAGCAACATTTCCCCTGATGTCTTAACCATGTTTTTAATGCAAAGGCATTAAAAATATGCAGGGGATCATAGGACAATAATATATGATGATAAACTTGTTTGATTACACTACCCAGTTGCTGCTGGGTCCAATTATCTTGGTGCTAAAATATCCTCTAATTGGGTGTGAAACACGTATCAGAGTTAATTATACTGTACACCACTATATGGGCATGAAATAATTAAGAATGTTTTCCTTTCTTAACTGGCCTAGAAAAGGTACATGCATTTCAAGTTTCAATCCTTAGAGACTTCTCTGAAACTCATGAGATCAGCAAGATATGAATTTATGTAAATTTCTAACCCTAGAATCATATTGAGACTATAAACCTCTTATCACAACCTAGATACTTGATCTATAAAAGTCCAGCTGTCAGTGTTTTATGAGGAGCACGTGCCCTTTGAAGCTTGAGAAGCTATAATAGAATGGGAAATTCCTTTTAAAATTATATTAGTCACTTAAAAGTACAAGTCATTTAGAAGTATTTTGGAGAAGCTCAATATAACAACAAATGCATCATATAATACTGGTTATATAAAGACTGAAGAGTATTGAAAGAGTTGGTTGATAAAAAATTTAAATGGCACCTAACTCTAAAGGAAAACATGGGCGGTAGGTTAGAATTGGGCATATTTATCACTAGGAGGTCAAAGCAACCCCTCCATAGTGCAAAGTCAAAAGACAAGCTCCTTGATCTCACTTACACGTGGAATAGAAAAAAAAAAGTGAACTCAGAAGTAAATAACAGAATCACAATTATCAGAAGATTGAGAGGCAGTGGGAATGGTTAGTTGCTGCTCAAAACATAAACTTTCTATTACAGTAAATCTAGAAATCCACATACAATAGAATTATAGTGAATAAAATGTGTACTCAAAATGACTAGAAAATTAAATATCAAATGTCTAATCACAGGAATGATGAATGAGATGCCAGATGTTAATTAGCCTTATTTAACACTTCATTTTGTATGCATATATCAAAATATCACATTGTAACACATAAACATACACGATTGCGATTTGTCAATCAGACTTAACATGAATTTTTAAATATGAAGACATAAATAACCAGGAAGATACACTGTTTACCAAATTCATGTGCATTAATCTCAAATATAAACATACATTTATATATTAATGTAGAGTTATGAATGTACAAGTAGCAAACTTGTAATTAACATGAATCAAAAATCTTCTGAAAGATCATGATTACTTCCCAAAGCCTCTTGATCCATTGTCCTGAAGGTTTTCGCTGACCTTGTTGGACTGGACCATACTGTGCTGGGATTTTCCCAGTCTAATTATATGTTCACTAGCTGATTCTTCCGCGGTAGATCGGTTTCTCCCATTAACTTTATGTTCCCACACTTCGTCCATTACTCTCTGCTCTCCTATCTCACTGTATCTATGCATAATGATGCGAAGCTGCCTGAGATCTTCTAGTTCTGTCTTTCTGCGGTTGCTCATCCCAAGCATGGTAAAACATAGCAACACTTAACTCATCTCCAAAAGTGCACATTCCACAGCTGCTATGGAATAAGGAGCCCAGTGAATCCTAGGTATTTCTGCCTGTTAAATAACTTCAAAAGTTGGAGTTTCTTGATAGGAATTTGGGAATGTTATCAAGTCTCTCCAGAATGATGTGATGAATCCTAAATCTTTGCTATATTTTTTAACCACCAGTATTGGAATCTGACTTTCAGAATTTTTTTTCTATGTGAATTCAATGAAACAATTCACTCACTTGATCCAAAATTATCTGAAACTAACCAAACCACCATTAAAAAGAAACTCATTGTCTATTACACCACTGTGATGTAAGGAACATTTTTTTTAGAAGGCCATGCATCTTGCTTCAAAATCTGTAGCACACAAACCATTACCAAGAATTACTTGAACTGTCATTTGCTCAGTTTGTAGTTAAAATTCAAAGTGCTTAGAATTTTTATTAACATTTTCTCTTATTCTTCTTGTAAATCTAGTCAGTTTTCACCACCTATTTGAACTGTAATCTGCCTTTTTGAGAAGATAAGTGGAGGGCAAAAGGGGAAGCCGTAATGGTGCCCTATTAATGTTAAAAAGCCAATTAACTGAACTCTTACAATGAAAAGAAAAAGTACAGTTGCCTAAAATGATTATATGATTATTAATTTACCAGAAATGGAAAACATTTGGTATTCACAATGTAAGTCACCTTTCCATAGTAAAAGCAAATTCATTTTCATTTCATTTCATAATATATCAGAATTGGGTGTTTCCAAAAGCTAGCTTAATTGCATAAAGTTTTACATAACTAAACAGTCAATGTAAATATTTGCTGATTATATTTTTGGTTTTGAATGCCACTAGAACACATATTCTTTAACTCATTCCATGATTATTTATTGTGCATCTTGCATATGCCGTGTATTAGTGACCTAAGTCTAAGGAGATTCAAGACCTTTACCATGAGAATTTATACTCTGTCAGATGAAACAGGAACTAATTCAACATCCAGATTATTATTTTATGACACATTATGGAAATACAGAAGAATATCAGATTTAATTTGGAGATCAGGATTTTGTAATGAAACATTATTTGAATGAGAACTGGAAAGAATCATTTAATCAAGTTGAGAGAAAGTCTTGCTTTGCAGACAGAAAAAAATGTGCCCAAGGTCCTGCAACTTGATGGAACTAACAGTGCAGAGAAGGAGGATCAAAGCAAAGGAATCAAGAGCAATTTGGGGTTTAAAGAATAAATCCCATGTTGCCCAACTCTCCATATCCTCTATACCACTCCGACTCTTAATCCCAACCAGTTTATTCTAAAACAGATCAGTATCAGAGGTCCTGTACATTTAAGGCTACCTGATAAGCAGTAGTTTGATCTGTCCAGTTTGGATCCAGACACCAAGACCACTTAGCTTTCCATGCATCTGGGCTAACCGTGACTCATTTCCTCCGTCTCCACAAGATTCTCTGCACAGCAAAGGGTTTCACAAAGGCTTTGTTCTGGGAAGATGGCTCTGAAAATCTGACGTCCAAACCAGATCTGCATTTTCCCTAATTCTGTGCTAAAGCAGATTGCATTGTAGCTGGCCTTTAAGTGTTCTCGGAGTCTAAGAATAACTTGAATGAAGACAAGCATCTGTCCAGAAAAACTTTTATGGGCCCTTATTTAAAATGCTTTGCCATGACAAATTCCTAGAGTTGTGATTTAAATTGTCTCCTTCCATTTTTACCATAGGAATGCATACGAATTTTGAAGTTCGGGAAACACATTCCTTTGTAACTTGGCAGAAGCCTAAGTGTTTTACTCTTTATAAATATGCAGTTACAGGACATAGGCCTGGTAGAAGTACGGGTAGTAGAACAATATTCCCTTTTCAAAAATTATTTAAACATCATAGATTTTAGATGTCATGAAAAAAATAGATGATAATACCTTTAAGACCTAGATTGCATTTTATGAGCAAGTTTTACAGTGCAGAGAAGGGTAAATATGATAAACAGAAGCAAGAATTAATAATTGGTTGAATGATTAGATACACTTGAAGTACATTAAGCACACTAAAAATATGGAATGAATCCTAAAGTAAACTATGGATTTTGAGTTATAATGAGGTGTCAGTGAAGGTTCATTGCTTGTAACAAATGCCCCACTCCAGCAGGGAATGTGAGGAGGAAAGGAAGGATGTATATATGTAGAGAGAGAGGTAAAGGGACTCTTCAAACTCTGCACCTCCTGCTTTGCTTTGCACCTGAAATTGTCAAAAAATTAAAAATAAATAAATAACATTAGCGTTTAAAATAGGTGAAAAGTTAATCCACGAAAAATTATTATAATTATTTTGAAAATCATATTTTCATCATGGTGCAGCTTCGGATTTGGAAACCACCACCACTTCATCTACCTCCATTTCAGCAGAATTGTTGAGAAGTTTCTGAGGGATGGATGCTCGAGCAGGGCATTTCTCCAGAGCCTCTTGTATTCTAAATACTGTACAAGGCACCTCTGTGAGACTTATGAAACAATTTTCACTTCTCTTCCCAATTTGTACATGCAAACAAATGCCAACTCATGGGAAATTAATTAAATTTCTTAATATGACACAGACAATTGATATTAGAGGGGTAAAAAGTAGGTCATGAACACATATGAGTATCTACTTTGTGAATTTGGCTTACAGGAGCACACAGGAGAAGGTCTGAAGAAAGAATACCTTCATGCCTATATATTATTTGCTTTTCTGGAAAAAAATGGAGTATAAGGGCAATTGGTGAAGCTAGGTTTGAATGTAAACTTTTAACTCCCAATGGAATAATTAGATAAGTGAGTTCAAAGTACAATAATGTCCTGGTAAGTATTTTTACTGCAACTGACGACCCAAGAACACCCCTCTCCTGAGTAGATTTTAAGGTGTGTCCAGTTCTAAGCCAAGGTAGGAAGAAGATGAAGAATATTCCGGGAACCTGTGGATCAATGCAGAGAAATATGCCCGAGACTCTGGGCATGGTGATTAATCTACTATCCTCTCAAGAGCTTCCAATTCTGAGATTTTAGCTGGATTAAAATTAATCACAAATACGTCTTATGAAAGCTCCCTTCGTGTCTCTTACGTGATTGGCATAATCATATGGGGACAGACAAAGATTTTTTTTGTTGTTATCCTCTACTTACAATCAGAAGAGAATAAGGTAATATTAAGTCAGGTCAACCTGAACCAAGAAAAGAAAAGTGTTTTGAATATCTGGGTGGCACTTACAGGAAAATCTCAGGGAAAAAAAAAAAAAAAAGAAAGAAAAAAACCACAATGATGTAAATTATCTTTTCCACTTCCTACGTCTGCTAGACCCAGTTCCGTATTTTATCAAAATAAATCCAATTTTGCAATTTCTGCTTTTAGAAAAAATAGACTGAGAAATCAGATTTAAAAAAACCTGGGAGAGAAATTCTTCTTTATCTTCCTCTTATCCATACCTCTTTCATTTTTCTTTTCTATTTTTTTTTTTTACATCCAGAAATAAATATTATTCAGTCCCATCTGGGAGCTGTAGTCATTTTTCAAAACCAATTTTTATAGACTCTTTTGTCTTATGCTTGCCATGCAGGTGTCTACTTTCTCAAGGTAACTAAAAGGTTCACAAGGATCCTTATCTAAACCCGATAAACAGAAGCAAACAAAGCCAAGCCTATCTGGGCTACCACAGACCTGATGGACTAATTGCCCTGATAGATCATTCTCTGGATGCCCTGATGTTGTTATTGCACCCAGCATAGCTGAGATAGCACATGTTTAACCCCTGACCTTCCAGCTGCCTGGGCCATGCTGCTCGGGAACTCACCGTTCTCCATCATCACTTCCTTCCCATGGCAGCCAGAAAGAGATCTGTTTCTAAGCAAATAGCAAAGGCTCTGACCCCGTCATGAGTCACCGGTCTGTCTACCCACTTCCAAGATGCCCCCTCTATGTATTTATTCAGCTTGTCAGAGTTCCTAACAAAGAAGATAGTGATTTTGTGTTAAGTCAGTTCATGCTCTCAAAATAGTGATTTCATACATCTGAAATATCTTAAATAGCTTGTGTAGGTTTCATATGAACAAATCCATCTTAGCCTAGCCTCTACTTAAGGTAACTTTTTCTCAAGAAAAATTTTAAAAGTAACAAATGTCAGGGAAAGAGCAAAAGAAAACTATTCCAGAGCCATTTATTATAGAGGAAGGAAATACCTAATTATTTTGTGCCTTAGGGGTGCTAATTTATAATTACTGTAAGACAAGCTAAATACTACTAGCAATAGCAGAAGTGAGAAGGGAATGTATTTTATGTGAGATAAGTCATCTTTCCCTTACTGAGTGTCTCACGCATCTTTTTCACAGAACTTCTCCCAGTCTAACTTTACCAGATACTGCCAACACATGGTGATTCAACTGCTGATGGTTCTGGTTGAGCATTTCTGTGCAAAAACTTCACTTTATGCAACCTCGCAGAACCATTAAACAGGAATAACACAACAGCAAGTGATGGTTCTTACAACCATTTGTGCTAATAAATGAAATTACATTGTCTTCAGGGAGAGGCAGAACACAAACAGAGAAAGAGAAAAGCATAATCATTACGGAGTTCATTTGAATTTCTGCTCATTTTGTTTCAATATCTCAAAATTAAGTAGACATGAACTACTGCAGGCTATTGCATTGGGAGAACAGATTCATTTGGGTGCATACTGTGTGCCAGTTTTCACTAAACCATTTCACATGCAATCAGAACATAATGCCTTAATGTTTCTCTTTCCAACAGCATGTTTAACCTGGGTTTTAGACCATTAATAATTTTTCACCCCCAAAATAATAAAGCATATTTGAGTTGTGAAATAAATTCCAGAGCACTAATGTTGTTACCCATCAGGATTATGCTTCCCACATAATCAATTCTTCCCCATTGAGGAAGCAGAATTGCAGCACTTGAAATACTGCATACAGCAACAAGAGACTATAGGTAAAGGAGAACAAAACAAGACACAAAGATAAATGATCAAAGTTACTTGTGCCTGCGCCTCCATACATAGGAGGCTCAGCATCAGCGCATGGTGTGGGTTTAGTCTCATCAAGGAAGCTTCCAGCCTAATTTTCTAAATCTGTTTTCTCCTCAATGAGGCTAATGAAGGCTCTCTAAGCAGCTTCTGAAATTTAAATGATGAAAAGTGCCAGGGAGGTGACTAGAATTAAAGAAAAAATCCTCAGTTCAGTCAAAACTCTGTCCTGCTTCTACTTGTACCACTAGCCAAAAACTCCTCATACAGTTTATCTTCAAGCTACTTTGGGAACAATCTAACTGGATTCATATACACTTTGGAAAGCTTAATCTATAGAGAGATAACTCATCGTCTAAAAAGAAAGTAACCTGAAGTTCAGTATTAATAAGATAAAAATTAGACAAAATCTAGAAACAATAACAAATTTATTTACTAGAAAATTTGGGGGACAATGCTAAACAACAAAATCCAAATTTAATACACTTTTTCACATGTAAAATGGGATAATAATACTTGCAGTATTATTTGCTAGCATTAAATAATACCGTGTAAGAAAAATACATAGCCCAGCCAAAAAGTCAGGCTTAATAAATGCTATTCTACTAAAAAAGTATTAATGATTGTTAACGTGAGTATGAGATGATTCCAAAGTAATTGAGAAAGCCTTAGTTCTTTTTAGTTCCCAATTCTTTATATTTCTCAAATTTCCACTGATTTAAATCCTTAGCAATCACCTTTTAAATATTGATTCGTGATGATGAAATATCTTTGCCAAATTCCTTTGCTCTGTTTCTTATCTACCTCTCAGGCCATCAATATTAACTCCTTCCATTAGGACAAGCTCTAGAATGTCAGGTGAACAAGAACATTCTTTTTTTACTTTTTTATGATTTATACACCCAAAGCCTAAAATTAATCACATCCTGTCATTGGATCTGATAGTGTACATCATGGGGCAAATAAATAATTTACTAGATTTTCAATAAACTCAAATAAAATTTGACAGAAAAATTGGACCTCAGTTTTCTATATTTTCATTTGTCTCTCTATTACCTATTTGCTGTAATATTTTTAAATGATAGGTTCATAGAGAAAATTTTGTTGTGTGTAGTACAATTTTTCTTTGCAACCAAAGGAAGGTAATATTTTTAACTACGTGATTGGTATGCTTACCAAATTAATACTCATTACTCTGCCAATTTAGATGCAAACACTCCATGGGAAAACCACTTTTTAATGTACTTTACTGAAAGGAATACTCACACCTTGCTCAAGGACTACAAGGGGTTAACATGCCAGTAATGATGTTTTTAACACTTAGCTCTCAATCCAATAAATGTAGGTAGCTGAATTTTCTTCCATATGAAACAAATGTGTCAGATAAATGTTGTAAATATAAAAGCAGAAAATAGGGAAGAAATAGTACTTTATATCCCACAATGAAGTGTTTCACAGTTTTTGTTTAACAAAACATATTTTACCCCACTTACACCTTGATCTATAGGACCCGACTGATTATAAGGCTGTAAATTGTGTGAAGAGTTCTGCATAAAAAAATAAAAAAATCCTAAAAGGACAGCAAGGAGGTCTTATATCATGGAGTCACCTGGACCCTAAGACTGAACTACGACTTTGGTAGTTAGTCGAAACACAAACTCTATATTCTTATTGATAATGAATAGAGCTACTTGTTTTATTTTCATAGGCCCAGTGCCCCTAAGCTGCTGAAATCTCTATTACCCACGGCTGGGATATTAATCCTTTGATTTACACTTTTTTTTTTTTAAGTCTCCATTTCTCAAATGTTGACTTAATGCTGAAACAATGAGAAATAACTTTCCCAGCAATTCTGGCAAACTGAACAGGGGAATAAGGGTGACCATTCTTTGTTCATTTGAAGATTTATTAAAAATGCTTTTGGTGCAGGAAATACTTTTTTTTCTTCCCCAGAATTAGGGGATATCTTCAGGAAACGCAGTAGATTAATTACATGAGCCCTGGCTCAACTTTATTTAAAAGTAAAACACAAGCTTTTAACATTCATCCAAAAAGGTAAAATTGCTCATTCAGCATTTTATGATGCTGAGGGATTTTTGTTTGAATGTTTTTTTGTTGGCTCTGAAACTGATAACTAGAGATTTTCTTTTTTCTTTTTTTATTATCCTTAGTAGTAGGGTGAGAGAGAGGGAGAGTTTGAGAATGCTGGGAAATTTGCCTGGGTTTTTAATGCGAAACAGCAATATTTTAAGATGTCCTGTATTTTTTTAAATCGACAAAGCAATGCATTAGTCTAAGCAGAGAAGTCTTTAAAACCCTAAATCTCAATTGACTTGATAAATTGACTTCCACAGGTTGGATTCCAATAAGTTGCTGAATCAGAAAACTCGATTCAAAGAAATTCAACTCAAACTGGATTTTCTTTTTTGCCTTTGGTAGAATTTTAACAAAAAGCCCGGAATTTTGTCTACCTTTTCTAGAATTTTTCTAAGGTATGTATTTCCTTGCATTTATAATGGAGACATTATATGACATAATTTTGCTAAAACTCGGGATCATTCCCCTTGGCTGAGATTCAGAAAGAAATAAGCAGGTATTGCATAATTATAGCACTCTGTGCAGGGCTAGACGCTGTGGGGAGAGCAGTTAGGATTGAGGGCAAGGCCATGGGAGTGGATCTCAACTCTGTTTTTCAGGAGCATATTTAGAAAACTAGAAGGGTCCTGAACTAAGCAAGAAGTGATTTTTAAAGTCACACGTCAAGACTGCAGCTCTAACGCCACATGGAGAGTTCAGGCTACTGAGAGACTGAATTTAGAACACTGTGCAGTGTCTTGGAAGATGGTAGGGTCAAACGGACCCAAAAGAAGGCGTGCATACTAACCTGCATCTTTTGAGAGGTCCCAAAGAGGAGGTTTAGCCCCCAGCAGTGAGTGTGGTTGTGACCGAGACTTTTCTGACAATCCCAGCTATGAAGCAGTCCAACCATTGCGCATGCGCTCAGGGCATTTGGAAAAATATATGGAAAAGGTGCTGTAAGTGTATATTTATGTTTATTTATGCAAGTTCTTCAGGTGCTCAACTTGAGTATAATAATTAAGGACTTATATTTAATTTTATTTTCATTTTTGCTTTTATTAGAAAATGTCGGCAGTTCATAATTATGACATTCCTTGTGGAGAGTTAGTATATGCACGAAACACATCTTAGATCATTTTAATCTCCTTCCTGTCTCTTCCATCCTTATCTTTTCTTTTACCCTTTCTCTTTTATGAAGGATCTATCTCTCTCTATGTTAAAAAAAAAAAAAACTGTTGGCATATAATTTCAATTCTGTCCTACTTTGCAAATGGACAATAATTCCATGAAATTGACCTCTGTGAAGCATAGTTTCCATGTTTGCAGAAAGGAGAGATTCATACTGGAATTATTTAAGGCATTCAAGGTATTTAGTCAAATGCCTGGCACCAAGAAATCACCCAATGTGTGCCTACAGTCAATATTTTAATTAAAAATATCTATTCATAACAGTAGACATGCCTTGGGCATCCTGGATCATCATTTGTAATCTTTTGCCTTCAACTTTCTGCATATGAACAGGCTGAATGCAGAAAAAGAATGAAGCCTTTACTAACAAGAGATGTGTTAGCTTATGTATCCTTTTGTAACTTGATTTGATGTCTGAGCTTGAAATTCCTTTTTTGTTGTTGCTTCTTTCTTTCTTTTTTTTTGATACCAGGGATCGAACTCATGACCTCGTGCTTGCTGGGAAGGTGTTTGTGCCACTGGACTAAACCCCTGGCCCCCAGGATTGAAATTCCATATTTTGGGCAAGGGATTTAGCTCAGCAGCATAAGCACCTGCCTGGCAAGTGCGAGGTCATGAGTTCAATCCCTGGTACAAAAAAAAATTCCATAATTTACTCCCCAACTACCTTCTTCTCAGATTATAATTACTACTGTAGGATGCATTAAAAACACAGGCCACATTTAGACCCTGGGATAGTGTGTATATTCCTAAACCTTTAAGAATTAATGAAACTAAACATGTCACATGCTACAATCCCAGCACTCTGGGAAACTGAAGTAGGAAGATAAATTCTTCAAACCCAACCTGGACAACTTAGCAACTTAACAAGGCCTATTCAAAACTAAAATAAAATATAAAATGAAACAAAATAAAATAAAGCTTTTAAAAAGAGCTAGCAGAGTGGCTCAGTGCAGGGTTCCTGAGTTCCATCTGCAGTATCCCCACCCCAAGAAACCCTCCCACAAGAAAATCTGAGTCTGAAATCACTCAAGACCGTCACCAAAGATGGTTCAAAATATCCCTGAAAGAACAGACTGAGCCAAAGATAACCATGGAATATTTTATCTCCTGAAGCAGTCAAAAATGAGTAAATGTAATAGTTGTAATCTTGTTGATTAAAAGGAAACTCTGCCTTCTTCTGTTCCATTATGAATGAAAACCTTGGCATTTAACACTGTTTAATGCACTTTTAAGATAATTCACCTCAAATTTTGAGATTTCAATGGTAGTGTTTTAAACCACACTGGATATGGGAATAATTAAAACATTTTTTGAAAAATGTTTCGATCTCTTAAGGTCTTGGCTTGCAATACCCTTTTGCACAACTCCCCCAGCCACCAAATTTCTTATAAAGACTAGCTCAAGCTGAGAAACTTGAACGGTAATATGTCAAATAAAATAAAAGATCCTCAATATATTTATCTTTGGAGTTAATTTATAATAAATCTGGAATAGATATTTTCTGCCAAATGAAACACTGCTAAGTGGATTTTTAAAAATTTTACCTACAAATCTTAGTCAAGAGACTATAAACATGGTTCTACTAGTCAAAAGACATTAGTTTGGAGACTTATAAATCCAAAAAGGTCAGGCACCTTGCCCCTAAGAATGCCAGCTGGTCAGGAGACAGCAGCCCACTGGGAAACAGGGGAGGGAGAAATTTTCAAAGCACTCAGCTAAATTCTGTTACAAGGTTTCCCATTAATAAAAGCAGGTAGTTCAGACACCAAATATAGTTTCCTCTGGAAAAAAAGGAATACTCATTTGGAGTTGAGGGTCTCTGTTCCCCAGGAACCAAACCTACTTTTAACTAGAAAGAGTAAGAAGTGATCAGATGTTTCCTTTATTTTCTTAGACAAGCAAATGCATTTTTTAAAAACTGAAAAATCAAATGTAGGCTCAGAAAAAATGTTAGACTTACAAAAGGATTTTTTTTAATGACACCTAAGGATCAAACATGGTTTTTTACCAGCTAATTAAGGTAATTACATATGCCATTGCATATATTCATTTGAATTAGCAAAGAAGAAAATAGCCATTCTCTAAATGCTGGTTGCTGTTATAATTTAGAGGGCAGGAATTAGTTCTGTTGTGATTGGAGAGAATTTATACTAGCATTTTCTAAGCATAGTTAGAAATATATTCTTTGGTTATATCATTAATAGATAAATTTGAAGTCAGTCATTACAGTAATATCTATTTTTTTTAAATTTATACAACTCAAAAGTCAGAACCATGTCAATGTGTCCTGGCAGCACTGGGCTCATCAACATTTAGAATGTATTAACTCACCAAGAAATGTACCTTACTTTATTTGGGGTAAAAGGGGTAGCAAATATATTTAGCTACCATGTCCCCTGTATGTTTTACAAAGCAAGAATTACTACTTGTTCACAAGGAAGCATGGAATCACAGTTTGACAGTCTGACCTGAGATAGCTTCAAACATTTTACATATTTCCAATAACCACTGAATCCGAGAACACAAGAATGATTTTTATCCTTTATTTTCCTATTCTGCAAGGACAATTCAGTACATGTTCATCCCTGAAAGGCTTTCTAAGACTTCCAGCTACAAAACGCGAACGCATGTTGCACCTCACAGATAGTTGTCAGGGAGCTCAGAGAGCTGAGAGCCCAGTTTTAACCTTTGTGAAAAGGCCTGGGGGGCCAGGAGGCAACACATGCTCAGTCAATAGATGCATCATCAGCCTGACACCCTTACTACGGGAAAATCTGGTAAAAGCATTGTAGACTGGAAATAACTCGCCCCAGGCTGACAAGTTTGAAACCTGATTGTCTGATGTTCCTGACATAATCAGTAACAATGTGACAATGATCAAAGAATATAAATCTAGTTATTGGATGTATAAGAAAATCTACATAAAGGATTGAATGGCAGAAACTGTGAGATTCAAAGGCATCATATTTCTATGCAGTTGGACAAATGATAGAATGATAAAATGTTTGTGATACATAGCCTAGGTTTGGGACTTCTTGTCCTTTCCTGGTAGACTGTGGCCTCCTCTGAAAGAACTGTGAATAAGACTGCACAAATGGAGATTTAGAACTTAATAATTTATCTCTTTATAGCACCACAGCCTCATAATCTTCACTATTACCCTTCTTATTTTTCCTTGAAAGTAAAGAAGAAGCTGGTCGCTGAAGTTTTTTCCAAGTCATAGACTTCATCCTCTCTGATGCATTACCAAATAAATGTATTCAGCATTTATGATATGCAATGATTTTCACATCATTTCTTTATAAATTTTCATTAGTGATGTTATAGATTTTTTTTTAAAAAAGCTCTAAAGCTGAAGGAGTTTAAACAAGTTGTTTAAAATCATATATACTTCTAAGTTTTAATTCTAAATTCAGGACTCAGGTTATCATACTGAATTTACCGTAGTGAATTTACTCTCAAAAATGTTAAAGAAATTTGCTCTTTAGGCCTGATTGGCCCTTAATTGGAGGTACTGGTGGACTGCATCACTCAGAATATATAACCTGCATTCTCACACTCTTTAGTTCTATTCTCAAATTTGATCTTTATGCAAACTCTGTCAGATGACAACAAAGTGACTCTAAACCATCCTGGAAGCTGTGACACAAGCAAGCAAAGATGGCAATGTCCTGCCATGCTTGGCATTCCTGAAAACTCAGGACAACGTCTACTCTTCAATTTCTGGAGGTATTAATATAAATATGCACTATTGCCTTTTTAAAACTTGTTCAAAACTCTTCTGAGCAAGAGCCCAACTAGAGCCTAAGTGCCTACCCACTCTATCCTTCAAGCATTCTTTTCCTAGTATACAAGGGAAGCAGGGATTTTATTTTGCAAACTCCATAAAATACTGACAATGAATTATCACTTGTCTCATCTCGCCTCATGCAACTTAGTCAAGTACCATCCATAACTCTAGGTAGAAAGCTAGTCTGCTAATGGGACCAACAATCAGGTCACCATGAGATTATACAACACTCCCTGGTCATGATTTGTTAGTGTTGCATTTAATTTCAACAAATTATATTAAAATGCATAAAATCATACATAAAATATAACTTGTCGTATAGTTCAAGTTAGCTACAACCCAATACATAATGTTCTCTCCACCCAGTTTTGAAACAATTTACAGGTAAACAAAGAAGTTAATCATGTAGAAGTAAAAATAGCTGTTATGTATGATAAAAATTGAAGGACATGATGTCCGTCTCTAACTGTCACGGCCTCCTCATAGTTCCTGGAATTAGCAGTGCACCTGGAAGCTCAGGTACACTGATCAGTCGCTGCAGTCTCCCCCACAGTGAATCATCCCTGGGAAAGTGGAGCCTGGGGCCAGGCTGCCTGCATCCTGCCTCTGGTTATGCTGGATCTCCAGGAGGGACAGAGACCAGGGCCACTCTTTGATTACCAAGTTCCTTATCCACACACAAACTGACAGCTCTCTCTTCTGTCCTAGGAAAAGAATATATGACAGAGTGGAATAGAAGGCCAGGGATGTTTAGGGAAACTAGAAAAAGGGGGAATAATTGAACTCCCAAGTCATAAGAGGCATACTAGGAATTAAATGAAGTCACAGGAAGATCCTTTCACATCTTTGATCTCTACATCTGCTTAGGTATTTGTAGCTCTCATATAAATCTTCAAAAAAGGCAAATTCTTCTATCTTTTATCTAATCACTGCTGTAAAATCAGTTGTCTGTTACTGGAATAGGCACAACTCACTGGAGAATGGGTGACATACACTGGGATTTTCCTCTTTCCCCACATTAATGTATTTTTTTTTCTCTGTAAGTTTCTCAGACTTTCCTAAAAACTTTCAAGGGACTTATGCCACACAGTCAGTGGGGGCACCCAGCATCTATGCTCCATGACAGAATCCAGAGGAGCAGGTAGGTGCTTCATGATGAAATCTCAGTACTCCTAATCTAGCATGGATGTTCACCTTTCTCCCTCCTTTCTCCCTCTGTGTCCTTTGAGGTTTATAGAATCACCTCTCCATTGTCTTGTATTATTCAGTGGCAAGGGATAAGCATAGGCTCTCTGACAGACAGCATCCAAGGACAGATTCTTTCAGTTAAAATCTCATAGATGTAGTTTACTATTAACAGACATAACGACCAAGCACTAAGAGTAATAATCTTTTAAAACTCCTAAGACTAGCACTGAATTAATGCTACTGCTCGATGAGGGTGTTTTTTTTCCCCCAATATAATTTTTTGTCTATTTTGAGAACCAAATCAGGACTTTCTAGAACTTTTGTATAAACTCTCCAATCAGTACATTCAACCCATCTAAACCTAGTTGATCCAAGGGCACCATGTGAGGTCTGTTTTGATAACATTTTATCAGACAATTCTAGACTGAAGACTGACTCTGATCTCATACAGTAATTGTCTGCTTTGACTGTTTTGGCATTGTGTTATTTGTCCTGGCATAAATGAAATTTGTTTTCAGAAAGCATATGGTGAGCTCTTGAAAACACTGACCTCATCTTCTATGTCTCTCTGATCCCGCACGACGTGTGTTCCCTGAATGTTAATTGATTGGCTGAAGAACTTGTCCCTGCCTGACACTGCGTTTGTGAATAATGCTGCCTAATTACTCATATTTCTTTATCAAGAGTGTCATGTTTTCATACAACTTAATGGGGATAGTAGGAGGAGGAGGTGGAGGGAGAGGACTAAGGAATTAAAGCCAGATAATTAAAATGATTTAGCCCAGAGATATTCTGCTAGTTAACAGCAGATGTGGGACTAAAGATTTTATTCTCTTGACACTTACTGTGATGAAGATTCCCTGTCACCATGCTAAATCTTTCTGGGCTACTCTGGCAGTTTTCCTAGTCTGGAAAGCTATCTTTATAATCAAAATGCATATTTTGAGAACTGATGCCCAGAGATTGAGAATGAGTAGACTTGAAGCGAAACACAGAAGTCAGCATTTGGAGCAGTTACTCAGCGTTCATGTTAAGCACATTGCTACTGCATTGTAATCTGAGGAACACAATCTTAGTCTTATGATCAGTCTGTCTGATTACCTCCTAATTATTCTGTTAGCTATTTTCCCTTAGGTAAGTGCGTGCATGTGTGTGTGTGCATGCACACACGTGTGTGTGAGTATTTAGAAGTGGCCAAACACACCTGTCACCCATACAACTGACTTTCATTTTAGTACAGCAAAAGTGACTCTGATCGTCCACCACCATGACTTTGACCACCGTGATTTTTATACTAAGTCAAAACTAAGCCAATGAGACCAGGATATAGAACATAAAATTATTCCTGCTCTCCATTTCAAGCTTCTCATTGTAGTGAGTCAATTAGAATGAATTAATTTGAAAGTTTCTAATATGCTTGACAAAAGAAATAATAGCAACATATTTTCCAAAAATTGTTCAAACAAAGCTAATTTCACTTACTATTGTCTATTGAAGGGTAGGAGGCCTAAATTCCGAGGCAGCCTCATAACACAAAATGTCCAACATGCCGTAAACTTATGTTCTTATTATATACTGTGGTCTATCCTGATTAAAATACAAAGTACGTAAGATTAGGAAAAAATGTCTGTGTGGCACATTCTTGTAATCTAGGGCTGGCATGATGTCTAGAGGACAATGCATAGTCAACAAATCTAAAGAAATAAAAACTTATAGGAGGCTCCCATTACCCATAAAAAACATTAGCACACAAGCGTTTATGGTTTAGTCCAGCATCCAGCTGCTGTTCAACAGGAAAGAAATGCAGTTCTCTGCACTGCTGGGAAATTTCAGAATGCTATTATGACATATATAAAGGACTGGCTGTTTTATATGAAATATAAGTGAAGTGTTTACAGTAAAAATACACCCTCATTGCATAGCTATAATCATAATTATTGTAGCTATTATTATAAATATTGGGCCTTAATTAAGGGAAAACTTTCTCCAAAAAGACTTCAGGTAGTTCCTGAACCATGGAAACTAAGGATTAAAGTCTTCATTTTATAAACTCTTCTGAATTCATCTGAAGACTTCATCTTCAAAATTCTTTGAAGATTATAAAGTCAGGATTCTCTGATATATAATTGCAAGATTTTCTCTGAGTTAACAAAGTTATGGACTTCCCATCAGTTTTAAATAAATGTCTTCCTATAGCTCACACATACTGAGAATAGTTTAAACATATAATGAATAATTTTGTGGTATTTAAGAAAGTGTCCATAGCATACAACTTTCAACCGGACAGTCTATATGTACATAAAGATATATCAATGTATCCTTAGAAATATATTTTTAAAATTTTAAATTTTAAAATCTTCATTAGTATATGTTTGCAGTACATGATGACTACTGGAAAGATTGTATATATCCATAACTTGTCTTCTGTAGTTCAGAATGGTCTCTTTTGATTTTTAGTATCCCAAAATTCAATTTAAGTTAAATATAAATACAGAGACCTATGCTCTATCCATAAATCTTCACAGTGAAACTTTTAGACCAACGTTACACTGCAATAAATTCCAGTTTACCCACAGTCCAGAACACTAGGATAGGGTATTAAATGGATTTTATTGGATTTGTGTAAATGCTCTCTTCAGTTTTATGTTAAAAGGAAAGGAAGTGTAACTAACATACCATTAAGGCTGTGGTCAGAGGAAAACAACCTCCAGGTTGCATCACGGATAGACAGAATCTGCCCGGTTTTCATGGCCTGATCTTAGCTTTTTATTTCTTATGAATCACTTGGAAAATCCTAAGGCAAGCATGAGTTTCCTCTGAATAGGTTCACTTGTAAATGTATAGTCTTCAAACTGGTTTATAACTTCAAATTATCCCCAACTCCTAGAGAAATTAAGTTCAAAGTCTTACATATTAGCATTTAAAAGACTTCTAGCTGAGGTCAAGTGCCATTGCAGGATGCAAAACTTTCTTTTTAAATGCTGCTTGCACAGAATGCTTCTGTTGGTGCGGAGCCTTCAAGAAGCTTAGATCTGAGAGGGGCGCCAGCCATGAGAGCTGCTCCCTTAGGAATCATGAAAGGCAGCTGAGTGCAAGACTGGGTTTTCCTTAGGGAAAGCATCCCTTGATCTCTTTTTCTTTTGGAAAAAAGTCTCAAGAAATAATCTCCTTGGGAAATTATTATAAGAAGCATTTTCTTTTTGGATATTTTTACTTATCAGCATATCAATCTGATGTATGAATTACAAGTGTTTGTGCCATGCTTGGTATGTCTCTGGTATACTAGCAAAGTTGTAAGAAGTATCAAGGGCCTTAGGCCTCGAAGAAATGCAGAATTATTTGTGAGTTTTGAATAAATCTTGACATAAAGATACACCTACTAAAAAATAGAATGGATTAAATTTAGAAACTTTTGGCATTATCATGTGTATCAGTGGACAAATAAACAACATGTTTTAGGTTACAAAGTATGATGTCACATGTAGGTACTTAGTTGCCACGGTGTATATGGGATCTATCCATCTACTGCTCTCTGGTTACAAGAGAAGAGGACACATTTGTTAGATCTGAAGCTAGAGGAGGATTTTGGGGAATAATCGCAGGAAAAAAACTCTTATCCTCATTTTCCTTTCTTAGTAGCTAAATTTAGAGTGTATATACCACAAGCTTTTCTAAGAGACCCACACTGATTTACCTGGGAATTTTGAAAGTGTGCGATGAGGTAAATTCTATCAGTGTGATGATTGAAAAATAATCAAGTATCTTAGGTTCAAGAAAAATGGTACCTGGATGTATCAGCTTTGGAAGATTTGGATGCCTAGACTGTGCCTTTGACTGGTACATTACTCTGTTTAGAGGATGGTCAGCATGCATTCTTCCCAGACAGCTCATGAGTCTGGGAAGAAAACATTAATGTCCCACTGTGGCTGATGATGCTTCCAAAGGTGATCACAGCATGTCCCATTCCATTTCACATGCTTCACATTTTGGTTTTATCAGATCCCCACCGATAGTTAGATCATCTTCCTGTGGAACTGAGGGAGCTCTTTCACCCCTCTGAACTACTGATAGAGCAGAGGATCTGAGATTTCTGAGTCTAAGTCTTAGTGAGGCCTGGAAACTTCTCTCTGTGCTTGGTAGAACACTTGCTCTTGAGGCACTCTTGTTTACATTATGCTGGAAGAATCCCAGTCCATGAGCACAGGGTGTGTAGCTGCTCTGCAGACAAATGCATCACAGCTCACTGCCAAAAAACAGCATCAGTTTCCAGAAGCTGGAGTTATCGCCTTTTACAACTGGCCCAATACAGGGTCAGATGACTTCAGCCCCGGTGCAATCTAAGTACAAAGGTACTTTGCTTCACCTGACGTTATCAGGTTTCTAAACCTTTTCCTAGGCCCCCAAGGGTGTAGAGGGGATGATTTTAAAATAAAGATAATAGAACTGATAGTACTGCAGACTGATGACATGAAGGCACAAACAACAGGATGGAGTCACAGATAAGCCCAAGTTTTCAGGCTGCTGCAATTTTTGGCTAATATCACTACACATCAAGATGTGGAACAAAGACCAAAAAACAGAAATGAGATAAAGATAAGGAATAAATTTTGAGCATACTGAGTTTGGTGTGTCTTTGTGGTATCCATGCCGAGATGTCAAACAGCTGGATAAACAAAACTCTTTGAAGTTCAAGACAGAGATTGCTACGAACACATAGAATAAAGACACATATGCAAGTTATTACTAAATTGCAGGAGTGATTTAAAACTCAGAGAGTATTATGATGCCCCTCCACCCAAATTTGCTAGGTAAAGATTCCAAAGAAAATTGGGTAATTCAATAATTTAAAAGAGATTATAGATTTAGATATATATGTTGATACACCTTTTGACATTTTAACTTCTCTGAAATCAGAATGCTTCTTAAAGTTAATGAGTTGCATAGTGTACTTGACCATGAATTTTCTTAGTGTTACCAAAAATCTGTATCTTACAATCAGTGACTTCATAGAATCAATAAGATAAAGTAACCCTTCAAGCATACTGCCTGCACTATTTTCTATATACATTTTTCATAACCTTTTAACACCTTAACTACTACAGTGTTATACTAGGTAATCAGCAGATCCAGGATGCTTTCAGTTTTCAAATGCTAATTTTATGGTTTGAAATCCAAATGTCCTGCAAATGCTAATGAATTAAAAGTTTGGTCCCTAGCTTGCAGAGCTATTGGGAGGGATGGAAACTTCGGGAGGTGAGGCCTGCTTGCAGAAAGTCCCTCATTGGGGTCCAGCTCTGAAGGATATGTTAGAACTCAACTCCCTTCCCATTTGCATTTCCTTCACACCATAAGGTGTGTACTTTTGCTCAACCACATTTCCCACCATGATGCTCTACCCTATCATAGGACCAAAGGATGTGACCAAGTAACCATGGATTGGAACTTATGAAATCATAAACCAGAATAAATCTTTCCTCCTTAAGCAGTTTGCCTCAGGCATTTTGTCACAGTTATGATAAATTGCTTAACATAGATAAGATTATTTGAACTTCCAGGTTATAAGCAAAAAATCGTAAAGTAAAAAAGCATAGACATTTTTTAAAAAGAAAGGTGTTGTTATTTAATCAGATGTCTATTGATTAAAAGTGAAAAATTAAAGTATTCAAGAGAATCCTACTATTACTAAATAACTAAACTATAATATGTGCTTATTATGTGTCTCATGCTATATATTTTGCATCCATTATTTCAACTCTCACAATAACCAAATCAAGAAAGCCTGTTATTATCATACCTGTTATTATCCATTTGGAAATTAAGTCTCTAGTGATAAAGTGTAATTCTTTCCAGGTCTAGGTAGTATAAATAAGAATCAAACTCAGATTATTAGCACTGAAGCTCATTATTCTTCAGTATTATTCTGGTCGTGTACATTTTTGAAGTCTCAGATAAAATTTTAGCTGTGTGCAATATAGGATAACAAGCTCTTCAATTCAAAAGAGAAATGGTGAAGGACAATGATACTCTGGATAGATTTTTGCTAAAATGAAGATAGATTGGAAAATTTCTAAGATTTTCTGTACAGAAACACCAATAAATAAATAAGCCTCAGTGCTTTCAAAATGCAAAACAGTTTGCCAAGGAGTCCCAGTTTTTATGAAATTTCGATGTTAAGAGAGAAGAAAAAAGTTAGATTCATAGGGCTCCATGTTGGCTTGAGGTCAGATTATAATCTAGACAAAAATAAAATCCTCTGTTTGGGGCTGACCAAATTGTAAACATCAGCTAAGTCACAATTTTTATTCTACCTGTGAATGCAGAATGATTTTTGTATTTTTAGGTGGCCATGATAAAAAAACAGCACATACAAAATAATATGAGATCCAAAGTCCAGCATCCATTAATAAAGTAACCCTGACCCTTGGGTGTTGACAAGATGCCCAGGGCTGCTTTCATCCAGTACCAGTAGAAGGAAGTAATTGGGACAAAGACCTTGGTTTACCATCTCCTCCTGCTTTATGAAAAAATGTTGCTGAGCCCACATGCTAAATGAAAATGGAAAAAAAAATACATATTTCAAACCAATCATTCATAATACCTGAAAAAGTAAACACTAACAGTAAATGAATATATTTCAGCTTTTAAATTGTTTTAGGGAAAACCCATCCAATTCCTGCTCCAATACCTGGTCTCCTTTTAGTAACTCCAATTCTCCATCCAATCACGCTTGACTACACTTAGGACCTAAAATATCCTCTTGCTGTCTGCCTGGTGCACCTTCCCTTCCTGTTTGCATGTATTTTTGTTATTCATGGCTCAGCCATATAACCTTGCAATAAAATATATACATATAAATTAAAATTTTTAGACTTCCTATAACTGTAAATCTATAAATGTGACTTTTTTCTTCTGAACTGAGTTATCAATATAATTACAATCATGTATAATGGACCAAATGATGTAATTATTTTACAGATTTGATTAACATTATTAGACTATCAAAAGAAAAATTTATTGTACAAAAACTCTTAATAAGATAGATTGGGTTGTTTGATCTATGTCTTTAGATTCATGTGTTATGAATATCAATTTCCGATAGAATAACACAGGACTCAGAACTCAATTTCTTTACCCTCACCTACCTTATTTTGTTGTGGTCTTTGGATTTTATTTTTTTGAGATGGGGTCTTGCTAAGTAGTCCAGGCTGCCCTTGACATGACAGTGATCCTCCTGCTTCAGTCTCCCAAGCACAAAGATGCATGAACCATTTTGCCCAAATTTCATTATTGTCTCTGTTTATAGATGTAGAAGTAAGAACATTTGTTACATGAAATCAATAGTTAGGAACTGCAAACATTGGAGAGATTCAGTTCATAGACCAACTTCTCGAGATTGCATAGCGATCTAACAACCGAGATTATTTTGTGATACATCAGTCTTCTATTCAATCCAATTCTTTTTTTTAAAGCTATTTTTAGGAAACCACTAGACTTTCAATGGAATTTATTACACAGTCCTCAGTGACTCATTTCCCTATCATTAATTTTTTCATATCTGGAAGGTGCCTGCCTGCATTTCTGGGCAGATGCATGGAGCCATGTATTTATCTTATAACTGGACGTAAAACTACCTGCCATCCAAGGGAAACAGAGAAGTCCCATGCCTATATGATTAATTTTAAGGAAGTAAAAGGATGATTAAAACTTTAGTGCTATAGGGTTCTCTTACCTACTATGAAAATCTGTGCAAATTTCTAAGATACATGTATTCCAGTGTGAAGATCATTGCACAAACAGATATCATCATTTTCATTGTATTGATTATACTCAGCTCTCTAATTCCACATGGCAGGCACAAGGTCTATGTAGTTGTGTTTAATAAATTATACTTCTATGTTGATTCTATAATAAATTATACTTCTATGTTGATTTGGTTATGTGACAATATTCTTCCATTTAAATATGATCTCTTTCTCCTTTGTGATTCACATGTGAACTATAAACTTCTAGATTTCTTATCTTAAAAACATTCCAAATATCTCAGATGTCTGAGACAGTTTCCCTCTCAAAAAATCTCCTTTTAAATGCAATACAGCTTTTCTTTAACAAATCCTATTTAAAAATGCTTCCAAACCTTTTGAAATAGAGGAACAATGTGCTTTGAGCTGTGACAACATGATAACCTTACCTTTTAAAAGTATATAATTATTGAAATACCATGTTAATTAGTACTCCTAGAGTTAGGCTATGTTCACAAGGTAAAGAACTCAGCAGAGGTGGCTTCTGGCCAAAATGAGACTGATAAGTTGTTAATTAGCTTGGCCTATTATTTATATGAATGTGTTCATTCTGCATATGAGTATAATGTATATATATGAGCTACTTAAATTATTAAGAAACCTGATACATTACTAGTTAAAATGATGTAATAAAATAATCTGAATTTCTAATCTCCATTTTCTAAAAGAACTTATTTATATTCTGCCTCTTTGCTATGATTATTCTGTATCCAAAAAGTAAACGGATAAATTGCAACACAGATCTTCTGTTCATTACAGAATAATTTTATGTACCCAAACACTCACACACACACACACACACACACACACACACACACACACACACATCACATCTTTGTCTAAAAAGGCAAAAAATAAAATTGATTCCACTCAATTTCACCTAAACCTGCTGCTTCACTTTTATAAGACTGAAAAACCAATTAAACTATGTAGTTTTGCTACCTATAGAGGTAGAATTAGTTGAAGTCTCTGTTTTTGTCTTGACAGACGAGCCACATATTTCAAGCTATCGCCTTTTTTATTTTGTGCCAGAAATTGAACTCAGGACCTTGTGCTTGCTCAGCCTTTGCCTTTCTGTGTCTATATATGTTTCTTGGAAATACACAAATAAAGTCACTGAACCCATTAGAACTCCACGGTATTTCTAAAGTAATCATTGAGCTTTTTCTTTTCTTTTTACTTACCAACAGCAACTTTTGTTTGAGGACTTGGATTATTTTCCTGAGATGACCATTGCCTTACACAAAATCCCTGACCATACATACTGTGGACGAATAAATCTAAAATATTAAATTTATATGAAGTTAAATCACATGTATATTTATATTTTATATAAATTATAAATTCTGGTTTCATTGCAAGAAAAGTTGGCCTAAACTTTCTAGACAGGTACCATTTCAAATAATATGGTTAATAATGTGTTATTTTGTCTCTATTGCTTTGGATATAAAAATTGAAAACTAATTATACAGTTAAATAACCAGGATACAAGGGTATTAAAACATAAATATAGATTTTCTGTCCCTAAGTTCACTGCCCATTTAAAGTACCATGCTACAAAAGCACTTTAATTCAAAGAAAGAAACTATCACCTGTGGGCAAGCAATTAGAGCAAAAGCATTCAGTATCCAAAATAAGATGAGACTCTCCATATCTCTTCCTTTTAGTAAAAAGTAACACACAGAAAAGATGGTTCAGAATTTTCCAGGTATATGCAATTAATCAAGTGTTGACTTATTCTTTACTAAACATAAATCAATGTAATTCACCTAAACACAGAGCAATTATTTACAGTTGGGTTAAGGCAAGTAAAAGTCACACATTTGCAAGCATTTCAAAAATGCCCATCCTTTATCATCCCAAACACTATAACAAAAAGGCACATATTTGAATCAATAAATTCCACACTATGTTTGCATAAATGGGCCAACAGAAGTTTATATTACAATAGTATCTTAAATCCTCCAACACAAGCCTGAAATTTGAAATATTCAACAGAATTAGAAAGTCCATCAAATGTCTTCCACCCCATCTCAGTTGTTCTATAGCCTCTAGTTCCTCTAATTTCAAGATCACCACAGCATCAGAGCTGATCATTTTGCAGTGTGAGAGGCAGATCAGCCTTCTTATCTAACTCCTTCTTTCCTACCTAGTAAAAATGAGATAAACAATCTCTTTCTTCTCTACATGCCTTCCTTTAATGGTGGTAGTTATTTGAAACTGTTATCCCCAAGCATTGTCTTCCATCCTTGAGGAAACCCAAGTCAGCTTCCTTCTGACGCTAACTTCGAGACACTAAAACCATAGTTATATATAAAACATCAACTATCTCTGTGATGTACTGAGCTGTGTTTCTCCTAAGCTCACATGTTGAAGTCTCACTTCATCAGTGTGATTAATTTGGAGACAGGGCCACTAAAGAAGTAAATGGGGTTATATAAATTCCTAGGGCTCGGCCTTATTCCAGTATGACTCGTCTTTTTATGAGACAGGAGAGAGGTGGGGGTGTGGGTGCACAGAGAAAAGGCTCCATGAAGGCATAACAAAAAGACATCTTTGGCAAGCCAAAGGGAGAGGAGTTTTAGGAAACCAATCCTTTCATCGCCTTGATCTTTGAGTTCTACCGTCAAAACTGTGAGTAAATAGATTTCTATTTAACACAACCCAGTCATGGTGCTTTGATATGGTTGTCCTAGGAAAATGACACATCTTCCACTCTCTCAAATCCAAAGGTATTACTTTTCATTATCCAATGTTTTTTAACTTCTCAGCAGCACTTGATAGAGTTGAATATTCTCCTAAAATGTTTCTCTTGAGGAAACACAGTCAACTAGATTGTATCGTATCTTCTCACTCATAAGCTTTTTTTTCACTCCTTCTCATTTCTCCACTTGTGAAGGTTAGTGTTTTCCATTCCAGGAACTCATTCTCTTTACTAACAGTGCTCAGTTGCTAGGTGACCTCACCTGGATTCCTGGCTTCAGTCAGTCATCAACTACATGTTGATGATGATCAAATTTATGACTCCAACCTGGAATTCCCACCCCTCCAACCTCCACACCTAAGTGTTCTACTTGTTGTAAGACATTTATGCTTGATTATCTTACAGACATCACAAACTTAACATGTTCTTCACTCAGATTTGAATAGTCCACAGTAACCACTTCCAACTAATCTATGCCTTTTAGAGTGTTCTCAATTCATTTCATGGAATATTTTGCTCATCCCCAAAGACTGTATTTTACCTATGATCTGAATTTTGTCCATCACCAAATTTGTTGGCTTCAGATTACATCACTGAGTTTGTTTTAAAAATGAAGGAAAATTTAAATGGTCATGAACAATGAACCAAACTATTGTGCTACACACAGTTTAGATCCCTATCTGTTACAGTTAAATGTGTCTCTGAAAGTTAATCTCCAAAGGAAAAAGTACCGGAATGTGAAACCTAGTAGGAAGTGCTTCGGACAGGAAGGCACCATTTATTTTGTTGGTTTTATGCTGAATGATTATAAAAGAACATGTGTTGCAAGTGTGATTTCTAGTACTTTCTCTCTCTCCTTTTCTTTCCACAATAAAATAGTGCAATAAGAAAGTTCACATCCCACATTGGAACTTTGATCATGACCTTTTGGCCTCCAGAACTATTAGGAAATATGCTCCTATTGATGTTACTCATCTTTAGTTACTCTGTTGTGTGCACTGGACTAAACATGCCGTTCATACACGTGTCTTATTTTAAGAGGACACCACCCTTCCATGCAACACTAATTAAGAGGACATGTTTTTTTTTCCTTATTTATTATTATTCTACTCCTAACAGATTAAAAAGGAATGGGTTAAAATCCAAAGTCAATGAAATCTATAGTCTTATTAACCAACCCATCCTCACTGTAGCCTCATCCAAAGAAGCTCAGTTGGTTTAGGAAAGCTGAGTGATATAATCACTTGGTAAATTTGGGGTAGAAAATGATCCAGGAGTAGTAGTGAAAGCTCATGTGCACAAAAAAGCTAAGAACACAGCAAAGGACAACACACTGATGCATAAAGAATTATGTATAAAGAAACAAAACTGAAGGAAGAAAAGAACATAGCACCTATCATACTCTTAAGAGAAGACTTGTTTCCTAAACATACCAATAGGTCTATAGTCTTTTCAAAGTAATAGGAATAGATTTCTTTTCTTAACTAAAAGCTAATCTAACAAAGTTACCAGTTAAGTATGCTAAGAAGTCTGTATTATCTCTACTGGAAATGAGTCTTTCTTATGTGTGAAAAGAAATGTTAATGCTTGCCAGAGAGTGTCAACAAACAAAAACAAAAATGCAGTTCAGTGATCAACTGTTTAGCTTATTGGGAGCAAGCAAGGCTTCACTGAAAAGGCAGTTTGTTAAAACAAGCACAACCAATGAACTGCTTGCAAATGGTATCGATGTAAAAAGGTAAGGAAGCTCAAAATTATGCAGTCATCTTTTCGATGGAACTTATAGTAGGTGTAGCAACTGTGTAGTCTTTCACTTTGCTTTTAATTTTCAAGTACTCTAAGCTACAGACCAATCAGAAGCAGGAAAGATTGAAGATAATCTTTTCTTGGAGGATGGAAATTACATCTTGATTGGTGATGCTGATTTTGTGGCATCTATTGTGTGAAGGTGACAGAGAAAAATAGACAGCCGAGACATTAATCACATAAAATCTGTCACTAAGAAAGGACACAACCAACAATTTTACCATCAAAATGCAATCCATAATCAGGAGGAAAGGGAATTACTCACTGTGTGATTCTACCCCTGATACTAATTAATTAGATGCCAACTGCTAAACATTGGAGCCAAGGCAGACAAAGGTCTATTTTTTCCTTTTGCAACAAAAGCATTTATCAATGGACAATATACATTTCTGCAAAATTTTATATGTCAGCTTGAGATTTTAAATGACACATTATGCCTCTGGTAACTAAAGCTCTGATAATTAAAATTTCTAAAGCCTTGAGTATAAAATTGCAAGATGAAAAATTTTTCAAAATTCATCATTTGTAGTTTCCTCCTATTTTTGAGACAGCATAGTGTGTTGCTGAGAACAAACTTCTAAGCATTTGTCATTAACATAGGTTTAAATTTTAAACCAACAGAAACAAGTTTTACATAAAGACTGGAGTGGCATACATTTTTTGTAGACATGTGGTTCATATTTTCTGTTCAGAGTTTTTAAAAGAAGTAAAATATGAAGAACAGTGAAGTAAAAAAAATTGTCTTTGGTCTTTAGATTTCAAATTCATTAAAAGATTTTAGAGAGGTAGTTATTTTATCTGAATTGTTTTTCTTTTCTTTTATTCCTACCCTAGTTATTAACCAAATTAGAGTTATTACCCAAATCATAGAGGTCCTAAAATCAGGCCCAGAGGGAATTGAAGGGCAGCAGCTTTTGTGCATGAATCTGTGGTTTTCTGTTCAAAGAAAGCCATTCAAGCATTTGACAAGTTTCTTTCTTGTCAGTGTTTTGGGGAGGGGATATTAATACGGTGTGTCTATGAGGATACTTGGGATATGAGAGCTGAGTGGCCTATAGGAAAAACCCACAGAACTGATAGGAGTGAAGCTTCAGTGTTTCCCCTGGAATGTTAGACTTAGCATGTGTTGTTCCATCTAGTACCAATCAAAGCTTTATCTAGTAGATCTGTGAATCAATGTTACTAATCCCCTTTTGTACTTCTTCACACATTTTCTGATGCCCAATAAGATCTCCAGACTGTCTGGATCTTCAACTAAATTAAAGGCCTCCATTCAAAATATTAGTTAGTTCTTACTAGACATAAATCATTTCATCTCTGCTTGGCACAAACCATTCCATTTTACTGAGGACTCAGCCGGCACTTCCAGCATAATCCAATCTTTTAAAGATGCTTTTCCTCCCCTCATGGAATCTTATATTTTCTGCAATGGACACAGAGCTAACACAAGAATTAACAGAGAGGGAAAAGAATTGGGGGAACAGAATACATTGTGATGCTGACTTAAAATGCAAAATAAAATCCTTATAATATGTCCCTCAACTCTAAATTCATTTATAATTCGAGTACCGTGATTGTAAATAAGAAGCAAATTTTTTCATACTTAACGTACTTGTTTAAAAATTGAATAATTTATATTCTTTAAATTTGAAAATGAGAGAAAAGCTGGCTTCCTAACAAAAATTTCTTCTGTTCATGTCCCCAGTACTAGTTTATTTTTTAATGACGTATTGTTGTTGAGGATGAGCAAATCACTAAGGATCAAACCTGAGATTTCACATAACTGACCTTCATTTTCTAATTCTAAACTCCACCTTTGAATCCTCTGTTTCCAAGAGGCCACCAACTGCCACTTGGAGGTGCCAATAATATGTTTTCAATGGTTTGAAATAAATATTTGATTAGGAATTTCTTCACAGTATAATACACATTGCATATTTGAGTAGATTTTTTGAAGCATGTCTACACCAACTTCACTTGTCAGAACACAACAATTTTAAATTATTTTATGGTGTTTTGTGTAAATTTCGCATTTGGGTCATAAATATCACTTAGGTTTTAAAATGTATGCAGATGGGTTATATCATGCCAGGTTATACTATGCCCATTCACTTATTGAGAATGCTGTGGAGTTTATGTATTTCAAATTGGTAGACCTTTTAAAATATTATATATAGTGATCACTTTACAGATATTTTTAAATTTTTTGATTTGTTTTCACAAAATACTAAAAATTTTTTTTCTAGGAATGAGGAGATTAGATCTTTATTCTGCTATATTGTTTATATGTGTTTTCAAGGTTTTCTGACTTTGGATAAATTTTTAATGATTAATAGCAATAATATGAATTGAGCTATATAGCTAGAGCATCAAAATATTAAGAAGGGTTGCTATGGTAATATTCTATGTTGGCAGTGATAAATGAACATATCATCAGGAGCATAATGCTTCTTAAAAAGTGAGAAATTGAAGAAAATATTTTCAATATAATCACATTTATGTGTATATAACACATGTAAACACCAACATGGCACCATATTCTTTTTCTCGCAGACATACATGTATTTAAAAATAAATCCTGAGAATTACAGTGAATGTCTACAGGCTGGAAACAATGAGTAGACCTCAGGGATGCGGGGAGAAAACTCAATGTAGGTGAAGGACAAGAAGTACTTTGCTTAAGCACACTGAAAATTAGATGCAAGGAGAGAAGGGGATTATCTCAGATCTGTGTATGTGGTGATCGAGAAAGGGGTAATATATGTGTTATATGCAAGGAAATATGCCTAATTTCTGTACTGAGAAACCCCCATATGGACGCTGTGGATGTTCAAAGATCTCAGAAGTGGCAGACACAAGCGGTCCATGCTGGTTGCCAAACCAATCACTGTGCCACACACCCCTTCCCTTTCATTCTGATGATGTGGTGATTTTGGAAGAAAGCCATTTCTGATTTAAACAATGAAGACACTGAACCAAGATAATGTTTAAGGAGTATCGTCACATCATGGGAATGAGAGTTGTTTTAGCTTCAGAGGAAAAGTCTGCCCATCTTTTTTACAAGCTACAGGATATTGACTGAGATGTTTGTTTCTGTTTTATAAACTTTGGTTTCCTTATCTAGCAATAAAGATAACAGTGCTTGCAGTGCTACCGTGAGATAACTCATTTATTTTATTCAAAAAATATTTATTGAGAGTCTTTCATATTCTACTATATCTTGGGCTTGTATGTAGCACCAAACCAATTAAGTTAGTTAAAAAATTACCCTTATGAATTTTAGTCACAGGAAGATATGACAATAAATAAAATAAGGGTAGTGTCCACCATGGTAGATAGTGATAAGCTTGAGGGAGATAAGGAAAAAAAAAAAAAAGAAAGAAAAAGAGCCACGAAATGGGGCAATTTCACTTTAAGTAGTATTGTTGAGAAAATCCTGGGGCAGAGTTTTAAATAAAAATCTGGAGAAAGGCAAGATAACAGGGAGCAAGAAAGGGAATTTTGGTGACCAGAGGTGGAAGCTACTCTCTCATGCTGAGAAAAAACAAGGAATCACTGTGACAACACAGAGTAGCAAGGAAAAAGCACCAGGCACTAACGGAAAAGAGGGTTTTGTGGGCTCTGGCACTGACTTTGACCTCTACAGGTAGGCAGGAAGCCCCTGAACTGATCTGAGTATGGGATGCATTTTATTTGAAGAGAGAATCTTCCAACAGCTGTATTGAGATAGACTGAACCAGAACAAAGGTAGAAGCAATAAACAAGCCTGAAAGTATTTTCAGTGACCTTGGTGAGGAATGATGGTGACTCAGCTGCATTTGCAGGGCCCATAAAAGAGGCAGGTTCTGTGTGTGAGTTGAATATGCAGACAGAATTGGAAGCGGAGTATGAAGAAAGAGAAGTCTTCAGACAAATTTCCGTAGCTACTTTCATAGCTACATTTGGAATTCAAACGTTATTTTGTATGGAAGTCACTAAAAAGAAACATTATAGGGAAATTCCTTGGATGCAGCATATTAAAATGCAAAGTGATGGAACCCCCGTTTCAGCAGCTTTCCTCCGTATGTCTGAGTGCTCTCAGGAAAATGCATTTTTTGATAAGCATGCTAGATAACTGGTTGGTCTACATATGCTTCAAAAATCACTGAAGTAGAGGATTTGCTGTTGTTTTCAAAATGTTAGGCATTCTTGGAAGAACTGATTAAATCAGAAAAAGTTAAAGAAACTCCTGGGAAGATGTTGCATTTTAATTCTAAGACAGGAGAAGTGGACAGTTGATAATATTTATTTCTAAGCCTGAGAAGTGTTGAGGTAAATGGGAAATAAATACAGTCAGTACTTTTTTCTTCTAATGAATGTAAAACACAAGAGCATGTCTGTGAAGAATATTTTTAATGCCTTTATACATAGGATCAAAGGATGGCATAACAATTGTACCAGAAGCAGAGAGGAGGAAAGAGGACTTGCTCTTTGCCAACTCTTTTGCCATGATTTTATATTCAGATTAAAGTTACATCTGAATGAACACTCGCTGAAACAAAATGAGAAGTGTATACCACTGACAACCCAATCTTACCCTGCACTTGAAGAGATAAATTGAAGCAGGAGAAAACATTCTTAACCATTTCACTTGTGATATGATAGACTTTCTCTTTAAAATGCAAATTATTAGTGCCATTTTAGTAAGGTTTACAAACTTGTTGATTGAAGGCTTCCAAAGAGATCCTAGATTAAGACTCCTTCTGGTTCTAAATAATATTCCATGCTAAACAATGCCAAGTGAACAAATGTCTGTTGTATTTTTTAATTAAATATCAGAGACTCATATACAGAAATCCTTTGTATCCACAAAATTCCCCTGACTTAACTAGTTTTCTTAAATCTAGTGAACTCAGGGAGAGAAGTTGCTTTCTCGTTTTAAACTGAGTACTTGAAAAACGAGATTCAGAACAGCAAGATTATTGCAATAACTCCTGGTAAAGATCTTAACATCTGTGTGTTTTTGAACTTTTTGTATTTGACCCTCTTAACGACATCTCCTCCTTCTGAACTGGAAGGTGGACATTTGTGAATAAAACACAGAGGTGGCTATTGCAGATGAAGTATGTGGATAAACATCAAGCACAATGGCAAGAGTCAGGTTTGAATAATTTTTAGAAATAAAAAATATAAAATAACTATCACACTTTGGCTTGGATATAGCGAGGAGGTTATAATCAACCTTTTCTCTCCCAGAAGACTAAAAACAAAGGGTGCCAAAGATACCATCTATTCACAAAGGAATATTGGCAGATTAGTGCATAACCAGGTAAATACCGTACAAATGCAGATCAATCAGAAAGCTCAGTGCAGACAAATGAAGAATAATTATGACTTTGATGAGTCTTCATGCCACAAGGCAATGCTTTGTAAGAAATGAAATATGAGACATTTTTCCAGAAGGATAAATAAAAGTCTTTGGAGGTATTCGCTATGCATCATTAATGGAGAAAAAACAGAATGAAAAAAACAAATCAATACAGTTAACAAGTCTTAATGGCTCCATTGTGTATTCACTTCACCAGATTTGAACACTGGAGAGAGCACAAAACAAAAGAAAACTTTTGAGTCTCAAAATCCTAGAAATGAGGAATAGAGGTGAAAATTCCAGCTAATGTTTGAATGGCAAAGATTTGTCCTAAATCCTCTCAGTTTTAGCTTTGATAAGTCTAAAATTAGAAACTAATGAAGCACACAAGATTTCCCAATTGACAACACCTAAAAATGTGTGGTAGTTATCTCACCTTATTGACTACAGTGAATTCAATAAAAAGGAATTACGTTTTTATGTTGAGGACGGACATGGAATCAAGACAAGGAAAATGCAAAGATTTAAACTAGAGGAAACACTGGTACTTTATATGGGGCAATACCAGCACCCTCCAACCTGAGTTTGGGCAATATCTGAAGACATTTTTTATAATTATGGCTAATAAATGTATGCTGCTATCTTGTGAGCAGGTAGTAGGAAGGATAGTACTAAATCTTGTACAATGTTACGATGAAAGTTCTCCACAAAGAGTCATCCCACACCACAATATCAGTAACTGCTGAATGACATTTAGCAAGTCAGAAAACTGAAGGCACAAACTCATTTGTAAATTACTCACTGTGTTAGAAAAACAACAATAAACAAACAAAAACCACAAATCACACTTTCCAAACTTGATCTTTGTTCAACTGATAAAGGAAGATTAAACAGGAAATGTCAATCTCTGAAAACTTTGATTAGGAGATTGGACTTATACTATTGCAACTGTGAATCCATTAGGAGTTTTTAAATATTAGGAACATATGCTGATCATCCAATCAAAGTTTGAGCATAGTTACTGGAGCATTTCTAACCATTGAGGATCATTCTATAAAAGTTTTCAGTGGCCAAATAAATGTGATACATGCTTGGTTAAACTACATCAGACAGGCTGTCCTCTACCACATTACATCTATGACACTTTGCTTAGCTATTATACCTTGTGATGCTTTGAAAGAGGTGGTAATAAATAGTATTTTTCATATGTATTCAATGAAACATTCATGGCTTTTACAATAAGTTTTTGTTGAAAACCACTTTATAATAAATTAAATTAAAGTTTGGGGGATACAATGGCAATAGATTCATGTAAGAGATATTGAGATGACAAAATTAATTTTTAGACCTCCAACTATGGAAGACCATTCAGAGTCAAGATGTTTTTATGCCCATTAACATGTAAATCTAGAGGGAGGAAGAAGATGGCCTAAGAAACTTCTAGAAGGATGATTATGCATTGGTTAAAACTGATATCCCAGTACTGACCAATTAGTTTAATTTTCTAAAATTCTTGGTTAAGAAGGGCTCCAAAGCAAAATCAGGAATCAATGAGGTCACACGTCTAGGAATTGCCTCTGTAGAAGCAAGAAAAGTACATGCAGTACAGATATCAAATATGTATTTTATACAGGCCAGAGTAGCTGTATCAAGAGTTTGTCTAGGGGCTTTAAAAGTTCTTAGCTCATGAAAATTTTCTTCAATGAAAAATTTCCTGTCCTAGAAATGTAAGTAGACAAAAAAATAAAAGTAAGAAATATTCAAGCACTATGTAGTCTAGACACCTCCTCATTCTATCTTTCCCCGTATCTTCTTTCCACTGACATCACTACAGATGATAGTATCTGGAGTTAATTAACTAGTCAAAAAAAGATAAGGCTCAAAGATTGTAAGGGAACACAAGATAAGCAAAAATATTTCTATCTTATCAGAAAAAAGATTTTTCTCTTTTTATTTTTTATTATTATTTTTATCTTTTTTTTTTACATTTTGTAATGACTTACTTTTTACCAACATTCAGTAAGGATTTGGAAATTTCCAGAGTAATTGAGTTTTATCAATAGACAATCAAGAGAAAAACACTTCAGTTTACAAGTAAATATTAGTGTAAAAGACTGAAGTTAGAGCTGAGGAACCCAATGAACTCTGGGTGATAGGTTGGGAAACATAAAACAAAAATTGGGGAAAAACCCCTTTAAAGCAGTACACAGGACCAGGGATGCAGCACAGCATCACAGGACCTGCTTAGCAAGCATGAGGTTGTCATTTTGAATCCTGGTTCCAAAATTAAAATAAAATAAAGCAACACCCAGTATATGTGACAGGCATAATCGGCAACCTCCTCTTTCCTTGGCAATTGTTTTTGCTGAAACTTAGAAATTTTGTAATTTATTTAATTACTCAGAAATGAGTTTTTTTACATCTTCAGTTTTTAGCTGTTTATCCTGTAAATTCATAGTAAAGAAAATTATAGGAATGACACTTGAAAATTATAATTTGTCTTAGAAACAGTGGAGAAGTACTTCAAGGATAATTTGTCACTTTGACAAGCTTAAAATTGTTAATGAAATTGGCAGGTACTTGTTTAAAAAAGATTAGATCTAGAATAAAAGCAAACCAGTAATTTGCAGTTGGACAATAATTGATGGGTTTATCAGATACATACTTACTATTATTGTCAACGAAAGTAATTTAATGTTCTTTCCTTCAGTTTCAACCAAACAAGCCCTGAGGATCACAGCTAAGAGAACTTTCTATTCAGCTTTTCATCTCCAATACCGGGCATAGATGTCCAGCAATGCACATGAGGGTCATTGTTCATATTTGCAGAGTTACTGTTTTCTGAATATCTACACCTTATGTGATATAATAGCAGATATCTTGCTTCAGACTCAAAAACCAAAACAACTGAACATTCTAGTCTATTTTGAGAGGCTTTGTAGATATCTCTAAGGACATAAAAACTGAGCTCAAGTAGATATAGACTCCAAAATACTTATTTTCTAACCATTTTTGAGGGGTAGGACTAGCAAAGTTAACATGGAGCAAGTAATTTTTTGTACACTACAAATCACAGCCTAGTATAATAGAAATCAATAGAAGCATTCGAATCAATAAATTTGCAAATATAATCCAAATAACTTGAGTAGTTACTTCCAAGACATGGCTTTTAAAATGTTTTTTTTTTTAAAGCATTGAGTTATGTAAAATGTATTCTATGCACTAAAGCTATGAAATTTTCAAGAGTTACAATCCTGATCACCTACTTGGAATTGTTCCACAAAAGTTGTTTTACAACTAATTATAAACATTATTTTTCAGTGGTTTTAATGAACCTAATAATGAGATATGGAAATTTTCTGCTGTATTGAAACACTTAACTAAGAGGAAATTAAGTTTAAATTAATGAATATTAGCCCCCATTGATTAGTCAGAATATGGATATATTGGTAGAACTTAAGACACTGAAGTAATGTTATATACGAATTTGTGAAATTTTGGAAATGAACATATTACATTCTTTCATATTTGTGATGTGATGGAATTACTTCTTACAACATGGAAAATAGTTAAATGTCCAAAGGACACTCTCTAAAACTGGATAGATGCAGTCTCATTCTAACAATATACTTGTTAGAAATCTATCACTATTTCTTTCTTTCTTTTGTAACCTCTGGCTCTATTTCATTAAAATGAACCATGTCATCAAAGAAAAAGCTTACAGCTGTGTTGCTAGACATATACTCATCTCCGCATGGCAGACAGCATAACTAGGAAGATCCTTTGAAGTCAGTGAGAATAAAATTAACGATAATGGTAACAATGATCTCTAAGATCTGCATTTTGGAACATGAAGACATTGTGCATTTAACTTTCTGGACACTAGATATTTTCTGTGAAATTGTAAACCGATACAGATACAGATATAGGTATAGATATAGAACAATATTATATATTCTGTCCAGTACACACACATATACATATACACACATACAGAAGCTCCAAGTAAACAAACTTTGATGTCTACCTGCACATTCTTTTCTAGATAAGCCAAAGGAAACCTCATCCACACACATCTGGAGGTCCTAAGCATTTGTTATAGCAGAGCAGATAATTAGACATGATGTCAGCCCTGCTGCCTTTGGCTCCTGACATTGATATCTGTGTCCTCCTTTTAGTATGAGTGTGTGTATAGTTTCTGAAGGGGCATTTGAGACCTAAAGCCCATTGATATGAATCAAACTACAGGAGATAAAATGTTGTATTGTTAGGTGGATGTTTCAGCCAAATGTTTCCGTACACTGAAGATTCCCAACAATTTGACATCACACTTTGGCACAACCTCATGGACTCTACATTCACTGATAGAACATGAAGAATGAAAGCAAAATTGCAGATGAAGAGAATAGGAAAGATACCGTGGCAGTGCTTTGCCTTTATGGCACCACTAGAGATGTTATCTTGAAAATTGGTAAAAGCCTGATACTGAGTAAAGGTAAATTCTCGATGAAACTATTCCTAAAAGTAAACAAATGGAACAGAAAATATGCAATGTTTATTTATTGAGAAAAGGCAGATTTTTTATGCATCTTATTCCCTAAAAATGAGACATTGCAGCATCTATGTTCCAAACCATTATTCCTTCTCGCTGTGGATTTCTCCTTGGTCTCCTCCCAAGTGTTTCTCTGAATTTTCAGATTATCTCTCTTCCTGTGAGTCACATCTTTTCTTTAAACATTTTCACATTTCCCCCTTTCTTTGTAGCTTACGTGTAACTCCTTGTTAAGCATTTCAAAATAGTACACATTACTATGCTGGAATATTTGTCTCCATCTCACACATTTTATTTTCAAAACTTAGTGGTCTTCAAATACTGTCTCCCTAAGTACCATAGTAAAATAAGGTTTATTTATTCCACATGAGTATGATTACATATTCGTTTTTTACAAGAAAGGAATGGTTAGCTCACCATTCGATTCTACAGTGCTTATTTTAATTCCATGTCTTTGTAAGGTCATTTCAAAATAGTCTCCAAACTATAATTACTTCTATGATTTTGTTTGTATTTGTCAGTTTTTCATTGCTAGAGCAAATACCTGACATACACAGCTTAAAGTAAAAAGGATTGTTTGGGTTCAGAGTCAATGTTTGTTTGGTTGCAGCGCAATAACATTATCATGGCAGGACACTGCAGAAGAAAAAGCTGCCCAAATCATTGTGGCTAGAAGTGAAGAAAGTTAGGAAAATCCAGGGAGAGGGCAAGGCGCTGGGCTATACCTCCACCTGCTTATCTCCTTTCACCAGGACCTGCCACCTACTATCACATTCAGCTACGAACTCATGACTGCATTAATCCACTGATCAGGTTGCTGTTCCTGTGATCAAGTCACCTTTCAAAAGCCACACCTCTGACACATGAAACTGTTGGGGCTCATTTTAGATCCAAATCATAACAGTGCCATTATATTTTTCTACAACATTCTAAATGGTATTTTAACACATGTGCCTCATGTTTACTCATAGATAAGTATCTGCTGCTTCTGTTCACTTAGGCAGAGACTTGACCTCTGTCTTACCCTTGCAATTTTAATCTCAACAGCTCTCTTAAATCTTACCATCTATGACCTGTTGCTCAATCCTAGTTAATTGTATTGCTTTTATAAATAAAGTTTTATTGGAATAAACCCATATTTACTACTTGTTTTCATATTGGCAGAGTTCAATAGGAAAAGCACAAATTGGATCATATCACCATCCTATTTCAGAACCTTTGGTGACTCCTTATAGCTGTCAATATAAAAGGTCACTTTTCTGAATTCTATCTGAGGACACATCACTCCATTCCTTTCTTTTTCCCTCTCTACACAGATTATATTCCAGGTACAACATGAACAACTTTAAATAAATTTCTGCAAAATTCCGTGTAATATCAGAAAACCCAAAAGAGTGTGTTAGGTCTCTACTGCAGGTTTTTCCATATGATTTTATCTTTGCTTAATTTAGCCAAATGTGTTGATGTGCTAATTCAATAGCTTCTAGAATTGCTCTATAATTTTAGCTGGTTATCAGAATCCTCAGCAGTAATTTATATTACAGTTGGTATTATTGCTGCCACATTTACTAGCACTAAATACAGTGCCTTGAAGAGAGTAAGGCTTCAGAAATGGTAATGATTTAAGTAATTAAAATATAGGTACCATTCACATACTAACAAAGAAAGGGAAAAATGTATTACATTAGGATGAACTTTAATTTGAAAAATAGAAAGGAAAAATCAGAGAAACAAACAAATTCTAAGAGCTATAGAAAAATATTTTTATTAACGTGATTATGTGAAATAATGTAATAATATGATATGTAGGAAGCAGTAAAGAATTTCATAGCTGTAATTCACTTTATTTAGTCCATGTTGTAAATATCTTTACATTTCCCATTCTATATTGCCTTCTTATGAGTCATCCATTGAAATTATTTAGGTATGCAAGTATTGTTGTTTGCAATACTTGCTTAGAGGAAATCTCACTACTTTGAAATATGCATGAAGTGCTTAGTACTTCATAAGGGAAAACTTATACTAAATCTCTAAACTTTGTCTTGTTATATCATCTTTAACCATCATAGGCATGAGTTTACCTAGAAGATGCATAAATGGAAAGGTTCAAATGAAAGAAAAGCAGTTCAGAAAATTAATGTTTTTACTCAGTGTTGTAGTTAGGGGTTGAACACAGAGAATAATTAGAATCAGGACATGGAGTTAATAATATTATTTTTATAATGGTCACCAGTAGTAAACATAAGAACCTGCAGGAAATCTATCCACAACACCAAAAGCATAGAATATTCAGTCAAGGCCTGTATCCTACAGTAATGTCTCACATGAGTCCAGATGAAAACCCAGAGCTCCTGACAATGCCTCCCATAAGTCCAACTGGAGGTCCAGAGCCCAGGACTCACACCAGTCTCTTTTACGCATCCATGCTAGAAAGGTCCAAAGATCAGTGGTGGAAGCCAGAAAGTCCATGCCAGCAGGGTAAAGGATCTGTGCTGGTGGGATGAGGGTTCTACACTGGAGCCCAGAAGTCACACTCACAACAAAGGCCAGGGCTATGTTGAAAGGTGCCACAGCCATCCTCAGCAACATGGAGGCTCTAAGCTCCTCCCATGACAAGCACAGTCAGGTTCATGCCAGGAAGCCAGCATGAGGAGTTCATCCTGGAGACCAAGTGGCACACATCTTCCTCTCTGGAGCCAGGAAGCAATGCTTGATGTGAGAACCAAAGCTTCTCCAGGAGAACCAAAGGCTCAAACAACAACTTGTAGGAGAACCCACAATGCCTCAACACAATGACGCATTAATGCCCTAATGCTCTCCTTCTCCTTCTCCATCTCTCTATTTATGCTGGCAGCTTCCTCAGGTGGAGCATCTTCGTTCAGTGCCATGCTGATGTAATTCAGTCGGCGTTAAATTGACCACCTGTTCTTAAACCATAACACTCAGAATGGTTCAATATCTGAATCTGGCAAAACAACTTCAAAATTGATCTTGGTATATTCTTCAATTAAATTTTCAGATTAAGAGTATTGAGATATACATATATATTGTGTACAGATTCCTTCCACACAATTATTTAAATGGTGTTGTTAGAGGTAATTCTGTTTAAATCTTTGCTATGATAGTTATAAAAGACAAAACAAAACTAAACTCCAGCTGATACATTTGGAATAAAATAGTTCTAAGAAGGAAAATATTAATCGAGTATTAGTAAATAAACAAATGATAAAATATTTAGAAATTAGAATTTTAGGACTTTGGAAGGTAAGTTTAAATGAAATATAAAGGACAAACTTTCACAGATGATTCCCACTGAATTTTAAGTCTATAGTATCAGAAGTGGCCTGGTTTCTTATTTATGTCAAAATAGCCCATTATCCATAAAAGGCTATGCCAAACAATTTATGAATCATTTGGAACTTTCTTTTTAATCTCACCCAACATATCCATGGGAAGGATTATTAGCATTCTTTTCCTAACTACAACTTCACAGCATTGGTTTCCAAAGGGAAATAAATGTGGAATATTATGTGATTCACATAAACAACTTGACTTATCCTGAGAAAGGAAAGCCCCCCTGCAGGTCCTAATGGTTATATGACTGGGACAAGCCATGTTTGAACTGTTTGAATGCATATCCCCTTACGTCTGCCTGGTGGGATTCAGAGTCACCCACTAGGCAGGGTTAACTAATGACTGAAATGAAATCCAGTCATTTAAGGAAATCTCAAAGGCTTCCTGGGGTTAGGTTGGAAAGATGTCACAAAGAGAAGGGCTGTACTTGATGCCCTGGCAGTGTTTACAGAACCTATAACACAATAGAGCGTGATTAATGAGACTCTTCAAACTCTACCCTGTGCAACAAGACTTTGTACTTGTCATGTCTACAGATCAGCCTTTATCACCACCATAATGAAAGAAATGTAAACCAGAACCTAGTCATTTCCTAGAGGACTTACTCTGGCTTTCATCTTTAAGTAAACTAAGGAGTTAAGGAGGAGACCTTCTCATTTTTTTCACGAGAATGACATTTTTGCTTTAAAAAATGCTTTTCTTTGAAATATCTTTACGTTTATCTTTTTAAATGTATATTAGGTAGCTATATAGATTACATATATTTTAAATGTATATTAAGTAGCTATATGGATTACATATATAACATATATAAATATATTACATATAAATTATGGATTAATATGTTCTTAAAACATGTAATTTATGTTAATAGAATATATCACATGAAAGTTATATTAATATATTTTATAATTTGTAAATTATGTTGATATATTTATATAACTATATTATATGCAAATTATATGTGAATATATTTATTAAATATGTCTATATGATTTAGCTAGAAATTGTCACCTTGTGACAGAGGGAACATCTAGGCCATGAAGTTGCTAAGCAATTTTCCTAAATTCTTAAATTGTTTGGGAACATATTTGATCTTGGAACCCTGTTCGATGCTGATTAATAAACTGTCACATATTTTTTTACTTGCACACGTTTTATAAGGCCTCAGTAAAAGAATCCGGCCAATTAGCAAATTTTCTCAATAGCTTCTGTAGTTTCTACTCTTTTTCTAAAGAGTGAGTGTAATGGTTCAAAGTTGGAAAAATGTGATTTGTATCCTTTGTAAAACATTTTGTTTTAAGAATTGGCTTTTAAAATCATCAGAATTTTTTTTTCCTGTGCACTGCAAACCCACAGCTTGTTAAATTCACTCACGCTCAGCTCTTTTCCATGGGGATACCATGAATAGGTGATAGCTGGCTCACAGGTCCAGTAGATCTGGTTATAGTTCTAACCTCCTTCATCATATGAACAGTTTCCCAGAGTCTGAAAAATAAGGTCTTCTTGACATAAAAAGCAAAGTGCATACAAACTCAAAGGAGAGCATAGAAACAAATTTTCAGCATTCAGTGGACAATGCCTGTTTGAGAAAAATGAACACAGAGTACCAACCAGGGCCTTTCCAGCAAAGAACCGTGACAACAGTGGTTTTGAAGCTCCTCTAGGAAGACTGTAAATCTGTGCTTTGTATTCTTCTATATCGTTGAAGGTAGATGTAGATTATTTTTCCTGGACATTTTCATCAACAGCACCCGGCAAAGCATGATGATAGTTTCTGAAAGTAACAGATATGACAGGTCTCTATTGAAACATTTTTTCTTTTGCTATTGCAGTTAAGTTTTTTTCAGGCCATCCTCCTGACAAAATGACATGTTTTTCTACTCCAGACATTACAGTAGGAGCCATCGAGAAGCACATCCTGTAGCTTTGCTTATTTATTTTCTGATAGCTCTGGAGGTGTTATCGTTTGAGCAAAAAAAGACCCTTGATCTGAGTTCCTCGATGGACAAGATGTTGTCTTTATTTTTGTACCACTCTGACAACTGACACTATGTCTGCTTTTCTTCTTAATTCATCCATATCATGTGTTCGTATTTTGCCAGAGAAAAGAAAAAAATGACATTCTTATAAATTGATATTTATGTTGCCCAACTTGTCAGAGAAAAAAGAAACAATTGTTGAACATTTGAAGGAATTTAACTGTTCTGAGGATATGTGAAAAGACTTCAAAACCCTATTGCCACAAACACATTTTAATAAGCAAACTTCTTACGGTAAGTCTAGTAAACAGGTGCTCCATGGATTTGAGATACAGAGAATCTTTTGATGTAAGAGTGTGAATAGTAAGTAATTCCATGCAAAAACAATAAAAGGTCCCTTTTGGATTCACAAATCTTTTTCAAATGTTGCCTTTTTTTCTTAGTTTATGTTTGCAATACATTTATACACATATTTATTTCCCCAAATACATATGGTGGCATATCTTAGATCGATCGATAGATAGATAGATAGATAGATAGATAGATAGACAAAACACCCCCATATATATCCCCAAATATGCATATATATATATATATATATATATATATATATATATATGTGTGTGTGTGTGTGTGTGTGTGTGTGTGTGTATCACATCTTGGTCATTTTTATTCCTTTTAACAGAAGAGAGAGGAAATTATATATCATTCATGCTTTGTTTTTTACAGTTGAGTTTTACATATCACGTAGATGGATTAAATCAAATTGGAATTCACCTGCTATTTTGAAGAACTCGGGAACCACAGGAGAAACTGTTTAGACTAGTGTATTACTGTCAGATTTCTACTCTTATTTACTGCTCTTAAGATAATTCAAGTCCTATGCATTGAGAATGTAAACCTAATGAGGACTTCACCAAAATTAAAAGTTCATAGATACTGACACCGTCCTTCTTAATTTTTTTAAAAATAATTCTCTTTAAGGGTATTTTCTACCTCGTGTAATTCATGGTTTCCAGTCCAGTGATTTGCTTCCTTAGTTACCCAGTTATGCGTCCATAGTGATGAATCAATTTTAGAACATTTCATGATATTATGACCCCTCATGCACATTTGCTGTTAATACACATTCCCTCTCTCTCTACCAGTCTTCCTCCTTACCAGCCAGTCATCTTATTTGTCTTCACAGCTTTATCTTTTCTGCATATTTCTACAAGTTAAATTGTAATTTAATTCATGTTTTCGAGAAATACCCATGTTGTGGTGCATATCTTTTGTGTGTTCCTTTTTGTTGCAAAGTACTATTTGATCATTCACAAGTTGATGAGCAGCTAGGTTGTTCCCAATATTTGAATATTATGAATAATGCTAAGAATAACATTTGTAAGGATGTACATGGACATAGTTTCATGTCTGTCAAGAAAAATCCCTGAAACTTTAGTTGTGAGATCATATATTATGTTCATATTTGACTTCTTAAGAGACCATCACATCAAACTGTTTTTTGAATTGGTGGTACTATGATACATTCCCACTGGTAAGGTATGATCTTAATATTTCTCTACTATTTGCCAACACTTGGCTCTCTTTTACTACAGTCTTTCCGTTGAGTATTAAGTAAATCTCATTTTGATTTTGCTTTAGGTGTATCTGATAAGTTTTTATAGGTTTATTTCTATAGATTTAAAAGTCATTTGTTTTATGAGGGTGGCCTGGCAGCCTTAGGAAAATATGACTTTTAATTCAGAATTAACTCAAAAATTTTAGAGGATCTTTGGTTTTGTCTATAATGACAAGTATAAATATTCTTACTTACATGAGAATAAAACATACTGCAGCCAGTGGGCCATCCTGTCGCCTGAGTATTTCAGAGATCTGACATCTGCTTCTTGAGGTCTCACTTTTTTTGCGAACTTGAATATATAATTTACACTTAACTCTTTATTACCTTGTCATGTGCATGTGGGCTGGGGAAATCCCAAATAAAATAAGTCCTTTGGGAAAGCTCTAAAGAATAAAGGCTCTACAAATAGAGGAATTTTAATGCTAATTGTCTGACTTTCTACTAGCCTGATATATGATCTTATTTTGTGTTTTTTCTGTCACACTTAAAATATCAAATATTAGGCCATTTATAAAGCGTTAAAGGAGGAATGAAACCCCAACATATAAACAAGAAAATACAGCATCCATAGAAACAATAAATAACTAATTCAAAACCAGAAAAATCACAACCTTTCTATAGTTTGATACTATGTTTGGGATCCAATACATAGCTTTTTAAAGCACCAAAGAAAATGGAAAGACTCTTTCCAAAATCATGCACTGATGATTTCTTCACAAAAAAAAAAATTTCCTGGACTTTTCTTATCCTACAGAACAAGCTCTTTGATGCTCCAGAATGAAATTTAATTCCTGGCCCCAAACCACGATAAAGAGCAACCATTGAAATAACAATAATCTCCTATACATTCATGGCAAATTAAGTTTTAGTCTATTTACAAAACACTCTATTAGCGGAAAGTCTCAAAACCCTCAAAGTGTGGAAGAAACACTATCTGTGAGCAGCTATTTCTTTTAAGATTTATCGTCAAGCTTTACTGTTCATTTTATTTTTCAAAAAATGTTTTAAGTGGAGAAAGTGGAAACATGAAAACCATGTCGTTCCAGCTGAGTAACTAAATGAGCTGACTCAACCCAGAAAAGCCAAACACTGAAGTAATTGAAGAAGAAAATAAAATAACGAAATAAAAGAACCACTGAAAAAGAGCATTACAGTGACTTCTCTTAGTTAAAAAGTGAAAGTGTGAAAGAAAATAGGACAAGCAATTTGTGTGAGCTTTTAAATGGTAGAATGAAAGATAAACTCAGCGTCCCCTGGGTCGAGGACGTTTGTTTTTTAGGTAGAGCAAAACTTAGTAGCAGGAGATGAAACTTAGGTTTATGTGGTGAGGCTTTGCAGACTAGGCAGTTCCATACCTTTAAAACCTGGAGATGTTTCTTAGAAGAAAATTACTAGCAAAGCAAGAAATTGCCACATAAGTAAAACTCCATGAAGAGTCTTTGGTTTTACAGAGTAAAATATGTGTCACCTTAAATTATGTTCTGCAAAGCACGCTAATTATATAAATAATGACAGTTAATTCTTATTTTGGGCTTTGAAACAGCTCACTTCAGTTGATCTTTGTATATCCACAATGGACAATAGCTTTAGGTTTACTTTTCTAATTGGACAGGAGGGAAATGAGACTCGGAACTATTAACCACAGACATAAAATGATGGAGTTAAAGTTAGATCTTCCAAGCTCACGGCTCTTTGAGAGTGCATACTGCTTGAGTGATGATAAAATTCATTACTGAATACTGCCCTTGCCTTATTCTGTAGGGTATAATTTATATTTTGAGTATTTTGACATGCACAGGGAGAAAGTACATACCATTTTAATGCAAAATCTTATTTACACATTCAATTAAAGGTGTTTTCTCAAACTAAGTTTCTGTGTCTAAGTTTCACTTCATCAGCATCAAACTTAGACACAGAAAGCTCAGTAACATTTTCTGCAATGGTAGTATCTAGGACTAAATAAGTCCCTGCGTAGATCTTTCATCTTTTTTTATACTCTTTTGAAAAAGGCGTTTCCTTCAGTTATTCCTCCCACTGTGGTTGGAGAATGTTTGTGTCAGATTTTGCCAGCTTCCTTTTGGAACACTGAGCAACTGCTCAACAAATGGCAGGTTTATGTCGGGAGGAAATCTCCACAGTTTAACGTGCTTTTGTTTCCTGTCCGTGTGTACCTTCTGTTTTGGTTCACCCATAATGTCTTGTAACCTGCACAGAAAGGCAAAGAAGCCAAGGCTCCGGGAAATAGATATTCAAGCAATTATGTACATACTGATTTTTCCACTGATTTTCTTGGCCTAAAAGGCTTTCCATGAGACAGAAGCTTCCAGGAGCTGAGGCTGCTGTATGGAGAAGCTGAGATATGAAAATAATGTCCCAAAATACCTTGCAAAACCAATATATTATCAAAAAAAGCCTCATCATCACTTCGATAAGGTCTTCTCACTAGTGAAAGCTGTTTCAGGGCACTAAAATACTGTGTACATACCAAATTGTAGTTCTGTAATGAATGTAAATATGTGCCTCTACTAGATTAGGAAACTTGACAGGATTGGGACTAGATGTATTGATCAAAAGATTTCTATATGTTTCCTATAGAAGTTTTATGGGTAAATAAGTGCTCTAATATATCATAGCATGGTGTTTCAGAATCAGAAGAGCATACATTTTTGTCATAGATTTCCACAAGTCAAGTAATACAAAGTGAATGTCGTAGATTTGGAGAATTTCCTACACATGAGAGAAAAGAAAAACCACCTCTCCAAAATACACCAGCCATGAATATCCTTACTGTTGTCTTCAGCTTACATGAAAGCATGCATTTTTCTCTATTTGCCTGAGAAGCATACTTGTAACACCAAGAAGTGTGTTTTAAACATTTAGCAGGTGAAAAGTTGCTGTGTTGGACACTTGGAAAAAAGGAATGGGAAATTTAATTATTTCTCTGAAATACCAGGAGCTTGTTAAGACAAATACATGAAGAGCTAGAATTCTAAAAGAGAATGAAATGAGTGCCATATTAATAGAAAACTAGAGACAAAAGAACTGAAAAAAAGGAACATTTCAAAAGAATCAATAGGACTTGAAGAATGACTAGCATTGAGAATTATAAAACACCTAGGAGTTGAAAATCACTTCATCATCAGTACACAGAGGAGTACTTTCCTAAGAAATTATGTGAGGTGTTACCATTCTGCACAGGAAGAATTCTCTGAGAGATTCTTCCTGAGTGAATGTCATATTTGTGACGTTTCAAGTAACATTAATGCTTATTTTGCTCATTTTATAATCCAAAATGCATAAAAATGGACTGGGTTAGTTACTCACTCTAAAAGAACAGGGTGTGAAAAGAACAGACAGTCTGACATGGGAGAATCCTGGAGCAAAATATCTTAGGTGGTATTAACATTGCCTGTGTTCCCTGACTGAATATGATCAGTAAAGACTATTTCTTGTCTAAGATCCCTAACTAGAATTTGGTCGTGAGAAAATATCAAACAAACTCAACTAAGGGAAATGCCTCATCATTACTTTTGAAAACCTGCATTATCATAAAAAATAAAGGAACTGACTGTCCCAGAACAGAGGAGATGTGATGACTAAAGACCATGAGATGGGCCTTTAGACATCACATCTGGAAATGACTTTAATAGGGAAAAATGCCAAAATAGGAAAAATTCTGCAGCTTTGGTAGGGAAAATGTAGCCATGTTAATTTCTTAGTTTTCATAAATATTCCAAGGTGCTATAAGGTGATCATATTGGGGGAAGCTGACGGTCTTTAGATTGGTGTAATCTGCACATTTTGAGGGCTGAGACTGCGTGATGTCATGATAAGATCTTTAAGAATAACAAGAAGTGAAACTTTTAAAGCGCTTTCATCTCTGCTGACTTAAAAGGTACAATGGCAGAAGACTGGTGCAGCCTGGAAGTTGAAAGTCCATTTTATAAGTGACCATTAGTGGCTCATAGCTGAACTTACCCATCGTAACTGTGAAGCATTTTGAACTTAAAATAGTCTTCCAAAGCACACTCTGTATTACTTTTACTTTCACTAAGTATTAGAAAAACAGGCCAATGGAGGTGTGTTTGTAAATAGATGAAGAATAATCCAAGAAACACAAGAGGCAGGGTAAAGGCCTGCAATCCTTGTTTTCAGTTGAAATAAAAACTCTTCACAGACTGATAGCTTAAGGATAATTAAAGAGCCAATCTTTGTTTTTCTTTTTTAATATCCAGCTTTCATTTTCATAACTCCTCTACCCATCTCTTTACCCTTATATGTCAGTGATATTTCTCAGCAATAATAATCTAATTATTAGTTCAAGGAGTCTGCAAAATTTTCACACTTTGGAGCCCCTGAACGAGTTTCCTGCTCTTTCTGTTCTTCTCTCCTTATCATCAGATTTCTAAACCTGACTCAGATGCGTCAGGTGGATAAAAATTTCATTTCAATGTGTTTTTTCCTGCTATTCTGTCTTGAACTAAAAACCTACAGAAATATACTTCCATAGGGAGAATACATTCACAAGACGGTTTATTTACAATCTAAAAACAGCAAGGAATGAAGATACAACTTGTAAACGTTTGCAACCATTTCCTCCCTCCTTGTGCAGTTCATTCATTTTCTGGCTCAGCAGCATAAATCTGAAAGTGAAACCTGTGCAGGTTCCATTTCGCCACGACACAGAACAGTGTTCTCAAAGAGGAAATCATTATTCTGTCCTCTCAGATCAAGGAGGAACCTCATGAGGACACTAGTACACTCACACAAGACGCTTAAAAAAACAGGTAGGAGAAGATCGGTCCTAAGATGTGGCCTGTCTTCCCTTCTGTGGTGGAGCTCCAGGAACTATCCCTAGGCTTTGCTGCCACCTTGGTAAACTAGAAGGATTTACAACGGAATTCTTCGCAGCGAGGGCTGGGCGCAGCTCGCCAGGGCTGTCCGGGCTGCCAGGGCTCAGAGAGACATCTGAAGTGGCTCTTGAGATTCTCACAGCTCCCAGCAGGTCGCAGAGAGACATTAGCACATCTACCCGGTGGGAAAGCACGCTTTCCCTTTCTACAAAACCCACGTGTCGCTCTCTAGTTTTTCAAAGCCTTCTTTTTTCTTTAGTCCGGAGTGGAGGTGGAAAGAAGGTGCTGTCCCTGGAAGGATGTGAGTTGGCACACTCTCCGAGAGGTCCCGGCTCCAATGGCTGTGACAGTGACCGCAGAGTCCTTGGAGGGATATTTTATTCTTCAAATTTCCTTTCTTAGTCTTCTAGATGCCTGGCTCGCAACCCCAGTTAACTTCCTGGAAGTGCAGAGCACTTAGTGGAGGCTGCTTTCTAAATGCACGGCAGCTAGGTTCTTTGCTTTAACCTCTTCGGAAGGATTTGGGAAATTTTTGCCAATTAAAATCTAAGCCCTTAGCGCCAATCTTGCTGGCTCAACGTTGGAACTCGGTGGTTACGTTTCTGCACCATCAGGCTTGTTTCTGTTTCAGCTGTTCTGGTACGGATGGGCCCCTCCCCACTCATTCCTGCTTTCCTCATTCACACATTCAACTCCTTCATTCGCTCTCCCAACCTGCCTGCGTCTCAGTCTCCCTTATCTGGTTAGGTCTCCGTTATTTTGTAGGTGTCATTTGCCCTACTCGTGCCCTGGCCGGATAAGTGGAAGGCACCTTTCCTGGTAGCTTCATTTAAATTTGGCACCAGTGGGTGGTGAACCCCACCATTCACCTCGCACACACAGTACAAAGCTAGAGCAGGAATCAGCTAAGAGTTCCACAATCTTCAAAGCACAGCAAGGAGAGGAAATAACACAGGGGGCGGGGGATAGAGAAAAGAAGTAAAGGAATTTTTAAAAAAAACAGCTTTGCTGGCAACTTCAATAAATCCGGTTACTGGATATATATATATATATATATATATATATATATATATATATAGAATTCCGAGGAGGGCTGGGTCTGGTCTGGATGAAACGCTAGGGCTCCTTCGCATCCTGGAGTCTGGCGCTGGAAGCCCGCCTCTGGCATCTTGCCTTGCCAGTGCCCTAGACAGCTAAAGCCCACACTGGGAACGCACGTGAACAAAGCTCTGGCCCCAGGAGCCGCCTGCGGTTTCCTAGTGGATTCCAGCTTCTCCCGGGAGTGGAGAGCGCACACAGGGTTAAGTTAGTTCCCTCCCTGGTAGGAGGGAGAGGAGGGGGAGGGGAAAGAGAGGCGTACAGTCTGAGGCTGGGTACCTTGTAGTTAGTTGTATGTTGGGAACCTGTCGCCTTCACTTGCGCGTTCGGTATCATCCATTGTCACCGCGGAGGACGGAGCGCTTGGAGATAACAGCCGTGCCCGCAATCTCCATCTCCGCGCCAAGGCACCGATTTGTCCCTGCTCAGGGTGCACTGTTGTGCCCGCACCAAGTGTCCAGCAGCGACAAGGTGGCATCTCCGTCTGGTCCACCGAGACCCAGGACCAGGGCAGCAGTTCTCAACGATGGGCAGGAGGGACCTTGGCGGCGACCCCTAAAACAATACCATGCCCCCGGAGCCCCACTGCTGCCGAGCCAGCTTCTTCCCTTTCCACCTCCCCGATCCTGTGGGATTCGGATGAGCCCATTGCGAGGAGACTCGGCCGCCAGGTAAAGGGACTGCGGTGTCAGGCGAAGTTTCTAGTAACCCCTGTAAGTGCGGCTGTGTGGGCATCCCGCCGCCTCTGGGTGGGGGGAGTCTGAACCAGTGGGGGTGGTCAGCCGGGTAGGGGTGTTTTGGGCTTAGTCTCTAAACCGCAGAAGAGAATAGGCTTCTTAGAGACACCCTGCTTTTAGAGACGATGATTTGCAGGTCACATCTAGCTTCTCCTAAGGAGTTTTGGAACTAAGCTCTGGGTCACATCTCACATCTCTTTGCTACGCGCATGGATCCTAACTGGGCGTTTCTAGAACCCCTAGGCTTGTGGGAGTCTGGCCGCTCATTTTCCCAGAATAAATCTCTGAACTTTCAAGAGTAACAACCTCCCTTCCTCATCTGCTTTTAATGCCACCAGCGTTATCAAGCGGTTACATCTAAAGCCACCAGCCCGCCCCCTGCCCGCAATCCTGGATAGATTAGCGGCTAAGAAGACGCAGCGGATGCTATTTCGTTTTCCCTAGAGTTGGGGGTGGGTGGTTCTTCTCTCAAAACCAAATGCCTCGACCCTTCTGGTTCTCCTGGGGCTGGCTGTCTCTGAGCTGGGGCGCTCACGCCTACCGGGGCCGCAGAAGGGGTTGGCGAGTGCGCGCTGAGCTCCGGAGACTGAACCTGAATCCTTTGCCCCGCGCAGAGTGCATGGGGTGGGGGGCAGGGCTCTGGCTGGAAAAGCAACTCCCCACCCTCTAGCCGGTGCTTAACACAGGGACTGGAGTCCCCCAAAAGGCTGGGAAAAGGCCTAGCCAGCTGTCACTGTGTCCCAGCTGGGACTCCAGGGCTTCCCAGAAAGATCCTTCCGCCCTGCTGACCACTCTAACTCGCCCTTGCGCTCACTTGGCGCCGGCGCGGTCATTTCTCTTTTATAATCAGACCTGAGATCAAGGTGTCAAGTTGAAAAGCCGGATCTAGACAGGGAAAAGAAACCACTAGGGAAGAGCATAGAGTGGGGCGGGCTAGATCGACACTTGACGCCTGGAAAACTCTGGGAGCATGCGAGGCTGCAGCCAGCTGCTGTGGCTGGGGGAGGCCGAGGCCACCGCTGCTGTCTCTGTGGGCGCTTTGCTCCTGGAACCTCCAGGCAAGATGGCACTCACTGTCTGCCCCCCTCGGGTTAGCGTCATCATTCGCACCCCCCTTCCCCTGGGAGATGAAAGGCTATGCAGGTGTAAGCCAATGCGTTTTACAGTCACCCTTGCATAATGCAATCGAAACCTTGCCCAGCGCTCTTGAGTTCCAGTAGCACAGTATCTCCCAGTGTGTGCACGTGTGAGCGCGGGTGTCAGCGCGCGTTGGAGGGATACGTGCGTGGTTTGAGAGACGAATCCAAGTGGTTTTAAATTGACGTAGGCGCTCGAATACATGAAAGCACTAGAAACGACAGGGATGCACAGGAAATAAAAACAATCGGGGAAGTGGTGCCAAGTGACTCAAGCTTTGAACTGAGGACCCTGAGTGCGGTCGCGCCAGGGGCGCGTCCGGAAATCATCCTCAGCCTGTCTCGGGCACCACCCTACCCCGGCTCTTCTACCCTGAATGCGATCCCAAGGGTGTTGACCCGGGGCTGCTTTCAAACTTGAAGGTTGCCTGGCCACACTGAAAGCGCGTCTCGGCGCAGCCGAGTGCTTGACGCGGGCTCTTTCTCCCTCTTCTGTTCAGATTCAGCCTCTCTCCGGACTTGTTAAAACATGACAGCGATTTACTAGAGGCTGTGCGCGCAGCGAGGAAATGGGGTGCACACTACACTCTGCCTCTAAGAAAGAGAACTCCCCCGGTTTCCTTCGATTTTTCCTTTTTAAGCTTTGCAAAGAGATTACGAAGCAGAAACGTTGGGCTTCTTTAACTGTCCAGCCAGTTTCTTAAATCTTTAAAACAGAATTTTTGATTTTCCATTGCAACCTACAGGGACGTAGAACTACGGTCTTTCCAAGCAGTAGACTATGCGATAGGAGAAAGTGCGATTTGTAAAATTATCGTGTCAAACTCTGGATGATAAAAGTTTCTTTAAGAAAAAAGTCTGGGACGAGGGAACCTCCGAGGGCCACGGGGGTGGGCCATCTCCCCAAGGCTGTCTGCTTTTGAAATAACGCCATTTTGGTTGAAGCCATGCTATATTTTTAACCTCTAATCTCACATTTCGATCATTGCTCAGAGTCTCAGTAATTGATCCTCCCGCCTGGAAGTACAGCATTAAACAGACACAGGGGAAATCGCCTTTCATGGTTCAGAGGGTGGCATTATCCCTCGGAGCTGGGGGGCAGGGCGAGCCTGTGCAGCAGAGAGGCAAGACAGGATGCCTCCGGGTCAAGGTGGCCCCCTCTGGGCTGGCCCCGGAGCTCTGCGATTTTCTCCTGGGTGCACAGGGTTAAAAGCTGAGTCTGACTTTGCCTCTAGGAAAGCTGAGGGTTGCAGCCGCTCCTCCCAAGCATTCTTTAAACCAGAAAAGTGGGAGGGACTCCGCGAGGGAGGGAGAAGAGGAGGGAGGAGGAAGGGAGGTAAAGAAGGCTCAAGGAGAGGAGCGCGCCAGAGCGCGAGGGACTGAGGGAGAGGAGGAGCGCGGAAGCCGCGGAGGCGAACCCGCGAATTCATTACTGTAAACATCTCCCGGGGGTGTCAGAGGGGTGGGGGCGGGGACCTCGGCGCCTACATTAGCCTGGACGCGCCGGGTCGAGGCAGCAGTGGCTTTGGAGCGGCCTCTGCACCCGCGCCGGGAGGGCGCAGCACTTGGAGAGGCTCCGCGCCCGCCCGGCTCCGCGGGGTCCATGCACGGAGCCCCAGTAGCGCCCGCCTAGCTCTCCCGCAGACCCGGGGTCTTTGGTCTCCAGGAGTCCGGGCGCCGCCCGCCGGGGGACTGCTCTCCACCGCCTTCCCCGCTCGCGCCCTACTTCTCTTGGGGTCCGGAGAGGGGGAGGCAGAGGAAGCGTGGAGGCGGGAGCAGTCGCGGCCGCAGCCGAGAAAAAGTGGCATGCCGGAGCCCTGGAGGCGGAGGTGGCTGAGGACGGGGGAAGATGATGCCGCGGCTCCGTAGGGGACGTAGGCGAGAGCGAGCCAGGCGAGCGGGGCGCCCGGGCGCCCACGGGCTTCGGGGAGGCGCGCGGCGCTCCAAAGCTCTGGCTTCCGCTCCCCCGCGCCCCGACGCTGCGGGCGACCGGGCTCGGCTCCTGCAGCCGCCGCCGCCGCCGCCGCCACCACCAGAAGGACGGAGCAAAAGTTTGGATCTGGGGGAGGGCGCAGCGCTGAGCGGGATTACCACCCGGGCTGGAAGGAGACCTCAGCAACCTCCGCAGGTAACGCTCCTTGAACCTTCTCCCTACAGCCAGTCTGCTGGGCTCCCGCTCCCCGTGGGTGCCTCCTTTTTTTTTTTTTTTTTTTTTTTTGCCCCCACCTCCCAGCACTCGCCAAGGTTTGGCTGAAAGTTAAAAGGGAAGCTAAGTTCAAGATCTTGAGGATGGGTACCTGGTGCTGGCAGATCTATGATGACATTGGGGGTGGGGGTGCGCCCTGCGCCGGATCACCAGCTGCGTGGGGAGATGAATCCCCCGCAGGAGTGGGCGAGAACCCGAAGCCCCAGCTGGTGCCCCATCTTGTTTGGCTCTTGGGAAATTTGGAATGTGAATCCAGGGGCTTATAGTGTGTGCCGCGGTGCGGGAAATGATGGATGTATTTCACCCCCTCCCCATTTACTTCTTCAGAAAAAGTGATTTAAGCCTACACTCATTTGTCTGCTTTGTTTAGCTGGCTCAGGACAACAAATTTGGGAAGAAGTGTGAATATTGCAAGCAAGGGGCAATGTGTATTTTTTTTTTTTCCTTTTGACATCAGTAGCCCTCTTTCCATTCACCTTCTGGCGTCATAAAATAGGAACTTCAGAAGTCACATTTTCCTTGAGGGATGAGATGAAGCATGCTAGACTAGTCCTTGGTGGTGTGAATTTGTAATGATTATCCCTTGTGTACGTGTGTGGGGGAGTGTGCTGGGGGTGGTGGGAGGGAGAGGGTGTTGCAGGGATGCGGATCCTCCTTCCCCTCCTTGATAGAGATGGCCAGCTATGCTGGCTTGGTGAGTGGCCTCCTGTGTACACTGAGCAAGCCCAGGGGCGCCACCGAAGACAGTCCACATTTTCCCCACAACAGACTTACTCAGGCTAAGAAAATAGTGGCTGCTCACTCCTGGAGAGAAGATTCTAACCCCAACTCCCCAGTCCCCTTTGGAGCCTCCACAGAGTTTAGAGTTTCATCGCAGCTGCTATCATCTTTATTATGATGATCATTATTAATTCACCTGGAAAGTCATCATGCCTTCGCCTGTGAATGGGAAACGGTTTCCAAGAGCTTTTGATTGATTTTAATGGAGGGAATCTCTTTGTAAAGCTTACAGTAAGCTAATCAAGTAAGTGCAAGGCAAAAATCCATGTAAAGGCTCAGGCAAGAGTGCAAGGTGCTGATTAGATTTCTTCACATGCTGCATTTGCTATGCAAAGCCTCTTCTAAATGGGAGCTATTGCTCCCCATTCAGCTGGGAGGCTCCTTAATCACACAGGGTTTCAGGGAGCTTTGGAGCATGTCCACTAGCTCACAGGCTTATTGCTAAATTTATTATGTCTAACTTCTCCCAGCCAAAAGCTAATATGAAGGCTAGCTTCCATATCAGGACCCAGATTGTCTGTGGGCTTAACTCCTGTGACCTTATTAAATCTCCAGTGAAAGGATCCCCAAAACATTCAAGGTAAATAGAATGCAGCTGGCATTTTGTCCAGGAATGTATTTGATGGCTGCACTAGGAAGGTAAAATTTTAGGTCAATATATGAAACATTATAATTGGATTATTATCATTTAAATTATGGAGCAACATATGCCAGTTACATATGATCAGCTGGCCACCATGTTAGAAGAAAACCAGCCTTCGGATAATTCAAATAAGAGGAAAAGTTGCTTATTTCCACACAGTCCTCTTGCTCCTGAAAGAACAACTTTTCTTTCTCCCCTCCTCAAATCCTGAAACAGGAGAGGGCTGAACCATTTAAGAAATTTTAATGATCACAGATGACAGGCTAACACTATATTGTCATGTTGAGTTGCAAATACCTGTAACTGGAGGAGGCTGGAAGATGACATTGCAAACATTGCTCCTTGTCTCTGCCAGTAAGTACATGGGATTGTAAGAAGGATTGAAGTAGCTGTACTGTAACAGAACCTATTACAAGCCTAGCATGGAAGGAACGGCAGCATGTATTTTTTTTCTTTTTAATGTCTATATCTTAACACTCCAGTAGTTTCATTGCAGTGTTTGAAATTCCAGGGGATGCTTTTAATCAAAGAAAACAGATTACAAATGATTCCACACTGGGCCATCCTGGTGTGGTGTCCCCAAAGCAGTCATGGCTTTTCCTGTGTGCTAAGTTTCAGATGATGTGATCTTATCCGAGTTTGACTTTGACCAGCTGGATCTAATTTGAACCTTCTCTGATGCCCGGTTACATTTATATTCTGTCCTGCTGAAGAGTTTGACTTAGGATGTCGACACAGCTCCCTAAAGCAATCTTGTATTTTCTCAGTTTGAAGTTAGGGTTTCAAGGAAGGTTCTGGGGTTGTCCAAGTTCAGAAGCCTCATTCTATAGAGACTCAATGTGAGCATCTCATTTAGTATGACTCTTGTGATCTGTATTTTGTCAGGAAAATTGCTACCTCTGTGCTATCAGCAGCATCTGAAGTAAAAAACTGCAAGGATGCCTGGTGTCTTTTGATTAAGCTTTCTGTTTAGAGGATTCAAGAAAGGTCAAGGTGATGGAATATGACTTCTACTCCAGTTACATCTGTCAGGATAATCATCTTTTGGTATCTTTAATTTTAATTTAAGTTCATTTTTTCACTCCATTTTAATAACTGTGGTTTCTACCACAGTGATTCAAATCCAGTCCATTAGTGACCTCTATCTGTGAGAAGTGAATACTTATTGTTTTTCTTCTTTCTCATCAGTTTGTAGACAATCAGAGGGGAAAATCCATCAGCTTGTGCATTCTTTCCAAATATTTCAATTTTTCAGGTTTTCTAATTTGATTTTTAATGCTGAGTTCAGTGAGGATCATATTATTTAATATCAGTAGTAAAATGGGATGGGCTAATAAAGTTCACTAAATGATTTCTCCATATAGTGTCAACAATGTGTGCACATAAATAAAACACCAGTGCGATCCACAGGTAATAAAGGGGCTGTAGAGTTGGATAGACTGTTATTTTGAGACTCACAAAGCTGCTGAATGCAAGTGAAATTTTATTGCCCCTAAGTGCTTACATAACAAGAGAAATTTGAGACGAGCTCAGAACATACATGGCAACTAGACTTCATAGTAGCTGCATGTCTGTCTTTAAATCCAGCTCTGCTTCTGCTGTGAACTCATGATGGTGATCCGGGAAGAGGAGGAGTGTGTGTGATATTTGTAAACACATGGTCCTTTTTAAAGAGACTTATAAAATCTGACTCCTTTGTTTTCTGAGCATATTCCAATAGAAATTTCAATTTTAGCAGATTATTCTAAATGCTAACTTCACTGAATTTTTTAGGTGGGTGGATACCATTATCTGACATTTTCCAGATGGTTTTTGATCTAGTGGTATTTGCTTATATGGAATTTTAAGGAGGTTTTCTTTCTTTTCCCTTGGGCAGATTTTAAGAAAAAAAAATTTTTTTTAAAGACCAGCCATTGTTATTATTGCGGTTAAACAACCACTCTAAGTACCTTAGCCAACTTTCCTACCCTTTCTGTATTCTACATTTTTTTTTGCTTTTGTCCAATTATATTTTCTTCTGAAAGTACATGTTGGGAGTAGAAGTATCAGCATGTTATTACTTGTTGCAGTAATAAGCGACCTCTAATTAAGTACCTGTTTATAGTAAAACATACACGCATACACACCCCAAGAATCATTTTTCAGACAGAAATTCTTTTCAAGGTTTTGAGTATGTGCCTTTTTTAAGCTCTATGATACAAATATTGTAATAAAAACATCCTGTGTTCTGACGAATACAGAGACCTATTTCAGGGGCACGAACAGTAAAACACTGTATTAGCAAAATAATCAGTGGTATTTTGAGTACATGCTTAAAATCTGTTAGAAACTTCATGGCTCTCTCTCGGCAAATTTCACATCTACTGGTCTTTTGGTTTTCTTTGATTCCTTCTGCTGTGGCTCTTTGAAGTGATTCAGAATTAAACAGTAGCTACTTTTTTAGGGAAATTCATCATGTTATGTTCAGGATTCCAGAAGAGTTAATGATGCAGAAAAAGTCCTGTAAAACATCTTTCTAAAAGAAGTCCTTCTCCTGCAGGCTTCTCACTTACTGGTCTCCTGTATCATTTGCAGTGAATTGGAACTCCGTTATTTATTTTTCAAATACCACCTCTAACTTAATTTAATGTGGGATGTGTTTCCGCAAGAGCACGCAGTACCATGTGTCCCAAGCTGCCCAGACAAAGCCGTGTGGTTGTTACCAATCTGTAATAAGGGAAGGTCAAAGAAAATATCCTCATATAATTTGGGAAGTCAAAAGGCCACATTCATGATTCTCAAACACTGGTCAGTTATTCTGCTAATACTTTATAAGGTTATACTTTTCCTGGCAGCTTAGTGGTTAAAGACCTTAACCAGTGTTGGAAGCGTTCACAAAATAAATTTCTGGAGCTGTTAGCCATTAGGTGTTTATTAGAGCTGACTGAGTTGAGATTTTTCTTTTCTTTTTTACATTTTCCCCTTCACTTTCTTCCTAGATTTCTTTTAAGGGTATGTGCAAGAAACTTGGAAAAAAGATCTCTTCTCAATCCACAGGTTATATTGTTACATTCAGTTCTCTTCTTTAGAGCTTTCAAGACAGAGATGAAAGGATCTCCCATGTACACCTTTGAAGAACCTCAGGGCTTTTGGTTCTAAATCCACTGGAAAATATCAGATCCTCAAGTGCCACAGGTGAAATTAAGGCCTCCGGACGCTGAAACCACTTTTCACAGGGACTAAAAGATCAGTGGCTCCCTGGATTGGTTTGTGAATGTCCTGTGCACTGAAGTCTACAGAGGTCACATGGCTGTGGCTGAGTGGAAAACATTAGACACATGTCAGTCCTGAAATAGGTTCACATGCTGGTGTCACTCCTAATCCCAGCTGCCTATGGATGTCATTTTCATGAGGGGCCAATGTCAAAATAGCCTCTGTGATCCTTTTCTCTCTCTCTGCTCCAGAATGTGCATTCAAGTAGTCAGAAGAAGGCATTAATTCAGAGAATAACTTAGAGTAAAACTCATCACACATTCTAGATAAAGAGAAGATGAGGGACCAGGGGAACAATTTGCATGGATATTGGTCATAGAGGATCCAAAGAGCTCTTTTTAAGATTGATTTCAGTACACAATCTTATCACCCCATGTACACCAACTCTTGTATTTTTTTGTTCTTTGATTAAAAAATTTCATTTGTTCTTCAGAACTGTCTCTGAAGTTGAAATACCTAACTACCTAGCTTCTGACCAGTTTACCAGAACACTGAAGAAGTTAGGGGCCCAGACAGTGTAGAGTTCATGATGAACATGTATCTGACATTTCATTACACAGATGGAGAAATCTCCAGATACAGTTTAATTCACGCTTTACAAACCCACACTAAATTATTAATTATAAAGTTGAGTGTTTTCATTAGAATAGAAAATATTGCAATGATGGAAATATGTAAATTTATAATAATAGAATTCACTATTTTGCATTAGATTACAAGTTTGTGTGTTCTCAGAAATTTTATGCGGGTGGCATTTGGCCTCTTAACCATGGTGGTTAAGTAAGGAGTAGAGGGAATATTTTGGAGGAAAAAAAAAAAGAAAATCTGCATATTCATTTCAGCATAGTCTTTTCCTATGTTCGACCTTGTATGAATTGCTTATCTCCTAGAGAGTTAATTTCCTCTGTGGAGAGCTCAACAGAATTGGTGAGGGGTCAAAAAGATTAATGTGTGTGAAAATGTCTTAATAATAATAGTGTTTATATTCTCATAAAGAGGAGTCCATTACATTTATCACTGTGTGATGTCTTATGCTCTCATAGGTTATTTTATTTTAGACAATAATTTAAAGTGAGAACTCTACCCTTCAGGAGATTTTATTCTTTCAAGTTTGATTCAACTTCTGATGTACCTGTTGAAACCACCTACAATGTTTTTTCATTTATCTAATGATAGCAACTATCCTTTATGACGTTGCTGTACTTTGATGCAACGACTATATCCTTTTCCATCGTGAAGGATAGTTAGGGTGGGTTGTGCTCAAGATCCTGACTGTCTTTTTGTGAAGCTTTATTTTGCTGATGAGAACTGAATTTGGTACAGTTTCCACCAAGGATCTATTTTGAAAGAAATTTCATCAGTATTCCCTGAAATGAATAAGATGGCTTCTGTTCCTTTGTCCTGTTTTAATACTATTTTTATTTTGGGGGAGGACCAGGTTCTCACTATGCACTTCAGGCTGGCCTTGAGCTCACTGTGTAACTCAGGCTGTCCTCAACTCACAGCAATCCTCCTGCCTCAGCCTCCCGAGTATACCACCACCCTTAATATATGGTTTCTGTTTTTCACTGGTTTTAAACTTTAAGCACATACATTGTTTTTTGTAAAACATCTGACAATTTAAAAAATTTGTTTAACAACAACAACAAAAAAAGGCAGGCTGGTGCAAAAGACCACCTCTTAATGTGTTGGCCAATCTAACTTACTATCAGCAAGTAAAAAGGTTTGATTTATTAGGATGCCAACATATATTCCAAAGATAGGTCTTATTTTAATGGTACTTGTATCACTAAACTCTAGTGGGAAGAATTTTTGCATTTATTTCTGTAGATTTTGTCCTGTTGGAGTTTTACAGTTGTTAGATGTGAGACACTTAATTTGAAATGAGGCAAAAGTGATCTTGCTTATTTCATTTTGCCAAAATTTGTTTACATTTAGGCCTTTATAAGGTTAGCTTATTGTTTTGTGTTGCTTAGTTGAAGGCTTCAACAACCCACGTATGTGTGAAGTGTATATCTGAAAATGTACGAACATGATTAAAAGTTGTGATTCTTGGTCAGAAGGAATATTTCAATCACTGGTTTGAGGTACCAGATTGGTGTCTAACAATGTCCCCTTCCATTTCTGATTTGTTGTTTTTGAAAATTCTGAAATCTGCTTTCATTTTTTTTAGATGATAGCTTTTTTTATAGTTCATTGTAAAGTACATAGCCATAGAATTATATTTTAAGGTAAAATTAATTTCACAGCTTGCAAAATTAATCTAAGTATCTTTTGTTTTGGCATTGTTGAGTGATGTAATAGTATTTTAGGCAAGATAGTGTTTTCTGTTGCTCTAAGGAGTTCTACTAATAAAATGAAAGTATCTGGGAATTAAGAATGCGTTTGTGTCTGTCTTCGAAATGTACAAGTGTAAGATTCAGGTGTGTGAAGAAGGTGGGTTGTTTCCCCCTACGGCGAGGTATACTCATCTTATTTAGCTACTATCTTTTTGATGTAATAAAATAATGAGATAATCTGCATCATTTCAAATTGGAGATTAAGGAAACTATACATGAAAAAAAAAACACAACACAGAACCAGAAAGTAGACATTTGTGTCATTTTCATGATCCCAATACAGATCTTATTTGTATAGGAGCAGCAGGTATAAACCAGATGCTGAAGAAATATTATTCATTGATTCATGCATGATTGACGGCTCCTACCACGGTACAGGCATAGACTCCAGGCTTGGCCTAGCAGTAAGATTGAAGAGTGCAAACCTAGAGAAGGCAACAGCTGTCCACCTAAGGATAATGGGCTAGTGAGGAGAGAGGGAAATACAGGACCAGACTGCATCTCTGTTTTGTACATGATTGAAAGCAGTGCAGGCAGTGCTGTTACAGGCCGTGTGCTTCCGGTGTACAGTAATAGTGAAAAGAACTATGTTTAAAGGGGATTGTCTCAGGGTCTAATGCTGGCTCTGGCATTTGTTCACTCTATAAGTGGGACCAAATTCTTAAATGTCTGTTAGTCTTGGTTTCCCCAACTAGAAAATGAAAAAGTGCAGAAACATAGCTTGTGGTGGCGTGCTTGTCTAGCATGGACAGGTCTTGGATTCAATTTCCAGACCCACAAAAACAAAACAAGGCAACACAACAGCAACAACAAAATTGGAGAAAAATATTTTCTACTTACAAAGCTGTTTTTCTGATTAAGATAATTATATAAAATATCAGCACAAAGTATGGGCTTGATAACACTGACTACAGGTCACCTCGTTCCCAAAATGATACCTATTCCATTATGTCACCTTTATCATTTCCCTGGAAACCAAAAGGAGGCTTTTCAATGGTTGAACATGATACAGCCTTTTCTATAAAGTGGTTTCATTGCTCTTGAGCATGGACAACAGCAGAACGTGAACAGGGCAACCAAGGAAATAAGCTTTCACACAGTGATAAAATGCTGGGGGTGTGTGACGTGGGATGATCACTGGGGAGGAAACTCGGAAGGGAGAAGAGAAAGGAAATGAGAAAAACTTCAAGTCAGGAAACCAGAAAGTGGGCTCAGATAGGCCCTGCCTGCCTGGGCGTTGTTTTCTCTTCATTGAAAGCATCATCTTTCCTAACTGAAAGTTTTGCCTCCACCTGTCCTTGGTCACTTAAATGTGTTCTTTCACCAAAAACTAGTGTCCACAGCTTTTGTGGAGTCCTGTGTCCAGACAGAGACTCAGCCCAGTCAGCCGTGGTTGTTATGTCTTTGCCAAGGTGCAGAGATTTTTATCCAAGTGAATTTTAAACTCTTACTTCACACAATTCACTTCATACATGACTCTTGGCAGTCATGAAGACATTTTATTGTAGAAGATTATCACATAAATTATGGATATGCTTACCTAATGCTTATTCTGTCCTTACAGAATGGTTGTACCTTGCTTACATAATGAAAGACATTAAAAGTGGGGTGTTACCATTGAGTTATCTGTCCAGTGTGGAAATATTTCTTGCGAAAGGTAATTTTCAACTAATGTAAATAAAGGAGCCTTTTCCTACTTCTGTACCAAAAACTTCTGAACAAATAAGCACCGGTCAAATGCACTAGTAAAATATACAATTAATCAATTAATTTACCATTATTATCAACATATATAGCATAATTTTTGCGTTCTAGTAAATTAGATTTATTTTTTTAAAGTATGTATCTGTAAATTTACTGATGGAGGAAGCCTCATTTAACAAGACCTTAGGCATACTCTAGTCCTCCAAATTGGAAAACACAGCTTTTCCTGAGCAGATCACAGATTATATAATGGGATATAAATACATATAATTAATCAAATTGAAGCAACAAGAAGCGGGCACTAGAGTATATTTTATAGGCTGCTAATATCTTAGTAGCTTCTGAAACCCAACATAAAACAATAAGACCTTGTTTTGCTACTTTAGAAAATGTAAGAGAGATTAAAATTCTTTGAGAAATGTTTTTGAAAAGTATTTTGTATTCTTACCCAAGTAGGTAAGGAACAAGTCCAGCAGTGCTGACAGCAATGGAATTTGAAACTCCATTCTAATAATCTTAGTCCCCAAGGAATGCCAGGCAGACATCCGTTCACGTCAGGAGCTTGGAACTAAGGATGGACAGTAGTTGAGTCCTTGCCTTGTGCCAGGGACCATGCTGTGTCCTCTTGGGTGTTTGGGATACTTTTTCAAAGGCTCTATTCCCACTCAGAAGTAACTCAGATGAGTCAGTTTATTGTCTCTCTTTCCTAAACTTGATTCATTTATTTTAATTAACTGGAAGACCTGGTTAAAAATACAGCTTTCTCAGCCCTAGCCTGGAGATTCTCATTTACTGAGGCCCCACTGGCGCTTGGGCTGTGAATTCTTGAAAGCCCCAAATTGGAAATTATTGACCTGGATAATTAATAATTTTTAGAAATTTTTTTTTCTGACCCAAATATTTAGTGTTTTTTTTTTTTTTTTAATCATTTGGTTTAAAATCACTTGTGACTTTCTGAGAGTAATTTGTTAGTGTGCTTCACCACTTAGGAAATATTGTTCTATTAAACTCCACTCTTCCAGAAAAGAACTTGATGGATCGGATATCAGAACGGGCTTCATTCTTAGTAACCACTGTGTCCTCTGTTGTCCTCTTCCTTGGGCTCCCCATCCATTGTCACGTTTTTGGTGTTCACAGATAAACACCAATTTTTAATATCATAAAAAAACACAATTATCACTATAGAATTTTAGTTATTTACCCCTTTGACTCTCCTGTCCCTCTGAATGTGTTGTCATAGGACATCGATGAACATCTGGATCTCAAACCAATACTCACACCTTGTTCCCAACCATCTATTCTGTGCAGAGAACCCATGTTCTAGAAAACGTGTGCAGAGCTCAGCTAGTACTTGGCCTTTCCTGTGTTATACTGTGGTGTCTATCTTACCATTGTGTCTCCATGGTGCTAACAGAACTTCCCACAGGCATCAGGCTTTGCATAAATATAAACGCAGAAGTTTGTCATTGCACATGTCTGCCCAGAAAGACAAGATCTTTGTAGACTAGGGCTTCCTGAGACTAGGGCTTTGTCATTCCCCTGGGTAGGTTGCCCAATGGGAAGAAATAAAAGTATCATGTTTCTTCTTCAACTCTAAGCAGGTTTGTCAGGCAAATGCTGACTGGGTGACCCAACCCTGATCAGTTTTGAGAGTCTCCAAGCCACACATGAGGTGATTTAGATGCTACACTAGATAGAGCTATTTACAGATTAAATAATTTCACTTCATGATATAGCTTTCTTGGCACCAAATAAAGCTACCAGTTAAGTAGATGCTCACACAGATATGTTTTATTTCCCCATAGGATGAAACATTTAATTCATAGCATTAACTTTCTGTATCTGCCTTGGCAGAATTAAAAGAAGGAAAGAACTTGTGAATTTTTTTTTCTCAGCTTTTCGTTCTTTGTTTTATTATATGTATTTTACTCTGAGTTTATAATTTCCTGATTATTTCTCTGAGGAGCCAGGTCCCTGCAGGGAACAGAGTAGAACTCTCTGGTCACTCTATCTCCGCAAAGCAGGATTCAATTAGATCGATTTGCACTTGAGTATGACAAAGGACATGTGAAGGTTTTGATAAGTTCTAAACTTATATGGTTTAATATGACTGAATCAATAATCATGATAATTATAGAAGTTGGCCTTTAGGTCTTTCTTATTTGGACAAAAGACAATTCAAGTAACACTTTTCTACCTTTGTAGTGAATTATGAATACAAGTGGTCTGTTTTTAAATGTACCCTAAACATACTCCATCATCCTCTTCCATTTTTCATCACAATTTTTGGTGGCTGAATAAACCAAAGAGGATGGGACATAATTTGATAGGTTCCTATGTCCTTGTTTCCTTCTGGCCTGTCAATGTATAGGCAATACTTTTCCATTCCAGTGGAAAAGACAGGGCGTGCCACCTGAGATGACTTTAGTAAATCACTCTTTACATATTGGCAGCTTCCATCACCCCAAGTTCTTAATGTTGCCTTTTCAGGTTGTTCAAAAACAGTGTGTTATCCTGGCTCTTTGAATCATCCCGAGTATTAACAAGGCCATTCTCATCCAGAAGATCAACACTGATAATGATGATCATAATGGTTAAAAATTCTAGTGTTGATCAAACATAGATTTTTTTAGGGTGTGGCTTATGTAGTTTGTACATATTATCACATTTAAATTTTCACAAAACTTCTATAAAGTAGATTCTGTTGATTAATGTTACTAATAACTCCATTTGGCACATAGGTAAACTGAAATAGAGTTGTTTATTGTACTTTGTAGTTATTGTCAGTTATCTTTATAGGGCAGGTGTGCATTGTATGACTTCCTGAATCAGTTCTAGAGGTTATTTATCCTTTGCTTACAAATCAAATGCTAAGTAATGACTACTGCCCAGTAAATATGAATGAAAAGCTGTTAACCAGTGTTCTAGCTGGTATATTTAACTGTTCTAATAGGCAAGTGTCTGAGGAATTAGGCTAGTCTTTGTATTTTTGAGTAAAAAAGATCTTTGAGCCCCTCAATGTACTTCTATAAAATGGGAATAGTGCAGAAAATCACTAACTGGAAAATAAAATGTGGCGATTTCTAGTACATTTTCAACACTCCGAAAGCCTCCAGAAAAAGCCTAGTGAATTAAGGCCTATGTTTGTTGTAAAATGACTTTCCACTCTTCTCCATTATCCCCTTACCAGCATTACTAATAAATAGTTAAATGGATTGACTTTAAGATTCACCTCTTTTTCCCTGTGGAGGTGATAATGGGCAGTGAAATGAACAGAGGCCAGTTAATAGCATAAAGAGTGTAGTCTCAGAAAGGGCCTGGGAATAATGAGGAATTGACTATGTTATAAATAGGTCATATTTGCTTCTTCTCTAAATCTATGTAATTGCTCAGGCAGCAGACTTTTATTGGGTGAAAAAATGACCCAGAAAAGGGGTTGGAAAGGAGAGTTTTATATTGATAGTTTGAAAAGAAGCATAGTATGAGTTTTTAGGTCTTCACCCGTTGAACTAGATTTTTAATAATCCTTTCCTTTTTGAGTTTCTGCTGACACACTCATCTGTGCATGTATAAAAGTCATTTTTGTTTCAACTGTAGGATGGTAATGAAGACCCTCAGTTATTTCCCCATGTTCTTCATGTGTAAACATTATTAATACTGCTGAAGTTATTTCTTCAACTGTTCACTTTTCTTAAGCCCCTAGACGGTGGCTTCTGTCCTTTCGTGTTCCTTTGTCACTCTCTGCCCTTTATCTGTCAAGAAGAAACTATAGATTCTCTTTCTGACCTGCATTGGTCTAAATAGGCTCCATGGAGGAGCTGTTTTGTGGAGAGTACTCCTAACTCTCTTTTGTTCTCTGTAAATTCTGTGGTGTTTTTATCTAGGGTTGGGCAGTGAGTAGACTCTACAATTTGGCGACTTGAGGTTTGCAGTGAGGAATGTTCCAGCCACGTGAATGAACCATGGAAGAACCAGTGTGGCTCATACCTGAAGCGGCTGACTAGTTTGTCTGGACTATCTATGTGCATCCTCCAAAGGTCAGCCTGGGGTGCTGCCTCTTCACCCTTCCTGCAGCACATGCTGAGCCCCCTGGAATTTCCGGGCAGTCAGTGTCAGTGTATTGTAGTCCAGCTAATCAATTCTCGGTAAAGTTCTTCCCGTACCTAATTCACCCTTGTGTACCAAACAAGATACGGTGACTAAGACCACTCCTGGGAGACATCCTTGTTTTCTTTTCTATTCTTTCTCAAGTTTTCTATCACAACTTTTATGCATTTTGGAAACAAACAAACAAACAAACAAACAAAAACATGTTCTTGTTGTCCACCTCGCATTGCTTCTGCTTGTGGCTGTTGTCGTGATTCACACATTTGTCTGTCTCCTATCATGTTCCTTTCCCTGACCTGTACATCACAAACGTGACTGCTTCTTGTTTCCGTGCTCCTAATATTGCTCCCCATCACTTACAGCGTTTTGTCTGAACTCCAGAATCTGACACTAGAGTGCCTCCTTCTGAAGTTTTCCTTTAGCTTTCCAAAGTAAGTTACTCTTCATTTCTGAAGTAAATTTAGGGCATGCCTTTACTTTTATGTTTATAGTGGGTTCAATCTGGGTATAAAATTTCAGCAAATACTTGGTCTCCATGCTCTGACAGCTCACTGAGGGCAAAGACCATGTCTAATAAATGCAGAGATGAACTGGGCTCAGCTGTCTATGAAAAACTTGCCTCTGAGAAACTTACAAATAGTCCAGTGCGGTGTCCATCGTTACGTGTTTTGATTCCCATCAGATTTTAAATCATGAATAACTTAATATTTATAAGTCGTACAAAAACTGACGTATATGATTTTTAAAATGATCTAATAGAAAGATTCCTTTGTTCTCTCCACGGAATACTTTTTTCAAAGTAGTGCGGTCTCTTGATTTCAAAACAGGAAGGTAGAACATTCCAACTGCATCATGAGTCCTCTGTTTGTATTTGTAAAACCTGTACTCTTTCCAAGCCTCTAGGCAAAAGCAAATAGAAATAATCAGAGGCATTAGAACTTGATTATGTTGAAATGGATTCTTATAACCAAGGCTTGATAGCCAAAATTAGTGGTGTGGTAGTTTATTCTGAAAGAGAGGCTTGTGATATTGCAAAACCATAGACTCCAACTTGTTGTAATCTGTGAAGACATCTGGATGTTTTGAAAAATATAATAATCACATGCTTTTTATTATCTTCATAATAAAAAGGAAGCACTGTATGAAGACATAGAGTGGGGGAGGGAGAAGGTTGGGGAGCTTGCATTTAAGATTGGATTTGGAGCCTGCTTCTGCCTCAGCCAGAAAAAAATTCTTTGAGTATATTTCTTCATCTTGGGGTCTGCTTTCTCAATTTTTAAGTTGAAATAAAAGTACTTGTAGGTCTGTCCTTGATGTACAGATCATGTGATACCTGGTACAAATCAAATTCCAGTGTGCTTTAGCTCCCTTCCTCCTGTCATTCAACTTGGAATGGTATAAATGTTGTGGGTTATAAACAGCTATTTTTTTCCCCACACAGCTAAGACAGTTCAATAAGACTATTACTGTTTTCCTCAAAGATCTCTCTGTGGGTCCACACTTGAGTGCTGCCTAATTTCTTCATAACTATTTTTTTCTGGGTCTAGAAGCAGATAAAGTATTTTAGAAATAGTCACCACTCTGTCTCAATGAGGACACTCATTATTGAAGAACTATTAAATAAATCACTCTCCTCTCTGGGGGGTAGTATTTTTCAGTAATTCCACCATGCCAAAATAGTGAGTCTCAGAATTATCAGAAAGGAAATACTCAAGCAAAATGGTCTTAAAAATAACTATGTGTTCAGGAATTAGGTTGATCAGTAGGAAAAAAGAGTATTTTCCTACTAAATTTCAGCCTATCGCTTTAAATATGAAAATAGTAATGTTCATCACGTATTCTCTAGGGGACAAGGCTGGGAATGTTTGCACTGGGTGGAATTCTCAGGTAAGAGCTTCTAAGAAGGAACATTTAGCCTTAGAGGGCCCTAGGGAATTTCCATGAGGAGACAGGTAGGGAAGATGAGAGCCATTGTAAAGAAGGATGCAAAAAAGGCACATCTATATGAATAGATTCCATCCACTTAACACTGCAGAGAATAGGGTACACATTTTATTTTATTCAGGATGAATAATCGATGTAATTATAATTAGCTAATGAATATTTCTTCTTTTTCTGCATAATATATCGCCCAACATTACTAAGATATCTTCTGTACAAATTCCACAATCAAGCAAAATTATATTTTTAGGCATTTTTTTCTGGTGGTTACAGAGAAGCCAATGATATTTTTTAGCCTTTACATAGGTTCTGGTTTAAAGTCTTATCAACAATCTAGAAATGCAGTGTTAGAAGATAAAGAAGGATCTGTAAAGCATATTTTTTTAACCTAAAACAAATTAGCAATTGTATTTTTTTTTTTTAATGAAAGGACCAGTTTCCTACTATAACAACACACTTGGGAAATCTGTCAGATTTCATGGGAAAATTCTAGCATTTCCTACATGAGCGGTCCTTAACAAGAATAACTAACCTGATGATTTGCCTTCAGTTTGTTCTTTGTAAGACAAGTATGCAAATTGGTTGGACCTTTTCTACTGCATACCTGTGTATTACTGGAACATGGCATTTGTAGAAAGATGCTTAGGAAATAGATTTCTGAAAATTTAGTTTGCAGTTAATTATTCTTCTTAGGTGACAAAGAGACTTCAGAATAATGAAATCTAGTAATAAATCCTAGACTTCATTTAACTGGTCATTTAGATGGGTTTCTGATTCTACCTTTTATCAGAACTCCTAACAAGAAGATGAAAGGATCTAATCTTCAAATCCCATTTCATTCTATCATTGAAATTAAGAGTGTCTTGCTGCTGGTGGTGGAGTGGCAGTTGGTATCTGTGAAAGGTGGATAATGGGACCACTTTATCATAATTGAAGCAATAAAAGAAGCAAAATTGTCTGAAAATATTAGGAAATGAGGGGCAGGTGGGGGTGGTTGAGAAAGACCCAGGCTGGTAACACATAGAAATAACTCAGTATTTTCTTTTCAAAGTCTACACGTAGCTCCTTTACCCTTCTTCAAGGTTAATTTATTGAAAATTTATTTCAAAAAGGAAAATATTTTCTTTTTATGTATCAATGCAGGATTTAACTCTTGAAAGCCTACATGATAGCAGTAGAGGCTCCAGTGTCACCTCCATTTCTGAGTTTACATTTTGTGTACATTAGTTTACTCTCTTGCCTGTTCTACTAGGTAGAGCTCATGTGATTATTCCTACTCCTGGGTTCCCAGAGAGAAAATGAAAAAACCAAAAATCATATTCCTTTGTGTTTAATGTCACTTTATGCCAAGTAGGTATCTTCTCAACAATTGATGCTGTGAATTGGACTGTCAAATCAGTGGAAATACTTGACAGATCCCTAGGACGGTGGGCAGTAACCCTGCTTTCTAGTGTTTGTGCAGCCTCTAAAACTATTCTTGACTTCTATGAAATTACTCAATCTTGTGCCTCAGTTTCTTTCTTTGAACTATGCCAGGCAGTTGTAGTAATTCTCTGATGTTCAGAATCTAGGTCACAGCTTGGTCTCAGAGCTTGGCTCTGGTTTTAATTTGCCCTTGAACATAACTGCCTTCTCTACCTTATAGCTTAGTCACATTGCTAATACAGGGAACCTATTGGATCCTTGCCCTTCTTGCCCATGCTGGGAGGACATTAACGATAAAACTGCCCCCAAAGACTTCTCCTGAGGATTTAATGAGCTAATCCACAGGAAGCCTTTAGCATTGTCCTCAGTATAGTTAATTGCTCAATAAATATTAGCAGTTTTTCTTACATGGCTTATTCAAAAATATTTGAGGTAAGTATCATTGAGATTTTCAGAAAGCTGTTGACATTAACATGTTTCTGTATTATTTACTCAGCAGCCTCAGTCACGCTCATCATAGCTCCCCAAAGGAGAGAGCCATCATGGCTAATCTTGGAGGGTCCCACAGGCTTCTACAAGGAGAAAAATAGTCCATGTAGGAGCTCATTGATTGAGGATGGCAATCTTGGTGATTCTGTGTATCATGGGTTTTCAGGGGCAGACAAGTAAGGCACAGAGATCTTTGGGTCTGTGGCAGGATTTGGAAGGGTGGTTGTGGTGCCTGTGATGTGAAGGAGCTGTTTCTGAAATCCTGCAGAGACTCTAAGCTGCCCTAACTAATGGCTCTTGTTGCTCATCTGTCTGAGGCTTCTGCTGCTGTATTGAGTCTCTGAGAAATTCACCAGCCTCATACTCAGGATCTGGTTTTAGAAGATGGCAGGAGCAGTGGTCTTCTTTCATGTAGTGCTCAGTGCATGACTCCTATGCTGATATTAAAGATGGGAATTTTGTGATCTAAAGAGAGTCAGGTAGAAACAGATACAGTAAATAAGGCAGATTGGAACTGAGGGCAGCCGCCTTCTGCCTACTGGCTCCTTTTCATTTGATGCTGTTAAGCTGTATGGGTACCTGTGTAAGTCACGATTATGTAATATGCATCTGGCTCTCCTCTGCAACATTTGGGCAGAGCAAAGCGATTCAGTGAATGGTGCAGTGATAAAGGTTTATTGTCCAAGAAACCATGAGTGAGGGTAAGATGTGATTATAAAATCTTAGAATACAAACAAGATTTTTAGTGTTCCCCAGCCTTTAGAAGCTTGTCTCCAGTGATCCACATGCACTTACTCTCTATGCCACTGGCATATTGATTTGACTTTGCTGAGATCCCTGAAGGCTGCAGATACCAAATTCATAGTCTTATCTCTAGATTCAAGCAGTTGGATCTGTAATTTGGATTTGACAGATATCTGGAAGGAAGGCATGGGAATGGGAGAGAGAGGGAGAGGAATGTTGAAGGAGAGAGAAAAATGGATAATATATCCACTTACCTCTAATAGGAGATCATAAATAGATTTTATTTTGGCAGTTTCTTCAGCATTGCGATTTTGGAAGGGGATAATCTTTTGTGTGTTGTTAAAGACCTAGCATTAACAGGCAACTTTCATGGAGCACTGAAACTCAACTCTGCCTGTGTGCTCGGCCCACTTCTACAAACTACTGTAAAAGTAGAACAGATTATGTTTCATTAGCTTACAGGGCAGGGTAGACACTTGGCAAAGGCGAATCTAAGGCTTTAAATGGGAAAGAAAAATCTCATTAGTAACATAAAGCTTCCCTTTTTATTTTCAGGGAAGAGAAAAGGGAAAACATTTTATTTTTCTTAAAGAGTTTAGCTTAGAAGGAGGCTTTATGACCCACTGCAGGACACTGCTTGTATTTAAAGTGAAAGGTCTCATGGGTGGGCCAACATTTATCAGGTGTCTATTGAAGTTCCAAGTGTCAGAAAGTTCTAAGTGCTAGGCCAGTGGTCTTCCTGAAGGATATCACAAACTGTCTTCTTGCAAAATTCATTATAAAATATAAACATTTGTCAGTGAGACACTGTAGCCTGCAGATGGTCCTTACTACAAAATGGAAACGCATCTGTCATTTTCCTACATATTAGTACCTCTAAGAAGCCTGGTCCCTCCCTCCTGCACCACCCTTTCTCCTCACCTCTTTCTTTTCCTTTCTAACAGGCCACCAGCCTAAAGGTAACTCTAATGTCCTACCAGACCCCATCTGCATGGTTTCCATAACTTATTTTGAATCTTCTGTTCCTTTCCTAAGTTGGATCTTGATGTTCGAATTAAAACTGACTGCAAATTCAGCTCTTTAGATAGGGTTCAGGATGTCTCCTACTTAAATTATATTATTTCTACTTGATAGATTTAATTCATTGATCAATTTTTTGTGGTTTTTAAGCTAATTAAAACAATAGTTACCTCTTTGGAACTATTGCTTCCCCCCTCCTCTCCCTCTTCCTCTTCCTCTTCCTCCTCCTCCTCCTCTTCCTCCTCCTCCTCCTCCTCCTCCTCCTCCTCCTCCTCCTCCTCCTCCTTCTTCTTCTTCTTCTTCTTCTTCTTCTTCTTCATGGTATTAGACCTTCACTAAGCCACATCATCAGCCACCTCCCCCCCCGACTTTCACTTTGTTTTTATTTTGCAACAGGGCCTCACTAATTCTCAGTTGCCTAGCCCGGGTTCAAAGTTGAGGTTCTCATGCTGTAGACTCCCAAGGTGCTGGGATTACAGGTGTGCACCATCGTACCCTACAGTTTCTCCTTTCTGAATGTAAAAAACAAAGATTTGCTACTATGAATTTCAACAGACTTGACCTCCTTACAAGAGCAGTTCTTTATCACTACAGGATGCCCATTACAGTCTGAGGATAGGTTTCTTTGCTCTGTGGCTAAAAGTGGTGGTTTGCTGTCCGACAGGGTCAGGGTGGCACATCACATGCCGGCATCACATACTCTAACCCCTTTGGTGTGCATCAGAGCCCACAGAATGCACTGATGTGGATTATAGACCTACGGCATCATCTAATCATTGCTAATGGCATCATTCTAGCAATGTAATTTTGGTCTTTGGAGAGTTGGAATGTGAATTAGGAATTTGATTTTACTCTGTGTAGAAGCTATCTTTATTGGGAGAGAGAAAGAGAAACTCTTAAGATGGTAACACATTGAAGGTTAGCTTTTTGATTCAAATTTCAGAGGATGTTAAGATTCTGACCTTGGGACTGTAAGAGTCTAGGAATCGTAAAATTCTGCTGTTAACCTAGAAAACAAACCAATCAATAGGTCAGGAAAAATCTAGATTCTAAGAAGGTAACACAGATAAGCAGTATTAGCAGTTCCTCCACATAACATCTAATGTTGAATCCAGTAAGGAGAGAAGAAAATAGCAAACCAACTAGAAAGAAAGAAAGGGGAAAAAAAAAAACCCTAAGGAACCAAAGGATGAAACATGGACTAAAAGGTATGCAAGTTTTTATTTTCTAACAATGCTGTGTTAGTATAATATGAGTAGAATTAAGGAGTTTGCATTGAATTGGTAAATTTTGTGCTTACTAGATTTTTGTACTTACATAAAAATTCACGGAATATACAAATGAGTCTCTTAAAAATCAAAACAGCAGTACAATAAGCTATATTGTCTGGTCATTTAAAAAATAATATGTCCTAGTGACAGTGATGTAGATCTCACTTGCAATACTCACCATTCTGAAAGTTTGCTCAGTGTTTGAAAAATAAGCTTTCAAGGGCTATGCTTTTAGCGCAGTAGTGGGAACTTTCCTTTACATTCCTGGCTTGCCTTTTGACAGGCTCTAGCCTACATCCCAAATATCCCTTTTTCTTCCCTATGCAGTGGGGCTCTGTTAATTTGAAATGTTAGTGTGAAGTTCTGTTGCTAAAAATGCTTTAATTTGAAAAGCAGAACCATTCCCTATGCATGATCTGGGGATGACACGTTTCCGGGGGAGAAGTCACTGGAAGGCTGTAACTTTCTATATGCTGTGCACTAGTGGGGTGTACCCTGCCCAGCAGCAGCTGGATAAATACCTAAGCTCTCTCGGAGCCAGACTCACTGAGTTTGAACCCCATCTCTTCCATGCACTAGATTACCTTGGCAAGTTTCTCGCTGTGCCTTAGATTTCTCATTTAAAACACAGAGATAGGAGTAATATCTGCCTAACACAGTTGTTGAGAGGATTAAATAAGTTGATGCATAGAGTGTGTTCAGTACAGTGCCTGGTACATGATGTATGGATAATACATATTAGCTGTTGCTGTTAGTTATAAGTCATGATTCTGCACCATTTTGTAATTGGTCTGGTAAAGGATGTTATGAAGAAAACCACAACTCACAAATCCTCTTACTGAAGTGGAAGCTTTAAAACCATGGCCAGTTTCCAGAGTTGTTTCTTAAAGCATTGTTTTTCCTTAAAGCATTATTAAAATGTTTGTTTTTATCATTTTTAAACAGGGTTTTAGTGTAGTGCAGCTGACCTTCAAGTCACTTTATAGCTCAGGCTGACCTCGAACTTGCAGAGATCCACCTGCCTCAACCTCCCAAGTGTTGAGATCACAGGTGTGTGCCACAACACCTAGATTGCAGCATTTTTTAATGGGTAGCTATGTCACTATTTTACAAATGTAGAGAGAGGGAGGTTCATGTCATTTTCATCGTGTAATATCTCTGCCGTACCTGACTGAAGTGATGAATGAATCTTGAATTACTCCTTCCTTAAGTTTGCATTGTGAGCATGAGAGAATGCCTAAAGATAAATGGGGTATTATTCTTATACAGAATGAGATAGAGTATAAAAAACAAAAGCAGAAACAAAAACCAGAGGACAGCTTCTCAGAACCACTTTGCTAATATCACATGGTCTGATTAGAAGCAAAGCAGTGATTTTAGAAATAGGCTCAGAGCCTTGTCAGGAAATGAAGCATGTAATGAACTTCTGTAGAACACACCTCCTACGATGTTCTAAGATCAGAACGTACTGATCTTGGAGTCTCTGTTCTGTTTTGTCCTTGGGTTGTATGTTCCTGTGGGTTTGTGAATATGTGTGTGATTGTGTGTGTGTTTTCTGTTGGGTTATGTCCTGGTTTTTGTTGGTATTTTTATTTTGTAAGCAGCAAAAGAGGCAAAGGGCTTTCACTTGCCTTCAGAGTTATCTTCAAATATCTTAGGGAATTTTTTTCTACCCTGTGCTATTTATCCTTATGTTGAAAGTAAAATTTAAAAACAAGTAAATGCAAAGAAACAGAGACAACAAGGAGTAGAGGGGAGGGAAGGCTCGGAATGGTGGGGATGGGCAGGTGCTTAGATGATTTACAGTGAGATAGTAAAGCAAGGGCCGGTGTTCCTGGATAAATGTCGATATGCATTATTAAATGAAACAGCGGTAAAATATAGACTGTCAGAAGCATTTTTCTTCTGGAGACACAGGGAGAATTGAAATGCAGTTTCAAAGGAGAAGTCTCTTTCAGTGTCTTTTCAATCATTTTCTGTTTGAAGCTTTAATTACAGGACTCCTTGCTACCTAATGCTTTCAGTTTAAAATCTCATCACAAAAGAGAAGGAAGGTGCAGTTGCTCAGATGAAGAGCAGCCATCCCGGCAGTACTGAGGAGTGTATTCACTGGGAAGTTCCTGCTACATGACTCCTTTCTGGATCAACATTTTGTTTTTGGAATGCTTTTTGCATCATGCATATCTGATACAGTGTTTCTTCAGAGTGATTGCTATGATATTGCTATTGCCAGCACAGATAATAACCTTTGGGAAATGATCTATTCTGAAATCAAGGAACTGGCTATTTGCATAGCTTTCTCTGAATCAGATAATGTGCGCAGCGTGGCTAGTGGCTTCCTAGGGATTTAGTGAACATCCTCCTGAAAACCTACATTTAAAATATACTTACACAGAATACCCACAGAAGTGCGTGTGTGTACATATGAGCATGTAAACCACAGACATACGCGTCACAGTGTTTTTTTTAACCCTGTGAACACATATTTGTGTGAGCGTGTGTTTGTATTCAGCATATGAGTAAAATGTGTGAAGGATTGAGCCGCTGTTCTCAGTGTGCTCACTGTGTGTAGTAGACTGAAATGGCACAAAGGTGACGGGCTGTTACAGCAGGCCGGATATGTGGCAGACTAGAAGCTGAACAGAAGTGCGGTGCTTTCCCCAAGGAACCTGGGACAGAATCCAAAAGGTGTTAAAACTTTGAGCTGGTTCTTGATGGAGGAGCAGGGCTTAGCTAAATAGATAAGCAATGAAAAGGTACTAGAAGAGTACATAACCCCTTAGAGATTAAATTTGCACTAAAATAGACTTTAATTCTTTTGTGTCTAAATAGTTCAAATGTTCTTTTCATGTGCTGAACTCACGCAGTGAAGAGTGCAGTCAGGGAATTAAACCATAGTAACAGGTAGTGAAGATTCTATTTAATATGTCATGTGGAGTTCATACATGAAATATGTCTGTATGCATATATGTATTTATGTAAACGTGAATGTATGCATTGTGTATGTTGTTTATGAAACCATGATGCTACTCATAGCAGTTGGTCAAGTCAGAGTAACATGTACATTATTTCTCAGGAAAGGACAGAGAGTGTCACAGACACTGCTAGGACCGGATGACTCAGTTCCTTTCTAGCAGGGATCTGGGTTTCAGTAGCCTTATTTGAGTCTATGCTCTTTTTATTCACCTTGAACTCAGAGGAAGGTGCCAGTGAGATCTTAGATTCCCTCATAACATTGGCAGCATTTCGTCAGTGACATTCCTGGGCGTGGTTCACTCTCACTGCTGTTCTTCTGTCTCAAGAAGCCCACAGATTTAAGCAAAATGTTGGCTTCTCAGCCATTCTGCAGAGTCAGCCTGCTTTATCACCCCTGGGACTGTCAGGGAGTTTCTTAATGCTGCTTCTTTATTTCTGTGCTTCAGAATGTTTCTGCCAGAGGTACCCTGGCTGTCCCATGTCTCAATCTTCAGAAAGGATGACTAGCTTTATTTATTTTTACATTCTTGCATGACTCCTCTATGTAAGTTTATACATTATCAGGTAAAAAGTTTCTATATGTAAGAAAGTGTGAACATGTAATTAATTGAAGACCCATAATCAGTATAAATGAATACAAAGCACATCTTAGCCTACTAGAATTGGAAAGTAGTACCACACAAAAGATTGACTTGATACGGTCATCACATATACAGTCCTTATTATGTGATTAGGAATTTGTAGCAGCTAAAGAAACATTTGCTCAAAAGAGAATAACTGAGGAGGGGCTTTTGAGTTCTGTGATGCTTTTGAGTTCTTAACGCTCTTGAGAAATTTTAAGAAGTATGTATGAAGAATGTTCTCTTCCTTTTTTTCTACAATTATATGTTCTTGACTAAGAAAAAAACTACAGAAGAGCAATTACTTTGTTACGTTAATTACTCTCCTAATTATAATGATAACCTTGTCACATTATCATAATTCCCCAAAGAGAAAATGCAGGCTCCAAATTGCACCAATATTTGGTAATTTCACCTTGCTAACAGCTTACTGTTAGTACATAAGACACTAATTTTTTTTCCTCCTACCTTTCTCTTGCACAATGTATATTTCTTTGCCTTGGGAAATGATAATACATTCTGAATAATATATTTGCGTTCCACCACCACATGGTTTGCATACAGCCTGTCCCCAGATTCTGACACTATCTCCTGAGCTGTATGTAATTCTCTCTGGCTGTTTGATAGTAATGGGAGCTGTGCATGGAACTGGAGGGAGGAAAGCACAGCCTGGGGTGAGAAAGGAGCTATTTATCAAAGTATCTTACAATCTCAGTTTATGTTGTTATAAAATGTTACTGTGCATGTTCTGTGAGATTATATCCGCTGGAAATTTGTCAGCCATTGTCAACATACTATAAGGAATAAGGATGTGTATTATTCCAGGCAACTTAATTTTATTCTACATTTTTTAGCCCTCATTTGCAAAGAGACTATCAGGGACCCTCATTTAATTGTGTCATCTGTTAAGACTATGCCCTGTAGAGAATATGCCTAGCAAAGAGCCCAGAACACTTCCAGGCCCTGGCAGGTACATGACAAAGCAGTCTGATACATGGCTTATGCCAGTGTGAAAATTATCCTTCTATTACTACAACAGATGATATTGCTGACAACCAATAAAGTTACTGAAAGGCTGCCTGTGATACAATGACAAAGTAGGAAAGAAATACCAATAGAACCATGCCATGTGTCTTTCCCAAATACGGTGGCAGATTGCCTTTATTTTCAAACGTATCACATACAATGTAGCCTTGAAAATCATTATGTCACAGTACAGCCCCAACCATTGTTAAAATTATGATTATTATCTATTGGTATCACAGTATTTATATTTTGTTATTGTTTTTGTTAATTTTAGTGTCCCCAAACTTTCAGAGCTTTCTATTTTCACAGCCAGAAGGCATTTTGGTCACATCATTGTATTCTACCCTCAAGCTTTCTTACCATAAACAAGATTATGTTGAAGCTAGTTTCAAGGTAAGGTGGAGACTCATTCCTTCTATAGTGAATCTGATTGACATCAAAGCAAAATGTTAGCTTTCTACAGGTGCTTAGAGTTTACATCTATAAATATATCCTTGGGCAAGATGCAAATTATCTGTTGAAGTACAATGCCAGGCAGCTTCTGAAAAATTGAGAATAAAAATCAGGATGTTCATGGAAGGAACAGCGTCATTATTTCTTCACTTTCTGTGAGCAAGTGTGATGTGAATCTGCTCACTATCTTGAGTTCCTGTGAAGAACTCCACTTTCAAAAAGGACATTCCATTTTTGCACAGACCTAGACATTTCTGAAATTTAAATAAAAAGTAGTTGAAATGTGATGCAAAAATCTTAAATGTCTTTGGATCTTGGATATGTCACAGTCAGTAGAGAGGACTCAAGTTTTTGTGTCATCTCTATCATGTTAGCTTGTGAGGACCTCCTGCCGGTTGATTGACGTAGCAAAAATTCAGTCCACCTTGTTTATTGAAGTTAATGGCCCCAACTCATAGATTCCTCCCAACATGAGTTTATATAAATGTTAGGAAGAGTGGATAGGTAGATAATGTCAGCCACTTGGGGCTCGTTTGCAACCTCTCTTTATCTCACTTTTCTTTTCTTTTCTTTTCTTTCTTTCTTTCTTTCTTTCTTGCTTGCTTGCTTGCTTGCTTGCTTGCTTGCTTGCTTCCTTCCTTCCTTCCTTCCTTCCTTCCTTCTTTTTCTATCTTTTTTGAATTAAATCTTTGGTCTCTGATTCATTTCATAGTTTCCTGAAGGACTATGATGGTCACGGGCATCCATCACCCATCACTTTCTTGTCCTTTAATACATTCTTCAGGCCACAATAATTCACGTGATCGTGCCCTGTTCTTCAACATGAGATCTGTTGATGGCTCACCGGTATAAACAACAAAGAACATAATGGTCAGAATGACCCAGGGAAATGGCCCGATGAAATTAAGTAAAGGAAATTTTATACTGTAAGTAAAAATCGATAGGTTGTAACACAACCTTGTGAGAAGAGACAAAGCATTCAAGTCCCAGAGAACCAGAGGTGATTGTGGATCAGTTACTGGGATTCTTCTTTCATTTTTCCAAAACTGCTATTGCTCTATTAAATATAAAAAGGAGTACTAAGCAAATTCAGGTTTTGCTTCTTTTTTATTGTTGCATAAATTTAGACAACAGAAGATTCTATAGGACATTCACTGCTTAAAAGAAGCACGTTAGTCTTGAGAACTAGGACTTCCTGAACATTCAAACCTAACACGATCTTAATCACTATAGAAGCTTAATGAAATATGAATGATCATAATTAATACCTCCATCAAAAGGGCCACACAGTCAGGAGGTGGGGAGATTACAATAGACGAGTTTCACAGTCTATGCTAAGTAACAAATACCAACTGCATTGAATCATTTCTTTTTGGTGATTGACGTGATTCAAGTTTTCTGTTATTCTCAAAGCTTATATTTTAAAAAAACAAAACCATAGTGAAGCAGATAGTGTAGATGTCTCTTGAGGTAGATAAAATGTTACATCCTTTGCCTCCTTGGAACAGACAATGGAAATGTTGGATACTTGCATATAACTCAGCGCATGAGAATTGGTTGTAATCCCAGCGAAGATACTAGAGTTAAAGAGAGATGGTGTGGCAATATTGTAAAAGTCCTAGACCCTTATGAATGGTGGATACTTGAATGGCAAGTGAGGACAAGGGACAGATTATGTAGGCAGGTAGTTTTCTGCTACAGTGGCACTATTTATCATGTTTATTTTTTTCATGGCATAAAACCAAAGTGACCCTTGGCTACTTGCTCTTCTCTGCCTGTACTTGTAGAGGGTTTCAGTCAAATGGCATTTATTTTTGGCCAGTGACTATGTGTAATTTGAATGTGTGTTGCATGCGTTGGCTTGAGTTGCCTATCATTTAGAAGCTTTAGCAGTTTTTAACCTGCAAGTCAAGTAGCAAAAGCAATGCCAGTTCCCCTCATTTTGGTATACATGAAAAAAATTAGATAATTTTAGCAACTTAAGCGTTCACTTAGAAAATAAAATAAAATTTGAGTCACTGCATCTCCACTGGGTCACCCAGTACTATTTCAAATGTATTTATGAAGGATCAATTTAAAGGTAGTTCGAAACTGGCTAAAATTAATAGTTTTCTGGTGGATCAAATTCTTAAATAACATTACAAGAAAATATTTGAAAGGCAGCTTTGTTATACACATTACTTTCTATGTCCTTTCTTCATTTCAGTAATACTGTTACAGAAAGATGCTATTACACTATCATGATTGAAACAAATGGTGTGCAAGTTAATTCAGTATTCCTTAAACAGTACAATTCTGCATCCTGTCTGCAGACCATTTGCTTTGTCTATACCCTGAGATATACACTAGTGTTCAACTAAAAGGCTTTTTGTAGGTTTGAAAGATGACATCTAGAAGAGATTTATAATTTGAAAAGTACTATTTACATGCAAGTCCTAGTATTGATAATTATTGTGATTCTTTGGGAATGTTTTTGTCTTATTTCATAGGATTTATCTTTATCTTTTTTTTTTTTTTTTTTTTGTCTTTTTCCTTTTTATCAGTACCGGGGATCAAACTCACAACTGCCTGCTTGCAAGGCAGGTGCTTATGCAGCTGAGCTAAATCTCCAGCCCCAGGATTTATCTTTATCTTAAGCTCATACAATAATACTCAATTTCAACTTATTTCCATTTGTTTCACTAAATTATTCTCTCGTATTTCCTGTACAGCCATGAGTTAGTTCTTATGTGTGATTCTGACTTTCCTGAAGAGCAAATCATTTAATATTGTGACTCAGTCAAGTCTGAGAATTTTAAATACGGCTTCTTCAGTAGTAAAGATAATTCCAATTCATGAATTAATGAGTCTTACCTACTTTACATAATCTTAAAAGGAAGCTACTGAAAATATATTGGTCATTTTATAGTAAGGAGGAGATACGATATTTATCATGGGTCTGTAATTTTGTTCTGCAAATCTAGAACTCTGTAATGGCAAGAAATGAATAGCAGAGTTATGAACTATTAGGTACAGAATTTTTAATGTATGTAGAATAGTCAAGGTACATAACCATAGGAATCATAAAGTTTATTGTTATTTTCAAATTAGACTTACATTTTTGCTTTGTCATAGCGATCTTAGGAAAGGCAATGAAATACCTTGCTTTAAAAAACTAGTTATTGTGATTTTTTTTGTTTGTTTCTATTCAAATGGGTATAATTAATGTCTTCCTGACTCAAATGGCTTGCGGCCTAGAGTATTATACATTGTTTTTTTTATAAAGTGATATGAATAATCTCATTAAGTATGGAGTCATGAAAGTAGTTTCTGTCATAGTATCACTAATTGCTATCACTTTTCTCATATCTGTCACATTCATTTTAAGTTAAAATATGTATGGGAAACAAGGAGATCCTGCAATTGTTTTAATAAAGTGAGTGTAGAAATAATGATCTCAATATAGTTATTCCGATTATTCAATAGTGTCTGAGTCTCTAACAGTTTCTTAATCTTGTTTGTAGTAATATTACCACCTTTTTAATATATGCAGATTTCATATCCAACTTTATTTAACTTGTAAATTTTTAAATAATTTCAGGAACAGAGTTCATGGAAATTTATATTTAGATGTATGTGCCTGAAAGTTTTGTACTCTGGTTATTGGTTATAAGAATATAGGTTGCTAACTTTAAAAGAAAAAAATGCTATTTCAGGTTGTCATGCCTGAAAGACACTTGAAAGTAGCATAAAAAGACTCCTAGATTGAAAGAGCTGTCGCAAGCCATGAGGGAAAATTCGCTTGATGTGACACTGATATATTCACACCAATTGAATCTAAGGGGTCTTAGAGCCTGTAATGGAATTTATTACCAAAAACCTACCATTGGCCCTATTTTAAAGGAAAAAAAGATACTTGTTTGTTAATCCTCTGGACCACAAATTCATGGCTTGAGGAATGATCTCAGCAGTGGATGAATATGTACAGTGTTCATTTTGTGGGGTTTTCTAACCAATCATTTAAATAAGAACAATCCACTTATGTCATGTGTCTTAGTTACTTTTCTCACATTACTGAGACAAAATGCCTGGCATCCAAAATTAAGCAAGGAGAGGTTTATTAAGCTCACAGTTTATGGAGGTTTCAGTTCATGCTTAGCTAGTTCCCAGGCAGTGTGGCATGGCCAAGGGAACACTGTTCATGGCGGCTGTCGCACATACCAAATGCTACAACAGTCAAAAGAGCAAAAGGGAGGAGCATGCCTCTTTCCTTCCCTTATATTGTATGCAAGCTACCTGCCCCAAGGCACTCACACCTGCAGTCCCAGCATTGGCCATGAAGCAATCACAAACTCTAGAAGACTGCCTCTGAAAAGCATGCCTCCAGGACTGCATGAGGCTTTGGGGGGACATCTAGACACAAACTATAACATCATGTTAGCAGATAAGTAAGTAGAAGAAAATGAAAATGCTTCAGGGAATTTGGAAATGCCAAGAGCAGTTTTCTCATAAATTGACCTGATGATGCACACATTAGAGACAGGAGAGCAAAGCAGATTTAACCTGGATAGAGATTTAGTTTATTTTCTTGCAGTATACATCTTCATGATGGTAATTTGCCTTGTTCTTTCTGGATGAGGGCCTCAGGGAATGAATGCAAGCCAACAAATAGTGGTGTCTGGATGTGATGGGGGAACAAAACCCAAATATTGTGACCTAAAGTACCCTGATGGACCATAAATCCATGGGTCAGGGAATATGGAATTTATGAGTATTTGTTGAATTTCACATAAACAAAGTACAAGGGAAGGTTTTACTGAGAAAAAATACACGTGCAATAAATATTCTGCTTAAAACATATCAGCGATCATTCTCTAAAAATGCAAAGACTTCATAAGTGAATGGAGAAAATTGCCCTGAGTTTTTAGCTTGTAATAACACTGAGCAGATACTCTAGTTTAAATTTAGAGAATCAACCTTCATTGACCTTGTGTGTGTATGTGTGTGTACATACATGTGCATGTGTTCTGGGCATGGTGAATATTTACACTATTTTGGTGAAATCATTTTGGGAGTTGCAATATTTAGTGTTGTTCAGTCTTGGAGTCCAATGTGTGTGGTACGGTATATAAGAATATAAATTCCTGGCCTACATGCAAAAGAAGAAAATGTCATCTGGTGGCTAAAAAATAGTCTCAGCTTTGGGTACTTTCAAATCTTTGGCATGAAAAAATGGAACATATCTTTTCTCTGTATCAGCTTCTTAGGAGTGAAACAAGCATAAATATTTTTTCATTTTGGACGTTCGTGAATTAGTCATGATGAAAATGCAGCTCATTTCTGCCAGAGGAAGAATAATACAGTGCAGAACTCTCAAATAGTTGTTAATATTTAGATTTTAATGAAAGGCAATGAATAATAGTTTCCACGGATCATATAAAATTTCTCATGATTCAAATGTTGAAGTTTGGGTGAAAGACATATCTGTTAGAGGCTATATCAATGAAGAATTTATTGATATTTGTACTCAGTGTCAGCTTTTTCAAATGGGCTGAGGTAGGGGAAGGGTACACATAAACACATGCAGACGCTGGGAGCGGAATGGCAGATTTGGGTTTTGCAGAATTCCTTAGCACTGTCCTAGTTCAGCTATCACACTTGCCATAGCCCCTCAGAACCCTGTGGACACCTGGACAGGGCTTTGAACACTGTGGGGTCCCCATCCATGTTGTGTCTGCACATAGTAGCAGGCTAAGGATATTTGGAACCACTAACCTTCCATATGTTTCATTTGTTAGCCCAAGATGGAACTTTCTAGGAAAATGTACTCTTTGAGTGTAGGTGCAATTTGTATGTTTGCCCCATTGCCACATTACATAGGTGAAGTGCATGGATTATGCACCCAGAATGTCTTGGCTCCTATCTCAGCGTAGCCACTTACTTATTAGGAGTTAGGGCAAGTGACTTTGCACAATCAGATGGTTATGTTACCTACGGATAGCATCGTTATCATGAACGAATGAGTTAATATCTGTAAATAAAAGGTTTGACATAGAAGAGGATCTAACAGACAGTAAGTGACTTACAAGTGATTGTTTCCCCCTAGAGATCAGGGCAATGTTTCATGTGATTAATTTTTCCTACAAACAGCACAACTTGTTCTCTGCTTGGCAGGCCTGGGCTGAGAAGGCCTGTGCAGTACCCTCGCAGGGGGCTGACTGCTGACTTAAAATGAGCCATTTCTCTTCTCCTTGAAGTAAGTTCCTTGAAACTCTGCCTGCTTCCCTGTTTCATAAAAGGACAATAAAGCCAAGGAGGTAAAAGACGGTGGTAGGCGCTACCTGTATTCACAGTACCTTTCTGATCTGCCGGAGAGATGTGGCAGGGAAGGAACAAGAGAGCTTGCTGCATGACATACAGCTTGGCTATTATTCTGCTCTGAGTGACTCACTCAGATTTTCACTTGGTGAGCACAGCATTTCTTTCCTGCTTGGGCAACCGGAAGGCTTATTATCTGATGATTGAATACCGAGATTGTAAAGTCACATACAGCCCGAAAGATTTTGTATGAGGCATTAGTACCAAGGCAACAGTAATTGCTAGACAATTAATTCATTCTTGAATGAATTTAACTTTCTTTTATATCGTATATATGAGAATTAAAAATATGCTTTCATTCAAGAAATGTGGGCCAGCTAGAGCAAATAATATAAGAGATGGTTGAACTTTATAACTAATTTCCCTGATGTTTTCTGTCTTCTTTTTTTTTTGTTTCTGTGAACTTTATCAAGGACTAATTCCAGACTGTGCATCATTCCCACAATTAATAAGAACAGCTTGTGGTGGAGCCCAATCTTGGCTTGGCTGCTGTCTTCTATTATATGTGGTATCTTTGTCATTCATTACTTCAAATGTTGGAGTGTTAAACCCAAAGCATGGCTCATGCTCAGCATCTGCTCTGCCACTGAGCCACACCCCAGTCTGCATTTTTTTTTAACTTCTTGAATATAGATTCACCATTTTCAAAGTGAAGAAACCATTACTAACATTAGAGATTAAGGAACGTGGTAGAGTTGACCCCCTATTTGTGAATTCTGCACCTTCAACCAAGTGTTGGTCAGACATATTGGAAAAAAGAAGTATCTATTGAACATAGACTCATCACCTAAACCACCCAATATTATAATTTGCAAGTAACATTTTACATTGTATTCAGTATAATAAGAAATTTAGAGATGATTTAAAGAGTATGGGTGGATTAGCATAATATATATGCAAACATTGCACCATTTTATACAAAGATTTGGCCTTCCATGGATTCTGATATCATATTGTCCTGGGATCAATTTCCTACACTTCCTGAGGGACATTGGTATTGTGTAGTTCCCAGTATGTATCCACCACCTCACCCAGACTGTCCTGTGTCCCTTGTGCCATCAACCCTTTACCTTAATCTCTTTGTCTCTTAGTGATTTGCAGGGCAATAGATTTTTACTTTAAAACTTTATCTGCTAACTGATCAGCAAAACCTTTAATGATAGTAGTCCTTATTTATTTGATTTTTAATTTGTATATATTTATGGGGTACATTATGGTAATTCAATCCATGTATTCAGTGTGCTGAATGAGTGATAATCTAACCAGGCTGGTAAACATTTCTATCTCTTCCATTGTTTATATTTTTATGCGTTGGATACTTTGTACTCTTTAATTTTGTCTTAGCAATTTTAAAATATATCTTAAGTTGTCTTACACAGTAGTCACTCTACATGTCCAAGAATAACAGGCGATTCTTCCATTTTATATTTTTGGTTCCTTTTGGTGAACTTCTCTGTCTCCTTTCGCCACTGTCTTTTTCCAGGCTCTAGGGGCCACTGTTCCATTCCATTCTTCTACAACATGGATAAATTAGGTTCTTCAAATGACTGAGGACACGTAGTACTTGTCTTTCTGTGCCTTCAAGTGTATCCTTCATGTAAAGAAAAGACTCCATCGTAGTTAGGTCTTTTAGGCTTTGTGAGAGGCTAGTAACAGCAGGCCAAGGGCTCTTTACCTGCTCCTGTGATTACCACTTTGCACTCTTTTTGGACTTCTCCTGGAAAGAAAAAAGAAAAAAATGGCTGCCCAAGCAGCTCTGTCTGTTACCCCACTTCCTTAGTGTCTGCACAGTTACTGTCAAGGCTATTGCCGTCAGTGCAGGTTTTCTTTCTCACCCTGACTTGGCGGACAGTGCACAGTGGAGCTCTTAGGTTCCCTGAGCTGACCGGCAAACCCCATCAAAGCTGGGAGTGACCAGTGTGAAGTCCGCTGGCCGTTCTGGGACTGCAGGGCTTGGGCAGGGCAGGAGCAGGAGAAAGGAGAGGTCATTTTGTGTAGCAGGTGCTGCCCACACCGGTTGCTTTCACTTCAGTCCTTAGAGGTAAATGTTAGCAGCAGGATACTTTGGAATCAGGCCTTTGTAAGGGTGCTTTAAGAGTTCTAATGAAAGCCAGCAGATAGTCACAGGAGGAGCATGTTTTAAGAATTTCAGATGAGGTTTACTTTGTCTCTGAGTCCTTTGGTAACCACAGTTTGCTTTGGTTTTTTCGAAGTTATTAAAAAATACATTCATCTTGCTAACAGTGATGAAACAATGGCAAAATATGAATCATGAAGTAATATTATTAAAGCATTTTTCTGTGCTTTTGCAGGGATTTAGTATTAGCAATAAATAGGATCATAAGAGGTATCTGTAACCAAGTCGTTTTCTCTTGGATGTTTTGATTGGGTTGGATTTTAGGATCACGTTAATTAACTGTGATAGTGCATCCTAATGATATCTGTAAAATATTTCTGTGCCTGTTTTGCTTACTACAATACCCTTTAAACGGTCTTACTCCAAATGGACATATCACCGTTCAATCTTAGAGAAAATCAAGAAGCAACTTGAGAAGCTTTCTTGCCAAATAATTATGCGTTCCTGCCATCCTCCTCCTCTGCCTTCCAGAAGTGACAAGCATCTTATGAAAGGGTAGGCTTGCGATTTTGACACATAAATTATGACTTGGCACTTTCAAAGATGTTCTCTTGCTTCTTTGCCAAGTTTGCATTGCGTACTAAAGATGAAAGACCTCGATTTTATAGATTTAAAATTCCAATGGCAGATGAGAAGCTTTGTGAAGATACTGTAAATAACTCACGAAATACATGTGAAAATTGAGCAGGTAATAATTCAACTCTTTTTTGTTTTAGGCTTTAGAATGCATAATCATGCTTTCTTACCTCAGCTTGAACACAGTATTGGAAGCATCTAAATGGCTTCACATTTAGAGATCAGTTATTTTTTAGAACACTGCATTAGTATGCTTTAATTTGTATAGCTAATGAAGGAGCCAGGAGGGGAAGTGCACGGCTTAAGTAATCATATTTTTATCTTTTTCGTAAATTTTTGTTATGTTTTGAAAACAGCTTTAGTAGCTTAATTGAATAGTCCTTTAAACTTTGTATTGCAAGTCATGTTAAGTAAAGGGTTTAGGCTTTTAAGCATCTGTTACTTTTAGTGTCTGTGTGAACTACCTCTTAAGAATGTGTCTGTTCGATTCTCAGGTAAAGTGGTAACAGCTACATCTTGAGGATGTGACACCCGTGCTTTGCATTTGTTTCACTTAAGGATGAAATTATTTAAAATGGATATTGTTTACTTACACACAGAGGTAAAGACCTTGTTCATGAATGTGCTTCCATAGAAGAGCATATCACTTTTCTAGTGCATCATGATGCTAGCCTGGGGACTGCTTCATTGTTGTCTAGAATTTCTTCTAAAGTTGAAATTATTACATTCTTATATATTGATTTCAGATAACTTATCCCATATTAATATAAATGTTTTCTGGGTTTGAGGGAGTTTTGAATTATTATGTCCCAATAATACATATTATAACATTTTCTTTAACTGTACCTCCTTGACACAAACTGTAAAGAATATAACCTAATGGATGGAGAAAATGGTATAGTCATAAGAAAGGAGAAATTGTTTGTCTAGTCTCTGGGCTCCTTGCTTCCATTGAGATGCCCCAAAGCTGTTCCAACAATTGATTTTAAAAAGCAAAACCACTGTAGCTGTTCACTTGGTGTTGAATATTTCCTTGACTTTTTATCATGGTGGAGTAAGAGAAATCCCAACAGGTAGACTGCTTAGGTCACAACAAGGGCACAGCCATAGAGCAACTCTCTTTATCTGACTTCTTGTGCACTTGATGTCTGAAGAACACTCTTAGCGCCTTCTTTCCTTATCAGGTGTCTCCTGATGTGGCTTGCCAAGGCTTTAGTGGCTCCAGGTTCCCACAGTAGTGACATAAACCATATGTCTAGAAACCCCCTTATTTTGCACTCAGTGAAACAGCAGTATACGTGTTTATGTAGTTGAGGGGCTAGGGTCATGCTGGGTTTCCAACTTTATCATATATTCTGCCTCTATTCTTATCTGTGCAACTCCAAATATTTTCAGGTAGATCCTTTCTAATGGCCACTGTTATTAACTGCCTATTTTATAGTGGTCAGATAATGGATAGACAATAAAACATGGAGAACACCAGACTTAAACAGCAGGGGCATATCTCTTGTGCCTGGCATTCAAAGGTACAGATGATGTCAATAATCCACTATATATCTCTGAGTCATTCCTTAGGCCTGTGTTTGCTCATGTCTGGGACTTTCCTTGTACCGTAAGCCTTGGATTTCCTCTGCCCTGCTTATCTAAATTCCTCTCCTCTTTCAAGGCCAATCTCAAGTGGTTCATCTTCTAAGAAGAATTCCCAGACTCTTTTAACTCATGGTAGTTACCTTCTCTGAGCTCACAGTTATTTTCAATGGTATCACTTCTGGCTACTCTTTAGGTGCTAACTTGTTTCCATTTATGCTATCTTTTCAAAGGAGTTATTTAATCATCCTTATCGTCCATTTCTCAAACAGATGTGCACTATCTCCTTAATCAAGATGTGAAGGGCACAAGCAGTGTATCTTAGAATGTTTTTGATCTGTTACGTAGTGAATTCCCATGTTTATGGCAGGGGTTATTATTACTTATGCACTGAATAATTGATTATAGGACAGTTATATGCAGATGGTAGGTATTGATATTATAGCTCATTTTTCCTGTAGATAGCTAGGCAGACTGTTAATGTGTTCTTAAGTATTGATAAAAAAGGGTAATCGCCTGATGCTTTGTAGACACAGAAATATGTACCCTAACTTTTCGTTCTTCCCCTTTGGTGAGCCATGTGGCATGCTGTGGGTAGCCAGCACTTTAAACATATTAATTTATTTACCCATCATGGATGACTGAAGACTCAGTGCTCTAGATCTATCTCATGACCAGTAAAGGTATAACTTAAGTTTGATCACAGGTTGGAATAGATTTCAAGAAGCTTTTATCACTCACTGTTTTTGCCTATATTGATGTTCTATTACATATATGCCCATGCTTAAATTTTAGCTTTCCAGAACTTGGCATTTTTATCACTAATTCACATGGATTTTGTGTGAGGTGCTTTCTTTAGCTGAGTCATCACTGGACATCTGGAACTAGTAGTGGGCAACCCAGAATTGTCAACCGTAACTTCCAGGCAGGAAACCCTCATTGATTATAAATGGAAAGGTAGATAGTAGATTATATGTCTGTTTTACATGGCCAAAAGATCAGTCACAGAGAATGTATTCTTCTGATGGAAATAAAAGGAGAGATTCCCTTCCCCAGCTGACTATTCCTGCCATACACACAAACACAGACAAAAATGCACACCTGTGCATATGAATGCACATAACACATACCCTTGGAAACAAAAAATAATTAAGTTTTATTTTCACTGAAGTGCAATTAGATTTTTCTTTATTCACCTTTAGCGTTATATTAACATTTGTTGATAAAATCAAGAAGCAGTTTACATCTGTTGAGATAATTCTTGATTCAGATGTGGATTTTTTAGTATCATATTGTGATTGGATGGTTCCTTTATTGTGAAGGAGTTAGCACTTTGTGCAAGCATAGAAAAATGTCTCAGCTCCTTCTGTTGGGTGTGTCAGCTCTTTCAGCTGTTCAAGAAACAGGATGTCATTGGTTAGCAATGACAGAATGAGCTGAGTTTTTGAATCAGGTGTCAGAAGTCCTATTCTTGTGATTCTGAATTGCTAATTTAGGGTGAGGATAGTCCCCAAATGTAACTCCGTATCATCTGAGTATTGAGGAAGTGGCCACTGCTGTATTCTCTTAACCATCATTTGAGCATACATTGTCTTCTTTTGACAGTCCTAAATTAATATGCATTAAGATTTAATACTCCTGAACTGTTCAGAGTGCCTGATGAAACAATTTGAGCCATCAGAGACATTTGGCTTTTTGTGACTTCCTCATTTTTTATTAGTCTGGGTACAGCAGCTGTTCTGATATGGGTATGCATCAGGACTGCAAACTTACAGTGTTTGACTGATGAAAAAAACTGACCTCTAGTTTGAGTTTGCATTTTCCGAGTGCACCCCAGGAAATAAGAAAGCATACTAGTGGATAATGTGCTTGGGTAGCGCCATAAACCAACTCAAAATATTGTTCATTCAGAGAACTATTGCTCATGACTATTTGTTCTATTATTAGAGTGATAGATTTATAAATAAAAATATAGAACGATCAGTTACATAAATGTGAATTTCTATAAATAAAGATTTTTACCCCAGGTACTAAAGAGTGAGCCTAGGGCCTTGTGCATACTAAGGGAGCACCCTACCACTGAGCTACATCTCCAGCCCCTGTGAATATATTTTTGCATACATGTGTCCTATGTGATAATTGCATCTCACTTTATCTGCCAACCCTTTATGCTACAGAGCCAGAAAAATCTCAGTTCTTTCAAAATGTTAATGAGGAGAGGTCACAAAGTATCCTGAGACAAAGCAGGGATTGTGGAGGCTTGGGCACTGCCCATTAGCATGTGCTCTGAATCCTTTTGAGCACCATTATGTTAGAAATTTGGAGATGTCCTTCTTCTCTTTCTGCTGTATTGTGCTAACGAAGCATTCACTTTTATTCCTTAAATAAATTGAAGATTTGTTTTTAGAGTGCAAGAGAATTTAGCCTCAGAGCTCCCATTACGCCATCGCTTCATAAGGAAATTTGTTCCAGCTTTTCTCATGTGTTTACAACCACCTTCTCCTACACTGCAAAACTTTATTTTGATGTAAAGAATATGAGCCTACCCTGTTGGACAGTTTCTTGTCTTGGATAGTTAGGATTCCAAATGAAATATTTTCCAAAGTAGTAGACTTTGCACCTCCTTAATCTTCTTTGGGGAAAACAATAAATGCGCTCAGGACTATACCAGGCTTGTGCTGGGACAAAAACATTGGCCATTGTTCAAGAGTAAACCAGGTCAGCACTAAGAACACAGGGATTCATTTCCGTTGAAATTGATCTCTCGGTGCCTCACACACTTATTACAAACTCACTCGGCAGGCGGCAAAGCCCCGCAGTCATTAGAAAGCAAATATTTTCTCTTTGACTTTTAGTAAGTTATCACTTGTGATTTTCTGGTATTTCATAGGCATGCTTGTCTTGTGAATATGATAGACAATAATACGGCACCGGAAGTCGGTAGCTGTGATAAGCAAGGAAATAGTTCATCTGTGCAGATCCAGCGTTAGTCTGAGGTAGTTCAATCCCAAATCTGTCCCCAGGCTCTCACAGTCTCACTGAGATTGAGAAAGTTGTGCCCAGACCATCCCACACAGCAGTCTTCCATCCGAAACAGGACTGATGTATTTTGAATGTATGATCTGCTCCTGATAAGTTCTTTGGGGTAAAGAGAGCAGATGCAATAGGGGCTGACCTAGAACCCTTCCTTCACCTTCTAGGGCTGCTAACAGTCTCAGTAGTTCTTATTAAAGTATTTGCTCTAGTTCAAAAATATCTACCAGTACATTTTTTCCCTTGAAGTATTATTTCAGTACAAATTAAGGAATTCTGTAGCTTGAAAGAGTCCCAAATTTGCGTATCATTTTAATAAGTGCAAGGTAGTTTGGAACTGAAAAAGTAAAATTGTTGTCTGCTTTGCCCTTGGCACCTCAGCCTCCCTGGAGGTTACGCCACAGAGAGGGTAGCTAAGTGGGGAGATGGGAGATGAAGGGTTTGGAGGCTCTTAGCCACATACCAATACATTTTACAGTAAGCATTGAAAAGCCTGCCTTCGATTGTACTTCTTCCCATGGGGTGCATGGATTGACAGCTAAAGAACCTTCTGCCACAGTTTGAAACCTCTGCATAGGAGCTAGAGGTGTGTGGGAGGGCATCAGGACCTCCTTCTGCTTGCTAGCTGTCACTTGCTAACCAGAGTATCACCATTATGGTCCTTCCTTTTGTGAATGTCAGTTGTCCGCCTGTAGAGAAAAGATACTACTACTTACAGGCTGGGTTAAAAAAGTGATATAGGCTCAGTGCCTAGCACAGTGCCTTGAGGGCATACCCTTGAAGGACTTCAGTAAACCTTGATTCTTTTTTGCCTTTACAACTTCATTTGTGGAAGCATATTGTAGAATTGGTAAGAATGATTATTGGCTGACTCGTTAAGAGATTTTTCAGGGACAGGTTTATTTATATGCTGTGTTTCCTCTGATTAATGATCTCCCATTGAACTCCTAACGACCTATAAGGAGGTGAAATGATCTTCCTTTATTCACAATCTGTGCTATGTTTGCAATTCTGGCTGACAGAGACAGCCTCAGGAAGTCAAGATCAAGCCCTCAGTTATAAAGATATTTTTTTTTTCTGGATTCGGTGCTATTTTAATTACGTGGATTCTTCTTTTTCTTTTCAGCAGAAGAGCTATGTAGTTTCATACCTATAGTTATCGCCTAATGTCTCAAACTATTTGGCTGTTTTCCTTTATTTGGACATGGAAGCAGAGGAATTTTAATTTGTCCAAAAGTGTTTGCTGTTTTCAAACATAGAGAAGAGTGACTTATATTTATAAAGTGCTAAAACATTATCATTGTTTTGTGTTTGGTGGTTGCAAACTCAGAACTTTAGGTATTATTAAGAGCTTTCAACACCTTCTCTTTCCCTTTGAAAAATAATCAGCATATTGCTTGCCACTAGCATTTTTTCAAGGAAAGCCAAAGACAGTGTTTTTTAGTTTCTGAAAATCTAATTCCAAATGCAATCACAGTACAAACTGGTTATACCTTTTGGGGGTAGGTTAACAAGCTATTTGTCCTTTTTGTTTTTACTTTCAAACTCATTTTATATTTTCAGCTTTCAGTAAAACTAATTGCTTTCTTGATGATGCAGATTTTTTATTGCATTAGAGAAAAGACTTGATAGATACACCTTGAACTTATGCCAGACATCCCCACAAGCACCCTGACATACGGCCATCAAAGGAAAGCAGAAATTCACACACACACACACACACACACACACACACACACACTTTATCCTTCTGTTTAGAGAAAATAGAAAGCCAGCTCCGTCCATGTGTACTCCGACTCTTATATATTATTATTTCTCTAAATATAGTTCAGGACATTTGTCAGTGAACTGTGAATCTCTTGTTAAAAATAAAGTTGAAATTCAAATCTCAAAATAAACCAAGAATTATCTGTAACTCCTTGTCACTTACGTGTTTCATTTTGGATTGCTGAATTTAGGACCTGTGGAATTCCATTGTGGGCAAAATTATTTAAATAACTATTCAAAGGCTATCAAATGTTGTAAACTTAATGGTTATATTTGCTATTTCAGGTGAATACTACAAAACTCAATTGATTTTCTAAGAATGTATTTATATTATATATATATGTATATTTATAGTGGAGACAAGGAAGTAAAATGATTCATTTACAGTGACATTTTAATCCATATTTTTTCTTTCTGTATTGCTATCACAAAACTCCTCTTGACACTGGAGTTGAGTGCGTGTATGAAGTGGAGAATTCTTGTCACAAGCTTTCCTCTGTTGTCTGTAAAAAGAGATGCATGTGGTTTTTATTAATTCCTCGCAGCCACCATCCCTTCCGTGTTCTGCTTTGTAGGCAGTATATTCTCTTTTAGTACGTTTAGTAGCTTTCAAGGATCATGCCTTGACTTGGGAATGTGTGCTTTGTGTTCCTAACTTCCCTCACTGTGGGCAGGACTTGCCTGAGAGGATCCAGGAGGGACTTTCGCCTTTATTCAGCAAATGTCTATTACTGTTCTTACAGTCTGTCAGGGTATGAGTTGAAAAGGAAAAAGCCAGATGTTTTTAATGGTGCACTCACTACCAACTTTTTGTTATCATTTATGTACAAAAGGACATTCACTTTGTTTCCAGTACACTGGAACTTTTGTTCTGTTTTGTTTTGCTTTGATTTTCCCCAGTTCTATGTGTAACCATTCAGGAAACTGCACATTGCACTACAGTAGCTTTTGTGACTTGTGCCAGTGGAAAAATCCTAGGCATGCCATATTAACTAGGCAATGTAAAAGCATATTGCAAACATTATTATCAGAAGAGAACATCTTTATTAGCCTGAAATCATTTTGAGCAATCATGTCCGCAGTAACAGTGATAACCAGTGGATGATAAACTGAGAATGGATGCCTGAATGCCGTGAAGAAGTCAGTTTGTAAATCAGAAGAGGAATGGAGAGAAGCAGATACTGTCCTCAATCTGAGCACATTCTCCAACCTCTGCCATGAGCTAGGAAAGATGCCCTTGCAATGCTCGGTGAATAGGCTTGGGGACAGTAATGAAGCTATTATAAGGTAGTTTCTGGTTATTTCATATTCTTATTTTACATGGCTCAGTTTAAAGGCTTTATTCGACAAAAGGAGTGTGACTTAACCTTCCAGAGAGACATGAATGCACAGGCAGCTCGATGGATGGGGAAATACTGCCACCTTGTTATGGTAAGGGTAAAGTGAGTCCAGCTGACAGCAAAATGACTTTCCTTGTTCAAAACCCGAGCATCCTAAGCAAACCTGGAAATACCTGAGCAGCGGGATCACATCCTTCCCGGCTGCAGCTTCGTGCCCTTCATGTGCCTGGCAAAAATCAGCTTTGCAGAGACCCTTTGAAGTCCTCTTTTGAGAGGACTGGCATCTGCAGTGAGTCTGCACTCCTTCCCCACTCTGCCTGCTGGATGAGGTCCTCCTTCCAGCTCGCCCTGCCAGGCCTGCATGCCGCCTCCTTCCAGGCGCTGGCTTTGAAGTCAGTGGGAGCTGCGCGTGACTGGTGGGAGTGGGGAGTTTGGAGGGAACTAGGTAGGCTGAGCTCCTTCCACACTGCTGTGTGGGATTAGAGGCTGCTGCTTCTCTCTCTCTCTCCCTCTCATATATTTATTTTTGCTTTGAAATGTGTGTCTTGTCTTGGCTAAAATAAAAAAGGAATTGGCCTGGCTTTAAAGAACTCTCCATCACTAAGTTGTTTATACAAAGTTGACTGTGACAAGCAGCTGCCACCAACATCACTGGTGCCAGGATTTGAAACTTGGGCGTTTACCCATTTCGTGTATGCTTAGATTATGTAGAGGCTGAGCAAGGACTGGGGTATGTCAGAAAATTTGCAAACGAATCCTGATGCTGTCTCTTGTTGCCTCATTTTCCATCTGCATGAAGCCAGTTACTTCTCCTCCCGGAACCCTTATGCCTTATTTGTAAAATGAGGGTTGGTTGAAGAATTAGGTTGTGTGGTATTCTGCATATGCTTTACATAGTTCTGGTCCATCTCAACTTCTTAATATCTCATGTTTTTTGTCATGATCAAGACTGTATTTACAACATGGCAAAATCTTTACTGCATACCGATTAGGGCTAAAGGGCAACCTTTGATTGGTTTTTAAAACAATACCGCTGAAATAATATGAATACTTCTTTAGGATTATGTAAATAGTACTCCAGCTCAGCGGGAAGATGGTTATTCCATACATACAGTATTGGGATTTTCTAAAATGAATGGTTACCGGAAGAAGACACCCATGTCATTTGTAGATTTGTCCTTGAATGTGGCCCAGCCTGGTTTAGGTTGTTTCAGTTTTGTCACTCAGATTTACATCTTGTCTTTCTTTCTGTTTTTAGTTGTTTGGATTTCTCCCAGAGTATTTGTGGCTGAAATTCCTTTTGGACTCTGAGCTGCCTTTTTTCGCATAAGCTTTGGACTGGAATCAATAGAATGTCAAGATGCCAGGCACATTCTGCCTAATAGCAGGTGGGTGTCTGCTGGACAGTGTGCCTGATTTGCCTGACAGTAGCAAATTTAGGCCAGAATTAATGAGCCAGAGAAGGTACTGTTGATGTTGCAGGATTTCGGCACTTTTCAGACGTAATTTTGCTTTTCTCTTCCAGTGGAATTCTGTTTGTGCAAGAAATATGTGTTCATGTATGTGTATAGGTGTGCATGCACCTATATTTTGATGCCTTTATGATTATATTGAAACCACTTATTGGAAATTTTATTTATATATATTTAAAAGACTTTAGCAGGGGGTAAAGTCATGGTTGGTCTTAATCTGTTTCGTGTTCAAAGAGAAGACACATACAAAAGCTTAGTGAATTACTGAAGTTCTTTATTACATTTTACCAGGGCACATTCTTATTATATAAAAAGCTCATGTTAGAGACTAACTGATGTGCAGAAAGCAGGTCTCTTGGGGCTGTAAGTAAAAGGAAATGGGTTTAGAGCCAGACATATTCCATTTGAATCTTGCATCTGCTCTTTACAGTATGTTGAAAACCCCCACTTCCTAAGTCCTTTTAAAAACTGTATATGGGTATGCAAATGAAAATGATGCTTCTGTATATTGCAGTCACTGCATAAATACTGGCTTTCTAGTTAACCCTTAGAGACAGAAGACCAGAGTGATGATTTGAGTTTCTTTCATGTTTACACATTCCCTGGGCTTTTTGTTTTTCTTGTTCTCTTGTGACAGCCTTTATCTTGTTTCAGCTTTCAATTTCAAATGTAAACTCATTTCTGCAACTCATACCTTCTAATTGTTGACCACAATACCTTTTAAATGTGTGTGCCTTCCCGCAATTGGATGGTATTGAAACACTCTCATCTAGATTTGGGCTGAAGATACAAAACTGGAAATGCGACTTATGCAAAGCAGTATTCATTTGTTGGGAGATGATCTGAGGAGGCAGCAGGCCCAGTGTATTCCAGATTCTAGAACAGAGCAAGTGGCATTCTGAATGACAAGCCTTGGGCTGGGCATGGCTCGTTACAGAATGCCACTTAGCCCAGAAAAGACTAGCCTCTCTATTTAGTGGTCAAACAAAGGAAAAGAATAGCTTGCTGGTACCATGAGAATCTCATTTAAACATTTCAGAAAGCTCTACCATGTCTCTGCTTTTTGAAAGAATATGGTGGTTATTCCTTTTCTGTAGGTTCACATCCTCTATCTTCTTGGGCTTTCAAGTCCCAAGCATAAAATAAGTACCTGAGATTTCAAAGTATCATTTTCCTGGGAAATGGAAGTTTAAATTCTCTGTATAAAATGGTGACCTGACATACCTTCTAATGAAATTTGTTTTACAAATACCAAGTTTTAAACTTAGAGCAATGGCCTTTATATAATAAAGTTATCAACTGTGATTCTGGAAAACACTGTTGATCTGTAGAGTTGTGAAAAAGGTGTCACAGAGTTCCCTTCTCATATTTCATTAGAGTGAAAAATTGTCTAATATTTTGGGTCATTTTGCAGTGTCATTCTTTCTTAGGTTCCGCCCTCATATGGGAGTTACAGCAAATGTGGAATTAAGGCATTTCATTTTAGTTCGGGTTTTAACTTTGAGAGCTGAGTCTTGGCTGGGGTTGACAGTTGCCCCTACAGCCATAAACCCATTTCAGTGAAGTACAGTGAGGAACCTGGAACAAGAGCTCCTTCCTGGGCAGTCACTGCCACTCTTCAGTCTGTGTGACATGCAGAGTTAAGTGTGTGTGCGGGTCCTGGAAGTTTGGTATTATTCTGTTCATAGTCATTTCATCCTATTCAGTTTAGTCTTGTGATTTTATGATTGGATGTAAGTGAGTGAATGTGTGGGCATGTGAGATGTAGTTGTGGTTTCTTTCATTTTAGGAATCTCTTTTAAAGTCCTAGAAAGCTTGAGTTGGAGACCTAAGGAAAAGGTAGAAGTTATTCCCTCGTGAATTCTCATTCTTTTTTTTAAACTCTTCTTTTAAACTCATTCATTGTTTTCATTTGCATTTTGTTTGCTGTGGAAGTACACATAATGAAGTTGTTAAGAAATCTAGAATCGGGACACGGAATTTTAACTCCAGGGGCATTTATTCACATAAATTTTGAGCAAGTCACGTATCCGTGATTGGGTCAGGTTTTGCCTGTGCATATTGAGAATAACTGGGGAACCAACCTTTGAATGCTACTGCGTAGGTTCAATGAAGACATCTCAAGCTACCTACAAGATAAACACATACTCAGCCACTCAATAAATGGTAGCTATTGTTTTTGCTACAATCATTTCCATGCTGTGTGGAGTGGGAATTACAATTAGTCCTATCTTAAGTAGTCCTTGTGGGGATGCCATGAGATATTGTTATACAGATTTGCTCTGCAGGGAAATGCTCAGTAAATTCTGTCTGTTTTATTAACTCAAGAAGAATGCATCTAATTTTGAAAACTATTAAGTACTGGCTATGAGAAGACTATCACTTTATAAGGCCTTATGTATGCTAGATATAGTTTAATTTTTGCTGCGTATTTCTGTAATTTTCTGCTCCATTTTTTCATTCTAAAACTGTAGAGGTCAAAATTAAGCTGCTTCCTTACTCTGTCCTCCCTCTCTCCCTCCCTGCCCTTATCTAAAATAGAAAACTCTCTGAAAGGAAAGAACTAAGGGAAATTCCCATGTGAGGAATGAAACTGTCCGTGTGAAGGGTTAGGGCTTTAGGAATTGTGTGCACGGAATCGTTGAATGATAATCTTTACAGGATGCTGAAAATTACCAGCAAGAACCAACTTTCAAGGTTAAATGGCTTCTCCCAGGATTTCTACATGTACCTAAGACTCATGGATTTAGCTATGGTGTCCGCCTCATTTTTATGCTGTCACACAGAAGCACAGACAGAAAAGAACATTTAAAATGTACACATTTTCTTAAATCAGAAATCAAAGAAACTCTTAGTCTACTCCAGAAACCTTGCTGCTGGTAAATTGGAGCAGGCGGTTTTCCCTGAATCATAGCTACAAGGAGTTAATCCATTGAGCATCCAATGGATGCTCTGTGCCTTGAACAGAATTCAGATGTGCCTAACGCAATGAATTTCAGCAGCAAACACTTCTATTTTGGCAACCATTGCTCGAAGCTCCAAGTACTCCAAGAATCAGGCCACAGATGCCTTGGAGAGGCAGAAGCTCTGAGCACATCCCAGGACTCTTCCAGGCTAAAGTTAGAAGCACAGCTCCCGGTCCTCTTCAAGAATGTTCCTTCAAAGCACCATGCAAGAAGGAAGCAGAGCATCTTATTGCTCAGTGTGGACTCATGCTCTGGAGAGAAGAAAACAGGAATCTCTTGTCTCTTAAACAGAAGTTAATCTTAAACTAACCGGAATCTGACAGTGGCTATATGGATGTTGTAGGAATAGTTGGTGATTGGTTTTAGTTTTTGCTACTGATGGATGCTGTGGTGTTGTAGATTGTCTTTATCCATGCAATAAGATTTATTTATTTATCTGTCATCGAATATGGGCTCTGACATGACCAGTGAGGTCGAACGCTCCAGAAGGAAGGCCCTACACTTAAAGCACTGTTTCCTTAGCCTCTCTAAGCTCTGGTGAACTAAGCTACTTTGCTATCTGCCTGGAAAATGAATGTGAACCAGTGAGTTTGTTAATGTTTACCCAGGTCTAGGAAATGCATCTTCTGAATCTAATTGCATGTATCAGGTTGCACATGCGTGTACCATGTATCAGGCTGTATTTCCCTGTTTAAATCATTAGAGAAAGAAATTACATGAGAAAATTGCTGAAAACTCTAACAGAAAAATGTAGGGGCCAGTGAAAGCTGGGAAAAGCTTTTTGAAATCTGCAGTGTCTTATTTCTATATTTCTGTGAAGCAGCAGGCATGCAGGGCCTAGCTCGGGTGATGGGAAACAGTTGGACTGTGAGTCCCTTCCTTGGATAGTCTGCCCTTCTCTCTCCCCTTCCTGTTTTTCAGGACATGGCAATATGACCTCCAGGGGCACAGAGGACAGAAGTTCTTCTCTGGGCTCTGGTACCCGCTTCTCTGCTCACAGGCAGGCAGAGAATCGCCCACTGTGCAGTGGCTGGCGGCTGCCGCAGATGCCCGCTCATTCACACAGGGTCCTGAGTGTGCTCCAAGCGGCTTTCTCAGCCACGCAGAGTCAGTTGTGCAGGTCTGCAGCTGCACTTAGGCGAGGAGAATGCCGGTGGTTCAGGCATCTCTAGCCCCACCTTCTGTGTGGGAGCTATAGGAGGCTTTTGTACTTCTGCATTTCACTGCAAATGGGGCAGCATCCGAAAGTGGGAGTGTTTGAAGGGCTGGTGGAAGCAATGCATAACGATATAAGGGCACTAAAAAGGCAAGGGACAGGCAAAGGATTGGTGGCAGGAAGAAAGCATAGGATATTTAACTTACCCTGGGAAGTGTGATTGGCATTGCAGCCTACTGGGCACTGGCCATGGGACTTCTGGCCCAGGTTTGTTCCTTTGTAAAGTGGTGGCCCCAGTAGCTACCTACCACGTGGGGGGAGATTAAGGAAGATGATGCCCATCAAATCCTCTGTCCTCAGCATTCTGTAAGCCTGTCCTCTTGGAAGTCCTCTCTCCTCAGGTGCAACTCAGTGCAATATCTGCCCTCTGGGTGGAAAGACAAGAACTGTTTGCCCAGTCTTTTTATTTCTCTTACTGATCTGTCTCAGATTAGGGTTATTCCAGACCATCACTTTTCTCGGCAGTATTTGTACTATACTGTATTTACCCTGCCTTCTCCACTCACTCCTAGAGAGCTATTTAATGTACTGTTATAACACTGAGATTATCTTCATTTTTAAAATGTGAACCTTTTTATTTCTGAGCACAAGGGTAAGGCATATGTATTTTGGATAATTCGGAATGTCTCAAGTCAAAGGATCAATTAACCACGAACTGGAATATCATCACACTGAAAGGATCATTGCATGTGTTTATTATGTATGTGTGTGAGCAGAGATGGGGAGAGGGTACTTCACTACATGTAATATTTCCAACAAATTATTTAGGGTCCTAGATGGTGCAAAATAGTTTTTATAGAATGAGTAGATGTGAATTGTGTTTTCTTCTTGTTTAACTAAATCTAAAGCGTAAGAGATTTGGTAAGGAGAGAGATGAAGCTACAAAGCGCTCTTGAATTTCTTCCCAGAATCTGCTGTAAGGTCCAGGTGAACAGCTGGGAAGCCAAAGATGAGTGGCTACATTTTCTTCTTTTGCTATTCTTCAGGAGTAGCAGTGTTTCTGCTTTGTGGTGTCAATGACAAAGGTAGGAAATATTTTGATCTGCAAGGGGTGACAGAAATATGCAGTACAGTATGCATTTAAGTTAAAAATACTTACTCAAGAAAAGATGCATTACCAAGAGAATGGAAAAGTATTCCATATAAGGGAAGTAGTCTGTGTACTTTGAAGAAAGGTTGACTATAGAAAACCCATTTCTGTCCTCCATGTAGTCCAGGAAGCTTCATATTTGTAATCCCAAGGAGAATTTATTGGAATTCTAGTGAGTTAATTCCAATCTACCACTTCCAGTGCAACCCACAGAGAGAATGAAGACATTAAGACATATATACAGTTGTGGGGAGCCAAGGGGTCTTAAGTCCGGCCAAGTTGGTAGTTCACTAGAACAAAGGCCTGGCCCAGAGCCCAACCTGGGTGTTATTAATTCTCCATGAGAGGAGTGGCCCAGGCGTGAGTGACAGTGAGAGTGACAGAAAATTATTTCCTGCCCCTCTATCACTGTCACTCTGTAGTCTGCCATGACTACAGGAAATAGCTAATAAGTTCGTAGTTTCAGTGTCAGTTCTGATGTCCTTTTTGCCCTGGAAAATCAGAGCCTCTTTCTCAAGGCTCTCCATTCTGCCTGACTTAACCTATTTGGGGAGCAGGGGGTGGGGTAACACTGACCTGTCACCTTGCTTCAGAGATTACACACATCAGCTCCTCAGTCAGCCCAATTTCCATTGCTAAAAGCCAATTGAAGGGACAAGAAAATGTCCTAGCCAGCTCTCTCTGTACATACCGATACATGGAGATAGAGCCAAGTTTATCCAAAATGGGGAGGGTTGTGTTTTAAAAGAGAGTAAAGGAGAGTGGTCTAGGTTGTTCCCCAGTTAACCACAAAGTACTTTTTTTTACTATAATAAATTTGTAATTTCAACATTCACTATACTTGATCAACCCTTGTTGTTCAACTGCTTATGACAATTTCTGTCTAATAAAGCACCCTGAGACGTGTCTTCATCCATCTAATTCATTGAACCTTGCACCTGTGATTTCTGGGTCCTCCTTAAAGTCAAAACGACCATGAAAGGTAAATATTTTGAATTAACTCAGGCATCCAGGCAATTACAACAGCACAACTAAAGATATTTACAAAAGCAGATTTCACAAACTGCTTCAAAAAGTGGTAAGGATGGTGGGATAAGTCTGTTCAAAGCGAGGAGAAGTATTTTGACGAGGATTAATGTCAGTAATGTCATGTCAGTAATGTCTTAAGGTAATGAATAAAAAAGCATTCTTATATTTTTGATCACATATTTAGCTCACTGGCATTGATACTAGTAATGAATTAATGTATATTTAATTAAATATATAATTATTTAATGCATAGTCAATGCACATACATAGTTTATATATACTATATGTACTCATATAATATATATCCATTACATGTTATCTATAAGTATGTGAACAGCTCTTGTAAGAACTTTATGATAATAAAATTATTTTATTGTTATTTTCCATCTGAGGAAAAAGAGACACAAGAGAAGTTAAATAACTGCCCACCAGTCACACAGCCAGTAAACACTGGAGTCAGGTTTCAATCTCAAAGGGCTGTAGAGTTTGAGCTTTTATCTACTTTGCTTACCTCACTGAAAATGATGAGGCAGAGAAGAATGCTCCGTTAGCAGGCAAAATGTTTCATGCACAAAAGATGAGCACATTCTATATTCTCCCATGTAATACCGTGCCTGTATTTAAAAATATTTTATCAAACACTTAAACATTTGTTAAGGGGGTGGATATGGTAAATTATATCATAGTTTATAAAAACAGAAAAAATGCTTCAAATTAAAGATTCAGAGCCCTGAAAAATCTCACCTTCCTTCATATACCAATTTTACATAGTTTAGGAACTGAAAATGTGGCATTTATATTCATGTACATACATATTATATAGTTATACAGGTATAATTTTTACATATATAAAAGGCATTTTTTTTTTTTAAAGAGGTGTCTCTGTTTACCATTTTCTTTTTTAAACCAGTGAAGCTCTACCTCCAGCCAGGCAAATTCTCAGGGGCACTGTTGTCAAACTGGCATCAGTTTAGTAGTAATGGTCCCAAGGTCTGTACAATGAGGCCATGGTATTTCTCAAAGCAACAAGAAAGCAGTTCACATCCACAACAGGGGAAGCAGATAAGCTGGTTCTCATGGCTCCCCCGTGAGCTGGGGGAATCCCCAAGGGGCTGGTGAGTGTCAGGAGCAGTGGATTTAGTTCTGCATCTAGTTCAGTTGGTTTACCCTGATGAAACAGTATTCTTCAGTGGCTACAAGAAAATCTACGCTATCTTATCCAATATAAAATTGATAGTTGGCCCTTCCCTGTATTTCAGACAAGGTGTTATTTTTTTGACATCAAAGAAGGAAGCTCAGTTTTTGTTTTGAAAGTGAGATTTGAAAACACACACACACTCACACACACACACACACACACACACACCTGCACACATGTGCACACTTATGACTACACTCAAACACTCAGCATTCCAAGATGTGGACACAAGTGGACTTTAGCCTTAAAACTGCTTTGTCATTCAGTTTGTAGCTGGCTCTGGAATGAAAACAAGGCTCCTCTGGGTCACTGTAATTGGCAGTTGCAGGGTGTGCCAGTGCGCCCACAGCTCCACAGAATTCCTGCTGAAGTGCTCCTTCGTCTTTCTGAGATCTTCCTTATTTGTTTTGTTTGCACATTTCCTGAATAATCTGCTAGTTTCTGGCTCTCTTCTCCACCTAAATTAGAAAGACCTATTATATCCTTAGGCCAGTTTAACAGAACTTGCTGTTCAAGTGCCACCTATTTCAACAAATTAAAGGATTTGTGGATGGAATTTTTTTTTTTTTTTCTTTTTCCCAGTGAACATTTTGCTGTTACTAGAACCCTACCACAAACTCAGCAGACAAACACAGGCTGGCTCTTTAGATGTGGTCACAGTTGACAGTTTAAACCAACCAAATCAAAACTGAAAGAAAGAAAAGAAAGAAAGAAAGAAAGAAAGAAAGAAAGAAAGAAAGAGAGAGAGAAAGAGAGAGAGCGAGAAAGAAAGAAAAAGAAAGAAAGAAAGAAAGAAAGAAAGAAAGAAAGAAAGAAAGAAAGAAAGAAAAAGACAAAAAAGGAAAAAACACCTCAGATTTGGAAGAAAGTTGATCATATTTCAAAGACTATATCAACATGACACTGATTTTAAAACCATGCTAGGCACAAGTTTCTCCTTCTTAATCTTCCTTTTGGTAAAATATCTGAAAAAAAACCAAGAGGAAAAAAAACAAGAGAATGTCTTGGGATGATTCCTTATATTTTAGCTTCCTGCCCAATTCATTGGATTAGATTAAAACATTCTAAAATGAACTGATTCTGAGTATTTGAGCACTGAATTTTATTTTCTTAATACAGCTGTAAACTTAGTTTGAGTGTTCATTTTTATAGCCTCTTGGAGAGTCCTTTTCACATATCATGTGTTGTTAAGTGAAAGATTTATGAATATCATTTTTAAATTATTGTCAATAACTTTAATAAAAACATTCCAATAACTAGATGAAGTACATTGTCCTAGCTATCTCTGACAATATCTTACCCTTCCAATGTTAAGTAGTGCTATTTTTAGTTTAGTATACAGATTAAGTATACAGATTTAGTATACAGATTTAGTATACAGATTAAGAAGCCTTGAATTTTCAGAAATTCAGTGACTTGGTCAAGACCTCTATTCATTAGGGTTTTGTAAAGGAACAAAACTGAACATTGCCTATAATTATTTATGTAAGTGGGTTTGTCAGGTCTACAAATCAGTGGGAGAGAGTCCACGCTGGCCATCTATGAGCTGGAGAGTGAGAGGACGCAGTAGATGCTCGGTCCAAGAAGCTGGAAGGAACAGACCAGGAGGGGTCAGAGAGGCATCAGCGGTGTAAGACAGAAGCCTGAAAACTCCCTCGGGAGTCACTGGTGCAGATTGCCAAAGGAAGGCTGAAGCTACTGGGGTCTGATGTCCCCAAGCAAAAGCAGCAAAACACATGGCCATTCAAGCTGAATGAGTTGCCAAAATATGCACTGAACTTTTTCTTTTCTACCCTTTCATTATACCTGGGCCATCAGCACGGTGGATGGTATTACCCACAGTCACAGGTGGTTCTTTCCTCCTCTGCTTGCTGGCTGGTATGCCAGTCATCTATGGAAATACTCTGCAGATAAACCCAAAATCATGCTTTATTAATCTGCTAAGTCGGATCTGGTCTGTCTGGTCTTGTCTTTTCTCTTTGTGTTACCAGAAACTAAGTCCAAGACCTTTGCCAGGAGCTAAATCCGGGTTCTTTAATACTTTTGTGTTTTTAGATGAAGTTGCCCAAAATGGGCTAGGACTTGTGATCCTCCTACATCAGCTTCCCAAATGCTGAGATTACTAGTGTATACCACCATCCTTATGTGTTTCTTAATCCATTCAAGTTGATTTAGCGTGACTAATGGGCAGGGAGTCCTGTGCTAGTTCAGTTCCTTAGCTGCAACTCTGCTGGCCCTTCAAGTCTTTGCTGTGAGATGCTGTGCTGTGCTGTGCTGTGCTTTGTTTGATAGGAGCTATAGGAGCCTCCGTGATCTCTGCCCATTGAATGTCAGTCACGTTGCAATTCTTGGCTATCAAAAATGTCTCCACCTTGTCTCTCTCCAGCTATCTCCAACAGCTGTTTGAAGTGAGGAGATGAGATAAGATTGCCACCTCTGAGAACCACAGCACTAGATACATGGTAGTGCTCGGGACTAATTTCCTTTCTCATGATTGATGTGCTGGGTGCTGCCTTTCCATGTAACCTGTGTGTAATGATAGCCATCAGCTCTTTGCATCCCTTTCTTTTTTCTGGACATAACATGTTAGCCTTTAAAGAGATTAATAATGCCCACTTGTTCATCTGGACATCTGGACGGTGTGTTAAGTGCATTGAGAATAAACATCTTCCTTCTCTCTTTGTGGGTATCCTTAGAACTGCACGTTGCCCACGTGTCGTGAAGCCCAAGCACTCACACGGCAGCACGTGAGGAGGTATGTAGGAAGCAGCTTTTAATCCCTGACTTCTCTTGCCTGACAGAATGTGGGCTTGGGGGATGTGGTAGCCATGCGTTCCCTGAGTCAGACATTTAATTACTGCTGCCCCTCACATGCTGAGTGGCCTTGAGTGAGTCACAAACCTTTGTGTTTCTGTATTTCCTCTGGAGAAAGTAAGGACTGTCCTCCAAGTGTAATACGCCTAGCCTACCTTCAACCTTGCAGAGTGGTGTTATGTTAAGTGCAAAATACTCTGAAAGGAATTCTAAGACATTCAATTGATTGAAAAGCAAATACAATTTCTGAGGAGGAAAGCATTGTTTATTCAAATTAATTTTTGAGATAAAATAGCCATTTGTCCGCGATCAATTTCAGGATACCATAAGAATAAAGCCAAAAGATAGTAAGAGAAGCTTGTTTCAAGTCAGCTTCTGGTTGGTTTCCACTTTTTCTGGGTGAAACACTTTCTCAGACCTTAGAGTCACTGAAGATTGAGTAGACACAAAGCTGTTTTTGCAAAACTGAATGCAAGCAGTGTCAATTGGTGACATCTACGAATCTTGCAGAAGCCGAGGGTACATCTTGCTCTTCTAGAGAGTAGGCATATTGGAAGTGCTTTTTCCTATGAGAATTTATTCTCCTCATTAGATGGTCTGCAGTGGGAAAAGATTTGACTTGTGAAGATCTGAAAATGTCTGCGCTGTACCCTTACATGAGAAATTTTCTTATTATATGCTTGAAACATGTCTTAAATGAATTCTTAGATCATGGAGCATCCACTTGCTCAAGCCTGAAAAATAGCTATCAAGTTGCCCTTGCCAGTTAGTACATAAAATTCTCTGAGGACAAAACAAATCTTCATACATTAGGATTATAGTCATCTAAATGTTTCTTTTTAATTGCTCTTGATATATTGAATGGCAGGTATACAGAGCTACCTAATTTATAAATGAGGTAAAGTTACTGCCTCATAAATATTTCATGAATTAAGTCCTGAATCTTATGGATGTGAACATAAAGGAGCATTATGCTTACATAAAATGTCATACATAACTTTAATATACATTTATCTTATTGTTTCAAACATATGTAACAGTCAAGAAATTAATAACTCGCACAACTGTATTGAAACAACAAAGTAAATTCAAACTGGATTTCGAAAGTGTCAAATTACGTTTTTAGCTTTACTTAATAGTTGATTTTACCCTGCCTCTTAAAATAGGTCGTTAAAATAGACACGGCGTGAAGCACAAATTTTGTGAGGTTATTTTCAGAAATAAGCAACTTGGTTGCTTACGAATGATCATCAATTTATTGTTGGATGATAGAAGATGAAAAGGTAGAAAGTGACACAAGAGAAGAAAGGATATAGCTCCATCTTTTTTTGTCATTGTGCCCTAAAAACCATAGCATGGTTTCTCCCCCAATCCAGTGACAGTTGGTTTACAAATTGGACTGAAGCACCGAGGTCTAATTTCTACAGAAAATTCAAAGGGCAGTTTGTAGACCCAGGTACCTCATCAGCCATGCGTGAAAATGAATGGTCTTTGACATGCACCCAAATAAGTTTTCCTGGGTGGAGAACTTGGTGCCAGCTGGGTGGGAGGAGTGCTGGGCTGGGTGCCCCACCAAAACTCTCCCCTACTGACTGTTGCTCATCACTGTTACTTTCTTCTTGGGATTCCCTGGGGCTCTTCTCCTGATAAGGGTGCATCACTAGTTATTCATGTTGTTCCAAAGAGGTCTCCAACACTAACGCATTTACAGTGGAGCAACTTTGAACCCCTGAAAGCTTGAGGGAACAAACTAGCTGGTGCACGGTGGGGGCTACAAAAGAAAACCAGGGAGAGAGGTTCCACTGACACACCCCGTGAAGGGACTCGATCTCTGGAAATGTTTTAGGTCTGCTTTTCCCTTTAAGGAAGCAGATGTGTGGTCAGCTCCCTTAAGCCTGCAAGTCTGGATTTTAGATGTTCCAGACTAGGCTCAGTTTGACCAGGGCTGTTTAAAATTGCAGCATTGCCCTTCTCTAAGTCTCCTAACTTCATAAAGTCCTTAGGCTGTGAGAACTTTCTCCCTGAGCTATGAAGGGAGTCACATGTTTGTATTTGTTTCAGTCTTTCGTATTTTTATTTGATACAGGTAGTATTGGTACTTTTGAATCAAGATTCTTCTTCATTAGTTTCCCTATAAAATTAATATGAACTAGAGTTTTTCTTTTCTTTTTGAACTGGGGACAGGCTGAGGGTTACAACACAACTGAGCTATATCCAGAGACATTTTTATTTTTAACTTTCCAGACTGGCTTGTAAGGTGATCCTCTTGCCTTAGCCTCCTGAGTACCTGGGATTCCAAGCATGTGACACCAACCTAAACTTTTCTTTATAATTCCATACACATTCATTTGGCTAACAGGAGTTGCATGTTATAAGCAGATAGTTCCTTGTTTTTGGAAGTTGTATCCCGGGAATCAAGTACTAATGTCTATATTAAGCTGCTTATTTTACTTTTTTCAACTTTAGCATTTTAAAAAAATCCTCAAAATGGTTAGTAATAGCTGCAAAAGTTTTATGAGGATTAGCAATAAGATGTAAAACACTTATTGATATATGTGCCTGGCATTGAGAGATAATCAGTAATTGGTATGAGCACATTTTGAATGCACATCTATCTTGTTTACTTATCTATGTGTATATGCATGTAGCTATCAGAAATCACAGATCTCTTTCAAAGATAGGGAAGAATCTTTTGAAGTCTATATAAAGTGCTTAAGAATTAATGCCTTGCTTTTATCCAAGGTGTAACTGCCTACCATGTTCAAAGGGCATCGGTGGGATTAATATTAAAAATATTCTTTGAAGTCCTAAAACAGGAGGGCTTGGGAATAAAATCCATGGCTATTGCTATAGGGAAGAAAGTTCTCAATATGAAGCAATAGGAAAACCAGGCCATTTTTGCTTTACTGCATTTTCTTGCATATATATATATCTCATGAAAAACATTTGGGTGTTCAGTTGACAGGCAGGAAGTGATCCTATATTCTTTGGTCAGTTGCTTGGCATTGAGCCCTACAGGGCCTAAGGGGCAGGTTTGCTGATCTGGGCTATTTCTACGGTTCTTCATTTTTATTCATATTTGGACAGGCTCGTGGCTGCATCTCTCAGGAAATTACAGCTCATTTTTTTTTGACAGTCCAGGAAGACACTTTTAAAATCCTAGTGCCCAAAAAACAAACAGCATCCTCTCTGCACAAGGCAGAGAGGCCTCCACCCACTCAGGGTCCAGGAAGCAGCTTCCTCTAAAGCATCAATCCTGTTTGTTTTCAGACCTTATCGTCTTCTCCAGATCTGGGGACAGACATAGAAACTGTCCCTGCAGGCGTAGGTCAGGTCAGTGCAACACAGACCAGCCTGATCCTCACCAGAATTTTACAATGAACCAAGCACTTCTGTAAATATTAACACAGTTGGACCTTAGCTTTTCCTGTATTTTTGTTGCCTTTTTATGAGAATCTGTACCATATTTCTTCATGCTTTGTCATATTACACCTTTTAGAATTATGGACCAAACCACAGATTAGATAACAAAACATGAGCCAGTTTTGGCATATTTGCTTCGTGTTTGTTTGCTTTTCATTGTGGAAAAGGATTTTAAAGGTGAAAATGTATTTTCTAAAAAAAAGGAAAGACAGAAAATGTATTTTCTGAATTTGTCCAATGAATAAAATAATTTCAGATTTAAACCATCATTGTTGTAGACATTTTCTTTTTCTTTAACATTTGCATTGTTTAAGCTCCGACTACACTTTGATGCCTTGGAGAATTCGGGTGTTTCGTAGGCAAGCAGTTAGCTACCTTGCAATGGCACACATCAGAAGGCCGTGGCTGTGGCTCATTACCGATGTGTTGACTTTCAACTGATTTTAAGCACACTTTAAATGGTAATGAGAATGCCAAGCTGGGAGATAGCGCATTAACTTTAAAAATTTGATTCTCAGGAAGCAAGCAAACATTTAAACGAAATGATAGAATTCCACGATAGTGAAAGTCAAGGTCAAATCAGGATGGTGAATAGCAGAAATGGTTTTTTTCTTCCTTATTATTTTTAGCTCTGCCTTTATTGTATTTTATTGTGTTGATATGGAAACTAATGAGGAAAGCCAGTCTTTGCTATCCAACTTTGGATCAAATTAAATGACATAATGCATTGTGCCAATATGTGACTACTTTGTTGCTTTCAAACTCAGAATCATTCTTTCAAGCAAAATTTAATATGAAAAAGTCAATTAAAACATAAGGGAAAGGAAGGTTAAAGAGCTGAAAAATGAGAATTTGTCCAAGCATAAAAGAAAGACAAAAGGAAATATTAACTACTTAAGCATAAATTACACTTGTACATATGTATACTCACTTGAACATGAACTATGTAGGCACCAGTTATATTTATATGCATGCATGCATGGTAAATTCTCAACTTATGAACGGTTGAGTTGCAAAATTTGTAGATGAGAATGGACCCTGTATTGCATAGATTGGAACAAATATTGAAGTAGCTCACATATCTGCTAGACACGTTCACAGCTGTGCTGCTGTGGGCCTCCTGTACAGTGCTATAGTGTGTAGCAGTACAGTGCTGGGTCAGAGCCCAGTATGTCCAGAAACAAGAGAAAAAGCAATTGTGAGGTAGAGGGGATGGCCATAAAGAATAAAACAGTAACCATGAAACAAGTGAAAATAATCCAGAGATTGGACAGAGTCAAAAAGACGGTAAATGTTGTTCATTCTTATAACAAGAATCACTCAGCCATTGGCAGAATTGTAAAGAAAAAGTCTCATGGGACATGTGAACTCTTATAAAGTCACTTTGTTGGTTTAAGAACGAATCCCATTTAGGAACATTCTCCAGGAGCAGAACCTGTGGGAGACTTACTGTATGCACACATGAGTGGAAGAAAATATGCAAATAAGGTGAGAAGGTAGCAACCCAGGTGACCACACTGGTGGAGGTGACCACATTGTTCTTGGTCACAACCACTATTTTGCCTACCTGGTGATCCTGGCACCTTTCAGAAAGAATGTAGGACACTCAGAAGAGCATTTCTTGCAGCCATTGACACCTAAACAGTTTCTCACCTGACATTTGAGTTTGTTAGTCATTTATGAGAAAGCCCAGATGTCCTCCAACTGACCCCAGCTCACCTTTGTTGAGCTCACATTCAAACCACTTCATCTTTCCTTGGGAGACCAGGACCAACCGGTCTTACTGTCTCCCAAGGCACATTCTGACCACACATCTTTCATAAGTGACTCTGTGCTACCCTGGATCTTTCTACGTCTTTCTTGAGTCTTACAAACCATTCCATCTTTGTTGGCTGGTTCTTGTACCCTAGGACTGGGTGTTTCTAAAATGGAGCTATTTTGAGATGGTCAGTTCTTTATGAAGAAAGAGATCGTCCTAAGTTCATTTTCTTTATTTGTTCTACGAGATTTTGCTCCTGCCATTCCCAACTGAACAGCAAAAGACTCTGCATTTGTTTTCTTAGACAGTCTTGTTTTCTTAGTTAAAAGATTGCTACTTGAAATAATAGAATGTCAATGTTAAGATCTTTATTGGATTTAAACTCGGGAGAAATCTAGTCTTTCAGCAAAAGCTCCATAGGTCTTTCCCATTCAATTATACTAGTTCTGTAGAAATCTAATGCAATTGGTGAATTATGCAGCAGTATGTGGCTTAAAATTATATGCAGTGGCTATTAATGGTTGAGTGGGACTGCAGAGATGGCATATTTTGGTGTTAATTTTTGCATCAGCAAAACTGATTTATTTATGGTCATAAACATAACTGTCTGCAGTTGATATTCATCTGAGTTGACCTCCAGACACTTTACTGGTTTGTGTACACTTGTCACTATTTTACTTTAGTAGATTCACTCAGAACTGTTCAGCTAGTCACTTCATATAAGCACAGCCTAAATCTAATATTGAAAATAATGATTACCTTTTATTGAGCACTTATTCCATTCAGGCCATTTACCGAGTAAAAACTTTGCATAAGTGGCCTCATTTAATCTTTACAGCTATGTTGTAAGGAGACTTTGCATTAGAGAAGTGAAATGACTTGCTAAACATTTGCTCATTAATGGCCTACCTAGTGTTTGGACCCACAAGTGTGTCTGGCTGCGTTTCATTCATCCTGGAATTAAACAATTTCGTAGCTGAATAAAGTAATTAAATTGGAATTCTAAACTTTCTTAAATTTTCAGGTAATTTTTGGTTGCAGTGCATGAATGATACCAGATAGAGAGAGCAGATTCAGGAAAGTAAGGCTTTTCTGTCCTTTTCATGAATATCTTATGTCTTCGCCATTCATCCTGGGCCGTGGCTTTTGATGACAACATTTTTAGGGCCTGAGAAGTTCTCCAGGTCATAGAATTGATTTTTCATTGAACACCATGGAGCACTAGGCCACGCATCACTGGGACTTGGGGGAATCTTAAGGTGAAAGAGACCTTGACTATAAAAACCTTCTTTGGCAAAGTTTTAATATTCAAGCTCAAACAAACTAAGTGACCACATAACTCGTGTTTCAGGGCTCTGGAATCCAGGATTCAACTCTTTTTGCCACTCAGTGTTGGCTGATAGGCTTAGTCATAAACAACATACTCTCCCTTTATGCACTAGGCTGAAGTTACAAAGCCAGGACATTTTTGTAGTAGGATGGTGCTATAATTTGGGTCTCAAGATGTTTCTCAGAAGTCTTATGTATTCAGAGGTGGGATTTGGGATGAAGATTGGATCATAGGGGCAAAGCACTCATAAGTAGATAAACCCTACTGCTGACTGTGTGGACTGTTAGTGAGATATGCTAGGAAGAAGCATAATTCTTGCTCCTTTCTTCTCTCTACCACGAGGCAAGTAACTTGCCTCTGTCAAGCTCTTCTGCTATACCATTTACAGGCTGGAGTCAGCCATGCATGGGCCAAATCCTCTGAAAACTGAACCAAGCATACCGCTCCTTTAAGTTTTCTGTGTTGGGTATTTGGCCCCAAAGACAAGGAAGTGATTAATATAGGCAGCAGGAGCAAACAGCTTTTGCCTCTATGAAGCACTTTTGACTCAGGAGGTTAAAAATATTTTTCCAGGGTCAAAAACGGCCACCTTCTGACTGTTTCCTCCTTGGGCCCTTGTTAAGAATATTTTTCACAAGGACCGTGGTCAGAAACTTACTGAAGACACAGCGTGTTGCTATTCCTAAATGTTAAATTAACCCTGGAGGGCAGATATTGCCAGTCCCACGTATTGATTGAAAACTATGACTCAGTGAATTAAGTGGCTTCTTATGTAACACAGGTACTTACTAGAATATTCGGGAAAGAAACACTGATTTCTCCAACTGTAAGGCTTGCTTGTTTGTTCTCTTCCCTACCACACTGGGCTGAGTGATGCAGTGTTAACTTGGTGTGGCACACAACTAAACAAACTTGTTAAACTGTATTTTAGCCATTCAGTTCACTGCTTGTGTTCTTACTTTTTTCTTTCTTTCTTTCCTTCCTTTCTCCCTCTTTTGGTCTTTTTCTTGAGCTGAGTAACACCTTTATATTCCTATTTTACAAATAAGGGACCCAAGTCATGAAGACATTAATTTAACCTCAGTTATATAACAGGGAACTGTTCGATTCAGTCTGTGATTTAAATCTAAGGTGCAAATAAACAGATGGGTTACATATAGCTGTGGAAAAGTAAGAATGATACTCACACCAGTTTCCAGAAGGACAGTACAGTAAAGGACACAGTGATATTTTCAATATCTTTTGTGTTACTAGTTGAGTGTTACCGGAGATTGGAGACTGAGTTCTCTAGGGAAGATGAGCACCTTGGCTCATTTATAGAGTGACAGTAACTATCTGATGGAGAAGCATAGAAGAGATACTGCACAGAAGAACGGGCCTCGGGAGGGATTCATCTAGGTGATGGGTTAAGGGGAAAAAGGAAGCAGGCGTGACTTCTGCATATGGGTAAACAGAGAGAATGTCAGTGTCACTGGTCGAAATGGAGGCAGTCAAAGAGCCTGTGAGAGGTGAAGTTGAAGGTGAATACACAACTGTCACTGTTCACGGGTTTGGAGATGTAAGGCTGCAATTTTGACTGAATATTATAATTGAGTTAAATATATGGTATCTAGATTTATCAGATTGAAGCAGTATCATTTAAGCATGTATTGAAAAAAGTGCTTGGGAATAAAACTAGAAGACTGTGCACATTTGAGAGGTTGGGAAGCCATCAGCTGTGGTCAGAGAAATAGAATATTCACAGAGGACATCAGAGAAGTTGCAGATGGGAGAGTTAGGTGTTAGGTGTATTAGTCTTTGCAGGGAAGTCAGTTCAAGGAAGTGCTGAGAGGCCATTGGATTGTGTATTATGAAATCATACCACTGACTGCTTAGAGAAGAGTTTCAAATGTAATTCAGGGTAGTGTTAACTGGGTGATACCCAGCCAGAGAATGAGAAACAGAGAAAATATAGTTGACATTAAAGTAAAAGGGAGAAATGGAGTAGGAGCTTGTTGGAATTTTCAGTGCTGGGAAGGTTTTGGGAATAGCGAAGACAGAATCGTGCTTTTCATCAAAGCAGAACCAGTGTGTGCCTGAAATTTAAACTTGTGCCTTGTGCTGCATAGAGTACTATAAGTTCTTAGTGGATGTCTGCTTAATGACTCATTTAGCATTTATGAAGCCAGAAAGATACTTACTGTTCTTATTTTACATTTGAAAAGTACTGTTGAGTCACTGAGACTAAGAAACACACGGAAGGCCACCCTAGAGTAGGCAAGAGGGTGGGAGGGAGTTGGTGAGGGTCCCAAGGTTAACAGAAAGAACTTCTTGCTAATGACAAGCAAAGACTATGGCAAAGGAAGGCAGAGATGGAACAGGAAGCAAAGGGCTCTAAGTGGTGAGAAGGAGGTGAAGGATGAGATGGAATGGAGGTACAGAATGCAAGAGACCCAGCAACAGAAGGTGGCTTTGAGCAGGTACCCAAGGACCAGGCACAAGCTGAACTCACTCAGGACTCGGACTATTGTTGAACCTATTTGTCAGCATTGCCTACAAGCTCCTTTGAACTTCAAATGACACAGCGTGATCCTCATAAAGAGGGTCTGGCACACAGCCAGACATCCGTGACTAAAATTGTGCTCCACATCACCAATTCCCTGGGGAAACCACAAGCCTCTGGGTAATGGAAGACAGCAGGCTGCCTCACAGCTGTTGAATGGCAAACTGCAATGGAGTAATGGCCTGGGGAGAAAAATCCTAAAACCTTGCCAGCCCAAAGGAAATAGTAGTCTTTGAGTTCCAGCACTGGGCTTTGAACCCTAGCTCTCTACCTGGGATTTAGACAAGCTTTGATATTTCCTGATCTCCCGTTTTGTTACTGACAAAGTATAACCAATGAAAGCTGAAGATATTGTTAGGTATCAGTAGAATGTGTCAAAAGAATATTTTTGAGTGATAAATTCCATATAAATATTAGTTCTTTGTAACTACTGTTATGGATAAAGCTGCAGAGATGTGGGTAGCTAAGAAAGAGCACTAGCAAAAAGCATGCCCATAGCTGGAATGCAGTACTCAGGAATGGAAGATAGGGTATTTAGCTCAAGGGCACCAGAACCTGCCTGGCAAGCAAGAGGTCCTGAGTTTGATCCCCATACTCCCCGCAAAAAAAAAGAAATGGGAGATTGTACTTTCAAGTCATCATGGGATGTTCTGAATACCAGGCTCTCCAAGTGGTAGTTCTGGAGGTCAGATAGAGGATATCATCATATAGAAAAAAACACTGCTTTTCTGTAGAGGAAGGGCTCATTTCATAATAGTTACTTGCTTTTCTTAATGGACTATACCCAAACATATGAATATTATTTGTTAAATAAAGAATGGTGAAGCACCTGTTCAGATGTATGGTGGCAATAAGCATATTTGCATATGTATTTGTATATAACCTCTACAAGTATATATATATATATATATATATATATATATATATATATATATATAATATATACAAATATATATATATGAGTATGCATGCAATTTGCAAAACATACCTATAGACTTTTGTTTTCTTTGCTGTCTCTCAACAAAGGTAGTTTTTCAAGTTACAATAAATTTATTCCATTTTCTCAAGGTAACCCATCTTGCTTAAAAATAACCTTAGAATAGTCCTTGTGCTGTGATTGGATTGACCCTTGCAGGAGAGTTCCTCTCTGCTCAGCATTTGGTTTGCAAGGTGAGAGGGCACCTCTGATTTCATTAAAGCACCCTATAGCTCAGAGAACAAATTGGAGAAATCAGGATTGATTACAGTCTATGCTTTTTTTGTCTTCCTCAGGATTTGTTCAAAGCCAAGTTGGAGTTTTCAGAGCAAGAGTGGCTTAATGGAACTCCAAGCTCAGCACAGGGAATTACAATTTGGCAAAAGGTCCACTTATTATAAGAGAGTGCAATGAAAAGTATATGATTTTGCTTTAGCAATGTACCCTCTCATCAGCGACTTTTGCTCTGATAACTGAATGGATTTGCAACCTGTAAGATGTCAGCAATTGATGGTGTATCCTCTCATATCCATAAATTCTACGTGAGATCCTTTATTATTTAGAAATGAAATTAATATCATTTCAAAAGTACGTTGTTGAGGGCACCATAATCCCAGGTGAATGATCATCTCTAACATTGATTTATTTGGGTACTGGGCATAGAACTCATGACCTTGCACATGCCATACAGGTGCTTGTGCCACTGGGCCAAATCCCTGGCTACAGATAATTTTCTTTTTACTCAGTGGGGAGTATGGGAAGGCCAAGTGAAACTTACCTCCAATGTAGCATTTTGTCCAGATCTTTCAGATTTCTCCAATCAAATAGCACCTCTCTTTGTTTTGTGCCTGGACATTATTTTCTTGATACATCTATTTATGGCGTTTATGATCTTCTGCCTTCAATTATTCATTGATTCTTCATCATGGTCTTCCTTGCTCATAAGTACTGATGCAAACTCGCATTGATTTGTATCGGAATTCCCTGAAGGTTTCTCAGCAGGAGCTCTCCATTTAGTATGAGCTCACTTAGTAACTACCACAGTTCCACTGAAGTAAGTGGCAGAGCAGAGTATATAGAGGCCACTTTGCCTCTCTAGAGGAAAAGAAAGTTGATCTTCAGGCATTGATTAAGAAGCGAAGAAAATTTTAAGACTCTTACATCCTGTACTTTCTAGAATGATGAGATTGCCTGAATAACTGATAACCACAAAACCATCACATAAAGGATGCCTCCGTCTTACTGTTCATTAAAGAGTGAAGCTTTCTAAGGAGGACAAGTTAAGAACACGTGAATAATTTGTGAATGAAGATGATAGGTCCTCTCCCCAGTCTTTCCCTTTTTGTCCCATGTTGGGAACCTGGGACCAGACTGAAGAATGGATAAGAAGTCAGAGATTAAATTTGAACATATTTCTGAGTAACAAAAAGTAACTTTTCCTTGTGTTTTGATCAGGCCTTTTGGCCTCTGTGGCCAAGGAAACCCTATATTCATTCTGTACCTATTTCTACGCTAACGAATCTATTTTGATGAACTGGAAAACTCAAGAAGTCATTTTTCCTAAATTAATCCTATCTTATCTTACTACATATAAAAAATGTTTTATGCAATGTTTTTGTTCTTTTGGGGATGGGATGGGTTGAAAAACAGTGACACGTTTTAAAATTTAAAAGGAGTTTAAATATAGTGAAGTCCATGTCCTTTCATACTGATGAATGATGTGGAGAACTTACGTGTCATGTCTGTAAAATTATACTTTCCTCTTTTCCAAATACTTCTTACATCTTATTTCCTGTGTTTTCCACATGTGTATGTGTTGTATGGAAATCTTCTCTACTGTGTCAATGTTGTCTACTTGACTAGACTGAGCTTCAAGGACTCTTGAAATCTTGTGGGAATGCATCCTTGACTTTATCACCTGACTCACATATTGAACATTATTCACAGTAGGTCACATTTTAAGGATAAATGATTGCTGTGGGCAACATTTGTTTCTCCAAATTGGTATGGGTGAAGAAATACAGAAATCATTGGAAAACTCCACCAAGAAAGGAAAAAAAAAAAAAAATCAGAGGCAAGATAAATAGGCGTAGGGATTGTTTTTAAAACCAAGATTCTTTTGTTGTTGTTGTTCTTATTGTGTTTGAAATTGGACTAATGGTAGAGGCGATAAAAGGATGCAGATGAACTAAATTGCTCTAAATGGCTGCAGTTCAGAGCAGCACTAAAGAAATACTTTCAAAGAGGCCATAGAAAATGAGAGAAAAAATAGTCTTTCCCGCTGTGTGTGTGCAAAGGACTGAAATAGAGGGGGGTGGAATAGGAGAGGAAAAAGGGAGCACAGCAGTGTCCTCCCCTTCCTAGGCTGGCTGTCAGTGCCTTGGTGCCACTGTGACTCTTGAACAGAATTATCACAGGTCACAGAAAGATGCCACAAAGAATTCATCGCCCCTTTGGGGCTTAACTGCAGTGAACCTGATAAATAATTCAGATTGTCGATGTGCTTGAGCTGTTTCATCGTTTCTATGGATAATATCTCACACTTTTCTGACTCAGTTAAAAATTGCCACCTGTCCCCCACACTCTCTAGTCAAACAGAAACAAAAGAAAACACCTGTAAGTCAGGCTGGAATTTAGTTTTCCTCTCAGCTACATGTTCTTTTGGTAACTCGCGGTGGAGTTGGAGATTGGGAGCTGAATTTCCATAAGTAACGCTATCTGTCTAAATATGAGAGTGCTCACCATTTCGGTGTCGGCTTTGGCTCAGTAAGTTACCAATTTTTCAAGAGTTAAGGCTGATAGAACCATGACTATGCATTTGGAAATTTCTAGAGTGTACTTACTATCAAATAGCAAGGAGTTTACTTCAAATGAAGAAATCATAAAAATATTAAACAATAGCTCGCACACAAAGCACGCTTATTTGTACATTAATTTGCTGGTTTTTTTTTTTAAGAACAGCTCAGGATTTTGCCTGCATATGAAGCCTCTGATTAAATTAGCATTGTTTTCTTTTCTAAAATGTGTCAATTATGATGGTCAGTTCTTTTTTCTTATATTGGAATGCAGGATTTTTAAAATTCTGCCTACTCTATCCCCTTCTGACGTCATTTGCCAGCAGCTGTAACTGATTTGCTTTTATGGGCTTTTCTACACCTCAACTAGACTTGATCATGAGTAGCTCCCAATCAGACCTCTATTTTATTTCTTTATAAATTTTTATCTTATATGATTATTATAAAAAATGCAAATGATATCTCATGGTTTAGGATGCTCCGTAACCAGAGAGGTCAGTAACTTTTGTAACTTTTATGCAGGCATGGTAATCTGTGGCTTTCTCTCAATTTGTGTTCAGAATTGCTTGCCAAGGAAAATGGCTTAAATGTTTTTCAGTATGTGTTTATGTATTATAGAAGTATATACCATAAGTCTTAAGATTTTTATCTTCTTTTCCCAAGAACCAGTTTTCATCTCTCTGGGCACCAGCTTGTTGTCATCTAGAATATTTTCTCTGTTGTACTTTCCCCAACCCAGATATTAAGAGTCGACTATTTATCATGTGAATCTGAGCACATTTTGGCCTGAGGTTCATGCATCCTCCTTCCAGGTATGTTTTCCTCCAGAGAAAGACACTTAGATCTGAGAGCTATTCATGCATAGGGGACAGTAAAGGATTGAAGGATTTTTAGGGTCTGAGAAAGCAATTAGCAGGAGGCAGTACTACTTATCTTAACCATTTTACAGCAGTTTTCGTTTTTATTAATGGATTGCCATAGAGGATAGTACATCCTTATTCACTAGCTGGAAAAATAGGCGCTGGATGGATCTTGGAACTTCTAGGGGTGGGGCCACAGCACCTGGGTAAGGAAAAGTGTTTAGGCCAAGAATGAGAAATTCCCCTAGGAGGGCTGGAAGCCGAAATTAGGTTCAAAGTGGAAGTCTAGACAGAGACTTGGCATCAGTTTGCAAACAAGTTTGCTTTGCAATCAGCTATGAGCGTTGCATCAAGTGGGTGTTTCTTAATCATGTCCTGTCAGGATTAGTTGGAGCATGCCTTTCTTAATGTGTGATGTAGTTTATGTACTTTTCACTGTATTATGAAGTTAAATGAATCTATGTTAACTTAAACCATCATGAGAAAATATCACAAACTGGTGACATGAACAACAGAAATTCGTTTTCTTCACAATCCAGGATACTAGAAGTCCAAAGGAAAGGTATAGAGAGGACTGATTTCTTCTGAGACCTTTCCCTAGATTGTAGATAGACTTCACTCCTATGTCTTCCCATGGTCTTTCTGCCATGTACATGTGTATCATGATTTCTTCTTATACTGGACATATTGGAACAGAACCCACCCTGATGAAATTAGTTTAACTTAACTAAGTTAAGTCTTAGAAACTACACTTCCAAATATAATCTCCTTCCTAGGTTTGAAAGGGTAGGGTGTCAACAAGTAAATTTTGGTGGACACATTTCAGCTCATAACAGACCACTACATATGTGATTATTGAATACATGAACAGATGAAACATTTTTATTTGATTTCGGTAAGTCCATAGCTAACAAATCTAGTGATACTTGTGAGTTATTTAATAATGTTCTCTATATTTTTTTTTTTGGTTTCTTCTATGCTGAAGATGTGCTTAGGATATAAAATTCTTTATTGATGTTTCTGTTTTTCATGCAACTTTTTGTATAGATATGTCTTCTCATTGTGCTGTCACCACTATCCATAGGTCTTGCACGAAACATACATACAAAACTATATCGAGAGAAGAGAAAAATGTATATATTGGAGGAGGTCTTCCATAATTTTTGAAGAGCTATAAATTTCATTAACAAAGCATTTTAGTGTAGTATATCTACTATGAATTCTCAAAGGCTTGGCTAATTTGACTTTAGATTTTTCAGATTCTATTATATCTTCATGAAGATCTACTTCATGAAGTACTGGAAGGAGCCTGGACCCACAGCTCTTTCCTTACCCTGAGTGTTCCATCAGGACCCCATGGCTTTCCATTCCTAACCGACTGTCTGTACATTCCCTTTCCTGTGTTTGAACAAACTCAGAGTTGTTGTAACTCTGAAGGTCAGATGAAGTGAAGGCTCCTTGGGTGCTAGGAGAATATTTGGGGCAGGCAATTCTTTTTTCTACGTACTCAAGATGTGGCCTTGAAGGGCCAGTGTATGCTTTAAATGTTTTGTTTCTTCACCATCCCCGCCCTACTGTACCTTCCTTTTCCTGATCAGCACGTATATTTGACAGTTGACTCTGGTCAGTTTCAGCTTTTTTATTGTTTTGTTTTGTTTTTAGATGACTTTCATACTCTGAACTCTCTCAGGAATGATCAAGAAAATTTGGAGAGTCAGGACATTCTAAGGAAGCACCAGGGACAAGTAGTTCATTATGGTGGTTGTATCACTGAGGGTTTGCTTCCTGAAGTCTCACCCCAAAATACCTCTGATCCCTGTACCTTTGAGACTCCCAAAGACCAAGAAATCTTTAGGCAGAGTCTTGGTTCTAGAAGCCATTGACCAGCCCTCAGATAGAATCAAAGCAAGGGGGGACATCTGCATCCCTTAAAGGGGGGCTGCCCTCACCCGCAGTAGCCTCCTGCTGAAGTGAGACTGAGCAATCTCTCAGGAAAGATGCAGCCCAGGACACCTTCATGAAACATGTCAAACCCTGGATTGTACAACTTTGGAGCTTATCGCCAGAGTCAAATTACCCGTGGTCGTTTGCCAGGCTATGTGTAGAACTTCAGAAAAAGAAAATAAAGGCCAATGCTTTATGTTACCACACAGAATAATTTATAGGTAGGGAGCAATTTACTAGCTAGTGAACAGTGGGTGGTCTGTGCCTTCTCCAGAGCAGGGGACATTATGCTAAGCAGAGTGGCGGGCTTCAGGGCTCTAGCTTGAAAGGGAAAGACCCTTCTAATTAATTAGGTGGTTATCTTTACCCAGCATGGGTACCTCCCTTTGTCATCAAAGTCCTTGTTTACGCAAAGCTGTATTTCTTTATTTATTATGTATACTTCATCTAGTTCCAAAAATAATTTGAGACTGCAGAAGAAAAACAAAACAAAACAAAACAAAAAAAAGGTGTGGTGTATTTGAGAGATTGTGAGACAAGACACACTGGAGAATTTTGACAGGAGTTGAAAGTTGTTTTTCCTCTCCGAGCTCCTCTTCTCAGTAAAATTTCCTGTTCTACTTGATAATTACTTCTTTTCTGGAGGCACTTTTTTTAGTTCTGTGTTGCACAGATCCAAGTAATGATCTTTATCTTCCGCACCATTCCCACCCTGCTGGGGTGTGTTTACTTGCAGGCTTTCACTGCTGAGATTAAAGTTCAAATGGATTTCCACAGCCTCGGAAAGCTATGCCTGTCCCGATCCATAGCAGTCGGGGCTGCTTCTGCCCTCTGCCTTCATCCATTTTCAGCCTAAAGATGGCTAAATCCGCCTTCCCTTGTTCATCTGTGCCTGCTCAGTTAGGCCTGAACTGTGCTCTTGCCTTTCTTCCCTCTGCGCTGCCCTCTATCACTCTGGGTCCCTGCTCTAATATCTCAACCACTGGGTGTCACAGGCAGCGACCTGCCTTCCGTGATCACCTTAGATGCAACTACTCATACGCCCCCACCTACCCTTGTTCCTTTCTTTCGTGAGGTTGTCCACAGTGCTATTGTCTCGAGCTTCAAGACTGTAGTGTTTGATTTTTGTTTTCTTGCTTTGTAAACACTTTAAATATTTTTCCTTCCTCTTTTGCCCCGCCCCCTTTGCAACACATGGTAGCCACTCAGTAACTCTTGAAGGATGAATGGGAGATACTAGTTTTAAGAGAGTTTTGATACCTTTTACCTGATTTGGAATGTGGACCAGAAACCCTTGCGTTTGGAGAGAGGTTGCTATTCTAGTCTAAATTAGATGGTCAATAATTACAGGACTGTATAAAGGTCAGAGAACAGGCTTTCAGGGAAATGGAGGTTCACCGGGAAAGGAGGACTTTTGGAGTCACTGCCTTCAGGTCTTTCCCTTGCCCTGTGGTTTGTCTCAGAGACAGACTCATGATTGGATTCACTACTTCGTAAGGGAAACCTCACTGGCCACTTAAACTGCTTCCGAGGACCCATGCCTGCATTTGAGCCAAGCTTGGAAGTGTAGCCATTGGAGGACTGAGGAACCCAGTCCCATTTCAAGCATATGACAGTCTCTCAGTGTTTTGTGTATAATTCATCATTCCAGACTCCACACGGCTCTCTTGTACTTAGGTTTTATTTTTATTTATCAGGGATAATCACAACTCTATGTTACCCAAATGTAAAGTGGTTAAAAAAGGCTGAAAAGTAAATCAAAGCTGTCTGCTCTTGTGAATTGTTGTTTTATGATGTATGTGTGCACACGCGTGTGTGTGTGTGTGTGTGTGTGTGTGTGTGAGTGTGTATGTTATTGTAACCACTCTTCAGTAGTGTCACCCTCGCTCTGGTAGCAGTTATGTGCACATGGGCTAGGAACACATCTCTGAATTTATTCAAATGAAAAAAGTCATCACTAGAATTTTTTTTGTTTTGTTTTGTTTTGCTTTGTTTTGTTTTGTTTTTTAAGGGCACCTTAAAAATAGGTCCTATATTTTTTGTACTCTACTTTGAGTTGTTCTTCTGTGCATTGTGCAGCTCTACTGGATATAAAACCAGTGCGGCTCCTCTGGGGTTTTATTTTAAGCTTTGGAAATGATTTGATCTTAACCATATCTCGTCATGTTCTGAGGGAGAAAATGTCCTTGAGAGAATGCGAGGGTCAAGGGTAAGGAATAATCATCTTTCTTCTGTTTCTTTCCCCCCTCATTTCTCACATCCAGGAATAGTCAGTCCCCTGAACATAGCCCGACACCTCAGCGTGACAGCTGTTCTAAAGATGAGAGGATTCAGGGTAAAAGCTTATTTATTCCAGGAGGAAATTTCATGCCATTTATATTCAGAGGCACACCTTTGATACCAAAATAAGCTTATGCAATGAATTGTTCACTTTTTAGCCTCAAAACCAGATAATTCACCTGGAAATATACACTGCGTAATTTCATTACATGGGCTTAATCAGTATTGAAGACCAGAATCTGCATTTTCCTTGTGAAAGAGACATAAGATTTTCTGAAACACTGTGTCTGTTACATATGTGGTGCAGTGTTTTGGGGGGAAGTAGGCCATATTTATGTTTTGGGATTCAGTTTATTTTTTTCATAAGCTGTTTTATATCTCTCAAAGATACTAGCCTATTTTTTATAGTGATTATAACAATATGGGATGGTAAAATGCCATGCAATTAAAGCTCAGTTAAACTGTCATAGGGAATTTATGTGAATATTTAAAAGTTATTGTTATTATGTGACTATATATGTATGTATATAAACAGTGTGGTAGATCACAAAATCCTGATATTTTTTAGCTCACAACCATTGTAAGACTGAAGCATTAGGTACTGGCAATCCTCTTACCAAACTAGTTTGTGATAATGCTTCATCCCAATGCTGTATTTTGAATATCGTATGTTAATCAAAGCATAGGATTCCACTTTATTTTATGCAGGTATTATAGTTCTGAAGGAACTGCAGTTATTTTCTAGTCTCATGCTCTGTGACTTTACTAAGTCTAATTTCTTTATGTTTGGGGACTATTTATCCATCCATCTATCTATCTCTTGTTCAATCTGTCCACATAGTTTAGGAGAGCTTAAAACCCTCGAAAGCTGTTCTGAAATATTATCTCAGTGATTTCTTATGGGACCTCAGATGGAAGACATTGAAGAGTTTTCACAGACTGCCTCTTCAAACAAAGCAATCACCTAGAGGTCGTTTTTTGATTCGTTCATTTATTCTACAAATGGTTCTTGAGTGCATGCCATGTGCTATTGTGGGCTCTGGGGAAATAACCAACAGCAAATGCTGACCAGCCTCTCCCTGTGTGGAGCTTTGCAAGGAGGCAGAATGTATTAAGACTTTTCAGCCTGTACCTGCTTTAGGTCCTAACCCTCTCCCACACTGATGGAACTAATGACTGTGGCCACATAGTTTCAGGGCTGATGGATGAGAAGAGGTATCTGTGTGTCACCAAAGGAAAGAACTAGTATTAATGAATGAAAGGTGAAAGTAAATTGAATGGATTCAAGAGGAGCAGCTCTACCTGATGAGAGGGAAAAAAAGAAAGAAAATGCTTCCTTGTACAGGAAGGTCTGTTGCCCTTTAAAGCTAAAAGGAATGATCAATGTTAGGAATGTGTCCCAGACATTGTTCAGTATTCTGAGTGACTTACAATCCTATAAATTGTTGGGAGATTGATACTATTATTTCCCCTCTTTTTGTGTGTATTTTGTGGGGCACATTGAGGTAATCGCTCCAGTAGCATTACTGGGAGGTGAAAATGCTGTTTAGGTCATCTGTCCCTGGGCTCCATCTGTCATTGCTCCCTATGTCTTCTCGACCTCTCTCAAATCAATTTGCTTTGTGCTTAATCAATACAAATCTTCCCAACGATTCTATAAACACAGCTAATAATAGCCACTTTGAGACGAAGAAAGTGAGGTTTAGAAAGGTAAACTGAGTTGTCATCATCCTGCTGTTAGGGAAGGGATGAGCTCAGTACTAAATTCTAATTGATTCCAGGACCTCTGCCCTTTCCACAACTCATTACTGATTATGCAGAAGATAGTAAGACCAGTTGTCTGGGTGCTTCCCGAAGCAGCTCCTAATAGGGAGTGGCTAGGTACACAGATGGTAGAGTGGTTGATCATCAGATGCTCTTGGGGAAAATTGACAAACTGCACACACCTTGCCTCTTCAGGAAACCAGCTGAACTAGTATTTGCAGAAGTGAAACGCAGAATCCTCCGTTCTCCATCACCTTCCCCTCGTGTCTACGCTGATCATCAGGATCTGGAGACTATTGTATCAAATGATGGCAAAGAATCCTTCTGAAAATAAGAATCTGAGAAATTGGTTATTTTCTATAAAACTTGAGATGTTTGATGTTCATTTAAGCAAATTAAGATTCTGAAGGCATTGCACTGTTACTCCTGGAAGTGGACTGATAAATATAGACATAGGAGCTATGGGAAGGCAACTTGTTATGAACCATGTACTTTTGTATTTTGTTGGGACTCTCTCAATTTATTGTTTTCCCCTAAAATTCTGCTTTACTAACTTTTGTTCAGGACGGAGAGTCAAATCTCTAGTCTATAACTTTGAGAAATTGCTGTCCAAGCATAAAGACAACTAGTGATTCTACCTTCTGCATCAAATGTACCTGTGAGTGGTGGCTGATACGGAAAAATGCTATAGTTTTGTTTTTTCTTTTTTGCAATTCCAGATCTAACGGTACATGGGGCAGTCAGGGAGTTCTCTAGTGAATGGAGAGAAGTGTGTTGTCATAGTGAGTGTGTGCTTAAAGTTTACACATTTAAATCTATAGCAGTGGTCATTTATTCTAAACCTACCTCTGTTTGAGCCAATTAGAAATCTTGTGAGAACGATTCTTAAACTGAGTTACAGTATTGTGTGCTTTGTTAGCATAACTCTTTTGGTTTGATCTTAATATTTTCAATTCTAGACTGACTGGAGCCAGGAAGTTGTCAACAGTTTAAATAAAGTGTTTCCTTTCTTTCCATCTTTCCTTCACTTTCTCTCCCATTCTTCACTTTCTCCTCCAATTTCTTTCCCTCTCTTTGACTTGGGAAAGAAAAATACTTGTCTAATCAGAAACTTAAACAGACTTGGTCCAGGAGAACGATAAAGAAAGATGGTTTCAAGTTGGTGATAACTATAATTGTGAACCTCCAAATTCCTTTTTAACCACCACATCTTGGCCAGAAAAATATAAAACTTTGATTGTCATATGAGTGATATTTACAACCTGTACTCAGGAATGTGCAAATATGCAGAAGATCTATAAATTGCTCTCATGTTTTCATATTATAACACACATTCATAGTGCAGTGCAGTTGCGTGGATTCTGCACCTGCAGGGGTCTGATTTTGAGCACTGATCACTTAACACCAGAAATTTAAATGGAACAGGACGCTGAAAAACTTTCTAGGAGAATCCTAGAAAGGGATTGTCTGAGATTGGTCATTTGTACCATGTCTTGCAGTATATTGTCTTGACACAATCCCAACAATGCTGAAACCATTAATATTTTATTGGACCATTAAACCACTAATATTTTATCTACAGTCTTATGTGGTTGGCAATACTTATTGACAATTCTTATTTTCTGTCCTATAATTTTTATACCCTGGGTTTATTAAGCGCTCCTGGAATCCTAGACTTCTGGAATTAATTAAGAGAAAAATCTTTACTAGGCAGCACTAGAAGAGAAACACTTTTGAGAAAGCTTTTACATGATTTATCTACTTCGAGCCTTTTTCCTGTGAAAAGAATTAAAGTAAAAATGCTTGTGATAACTGCTGCTGTTACTATCATCTTTATTACACAGGCAGAACAATTGCGGGTTGTCCTTAAAGAATATTTGTTCTGTGAAAGCTTTTGAAATTTTTCCCTACTTTCTATGAAAGTTTCTGGTTTTACGTGGCACCTTCAATTTGTTATTCTGTACAATTTCTAGTGTCCAAGACAGGAAAAATACTCCATAAAATCTTCAAACAAATAAAGAAAAAAACAAACTGAACACAGATGTTTGCTCTCCATATTTCAAAGTCATCTTATAAAACAGTTCTTATCTGCAAATTTAAAGATCCATAAATGAAGTGCCTCGTAATTAGCAAGTGTGGAATCATTACGTTCTAGAAGCAAAATATTCAATGTAAAGCAAAAGAGAAAGTGCTCCGTAGTTTAAATTTTGTTCCTTCTCTGAGCTGAGTTTCATCTCTTTTCTTTCTCATTTTTTTAAATTTTTTACAAGTTCATGTTTGCATTTTGTAATGATTTTATTCTTCATAGGAAGTTGGTACATACACATAACACATCTTAATTATTTTGCTTTTCATTCTTTTTACCCTCCTCTCCCGGTCCCTTCCCTCTACCATCCTCTTCCCATTTGAACAAAGTTTATCTCCCTCCTTCTTATTATATGTCTTTTAGTTTATTCTTTGTATGTTGGGATTCTCATATAAGAGAAGCAACTAGTATTTAATCATGTCTGTCTGATTTATTTCACTTAACATTAAGATTTTAAAATGCATTCATTTTCCTACAAAAGACTACAGTTGACTCTGTTTACTGGAAGTGTGATATTCCATTGTGTGTAAATATCACAATATTTTTATTCATTCATCTGATGGACACACAAGCTACTTGCAAGATTCAGCTATTATGAATTGTGCTGCTATAAATATGGATATGCATGTAACATTTAATATGATATGTTTGACTCTTGTGGGACGATACCTAGAATGGGAGTAAAAGGAATTTTTAGATGACTAGATTAAATGGAATTTTTAGTTTTAGCTTTTCAAACAATCTCCACACTGATTTCCATAGTGGTTCCTGGGGAATTCTGTACCCAAAAACATATTTTATTCTTTTAGTGTTACTTTACTACCTCTTCTGAAGACTAAATGTTCTTAATTACTCTATGAAAGTGGGCCGCTCTGATTGCAAGTAAGTCTTTAAGTTTCTGCTAGAAGTTTGTGCTTATTATCAAAATAAACATTTTTTCATAAGCTATATGCCATATACGATTATTATACTGCTCCACATAGAAATGTAATTTACATGCAAAATGAAATTTTAGATTATCTCTTGGAGAGAAAAGGGATTAGTACATCTTCTGCCTTTTCTCTTAAGAATCATATGACACGCTTTTGCATTTATTTTGCATTTAATAAATCAAAACAGGAGTGATTAATTAAGGCCATCACTATGTTTATGATAATGCTTTTGCAATATTAATGTGTCCACCCAGGACTCTTGCTAATATGCATATTCTGGGCCCAAGTTCTGCCTGTGTACCAGTTTTTCAAATCAGGCTCAGACTGCTGGCGCAGACATTCTACTTGAGCAGCAAGATAGCACGAATCGTTAAAATGCCTACAAAGCTGAGCTAAGGATGGCATCAGTTTGATGGGGTTAACTTCACTTTTCCTCTGAATCTTTCCTTGCATAAATTGTCCTTTAAACATGTAGAGAGATGGCTTCTGGAAAAAATGACTCACTTTCATTGCAAAATACATATTTGTGTCATGCACAGTGGCACATGCCTATAACCCCACCACTCCAAAGCCCGGGACAGTAGGGTTGTTGTGAGTTCGAGGCCAGCCTGGGCCACAAAGTGAGTTTAAGGCCAGCCTGAATTGCATAGTGAAACCCTGTCTCAAAACATGAAAGATACATATTTGCACAGGTTTTTTTTTTTTTTTTAGTGCTTCTCTTTAAAGAAAGCATCATGTTCCTTTGTTTTTTTCGGTAAAATGCTTCTCCTCTGGCTTAAAAGTTTCTAAGGAATCAAAAGCAAAATGAATTTTACCATTTCTGGTTATCAACGACATTTAAAGTGGTCTATAATCTTTTAAATTATAGAAAAAAATTATGTTATCCTTGACATTTAAAGAACATTTACAGTGACTTTTTTTTCTCTTTTAATTATATTTCTAAAGATAGCTAAGGGAACAATTTCTAATATATCCTCTGTGATTTTAGTATAAATCGTTTCAATTTCTGTGTGTTGGTGAGAATTAAGGGACTTGCGGATACCCATGTCCTATCACATTAACGCATTTGGTAGGAAAATCAAATCTGTCACCTTTCAATTAACTTCTTTACTTCTCTAATCTAAAAACAAATGGAACACATTCAGGAGTAAGAAGGCGTGATTGCTTCTTGTAGATTGCCTTTACTTTTACAAATTGTCTTCTATCATTTCAAAATTTGCTACAAGTCCCTATATGAACCCAAGAAAGCACTCACTGACAGGAAGGCTGTTGTGCTAGAAAATAATTTATTCTCAATCATGAGCTTGGCAGCTCTTCAAGGGATCACAGTGACACTGCTCATCTGTACCTGGAGGTCCCAAAGGAGGGGATCAGAGGAAAAGTGCCACTGATGGGAGTTTGGGCAGTTTCCTTGGTAACTCAAGTGTATGCTATTATGGAGGAAGACAAAGAGGAAGAGAGGCGAGACAGGACAAGAGAACTCTTCTCTCTACCTTTATGCATGCTTCTGTGTGTTTTATTTGTTATACTTCATCCTAGTGTCAGAAGAAAAGGAAAAAAGATTTTTTATTGACATGGAAAATGTTCCAATTGTTAGGAAAACAAAAGGCAAAAAATAAATACATAAATAAAAATATTTACTTTGATTATGGTACATAGAAAAAGGAAGTTAAAATAATGATTATATCTCGATGATGAGTGTAATTTTTATTATCTTTATTCTCTAAAATTCTTTAATAAACAAAAATAAGCTTTTCTATCAGAATTTCAAAGGACATTTGAAGAAAAATCGGAAGCTTACAAAGCTACCGTTTTTCTGCCTCACTGGATGTGAAGCACCATGTATAATAAATGTTTTTGGAAATGTACTGTTTTTGAAAGAATTTCTTAACAAGAACACATTTCAAATGTGAATTAGTCCCCAATTTTAAGATGCATAACTTTACAAAAGGGCTTCAGCCTTTTTCTTTGAGTTTTGCTAGTTGCTCAAGTCCCAAATGCATCTTGAGCAACACCGTGACCAACTGGATTTTGTAAGTGATCATTATCCACTTTTCAGTGGCTTCCACAGTGTGATGTTGTACTTCTGTATTTGGATATGCAAATCACTACTAAGAGAAAATACTGATGAGGTTGTAAAATTCACAACACGATTATTGACAATGTGAAGTAATAATACCATTATCTTTTGACGATATTTTAAGTGTTTATCTCTGGGATACATTTTCAACTAAATTACTGGTAAACTACTACTCGACTCTAACCCAACTCCCTTTAGTTGGTCTCAATCACATTGCTTTCCAAAGGCTTATATTTATATCAGTCATTCTTCTATGACTGCCCTTAACGTACTGTCTTCTCTCTCCTTTCCTACAGCAGATTGCAGCTTGCGCTTAACCACGAGATCAGTAGCCTGACCCCCAGCAGAAGACGGGAGTTCTGTCCGCCTGACTTGGGCGAGTGCTGTAAAGGCCGGTAGTTTGCCATCACCCGCTGCCTATGTGGAAAATTTTCCCTATTGAATTTTTTTGCACATGGAGCACAGCAACAAAGAAGGCAGCATAGGCTGATGAGATCAGAGACATTGGGAAGATTATTTCAACATCGGCCCTCAGGACATTCTCTCTAGCCAGCGTTCTGGACTTTGGCAGGACCCTGCCCGTTCTGATTTTCCTGCCTGGTTTTTATTTTTTCTTTTCCCCGCCACATTGTGTTTCGTTTCTGTGTTTCAGAAATGGGCTTACAGACTACAAAGTGGCCCAGCCATGGGGCTCTTTTCCTGAAATCTTGGCTTCTGATTTCCCTGGGGCTCTATTCACAAGTGTCAAAACTCCTAGCCTGCCCTAGCGTGTGCCGCTGTGACAGGAACTTTGTCTACTGTAATGAGCGAAGCTTGACCTCAGTGCCTCTTGGGATCCCGGAGGGCGTAACCGTACTCTACCTCCACAACAACCAAATTAATAATGCTGGATTTCCTGCAGAGCTGCACAGCATCCAGTCCGTGCACACGGTCTACCTTTATGGCAACCAACTGGATGAATTCCCCATGAACCTTCCCAAGAATGTCCGAGTCCTCCATCTGCAGGAAAACAACATTCAGACCATTTCCCGAGCTGCTCTTGCTCAGCTCCTGAAGCTCGAAGAGTTACACCTGGATGACAACTCGATCTCCACAGTCGGGGTGGAGGATGGGGCCTTCCGGGAAGCTGTAAGTCTCAAATTGTTATTTCTGTCCAAGAACCATCTGAGCAGTGTGCCTGTTGGCCTTCCTGTGGACTTACAGGAACTCAGAGTAGACGAAAACCGCATTGCTGTCATATCAGACATGGCCTTTCAGAACCTCACGAGCTTGGAGCGTCTGATTGTGGATGGGAACCTCCTGACCAACAAGGGCATTGCTGAAGGAACCTTCAGCCATCTCACCAAGCTCAAGGAATTCTCAATAGTGCGCAACTCGCTCTCCCACCCACCTCCTGATCTTCCAGGTACGCATTTGATCCGGCTCTATTTGCAGGACAACCAGATAAACCACATCCCTTTGACAGCCTTCTCCAATCTCCGTAAGCTGGAGCGGCTGGATATATCCAACAACCAGCTGCGAATGTTGACCCAAGGTGTCTTTGATAATCTCTCCAACCTGAAGCAGCTCACTGCTCGGAATAACCCATGGTTTTGTGACTGCAGTATTAAATGGGTCACGGAATGGCTCAAGTACATCCCTTCGTCTCTCAACGTGCGGGGATTCATGTGCCAAGGTCCTGAACAAGTCAGGGGGATGGCTGTCAGGGAGTTGAATATGAATCTTTTGTCATGTCCCACCACCACCCCAGGCCTGCCTATCTTCACCCCAGCCCCCAGTACAGTTTCCCCCGTGACTCAATCTCCTACACTCTCTGTTCCAACCCCGAGCAGAAGCCACACACCTCTAGCTCCTACTGCAACCAAACTTCCCACCATTCCAGACTGGGATGGCAGAGAAAGAGTGACTCCACCCATTTCTGAGCGGATCCAGCTCTCCATCCACTTTGTGAATGACACTTCCATTCAAGTCAGCTGGCTCTCTCTCTTTACTGTGATGGCGTACAAACTCACCTGGGTAAAAATGGGCCACAGTCTGGTGGGGGGCATTGTTCAGGAGCGCATTGTCAGTGGTGAGAAGCAGCACCTGAGCCTGGTTAATTTAGAGCCCAAATCCACCTATCGGATTTGTTTAGTGCCACTGGATGCTTTTAACTACCGTGCCATGGAAGACACCATCTGTTCGGAAGCCACCACCCATGCCTCCTATTTGAACAATGGCAGCAACACTGCTTCTAGCCATGAGCAGACCACATCCCACAGCATGGGCTCCCCTTTTCTGCTGGCGGGCTTGATTGGAGGCGCGGTAATATTTGTGCTCGTGGTCTTGCTTAGCATCTTTTGCTGGCACATGCACAAAAAGGGGCGTTACACCTCCCAGAAGTGGAAATACAACCGGGGCCGGCGGAAAGACGACTATTGTGAGGCAGGTACCAAGAAAGACAACTCCATCCTGGAGATGACAGAAACAAGTTTTCAGATTGTCTCCTTAAATAATGATCAGCTCCTTAAAGGAGATTTCAGACTGCAGCCCATTTACACCCCAAATGGGGGCATTAATTACACAGACTGTCATATCCCCAACAACATGCGATACTGCAACAGCAGCGTGCCAGACCTGGAGCACTGCCATACGTAACAGCCAAATGCCTGGTGACAGCAAGGCGGACAACCAAACTCTTGGGAACACACATGTGTGTGCACATAAAGACACGCAAATTACATTTGATAAATGTTACACAAATGCATTTGTGCATTTGAATACTCTGTAATTTATACGGTGTACTATATAATGGGATTTAAAAAAGTGCTATCTTTTCTATTTCAAGTTAATTACAAACAGTTTTGTAACTCTTTGCTTTTTAAATCTTAAAAAAAATAGTTGCTGAAGTACTGTACAGGGTTGTACAATGAGAACCCAACGCCAAGGCAAAAGAACGAATGATTCTTCCTTATGATGCACATTAACCACTTTGCTGTTGGCGCTGTCAGAATGAATTTCTTTCTTAGAGCTGAGGATCAGGTGAAAGGGCAGATTCAGATGGACTCCTTAGGGTAAGAAGAATAATATGAGTAAAGCAAGAAATGGCCCAGATATTTTCATGCTATTTCTATACCTCCTGGTCTGCAAGAAAAGTAAAAAGAAAAAAAAAATCACCTAATAAAAGAAGGAAGGTAGTTACCCTGATTTGATCCAGAGCAGGAAATGCAGAGAACATGAAGAGATGAGTTCCCATGAGATAAGTTAACCCACCTGACAGTTTCAAAATAATCGAAAGGAGGTTGGCAAAGATCCTAAAACCGAGGGGTTGGCTTTCTGATTGGAATTTAAAAACCACTCTTGATGCTTCTCTGGTCCTAGGTGATAACAGAGCAAGAGACCTGAGTATGGTTTCAGTCATGTTCAGGGACATGTATGATCAGTCCTAGCAAGAAAACTCCCTTAATGCGTGTCACTATTTAAATCATATGTCAGGTTGAATCACATTCAACAGAGATATATTCTAGAATACTTTTTTAGAAGAAGATAATAAAATAATTGGAAGAATTATATTGAATGGAATTATTTTTGATAACAAGAATTATTTGGGTAGTTTCACTGAGGCTATATCAACATGATATTCAGACCAACAAAAGAAATAGTGTTTGGAATATATTAAAATGACTTGTTACTTAAAAAATTACTGCTAGACAAAAAGATTGATGAGTGATTCTATTATACTATATCAACCAACTTCATTACTGTCATGTTGAAATAGCTTGAATTAATACCTGTACCCCTTCCCAAATTCTTGTCTTCCAATCATCTTGCATATATTTTTGTAATTAAGTTGTTTGTGCCACCTTTGTTTTTTTCCTCCTCTGCTCAATATTTCAAAAAAAATATGGATATCAGTTTGGGTTGCACAACATATTCAAATGTAGTCTTACATTTTAAGATGCATACTAATTTTCACTGCTGATAAAGACACATCAGAGATAAGAGAATGCATATTTTTGAAAGCAATACCAGGTTTTCACCTTGGATTGACTTTGATTCTCTTCCACGATGGAACCCATTTGTTCTTTTTCAATCATGGATGTTCCTCTGATTTGGGTTTAATTAACCTTATATTGGCAGGACCACTGATACAAAATGAGCGAGTCAGAGAATTAAGGCTTTCCCTAATTTTGCTGAGCTAATGGGCTAAATGCAGAAGGCACAGGAAAAAGTGTGATGTTTTTGCTTATTACTAGGTAGTTTTGAAGTACATCCATCTTTAAAAAATAGAAATGATCTACTTTAATCCTTGGCATCCCTTAGATATAGAAGGGCTATAGATCACATCCATCACTTAAAAAAAATACAGCCTTGGAAAACTCATTTCAAAATTACATTGAGAAATTTCACTCTGTGTTTCATATTTTATTTACAACTGATCATTATTCTAGGGACTCATGAAATGTGTGTCACCATCATCTTGCTTTCTCTCTTTCACAGCAAAATAAAACTGTGATATGTCTCCTTTGTAAAGGTTTAGGTATAAAATGCTATGCAAGTTTTTCTTTATAGTAAGAGCTTTATTTTCTTTAATAATATACCCAAATTTATATGTTTTAATCTCCTTCATCCCTCAGAGTAAGCAGAAAATATAACTGAAGCTATAAAGTTGTAGACGCAAGATCTGAAACTGCAGTCAGTAGAGCTGAACTTAGCGATGGATTAATCTAAATTAATTCTAAAGTGACTCTGGTTTCCATTTTAGGCTATTAGCTAGAGGGTTTTGGCTGTTGTTTTAAAGATAGGTCCACACAGTAAAGGAATAAGACAATCTGTAAGGATGATCGGTAAGTCATCAGAAATCAGGACAATGACATGGGGCTTTGTGTATGTAGCTGAAGAGTTCCCTTCCACTGTCCTCTTCCCCTTGGCTGTGTAGATAAAACTGTGTTCAAATGTGGTACTTTTACTTTTTTGACAATTTTAATTTCTGTTAGCCACAGAATAATCATTTTCATGTATTTGTATTGTATGTTTAACTTCTGGTGGAATCTTCAACTGTTCAAACTTCTTTGCTTTGGGCCAGGAAAAAATAAGAATGGAGAGTTTCCTATAATATTTTGTCAGATTTGCAGAGTTATTTGGGCTTTATGTGGTACTGTGGAGACTCGGTCATGTGAAATACTTAAAGTGGCCTGAAAGAGTCTCCCATTTAGCAGGTGTTCCTCAAAAGATGGAACCAAATCACAGCCTTTATTCTGATCTTGTGTGCAACATGGCCAAGATTGCTACAATTAAAATCAGAGCTCTGTTTGTAATAACCTACCTGAGGCTCTCACCTACACCTGGATAGAGAGCACGTCACGGAAAGCTCTGATCTCTAATGCATCTCATGAAGATTGCTGAACAGCCCTTCCTCATGGATGTTACCTTGGCATTTAAGTCATAAGAATGTGTTTCACAGCTACATATGCTTTGTATTTGGGCCTCTGTTGCTATCATTATTATGTGTTTTGATGTGATTAGTCAAGGGTCAAGGTTGACATTGCAGGCCAAGGTCCTAAGACAAAGCTGGCTTACAAAGAAGTTGTTACTATCTGACCAGCTGAGATATTCTTGACTCTTGTCACACTGTACAGATGAAATTCCAAAAGCAAAAGGCATACCTATGGTCACACAGTTTTAATAGATAGCTACTCATACCCAAGATAATCACTGATGCTCTGTTGTCGGGGGAGATGTGTAATCATGGCGACATCAGAGGCAGTGCCACCATGCTGCCTGGGAAAATGACAGGCCACATAGAGCAGTGTTCCTCGAACTATGTTCTGTGTTTACAAAGTGGGAAACAGTCTCCCTTGTGAGAAATAATGCCATCTCTTAATTATCCAGATGTTTATTGAAACTATATTAGACATTTCCCCCTGAGATTATAAACAGAAAGTGTGATATGAGCAGTCTGAGAAAAAGTCATAATGAAGTAGCTGATATTACATTTCCGTGTCCTACTCATGTGGACCGTAATGGTCTTAGTCATTTCGTGTAAATCAGAACTTCCTTCTCCGCTGGGGAAGACAAGCCCCTCAGGTTGGGAGCAAAGTTTCCCATCAAAACATAAGGCACATTTGTCCTCTGCAGGGAGCAGGTGTTGCATTGACCAGCAGACCTCAGCTGCAGCATCTGGAACAGCTTTGACAGTGAAGCGGTTAATTATCTTTGCTGTTTTTGTTTATAGCATTTTTGTCTAACCAATAGCCAGAAGACATTACATTTTACTTTACAACATGAGAATAACACATTTGCTTGTCCCTTTCTTTGCCAGCGTGGAAAAGCAAAGCTTAAAAGCATGTCCGATTGAGAAAAATCATATGCAAAACACAATTCCCAGTTCTTGATCTTTGTGAATCTTGCCTGGTACTCTTCTTCATGTTAAAATACTAATGATAGGAAACCCTAGATTGTATCCTTCTCCAGTATCTTCAGCAAGACTGAATGACAGTTGCTGGCAATGAGAGAAGCTTTTCACTGATGGGGGAAGTTTTGTATGTATATGATGCTGTTGTTAAGACAGATCCGATTCTTTTCCTGTAGTTTTTGTTTTCATAGCTGCACACCCACTAGAAGAGCACAAAGCAAGGCCATTGCAATAAGCATTTTAATTAGTATAAAACACCCACATGTGTGCACACAAATATACATGAGGGCATATTCAAAAGTGTCCAGGGATGTAAGATTTGTTAGCAATTAAAACAAGGTGAGGCATCCCCAGTGTGTATCGCCCACGGGACTGATATTATATTCACTGAGAGTTAATCCTGATGATTTGTTATTGTTTGAACTACATGTTGATTTGCTTCTGGTTTGTGTTTAGTGTGTTCTCTCTGACAAGGGACTGTGAGGGGCTGGAAGATTCTGATCACACATCCTCTGAGACCTACCATGTCGCACACTTTGTTAACTGCAAACTTCACTCTACACTATACAGTACCTTGTTGATATATTGAGTAAAGGCTTATTTTAAAAGAAAACCACATTGTGTTTACATGAGTAAGTTCATTGGGATATGTTTCATGTGAAAGAGAAATCAGGAATGCTTCCTGAAACAGCCTGATGGGAGGACAAAAGAGGTAACAGGACTTTCGTCTGCTGCCATGAAAATAGCTTGTTTCTTAAGGCCACTTGGTTCCTTTGGTGTGAGGAATTCATGTGAAAATCCTCCTGTTATTTTCTGTTTCCCCACTAAATTGTGTATTCCTATAAATACCATTCACATATACACACATCTATGGAGCGTATCATTTTATTTGTGAAAATGTATGGTTTAGGATTTACATAATGCCAGTGTAGTTATCCAATGTTAAGTGTCCTTTACCTTATTCATAATATACACCATAAGCTTCAAATGTCAATTTTTGAAAGAAATCTCATTACTTTCTCCTTTAGAATTGCTCATAGTTCAGCTGCCCATGCTTTCAATGGACTGTAATGAAGATGCATCTATTCATATGCTCAAATGCAATTTTGGATTAGTGTCCTAGGATTTTCCAGAACCTCCTTCTCTAAACTTTGGCCATTTCATCGGTACTTTATTTGACAGCTATAAAATTATAACATTTCAGGTAATTAGCACTATTTATTTGTGGAACCTTTGGTGGAAAATGAACTATGAATGACAGTATTACCAGAGCATTTTTAATCCATTCAGGAGATTTTAAGTGAAATAATGTCCTTGTTGTGCTTTGTTACTTTTGCCAACAGTTATAGACCTTAATCTATGGGGACCAGACCCTTAGCCAAGGAATATTATTCATTCAAAACAATTTGTTAAGGCCTTTCTCCTCTGTTCCAGGCTGTGTGAGATCAAAGGACTTACCAAAGAAGAAAATGCTGTCTGAGTCAAATCAGGCGTATCTGTTACACCACTGTGTCCCTAAAGAAAGCTGTTTGTTCATCCAATATTTCACTTCTCATCTGCTGTCTACATTACTATTTTAGGCTCTGTAAAGAAATCTAAGAAACAAATGACTTTGCCATAAGGGAACTTATAGGTCTTGCAATGAATACTTTTGCTAACGCATTCTGGTATCAGAGCCCATAGAATCATAGGACACCCAAAGTAACAGAAAAGACACACCTACTACTGGTATAACTGATGCTTTGTGTGTCTTAAAAGATGACGTTGAGTTCTTTAAATTTGCTTTTTTTTTTTTTTTTTTTTTTTTTGGTGTTACTAGGTACTGAACCCAATTCCTTCACAATGAGATATAACCTGCACACCCCACCTTTATTTTTAAGTTTTGAGACAGGGTCTTACAAAGTCAGTAAGTTGTAGGCTGAGCCCAAACTTGTGATTCTTCTGCCTCAGCCACCCAAAATGCAGTGATTATAGACATGCACCATCACACTCAGCTATCATCTTGCTCTTTTAGTACATAGTGCAAAGAGAGAGTTGTTGAGAAAATCAGAACTGGATTTAAGTTAAATACTCAAATTTACATCAGTTAAATTTTTTTAAAAAATTTTTTTGGTACTGGGGATTGAACTCAAGACCTCATGCTTGCCTAGCAAGCACTGTTGCCACTGAGCTAAATGCCAGCTCCAAAGCATTTTTTATACTAATTTAAAATTTAGAAACTACACACAATCTCTTTAATTTCTATTAAAGTGAAATCAATTTAAAATAATAATGGCACCTACCAATTATTGAAAAAAATATATATATATATCTTCCCAGAAATTTGATACTCATGCTTGCATTATATCTTTAAATATGTGAGACACTATATAATCTTTTAATTTTTTCAGATTTTAAAACTCAGCTTCAGGGAAAGTAATGATTAGTCAACAGTCATAGATCCCTTTAATCGGTAGAGTCAGGAATTAACCCCAAGCAAGACCTCATGGACTTTTAACAGTTTTCCTGGCTCTTAGTAAATCAACTATCCTTCAAAATGACTGTCCTTAAAGAGAATTATTTTGTCCATATTTAAAGATTTTTGATGATGGAGATATTAAATACAGATACTGATTATGGAAAATCAAGGAGATATTTTTCTAAATTTATCTGTAGTTTTTAAAGGCCTTGGTCACTCATTGCTATTTTTTATAGGAGCTCTATTTTTGTCATTATTTGATGCTTGCACATTTACCTGATTTAAAAGTTTCAGTTGGAATTGAAGTACTCCATCCCTGGGAGACCTGGAAGAAATATTAAAATGACTTGAATTGAGCTATTTTTAGTAGAATTTGTTACATACTTGAGGGGTTGTCCAAAGTATTCTGTAGATCCCACAGAAGATGCACACGTGTCAAAATCGATTAGGGTGTTAGCAACTGGCTTCAGAATTTATATATTTTCTCTGGTATAAATAAAGACTTTGTACTTTAGTAGATATTAGAGGAACTTTCTAGTCACAAGTTAAGGACATGGTATTTTTAGTGACATATCTCAAAACAGATGTCATTGTAACACATGTGCCAGTTATGGTATAAAGAATAAATGACAAAAATTTTTGATATATCCTGAGGGAGGTCTTACGATGTCAGTGGCATAAGAAGCCTCCATACTGAGTCAATTTTTTTCCTTGTCAAACATAACAACATGTTGGTACAGAGTGTTAAAATGCCCAGTTTGAATGATATGGGCCTTTGTTCATTTTGTTTTCATTCATCAAATATTTACTGAGAACTGGTAAATTTAGGGGTTGAATAAGACAGCCAAGATTTATAGACCTTAGACTATGGGGACCAGACCCTTAGCCAGTGGAGTTAATTTGTGCTTCTTCAAAATCTTTCCTGGAAGCTGCTGGTATTCAACACATGGCCCAAGCCTCCCCTCCCTCCTCACTTGCTTTAGGCACTCAGATGTCTTATGTTTAAATAATCCACCCTGCACTTGCCTGAGTCTCTCAGATGGGTTTTCTCTCTTCAGGTCCCAGCCTTTCCTACACATGGAGGGAAAAAGGGTGATTTTTGAAGAAGGATGATACTGTCTTGCTTTCAAAATGTCTATTACACTTCCATGCAAGGTAGAATCTAGATGTCTTGAGCAACATCTTGGCACCTTCCTGTACGCATTATCTCTGGTATTCTTTCTTGTGTTGTTTCTACAGTTGTTACTTTTCTAGACAAGACATACTTAACATGAATACAGACTTCATCTGTCAAATGCTGCACTTCCGTTAAGGGATTTTGTTCCCCAGCATTCTCCTTTGCCTTGGGTCATGATTATACTTAAAGATAGCAGTTAAATATCCCTCTTGGAAAACTGCTTGAATCACAGCTGGCAATTACCTGACCCCTCCATCCTCCCACACACCATGCATTTAAAATGACTTCAAAATCTCTTGTTTTTAGTATTTTTATATTTTAATTATGCATCTGTCTCATGGCTGTGGTCAGGATATGAAAATATTCTGTTTTTTTTTTTTTTTCCAGCTGATCTCATTTTGAGTTCAGTGACCAGTGCCTGCCCAGTTCAGAACCAGCCACTTCTTTACTGTCCTACAGCAAAGTGACATGTAGCTGAGGAAAACCGTAATGTGTTGAATTACCTTTGTTCAAACATTACAGTGTTCACTTTACAAGAGGAAGCAAAACATACACATTTATAAAGTAAAATCTCTTGACTACTTAGAAATTTATACAGAAATTTTGTTTTGTGGTTATCTGGGAGTTACACATTTATCTGATTTGCAAGCTTCAGATGGCATCTGGATGGTCTACACCTACAGGGTGAACTGAGTGTTCTACTGAATGACTCAAAGAACTTTTATTTGTTGGTCACAGGCAATCTAAAGAATCAGAGCCAACTTACAGCACAGCATTGAAAGAGATAGCTTTTAAAACATCACCTTGCACGAAAGTCACCAAAAAGTCCACAAAGCACAGCCAAAATCCATAAAGTCAAACATTTTAACAGTACATTGTTCAAATGAATTCATCACATGTAAAAAGCAAAAGTAGATGTTTTTAGAGTTTCCATCAACAAAACCAAAAGTCATTATTCACTGTCAGAGCCTACTATATAACATATACCATTTAGACGTTCACATTCTGTCTTCTGGGTTGTGGCAGTGGAAATAGTCATTTTTAGAAATAATATCCCCCCAAAGAAGCTGGCAGTGGTGATTATTGAGAACTTAGATTTGAATAAGGATTTAGCTCAGTTTGCTGGCAAGCACGAGGTCATGAGTTTGATCCCTGCTACCCCCTCCCAAAAAGAATCAGGCAAATATATTTTACAAATCCACCCCCAGGGACTGGTTGGTTAAATGACTTTGGCCACTTTCACTTACATTTATCAGTTTTCTGTTTTCTAAATGGGCACTATGATGTATAACCTACATAGTAGTTGTCAGATTTAAAGCCATGTAAAGTATTTGGTGCAGTAACTGGTACTGAACAAGCATTGAATAAATGACATTCTGCACCTTGAATATTTCATGTAAACATATTTCACAAAGGGTCACGTACTATACTTACAATGAAAAATGTCTAGAATATTAAGATCTGAATTGTACCTAGGAATTATTGATTTAAAAACAATTAGCTTCCAATGTGCTCTATAACTACACAACTATTATCAGTGAAAGTCTGAAAAGGAGCTTTCCTTTTCTCCTTTTATTTATTTATTATTTTAATATTTCAGAACTACTGGAGAAAGTAAAGGACCCTATGATAACAGAGAAAAAATAGCAGGATGTTTGAGAACACTGCGCAGAATTTTTAAATAGAAAGAAAGGACAGTGCTTTGTAATACAGCACATTTTCTTTCTAGTCTGTGAAGCACATGTAGGTGTGCCTATTGTTGAAAAGCAATGCAAGATAATATGCTATCAAAGGGCCCAGTGAATGAGTATTCAGAAGACAATAGAAGATTGAAACATTTTAAAAGTCAAGGTAACAAATTTGTCTCAAAAATATATAATTTTATATGCTTTAAAAAAATTCTGTGGTGCTGATAAACCCAGTGCCTCAGGGTGAGCTGTATCTCCAGTCCCCCCAAATCTAGAATTTTAAATGACATGTCACTAGCTTGCTTTCCTATACCGCCAAGTTTGGCATAGGTCCAATACAGACTGCGGATATTGGAAACAGTCGCCACCCAAAGGAAGAATGTTTTCATGGCTCTGCACTGCAGATGCTCTCTAAACCACCACCTGTGACACAGTTAACTTTTTGCAATCAACACCATTCTTAATTCTGCAATCTGGTTATAATTAAGAAGCATAAATTCTCTTTTGCTGGGTCATGCTGATTTTGCTTCCTGTACACTTTCAGTTTGTAAAAATTAAAATAGTTTCAAAGCAGTGCAATATGGTCTATAATAGTATTGTTTTCATTTTTCTATCTTTTCTGCTCAATAAACTCAGCAATTTAGATATTTGGATGCTTAGGTAAAAGCATTTTCTATTCTAGTTCTTAACTATATTGAATTCCAGACAATTATTTGGCATTATGAATGGATTATCGGTATTCTGTGATATATAGATCATTCTATTTAAACCAATTTGTGTTTTCATCGTCATCACTACCTCATGCTATTGTAAAATGTTTTACATATTGGCCCTCATGAATTGGAATACGGTAGACTTTGCTAGTGTGTCCGAAGAATGGTAATAAGGAAGGGAATTGCTTTCTCCAGTAATAGAGGCCAAATGTGTCTGTAGAGGGCAACAGCTTACAGAACCATACCCAACTGGATGGGAAACTAAATCACTCCAACCTGACGTCATGATATCAAAGCTGTGTAGAGAATGGCTCGAAACCCTGCTCCGAATCATACCAATCTTGAGTTTTGAGCATACTGATGCTTTAGTTTTCTCATTTGTCTGTGAGGAATACCAATATCCACCTCTATGATAAAAATCAAGCACAGCCTGGCACATAATAAGTACTTAATAAGTCTCAGTGACTTTGCAAAAATATGTGGAATTGGAGGAAAGTTAGATCATGTAGCTCAGTTTCCCTTGGGTCATATGTGAGCTCCTTCGTATTTTGGGCTTGTTACTTCTTGTATGGGCACACAGGAGTTTGGTTGGTTTTCTAAAGTCCTTTGGATTTTAAACTCTGTTGTGTACGTATTAGTTCTTTATGAAGTTTACATTTAGTCACTAGAGAAGATTTATATCCTGTTTCCTTGTAAAATTCAAGATGTGTATAGGGTACACTCAAAGAATATTCAAACTTCCCATTTCATTCACTTAATTATAAACACAGACTGTTTCACATTCGCTCTTGCAGTTTAAACAGATATGGTACGGAAACAAAAACTATAATCACAAAAAGCATGAATTGCAAACACCGGTGAGTCTGTTTCTATGTTATATTATTTGATGTACCTAGGCATCAATTTTCACATATGAAATGATGTAGGAATACTTCTGAGGATTCGATGAAATTGTTTATGTCAAATCTTTAGTGACTACAATGTATTCAAATCCGTAATAGCTGAAAATTTGCAAATGAATAGAAAGAGTAGCAAATAGAAACATAATTTATTCTTACTAATTCTAATGCCTTTCCTCTAAAACAGGAAAAGGAAAACTATATACATTAAGATCTTTATTTCACTAAAAATTATCAGATTTCACTACAATAAAATTGTATAAAGGAAAATTTTTCTTAAAATGTTCAATATATCTTTTACCTTTGTAGTTTTTTATGTACTAGCTATAAATCTTTATTCCAAAGAAAATAAATCATTAAAACAAATAGAAAATAGTAGATTATAAATGTAGTATATTTTGGATAAGGCAGAATATTTTAACACTAACTCTGCCACTTCTCTCTCTTAATCTTTAAAACATGCACAATTATGGTCTTAAAATCATTGAAAATGATTTGAGAATAAGCAGATGATTTTTCTTTCCAGGGCTATCAATGCATTTTTAAAATCACTGTCTAACAGATAACAATAGGATATTAATTTCAAAATATTTAAACTTTAAAATAGCTGCTAAAGAATACCTGCTAATAAACTCTATTTTCTTTTTATCACATTATGCACCTGAATATAATAATGAAATATTGTTTGATTAAACATATTTGCATAATGCATACTCTCCAATGATTTATAATAATTTAATGGTTGATATTTTGAATTAATGCCTTTTAATTTTGTAATTAGAAAATGATACAGACTCAAAGCTATCATTATGTTTTATAAGGTGTTATTTGTGTTTCTCCTCATTAAGTCTTCGTAGTGAATTTTTAAAAAGTTGATTCTATAAAGGAAATTCCATAAAATGTAACCAAATTAGCAAAATAATTATTTTTAAAAGTTAAATAAATACTAGACTACCTCTATAAAGGACCAAAACAGCACTTTAAGAGAATTTAAAGTAGGTGTGATAAAGGTAGTTAATGATATTTTTATTGTAAACATTAAAATCCTACATGGCAATTTAGGAACATCACAGATATTGCTTAGCTACAGGTAAATCAAAAGGGAAGTTACCTGGGGGACAAAAAGAGCACATTCCTATTAATCTCAATTAAATTTTCTTAGATAAATTCAAAATTTTATAGAAATAGGTTTTTTAAATGATTTATTTTAGTTAATATACCTGTTACTAATGAAACAATCACTGTAAATAAAGTCTGATTTAAAAGTTCATGTGACCTGCAAAATAAACTACAAGCCAACCAACATAAGGAAGAGAAAAAGAAAAACACAAAATAGTTACATAAAATTGCTACATTTTAACTAGCAAAATAGAATAGACACAAATGAAACAGTAATACGTATGTTTTACAAAACAGTGATCAAATGCAGCAGAGTAACCTATGATGTGTCAGCCATTTTTAAGGAAAAAAAATACATGTTTTGCAGATGGGTGAATAAGCATATTTTTAAATCCACAAATCATTTACGACATGAGTGTAAATGTAAATAATCAGGCCTAATGCAGAATTTAGGACAGTTTCTTTTAAATCAAGAAGTTATCAAATGTCTTAGCAAGTAATTTAAATATTAATTAGCCCTTTCACATACTAGAAAGTTGCACTGCTATTATTGAAAGTTACTCAAGATTCATCCGTGGCATCTGATATAACATTGCTTTGGACTTGAAACACAGACATGTTTACTGTCCAGCTATGTTTCTTACTCAGTAACTTCACCTCTTTATAGATGGTTTTTATATGTTTAAAAACTTATAATAAAAACACCTAGTATAACGTTGGTGTGAAAATTCATTTATAATCACCAAGATAGCATCAAATATATAGCACTTTCTTAGCTATATTAATTCCATTCAGCTTTCTTTTGTATTTTCTCAGTCTCGGCGGAATCATGCTCTTTTCTGTGCTTCTGTAATGAGAACAAACATCTCAGTCTGCTCTTCCATAAACTCCTCAGAGAGAGAGACTTGTCTTTCCCTGTAAGCAGAAGTGACATGGCTCTGCGTGTGGACCTGTCATTCCTGCTGTCCCTTGTATACTCATCTGCTACTTACATGGAGTAAGGTTTAAAATGTAATAGATACCTTTGAGTTTCTGTGGATGGCCTAGAAGACCTGATACATCAAACAGTCCTGCAGATTTTTCATGTGTAATCTACCAGTACTAACAACAGAGCTGACTATGTGATTACATACTATAGTGTCATTTAGAAGGACCTTGGATTCTGTCTTGTCTTTAATCTTTGCTGTTCTGTCCTACATTGTGTTTATCCTGTTCCTTTGATTCGAGACACCATACATCATCAAGTTTCATGTGCATTGTATAGATTCCAAAGAACTGCACTGTCCCTTCTCCATTACGATGGGAGCTTGAACTATGTGACTAATCATTGGTAACAATTATTCCAGTAAAGGATGAGATAAAAGACAATTGAGCAGAATAAAGAAGAAATGGAGGAGCATGGAGCAAAGTCTACTTGGGCAGGTATCAAGTGGAATCTGGAATTTAGGCATAACATCAAGGAAAGCAACCGTGCCTGGTATTTGGCATCCCCAGAGTCATGTTGTTGCAGGGCCTGCTGTCAGCCCTCTTGGATATCTTCTAGGTTGAAGAGAATATTTCAATGAGCTTCTGTCATCTTTCTGAGAACACCCATATTACGTTACCGAAATGTATGATGACGGGAAGACCTTGACACCCTTCGCCAAGTCAGATGAGCACCAACGGGCCTTTGCAGTTTCCAAATATGCTCATTTTAGGTTTCCCTGTGTCACCATCATGACTTTGTGTCTCCTTCTGCTTAGTCCTGCCCCTTTCCAGCTTCTGGCTTCCCCCTTCTTCCTAGTCCTGATTTTTCTGGGAGTTCATTCGAAAGGCCTTCCTTAATAAGCCTCTTGCATGCTAGTCTTTGTCCTAAATCTACTTCTCTGGGAATCCTGATTGCCACTGCTTCCTCCACACTTTGCTTAAACTGTCTTAAATTTCACCATGGTTAGAGCTCAATTATTTGAAGATGTTAAGATTGACCCCATAGGAATCCCATACTTATTGAACAAAGTGAACTCAAGTTGACATATGTTATAAGTTCTGACCATTCTAATTTTGTGGTTTTGAATTATGCCCATGAACATAGAGGAGGCCCAAATTTTGCTGCGTATTTGTAGCAAAACTATTATTGTTGATCAATATTGCACCTTTTGCTTTCCCAGGTGGTTGTCAAGTTCCTAAGAAAATTACTCAAACAAACTATAAAGTAACAACAAAAAAGCATAAAACAAGAATATTCAAGCCCCGACATTTCATTTAACCAGATGGGAAGTTGTTATGAGCATATCTTTTTGTGCAGTTGACAAAATCTTGATAAAAACAACTGAATTATCTTTCTGAAGTGGTTTATGGTTTTAAAATAAGATTTTCTTGGAAGTAGTCTACCTGCATGAGGAAAAGAGGATGAGTATTAGACAACATCTGACCTTCAAGACCCAAATTTACTTTCTATAGTAAAGGTAGAAGAGATCTCCCAGTAATTCTAAGGATTTTCTTCCTACATTTTGCTACTTATTTTTAATCAGCCACCAAAATCTTATCAAGGAATTATTCATGACAATTCTCTTAGATAGCTACAAAATTTTCTCTTATGATGTTGGCTAAGATTAGTATATATGATAGCAGAGTTCTTTTGCTACAGCCTTTTTTACTGCCATCAAATATATAACTCATTTTGCTGATAGAAAAAAATCAGGGCTCCTGGAACCACTGGCTAAGGTCTCATAATAAGTGAAGAACTGAGCTTTATACACAGTGCTTAGGATTTCAGATCAGGTTGTTTTCCTCACCACACCATTCTGCTTAGTAGAATTTCTGACAGTCCTGTTTATCTAAATACTTACCCAGTGTAGCTTCTCCTGTGAGCTTGTGGCAAGTTATTTTGCAGGTAAAATAAAGGAACACTTTATCTCCAAACTGGTATTATCGAGATAGTTAGATACTCAGTAAAGCAATGAAACTTCCAGTTTGTTGACTACATTTAGAATGATGCAATTATGTTTTTAATATGAATCATGAACAAATTTCCCTTGAGAAGTGAAGTTTTGTTAACAAAATGTGTATAGTAACTATAGATATCCCAAGACAATGTTTTTCAATTGTTTGATCATTAGGAAAGCCACTGAGACTTTTTCTCTAGAAGCAAATTAGGTGGCACAAAATAATTTAATAATAATAAGGATATATTCTTCTCACCAAGGCCTCTGCCATTGTAAAAGTGTTGTTACCATAACTTTCCTTGCTTTTCATAAATGACTCTTACCAATATTACCATGACTATATGTACTGGATTCATGGTGGTCTGGTTGTCTGCTCTGTTGGATGAGTCACTGTGTAAATTTAAGTCCTCAACTAGAAAATAGAAACCTGCTCAAATTTCCCAACAAACACAAAGACTCTAGCTCCTAATCTCACACAACGAGCTTGGTTATTATGGTGTAAACCAGTGTTACTTAAGTGTGGATCATTCCTTAGGCTTTTTGGTCTACAGCTGACTGACTGATGTGGTCATTTTGATCTCCTGCATTGTAGCCATGGGACTTGGGCAACTTGCTTAAACTGTAACGATAATTCCTTCCTTTTTTTCAACCATAGACTTGAGGTAAGTACTAAATGAGTTTAAATGCACAAAAAATCATGTCCCACATCTCATGCAGTTCTCCATATTGTGGGTGACAACTTTTCTCATATCATCTCCTACAAAGTATTGAGTTGTGACTTATTTCTGCTAAAATCAACTAGCATGAAATGTAACAATAGAGAAGGCTTTTGATGCCTAACAGTCTCCCAGGATTAAAAAAAGAAAATATGCTATTTAATGATAGGTGATAAATCATGAGAGACAACATTTTAAGCAAAGCCCTGGATATGGGTGATTGGTGTTCATTTTTTCCCAATGACTTCTAATACATGTCTTTCCAGAAATATGATCTAATATTTTTGAGATCCCTTGATATTTTGGGTTTTATGTGTCAGTTAAGCTTTACCTGCTATATACATGTGCAGTTTCCAAAGCAGAGATGAAGCAAAGGTTCTCTTCCGATGACTGTTTGGACTTGAATACAAGAGACAGGTAGAATACTGATGATCAATATATATTACCATGTGTGTTTGTGCTGGATTTGTACTCATCTGGCTCAGTCTTCCAGTGTCTAAGGTCAAGATGCAGTAAGAAGAGAAACCTAACTTCCACATTAAGGACTACCACACTAGAGCCTCGGAGGCCACAGTTTAGGAAGTCTCTCATGGTTTCTATTGCCTTCTTCTAGGATTTTAAATGATTTAGTATAAAAATAATTATTTTGTACTTGAAATAAGTGGAATACTTTCTTCTGCATTTGTTCTTGATGGATGAAGTATTTGGTACTAATAATCAGCATCAAGAGTATGGCAGGAGGAAAATGGCTAACTTACTTTCTAAGAGTGGATAATTGCTCCTCATAACTTTATGAATAAAACAGATGTTCAGCTAATTTAAGCTGTACCTGACCTATACAAATGAGGTCAAGATCCAGATTGGCAAATTTAAGTCAGGTTAGTCGTTACAATGCAGTATTAAAGCTTATTCCATTTTCTGAGGTACAGCGCAGAAGTGGATTCTTCTATGATATCTTAATTTGACTTGCTTCTTTGTTTCAGGAGGGAATTAACTACGTCTTGGAAAACAAGCAGATAAATGTAAGCTTACATGTGTGGTAACTACAGCTGCTAATTCTGTGGCAGATATTATTTTACTGAGACAAAATTAATTGAGCTGTAACATCTCATAGGCAGTTATCAAGCTAGAATTTTCTGTTTAACTCAGTAAGCAAAGAATGCTCACATAGTTTGCTTTCACCTTATCAACATTTCTTAGTGACTAGGTCTGTTTTAATTTTTTTTTTTTGTCTTTTTCCTTTTTATTGGTATTGTGGATCGAACTCACGACTGCCCGCTTGCAAGGCAGGCGCTTATGCCACTGAGCTAAATCCCCAGCCCCTAGGTCTGTTTTCTATTGATATAACAAAATGCATGAGACTAAGTAATTTATAAAGAATACATGTTTATATGATGGTTATGACAGCCGGAAGTTCCGAGAACATGATGCCGATATCTGCTTGGCCTCTGGTAAGGGCTTTCTCATTATATGATGACACAAGAGAGGGTGTCACAAGTGAGGGTAAGAGCGAGCATGGTAACCCTGGGGTCTCTTTTTCTATAAAGCCAGTAGCACCATAATTGATACCCCACTCTCATCACCTCATCTAATATAAATTACTTCTCAAATGCCTCCGCTTCAAATGTCCAATATAATTAGCATACAAGTTTGGGGACTAGTTTCCAACAAAAATCTCTGGGTACATCATCAAACTACAGCATATGGAGTATCATGAATAACTCCCTGGATCCTTGATTGTTTCTTTATATCAGTTCTCATAATACACAGGCCTGTTCTTTAACAGGATCATGTGCTTGAAGCTGAATTATTGGGAGTAAAAGGTATCCTAGGTTGCTTGTTAGTTCACATGAAGTCTGTCTTAGTTACTTTTAACTCTTTGCTGAGACAAAATACCTGATGCCCAAAGTTGGGAAAGGAAAGGTTTATTTCATACAGTTTTTGGAGGTTTCAGTTCATGCTCAGTTGGCTCCAAGGCAGGGTAGCATGGTGGGGCCATAGCACCTGCAAATAGTAAGGCAGAAATATCAAGAGAGATACACATATTCTCCCTGCCATTACATTGTATGCTGTCTCCACCCCTATGTGGGTATAGCACTGACACCATCAATCCAAGCTCTCGACAATGAATCAATCACAAATGCATAATGCAGACACATGAGGCCTGGGGGCCACTGACAAAAACCATGACAAAGTCAAAAGGGTAGGAGATTGTTTTTAAGAAAATCCAGGTAATTGCCCTCTTTTACAAAGTTTGACAATTTGATGGAGCACATCTGTTTACTATCTCCCAGGCAATACGCCTAGTTCTTAGTAGGCTTCCTGGAAATTAGAAAGTAGCATATTCAACTTTTAGTTCTGCTATTGACACATTTACAAGTAATCTCTAAGGTTAAGAGCTCTAAATTTGTTCCAAAAGAAAATTGGAATCTTTAGTTTGACCATGCTGTGGTTCAAGCTGCTCTCTTTGCTGTGTGGTCATAGTGATTCAGCAAATTCAATGATGTTTAAAGTGTTTGAGGCAGATGTTCACACAGCTTGGAAACTTTTGCAAATTTTATATTAGTGAAGACTTCTAGGATTTTGATGTAAAATCATGGCTTCTTTAAATTATTAATTTCCTCTCCAGAAATGGATCTTTCAATGATAATAGATTCTTGGAGAAACTGAAGTCTTGCCTGTTAGATTCAGAGTAGTTGTGCAACCATGATTGTCATCTTTTCTCGTCAACCACCTTTAACGTTGGGCTTGGACAGAAGAACTCCTATATCAAGTGGAAATGACACACGTTAAATCGATTGAGTGCTCAAAATCAATGTTTGTGTAGGCATTCCCAGCCACGATGGATGTTATCTTTCCATTGCTACTTATTGATTTTTTTAATCTAATACTCAAACATATTATAGTGTAGAGGAATCTTCTAAGGGGACAGATCTTTCATACATATGGCTCATTCATTTTACTTGGAAACAAATATTTATCTAAACACAGCTTGGAAGATAGCTTACAAGGACATATTGGATAGAGGTGAAGAGTATTCTTCAGTGGCATACTATAAGAAAATTCACACCCATGAGCTTTCTCTTCACAAGATGGTCCTAGATGACCCATTTCTCAGTGTTTAGGTGGATAAGATGGTTTTTTCCACCACCCACCATTCCTTTTCCTGCTTGCTCAAGTAATTCAGAAATCAAAAGTGCATGGTGAAAAAGATGTAAGTTAAATTCAGTTCAACATCAAACACTTATTGGTAAAGTCAGCACTGTAGCTGCCAAAACCCAGGAGAACATTAATATTCACAGTATAAAATTCTCTTTCAGGATGGAGGAATCTATAAGATAGTAAATAATGATACTAGACAATTTCTGTTATGGAAAAGGAAACTATTGTAAAAGACAATTATTCTGTATTGGATTTGTCTTTATTGTGACCAAAATCTGAATTTGTTCACTTACTGAAGAGGGTCATGGTGACTATCATTTGGATCAGGAACATTCCCCAAAGAGCCACGTATTAAAGGATTGGGCCCCAGCTTGGTACTATTGCAAAATGGTAGAAACTTTAAGAGATGAGACCTAAGAGGGAGACTGAAAACACTGGGGGCATGACCTCAAGTGGTCTGAGCCTCTAGCTTCTTTCTCTTTTGCTGCCTGGACGTGAAATTAAAGACTTTGCTCCTCTATGCACTCACAGCCATGGAGAGCTGCTTTGCCACAAGCCGAAAAGAAACATGACCAGCCCACCACAGACTGCAACAGCTGAAATTGTAGAACAGAATAAATCTTTCTTCTTTAAATGTTTATTATCCTGGGTTTTTTTATGTGTGTGATAAAGAATTAACACGGTGATCTACACAACATTGTCTTTGAATAGCATATTCATTTATATAACAAAGATTAAGAAAATGAACTTTAGCTGATTGGATTCATTGGCATGTTATCATGTGCCACAAGTTCCCAAAAGCAACTGACTTTTACTACATTATAATGAACTAACATAGCCTCAGTTGAGAACTACTTCCATAAACACCATTGGCAGTTGAGAGCGCTGTCCTTAAGAATATAATGTATGAACTGAATGAGTGACCAACCCATGGCATTTTTCTCTACTATTGTTAAATGTTATTTGGAGAATTACCTTTAAGTAGTCCTAGAAGCCATGGAATAGAGGATCCCAGACCAAATTAAGATGCTCAAATCATATGGATTATTGAATCATTTAAAAGAAATTACGACAGTTATGAGGGAAGCAATGAAGCAGATTTTTCACTGTCCTTAGAAGAGGGTTAAAGGTGAATCTTAAGAATATTTGTAGGTTCTGACCTTTGACTGTATCAGCTTTCCCCATCAGTGACATGGTAACAAGGACAGGAACCTAACAGACAGAAGTTGCCTAGTGACAATAGTGTACTCTAGGGAAACACAAGGACAACTACATACACACTAGTCAAGTTACAGCTTTCCAACTACCAGACAAACAAGTAGAACAAATATGGAACTTATCTGCCTTTCTTAGAGACAGTACACATGAGTTCAGGATGAGTGTCACTTATGTGTAATTGATCTATACAACCACATACATTTTGAGTAACTCAAATGCTTTATTTATAATATTTAAAGAATACTAGCCAGCTCATATATAGTTGTGTTACAAATGTTAGGCATTTCTTGTTCTTTTTTTCCCCAACTAATTTTCAGCATGTACAACACATACTTATTTTATTTATACTTAATATATCTCATAGGTTACTAGTTACTTAACACATCTTATGAGTTTTGTCTTCTTTCCTGAAGCAGAGCTGAATGCTAACACTATAGCACACACAAATCATGCCAAACTATCTATTTTGAAAACCAAGCCCATGGGGCTCTGAGGTGCAAACTCTTTTATTTTCCAGGAACCACCACAGTATATAACTTTTTATGTACTTGACTGTGGGGTGTGATGAGTTAGAGGTGTTAGTACTCAAAGGAAGACTACTCCCTCCCAAATAGGTCACAGTAAGAATTCTCTTGATTTCTAAAATTACCACTGGGTATTTAGACTTTCTATGCCACTAAATCAATAGTCATCAAAGATCCCTGCACTGACTGGCATTGTTGATCCTGATGATTAAGGAGAATAGAATTATTTATACAAAGGAAAAGAAACGTACATGTGGAATCCAGAGAATTTTCTGGAGTTTAGTATTTCTATGATATTTTGGAGGAGTCAAAAATAACACAGAAAACTTTAATAACCTGAAACAGGCAGAATCGCTATGTGTAAAGACTCTCCAGGAAAAAGACTTGGTTTTCTGCACTGGGCACGGAGTTTTAACAAGTCACAGCCTTGACTGACATCTCCAGTGAGTGCAATGAGAAGATGATGAAAGGTGTCATAAACAGAGCTGTGATCTTGGAATCACTTGTAGAATAATAACTTTTATTTTTCTTCCTTGTTTGTTGTGCATATAACTACTTTCCTTTTCATCTCTTTCCATTTTTTACAATATCGTGTGTGTGTGTGTGTGTGTGTGTGTGTGTGTGTGTGTGTGTGTTACTATGGAATGAACCCAGAGCCTTCACACTGAACTATACCCTAGATCTTTCTTTTTATTTTTAATTCTGAGATACAAGCTTAATAATTTGCCATATTGCATAGGAAAGTTTCAACTCGAGATGCCCCTTCCTCAGTCTCCCAGAGTACTGACATTATTAGTTGCCATGCAAATTTCCTATAAATTTTTGTCTTTTTATGAATTGTGAAAACCTTATAATTTGGTCCTCAAGATGGAAGTGGATTACTGGCTTTGCCCAAAAAATTGTCTCTTCTTTGAAATTATAGACACAACTCAAAGATAAATGAAGACCTCAAAATTGACGAAAGAATAATAGTGGGATATAAAGGTGATTGAATTTATAGAAAAAAGATGTGGACACTATAACAAATGCCAATATCAAAGACTTCATCTTACAATTTTGTGTCTAAAGCTAACATAGCAAAAAACAGTGTCCTGATTTTGACTCTGAGCTCCTTGTTTGTTAGAACCAACTGTCCTTACACATTATTCAAAAATGTAATGTAACATACTCTGTGCCACTAAAAACAAATGTGGTTAAGGAGTTCATTTTGTACAATTGTTGAATTAAGAGTTGCCTGAAGACACACATATCTATCTTGGTTCTTCTGGTTTTTCAAATTATTAAAGCTCATAAACCAAAAGACCAATGGATACAAATAGGAGATATACCATCTGCAGCAGATTTTGTTATCTGCTTGAGGCAAGTTCTTTCACGAGCTATTAAATCATCAAAATTTAGGTCAAATGATTTCTACTCAAGTAAATTGGTACTCAGAAAAAATACATCGAAGCTTTCTAGAGGAAATGTGGAATAGAACATTAATGCATTTATAAATTCCCAAATTCTTTAATCGTTTCTGAATTGTACACCTTTGCATTTATGATTCTTCAATATTGCTATGGATATTGCTATGGAGCAAGATTCAATTTTACTGAGGCAGTGAGCATTTTGACAGAGAGTATCAATAAGTTCCCTAGACAGCATATTTCTGTTGACTTCAGTTATAAAGTTTGCTTATGGACAAAACATGCATAGGAGTTGAATTCAATGAAGTGGTAAGTTATGAACTAGAAAATCAAATTCTGTGCCTGGCCACCTGATTTAGAATCATGTAATGGAAACATATTTAGGTGTGATTATGTGCCAATATTTTAATTAAAATAAATCTTTATATTCACACATCTTCTAATTTGATGAATTAAGGTCAACACAACACCATAGAAATGATCATCTAATTATGGAATCCTTGGTGCTTTCTGTAGGCAATTAGGAGCATGGGCAGAACATCCTAGTTCTGGGAATAAAATCTACCATCAGTATTGTTCAAGCAAAAAGGGAAGATGCTTTTAAGGCATTCTTGTGTCATGCATGGGTGTTGCCTTAACATTTGTGTTTAGGATTTGAATTGCAATATTCAAGTTCACCAGATTTTGCCGAGTTGTTCTCCAAAAATTATCAGTTTTATCACCCACAGTATATGAATGTCCTCTTTTCCACATATTTACTTCCTACAGCAAAATATTTAAATGTTTCTTTATTTTAGTGTTGACAATGGAGTCTAACTTGTGTTTTAATTTGTATTTCCTCAATTCCTGCTGTGTTTAAGGTTATTTTTATTTACTCTTATTACCTATTCAAATTTTGCTTGTTTTTCATTGATTCAGATTTGTGCATATCCTGCATTGTAAGTTTCAGTCTCCTATAGTTTTCAAATATTTTTTTAATAAAAAGCTATAAATTTCCCTCTAAGCATAAATTTATATATCTAACTCAACTTTTTATGAATTTTAAAATTAATAGTTCTGAAATTTTCTAATTTGATCTTTAATCCATCAATTATTTAGAGGAATATTTACAAATTTCCTTTCTGTGTTAGAAAGATATCTCTTATTCCTTATTTCTATTTTTTTTTTTTTTTTTTTTTTTTTTTGTCTTTTTCCTTTTTATCAGTACCAGGGATTGAACTCGGGACTGCCTGCTTGCAAGGCAGGCGCTTATGCTGCTGAGCTAAATCCCCAGCCCCCTTATTTCTAATTTATTTCCACTTAAGTAAAAGGATATTGCCTGAAAAATAGCAGTTGTTTATTTGATGTTGTAATTGGTTTTGTGGCTTAGTATTTTGGTCAATTGCTGGAGAATAGTGATTTTTATAATTAGTTGTCTGCATAATTCTATATAACTCCATTGGATTAAGCTAATATTCTCTCATTCAGTCCCTTCCAAATTTTCCTGCTTCTTCTGTTAATATTGGTATAATATGGTAAGTGACTGTGTATGTCGATTTCTGTCAATCACGTCTTATATTTTGATTCTATTTTATTAGCTAAGTAGATCTTAGAATCAGTATATATTTTGGTAAATATTCCTTTATAATAAAGTAGTGCTTCACTATCTCAGAAGAATATTTTGTTTAGTTTAAAATACTTTCATTGTTATTGATGAAGTTATATGTAATTTTCATTTGGTGGGTATTTTCTTTTTTATTTCAAAAATAATCAAACAAGGATAAAAGTAAAACAGAATTCTAAGAAAGAAAGAAATAGGAAATTGACACTAGTTAATATATTGCATATTGTTATTTTGAATGTAGTTATTCAGATTCCAAGATTTAGGCATAAAAATGATCAAAACAATCAGACAATGAAAACATAACTATTCTTTTTTATGGACAGAGATTTGTATTACAGTTACCTATCTTGTATATATTTGCATACACAAATATTTATATGTATGTATGCATATATATTTATATATAATCTTTTCCCTTTTTGCTTTTCTCCTTTCCTCTATCCCAGGGGTTCTTTCCTTTTGAGTATTTTCTTTCCCTTTCATTTTCATAATATCTATTGTAAATGTTGGATTTTATTCACTTTTCTTCTTGTTAGTATAATTCTCTTCTTTAAAAAGTCTTTCTTTTTACATATGCTTAAGTTGTGTTTCTTGTGAAGAATTCTTTTTTCCTTTTCAACTTACTTGGAAGGTACATGTTCTATTTTTTATCATGTTAGTGATTTCCTAAAAATCAGCATGAATATTTCACTTATTCTGAAATTAATCAACACTTTCTCATTTTTTCCTTAACAATAAAAAGAACTTCAAACACATTATGATCCCACCTGCTTACTTACATATGGTTTCTCACCAGGACTGGAAGTTAATGAATATTATATTTTAAAAGTTTTTCTATATTAAGTATAAGATTCAAAGCACACTAAAGGGATGATGTAGATCAGAGAGTATCATTAAATCAGATGTTTATAAGAAGATTAAAGAACAAAGAACAAATATTTCTTAGATTTGAAGTAAAGCAAAATATTTTTAAAAATTATCCATGTTTAATATTAAAGCCTTCCCCAAACTTTTTAAAAAATTAATTAAAATTCAATTTTGATGGAATTAGCCGAGATAATGCTTTTATCATTTGAACTGGTATATTATTTGAAGAATCTTTTAAATAGCACTATTAGATACTCTGTTACTGTTCTTAAGTAATGTCTATATGGAGAAACAAATTTTTAATTATTTAGGGAAAGATTTATACTTCCTGGGCATGTGACCTTTTCAATGCGGAATATTCAAGGGAAATTTTCTCTTAGAAATAAATTAAGTTTTTCATCTTGAAGTACAAGTTCCATTCTTTGTAGCTACAAACATTTCTGAGAAATTTTTCTTATGACATCCTGAAACTGATTAAAGAAAAAAACACTTTTATTCTTAGTGCAGTAATTTCCTAATGGAATAATATAAATCTTCACACAACTAAGAAGAATTTTAAAATATTTATTAGTATGCAATTAACTACAATCTTCATTTATTAGTGAACCAATTGGATTTCTTAGCCACTTTCCTGTTGTTTTTATTAAATTATATTAACTAAGTTACTCAGAATAAATATATATTTTAACTAAAGAATGTAAAATATTTTCAGTGCTCTATAAAACCTGGAAATTATCAATGACTTGACATCAAAATTATTTTCAGCAGTTTCTGATTTGCAAGTCACCTCTATTCTTAATAAAGGAAAGTGGAGATTAAAGTATTACTTGGCCATTAATCAATGTAATAGCACCTTAAAATCACTTATCTCTGAAAGCGTTTTAACCTTTTGGTTGCTTTCTGTGTGAGGAATGTCATAGACCATACTATGAATCCAAGATGATTTTAACCACATGAAAGCAATTAGGGGCAGTCAAGGCATTAATTCAAGTCTGCTGATATGCAGGGTCCTTGCTACAAGAAAGAAGGCAACAAATGAGTTACAGAGATTTACAGTTAATTCATTTGAACACAGAACACATTTTTAACCATATTTCGCCTCATGTTCCATTTGAGGAGGTGGCATAGATAGGCTAAAGGTAGTTCCACATTTACAGATGCAAAGTTTTGAATGCAGGAGCAACCTTATGAACAAAACAGTTCTGCTAGGGAACAGATGTAACTTGAAATGGTACCAGTTTGCTCATCCTACACTACAAATCTTCCAGGAACATCAGTGAGGTGCCATTTGGCTAGTCATGCGTGGGTGAAGAATATCCGGAGGTTCTATGTGGAGTCTCTGAGGAGCGCTCCATTAAGTCAGTTACACCAAACTTCCTAGCAAGTGATGTCTAGCATCTCAATTTAAGTGTATCCTTTGGAGACTTAAGGAAAATGTATAGCAAAGCTGCAAATATTTCACCCAGGGTACTTATTAGTATTCTCCAGAGTGGTATTTGAGCTTGCTGCCTCATCCTGGTGGCACATGAAATAAACTCAGATCCAAGTATACTGTGTTCTCTTCACCAAAGCCATCCTGAGAGATAGCGATATTAGACTTTATTAAGAACCAAGTCACACAGTCCGTTTGACAGAATCAATTAACCTCTGTACTTTTTGAAGCTCTATTCCTGGCCTGTGATTCAGTGATGTTTTAATAATATATTCATGAGTATGATTCTCTCTTTCTGTGTTCATAGTAGACACAAGGATGGCTGAGCAGTAAGATTTCTAGGAAAAAAATGAGGCAAGCATAGAGAAATGACTCTTTTTCTTTTAAATCCAAGTATAAAAACTGTACCTTTATTATCATCCTGTTTTTACTTTTACTTTTAGCATTTGATTTATTTCAAAACAGGTCTTACTACAGTCAAAGCTGTGGAATTAACTGTACATAATAAACTATAACTTATAGTGAATAAAATTTATTTTGGCAGACTGTTCATTAAAGTTAAAATTGCATATATTATTAATGTAACTCAGCATTCTTGTATTTGATACATGTTCTTACTTTTTTGTGTTAGGCTAAACCATCATACTTAAACTATTTCATAAAAATGATATGTTGAAATTTAACTTTATAATTTTTGCTTATGCTCAAATTCAAAACAAAACTCTTCATAAGCTTCTTTGGTCTCCCGGTTCATCTCATCAGTATTATCCAAGTACAGGTCAACAGCCGCTGATAGATCTGTTCTATTTCCTTCATAATCTGGGGGTTAAGGTCCTCTCTTTCAAGTAACTGTTGCTATTTCTCTTGGTTATCTGGATCGGCTGCACTGAAAGGATAACCATCAAATGTATAAAATGTTAGTTCATTCATTCATAAAGTAGCTAGGATCATTTTTTAGGTGTTGTTCCTCTGTATGGTGAAATTGCATGGTTTCTCCCCCAGTTACTCGACCTGAGTTCCACAAGCTTCAAAGCATTTGCTTTATATGTCTGCAGCAGTTTGCATGTAGGCCAATATTTTCAGTTCTCTCAATAAATTCTTAAACAGCAGTATTTTCCTTCTTCCTTCCAAGCACTTCCAAAATAGACCCTGTCAATTGTAGTAATTTTACTAGAAGAATTAAACTGTCACCTGTAAGATTAGACAAAAAGACACTTAATAATTCCTTTCATTCACAGATCTCTTGAAAAATATCTGCTCTTGTAATCTGCCCGTGTGTTCCCTTTATCTCCAGGTTAAGATAAAATTCTCCTAGAAAGAGTACAAATGCATGAAATCATATGCAAGTCATTTCATCACCTTTGGAAGCTTGATCTTTAACTTCATATTCAGTTACACATTTTTGAAACAGCAATTGGAAGAACTTGTCATTCTTTTGGGCTAATTGTCAGATGATTGAACAGCTAATTACACAGGCAAGCTCCCATGTAAGAGAAATGTGGGATTTCAGTTTCAGAATTGCTAGGTTGCTCTGTCAGATGACTAAAAAACTCTTGACCATAGTCTGATATCCTGAGAGAACCCCTAGAACCATCATTCTCAAAGAATTTTATTTAAAGAGAAAAAGAGCGAAAAAATGGTAGAAATAATACAGAACTTCAAAAAAATAAATAATAAGAATCACTAAATTACATAAATTTAGTGATAAACTACATAGTGTCCTCCTAGAAATAGTTGTTCAAGTTACAAAATTAAAGCATACAAAGTGGACATTTAAACAGTGAGACTGCAACAGTTCTGTTCAAAAATCCAACAAAAACTTAGTAATGTGGTTATCAATCCTACACACTTAAACATACATGCAGTTATGTCCTTTATAGCACTTTCTTTTCCTCCCTTTTTAACAATAGTAATTACACATATTGGGTTTTTTCATTCCTACAGTTCTTATTACTTTTTATACTAGAGACACAATGTGATATTTATAAATATGATTCTTATTTATTTCACTAATGGGCGTTACTCTCAAGTTGTGTCCATTTACCTATGAAGGCCTCAAGGTCATTTTTTATAGCTGAGTAATATTCCAATGTAGAAAAATACCACATCTTTTTCATTCATCTTGCAGTTGATGGGCATTTTGGTTGTTTCTAAGATTTAGCCATTACAAATTGTGCTGCTATGAACATGGGTGCACATATATCACTGTGATAAGACGTTTTCAGTTTTTTTTAGGAAAATACCCAGGAGGGGAATAACTAGATTGAATGGAACTTTCAATCCTAATCTTCTGAGAATTTTTCATACTGATTTCCATAGTGGTTGCACCAGAATACACTTCCTACAGTTCCCTCAGCCTCGCCAACATTTGTTATCAGTTGATTTCTTGATGGCAGCCATTCTTTCTGGAATGAAATGAGATCTCAATTGCTACTGTAATTTGTATTTCTCAAATGATCAGTGATGGTGAACATTTCTTCATGTATTTACTGTATGCCATTTGTATTTCTTCATCTGAGAACTGTGTGTTCATCTCAGATGTCCATTTTCAGAGAGGGTCTTTGAATTTGGGGGGCCTGATGTTTTTCAATTCTTTATATGTTCTGGATATAAGTCCTTTGTCTGAGGAGTTGCTGGATAAAATTCTTTCCTACACTGTAGTTTTCTTTTCACTCTGTTGATGATTTCTTTTGAAGTGCAGAAACTGTTCAGTGATATGGGATCCCAGTTGCTGATTCTTTGAATTTTGTTCATGTGCACTTTGCATTTTGTTCATGAATACTCTGCCCACTCCTATGTCTCCAAGACATCTACCTACCTTGTCTTCCAGTAGATTTACTGTTTCTGTTTTAATAGTTATGTCTTTGATCCTTTTAAAATTTAGTTTAGTGTATGGTCACAGGCATGGTTCTAGTTTCAGTCTTTGGCATGTGGAGAGCAAATTTTTCCAATTTTACCATTTATTAAGGAGGCTATCCTTCTTCCAGTGAACATGTTTAGCACTTTTATAAAATATCAGGTGGCAGAGTGTCTTTGTAGTTGTGTTTATATCTTCTAATCTGTTCCAATGATCCTCAGGTCTATTTCTTTGCCAGCATCATGATGATTTTATCATTGTGGCTTTGTAGTATATTTTCAAGTCAGGAATTGAGATACCTCCTACCTTGCATTTTTTGCCCAGAATTTCTGTTGCTATTCTAGGTTTCTTCTGTTTCCAAATGAATTTTAGGAGTGTTTTCTCTAGATCTGTGAGGTACGTTAATAGTATTTTGATTGGGATTGTATTAAATCTGTATAACTGTTTGGGAGTATAGCCATTTTAACAAGTTTGGCTCTTCCTAGCCAAGAGCAAGGAATAGCCTTCCGTTTTCTAATATCCTTTTCAATCTCCTTTTCTAGTGTAGCATAGTTTTCAGCATATAGGACTTTTGTATTCTTAGTTAGGTTGATTCCAAAGTATTTCATTTTTTTAGATTTTATTGTGAAGGGTAATATTTACATAATTTCTCTTTCAGTGAGTTTTTTCTTTGTATACAGGGATGATTTTTGTCTACTGCTGACTTTGTTTATTACTTCTAGTAGTCTTTTAGTGGGTTTTTGGGGTCTTCTATATAGAGTATCATGTCATCTGCAAATAGAGATAATTTAACTTCTTCTCTATTAATTTTATTTCTCTCTTGCCTGATTGCCCTCGGTAGTATTTCCAGAACTATATTGAATAGGAATCGTGATAATGGACATCCTTGTCTCGTTCTTGATTTTAAAGTGAAAGCTTTCAGTTTTTGTCCACTTAGTATAATGTTGGCTATTAGTTTGTCATAGATGACCTGTATACAATTGAGATAGAACCGTGTTTTCTCAGTTTCTGAAGGGTTTTTATCATGAACGTGTTGGGCTTTATTAAAAGCTTTTTCTGCATCTATTGAGATAATCATGTGGTTTTTGTTTTTGGCTCTATTGATATGGTGTATTACATTTATTGATTTTGTGTATGGTAAACCATCCCTGCATTCCTGGAGTGAATCTCACTTGGTTGTGATGTATAATCTTACATCACAGCAAATCTTAAATGATTTGCTGAATTCTATTTGCCAGTATTTTATTGAGAATCTTTGCATCCTTGTTCATTAGTGAGATTAGCCTATAGTTGTCCTTTTTGGATGGGTCTTTTTATGGTTTGGGCATCAGAGCAATACATGCCGCCAGGAATGCTGTAGGGAAGACTGCTTCTCTTTCAATTTCCTTGAAGAGTTTAAGGAGTATTGGCATCAAAACTTCTCTAAATTTCGTGTATAATTCAGCAGTGAATCCATCAGGACCTGGGCTTTTTTTTTGTTGGTAAGTTTTTGATTATGTTTTTAATTTCAATAGCTGATATTGGGTTATTCAAAATTGCTATATCTTCTTGGTTGGGTTTTGGTAATTCATATGTTTCTAGAAATCTGTCCATTTCCTCTGCGTTTTCCAATCGATGAGAGTAGAGATTTTTAAAGTAGGTATTCATGATCTTTTGAATTTCCACAGGATCTGTAGTAATTTACCTCTTTTCAGTCCTTATTGCGTGGATTTTGGTTTTTTCTTTCTTTTTCTTGATAAGGTTAGCTAGAGGTTTATCAATTTGGTTTGTTCTCTCAAAAAAACAGCTTTTTGATTCATTCACTCTTTGTATTGTTGTTTTAGTTTCAGTTGCATTGATTTCTTCTCTAATCTTTACAATTTCTTTTTTTAAAATTTTATTTAAAAGGAAAAAGAGAAAAACACAAAACAAAACAAAGCAGTGTAAGGGTACACGTAATACAGAACTACAAAAAAAAAAAAAAAACAGTAAGAAATCACCAGTTAATAGATTACATATTATCATCTTAGAAATAGTTGCTCAAATCACAGTATCAAAGAATACAAAGTGGACATTCAAACAGAGAGACTGCAAACAGTTGTGTTCAATGATGCAACCAAAAACATTAATATGGTCAGCTATTTAACACCCCTAAACACACTTGCTGTTGTATCCTTTAGAGCTCTTTTTTTCCTTCTCTTTTTTACAACAAAATTTACACATTCTGGGTTTTATTACTCCTTAGTTCTTACTACTTTTTTGGGGGGGAGAGAATAAAGTCAAATATGGCAAAACAAAGCTGTCAGTTAAAACCAAAGATAGACATAGCACATGATGTAAAACAGAGTACAAGGTTATCAACAATGGTTATCATTGATGTCTCTTGTTTCCTTAAAAAGAATTGTCTATCTCATTAGATATTATAAAGTTGGACAAAACAGTAGAGAACAAGACCAATAAAACTTAGGCATTGTAAACATTACAGGACTTCCAAAGGAGACAATAGTCAAACCAGAATGGGCATCTTAGTGAATCTTATTGCCTTCAAAGTAGTTGCCTATACCCTCAAACTTGATACTATCATACAGAATGGAACAGAGTCTAATCAGTCAAAACAAGATCGTGGGAGTATTACAGGACTTCAAAACAAGTTAATAGGAAATAAAAAAAGTTACTATTATATATCCTGCTAATTTTTTAAATTTTCCCCTTAATTAAAACAAACATAAGAAATAACTAAATAATTTTTTTAAAGAATAAGGGAGAGATTGAGATAAAACAGGACATAACAATATAACAATATCTTTACAATTTCTTTTCTTCTATGAGCTTGGGATTTAACTTGCTCTTCTTTTTCTAGAAGCTTGAGATGAAGCCTTACGTTGTTTATTTGTTCTAGTTCTGTTTTCTTGATATGGCACTTTATTGCTATGTATTTCCCTCTTAAGAATGCTTTCATTGTATACCACAGATTATAGTATGTTGTTTCCACATTTTCATTGAATTATGGGTATTGCTTTATTTTTTCTTTAACTTTATCTGTAGCCCACTGGTTGCTTGGAAGGTTGTTATTTAATTTCTGTGTATTTATGCAGGTTTGCAATTTCTTTTGCCTTAAGTTTCCAATTTCAGTGTGCTATGGTCAGATATTATGCATGGAATAATTTCAATACCTTTGCATTTATTTAAGAATGTTTTTTAGGATAATATAATGTCTGTTTTTGGAGAATGTCCCATGTGCAGCTGAGAAGAATGTGTATTTTGATGTGGTTGAGTGGAACACTCTGTAAGTCAAATTGTTCACAAGTATGATTATTCACAAGTATGATTCACTTCTACTATTTTTTTGCTGACCCTTTGTCTAGTTGATCTATCTGTTTATGACAATGGGGTGCTAAGGTCCCCTGTTATAATTATGTTCTTGTGTATTTGGTTTTTCACGTCCACTAGTATTTTTGTTATATAGTTGGGTGATCCTGTATTTGGTGCATATATATTTATAATTGTAAGTTCTCTCTCTTGAATTTTCCCAATAATGAGCAAGTAGTGACTTCTGTGTCTCTTTTAATAATTTTAGGTTTGAAGTTCATGTTGTCTGCAAATAGAACAGTTACCCTTGCTTTTTCTGGTTGCTGTTGCATAGAATACTGTTTTTCATCCTTTGACTTTTAATCTGTGAGTTTCCTTTTGAGTCAGCCGTGTTTCTCATATATAGCATTTTGTGGGATCATATTTCTTGATCCATTCTGTCAAACTATATCTTTTTATAAGTGAATTGAGGTCATTTACATTTATAGATATAACTGATACGTATTGATCAATTTTGCCATGTTATGTTCCAGTGATTTGTTTTCTGCTTTACTCCCTTGTTTAATTGCTTGTCCTGCCTGGTGGTTTCTTTATGTTGTTGTTCTGGAGACTGTGGTCATTTTATCTGTATGTAGTATGTCTTTAAATACTCTTTCTGAGGTTAGTTTGGTGGACATGAGTTTCTTCAGTTTTTCTTTGTCATGAAAGTATCTTGTTTCTCCATTAAATTTGAATGAAAGTTTTTCTGGGTACATCAATCTGGGTTGAAAGCTGTTTTCTTAGAAGGCTTGAAATACCTCACTCGAAGCTCATCCTGACTTGAGTGTTTGTCCTGAAAAGTCTGCTGTGATTCTAATGAGCTTTCCTTGATAGATGAGCTGTCTCTTTTCTCTAACAGCTTTTAGTATTCCGTTTTTATGTTGTATGTCTGAGATCTTAATTATTATATGTCTGAGTGTAGATTTATGTTGGTTGTGATTGTTTGGCATTCTATATGCATCACTTATCTGCATATCAGATTTTTTTCCATGTTTGGGAAATTGTCTGCTATTACTTCTGTGAATATTTTAGTTATGTCATTTGCATTGACTCTTACATCTTCACTGATGCTGATGAATCTTATATTGTTTCTCTTGGCATCATCTGGAAGCTGCTGGGTTGTTATTTAATGATGCTTTGCTATTTTTAAAAGTTCTATACTTTCATGATCCCTAATTGCAATCCTGTCCTCAAGATCCAAAGTCTTATCCTGTTTCATGTAAACAGTTTTGCCAGCTTTCAAAAGAAATTATTTCTTGGATGTCTCTTTGAGTTTGTTTCATGAATTCTGCTTGTTTTCAATATTGTTCATTCAAGATTTCAATCAGTTTTCCATGCTTCTGTCTTTGTTATTTATTTCTTCTTTAATTGTGCTGAAAAACTCCTTTACTAAGGTCATTATTTCTGACTTTACATGAGAGATTACTTCTAATTTGACTTCCTCTATGGCCTCATGGAGTTTTTTTTTTTTTTTCACTTTCTATCTTTTCATACATTTCCAGTGTATTACTTTTGATGTTCTGTACTTCAGTGTCTCCTGTACTTGCTCCTGTTGGACTAGATGTTTGACATTGCATTTTGCTTTTTTGTTTTGCCATTTTCCCCTTTTGCACTAATATTTAGTCCTTTAATCCCACTAGTGTCAACTGTTGGTAATGTGTATCCTGGGGCCCTACTATAAGGTTAATGTTTGCCCAATTGCTGGGTCCCACAATGAAGAGGTGGGCCAAACACCTGTCTTCCCACTGCAGGGCCTGCTGGGTGAGTTCTATATTCTTCCTGGGCTGACAAGGATAGTAGCAATGATGTAGGTCATCTTTTAGTTCCCACTGTTACATTATGTACAGGTTAGTCCAGGTCACCAAATCTCCCTGTCTATAGTGTTTGTGCCAGCTGAGACCTACTGTGTCCCTATTGTGTACTTGTGTGTCTGATTTTCTCCAAGCCCTTCTGATTTTCTCCAAGTTGGAGGAGTCCTTATTGGCACACTTCTCACCATGTCTGCTGTTCTCTGTGTGCAGAAAGGAATTATCCACACTATCTCCAGACTCACCAAGATCTTAAAGTTAGTTGGAGGGAACTTTACTAATGGCCCTGTTTACCCACTGAACACCACTATTTTAGGGGCATACTCACCACACTGACTGGAGCCCCACTGAAATCCTATGTTTGGGTGGGGCAGTTACTGAATCTCCCATCAAGCTAGCATGATTAATCCTCTGTAGTCCAAGGTAATGGAAGAAAGGGTGGGAGCTGAAGATCAACAGCAGCATTAGGTCCAGAAGGCAGGTAGTGTCCCTGAGGGGCCAGCAGATGTCCTGGGTATGGGCATCTGCTGGGTACATGAGAAGCATGGCATTGTGTTGTAGGTGGTCACCTTAGAACCATCTTCATAGAATTCTGCCCAAGGAGAATAGCCAGAAGGGGAAAATTCACAGGCATTGGTAGACAGCTTGGACATTAATATGGGAGCCACATCCACTTGGCGTTTAGCCATTGTAGATTCAGTTCAGCTGAGGGATTTTACCCTGTGGGCTGGGTGGAGCTCTTAGGACCCTCATGTGTTCTGAAGTAAACCCTAACCTACTCAGTGGTTCTCCTCAGAACTTGGAAGATGAAAGTTTAATGCCCAGAAAATGCAAACACAAGGAAGCAGTGTGAAGGTACAGGTGTGCCCCACCCCACTCCTGAGGAGTACATGACTGGTGGATGCTGAAAACAAAGCTTTCACCGGCTTCATTATCTATGTGGGTTGGGACAGAGGGGACATCAGTTGTCATTTCAGACTCTTAAATTACATGTTCCAAAATGTAGTCTCAAGTGCTATGTCAAGTCAATGTTACTTTGTTGTGATTAAGTTAGTCTCATTTATGGTCTTGTTTTCCAAGGTCATCTGACAAAAACCTGAATGATTTCATTCAATTTAAGGAACATTAAGGCAAAAATAGGTAAAAAAAAATAATGGTAATATTAATAGTATTAATAATAATGCCTTGACATTTATATCTGTGCTAAACCTGTCCTGTTAAATTCATGGCAAAATGACAGCAGAGTTTTTTAGTTTATAATCTTTCTGTGAAACACAGCACAGATGTATGAGAGGCATGGAAACGCCATGATATTAATTTGTAAATCACTTTATATATGTAATTGTCATATATGTGTATTGTTGAAAATCTAAAAAAAACCCATATAAAATTCAAAATAAACATCATCAATATTGTTAATAGCCTGAGCTAAGAAGTTTCATCATTTTTGTATCTGTGTGGATGTTCTTTCTTAAAAAGTAAAATTTACACATATATTTGAACATATTTGCATCTTTATTTGAGCTTTTTATAAAATATACTTTTTAAATAAGAGATTCCATCTTATTGATGCACCACATGTATTTAATCAGTAGACAAGTGGTAGAAATTGAGATGACTTTTTTTCAGGATAATACAGAGAACAATGTGCACACATTTTTACTGATACTTGTATATTTCAGATAATCACTGCATTGGGCTAGTGAAAGTCTGTATTTTAAAGCCTTTGTATTATCATACTCTTTCAAAACATTTTGTACTAATTTACCTACTTACCTTCAGTGAGTAGAAACTTCCCTTCTACACCATCCTTGACAACACATTGTTAATTTAACAAGGATGTTGCTGATCTCGCCATAGTAAAATCATAAAACAGATCTCAACCAGGTGTTGAAATAACACCTGGCTATTAACTGCAGTTAAGCAAACTGAAGAAGCATCTTTAAACTCAATCCCGAAAGCTTTTCCCCAATGTTTGAAAAGCTGTAGGCAACAGAAGAGAAGGAATGCATTAATTTGAACCGAGGAGTCCATATGCTGTCTACAAATCAAGCCCATTAGCTTTGCTCACCTTATGGTTTGGTTATCACATGGAAACCATCTTAACTGCCAAGGAGAGATAAAAGTATACATTAAAAATACATTGCACCTTATCTCACGGAAGCAGGTGAAGAGCTTTCATTCTCTGAGCAGACTGACTGCACCTTTCTGTCGCATGTGTTTAATGGGACCTTACACCAATGCTAGTAACATGCAATCTGAGCTGTCGTGTCATGTCTGCCATCTGCTTAGACTAAATGGCACTGGCCTAGCCCTGGCTTTTTCTCTGCCCCTGAAACTTGACTGTTTGATTTTAATTACATGGTTATATGATTAAATCAAAGAGAGGGAAAGGTTAAAGCTAATGTCCTCAGAGGTGAAGCAGGCTCCAAGGCCTCAGAAACAGCTGGCGTTGCGGCAGCAAGCTCCCTCCTGGAGAGAGAGAGAGAGAGAGAGAGAGAGAGAGAGAGAGAGAGAGAGAGACAGAGACAGAGAGAGACAGAGACAGAGAGAGACAGAGAGAGAGAGGGAAAAGGGAAGTAAAGAGAGAGACAAGATGAATATGAATTCCTCTGGGGTGATCCTTATTTTGGTTGTTTTGTTTTATGGGGGTTTACTTGCTTTTTAGATTTTTCCATATAGTTACAATTTAATATTTTCCTAGAGATCCATCTTGCCTCTTCTACAAATTGTTCTCTACATGTGCAGAGCCTGCTGCGAGAATTTAAATAGTCAGCTAGATATAAGACTGTATAGTGTGATCTCCTGGTCATAGTGATGAAAATTTCAGCATCATTTTGCTTATGAAAAATATTTGGGTCAGGAGGAGGCTCACAGACAAGGAGGTTATGCTACTAGAAATCTTTTCAAGGCTTCTGTAGTGAAGTTTTTCTCTAATTCTGCCTGCCCCCCCCCCCATCAGTTTGGCTGTCTTAGATTCAATTACTGTGAAACATTCTTGGTACTTGTTATTTTGTTTACAAAAGCTTATTCACAAAGCATAAGGCAGTTTGCTGTTTGCACTTGGGAGGTTGTGTCTATGCCAAATTAACCTTTCCTTACAGACTAGAAAGAGAAGGTTTGACATGAAAATCAACTGTTGCTTGTGACTACTGAGTTGAAAGGGAAAATATACTTTAAGAATGATGCAGGCATGGAGAATTTTCTAATATCCAGCATGATGAACGTTGCAAACATCAAAACTTATTTGTTCATTTATTTTACATGTTACTCCTCTCATGATAATAATGTTTGCCTCATTTTCAGAGCTCAAAAAGGGAGATGCCTAGTTTTAACCTATTCCTTTGCAGTCAAAACTACTATTGTTGACAGTGATACCATATAAGATCCTCTATATAGCAAGGTATAAGCATCTTAATACTTACTGGTGCATTCATATATGCCAATATTTACATGTATCTTTTTGTGTACTGATCTGTTCTATAGCACCATATAGTGATTTACACGTATCCTCACATCAAAAACACAGTGAGAGGAATGTGATAATAGCTTTGTTTTATAGATGAAGAAACAGGTTTGGAGATCTAGTAAGGCCAGATTCTGACTCAAACTCTGGAATTCAAAGCCCATCCTATTTGATAATTGATCGATTAACTAGATTTGCAGTACTATGGATAGAACCTATGGCATCTATGTGACCAGAACCACATCCCCAGACACTTTGAGAGATTTTTATGAGACAGGTTCTCACTAAGTCACTAAATTACCAGGTAGGGTTTGAAGTTGTGATCATCCTGGCTCAGACTTCCAGAGAGCTGGGATTATAGATGCGTGGCTTTTCCTGCTACATGTAGTGATCAACTATATCATGTTCAGGTATATACGATTATGTTCCTGACCAGTTTAGGAGGAAAATGAATCAGTGCATATGTAAAATATTAAGAATCAATATAAAGTGTAAAATGATAGAGAGTGTTTGGGTGTAAAACTCAGGAAACCTGAGTTGCAGATTCAATGCACCAGTTAAAACACTCTATAAAATATAGGAAATCAGTGGGTGACTGTTATACATCCCTACAGACAATCATCCTGAAAATAACTAGCAACTTATTGCCATAGTTCAGGCAAGGTGCTCAAAAGAAGAGAGGCTTCCTTTGCAAAAAAATGTGAAGGAAGTACTCACTTCATTAGCTTTCTTTCATTTTGACAACTCATTTTATAATAGGTGGGTTTTAGCCCACACATAGTGAAACTACATTAACAGTGCTCTCCAATCTTATTTATATTTGCTGTCATATCAGTGGAAGAATCTATTTTTGTTCCATGAAATTTTATTGCTTGGAAATTTGAAAAAAGCTATGGAAACTCTTCCTGGAAAATTACACTGATACATAGAAACCTCCCTAGATGTTTCAGGTGAAATTTAGTGTATATACCACATGGATTAAATCCTCACACTGACAATTTGAGGAATTTTATAAACATAAACTGTTAAAGAATGGAGACACGGCAGATAACAAGTGATTATAGAAGAGTAATTTGAGACAGTAATGTACTGAAACTTTATTGGTTTTCTTTTTGAAAATAAAAGTATTCAAACAACATTAATCCCAGAAAATATTAGAAACAATCTCCTATTACAAATTAGGCTAATAAACTACAAAAATAGAAAATAGAATTGTACCATGAAATTGTTTGACTATTTCCACATTTTCCTCATTTTTCTTCCAGAATTAAACCATAGGTGGAGAAAACCATTGCACCATATGAGAGCTAATTTTTTTTTACAGTACAGATTCAGGATTTCCATGCCTTTCACACTGTATTTGAATAGTAACACTATTATGACCTATAGAGGAGCGTCTTGTACCTTCTTTTGTCTTGAACTCCCTGCATCTGCACATCAATGAATTTGTTGAGAAACAGGAGAGCAGAGAGGTAACTAACATCTTGTTGTACCAGTAGGAGAAAAAGAAAATGAAGAGATAAACAGATTGATAAGTCACTTGGGTGACAAACATATGTGCCTACTGTTCCCTTCTTGGTACCTTAAATCAGAGGTAACATCCTTTTGTAGATTTTTGTATATTTGTTTTGTGATCAGTCCTAGCAATTTTCAGTATCATTTGGGCTCAGTTGAACATTATCAGAATCATTGAATGAGTAAGTCTCTAGTCAACTTGCTTATAGCTCTGAACCCATTTTCTTAGTTTTAAGTTGGTATTTAAAAAAAAAATTTAGACAAGTTTCATTATAATTCCTAGATAATAGTGGGTCCCCAAAAGTGATCATATTCATTTTGGTAAAGTACTAAAATAGGAAAATCTTTAGGCGAAACTCATATTTACCTGGTTGGCCCCACAACATACACATATTTTAGTGCTTAAATTAGTACTTAATGGAGTGTGTCTGTGTGTGTGTGTGTGTGTGTGTGTGTGCGCGCGCGCGCAGGTATGTGTAGTATCTGGGACTCACCAGAAGGACTTCATACTATTCTCCATTCTTAAATAAACGCCTTTTGATTATTTGTTCCTATATAGCACCTCTCTAAGTTGTTACGTTGCCCAAGCTGTTTCAAACTTTCTATCCTCTTGACTCAGTCTCCTAGTGTTCTGACTTTATAGGTGTGTGCCACCCCACCCAACTCCAAGGAATTTTTTTTTTAAATTTAAATAGAAAAAACAAAACAAAACAAAACAAAAAAATACATAGAGAAAAAAAAAAGGGTAAAAATAATACAGAATTACAGAAAAATAAACGGTAAGAAATCACCAGCTGATAAGTTACATATTGTCTTCTTAGAAATAGTTGTTCAGGTTACAAAATTAAAGTACGTAAAGTGACATTCAAATAGTGACACTGCCAACAGTTCTGCCCAATGATCTAACAAAAACTTAGTAATATGGTTATGAGTCCTACACACTTTTTTTTTTAATCTTAAAGAGGATAAGATTAAATGTATCAAACCAGAACAAAACAGTTCAAAAGGAAACAATTTTAAAAAATACAGATTTCAAAACAAGTCCACTGGAGATCTTCACTGTCTAATTGTTTCTAGTTTTCTTCCAAATAGTTGTCCCCATCTTCACACACATTAAATACATACTGCATATTATAGAACTAATCAAATCATTATAGGATGATGAAGGCTTTTTAGGTCTTCAAGATCTGACATTGGGGAAGACAATAAGACTACCATAGTGTCTCTCATTCTCTTTGTAGTAGCTGTGCTTGTCTTTACATATGCTGAAATTGAACTTAAGAGACTAGACTATTATCACTCTGAACAGTGAATTATAGTATTGCTAGATTTTATATCATAATGCTACAGAATTAGCATTGAGTTTGTTAGTGTCTTTTCTTCTTCAGAGTATTTGTTCATTGCATCTTGGATTATATAATCTGTTCCCATAAATAGTTTAAAAATTCTTCCAATTTGTGAATTTCTACATGTTTATCTATCCTTTCTGTATTATAGGGAAAAAACAAATCATAACAAGACAGCAAAACAAATTCCTACAAAAACATGCAATGAAAAAGATACATAAGATCACAATATTAGGTGATCTACCGTAGTTACTATGCTTTCTCTTGTTATTTTCAATAGACTTGTCTACATCATCAGTCTTAATATAGTTAAGCATAGTATTACATATCTATTTTTATTAAAACACAACCTTGAAAACATTGTAGGACTTCAGAGCTGTTAATAATCAAAACTGGTATGGATATCTTTCACATCTTGTCACCTTCAGAGTAGTTACCTCTACTTTTAGAGTTGATATTATCAAGTATACCAAATTCAAATAAAATCAGCCAAACCATGGTCTAATGAATCAGATTCAAATAAGATCAGTCACAGTAAGACAATGTAAGTAATACAGGGTTTCAGTTTAAGTTAATAGGAAATTAAGGATAGTTGCCATGGTATAATCTGCTATTTTTTGGGTCAGATATCTGTGCCCTCAAATCCGTATGAGTGGACAGACTGGAACAAAATAAATTCAACCTAAACAGAGCGATAAGACTACTGTGACTTTTAAATGCTAATACACTATTAACAATGACCTCTGCCTTTCTTTTTTATAGTGTATCAAAGCTATCTATACTAAAGATTATAGCTTACTGTCTCTGCCTCATGTCTGCTACTTTACTTTACTGCTATAGTTTGTCCACCTTACTCCCTCATTCCACTGTCTGCCCTGTTCATTGAGGCCTCTCTGCCACTGTGCTGGAATCCTGGTATCCCTCTCTCTCTCTCTCTGGAATGTCCTTCAGCACTCTCTGTAGGGTTGGGTTGGTGGCCATGAACTGCCACAGTTCCTCCTTGTCTTGGAAACATCTTATTTCTCCATTAATTTTGAGAGAGAGTTTTCTGGGTGTATCAGTCTTGGTTGCAAATTATTTTCTTTCAGGGCTTGGACTATTTCTCCTCAGGCCCTTCTCGATTTGAGATTGTGTTCATAAGTCTGTTGTTATTTTGATAATTTTCCCGTTGTAGGTTATCTGCTTTTCTATTCCCTGGCTGCTTTAGTATTCTGTTCTTTTGCTGGATTTCTGGAATCTTTATTATTATATGTCTGGGTGTAAATCTGTTTTGATTGTAGGTGGCTGGAGTTCTGTATGCCTCATTTATCTGGATATCATTTCTTTTCCTATGCCTGGGAAGTTTTCCTTTAATATATCTGTGAATATTCTTTGTATTTCATTTTTGGCTACTCCTGCTTCCTCACTCATGTGCTTTATTCCTAAGTTATGCATCCTTTTGTCATCTTCTAGCCTTTGAATTGTTTCTTTCTGGTTCCTCATTATTTTTAAGAGGTCTTTTCTTTCATGATCATATATCATAAATCTCTCTTCAAGAGATTTCTTTAGTTTCTGTCAAGGCATTTTGCCAGTTTTCAATGGAGTTTTTACTTTCCTGGTAATCTCTTTGGATGTGTTTCATGTATTCTAGGATATGTTTAAATTCTTCATTAAAGGTTTCTCTCTTTTTTTCTGATTTTCTCCATTCTTCCATCTGTGTTCTCTTGGGTGAGGCTTATCGTTTCTTTAATTAATCTCTTTATATCTTGCATCACTTGGATCAGAAGTACAGTTTTAAATTCATCTATGAGGTCATGAAGTTATCTAGTATTGGGTGGTTACTGTGCTGCTTCTCTTCTGTGTTTACTTCTCCTGGGCTTATTTTCCCAGGTTCGGCAGCTGGAGATTTTTATTTATTTATTTATTTATTTATTTATTTCTATCTCTTGTCATGTTTCTGGCTTCTTTCAGACTGGTGTGTCCTGGGGGTCTCTGGCCCTCTCCATATTGCTTAGGGTCTTTCCAAAGTGTGCTGATGGGAGTTTTTGCTGCCTTTCCCAATTTGCTGTTATCTGAGTTAGGCAGGGATGTAGGGATAGTGCAGGCTAGCCTCCAGCCCCTGTGACAGTCAATCCACAAGTTAGGCTGTACCTTGTAGAAGTCACAGAGTTGTGACTGTTTTTTGTCTGCTTGTTGGGTCCCAACCAGAGGCATGAATCAGCACCAGCAAACCCTGCCAGTTTTCTCTGTGCCAGAAGCAGCTAACTGATGTCACCGTGGTGCAGGGCTCTGCCCAAATCCCAGCTGTGCTCTACCAGACCTCTCTGTGCCAAGGGCAACTACCTGATGTCACCGGGTCTGCCCAATTCCAAGATGTCCTCCAGCCAGTGAGAGCAGCCATGGGACCCAGTCCATAGTACTCACCAGGACTCAATGCAGATCTTCCTCTTGGGTCCACTGCACACTGTGCCTCTTGTCTTCACTGCATTACCAGCACAGCGTGGATCAGTCAGAAAACTGCATGGTGTTTGACTTCAGAGCTCCAGAGCTTCTCGCAGTCTCCTCCAGTGCAGCCAGGTGGCTTTGGCTGCTTTGCAGGGTCCCAGGTCTGAATTTCCAGCAGTCGCCAAGAGCCAATACAGCATTTCCCCTTGGATCCATTGCTCACTATGCTGCATTAAGGATCTGGGATTCGCAGACTCCTGTTATTGGTGGCTGTGGTCTCAGCACAACCTTAAATCCTCCAGGTGTGCCTAGTACAGCATGGAATGGGGCTCAATCAGTACATCAGGCTTCAGCTCTCCATCTGCACTTTTCTTAAAACTTTTTTTTTTTTTTTTGGTCTTTTTCGTTTTTTTTTATCGGTACCGGGGATTGAACTCACGACTGCCTGCTTGCAAGGCAAGCGCTTATGCCGCTGAGCTAAATCCCCAGCCCCCATCTGCACTTTTCTTTCCTCTTCCTAGCTTTATTTTTCCCTTTGGTTATCACCTTGGTTAATAAGAATTGTTTTCCATTAATCTGGCCCTCTCCATGTTGTCATGTTCTAGCATCTAATCTGATTTCTCCACAGAGACTCTGCACCCAGCCCCCTAGCAAGCCACCACTTTTCTCTATCCAAGGAATTTTTGGTTTGTTTTAACCACATGCATGATGGTTCTGCAGTGAAACAAAATCACTAGAATAGATATATATTATATATATTATATAAATTATATATATTATATAAATTATATATATATCATATGATTTAAATTTATATATATCTATTTATATACATGTAATTTATATGAGTTATAGTATTTATCTTAATTGCATTATTTACTTGTTTATAAGATGTATTCATATACAATGTACATTTTAGCTATTTATGATAAGGAGTTGGCTTGTATAGTTATGAAGGCTCAAACGTCCCAGCATCTGTAGTCAGGAAGCTGGAGACCTAGGGGAGACAGTGGCGTGAGTTCCAGTACAAAGCTCCACCAGCACTGGTTTGTCATCTTTTGGTGGTATTGCATCTCATATTTCAGTTTAGGTTCGAAATTCAGAAAAGATTGATGGCTCAGCTCAAGTGGTCATGTGTTATAAAGTTTCCTCTTTTATTCTGTCTTTGTTTTATGATGGCAGTCAACTGATTGCATGAGGTCCCCCCACCACAGGGAAGGAAATTTGATTTACCAATCTATCAATTCAAATATTAACTTCATAAGAAATATATTCTCAGAATAATACTTGACCAGATATCTGCATGTTTAGTGGTCGGGTCAAGGTAACACATAAAACAAAATGTCACATGATGGATGTATGGATGCCCACAATTTGGGGAGGAAAGAATCTGACTTAATGTGGATAGAGTATTGTTTGTGACTTATTGTTAAGTCTGAAGGAAGACAAAGCAAAGTGGTAGAGACCATAGTCACTGAATTCAGGAAAACCAAACAGATAAACAAAAACATTTTAATTATAAATTCAGACATAGCCTACCAACTGTCTTAAGCCTCATCAATGTATCCCAAAGGGTCAGACTCTGTCTCACCCACACAAGGTATGACAGTAAGAACTCATCCTGAAATTTCACTTTACCTTTCTTGAACAGAGTTAGTGGATGGGATCAAGGCCTTGGCATAAAGTGTAACTTGGATGTGAGGACTCTGATGCCCAAGCCAGACTGATTCTGCTGTTTCCCTTACAAGTACCAAGAAATTTATAGGCAGCATTCCTAGATGAAACTTACACAGTTCTTCACTGTGCTTATTCCCAAAGTTTGCCTTTAACAGACCCTAAAAGGTCTGCTCCTGTCCCTTTGAAATCTAGCTGTTCTCCTGAAAACAGTGAGTGGCCCCTTGGTTTCCTTGATCCAATCAATTCTTAACATGCTTTCTGAGCACGACAGGAAACAGATGTCAACATCTGACATGATGTTTCTCTCAGTGTAATTTGAAAAACTGACTACTGGATCAGTCCCGTAAAATTTGCTTCAAGTGGTTATCAAATTGTAATAAATTTAATTTAAAAAGATCTTTGAATGTAGTTTAATGAGAACCTTTCATGTGATGGGTTTTGGTAATCTATTTCCTGTCACCAGTAATATCCAATAAGCTCCCTGCTCACACTCATTTCCTTGTAGAGCCTTTATGGAGACAAGTCCTGGTTTTTTTAATATCTTTTTTTTTTTTTTTTTCCTTTTGGCAGTAGGGAAAGCCATATAGCCAGAAGACCAAGGTTTCAGCACTGGTTTGTCATCTTTTGATGGTATTGCATCTCATTTTTAAAACAGAAAATTTCACTGGAGCACATAGACCACAGAAATGTCAAAACTACTGATGAGTTTGATCCTTCTGGACATTTAGAAAAAGTCTGAAAATCCCATGGATGTAACAGAAAAGCAGGAGAGGAAGAAGACAGAGAAAGAAACAGAAAAAGTAGTGGTGGTATTCATTTTGCCTTAACCGATGTAGCAATTAGCTTTGCAATTACCAAGATCCATTTCACTGGACTTTATAACTGGAAACGAAAGGAGTGAGAAATGAGACTCTAACGCAGGCTTAGGTCCCCACCCAGTGTGTTTCCATCACATCCCTCCCATTTGAGCACTCTTTTGCCAACTTTGTAATCTGCAGCTCATTTTCACGCAGCTCGTCAAGCGATTCACATTCATTTACATTATTGCTTCTTAACATGCAGACAAAAAGAAATACGGTTTAAGATCTGTTGGGCTCGGCACTTTTTTGTCTAGTTGAGTTTGTGTTGCTGCTGAAAACAAATGTCTCTGCAGTTCCCTCTAATTTAGCATGTCAAATGGCTTCCTTTAAAGGCGATTTGGAAATGGTTTACATATATGACAGACGATAGAGACCCAAAGCCTGAACAGAGAAGGCAATGCTGCCTAAATGGGGACCTGTGAAGGCGTGAGGGGCGCTGTTAACAGCTGGGTGATCTTGCATTGTGGCTGAACGGATCTCAGCATTCCTGAACGGGAAGAAAACTGAGAAAGGCAGAAGGGGTGTCAACGTTATAAACTACAATATTTCTCATTGTTTCACTTCTTTTTATATTTTATTGACTCTTGCTATAATTTTCCAGTGAAATCATGCTTTGTCTAGGAGATTAAACATACAGATTTTCCAGAGGCCTCTGATTCTTTGGTCGTTCATTGTTTATGTATTCTTATTCTGGACCCTTACCAGGTATGCATGTGATTTTTCTCATTTTTGAAGTATCCTTTGCACTCCCCAGAATGTATTTTGGTGCATACTTATTTTCAAATTTTGAGGAAGTCATCTCTGTTTTTAAAATTTTTACTGTCCAGTTGTTTATATATCATGAGCAGCAGGTCTTACAAAGACATCAAGACAGTTAGGAAATATTCTTTAACAATGAAAGCTGCAAAAAATTAAAAGAGTGAAATTTCATATAAAGTAATTGGAATGCTTTCACAGTTTTTCCTTTCCAATTGGAAAGCTATAGAAATAGAATATTTTTGTATTTGTGTTAATAGCAAAGCCTATTCTAAGTCATCATGAAGCTACATAAAATCTTTGTTATTTCTTTTGATGGGAATATGCGTTTTTTTGCTGTAGAAACATTAACTGTGTTTGATTATGGGTTGCTAACCCACTCTCCTGAATCTATTAACTGTCTTACATGTATTGAATGACTTCTTTTCCCTTTGTTACTGGAGATAGAACACATTGCTCGTGAATGTTAAGGATGTGCTCTACCGTGGAGCTACACTGCAGCCCTTAAATTAAACTTTATTCCTGAAATTTCAAGACACAGAGATTCCAAAACCAGTCATGAATCAGAAATGCTAATAGCAGTTAACAATGTTTCAATGCTATTTTAGTTTTTAAGGGACTTTTCTGTATATTTTCTCATTTAAGTCTCAACAAAGACTTTTAATAATGCGTTGGTGATAACTCTTTTTTTTTTTCATCAGGAATACTGATTTCCCCAAATATGAACTCTTAGAAGTGAGAGATTAGATTCCATGACTTTCAGTTCTAAATCCTAGTGTATCATACAGTTTCTTTGCTGCACACACAAAAGATTTACTCAGCAAGTAAAATCTTATGTCATGTTTAAACAAAACCATTTCTATGTGATTCTAGAAAACCTAAGGAATGAGGTTGTGTGTGTGTGTGTGTGTGTAAATGAGAGTGATTCTGATAGATAGAACAAACAATTTCAATAGAAAGCTGCTTTCTCTGTCATTTGATACGTATACAAGATTCTAAAAGTTTTGTACACAAAGAATCTTTAATTGTGTTCACTCACCTAATTCCTACCCAAAACCTAGCTTAAAAAAAGCAAACCTTTTTTTTTTTTTTTTTTTTTTCTTTTTACTAACAAAGTTAGGAATATTAGTTACAAGGTAGAATATTTTTTTCAGGAAATAATTCTGTAAAGCCAGACTCTGAAACTAATCATATCATATTAATGTAGGTAGATTAAATAACATTTAGGAAATTTGCTAAGTAATGTTAATTATATGGTGTCAAGATAGTAATTCTTAGAAAGAAAAACAGAGCCTTTTCCTGCTATACATCTCATAATTCTCCTATTTGTAGAAACACCACTACTCTAGGTAGATTTGCTTCTTTGCTCCTTTGGGCTTGTGAGCAGGACAGGAAGCCTCTCAAGGCACACCGGATAGATTTCCAGAAGTCCCTGCTGTTTCTAAATCTCCTGTGTTGGTTGCAGGAAATTGCCCAGCACAATTTGCAATATCAGATGGCAATGTAAGGAGAGGCTAAAAGTCAAGGCCAGGGAAGCAGAATGACAAGGGATAAATGTGATTGCTCAGAGCAGGGCTGGGGATGATCTAATTAAGCTCTCATTTTTACAGGCACTGGTTTCCAAGAGAGACAACGGGGACACAAATAGAAGAGGTGTGCTTTGGACAACTCCTGGAACAAAGCTTTTCCACAGCAGCACTGTTACAGTGTCACATGCCCCTGATGATACCAGAATCTGAAGGACACAGAGGGTCTAAATAGTGTCTCAGAGATTTCCCTAAGAGAGGAAGGGTGAGCATTCCTGAAATATCCAGGGAAAATATCATTAAAGGGGATCACCAGAGTACTTAGAGATTTTGTTTTTAAACCAACTTTGTTTTAGACCATGGGAAATAAGAATAACTTGTGGAAGTATATTGTCTATTATTGATGCTAATGAATAAATATAAACTTGAAGAGTTCGATGCCAAAATTGCTTTTCTGTGGTCAATCTGCATGTGAATAAGAAATTCACATAGCCCTAGATCATAATCAAATTTTTATCACCTTCCTTATCTTAGGTAATTGCTTCTGAATAGTCCATATTAATCCTGAATTTACGTGAAATTATGTATGTTTTCACTGAGATGATATAACCGCATAGGTGTAGTCATCAGCATCTATAGTGCACTGCATAGCATGTGACAGTTCAGTGCTAATGTCTGTGAGTGACAATGTCCACGAACACAGGACACAGTACAATAAGACAGAATGTGTGCTATGTCCACTTCCAGGGGATGGGGGCAAAACTTCTTTGCAGAGCAACTGAGTTTTATTATTGAAACAGCATGTTCTTTCCATATGCAATGTTCAGGGGAAACATTTCCCAGGGGAAGAAATTTCCTCCTAATGGTACATGCAAACTGAATATTTAATTTGTATTTATTTGTTCTGTCTCCTTAATCAGTGCTAACCCTTGACTTCTTGGTTGTTTAACTTCGTCGTATTGAGGAGGACTGCACAGTACTACACAAAGTACACTTATTTTGTCTGATACTTCTTCATCATTGAATTCAATTTTATTCTGTTAACAATTGGGCCATAGAGGTGTTCATCTTTCTCGGTGTATTATAGGAGAAACACAAGATGTGCTTTCTCATGATCTGTTTTGTTCATTTTGATCACCTTCAGGCTTGATTACAAAAAGAGCAGCTTTGTGGTAACTTTGATACATTATAACTAGATGGGCTTCGGTTCCTAACTTTACAATAACAGTTTAATTTGAGGAATTTTGGATGTTGAGACAGTAGTATACGGATTCTTATTTTAAAAGACAGTATAATTGCCTTTTGTGTTCCATGGTGTAGTTTCTGGCAATCAAGTCACAATTCTGATTTTTCCATAAATTTTCTGAGTTTAGAGGACTTCAGGCTCTTTAATTACCTTCCTTCTATTGCAAATCTAAAATTGCTGTGCTAGGTGAAGTTCTAACAGTTTGATATTCTGCCGCTGTGATTCTAGATAGAGTTCATGCAATTTTTTGTAGATTTTTTTAAGATTGTATGCTCACTCTGTCCAGTTTGTAATTAAAAGTAAAGACTAGTGTTGCTATTTTATAATCCAAGTGGTGAGTATTATCAGTAAGTCAGAGAGTCTTGCAAAATGTTCACTGTGTGAAGAGATTTGATCAGCATTTAACTCTCTTGAAAATAAAAAGTATGTGTTTGGAGCATTAAAGCGTGTTGTCTTTTTCCCAGTTTAGAAGTGATGCCTATGAAAGAAGAGGAGACAGGCTTCATTTTTAGCTATTCTGGTTTTCAGGTGATTTCACTGCCACCATCTCCCTCAGTATCTACATATGTGGAAGATGGCCTGTCACTCATCCCCAAGGTCCAGTCTAGGGGGGCAGAGCAGATGAAGTCACTGCACCTCTCAATAGACTGACAAAATGGGAGAAGTGGAGTCCAAATTGGGCTATCTGTAGGCATCAGCTGTGTTCAGCATTCTCTTTTAGGTTCTGCCAGTCGCAGATTTTATCTCAATATCAAAAGTGAGTGTTCATTTGACTACATGCATTCATAACTATTCTACATTACATCTTCCCTGAAAATATCATTCAGTTATTAATCTGTCATTTGAAAATGATGCCATAGAATTAAATTCATGAGCTGTTTTCTATGCTGGATTTCTTATGACATTTTAAAATGACAAAACATCCTCTGTAGCTATTTAATATTTTCCAAAAGCAGTATATTTTTTTCAGCTATTTTATGATTAACAATGGAAATGTTTAAGCCTTGGAATTTAGCAGTTTTGTGAAAACCTAACACCTTCTAAATCTGATTTCCATTTGAAAAACCAGAGGATCATTTAACTCTTATTACAACTGCCATTTGCTTAAAAGATCATACGGAATGCCAAAGACAAGTAAATAGATCGGATGAAAAGAATTTCTGTGACCCGTTGCTCTGGGTTTACCCTGTGCAAAATGCACCTTCTTATTTAAATCAGACAAATCGCAGGGCTTCCTGGCTAATGAGACTGTTTGGACTAGTGGTTTGGAAGTGTCACCTCCACTCTTTATCAGGTAATCATAATTAAGGTGAATGAACCAACCCAGGAAGTGGAAAGCAAGTTAAAAAGTATACTTAATGGAAACAAAAAGACCTCCAACAAACAGACCACCAGGGCACAACCAGGAGGAAACATCTATAGCTCAAAATCACAGCCAGGGAAAAGCCATTGGGCACCAATGATGTGGCTGCTGAATTATAGTTCACAGCAAGTTTCAACCCAGACTGTCTGGATCGCCTACCCAGTTCTATTTTAATTATCTTCACTTTTTCACTAGAGCTCCTAAACACTAACATTTTTTCGTTCTCTTTTCCTGCCAATTAAAACAATCTATGATCAATTTGAATTGCATTTATCCCTGTTTTTTTCTTCTTGCCATTTTTTCCTCCCACTTTAGAATTCTTTCAATAATAGCTGAATTTCTGTGTTTCAAGACAAAAAGAAACTTCTGAATACCTTTAACATTACTGCGATAGACACACTGTAGAGTCTATAGCCAACTCATTGCTAAAGGCCTTCTTAAATCTCTGTTTCTACACTTTTGATATCAGTAATTTTTTTTTCTTTAAAGATAATTCTTGTAGAAAATCAGCAGGCCAAGTTAGACTAAGATTCAAAATCTGATTATAAGTATAGTAGTTATTATAGATATTGCCAAGGTCAACATCAGATTGAATTTCAAAATGGTGGAAGGACAGAGATGAGGGAAATAAAGAATTCATTTGAAGGAGGCATGGAAGGAGACTGTGGGGTTCTGATTCAAGAAAATTGAGAGGTGTAAACAGATTCCAGATAGCTGAATAACACGAGAGTATTCCTAGTCTCTATATCCTAAAGATTCTTCTTCAGTAATTCAAGAGTTGGCGTACAAAGATATGGATGCTTCAAAGACTCAGATGAGTTCCTTCTCACATCGTCATTATGAATGATGCCTGAGAGAAACACTGTTTTAATGTAGAATTGAATTCTTTTTGTGACAAGAGACATGAACTCAGCTCAAGTTTATTTAAACAAAAGGAGACTGAGATGTATTATTTCAACTAATTGAAGAACCCAAAAGCAGATATTAAAGGTTAAGGCAAAGCTGGATGCCGGTGCTGAACCAGTCATCTGGAGGTTCTGGGGGTGCTTCTGTACTTGTTAGTCTTGTATTCAGGAAGACTTCGAATGGGAATAGTATTTATATGACACTAGCAAATCTGACTTAATGGAAACTAGCCTAGCAACTGTTCAACACATTTCTTGAGTTAATGAAATTAATTTACCAAGTAGCTTTGATCCACTGGAATATCACAGCCCCTAGGACAATGGAACATGTTTATTAACTGCCACAGAGTAGGTCTTGGCTAGGAGTTTTCACACAAAAAACAAATGCAAGGAAGAGAAGTAATGTGGAAAAGCAGAGTTATATTTCCAAAGGGAAACTTGGATTCCATCCCTAAGAGGGGGGATAAATTCTGAAAAAGAATAAACAGTACATATCTGTTCTACATTTTAGTCAGATAGAACAAGCAGACTTGAGGGCCTGAACTCAAAGCACATAGGCAACAGCTACCAACTTAGGAAAGGACAGCAAGGCTGGGGAATGATGACTTCTTATGCTAGAACAAGGATGCATTCTCCTTCCAGGTAATTTGTAATCACTCTTTTAAATGAAGAAACACAAGTTTCTAGCAGTGTGGTCGAGTAGTTCTGTTACATTAAATTCAACACCATTTTTTTCAAAGCAAGGGCAAAGCTATATCTTGGAGGGGTTGCATAGGAGATATAGAACCCTCAAAACAGAGATTTTAATACTAAGATATTAGTGAATATAATTCACAGAAATTAACTCCATATATTGTTTAAATTTCTTTACCTACAATGAAATACCTTAGAAAGGCTTGGAGGATTATATTATGTCTTGAATGCTAAGTAAATATAAGTTTAATATGGCATCCAGAGGAAGCAAGGAATGGGAGTATCTATTAGATTGGGACAAACGGAAATGAAAAATATAGATATGCTTAAAAATGGTTGTATATAGATGTCAAAGGCAACACATACATATTTATTAGCTGATAGGCATGGGACAATGATATTTAACACAAGTGGCATAGAATTAAGGTATATATATATATATAATTTTATTGCAAATATATAATATAAATTTTATCACTTTAGTCCTTTTAAGCGTGAAGTTTCTTGGCATGACATGCATGCACATTATTGGATAACTATTATGCATCTCTCTCTATAAAACCTTTTTGTCATCCCAAAGTGAAACTCTGCACCTGTGAGATGATAAATTCTTATTTGTTCTTGATAACTGATGCTTAATTTTCTCTCCATGAAATTATTTTTTGTAGACGCTTCACATATATTAAATCATGCAATATTTGTCCTTTACGGGGCTTAGCTTACTTTGCACAATGTCATCCAGTTTCATCTTGTTGTAGGTACATCAGAATTTCGTTATTCTTCAGGATTGAAATATCTTACTGTATGCATACCACATTTTGTTTATATATTAATTCATTGACAGATATTTTGATCTGATTCACTTTCTTGCAATTGACAATAAGTGGCTATGAACATGATTTTTCAAGGCATTGCATAGTTTTAGTAAAAAATAAAGTGTAAAAAATCATGGTTTTATCTGATATTTAATTTTATATTTTTGATAGATTACATGTTGTTGAATGCTATAAAAATCTTACCACTTGTAAAATAGTTCTACTTCAAAACAAATGGGGTAAATATAAGTAGACATTTTAAAAGTGTGAATTTTGGAAATTAAAGAGTCTGAACAATCACGAACTGCCTTTTAAATGTTAGCTGTGGAAAAGACACATTGTTATGTGTAACAGGTCAGTGTTTTCACTGTGTCATGTCACCTATGGCTATCAAAAACTCAGGTTGTACTGAAAAAAATACATTTTATGGGGCTGGGGATTTAGCTCAGCGGCATAAGCGCTTGCCTTGCAAGCAGGCAGTCGTGAGTTCGATCCCTGGTACCGATAAAAAAACAAAAAAGACAAAAAAAAAATACATTTTATTTCCATGGTTATATAGATACATGGAGTATGCACAAACAAAGCAATTGATCTGTACATCAAATATAAACTTAGCTTCACATTGTTTATCACAAAATAAAAACAAAAATAATAAATCCAATATCTATACTAATGTACCTAATAGAAACTTTAAGTAGTAAGTAAACACTACCAAAATTGTAAAAATAGTTTTTGAATAACTGTATTCAGGCTTAACTAAGGAGATAAGTATACTATTAGGAAAAAATAAAGTTATGAGTTAGTCAATTAAGTTCACATTTATGCACAGAGAATAAACAGTGTAAAAGGTACCTTAATACATTAGTAAGATGATCAATGTTGTATTTGTTACATGCATGTGTTTGAGAGGCACATATAAAGGAAAAATTGGATTGAGTCAAAGGAAGTGATATAAATTTTTCCTCATTCTTCTCAGAGCTGATGTCATATTCCTTTCCAGCAAAAATTAATGTAAAGGGAATGAAGTGGTTTTCATATTTAGTCCTTTCAGTGGTTCACATGGTTTTCCATCATCTCTCTCAAAATCCACATATAACACTCAACAACACATTAACACTGCACTTGTCAGAACTGTGGAAAAGGTAAGTTGTTCTTAGCAGTGTATTACTGCCATTTTTCCTATTTGAAACTTTTTATTTGACAACCAAACTTTAGTGATGGATTCAAAACTTGGCACAAAAAACTTGATGGTTTTCTTTGTAAAAGGTGAAAAGATGTATCTACCAGGTAGTACACATAGATATTTTGAAAGAATTTAATGAACAGGATAGTTTTCTTTTTATGATTTCATATCCCTTTGTTGTTTCTTATAATTTGCTCTGATACATAGTAAGAATCAATATGGTAAGAGATTTAAGTATAACTTTGTTTTGCCATGAGGATGATTGAATCCAAGGTCTGACACATGCTAAGCAAATACTCTACACTGAGATACATCTTCAGACTAAATATTTTGATAGAAAATAAAATTAGAAAAGCTACTTTTAGGGGAGAACCAGAAGGTCAAATGGTGATAAGCAGCAAAATTCAGCCTCTCCAACTCTTGTAATTCAGACGCTTGGAAAATAACAACTTGGCAATGTGAAAAAATGAAGCTGATGGAATTGGGAAGGAACAGGAAAATTAGGAACTATAAAGAAGCTGGAAAAATGGACAATAACACAGAGAAAGGAACAAAGGAAAGCAAAGTCTGTAGGCCCATCTTAGCTCCAATGACTCTGTAGACACAAGGTGATTCTCCAGGGCTGGGAGTTCCATGGATAAGAAACAAAGTGGGCCAGAAGTCCTGGCCCCAAGAAAAGCCCCAAGATGAGTAGGCTGTAAAAACAAATGATGCTTTTCTCTGAAAGTGACTCCTTCTATATGGCAGTCAACAAATGGAGAAGGAACCCAGTGCTGTACCCATCATATTGCCAGAGAGCAGCCACTGGGTGTCACTGTGGGAAGGTACTGATTATTTAAGACTGAACCTCAGAAAAAATGCAAAACAACCTCAGTTCAAGGTTCCCCCTGTTGCCCTCTCCCATTGCTACCTTCTTGATTGGGTGAGAGACAGCCACACGACACAATCATAGAGAAGCATGCAAGCTGGTATAGACCTCCTGAGAAGTTTAAGTTCAGGCCACGGGTACACGGGACTCTGCTCTCCAGTGAGAAGCTAGGGCTGGCTTGTTTGGCTCTCAGAGTGACTGAGTCATTAAGAAATGACCAAATCTCAGTGGGTTCACTACAAATTCTACAAGAACTTTAGAAAAGAGTAAATGCTAAAACTCCTCACATTTTTGAAGAAGCTGAAAGGAAAGGAGTGAGTCAAAAGTCATTTTTGGAAGCTAGCATTGCCCTGACTCCAAAACTACAAAATGAACCAATCAAAGAGAGGCTATTTTCTTTAGTGAAGAGAGTAAAAAATCCTCAACAAAATATGGAAAACAATGCAATACATCACCAAAATGTTTGTACATCATGACCAAGTTGGATTCATCCTAGAGATGCCTGGGATGGTTTGGTATATACAATTTAATAAATGTAATACATAACATAAACAGAAACGAATGAAAAAATCATGTGATCCTCTCAGTTGATGCAGAAAAATCCTTTGACAAAGTTCAACATCTTTTCATGCTAAGGAACAATCGTGAGGAAAATAGGCACCCAGAGATTCTTAGAATTATTAACCAAATTCAGTACTATAGTAGGATACAAAATCAACACACAAAAAGCAATGTCTTTCTTGTATATCAACAATGAACTTACTAAGAAAGAAATTAGGAAAATACTATCATTCATGAGAGACTCTACAAAAAATAAATACTTAGAAATTACCCTAATCAAGGAAGTGAAAGGCTTCTACAGAGAAAACTACAATACTCTGAAAAAGAAGAACAAAGAGAACACCAGAAATTGGAAAGATTTTATGAGTTCTTGGATAAGCAAAACCAATATTCCAAAAGTGATCATACTTCCAAAATTGATACACATATTCAATGTAATTCCAAATATATTTCAATAGTATTCCTCACACAAGTAAAGAAAATAATCCCAAAATTCACATGAAAGAACAGACTCAGAATTGAAAATCAGTCCTGGTCAGTTAAAACAAAGCAGGAAGCATCACAATATTAGGCTTCAAGTTATTCTACAGTAATAAAAACAGCATGGCACTGTGAAAGAAACAGATCTATAGATCTGTGGAACAAAATAGAGGAGAAAGAAACATGTCCAGGCACATTCTTCTATCTGATTTTTGATAAGTGGGCCAAAAACCTATGCTGGGGAAAAGAGACATACTTATATACATGGTGACGGGAAAACTGGCTGTCGACCTGCAGAAGACTGAATCCAAGTGGTGGTTCTTATCATGTACTAAACTAAATGGAGCAAAGATATAAATGTTAGAAACATTTAGTCTGCTGGAAGATCAGTTAGGTACAAATCTTGAAGACCTAAGCATAAGTGAGGACTTTCTGAACCAAACCCCATTAGAACAAAACATAATACTGAGAATAGCAAATGAGATCTTATATTAAACAGTTTCCACATAGCAAGGGGAAGAAGGAACAAAGTGAATGGAAAAGCTACAGGACAGGAAAGTTTTGACAGCTGTTCTTCACGTGGGGGACTAATGTCATATCAAAAAAGAAAAGTCGGTAAAAAAAATGGCCAAGTGAAATGATTAGACACTTCTCAGAAGAGGCACAAATGGCAATAAATAAATGAAAAATGTTCAAAACCCCTGGCAACTAAAAAATGAATGTTAAAACAACACTGAGATTCTATCTTACTCCAGAAAGAAGGACTATCAACAGATCAAATAATCTTAAATTCTAGCAAGGCTGTGGAGAAAAAATACCTCTTCTACACTGTACTCTATTGCAAGCATTAGGGAAATTGTACGGAAGTTCCTCATAAAACTAAAATTAGAAATTTCATTTGATCCATGTATTTTCCTACTCATATTTCCCAAAGAGTTAAAGATACGTATTACAGTGATACATACATTGTCATGCTGAGAGCTACACAGTCCATAATAGCTAACTATTGAAAGTACCCTATCTGTCCTTCAACAGATGAATGGATAAAGTAAATGTGGCATTTATACACAATAGAGCACTTTCGCGCCATAAAGGAAAAAGTTGAGTCATTTGTAGGAAAATGGATGCACCTTGAGACTATCATATGAAGTGAAATATATCAGATTCTGTGATGGGTTGACTAACAGCCAACTTGGAAAACCCAGCTGACCTGAATCAGCGTGTCTCTGGGTGTGGAAGGCCCACCTGAGGATTGTTCCAACAGCATAAAACAACTGGGGTGGGGTTGGGGGGATGGTGCGCTGTTGATCCTCCTGGAGAAGCTTGTCATTCTGAGTTTCCTGTTACTAACTCAGCTCTTCCCGTCAGAGGAAGAGTTCCAGTCCTCACTGTCTCTGAGGATAGCTTCAGATGGTCCTTACTTGGAGCATCTCTTTACTGGAGCAGCTGCTCAGCCTGCTGGCACAGGTCCTTCATCCATCCCACTGGTACAGAATTTCTAGCTTCCACCACTGAAACTTTGGGCTTCCCAGCACAGCTCCTTGATACAAACTTGCATAAAACACTGTCATGGGTTCTATGCCTCCGGCTGGACTGGTACAAGACATTGCTTCAGCTTGAATCTTTAGGTTTACAGTGCATGAACAGACCTCCCACCTCTTTTCCATTTTGCTTTTTGGGTGACTGTTATAAAATAATCCTATAAATTATGCATGCTTTATTAAATCATTTCCCTTATAAACCCTGATTACATTAGACACACAAGGTTAAATATCACAAGGTGATCTCTTATATAAAATGCCCACAATATAAATAAAGAAAAAAGGAAGAGATAAGAAGAATCAAGAACGAATTTCTTTCACTAAAATGAAAGAGACTAAGAGATGAAGGGAAGGAAAGAAGGAAGAATAAGGAGAGGAAAAGAAATGTCTTGCGTGTGTGTGCCAGCCCTCCACGAGGGATACAGTCATTATGTCCTGCAAATGTCTGCCAATAAAACATGAAGAAAAGTGAACAAGGAACTGATTCTAATAGTGTTTCTGTGAATAATCCAGCAAATATTAATGGTAGCTCTTGTTTTAGAAATACGTATTAGTGAATATTAGTATAGAGAAGGGTGTGTTTTATTTTGATATATTCTCCATGAATACAATATAATTTGTTTACTTTCTTCTACCATTACCCATTTATCCTTTCATCCTCTTTCTACTTTATCCCCTTCCTTTTCTCTTAATAGTATACTTTCTATTTTCATGACATTTATTTATTTCATTTCAACACATGAAGGACAACATGTGGTGCTGGACTCTTTAAAGCTGGTTTATTTCATGTAACAAGGTAATTTCTAATTCCATACATGGTTTCCTACAAATTACATGACTTAATTCTTCTTTGTGGCTGAATAATACTCCATTTTACTGATATTTCTTTTTATCCATGTATCTGTTGTCATGCACCTCGGATGATCCCATAGCTTAGATTTTGTGAATTGTGCTGAATTGTACTCTTGCATTTCATTGTCTTGTGTACAGATTGAACTTGGTTTGGTTTTTCAAGATGGGGGTCCTAGGCAGGTTATGCTATGCACATGCTCCATGATTTACAAGAGCAAAGCACATCTGCTTATCCAGTGACTTTAGAGAAGCCTGCTTCCTGCCACCTCCACTTGATTTCAGCGTGTTCTTGTGACATTTTACGTGGTTGATTCTGATGGTATCTCACGGATGTTTAAGATCCTTAAAGTGTTAAAATGGAAAAAGTCACGTTTCCACCTCTAACGACACCTGTCACTCGTTTTTCTTTTTTTCTTTTGGTCTTGTTGAGACAGCGTTTCACCAGGCAGCTCAGGCTGGCCTTAAACTCAAGAGCTGAGTTAGTAACAGGAAACTCAGGATGACAATGTAAGCCAGGTAAAATCAGTTCCATTCCTTGAGTTAAAGATAGTTTGTTAGAGAGTTGCTCATGATATTTTCATAAGCAAAACTATGTCTTTCTTTCTAGACCTATCTAGTATAGAGAGTCAATGCAACTGAGTAAAATGCTGCATGATCAGACCAAGTTTAACTTTAAACTTTTCTGTGTTCTAGAGTGGAAAAAACCTGGGAAATACGTGAAGTCTTGCAAGGCGTACATCACAACATGGTTTTTAGGAAAATTACTTTTAAATGTCAGTTTCTTCCATCAGAACTCATCATGGTTCTGTGGGAAGATGTGAGCCGAGAGCATGGCGTAGGTGTATCTGAATGTGTTTCGGGTCAGCTTCTCTTAATCTTCTGTCCATGACAAACGGGCAGCGAGATGGAAAACTGTGCGGATAAGGGCTTTACCTGAGACTTTTCTAGTACTGTGATTATGGCAGTTTCAGACTTTCAAAAAGTGCTTAATCCCATTTTTGTGGGGTGCCTGATATTGTATGGGCATTAGAATAAAAATCATGTAAAATTGCTAAACTGGGCTTGAAAATAAATAATTCAAATTGATGATGAGGGAAAGCTGGCTTTCAAAAGTTAAGACTTACTTTTTTGTAAGCACAAATTTCTAAGCAGGAATTTTAAACCATCTTAAGGGTCTATGTCACACATGTGAAAGCCGTGGTGTTTATGCAACAGATGTACTGAGCGTGGAGTCCTGGTCTCTCCCATGATTGGTCTTTTATTTTTTCTCTTTTGCCAAAACCATATCAGATAAAATGTGTCCCGGATTATTAATGTTAAGAAAATTTTCTAAATTGTGGGATTCTTCAAAACTAGATTTGAAAATTTTAATGTGCTAACTTCATATATTGATATTACAAGGTCAAATCAACTATTTTTAGAAGAAAAATACGTTTGTATCAATTTTTAATTCTAATAAATTTACTACAATTGGTTATTTAAATATTTTTTCAAGGACAAATCATTTTTTGCATCTCTGAATAGGTACTGGAATGAGGAGGATACTCAGTGATTTTTATATTTGAAACAATTTAGTAAATCTAATTTCTTAGAGGGCAGTTTTTAGAATTAATATATATGTGTTCCACCAACATTAACAGATTTGTAAGTCTATAAATATATATATATATATATATATATTTTTTTTTTGTCTTTTTCGTTTTTTTTATCGGTACCAGGGATTGAACTCACGACTGCCTGCTTCCAAGGCAGGAGCTTATGCCGCTGAGCTAAATCCCCAGCCCCCTATAAATATATTTAAAAGAATAAGTGTGAAACATTTTGAGAGACCAACTTAAAATATCCATAGTATAATTTTAAGAGTGAACTAAGGTGTGTAAAGGCCTATTTATATTATTTGTTTAAAATGTGTAAATTGGGTTGTGAAGCATTTTTCTTTTTTTTTTTCTTTTGGTCTTGTTGAGACAGCGTTTCACCAGGCAGCTCAGGCTGGCCTTAAACTCATGGCAATCCTCTTGCATGAAGCTCCTAAGTGAGTGCTGAGATTACAACCATGTGCTATCACACCTAGCTTGAAGCATTATTGAAATGTATTTCTTGTAGCATGCCTTCTTGCAAAATGGTTTATAATGGGAGGATTTAATAGTTCAGAAAATCTGAGATACATCTTTTGGTAAGGTATAATGTGCATTATCATATTAATGGCTAAATGGAATAGGCTTATTCTCAAGTTTTTAACTCAAACTTACACTCTATAAATGCTGCTTATCATATATGTGTGGAACCACTGTAGGAACTAATGCTTCATAATAGAGAGCTGTAATACAGATATTGCTTAAGGTGACTCTTCAGAGCCAAGAGTTGGATGTAAACCTCACCAATGAAGTTGTCTTCTTGGATTTTCTTTTTCTGTAAAATAGAAATGTTGATATAAGACTGTCCGTTTTATAAAGTACTTTTGTTTCATAAGTTAATATTTGTAAGTGATGAGAATAGTACTAAGCATAGATAAAATTTCTAATAGATACTAGCTGTCACCATAATTTAATAAACTCTGGTTTGGACCTCTTATTCTTAGACCTTGTTATTCTATTTCTTTTATTGCATATGCATTCATGTGTGCGTATCTGCATGTAGGTACATAGATGCACCTGCATGTATGTATTTGTATCTACCTACCTACATACACACATATTATTTTCATAAACTACAGTTCTTAATGTAAAACAGTATTTCCAATGAAATAAAGTAAGCCAAGTAAAATCAGTTCCATCCCTTGAGTTAAAGATATTTTGTTAGAGAGTTGCTCATCATATTTTCATAAGCAAAACTATGTCTTTCTTTCTAGAACTATCTAGTATAGAGAGTCAAAATGAATTGGAAACATCATTTTATCAGGCCTAATTAAACTTTCACCCTGCGAAATCACTTTAAATTTGGTACACAGAAATCCTTACAACTTTTGGTCACCTTAATAATTAATTTGTACTTAGACACTTGTGTATTATTTTTTAAACAAAATTTAAGTTTGAATATATCTTGCTAATATCTAGTGCATTTGGTCAATATAAAGGGTCTGTCAGATTTTATTCTTAGGTAAGACACTGTAAGGATTTCCATTTGCATTCGTACTTTCAACAGTGAATTTTAAGGAAATTGTAGATTGCTCATTAATACTGCCATTGTTCCTCTGTTTTTGTTGAATAGAAATCATGAAAAGTGACTCAGAAGCAAAAAATGAAAACTTTAATTTTATTTATCATAATTAAAATCATTTTTATTATTTAAAAATTGAATCCTCAGTCTAATGCTTATGGTCCTAAAAAACAGACATTTATTGTCATATAATTACTTCAAGATCCTCATAAATTTTTGTGAGTGAAGCCAGAAAATTTAGATATTACGCAACAACTGGGATTGCTCTGAAAAATTGCTACCTGCATGCAACAAAACTGCATGTTTATGTCTCTGTTTATAGACTGAAGTTCTACTTTCTTTGCACAAATTCAAAATAGATTTGAAAACTTTAAGGAAAATCAAATTAATATAAATTATTATAGTCACTAAAGAGGCTCCTCAATAATAATAGAACTACTATGTGACCCAGCAATCCAATTACAGTAGTTGGATATATACACAAAGGAAAGTGAATCAGAGTGTCTGGAAATTATCTGCACTGCTGTGTTTTCTGAAGCACTATTGATAGTGATCAATGTATGAAACTACCTAAGGGTCCATTAATGGATAAATAGATTTAAAAGTTGTTCATGTACATATAGATGATTGAATATTACTCAACCCTAAAGAATGAAATCTTGTAATTCATGAAAACATGGACAAACTGAGAATACATTATTTTGGTTAAAATAAGTCAGGTACAGAAGGATAAATAGTACATATTTTTACAACATGTGCAAAAGAAAATATTTGATCTCATGATAATACAGAGTGTACTAGTAGGTGCTGGAGGCTGGGAAGGTCTAGGGGTGGTAAGGAGACATTGGTTAGTCAGTACAAAATTACATTAGGAATTAGGGCAAGTACAGTTCGCTGTGATTTTTGCATATTTCCTAATAGCTAGAAAGGAACATTCTGAATGTTCTTGCATGACACATGTTTGAGGTTATAGATATATGTATTTATGTATTTAAGGTCACAGTTAAACTAGAGACTCTGGTTTGATGGTTATACATTGTATATAAAATTATGTATCAATTATAAATAAAATAAAATTGACATTCAAAATTCAAATATGACTCAAATAACATTTCAAGAAATGGAATTAAAATAATTTTTTATACTTCAAATTACACTAAAAATTGGATAGTATTTAGAATCCTCTTTTGTATATCTCCAACTTCTTAGGCAAGTTGAGTTTAGCTCATTCTTAATTTGTAGGTTTATAGTGAAAATTTTAAAAGTATTTTCTGAGCATTGTTTGCATAGGCACAAATGAGAAATCATCAAAATAAGCAGAAACATATATGAGATATAGACATCACATTCTATTTCATGAATAAAAACTGAAAATAATTCATAGTATTGACTATTTTTGAATGTTTCTATAGTACCTTAATAAACCTATATTGTGAGAAAGTGTATTGAAATTCCTATTGGACTTTCTGTATTTAAAACTTACTTTCAGGAGGTTTCCATAGATGTGAATTCCATGTCTCAATAAACTTTCATTTCTGCTCATCAGTCTATGATATTCTATTTCTTTTGACTTACATTGACCAATATAGACTCTAAGAGCAATTTTACATAACAGAATAAAGTTGTAAGCTTCAGCAGATGAACAGTTTGTAAACAGGAGATACATACAGCTATTCTTTACAGCTACCCTTTCCCAGCTTAATATGTTATAGCACAGAAACAATCAGAATGAGTAGTTTTCATCGCTGGCTTTGGGGTATAGGAACTTTGTCTTCTTGGCTAATTTAATCTCTTTGTTTCCTGTTTCTTCTGAAAATAATGCGTGTGGCTTTGTAGTCTGATTCATACGAGCAGTGAATGAGGTCATAAGTGAAAAGACAGATATTTGTGCCAGGCATAAAGAAAAATACTATATAATGATGGATGAATAAGAATGTAGAAATAACTGTTTTCTAACTGTATTTATGAGTTTAATTCATTTTTAACATCTTGATAGTCCAGAATAGTTCTTAGTGCTTTCTATCTCTGTTAATGTTATTCTCTTCTTTCTTTTACCACTCGCATATCAAAATGTTCTGCTATTTACTTATCTTCCTTGGATTTCATTCCAATGTCTGCTGATAGTTCTGTTTTCATTTTCTTGTAAAATTTTTACAAACTGCTTCTGATGATCTTTCCTCTCTTGTTCAAAACTAATTATAATTAGTAAAATAATCTGATGACTTTATTATGTCTTCCAGTATAGTGTGAGCATTTTGCAGACTGAAATGGAGCCTTTCATCAGAAATTGCTTTATTTTCACTCTTCTGTGTCACAGGGCTTTAGATTGCCTTTTAAGAAAATTTTTGTTCAAGTGAATGTGAATAGTAATTAGGTTAGTAAATGAAACATTAATATATAGTTATTAAAAGCCTTTTATTGGCTCTGGGACTACTGTGTAATGGTATAAAAAACCATTAAGACTCTCTTTCCTGAATGCTAAGCTTTTTAAAATCACACTTGAATATTGAAAGATTATGCAACACTTTTGAAGTAACGTGACTGTTTCTGGCTGTGCTTCTAGACATCAAGGAAGAAATAAGCAATCAGATTTCTTTATTTCTAGCATAGTCACTGAAAATATTATTGACGATCATTGCAAAATTAAGTTTCAGCAACTCTATCCCAACATACCGTATTCACTTAATGAATAAAAATGAATGTTTGAGACAAAGTAATCTCTACACGCATCTTTGCTTATACAAATTCTTAGTCTGCTAATTTTTAAGGTAAAATATATAGTATTTTTGCAACTTTCTTTTTTTCTCTGTTAAAAAAAGTCAAAGCACTTTGTCTTAGTTAATTCTATTGTCTATTTTGAATCCTCCCTTGGAGATCTCAAGAGTACACACCTTAAATAATAATTGGAATCATGAATCACTTTTATTCCAAGTCAATGGAAGATTCAACTATTGAATGTGCTGGAGAAAGAATAAAATTCCAAACCTGGACTCCAAATTACTCTGTCTTCAGAATGCAGCAACTTTGAGAATTACTTTCTTTGCTACATCAGCTAAAAAAATTTTGGCCCAAAGTAGTTTAGTGGAACATGAATTACATTATAAACATTTTTAACAGATTATATTATCCAGAATTTTAATAATGAAATGAACCTCACCCTTAGAAAATAGTATCAGAATAGGGGCCTAAAAATGATGTGCAGAGATTAAATTATGTAATATTCAAGTTAATGGAACATTAAAGTAACGCACAATTGAATTCTCATGGAGAATTTGGTTTGCGATTTGGCGGTGATTATTTGGTATGGTCTTTCTGTTCATCATTGTGTAGTTGCACATACTAAAAGGGTCAAACAGGCACGGTGCAGTCATTTGGTCTCTCTTGCAGCTGTAGTTCTACCTAATTTGTACTTTGGCACTCAAAGATTATAATAAATGAAGTGTTGCATTCAAAGTCTGCAACACACCAATTTTTCCCCTATTTGGCAAAGGTGGATTTAATGTGACTTTCAAGAGTGTAAAATCCATCTCCTTAGAAGTTGGTCAAACTATTAATTTTATGGTAGGGACAAGTGAATACAGTAAACCTTTTCACAAAGCCAGACAGCTTAACCTAATTAAATGGCTGTTTTGACAGGTGGTTTAAAGTGGAACAAATGCTATCAAGAACAGTTCAAGAAATGAATTTGACGAATGCGTGAGTGTGTGTATGTAGGTGAAAATGTGTTTTAGAAGGGTGTGGTGACAGCTCTGTGTCCAAAAATCGAAAGGTAAGACACAAACTTCATTTGTGACCTTGTTTGGCAATTAGTATCTTTTACAGGCATTCGGGGGCATGATGAGTGTTGAGTCTACATGATCATCAACACGTACTGAGAAATAACTCTGGCTATTATTTTTTAAAATTACAAAATAATTTGCTTGGCATTGAGTGGAATTAAAATGCCCCTTTAGGAAACAGCAGATGTGTTATGATGCACATTTAAAATTTTATTGAGATCATTTTTGAAGATTCGTGCAGTTTATGACGCCCTTCTTTCATATGTGGTATTTGAATCCTAGAACTTGAATAAAATTCAGATTTTGTCCTTAGCTCCTTCTATGACTGTTTTCCGAGTTGAGGGACACATCCAATCAGACAGACTCAAGGTGCAAAACCAAATGTCTTTTTCAGCCCACTGGCTTTATATGGAAATAGTCTTTTATTATGCCAAACTATGTATTTAAGAGACAACAACCAAAAAACCCTTTTAACCACCCACTTACTAGAGCCTTATCATATTTTAATTTGCAAATATTTTCTTTTATTCTATGTATTATCTTTCCATTCCATTTCCCAGATTTTTTGATTCACAGCAGTTTTTAATTTTTTGCAGTACAAATTAATCTATCCTGTTCTCTCCTATTGTTTATACAGCACACATATCAAAGCACTTAATGAATATTTTTTTTAACTGGAATCTGTACAGACTTTTGAAAGATAAATGAGGTTTAATAGTGAAACCACAGGAATGCAGTCTAACAACTTCTAACCACCAATTCCAGAATCCCAAAAACTTTTCAAATCAAAAGTTTCTGTAACTCGGTTGTAAACAAAACCTTTCATTAACAGTCATGAAACTAGATGTCTTTATCAGTTAAAGGCAATATTTGTCTATTTTAGTGCTAATATTACTGCATTTAATTGGGAGTTTTTTCAGCACAACCCAATGAACCAATGTTTGTTATAAGTACTAACCTACTTTTCAATATTCAAAAATATTCTGAACCTGGAGATATCTCGTCCTAAGAGATTCTGTGAAGGCTTGAGAATGCACAATGAGAAAAGAAGTGTTAGTAGTTTAATGTCATTTTAGGTTCTAAAGGGTGACAGTGCTTGTGTATTCTTTCAAGAACTTCTCCAAAGGTTTTTTTTTTTTTTTTTTTTTTTTTTTTTTTTTTATTGGCAATATTCCTATGCAACTGCTAAGAACACAGTCTCAGACATGAAGTGACTTTCAAAGGTGACAAAGGATAGAACTAAGAGGATGAATGCCACAACTTCTAGCTCCAAATCCTATAGTTTTTATTTGTCATACAAAAAAAGATTTAGTAAACAAAGTTTACTAAACACGAGGCTCTATGCAAAATTCCTCCAGAAAAAAGAAGAGAAATATTGGTGAGTGCTGATTATAAGAGTAATCTTTTAAGGCCAAGGATATGCCTTAGTGGCACAGCGCCTGGCAAGTGGAAGGTCATGAGTGTGATCTCTAGTGCAAAACCAAACAAAACAAAACAAAAAATAATCTTTTATGCCAAAATGTAAGGAAGCACATATTTTCAGGAAAATGCAAATAAAAGGAGATACCATAGTTAATAGTTATAGAGTTCTGAACCCTCAGAGATACATCAGAGGTTCAGGTCATTCTCTAATCTTCTCTACTTTTCAGGCAACGAAATGGAAGGGCAGAGATAAACTCTAATATGTTCATGCATGCAATTGGCAGGTTGTGTAGCAGTAAGAGGCAGTGCTGTTTTCATATTGGATCATCAAACTGATTTTTAAGCAAAGATATTCCACAGAATAAAGTACATATTATTAGTTAGTGTAGTATACAGTTCACTTTAATAATGTAAGTAATCATAGGTGATATAAATTATGATTAGTAGTTAGAAATGTAGTTGAGTTTGTCTCTCTCTCTCTCTCTCTCTCTCTATATATATATATATATATATATATATATATAATTATTAAATCCTCCCAAATTTAACATGATTTGTCTTTAATGAATACCGTAGGTGAGATTAACTACATGGATCAGTTTAATGTATGCAAATTCCCTAGTTTACTGTTGATTAATGTACGACTTTTCATTTTTACAGTGGTGCCAAAGCAACAGACACTTAAGGGAACGATGTTTTGATTTATGAATTTTGCATTTTGATTGTTTCCAAGGCTAAAGGCACACAGGGAAGCAATATTCAGCTGCAGCTTTCAGTCAGTCATGCAATTATGAAGATTAAAGATCCCTAATCTACTGGGTTAAGTTATGATGCTGTTCAAGCAAGTATATTAAATGCATTTTCAACTCACAATATTTTCAAATTATTATGGATTTTTTTGGAATGTGACATCATATGTTGAGGAGCACCTGGATATAAAATTACATTCTCTTCAGATAAAAGCACCGGCTCCCTTTCAGATTTATGCAGGATCAAAATTTGATGTATTATGACGCAGGAAAAATGTCAGAAACCTTGATCAAGATATTTTAATGTTATGATATTTGAGTGCAATAGAACTTTAATAACAGCCACTGCACTTCAATAACAAAGAAAAAATTCACTCTTACTGAAACAAATCAATTAAGATTACCAGATAATTTATAAATTTACAATCTATCTAAAAGTTTTTCCAAAAGACATATAATACATAGAAAACATATAGTATTTATCCCAAACTACCAAAAGATAAAAAAAGATAACATTTAATAGTTTTAGTTTAAAGGATAATTATATGATCTGAACCATATAGTCAAAAAACGGTAAACACACTACTAAGACAATAAGTACTAATAGAATATGAAAAGACTGTATAGATTAAGACAAAATTAGATTATGCAAAAGAAGAAAACCTGGGAAGGCTAATCATGGAAAAGAGAAATATAAATGGTGAAAAAATTGAAGATATAATCTCATGTAAAATATTACATTAAACATGCAGACTTGATAAAATTGATGATCTGAAGCAAAAATATTAATTAACTTTGCATAAATATAATTTAAACCTTAATAAGGCAAGGAAAATACCAAATATTCAAAATGTAAGTCTAATTTTCAGCACCACTATGAATAGAGAACTGCAGAATATTCTGATCAACCATCCAAAAATAGATAACTTAGATAATTTTATCAATATAAAATCTTAGATGTGGAAAAATTTGTAAATGTAATGAACATAAAAAATGTTCACTCAACAAAAAGTAGAAATGTGAACTAGTAAAACAATAAAAGAACATTTTTAAGTGTCAGATTTACCAAAACTTATAATTGCGCTACTGCTAAAGCAATAAAATAAAAAATGCATCTGGCTTACAAAAGTTAATGTTAATTGCATTTTTCTGGAGGTATTTGCTTTAGAAATACTGTAAGCTTTCTATTTTAATGACATTTTTCTAAGAATTGATGCAAAGAATAATTCAAAAAAGTGTATACTCAATCTGATGTATGATGTATTAATATTACTATTACTTTGTATTATGTAGTGATACTGTGTTGGCTAAATCAGCTTTGTTGGACAAATATCTGTAAAAAGAACTGATAATAATATTGTGAACTGATCCAAAAACATATAGATCTCTATTTAGTGATATTATAATGCTTTTCATTTTATGAGAGATACACAGATAAAAATCTTTTAAAATCATTTCTCTATAGTTTGGCTATTTATTATCTCTTCCTTACTAACTATATATTTTAATATTTCTAAAAAACAAATAATGGTAAAAACATGCCTTACTCATTTTTTAAGCATCCTTTAGAAATTAAGGGTTGGATAATACTATTTCCTGGAACACTGTGATTATACCTGGGCATAGAAAGGAATTATTTCTATAGAACAAGGGCAGCATGAGCGAAATTCTGCAGCCTAAGAGTGAAGTATGTTGAGTGGGTCAGCTCCATTCAGTGGAAGCCATGAGAGAAAGTCGACTCTTGTTCATGTGAAAGAAGACTCATTCCTGTCGCCATCACAAGTTATCCATGTTTATCTGGAAACTCTTGCTCGTCTGGAGCAAACACTGTTCTCTTGCTCCTTTCTGGGAGTTTTATTTGGTTTCTGTTTTCTGGTTTTTGATTTTAAGAATATGGTTTTTGGTAAGCCAGTATGATTCTGGGGTAGCTTCTGGCCAAGGGATCCATTTGACATGAATCGATGCCTTTTTCACATCCAGTAAAAGGAGGATAGGAGAGGACAGGCTGGGACTATCTGTGAAAGAGTGTGTGATGGTTCAAATAGTGGAGGATGGATACGAGCAAAACACATGCACTGAAACCTCCCCAGCATGTGAGAGGTTACGGCAGGACAGGGAAGATGACAATGGGAGAGTAAAAATAATCAAGGTGTGGAAACAAGGCAGTGAGCAGGAGATGCCCGCTGCTCAGCCTGCTGTAGGTAAGTGATGGCCTGCATTTGCTCCATAGCCATCTTCAGACTGCTTTTCATTTTGCTGTCTTTTCTTATATGGATCAATGAGTTTTGTTTTGGCAGATTCATACTGTGCATAACACACCTTGATTATTTGCAGTCTCCCATTTGTCACCTTCCCTGTCCTGCCCTATTCTTTTGCTTGCTTTCACATTTTGGGGAGATTTCAGGGTATATGTTTTGCTCATGTCCATCCTCCATTACTTGATCAATCACACACTCTTTCATAGACAATCCCAGGCAGTCCTATCCTGATCTCCAGCCCTATATTATGAGTACAAGGATATCTGTGATTATCATTGGATCCAAGGTTATCTGTGAGTGAACACTGGGCACGCAGCTGTGTTCTCTGTAAGACGCCAGCTCTCAGCCACCACAACCAGCGTTACTGTGAACATTATGTTAAAAACAAAAACAAAACAAAAAACTTTATTTTTCTGCATGAATACAATTGCAAGGAAGAGTTTGCAAGCTAATCAAAAGAACACACATGCCAGGCATTACTTCCTTCTTCTTCTTCCCTCTACCTAAGTTTCACCCGCACTCTGTATCCCTGCTCTATGATGACTACACTATTGTGGTTATAAGCATAGCAGTGAGAACTGCAGGGCATGAAGAGGGCAAGGAGCTTGTGCACACCATTTTCCTAGATCTTGGCAGTAATACTGATAACTGCAATGGGTTGTTATAAAATGTGGTTGAGTCTCCGTGGACTTTGTTAGCATTTCAAATTAAACTTTACTGATGTGTTATATCTTCACACTGAGGTTTTACAAAGCTGTATTTTGTGAGGTTGTTTTATAAAACTAACTCTATGAACTGAAACAATTATTTAAAAACTTAGCCACATTCTCAGAAATGCTTTGATTTTTAGGTAAAAATATTTACAATGGAAATTTAAGCAATGCAAACATTGTGGAATAAAACATAGTAAGTCAGAAGTTAGATTATTTACTAGAGGGATTTACTGGCATACCCTGCTATTATTTTATACAAAATTTACAAAGATCAGAGAATAATGAGGGGATATGGAATTATAAAATATTTTCCCCTCCAATTGCTGCTAAGCTGAAATAACCATTTTTTCTACTTATATTACTTACCATGGGAGTATCTTGGTTAAAAATTTTTATGGTGACTGAATCTGCTTCTTCCCAGACACAAAAGAAAGTCTGAAGTGAGAATCTTCTATCCTCAAACTTGTGAAATTGAGAATACACTTTTTTGAATTATTCTTTGCATCAAGTTTAGAAAAATATCATTGGAGTAGAAAGCTTATAGTATTTCTAAAACAAATACCTCCAGAAAAATTTATAAAGTGTGAAAAGATACTTTTTATTTTTTGCTTTCTTGGTTGAAGTCTTATAGAATATTTTAAAAGTCATTGAAATTGTCATCAATGACATAAGAAAAGTTCCAATGGGATGGATTTGTCTTAGCACATGGAAATCAACTCTAAATGATGGATTAAGTAAAATCAAACTAATCACAAAGTTTCAGACTTAAGTAAAACAAATAAGTATGCTTTATCTACACACAAGAATGTGTCAACATTTTAAGAAACTCCCTGTACAGGAGAAGGAGACACGCATGGACTACTTCAATTTTGGGCAGGGGGAGGAGAAAACGAGAGATTTATTTGGATGTTTCTGCTGACTAATTTTTCTAAAGATATTTTGAGATACTATTCTATACTATTAATATATAAGGTGGAATGGTATTTAGCATAAGAAGCTTCTCAACTTACAATAGAATTGTGCAGTAATAAACTCCTTGTATATTGAATATATTTAGGTAACAAAGTGTTTTACATACTTAACATAGCTAACTTAGAATTCAGAATCCTGCAGTCTCGGTTGTTTTCCCGTGACTGTGTGTCCAATGGTCCTGAAGCTTTCTACTGTTCTCCATTGTGAAGAAGTAAGCTACCACACTGCTAGCTCCAGAAAAGACCATATTCAAGCATCAAAGTGTTAATAAAATAATGAATAAACTCTTAGTACATTTATAAATTATTCATTAAATATCATAAGCTATATCATGTTAAGTTGGGGAGTATCTATATTTACAAATGTATCTGATCATATCAGAATGAATGTTAGAACAATTTCACCACCCCCAAAAGAAATCATGTGTTCATCTAAAATTACTTTCCATTTTTATCTACCTCCATTGCCCACCCCTGGAGCTCTGGGCAATCACTATTTCACTGAAAGTTTATAGATTTGCCAATTCTGAGGGTTTTATATGTGTTGTCACACTTAGCTTAATATTTGCAAGGTTTTTTCATGCATATCACTTGTCGGTATACTTTCTGTATGTTTTTATTTCTCTCAAACATATACTTAGAATTGCAAGATGATATGACAACAGCATATTTAATGTTTGAGAAATCACCAGATTGACAAAGTAGCCACATATTTTAGATTTTTCCATGAGTTTCAGTACAACCCTCCTCACTAATATCAGTTATTATTTGCCCACTTTGGTAACAGTCACTATATAAAATCATTTTTCTGTGCACTTTAGATTTGAATTCCCCTGATGATTGATATGTGCATCCATTTTTCATGTGCATCCATCATTTAAATATTTTCTTTGCAGAAATAATTGTTGAAATTATTTGCCCTTTTAAAAAGTATTTTTATTGTAGAATTATAAAAATTCTTTACATAGTATTTATCTAATATGTGATTTACAAATCTATTCTTCCATTCAGTAGATTACATTTTAACATTGGTGATATGGGTCTATTAAACGCTAAATATTTTAAGATTGCTATAGCTCATTTTTATTTACTTTTTTCCTTGCCTGTGAAATTTGTGTCATACCTAAAATATCTGCCCATCTCAAGGTGATAACGAGTTTTATAATACTGTTTTTTGCATTTGGTCTGTGCTTCATTCTTAATTAATCTTGTATATGGCGTGAGGAAGGAACCTAAATATTTTCTTCAGTATGTATCTTCCATATATATATCAGCACCTCACTGAGGAGACTATTTCTTGGTTTGTCTCAGGATCCTTGTTGAATATGTAAATTTGGAGATGATTTGTTACTCTGTATTGGCTAACCTCAAAACTAGTTACGGCTACTATATGCCATTCCTGTCAGCTATGCAAATCTTTACCTTTGAAAATAGGTAGTTATTTTGTTTATTACTAGTTGATAATTATCTAGGAGTCAGTGATACTTTTCACTTCTTTGTATTTAGAAGCATTATAGTATCCATCAGAAATATTCTTATATTACTGCTTAAAACATTAATAAAATTCAATGGCAGCCTTAGGAACTCTCCTATATGGGTATGTTGTAGTCATGGGTTGAACACAGAGAACAACTGGGATCAGGACATGGAGTTTATAATATTTTTTATAATGGTCACTGGAAGTTAACAGAGGAAAATGCAGGAAATCTATCTGCAACACCAAAGACATAGATTATTTTGTCAAGAACCTAATCCCCACGGCAGTGTCCCATATGAGTCCAGATAAAAACCCAGAGCTCAGGACAATGCCTCCCACAAGTCCAACTCGAGGCCCAGAGCCCACAAGAAGGACTCATGCCAGTCTCTTTTATGGATCCGTGTCGGGAAGACTCAAGGGTCAGCGGTGGAAGCCAGAAAGTCTATGCCAGCAGAATGAAGGAGCTGTGCTAGTGGGGTGAGGGTTCTACACTGGAGCCGAGAAGTCACACTCACAACAAAGAGCAGGGCTATCCTGAAAGGAATCACAGCTGTCCTCAGCGACACAGAGGCCCCGAGCTCCTCCGATGACGAGCACAGTTGGGTACGTGCCAGGAAGCAGCGTGACGAGTTCATCCTGGAGACCAAGCAGCACATGTATTCCCCTCCAGAGCCAGGAAGCAATGCTCCATATGAGGACCAAAGCTTCTCCAGGAGAACCAACAGCTCAGACAGCAACTCATAGGAGTATCCACAATGCTTCCTTAATGCCTCAACCCCTCTAACACCTCCCTTCTCCTCCACCTATTTAACCTGGCAACCCTCCTCAGGTGGAGCATCTTCTCTCAGTGCATGCTGATGTAATCCAGCTGGCGTTAAGTTGACCACCAGTTCTTAATCCATAACAGAGAGGATGCGACAGAAACAGAGACAGGAAGAGATCATGTTAATATGCATAAATAAGAATTATGATAAATTCTGTAGCTAGTGTATAATAGTGAAGCAGTATAAAATGAGTTAAGTTCCAGAATTAGTTGATAAGTTGAAAACAATAAAAGGCCAAAATTTTGTCCTGCAAATATCTGAGTTGCTTAGGCATGGGTGATTGGATTTAAATATCACGTTTTTTTCTTAATTTTAGTTTGCATTTGGGACAAATGTGATGTTGAATGTCGGTTTCTGTCATGTTTATATTAATTTATTGTTGATGAATACAGCTAAATAGTTATTTTCTTCTACCAACATTTTTGAAAAAAGTATTATTGAATGATGTTTTTTTCTCAAATATTTGGAAGGAAAAAATCTGGTCAAGCAAAAAAGGTCAGTAAAATTACAGACTAATTGGTAATTTTATGTACTAATAAGATTCAGATTACTTATGTTTAGAAATAATATTTATTCCCTCATCGTCAATTATTGTTTTATTTTACATATAATTTTAAACCATCTAACAGTGGCATGATGCAGGTTAGGATTTATAAATATAAGAAAAAGAAATCTTTCATAAACCAAAAGTTCAAAACTTAGAAAATATTAGCATCTCTAAGATTTTCATTGTAGTATATTGCACTTTGGTTTTAGGTGATATAAATGAATGTACTTTACGTTTGAAGGACTTCCACAAAAATGATTAGCATAAAATCTTGTTCTGCATAACCACCTGGTTGCCAAGTCCTATTAACTTTAAATTTATGGTGTCTGTCATCTCTACTTCCTATCTTTTACCCTGACAATCCCTGTGTATTCTTCCTTTCAAAATCACCATGGCTCGCTCTCTATACCATTTTTGTTTCTTTCCTAATTTGAACCATTTAAAGTGAAATTCTATTCTGCTACGACAGTAAAAAAGCAAACTTCCCAAATTCTCAAAATTGCATTTCTGCACACAGAATAAAGGGACAAGAAGGAAGAATAAGGAGGTGTGGCTGTCCTAAAATGTCAGCTTCTGATAGACACGGTAGATGGGATTAATGCACTGAATAAATTTTTCTGCAGTATGTGCCACTACTGCTCTAAGGGATGCATTGGTTACATTAAGCAATTAGTGTGGCACAGGGCATACCTGACAATTTATTTACAGAACTCTTATGAGACACAGATACCAAGACTAGGCTAAATATTAAAATTCACTCCAAGGACCATCTGACATTGTGAACAGAAATTGAGAGGAAATCAGGACAGGAGAGGAGAGTATCAAGTCATCTTGTGTGTATGACCACTAGAGAAGAAGGAAGATACAGTGAATCTCAGCCTGAATGGCATTCTCAGGAAGAGAAGATAGGCAGGCCGGAGGGTTCTCAAATCAAGGTTGCTTCTCAGAGGAATAGCTCATCTCCCAGGAGCTTGGCTGTCTTCATTGGGTTCCATCACGCAATGGGAACAGCTAAGAGAAGCACGAACTCGGTGTGAACATGGTGTTTAAGCCACCTGCATCTAGACATCTGGAAACTGCATTGTCGTCGTCATTGCCATAGTACGAGGCACCCTGAAAAATAATGACTTCCATTTAGAGTGTGTTGTGGTGACTTAGAAATATCTAGAGGAATTCTCTTATTGGAAGGCCTTATTTTGCCTCTAAAAAATAAACTTCCAAGTGCATGAATTAAAACACATGTATTTCATGGTACACTGCTCCTGAAGAATTAATCCACTCGGGTCTTCTTGAACCCGAAGCACAGAATTTAACACAACTATTTTAAACTGATTGTCCTGTTTAACATTCCTATTGTCATCATGCCAATATTCTAGTCCCTGACGTCCCCATCATGACTTGATATGGCCAGATTTTTGAATTTTAGGCAGGCTGACAGGCAACAGTGTTAATTTATGGACCATGCTTTTGATGTCATATCAAAGAACTCTTTGCTTTATCCAAAGTTACGATGTTCCTATCCTACATTGTGAGATAGTTCTGTAGTTCTACATTTACATTTATGTCTTTGATCCACATTGAGCAAATTATATATACACACACACATTTATTTTTGTATATGTTTATATATGTATTTCCTTATATTTACATGTTTGCAAAGTTATATTTTTAAAATAAAGCATATTTAAGTATATATATATATATATATATATATATATATATATATATATTTGTATATTTTACAGATGTGTTTTCAGTTGCACCAGCATCCTTTATTGAAAGTTTTTTAAATTCACTACTGATTTCTCTCTCTCTCTTTTTTTTTTTTTTTTTTTGATACTGGGGATCAAACTCACAATCTTGCACTTACCAGGCAGGTGCGGTGCAGCTGAGCTATATCTCTGGCCCCTCCTCTTGCTTATTAATCAAAATGCAGTTATTTATGTGATTTCACAATGTGGTGTTTCATTCATCTCTTTTGCTACTTTCATAATGTCAGACTTTATTTCTATAGCGTTATAACAAGTTTTGAAGTTAAATAAGTTAGCTTTCAACTTTGTTCTTATTCTAAGTTACTTTGGCTGTTCTAGAGGTTTTTATCATTTTGATATAAATTTTCATCGACTATAATTTCTATAAAATACCTGGTAAGTTTTCAACTGGGATTATGTCAAATCTAAGTGTAATTTATGAGAGAATTGGAATCAAAAGTATATTAAATCTCTCATCCAACCACATATCTTATATCACCATTTACTTAGACCATTTTTAATTCGTTATGACAGTGTATTTTATGTTTCAGCACGTGGTATATTTTTGTCAGATTTATCCTTAGTTTATATTTTAATACTAATAAATGTTATCTGTATCTGATGTCTCTATCTTCTTTGCTAGTGTTGGTGACTTCATGTACTTCATTCTTAAATGAAATTTGTTAAACTTACAAGTACTAGATTTCCTGAAGATTCCTGTATTTGTAAATTTTCTACTCAAAATGCATAATGTCATCATTAAAAAAGATACCTATCTTTAAAGACATCTATTTAAAGTAGGTCACATCATCATTAATTTCCCAAGTTTGTAAATGTTCTACTTAAACTGTGTCACTTTTAATGCCGTTGAAGTAGTGATTTTAACAGAGTTCTCTATGTTTTATGCTAGTATTGTTCACCTTAATATTTTAGTTCTTAATGTTGTTAAATGATTTGCTTGTTCTCATAGGTTTCCTTTTTTGTAGAATTTTTACCTTTTTCAATTTCCTCTTTAAAATATACGAGGTCATCTTTAAGTAAAGACAGTTTTCCTTCTTCCTTTCCAAACACAGTAACTGGTTTCTTTTCCCAGTCTTAGTAAAACAGTGAAATCCATCAGTGTAAGAGTGAACAGAAGCAGTAGAAATGGACACTTAACCTCATTTTGATCATTGTCAGGAAGTTCTCTTTCAGTTTTATGATGTTTTTTAAATGGATAGCATTCATCAGACTGAGAAAGTTTAATTCTCCTCCTAGTTTACTGAAGTATTATCAAGAGGGTTTTTGTAATTTCCCAACTCCTTATCTACATCTTTTCAGATGATCACACAATTTTCTTTCAATAATTTTTTTTCATACTGAGAATCGAACTCATGACCTCACACTTGCCCGGTAGGTGCCTATGCCACTGAGCTTTATCCCGACCCTTAAAGTTTCCTTTTAAACTGGTTAATCTAATAGCATTCTTGGAACAAAGCCCACTTGGTGCATTGCTAAATTTAAATTAAGTATGTCTAAGTAGCAAGGGCGAATACTGTGCATTTACCTAATTTATCCTTTTTTTATGTTCTTCATTCATACGGCCATGTATATACATACCTTTGCTATTTTCTTTCTGCTTCACCTCATCTGTAGTACAGATCTGTTGCTTATAAATTATTTCTGCTTTTAATATGTCTGAAAACTATTTTGACTTTTTGGCAACGTATATGCAGGCAGCAAAATTCTAGGTTGACAGGGTTTATTTTTTGTTTCTGTTTTTAAAATACGTTTTTCCGTTGTCCTATTCTTTTATTTTTGTTCCTCTGAAAGCAGTGTGATTTCCCCTCCTCCTGCTAGGTGCGTTTAAGACTTTTCTGTTTTTTCTCTGTTCTTTTTGAGCATTTAATTATGATGTACCTCAGTATGAGCTTGTTGGCTTTTCTTGTTCTTTATTTTGGGGATACAGATTTTTGAATTTCATCACCCTTGAACAAGTTTTGTTAACTAATTCCACCGTCAATTCCTTACCCTCCTTTGAGGACTGTATTTTCATGTTAATTAGAATTTCTGAAGTGGTCTATAGATCCTTGATGCTATTTACATTTTTGAAAACCTGTTTCACCTATCCCTATTTAATTTTGAATAGTTTCTAGTGATATGTCATAGAATGTATGAATCATTTTGACAAACAAATCTGCTATTAAATCCACACAGTGCGTTTGTTAATCCAAATCACTCATGTTTTCACTTATAGAAATTTTGTTTTCCTAAGTCAATAATTTACCATGTCAAACATATGAAATACAGTTATAATAGTAGTCACCATGCTCTTATCTTATAATATCTATATCAATTCATCCTTTAATGTATGTTTCAAGTCAGAGTCTGTTCACCTGCATACATGTTTGGGTTTCCTGATTCTTTATGCCTAATAATTTTAGTTTAGATATCTGACACTGTAAATTCTGACATTCTAGTTGATTGATTCATTTAATATTCTCCAAAGAAAAATTCACATAAACATAAATATTTTGAGCTTTGGTCCTTATATTTAGTTGCTTGTTTCTTAAAATATAATATGCTTTTGGGCAATTAGGACTGATAAGAACAAATGTTCAGGCAATGAATTTTATATATTTCTTGTAACTTTTATCTAAATCCATTTGCTCATGTAGCAGAATAATATTGCATAGATAGTGAGACACTTTGTGAAGCACAGACATTTCTTTCTGTGAAATTAGGAAGCTCGAAGGACCAAGGTAAATGTTCTGACAGATGTGGCTGTCTTTTGTGGACTCAATCTGTTGGGAAGGAGGAAGACTGTGTAGCTGGATGGTACAAGGCTGGATGGCTAGCTAGCCAAATGCTTCAGACAATCTTTTTTAGAAGAGTCTCAACCCTATTTATAAGGGAGCAACCTTCCTGGTCTACTGTCCTAAAGGTCACACCTATGGTGACTATCACACTGACAATATCTAAATTCTGAGGAGCAAGTATTTAAGTTTCTGTAGAGGAAGTTCCCAGATCCATCACAGCTATGATGTATTTTGTCCTCGGCTAAAATATAAATAAATACATGAATATTATTATTGCCCTATTTATCACACTGTAAGCTACAAATAACTATAATTGACTGAATAATTACATGGAAATATTAAGATTCAAATTCAATTATCTGTTTCATACACTAATAGTAGCAGTAGTCCATATGATGACTATCGCCATCTATCATTCTCTTTTCCATTGAATAAAATGATATAATTAAATTTGGCTGTTTGGATTATTAGAAAATATGAAAGAACACAAGGAGAAAGTTGCTGAGTACTCTGAACTATTGAATCAGATACTATGTCCATCTCTTCCTGTGTATCAGTAATATCACCCCTCTTTCTCCCCCACCAGCCACCTGTTACTGCCATCAGTGACAGATTCCCACTTGAAACTATCCCAAACATTTCACCATTTACTGCACCTCTGCCTGTGGTTTTCAGAACTATAGCAATTAGCCTCCTTCATGGTTAATCCAATTTCTATGGACTGGACATCTCTTGATATAAAAGTACAGCAGTTATGCAAGGGTTGTTGAAATGAATTTACCTTGAAACTCAAGGGAAAGTGCGTGAAACGTTATGCTCAGCATAGTGAAGATTCAGGGTGGCCCTGAAGTTCTCCTGCTGGTTTCTTTCTACACTGGCGCATACCCACAGGACAGCAATGCTGTGTTGTCTGGCAACAAAAAGACTAATTCTTATACGGTTGAGTAATAGATGATCATAGTATTTATGTGACTTTCTAGCAAAGCAGATCACTTCAATGTTCAGAAAAAAATTTTCTATAAGTACATTGTTAGTACCTTGTGTATAGATTTACTATACTCTATAGTATAGTAGAGAGGAAGCTACAGAGAAGTTGTCAGTGAATTGTATGAAGTTGAGGTGCAAATCTTGCTACAAATATTGTAATAGAATTCATGGACATTTAGTTAAACACCATAGACATTATATTCTATGGCTGTTAAATTTTATTTCCCAAGACATGTTCCATGGAACACTGCATTTTTTTTTTTTTGTAGAAGGAAAAGCATTCTTTTTTTTAACTTTTTGATACCAGGGATTGAACTCATGACCTCATGTTTACCAGGCAGGTGCTTATGTCACTGAGCTAAATCCCCAGCCCAAGCATATTCTTTTAAAGCAAATACATTGAGGTTTAAATTACAAAACTTTATATAACTGTAGGTATTAGTACAATTAAAATGGTTAACGGTTCAACATGGCTATGTTTATGATAGACTGTGCATTTCAAGGTTTTCAGTTAATAACTACAGTTTTATTATTTGGAAGAGATAAATATACTAATAATACTTCAGTGCTTCCTTATTATGTGCAGAAATATATGCTCTGTAATGAGTCCCTTTGGTATGTTTAATAATTGAACACAATTGGATGAATTAAAAAATAATAATTCAGTCACAGAATAAAGAATATATTGAAATGATGATGGAAAAATGAGTTATTTAGACTTAGCACAAAAGGATGTATTGCAAACATCTATAAAACTTCAACTTTGTAATAATAATTTCTCCCAGTGTCCTCATCACTCAAAAGTAAAATGACTGTTAAAAAAAGAAGGTCTTTGTAACTATGGCAAGATGTTTGTTGTGACATCTTACTCATATTTTAAATTATGGGGTGAAAATTGTACTCTGAGACAGCACCTGTGTTCTTCTTAGACTCAATAATTGCTATTTTCATTTTATTTTGTGAACTTTAAAATATGTAATTGATTACATTTTATAAATTTTTGTTGTCATGAATGTGTCATCTGCTGCTACCCTTAATTTTTTTCAAATCCAGACAGAGATTAGTAAAATCACATTTTAACTTTTTATAAAGAGCAGTTTGTAAAAAATATATATTGACTCTGATAGAAAATAGAATGGGATTGGCATTCTGAAATAGCTTTCCACCGCTTTATAGAACAATCCCATAGAAAGGCACAGATAGCAAACAGACAGTGTGGGCCTTGAGGCAGAAGTACACAGGGAGGGGCTGGAACTCCGATCCTGATGCTTCACATGGCACCAGCTGGAAAAATCACATCTGCAAAACGCAGGGTTCTGTGATGTTTGGTGATTGTATTTACCCTGAAAATGGTGTCTGCTTTTTTTTTTTTTATGAGCTTGTGTAGCAGCATCCTGCTCAAGATGGAAGCAGGGTCCAGTTGAAGCGATGTGAATTTTCTCAAAGGGGTTAGCTCTTGACATAATACTTTTTATCTTGTATATATTTGTTTCACATCAAGAAGTTGTCTGGTAAAGGAAAAGCTATGCAGTATAAAAGTAATGCTTCGTCACCATGAACCTATTTTTTCAAAGTAACATCATGAGCTTGCAGTCACTGATGTCCCATATGGGCCAACATATAAAACTCAGTGAAGAGTGAGCACAGAGTGCAAGACAGCATGCGATATAAATGACACTTTATTTTACTTACGATCACTCAGTTTTGATATCTGTTTATATAGATTTATGATAAGAGAAAGAGAGGAAACAAAATATCAAGAGAAAGGAGAAAAGAATAAGAAAGTATTTTATAGTTGGGATCTTCTAACAAAGTAAGGAAGTGAACAGGAACCCTTAGCGGGATGGCTGGACAGCAGGTGGGAAAGATGCTTGGATCTGAGCAGAGAAGGAACAAGTTCACTCAAGGGAAAGAGAAGCAGCTGAGTCAGGAGGAATCTGACTCTAGGCAAAAAAAAGCCGTGGAAGATGACCCAAGCACCAGAATCAGGAAATGAGATGGAGCGATTGGGGGTTATGAACTTGTAAAATAAAAGATTAAGTCACGATTTAGAATACAATACAGGGTTTCAAATCAAGTTAATAGGAAATCAAAGTGGGTTACTATAATATTTTTATTTTTCCCTTAATTAAAAAGATAAAAATAAAAAAGTAAATAATAAAAAAAGGAGATTGAGATAAAAGAGTACATAACAACAAAATAGCACAGGTCAAAACATAACCATTTAAGCAAAATAGTGTTTCACCACAAGGTATCTTGACATAAAAGTAGTTACCATGGAGTCTCTTTCCTTGAAATCTTTGAGTATAACTTTGTATACTGTAGCACCAAACATATCAAGGCAATGTAAAACCATTCAAGAGAATGACAGTATTACAGGGTATTTAGAATCAACTAACAGAAAATGAACAATGGTTTCTGTATAATCTCCTTGTCTATAAAAGTTTTTATTTATATTATCACATATAATAAAATCCAAAAAGATACAACATGTTAAGAGACAGAAGAATAAAAGCTTGATGGGACTTCAAAACAAGATAATATTAAATCAGCACTAGCTATTATGATGTGTTGTTTTCTCCAATATAGCTGTTCCTACCATCCAAACTTCTATGTCTCATTTCTGTTGAGCTCTTTTTCTGTATTGCTCTTACCATCTTGTTTTGGCTGATTTTCCTCTATTCTGTTTTGCTTTGATAGTACCAAGTTTGAGAGTATAGGCAACAACCTGTGAAGACAGTAAGATTCACTATGATGCCCATTCTGGTTTGATTATTATCTTCTTTTGAAGTCCTGTAATGTCTCCAATGTTTTGGTTTTACTGGTTTTGTTCTTTACTGATTTGTTCAATTTTATTATAATGATGATATAGGCAATGCTTTTTAAGATAGCAAGAGGCATTATGGTAACCTTTGTTGATTGCCTTGCGTTCTGTTTTTACATTATGTACTATGCCCATCCTTTTGATTTGACCGACTCTGTTTTGTTATGTCACATTTGGTTTTATTCTCTTCAAAAAAAAAAAAAGTAATAAGAACTGTGGGAGTAATAAAACCCAAAACGTGTAATTGTCATTGTAAAAAATAGAGGAAAAGAAAGTGCTCTAAAGGATATAACTGCATGTATATTTAAGTGTATAAAATAGATAACCATATTACTGAGTTTTGTTGGATCATTGAACAAAACTGTTTGCAGTCTCACTGTTGGAATGTCCACTTTATATGTTTTAATTTTGTAACTTGAATCACTGTTTCTAAGATGACAATATGTAATCTATTAACTAGTGATATCCTACTGTTCATTTTCTCTGAAATTCTGTATAACTTGTACCCTTCTTCTGTTTTTTTTTCTCCTTAAAATAAAAAAAAAGATTTAGAATACAAAAAAAAAAATCAGTTGGAAGAAACATTTCAAAGGCAGTAATTGAATGCAAATCTCCATGATAGTGATGCTTACGTCAGGTTGCAAGGCACTGATTTTTCACATCTCTTTCTAGTTGACACTGTGGTCCAGCCACTCTGCCTTTCCCTTCATTAATAAAAGATTAAACTGTGAAACAGAATGTGATTATTGTATTAGAAAAGTCTTATGGGAATTTTCTTGGGAGTCATGGCTGTCGCATTTGTGTCCGCAGAAAGGAATGATAGGGTTATCTAAACCTAAATTTATGCACTGATCTGGATCTATTCTTGAATGTTTCCTAATAGGGGAGCATCCCCCACCATAGAATCACATGTGCTAAACTCAAGTTATACAGGAAAGTAAGGATTTGAGAAGAAATGGCAATAAATAATTGATCATCAACTGAATGCAAAGAAAAATAATTTTTTAAACATCTAATGATTTCAGTTCTTAATATTTTTTTCTTAATTCCTTCCTTCTTTCTTCTCTTCCCTTTCCTTCACTTCCTTTCCTTTCTTTCTTTTCCTTTCCTGTCTTTTCCTTCTCTTCTCCTCTCCTCCTCTGCCTCTGTCTCCTTCCTTCCATCCTCCTTTCCTTCCTTTTCTTGTTTTTGTGGTGTTGGGAATTGTATCCAGGGCCTTCCCAGTAAACTGTGTCTTCAGGATTTTTTTTTAAATTTTTTATTGTGTCTCACAAAATTTCTAAGTTTCCCAGAGTCCACTCAAACTTGGAGTCATGCAGCCTCAATCTCCCCTTGAAGATTTTATTTCACTGATTTTTAGTTTTCCTGATATTTCTACAGAGAGGAGTGATGGCACATTAAAAGAAAGACAACGTGGGACCTGTGAAATTGTCTTACGAATCAGAGTCTTTCTGAATGCACAGAAAGGAGTGGAGTTTAGGTACAGAAGAGGCAAAAATCATAGCAGAAAATAAGATCAAAGCTTTCCTACTGAACTGGTTATGTCAACTCCCTTCAAGGCAGCAGAGAAAAGGAACACCTGGAATGTTTGGAAAATTGCAAGTATCATAAAGTTAGCACTTTGTTCTGTTTCTTGGTGCAGAGATTACAAGTCTCCCACAAATTCCCACATTTGACCTGGTGCCTGTGATCATCCTGATGATCATGGCCAGGGAACAGCGCCAGGGAAGAATAGAAGCAGACCTTCCACATAGCGCAAGAGGTTACCTGAAGCCTACATGGACTGTTAAGAGGTCTAGAAATACAGGCTGGAGTGAGGATGGGGTGGTGACGAAACACTGAACAATGCTGTAGGTCTGAGTAAGCCACGACTTAGGAAAGGCGGGTACCTCTGATGTCCAGAGGTTTGTAACAGAGATGATACATTCCAGTGGGGTGATATCTGTGAGCTGCCCCAGGACAGCTGACTAGAACAGCAGGCAAAATCTATACTCTAAGGCCAAATCTGGGGACAGCGGACAGATAAATTCTCCACACCACAAACTGTTTTGGAAAAGTAGGGAGTTAAGCCTCAATGTGTGGCCTGAAAGTTTATGTGCACAGCATTTATGAAAAACAGCCTATTTTTAAAATGAACCACACAGTATTACTTTAAAAGAATGATTTCCCTATGAAATAAAAATAAGACATTTGTATTTGCTTGAAAAAAAACACACCACAAAGTCCCTGATGAAGCAATATATATAAAGTGTTTATAACATGGAAAGAAGTAAAAGAGAAATTAAAAATAAAGAATAAAATAAACTTTTATGTACTTAAATGGTTCTTTTAAGCAAGCTGCCAAAAATTATAACTTGTAGGTCAGATTTGCTTCAAAAATAATTTAGTTTGCCACAAATTTGTGACTACCTGTTTATTTTTCTTTTTCTCATCTCTTTTCTTCTTTTCTTGCAAGTCTTGATAATGCTGGGCTGCTTGAACTTATATTTTATGTCTTTTACTGTATTAAAAGTCTAATATATATATATATATACACACACACTATATATATACAATGTTCAACTACTGTAATAAATTTTCTCTCTCTGGTTCTTAATTATTCACAGGCTCTCTTATTATTCATGTCTCTTAGATTTTTATTCAGGTTTTCCAACTTCTAAACAAGATGCAACCCATTTGGGTAACCCTAAATAGTCCTTATAAAACAATAAACAGAAAAAAGACGTCAATAACATTGCATGCTTCAGCTGCTGGAGTCGATGCCAGCTATATTCAATAGTTGGCTGGAAATTGAATTGCCTAAAGCAAATAATGGTTTAAAAGTAAAAATAGATCCCACTCTCATGACTGGGAAGCACTTCCAAAAGTCTATGCTCATTCGATGTGTTTCTCATAGTATTTTGGAGAACTGTTATTTTCCACAATTTGCTCTTCATGTCAGTGTGAGGGTAGATGTATTCCATATTTCTATGTACAATTATTATACATTATGTGTAATACTTAGCTGCAACAAGTACATTGGAGGGTTTAGAATATTTAAAAATAATCTGATTCAATTGAATGAGCAGTACTTTTAACACTGTAACAGGCCAGAGAAACAATTACAAACTCAGTGGAAAGCAAATGACCTGGATAGTAGTACTTTTACATAGGGTATTTTCATGTAGGTTGAGAAAGCTTATAGCATCTGTGAGGAAATGAGACAGAAGTGTAAGCATTGCTTGACTTAGTAAAAAGGAGAAAAACATTCCTTTGCTTAATTTATTAAAGATAATCATGATCATAATGCAAAAATTACTACACAGAAAGCAACTCATGATGTAGTTACATGGATAGATATGGTTAAAAGAATAAAAAGCCAAGCCTCACAGGAGAGTAAAACATATAAAAATAGATTTTTTATAAAAAAAATTTACACCTAAAATTGACAACAAAAATTGTTAAACCTCACCAATAAGCAGCTTATGCTATAGAATGGATGGAAATGTCAACAAACATTTCACCAAAGCCAAGGTGTAGGTAGCAGATAAATACATGAAAAAATATTGGACAACATTTGTGATATTGAAATTGCAATGCAAAACAATAATGCAATTCTAGTTCAAAACTATAAAATGAATTTTTAAAACAAAAACATGCTAACAATGGCTGGTTGAGATACAGAAAACCGGAATTTTCATCACTGGTACAATAATACAGTACTAAATGGTACATTCACTTAGAAGACAGTGGATTATTGCTTACAAAGCTAAACAGTTTTGCCATCCTGCATTTGTTTCTATAAGCATTTACCAGAATGTATTTGAACACTTATGCTGACTTGAATACCTGCATACACATGTTTACAATAGCTTTGTTCATGTAAACACCAAAAACTGAATGCAAACAAGATAGGCTTAAATAAGTAAAGAGATAAACAGTGGCTCATTGATACAGCGGGATAATTCAATGAAAAGAATAAACAAAGTATCAAAGCATATAAAGGTGTGGGTGAATTTTAAATATATATTTTTACATGCATGTTATAAAGTAACATAAGCCAGCCTTAAAATGTTCCATACCGAAATACTCTGAGTATATGAAATTCTTAAGAGCACAGGACTATAAATAAAGATGCCAAGTGTTGTCAGTACTTTGGAATATGAGCTGAGCGTGTTGAATAACATCATTGAATACGGGAAGTTGAATAAATGAAGCACAAGGGATTTTTACCATGGCTAGTGAGCTGATTCTGCTACTGTAATAATGACTGCAACATGTAGATATTTATTGAAACTCATAGAATGTTACAGCAAAAATTGTAAATTCTATTGCATGCAAGTTAAAAATATTATTTAACAATTTGGTTTATTTCCAAGGTGGAATGCAGAATTTGACAAAAAGCATCTCAATGTGTTAAACATATAGTACACATAAAAACCTTACTGAATAGTGTAGAAGAAGAAGTTGCTTGCTTAAGTAGTTTTAAATATGAGTTTAAAAAAAAAGAGACCTGTTTGTAAGCAGTGTGCTCTACAGGGTACATGTTAATAATTCTCTACATGTATAGCAGACTTGATCAGTGAAGTAAATGGGTTACAGATGGTGAGATGCAGATTTTTCCTTGTGGAGTGGGAAGTTACAGATAAGCAACATAGGCTAGAAAGATCTACATGGAAATGAATTAGAGCTGGGGATACCAGTCTGAACCTATATATGTTTAACACAAGGTACACATTCATGGTCCCAGGTAGAAATGTTTAATGCTATGTAAACATGCATCTTTCAGGGCTTAGAAGCCGTGGCACCCAGTAGCCATGAGAACATTTAGGGTTCAGACTTTGGTTTCTAATACCATTCTGCAAAAAAGGATTCAGAGCTTTTTGTAAAATGACAGATGCCCAGACTATGGAATAAAATTCACATAAGGAAACTGTAGCCATTTGTAAGAAAATAAAAATGTTCTAAGAACTGACAAATCAGCAAAATCAGGAAAAAAGTTTAAAAGATGCACAATGGGTATCAGAAGAGTCCAGGTGAGAACTGAACATGCTCACTATGGCCAACCTGCAATAAATTAATATAAAGTAGCGTTGGCTTTTAAGGTAAATAATAAATGTGATTATTAATCCATACTGGCATAAATTAAATGAATATTTAGGAAGAAACAGATAATTCTCCCTTTGGAAAATCACAAACATCGATGGAGTTAACTACACATATCAATATGGAATATAACCCTTCACTCTCTTACATATGAGATCTACATAGTGATTTTCCTCCAAAGAGTGTGTTTTAGATATGAGAGAGAAAAAAAGACTGTCTTTATGGTGTGAAAATTTGACACAAACTGCACAAGACAGATGATCAAAGTAAGCATCAAAAGTAAATTATACTAGGGCCGGGGATATAGCTCAGCAGCACAGGTACCGCTGGGAAGCATGAGGTTCTGAGTTCGATTCCCAGTAACTCCTCCCAATAAGTAACTTACGTTGAAAATGTTAAAAATTGATAGAGGATGTTAAGTATGGACTTAATCTGCAATCTTGCTTCAAAAATAATATTCTAAACATGAGAAAAACTTCATATAACCACTGATAAAGAAATTGTCTACAAATTACTTGGCCAGAACTCACAGTTGCTAAGGTCAGCAAAAACAGGAAAGGTCTGACAAACTTTCACGACCTAAGAAGTATACATAAAAATGGATATTATTTTATAATGGTACCATCAGTGAGAACCTGAAAGAGAGAAAAATATTAGGAAAACCCTGTGAAGATCTGAAGAAAGTACAGATTATAGTTTATAATGCATCAATTTTGATTCAAACTATGAAAATTGTTTCATGTTAATATGTTAATACTTAAAACAACAACCGACTATGCAGTAGAACAGAAACTTTGTCCTATTGTTTTATTTATTTGAAAATCCAAATTCCACTAAAATAAATACAAAAATTCTATTTCTGAAATTTCTTTAGAGAGTTTCTGGTTCTCTAAAGCACAAGATGCTAAAAGCAGATAATTTCATTACTTCTTTTTGTAATTTTGATTGTTTTATTGTTTTTATTCTCTTATTAGCAAGGACCTTCTGAATGTTAAATGGGATTGGGGTTTTCTAATCTCAGTGGGATAGTTTGAAAATTTATGGTAAAATATGTTGTCCATTATTGGTTTTTTTAAAGCATACTTTCATTTGTTCAAATCTACAATCACATAGACAAAAAACAGAGTTGAAGACATTTTAGATATAGACACTAACTCACAGCTATCATTTTTAACTCGTGACTGAAAAAGAACCCTACCTGTGCTCTTTGACTCCGTCATTCTGTCATTTGACCTCTACACAATCACAAGGTAATTTGCTTTGTAAATATTTAACTGCATGCAAAACTAAGTCTCAGAGAATTTAAGCAATTTCCCTGATGTTCTGGCAATTTTCTAACAAAGATAAAATTCGGGGGGGGGGGGATTAAAAAAAAAAGATAAAATTCCACCTGAGGTAGTAGTATAGGCTGGAAGTAAATGATTTAAAGAAAACTACAAAGCAACTGTAGTAAAATCAACATGGTACTGGAACAAAAACAGAGCTGAAGGTCAATGGAATAGATTAGAAGATACAAGCACAACTACAAACACACTCAACCACCTTATCTTTGATAAATGGGCCAAACATGTTCACTGGAAGAATGACAGTATCTTTAATAAATGATGTTGGAAAAACTGGCTTTCCATATGCCAAAAACTAAAACTAAACCCACGCCTATCACCATGTACTAAATTAAAATCTAAATGGATCAAAGATCTGAATATTAAAACAGAAACACTAAACCTGTTAGAAGACAAATTGGGTAGAAACCTTGAAGACATAGGGGTAGGTAGAGAATTCATGAACAGGAATCAAACCACACGGGAAATACTTCCCAGAATCAATAACTGGAATCACCTCTTATTAAAAAGTTTCTGCATGTCAAAAAAAAAATCTCCAGCATAGTGAAAAAAAACCCCACAAACTGGGAAAAAATGTTAGTGAACTGTCTCTCAGACAAAGGACTTCTGTCTAAAACATATAAAGAATTAAAAAAATCAGAACCCCCAAATTCAAGGATCCAATCCAAAAACGGTCATCTGAGATGAATACACAAATCTCAGCCGAAGAAATAAAAAAGGCAAATAAATACATGAAAAAATGTTCATCATCATTACTCATGAGAGAAATGCAAATTAAAACCACATTGAGATTCCATCTCACTCCTGAAAGAATGGCCAGGATCAAGAATACCAACAACAAATGCTGGAGAGACTGTGGGGAAAAAGGAACTCTCCTACACTGTTGGTGGGAGTGTAGACTGGTATATCCTTTGTGGAGGTCAGTCTGGAGATTTCTAAAAAAACTGGGATTGAAAGTCCCATTTGTTCCAGCTATTCCACTTCTAGGCGTATTCCCAGAAGAACTGAAAGCATCACACCACAGTGATGTATGTGCACCCGTGTTTATAGCAGCACAATTTGTAATAGCCAGATCTTGGAAACAACCTAAGTGTCCATCAGCTGAGGAATGGATAAAAAAGTTGTGGTATTTTTATACAATGGAGTACTACTCAGCTATAAAGAATGCTCATATTGAGATATTTATAAATAAATGGGCACACCTTGAGATCATACTCATAAGTGAAATAAATCAAACTCATATGTATAAATACCAAATAGTTTCCCTAGTGTAAGAAATGGTAAGAATACATAAAAGTATATGGCAATCATGATTCCCCATTATATTTCTTTGAAGGTGTATAATGTTTTCATTCATTAATTGGAATGTTTTATTCTGGGTTGTTTAATTTTATTATCTGTGATGGTATGAACAGCTATTTTGAAGAAGACAAGACATTATAATAACTAGTGCTGATTTAATATCATCTCGTTTTGAAGTCCCATCAAGTTTTTGTTCTTCTGTCTCCATTGGTTTTATCATGTTGTATCTTATTGGATTTTATTATATGTGATAGTATAAACAAAATTTTTTACAGACAAGGAGATAATATAGAAACCATTGTTCATTTTCTGGTAGTTGGTTCTGAATACCCTGTAATGCTTTTATTCTCTTGAATGGTTTTAACTGTCTTTTTATATTTGATACATAGTATATGAAGTTATACTCAAATATTTCAAGGAAAGAGACACTACGGTGCTACTGTTACATTGGGTTATCTTGTGGTGAAAAACTATGTTGCTTAAAATGTTCCATTCTGACCTGTGTTTTATCTTAATCTATTTTTTTCTTTTTTTAAAATAAAAAAAGAAAAAAAATTAAGAAGTGGAGATTCAAGCACTTGAAAGTGAAGCCTTTGAAGAGAAGAGAGGCTGAGCATGGAGGACGAAGCTAGGGGTGCCTTAGCAGGGGTGCACGGTGAGAGAAATGGTTCAGATGAGTTTATATACTAATAGGGCACAGGGCAGAGGTAAGAGCTAGCTGAGAGTGGCAAGATTAGCAACTGCTAAAAATGCTCCGGACAGGAAACAACCCTTTGGTTGCAGGTGTAAGGAAATGGTCTGACCCTCAGATTTACCAAAATGTTGGTAGTAAATATAAGCAAAATGTAGCCTTCTCAATCATATTTGCTTTCAGTCATTCCTACAGAATAGCTGTGAAATGTTCCACAGACTGCTTAATCTGAGATTCAATTACCCAACCTGTGTAAGAGATCCAGCAAAGGCAGAACTTTCAAAGAGTTGCTGAGAGGATTAAATATGGTACCCTGCAGAAAATACTTAGCCTAGAGAAACGAACTCCCTTCTGCAAAGACCGCCCAAATGAAAGGGAGAGGGTAGACACTCAGGGATGGTTCCTATCACAAACAGTTCCTCAGAATCAGGGAGATCTGTTGGCCTCTGGAAACAGCTGTCCAACAGAATCACCTAGATGGAACCTGAGGAGTTCCGTGTGATTGTTCTGGAGAGAAGGCAGAGCTACAGCCCCAGCTGATTATTGTTTTTTTTTTTTTTTTCTTTTGCTCTATCTCTACAGTACTTCCCTATAAAGTCAATTTCATTTCGTTTTTGGTCACACTCCTGATTTCATACTCTGTCACGTGATTCCAGTGGAAGATACTCTATTCCAATTCCAGGAGTGGTAGGTGAGTCATATTTGCCCACAATTTCATATTAAAGCTGGGTATACAACACTGCTAGAGCCACGGAGAGATTATGAGATTTAGTAGGATCTTTAATAAGCATACATAGTTATTTGCTATAGCTGATGTAAAGAGTGTCAATTTTGTAGTTATGGTACTCTTTGTCATTTGGCCTCGAGGGAAGTGACAGTAACCTAGTTTAAGCACCTTGAGTCAGCCATGCCAGAAGTTTCTCTAACCCCTGTCCTTTTTTTCTTTTTTTGCCAAGTTTTCTTTTGCTTTTGAAAATAAACTGGTAACATTCCTTTCTTTCTCATACCCAAACTCCAGTAGTTTTCTTGACAGCTTAGTCTACCCATGATTCTTGATAAGAATGCTGCTCAAATAATTTGGGAAGCATTTTCTTGCAAGGGCTATGTGGTAGAAAGCATGGGATTAATGAACTCATTCATGCCGGAAATGTATTCTCTCTAGGTTGTGAGTTCCAGACAGAAGCCTGGATGTGGAGGCAACTGCAGCGTGGCTCAGAGCTCTCTCTTGCAGCGCTCTGGTGTAAAAACCAGGCTTTCAAATGTGAAGAGGAACTACAGTAAAACCTACATTTCTCAGGAGAAAGGTGCCTTAAACACAAGTCAGCTCTTTGGATAGTTCTGAAACAGTTTCCATTTGATCTTTAGCCACAAGTTGTCAGAAAATAGCTTCCCTAATGCTACTCAGCAAATTCTCTCAAGGATAAAGATTCATACCACCAGTTTTTCTCAGGTCTGATGACTACTTCATTTATTACTTAGGCACTATCTGCTCTCTGGGGGCAGCATGGAACGTAAAACAAACACCTTGTAGAAGGAGGTAGGTGATAACTGCATGTCTGTTTCCCTGAAGCTGAATTTTGTCACATCAGCCCAGCATAAGGACACCAGGGTAAAGAGCATCTTGCTCTTTACTTGTAGTGCTTGTAGTATAAACATGAAAGAAGGGCATCTTTAAATGGTCAGGGAAAAATAATTCATTTCAACCTTTTTTCCAAGCATGCAGAAAATGAAATATTTCGATCTGCCTCTAATTTCATAGTATATAGCATGCTTTCATTTTGTGAACGCAGTTGTAGATTTTGTTAGAAAACTCAGCCACTAGAGGGTCCCTCTGCCCAAAATCATGCATATACAGTATTATAGAGGGATTTGCACATAGGAAAAAGAGAGGGGTGGGGGCAAGAGAAAATTTATTGAAATAAAAATGAAAAACAAGAATTAGAGTGTTGTGTTAGTATATTAATGTCTTCCTGTATTCTTCTATAGGCGATTGGCTTTATACTTTACATGAAAATGCTTTTCTCCAAAAAAAGGTAATGATTTTGATATAAATCCCACTATAGCATATTGATAACTATTGATTCTTATTGAGTATATTATTCATATCAGACTAAAATATGAATTAAAGGTAGTTGTTGCCTCTGACCTTCTCTACTCTGGTAGAAGCCCTAACAGCTAAACTGAAACAAAGGCGAAACTGGTTTTGATTTGAGATGTTATGATAATATACAACTAATTCAGAAAATACAGAAATTTGTGTGGTGGGGGAATTTTAACCAGATAACATATTTTTCAATGTTTGGCTGTTTATGTGTCTCTAAGAGTTTCTGTCTTAGTTCTATAGCAGCAGTGGGTCAGTAAATAATATGTAAAAATTATACATATATTACATATAATGCATGGCACAAAGTACAATGTCTGCTGATTATCACTATACATACAATACTATACATGCAGTACTCTATACAGATCTGACACTTTTCTTGCTAAAGCTTATGAATCTAAATAGTCCAGATTGTTATCCATAAAACTGTATTCCAAAATTGAAATCTTTCTCAGAATTGTATATCTAAAGCATTCTAGGTTCATTTTTAGTTTTGTTGACAGTGGGAATATATTTTCAGGCTGGCTGTAACAGTGAGTTAGATTGAGATAATTGTCCTTGCATAGACAAGCTGAGTAAATGGAGATTTCATGGCTCACATTTTTGTACTTTTCTTCATATGGCTTTGAAAAATTAGCAGTGTTATGAGGCTTCTTTTCATGTATTTAACTTTAGTCAATATTTTAAGCTCATTAAACACATCTGAAAAGTTTTTAATCTTCACAGATGACCCATTCTTTTGAACTACAAGACTCTATGATTTTACTTTACTCTTGATCATCTTCATATCAATTTAAAATTTATTTGCTTCTTTCTTATTACCTTTGCTGTAAACTACTATTAAGTACTATTCATAGAGATATTTGCCATGCATATAAAATATGAAGGGGGGGACTTCAAACCATGTCTGCTTGGCTTTCACACATTCAAATAATGCATTCATTCAGGTGTTGAGTGGCTGAACACAGCAGGCATCTTGCTCTAGGAACTCTGCATTGTCTGGTTATAATTTACCTGCTATAGAGTCCTCATGATGAGTTATATGCGATAGCTTTTCTGCCCTCCTTGATTTAGCAGAGGAGAGATCCTTGAGGGCAAGGCTTTTGTCTGGTCCATTTTTATATCTCCTTCATCTAACACAGCAAAAATGAAGATTTAGATCATTTCTCCTTTCCTTCTCTTCTTTATTTATTCATCCATGAGAACAATCATTTGTGAATGTTTCACACCTATACTGAAGTTTTACTTTGCTCAGGGACTCTAACTTCTGAGGTTACAAGTGTGAATCAGGAATAATCCTAGGGCCCTAGTATTCACTGGCCATGGATGGTCACGAACGCTTGCATGAGTGGTTACACGGGGCTTCTCAGAGCTCGTGCAGTACAAGCCCTTTCAGGTTTCTGAGAATCGAAGTATCTAGAACATGAAACAATGCCAAAACTGAGCTGTCATGATGGCTTATATAAATTCTTTCATTAAATATAAGAACATACAATATGTGTAATTTTGGTACTTGCAAATATGACAGGGAATTATAAAATATAGGATAAGTGAAGTACTGTAACTTGGTGTGATGAAGCAAAGTTAAAGTAGGTAAATACATTCATACTATGAATGTTTTTAAGATGAAAATCATATATATATATATATATATATATATATATATATATTTCATATGATACATCATACTGGTATTATGTGGGCATGTATAATATATTTGACTGCCTTCCTGGTGTGAGAGCTGAGTTCTATGTGATAGGTCATAAAATCTCCTTTCTATCTTCATTAGGTTAGAGTGCACATTCTGTTTGCTTCATGAAGTGTTTAAAGACAACTATCTTATAAGAAATTTGAAAATGGGGTGGGAAGTGGTGTCACTGTGACTTGGAGGTTAAAGAAATGTTGGCTTATGTTGAGTTCATCCCAGAATGTTAATGTTTGTAAGTGACTAGATCAAAGATAAAGCCTAGGTAACTATTATATACTTTAAAAACCTACTTAAACTTGGCAGAAGTACCTACATTTTGTGCAAATAGTGGCTGGTTTAGTGGTTGCAGGAGCCACTTCTCTGTTTATTGTGTTTGAATGTCCTGGGGAAGCAGATGAAGAATTTGGGATGATTATCATCAGCTCAAAAAAGTGTTGAAGTCTATGTTCTAGGTTCACTCTCAGAGGACACCAGAGATGGTGATGAGAGAGGATTCTCCTCAGCAGCTGCCCTTCCAGCCCAGGAAGTGCGGGTGCAAAGCTTTAGCTTGGAAAGAGTAGCCATGATGGTGGATGTAAGGCTGGTGGATATTTAACACAAAACCTCATTGTTATTTCTGTTTACAAAGTCCTTCAGGCTTCTAGAGATCTGAATCTACTTCCTCCAGAACCCTGTCCATTTTGCTATGCAATTCTAAATAATGCAACATATTTTAGAAACGTATATATGATGGTGTAGCAGAGTACACAAGGACGCCACAAGTAGCGTCCAGTAATTTTTGAATATTTCTGCTACCCAGAGACCTTGAATGTCATGCAGAAGGACAAAATCTGACCCAAATGTGTCCCATGATACGTGCTTCTAATTACTTACTAGTTCTGCCATAACAAAGTATCACAGATTAGGTGGTTTAAGAAGTAGAAATGCATTTTTTCACAGTTTTGGGGGCTAGAAGTGGGGTTGCAGGTGTTGATTCGTTAGTTAATTTTGAGGACTCTCTCCATAGCTTACTGGTTTCTTTTTCCTGTGTCTCCACAAGATCGATCTATACATGTTTGCCATCTACTTTTTATAAGAACACTAGATGCGTTGGAGGAGAGTGTATTCCAATGACTTTTTAAAAATATATTTCTCACTGTAAAAGCTCTCTCTCCATGTGTAGGAATTTTGAGGGTTCTGGGAGTTACACCACTAATGGATGCCCCTTGGGGGAATATAACTCAGCCCATTACAGTATTCCACTGATATCTATCAAGAAATGCATACACTTGCTGGGCATCCACGCATAAGCATAATTCAACCTGCGACAGGAAAAGAGTAAAAGAAGCCATTCAAGGTAAGAGAAACAGCGTGAGCAAAGGTCCCAAGCAGGAAACCATAGTAAATGCAGAGGGTGTAAGAACTTCCCTGTTGCTGCAAGGTTTTAGATTACCTGGGAGATGTTGAAAAATAAGCTTATAATGTAAATTTCTGTCTCATTTTGGAAACATAGTGGCCCTTTTTTAAGGAATAAGGCTGCCAGGGGCTGCAGTGGAGCATGGAAAGTGTCACATTGTGGAGAAAGTCGGGGCAGGGTGCTGATTTCAGCTTTGGTCAGGAGCATCCATGTGTGGGTGGATGTTGTGAGGCTGATGGAAAAAACTATCCTGGCAAAGATGTTCAAGAACAGTTGGGTGATTGCTGCACTGGGCATGGAAAAATGCAAGAGTGGTTTGGGAAAATAATATCTCTGCTTGCCACATTCTTTGGACTAAAGAGAATGTGTGTTTTCCCCCCAAAAAGGCATTTGTGCAACAATGTACCTGTTATGGGAAGACAAGACCCGGAGGAAACGAAGGAGATACAAAGCAGGTGACAGGACAGGATCTTGATTTGATTCATTGTCTCAGTGGTCTTGAGAGATCTGAGTCACTTTCTGTTTCTTGATTTGAGGCTCATTTGAGTGGCAATCAACTTACATTACGGTGACAGGAGGAAAAGAAAATGAAACTACAAATGCTTTATTCAGTATCAGTGAAGTGTTTGACTCTAAAGCTTGTTGTCCTTGCTTGCTTAAACAAAGTGTTTTATTCTTACTGCAAATTGAACACTTTAAAGAATTTAAATTATACAGTGATGTGAAAAACAAAGTATTTTTAATTCGTTAGAGAGTGGGATTGAGAGTGTGGGATGTCTGCCTATTTGGACTAATGACAAATTGCATGAAGGCAGGGTCTCACTCAGCACGTCAGCTGACAGAGGTGCGTGTGACCCATAACTAACTGTACTGCTGGCCAGCAAAGCAAAGCATTGTATAGAGTCCTGTGATGGAGACAATGCCCCTACCCTCTCACTAAATGTCATTTTGCTTCCAGAATCTGCTTGTGTACTTCACGTAATTCCAAATGTCTCACATGTGGAGTCATCATGCCAGACGCTTTCTGTGTTCCAAATATGAGACAGTATTATTGCAGCAGGAATTTCAATCAGAAAGCAAGGAGCTTTGATTTGCACTGAATGAGAATCGGTGCAAATTTCACAGGATTACAAGCTAGATTTCCACCTGTGAAAGATTTGCATAAAAACATTTCTTGTGAATCTGAGACCAAGCATTCTATCAAAGCGAGAATGCAAAGAGTTAAATCATGCTACCTCAACCTTGCCAATCAATTGATTTTATCCGTAATAACTCTGGCCGTCCAGTTTATTTCTTTATCATACATTTTTTTTTCTTTTAAGAAGCCATGTGTCAACAAGAGAATTGCCGGACTCCAGTCAGGTCAATTTTTTTTTTTTTTCTAGAAAATAATGCTATCATGAGACAAGTACATCAAGGTTTTATTCTATTTTATATCTTCTTGAGTTCCTATCCTATTTACCCAGAAAACATTCTGTGCTTTTGGCTTAAGTTTGCTGCACAGAATATGTGTACCAGGAATAACAAGGCTGAAATTAGTTATTTTTAGAGGGCGCCTTTCCAAATTGGACTTGATATGAGCTCCATTAGCTGATATGATGGCAGGCTGAGAATGGCAAATCAAGAAATATGACAAAAAGCTGGAAAACACCACTTGTTTTACATCTTCATTAATGATTGAGAAGGAGCAAACAGCACATTACATTTGGATAATATTAATTCGATAGCTTTTGAAAAACTTAACGGGCAAAGAATTTTTAAAAGGCTTATAAAATTTAAAATTGTTGAAAAGAGATTGAAGTAAGAAGAATCCTAGACCAAGAAAAGAAGTAACATTCAGAGCCAGTTTCTAATGACAAGGCTGTATTGTTAATATGAAACATTAAATAATACTTTAGACTTGTAATAAGAAAGAAAATTAAGAGAAAATTTAATATTCCCAAGGGTGAAAAGAAAGGTAATTCATGTTTTGGGTGTAACACATGAATTTAAGAATGTGGACATTTATACAAAATAAAGGTATCACCCACACTTATTCTACAGTTTGATAACCACAAATAAAAGCCAACGGTGTATTTGAATGTGTCAGTCATCCATAATAATTATAATTAAATGTTCTGCTTAATTCCAGAAGAACTAGAATTATATTCACCTTTTCTCTAATAGATAAGCCAAGGGCACAGTAGCTGTTATTTCATCCATGAGAAATTCACCTGTAAATAAAACATACAAAATCCCATTCTTATTAACCTTATATTCCAATTAAAGGAGATATCAATAAATTAGTGAGAACTCTTGATGTCAACAAACATGTCAAGAAAGTGTGGGGAAGGCATGGCACTGAGCTCAGTGTAGAGCAGGTGATCAGCCTGCATAACACCTTGGGTTCAACCTCTGCTTCCCATAAAGGAAAAGTGTAGAATAAAAAATAAGAGGAAAAATGCAAAAAAAAAAAAACCCACAAGGAATAAAATTAAATTAAAAGCAAAAGTACATATAGTTCAAAAAGTGTTGAGATTGCTATAATAATTGTTTAAGCCTTATGTATAGAAAGCTACAGTAACAAATTCAGCCTATTTTCATACACATGTTTATGTGTATAACAAATTGCCTCAATACAAGTGGTCCAAAATAATATCAATTATTTATTGCTATTATCATTTGCATTTTTAGGGCTAGACTGGGATTTTTCAGGGCAACCCTAGTCCTGATTCTCATTTACATTGTAGTCAAACTGGTACTGTCTCTCAGCTCCTAAGCTGCAAAGACTCAACAGCTGAGGGGCATAACAGGTGAGATCAGTGGCTGTCTCTCTCTGTCTCTATGTGGTCCCTTCTCAACCACCCTCAAAGATACTTAGCATGAAAACTTTCCAATTCTGAGCTCCGGACTTCAGGGATTACGGCCTGAGTACAAAAGAAGGGAACCAGATGGGAACTGCATTGTCTTTATATTCGTGTGACTCCACCACAGCTTCTTGGTTGGGAAGTGTAGAAAGGTCCACCCACTTTTGAGGAGAGGAAGCATAGGTATGGTCTTTGGTTGGGAAGAATATTGTCTACAGGACTTTAAAAACATACACAGGAAGAAAGTACACTGCTGCAGTCTTTGGAAAATAGAATCTGCCATATCATTAAAAATTGACATTGTGTTATACACAAAGCAAGTTAATGAGTTTTCTGGTGAGTATACTTCAAAAAATTGTAGACTAGTGAGGCAAACAAGGAAGCAAAACAAGTGACAGCAAAAGTTAACAAATGTTGTACCACAATACAAGTTTTAAAACGAGCCAACAAAAGACATTATATAATTTTGTATGCTATAATTTTGTAGTGATGAGAGTATAAATTTAGAGATCATTGTGGAACATTCTGAGTAGTTTTAAATTGCCAAAAGACTTTGATCTCCTTGACTGGATGGTAAGCTGAGAATTTGCTAAGGGTCTCCCAAGCTACAGAGAGAATGAATAAAGGCTAAGAAATCATGCATACTTAGAAAAGTTAATCTTAGGAAAGTCAGAAAAGGCAGAGTTCCCTCGAGCTGTAAGTAAAATAATCACCACAAAACATAAACAGACTAAAAACACCACAGTACATAAATTGCATTTCACTAGAAAAATCTAAGAATGAAAAAATGGGAAATTGAAATCTTGGCTCTCTGAATTGTGAAAAAAAATTGTTAACGAAATCAATGACAATGTGGCGGTAAGATATTTGCATATTAAAATTTTGATTTAGGTTGTAACTAAGTAAAAGAACATTATTGTCTTTAGAAATCTGTTTCATAGCACTTTGCTTTAAAGAAAAGGAAAAAAGCAATATAGAGCATAGGATGTCTCAAGAGGGAGGGCAAGATGGTAGCTCTGTGGCCTTTAAGACCTTGTCTCAGAATTCACTCTGTGGGATTTCTGTCACCTTTGATTGGTCAAGGTAACTATAAGGATCTTTCTAGATTCCACAAGATAAAATGTAAACAAATAGACAAGTACACCAATTTTTAGAAATCAATTGAAATCAATGGGAACAATAATCTATTACGTAGTTAACTTTCCAGTGCAGTGATGAAATACTTGAGATAGGCAATTGACAAGGAGGAAATATTTCTTTTACCATGAGAATTCAGAAGTTTCCTCCCATGATCCTCTAGCATCATTTTCCTCTGAGGCAGTAGTATCATTGTGGGGAGCACTTGAGTGGAGAAAACTTCTCAGATCATGGCAGCCAGGAAGCAAAATGAGAGACAGGAAGGTTCTGGAATGCATGTCAGTAGCTCCTTTAAGGGCAGGCTCAAGGAACCTCGCTTTCTTCCAGGAGACCCCTCTTTTAAAGGTTCTGTTGTCTACCAGGAGCACCACAGCTGAGGCTATGCCTTTAACACGTGCACAGTCTCTTGACTTCCACATGTGGCATCAGAAATTGTGACTCTTAATGCTTCATTTCACTTTTCACAGGAGCAAGGATTCAATTTCCAATGCTTCCTTTCAGATTGGGCAGTATACCTCCCGCCTTTAGGAGGTATTCCAGGCAATATGGCTTCTCTCCACATCACCATCCATATCGTGCTTCCTCTGGAGTAATTCCTACCCACACTGTTGAATTTCCAGGGTTACTCAACAAGTTTTATTAAATGCCACTGTTTATAGGCAACCTCCCTAAAATAATCTAACTGTACTCGCAAAGTTTGTGGTGATTTGTTTTATGCTTTTTTATTTTGAAGTTTCACTCATTGAGAACCTCCTATGTGAAGACATAGTTGTAAATACAGTGTGTGCGACATCAGTGAGTGTCTGGTTCTAGGTAATGGCTTATTTTACAACTTGGATAATGGAGTTGAGAGAAACAAGCAGAGGTCCTGTGATGATTATGGTGGTGATGGTGATGATGATAGGAGAGTAACGGGGGGAGTAGGTTAGTAAAAATACTTCAGAAATACCTCTTCAAGAAAATGGCATTCAAGGTGACACCTGAAGTTGCTAATCGTGGCATGGGCAGGGTCACATTTAGAGTTAGGGGTGGGAATGGAGTTAGATGAACATGAAGGGAAGCATCCCCCGTAGCTCTGGAGAATAAAGACATGGTTGACTGGAAGACTGGAGATCGATGTCCTCAGAGAGACAGCAGGTGAGGCCAAGTTAGAGATCAGACACTTCCCAGTATTTAATTTTAACAGAAAATTCTATAGAGTGTGATCACAGGTTCTAAGTAAGGGATTCCTTGTCACTTAACAGTAAAGATCTATTTTCTTTTAAAGCTTTCTTGGTAGTTGTCAGACTATTTCTTTAGTTGTTTTATTTTTAGGTTAATGAATCTAAATGAGTCCCAAAATTGACTCAGTCATCACCTACAAATGTCTGTCTTTTTCATGGTACCTCATGGGATGAGGATATCTATTAAATAGTTGTTGGAATGAATTGATACAACTAATTTAACTGCTGTGCCTTCTGCAGACCTACCAAGTATTTAAATATACATTCATTTTATAGAGATTCCTCTAATACTTAATGGCTAACTCAACAAAGATTGTCTGTTATCTCTAACCTTTTCGGTGGGTCAGATTTTACGATCAGCTTGGTTATGAAGTTCTAGGTTGGAAGCTCTGGTTAAGGAGGTCATGGAAAGTGGATGTAGTTGTTTGAAATTTGACTGGGGTTTCAGTGTCTGCTTGCAAGATGGATGGTAGTGTTGACCGTGGGCAAGAATCCTCAGCACCTCTTTATGGGAGCCCATCCTCAGAGTTACTTGAGTATTCTTATGGCTTAGTGGTTGGCTTTCCAGATTAAATGACAAGAGAAACAAGTAAAGCTATAGTATCTTTTAAGACTTAAACTGAAGTGTGGGAAAAACAAGGGCTTAGATACCAGAAGGCACAGCTATGGGCAGCCATCTTTGAATTTGGCTGTTTCAGATTGTAAGATCTAAATACTAAATATGTTTCCGTAGATTACTGAGAAAGATTCACACTCTGTTTTCTGTTTGCTGAAATACCACTATGAATCCATGGGGCTTAACATTTTTTTCAAAAATAATATAGAGATTGGATTCCAGAAGCTGGAGTCAATGCAAAACTTTTTCTCTGCCTACATCTACCTGAATCCAAATAAATTTTCCTTCTACATTCAGGCAGCTTTCTTTCTTTCTTTCTTTCTTTCTTTCTTTCTTTCTTTCTTTCTTTCTTTCTTTCCACCATGGGAACCAGATGGCAAACCTCTCAGGGGTACTGGTGGCTTTTAAAACATATTTATAATATTAATTGAGACAGCATGTCTTTAATTTTCTATGTAGCTTCAGAGTAATATGTTTCTTTATTTGGAAAGCAATTTTGTCAAGGTACTGGAACAAGGAATCGGAAATTAAGATTTCAAGGATCAATTTCCTAACTAACTTATGGTTTTCTGGATACCCTTTAGCAAGGCACTTAATGTGCTTGCCTGTAAAACAGAGATGCAAAGAATAAATCTCCACTTTAAGGCAAAGTATCATAGTTCAATTCATATTAATGCAACAGGCTTTAAAAAAATCTCATAAGAAAAGTACTATGAAAATGCAAATTACATGTGGCAAAGCTTTGTGTGATAAAGGTGCTACATGCCTGGAAAATACTAAATCAGTTGATTTTATCGGGTTTAGGAGTGTTGCCTTATAATTTCCGGAAGTACTTCATTTTGCTAAATTTTGACAGTACAAAGGCCAAGCAAAAATTGTATTTTGTAAATGATACATTGTTTTGGTGGTTGTATTTCATACAGCCCTAAAAATAGCTCCTTGATTCTCTCATAAAGCTTATCCCTATAATCAACACCAAAGATGATAATGCCTTTTACTCCTATTTTATAAGTAAGGGGAATATTACATTAATAATCATAGTATGGTTTTACTGACCAAAGCATAATTTTAATAACTATGAGCTTGTGGAGAGACTAGAAGTGAGGAGAAACCTATATGTCATATAGCATGGACTATAGAATATAGTATGTATATTGTATCAGTAATACATACATGCATATAATGTGTATATATGCATAATATATTACTTATTTTTCATTTAGTGCCTAATATATAACATTTATATTAAGGAGTTTTGTGTTCAATTTCTTGGAAAATTATTTTTGGGTTATATTGCTTAAACTGGGAAGGAGACACAGAAATAATGGATTTTGAGTATTATAAACATTTTTAAATAACCAAATTACATTAAATGTTGATAGAATTTGTGATATGTGCATAAGATTAGAGTCCACTATGGGTAAAATTGAAAAAGTATGATTCTGTTTTAGCATTTACCCTTTCCTAACATGACTACCTATTCTTATTCTGCTATACTTTATATCCATTTGCTTTATGTGGTTCTAATCAAATCACATTTGAGCATGATTTTGAAATTCTTCTTTAGGTAAAGCAGAATGATCAGAAAACATTTTAAAATATAACATCAGCCTAAAAAATTTGAAATGTAAATAAGAATGATGGTCCTATTGCAGAAGAATGTATGTTTTAAAATACATCTTGGTGATGAGTAGATATATTTACCAATACAATCAGCTCTTTCCACAACAGATATAATACCAAAATGGAGTCTAGTGGAAAAGTGAGAGGTTAGAGGAGGCCAAGTCAGAGTTCAAAGGGCAGAGGTCACAGGTACAACTTCTCAAGCAAATTCCACCATTTTCTGTCTATTCAGGTCAGTCTTAAAATTTAAGCATGATAAATGACTATTCTTTTTTTTATTAAAAAGCAAAATTTCTGTTAAGGAAAAAAGTGATTTTTCATTTATCAGTTAACTTTTTATACATAAACATTTTGAAAACATAGTCCTGTGATTAAAGAATATTTACCAATTTTATATTACATATACTGGGGTGATAAGGTGATTGATTTTCCCGGTGTTAGCCAATGTATGTCAGGTAGGGTGATGAGTATTGCCCCTCATGGGACAGAGGCTGGCCTTGAGGGGTCTGATCCACCTGTCTGAGGATTGCTTTGGTGCTTCTCAGGTAAGGTCACGAATCTCTCACCCATCTGGTGAGCTCAGGGTGGAGGTGAGCGAGCCGCACATGCTCAGCATGTTCTCTGCTTTCGTTATATTTGCTCAGACTTCATGGTCCAAAGTAAACCAGTACCAAAGCTTAGACCCAAGTATTTCAGAGGATTTCACTTTCTGATGAGAAGAGTTTCAAAGAGTTTACTTTCCACTTGTAAAGTTTATTTTTCTACACTTTGCCCTCTGCTCCAGAATATAAATTCTACACCTTTCTAATTGGTCCTGCAGTGTCCCCTATATTCTTCCTTTGTTTCCCAATGGCTATCAGAAATGGATTATTCTCTTTTCTTCATATTCAAGACAAAATTTCTCTTGTGAATGGTGTATATACACACACACACACACACACACACAGAAGAGAGAGAAAGAACAAGACAGGGAGACCAACAGACCAACATGCGAGATCAAAATATCTGGTGTATGCTGAAAATTTCATTATAGTAAATAACACATTTAAAGAAAAAATCATTATAGCTAAAAACATATTGCCATTAAATGCTCTTAAAATATTTCCTCTATCTTCAAAAACACTTACTGTATTATTCTTGATATTTCAGAAGCAGTTGTGAAAGTCCTCTGTTAGGGTTTCTGTCTAGATGTCCCCCCAAAGGCTTATGCAATTATAGGTGAGGCTTTTTGGAAGTAACTGGATCTATTTTGTGTTCTGCTGGGATTAAGGGTGCCTCTCCCTAGGTATTAGTGCTACCTGACCTCAGGGTAAAAAGTTAGCCTGGATGAAATATAAGAGATTGAAAGAGTGGGGCTGCTATCGCCTGGTGCTTTTGCTGTCTCCTGCCTTCCATGCCATGAACTGTTGTTTCTCCTCTTTGATGACCCTCTGCCATGTCACCCTGCCTTGGCGCCAGCTGACTATGGAGTGAAACCTCTACAGACTGTGAACTTCCTGAAAAACTTTCTTCCTTTAACTTTAGGTTTCAGGTATTTTGTTTCAGCAAAAGAAAAGTAAGCAAGGTATTCTCTTTCGAGTGTATCTTTACAAGCTGTGAAAAAACACTGCTAGCAAGTGCCACTGAACAAAAACACATGCTTGAAAAAACATTACAGTGTGTGTTCATACACGCTAGTCATTGTGCCTGGCACTTTGTGACTTCTACTTTTTCCCAAAGTCAAAATACCACAAACGTAAACATTATGAATTGTTTCAGGCTATTGAGGCAATTATGACACTGCAGCTAAACGTATTCATGAATGAAGCCTTCCAGGACTGCCTCAGAACGTGAAAAGAAGAAAGGGATACTGGGAAATATTTTGAGGGGCATTAATGGCAATGTATCTTTTGCTCCAATACATTTTAAAAAATTTAAACATTCATTGTATTCTTTGATCACACTTCACATATACATATAATACTCACTGCATAATCATAATCTTATCATGTGGTCTATTGTTTTAACATGGAGAAATTTCATTGAATCTATTATCATTATAATATGCCTATGATCAAAAACTTACATGGAAGGAATTTGAGTAAAATATTTTAGAGGAAAAACAGGACTTCTGTTGATCTTGAAATATTATCATGTATGTGTTCAGTCATACCAAATGGTATTTTTTTGAAAAAGCATTATTTTTGTAGAGAACTAAGATCATGACCCTTTCATTAATAGCAGTGCTTATTTGGAAGGGTACCATCCACTGGGAATACAAAGGCAAAGAATCTATTTATCCTTCTCTTGTATCTACTTGTCCTATTTATATTTTCCTTGACATTTATATGCCTGAAATCTAACATACCCACCTGTCCACCTACTCAACAATGATGCAGCATGAACTAGGTAAATTCCCCTGTCTTACAGACTTTCATGTCATGAACAAAATATATGACACTTTTAAAAAGGAGAGTTTTGTTCTAGCTCATGTTTTCAGAGGGTTTAGTTCAAGGAGCCAGAGAAAAGAAAATATCATTCAGGGAATGTCCCGAGTAACTTCTAACTGGACTCTATCACCCATATGCATGAAACTCTTGAGGAATATTTAGATCCAAATCACAATATTTAACTCCTGGTCCTTCAAACACCTATGTGCATTATTGTATAAAAATCATTTAGTCCATCTATAAGAATACACAATTCTTAACAGTTCCAGAATTTTGAAAAATTCTAATTCTAAGATCTCTCAGACCTAAGGCAAACTCTTAATCACAAATTTCCATGGATAAAAAAGGAAATTAAATACTTGTAGCATACAGTGGCATAGGTAAACATTCTCATTCAAAAGAAAAGAATGGAGCAATAGAAATCAGACGAAACAATACCAAAACTAAGCGGGACAAAAATTACATCTTCTAGCTTCATGTCCCACACCCAGGGTATGCTATAGTGAGATGTGAGCTCCAAAAGATTTGCTTACCATTTCCACTGTAGCCTTAATGGTTGCAACTCACTGGGTGTCTCTTTTGGGCTACTATTGCATAATGGCTATGGATTTCTCCAGCAGATGTTCTACATTCCTGATATCACTAAGTACTGGGGTTTCTACTAAACATTTAGTTTCACTCTCACAGCTTCACATATCACCTTTTCGGGGGTTCTTACAGGGACTGTGACTCTGCCACACATTTTTGGGTGCATATCAGGCCTTCTGAAATCTGTATGGGACCCTTCATGACCCCCCAACTTTCACATTCTACATACTCAGATGATATCAAAGCCTCTAGCTGACTGTAATCTCCTTGGACCAGAGCAGCAGGGGCTCTGAGTCCCTGGATGGTTGACTTCAAGCACAGTGTGCACTCAGCTAGCTTTCTCTGAGTAGGACTCTCTCGAGTTCTATTAAAAAAAAAAAAAAAAAAAAAAAAGAACTTTCAAAGAAGTTTACCTTTTTTACCCCTGAGCCTTTGATAAATGTAGTCTGGCCCTTTATTGATACCATCAAGGTGCTTTCCTATTGTTCTGATGTAAAAGTGACTGGGTTCTTTCAATACTAACCTTTTTAGCAACTGTTCTCTTTGGTTCCAACTTTACACATGCTCTTTTTCAAGTCAAGTTCTACATTTTTTGTTTCTTTTTGACTGAGCTTTGAATTCACGATTTTTACTGTAGATCTGATAAAAGGTATCCATCAGTATCTATGATACCACATGAATACTGTGTCCTTTTGAAATCTTATCCACTGGATTAATTATTCCACCACTTATAATTTCAGCTTCACACAAATTCTCAAGGCATGGAAAACATACCATCAAATTATTTGTCAGAATAAAGGACACACATTGTTTAGTCTCATTTTCAGCTGAAACATTATTAGCCTAATCTCCACTGCCCATATTCTTGTGAACACTGTGGTCTGATATCAGACCATGATTACCCACTATTGCTTATAACATTCTAGTGCTTTTCTAATCTACATGTTCAAAATATTCCAAATTTCTCCTACAAACCAGTCTAACATTCTGAATCACATCATCCCAGAGTTAAAGAAATGATTCACCTTTTGTGGTACCAAATTTCTGCATAACATACATTTCCGTCACTGGGACAAAATGTCAATACTTATATTTTAAAGCAGGGAAGCTTAATTTTGGCTCACATTTTCAGAGGGCTTATTTCATGCTCAGCTGGCTTGAAGGCCAAAGTGGCCTGGTAGAGGAAAGCTGCTCATTTTAGGGTAGCCAGGAAACAACACAAAAAGGGAGAAGTCAGAAACAGGCAGACACCCTTCTAAGCCATGCTTCTAGGAATCCACTTTTGACCATTCTCTAACTCCAAAGACATGAAACTTCTGCTGAACATTCAAGATCGAAACTTTAACAGCTGTGATTAAATCCTGGGATACAGCAGGGAAAATGGACAATCTCACTGCCCACATGATGCTTACCTTCTGGTGTGGACACTGGCTGTTTTCTCCTTGTGCTTTTAGAGCCACTCTCACACCTTCTCTGTTTTGCCCTGTCCCCTAGAATCTGCCACTCTTCTTAATTCCTACATAAATTTTAGAGAAATTTTAACACAAAGAAGTATCTTCACGAGGTGAAAGAGTGAAGGGGTGTAAAGTCATAGTATTTCTCTCCTTATTTCTCCTTTTGGGTAGCTGAAAAATGGCTACATGCTTCTGTGGAAGATCTAGAAGCAGCATTTATCACAGGAAACAAGAGAAGCATAGTTATCACAACCGGAAAAGATTAGTAACCACAGTACCAGGGCCCACAAAGAACTGACTGGTCATAGAATTCTAAATAATAAAAATAAATGAGTAGCTTCCTATGGAGCTGCACACATGTAGAAATATACTTTTCCTAAATCTAACAAAAGGAAACAAAATTAAAGTTACTAACACAGAGATCATGGTTCTTATACAAGGAACATCAAGCTTCATGTGTGCCAAACTGTGAGTATTAAGTCCCAAGTCTAAACCACTTCAGGTAACCAAACTGTTTCTAAATCATACTTCTAAATCTATTTTAAGGAAGATCTGCTTTGAATCTTGCGCGAAGTCTTTCATGAAGGTATAGAGAAACTTTTTAGAGAGGTAGTGATTATAGAATAAAAAAAAACACTTGTTGGTATCACAGAACAGCTTAATATATACTAATTATGAAACTTAAAGTGTCTCAAACCCAGTTCTTAGGAGAGGAATAAATAAATAAGCAGTTAAAAGGATTGCTACAAAGAATCTACAGTTTCTTTTTTGTTTATTTATTTAAAGAGAGAAGAAAAAGAAGAAGAAAAAAGAAAAGACATAAAAAATGCAGTAAGAGGGTACAAATAATACAGTATTTCTAGAAAAAAAATATAAAGTATGAAATCACCCGTTAATAGGTTACATATTATCTTCCCAGAAACAGTTGTCCATATCACTAAATTAAAGCATATAAAGTGAACATTCATACAGTGAAATTGGAGACAGTTCCGTTCAATGATCCAACAAAAGCTCAGTTATATGGTTTTCCATCCTACACACTCGAACATACCTGTGGTTATATCCCTTAGTCCACCTTACTTTCCTCTCTTTTTTACAGTAACAATTAGACTTTAGGGTTTTATTACTCTCATGGTTCTTATTACTTTTTTGAAGAGAATAAAACCAAACGTGACTAAGCAAACCAGAGTCTGTTAAAACAGAAGGGTGGGCATAGCACGTGATGCAAAAATAGAATACCAGGTGATCAAAAGTGGTTACCATTGTGCCTCTTGCTATTTTTAAATTGAGTTGTCTGTATCATCAGATACAATAGAATTGATCAAAACAGTACGGAACAAAACCAATAAAATCTACAATGAGGACTTTACAGGACTTTAAAAAAAAGGATGATAGTCACTCCATATTGGGCATCATAGTATATCTTATTGCCTTCAAAGTGATTGCCTGTACCCTCAAACTTGATATTATCAAACAAAATAGAATATATAATAATCAGATGGAACAAGACGGGGAAAGCAATACTGGGGTTCAAGTCAGGTTAATAGGACAACAAAAAAGTTACTATAATATGTCCCGTTATTTTTAATTAAGTTTTCACTTAATTAAAAAAATGAGAGAAAATAGGTTAATTTAAAAAAAGGGGAGGAGATTGAGATGAGAGAGGACATTGTAATAGAACAACACAGAGTAGAACTGAGCAATTCAAGCATCATTGTGTTTCACCACCTGATAATCTAACATAATAGTAGTTACCATGGTGCCTCTTTCCTTAAATTATTTGAGTGTAACTTTGCATGCTATAATATCAAGCATATCTAGACAGTGTGATGCCTTTCAAGAGAATGCGAGAATTACAGGGTATTTAGAACCTGTAATAGAAAACAAACAATGGTTTCTATATTATCTCTTTGCCTATAAAGAATTTTGTTTGTACTATAGCATATAGTGAAATATAGTAAGATACAACATGTTAAAACCAGTGGAAACAGATGTACTACAGCTTGATGGAACTTCAAAACAAGATGATATTAAATCAGCACTAGCTTTTATGTTGTGTTGCTTTCTTCAAAATAGTTATTTGTGCTATCATAGATACTAAAATCGAACAATCCAGGTTAAAACCATTGCGGTTAATAGTGAAAACATTATATGACTTCAAACCAATATGGTTGGGAATCATGATTACCACATACTTCTATGTATTCTTATCACTTCTTAAACTAGGGAAATCATTTGATATTTATACATGTCAGTTTGATTTATTTCACTTATGAGTATGGTCTCAAGCTGTGTCCATTTATTTATAAATGTCTCAATGCGGTCATTCTTTATAGCTGAGTAGTACTCCATTGTGTAAAAATACAACTTTTTTATCCATTCTTCAGTCGATGGACACTTAGGTTGTTTCGAAGATCTGGCTATTAGAAATTGTGCTGCTATAAACGTGAGTGTACATATATCACTGTGGTATGATGCTTTCAGTTCTTCTGGGAATATGCCTAGAAGTGGTATAGCTGGGTCATACAGGGCTTCCAGTCCTAGTTTTCTGAGAAATCTCCAGATTGACCTCCACAATGATTGCACTAGTCTACACTCCCACCAACAGTGCAGGAGAGTTCCTTTTTCTCCACAGCCTCTCCAGCATTTGTTGTTGTTGGTTTTCTTGATCTTGGTCATTCTTTCAGGGGTGAGATGAAATCTCAGTGTGGTTTTGATTTGCATTTCTCTAATGACCAATGATGAACATTTTTTCATGTATTTATTTATCATTTGTATTTCTTCATCTGAGAATTGTTTATTCATCTCAGATGCCCATTTTTGGATTGGGTCTTTGAATTTTGGGGGTCTGTTTTTAAAAATTCTTTATGTTTTAGACAGAAGTCCTTTGTCTGAGGGGAAGTTCACTAAGATTTTTTCCCAGTTTGTGGGTTTTCTTCTCACCACACTGGAGACTTCATTTGATGGGCAGAAACTTTTTAATAAGAGGTGATCCCAGGTATTGATTCTGGGAAGTATTTCCCGTGTGGTTTGAGTCCTGTTCATGAATTATCTACCTACTCCTATATCTTCAAGGTTTTTACCCAATTTGTCTTCCAATAGATTTAGTGTTTGTTTTAATATTTAGATCTTTGATCCATTTAGATTTTATTTTAGTACATGGTGATAGGCATGGGTCTAGTTTTAGTTTTTGACATATGGAGAGCCAGTTTTTCCAGCACCATTTATTAAAGAGACTGTCATTCTACCAGTGAACATGTTTGGCCCCTTTATCGAAGATAAGGTGGTTGAGTGTGTTTGCTGTTTTCGTTGTATCTTCTAATCTATTCCACTGATCTTCAGCACTGTTTTGGTTCCAGTACCATGTTGATTTTACTACAGTTGCTTTGTAGTATAATTTCAAGTCAGGGATTGTGATACCTCCTGCCTTGCCTTTGCTGCTTAGAACTGTCCTTGCTATTCTAAGTCTCTTCTCACTCCAGATGAATTTTAGGAGTGATTTCTTGAGTTCTATGAGGTATGTTGATGATATTTTTATTGGAATTGCATTGAATCTGTATAACAGTTTTGGGAGAATGGCCATTTTCACAATATTTATTCTTCCTATCCATGAGCAAGGGATGTTTTTCCATTTTCTGAGATCATCTTCAATTTGATTTTTCAGTGTAATATAATTTTCTCTGTACAGGTCTTTCACTTCTTTCATGAGAGTAATTCCTAGATATTTCATTTTTTGGGTTGCTAGTGTGAAGGGTGTGGTTTCTCTCATTTCCCTTTCTGTTACTTTGTTGCTAGTGTACAGGAATGCTATTGATTTTTGAGTATTGATTTTATAGCCAGCTATATTACTAAATTTATTTATTATATCTAGCAATCTTTCAATGGAGTTTTGGGGATCTTCTATATAGAGTATCATATCATTTGCAAATAATGATAGCTTAATTTCTTCTTTTCCTATCTTTACGCTTTTTATTTTTCTCTCTTGTCTAATTGCTCTGGCTAGTATTTCCAGTACTATATTAAATAGGAGCAGTGATAAGGGACATCCTTTTCTTGTGCCTGATTTTAAAGTAAAGACCTTCAATATTTGGCCATTTAGTATGATATTGGCTGTTGGTTTGTCATAAATGGCCTTTATTATATTAAGGTAAAGATCATCTATTCCAATTTTCTGCAGGGTTCTTATCATGAATGAATGTTGGACCTTCTCAAAAGCTTTTTCTGCATCTATAGAAATGATCATGTGGTTCTTACTTTTGGCTTTATTGATATGGTGTATTGCATTTATTGATTTACATATATTGAACCATCCCTGCATGCCTGGGATGAATCCCACTTGGTCATGGTGTATGATCTTCTTGATGACTTGCTGCATCCTATTTGCCAATATTTTATTGAGGATTTTTGCATCTGTGTTCATTAGGGAGATTCGTCTGTAGTTCTCTTTTTCAGTTGGGTCTTTCTCAGGTTTTGGTACTAGAGTAATATTTGCTTCCAGGAATGACTTAGGAAGGATCGCTTCCCTTTCAATTTCACTGAAGAGTTTGAGGAGTGTTGGCATTAGGTCTTCTTTGTATTTCTTTTTTTTTTTTTTTTTTGTCTTTTTCATTTTTATCGGTACCAGGGATCGAACTCACAACCGCCTGCTAGCAAGGCAGGTGCTTATGCCACTGAGCTAAATCCCCAGCCCCTTCTTTGTATTTCTTGTAGAATTCTGCAGTGACTCCGTCTGGGCCTGGTCTCTTCTTTGTAGTTAAGGATTTAATTATGTTTTCAATTTCATTAATAGAAATTGGGTAATTCAGTAGTTTTACATCTTCATGACCTAGCTTTGGTACTTCGTATGCTTCTAGGAATCTGTCCATTTCCTCTGTGTTATCAAACCTTTGAGAGTAGAGGTTTTTGAAATAGGTGTTGATGATTTTCTGTATTTCTATAGGGTCTGTAGTGATTTCTTCTCTTTCATTCCTTATTGCATGAATTTTAGCTTTTTATTCCCTTTTTAAAATAAGGTTGACTAGGGGCTTATCAATTTTATTTATTCTTTCAAAGAACCAACTCTTTGATTCATTGATTTTTTGAATTTTTTTTTTTTTAGTCTCTATTGCATTGATTTCTGCTCTGATTTTTATAATTTCTTCTCTTCTTTTGGCTTTGGGCTTGACTCGCTCTTCTTTTTCTAGATGTTTGAGGTGTAACATCAGGTTATTTATTTGTATTTGTTCTGTTTTCCTGATGTGGGAACTCAGTGCTATAAATTTTCCTCTGAGGACAGCTTTCATTGCATCTCACAGATTCCGATAAGTTTTATTTGTGTTTTCATTTTCTTGTAGGTAGTGTTTAATTTCTTCTTTGATTTCCTCTGTGACCCACTCATTACTCAAGAGTGTGTTATTCAGTTTCCATGTGTTTTTGGGAATTTTGTAGTATCTTTTATCATTAATTTCTAATTTCATAGCACTATGATCTGATAGCATGCAAGGGATGATTTCAACCCTTTTGCATTTATTTATATACGTTTTGTGAATTAATATATGGTCTGTTTTAGAAAATGACCCATGTACTGCTGAGAAGAATGTATATTCTGTTGTTGTTGGGTGGAATAATCTGTATATGTCTATTAAGTCCATTTGTTCCCAGGTGCGATTCAATTCTTTTATTTCTTTGCTGATTTTCTGTCTGGTTGATCTGTCCATTGATGTTCATGGTGTGTCAAGATCTCCTGTTAGAATTGTGTCACTGTTAACTTGGTTTTTCATTTCTGTTAGTACTTGTTTTATATAACTGGGTGCTCTGGAATTGGGTGCATATATATTTAAGATAATTATCTCTTCCTCTTAGAGTTTTCTCCTAACCAGTATGTAGTGACCTTCTTTATCCCTTCTGATCATTATTGGCTTGAAGTTCACATTGTCTGCAAACAGAATAGCCATACCTACTTTTTTGGGGTTCCTGTTGCATGAAGTATTGTTTTCCATCCTTTGACTTTCAGTCTGTGGGTATCCTTTTGGCTTAGATGGGTTTCTTGTAGACAAAATATGGTTGGATTTTGTTTCTTGATCCATTCTGCCAGTCTGTTTCTTTTAATTGGTGCATTGAGACCGTTTACATTAATGATTATAACTGTTATATATTGATTTATTTTTGACATGTTATCTTTCTGCTGTTGCATCTTTGTCTTTCGGTTCTGTTTAATTGTCTGCTTTGTTTAGTGGTTTTTTTCTAGATGCATCTAGGCTGTCTTTCAGTATTCTTTGCAGGGTTGGCTTGGTGATCATGTAGTTTTTCAGCTGTTCTTTGTCAAGGAAGTATCTTATTTCTCCATCCATTTTGAAGGACAGTTTTGCAGGATACATCAGCCTAGGTTGGAAATCATTTTCCTTTAGGATCTGAAATACTTCACTCCATGCTCTTCTTAATTTTATTGTTTGTGCTGAGAAGTCTGCTGTGATTCTGATAGCTTTCTTTTATAGGTGATCTGTCTTTCTCTTTTACAGCTTTTAATATTCTATTCTTTTGTTAGGTTTCTGGGATGGCCATTACTATGTCTGGGTGTAGTTTTATTTTGGTTATGGCTATTTGGAATTCTATATGCTTCACTGATCTTGATATCAGTTTCCAGTCTCATGTTTAGGAAATTTTCAGCTATTACTTCTCTAAATATCCTCTTGACATCCTCTATGTTTTTCCCTTCTTTTTCATTTATCCCTATTAAGCTTATGTTGTTTCTTTTGGCATTATCTTGCAAGTGTTAAATTGTTATTTCCTGATTTCTTGTTATTTTTAAAAGATCTTTCCTTTCCTGTTCACTGGCTGCAATCTTGTCTTCAAGGTCTGAAATTCTATCTTCACATTCATTGAGGCGGTTTTTACAACTTTTGATGGAGTTTTTGATTTCCTGTATGTCTCTTTGCATCTGCTTTATATATTCTGTTTGTTTCTTATATTGTTCATCCAGGGATTCTATCTTTTTATTTATCTCCTCAAGTTTTTTAACTGTGTCTTCTTTAGATATGTTCAGCATCTCCTTCATTTTTTTTTATCATTTCTTCTTTTACCTGAGAGATTATTTCTAGTTTGATTTCCTTTAAGGCTTCCCAGAGTTGCTTCTTTATTTCAGTTACTATTATTTCAGGTATTTCAGGTATGTGGCATATATTTTCTTCTATGCACATGGCTCCTAGGGTTTCTTGGGATGGGCTGGATATTTGAGACTGCATTTTGGTCTTTCGTTTTGTCATTTTCCTATATTTTTGCACTTCAAGTTCTGTTCCAAGTGAGGTAGAGAGGTCAGCCAGGCTGGGACAGAATTCCCTGCTCCCTCCTTACTCACTGATTTCAACAGGAAGCTGGATCCTGGGCCCCATGTGAAGAAAACAGTTCACCGGGCTGGGGCGGGGTTCCCTGCCTCTGCTGGACTTACTCCATGGACAGGAACCCAAAGCCTGGCCCCAGGGAAAGAAGAGAGTTCCACACCTCCGCTGAACTTATGCAACCCACAGGCAGCCAGATCTTGGGCCCCAGGCAAAGAAAACAGTTCGCTGGCCTAGGGCAGGGTTCTCTGCCTCTGCTGGTCTTACTGGACCAACAGGGAGCCGGAGCCTGGCCCACAGGTGAAGAGGAGAGTTCCAAGCCTCTGCCGGATTTATGTGACCCACAGGCAGTGGGATCCGGGTCCTAGGCAAAGAAAACAGTTCGCAGGCCTAGGGCGGGGTTCCTTCTACAGTTCCAATAGTAAGAAAAAGTAAGTGGAAATCCTAGAAATTAAGCAGTTGAAAGGATTGTTATAAACAGTCTAGTAAGCAGAAATATTAGCACCTATTGTATATTTAGTGACTGGACTCCTAGATCCTTAGACAATTTACCTGTGCAGCTGGCCTCTGAAATTTCTGTTATTGCTCATCTTTTGGAATGCACAAATACTTACTAATTTAGCTGGAGTGTTTATTCCTTCCTGCCAAACAAGTCCAATGAATTTCACATCATAAACAAAATGAACCACGTCTGTCTGAACACTATCACAATTGCCATATGTGACTCAGATGATATGATGTATAGTTAAAAAGTATGATCAATGTGGAAATTCAAAAATTATTATCGTAATGTTTGTGATGACTGCTTCGATGTCTTTAACTGATTCAGAACATTTACCTTTCACATTCATTTTGGCCTTGAAAAGATCCAGAAATACATTACTACTTCCTCACAGTTACAATTTTTATCTACATTTTATTTATATTTGTTTGTACGTATATTATATCATCTATTTATCATATCAACTGTGTATGCATGTGTATATTGATATATATAATAAACTTATCAATTTATCAAATAGCTATTTTTAAGCACATATAGCTATTTTATACCAATTTGCTGCTCTTCATATTTTTCTCTAGATGCTAATTATTCTTGAGTACCCTTTGTCTTCATCCTGAAAAATGTCCACAATCATTCTTTGTTTTTTGAAAATTTTTCATCATGATGAAAAAAAAATTAACTGAGAAAACCAACTTGAAGAAGGAGAGATTTATTTTGGCTCACAGTTTTAGAGGTTTCAGTACACAGCTTTCTAGTTCCAAAACATAAACATCAAGTCAGGAGCTTATAGTGAAAAGAGCTGCCCATTTCATGGCAGCCAGAAAACAGAGCAGAGGGAAAGAGTTCCAGTGAGATACCCAAGGACTCACCTTCAACTGGTCCCACCTCTTAATAGCACATTTAGCTATGAGCATTGGTAGATTAATCTAAAAAGAATACAGAGCCCTCACAGTCTAATCACTCCTCCAGGAATCTCTTAATCTAGTCAAGTTGATAAATAGGATTAACTGTCATATATTTCAAATTCATACTCCCATCTCCTAATAAACCATTTAGCTGTGACTCATCAATGGGTTACCCATTAATTAAATTAGCATACTCAAAATACTATCACCTATCCAGGAGCTATTAATACAATCAGATTGATAATCAGCATTCACTATTATGCCGGTTTTTATGAAATATTTTTTTCCTTTTTTGTTGGACAGTGTTCTTGGTCATACAACTCTCAGTTACAACTTTTATTTCCATTTCTTTTACCAGCACCTTGATATTATTCCATTTACAGCTGGCTCTTTGGTTTCTCACAATAAATCAGCCATTTATTATCCAAGACATGATCCACATATACAGCAAATGTTTATTTTTAAACAATTATTTCAGTAAAAGACATTGCCATTAATCCCTTTAAAAACACTCCCCTCATGCTTCAATCATACTAACTCTATCATCCTGATCACTTTCTGAAGACATTCTGGAGTTCCTCTTTTGTGTCTTCACAAGATGTCATCAAAACAAGCAATGAATACAGTTTCCCAGAGCCATCCAAGAGAAATGCAGGCTGACAAAAATAATACGCCATGTCTTCACCCACCTTACCAACTGGATCTGGCACCATGTGAGTTGGGACTCTTCCTTAATGTCAAAATGATCGAAATGTTTTAAACCAATTCAGGACATCACAGTGAACATGATAATGTAAATATTAATGTATTAATGTAAATAATGTAATTATTAAACAGACTTCCAGAACAGTTTCAGCAAGTGGAAAGAATGATTGGCTGCTAGTGTTTGAAGGGAAAGGGATTATGCTGCAGGATATTAATTGCAATGTGTCTCTTACTATAAGAATTTTTAAAAATCTAAACACTCATCTTATGTTTTGATCATACCTTGTAACAATTGCTCTCCTGTTGACAACATAGTATTTACATTTACCTACTTTGAAGATTGTCTTTTATCTTTATTTTTCAACAGTTTATACCTGCTATACCTGAGTAGGTTTATTTTTGCTTACTGTACTTGGCGTTTTCAAGAATCTAGAAATATAAATTAATTTTCCATCAAACATGGCAAATTTTTGTTTGCTTATGAAACTCAAATTACATATTTGTTACACCTTTTATTTTCCACAGATTAGACTGCTTGATATTCTTTTTATGAGAATCTGTTCATTTTTTCAATAATTTCCTTCTCTGCTCTATGAACTGGTGGATTTCTATCTTTGCATTTTATGTTTTAAAAGTCTTTCTTCTGCCATTTCGAATATACCATTGAGCTCATTTGATAAATAATTTCAATCAATTCAGTTTTTGCCTTACTAATTGCCTTTTTAAAATTTAACGTTTGTCCTGCTGAGATTTCTTCTTTGTTGTTTATTACCATATTTCCCCTTAATTCTTTCATCGTCACTCAAATGACTTTTTGAAGACATTGTCGACTCAAATACACTTCTAGGTTCTCTAGGACTTAAGATTTTTTTGACTGTTCCTTCTTCAGAGGTGTTTTATTTCCGGTTTTGTTTTGTAACGCCTCAAAAATTTTGCTTGAAAACTGGACATTGTAAAGAATGCGTTGCAACAACACTGGATTCTCTGTCTTCTCTGAGAAATATTACTGTTTTCTCCACTGAACAATTAACATGCCTGGATTCACACAGCAACTTTATCTCACCTTCCACCACGAAACAGCTCCTATTTTTGAGCTGTATTAATGGCTTCTTCTGTGCACCACTTTTTCATCCTGCCCCCTGGTGGTCTACTTTATGTTTGCATAATTTGGTGGTCTGCCAAAACTACTTAATTTTTCTCCAAATTAAGGGCTTACCTTTCTAAAGACAGCCTGTCTTCTACGTATTCTTCCTACACTTCCAACCACTCTCCTTGCCTTAAGCTCTATTCTCTGCCACCTCAGGTCAGTGAGCTCTAGCTTTATGCTAATAAAATTACAGATGATTGGGGAACATCCTTGGTTATAAAAGCAGCAAATTCTCAGAACTTACCAAAGTGTAGCTTAAGTTTGCCACAGCAGATTCAGTTTTGATGGTTGACAGATTTTACCCAGAACCTCTGGGGAATGCCTGTGTGTAAATATTGTACTTGTTCATTGGTTTGAGCAGTGTTTTCTGGGTTTTGTCATTGTTAGCCATTAGAGCACGGTTACAAGATTGTTATGGCAGCACGTTTGCCCAGAATTCTTCCTTTTCTTTTTATTTTGCCTCAGTTTTTCCTTGATCATGTTCTCCATGATCATGATCATGATTAAAGCCTTGATAGTTTGTAGACACAATGGAAAATTTTGTAAGAATTGTAGAGTATTATTCTAATTGCACATTCCACAGCCTCTCCTATATTGTCCCTGGTTATATAATTACTAAAGTATTTGATGCTATAACTATGAAATGAGAATAAATAGAGATGGTAAGAATTGTGAGGACAGAGCACTGTGATGTGGACACAATTAGAATCTCAGGAGATAATAGCCAGAGAAAATACCACCCTACATACTACTGTTAGGTCATCATTTAAAAACAGATCCGATCACGTCACTTTTTCGCTTCAATATGTCGTTAGCTTCTTCAGTTCTATTAAAGTCCATGTCCTTATATCATATAAAGCATGTGTCACATATGTATCCATGTCTATGTCCATGAACTAGAATCATGCAGTGACTAAAGTGTGGCACTCAGAAAATTCCATAGCAGGATTATCTATAGACGTCAGATAGATTAATGTTATGTGGGTTAGATAAACTTGGGAAGAAATATTTTGTGTTTCTATGACTAGACACCAACTGTAAGAGTGTTATGATTAATTTTATATGCTGAATATAGCATGTGATTTCCAGATATTTGCTTAAACATTGCTCTGGGTGTGTCTGTATGGGTAGGATTAGATGAGAGCTTGCATTTTAAAAGGTTGAGTAAAGCAGGTTACCTGATACAATGAAAGTGGGAAAAATTTAATCAATCAAAGGCCTAATAGAACATAATCCTGACACCCTCCTCCCCTAATATGACAGAATTCATGCTTCACTTCTTTCGAACTGGACCTTTGGCTTCTTTCTTGCCTTTGGGGTCACACTAAGAGATTAATTCTTTGTGGGTTTCAAGACTGCCAGCCTTCAAACAGGAACTGTACCATTGGTCCCCATGATTGTTAGACCTTTGAGCTTGGATTGAAATGAAGCTCTTGGCACTTCTGGGCTTTAGCTTGGCAAGTGGACCTACAGAGCTGAGAACTTACTTGCTGGTCTCCACCCTCAGGTTAGCAATTTCTTACAATATATATTTTCACATATAGACATATACCACATACATATGATTTATATTGAATATATATATTTATATATTTCTGTTTCTCTGGATGTTCCAACATATAAAGATTTAATTTTAAGTACTTACTGAAGGACTAAGCTCTAATAAAGAAAATAGAATAAAATGTCACTAATTCAGCTTTTTCATTTCACTATAACTACCCATATCTAGGCTGCGTGACTTATTCTCTGATTTCCTGTAGCTCTAATCCTCATTTTTTCTCATTTCCAATATCTGAGTTAATATTATTGAGATTCTTGAACATTAATTATTGTGACAAAGTAGCTAATTTCCTTTTAAGTTTTAGCTCAAGAACAATTTTGATATGAGAGTTCTTTCAAAAATCTTTATTCACTAGTTCATTTATTCTTCACAACAATTATATAAGGTTAAGTAATAATGTTATTCTGGTAAGAGCAAGTACAATTAATTAGGCATCCCTTTTATCTCACCCTTATGCTAGGGTTTTTCATATAAATTAGCACATAAAAGTTTCATTGAAAGCTACAAGTTTTGGGAGTTCTGACCTGAAACTCAGTGATTTCAAGTATCTGTAAAATTCAAACAATGTGTGAAATTTAAGTCTGTGTAATTCTAAGGCTCTTTCCCCTATGGAATTATTTGAGCTAAGGTTAGGATTTGGAGACTAAGGAGAAGCAATTGTGTTTTACCTATGTGGCCTTATTGAACGTCATTTTTGGCAAAGATGATTTTTTAGGCCTATTTCAAAGGCTACCAAGAGAGAATGTTGTGAGCTTCTCTAAGGTTCTGCAGCTAAATAGCAAAGGAGTGCTCAGCACAAGGGATTCGTGGATAACAAAGAATGAGAAGAAATAGATCTGAAGAATAAATAGTTCCACAGTGTTCAAAACAAACTGGAATAATTCCAGCTCTAATTAAGTGAATCCAGAGTATCCGAAAAAGAAGTGCACCTTCACTTTAAATATCTGCTGCTTTATAAGTATCTTTTATGCTTTCTTGCTTGTACACCATTAGAGAAAGTCCTTCCCAAAGTCTGCATTGAGATATCGTCCTGAATAAAACAAGGCCATGTCCACTCAATTTGATTGCATCAATGTGTGAGTTCATTTATTATATTATTTATCCAGTTCCCAATAAATCTGGTGATAGGTTTGTACCTAATAATTGCATCGAATATTAATGGAAATATATAATTATTTATTTTCTCATTCATTGTGTTACTGCTCCAGTTCTCCAATAAATCCGGTGATAGGTTTCCATCTAGTAATTGTATCAAATATTAATGGAAATGTATAATTAGTTATTCTCTTTAAAAAGAAAATCTTCCCTTCCTAGTAGTGCAACTTGTTGTTAAAAACAGCTCTGGGTGTTGCTTTGAGGAATTTTCATCACTTATTGTTAGCTCAAAGGTCAAGTGACTTTTGCTCTTAAAAAATACAATCTCTTAGGGGCCAAGCATTTGCTCTTCCCCATATGGGTTCTGATTTAAAGAATGTATTCTCCTTCCTCATAGTCTGCATCAGAAGGTTTTGCAAATGTTTGTGCAGCCTATGGTGGGTTTTTCTTCCCGTACAGAAATTTTTCAAACCAGGTTTAATGATCTAATCATTTTATTAAAAAGTGTTTCTAAATAGGGCTGGTCAATCATTACATATTTAAAGTTTTCTTGAAAGAATAAGGTTTTTTTCTTGCACTATTTAATAGAAATTTAAACCGTGCAAGAAGTAAAATTAAGCTGGCTCAGAATAAAAAATACTGAAGTTTGTATTTCTTGGTATTCAGATTGGTTTATGAGGAGAATAATAATAGTTGGCACAAACCAGCTGAGATCTCAAAATATTTTTACATTCATTTTACTAATATCACAGTTTTGATGAATCTGTTGCTGATTGCTTTGACTGCATTTTGAGAAGATTGTTTTTCCACATTATTAATTTTATTTTAAAGAGAATAAAATAAGACAAAACAAAACTGAAAAAAGCAGATTAGAACAAAACAATGTAAGCAAGACAGGATTTCAAGACAACAGGAAATCAATAGTGGCTCCCATAATGTCTCTTGTTTTTTTTTTTTTTTTAATAGTTTCCATATCTTCACATATAATGAATTCAAATAAAATAGTATAAAAATCAATCAAAATAAAAGAATGAAAGCATTGCAGGTCTTCAAAATTTGATAATAGAAAAATCAACAGTGGCTACCACAATGTCTCTGGTCTTCTTCAAAATAGATGTCTATACCTTCACACATATTGAAATCAAATAATAGAAAACAGAGTAAAACCAATCAAAAGAATGAACAAAAGCATTATTGGACTTCAAAAAAAGATGACAGAAAATTGGTGATGGCTATTATAATGTCTCATTTTCTTCCAAGTAGCTGTTCATACCATCACACATAATAAAATCAATTCTAGTAAATTTTTTAGAAGTTTTAGGCATATATAAACCTATACATATACATCTATCCTTTCTGTATTAGAAAAAAACAAAACAAAATATAAGAAAAACAAGAAACAAAATAGACAACAAAAACAAAAGTTTGGAGAAGAATTAAGTGACTATGTACATTTATTAAAATAAAGGAATAGAATTTGGTTCCCTGTAAATGTTAAAGGGATCATAATATTGCAATAAACAGATACATCTGAAGATGCCCCTTTCTGGATTAGGAACAAAAGTAAAGACAGTTGGGAAAGTGTTCAGAAAATAATTTTAGTCTTCATATCTAAATATGATGTTCACATTATTTGACAAAGAGGAAAAGGTTCTGTATTTTCTCTCATTTTCTTGGTAACAGCACAGCGATTACATATTTAAATGATTTATGATCATAGATGGGAATTTTAAAAAGTATTCTTGGTGAAAAAATGCCAACATATTTTTAACATCATGATGTATGTTATAAGTTTAAGACTGAATAAATAATTTCTGAATAATATGAAATGTCATGCCAACTTGTATTTTGCTCATTTTTTTTTTAGATAAAATAGACTACTCAGGAGTTGATTCTTATTTTTCATTTAAAACAACTGCTAATATGTGCATCCAGGACAAAATTATAGAACAACTCATGGAACTTAAAGGACAGTGGGAGAAAAACTTACAGTTGGTATAATCTAGCATTTATTTCCAGTTATTCTCTGTAATTACCCTGAGGTTCAGAATCATTTAACACACTGTTTATGAACATAGATAATCACATGAATATTAAAAAGCGATGTTGTATGTTACTGGTATATTTATTTCAATAAACTAATATGATAAAAATTAGTAGTTAGTATTATTAAGGATAATATATCCCAAGAGGATAGGAAATAATAATAATGTTATAAAAATCATCTGTCAAAAGACTCAGTATAAAGGAGCTTGATGGCCCCATAAGCTGGTGGGTGCTAGTCACATCTAATTTACACAAGAGTCTAATAGCTTCATCTATCCATTCGTCAGACTATAAATTAAGGATGTGACAACCTTTACCAAGTCTGAAAGTTTGAGGTGCTAAAACTTCATGAGAAGTAGCACAGAGTTTCACTCTTCAGTGAATCTGAGAATACGGAGGTCAGTTGGGATTGGCTAAAACAATCTTGAATCTGTGTAGAGAAGTATTAAAAAATAATTTCCTTCCCTTCCCTTCCCTTCCCTTCCCTTCCCTTCCCTTCCCTTTCCTTTCCTTTCACCCTTTATTCCTCCCCCCTCCTCTCTTTCCCTGTCTTCTCCTCTCCTCTCCTCTCCTCTCCTCTCCTCTCCTCTCCTCTCCTCTCCTCTCCTCTCCTTTCTTCTTTCTTTTTAAGACAAAGGCCCTAAACATGACAGTTCCAAGTTGTTTTTCTTTCCATTTTTAAACTTACCCTTTGTAATGTTGATTTCCTACAAACAGGTATGAGATACTGTATCAGTCACATTTCTCTCATTGATAAAATGAAATATCCAACATTTGAAGGGAGGAAAAGCTTACTTAACTCAAGGTTTATGGAGATTTCAGTTTATTTTGGCTGGCTTCAAAACGGAGTGGCTCCCAGCATGACAGCTTTGACTACAGAAGACAGCAAAATCAATAAGTACAAAAACGGTGAAAGAAGCTTCTTTCTTCCACTTTTATCTAATCCAGATTTGTGGGATTAAGGTGATGCCAATCCAGTCAGTGGACCAACCCAGCAATCACCCACCCTAATCTCAAAATCCTTAATCCCAGCACTACACTATAAAGCAGTCACAAACTCTAGATTCAACCGCCTCTGAAAAAGCTCCCTTTCATCACCACATGAGGTTTTGGGGGGACATCTAGACACAAACTGTAACAGATTTATTGTTAGGGTCTTGGGAGGAAACGGATGGCACACATGAAGAAGTTTGGTGAGGAGACCATCTCAAAAGGTTTTGGTAAAATTTAGAAAAGTCAGTAAGAGAAAGTGTAGCACCTTGCAGACAAGGACAAGATCAATAACAACAAAAGGATGAGGTGCAAGGGATCAGGGAAGGGCAGTTGCAAGCTTAAGAGCTCTAGGTGAGGGATTAGTGGCCACCCAGCAGAGACTCTCTCAGTCTCTTCCTGTCTGCACCGTGCATCCACCAAAGCCAATTTACTAAGACAGAGGAAAGGATCTTTCACTGTAATCCCAGAGCCTCAGCATTTCAGGGTGCAGAGCAGAGTGAAGCTGGGGGCAGCCTGGGTCATAAGGGAGAAAATGTTATATAACACATAAAAGAAAACAACTTTTAAAACATCTTCACATTTACTTGGGGAAAGCTAATACAATTAGTAACTTTTATATTTTTTTGAAACTCTGGGAATTCACAGTCTTTGATGAGATCAAAATAAAGAAAGGTTATTGGATCCGAGAGAAAGAAATGCACAGTACAGGAAACAGAGAAATTGGAGCAAAACACAAAAAAAGTATAGACTTGGACGTCGATCCCCCAGTAGATTTCTCAGGTCTCTGTCATCTGGGTGCTGGCTTGAATGGAGCTTGCTGGATTTCTGGAGTATCTTGCAAAGCTTTCCCTTTGTCATGATCCTACGAAAGCACTTATTGAATATTCTCTGAAATGACATGTAGCCCCAGCCAGCTTATACGAATGTGTTTCTCTGTGGTTAGTTGCATCCATGAAAAGCCTGGAAGGGCTTTTGAATTTCTTCACCATGTTTGCCCCATCTTTCTATGCTCCTCTGGCTTCATGAAGATTTCTGGTGTGAGCTGCATGCAGTAATGGAGCAGAGAGTGTGTCTGGCTGGTTTCTCGGTATCTACTCTTCCTAGAGAGATGTTTTAAAGTTCAGTTTTATTTGTACATTGCTGTGATAGTGGCAGGCTGGGGAGAGTGAGCTGAGGATGATGTGCAAACAATTGCACGGACATCAACTGAGGGCTTGAAGAGAGATACACAAGGTCAGTGCCCAGCATAAATACTGAGGATCACTTAAGAAGCAGCAGTTATCAAGATTCTGGATAGGATGTATAAAACTGGGAGAATGTTTATCTTTCCAATAAATACTGACTTAAAAAAATAAGTTCCAAAATATATTTCATTATGGTAGGATGAATGTGCATTCAGTAAATTGTTTGGTGTTCTATTACAAAAAGAATATAATATATGGCCCATGTACCAAGAATCTTCTCAACCAGTTCCAAAGACAGGAAAATCCATTAAATGATGAATTACACAGTGCCTTGCATTGCCGTTTAGGTGTCTAGCGAGTGGTACTGCGTTAGCTATAGGAAGAGAACTCTGCATAACAAGGAAGCTCTGACAAGAGGAAGGTCAGACTGAATGCTTAGAAATGAGAGCTGTAAACATGAGGAGAGGAGATGTTTTTCCAAAGCAAGTACAAGTATCCTCCTTACCCATGCAGAAACTAGAGAGATGGAGAATTAAAGCAGCAGCAGAGTTGGCAAGAAGAACAAGATTCCTGACCTCCAAAATCTTCTCTATCTATAATTCTCACGGACTTTCAGCTGCCTTTGCAAAGATAAGAATATGAATTCTTTTGCAGTGTGGTCTTATTAGTCTGATATGAGTCGTAAGTTATAGCGTCTAAGAAATCTAAAACTTTGGCCATTTGAGATTTGCAGTAAATCTAACATGTTTATAATAAATCTGTTTGCATATTTGTGTGTCTGTGCACTCTGTAGTAATGTCAGATACGAATGTATTTACGATATCAATTTGCAGAGTCTGTGATAGTATGAATGATGTTATGTTAGACATACAAATACAAGCCAGCTCAGTAAACTTTATGTAATCATTATAAAGTATTTGAATAGAAACTTTCATTTTTAATTTGTTTTCTTAGCTCTTCATTCCTATTCCGTTCTTGTAAAAAAAAATAATGTTTTGTTCTTGCTTGGAATTATCATAGTTTTCTCCTGCATGCTTCAAGTTTTAAATTAATATTAGATTTTATGATTTGAAAAGATCTTTTAGAATCCAGGAAGTTAAAATTGTGCTTAGAAAATTACATTGAATTCATAATGGAAGCACGTCAGTTTTTAAGTGTTGTTGCTATTGTAGTACCTAGTGAAACACAGTTCTCTTATTGGAAAAGGCAGTGCATGTGGATAAATTTCTGTATATTATTTAGGACATTCTGTGAAGCCAGGGAGCTGAGTCACAAGCTAGATTCTGGATGGTCTTGTTTGCCAGTTTTCACAGATCACTTCTGATCCGTATTACTTGTCTCCTTAATCGTGGAAGTCATTTCCCATTTTCTCTACACCTAATTGCAACTTGTACAACCCACTGTTTCATTCTATGACAAAAAAGATTTCTTACACTCACTCTGTCAAAATACTTAAGTGGCTTTTGAATGTCTGTTTGAATTCCTTAGCAGAGCACTGTAAAATGTTCACAATGAGTTGCAACATCTTTTGATGTTCTTGTTTCCTGGTGCAGCAATTTTCCTGTTTTCCAGGTAGATTGCCACAGGAGACTACGCAGCTCTGACTTAACATGTCTTGTGAATGTGTTTAGTTATATTGGACCTATTCCCTCCAATGGCAACTCTCTTTATTTTTTCCTCTTGGAAAGTCCATGCTTATAGGCCAACATCAAACCTCTCTGATCATAAACTTTTTCTCTTCTATACATTCATCATCCACTATACTTCAAAACATGTGTCACTCTTGAGCTGGGCATGCTATTGCGTGCCTGTAATTCCAGCACTTGAAAGGGTGAATCAGGACTATCACTGTGAATTCAAGGACAGCCTAAATGGTAGAGTGAAAATTTGCCTCAAAAAAGACAAAACTGTCTAACTACCTATGTATCTATCTATCTCCATCTATCTATTGATCTATCTATTTATCTCATTCTTGGGCTGAGGTGTTGTATGCTTCATTCTCATCCACCATTCAATGCTTTATTCAGAAATATTTGATAGGTCTTTGGTCATATATGCGATTACTATTTTACAAAGAACTTTCAGAAACAGATTACAGCAAGTTGGAGATATTTGTTTTAATAAAATTTATACTGATTTAATAGACAACAGCTAACCAAACAGAGGTAAAATATTGTGATATGAGTGATCATAGGAAAATACATGAAAATACTATAATAAAAAGACTGAAAAGTGCCTAAAATGTGAAAGAAATCACCTATGAATGTGAAAGAAATCACATTAATAACAAGTATGTTAAGAAAATTAAATTGTTGGATGGGCACAAGCAATTCAGTAATGTTTGGTTCAGAGTGCTTACAGACGAGTAGAAGCCATGTCACACTGCTTGTGTCCTACTTGGAGTGCAAAGGATAGGAATAAATAAAACATACAAAGATGACTATTTATCTGAAGTAGGAGTTGATTTTACAAATATTAGACTACAAAAGGGAGTAAATTTTGATTATTGTATCAATGGTTCAAGTGAGACATTATTAAATAATAAATCAGAGCAGTGAGCCTGGACATTGGGAGGAACAGACAGACTAAATGATGGAGAGATGTTTCCAGGAGGAACAATGGTGTCTGGTGCCTTAGTTACCTCAGGTATGAGAGCAAAGGTTGGAATGACTCTCCAGTTTTGGCAATGAGAGGACCAGGTGTTCCATTTACAAAATCAGGTCATTTTCAATGAGTGCAAATTCAGGATTCAACAACTTAAAAAGTAAAGGTGACTTTACATATTAAGCTCAAAATAGAATGCAGTATTAACTAAAGAGGAAGAGAGTATTATTCATTTTTTTTAAATTTTACAGTTGAGAGATCTCAAGTGTTTGTGACACACATGCTGGATTGTTAACGTGAGGCACCCACAGGATTAGAAAGCCTGCTTCTGTGTGTGTCTGTGTGGGTTATGGGGCTGTGACAATCAGTATTAAACCTAACCCTGGCCTTTTCTTTTCTGGCACCATCACCCTGCTCTCTTTCCTGGCTACCATAAAATGAGCAGCATTGCTTTGTGACATTCTGTTTTTGTGTTAGAGTCAGAGATCACGGACCAAAACATCTGAACACCATGAGCAATAATAAATCCTTCTTACTCTAAGTTGCCTACGGCAGGCATTTGTTCTCAGTGATGAAAAACTGGCTACCACAATATTATATATATATTCTTAATGGAATGATGCAAGAGAAAACAGTAAAGAGTAAAGGAACTTCCTTGAAGAAGACTGAATATGATAGATGTTATTTTCCATTTGTAGGTGCTAGGGAAAGAGGAGTTGAAACGGTCCTTTAATGAACGTAAGCTTTTACATAAAGAAATGAGAGTCAGTTTGTTTTGTGTGTATCAATTAAAGGAAAACTGGGTCATCTACTGTGATGTGTTCACAGGAAAAGAACTTCGGATAGATAATACATACCCTAAAAATATATATTTACTTGTATGGATGTAGAAAGGACTTCCATGTGCACCTAGCAGGATGTCTGAACAGCATTTAGAGCATACTGAGTCAGGTCAGTGTTGAGATGTGGAAGACAATATGATAGTTCAGTGCAGTCTTGAGGTTAATTTTAGGCTGTGTAAAAGTGTGTAATGTTTGCAAGGTTAGCAGAGGAAATATTATAAAAGTTTGGAAGTAATGAAATGTGAACCTGATGCATGGCAATTCAGAGCAGATAGGATAGGCTGGATATGGCTGCGAAGTTTGCAAAAGAGGAAATACCTTTTGTCTTAATCCATGGCATGTTCTCAAACCTCAATGAGTACAAGAATTAACAGGGATATCAGATTAAAAGGGCAGGCTTCAGTTTGCCTTCACAAACTTTAGAGTCTGCCTTGGGAGGCTGCATTTTTTAAACCACGTAAGATGATGATGCATCACGGTCAAAAAAACAAAAATGCTGGAAAGTATCAGATTAAGGGTGGGCAATGGAGGTTACCTTCTTATGGGAATTAAGTACTTTGTTCAAGGAAGAATCTAGAATTCTTCCTTGAGATAATATGTTGTTTTTTGTTTGTTTGTTTGTTTTCTTGATACTGAGGACTGAGGATCAAACTCTTAACCTCACGCTTGCCAGGCAGGTGCTGTACTAGGTGAGGTGTATCCTCTGCCCTTGAGATAATACGTTAGGTCAAAGAATGTAAAACAAAATTTAAAAAGAATTCTGACAATTGTTGTCAGATTGTAAGAATAAGATAAACAAATATAATCAATTACATTCTGTATGTTATATTCCAAAATTTAACGTGTAAGTACCAATATTAAAAGTATAATACTATTTTTAACCATCCCAAAGAAAAAAATGAATGATTTACATTATCTTTTGCTCAATATTGCAAGAATTTCTGAAAGAATCAAAGACTTAAATATATAAATGGAGATACTATGGTCCTGAATCAAAAGACTCAATAAAACAAAGGTGTCCAAACTGACCTGTAGCTTTACTATTTTAGATCAAAAGTTCCTAATAGAATCCTGGCAAAGTTTCTTGCAAAGTGAATCTATAATTTATGAGGAAAACCACAAATACAAGAACACCTAAAATAATCTTGAATAAGAAAGACTGTTACAGGAAGAATCACTCTACCCAAAAATAAATTTGGCAATATAGCAACAGTCAGGGTTGTAGGATATTGCCAGAGTGACAATCAGAAAAAGAGTATGGAATTCCTATATGAGGAAAAATTGATTTTTGAATGACTGAAAAATTAATTCAATGGAATGAAGATGTTTCAACACATATTTATGGCGCAATCATAGTTATTTCTAAAAAGAAAGGAAAAGAGAAGTGAAAAGGAGAGAAGAGAGAAGAAAAAAGGAGGGAAGAGAAGAGAAACAATGGACGAGGAGAAAGACAAGAAGAGAATAAGAGCCTTGAATAAATCTCACAACTTACACAAATAATACATAAGGTGGAACTCTGTGCAGAGCAGAAAGAAGAGGCAGTCCTTGTCTGAACACAGCTGGTGGCCTGGTGTCTTTCCCTTTCTGATCCCTGCCTCTCCCAAGGCTCCATCCACAACTCTTATTGATCACTGAAAATCCTGAGTTAACTTCCAAGGTTCCACCAGGAAACTATTTCCCAAAGAAAACCAGTACAAATGTCACAGGGAAAGTTGTCAGAGGACAGATGTCTGGGTCCAAGCTCAAGAATTTCTGATTCTCAGTAGGTCAATGTTAGGATACAAGAATTTACATTTCTAGGGAGTTTCTAGAAGATAATTATCCTGCTGGTAGGAAGAGCATTCTTTAGGAACCATTACCTCAGGGTTGACGTAACACCAATGACTGCGTTTCTTACTGCATACAGTAAGAAACCAGGAGGAATTTTAAATCAAATAATATAATGAAAATGATTTTATCAGACTTAAATAATATTTAGAAGGTGGTTTAGAGGAGAAAGAGATTGTTAGGCCAATGAAGAGGATGTTGCTTTGGCATAGTTAGAAAGAAAGGGAAGAAGATAGCAGATTTAAGGAGCCAGATGTCTAACCGGAAGTGACAGATTAGAAATCAGGAAGAAGCAGCAGTAAAACTGATCAGTGATGCATTGAAGCATTTTAGCTTGAAGAACGAAGTTTCCTTTCAGGAGCACAGCAGAGAAAATTTGCTCGCTACCACTTGGCTATGCTAAGAAAATACAGTTGTTTATTCCCTAATTGATCTAACTACCTATACATTCTGTAATTGCTCTTCCTGTCCTCCTTAGCCCTCACTCCAGTAAGTAGCAAAGGGTGACTGAAAGCTAAATTGCCAATTAATGGTAATGAGTTCATGGGTGGAGGCTACTTCAAGCAGCTTAACCTTTTTGCAGGCAAAAGCTCAGTATTTTGTACATTCACCTTCTCTCTCCTTCAGAAAGATGACTTTTGCTCTTTGGGAGGAATGGAAACCGCAGCAATTAGAGGTCTCTCAGTGTCACATGGCATTGGCAGGAGATGACTGCTTGAATCCATTTAGATGCGACAACTCCTACCTCAGCTTATGGCCTTTATGCCAGTCACAGGGTGGCTCGCTGTGCACCACAGCCTGTGGTTATTGATATTTGCATCCTAGTGTGCCCTGCCCCCATCTTTTATTTATTTATTTATTTTTTTGAATGATTCTCAGTCCAGCTTTCTTCCCAGCATTTCTCAGTTCTAGTAACAAGGGGAATGGCAACTCCTATTACACCGGATATCATGCACTGGCCATGGACACCATTCCTCCTTCCAAGAATCTTTTCTCAAACACAACATGTAGCTCACTGAAGGCTGCACTGGGCCTGGAGATCAGCCAATGTAGAGTTGATTTGGAAGGTCAGCAACCTACCCAGGGATTTCCCAGAAGACCAAGATATAACCTTCTCAAATTCTTGGTTCAACCTCTTCTTCTTCATAAAGGAAACAAAAACACACTATCTTCTTTTGCAGCATCATTTCTTATCCTACTCAAAGGAGATAAAGAGACTTCCCATTCCTTACTAAAGTCAGGATGAATTTGCCCGTGTCCTAGTCTCTTAATTCCTGGGATGGTTTTCATGTTGGTCCTCATTTTCCAGATGCCACAATCATGAATGGAAAATGATTTGTCAGCAACGTAAAGTGCGTTCATTGGAAGGTTCTAAATATGCAAAACACTTGCCCTCAGGAAGAGAGAAGCTGAATGATGGAGCCATATTTTTGGCCAAAAGAGCGTGGTCTTTCTGAGCAGAGTTGAAGGTAAACTCCTTATCAGTTGTCCTGATTGGAAAACAACAAACAATAGCAGCAATAAGAGAATTTGGTGGGATAGGCCTGGAGTTTCGACGTAAGATTGTATTTAAAGTGATAAAGTAATTCTTTGAGTAGTTATTCAGGATATCAGATCGTTTAATTAAAATCAATATAATCAGCTCATCAAAGGCTGTTGCCTTTGCTAGAATGTTTTTGGGCTAATTGAGGTGGTTTAACAGTCATGGTTTTTGCTTTGGGGGTATTTTGAATGACAGACTGGTTTACTATTTTGCTCATAACAGTGGAATGCAGTCTGTGTTTAATACTCTTGACATTTAGAGTTGGGAGATTTAATTTCATCTGGTTAAATTATAGGTAATGATAGTCTCCCAGAAATGGTTCTATTTATTTATTATTAAAGTAGTGTGCTTTCAGCTTTCTTTTAAATTGAGCTAGAGAAAGAGTGCATTTGTAATTTCTCCTGCTCACAGCTAAGAGTCCTGTTTGTATTGGGTGGGAGATTCAAGGTAGCAGTCTGATTGACTAGATCTTTCTGGAGTCTGATCTTGGCTCTGTTCATTCCCTTCACTTCCCACTTCAGGCCTGGTTTCTGCATCACAACCTGTTTTTCCTTCTTTCTCACCAGCCACATTTTCAACATTTCTCTTGGCTTCCCCAATCTCACAATGTTTGATTTCTCCTGAGCTCCATGCTGAGTTTTGTCCCCTTTTCTCTCACTCCCAGAGAGCTCATTCTGTCCTACAGATTAAATACAGCTTTATATAAGCTGCTACCACTACCAAGGATAAGCAGATCCTCACATTTTATACCACTGGCTCTGTCTCTGAACTCCAGACCCTTCAACTCTCTTCACAGTGCTGCTGGTTTTATAGTAGATCTCAAATTTGAGACATCCAAGACTGAATTCTTGGTCATTTTCTCTAGACCTTAAATGATCTTCTCCAAGTCTTTCATGTCTCAGAAACTGAAGACATCATTAACTGTAGTCTAGTAGTTATTCTATCACTTCTGTCCTCTCCACTTGTTTCTCCCTGGGCTTGATCTGTTCCAGTAAATGCCTAATAGGTCTCCCATTTGCGATTCATTAGCACAATTTGGTGAATAATTCACTGCTCTGATGAAGGTTTCTCCAAGCCTTTCATGTCATTTTGAAAACCCAGTGTCCCTGGGTATCAGCCTCCTTATTTTCCTGTCCCCTGGCCTCTCCACCCTGGCATCTGCTCTTCTCTGGAGAGTTCTTTCCCAGTTCTATGTATGGTTTATCTTTCTCAGCTCTCTGTGTGGTTTGATGTCTTTTGAGGTGCTTGTGTGATTGGAATGATCCTGCTTCCTTGTCTTCATCTTTGCTCTTTTCTTTAACCTTTTGTAGCCAGTCAGTACTTTAAGAAACTGCTGGTGTTCTCTCAGTTGCAAATCTCCAACAGAGGTGATTTGGTACATGGACACTGCTGCTTGCAGCTCCAGTCTGGATTCAGGGTGCTTTCAGTCTTTCTTCGCCCACTTATGATAGCATTTTGTTTTATTTAATCATCCAGACACCTCCCCAGGTATTGCAGTGCGCAAGACACAGGGAAACGTAAATCAAATTGCAGTCAATTTTTTGTTTTTACTCACAAACAAATCTATTATTTCTATAAAATAGAAAATAACTGACAATGAGGAAAAATGAGAACACTTGTTCACTCTTGGTGGGAATGTAAAGAGGCAAGTACCTGGGAAAATATTATCATAGTGTATCAGAAAATTAAACTAAGAATGAACATCTAAGTCAGCAATTCCTTTTCTCAGTACCTGCCCAAACTTAAAACAATGATTAGTTCACTAGTGTTTGTAATTACGTTATTCACAAACACCACAAAAAAGAGTAGAATCATCCCAGTTTCCGTGAATGAAGGAATGATTAAATAAAATGTAAGGGCCATATACAGTAGACTATTACTCAGCATTTTCCTTCAAAATAAAAGAAATTTGACATATGCAAGCACAAAATGGATCTGCAAAATACCATTCACTGTGAAATAAGTCATTTATAAAAGGGCAGATTTTAATTGATTTCACATATCTGTGGTTCCTGAAGTACCTAATTTCAGAGTGACAGAGGTTGCAATGATACTTTTCCAGCCATAGTGGAGGATAGTGGGGAGGGAGGAATGAAAGAGATTTCAATGGGTAGAGTGTTTCAATTTGAAATTTGTAAGCATTTTAGAGATGGATGGTGGTAATGTTTGCACTTCAATATGAATATACTTAAAGGCATTGAATTTAAATGGTTCAAATGTTAAATCTTATTATTATGTACATTATTTATAATTTACCATAGTCATAAAATTTACCTGAGGTTAAGGTAATAGATACCCTAATTACTGACCTTCACAGGCTCGGCCTTTGTGGATATCCTCATGTTATGGCTTCTATATAAATGTCTCCCTAAAGCTGAATGCACTTTTAAGTGGATGTTGTAGTCAGAGGTTATGAGGAGAACAATAAATCAGGACACAGAATTTATAATATTATTTTATGATGATCACCCAGAGTTTAAGGCAAGAAAGTGTAGGATATCTGTCTACAACATTAAAGACCTGGAGTATTCAGCCAAGGGCCTGGATCCCACAGCAATGTCCTCCATGAGTCCAGATGAAAATCTAGAGCCCATCCCAGTGCCTCCCACAAGTCCAACTGGAGGTCTAGAGCCCACAAGAAGGACTTTTTACGGATCTGGGGTCCAGGTCAGGGGTGGCAGTTAGAAAGTCTATGCCAGTGGGGTGAAGGAGCTGTGCTGGTAGGTTGAGTATTCTACACTGGAGCCAAGAAATCACTCTCATAATAAAGATCAGGGCTGCCCTCAAAAGCACCATGGCCATCCTCAGTGACACAAAGGTCCCAAGCTCCAACAATAAGAACAGTCGAGTACATGCCAGGAAGACAGTTTGTCCTGGAGATTAAGCAGCACATGTCTTCCCTCCAGAGCCAGAAAGTGATGCTCAATATAAGGATGAGAGCCTCTCCAGGAGAACCAACAGCTCAAACATCAGCACTTAGAGAAAGCCACAATGCCTAGCTTCTCCTCCATGTCTTTATTTATGCTGGCAACTTTCCTCTGGTGGAACATCTACACTCAGCATCATGCTGCTTTAATACAGGTAGTGTTAAGTTGACCACCAGTTTTTAACCCATAACAGTGGGGCTTTTTCGATCACAGGTTTGTGCTGCTGGGATCCGGGATATGATTCTGGTATTGAATCATGGTGTGATGCTAGGATTAGGGATGTGACTGCTACTTGCACAGGGCAGGTAGCCTGGGTAAGACAGAGACAGAAAGAAGCGGCTCTCATGGCTTGTTGTTTGCTTGCTCTTACTATCTTCTGCTTACTATGGACATTTTCTCCTCTGTGATGCTCTTTTCCATGCCAGCTTACCCTAGAGCCAACTCATTAGAGACTGAGACCGCCACAAACTGAGCTACAATAATGCTTCCCCCATTTAACCTTAGGTGTTGGATATTTAGTCTCAGCAATGAGGAAAGGAACTAAAACAGATCTGTAAACAATAGTCTCCTTTTTCCTCTCTTTTGAAACTGCACATATCACCACTTGAAAAACATGTTATTTCAGGAGGTCAAGGATGTTTTTCAGTGGTTTGATTTTGGTTTCAAACCACTACTCACCATGTGCTCACAATGACTAAACAAATATTTTCTGAGTCATTGGTTTTTAAGTCAAAAAGGATGTTGTTATTGGATATTCAACATATTGGTAAAATTTTAAGTAATTTTTTCGTACTTTGATGTTGAAAATCAAGTCATTTTTTTACAGTGTATAAAGCATCCACACGATCTAAAAAGATGGGGTGTATTTTATCATTGCAATGCAGTTGGAAGGAGAATAGAGAAATATGAATTCACTCCCCTGCTTGTCCCTATGGGGAGTTTATAGTATAAGAGGCAGAGATGAAAATGATAACCTATTTTTTCTTAGTTCAAATAAACGTCTCAGTGCACTTGAAGAGCTAGTACATATTCCTGCGGATGTGGGAGGGTGAAGTCCTGGTGTGTTCCCATTCAAGTGATTGCCTCTTCTAGAATGCCTTGAAATAACTGCAGTATCCCTGATGGTGCCATCGTGGGTGTTGTGCCTTCAGGAAGTGTTGGCCAGGTTCAGTTAGGAATACCAATTTCTTGAGCTGCAGAAATAACCAGCATTGTCACAGTGAGTCTGAAAAGCACATGGAGTACTAGAAAATCACTAAAGTATCAATTGAACAAGATTGTGCAGGAGAGAAAACAAAGGGATTTTGTTGTTTTTTCCAGTCACATCATCCTAATAAAGTGCAACACATAAATAATCCCATTTGAATCCATCATGAGGCACACGCTCTTAGAAAGGAAGCATTTTGATAATTAAATACCTTAATAGTAGGTGAAATAGGACTTTCGTTGATTATGATACAAAGGGAAACATGGTACCTCCTATTAGTAGATTTTCCCATGTTGTCTTGGGTGGAAGCAGGAAATTGCATGTATCTTGGCATTTCTGAAAGCAACAATATCACCAAGAACAGCTGCATGGAGCTTTTGGAAGAGTGAAGAGAGTGTGTGCCTTTCATGAATCACTTCCCTCATCTGGTACCCAGTATTCTCAGGTAACAACCTTTCCTGCATACTGCAAGAACTTCTCCACATCTTACCCTAACAATGTCCCAGAGTGTGCCCCTGGCCCTGTGTACTTCAGTTGTGTGATCTGTGGCAGGAATTTCATGATCCAAAACACAACATGTGTTTTTTAAAGAAAGCATTTTCGATGCCTTGCCTATTGTGAATAGCACATTAGTAAACATGGGAGGTCCTGATTTCACTACTGGTTTCAATTCTTTTAGAAAAAAAACCCCACCAAATTGTGGGATAACTGGATAATTTGATAGTTTTGTTTTTAGTATTTTGCGAGACTCTTTACTGCAGATTGAATGCTTGTGTTCTCCCAAAGAGTTCTTTTAAAAACTAATCCCCAATAAGGGGAACAGCAAAGGAAGTGAGGCCTTTGCATAGTGATAAAGTGCCCTGTTGAGTTGGATTAGTTCTCTTATAAAAGACCCCATGGAGCTCCCTCCTGATTTCCATCATGTAAAGACAGCTGTTTATGAACCAGAAAGGGAGCCCCTGCTAACACTGATCTGCCAAGATCCCTATGGTGGACTTCTCAGACTCCTGATATATGAGAAATACATACAGCTTGCTGATAACTCACCCAATTTATAGTGTCTTATTTTAAATGTCAAACAGACCAATAAAACTTCCACATTGTTTTCCATAGTGAATGTATCATTTATTTTCCATTCCAACCAATAGTATGCGAGGATTTCAGTTTCTCTACATCCTCACCAACATGTGTACTTTTCTTGTCTTGCTCCTCCTTTTCTTCATCCATCTTTTGAAAACAGTCATCCCTACACGATTGAGGGGATATCACATAGTAGTTTTTATTTGCTTGTCTCTGATGTGTAGTGATATTGAACATATTATAGGATCTTATTCTGGCTTTAAAAGACCATTTATCTATTTGGGACAGTGTGTCCAAACATAAAGATCAGTAGGCTAATGACAAGCCAGTGATAGAGAGTTTGAAAGCTACATAAAACCAACTAACTGAAGTTTATAAAATGTTGAAATTTGACTCACAGTACAAATATTGATTGCCAAAGGCTTGGGGAGGAAGAGTGATTAACAACTTTTACACATAATATTTCAGTTAAGCAAAATGAGTGAGTTCCAAATATCTTCTAATCACTAGGCAGTAAGACTGTTTTGTGCACTTAAAATTTTCATAGAGTAGATTTCATGTATTTTGTTTCACTACCATTGTCACTGCTGCACACAGATGGGTGGCTGACGGTGATTATGAGAGGTGCAAATCCCTTGTTTGATAAGGCACTGTAGGCAGTCTTTCAAAATAGCCTCAGAGTTTCCTGGCACTTGCTACCCATCTCCAGGATTTTGTGTAATCTTTTTCCCCAGAGGATGAAAGGAACCTCAACTTGCTTCTGAAAGCAGAATATAGATAAGAAGGGATTGTTTTGAATGTGATTATGGTCCCCAATAATTTGACTTTCTGTTGCCTGAAAAAGAATTATTCTAGGTGAGACACAAAAAGCCTTCATAGCCTGTGGCTGGCTGGAAGTGTTTCCTGACTCCTGTAAAGACTAAAGCTGCGTAGAAACTAATCCTTGCCATAAAGCGGGGGGCCAGAAGCACAGCCTTTCCTAGTTTCCAGATGAGTCAGAGCCCAGCCAACACCTGGCTATCAGCCTTAAGCGACCCTGATTTGGGTGCCCAAAGAAGGTATGTCTGAGTGTCTGACCTACAGAAACTATGATTTAATGAATGTGATATCTTGAACAGCTCAGCCTGTGGTCATTTGTTACACAGCTATAACACATGGAACATAGCACACAGGAAGTTAAAAATGGCTACCAAACAAAGACCAACATTGAGGACATTATATATGTTCTCTACTGTCATCACAAGGAGCGATCACAAAGAATACTGGTAAGACTCCTGACGCAGTGTTCCGGATAATGTGACATCTAGGTAGTGTTTAGATGTGCCCATCTACTTACATCAGTCTCACAGTATCTTCTTCATCCTCTGGTATCATAGAGTTATTTTTCTTTTATATGTCCAGTAGATTGTGCAAGTACATTTCCTTCTCAAGTATAAAACCCATTACCATCTGGTTAAGAATTTTTAAAAATCAGTGATTTGGAGAGCTTCAAACAAACAGATGTTTACTGTTGAATAAACTAGCATTCTACTTGGCTGATTAAAATATCTTTTTATCTGGATGTTCTTGGATCATGCATATATACCACCTGAAGCCAGAGATAATTATAAGAAAATATAATATGATAATGTGAGTTAGGATCTTTATAAGCTGGTACCTATGTGAAGTTGATAGAATGTTTCTATTTTCATATGCCAAAGAAATATATACCTGAAGAGAGTTATAAAAGTCATTCTGAGAATTACATTTTCACTTTATATCTCAGAAGAAAAATTTCTTTTCTTTTCTATTTTTCTTTCTTTCTTTCTTTCTTTCTTTCTTTCTTTCTTTCTTTCTTTCTTTCTTTCTTTCTTTCTTTCTTTCTTTTTTCTCTCTTTCTTTCTGTAACCAGAAATCAAACTGATGACCTCAATCTTTGCCAGCCAGGCACTCGTGTGCTGAACTATAACCCTGGCCCATTTCTTTCTCTTTTATTAGACCACATTTGTTCTTATGTGCTTATTCTTCTTTGCAATAATAGAATAAAATCACACATTAAAAGACAATCAAACTAGAAATTCAATTGGACAGGACAAAGAAACGTTGTTGGTTCTAGTTTAGAAACTTCTGGTCTAACAAAATAATGGCATCTAGAGTTTGGTATTTACAATTAAGAGTTTATGTGTTGTTTTAGTTACTTTTCTTTCATTATCAAGACAAAATATCCAGCACTCAACAATAAAGGTTTATTAAGCTCACAGTTTATAAAAGTTTCAGTCCGGAGTTGACTGGCTCCGAGGCAGGGTGACACAAATAAAACCAACTCCAGTTTCACACACTCTAGATCTAGTCACCTCTAAAAAAGCCCAAACTATGACGGCATGGGGAAATCCAGACCCAAGCTATATGCATGTGGATTGATTAGTTCAGAAAATCACATGTGTCATCTAATAATACTATATTACTGAGAAAAATCCACAAATATTAACATAAAATATGTGCTTTCAAAATTTTTTAGAGAAGTGGGCAAGGAGATGTTAATTCATAAATAATAATTTAAGTGAATGTAAAAGCATTCCCTCATAGAGATGCAGACATTGTGGTAATTAAAAACAAAGAAGATATGAGAAAAATGACCTCTCTTTGGAAGGAATCATAAGTGTTCCTAATCAATTTTATAAATATTTGATGCCTAACTCTATGATAAGGGGAAATTTTTTTATTCTATTAAACAATAGTCATTGTATATTTATTTTAAAACTGGAAACTCTCACCAGATAGTTTTGGTTTACATGCTTATACGTTAATCTGGAATAAGTGATCAGTTGCATTACTAGAAAACTGCCTTTTCTTGTCTCTGTCATCTACACAATCAATCTGAGTGTGTTCTGGGATTTTCATCAACTGCTGCCAAGAATCTGAGTGTGGCAGGAATCAGGAGAGTGCACAAGATAATAGAACAGAAATAAGTTACTCAGAAAACTTGTGGTAAAATTGTTTTCAATTAATCAGTGGTTTAGTTCTTCAAACACACTTTTATAAAATCAAGAATAACACTGATTATTGCAGGTAATACTTGAATTAATAAGTGTTTCCATATATGTTGTTTCAGGGAGACATAGCTTTCTTTAAGAGGGGAAAAACTTTTTTATTTTTCTTTCCACTGAAAGCCATCTTGTACAATTGAAAGCAAAACATTTCTATGCATCCAGGTTCACTTATTTTTTGACTTGAATTTTTGTAGCCGAGAAAAAGCACCAGCTCCCCACCCTTTCCTAATATCCAGCTGCCAGTAAACAAGCTACACCACTTTGAGACCAAAATCTCTTCAGATATACAAAGAAGTTGACCATAGTCTTTCAGCTTTGTATTCCTAAGATGAATTGTGAGTGTGCCTGTACCTTAGCAAAATTATTCTCTGTTCAAATGACATTTATAAGTTAATTTTTGTTTTTTTTTATTGTTGCAAGTCACAGGGCAATGACTTTTCTCTAAACTAATGATGAATTTGGCATCTTATAGTTTATTCAATATGGAAATGATACAGTGTTATAACTTAAATTTTTATAAATGGATTTAATCAAATAACCCATAAGTATAAAGTGGGGTTAATATTAAATTATTGTCACAAAAATATGAATTCAAAACTTACATAGCCTACATTATTGGAAATACTGTTCCAGTAATAAATTGATATATTCTATTATTTGTTTTATCTTTTTAAATGGAACTCCTATCTTCAATATATTTTATTTAATAATTGTGAGAGATATTTTTGTGTTCCAGGAATTGTGCTACATCCTGGACATTCAGAGATAAGTGTGTTGTACCTGGTGCAGCCTAATGGAGAATAAGATAGTACACTTGAAAGATCCAAATGAAGGAAGCACAAAGACTTGATAAGACACTTTTTTAAATCTAGTTTTTGTACTGACTTGGAAATGAGAAGGGAGGATGGCTTACTTACTGGCAGTTCATCATGTTCTGTCCACTGTTATTGGTTTGTCTCCCTTTGGTGTGCAGTGGGGTAAGCATGAGTGTTATAACAGATGAGAGAGGAGAATGTTAGGGAGCATAGGCTGCAGTCACTGCAGCCCAGCCCTCTCTCCCTAACTGTGTGACCTGAGTGAATGATGAAAGTTACAGTGCTGCATGGTTCCATGGCAACTCCAGGCCGCTAACCTCACCTAACACAGCATATGGTGAAGATGAAAGAGGTTGCACCTGAAAATAACACCGAATTATGTTTGAAATGTTACTTATGAACATACGCTGTGGGTTCAGACCTGTACGTTCTGTGTAAACATTCCATGTAGAAACAAAATTCCTGGATCATCATTAATTTAGAATATTTTTTTATAAATACAAAATAACCCATTTTTAAACACAAAGTTGAATAAAAAGAAGAATTAAACATCTGTTGATACTGTACTAGCCAACAAGGAATCTAATAGGATTTTTGTGGTGGGAAAGATTAATAGACTCTTTGGAGAAAATTAATTCATGACAAACTCAAAACGTGTAACAGCATCATCTACATTTGAAACTTGGCCTTCTGCTAAGTCCTTTTAGGAGTCTCAGTTAACATGCACAGGAGCCCTGTGAATTTTACCTGAATGTTGCTCTTTGCAGATTGAAGCACTATGACCCAAACAGTTTTAGCGAATGATCCATCATTGCATGGCTATTAAGATGAAGTCCAGATTAAGATCTAGAACTTTGTCTCTGGAACTGGGACCATTAACCACTTCTTGTCTCCCATGGAGAGAGTGGGCATGGACAGTTTGCAGAACTAGAATTTAAGTTAAAAAAAAAAGTTAAGCACCTGGAAAATAACCTTGTGGCCCAGCTGGACAGAAATGGGTGAGTAGCTGGGTGTGGTGGCGCATGCCTGTAATTCCAGCATGCTAGAGGCTGAGGTGGGAGGACCACATTGAGTTGGAGGCTAGTCATGGTTATAAAGTGAGTTCAAGGCCAGCCTGAGTTGCTAAGCAAAACTCTGCCAGAGAGAGAGAGGGAGACAGAAAGAGAGAGAGAAAGAGAGAGAGAGAAAGAGAGAGAGAGAGAGAGAGAGAGAGAGAGACGCAGACAGAGACAGAGACAGACACAGAGACAGAGACAGAGACAGGCAGACAGAAACAGAAGAGATAGACAGAGAGGAAAAAAAGAAAGAAATGGGTGAATACAACATGGGATCTAGCAATCAGTTGCTATAGTTTGGGTGCATGCAAAAGTGAGCAACAGGAACCTCAAGGTAATTCAGCAAGTCTTTTTCCTGATATAAGAAGATTCCTAAACATGTGATTATTGGTAAGAGCTTTATGATGTTATTGTTCAAGGCTTTTGTGTTTTGTTTTTATTATTTTTCTTCTTTATTTGTAGTGGGAATGATTTTTGTCTTTATCTTTCTCATTCTATAGTCATATCTGGTTCAAAGCACAAGAAAAAATAAGCTTGAAGAAATAATAAGATTTACACAGCAGAGGTTTCTCAGAATCGCTCTTTCCCAAACTGCAAACAAATATATACCTACTTATTTCTTATTGACCTAACCTGTTTGACACAGTCAACTGGAAGGTTCTAGCCAAGTGACATAATGGTACGCTTTGCATACTTTTAATGTTTTAAAAACCAACAACCCTTTGCACAATCTTGCTCATTTCAGAAACCAATGAATTTTTATATTATCTTTCTGGTTTCAAGAACGAGTTAAAAAGAAAGAACATGAGGTCTTTTTATTTGGGAGTGATATGCTTCCTATCCTTGGCATATTTTCTTTAGGTTACATGCATCTTTCTCTTCTGAGCCTTGTTTTCAATGCTCAGTTTTCCATTCTTAATGCTTAGCTAACCAGCTCCTATTTTTCAACTGCTCTAGAAAACATTTCTTCAGTAACATGTAGAGATGGAGATTTCTCTGAACATTCATAACTCTATCTACAAAGCTTTAACAAGCTATTATTTATTTTGTTTTCTTTGTCCCTAGTGAACTTTAAATTATTTTTAGATCAGGCTGTAGTTTTTTTCTTTGTATCTTTGCCACATGGTCTGTATTTGGATTAAAAGGTCTTTATTACTCTTTCCAATATGAAAGTACTATAGCAAAACAGGAAAGGAACAAAGAGACATTTTTTTCATTATTTTCTGAGGTTTTTAACATCTCATAGATATATAAGAGTATAAAAATCAACAACATTTGTCCTACATAAATCTTAAATAGAAGAGAAGTATTAAAATTTCTTTTGTGAAAATCTTTTCTACTGCTAACATGCAGCTAGTCTTTGAAAGCTTCTATATCTTTGTCTAGTGTACTAGTGAACTATAATCATCTACTTGACTGTATTAAGAGACTACTGAGGAGGTGATTGGCTCATGATGCACTAAACTAATCAGTGGATCAACTCACTAGCATTTAAATTTGCTATTACGAAGTTGGATGCAGTTGAAATTTAGTCAATAAGGTGTAGCACCAGAAAGTATAGCTGTCTCTGGAATTTTTGCCTTATGTTCTACTTCCTGGAAAATATTTCTATTCTGGTGCCAGGATACAATGAACTGAACCCTCTAAGGTTACAACAGAAAAGTCAAACTCTCATCCTTTAAGTTGTGTTTTAAATATTTTGTTCCATCAGTGAGAAAGCTGATCAATCTAGAACACTGGTAGCAAGATATAGGGTCGTTTGTGTGACTGTACCTGACCACATGGTTCAGAAGTGTTTGGAACTAGTTTCTAAGAGGAGTTCGGAGAATTAGGTTGAAGAAGTCCTAAAATACTCTAAGGGAAGACATAACTGGGATATTTGTAGGAAAATTGATCCATTTTGAGATAATAATTTTCATTGAAATAAATCAATTACACAAAGTTCATTATTATATAGTTTCTTTTATGTGAGAAACCAAAAAATGAAAAATAGCAAAATAAAAGATAGTGGGAAGCAGAGAGATAGATCTTTTTGATATGTGAAGAGAATCATGAGACAGTGGGACAATAAAAGGGAGAGGAATAACACGAAAAAAATAATTGAGATGTGTTATGTACATGTAGTAACTCTCCAAAAGAAATGTAATTTTTATGTAGTACAAACAGATACGAGAGAGAGAGAGAGAGAGAGAGAGAGAGAAAGAGAGAGAGAGAGAGAGAGAGAGAGAGAGAGAGAGAGAATTGCACATGCTAAGAATTGAGGCTAGTGGGCAACGTGGTTAGAACTCAGAAAGTCTGAATATTGATAAGAATGCAGACACTAAAAGCCAGGATGGTATGATTTCATATTGGAATGAAGACTCTACTAGGAATTAGATTAGAGGCCTTGTATCTTACACTCTGTTAAAAAAAAAACAAAAAACAAAACAAAACAAAAAAAAACAAAAAAACAACTACAATGTCTACATCTTTTCCCATATCTTGAAATTATATGTAAAAGGCTGAATGCAAAGGTACCAGATTAATTGATCTCATAGAGGACATGCCAATGCCATTAAATATTCAGATTTTGATGTGATTGATGATTTTATTCAGAGTTATAGTAAAAATGGTGAGGATAAAGTAGAGCAGTAAGGAGGAAACTGTGCTGCTGAAGTAGGTGAGTTCCTGCACACCATCCCAAGCCCCAGGAGAGTTTAAGATCATCATTCCCAGTGGTCAAGTATTGCGCTCACCTTCCAGCCACTTGGCTGGCTGGAAGGGAGACTGGCTTGGGAAGTTTTGCAGCCAGACTAGATTATGCCCAGCAACCTTCTTCAATCAGGGGAGTTGAGGTTCGTGAAGTGAGTTCCAGAGCATTGGTCCTTTACAGGGAGAGCTTTGGACCATCATCCACAGTGATGAAGTGCCAGCTCAGCCTCCTGGAACACTGGAGGTGGCATGGGAGGATCTGTGGGCCTGAGTGGACCATGCTCAGCATCTCCATTCAGTCCCAGGAGCCAAGGGCATAGGAGACAATCTCCAACACACCCAGGGGAAGCTTTGGAACAACACTTGAAACATGGAAATATAGGAAAATGACAAAATGAAAGATCAAAATGCAATCTCAAACCTCCAGGCCATCCCAAGAAAGCCTAGGAGCCATGTACATAGAAGAAAATATATACCATACACCTGAAAAACCTGAAATAATAGCAACTGAAATAAAGAAGCAACTCCAGGAAGCATAAAAGGAATAGAAATAGAAATAGAAATAATCTCCCAGATAAAGAAGAAATTGCTGAACACATCCAAAGAAGACACAGTTAAAAAATAGAGGAAAACAACAAAAGGATAGAATCCTTGAATGAACAATATAAGAAACAGAATACATGAAGCAGCTTCAAAGAGATACACACAGAAAATAAAAAATTCCATTGAAAGTAGTCAAACCTGCCACAACCAAAGTGAAGATAGAATTGCAGATCTTGAAGAAAAGATTGCAGCTAGTGAACAAGATCTTTTAAAAATAACAAGAAATCAGAAAATTCAACAATCAGGAATCAATTCAACAGCTGCAAGATGATGCAAAGAAAAACAACATAAAATTGATAAGGATAAGTGAAAAAGAAGAGGATAACACAAATGATATCAAGAGGCTATTTGCAGAATGTTAAAAGCTGTTAGAGAGAAAAGACAGATCACCTATAAAGGAAAACCTATCAGAATCACAGCAGACTTCTCAACAAAAACAATGAAGTCAAGAAGAGCATGGAGTGAAGTATTTCAGATCCTAAAGGAAAATGTTTTCCAACCTAGACTGATGTACCCTGAAAAACTGTCCTTCAAAATGGACGGAGAAATAAGATACTTCCATGACAAAGAACAGTTGAAGATCACCAAGCCAACCCTTCAAGTAATACTGAAAGACAGTTTAGATACACATAGGAAAAAAACCACTAAGCAAGGCAGACAATTAAACAGAATGGAAAGATAAAGATGCAACAGCAGACAAATAACATGTCAACAATAAACCAATATATAAGTTATAACCATTAATTTAAATGGTTTCAATTCAACAATTAAAGGAAATCAACTGGCAGAATGGATCAAGAAACAACATTCAACCATTTGCTGTCTACAAAAAACCCATCTGACCCAAAAGGAAACTCACAGACTGAAAGTAAAAGGATGGAAAACAATACTTCATGCAACAGGAACTGAAAAAAAAATGGGATAACTATTCTGTTTGCAGAAAATGTTAACTTCAAACCAAGAATGATCAGAAGAGAAAAAGAAGGTCACTGCATAGTGGTTAGGGGAAAACTTCAAGAGGAAGAGATAACAATCTTAAATATATATGCACCAAATTCCAGAGCACCCAGTTATACAAAGCAAGTATTAATAGAAATGAAAAATCAAATTAGCAATAACACAATTACAACAGGAGACCTTAACACACCATTGACACCAAGGGACAGATCAACTAGACAGAAAATCAGCAAAGATATAACAGAAATTAGTCACAACTGTGAACAAATGGACATGATAGACATATACAGAGTGTTCCATCCGACAACATCAGAATATGTATTCTTCTCAGCAGTACATTCAACATTCATTAAAATAGACCATATAATAGCCCACAGAACATATTTAAATAAATTCAAAAAATAGAAATTATCCCATCCATGTTATCAGATCATAGCACCATGAAAAGAGAAATTAATGAAAAAAGAAACTCCAAAAACCCCACAAACACATGGAAATTTAATATTAGATTCTCTTGAGCAATCAGTGGGTCACAGGGGAAATTAAAGAAAATAAACAATACTTACAAGCAAATAATACAAATACAACTTACCAGAATCTGTGGGATGCAATGAAAATAGTCCTCAGATGAAAATTTATTGCACTGAGTTCTCACATTAGGAAAACAGAATGAATACAAATAAACAACCTGATGCTACACCTCAAACATCTAGGAAAAGAAGAGCAATTCAAGCTTAAAGCCAAAGGAAGGAAGGAAATTATAAAAATCAGAAAGCAGAAATTAATGCAATAGAGTTTAAGAAAACAATCCAAAGAATCAATGAATCAAAGAGTTGATTCTTTTAAAGAATAAATAAAACTGATGAGCCCTAGGGAACCTAATTTTAAAAAGGAAAGAAAAAGCTCAAATTCATGTAATAAGGAATGAAAAAAGGTGAAATCACTACAGACTCTGGAAATACAGAAGATCATCAACACCTATTTAAAAAACCTCTCTTCTCATAGGTTCGATAACACAGAAGAAATCGACAGATTCCTAGAAACATATGAAGTACCAAAGCTGAGTCAAGAAGATGTAAAACTGCTGAGTAACCCATTTCTATTGATGAAATTGAAAAGGTAATTAACTCCTCACCTACAAAGAAGAGCTCAGGCCCAGACAGATTCACTGTGAAATTCTACAAGAAATACAAAGAAGACTTACTGCTGACACTCCTCAAACTCTTCAATTAATTCAAAAGGGAAGCAATTCTTCCTAAGTCATTACTGGAAGCAAATATTACTCTAGTACCAAAACCTGAGAAAGACTCAACTAAAAAATAGAAATACAGGCCAATTTCCCTAATGAACACAGATGCAAAAATGCTCAATAAAATATTGGCAAACAAGATGCAGCAAATCATCAAGAAGATTATATACCATGACCAAGTGATATTCATCCCAGGCATGCAGGGATGGCTCAATATATGTAAATCAATAAATGTAATCCACCATACCAATAAAGCCAAAAGTAAGAATCACATGATCATTTGTATAGATGCAGAAAAGCTTTTGATAAGGCCCATCATTCATTCACGATAAGAAGCTTACAGAAAATTAGAATAGATGGCCTTTACCTCAATATGATAAAGGCCATCTATGACAAACCAACAGCTAACATCATATTAAATGGTGAACAACTAAATGCCTTTACCTTAAAATCAGGCACAAGTCAAGGATGTCCCTTATCACTGCTCCTATTCAACATAGTAATAGAAATACTAGCCAGAGCAATTAGAAAAGAGAGAGAAATAAAAAGGGTAAAGATAGGAAAAGAGGAAGTAAAACGTGATACTCTACATAGAAAACCCCAAAATTCCATTGAAAGTCTCCTAGATATAATAAATAAATTCAGTAATATAGCTGGATACAAAATCAATACTCAAAAATCAATAGCACTCCTACAGACTAACAACAAAATCACAGAAATAGAAATAAGAGAGGCCACACCCTTCACACTAGCAGATAAAAAAAGAAATACTTAGGAATTAATCTAATGAAAGAAGTGAAAGATCTATTGTCGATGTCCGCTCCCGGCCAGCAGGAAGGACACACGACAAAGTCTGGCAGTGGACAACCTTTTCTTTTTATTTTCCTTCTCCGTACAGCCTGTCCTGGGTTCTCCCAGCTGAAGCCTCCTCTGGTCCGCTCCCCGCGGCTCCTTTTGTGCTTCAGTCTGCCCCAAAGCCTCTACCGGTCCGCTCTCCGCGGCTCCTTTTGGGCTTCTACTTCCGGGCTTCTATCTGGCTTCTTCTTCCGCCCAGGGGTGGCACCGGTATATATACGGGTACAGTGTCCAATCATGTTAAAGTAAGCAAGGCAAGCTGATTGGCTAACATCATCAGTTGCCAGGCAGACTATATTGTTGAGCGGGTTGTTTACGCGGTAAGCAGGAAACTAACATATTCGATGGGAGGGGTAATCTACCTCAGGCCTCACTCTTTACTACAGGCCTCACGTCCACCAAGTGAGGCGACCGGGCTCGGGGCTGCGGCTCCCAACATCTCCCCCTTTTTTATTTTTTATGAATGTGCGCATCGTAGCCCTTCCTGGACTGGGTGCAGAGGCTTATGCCCTATGCGTAGGCCCACCGTAGGTCCTTGGCTTAGACCCTGGTCGGCCGTCCCATGGTCTGCCAAGGCCCTGAGGCCCTCGTCCTTTTTCTAGGGCCAGGCACAAACTGGACGGAACCTGGATGCACACAAGCTTGCACTCATTCTCTCTCCGTAAAGAAATCCCCTCGGAGAGAAATTTAGACCTGGGCAGCATCTAACAGTCCAGCGGCTTACGTGCAGGATGGGGTAGGGCCTGGCTTAGGTCGAGTCATGCTGGGGAGGCACGCTCTTACCCGTCATTGACTCATCTACCCTGCTATATCATAATTTTTTAGAGGAGGAGTGTGGGAAGCTCACCGTCCCTAGACTCGGTCGTAGGCTAGGCGAGCGAGCCATGCATATGCCTGAGGATCTTCTTGTCCATTTCGGGCTACCGCTATTTCTATTCATCTTGTTGGTTGGTCTGTGATGGATCTCCAGTAGGGCAGGTCTGATCTTTAGTCGAGGGCTTTGTTGTCCGTGTCAGTCTCTCCGGTATCCACAGTGGTTCTCGTACCGATTCCTGTGGGAAAACACAAACCGCGCCTCGGTTCCAGCTGACCACTGGATCCGGGCCCATCCATTGTCCTGTCAGGACATCTTTCCACTTCACCCACCCTTTATGGTTGGGGGAAGGGTTGCAGTGCTCCATAGCTGGGGAGCGATTATCATTATTTAAATTTAAAAAATTGTGTGTGAATAGTGCCATGGATAATCGTGCCTTTGGGGCCAGGCCTTGGCCTACTCCCCCTTTTTGTTTTTGTAAAATTTCTTTGAGGCTTTTATGAGCCCTCTCAATGATTTCTTGACCTTGGGGATTGTATGGGATACCATGTTTTAATTGAACCTCCATCATTTTGCAGAACTCATTGAAGGCTTTGCCTATATAGGCTGGTCCATTATCAGTTTTTAATATTTTTGGTTTGCCCCATGCGGCCCAAGCCGCCAGGCAATGATTGATCACATTAGACACTTTTTCACCTGTTTCTGCTGTTGCAAATATGACGTGAGAACAGGTGTCTGTGGAAACATGAACATATTTAAGAGTCCCAAACTCCTGTATATGTGTGATGTCCATCTGCCAAACATCACCAGGGATCAAACCTCGAGGGTTTACTCCCATCGGTATGGCAGGTTTGTATGTGGCACAGGAGTCACATAGTCGCACGATATCTCGTGCATCTGCTCTAGAAACATGGAAATGGTTTGCTAGTGTCCTGGCATTAACATGAAATTTATCATGGAAGGCACGGGCTCGCTCGATTGGTGTTAGTAAGGTAAAAATCCATAACGGGCGAGTGGCAGTGTCAGCAGCCGCATTCCCCTGTGCCATGGGCCCTGGCAGGGATGTATGTGCTCTTATGTGGGTGGTGAAGACCTTATGGTGTCTGTTCTGAAGCAATGTCTGGATAGACAGGAACAGCCCAGCCACTGTGGAAGTGGATCTAATTAAACCGGCAGTCTCAAGCACTTGCATAGCATTGACCACATACCTAGAATCGGAGACAATATTAATGGCTTCTGAGAACCGTTCAAGAATCATTTTAACGATCTGCAGTTCCACCACCTGAGGCTGATCTGGTTCAAATTGTATGGTAACCGGGGGCTTGCCTAGGATCACATAGGCGCCTATCCCCGTCTTAGAGCCATCTGTGTATATTGTAGTTGCTGGGACTAATGGCTCAGAGGCAGTAACCTTTGGAAAAATTATAGGGTGCTGAGTGACAAATGACAAGATAGGGTCTTTAGGGTATTGATTGTTTATATCCCCATGGAAAACACATCTCAGAATGGCCCAAGTATCTATGCAGGCAGCCAGGGTCTTGATCTGGCTGGCGGTATAGGGTACTCGGATGGCTTGTGGTCCTGAGCCAAAATGTTGGACAGCTCTATCATGCGCTTCAAGGGCCAATGAAGCGACTGCCTCCGGGTAATGCTCTATGACTTTTGTAGGTGAGACCTTAGGGTGTATCCACAGTAGTGGTCCTTTCTGCCAAATCACCGCTGTAGGCTGTAGACTAGTCTGTAGCAAACAGACATCAAAGGGTCGCCCTGGTTCAATTCTGTGTAAGGTAGCCCCACCTAAGGCTTTTTCCACTCTCTGTAAGGCAGCTCTTGCCTCAGGAGTGAGCCTCCTGTGGGAGGCTATATCTGGGTCTCCCTTCAGAAGGTCGAACAGGGGTTTGAGATCTGAATTTGGTATATGTAAATATGGCCTAATCCAATTAATGTCTCCCAATAGCTTTTGCATGTCATTTAGGGTCCTAACGCCATCCGTCCTAATGGTGACCTTCTGTATAAGTCTGGAGGCGACACTGAGGTCCACACCTGCTGACCCAGGGGTGGCCCTTGTTGAAGGCTGCCATCCTGAGCTGTCCTGTCTCTGGGGCGGGGGCCTGCCTGTGAAGGGGGCCCCCTCTGGCCGTTTTTTGGCCCTCTAGCATCTCGTCCACAAATACGGTTGCCCTGAGCATCAAAGACCGACCTACACTCCTCAGCTTTGTGTGATCCCTTCTTGCATCGCCCACAAACATATGGTTCTTCATTCCTAGGGCGAGGCCTAGCATCTGTATTGTTTGGGCAATGACGTTTAATGTGTCCTGGCTCCCTGCAGGCAAAACACCCTTTAGCCTTGTATTCCCCTTCTAACCCGCGAGGTCCCCTCTGCTGTACAGCCGCGGCCAGGAGAGCAGCCACTCCCGAGTTGGAGAGCGGCCCCCCTATCTCTCTGCATATCCTAATCCAGGCATTGAGGTCCTTGTTCTTATGAGGAGCTATCGCTGCCTTGCACTCCTTTGTACACTGTTCGAAAATCAGCTGCCTTACCAGCGGTCGAGCCACTCCCGGATCAGAAAATATCTTATCGGCAGCATCTTGCATTCGGGCCACAAAGTCAACAAATGGCTCTGTGGTACCCTGAATTATTTTTGAAAGACACAAGGAGGCTGTTCCAGCACCACTTACTTGCTTCCAGGCGCGGAGTCCTATGGCATTGATTTGCTCATAGACAGCGCCGGGGAACTGGGTCTGGTCATCAGCGTGCCGACCTTCTCCCATAAGCATTTCCTTGTTCCACCCCCGGTTTCCTCGATTGGCGTTTTTCTCAGCCTGCTCGGCAGAGAACTCTGCATACCAGGCTCGCCAATCCAGGTAACTGCCCGAGGGCAGACAGGCCTTTGCCAGCTGAATCCAGTCCGCGGGGGTGAGGGGCCCAGAAGACAGATTCTCCAGCATGGCAATGGTGTAAGGCGCAGTCGGCCCAAAGGTTGTAACTGTATTTTTAAGTTCTCTAATCTGCTTTATCTCAAAAGGCTCCCATACATTGTGTCCCTGGCCCATAGCTACTTGTACAGGAAATATCCCGTAGGGGCCACTATCTATCCCAGGTGGATGTACCTCATGAGACAAGCGTCCCCCCTGCCAAAGCCGCCTGTAAAAATACCGACCCGCCGGCGGCGGAGCATAAGACAGCGGCCGTGATTGGGCGGAAAATGGGGGCCCGTGCATCACTTCCTGTTCTGGCGAAAGGGGAGAGAGCTCCCAGGCGGCCGCCTCGTGGTGAGGAATCGCCTCCGGAAACGGCCCCCAAGGTGGGGCGGAAGGCTTCGCCTCCCTCTCGCACCGGGGAGCGCTCAGGAGCTCTCTACTCCTCCGCAGACCAGGTTGAGCAGAGCGCAATTCGCGGGGCAACGCTGGAAAAGAACCCTGCGACTCCTTATTGAGCGACTTAGGCTCCTGACAGCTGGTCTCTTTGGCCTCCTTGCCATTCAACTTTCCCTCGTCCTCGGAGTCAGACGACTCCGAGGCTAGAGCCCCGTCCTCCTCCTTAGCATCCTTGTTCCCCTTGACGGACACCTCTCGGGAGCTCCCTGACTGGGCCTGCTCAGATACCCTGCGTACTTTTGTAAGCTCTTGAGAGCTTTCTCCACAACCACCCTCGCTCTTAGTGCCGCTACCTAGCATGTTTCCCATCTTTTAATATGTTACTCACCGCGTGAGGCCCAAGGAATCCGCCACTTACGCGTGAGCCTGAGGGGAGTCTAAAAGCCCTGTAGGTGCGCGCCACCCAGAGCCCAGGCTTATCCCCAACTCACCTGTCTCGCAGCTCTGTACTGGAGCGTTGTCCGCTGTCACGTCTCGGGGGTGATCAGTCCCCGGGCGGGCCTCCAAATGTCGATGTCCGCTCCCGGCCGGCAGGAAGGACACACGACAAAGTCTGGCAGTGGACAACCTTTTCTTTTTATTTTCCTTCTCCGTACAGCCTGTCCTGGGTTCTCCCAGCTGAAGCCTCCTCTGGTCCGCTCCCCGCGGCTCCTTTTGTGCTTCAGTCTGCCCCAAAGCCTCTACCGGTCCGCTCTCCGCGGCTCCTTTTGGGCTTCTACTTCCGGGCTTCTATCTGGCTTCTTCTTCCGCCCAGGGGTGGCACCGGTATATATACGGGTACAGTGTCCAATCATGTTAAAGTAAGCAAGGCAAGCTGATTGGCTAACATCATCAGTTGCCAGGCAGACTATATTGTTGAGCGGGTTGTTTACGCGGTAAGCAGGAAACTAACATATTCGATGGGAGGGGTAATCTACCTCAGGCCTCACTCTTTACTACAGGCCTCACGTCCACCAAGTGAGGCGACCGGGCTCGGGGCTGCGGCTCCCAACATCTCCCCCTTTTTTATTTTTTATGAATGTGCGCATCGTAGCCCTTCCTGGACTGGGTGCAGAGGCTTATGCCCTATGCGTAGGCCCACCGTAGGTCCTTGGCTTAGACCCTGGTCGGCCGTCCCATGGTCTGCCAAGGCCCTGAGGCCCTCGTCCTTTTTCTAGGGCCAGGCACAAACTGGACGGAACCTGGATGCACACAAGCTTGCACTCATTCTCTCTCCGTAAAGAAATCCCCTCGGAGAGAAATTTAGACCTGGGCAGCATCTAACAGTCCAGCGGCTTACGTGCAGGATGGGGTAGGGCCTGGCTTAGGTCGAGTCATGCTGGGGAGGCACGCTCTTACCCGTCATTGACTCATCTACCCTGCTATATCATAATTTTTTAGAGGAGGAGTGTGGGAAGCTCACCGTCCCTAGACTCGGTCGTAGGCTAGGCGAGCGAGCCATGCATATGCCTGAGGATCTTCTTGTCCATTTCGGGCTACCGCTATTTCTATTCATCTTGTTGGTTGGTCTGTGATGGATCTCCAGTAGGGCAGGTCTGATCTTTAGTCGAGGGCTTTGTTGTCCGTGTCAGTCTCTCCGGTATCCACAGTGGTTCTCGTACCGATTCCTGTGGGAAAACACAAACCGCGCCTCGGTTCCAGCTGACCACTGGATCCGGGCCCATCCATTGTCCTGTCAGGACATCTTTCCACTTCACCCACCCTTTATGGTTGGGGGAAGGGTTGCAGTGCTCCATAGCTGGGGAGCGATTATCATTATTTAAATTTAAAAAATTGTGTGTGAATAGTGCCATGGATAATCGTGCCTTTGGGGCCAGGCCTTGGCCTACTCCCCCTTTTTGTTTTTGTAAAATTTCTTTGAGGCTTTTATGAGCCCTCTCAATGATTTCTTGACCTTGGGGATTGTATGGGATACCATGTTTTAATTGAACCTCCATCATTTTGCAGAACTCATTGAAGGCTTTGCCTATATAGGCTGGTCCATTATCAGTTTTTAATATTTTTGGTTTGCCCCATGCGGCCCAAGCCGCCAGGCAATGATTGATCACATTAGACACTTTTTCACCTGTTTCTGCTGTTGCAAATATGACGTGAGAACAGGTGTCTGTGGAAACATGAACATATTTAAGAGTCCCAAACTCCTGTATATGTGTGATGTCCATCTGCCAAACATCACCAGGGATCAAACCTCGAGGGTTTACTCCCATCGGTATGGCAGGTTTGTATGTGGCACAGGAGTCACATAGTCGCACGATATCTCGTGCATCTGCTCTAGAAACATGGAAATGGTTTGCTAGTGTCCTGGCATTAACATGAAATTTATCATGGAAGGCACGGGCTCGCTCGATTGGTGTTAGTAAGGTAAAAATCCATAACGGGCGAGTGGCAGTGTCAGCAGCCGCATTCCCCTGTGCCATGGGCCCTGGCAGGGATGTATGTGCTCTTATGTGGGTGGTGAAGACCTTATGGTGTCTGTTCTGAAGCAATGTCTGGATAGACAGGAACAGCCCAGCCACTGTGGAAGTGGATCTAATTAAACCGGCAGTCTCAAGCACTTGCATAGCATTGACCACATACCTAGAATCGGAGACAATATTAATGGCTTCTGAGAACCGTTCAAGAATCATTTTAACGATCTGCAGTTCCACCACCTGAGGCTGATCTGGTTCAAATTGTATGGTAACCGGGGGCTTGCCTAGGATCACATAGGCGCCTATCCCCGTCTTAGAGCCATCTGTGTATATTGTAGTTGCTGGGACTAATGGCTCAGAGGCAGTAACCTTTGGAAAAATTATAGGGTGCTGAGTGACAAATGACAAGATAGGGTCTTTAGGGTATTGATTGTTTATATCCCCATGGAAAACACATCTCAGAATGGCCCAAGTATCTATGCAGGCAGCCAGGGTCTTGATCTGGCTGGCGGTATAGGGTACTCGGATGGCTTGTGGTCCTGAGCCAAAATGTTGGACAGCTCTATCATGCGCTTCAAGGGCCAATGAAGCGACTGCCTCCGGGTAATGCTCTATGACTTTTGTAGGTGAGACCTTAGGGTGTATCCACAGTAGTGGTCCTTTCTGCCAAATCACCGCTGTAGGCTGTAGACTAGTCTGTAGCAAACAGACATCAAAGGGTCGCCCTGGTTCAATTCTGTGTAAGGTAGCCCCACCTAAGGCTTTTTCCACTCTCTGTAAGGCAGCTCTTGCCTCAGGAGTGAGCCTCCTGTGGGAGGCTATATCTGGGTCTCCCTTCAGAAGGTCGAACAGGGGTTTGAGATCTGAATTTGGTATATGTAAATATGGCCTAATCCAATTAATGTCTCCCAATAGCTTTTGCATGTCATTTAGGGTCCTAACGCCATCCGTCCTAATGGTGACCTTCTGTATAAGTCTGGAGGCGACACTGAGGTCCACACCTGCTGACCCAGGGGTGGCCCTTGTTGAAGGCTGCCATCCTGAGCTGTCCTGTCTCTGGGGCGGGGGCCTGCCTGTGAAGGGGGCCCCCTCTGGCCGTTTTTTGGCCCTCTAGCATCTCGTCCACAAATACGGTTGCCCTGAGCATCAAAGACCGACCTACACTCCTCAGCTTTGTGTGATCCCTTCTTGCATCGCCCACAAACATATGGTTCTTCATTCCTAGGGCGAGGCCTAGCATCTGTATTGTTTGGGCAATGACGTTTAATGTGTCCTGGCTCCCTGCAGGCAAAACACCCTTTAGCCTTGTATTCCCCTTCTAACCCGCGAGGTCCCCTCTGCTGTACAGCCGCGGCCAGGAGAGCAGCCACTCCCGAGTTGGAGAGCGGCCCCCCTATCTCTCTGCATATCCTAATCCAGGCATTGAGGTCCTTGTTCTTATGAGGAGCTATCGCTGCCTTGCACTCCTTTGTACACTGTTCGAAAATCAGCTGCCTTACCAGCGGTCGAGCCACTCCCGGATCAGAAAATATCTTATCGGCAGCATCTTGCATTCGGGCCACAAAGTCAACAAATGGCTCTGTGGTACCCTGAATTATTTTTGAAAGACACAAGGAGGCTGTTCCAGCACCACTTACTTGCTTCCAGGCGCGGAGTCCTATGGCATTGATTTGCTCATAGACAGCGCCGGGGAACTGGGTCTGGTCATCAGCGTGCCGACCTTCTCCCATAAGCATTTCCTTGTTCCACCCCCGGTTTCCTCGATTGGCGTTTTTCTCAGCCTGCTCGGCAGAGAACTCTGCATACCAGGCTCGCCAATCCAGGTAACTGCCCGAGGGCAGACAGGCCTTTGCCAGCTGAATCCAGTCCGCGGGGGTGAGGGGCCCAGAAGACAGATTCTCCAGCATGGCAATGGTGTAAGGCGCAGTCGGCCCAAAGGTTGTAACTGTATTTTTAAGTTCTCTAATCTGCTTTATCTCAAAAGGCTCCCATACATTGTGTCCCTGGCCCATAGCTACTTGTACAGGAAATATCCCGTAGGGGCCACTATCTATCCCAGGTGGATGTACCTCATGAGACAAGCGTCCCCCCTGCCAAAGCCGCCTGTAAAAATACCGACCCGCCGGCGGCGGAGCATAAGACAGCGGCCGTGATTGGGCGGAAAATGGGGGCCCGTGCATCACTTCCTGTTCTGGCGAAAGGGGAGAGAGCTCCCAGGCGGCCGCCTCGTGGTGAGGAATCGCCTCCGGAAACGGCCCCCAAGGTGGGGCGGAAGGCTTCGCCTCCCTCTCGCACCGGGGAGCGCTCAGGAGCTCTCTACTCCTCCGCAGACCAGGTTGAGCAGAGCGCAATTCGCGGGGCAACGCTGGAAAAGAACCCTGCGACTCCTTATTGAGCGACTTAGGCTCCTGACAGCTGGTCTCTTTGGCCTCCTTGCCATTCAACTTTCCCTCGTCCTCGGAGTCAGACGACTCCGAGGCTAGAGCCCCGTCCTCCTCCTTAGCATCCTTGTTCCCCTTGACGGACACCTCTCGGGAGCTCCCTGACTGGGCCTGCTCAGATACCCTGCGTACTTTTGTAAGCTCTTGAGAGCTTTCTCCACAACCACCCTCGCTCTTAGTGCCGCTACCTAGCATGTTTCCCATCTTTTAATATGTTACTCACCGCGTGAGGCCCAAGGAATCCGCCACTTACGCGTGAGCCTGAGGGGAGTCTAAAAGCCCTGTAGGTGCGCGCCACCCAGAGCCCAGGCTTATCCCCAACTCACCTGTCTCGCAGCTCTGTACTGGAGCGTTGTCCGCTGTCACGTCTCGGGGGTGATCAGTCCCCGGGCGGGCCTCCAAATGTCGATGTCCGCTCCCGGCCGGCAGGAAGGACACACGACAAAGTCTGGCAGTGGACAACCTTTTCTTTTTATTTTCCTTCTCCGTACAGCCTGTCCTGGGTTCTCCCAGCTGAAGCCTCCTCTGGTCCGCTCCCCGCGGCTCCTTTTGTGCTTCAGTCTGCCCCAAAGCCTCTACCGGTCCGCTCTCCGCGGCTCCTTTTGGGCTTCTACTTCCGGGCTTCTATCTGGCTTCTTCTTCCGCCCAGGGGTGGCACCGGTATATATACGGGTACAGTGTCCAATCATGTTAAAGTAAGCAAGGCAAGCTGATTGGCTAACATCATCAGTTGCCAGGCAGACTATATTGTTGAGCGGGTTGTTTACGCGGTAAGCAGGAAACTAACATATTCGATGGGAGGGGTAATCTACCTCAGGCCTCACTCTTTACTACAGGCCTCACGTCCGCCAAGTGAGGCGACCGGGCTCGGGGCTGCGGCTCCCAACAATCTATACAGGGAAATGTATCATACCCTGAAAGAAGAAATCGAACAGGATCTCAGAATATGGAAAAACATCCCTTGTTCATGGATAGAAAGAATAAATATTGTGTAAATGGTCATTCTCCCAAAACTATTATACAGATTCAGTGCAATTCCAATGAAAATACCATCAACATACCTCATAGGTCTAGAGAAATCACTCCTAAAATGCATCTGGATCCAGAAGAGACCTAGAATAGCAAAGAGAATTCTAAGCAGCAAAGACAAGGCAAGAGGCATCACAATCCCTGACTTGAAGTTATACTACAAAGCAACTGTAATAAACTCAACATGGTACGGGAATAAAAACAGATCTGAAGATCAGTGGAGTAGATTATAAGATACAAGCATAACTACAAACACACTCAACCACCTTATCTTTGATAAAGGGGCCAAATTATGCACACTGAAAAAATGACAGTCTCTTTAATAAATGGTGCTGGAAAAACTGGCTCTCCCTATGCTAAAAACTAAAATTAGATCCATGCCTATCACCATGTACTAAACTAAGGTCTAAATGACTCAAAGATCTGAATATTAAAACAGAAACATTAAACCTGTTGGAAGACATATTGGGTAAAAATCTTAAAGACATAGGGGTAGGTAGAGAATTCATGAACAAGACTCAAACCACAAGGAAAATACTTCCCAGAATCAATAACTGAGATCACATCTTATTAAAAAGTTTCTGCATGTCAAAAGAAATCTCCAGCATAGTGAAAAGAAAACCCACAAACAGGGAAAAAATCTTAGTGAACTGTCCTTCAGACAAAGGACTTCTTTCTAAAACATATAAAGAATTAAAAAAATCAAACCCTCAAAATTTAAAGACACAATCAAAAAATGGGCATCTGAGATGAATATACAGTTCTCAGATGAAGAAATACAAATGGTAAATAAATAACCAAGTCTATTACTCATGAGAGAAATACAAATTAAAACCACACTGAGATTCCATCTCACTCCAGAAATAATGGCCACAATCAAGAAAACTACCAACAACAAATGCTGGAGAGGCTGTAGGGAAAAAAGAACTCTCCTGCACCATTGGTGGGAGTGTAGACTGGTGCAACCATTGTAGAGGTCAGTCTGGAGATTTCTCAAAAGGCTGGGGTTGAAAGTCTCATTTGATCCAGCTATTCTGCTTCTAGACATATTCCCAGAAGAACTGAAAACATCACACCACAGTGATATATGTGCACCCATGTTTATAGCAGCACAATTTGTAATAGCCAGATCTTGGAAACAACCTATGTGTCCAACAACTGAGGAATGGATAAAAAAGTTGTGGCATTTTTATACAATGGAATATCACTCAGTTATAAAAAATGATCACATTGAGATATTCATAAATAAATGGATGCAATTTGAGACCATACTCATAAGCAAAATAAATCTAACTCATATGTTCAAATACAGTACAGTCTCCCTAGTGTAAGAAATAGTAAGAGTACATAAAGTTTATAGTAATCATGCTTCACCATTACATTGTTTTGAAGCCTTAGAATGTTTCCATTCATTAGTTGCCATGGTTTTATCCTGGGTTGTTTGATTTTATTATCTGTGATGGTATGAACATGATTTTGAAGAAAACTAGACATTGTAATAGCTGGTGCTGATTTAATATTATTTTGTTTTGAAGTCCTACCATACTTTTGTTCTTCTGTTTCCATTGGTTCTATCATGTAGTATCTTATTGGACTTTATCATGTGTGGTAGTATAAATAAATTTTTTATGAACAATGGGATAATATAGTAACCATTGTTCATTTTCTGTTATTTGATTCTGAATGCCCTGTAATACTTTCATTCTATTTAATGATTTTATATTATTTTGTGGTATGCTCAACTATTTCAAGGAAAAGGACATTATGGTAGCTACTGTTATATCGCATAGTCTTGTGGTGAAATACTGTGTTGCTTAAATTGTTCTGTTCTGATCTTTGCTATGTCCTCTTTTATCTTAATCTCTTTAAAATTAACAAAAAATTTAAAAAGCAGAGCAGTAAGATTTGCATAACTTTGGGGATTGATCAGAGAAGAACTATATGTTAATTTGGGTTACAAAGACATGTAGTTCTTGAAATGATTCTTACCATTATAATTAAAGAAGTTTGAGTTTAGACAAGATAAAAGTTTCCTTAAAAGCATCGCAGGAATTAGCAAGACCCCTCCCACTATACAAGTCCTGTGGTGAAGTGTGAACCTGGTGCCTCCAGAAAAGCCACTTTGGAATTGTTTCCCTGTGTTTAGTTTGGCCATGCTCAGCTCTTCAGGTACTCACTGGATGTTATGCTAATGGTCCATGGGGCCTAGCTACTCTTTGAGCTGGAGGCAAACTGGTGAAACTCCTGTGGTGCTGATTATGTAGACATGCAGATTGCAAAAGATGTGGGACCATGGAGACTTCCACCAGATTTCAAAGTAAGATCTGGGAGGGCAGGCAAAAACAATGTGTTTCTGTGTCAGAATTATTCCTAGGAACCTCTGGAAAGATAGTGGTAGAGATGTGGTAGTGAGGAGAAGACTTCAGTAGAGACTTTAGAAAACTGGAGATGTCAGAATGCAAAACATCTTCTGAACAAAGCTACAGGCAGCGATTGAAATGAGCCCATAAAAGAAGACTCGTGGGCTGAAATCAGCAAGACCTCAAATTGGGGTTGACTCAGGATTCTGGAACTCACATCGCATAACTCTGTGCCCCAAATGCTTAGTATGGTGCTACAGGATTTAATGTGTGCTTTGGTAGGTTTCAGTCTTACTTTATTCTACCAAGTCCTTTTCTATCTCTACCCACACTCCCACCTACTTTTGGATAGAAAATGTTCAAACTGTGCCAAAGTAACTTAAGGTTATGTAAATTGCTTTTTTTAAAAATTTCTGCAGGGAATCATGGATAAGAGTGTCCTGAATCTCAGATTTATTTAACAATGTTTATGAAATTTCTAATATATACTGAGAATGAGGGATAGGACAAATAGAGACTCTACTTTCTTCATGAAAAACAAGAATCTTTTATCAAAGCTTCATTTATCAAAATTGCAGGCCCATTTCAACCATTTGTTGAATGTATTTTTATTAAATAATTTCAGTAAGTTATAATGAGAAAAGAAAAATCCATGCTTATGTCTTGTTTTCCCAAATAGTGAGCTCATCAGAAACTCAATTTTATTTCCCCATCTGATCCATACATTTTGGAGGTAGGGAAATGGCAGATGAATGCATAAACTTAGGAAATGGCACAGCCAGGGAATGAATGAGAGTGTCTCACCTCCTTATTCCATTCTCATTTGGACAGATGTACTTCTCTGGGAAGTGGAGCCTGGAATAGTTTGAACTGGTCATATGCCTCAGCTTCCCTGCCCTACAGACAGGGAAAAACATCATTTAAAATAATTTTTTTTGTCTTTTTTTTAAATCAGTACTGGGAATTGAACTCACAACTGCCTGCTTGCAAGGCAGGCACTTATGCCGCTGAGCTAAATCCCCAGCCCCTAAAATAGATTTTTTAAAGCAACTTTCCCTTTTTACAGTTATTTAATTGTTCATTTGTGTACTAAATTATTTAGTTATTTGTGAATTGATTAAGAAGCTACATTAGGGGAAAGCATTGACATATTGTAAGCTATGTTCTGGGTAAATCACCAACAAAACAAAACTCTCTTCATGGTTTCTGTGTCACAAAAAATGTTTATCCAAATCGTAGCACTATCACTTTCAACCTTATCACCTAACTTTCTGAAGTTAATATAAAGTTAAAGTTAAATATAAAGTTAAAGTTATTATGAATAATGGAGTAAATCTTCCTGTGTGATGAGAAAACTTTTAAAAAAGGATAACTGACAAGATGACTCATTGTATGAAATCTACGGAGTGCTCTGCCTTGAACTTCCTGCATTATGGGATTCAGGACCCACTTTAACATGAGCTTTGACCTGAGTTGGAATGCTGAGAAATCAGAAAAACCACATTCTGTAAAGCTCCAAAATGTACTGGATTTGAATAATACGTTTATGTTTGGAGATGGCTCTGACATCCGTGTTTGTCCGTATGAATTTCAGTACTTGCCATATGTATCTAAGGATGTCTCTTCCTTTGTTCTGTGTTGCTTCTGAAAGTACTTATGATCTTCAGCTTTTGACCATAACCTATTTCTGCTCTTTAAGAACAGCCTTTGCCTCTTACAGTAGATTGAATGTTAATGTCCCTCTCCATAATTATTATGTTCAAATCCTAACCCAGTATGATGGTTTTTGGAGATCAGGTCTTTGGGAGATAAAAACAAGACTACTGAGGAGATTAGTATCATTATACAAAAGACAACGTCTGCTTTCTACCCCTTCCTTTACCCTTTTCCCTTCTCTTCTCTTCCCATCTTTTTCTCTTTTTATCCTTTTTTCCTCTTCCTCTGCTCTTTCTCCCTTATGAGATACAATAGGAACACAGGCATCCGGAAGCCAAAGAATAGGTGTTCATCAGACAATAGAGTGGTAGGACACTTGTATATCTCAGTCTTTAGATCCTGTGAAACAAATGTGTCCTGTTCAAGGCATGAATCTGTCATAACAACTTGATCTGAGTGAGACAGTTTACAATGAAAACCTACTTCCTTTTCTTAAAACAAAGTGTTTTGCATGTCTCAAATGTATTTCACTTTAGTTTTTCATTAATTTAATTGTACTGGCAACAGTAATAGTGGTAGTTATAGAACTACCACCATTAAATGATGCAGTTATGGATTAAAAAGGAAAAAGGGAATTAAAACAGATTGCTGCAGGCCCAAGCAATAGAGGATCCTTTCCAATGTCTTGCAGATTAAGTAGCTTATCCTCTGATCCTACCTACTAGTCCCTCATCCAATGAGAAGTACTACAGAGAAGAGATGGGAGGTTTGTATAAGCTACATTGAATTGCTTGTGTCCCTGTAATATTCCAACTTGCTGTCCCCTTGAAAGAGACACACTAATCACATTTGCAGTTTTAGGTCCTTGTAACTGTATTCCTATTTCTCAAGGTAATAACAATAAACATGCTTGTAAAGAACATAATAGAATCAGATCTGGGTATTCTCTTTGATTCTATTATGCTCTGACAGAAAGCAACACACCAGACACAGATATAGACACAAAACTGATGTTAAATGTTACATCAATTGTAACTGCTATTGGGAACCAAATCTGTTGTTATATTTAAATTAAGAAAAAAATCAAAATTGATTCCGTGTGTCTTTCAATGTAGCTACAGAAGCAGCTCATGAATTTCTAGTCTTCCCAGTATATCCTTAAAATTAACCTTGACTCTCTGAGGCTTCATTCTGTTTCTTGAAACCTAGAAAAGCTGGGCACACACAGGCCTCTAGGGAAATAATTATCCCCAACACTGCATGGCTTTTCTCATACCTACAGAGACCCGTATCTAAGCTGTTATAAGAGATCCTTGGGTTCGGGTTTGAAGTTTACACAATCAAAGCATTTTAACAAACTACAAATCTGCCTCCTATTCCCTTCAGCTGGTAGAATATAAATCTTATGGAAAACCTGAGGCAGCTTTGCAGATGGAAACACTGACCTGGGGGAGGTGTACTGACCAGAATCAATAGTCAAGTCCCCACACAGCCAAGGCTGCTGAGTGACACTAAATCTTTCTTGCATCTGCACATTTATACTCCTGGTCTTCACATGGTAAGTGAGCAAGCACTCCTTGGTCTATTTTGGAGATTTTGTAAGAAATAGAGGATTGACTTCAAATCTTTTTCTTGCTTTTTGCTAAGTGCTGAGTGATTCATCTCATTGACCTGTCACAGGGCCCATCCTTCTCCTCACAGTTCTAATTCCTAACTCCCATTGAGAAGCATTGTGTGAAGGTCTTGTCAGGTTTCTTTGCCACTTGGTCTCCAGCTTCTCTTCTTAAGCTTCCAACAGGGCCAATTACTACCACATATGGAGTGAGTTTACAAAGCTGGCTGTTGCTGCCAAGTACTTAAAAGGTGGCCAAAATGCAAATTGGCCAGTAGACAACTTCTTGGGTGTGAGGTCAGGGAATTAAGTATTAAGCCTAAGTATCACTCTTTTTATTCATTGAAGCTTCTGCCATGCTGTATATCTTTAAAGTAAGATATGCAAAAGGATTTGGGATACTTCAAAAAAGAAAATATGAAAAATAGAGAAATTAAGTAAAATTAGAAGGGTAATCACATAAAACTTAGCTGAAGAACTTTAAAGAAAGAGCAGATGTGTGCCTGCAATTGTAAGCCTGTGTCTTGTCCTTACCCCAAATATAGCAAGTTAAGTGCCACTTGTGAATCTTTCTTTTTCTCAGTTCCATGTCTCATTGTGTATGTTGGGAATTTTTCTTTGGACTGTGTCCACCTAGCCCTAATTTCCCTGTGAGCATCCTCTCTGTGGGAATGCAAGATGATCCCAAAGGGTATCAAATGGCCTCAGAGCTTGTTGTCACATTTTTGCTATAGTGATTTTATCTCAATGCTGAACCCACATGTCTGGGCTTAGTTTCCCTTGTGAGATAACAAGGACTCTTCCAAAAGTCATCCTATGTTATGTTCCAGTCTGTAGAAAGGGTAGAAAGAGATCCAACAGTAAGTGGGCACTATTATATGCTTTAAAACACACAGTCATCAACTAACTCTTCACTGTAAGCTAATTACTGGTTTCCTTATTTTAAAGACAAAGAAACTTGAGTTTAACGAGGGAAAGAAATTTCTGGATGTTCACACAGGTGAAAGCAGTAAATTTGGTACGCAAACATGGTTCTGTCTCTTTCACAAGATGATACTGTTGCATAAAACACAAAGGATCTGAGAGATTAGCATTTAGGAGCTCTGCCGTGGACAGGCAAAATGCTAAATGCTTTGCATACAATTTCATTAAGCCTTATTGCAATACTGAAAGCATTACCTATAACAATGTGAGCTCAGGCAGATTAAATGGCTGGCCCAATCCTGCACAGCCAGATGTTGCAGAGATAACCCTCAAATACAAGTGACTTGACCTATAGAATCTCTGCTGCTTTCGTTGCACTGCGCTTTCTGCTCCAGTTGTCTGTGAGACAACCTGATCCTGGAGGCCCTTGGCTTCTCCAAAGGACACTAGTGTAGTGGAGCTTTTCCTCTTCACTGTCTGGAGATTCAGAGATCCAAGACATCCTCTCAAGAATTGATCTGGTAGTCACCAAGCCTGTATGCTCGCTCATAAAGTCATTTCTTCTTTGTAGGAGATCAATCAATACAACTTCGGGAATCCTACCACCATATTTCTTAAAATAAGCTCAGGTTGTTCTGTGCTTATTTATTCTGTTGTGTGAAAAAATATTGGTTCACAAATTGCTAGGAGATTCGGTTTTTGCAAGCTTCTTACTTGTGTAAAGTTAATGATGTAAGTAAAAGCCTTCAGCTAAGAATATTCTCATGCTTTTTTAACCTGCTGTTTAGACTTCACCATTAAAGAGCTAGTGGTGGGTCCACCATGTGACTTCATTGCCTAAGAGAGATTTGTACTATTAACTAGTTAGTTTTTGGCCAAGTCAGACTAGAGATATAAATTTTTATTTCTTCTGCTCACCATGCCAAGTGGTTGTCCACAATATAATTTGAGTTTTAGAAGGAAAAGAAAAATCTTACTGATCAGATCAACTAACTTCCCTAATGTATCAAGCTTTCATCCCAAGATTAAAAGGGTCACTTCTGATCCAGCTGGGTTTAGTTCATGACCTGGACTCTGTGGATCCTGTTACCAATGCCCAGCAACACAAACCACAGTCTGTCTGAGTATTTGGATGAGAAACAACCTTAACCAAAGATTACGCAGTTCGGGCTGGAAAAGGCAATCCTGTCCATTTACAAGCATCTGTGGAAAGGTCAGATTCAGGCTGGCCAGTCTCTGGCTTCCGATTTGGGGGACTGCTTTGGTTGCAAGATTTGTGTCCAAAGAAAATTAAAATGAAATGAGAACTGAACTTCAGGCAGAAATCTCTAAAAGTTAACTCCAATTCAAACCAAATTTAAGATTTCAGTCTTTTTTTTTCCCCCCAAAGGTGTTGTATCAGAGAATTTGCAAACAAGTGAAAGAACTTATTACTTGATACAAGCACATGGAAGAAGAAAAAAGAAAAGAAGGAGAAGGAGAAGGGAGAGGAGAAAGAGGAGCAGGAGGAGGAGGAGGAGGAGGAGGAGGAGGAGGAGGAGGAGAAGGTATCAGTGTTATTTCATCTTACATTTCTAAGTTGGTACCCTTTTCTATAAATTCATGAAAACTTGTTCTCACCTAACCAATATGCTGCTAGTAAAACATGAAGCATTGAGTTGAACTTTTCTTTCTGGGAAAAAGCTGTGCTACCACTCAAGGTAATTTAAAATAAAATCCTTCAGAGTAATGTGCTGCTCATGCAATGAAAATAACAGGGACTATCAGTTTCCATTTCAGAGTACTGGAACGAAACATTCCTTCAACTTGGGGTCAGTGAACACATACTGTTACAATTCCACACAAGCCTGTGCCCCAAAGAGCTCATTTTCCTGATCTGATCTGCACAGAGATGTACGCTGCCAGAGAAATTCATTACATTAATGGTCTCTCAGCAATGGCAAATGAAGTGAACCTCTCACTGGAGCATCCTGCACATGTACGAGAATCAAAACCTACTACTATTGAAATATTTCCTTTTGTGTTTTACAAATATGGCTTTAATTTAGTGGGGTTTACTTGGAGGTAGTGGGAAGGGGTGAGGGGAAAAAGGAGGAGGGAATATTTCAGAACCTTTTCTCTCATAAGCAGAACAGTATGTTCCCACTAACAAGATTTCTACCAACAGGAGAAAAACAGTAATCCAGCAATCTCTCTTTTACATATCAAATTATTCTCTTTGCATTTGGGCTTTGTGGTGAGGGGTGAATCCAGAGGGTGCCTTTTCCTCAAGTTGGCCGGAAAATAGAATCTATCATCTCTCTCTTTATTTTGACTGTTTTCAGGGGCATGTTGATTACCATGTATACTAAATGCCTGATTCATCAAAGTGAGGAGACAGGGTTGTCTCCCTCATGTTTGAGGCTGTGTTTTCAATTTGCATGGTTGTTTATTAGGATGATGTTAATGACTGTACAAGAAGTACTAGCACTTAGGTAACACTTTTGAGGGGTGTATCCCATTTATGATTTGAAGGCCCCTGGCTGAAGTAGTAGATTAAATGTAACTGTATTTCTATGAAAGATGGAGTCTAATTCTACTCCCACTGGAGTAGACTGAGAGACTTACTTACCCAATGGGACGTAGAGGAAGTAAATCTAGGGAATAAAAGACCTGTTGGTTTTCTGTCTGGTCTTAAAATATTCACTTTGGAAGTCCTAAGCTGTTATGTGAGAAGTCTGCAAACACCAAGCTGATCAATGTATATTGTTGGATCGATAATCTAAGATGAATTTGCATCCCTATTATCCATGTTAAAGGGGCAGACACAATTTACACCCACTGAAAAAAATATGCCTGTTGAATACAATCAAGGTGACAAGATCTGGAGCAAGAGCATCTTCTAGCTTACTTGTCAACCACAGGAACCACGAGAGTGGTATTAAACTGTTTTAAGTCATTTTCTATTCTGTTTGCTAATCAGGAATAGATAGACAACCAATGGAAGAATAGATAGATTAAGGAATAGATAGATTAAACAATGGAAGCATACTATTTTAAACTCTACTCATCTGTTTTTGTTTTCTTTTTGTATTTTTCTATTTATATTTGAGATAAAATGCCATTCTCTCTAAAATGCTCTTCGTGTCTGCCTTTGCTTAGGCAAAGAACAGGACAGATTTGATCTTCAATCTTTTTAAATTAAGCCCTCTTTCCTCCAGTGGTTGGGTAATTCTTCAATTTACTAGTCATTTATTTATGAAAGACATATTACATATACCAAGGGGTAGATTATTTATTTAGTATTGGAAGATGAAGAGTTTTCTCTGTCCTTGTATTTCTTGGCTGTAATCCTTGTCTGTCACAAATGTGACTGGAGCTTAATCAGGCCAACTATTTCAGAATTCAAACTACATGAGTCCTCATTTGCTAACACATAACAGGTTTTATCTCAGTTGCTTCAGTTATAGTGGAAGAGAGTTGAACATGGGCAGCAAATAAACCAAATTCAAATACAAACAGTCATGTGACTTAAAATTTTTTTCTTTCAAGATAAAAGTAACCTGCAAAAGCAGGAAGATATGGAAATTTAATCCCAAATTACTACATTTTCACAGTTTCTTAACTTTCTTACTGGAAAATACCTACTAACTACTAATATGGTAGTTAATGAGAATCAAATAAAATAATATGCATGAAATGGCTTGGAGCAATATCCTGTACTTAGCATGGGTTAGAGATATACTTGTTAAATAGGATTATTGTAAAACATAATGATTGAGGTAGAATTTGGTTTATGATGGGAATGATGAAAATATAATGTATATCATGTTCTTTTATGAACTTTTGAGCCTTTGGAACTTAGAAATAGCAGATTTATGCCATATTTATATTTTTAATTTCAATTAATGTGTGTAAATTGGATAGTGACAGTTTAATACCACATGGCAAATATATGTGGGTGAGCCTAGCTGTTTGTTATCTGAAGCTCACATCTGTTAATCCAGGATTGACTTATGGTGAATTCTCAGATGGGCATTAGTAAAGTGATTTTTTTTTTGCTCTTTTTATTTTTGTAAGATATTTCTTTTAATATTGATTTAAAAAGTTGTGTCAGTAAAGCAATGCATAGACAAATTCCAAGCTTCACATGCACATTTTGAGAATAATTTCAGTAACTTAATGTTTGAATCAATACTGCAGAAGAAGCAAAGGAAGAAGAGGAATAAGAAACCCCAAAATGCAGACGTGATATATTTCTTGGCAATCTGTGTTCACTGAGCCAACTCACATCTGATTCATGCAGACTTAGTACAAAAGCGACAGATGTTTAACTACAGCTAACTTGCTAATTATATTCTTTAACTTGAAAGAACATTGAAACAGAGACCAGAAGTCAAGTCACAGAGTGTCGTGTGGGACTTTTCTTCATGTCTCCATTTCTTTAGTGACTTAAACCTGAAGACACTAGATGACAAGATATCCTGCGTTATTAGGACTGTTACTGGCACTGTACCTGTAGAAGATTAATAAGATCTGGTCAAAGCCCTCCTCTGAGTGCTCCTATTCATATTTATGGACATTAAACCTAGTAATTTAGAATGTAGCTATTTAATAAAGCTACAGGAAAGAAGATGCCGTTGTGCTTTCTCTCACCTAAAGATGAAAGAAAAATTTTAAAAGAAAAATACCCACAGATGTTTCCGCCTTTGCTCACATTCCAGGGGAAACAAAAAGAATAGCCCATGAGCCCAGGAGTTTTCAAATTGGCACCTGGCATCTTTGTGCATATCTAGCCCCTTGTTGAGATATAGATTGGTTCTGCACAATTACAGAAGTGCGTGAGCAGGCAGGGACCCTCTTGAGAATCCAGCATGTATCTGTGAAGAGCCCTGCGCCCGCATCATTGTTTTGAAAGCCAGAAGGGAGAAGACAGATGGTAGTTCTCTTTAGAGCTGGACCAGAGGATAGGTTTGTAAGAGGAAGAGCCACTGTTTTATTTGTATGAAGAAGACTGTCTAGTTACTAGCAACTGAGTACTTTTCAAGAAGAAAACAAGTGGGTCAGTGGGTCAAAGTGTTCAAGGTTTCAGTAGGTCCAGGTTGCAGGTGCTGATTCCCTTGGCAGGTAGAGAAATTCTCTTTTCATTTGTACTTTTTGACAATTCTTGACACAAATTGGAATTCGATTTCCAGAATTGTTTTTTCTGTATGTTTAGCAACCAGAATGGATTTTCTTTTTTAATCAGCAAACATGAATTTGATTGATTTTTTTAATATATAAAACAAACCTTGAATACCTGGGAAAAATTACATTTTTGCATGTTATACTATATATTGCTAGATTCAATTTACTAATATTTTAAGAACTGATTTTTCATGACAGGTATTAATTTCTCATTTTCTTTTCTGCAACTCTTTTATGGTTTTGATGTTAGGGTAACTCTGGCTTTGCAAAGTTAATGGGGAAGTGATCATGTTGGTGTATAAATGAGGCTTTTTCCTTAAATATTTGAGAATGTTGATGGGCAAAGGTGCATACAGGACTAGGGTCTTCTATATGGAAAGAGTTTTTTGCTATGAATTCCATTTATTTAAAGGATGTAGAAGTATTCTTATTTTACAACTCTTCTTTAGCTTGTTTTGTTAATTTGTATCTTTTAGAGGATCTGTCTATGTAAGCTAATTTTTATGATTAAATAGCTTAATATTTCTTCCTGTTTTTCTAATTAACCTTTTTATATCCATTGTTTTCTCATTGTTTCTCAAGTTGTCTCACCTAAAGTTCTTTTTTATTTTGTTTTTCCATTTTAATGATTTTCTATATTTCTTTTGCAGTTTTCTATGACATTTACTTATACTCATGTTTATTGATTTCCCTTTTATACTTATTTAGGTCTTAATTTTCAAGTCTTTGAAGGTAGAAGCTTTGATAATTGCTTTTAAGGACAATTGGTTTTTTTATATAAATCTTTACATACTTTTTTTTTTTTTCCCTCTTTAAGGACAATTGGTTTTCTCATATAAATCTTTACATATGTTTTTTTTTTTCCTCTTAGTACCGCTCTGCTGTGCCACACAGTTTGATAGGTTTTCATTGTTATGTTAATTAATTCTAAATTTTTATAGCTTTGCTTATGTTTCCTTTGGACTCATATATTATTGACAAAGACAGCACTTGCTTTTCTAATATTGGAGAACTTTGCAAATACTTTTCTGTTGGTGATCTCTAGTTCAAGTCTATCGTGAGCACAGAACAGTCTATAGTTGTCATACTTTTATATTTAGTAGAACTTATTTAATGGTCCCAAATATAGTCCAGCTTGGTGATGTTTTATGCAAACATGTAAACAATGTGGAGTTCTCCAGTAGTCAATTAAGTTGGGTTTGTTATTTAAATTTTTCTCCTCCTTAGTCATTTTCTTTCTATGAATTTACTTTATTTTTGAGAGAAGAGTATTGAAATGTTAATTCTATACTTAATTCATTTTGTTAAATTAATATTTCTTTTATATATTTTGAAGCTATACTTTAAGATATATATTTATCCTGATATACCATTTCATAGTTTTATATTTTAATCATAAAATGTGATTTATGTTTAATGATATGCTTGCTTGGTCTAGATGTCTTATATTTAGAAAGCACAAAGGAAATTTGTGATTGTTTTGAACTGTTTTTCTTAGTACTATATATGTATAATTAGTTACTTCTGGTTACTGTTACAGTTGTTTTGTTTTAAATTATACTTGGTTTGCTGTAATTCAGTTTTACTTCTCCTTGACTTTTTTTTTTTTTATATGTGTCTGAACTTATCCTGCTTGGGTTTCTTTAAGCTTGTTATGACTTGTACCTAGATGTCTCCCCAAAATCTCATGTGGTCCTACGTGGCCTTTAGAAGAGGAGTCTGATCACAGAGTGTATGATGCTGGGAAGCTGGGATTAAGGATGTGATGTGGGTGGTTCCTGATGGGATGTTAGGATTGAGGTTGTGCCACTCTGAGTGTGAGTCCTACTTGCCCTAAGGAGAGGCAGCTTGGGTAGATGTAAGAGACAGGAAGAGAGTTGTTTGGTGCTGCTGCTTGACCTCCGTCGTCTCCTGCCCACTCTGCAATGCCTTTGAGAAAGCCAATTATGGACTGAAACTTCTAAAAATGGCAAGCCAATTATAGACTCCAATCTCTACAAACTGTGAGCCAAAATAAACCTTTAATTTCAGTTGTTGGATATTTTATCTCAGCAAGGTGAAAAGTAACCAAGATAGCACACTTGGACCTACATGTGTTGGTCTATGAGTATATGCTTTTTCATATCAAATTTGGAAAATGATAATTACTTATCAAGCATGTTTGAGTGTTTATTCATTGCCTCCATTGTAACTGGTTTTCCCTTGTTATTTTTAATCTATTTTATGGAACTGCCATGAAAATATTTTTGATTATTTGCTGTTTTCCACTCTTCTTTTGGCTCTGTGTATTTTATGTCAGTTGTCATTTCTTACTTTGAATTATTAACCTTTTCTTTCACTCTGTCTTCACATCACTCTAATCTGTGTTTTGTAATCTGTCAATGTCCTTGTGCTTCAAGAATTTTTATTTTTATATCTAAATGTTCCATATGTTTCCTTTTGGTATTTCCCTTACATCTTTACCATGCTCATATCTTATTTTATTATCTGAATCCGGTGGTGGGAGATACTGTAACACACTTGTGGAGCAGTTCTATAGTTTTTCACGCTTCTAGGTCAATGGACTGTTATTTTGCCCAGTCATGTGTCACACTTTCATTTCTCTTGGCATGTCTACTAATTTTTGATTGTTTATTAAACATGCTGCTATTGAGTGTCTGGATTTTTTTTCTTCCTATAAAAAACATTGAAGTTTATTTTGGCAGACACTTGTGTTTCTGGCAGTTTTGTTTGACCCTTTTAAAGCTATTTTGAAATTTTAGTAGGGATGGGACCTATAGTCTGTTTCTGAGAAAAGCTCCACTAGTGTCTACATTCGGACTTGTTTTTCCATTTCCTGAAAGGAGTTATTCCTGGGAATTATTCAGCTTGTGACCTTCTGCTCTTTCTTTGTTAGACTTTTTGAGATTTTTCCTTGTCACATTTTTTTTTTTTAGAGAAAAAAAGCAAAACAGAAAAAAGGGTAGAAATATAACAGAATTTCAAAAAAATACCAGTAAGAAATTACAAGTTGATAAATTACATATCGTTATCTTAGAAGTAGTTGTTCAAGTTACAAAATCACATTTTTTGAAGTACCAAATTTCTGTGCTGAATTACACTTTGTAAAATTCCCTTTACAATACGTTGCAGTTTATAGTGAGTTTGTACCTTGGTTATTGTGTAGTTTAAGCCCACTTCCTCTCAGTTTATTGCTAAATTATTGTAGGTGTCTAGGAATTTGGTAGATGGAATTATAATCCATCCTTTTGCTATCAGTTAATCATACAAAAGATCTGGGTGTGTCTGATGTATTCAAACAGAAATCCTAAAAACTAAAACCAAGGCTGCTCATAAAGAGAGAAAATCAAAGGCAGCAATAGGCCTGAGATTTTACTTCCCTTTCTCTTGGATTCTCCTTCCTTACTGCTGTCCTGGGCACTCAGGTTCAGCTCACACTTACAGGGCCTCACTCAGTTGATGATTTATACTTCTTTTCTGTTCATCTTGGTTCAGACTCATTTTACTAGCTAACTAAATTGCATAACGCAATTCTTTGTGCCTCTCTCTCTCTCTCTCTCTCTCTCTCTCTCTCTCTCCCTCACTGTCTCTCTCTATCCATGAGTTAATATTTGCAAATACTTAAAAAGATCACCATGCAACTTTCTTGAGCTCATTTTCTATTACAGCTCCTTAGTTTTACAAAATTTTGTTGACCACCAAAAAAAAAAATATATAGCTTTTTGTTTTGTTTTATTTTTTCAAATTCACTTAGGCTCCTCACACTCTGATTTTGGTTTCTTGAACTCAAACTCAACAGTGGTACAGGGTTTGTTTTGGCTTCTTCATTTGCTCAAAACATGGGGACCATTACAGAGTTCACCTCATTTGTTAATTTTCTCTCATTGTCGTGTCTTCCATAGGTTCATATGTAGTATCAGAAAAATGTAGAACAGTTTTTTTTTTTCTACTTTTCTAGCTGTTTATTGTGGGAAGTGAAGTACTGCATAATTAGTCTGAAACATCTAAACATAAAACTCTTTGGCTTATGCACTTTAATAGCTAACAATCTGATGGTCTGAGGAGCTGAAGTTTACCACAGTCTGACCACTATAAGTCAGAGTCAGGAAATGGAAATATTCTGCACTGATTAGGCAAAACATTCTTCCTAGTACTACCAGTTCAATTATTCAACTGTCTATCCTATTTGGCACTTATAGGCTCTCAAAATTGGTTTGTAATGAGCTGTTCTTCTAGCAGCTGCCTAGCACAGTACCTGACCCATAATTAGATTTGAACAGTGAAGCATAATGGTTAAGAACTTTTTAAAAATCTAGATAAAATGCTGTTTGAATTCCAGATTTTCACCTCAAAATTCTATGACCTAAAAGCAAATTTATTCATCTCTAATGTCCTCATATTTAAAACTGAAATAGAGACTAGTTGTAGCTTTAACCTCATCACATTTTTATGAAATTCAATGAAATACAGTTTGCAAAGTCCTTAGCAGTGTTATGAACATATTATAAGTGCTTTATTTTTGATATCTGAAGGATATTTGTTATTAACAGGACATTTCATGAATTTTAAATGAAATCACCATGTTAGAAAAAGAATTTGAATGAGACTATGTGAGACATTTAGGTGGACTCTTTTTCAAGTGCTCAGAATTCAGTTAATTCAGCAATTGAGAAAACTTAAAGATTCACATAATTGAAATACTCACGGCAGAGGAAATCTCAGGGCTGATTTGTCAGGGTTATTTGTCAGGATCATCTAGAACAGTAGTGGCAAACCTATGGCATAGATATTAACTTATTTTTAAGAAAAAAGATGTTAATAAGGTAATAAAAGATACTAAAAGTGAGTTGTTTTTTTCTGAACTAAAACTTCAGTGTACATTTTGAATTACAGTGTTGACCCTTTGTAATAAATAAGTAGGTTTGCGTTGCAGTCTGGGCACTCACCCTAAAAGGCTTGCCATCACGGCTCCATAGTCTACCTTCATCTTTGTGTTATTTTCATTCCCAATGGATTTATTCTAAGTAGCAAAATGGCTATAGTCATTGGAGTAATAGTTGTATCCTTACCATCTAAGATACAAGAGCTATTGTCCTATCAAACAGAAACTACTGCCCTGTGCTTCCCTAGCCAGAATCACTTGAAATCACAAGCTTATTTCTTAGGTTCAAAGTAATGACTTATCCTGATTGACTTGAAGCTCAGTTGAATGCTCATGATAGCAGAGTCAACCAATTGTATGCTAATGATGATAGTACACTTATTTATAAGACTTTTTGATTCTACCATCTAAATGATGCTTTAGTTAAGCATGATGAAGGCACCTTGTTTAATAAACAGGCTCTCTGTTAATGTCAACAATGTGACTGAATTTTCTGTGCTATAAGTCTTATCAGAACCCAGCCAAGTCATGTATTTTTTTTTTCCACTGACAAACCTTGTTTTTCTTTTTTTTTTCTTTTTTTGTGGGTGGGACACTGGGAATTGAACTCAGAACCTTGTGCTTGCCAGGCAGATGTGTATGCCTCTGAGCTACTTTCTCAGACTCTACTATTGATAAATTTTGATATTTATCCTTCAGGTTTTATACTTGAGGATAAGATAGGGATAAAAACAGTATCTGCCACCCTGAATTGACCAACCCAAGTTAAGAGATGCCTCATTATCATTTATTATATATTTAGCAGGGCTTTAAATAGTTTCATTAGCATAATAATTTTTAAAATTTATAAATTGAATGTGGTGCCATCTTAACTTTATAGGTGAAATACATGTGGTACTTAATTTGCTAGCAATAGTATGAATATAGGAGAAAATATGTATCTCCCAAACTCCCAGTTTTTTTCAGCATGTGGCATACAAACTATATTTTTTTCATTTATTTAGTAATTTACTAAAAAAATTTAACCTGTCTATTTAAACTTCTACAAAAAGATGAGTTCAGTGGTGTGAGGCAGGCATCCAATAAATAAGGAACTCATAATCTTAGCTCAGTCCAATGATTTTGAAATTGTAGGTCATGATTCATCATAAAGCCAAACCAAACAAACATAGTAAAAGAAAATATTAGAGTTCTTCATATGCAATAAGGAGATGTGTGTGTGTGTGTGTGTGTGTGTGTGTGTGTGTGTGTATGAAACTACCTGAGTGGTTCTTGTATATTTGGCTATGATATAAAGTACATTTCTCAATACAAGCTTGGCCCAAAATATGGCATCATGTTTTTTTCTTTGTACTGGGGACTGAACTCACAACGTTGTACTCACCAGGCAAGCACTTGAGTTACTGAGCTAAATCCCGAGCCACTGACACCAGTTTTTGATTGTTTTTCTCCGGGAATTAATTTTAACAAAATTTTTGACTTTGTGTTTATAACATGAAAACAACAATTAAATTGATCAAAATGTTGAATTTTTTGTCAATATCTTTTCTTTTTAGAGACACAACCAAAATTCTGCAATCACAAGGCAATAACTCTTACTTACTAACCTTGTTAAAGTAGATTTGTTTTGTCAATGTTGAGGTAAAATGGCTTTAAACAGTGTTATTAAATACTAAGCTAAGCAATGGCTTTACCATTGCACTTTATGCTTTGTGGTTACAGCATTTTAGGGATTTATGTTTCATGCTGTCAATATATATGAAAAAAGACCAGCTGGAAAATGTTACATTAGCAGAAGACCACAAAGTTTTGGACATAAAGAGGACCCAATGTTAGGGAATCTGGGATAGAAATTGCATGTGCGTGGAACAGTTTCATTATTGTCTCATGCATTTTCCCAAATCTTTCCTTTTACCTCACAAACTTGTGTAAGTATGTACAGATATGAAATGATTGCTGCCATTTTCCCTGAATGAAACACATTCTCTAGTATCTAGCCTCAGTGGAAAATATGGAAAGAGTAATTAGAGGAAACAATCTTTTCTCTATGTGTTTTGGAAAAAAATCTAGAATTTCTTTCTATGAGGTTTGGAACCTTTCCATCAGAATGCCCATGAAGGTAATGATCATCTATTCATTTTTTTTTAATTTTAAAGACAGAATAAAACCAGAATTTCAAAACAAGATAATAGGAGAATAAGAATAATTAATACATCGCATGTTGTTGTTCTTCAAAGTAGTTACAGAGTGCAAAATATAGACATGAAATATTGTTCAGAGGTGTTAGCACAAACTTTTCTTTTCAAGGAAATAAGAGAAAATTGCAGTATAATTATCTTACTATATATATATATATATACACACACACACACACACATATATATATATATATATATATATATATACATTTCCCATCTATTCATTCTTAATCTAATTTCTTTTTTCTTTCAAACATATGGATAATCATCCAGAAAAATAAAAGTTGAGAATAGTTATTCATGTTTCAGTAAATTCATCAACACATCTCATTGTATTTGAGAATGTAATTAACATCTGTCTCTAACATCTATTTAATTAGCAAATAAATTATTTTATTCATTGTTTGAGCACAGCTAAATGAAAACAAAATTGTTGAGTATTTTACAAATGGATTCCTTTATGCTTAGTTAACATGTTCAAAAATTTTTCTAAGTTTCCACTTACATAAGCACTTATACTACAAAATATTTCATGCTTGTAAACTGACATGAAAGCCAGATCTACATAAACATCTTCCAAGAAAGAAAACTAATAGCAAGCACATGAAAGCATAAAATGATTACTAATAGTGGTGTGAATTGTCACACACAGTTTGATACTTCCTATTAATATTTGGGAAGAAGAAATGCAAGTTAGCGACATATCTTAAGCACCACTTCTGAAGACTTCTGAAATTAATATTTGTGACTCTGATTTCAGATCTACTGCTGGTTCAGGGTAGAATTATTTGCATACAGTTTTGATGTGTCATGTGGCTTCTAGAAAAAAATTCCCAGCATATATTGAAGGAATATACATTGGCCACCATGTTAGACCCAATAATATTCAAAATTAGAGATTTTTATCAGAAAAATAGTGGTATAATTATGATTTAGCTTCAAAAGTCTTAACTGTGTTTCCACATTGCTACATGTAATTCTACGTTTGGGCAACTCAGTGTACTTATGAGTTGTGTTAGATAGCTTTCTCGTCACTGAGACACATTAATGCTTAATATTTACAAGTTGAACATGAGAAGCAAAATTTATCTTACAGTTTCAGAGGATTCCATCCATGATAAGCTTAGTCTCAACAAGAAACCTTATTGTGGAAAAGTTTGGCAAAAAGCTCCTTACCTCTCGGTGGCTAGAAAGGGAACAGCATGGAAGAGGAAAGAGCCAGATACTATGTATCATATCCAAGGTTTTATCTCTATGAGTCCATGAACACAGCCAGGACTGTACTTTACTAGTACCTCGGATGGTTTTCAAACCAATCAAGTTGGAAAAATTAAGCTTACCCTGTACTTTAATGTTTCTGTCATATCCCATGTGCGGGTAAATTTTGAAATTTCTACTAAATTGATACAGTACTGTTTTAAGCACCAAGAATCCCAATTTTCTTTAAATTGATCTTTATATTACAGGTCAAATCCATATTTCCTTGACCACAACATTTGTAGATCCTTCGCTCTAAGAATTTCTTGGAAGTGTTTATGCATTTCACTGATTCACCCTGCTTGTCATTTGTCCCAGATTCTAGGTTATGTTAAAATATTCCCACAGTAATTCCAAATGACACTTTTTATATCTTTGCCTCTCAGTCAAAGTGTTTCAAAAGCCATGTTACTTTCTGTGAATTGGAGTGATTTTGATCTTGGCTTTTCTGCTCACAATTCTTCCTCGCCTTGCCAATCATATGAACAAACAAGAAATCTATTTGAACATCATTCCCAATTTCTGACCCATTTTTCAGTCAAAATCATATTAATTTTTAGGGATAAGGCAGAACTCTTCATAAAGGCAATTTTGTTATGTTTTTCTGCTTGGACATTTGATTTATTCTATTTAATATTCTCAGATTAAGGGAAGAGAAAATGCCTATATTTACATGAAAATTATTTGTTATTTACCTGAAATTCAGATTCCACTAAAAATCTGGCATTTTTTTTTTCTGGCAGCCTTAGCTATAATACAGTCTCTTCTAGTACTGCATACTTTATTTATTTATTTATTTATTTATTTATTTATTTTTATTTTAAAGAATCAAACCGATCAAAACAAACCAGTGTAAGAAATACAGGACTTCAAAATATTAAAAATCAGTAGTTACCATAATGTCTTTTGATGTCTTCAAAATAGCAGCAGATAACTTCGAACACAGTAAGAATCAAACAGAACAGAATAAAATGGAAACATTAAAAACAAAACAATGAATGCAATAAAAGGTTTCAAATCAAGCCAGTAGTGAATCCAAAGTGGCTCCCATAATATATCTTGCTATCTTTGAAATAGCTGCTCCTGCCATAGGATTTCACATAATCAAACCAAATAAAAGAATAAAACCCAACCCCAAAAAACGATGGAAATGATATAGGACTTCCAGAACAAGATCATAGGGAATCAACAACGGCTGTAACCCTCAAAAGGAGATACCCTCCTAGATGTTGCACTGTGTACCACTATCCTCTGAACCTATGATCAGACCACTGGCCCTAGACCTGCAAAGTTAGTGAAACACTAAAGAACCACAGGTATCCAATTGCATTTCAACTTGATAGCGTCATCACATCCTGTGTTTTCCAGGTAAGCCTATTGCTTATAGTGGTGGTGGGGCATGTGTGTGATCGGTACTTCTTGTTTGACAGCCTGTGCACTGGAAGGGACTGGGGTCTCGCTGTTCCAGTCCAGTGGCAACTTGCACATGGCACTGGTTCCCAAACTGGGCTTCTTTGCTGCTGTGCCCTTGTTCTCTCTACCCCCAGTCCATGAATGATGCTGACTCATAGGGAGAGGTTGGGGTCTGGCTATTCTAGTCCAGTTAGCACTGAATATTTTTAAGTAAAAATTTTGAATAAGAGAATAAAATGAAGAATAAATCTAGCCTGAAGAATGGAAATTTTTATCTAAGGAGAAACTGATCTTTTAAAATGACAGATTCCCCTGACTACCGATGGTTCCAGGGTATTGGGATGAAGTGTCAGGCCATCCTACATATGGTCATTATCCCTTTTTAATTAGTTGTTACAATGTTGAGTAAATTTACTTGCAAAGCAGTGAGTTGAATTTAGGAATGCTGCCCTTTTTTCAACATTGGTGTTTCCCCTTTCCAAGAGGTTGTGGAAATAAAGAAGATGAACCTTCCCTCACCTGCTCTACCTTGTTCTGCATTCTGACCAGGGGAACAAAAATAGTCTATTATGCCTGCAGTGTATTCAGTATCATCTCAAAGGCATGAGAATGATCTGGGAAAAACCAGGCTCCACTACAGAAGAATGTCTTCAGGCCAACCTAATCCTATCCATGCAATGCTTAACAGATAGGACAGTTTCTAAGAAATGCATTTTTAGGCAATGATGTTGGTATGGACATCACAGAATACTCTTACCCAAATCTGGGTTTCCCAGGTAAAACACTTCATGTGGGCCCTTGATGAAGTCAGGAGATGTGGCTCCCATGAACTGAACAAAGCTGCTACTGGCAAAACAGATTGTTGCAGTGTAAATGTTTTATAAGTGAGAATAAAGTTGAAAAATAATAAATACATAAGCCATTAACCACTGTAAATATCAGTTGTTACATATACAAGATAAGTGTGTATGCTATATTTTTGTTGAATTAGTAACACACTGGGTTTATAGCTGATACCAACATCACCACAAATAGATAATTTGTCATTGTCCAACTTTATGAAATGATGATTGCTCCAACCTCACTGAGAAATGAGAAATTTCACCTGTATTGTACTCTTATGGGACTATATTAGAAATATGGCTTATCGCTAAACAAAACATTGCTGTGTGGCATGTAATTGTACAATAGGTGCTATGTCTCCTCAAATTCTGTGGCAAATTGTTTGCATGTAGTGATGTCAGGTGAAAAAGTCCCACTTTCTGAGAGTTAGCTGAGAAACATTCTTCCTTAGTGATGTGATTGCACTTGGATTCATTCTGCACAGAGAAACCAGGCACTCTACTCTGCCTTGGATGAAAAACATTCTCTAACTCATTTTTTACAACCTATTTACTGTCAGGTTTATATCATGTTGAAATGCTTTAGCAATGAAGTCAATTCAAATCTATTTTTGCATCTCTTTATCCCAAGATTAAAAATATTGTGAGACAGAATGCTTTCTCATGTTTTCATTGCATTAGCTTATCTAGTTTTTCTGTGGAAGTACAACCTTTTGATCAGCCAACCATTGAAGCATTAGCTTTATTATCTCCTGTCTCAAAATTTTGTAAGAGAATCAGAACCTTTTGACCTCACCCTAGCAGAGTAGTAATTAATGTCAGATACATTTTGATCACACTATTAAAATTGTTTTCAACACTAGAACAGCTAATTAGAGAGACAAGATTCCTATATTACCTTACTAAGCACAGTCCCACGGTGAATATTATTTTATGATTAAGTCCAATGAAATATTCAACACTTTAGGAAACTAAGCAAATAAAGTATAGTGCTATAGGAAGTGTTTGTGTAAGGAATGTATTAAAACAACAATTTCTTTTTCTCTGTCATATAGAAAATGAAATGGAACTTTGACCCACCACATTTTTTACATGATAATACTTTGGTTTTTGTTTGGAGAAGTTATGAAATTCAGCTAAGGTCATTGTTGGGTCCTGCTATCTTGTACAAGATTAATTTTTCCAATATATTTTGTGAGTGCAGAAAGGATCACAGAAAGCCTGTAGGTCCAGCTGGTGTCTGATGACATTTTCCTTTGACACCTGCTGCACATCTCACATATTTTTTTTTTATGAGAGGAGTTTTTTTTTCAGTTTTCTGTGCCAGAAATATTTTGTCTGTTATTTACTTATGCATAAATAAATCCTACAAACTTTTACAGTATTTCCAGATTTAGTAAATAGTGACAAAGCCTGGGAAATTAAGACATATTTTACACTAAAACATTTTTTCAACATTTCACATTAATTAAATCTTGAGATGCATTTGGCAATGCTATTAAAGTAATTTTATATCCAAGACTTCAGACTGTCAACACATGGTCAAAATAATCTCCAGGCTTTAATAAATCTCATGATTAGTTCACACAGTATTATTAGATTTCTTCTCTTTAAAGTAGAATGGTATGCAGTGGCTTTTTTTTTCTTGTAACTGAGAATAATAAATAGATAAAAACAGATTATCCTTAGTCTGAAACTTTCAAATTCCCATTTTAAATAAACTTTTTAAAATCATCAAAACAGGAAATGAAAAGATAAGTACTTTGAATTTTAAATCTCAAATAATACTAAGGAAGAATTTTATAATCTTAGTTTGGAAAAGGAACTGATACCGACTAGAGTCTAAACATTGTTGGTCTAATGCACACTTCAAAAGTAAGTCTTCTTTATTTAAAAAGGTACGCGCATTATTCTGGTCATTTCCATTTTGGGTCTTTGTATATGTTGCTCATCTCATGTAGCAGCTCATCACACATCCAATCTAACTGGTCTAACCCTATAACATGAGCATTTGTCATCATTCAAGCACATGAGGCTCTCATTTCTCTTTGTTTTCTTCCTCATCAGTAAAGCAATCATTCATTTTCCTCTGATTGTTTAAATGAATTCCTTGCAAATGATACTTGCATTCAATCTCAATCTCTCTCTCTCTCTCTCTCTCTCTCTCTCTCTCTCCCTCTCTCACTTTCTCTCTCCCTCCCTCTGTTGTGTGTACATTCCTCAAGGAAGAGCCTTTTATGACATAACACAAATTGGAAATTGGGCATTTATGTATTTGGCACAGACTTACCTTCTTTAATTCTAATAATCTAAGAAGATAAGTACTTCTAGTTTTCCTATTTTGCAAAATAACTATCTTAGCTTTAGAAAATTCAAGCAGTTTTCCTAGGGAGAGATGCTGTGTGCCAAACTCAAGCTTGTAGTACTATGCAATAGTGAAAGTCAAAGGCAAGCATGAGTGTGGATTGAGGTAAGGACAGAAATGGTTCCAAAACTTTCAAATTTACCTAGTGATATTAAACTGCAACAAACTATTCCACCCCAGTCTTGCCGGAGCTACCGTTAATAGTGTGGTCAAGATGAAAATTAGTAGAATGTATGCATACACACAGAGAAACATGAATTCCTGTCTGTACAGTAAAATAAGCAAGAAAATATTTATTTCAAAAATTCATCATCAAAGTTAAGAAGACTCAATTTGTTTCTAACTACGCACCTTAGATGGTACGTACGTTGAAGGCTGGTTTCTCCTCTCTGTCTCTTCTTTAGAATCAAAGCAGATTTTTGACCACCTCATTTCTTCATTTGGCTCAGAAATACATGACAAGTCCATGTGGATATACATGGCTGGACTGCTGCAAGCATCTGGTGGCAAACTTTTCCTAAACTTATCAATACATAGTCATTTCATACATTTTCTGTTTGAAGTCACCTTATTTAATATTTGGTCTATTCATCAGCATTGAATTCATAACCAAGTGCACTGTAATCTTGCCTGAGCAAAGCTTACTTAAACATGCAACATGTATTTCCACTATAAGCCACATCACAACCTTCTTGCAATTAGAAATACTAGACAATATGCAGTGTGATGCTTGGGGCCATATTAAGCAGGAAACTGCCAATGAAAAGCATAAAAATACAGAACACATGGCGCTAACTAGACCACCACAAAGGTACTTGTTTACAGTATGAGAGTTGAAACAGGAAGACATCCATAGGCTTATCTGACCACATCTGGAAATGTGCTTGTTGGGACACAGTGACTAAATTTTTGCTGCCCCATGTATGTCTTATAATGACCATGAAAACACTGTGAGTACTAATTTGGGAGTTTCAAATACAATTTGGTGAGTTGGTCAACTTTCAAATAGTAATCAATTAGCATCAAGTTTACTGAGTATGAGTTATAGAGAGTAAAAAAAAATTATGAGCCAAACACATTGTGTTGATTATTTTTCTCTCATCGTTAAGACAAAAGACCTAATAACCAAAGTTATAGGAGGGAACATTTTATTTAGCTCACAGTTTGTGGAGGTTTAAATTCCTAATCTGCTGACTTCAAGGCAAGGTGTCATGGCATAGGCAACACTTCAAGGTGGTAGAAGAGAGCAAAAGCAACAAAAGGGGAGCAGAGACAGATCAAGCCTCTTTGCCCCTTACATTGTGTGTAAGGTACCAACCCAAGAGCTGTGTAGCACTCACACACCATTATCTCAGCATTGGACTATGAATCAGTCACAGACTAGATGCTTATCCCATGACTTCTGAGGTTTTAGGGAAATATCTGAACATAAACCAAAGGCATGCGTATTATTTAGAATCCTTCCTTTCTAAAATTTTCATTTTAACAGAAGATCCTAGATCTATGAAATTTCACTGGAATAACTGTTCAATTCTCATTGAAATTTTATGTAGTGAAATTAGTCAGTTTAGATTCTGTCTTATGCTTATCAGTTTGTGTGGTTGTACTGCCCAGTGTACATTTCTAAATGAGTATAGTAGCACCTACTTCACAAAGTCACTAGTTGAATTAAATGATGTATGATATATTAACATCTAGCACAGTCTGGAGGACCTAGTATATTTTCATAAGTGCCATTCCTTTTAATTAGACCCATTTTCACTCCTAACTCTAGCTGCTTCACCCCCCTTGGCTCTTGCTTTCTCTTTGTTTCTAGGAAACTGAGTTAAATAAAGGACTATTTCTCACTAATCACTACTCTAATACTTCTTTATGATAATGTTATTCCCAAATGGAGATTTTCATGCACACATTCATCTACTTACCAACATCCCTCCCTACTTAGCATGTCTCCATGTATCTAGCAAATTCTTTTGGAGTACAGTGGAGGATAAAGCATAAAGACTAAGCAAACAAATTTCCTCCTAGTAATATATTACTTATTATGGCTTTGATAGAACTTGTACTCACTGCTTTCTCTTTCTAAGATTTGTGTATACAGTAAAGGTCAGAAGCAAACCTACACGTTAGGTAGGGATGCAATTAGAAGTGTGTTAGTTATGGTGATGAACGATACAAAATAGTAATGAACAGAACCTTGAAGCAGATGTTTTCCCATTTTTATAAATGTCTATGAAGAAGCATGCAGATGTTAAGAACTGTGTACTTACTATTTTAGCATCTCCAAACCAAGTACTGCGGGGCATAAAAACTCTTTATAAGAAGAGTTTTTGATAAATGATGATTTTAACAATGAAATAATAATAATAATGATAATTGAACCATTGATTTATCTTGAGCATACATTACTTGTTGTATTTCTATTAATCATGCACATTACATTGCTTATTTTCGAAAACAATCTTGTGAAAGTTGGATAAAACTAATTCTATTTTAGATAAGAACATAAATTTACAAAAGATATGGAAGGAATGCAGGGTCACATAACTCATACATGATGAGGATGGAATTGGAAGTTGAATCTGGCTCTAAAATTTTTCTCATCCCAGTAACTATTAATATTATTAATGAATAATGGGAAATACTTTAGATTTGTATAAAGCCTGCAAAAAATCAAAATCCAAAAACATTCTAAAGAGGGGATTTGCTCTTATTGAAAAATCTTTGCTAGACAAATACAGTACTTCAAATACAGACTTTTATTATCTGAGAACAGCAAGCTACAAAGTGTCAGTTCAAACCATCCAGAGGGTATTTATGTATTATTATTGACATATGAATTTTGTTAGAAAAAAAAAAAACACCATAAAATGGAGAAGATAAAATAGATTCAAATAGGAAAGAAAAGAAATTATGGAAGCTAGAAAATACATTTTACATAAATAGATTAAACAACTTGTTTCTTCAAATTTTCCATTCTGACCTAACATGGTTTGGGAGTGGAAAATTTTTGATTCATAGTCATGTGGGCTTTGGGGATAGGCATATCACCTTAAAATCCATATCTACCCTGAATCTTTTAAGCCAACCTCTGCTTTCAGTGAGCAAAAAACAACACAGTGCCTGTGTGAGAACACAGAAACCCAGGAGATAAAGCTGTGAGATTTTTTTTTTTTTTCCTTCTGTAAAGAAGCTTATAGAATGATTGGAGCAGACATCAGGAAATTAGACCAAATGGTAGTGTTAAATCCATTAGCTAGCTTGCATTCTGCAGTGAAAAATGACATAACTTTTAACAGTTTGGGTGAAAAAATTAAATATGTGGCTAGGATCTTTAATTCCTTTGTGGGTTACTCCCCTCGTAAGTATTTGCTAAAGTTTCACCATATGTACTTCCTTGGCTCTCACTTCACGTCATGTGTAAAATTTATTTAACAGGCATATTCTCAAAACAGGTTAAGCCACAAGAGTTCTTTTTCCATTTCCTTGGTATGTTTTTATTCCTTGTTATTTGTTCAGGAGTTGGGCTATCTCTGTGAGAGTGCGTGTGTGTGTGTGTGTGTGTGTGTGTGTGTGTGTGTGTGTGTATTTGTGCATAAATGAGTTTTTATCTGTTCCTGGAGTAAAATGAGTTTGTTGGAAATTTTAGAATTATTGAGAAAATGTAATAATTTAGCCTTATCTCCATCTTGTCTCAAAGTTAAAGGAAATGCAGTATAACAAAATCAAAGGAAAGCATGTAGAAGAGACGTATTTCTCATTGTTATCCCCAAAAATTTGACTTTAAATTTTTTATTCAGTCAAGTAGTCTTTTGCAAATCAATATCACAAAAAGCCATGTGAAACCAGAAATTGGATGCCATTCTTTTTCGAGAAGGTAAACTACTTCAACAATGACAGTCACAATAAGTCATTTGCCTTAAAATGCTAAGTAGCAATTTACATTTAAAATAAGATGCACCCCGTGGGTTTCCATGTGTACTGGATCCTGCTTCTGAAACCTACCCAGGGAGATTTCAGGGAGGACAGAGCAGTGACTACCTAGGATGTAAGTTAAAGGGGAGTCTAAGTCCCCCCTGCCTACATTGTTCCTTGCACATTCTGTCATGCTGCCTAATACCCATAATAAAGAAAGTTTTTTTTTAAAAAAAAAACAAAAAACAAAACACAAAAACAAAAAAAAAACAGCATCTAAAATGGGCTGGGTTAATAGCCAATTGTCAGCAAATTTCTTTCAGAAAATTTCGCAGGACTGTGGTGTCATTGCAAAGACACTCTGAGGTAAAAACAATCTGGAAGGAAAAACGCGGAAGATAAGGTTTTTTTCTAATTTGAGGAGGACCAGTGGCTGCCATGTTTAGTCATGAGAGCATGGATTCTCATGTAGTTCATAACTGACACACAACAGCAGTTTTGGACTTTCAGGTAACGGAGCAGAAAGCTCACGTTTACAGTGAAAGGAGGTTAGGGGAGGATGTCTTTGGAGCTACACTGTTCAGTCTGTGAAGGTAATCTCATCACTAGGTCAACTGCACTGAACATCTGTAGGTGGAAGAGGACCAGGAACTCTGCAGAGGAGACAAATTCTTCTATGCAAACACATCTGATTCTTACTCACATCAAGACTGAGCACTCTGGATTGTTAGAGGAGAAAGCAAGGTTTTAATATGACAGCAACCGAGTTCGTAAAAACTTAAACTGAAGTGAATGTTTTGGAATTCCCTGTGAAGTTGAAAGCCCTAAAGAGGTGCTGGTGATTTTAAGCCTGTGTCAAGCTAAATGTTCAAATAGGATCACCAGTCTTAATCTATTGATTTCTTTGCTCTTCTTTGATCTGGTTCCTTTTATTGCCACAAAAATGTGATACGTTCTTTATGTCTGAATCATCCCTGTATCCCTGAGTCCAGAGCACAAAAGACAATTTTCTGTCTTGTGTTACTCTCATTATTCACCAAGGGGGTTTCAATGGACTCTTCTGGTTTCTAATCATTTCAGGATTTTTCACCTACAATTATGTTGTGCTAGTACAGAAAAGCCCTTAGCTTATTTTGATGCTCAACAAAACATGCTGAAGCATCGCAGCTGAACATGAATTTGTCAGTGTTGTTTCAATCATAGTGGTAAAAATGACCACATACTGATAACTGCCATTTTACCAGAGTTTCACTTAATCTGTGAAGTTATTACTAATACTCATGTTCTCTAGGGAATTGCGTGTCTGTTTCTATGGATAAGTATTTTCCTTGCCAATATCCCTGAGTACTCACTATTAAAGCCCTAATTTTCTTCTCTCAAAATTAGGCTGTTTTTAATGCAAAAAGAATGAGAAATTGAGAAAGCATAACTGTTCTTTTTCTTCTTGCTGGTTACAAAATAAGGTCTGAATTTTGCGAATTGTTGAAGGATTTAAATAACTTAACTGTTCTTTCTCATTTCCAGATTTTCAGGAAGAAACAAAGAAACAGGAGGCAGAAACTGAATCTAGAAAAAGATTGGTGGCTAAAATTTTGTGAATGTAAGATTATTTTTTAAAAGTTTAGGTAATGTCAAAGAAGTTAAGTCAGTAAAATAAGTGTCTCAAAAGTTACTCCCAGACTTTTAAAAATACAATTTCTGGAATGAATTTTATCAATTGATAATGATTTAAATATTTTTAAAAAATAATCATATTTAAAGCAAAACATAAAAATGTACTTCGGTAATTATTGATTAAAATAAACCTGAAATATAATCTTTACATAAATCAAAGGGGAAATATGATATGTAAATTGTATAATATGTAAGTTGTATGATTTGATTCACAAAAAACCTTAGAAATACACATAATCATACTCAAAGGACAAGTCAATCACATAAAAGAAAAATCTCCACATAATGTATTTGTTTATTATAAAGAAGAAGAACAGTATTGTGCCCATATATCCAATAATATGCCACTCTTGTGAACTGTGGCATTTTATTATTTATCTTTTAACCCTACAGAATGCCACAGTAATCTATCAATGGTGCTTTAGAAGGACTTATACGTCAGTGGAATTCTGTTTTATTTGTAATAATGGACAGTATTTGTCTTGTGTTCCAGTTATTAAGAGCTATGGTACAAAGTTCTTAAAAATGTGTGCACATTATTACCCTAATCCACCAAACTATGTTATATTTCACAATAGTGAATTGCTTTCAATCTGAAGCTATGGTTTGTTTGGATGTACCTTTAAACTTGTACTAAACTGAACCCAAGTGATGGATGACTTAATCACCATAGTAAAATGACAGGCAGATAGAAATTCTTTAAAATCAGTCTTTATAGAGGACTTTGAGGAAGGTTAACCAGAGAACCATCAATCAATAAGTGTGTATGAAGGACTTTCTGTGCTTACAGTATTGTGGTGAGTATCTTTTGTAAAAGGAGAAAAACATAAGATATGGAATGTTCAAATATGCCAAGTGTGTATTACTCTTTTGCCATTGCAAAGGCAATCACCAAGGACACAGTCCATGATACACACTTGGAGAAGATGGCATTTCAGTTGGGGCATGAAACTTTGGTTGAGTTCCAAGAAGCAGAACACCTGTATTTTATAGGAAAGAAGGCAAGGAAAACAATGATGAAGTAGGGAGGTTGGCATGCATGTGTGAGGAGAGCATATGATGGAGAGAAAGCAGTGGAACTGGGATCTGAGGGCAAAGCAAGTTTGTCTTGGTGGAAAATCAGCCCAAAGAATTTCGATTCTACATTTGATGTAACAGTGAGTGAAAGTAAAAGCTTTTAGAAAGAGGAAAATAAATCTTAGATAATTAAAATGAGCAATAAAATTTACCCACTAATATATCAAAGCATAACATAACAGTTAGAAAGAGTCGACTAGTGAAAGTGGTTGAAGGATTACTGAGTTGGTGACTGCACAAGCTATTCAGAATTGGGTGGAGAGTAATTTAAACATTCAGTCAGAAATCCCAATGATCAGTTTTAACTTAGTATAAACACCTACAACAAAATCATTTTAATTAAATTCATTATGAATGAGTTTGAATAAAATAAATCATTTTTACTGAATTTAATGCTAAAATTGGAGCTCTCATTTAAAAGAAAAATTCTTCCTATGAATGTGGTTGAAATATCAGAGGTAGATATATCTATATAAATTTTTAAATACAGCAACATAAAGGTTTTTTTGCAATGATTCTGTTCGTACCAAGTATGTTTAGTCAGTTGTTAAATCAAGAAAAGAACTGAGACTCACATCACTTATTTGTATCTTAGCTCATTTCCTAAATGATAAACCAGAAATTCATTCTAATATATAACCCACTTGTTTGCTTTTCACTTCAATTATATTCTTTGGACTATTAGTTACTACATTAACCAAGGGCTTTCAATTTATCTCTCTAGAAAACAAAATGATTGAATACATTGTTTTGAATCTAAGTTATTTCCCATTAGTTTGTTGCTATGTGTTATTACTTTGCTGTTTTCACAGAATCTACTACTTGAGATGCAAGATGATATTTCAGTGCCTTGATTTTCCTAGTGTTAATTTTAAGCTGTGGTGACACAGAAGTACAAAGAAAAAGAAAGGAAGTGAAAAGGATTTTAGAAATGCAATGCTTCCTGGGAGTGAGGCTGTTCATAAACATAGTGATGAATCCAAAGACAAGCTGCAGATTTGCCTATTCAGTCCCCTAATTGTAAACATACATGTTGTATTAAGACAAATAAATAACAGCAATGACAAAGCCTGGGTACACTTTTCAGGACTGTAAGAGTTTAGTACATTTAGGTTTGCTGAAATATGCAGGTAATTTAATATACACAGCCAAATACAAAAAGAAAATAAAAATCACTTTTCAATTGTTCTTGGGAGACATTTGCAATAATTACATTTTTTTTTGCTTTGAAAACTCTTGATATTTTGAGAATATCATCAGACAATGTAATAATGAAAATTTATAAAAGTCAATTTCCTGGACTTTATATTGACTGCACAGAACACAGTGCTGTTTTTAGTATGTATGTTCCTCTGGGTTACTTTGAGTTTGACTAATGGAATGAATCCCTAAAGGTATCTAAAATAAATTATATCCAAATAAACTATATATAAATATAATTCATTCATGGAGAGTCATAGTTCTAGTTATAGCTGGTGTGACATTTTACGACTTGTAACAAAATGCTATTCTGAATAGCTGATTTAGGAAGGAATAGAAAAAAGTAAAAATTGAAGTAAAACAAATTCAGGCAAATATCATTTTCAGTAAACTACTGACTCAATCTCATCAGTCAGTATTGCCTACCATCCCTTCATGTTTACCAGAGAAATATACTAGTGACCCTTGTACTAGACCAGGTCATTTGTCAATATTTCTCCTACCTAGAAAATCTTGGTCTCTCAAACTCTATGTACCCTTTAGTTTTCCAATAGGATTCATCCATCCTGGAAAACATTCATTAAACAGCCATTAAAATATGGTGATCCCCTGCCCTGCCCTAGAAATGTTTTGGTTCTTGTCTTATACTTGCTATTAAATTATTAACAACGTGTATGGGGAGCAGAGTGCTTTACTCTCTCTTTTTTAAATGTCTTTTATTTATGATACCAAAGGACAGTCCCTTGGAAATGCTGGTGTTAAATAACTGCTAACTGAGAATCAACTCATCTGTAAACTGTTAATAAAAACAAGAGCAATTCTGCACTGTTACTTTACCTGTCACATATCCAAGTTATTTTCTGTTTGTACTTTAGATACACTCGGAAGTGTTGTGTATCTGCCAACTGGAGCTATTGTGTTTAGTTTGGAAAGTTCAACATGAAGGCTGTCATTGTTCCTTACCTGCCAGATGCTATTAAATCGATGTACACTGGGGTCAAACCATCCTGTCTCATGTGCCAAATTTCCTTGTTGATAAGTAAAGTTACTTACCTGGTTTAAAATGAATTTTTCTCCTGCATGAAATGACAGTCGGAGAAACATCTCTTTTCAAGGCTATTCTGAATTGAAATTCACAATATATTTGTACAGCATCTGGGATAATAAATGCTCTACAATAATTATTTGCTGCTGAGGCTTTTGAGAGACAGCTAAATGTTCAGATTCTTCTCTGATTTAGCAGTATTTTTAACATTGTTCTTTGCTAAATCTCAATTGTATTTTGCTCTGGAATTTCAGAAGCAATAGATTTTTAAACTATCATCTTTTTTTTTAATCATATGAGCCTACGGAGAATATCTTATTGAACTTCACATATTGCAATGGTAGGATATACACAGCCTTTTATTTCTCTAGATCAGAAGATGTTGGGGATGTCACTACTATGTTTCAAGGAATGGTAGATTAAGGAAACAAAAAGCTGAGCCTAGATGCTCTCTTAACTTACACTGATTCAAAACATTTGACCTGAATTTAATCTAATTTTTTCTTTTCCAATGATTACATATTTTCCAACTTAATAATGAGCAGCACAGAAAGGCTGAGAGCAAAACTTTGAAATTCAACTGATAAATTATCTCCAGGCCTTGAAAAATGGTCATGACCCAGCTAGCTTACTGTATATTCAAATTCAATTTGTGACAATAAGAAAATTGTAGTCAGGGTTCTACCTCACGAACATATGGATGGCTTTGCATTTGTGTGTGAGCGTAGGGGCATAGGAGGGTGCCTATGTATGGAAGATTGTTGGGGATATGTGTGTATATGATTAGAAATATGGCCAGTTGACAAAACTGAGCTTGAATGATAAATGCTCAACAGGAGGTTTCTATGATCCAGGAACCTATCTGACATAAAGCTGTTAATTTTCTCTGGTATGTTCCAACACACTGCCAGGGACATATAGAATTTCTCCCTAGTGGATGCTACACTACCCCTTATTCTGCTGTAAGGAGCACAGGCAATGACCACAGGATCTTGGAGAATAATTATTTCTTCATATCAGAAAAGAGACTGCATTTTGCTACATACAGATGAGATTTTCTTTCACCCAATTGCCTTCTTTTAAGGCTGTCTAGTGTTTTTGCTAATGCACATATCATGGTGTTGTGTTTTTGTTATTATGGTCTTTTTAGCACTTTCTCTTTTCCTTATATATTTCATGCACAATGAAATTACTGTCTATCCTTCATAGTAAAACCCACAGTTTGTGTTTCACTTTTCAGTTAAAACCATTTCTTTTCCTCCCCCTCCCCCAAATTCACTCTGCTGGAAATTGAAATTTACTTCTTTGCTAAACTGCAAAGCATGCCAAACCCCAAATAGCTCAGGAATCATAATTCAGAAGCCATTGGTTCAATCCCTTGTACACAAAGTCTGTCGAAGTAACCTTAGGTCTGAAATCACTTTCTCACAGCAGTCAGGAAAACCCAGCAGGATGATGCTTAGCTTGCCTAAAAAGGACTTTCCAGAAGAATTGTTGGAAAATTGTTTTATATTTTAAAACGTATGGTAACACAGACATGTCCCCTCCAACTAGGCAAATCCTTCTTCTACAAGTAGATAAGTGATTCCTTGGGGGCAGAACACTTGTTTCCCACCTTCCCTATGATTTAGGAGGACTGGCCTGGGATTTGTGAGGTTTAAGTTCTAGTCCCTGCTGAAAAGTTAACTAACTGTGACCTTGGGAAAGTTGCACACTCTTTTAGCCTGTTTCCTCATCTGCGATTTGAGGGGATTCCAAGAAATGATCTTTATGGCTTTATCCAGCTCTAAAATTCTTTAGTTTTTCTCTATGACTTCTTCCTACACTGCTTCCTTCAAAGAAAGAAAAATTCAGAAGGGGCCTATGTTTCTTTAGATTATTTGTAAATGTGTGTGTGTGTGTGCACACGCGTGTGTGCATGTGTTGCATACGTGTGTCCTTTTTCTTCTTTTTTTAATTTCGCCATTTACAAAAGTAAAAAGAAATCCCCTGTGACCTATAAAAAGGTTTCACATTGAGTGCTGTGTATAGCAGCTAGTTTTCCATTTTAATCTTCCAAAAATATCTGCTAACACAAAACAAGTGTCGGTTATGACACAGCCTCCCTCATGCTGCATTTTGAGTGAGCTGCATACTACCCATAGAATTTTCGATTGCTAAAAGAGTTGAAGTTTAAATATAGTCTGAAAATCAGAGTCACGTGTTGCAATAGCATATTCTGACCTCTTGATATCTCACGATATGCTGCCCGGAGTTGCAGGGAGAAGAAGCTGTGATGAATAACTTTATCTCCAGTTTTGTGTTGACTGTCCCTTCTTTCAGAAATGTCTCCCTGTGGGATAAAATTAGTACATGCCTTTTAAAAATACTAATGCCAACATTCCTATAAGTAACTCTTCGATGTGTAAAAAGCGACCTGATGAGAAGCAGAGCAATCAAAAGGCAAATATGTTGGTGGAGAGAAAAAGTAGGAATTAAAAGTAAAGCAGAAAATGGTGATTAAATACATTAAAGGTTAAAAAAAGGTAGAGGAGTTAATAAGTGTTGGGGAAGGAGACAAGCAGAAATCATAGTTGAGAGGGTCATTGACTATGGACAAATGGGTTGAGAGGTATTATTAGAAGAGATGTAAGCTAAATTGAAAGAATAGTTTAGCTCTAAATGTGGGACTCTGAGGGCTATTTAGACCGTCCAAAGAGAGATTTTCAGCAAACATTTTGATTTTTGCTGAAAATCTAGGAAACACCAGCCTCTGTCACCAGGTCATATATTGTAGTGGTTGGGCGTAAAAGGAGGTAGTATTATGAGTTATTTTAAATGTCTCCAAAGGGTCATTTGCTAAAGTAATGGCTGCATGACTGTAGCACTCTCAACAGATGGTCATAAGGTGAGTAAGTGTGACTTAATGGAAGAAAGTTAGGTTTTTGGGAGCATCCCCTTGAAAGCATATTGGGAACCTGGTTCCTTTTCTTTCTCCTTTTTGCTTCTACCTTGTCATGAATTGAGCAGCTCTTTGCCTTGGTCTATATTCCTGGACAGCTAGCTGCCTTTGCTTTCAAGTAATGTTCCAATGGAAATCTCTTCCAAGTCTTCTCCTCCATAGCTCCTCAATCTGTTTGCTCAGTTCTCTATGATATTAATTCTTTGCAACTTTCAGCAAAAGCACCCCTTCAAGCCCACTTGAGTTTGAACTCATTTATACCATCTTTTCTCTACTTCCACAGAGAACAGCCTCAGTTTCCTTTGTGACCACAATAAAGTGCTTTCCTTATCTAAGTTCCCATATCAGGCTCACTGCTTCCCTGTACCTTAAAGGTGACAGACATCATGACAGGTTTCTCATCCATCCTTTTTACAAACTGTGACTTTTTGCACACGAGTGGTGTCTTATTTTTAAAACCTATTATTGTGAATATTAAAATATTCATACTGTCAAATGTTATTTGAAGTGTTACCTGATGCTGCAGGTATACAAAAAAGTGCCTGAGTCAAAAATATTCAATTTTCAGGGCTCATTTTTACTACACACATATTTCTCCTTGGTTTCTTTCTTGAATTGTATCTTTCCTATTGCATGTATCTTTTTGACTCAGCATCTTCTTTCTTTAAAATCTGTGTTTTCTTTCTCCAATCAGTTATCTTTTACTTGTGTTTCTTTGGAGAACTTAACTTGCAAAAATGATGTCTTTCTTCTCCTTTTCCATTCAACTAAAATTAAATAAGTTTGTCTTATGTTCAAGACACAGTCAAAGCACTTTCATTAATTGCCTCTTAAATTTCATAACAATTCCATGAAGTAAATTCTATCCTCTGATACTCAAGCATAACTTTGCTTCAATGGACTTATTAGATAAGTTCTCACTGTGTAGTTCAGACTGGCTTTGTATTTGGGATCTTTTGGTCTTTCCACCCTCCAAGTAATAGGATTATATGAGTGTGCCACCGTGCCCAGATCTTTGTTGTAGTTTATAAATGAGAAAAGGGAGGCCTCAAGTGGTTCAGTAATTTCCCCAAGGTAACACAGAAAATGAACAATAAAAGCTGACATAGACATTTTCTGGAGCCAGTCTTAACGCTTCTTTGCCATTTGTAATAGAATTACAGTACTTTGTTTTGTATAAATGGTTACTTCCTCTACCAAATGATAAGGAAATAATGTGTGTGGTTAAGTCTTGAAGGAAATGAGAAAATAACCTGGAAAGAAAAGATGGTGAAATTTGCGGGGATTCTGAGAAACCAATTTGAATATATCTTAGTTTTGATCTAGGATATATAAATCAAGTACTCTTGGTGTGGGAGTTGTTTCTCTATGTTGTCAGCCTGGCAGTTATACTGTGTGGACTAAAATTCTGCTATAAACATCCTTCAATTCAAGGTTTCTTACATATACCATGTAATTCTCTTCTGTGGTTATGCTTGAGTGTCAACACTACAAAAAGCAGACAACAATACAACACACACACAATGACTCTGTTCACAAAGCCGTGCAACCCTCCTATTCGCAGAGCTGGTTTAGTGAGTTCATCTTTACATGGACTTTCACTCTTCTGGATCTCACAGACATCTGACTGAGCCATGTAAAACCACAAAGCAACATGTTGTTCAAGACATGAATGAAACATTCCATCATTAGATTGTTACCATGTAAGCCACAAGCAAGTCGGTTAAATACGTATGGTCAAGGATATTTCAGATATCCCTCTGAATATTTATTGGCAAGTTGACATCAAGGTATGTAAGTATGCTATTGAGGATAATGTTTGTATATTGTTTTATGGAATTTAGAGAAAGTACTGATGACTAGAAGGAAACTTATGTTACCATCTCAAAGATTTAGGCTAAGTTGTAAATACACCTCCAGTGAGTGTCTTTATGAGAGTAATAACCAACTAAAGTTTCTGAAAATTGGGGTTTATTACACCAAATTCAGTGAAGGGTCTTCTGCATTGGGACCTTCCTCTTCACATCCAAATTCTGGTGTTACCATAAATACAAAGTTAAATACTACGTTTAAAGAATTAAGACAGAGAAAAATTGTATAGTCTATATGCTTCAAGTACTAATAAATTATGCTCAATGTCAGTGAAGACAAACTGAAGAGTAGCTAACCCTCCATCACCAAAAAGGTATAGTGCAAGTAGAAAAAATATTCATTATTTTCTATTCCTTTTTTTTTTCCTTTTTTCTCTTTTTATCGGTACTGGGGATCGAACTCACGACTGCCTGCTTGCAAGGCAGGTGCTTATGCCGCAGAGCTAAATCCCCAGCCCCCAATATTAATTATTTTCAAGCTGGCTACAGCCTTTGAAAACAGTGTCTTCAATGTTTGTTCTACTTTTCAGTATTCTGGTTTCAATAATAAAATAGTAATTAAAATGATATGATTTAGCAGAGAAATAAAGCATCAAGAATTTAAAAAGGCAATAGAAGGGGCTGGGGATTTAGCTCAGCGGCATAAGCACCTGCCTTGCAAGCAGGCAGTCGTGAGTTCGATCCCCGGTACCGATAAAAAGGAAAAAGACAAAAAAAAAAAAAAAAAAAAAAGGCAATAGAAATTTGGTGCCATGATCTTCACTACTTGCAAGGATGACTACCCAAAACTGCCAAAAGCATTTTAATATGGAAATTTGATACAAAAATTACTACAGAAGCTGGAAGAAGAAGTCCAACTAACCATAATGTTTTCATCCACAACCAGATTTAACTATTATTTACTCGGTCTCCTTTTTTCTATATTTCAAACATTCCTGACACAGAGTATTACGCTGACATTTGTTTTCCATTCCTTATGGTATAATTTCATCTATAAATATTGTAATATTTCTCTCTAAAAGATACAACATTATAACACTGGAAGAAATAACAGTGACTCTATAATTTTATTTATCTATTCATTTATTTAGTTTTTTTTTTAAGTTAGTGATGCCAAGTATTGATCCTAGAGCCTTACACATGCTAGATAAATGCTTTACCGGTGAGCTATATCCCTAGACACTACAATTTTAATAGTGTTAAGCATTAAAATGAAGTGAAAGTTTAACTACACTTCAATTTGTCTTCACTGACATTCCTTTTTATTTCATAATCTTTTGTATTTATTCCAGTGAGAAATAATAACACTTAACTTCTATGCTTTTAAGGTACTTTTCAGCCTACAAATTAATTTTGTGTAGTTTACTTATGGAAGAAATCAATTTGCTTATAATCCAGAGTTTCCCACATTTGAGTTTGTATCCGGGATCGAACTGATGACTTCACACTTGGCAGGCAGGTGCTAATGTCACTGAGCTAAATCCCTGGCCCAACTATGATCTGAATTTTTCAAAGCATATTCTTAACACTTTTTAATGTATTTCTTCTTTACAAAGATGTGAAAGGATTGATTTTTTATATACTATTTATTATTTTCAATAGCCAAAAAAGAATGAGTTTTTATAGCCATCTTTTTTCACCATTGAATATCACTTTCCTTTCTGTTTGTAACTTATAATAAAAAAATTATGAAAAAAGGAATGGTAACATATCAGTAATAAAGGGCCCAAGAAATTTTATTTTCACTAATGTTAAAATCATGAAGGAAATTAGGGACTAGTCAATTTAACTACTATGATAGTCACAAAAAAAGTTAGGGTCATGGAATTTAGCCTACAATTGTAATTTTAGGATCATTTTTGAAGTTTGTTTTTTGAAGACCTGGGGTACTCAGAGACAACCAACCTCATCAGTGATCTTCCACTTGGGATGAGAGGTGCAAATGGGTTTGAGGAACAGCAGTGGCCATGGACCATGAGGGTGGTTATACGGAGACCTGGATTCTTCACTGACAAGGAGGATGTTTTTCCTGAGATTTCCATGACCCTGCTGCTGACCTTTCTAACAGTATGGCTTAGCTCAATACAATCATAATTGGCCTTAGATCCTGACTTTGATGTGTGATTCACACTTTGGCCAGTTACCATCTACTCCTTCTATGTTCTAATTTCCCCATCCAAATCTAGGCAGCACAGTAGATTTCACTGTCTCTTGTCTTTAATCCCCAAGGGAGAGTTATACTTCCCAATACCATTGGACATCAAGCTTGACCTTGAGAATTTCCTTGTCTCTTTTTGTAGAAGATGAATACATCAAACTCTGAATTCAGTAGTTGAAATATGACTTAATTGGACTAATAAGAGTATAATTAAGTTGTAAGCCTTCTAAAATAAGGGAGACCATTTCTTCTCTACATTTTTCATTTCTCATTTCCTGTATTCTTAACAGAGACTGAACAGCTACAGTAGGCTTTCAATACACATGAGACATGGTAGGACAGTGTTGGTTGTGGGAAATCTGAAATTTGAGAATTATTTGTCACAACAGCATAATCGTCGATTTTGCCCATTAAGGAAACTAACTCCTACTCTATTATCTTTGTAAAAGTTCAGTGAAAAGCAAATACAGACTCAAAACTAAAGGTTCTAAGTGAATGTGAAACATTTACCTGCTTTTACTCTATTTCTTAAATATGTATTTTATGTCATCAGCCAGCGTATCAGTACCTTCAGGAAATTCCAAATTTCACTGCACTGACATATTGTGGAATCTGGCCTGAACAATGCTTAGCCTACAGTTAAGTTAGAACTGTGTTACGGGTGGGTGATGATCAATAGGTGAGGAAATAGGTGAACAGTTTCTCTGAACTCAGTAAAATGGTTGGCTTGCCCTGCTTTTTTCACCAAAGAACATAATTATGTGAAAGTATTTGTTAACTCCTTAGAGCCCTATCAGTGCAATTTTCCTGTTATAGATTCTTGAGAGAGAAAAACTGACCAGAGAAGACATTAGGAAATCGAAGGGTGAGAAGTATTACTTTTAAAACGGGAAATGATATACCTTGAGGTCGAGAAGTAAATATATAACACAGAAAATTTTTGATGAGAAAAATTTATTTATTTATGTTTGTTTGTTTATTCGTTTCGTACTGGAAGTTGACCTCAAGATCTGCTTTTGCAAAGCTATATCCCTGCCACAATGACACAAATATAAATGTACAAGACACTAAGTATTTTCAAAAATTGATATATATATATATAAAAATATAAATATATATCAAATTTGATATGTATATCAATATATATATATATATATATAATCTCTGTTCTTGCCAATTCACATGTATCTCTTTGGTGTCTCCTTCCTGTACTTTTGATACAGTACTTGGGGAAATATCTTTGTGACAAAATTTGATTAAAAGGCACTAAGACATCATAGCCAAAGTAGTTTGAAGTTAAGTAAAAATGGTACAAAAATTCAAGAACAAAAAACATGATGATGGTTTTCAGTTTCATTTTATGTGTCAGAATCCCTACTGTGTGGGTTTTGGACCTGATGTTTCAAACTGAGCACATTTCTGGAGTCGGAGTGAAGCCAGTTTTACCGCTGGCCTCTGTCCTATATGCTTGGGAAACCACAGTGAGCAGAGCAAGTTCCCTGCTGCCATGTGGGACTGCAAGGGAGAGAGGTGGAATATGCATATATGCACTCCACGAGGAGCAGGATGCAGGCAGGAGAAGGAAGGCTAGAGAGCTGTGGGAAGAGAAGCTGGGAAGAGTTTCTTCAGTGGGTAGCATCAGATCGGAGACAAAGCCTTGAAGGACCTAGAGAATGAGCCTGTAGATACATGCAGGAGAATTCTGATACACAGGGAATAGAGAGTGAAAAATGGGACAAAACTGCGTGTGTGGGAGCAACAAAGACACCAGATGACTGGAGCTGTGAGAGCTGGGGAGAATGGTGGGATCCAAGTTCAAAGAGGCAGAAGGAGATGAGATATGTGAAAGCCTTTCAATTAATTGCATGGACTGGAGATTTTAGTCTGAGTGAACTGGGAAACTATTACAGGGTTTTGAGCAGAGTAATAACATTTGACGAGAAGACACTGAGTGTTTGATGGAGAATAGACTCTTGGGGGCATAGATGCAAATGAAGGGGGGAGTCAGGAGGTTTGTAAAGTAAGTCCATTGAGAAATCTTGAGACAGAAGAACGAGTAACTGTGCCAGAAGTTGGAGTGAGTGGTGAGACTTTGGGTCTATTTTGGAGAATAAACTGGTGAGTTCGAGGTCAGCCTTATGAGAACAACCTGATGAAGACTCCCACGTTTCAGGATTCACCAGATGAAAGAGTCAGGTTTCATTGATGAGCCAGGGGAGGGTATATATGCCATACTGGAAAATGTCCATTGTGTATCACTAGGAGATGAGACATTCCTCAGGCAGTGCATAATACACAGCGAAAAGATTCAATGCTACTTGCACATCAGGTAAAATTTCTTTATGTGGTCTTCTCTCATTTCTGGGTGACTTTTTTTAAGGTTAGATCTTTACAAGAAGATCTAACGCTCTTTACTCCTTCATCCAACAAATGATCATTCTCGTAGTACTATGCTGAATTCTAAATTTGTACTTATTATTAAGCATGTATTTTCCCTAACCAAGTTTTAAATATATCAAAATATTAACTCATGCCTGGTGACTTTATTTCTAATTATACATAGAATATTGCTATTTTCATTTAGTTTTCATCAAAATAGGCTCATATCTATTTGATTTAAGTTTGTTTAACTCTGAAAAGTATTGTATGACTTTAAGCCAAAGAAGTATATTATGACAGAGCATCTTTCTGATGATATTTGAAGCCAAATTCAGATGATGTGGTTCAAGACAAAGTTGGCCAATAAATATTTTAAGCTAGGAAGATTATTTCTCTTGATTATTCACTTATGCTTATTTTCCCAGTAGATACAATTTGATATTCATCTTGTTCTACAGTTAATAATAATACGGAAAATTATAATGATTAAGAATACACTAGAGCAGGACTAATATACGACTTAAAATATTTGTATTCCAGGAATGTCTACCAATAACAAGTTGTGGGAGAAAGATTTTTTATTTAGGAAAAAACATACGTGAGACAGAATTTAATTATAAAGGGTAAGCACCTATGCATGCTTCTGCCCATGCTTTGACAACTGTTTTTCTGCATTTTTAGAATATTAGTCTTCTAGACACAAGTACCACGTCCAAGTCATGCTCAAGTGACTCCTCCCCCAAGAAGTGTCTCTTAGTCATCCTATAAAAAATAGTATCCAATCCCTCTCCCTTAGATTTCTCCAACACTATTTATACCCTGTGTTACTATTCGCAATAGAATAGAGGTTATGAGCACCTGTTTAATTATGTACTTGTCATTTGTGATTTATCTGTTTATTTTTCTACAGTATTAACTCCTTCAAGGCATAGCCTTTGCTCTATATCCAGCCACCGATACATGCTGGCATTAACTATGTGTTGAATGAAATTCTTAGGTTTGTAGGCAAAAGAGAAGGACCTGATTCTCCCCCAAAAGTAGCCTGATTCAGCAGCTCCCTGAAGCAACTTGCAGGCATGCCATCCAGTACCCTAGGGCTGCTGCAGAAAGTTTTCTATGGCTACACCATAGCAAAATTATGGCTGAATCTGAAGTCTCTCTGGGTTACTGGACCCCTCTGAAGTCCACGAGAGGCTCCTCCTCTACGCATGACCAAATACAACATCTCATACTATACCTGTATGAGCCCATTTGTTTTTCTTTTCTAAGAAACCTTCCCAAACCATTAGCAAGTTCTGTCCATGTGTTGTTCCACCTTATGCTGCACTATAAGTCCTATTAAAGCCGCTTACTGATGGCATATTCTTGCTTTTTTATCACTTACATCTTCAGAAGAGCATGTTGAATCACTGGAACTGGTAAATAATAAAAATCAGTGCCACTTAAAATGTTACCAACCAGGGTTAGTAACACTGAAAGCAGCTAGCAACAGAGAATGATGGAAAAAATGAAGAATATCCAGCAGCTCATGGGCAAAAGACTTCCTGAGATCAGCTGCTAGCAGCTGTCTCCAAGGAGCAAGGAGAGCTGTTAATAGTAAAAGAAATGATAGTCATTAGCATTTGAAGCTTCACATCCTTACACCTGAAAGAACTGCATTTTACCAATATATGACTTCTGTCCAAATGGAGCATGAGCCCTGAGTTAATTGATAAGATTTTGGAAGCCATTCCTGGGGTCTCTCTCTTTAGCAGGCCCTGAAGAAGACTGTTAATAACAGTGATGCTCATCAGAAAGCTAGAGAACCAGCCCATATTTGATTTTAATCTTATGTGCAACTAGGGACTGTATGGCAGTTTCAAGGTAGAAAATTTTAAACAAGGATGTTGTAAAGTGCTTTGTAAAAATCATTTTTTTTTGAGGGAATGATCAGGGTTTTTTTGAGAGAAGTGATTTAGAAGGATTGATTGTGTCCCTTGGGGGCAGTACAGAGATATTGGCTAAAGTGTCTTTGAGATCAGAGGGAGCAAGGGTTTCCTTGCTTGTAGTGCTGGCTTCTAACTGAGAGCTAAGTCACTATGCACACAAGATATTTGATTTTTTTTACTCACACGGATTGCTGTGTAAGTAACTTCTACCAAGGTCTGTAGAAGTTTATTGACTCTCCTGTAGCCACTTTGGAACCTAAAGTAACCATGCTTATCCTATTTTATTTCCTATGTGATATGCTCTGGCCCATCTAGACACTGGCAAACCACCTTCTGTACTTCTCTCAAGGTAGAGCTGAATGTTCATGCGTGACTGTATCTTCAACTCATGTGTTAACTTTAATACAAAACAGTGAAGAGATTTGCATACCAAGCTATGCACTTCGCTCATCTCAGTCTGTGTTTTGTAGGATGTCACTCACTTTTTCCTGTTTCTTACTTTCTGTGAGTCTTGGTGACAATCAATATTCTTTTAGATTATAGCTACATATTTGACTTCCATAAACTATCATATCTCTTATCTTGTTTAGTGGAGTTAAGCTAAATATTGTTTATCTATTGATGGTTTCCAGGTAGGACAGGAAGTCAACCTAGGAAATTAAGACCTTGAAAATCAGTACAGCAAAGGGCAGTTACTGCTTTTCATATAAGTTTTTTTAACTATCATTTGCAGCCATATTTGTTACTGACTAATGGTTCTATTTAAAAGAATTTAAGGAGGAACTCTCAGCCTATATTTGGACAAATTGAGGTCAGTAACTGAAAGAAAAACAATAGCAAGTAATATAGTAATGTATAGAAAATTAGATGGCAGAAAATGATGTCAAGTGGAAATCCTATAGCATACATATTAACAGTCTTCTCCCTCACATGGATATAGGGGAGGCTACTGGACTACCATTCTGCAGAAAAGTGAATATCAGGTCACAGAGAATGATTGTAGAAGATCAGAAAATTAAAGAAAGTTATGATAAGAATAGCAAATTTGGTTATTCCATTTAACAATGTGCTAAGCACTGTATTGATTACATTTCATCATTTTTTCCCTTTAAACTTTGTAAGAATACAGTGACATAAATATCCCACTGTAAGCTACCATCAGCACTTCAATGGGACAGACCTCGTGGAACTCTGAAATCCATTATTCTTTCAAGTGTTTAGCTGAGCTGCCCAAGTGTTTCTTTGAGCTGCCTAAGATACATATGATCATCAAAAATAAAGAAACTGACTTCTATCATTTTACACAAAAGCCACAGAAAAGTCACCTTCCCAATAAGAAAATTTTATCACCTCAGCATAAGACAAAGCCTAAAATATCCTTGTTTGGCCATTACATCTTGATTTTGTATATACTCAACTGAGGTAAAAGTTGGCTTGGATTTTCTTATATATTTTTAACAATTAAGGACATGTTAATAACCTAGCTAAATATTTTTATGTAGATATACTCTTGGATTTTCATAATGCATGTTATATACCATCCAAAAAAGTATTTAAAACAATGAATGTTCAAGTACTTCAGTTTTATTTGACAGAAAACCAATACAAATTGAATAGGACTGAAGCTTTGGGTCTACAGTTTATTCTTGCTCTAATTATTTACATAATTTGCCCTATTTCCTTTCCCTGCCCTTCAGGCATTCCTTGACCCTTATTTTTAAATTAATTAATTTTAAGGTACTTTTGTAAGTCAGAATTGTTTATTTTCCATTTAGTTGATTCTTAAGTAAACATAAATCTTTAAATCACCTGATATCAGGTTGATAACTAAGGAGCCTAGAATAAATTCTTCTCTAGTGCTGAACTAAGTCCCTGTTTTATCAGGAGAGGAGTGGCCTTTTCTCCCTTCTCTGTATTCCATGTTTCTTCATCTAATTCATAGCCAAGTATAAATTTTGGGTGTGTATGATATCATCCAGGTGAATGACAAAAGGTAGATAAATTTACCACAGTTGGCATGCTAGCTTGGGAAAGCTGCAACCTCACAGCCAATGATGGAAATAAAGTGTTTATGTGGACAACTAGACAAAAGTAGGCTCTGCCCAGCTGGAATTTATCTGACTCTTCTCAAAAGCTTTACATCCAGCATCAGTCAAGAAACAGTCTGGGCATTAGTGGCTAGTGCAAAAAAAAATGCTTGATTGATTCTCTTAAAGACATCACTTTTAAATAGGGTTTGGAAGACTGATTAACTGGCACATAGGATGGTAGCTATGATGAATAAAGTTGGTGTTGTGTGGAGAGAGATCTCTATAGTTGCTCTAAACAATGAAACAGCAATTGAATCATTGGACAGTGTGTTTTCTGTACCACATATAAATTATTACCTCTGAAAATTTCTGTACTCTCAAGACGTTCCTCATGAGCACTCAACAGAATTATCTTTAATGCTCCATTCATTTCCACACAGACTTTTTCTAGCATTTACTTCAAAATAGTTTGAGCCAAAGCAGCTACCACATTTTCAGAGATTTTTAGAGAAGCCACTCCACTTCTAAATGGTAATTGTATGTCTCACTATCTCTGTTGTTACAAGAAAATGCAAGAAACCATGTGTTGTCATTTATGTTTAGATATTACCCCACAGACTCATGTATTCATGGGGTGTGTGTTTTTCAGAGGTTGCTAAATCTAGAGTTTGTGATTGATTCATGGCGTAATGCTGAGATTAAGGGTTTGAATACCTGCATCCAATATAAGGGACAGAAAGAGACACATTCTCCCTCTCTGTCCCTTGTTTCTTTGCTATAGTCTGTCCACCAGGAACTGTTCTTCATTGCCAAACCACCCCTGGAACTAGCTGACTATAGGCAGAGACATCTACAAGATTTGAGATATATAAACTTTTTGCTCTTTAACTTTGGATGCTTAGTATTTGGTATCAGCAATGAAAGAAAAATAAGACAGTCTTTGGTGTCATAAATTAGGTCACTACTGTGACTAAACCTGCCCATGTGGTTCAGAAGTCCTTGGAAACAACCTGTGGGAAGAATTTGAAATGATTTGAATATACCAGCTGAAAAAGTATCACTGGGTTTTTTAAGGCTTTAGTGAATGGGAGATTCAGATCAGATCTCAGAAGATGAGAAAGGTACTAAAGACTAACCTCAGGAGGTTTCTCCTGGGAAGGACTGCATTAGCAGCTGGACTCCAGGAGGTATGCGTTATGCACTGGAAGAAAGTTTGTTTGCAGTTTTCTCATGTCCAGGGACTTTGAGTCTCTTTGCCCTTTTATTGAGATTAAAGGTAGCAGATTAATTAATCTTGCAGAAGTAATTTCAAGGCAGTGTAATGAAGCAACAGTTAAGTGGCATACGGACACTGTTGGGGGATTTCAGACAGATTTAATCTGAGAATTGAAAGCAAAGATCCCAGCTGAAGGATTCAAAATGTTATGAGTCTGAACAGAAAGGAAGCTCAAGTAAATGTGTGACCTGCAAAGATGGAGTAAAAGAGAAACTGGTCACTGATAAACTATCACTGAAAAGCAAAATATTGCCAAAGAGAACAATAGAAAAGATGGCCTGAGAATATCACAAGAAGAAGAAAGATTCTATCCTTTACGGTGTCAGAGTTGCAAAAGCCTTTGCCTTGAGAAGAGAGTCACAGAGCATAGTGTTCCAGAATGGTGGTGGCCTAGGGAAATTGTTTCTTGGGCTTTGGTTTATAGGCCTTTGACCCCTACAATCAAGAGAGAAGGAAGCCTGACTAGTGTTCAACTGTTTTCAGATCTTGTCATCACTAACATGGTTCTGATTTTAGGTGCATGCAGGACATAAGCATTGTGGGGTCAGAAAGGCTTCCACCTAGATTACAGAAGAATGTCTGGGAGCTTTGACAGTGTGCCTCTGAGAGGGCTGTGTGAAGCTGAAGGTTCAGTAGGGATCGCAGAAGTTTAGAGAAGAAGGAAACAAGGATTGTATGAGGAAATCTAAAAGGAAGAAGTAAAGCAGGCCCAAGAAAGGAGCCATGGGAGCTTCTACCACTGGAAGTGCCAGAAAGGTGGAGCCACTCGCATCCTTTGGAGATCAGAGCTTGCCACAGATTGCCTCAGATGCTGCACATGGAACTATAGAACTTAATGTTTCCCCTGATAATTTTTGGACTTGCTTTGTTCCCAGTCCTTTGTATTCCCCTAGTTGTACATTTTTGAGTGCATATCTCTATCTTGTACCATTGAATGTAGGAAGTGTTTAACTTTATTTTCATTTGTAAAGTGATTTACAGCTAAGAGTTTGCCTTACATCTCAGAGGAAACTTTGGACTTGAATTTTTCAGCAGTGCTGAACTGTTAGGATTTGACAACTCTTGGAGATAGACTAAATGCCTTCTGCATAAAGAGATGTGCATAATTCTTTGGGAGATTAAGGTCAGAATGTTATGGTTTCTATCTAAATACCCCCCCCAAGGCCTCATACAGTCATGGGGTGGGATTTTCAGAGATAGCTGAATCTAGAATTTATGATGGATTCATGGTCCAATGCTAGGATTAAGGGTATGATTTTTACACTTGTTCTAGGGTAGGTAATAAGATAAGGAACAGAAAGAATGAACATCTATAATGAACATGTCTCCTTTATTTCTCCCTTGTTGCATTGCAGCAGTCTGTTTACCATGACTTGTTCTTTGAAAAAATACCCTGTCTTGGAGCTTGTTGATTATTGCTCGAAATTTCTACAAACTGTGAGCTAAATAAACTTTGAGTGTCAGGTATTTTGTTTCAGCAATGAGAGAAAAGTAACTATGATACTGGGTAATTATTAAGACTAGAATTTTGTTTGGCTCATGGCATTAGAAGATGAAGAATTGAAATGTATTATGCTTGCTTTTTCTTGGCATCTGGTAAGAATGTTCTTAAGAGAATTATGGCATGGAAAGGGTATCACATGGTGAGACATAGCCAGCATCCTAGCTAAGAATCTCTGCTAGTCCCCTATAAACAGCTAATATAGCCTTAGGTCCCATGCTAATAACCCCATCAAACCTTAATTATCTGATTACCCAAGGGCCCCATCTCTGAATACCACTGATTGTGAATTTTGGGATTAAATTTCCAACACAGGAACTTTTCTGTACACAGTAAATCTATAAAATAAATTGTTATGATTATGCTCATTAGAAATGGAATTAGATAATCATGGAAGGGCAGAAAAGGACAATTCTAAGAGAAAATTAAAGGCAATCTAATTCCAACCAAGTACAGACATGTGAAGTAGCCCAGTGTCCAGTGATTCTCATTTACAGCATCCCACCTACAAGTGAAGATTTGAAGTCCTTTAGTGTACTGAGATCATTGTGTCCATCAGTAAGTGATCTAAGGAATATGTTGCTTTCTGACTGATTTATAAATATTAGATTCAGTCATCGTGCTGTTATCCTCATTTCTAACTTTAATAGAATCATAGACTTTTTCCCAAAATACAGATCAGTTTGGTGGATAAATATAGTCTTGCTGTCGAGCAAAAATGAAGAAGCCTATACATTTAAAGAGGATATTCTAACCTATAATAAATCAAGCAAGTTAATGAGTGATAAACTTCCATGCAGACATTTTGAAATACTGAGTTCTTGCTTTTTCCAAATTTATGAAACTTTCCTCTATATTCTTGAAATGACCTACAACTCATTTAAAATTTTTTTTTAGAATTTAGGTTCTTGAAAAAATATTAATCATCAATTAATACCAAGATCATTTTATCAGTAAAAAATTTAATTTCAATCAGAGAGATAAAGAATATCATAAGTTGCCAATATAATTCTTCACTGAATGTTAGTCTTCAGAAAAATGTAACTTACTATTAAACATTACTTATGAGCAAACATTCATGCAGATATTTTCCAGAATGTAAAAGTAGGTAATAGCAAATAACATTTTGGACACAGTTCATAAAGTAAGTATTTCCTCTGTGCTTAATTACTTTGCCTGATTTAACTAGGTCACATATATTAAAAGTTGATATGTTTTTAGCAAAACCAGTGTTATGTTAATGAACGTAAGCATTCTTATGGTGGCTTTGCTGTTCAAAGTGAAACATTGTTTCTGATTAATAGTAGGGTCTGATTACACACTCCTCCAGCTGTTAGGTACCTCATACAGTTTCAGGGACTACTTTGGATTCTAATGTCTGAGTTCATGTCACAGAGGAGGGAGAGATTTTGAGTAATCATCATGTGTGTTATAAAACACCTGCACTGAACTGAGCACTCCCACATTAGAAGCAAGTGTGTGCCTCAGACGGGGGCTAAGCCTGGGATCCCAATCAAACTATTCTTATCATTAGTGGAAATCCAACTCCCCCTAACTTTTCATCACTCCTAGTCACCCCAGGAGACCCACACAGATCCATTTGCCAAGAATGTCAAAGATTGTACTTTCAGACTGATGGAAATCAAACAGTCCCATCAAAAACACTGGTGATACCTATGTCAGAACTCTTCTGGGAAAAATAACTGTTGGCTCTAACTTCATGACTTGCATTTTGAATTTATATAAACACTCAGTGCAGAAAATTCCCATGTGACTATAACTATCTGGAAATTTAATAATCTGTCCTCGAATAGGTTGTGCTAAATCCTGAATTCTAGGCTTTTTTCTCTCTCTTGTATTATCTAGAAATGAGCTGTAAGTTGATTTTGGTTCTCAAGAATCATTACTATTTTTTCTCCACCACTATTTGAATGAACATAACAATGAAAATTTATTAAAAGGAAGCTGCATAAGAACCATGGGATGAGAGAATAATATTTATTGAATATCTGCCATGTGATACAAAATACGTATCTATTAGTTACTTCCATTTGCATGGCAACTTGGTGAGGTTGGTGTGCTTATCACCATTTATGGAAAAAGGAAATTGAGTTTTAGTGTGTCAAATGGGTAAAAATATAAAGATCTGAGCTGGAATTTGTGACTCTGAACTCATACGCTGTCCACAGTACAAAGTATAAAATGAGCTATTAAATATTTTTGTAATGATTTTATACGTCAATTTTAGGATTCAAGATAAGGATTGTCAAGTGTTGGAATTTCTGACCAGCACATGATAATGAATTCAATGGTGATGGGAAAGTGTGGATAGTGACATATACTGCAAAACACATTGGTGTAGACTTCTGGAGAGGGAAAAGATAATAACTAGAGGAAGGTGCTATCATGGTTGGGGCTGGGCTAGGGAAGCTCTATTGCAAACGGAAGGGGTCTAAGCTTTAAATGTGCAGAGAGATGAACAGCAGTAACTTATTTGTGTTTCATAGAGGATGCTGGAAACCAGAGGCCAAAAATTAAACCCCTAACAGGACAAAAGATAATTAAATTTTCAATAAATGGAAACCATTTTTCTGTGTAAACTTACCTCAAAGAAAATGAATTCAACTTTTTAGGAGTAGGAGACATTAACATAGCTTAAAATGAGGACTGTTTATTTATTTATTAATATTGTGATTCAATCTTGAAATTGACCTATTTTTCCAACACTTTTATATTTTGAGAAAAGGTTTCACTAAATTGCCTAACTTAGAATTAAATTTGTTATCTTCTCTCCTCAGCTTCCTTAGTGCTTGGATTACAGACATGCCCAAAAATTATACTTAGCAGGTACATTTTATTATTTTTTTCATTTTTAGATAATTGCAGATTCATTTGATGTTTCAAAAACTGTATAAGAGGCACTGTAATTCATTCAAGCATCCACTGCCAAATGTACTAGATTGTATAACTGTAGATAGCATACTTTTGAAGAAAAACACAAAGTTTTCCTTATTTCTTCTCATATTTCTTTTGTACCAGGTGAAATAGATCCTAATTGATGATAATTCCAATGAGATTATGATCATAATTTAAAGACAAGCAATCATACCATAAGTAGAAAACAAAACTTCTGGGAAAATGCCTATCACTACTGACTTATAGGTTTCAAAATAATTTTAGAATATTACATGAAAAGCAAAGACTAAAAGCACTGGTGAAAATCCAGATATTTCTAAGTGCTTCCATGCTAAGATACAAACAACAAGCTAGGAGAAAGAGGAGTCTGGTTGCTTGTCAAAATTTATTTGTGAAATTTCAGGCCTTAGCATAGGCAATTCTAGAGGCTCCCCTGGTAGGTTTCAGGGGAGAAGTATCCCTTCTCATCACAAATTTGGTTTAGGGGCAACACATGTTATTCTGAAAATAGCTTCAGGTGAGGACTTAGTTTCCTCCCTCTGGCCATGTTTGTCCTGGAACTTCCATTCTAGAGATGTAGAAAAGTAACAAATCAGTATCATCTAGACACAAATGAAAATCTGCAAACAGCAAATGTACCATGTGGGAGAGTTTATTTGAGACAAAACAGCATAGGATGCTCCCAGATAGAGAGTGTTGTAGTTAGGGGTTGTGCAGAAAAGAACTAGAATCAGGACATGGAGTTTATCATATTATTTTTATAATGGTCATGGGAGTTAACACAAGAATGCAGGAAATCTATCTGCAACACCAAAGACACAGAATATTTAGTCAAGGGCCTACCTAAATCCCACAGCAATATCCCACATGAGTCCAGATGAAAACCCAGAGCTCATGACAGTGCCTCCTATGAGTTGAACTGGAGGTCCAGAGCCCACAAGAAGGACTCACGCCAGTCTCTTTTATGGATCGGTGCTGGGAAGGCCAAAAGTCAGCAATGGAAGCCAGAAAGTCTATGCTAGCAGGGTGAAGGAGCTGTGCTGGTGGGATGAGGGTTCTATGCTGGAGCCACAAAGTCACACTCAAAACAAAGACCAGGACTGTCCTGAAAATCACCATAGCCATCATCGGTGACATGGAGGCTCCGTGCTCTTCTGATGACAAGCACTGTCAGGTACATGCCAAGAAGCCAGTGTGATGAGTTCATCCTGGAGACCAAGCAGCACACATCTTCCTCTCTGGACCCAGGAAGCAATGGTTGAGATGAGGACCAGAGCTTCTCCAGGAAAACCTAATGGCTCAAACAGCAACTTGTAGGAGAACCCACAATGCCTCAGTATCTCAATGCAACAACACATTAACACCTCAATGCCTTTCTTCTCCTTCTCTATCCCTCTATTTAAACTGGCAGTTTTCCTCAGGTGGAGCATCTACGCTCTGTGCCATGCTGATGTAATCTACCTGGCCACCAGTTCTTAATTCCTAACAGAGAGGTCAGTTAGTTATTCCCTGAATCATTTTTCACCTAAGGAACTTGAAAACTAAAAGCCGCTTCTTTGCAAAAATATAGAAGATAGGAAATAAAGTTATATTGGGCAAAAGGGATTCTATGAGGGGGAAAAAAAAAAAAAAAAAAAAAAAACCTTTGCTCAAAAGAGTACAGAAAAGACACTAAAGGCCTAGGAGATTTTCTAGAGCACAGGAAGAAAAGAAGCATGATACCAGGGATCATAGAGCTAAAGGAAATACGGTGTTATATGTTTCAAAAAGATGAGCGATACAAGGTCCCCATAGTTCTCAAAATGTTAAACCTGAAGAGCAATTTTAAGTGATCATTTGACATACCTATATTACAAACACCATTTAAAGATGAGACTGCCATATCCACACTCCCTCCTTTAATATATTGTAATCTTCTTTTGTTCTGAATCCAAAATCCAAATGACCAGATTTGGTCAATATAACACAATTTTAAGATGTAACTTGTTATGCAAGCAAAGATCAATTTGAGAAAGCTGCTTGCAAAAATTCTATCCTTGATATGCCAGCAATCTCTGGGTGAAATTCTTCATTTTATTTCACTTGTTGTTTTGGCTTGAATTTTCTGTCATGCGGTCCTTAGTACTCTCACACTTGACTGCTTGATGCCCGCCCACTGTAGTAGGCTTTCCTCTAAGGGCACTGTGATTTATTCATACACACATCAGCACTTTCCCGTTCTCTGCCTTAAAAGTGTGAACCTTCAGTTTAAGAAAATGTATACTTTCTGTAATCACTATCGCACTTTCACAAAAGCTATCCTCCTACTTTTTTTCATTGTTTATTGCATCCTTACCATTTAAATTTTTTCTTTCCGTCCAATTCTGATTCATAAGGAAAAGTAAATAACATTTTATATTTATTTTAGTATCCATGCTTGTTATATATTTTAAATTAATGGATAGCAATGGCACACAATAAAAATTTATTCCATATAGTTATCAATTCAACAGGCTTTTTAACCACTCACTCTTTTTTTCTTTTCTTTTTCTGGAGACAGAGTCCCACTGTGTAGTCGAAGCTGGCCTCAAACTCACCACAGAGTCAGACTGGCCTCAAACTTGCAGTGATCTTCCTGCCTCAGTTTCCAGAGTGTTGGGATTATAGCCATGTGCCAGCACACCTGGTCTCACTGATTCTTTTTACATTTTTGAAAAATAGTCGCACATATTTTCAAATGTGGAGCTATTAAAAAATATCTACAGAATATTTTTTGCAGTTTTGCTAAATTCTTCTCCTATCTCCTGCTTCCCAGATTAACTATCCAAAAAAAAGTGTTTTCTAATTCAATTTGTACAGTCAAACCAAAATGGAAACTTAAATTTTGTTCCTGACATACCTAATTTGGCTGTTCTCAATAAGTACAGTTGTTATTTTTAAGCCACTTGTTTTAATTATATTTTTGTTGGCTTTCTTCATTATATTTCTTCTCCAGATGGCCTACAATTTAGATTTCAGTCTCTCTCTTAATATCAAACTATAGGGATATTACACCATCTTCTTTTAAACACAAGTCTCAATTGTTTTCTTACTTGCCAATACTTAGAAGTCTAAAAGTCTTCCTCTCAGGACCCTTCGTATCTCAGTTATTTCATTAAGGAAGAGAGTCTCATGGGAGATCACATTTTTCATTTCAGTCTGAACTACATTCTGGCAAAACTCTGCTATCATGGATTAGATTGCAACACCCTTTCTTTTATATAAAACATAAAAAAGCATTTTCCTCTGCAAATTCTGCTGAAGTGAAACTCGTGAACTACCTGACTCATGATAATATTAGCTGGAAAACAAGGCCATTCTTTATAAAACAAGTGAGACTAGAGGGGGACAGCAGGCAGCTTTCAATGGTTTGCTGCTCATTTTGAGAATGTATCAGCATTTGAAAGTGCAAACATGTCCACATTCATGTAGCGTTGAGAAGGTCCATACCTGTTCATCAGTTACCTGTGGCTCAGTTTCTATTCATTTTAAAATGAAGAAAGTCAATTTTTCCTATATGAAATTATTTAATTCATATAAACAGATAAAACAATGCCTGACTAAAATATTCAGTATTTAACTATTGTAACTATTAGTGGTAGTAGCATGTATGCATTTGAATTTGATATGTTATACTATCAAATATTTTCATTAAATGTTCACTATAGACACACAATTACTAAATATGTATATATAATCATGGGGTTTGCCCATGGAAATTGGAAATTGCCACTCTTTCCACTTTTCTTGTAAAGAAAATGAATAACAAGAAGCCAAAAGCACTCGTGCAATTTTAGACATGGTCAGGTAGTAAAGTATAGTCCATGAACAGATATGTTTTAAGTTTAAATGCTACTTCATGAGCGTTTCAAATCCTAACTATACAGTAGTGAAGACATCACTAGAAAATGAAAATTCCTGGAGGAGAAAGAAGGAATGAATTGAGAAGTTTGAGTTTAAAGAGCTCTCATGGCTTTGAGAAGTCAGAGCACATGAAAATTTGGGGGGGGGTAAAGATTTCTTGCCTAATAACATCCTGTTACCCTATAATTTCACTTCAGATCTGGCTGTCTTTGTGACTAGAAATAACTTGAAGTCATTCAAAGAGCTCATTTTGTCTGTGGTATAACATCCTGAGGTGGCAGTGTCATTTTGTATATAGAATTTACTGTAGTGAATTATACTCGTGCATGTAGAGCAATTGGTTTGGTCCTGTTTGCCATTGTATACCTTGCCGCTAGCATACAGCCTGGTGCAATTTATTGAAATGACACCCAGATAATCCTTGTGGATTGAAAAAAATCAAAGAATCAATGTGAAAAGGAATAAATACCATGTAATTATAAGTGTTGGTACATTTTAAAATTTTATATATTCGGTATACAGAGAGTGTTTCTAAACTTTGTATAAGCCAATTGGAAAACTACAAAGACATATTGCTCAGATTGTGTTACCAGTTCATGGATTCTGATTGGTGGGCTCTTCATGTCTGATATTGCATGGAGCTCAGAGATTCGGCGATTTTTGGAAACCCAAAATTTGAGAGATTATCCTGAATACCTTACCAGGGCACTGATATGAATTTAGTCAATATCACTTTAAGAACTCAAGTTGGTATGACTCAGAAATTAATGGATGGCCACTAATGGATAGAATTTTATGGACAAGTGACATAATCAGAGTTACTCCTGTCATCATGGCAGTTAAGTAGGGGGGATTTGAAAGGAATAACCAGATACTATGTAGAGAAGTCAGGAAAGGAGAGGAAATGTGGTAATTGCCATGGAAATGGGCAGTGCTATGGTTGATACATTGTGTCAAATTGAGAAGTGTAGAAGCTTAAGAAATTCAGCAGCTCTACAACCTGGGGTATAGAGGACAAGTCTTTACTGCTATAGTAGGTTGTTCATTGTTTCAGTTCGAGAAGATCAGAGATTTAACTAAGTGATTCAGCAGGGTCTTTACTCAGTAAACCTTTTATCCTTGGCCTGTGCAAGAGGAGGGCATGGAGGTGGTGTGAATTTTACAGCCATCAGAAGGGCACAGTCTGTTTACAATATAAGAAGGAAAAGAGGCTTGTTCTTCCCCTTTTTGCTGTTGTTTCTGTGCTGTCTTCTGCCATCTTAAAGTGTTGTCCAGTTCCATGCCACTCTGCCTTGGAGCCACCTAATTACAGGCTGACGCCTCCACAAGCTGTGAGCTAAATAAACCTTTCCTTTCTTCATTTTGGGTGTTGGGTATTTTGTCTGAACAACCAGATAAAAATAACCAAGACAGAGGAAGGAAACAACTTTGAAAAAGAAACTTGGGAGAATTAATGCAAGCCTTGACTATTGACAGGTGATGGGGAAGATTACATAAGGAGAAGAATGATCATAGATATCCTTCACCATCGCTTGAGCATTACATGAGATTCAGGAGCCCAGACAACACATTGTCTTTCTGATATGAGAAATGGAAAGTCTAAATGAGAACCAAAATGTAAAAGAGATATTGTGAAATAGGAAGAAAATGTTCAAAAGGAAAGAGGAACTATGCTAGGGGAAAATGAAAACAAAAGGAAAATATAGAAACAAAGATGGAAACTTAAGTAAATAAGTTGGAGAAGAGAGGTTAAAGGAAGTGGAGGGACTGATAAAAAAAAAAAGGAAGAACTAAGATTCATTTTGTACAGGTGCAAATTCCCTATAATGAATATATCATTGTATCTAAACTGTATCAGTAAACTAAATTTTAAAAAAGCAAGCCATAGAAAGAAGTGTAACTTCAAGGAGAAAAGACTACAGTACTTAACTCTTCAATTTCAAAATGCTAGGTGACTATCAGCTGAAATCTAGCAGGCATTTTCCTATAAAAATGTGAAGCCAAAGCTCTTCATCCACATAGAGACAGAGATTTAAGAACCCATTAGTACACATTTCCCCCCCCAGAAACCAGTCAGTCTACTTGAAAGTCTGAAGAATCAGAACATCTGTAGGCTGGAATATGAATCTAGAGATACAAGCTTTTCAGGATGGGCCAGAGAAGAGGTGTCTGCAAAACACAGAGCGTGAGGTGTAGAAGCAGGAGAGTCAGCGGAGGGATTTTTCGGAAGGAAATGGACTGACAAATGAAGTGGAGCATAGGCCCATGAAAGACAAAAGACTGGCAGGTGGTTAGTGCACTCGACAGCTAGGAAATTATTTCTGACTTATGATTTTTTTAAAATAAAAATAGGATCAGGAAACACTGGCATGTTAAAAAATGAAAGAAATCCATGAACTGCAATTGTTTGAGTAAATAAAAATACAGTGAAAATCCTTGTTTAGAGGGATTAAAGAAAATCATCAAGAACAATCTGGAACACCGTGCTCATTAGTACACGGATCTGCCCTAATGTGATGGTGCATGACAATCTTAGTTTTATTCTAGACGGACTTTACTCATGCATCTTACTTGTCCTAGCTAATTGAAGAATCTAGGCATACTATTTTGTTCTTAAATTACAATGCACTTTGTTCTGGCAACAGTATTGATAATATATAAAATTGATTGAACATGCCTGTGGCCCAGGGATTTCATTGCATGCTTATTCATTTTCTATAATTGGGAAACATCTACCCAACATGTAAATTGTAAACTGAGGTTCAGATTAATACAAACAAATCATCTAAGGAAACACTAAATAAATTGCTTTATCAGAACTTAAATTCAGTTCCAATCATATCACAAATCTATATTCTTTCCACTACACCAGACTGGCTCTCATAATGTTTGCGTTTATATATGTATATCATCTTGATTAAGATATGATTGTCACCAGTCATTTTCTAAGCTGTTTGAGATAAAGCCAATTGCCCAATACACGTACTTTTATGTCCTGCCAGCTAGGAGTGAGTGATATATTCTAATTGTCCCTTGATACACTAAAGCATATTTAGCTTCAATAAATCAAAGAACAGTTTCTCTGTACTTTCAAACAATTTGTAGGAAGCTATTTAATGCTTATCTTCTCTGTGCATTCCTTATTACTTGTTATTAAAGAGAAAGGCAGAAAGATTGGCCATTTGAGGTAGCTTTATAATAAAAGGAGCTACTGGCCTTAAGATACAATAAAGCATTGTATTACTTTTATGGTCTGAAATTGATTTGAGTTTGGCTTGGCTGGATTTTAGTTAATATACTTTGTACACAATAGGTATTTTCAGTAAGTACCTTTTAAGCTTGTGGCTGCTTCTTTATTAAGGCATGTGGAAGAGCAAAGGGAGGATTGTGTATATATGAATCACATCATTAGAGCAAATGTTCGCTGACCCAGGGAAATCCTTCACACCACAGTGAGTGGCCCTCCCTTGAGGCCGAAGGACATGTGTTACCAAAATTGCTCCTGAGAAAATTCTTGTGGCCAAATGGAGATCTAAGTCAGATACAGATACTAAGCGTTCTCTGTGAGTAGAAGATACAGCAACTCTCCTACCATGGCACTGCTTCAAGGCATGACACAGGACGTCAGTGGGCGTGCAGGATCTTGTGACTCCACTTGAAGGCATCACTTCAACCATCACCTTCCTAATTTCTTTTTGGAGCATTGCATACTTCATCAACTGTGCTTTTAGTTTGCTTTAATTTACTAATGCAATCAAATGTTGACACCTCTTCCATGCTAGGTCCTTAATATGCAATGCTGAATCAAATAGAAATCTTTTCTTTATGAATATGACATCCTAATGGCAATAATCTAAGGAATAATTTAAAAAACTATATTAGTGAAGTGAGGCATGGGGGGAGGAGAAAGTAATGAGAGAAAGGTTTTTTTTTTTTACTGTGAAAGAATTTCTTGAGGAATATGATACTTATATACGACCTACAGTAGAAGGTTAACTAAGTCAACAGTATCACTGATCATTTCCTGTGCATTTGATACAAAATTCAGCAAGTTACAAACCTCTAATATTTGTGTTATGATCCTTACTTTAAAAACAAAAAAGGCTTTAAAGTAGCGTTTACAATAATTGATTATTTAAGGATGCCAACAATATTTCCTATCACCAACACAGTCCAAAATGAATTCTACTAAGACTTGGTTTCCACACAAATTAGCATTATAAATACTCAGATGTGTACACAAATACACACGACAGTCATATCTCCACACATGTATGTTTAAAACTTTTTTTGGTCTGGGAAATTTGAAAGCAAACACTACTAACCCAGCAAATAGTACAAACTGATTAATGATATAAATTTCCAGAATAGGTACTGGGTCTTTAGACGGTCAATAAATGATACCCAACACTTATCACATCCAAGATGAGTTAAGGTATAAGCATTGGAGTTAAACAGATGTTTGCTGAAATATCACGTTTTCCAACCAAACAACTGAAGCAAAGGGCCTGGCTTTGAATTGCAATCCCTTTGGACTTACTCTCTCTTCACCTCAAAATTAGACAGACTTACTGAGCCAGTTCCTGGCAAAGGATATCAACAAGCAGCCTTCTGTTATGTAATGACAAATACCAGAGTATATTTTTTCTGGAAAGATGTAGATTCAACAATAAAGGAGAATAAATGCTTACTTGGAGTATAGTCAACTCCTTTTCCCAAAGCCATAAATCAGAAAAGTATTGTTTTTCTTAGGTGACTGAGGCAGCAGTGAGTGCACAGAAGTATTAATGAAATAAAACAGTTTTCTCCATATGCAGTAACAAAGATGGAAAGAATGGATGATCTCCACTTAGAACAGCAGAAAATGTATCTGAAAATATTCATCCTCTATTAAAGACTACTTCATTGTTCTTGCTGAATCATCTTATGCTACAGTCTAGAAGTCTGAGCAGGATCCCTGTTTATCTTGATATTTTTTTTCTGAAGGACGAATTGTCCACCTCTATGGTGCTTTTCCAATGGTTTCCCATTCTTCTGAGTCTTTTTTGAAATCAGTGATGAAAATCTCTACTACAATGAGAAGTAACGATCATTTGGTATCATGGTTTACTAAATTATTGCACAACCATTTTCTCTAGAAAATTTAATTAATTATTGAGCAAACATGTCTTCCTATTGATTCTATGTTGATTACTTTCTAATATGAAAAATGGAATCATTCCATAATGGCATTTGAGCACCGAAGATTGAGGGTTCTACGGAGAAGCAAATCAAATAAAGGATATTGACATTTCTGCACAAAGACAGTGTCTGTCTCCAAGTGGAAGAGGTCATCTTTCTTCAGTCTCAAAATAAACAAATTGAGGGAAAAGTTGTATGAGCAGCAAAGTTTGGATTACATAGAAGACTTCATTAGGCATCCATTTTCCCTGTGATAGCATCATCTATTTATCATAAATAACTATACCCAGCTAGCTGTAATTACTGTATCTAACCTCTGACTGTCACTCCAAGGACATCAAGTGATAAGAATTGTTTACCTATATGGAGATTAAATGTGTTCCTCTAAAAATTTACCTTACACTTCATTGTTCATCAAGAATCCGTGCATTTAATTATATTTAAGGAATTCTCACAGCACTGAAATGAGTACATAGGAGATACATGCCTTGTCAAAATTATTTGTGGCACAAAACCAGTGGATTATTCACAAACTTTTCTTTGAGTTTGTGCTGATGAACGTCGGGTGGAATGCTGCATTCATTTCTTACATGACAGTGTCTCACTCATAGGCTTAACATGGAGAACAATCCTGAAAATGGGGAAGGGATGGCTCACGTCTCTTACAAAAACATATGTTGAGCACTGAATTTCAAATCAAGATAAAAACCAGAAATTCATTTTCCTTTGAGCTAACCAATTGGCAGCTTCATTTTATCCTTTATTGAAATTGAACTATCAAGAAAAAACCTGAAATATTTATGCTGGAAGTTTATTTCTATTAAGAACTCTGCAATGTTCTTGCTTCTCAAGGATTACTGATGAAACTTCATGGTTTCTGTAAAGCGGACATTTGAGAGTGAAAATTATTCCTCTCTGACTAAAATATGCTTCTTAAAAAGATATAATATGCTTTATACCAAAGTCCAGTTATATATAGTGTAAATATTGATTAATTTCATGTATGTTCCATAATCATATGATTTTCAGTTCACTGATAAAAGAAACTTATGAAATTTAAAGATAATTTAGAGTAGATAATTAGTGAATACTAAATCATACTGTTTTGAAAAATGTGTTATTTATTTGGAGCAGGAAATGAGCATGTTTCCTTCCATAAGAATTTTACTGTTTTTGTTACAGGATTTAGGTATGAAAAAAATGATCAAACACTGGAAGCACAAACTGTTCTTTTTGGTGAACTAACAGAACTAACAATAGTATAGTTGTTTTATATATGTACATATAATATATAAACATACATATGTATATGTGTACCTATATACATATAATCTTTTCCTAGATATAAATATATATATATATATATTACATATACATATACATATTATATATATATATATATATACACATAGTACATGTATAATTATACCTATGGACATATAATCTTTTTCTATCTTCCTTTGCTCTTTTCTCCTATCCCAGTCGTTTTACTTCTAAGATAACAATATGCAATATGTTAACTAGCTTTAATTTGCTGCTATTTTTTAAAAATTCTGTACCATTTATTTCCTTTTTTCTGTTTTGCTTTATAAAATAAAAAAGAATTTAATACTTTTCTTCAATGTAATAGTGATAAAATAAATATATGCATAAAATAACTATTAAAATATATACACAAAAGATTCTAGAAATTTTATGCTGAATTTATTTAGGTACTAATAATTACATGTGTACTAGTAATGTGCATAAACTCATTGATATAACCCTCTTTTAATAGACTTTTACAAACTACTTTTACAGTTAAATTTTTTATATTTGATAGTGAATAGAATATGCTATTTATATTTAAAATTTTTGTCATAGATGGAAATTTCCCCCCCTCCATTTTTCCTGAATGCTTCAATGTTCATTAAGTTTTCCACTAAGTGCAATTTTACAATGCATTTTGTTAATGCAAACTTGTTGCAATGCAAAAGCCAATGTTGTTTTCTTTTCCTTTTATGCAGAAAATGGACTGATCATGATTATTTATCTCTAAAACCTTTGTTTACTCTCATTCTTCTGGTGCCTTATTATTTTATAGGGCTTCTTCTTTTGTGTGTGTGTGTGTGTGTGTGTTCCTTTTCTTTTTGTTCCCAGGAATCAAACTCAGGTCATCGCACTTGCCAGGCAGGCACTGCGCCATTAGGCTACGTCTCCAGACCAAGAGCCTTTGTCTTTTGGACCTGAAAGGAATTTTTAGGAGCATGGGAGGCCAGAAGTGAGAAGAGGAGGGAGGGGGCAAGAAAGAGGGCATGAGAGAGAGAACTGAAACCATTCTGACAAATAGAACAATTAGAGTTTACTAACATGCAATCGTTATTTTGAGAGCAAAATACACAATTTACTGAATGAGAGATTTAATATTGACCAAGTTCACTCATAAACTATTTTATGAATTACCTGAAATGTACTTGTGCCAAAAAATGAAAAAAAAAAAATAGTGTTTTAGTTACTTTTTACTCGTCGCTGAGACAAAATACCTGATGCCCCAAGTAGGGAAAAGAAAGGTCTATTTCTTACAGTTTTTTGAGGTTTCACTTCATACTCAGTTGGCTCCAAGGCAGGTGGCATGGTGGGGCCGCAGTTCATTGAGGCTGCAAATGGCAAGGTGTAAACGGCAAGAGAGACACAGACACACTTTCTTCCTGCCATTACGTTGTATGCTGGCTCCACCCCTAGGTGAGTGTAGCGCTGACATCATCAATTCAAGCACTAGACAATGAACCAATCACAAATGCACAATGCAAACGCTTGAGGCTGGGGTCACCCACGTAAACTATGACATATGGTATGAAATTGGCAGTACCATAGTATTTGATGAAGCTTATATCTGTTCTTTCGTGACAATTATTGCAGAGATTACTAGGTTGAACTAATTTTTACTCATCAAAAGTCTCCAGAGCTTCAAGTTTAAAGACAAACTAGATCAATGACTTATTTTTTCTGAAGTGCTTCAAAGCACTGAAATTTGACTTAAAAAAAACCCAGTGGCTTACTAGTTAATAATGCGGAAGATGCAATTGTAAAGATTAACTGTTGTTTTATTCTTATTGTATATTCTTTGCAGAATTTCAGAGTAGCTCAGGTCAGTGCTGGTTTTGGTAACCACAGCTCCCATCAGCCAGGAGGATGCAGGATCAGTCTGAGTATTTGGCTGCAGTGGAGTACTGTGGCTCACAGGATGCTGTTGCCACATTTAATTTCATGCTGATCAATGTAGAGGACAATAGAAATACTTTGGGTCTCTGATCTTTCATTCATGATTTTCAAATGATGGGTACTGGGTTCATCATTTTAATAGAATCTTTATGCATATAAAATAAAAATAATAGAACACCACACTTTGTGGGAATTTTATGCTATTAGTTGTTGGAGAACTGTTAGTATGTACCCAATAAATTTGAAAGATACCAGTGGTAGATGGATCCTTAGTTTTATATTCTGAAAAGGAATGAAAACCTAATTGGCTGTTTTAACATGCCAAAGATAATCATGTCTTATTTTTGTTTTTGTTTCTGTTAACTCAATGGCATGTGTGACAGAAGGACAATATTGTGTGTGTGTGTGTGTGTGTGTGTGTGTGTGTGTGTGTGTGTGTGTGTATGTATCCTTTTATTTATGCACATTATGCAAATGCATCAACAGATCAGTAAAACAAAAAGGAACTGAACAAACATAGTAGCAATGGTAAGGTGGTATAAATTAGTAATATGTCTTTAGTTTTGAAAAGGAAGGCTAACCTCCAGGCTTCATTATTTCAATATATCATTAAGTCCTTGAGATTCAAAAAGAAAAAAAGGCAAGGGGTTAAAAACCCAGACTATTTAGAACTCAAAGCTAGTTAGTGAAGGTGACCATCTCAAAGCTATATTTTATTCCTATCCTTTGTTTGAGTGGGTCAGGGAGGTATTTCAGCTGCAGTGCTTGAGCTAACTGTAGTTACAATGAATTGCGGCCATGATCACAATTGTTTTGTGATGCCTGTGGTGTCATTACCAAGATGCGATTACCAATTGCTGTATGAAATTAGTTATGCATGAAATGAATAGGAAGCATAAATACCAGGAGGGAGAGCCTGAGCTCAGACTTCATCCTCATTGTCTTCCAGATCCTCTGATGCTTATGCATAATGTGGTCGTAAAATCTTAATTTATTTCAGAGTCATAGGAGTAGAAGGGATCTTTAAAGGTCATCTAGGACAACCCTTGTTTCCAGGCCCTTGAGCAAACCTAAAATGATAATGAATGAACCCTTTTTCCTAGGAGCTGATTAAAAATCTTTAATGATTATAAGTTGAAATGAGTCAACTTGTGATAGTAAGATGAATTTCTACCAAGTAATGCTGCACTATATTCATTGACAATGGAATATATATATATATATATATATATATATATATATATATATAGTGCATCAAATTAATGCACAGATATAGTTAACTGGCTTTGAAATATTTTAATGTTAGAATGTAATTTTAGCTAAAAGTTTTAGGAAATTAATTGCCACTATTCACCGTACATCTTTTTAAGAAATGACATGTTCTTGAAATTTTGTGTTGGTTAAAATTTCTCTACAGCATCATGATTGAAACACACATGTACATACAGAAACAGAAATGTATACATCTCAATGTTGTGAATCTATCTGGATAGTGAAAGCAGTTCATGTACCTTTAAAACTTACATTTTTATGTATTGAATTTTTGTGACCAACCATGCACCTAAAGTGTTTTCCAAGATAAGATAGATAGTATTTTATTCATATTTAAAACAAAAGATTTCTTAGAGGCATTTGATAACTACGAAATTAGTTGTCTCTATAATTAGATTATTACTTGAATTCTTTATTATCAACTCATTTGTCCTTCTTGGAAGCTAATTTTCACGGAACCAAACTTTCTTTGCTAAGGCCCTGGGTATGATGAATGTCTTGGTGTGAAGGAAGAAATTATGCTTCGTATTTCATGGTTGGAGGCACGGAGGTCAAAGAAAAAGTAAAGAGAATCCCTGTGAAGCTCCCCCCTGCCATAAAAAAACAGTGTCTCCCAGAGTCAGAGTCCTTGATATTCAAACACCGATATTTCTCTCCTCTTCCAGCAACATGGCCTCAGTGTGATGGTGCAAACACTGGACATTTGTGACTCAGTAGTTTCATTTTGTATTTGAGTAATGAGAAGAAGTTTGGTAAGTTACTTACTCTTCCTTGGTATATATCCTTCTTGTAAAATGAGGATATAACTTTTTAATTTTTTTTTTTTGTCTTTTTCCTTTATATCGGTGCCAGGGATCGAACTCACGACTGCCTGCTTGCAAGGCAGGCGCTTATGCTGCTGATATAAATCCCCAGCCTCTTTTTTTTTTTTTTTTGTCTTATTTTTTGATGATCAAAAAAAACCACACTATGTTTTCTTAGAAAATTGCTTAAAACATGACTGATACACTGCAAATGGTAGTGCACTGTCTTACTTTCTCCTTTATAACAAAGATCTACAGAAAGTTCTGACATACAAAGCTGTGATTATATGAGCTTTTAATTGGTGCTAATGAAAATGTCCAGATAAAATAGTGTAAGAGTATAATTGTGACCCAGTGCTCCAGAGTAGAAATCTGTTGAACTGAGGTGAATTCTTGAAAAAAATATTCTGCAAGGCAAAAGATGTTTTATCATGCCAAGTATTTCTAGTCCTATGTACATTAACATGATATTAACAATCTGGAGTCTTACAATTGTCTCAAGATTACATATTGAACACAGAGTTAAAACTGTGTCTAGTATTTACAGGCTCCTTGATATATTGTTCTTTTTTCCATCACATTTTCTGTTTCCATTTCATGTCTGCAGCTTTGAAGGTGTGACATGTGTAATCATGATATTCAAACTTCCCTCTTTTCCTCATGTAATTCTGAGATCCACGGGCAACTCCTTCAGCCACACATATTTGTAACATCTCTCTATTTCATATTAATGAGGGAACATCATAGCAGTGACCTTTAACTGCTAAACCTTTAACCAATTTAGCAATATCATTTCACCACTAAATTGTCAAATACTGACACGGTGGTCTTCTGTTATCTCCGCTCTGCTTTGTGATCTGGAAGTATGCAGGTGGTTATGAGACCAATAATAGGCGATGTCTTTGTAAGTAATCTTTGTGGAAATCAAAGTCACACTGTTGGAAAGGCAAGGATGCAATGTTAGTGAAAGCTCAGCAAAAGGCTCAACAACTATAAAGAGCATAGTAAAATGATATTTTTTGAAAATACAAAAGATGAATTAATCTTATATCAGTGGAACAAAGAACAATGAAAAAATACCTCTGTAACATTCCTCAAACAAAATTTTCTTTTCTAATGATAAGGCAGGACAAGTATGATGCAAAAAATACTAAATGAATGAAATCAAATCAATGATTTGATCTACCTTTTTAAAAGGATCACTGCACTGCACTGCAGGGAGAGAGAAAGAGAGAGAGAGAGAGAGAGAGAGAGAGAGAGAGAGAGAGAAAGAAAGAAAGAAAAAAAGAAAGAAAGAAAGAAAAAAGAAAAGTAAAAGCTGGAAGACCATTAGGAGGCTATTGCAAAAGGTTTGTAAAATACAATAATAGTTTGAATTATAGTAATAGCACAGAAGATGGTAATAAGTTAAAATTTCACAATTAAGAAATATCCTTTTAGAAAACTTGAGGAGGACTGGTGATACTGTCAAAAGTTTGAACATGCTGGCCTATCATTTGGAGATCACATTTAATAAACTCTTTTACCAAATTGGTATAACCTGATGTGATATGCTACAACTGTACAACACCATAAAGTTCAGGCTGTTTGGTTAAAAAGAAAAGAAAAAAAAGAAGAATTCTACCATTTAGTTGAAATAGTCATTTCAGATGATACTTTGCTTGAGAATTTTCACTATGTGCTAAAAGTTTAAAGCACTTTGTAAAGATTAATACATTTAATTCTCTGGGCCCATCTAGGAGATTGGTAGTGTTCATATCACAATTTCAGAAAAGAAGAAACATACAGAGACATACAGAGAGTGAATTATTAGTTTGTTCAGGGTCATATAACAAGTGATATGACTGGGAGTCAAAACCAGGTAGGCTGGCTCCAAAGTGCATACTCTCTGTGGTGCATTGCCTCTCCATGATTGCTCAAGGCATTATGATTTATAACACTTTATAGTATGCACATCTGGATTAAGTAGCATGGGATCTCCTTGGTATCTTTATTGGCTTTGGGATCATGTGCAATATACATAATCTCTCTGTGTCTCAGGATCCATATCTGTAAAAGCTATATTGGTATTAATATTGGGAAAATATTTCAACATTAATTAATCTATGAACAGTATTTTATTAGTTTATTAAGCAAAAAGTTTTTGTATGGTTCAACATTTCCAGGCCAAACCTTTTTTGTTTTTTAATTTATGGAGGCTCATGGGACCTCTCAAAAGAGGGAAGGGTTGAGGAATAGATGTGCATAGCCTTGGGAGCAGATTGAAAATCTAGATTCTATTTTTGTGCTGTTCAATGGAAATTACTAAAGATATATAGAGGGCATAACTATCTTAAGTTATCCAAATCCTTGCCACAGAAAGTGGTGATACTTGTCATTTCATACTGGCTTTGAGAAAGGACAGAGCTCACATTTTGAGTATGCAAAAATGGGAGGACCAGATCAGAGTGAGGGATGAGATCTCACCCGCTGCCTATTCTTGGAAAAATTATATATATATATATATATATATATATATATATATATATATATATATATATATAGTGGTAACTTGGTTCACAAGCTCAACTGTCTCAGTGATTCTGTTTGTATATCAAAATGAATGAGAAATGAGTAAAATATCTCTGGAAGGTGAACACTGAACCTAACCATTGAATTTTATTTGGTTCTCATACAACTGTGATTGTGACCAGAACTATGGAAAGAATCAAGATCTCAAAAAGAATCAAGTTAGTGAACTAAGATGTAGAAAGATAGATAGATAGATAGATAGGATAAATAGACAGGGATATATATCTTCTAAGATACTGACTCCTGTATTACCTTTTGAGTTTTTATGTCTTTGCAACAAGGAAACAATTATGCACAGTCACAAACAAATACTTAGCTTACTCTAAAAAAATCATAGATAAAATAATGCCTGAAAAACAAGTGTAGCAATTAGTGTTAGCATTTCTATTTTTCAGCTGTAAATAACGAACACTTTAATACACACAATCATCTTTTGGTCAAAGTTGAGTTTTTCAACGGATACAAGTTAAAAAAATTGAAGGTCACTAGATTCTGTATTAATTGTTTTAACAAGCATATATCAAACACAGGCAGATATTATGAATAATTGTGCAAAATACCCTGATAGACATATGAAGGCAGATATTTGGAAAAAGCATGAATGCAGTCTTACAAGAACTTAAAAAAAATCTTGTCAGTAAGTTTAGCGTGCTGAAATGTATGGAAGTAGTTCGTTCTTTAAATAAAATACAAATAGCAGAGCGAGGAATGATTGAATTCCCAAAAACGTCTGACATTGAGAATTCTGTGTGAAGAAACAACTCTGATTTCTATGAGAATGGAGTTCAGAAGTTTAGACAAATGGTTTTGGCCATTCAAAACTGTCACCCTGTAGAACAATGGTCCTTGGTTGGGGAAGGAAGACAGGTAGGCAGGAGAAATAAACAAGATTGCGATGGGCAGAAAGGAGAAAGGGGAAAGAAGAAGGGAGGTCCTGATGTGTAAGAGAACTGAGCTTCAGGGAGCTATGAGTGTTACCATTATTATTTTGATTGCTGTTTGGAACAAGACAAGATTTTGTTTTCAATAAAATTTCTTCCTGAAATCAGCAGGTTCCTGTATTTAGAATGTGGAGGTGAATGTTCCACATTAGCTCTGCGTGCTGCCAAAGGCTGGAGACCCACTCCCCTATGCAGAAAGTGTATTTCCCTTGCCCTGTCTTGAAATTATCTTTATGTGATCATGAGACTGTTACAGACTCTTATGGCATGTCAGTAACCTTTCATTTTTGAAATTTTTTCACAACCTTACCTTGATAAAGCATGCTTAGAATTTGCATTGCATTCGTATAGTTTCTTTACATGTATGGTCTAGTGTAGATTCATGGCTCAACCCATTTCTAGGCTGAGCCCTGAATTCTAATTTGTCAAAGCAATAAGATATTTATATGCATGAAGAGGTATGATAATGAAACATCCCTTTAAGAAGTGTACATGTATGTCCTGCCTGCAGCCCTAAGCGAAATGGGATCCCACATCCCTTAATGGCTGGAGGTGGAGGCCCCCAAAGGACAGATTCTAGGCTTTCAGGCCTCTGTGTATTACCTGTAGCACAGTTGGAGAAGGTATCTTTCCTTCTTGGGAGTCATTTGGCCTAACTCTAATTAATACTTCACCTAATCTTCTAGTAATACCACTAATTGCTCACAAACTGGCAATTTAATCAACACTCTCCTAACACGGAGATTTTTTTCCTCTTCCTTTTTTTTCTTGTTCTCTGACACAGTGTAAACTTAGGGAACTAGGTCCCAGTTGCTTTGTTTCCATGTAATTTAACAGCACGACATTATTTTCTCATAAGAGATGCTTTGAATTTTTACTGCTAATGAATAAATTAACTAAAAAAGGTTAATCTGCCTACATGTTTATGAAACATTATGCAAATCACTCTCCGAAAGGTTTAATGGTAATTGAAAGCAATTCAAAACCATGGTACATTTCTCCCAATTTTCATTTATTTTTTTTAAGTATACAGAATTTTACATTTTACAGATGTGTATGGAGAGGTGTTTCCTTAGGCTCTGACATCATCCCGCGGTTTAAGTCTATTAATGAAAACAAGTGTGGCCTCTGTTTTTGCTCAGGAATGGCATGGGCTTTGGTAATTAATTTCAAAGCAGTGCTGTAAATATGAAAAGAATCCAAGTGATTAATATTATTACAGGGAGCAGCAAAGGAAGTAATTATGTTTGGATGCTTATTGTAAAGCTTTGACAAACGGTTCATGCATGGAGTTGAAATTATATGCAGTTTATGATGTGCTAGTCACCTTGGAGTTATTTCATAGGAATGGCATAGGCGTAGAAATTTGGAAAGCTGTGGATTAGTAACTATTTCAATGAGTGTCGTTTTGTAAGGAAACTTTTGCCTCATAAAAGGCGGATTTTCTTGCACCTCACTTTTCATTCTTTGTAGTAAGGCTGGGCTGACTTACAGGATGGCATTGGCATTTTTAGAAAGCCACGGGTGCAGTACTTGTGTATTCTTGTGAACATGTGTGTCTGCAGGTATTGGGGAATATCAGAAAGTGTATACTGAAAATTACATCTTCCATTAAAAACTTCAGCAGTTTTTCTATTTGACACTAAAAGTCCACTGTCTGAGAGTCTGAAAGTGGCTCATTAAGTTGTTACAATTTTTAAAAATGCATTTGTGATTCTCAAACTTTTTAGGCTCAGAATATTTGGCCTTCTGAAACATTATTGAGCACTTCAGAGAAATTTTATGTTTGTTACATGTAGTAGTACACTGGTAAATATTTACCAGTGAACTCTCCAGGACAAAAGAACTATTTGGATTTGCTGATTTATAAATGGACTAAAATATACCCATTAGGGCTGATTTCAACCACCTGTTCAAAGTCAGTGACCTGAAAGTTGTGAAGGTTTGGAGCAAATCGTCACAAGTCAGCATTGCACATGCCTGTTGGGTTTACAAGTTATGAGCAAACAATTTGAAGTTATTTATTTGTTACTGAAAAAAAGAGCCAATTACATAATTTGGAAACCTTCTTATAAAAATGAAAAAGTGAGGACTTTGTTCAAAGATCAGGAAAAAATGTTTACAAAGCAAGTAAAATAAAACAATTTTTCTTTTGTGATTAGCCCATCTTTAAGTTTGTCATTTAATGTCACTAGAGGATAACGGACACCTGAAAATCTAAATTCTTTTCGTGGATTTTGTCGTACATCTCTGTGTTCTGCAATGCCTTTTTTAAATGCAAATGTAAGAACATCCTCCGAGTGATGCACGCGTGCTCCGTGACTCACGTGGGTGTAATTCTTTCTTGCAGAAACAGCACAGACCCAACACAGATGTTTTCATTTTACCTCTTGAGGTGGACACATTTTATCACCTCTCCTGCTTACTGATCTGTAAGGTAGGATTGAAAGGAAATAGATCTCTGGACTTGTTCCTGTCTTTGTATTCCTTGTGCATTGTTTCTATGTAAGATCATGTTGCACATGTTTGCTCTGCTCCTATATTTAAACACGAAACCCATAAACATCATTTATAGAATATGCATTAAAATACTGTTATGGCTTGTGTCTAGCTGTCACCCAATGTCTTATATATTCCTAGGTGGGGCCTTTTGGGGCTGGCTGGATGTAGGTTGCTTGATATTGGGTTAAGGGTTTGTGATTACTGAATGGGTTTAGCGTTATTCTGGCCGTGGTTCCCCTAGGTGTGGAGGAACCGATCAGTAGATTTATAGCTGGGATGGAACAGAAAAAGAGAGAGGGGAGGCAGACTGGCTTCTGACTGCTGCCTGCTGCCTCCTGCCCTATGCCAGGGACTATTTCTCATGTGTGAAACCTCTTTTTCATGCTGTCCTACCTCTGAGCCAGCTGACTATGGACTGAAACCTCTGCAAACTGTGAGCTGAAACAGACCTTTCCTCACTAACATGTGAGTATCAGGTGTTTTGTCTCAGTAATGAGAAAAGTGACTAAGGTAAGTGTAAAATTAGGAATTCCACAAAGATGGCAGTAAAGCATTAGCTGGATCCATTCTAGGTCCAGGTTTCTATACTCCTAACCTGTCTTCATACTCATGAGAACATCCCTGTAAATAGAAAGAGCAAATTTATCTCATATTAATATATTTCATGAAAAATAATTGCTTTCTGATAAGACGTGTCCTTATTTTGCATTTTGTGAAATGAATTGTTGTCTACTTTATTAGAAGGCAGCTGGATCCTCTAATCTACTTCTCCGTTCAGTCTGCTGTAATATGTTGTTTTGAAAGTGGTCCCCCCACAAATTGCTCCCTTGAAAGAAATATGCATTGGAACAAATAACTGTATTTTAAAAACTTGTGGAAAGTTGAATTTGAAGTTACACTAAAACTCATTAAGTGGCAGTCTGTTGTAAGTTAATTGTTTGATGCAACCTGATATGCTAAAAAACGTTTTTACTCTCCTGAATTTCAATTTAATGGTCTGTACTGTACTTTCAATAGACTTTTACTTAATTTTGTAACACAATACATTGCTCATTAGAAAATTCTGGCTCAGTGAATTATGCAATATTATAATTTTTGACACACTTCATTGTTCAGCAAGACAAAAATAATATTTATTAATATCAGTTCACTCATCAGAAGCTGTCAAGCTCACAGTGACTGATAGCAAGTTTCCAAAACTTATAATAATTTTCATTTAAAACTCCAATTTTATCGTTTGCAACAAATCCTGTCAATTGTTTCCCTTGAAATGACAGGTGAAGAAGTCCTTTCATTTTAGAGAAACTATCTGCCAAGTACATCTGGGTACATATGATCTGTCAATTATTTTTCAGATAAAAGTCCTATCCCCTGGTATTTCAGGTGCTAGTTCAGCTGGCAATTCAAACAGGGACACTGATCTCCTGTCTTCACATGACCTTCACAGACGGATAGATACGACAAGTGATTTAATACCCCCCCCCCGCCTTGCCACATAGAGTATTGAAAACACATGACACAAGAATATAAAATTAACAATATTTAGTTATATTACATTGTTAAATTGAAATTTATGTTTAAAATTACTTTTTGTTTATGGATAAAGAATAGAATGACTCCTAACGTATTTAGGCACTCCTGCTTTGATTTGTTTTAAGGTGCCAGTAGTTTTTACAAGAGTCAACACAGGAAGAATGAGAAACGACATTTACATTAATAAAACTTTTTTAGCATTGTGTGTGAGTCCTCCACATGGATTTTTGGAATGGATGGGCCACTCAGTGGGAATTTCACATGGGCAGGTGAGATTCAAGGCTTTACTCTGCTACTTGGTAGAAATTTGCCTCTAAGCTGTCAGCTCTATTCTCTGAACCACAATTTTATCCTCTTTTAAGTGAGTGGAATAACACAGCCTCTACCATCAACACTTAGACTCTAATAAGAAAAAGAAATCCTGCCTGAGTATTTTGGAACTACCACAACCTCCACATTTGACTGTTTGCTTACAATCACTAAAGTTTTCTTTTATTTAATATTAATTGTATTTGCAAGGGAAGTTCAAAATATGCAGGAAATATTTAAATTTAGAAATAATTTCTTACAGTAAAAGACACATTGACATTAACCCACTCAAAATACTCCCTCTGGCTTCAAACCCATTTATGTCTGAAAGCAGTTCTGAAAGTTCTCTTTATGAGATAAATAGAGAATACAGTGAATGTAACTGTCAGATGTCATCCTAAAGAAAGGCAATTTCCTAAAGACCCTACATTGTGCACTCATAAACTTGGTTCACTGGTTTTACCACCAAGAAATTTCTGACTCCTGCAAATGATAATGATCAAGAAAGGTAAATTTTGGAATTTATTCAGGACATCGAAGCAGCTGTAACAATACAAGTAAAGAAACTCATAAAAGAAAATGTCTAGAACTGCTTCAGAAAGCGGCATGGATGATGGAACAGATGTGCTGTAAGAGAGATAGAATTTGAAGGGATTAATGATAATATGCTTTTACTGTAACTTTTGAAACTTAAAACATTTTCTGTATTTTTCAATCACACCACCTAGATTTTTCTATGGAATATGGCTAATTCCTGGTATTTGTCACTTTTATACTTGCCATGGCTTCTGTGCTCACCATGATTCGTTGTTCGTACTACTAAAAGCTAGCGCTTGAACAGAAACATGTGAACTTTTCCCCAGTATTCCAGTACTTTTTCTAAAATTTGGAGCTGATATTGAAGGAAAAGGTGGATGAAGTTGGTTTGAAAAAAAGACTTAAAGCATTTTTCATTCCTAAAATCACTGAAGAGGAACCCCTTCAAAATCTATAAGCAATCATTGCAAGATTAGTCCTATCTGGGAAGACGATAGTGAGCTTATATAAGATTTGTAAATGTTATTTTTGAAGAAGGAATAACACGCAGACATCAGATGGCTAATCTCCAAGTTTATATGAAAAGAAATAGTGCAAAACCAAAATGTACTGGAGTGCTTGATAAGAGACCTCTTGGACTTTTGATTTGGTTTTCCTCTAAGATTTTGTGTGATTTCATCAAAGACAAGTCTGGAATTAATTTATTACCAGCTAGTTGCTCATGAGCAATAGTTCCTTTTTTTTCTAAAAAGTACCCCACTTTACTCATTAACTATTGAGCAAAAACAAGTTTTTAAAGACTTGTAAATCCACAAATGACTGTGAAATATGACAAACTGAAAAGTCACTGGGACTAGAGTATCAAATGCAGCACATGTATAATCACTGGCAGGTTGTAGCTTTTATATTATTTAGGTTCACAATGAATCCCTGGCATTTTACGAACACTTTTCCAAGAATTGTTAAGTACAAACCTTGCTACTATAATGTACTTTGCTGGGAATAGTATCTCCTTTCTTCAACTCCAGCCTCCTCTGCCACCATTCATATGGCCTTATACCACCTCCATCTCAGTTATTATGAATTGAAATTGCATTAATGCTACATGGAACATGCAGTACCTTCTAGGATAAGACATTTCATTATTTTTATGCACTAAAAATACCAATTAAATAAAGCTATCTTACCATTTAAATTTCTTTAGTATTTATTGTCAAATCCTTTGATTGTATTTGTATACAAAATGTATGCTTCAATTTTACATCTGTATCTATATCTATATATTATCTTGTGACATAGAAAATTAGAGATCTGAAATTGGTTTTGAAGATAGTCAATCTCACCCTTATTGTTGAGATTTTATTGTAGGTCCTGGTTGTATTTTAAAGGTTTTGATTGTATTTCTTTTAAATCTTACAAGAAGATATCAAGGGTAAGTCATTAAGTAGGATTCAAATTATTCATATTTATTATTTAAAGAATTTTCAAGAGGCTCATGGTGATGTTGTCCTCTCCTAGAATCAGAAACAAAGCCAAGCTAGCATGTGCGTAGACAATGATCACTCATGCTCACTGAAAGAAGCTATTTTCAAGATATGAAACTTTGTGCAGAAATGATACACAATATCATTTACTGTTTAATACATATAGTTGCTTTATTTTCCAGAGGAATATAAGGTCTTTGAGGGTAAGTTTTTTTTTTTTTTTCATTCACCTGTCTGGTAGAACACTGTTCAATGCTTGCATTAAGGGCACAATTTTAAAAATTAGTGATATGTAGGCAAACAAGGGTGTAGCTCAGGGGCATAGTACCTACCTAGCATGCACAAGGATCTATTTGATCCTCAGATCTCCCCAAGAATAAAGGAAATTTATGGTGGATAAAAGCACAATAAGATCATAAAAGCCCTACAGGGTATATGAGTGTGTGGTGAACTTTAGTAAAAAAGATTTTTAATCAGAAAGATGCCCAACTTCTTAACCTTGCTTTGACATGCTTATGTGACATGGCATGAGAATTGAAAGGTTTAACTATAGAAATTAGCTTGTGAGCTCTAGCTTTATGAGTTTTACAAATTAAGTATAGAATCAGTTAGCCTAAGGGTAAAGTCATAGGTAATTTCCAGTAAAGAGGAAAAGGGACCTTCCTTATTATACTGGATCTAGAGCTAATTTTAGCAGCAAGATCAGAATTCTCAGAATTCTTGTTGAGATATTCTTTTGCTTTTAGGGTTTTATTTGATTCTTTACTTTTTGAGTCTACACAACACCGGGAAAAAAACCTGGAAAAGTCAAATCTCTTTAGATTTCCATGTCCGGGGTCTACTTTCCTGTTCTCCTGTAGAGTACCTAAAGCCTGAATAAAAGATACCAAGAGGTTATGCATATTCTGGAATGAAGACAATGATTTCTACTTTCTCTGTAGTTTGAAATAGAATGTATATTATTATTAGTTGATTAGTACGGAGTTTCTTGTGCTTCATAACACAGAATGCCCAAATCACTAATAGGTATTTTGTATCTTATTCTGAGAACAGAAATCAGATGAAACTAAAGTGTGGGAAAAAATTGGTCATTATCTTGCAACTCTCTTCATGTGACCAGACACTCTGAAGCTTACATAAGGAATATGATTTTTCTCTTTCTATAAATCCAGGACTGTAGAACTAGGCTGATTGGCCTCTCAAATTAATCTTATTTGTAGAAAGGACAATGAGGCATAGATACAAAGGCATCCATCCCATACTACTCAATAAAGATTTAATAATTTTTCAAAGAACAAGTTGCTGATGGTATTTACTATCATTTTTGTAGTTAACAGAATAAGAAAAACTACATATTAAGCAGATTGTTCTTAACAACTAAAGGGTGGTCTAGAAAGTAAATTTTATTGGTTCTTAACAGGAAATACAGTTTCCTAATGCAAGTGAAAGAAAAAAAAAAGAAAGATTTAGTGATAGATTCAGCTGTGCAAATACTTTCATGTGAAATTAACTAGTCACTTGATATTTAACAGATTATAAATATGCACCTTTTAATAGGCCAATGTATTTTTGTATGAGTTGGAGAAATTTATCAATATGCTTCAGAGGAATACATATATAACACACATTTACTGCCACTAGTATTTCCCTGATATGGCTGCTTCAGAAATTATAGGGAAAGAAATTAAAGTGCTTTAAATTGAGAATAATTAAAGAAATGCATGTAATCAAGTCGAGGCAGTCAAGTGACTTCAACAATTTAGGAAAGACCCTATCACACATGCAATACGAGATTATGCATTTCATAGAATGCTTTGAAAACTGAAAAGCAGAATAAGTGAAAATATTGTATTTAAATGTTGAGAATCTAAATCCTGGAAGTAGTCTCAAAAAAACAAAAAAACAAAAAACAAACAAACAAAAAACAGATGTCAATGTTGCACATTTTCAATAAATTGGATAGATGGCAGTACTGTTAGAGCTTGTGTATAACTTTTGTGGACAGCTAAAATTATGATTTTCAAACTAAACTGAGATAGTCTTCAAATAATTCACCAATTTGTTTAGTCCTCCATTTAGTCTGAAATATGTACTCCATAAATTGTGTCCCCAAAATAGGCATGCGATTGTAGTGAGATGTATTTTTTATGTTACTGCTTTTCCAAAATTTAATTCAGTCAGACAAATATTTTGGAAAGGTTTTGTTGATTTTCCATCGTGCTTTTGCAAGTTCACAAGTCTCAGTGGCCTCAAAATTCAAACCATTCAAGTTTCTGGAGTTGTTTTCATCCAACACCTTGCAATGTGCACAGTCTCATGTCAAAAAACAGGATGAATTCATGTCTTATATCAAAATAAACTCCCTGAGATAATAGGAGTTCGGTTTAAATAAGAAAAATTATAATTTTCCAAATTTTCCTTTAATTTCATTCTCTAACTCATAGAACCATGAACCAATTTGAATGTTTAGTTTCCCTTCTGGTTTGATTTCTTTCATGCCAAGTGATTCCCAAGGGAGCATTTCACCTGGTGCTATAATGGGAAACTTGGCAGACCTTAATATATCACAGCAATGTTTTTCTCAATTATGTATTTTTTCTTTGTGTTTCTTGGACATATTTCAGATGGCCTTGACCATTAAGTTTCTGTAAATGAATATTCTTCTGAAAGCTGCTTTAAAAATATCCTTGTACAGCAATTTAATAGCATAATAGAATTTATTAACAAGATAGGCAAAATTACTGGTCATTTAGTGTATAAAGATATTAGTAGAGATGAAGCTAGGTGAAATTATTTGATGCACAGTTAAAACAATTAGCTATTTCCTTGTCTGTCCACTTTTTAATAAATTGTTGAAGGAGTTTGAAAAGTGGAGTGCGATGTTTTTTTCAAAGACAGAAGGATAAAGCAAAAAAGTTTAAAGTACTGTGACAGGTTAATGCGAGTTTTGGGCTTAGTTATTTTATAAATTATCTGTCTTACTGTGTCATTCTTTCACTCTAGAACTGTTCTTTTACTTTTTTACCCATTCTGTGAAAATATTTTGGCTAGCCATTGTATATCAGAGTGCATCCAAATTTAGGGAGGAAAAGAGACAAAGAAGCAAGAAAAATAAAGTAGGTTATGCCAAGTACCAAGAGAAAATTCATGCACATTATGGAAATGCAGAGAGATGATAATTAACTCAAACTTAAGCATACAGAATGCTTCCTTGCAAGAGTGACAGATACTCTGAATTTTAATGTCTGAAAGACATTTAGGATATGTGGAATCTGTTAGCATGGAAGAATGTTTTATCACATGTAGAAATTGAATGAACAATGAATATTTTATCAATGGAAAGGAAGGGCATGCTTCAAAATATTTCTTTACACCCTTTTAGCTGTCAATAATGAGTTTCATATGATCTAAATATTCTTCAAATTTTCTTGACTATATATATATATATATATATATATATATATATATATATATGTCAGAATTAAATTCATACTTAAAATTGTGTGGTTTTTCTGTCTTTGAAGAGAGCACGCAAGACATTGTTAGCTGAAAAATAATTTTACATTATTCTGTACAGAGATTGGTTTGTAGTTGAAAGGAAAGGCTGAAACTTCTACTTACAAATTCTTTAGTAGTGTTAAATTTTCAGGATACGTATTTATTTCTTTTAAGTTAATTAATGCATAAGTTTGTTAACAGGAATTGAACTCAGAGCCTTGCATTTGCCAGGCAGGCACTACCCTGACGAACTACCCCCCTTGCTCTGTCTGTGATTTTTAAACAGTAAATTTTCTTAAAATCATTGAAAATTCATTAAAACATTGAAAAAATAAACATAGATGTTTGAGCCATGGCAAGCTAAGTAGTTAGTACAGCAAAACAAGGACATCTGGGAGATACAGAAGCCTTCCAAAAAGAGGTTAAACCATTTAAATAGGTGAGTAAAAATTTTTGAAATCATGAAAGCTATTGTTTTATTTCATTACCTTGGGTTTTGTGATTTCAGACCTTGGTATGGCCATCAACTTTAAACAGTACTGCTTAACACAGAAATGTCTGACTTTCAAAGAAAATCAGTAGGGATGAACATTCATATGGTTTCATATGAAGAAGAGCAAAGAAAAAGTAACAAATCAGTGAATCATATGTTTGGTGGAGGACATGGGGCTGTTGCAAGGATCTGATTTAAAGGATTCGACCTAATTTTGTATAAACATCAAAGATAGCATGACTACATTGACTGCTGATTAACACAGGACATGTTAGAAAATACAGTGAAACACTTTTTACATCCATAAGACAACATAGTAAGTTCGCATTCTAATAGTTTGTGCTAATGAAGAGAAGAGAAACAATAGTAATTATCTCAAATTTTAATACCCACTTTAAAATTATTTTCTTTCTTGTATTTCATTTATAAAAAATTTGCAACTAATAACACTTGTTTGTTTGATCATTTTTTCTTGCCTAAATCTTGCAACCTAAACAATACTTCTAAGATAACAATATGCAATATATTAATTAGGTGTTAATATATTGTTAAGATGTTTGGTTACTTTTTTTAAAATTAGAGTTAAAACAAGTATTTGTATTCTATGATTTTAGAAGAGAAATGCTGGGCTAGAAATGGTTTTTAAGTCTTTTCATTGTGACAAGATTCCTCAAAACTGAATAAGATCAAATAATCCAATTTCCTTTTAGTCCCATATGGTGCTTATTTTTAGCATTTCACTTAAAATAGGTAGTTTTTTTAAAGTATAGCAAATCTTCCATTATTTTGAAATTCTGACTTTCTCATGCTTACCATGTACTTAGTGCCACTCTCAGTAAAAGTCTAGGATACTACTGAAAGTTTTAAATAGAGCTAAAACCTATTTTCAGTTAATTCAAAAATAAACTCATAACATGGTTTTATTCTTCTTAGATGCTATAACTTCTCAATCTTCACTCTTTTGTGAAACTGAAGTTGTAAATCAGAGATAAGTGATGTGTATATTTATAATTTTATGAACATGCTATAAAATCAATTGGCCTTCAGGCACAATTTTGTCATTTAGAGGATGCTACTACACAAATAACCATAGATGCATTTGGAATATTCCCAAACTTACCATGGTGCTGTCTATAAGCATATAAAATTTTTGAAGAACTACTGATAAATGAAAGTTCATTCAGCTTGCTTTCCTTAGAACCCTTCTCTTTCCTTGGTTTGGATTTATTGTTTCACACCAATATTTATTGACAGCAAGTAATAAATAGAAAGGAGAAAGTAGAAGATCCCTAGAAATAAGTAGTATAATATCATGTTTTTCTCGGTCCATTTCTTTCCTAAGAGTTTCCAAAATTCTTCTAAGTCGTGAATAATTGGCCACTTTAGCTCAGCATTGAATTGTATTTGATTGAAAAATGGAGTAGGATATTAGCAAAAAGCATAACTAATAAGATTTCCACGGTCACACAATGTTAAACCATTTCATTTTCCAGAAGTTCTAGACACAAAGCAATTGCACACACATTGCTAGGTGTAGCCCGTGGCTTAAGTTACATATGTCACTGGGCTAAAGCCCTTTGAGGGTATTACATGTACGTACACTGTAGTGCTGCTTTGCTAGGGTAGAGGATTTCATCATATGATCAGCAACCTGAGTACCCTTGCGTTGAATTTGAAAAATGTTAGTTTGTCAAAGTAATTGCTATACTCTGCAAATTATGTGATCCAAATCTTATTTTCTCTGAATTTTTCTCCTTAGATGTATGTGAAACACATACTTTTATCATGGTGCTCATTGAGAAAGCAACATGTCTCTAATTTAAATAATGTCATTAAATTGTAATGGAAGAGTATATTCTGAAAATCATTCACTGATCCCTCCTGAATACTGTACAAAGCTACAAGAAACATAGTTATGAATGTCAGGTTCAAGATCATTTGCTTTGTCCCTTTACTTTATTCACATGCTTGCACAACCTTATCAGTTGAATCTGTTTTCTAAAAAAAAGCATGTGTTTATTAAAACCTTTTCTATCTGTGAAACACTACTAAGTTCAATGGAGAAATCAAAGGAGCACAAAACATGGTCTTATAGACCAAAAAATTATGTGTTAGCATGAGGGAAATCATAAACTAATAAAAATTCTAGAAGGGTTTTCATTCTTTCAGGTTTGTGACTATTCCCCTGTGCACAACATACTTATTAATATATGAGTTTTTCATCCTTTTCTCCAATGATATGGAGATATATATATATATATATATATATATATTTGCATAATAACATTTCCACATCATATACACAATTATTGAAAACAATGTGGTAATGGATTGAGTATTTCAATTTATTTTGTACATATTGTATTTAGTTGTGCCACTCATGATTGAAACAAGAATGGATATACTCTTTGTATCTCTTGAACTCTTTTATTTTATATTCTATTGCCGTGTGCATCTAAGAATAGGGTTCTCTGTGAGCCAGAATTATGCCATGTAAATATTTCTGAGGATAGGCCAGTCTGAAATCCTCTCTGGAATTCTAGAGTCCTTTTTTATACTCTAGAGCTAAACATCAACAACACATGGACTGCCAGTGAAGAATTAGTTCTGGAGGGAAATAATCCTTTCGAATAGCCTAAGAAGTTAGAATTTTTCTTTTGGGTAATTTTGACAATGTATGAAGAAGTCCAGAAAGGAAATTCAAATGGGAGATGCAGAAGAAAATTAATATTCTAGAAATGATTTCTGGAATATTGTCAAAAGAAATAGAGACTTCAGCACGCTGGAAAGAGCCACCACCTCCTTCCTCTTTGTTTTGTGGGCCTCTCTGTGCACAGACTGAGCTTATTGCAGGCTGTCAATTTGTCAACTAAAATATTGTAAAATATTAGTTCTTGATGTATTAAAAGCACCATATAAATGATAAATGAAAAGGTATAGAAAATACAGTGTTTTCCTCCAGTAGCTGAAAACTGATCTTAGCACTGAATTAGGATTTTATTCTAAAAAATAGCACACTCATATCACATATCTTTAAAGGACATTGAGAGAATCATCATCAATAGCATTTCATATGATTATGGAGATAGCCAAAACTAAGGCTTTGGTTCTAGTAACAAATTTGCTATAAATATTTTATGCCTTACTCTTTTAACCTGTTGCCCTATTCATTAAACACCAAACTTCCCTTATTTAAGAGAAACACCCAGTTTTTATGCAGTGTACTATTTCCAGTAGAAAACATAGTAGTCACTCAATAAATAGGCAAGGGAAGAATAAAAAGTGTCCATTAGGATTTGAACTGCTAGGTGACTACATAATTTAAATATATATTAAATTAACTTTTAAAAATTATAATCAATGGAATAATATTTGCTGTAGAATAAAGACTCCATTTCTTAAAAAAAAAAAGCAGAGTGGATAGGTAAATATGATGATAAAACTTGAAGAATTTCTACAATTTACCTTTCAGTCTAAAAGAGCAAATGACTTAAGCCAGGAGTGGTGGTGTGTATCTGTAGTCTGCCTGTAGTCCCATCTACTTAGAAGGCTAAGTTGGGAAGATTCCTTGAGTTCTAGACTTGGAGATGAGCCTGAACAAAATTAGAACTGGTCTAAAAAATAACAAATGACCCTTTAAATTAATCAGATTCATCCTAAATGTCTTAAGCTAATAAACTTCAAATGAGTCTACAGCAATAGATTTTCTAGAAAATTGTTGTTGCTATAGATGAAATTAAATGGATGATTTTTATATATCTGTTGAGTGATGAAAAAAATATTAAACTACATCATATGAAATCTGAGTTCTAGCTTTCGTAATGTTTAAAACTAATTTAAAACCGTTGACATGTCTATGTTGATTTCCTCATCTATGAAACAGCTAATCTTTCCAGAGAATAACCACTGGGCCTTCATAACTAGAAGCACTTTAAATATACTATCTCATTTAATCTGACCAATAGCCACTAAGTATGACTGCTTCTTAATGAGAAATTTCAGCTAAATTATTTTTGCTCTTTCTGAAGTCTCTTCTGGCTTCAGAGTTTCAATTTATTCACATCACCGTGTTTATTTCCCCATGGAACAGAGAATACCTTGCAATAGAAAATATTGGTAGCTGACCAGGCAAGGAATCTGGAGTCCTTTCGTCACCTGCCTTGTCGTATTAATGGTGCGTGAATATTGAAATGAAATTTTGATGTATAACCTAGATTTCCCAGTTTTTGGCAAGAGAGTTGCATATTAGTACATGAAGTATGACTCCTATCTGTAATAATAGAATCACTGAGGGAATGTGAGTTAATTGGAATATTGCTGCAAAAGATTGGGCAATAGCCCATTAAATGTCACAGCTTCAACAAACACAGATTGTGGGAAAATGCTAGTTTCGGGAAATATATTCACACGATCTTGCTATGGGACAACACAGAACTTCTGTCACTAGTGTGACTTCCCAAGATGATTGTTACTGTGGGGCCTGAAGTAATAGAGGTATTAACCATAAAAATACAAAGTAATAATCAGTGTACCTCTTTTTCCATTTACACAAAGATGTAAATGAGATGATTCAAACCAAATGGCTAAATACTCATAATGCAATAATTTATATGCACGCAATATATTTGAGAAAATATGTTTGTTCTAATCAACCATCATGGTTTGTGTTTTCAATGCAAAATATTTTCCAGGCAGTTTAGTTTAAAAAGAAAGAATTTCTCTCTCTCTCTCTCTCTCTCTCTCTCTCTCTCTCTCTCTCTCTCTCCCTCCTGTGTGTGTGTGTGTGTGTGTGTGTGTGTGTGTGTGTGTGTGTGTTTAGTAAACGGTCATTCATCTCTATAAGGCAATTAGGAACAAAGGAAATGTTTAAGTAGAGATAAGTAAGATAATTTGTTTATGTATAAAGGGAAAAGGGGAAAGAAATTCTTATTTAATAAAGGCTTGAAAACAAGCATGTTTCCTGTTACTGGTAATTATTGCCTAACTTGACAAGCTAGCAAAGCAGTTATTGAAAAACGTTTGAGAAAATACAGTATCACTTTACCACTATTAGCCTATAGCTGCCTGCATGAATAGTCATTGCTCTTCATCAGTGGTTTTGCTATGTCTCTCCTCGGACGAGAGACAAACTGTGTGTACCAAATTCTGGGAACAGAGCAGCTCAGTTATCATCTAGACTAATTTGAATCCCACAGGACCATACCACACTTAAATGATTGATATTGATTCAAGAAATAGACTTCAAATGAGCTGGTAGAGCAGACACAAAATTAATCTCTGTTGGAATGTGAGTGAAATGCAAATGAGTGAAACAGGTCAAAGGCTCTGCTAATGATGACAGAATCAGCAAGATTCACGGTCATTTTTAGTATTTGCTTCAGCAATTAATGACAGAATCTTCTATTTGCAGAATGGATGAAGAAGCATTGTGAAAACAAGTTGTGGAGAACAGAGGTAAGGAAAGTGCCTTGGAAGGAAAGGTATTCAGTAGCAGGAGAGTACTTGATTGTGAAATATCGAAGTCCAGTGCAAACACACCAAACCCTTCTAGAAGTAGTGACATTGAATTCAAGTTTTCCACTTATTTCAGCATGTTGTACTTCAAATATAGTTCTTTTTATGTTATGCATTTTTATCAGAGACAGATGTGGTGGAGAAACTGTACCTATGGAAAAATATTACATTTTTCAATCAGTTTGTAAAGGCTGAGGGGCTACTTAAACTCAAGAAAGTAAGTAAAAGAATAAGAAAAATGGGAAAATATCGAAGAAAACCTAGAACAATAGTAAAGAGATTATCTACATATTCTCAAGAGAATCAGAAGAGGACAAAAACAAGTTATTTTATATTTGACTTTTTGGTTACTTTGCATGAGAAGGAGTCCTGAAATTTGAATATCTAAGATTTGAGGACATGTGGCTTTATGTGTTCTGAGTAGTAGGACTATGAGGGAGAAATGGAACCACATCTCATGATTCAGCCCTGTGTCACCACTATCGTGGTGGTGCCAGGGAAGAAGGTTCTGTGTGGGGCTTTTGACACCGTAACAGGGGGATGGACCAAAGTATTTTAATAGTTGGCTGAATAGCACCTATTAATACTGTATAGGTCAAAGCCATAATTGTCTTGTCAATGACAAGTAAAGAGTCTAGCTTTTTAGTTGTTATAAGGTTAAATTTTCAGTAGTATATCCAGAATGAGTGTGTGGAGATAGCGATTGTATTTTCTTAAATACAATAATTACATGCTCAGAGTGCATTTCTTAATGTTTTAATCATCAGTGATAATACTTGAGTGTTAGCTTTTCTTCACTGTAATAAAAGATGTGAGATAATAAACTCACAAAGAAAAAAATGTTTATTTTGGCTCATGATTTTAGAGGTTTCAGTCCACAGTTGTTTGGCTTTTAGGTCTTCAGCGAAGCAGTGTGTCATGACACAAGTATGTGGTAGAGGCAAGTCTTCAGCTTTTTAGTTGTCAGGAAGCCAGAGAAAGAGAGAGAGAGAGGCACAGACAGACAGACACAGACAGAAAGACAGAGACAGAGATTTGGAGAACAAATTAAGCCCTCCAAACACATAACCCCAAATATATCCTTCCTCTAACTAGTTACTACTTCCTAAAGTTTTTTTCTACATCTCAGTAGTCTACTAATTTGTTAATCCATAAATGAATTAATTAACTCATGAGGTCAGGGCCTTCGTGATCCAATCACCTGACAGCTCTATGTCTGGACACAATTGCACTGGGGACCAGGCTTCAGGTATGTAAGCTCCTGAGAAAACTTTATGACACAAACCAAAACAACACATTTTTAGGTTATCAGAACTATTCTAAAGGTGATGAGTGTTTTAGAACAGACCATAATTAAGTTCTCACTTGTACATGTTACTAGGACTGGTTCAACTTTTGGTTTAGGAGTCTCATAAAAAGCCAATCACTTATTTAAAACGACTCTCCAACTGTCAGAAGTTAATAACACAACACTGCAACTGACTCAGATGCATTGTTGGCCTGCTCTTAATTAGAAACCAAAAGTGTATGGACCAGTGGAGGTATTAGTGTCAAAGGGTTCTAAGGTGGGAATGATTCTGAGTTGAATTTCTCTTGGTGTCACGGAACTTTGGACTAGAAACATTTACTAATCAGAAGATACTAGAAAGAGTGTCTGGGCCTGTGTTACTGATAAGAATTCTCTAATGCTTGTCTATAAAATCCAAATCAGGAAATATGTGCTACTTCAAACTGATTGCCAATGTTTAGGATGAGAGCATATGCAGAAAACCTAGAGAAAACCCAGGGAGTGCAATGGATAATTTCACTGCTTTTGAACACAGTTTTGAGGCCATAAAAAGGGATTTAGGTTGAACCCTTAGAATCTCTTCTTGAGAGCTGCAAACGACTCTGCTTATTACTCAGATTCCAGTGATCTTATGTTTTCTTGATGGACACAGTGAATAAACTCTGAAATACCAATACAGTTTGGTGCTATCATTTATAAAGTGATGTGTCGCACCATAATAATACTGAGTATCTTTCATATCATGAGTATCTTTCAACGTGCTTTACTTACTTAAAGGAATAAACCTAAAAAGCCAGAAAATTATATGTTTTTTAAACTGTAAACTTGTGGGAAAAGCAGAACTTAAAAGGATCAGTGGTTGCAAAAATTTGAGGAGTCAGTCATAGAAACATGAATAGACTGAAATCAAGGCATTTTAAAGCAATAAAAATATTTTGTTTAATACTATAGTAGTTTACACATCTCCCAATACATCTGTCAATACTCGCGGTATCTATAACATGAATAATGAGCCCTATGTAACGTATGGACTTTGACAGTAATGTGTCAGTATTAATTCATGAATTATAATACTTCTGCTATGCTGGGCAAAGTTGAACATGCTGTAGGAATATCAGTGCTAGTTATGAAAATTTATGTGAGAAATTTCTCCACATTTTGTTAACCTTTGCTCTGATTTTAGCACTGTTTTAAAAAATTGTCTTAATTAAAATTACATTAAACAATAGGCTGATGAAATAGCTCAGTGATTCATGTTAGCACCTTTTCAACATGCTAAAGTTCGTATATTTTTGATATTATGAACAAAGGTAATTTCTTGATCACGTATCGCCTACCCTATCTGATGGCATTTGAATGAGATGATATTTCACATTGATTGTTTTGAATTCAGAGGTTCTGATATGAAACATACTACCTAAATAGTCTTGTGCAAGATACAAAGTTTTTTTTTTTAATTTTCACATTTATCTCGTGAGATATCCTTAATTTTAAATGAAATAACTTATTTGAAATCTCTAGAATAATTCTTGGTACCTGAGCTCCAAAATATTTTTGTCATGAAATAGTTGAAGAAATTAAAGTTGAACACAGTACACTTTTGGTATATATCTCTTTTCCTTTTCAAATATATTCACATGTATTTTAAATGTATGCACACCCCACATACACTTTTTGCTGTGAAGTTAATTTGTCACAAGTAAACTCAAATTTTATATGTTTAGATAAAATCCTTATTTGTTTTAAGTAATGGTTCATAAATTTAAGCTTAGTAACTGAAAACACTTTTTTTTTTTTTTTTTTTTAAGCGGTACCGGGGATCGAACTCATGACCGCCTGCTTGCAAGGCAGGTACTTATGCCGCTAAGCTAAATCCCCAGCCCCAAAACATCTTTTATTTTATTTTATTTTTTTTTAAATCGGTACCGGGGATTGAACCCAGGACCGCAAGCTTGCAAGGCAGGCGCTTATGCCACTGAGCTAAATCCCCTGCCCTGAAAACATTTTTTTTTTTTTTTTTTGGTTTGGATTGGATTGCATGCTGGAGTTAAATACAGCTCATACAATGTCACAGAAATGCTTAAAATATGAGTTATAGGATATGAGCATTTTGTTTTACTTTGTAAAACAGCTTTATTGAACCTATGATGCATCTAGGTATTTTGAAATGTACAATTCCGTAGTTTTAGTATAGATACAAAGTTACAAACTGTCGCCATAATCTGTTTCAAAACATTTTCATTTACACAATTTACCCAAACTCCTCTATAGCCAAAAAGAAATAATCATCAGTTTTTCATTTCTATAGGGTTATCTGTGGGGAACACTTCATTTAAACAAATTCATAAAATACACGATTTTTTTGGACTGGGTTTTAGCAAATTTTTACAAGATTCATTGTATTTCAGGATTCAGCAATGTTTAACACCTATTTATTGCCAAATAACTTCTCTTTATGGAAATAACACATTTGATTTATCATTCCTCATTTGATTGAATAGTTAATTAAGCATTTGGTTATTTCTACAATGTTTTTATGAATTTTGTATATATCAAATATTTTGTGTATAATGCATATATCATAGTAGTCTATTTTATAATGCATGCCATACTATACAATCCATAGAAACTCTTTCTTAAAATATCAAATAGGGATGGTAAGTGACCTACCAGAAATTCCTACAAGCTTCCAGCTAACATCTGTGCTCTGTATATGTTTCTGAGGATAAAATAGCCAATGTCTTGTAATAATCTGCTGTTTTCATATAATGCTAAAAACTTAAATTCACATTTTCTCATCCTTCCTCACAGTCAAATAGAAAAATGTAACCAAATTTTGGCCAACCAATGTGAATTGAAATGCTTAAAAAATCTAGGTCCTTGTACTGATTTGTGTCTAGATGTCTCCACAAAGACTCATGTGGTCATAGGTGGGGCTTTTTCAGAGGTGGCTGGATCTAGATTGTGTGATGCTGGGATTGGTTCATGGTGCAATGCTAGGATCAAGGATGCTAGAATTAAGGTTTTGGGTGCTACCATCCTGAATAGACAGGATAAGATAAAAGGGGCAGAAAGATATTGTTGAGGTTCTCTGCTTGCTTGCCCTTTTTTTTTTTTCCTCTCACCTGAACTGTTTATCTTCTGTGATGCTTATGTTTCCCACTACCCTGCCTTGGAGCCAGCTGATTATGCACTGAAACCTCTACAAACTGTGAGCTAAATAACCTCTCCTACTTTAACTTGTTGATATTGAGTATCTTGTTTCAGCAACTAGACAACTAACAAAGATAGTGCTGATCTTAAAGGAAAAAAAGAAGTAGTGAACTGATTCACTGTTTTTCTTCAGCTTTGTTGACTGGAATGTAGAGGTGAAGGTGAGAGCTGGAGTGGCCATGATGGACAAAACACTGAGACATTTGGTGAAATATGAAAATATGAGAGAGCAAGGTAGAGATATCGCCCTTCCTCCAAAAATAAAACAAAGTCACCATATCAGCTTAGAGTGGCTTAGTTTACATTCTTTTATTCTGAAACTTGGTGTGAAAGCAGCTGAAGCTCTATTTAATTAAGAAAATGCCACATCTACTGAAAAGGTTTTGTTCTCTGTGGAATGCTTTAATATGCAAAAGATGCTTTTTTGTTTGTTTCAAGTATATTCTGCTATAGAAAAAAAAAAAAAAGGTCTACAATTGAATTTTGTATATCACTATTCCTGAACATTTCATCTTTCTAGCTCCATTCTTTAGCAATAATTCTAAGACACTTTTTTCAAAAGAAAAATAATAGTCTGGCAAACGACTAAGACCCATGGAACAGACTGATTCCTCTCAAAATAAGGAGGCAGTTCAATTTTGAATTAGCTCATCTCAAAACCTCATTTATCTATTCAGCCCGTTAGTCATTACACTGAGATTACGCTGAATGGTAGGCTGTAGGCAGGGAGTGGGGTAATCAAGCACAGGTATTTTCTGAATGTTGACTGAGCTTGCTGTTGAATTAAATATATCTTCCTCATCTGCTCCTCAGCCAGGGTTTCCTTGTGTCATACCAGTGACACAAATAATTAAGAGACTACATGCGGACGTCATTCTTATAAAATTTCATCATGTTAACCTATTAATTTCAAGGGCTGGTTGTAAGGTTTGAATGCATCCTAAGAAGAGACAGATATGTTTATTGCCTTGGGTTATTTCTGGAATTCAGGGCATATTTGTAACCATACTTTAATGGCTGTTCTGAGGAGTAGAGAAAGGATGATACAAGAGCTCTCTCATTTTCTTCTCCTAAAATCCCTGAAGCATTCATTTCCTTCCCTTTTCTATGGCTTTGAACTTCAGACTGACACCAACCTGTGGACTGGTGACATTGTTCTTGGTTACACATGGCTCCTCTTTCTGCCATAGTCCCAAGGAAGAGGATGCTGGCAAGGACATTCTGAATGCAGGCTTATTTCTTTTGAACCACTTACTATTCTGCTTACTTGTAAATTCCTTTTGAATTTTGTCCTTTATTTTCCTGTGTTTCCTCCTTGAAAGCCTCTCTGTCAACAGTGTCAAATAATGTCATTTCCAATACATCATCCCTTTCAGGGCTCTATAGAAGAAACTAGGGCCAGAGATGGTTAACAACTGTTAAGCTGCAACCATTGAAAGTAAAGAAAGCCACTGGAAGGCCACTATGAAGGGGCTTTCACCGCGAGCTGAGCACAGTGTGAACAACTGCGAGCTCGCTGGAGCTCTTAATTACCCCACACAAAGACCAGTGTTTGTTCCTCATGTGCACAGGATTTACCCGCCTACTTTTCATTAGTGTTAACAGGGCCTGGCTCTGTAAATCCTCTTCCCCTGTGCCACAGCAATGGTGGAATAGATGCCAAGCGAGCTTTCTACTTTATGCTCTGTGATTGGTTTCACATGAAACAAACAAAAAAATTTCTCAGAGCTTGAGCCTCCTTATCCTCCACGTACCACACTTCAGGTGCTATTAAGCCTCACGAGATTTTTTCACTTGCCATTTTGAAGGGTTCAGAAATGGTGCATGCTCCTCCGCCTCATTTCACCCCTTTTCAAGCGGTTGAAAATCGCTTTCATTTTTTCCAACATTAGCTTGATATACTCTAGTATCCTTCATCTGATGAGATCAGTTTAAGAATCAGAAGCTGAAAATATGCAAAATACAAATTTTCCCTGTGTAGGTCTCACAAACACTGTTTCCTGCATGTCCCCCATGCACCAATGCCACTTAGCTTGAACCTACACTCTCACCGGACTTGATGGCATCTTACTGTCAGCCTCTTTCCCCCAAAATGTATTCGAATTCTTTTCAGGTTTCTCCCTCTCAGGATTTCTGGAGTCTCTAAATTCTCTCCCAAATATATCGCTTGCAGCTTCCTGAAAGATTGTTCACCAGTAGGTAGGAACTGGCCAAGCTTCCATTAGTAGCACACACCCTTGAGATGCATATTGGCCCCACATCATATTTTTATTACAATGTTTTCTTTTTTTAATGCTTGTCTTAAACTCTAAGATCCTTATGATGAATTTCTCGGCCAACTCTGACAGTAATATAGTGATACCAAGGACCTGAGTTTACTGGCAGCACCATGAAGGAAGGTTTTTGAAAAATCAGAGAGATGAGGCTGATCCCAGATTTGAATAAAAATATCTGTATTTTTGACATTCATGTTCAGATGTGACTGCCTAATTCCTAACTGCAGGGGTGCTAGAAATGATGAGAAATCATGCATCGTGGAGCATTTAGGGTGCCAGTTCCCTTGTCAGTTAGTAAAGTAACAGAGCTGTCTCTTTAGTAAAACAAATGAAATCCAGAGTGAATGTAAGCTATATTTCATATATGCATTTATATATATTCCATGTATATATGGAAAATACCCTCCAAGTCAAAATGGCATTTTCAAGATGAATTTTGATTAGAACTTACCATTCCAGATTAAATTTTTTGGACATCAAATCACAGCATAAAGCATTTAAAAATGATACCCATAATTTATACTTTTAGTGGATATTGTTATATATGCTATTATGGTTGATCTTTAAGAAGACCTTGACTTTCAGGGACTATTGCCTTATTACTAATAGTAAGATCAAACTATTTTCTTGAATACTTTTGATGAATCTGATGAACTTTTTTTTTTTTTTTGTCACAAAACTACATGTTTACCAACTTGATGCCTCTTTATTTTATTTATCTTCCAGTGTTTCCTGTTCTTCATCTCTGACTTCATTCCTGAGTTCCAGAAGGGTAGAATAAGTAAAAATATAATTAACTACAAGCAACAAGATTAAGAACAAAGAAGGAGAAAAATTAGATTCTTTCCTGGTGTCATAGCAATGGTTTCTTTCACTCAGCTGAAAATTTCATATGCAATACACTAGGTAGAAACAACTGTCTCTGTGGTGAAAAGGACTGGGTGCTTATGGACTGCAACAGACTGGCAGCATTGACAGCCCTGGATTTATGTTTACAAGGGCCAGTTTATCAGCCTGAGCTTTCCCTCAGAATCTCTTGGTGATCTAGTTCCTCATGTTTTGAGGTGAATTGTTCAAGCAAAAAAAAAAAAAAAAAAAAAAAAAAAAAAAAAAAAAAGAGAGAGAGAGTGAAAGAAAGAAAGTCTTATCTAATTTGAAGACTGAAGAAATCATTTGACTAGTTTTTCAAGGAATTCTGGATGTAGCTGGGCATCAGAGTGCTCAGTTATCTAAGCTTACCACAGTGCCATGATAATTGAAACAGAACAACTTTGCTGATGAGGTATGCAGTATTTGATAAACGTTCTGCAAGTAGAAGCCACACTAAAAAATGGAGTGAGACATGTGGGGAGGAGTCTCCAAGCCCATTCCATGTGGGAGGGTACAGAGTGTCATTTATTGATACTAATGCAGCCTGGTGGATTTAGAAGTCTTGGGAGACTCTAGCCATGAGGCAATCGGGCTGATTATGGAAAAGCGATAAATACCTTAACAGCATATGCATCTGAATTAGAAATGAAATAATTTGAAAGCCAATGCAGCATAGACTTTAAATTGCTTTTGGCCTACCAGCTTCATATACTGGCCCACTCGCATAATAATTAAGCCTGGGAGTTCAGTTCTTAGAGAGCAAAGCTATTACTCTTCCTAGACAGGCAGGAATCCTATAATACTTACATTCACGTAAGTCAGAAGAAAACAAAAAAGGATAAATTGAACGACATCTTGTGTTTTGAAAAGACTGATGCTTGTGAACTTGTGTGTGGGAGGAGGAGCCAACACTTTGCCAGCTTATAAATATAACTCCCTTTCCCCACAAGCTCCTTATTCATGTGCTGGATGATTAATGTCCAGGGCTACATCATTACACTCAGCAGCTACTGCAGACTTGGCTTGATTGAATGTGGACTCAGTGGTCATCGTTTTCCACACAGTGAGAAGCAACTTTGAATAGTAAAGTTTTGTCCTAAATGTCTGCCTTCTTTGAGCCCTTCACTGGGGGTTGCACCTGATAAGAGCTCTCACTCAGTGGTAGCTCTTGGATAACTAGAGTAGGCATCTAAAGCTCTACAGTTGTGGATGGACATGCTCAAGAGGTCTATCAAATCACTTGCTCTTTGGCTTTACTTATTTTTTTATTCTCCTTAAAAAGTTTATGAGTTGTGTTCACAGTAAGCAATGTAAAGTGAATGGATGATTCAATGCCACCCTCAAAATGATGAATGATTCTGTGGGAGTGAGGAGAGGGAAACATCACATACATAAATAATAAACAGAATAAAGGGAGGAATAAGAAAATGTTGAGATAAGAGATTAGTTCACTAAGTTGAAGAATACACGCTTGCAATTTCATTTTGAAACATAAGGTTGTGATATTACCCCTAAGTCATGTCACAGTGGTTTTATTTTCAGGAAGAACAAGCTACTAGAAAATAGAAAGGAAGAACAGAATCTATTAAAGACATTAAGTTCTGTCACATCTCCTGTGTAAAAGGGACACTTATCTGGGTTTAACATGGTGTTGCTTAAATTATGGTCCAAAGCTCTTGATCTCAGAAACTATTGTAACACGTATAAAGGAAGACATATCATACTTAACCTGAGTTTTGAACCCAAATTCAGAATTAACATTTGAAAAAATTAAATTAACATTTAAAAAACTCATGAGGACCTACTTGTATGTATTTCTTTTCTCCATCAGAAGCTTGAAAATCATCTTTACACCCACTAAAGTTTAAAACCAATGAGTGGGGAAGGAGAAAATGTCACTGGAAATCATTAATCAAGAGACTTGGAGAGGTTTGGAGATATTGCCTCTGGTTTCTATTGTATCTCCACATGCATGCATTTAATTAAGTGGGGAGCATTTATCAGAAAAGAATAGCGTAAGTGTCTTAGTTACTTTTTACTCACTGCTGAGACAAAACACCTAAAGCCCAAAGTTGGGAAAGGAAAGGTTTATTCCTTACAGTTTTCGGAGATTTCAGTCCATACTCAGTTGGCTCCAAGGCAGGGTGGCATGGCTGGGCAGCAGTTCATGGCAGCTCCAAACAGCAAGGCAGGAACTGGCAAAAGAGCAAGACACACTTTCTTCCTGCCATTACATTACATCCTGGTTCCACCCCTAGGTGGGGGTAGCACTGACACCATCAATCCAAGCACTAGACAATGAACCAATCACAAATGCACAATGCAAATGCATGAGGCCTGGGGGACACAGACATAAACCATGACAATAAGGAATGAAGAAGTTTGAAAAAGATGAGAAGCTATACAAATGTAGCATTTCCTCTTCCCTCAACTCTCACCCAGACATTCCAATTAGGGTAATCATTTTACAGTAGAGGTGGCAAATGCCTGGCGTTTGTGCTGCCTTTTGTACCTTCCATTCACTATAGTCATTGTTCATTCATAGATTACTATACTTTCCTGCTGAGCCCTGAAATTGTCTAGCAATTTGTTTGAACAGATTCCTTCATGTAACCACATTCATTCAATTGAAGTTACTATGGGTGATGAAACCTTCTTGCCAAAAAGTAATTAATTATGGACTCCTTAAAAGAAAGAAATGGAAGAAAAAATCAGTTCTCTTACACAAAGTGTCCTTTAAAGGATTTTTGAATGTAGTTGCTCTTTTTTTTTAGTTTCATGTATATGATGTTCTAAGACTAGTGTGGGATCCTGTTGTAAGAATTGTATTTCCTATAGAGAAAAGCCGAAATATTAGGAAAAGCTGAAGTTTGACAGACTATCAGGTTCTGAGTTGGAGTAGGATGGAGGTTTGTGGATAGTTTAGAGAGCTGTTCTTCTGGTGAGAGACATTTAGGCGAGGGGAGTGATCAACTGGAGTTTATGACACTGACACCAACCAGCTGAGTCACAACCTTGCTGGATGCCTTCCTAGCACCTTGGATGGAGGGGCTCAAATGCTTCATCTTCAGCCACATCATCTGTGGGATGAAGGAAGTGATGCCAGCTCCTCCCTCTATATGCTGTCCAGTGAATTAAGTGACATAATGCCTAGTGTCTGACCCATGGATGCTAGAAACTGTTGACTCATGAGAACAGAGCTGTATGTATTTCTTTTGTTTTTCTCTGTTAGAAGCCTGAAACACTGAAGGGTTAACAGGCATCGAGATAAATAATAATAAACAGACAAAATTAAATCACATGGTATTCTTTTTTGATTTTGTTTTGTTTTTGAGCCTAAGTCACATGCAGTCGCAATGTGTTCTCTTACAATAGCAAAGTACATAAGCAGTTAGAATATGAATCCAAGACTCTGAGATGCATACTGAGACCTTGGGATTATCCTAAAGGGTTTTAGATCAGATGGCTGTGACTAAGGCAGGTGACCCAGTGACAGCTTCAAACAAACTGCTGTGAAAGAGAGTTATGCATCTCTTTAACAGTACACTAAAAGGCAAATAAGCCACTGTAATTCTGCCTCTTTACCTCTCCGAGCATCAAGCATTTAGGAAACTGAAACTCTCTCATACTTCTCTTTAGAGGATCCTTGCTATCAATTTCCAGCTCTAGAATCTGCCGCAGTTCCTGATCTGCTCCAGTGAGCATCTACTGACTTCCTGCTCAGACGTTTTACGGAAGTAATGAACTGTGTATCAGAAAGAGTTGAAAACAAATATTGGAAGGTCGTTCTGTTGCTAAACTCTGATATATCAGGAAGCGTGAACTTTCACAGGGCATTTGAAGTACTGGCAGGCAGGAGGCAGTGGAGTAAATGCATTCATCTGTCACTGGAGAAAAGATGGGCTTAGCATCGCTGCTTGAAGGTTGACCATGGAAACACTCAGCCCTGATTAAATGGCCATAATTCCTCAAGGCTGTGCCATGGTGGTCAGGCCTGGGAAGCTGGGGTTTTAGAATAGAAACCATTGGAATTTATAATGTACTGTCATTCCATCAAAGAAAAAAAAAAGAGTTGGGTACCCCTAACTTCAAGCTACTAAATAATTATTTTAACATTTTCAATTGCTGATTTTCATGTCTTTTGATGGTTAAGTGAAAAATTCATATTTTTTTCTGCTTTAACAAATATCAAGGACAGCTTGTAAGCACTCTAATAGTAACATTTAATGTTTCTCTAAAATTCATAGCAACTTTGATAGTTTGGGTGTTAGTGTTATTTTAAAGTATGAATTGTAAGGTTGGGATAATTAAGTAAGCCTTAGTTTTACCCTTAAAATTTTACATGCTTGTCCAATAAAAACAAACAAATCACTGGTGATTGTACTTATTATCTTCCATGAGGGAGTTTTCTACAGATATACTGCACTTATTTCAGATCTTGCAAAAAATAAGGGGATGAGTATGTTACTTATCAGGGCAAGAAACCAAGTAAAAGTCTGCTACTCAGGACAGAGTCGTGGTTCATACTAAGACTGATCTCCAGTTGCATTCCCATGAATCAAGCTTAGGTCAGTACTTTTTCTGCTTTTGAGGACTTGCATATGTACATAGGAGTAATGCATAATCACTAGGTAAGAAGAAATTTTATTGAAAGTCTGAAGAATGTGAGTTACAATTTACAGTGAGTTTTATAGCGAAATGACATGTTGCCTAGTCATAGCAAAATGTATTTTATTCTTATTAAGTGCCTTTCTAAGCAATATGGGAAGTGATAGCACAGAAAAAGTGCTTCCATAAGTAGCTCAACACCTGGAAGAAAGCATTAAATATGCATAACTACATGCATCTGATGTTTTTCGGAAAGCAAATGGGATCGTATACATTTCCAGAAAGAAGTGTGGTAACACTAGCTCAGCAGTTGGAGATGGCTACATTGAATATGCTGGTTCAGAAGAACTTTTTGTCATGGAGATAAGTTCTAAAGTCTGATGAAACATTCCTCAGAGTAGCTAGTGTTGTATTACTGCAGTCGTACAGTTTTAGTTATTTTTGTGTCTCAAAAATCACCTAACGCATCGCTTTGCTTATAAGAGACATACAGTAAGTCCCCATTGGTTTAATTTGCTAGTTCTCAATCTTTGTGACAAATAAAAAGATTACATATTGTGCAGAAGGTGAAACTGACAGAAGCAAATGCTATCTTCCTTTAGTTTGAGTACATGAGTGCTAGGAGTGGATTAGGGCCAACTGAACACGGGACCAGTCTAATTCATCACTGTGGACCCTATTTTTTTTTTTTTTCTGCAGCATCTGATGAAGCATAGACACTGAAAATATCTGAGAGAAGAATGCATACATATTCATGGGTGGCCGTCGCTAGTCATGTACTTGGAGAGCTCACAAGTGTCATCACTGCACCTGTCAGCACTGTCAGGCTTTGTCAGATTTAAGCAGATAGTGTAGTAAGAACACCCGACACCTATCTCAGTAGCATGTAAGCCATCCCAGGCTCATTCCTTGGGTTCTTGTCTCCCTGGAGAGATTTTCACAAAGGAAGTTACAAGAGAGTAAAGTACCACGGAAATAGACAGACGTTAACTTTGTACCAGATATTAATTCAAGCAGTCAAAAAAATACATCTTACTTGAAGTGAAAATATTTAAGACACTCAGAATCTTCTAGCCAAAATGACTGAGACTTATTATTCAATGCTCATTAGGAAATTTCCTGTCTTTTCAAAGACATAAACAAATTAGTGGCGTTAATGGTAGAGCCTCACGCTGAATATTCTCCTGCTTAAGAGGACATACTTTATACATGACTAGTGTATATTTTATAGATGTTGGAAAGAACTACAAATCACTTTTTCTAGGAATGATCAATTTAAGTTTTGGCTTTAAGTAAAAATAAATTACAAAAAAAGTGGTGGTAAGGTGCCTTTTTAAAGAAAAATAAATGCACAGGTATACTTTTTGAGTTTATAAATAAAACGCTTATAGAGAAGACAGGTATCTTTTGGGTCACATCCCTATTTTAGTAATAACTCTAGAGAAACCTAATATTAAGTGAATCATAATTATAACAATTAGAAATATGACAATGCCATTTATTTTATGTATTTTGTTTCAGAAGCTAAGTGTGGATATATCCCTTAAGAGTTCTGAAGATCTTTAAATAAGTAAGTTTACTTCACTGTTTACTTGGTGATACGTCTTGGTCCTTTTAAACACAAGCCTTATGCCTTGTCTCATTGTGTATTCAAAAAGTGAGAAGACTTCTTCCCTACACTTACAGATGCCCGTGACAAGGTCCAAATGAATAGGCAATATAGCCAAGTTAGCAGGTGCAAGTATTCATCTTGATTTTATTGCAGTAAACTCACATAAGGAATTACATTCAGTGGTGACGATATATCTGACTAGTTCAAAGTGATTCATTAGCACAAAGAAATAGCAAAGTGGGAACAGCTCTCAGAGCCTTTGGCAAGCATGTTAAAGCAGGCCCATGACAGATGAACTCAATGAATTAACAGTTTTAATAGCAGTTGGGAAACAAGAATGCTAAGAAATGAGCGAGCTGACCTCACAACAGTGAGCAAAACTTCATGACTAGAAAACACAAGCTTTTAGGCCCTTGTGGGAAAATGTATCCTATTATGTAGTATTTAAAGGGAGTTGCTAGGGCCATGTAGTTATACATATCATTAATTAAGCTCAGCATAGAAAGGCCATTCATGTCTACGTTGCTGCCTGATTAACGTACTGGGTCAAGAATGTTAGATATTTACAGACTGTTTTTGCATGAGAAACCATAAGGGAAATGGCCCCTCAGAAGTACATCTATAATTCATGGATCAAAATAAAAGTGGTGCATACATTCTTACACTGCTGTGGATTCTTTTTCCAGATTCCTGTAAGAGCCAGTCATGCATAAGGAAGGTCACAACATGCTGTGTGATTCCATTTCTGTTTGCCTTTATTTCAAGATGCTTTGGATGTCCTGAGGCATGGACAAGGTCATTAGAGGAGAATGGGAAATGTAGGTTAAATGGGAGGAGATGTTAGCTTCATGGATCTTTCAAGGACCTGCATATATTAATTAGAAAAAATGAATTATATATCTAGAATGTATGAGATGCCTCATAAATGCAATTATCAGATTAAATTGTAAATATATGTATGCAATATAGTTCATTCCCTTAGTATTCATGATTAGTCAGTGTAGACATAGAGTTTGCCCCTGTGATATTTTTCCCAAATATTTGTATTTGCCTCTAACACCACACCTTACCACCAAAGAGGTTTTTCTGTTTTTACATAATTGCCATTAATATTTTAAGTTATATTACTGATGAATTAATATACATATAAAATATCAAATAGAATCTATACTTATGAATTTTCTTAATCAGATGATAAGCTACACATATTTTGGAATTTTTCTCTAGGTTAATTTTAGCAAGTATTTATATGATTTAAGAGAAAAAATTTAAAACGATTTGTTACCTTAATATAGAATTTCTATTTTAACCTCAAAGTATTAAAGTAAGAACACTAGGTCAACCATGAGGGTTGTGTAATTAATGAGTTTCAGCTCAGAGCCGTCCTTTGCTAAGACCCTGGAGCAATATGCCAGTCTCACTAAGTAACTGTGAAGTTGGCCAAATCCTTTGTCACAAAGGGATGATGTGGCTGGCAACGGGGTAACTGAGATTAAAACAATACATTGATAATACAGCCTGAAGTAAGTCACTATCTAGCATAGTTCCTTACACATGCTTGAAGCCTCCTCTGAACGTTTTGTACTTACTTAGTTTGAAAAGGTTAAAACCATCACTTTCTGATACCTTGAGTGCAAATCCTAAAGTGAATGTAAAGTGAAAGTGGCCTGTTCCTAATATTCTTTTCCAGTTTTCAGTCTGTTGACTATTTCCAAGTCTAGATTGGATGATAAGATTCCAGGAAAGGTAAACCGTTTTTATGTTGGCAGGCTGGTGTTTTTTCCTTTGTATACTGTAAAGTCATATTGCTATTCTATTGTCATTTTGTTAGGAAATTCTGTTTCTTTCTTTTTTTTTTTTTCAGAAAATAAAAAAAGTGAGAAAAGACATCATTTGGACTGATATATATATATGGCACCAAAAAGCCTTTTAATTATCTCGTGACAACTAGGTGGATAGCTTAGCCTCCAATGTTAGATGAATCTTGATGGAAGGAGTTTCCAGACACCTCAGCCTGATCTTGCCACATTCTCTTTCATCACGATTGGTCCTTTTTATGCATGCATTTGCAGAATTGCACTCAGTTTATATTCTGGGACCATCACACCTTTCATTATCCTTCCAACTTGATGGCATATACACACCCAGTCTCAAACCCTCAGTTTACATCGACCACATCTAACATTCCTCAGTCCATTTCCATTGCCTCTATGCAGGCGAAAGGCATAGTTTTTCGAGCTTTCCAAAACAGACCAAAGGCTGATGATTGACCACATGGAACTGGGTGCATTCTCAAAAGTGTTTTTGCATCTGCCTAGGCTGTTTAAACGTGGGTAAGTTGTACACAGCTGCAAGCCAGCTGTTGCCTTCATGTCAGTCTATCTGATGTAGGACTCCAAGGAGGTCAAGGGGAGGAGCTGACCACTTTTGTACTGTACAGGCACATGGCGGTGCAGGTGGATCCTTGCCCAGCTCAACTGTCAACATGCAGAGAGGGAAAGTGAGCCTCCTTGACCTGTCTCTTTATTGTGCTTTTTTTTTTTTTTTGAGTGATGTATTCATGAGTTATGTAAATCAGATGAGACAAGCACCTGAGGAACCAGAAGTCTTTGTTCTTCTCTGACCAGCTAAAAATCACCAAATGGGGCTAAACGATGTTCCTACATTCCTTTTTTTTAATGTTTAATTTATACGTGTATGCCTTATGAAACTGGAGGATGGTAGGAAGCGGTTTGTGAAGGGCTCAATGGATGGGATTTGTTAAAAAAGATAGAACTATAATATAAAAGTTTTCCTTGTAAGGATGGCAGTCAATAATGACTTTTATTCTGTTGTGACCTCTTGAGAAAGCATCAATCAAAATGCATTAAAAAACAGAAAAAAATGAAGTTAAGAAGAAATGTGAGGGAGTTAAAATATTATGGGCATTAATAATAATTTAGGAGTTTCTTTAGGAGGTCAAGAATAATATGAAAAGAGTAAAGACAAATTTCTTTTGCAAGACAAGAGATCAGAAAGACTGAGTAAATTAGGTATTAATGAATGGCATGAGAGTCCCTTTGGGACATCTGAATTTAAAACTTTTCTTCTAAGTCTTAGTTTCAGTTGCTTGTATAAGATCTTTTTACAACCACAGGCAAAAGTCAGGCTGTAGGATTGCCTGCTCTAATCTTTCTTCCCTAATCAGGTTGTTATAGAGTGGTTCACCAGGCATCTCTCCTGGTAAAAAAAACAAAAACAAAAACAAAAACAAAAAAACAACAACACTTCCTCTTTCCTCTATTTAAGCTGTTGCTGTAAGTTCTGATTTTGCCTTTCCAAAACCACTGGCTTCAGTGTTTTTATTTTATTTTATCTTTTTTTGTATAAGAAAGAGATCTGGAGCTGGGCATTTAGCTCAGTGGCATAAGTGCCTGCCTGGCAAACTTGAGGTTGTGAGTTCGATCCCCGGTACAAAAAAACAAAACAAAACAAAACAGACAAACAAACAACAACAACAAAACAAACAAACAAACAAAAACTAACCGATCATTTACTTTGGACTTTATTTTTGTCTTTTGTCTCATAAATAGTACAGTTTAGTTGGAAAAAGAATACATGGATAGACATATACAACCTACAAACAGGAAAACAAGTTTGTTGTTGGTCAGCATATTTGGGAAACATCCTTTAAGTTTTCATGTATCATCTTTGCCTTTTAAGATACATGTATGCAGTGTCAATGCTGATCTTTGAGCGTTTTATTAAGAGAGGAATTAATTTCATTGCCTGTCAAAAGGCATAACTCCTTACTGTGGTGCAGACATACAGAGATTCAGGAAATGGACTGGGAGGGCTGAGAGTGGCTCAGTGGAAGAACACATGCCTTAGTTCAATCTCTTTGCCAGAAAAGATCGGAAAATGTTTCAACACAAGAAGAAGACATTTAGAATCATCTGCTTCTCTCTTGAAGAAAGCTTGTTATTCCTAAATTACACAAGGGGTGATTTAAAATATGTTGAATGTTTAAATTAAAACAAAAAACTATGACAATAGAAGACACATTGCCACTGATCCTCCTCTCTTTTCATTACTGCCACTTTCTGAAGCAGCTCTGCAAGACTTCCTTCTGTCGTTGCTGGATTCAATAAGGAAAATATAGTGATTGCTCCATCACGTGCTATGCAATGGAACAACAGGCTTATAAACATAGCAGGATGGGCCCTCATTTGTCTTATTTACCAAATCTAGCGTGATCTAAGTCCTGACTCTCCCAGGTGTCAGAATGACCATGCAAATAAATGTTTTGAATCAATTCAGGACATGTCGGCAGCAGAACACCTAAACACATGAAAAACATTTCAGAACTGTGTCCGGAATGAGGGAGAGTGTCTTGAGGGGAATAATTGGCAATGTGTCTTTTCCCGGAATATTTTTAAAAATATAAATGCTGTATTTTTCAATCATACCTCGCATTATATTCTTTGGGAAGTAGAAAACTACTCAAATTATCAATATGCTATCTTGATTTCCTCTGTAAATTCAAGAAGCTATATTCTTAGGAGCAAAAACTATAAAATTACGCACACTGGCACCCCTGGGACATATGTGATTTGCTTTTCTCTTACCCTTATTTCCTTCTTGATTCTACGAGACTAGTTATGGAAAATGGTTGTTCCATAGAAGTTTTAATCGCGCAGCTTTCTCATTTTAATTTGCCTCCAGATAATAGTTTGGTTTCTTAATTAATGCTGTGAAAACACACATTATGATCTTTACCTGAAGCATGTTTTGATTAATACCAATACCTGTGGTTTCGGTTGACTAAAGTACTCTTTTCCCCTGCAGAGAGCCGCGCTCTGCTAAGCAGCTGCTTCATATCACCCCAGAGGTTGCTGTATTTTGCTAACTGTAAAATAATATTTATTTATGATAGTTTGTGAAGTTCTTCATATCTACTTACATAAAATCCCCTGTTGTCTAAACCAGATAAGCATCGTTCCCAATCTCATTTTTTTCTTGTACTCTCTTGCTCCTTTTGGCTCCTTCTGTCTTGCATGTGTAGCCTCAGTATCTATATAACTTCACAAGATAAAGCGCCTATGAACATTCTTGAAAAATTACTCATTATAATAATGATATTAACATGGTACATTAACTGAGCAATGCTTATGTGTTTTCCTTTATTATAGAGTTTTGCATGACATTTTCTCACTTGTTTCCATTTTAGTCCCATAAAGTAGAAAATATCAATCTACTTGTAAAGAGAGAAACTACAAGATCAAAATGGTTATATAGCAACCAAACAGACGAAGATCTGCACTTTCCCTGATCTGAATCTATCTATACTTTGAGTTAAAATTGAAAGGTTTATAGCTGAAAATATGAATAGTAATCACTTGAAATTAGAGACATGAACAGGCATTAACTTATTTTGATATAACTTTCTGAGTGTTGGTTCTAAGAACAAAAGTGACCATGACACTGTCTCACTTAAAATTGTTGAATTGGTCTCAATTTCCCACAAAATGAGGTTCAAGTTTGTTTCCATGGTGTCGCTATCTTTTGTGGTCTGACTCTGGCCTACAAATTGAACTCCATCTCTTGTGATGCAATTTTTCCTCTTTAGTAGAGACATTTCCGTGGGCTTGTGTCTTTTATTTTCCATCTATTTACAGTGAACTTCTTTTTCTTCTCAGGTTTAATTCTACTTTCCTTTAATTTTCAGCTTAGGATTATGATACCTTTGGTAAGCCTTCCAGACAATTCTAGTATTGGCCAATTGTGTGTGTGTGTGTGTGTGTGTGTGTGTGTGTGTGTGTGTGTGTGTTTATGCTCACAAAATCCTGAAATTGCCAATCTCTTTGCCAACTGGGCTTTTAGCTCACCTATTGTATGAAATGTTCCTTGAAGGTAGGAATAGCTTCTCCTACCACATTGTATGTCTACCACCAACTAACCTTAAGCATGCTCAATGAATGAATACACAGAGAATCAACACTGGCCTAAAATAATACCTGGATAAACTTTGATTTAATATATTTTAATGGTTTTCACTTTAAGAAAACAATTTTTAAACGCCTTTTGATCAGCGTAAAGGTTGATTTAGGGATGATATGTGTTAAAGTAATTCGTTTAGACTTACTGGGGAAAAATTGTTCTTTCTACAGAAATGCGAGCTGGTGGATTACAGATATGGGTCTATGGATGGCCTCAAATGAAGAAGCTTGATTTAAAATTACACATAATTTTATTCGCATACACATATGTGTCCAAATCCATTATGTTGGGTTTTTATAACACTGTACTAATGTTTTATTGACTAATAATTTGCTTGGTTTAGACTTTCATGTGTTTTATCTCATTTCCACTCCTACCAATTCTCAAATGTTTGTCTCAAGTATTCTGAAATGTGAATATGACCATGTTATTTCCTCCCTAAAATGTTTTATATAAGCGTTTAGTGAACACTTTGGTGCTGATTCAAGAAGCCCTGACCACCTGCCTCACCATTCTTATTTACTATTATCCTCCCATGGGCAATAGCTCTGTCTCTTACATTCAATGATACATTTATATAATGTAATATTAAACTTTCCCAGGGCTTGGGTATGCATTCATTTTCCATCAGAGCATCATCCCCATCCAACTTTGTGAATGTGTCTTCTCCTTGTACTGTTCACTGTTTTATTCCCTTCTCTCAGGTAAAACTCAAACCTGCTTGTCAGCATTCGCTGCACTGCATGGAATTGTTTCACTCCATGACTGCCTATGAAATATTTAATCCTTAGTGTAGGCATAGATGGTTTGTCCATCACTGTGGTTATATCCTACAATACATTCCTTAAATACTGCTCTATAAGTGTGTAAAAGGAATGAGTAAATCAAGAAAGGTGATTTTTAATTACAATACTTATTTAGTAGGGATTGGCAACTGTTTTCCATAAAGTATAAAAGAGTAAATCTTTTAGGTTTGCAGACTATACTACATCTGTCACAGCTCTCGATTTAGATTGTAGAGCAAAGCAGGCTGAGCACTGGTGAATTAAAATTTTAAAAAATGTGTTTACAATTGGACAAAAGGCTATATTTTCCTGTGCCTTAGTCAGCTGTTCATATAAAGAAAAGAGACAGATTATGCTTTTTAGAGTGATGTAAATACACATTAAAAAGAAGAAAATTCTATGTGTAACAGACATTGATTAAGCTAGCCTAGATTTTGAAATAATAATGTTCGAGTTGTTGTCTAGATATGAAATATTTGATGTAAAAACTTTACCTTATAACATTTTTAATATGTTATTTTTATTATAGATTCCAATAGTTTCATTATATTTTGTAAAAATCTGTCTAATTACATAACGAATAATGCTAATTTAAAAACAATCATACTCAGTTAATTGAAAAAATTTGAAATAAGAATTTTAAATTTTACACTGATTGTGCTGTTGGTAGAAAATATATTTTACTATAGAGTCAATAGATTAAGCTTTTTTTTCTTTTTGGTTTAAAGAAATTGAGAGCTTCATGTATTTTTTTCTTAGTTTTCAGTACAGCGTTATTTTTTAAATATCTTTTTCTTTATTTCCAAAGCCAATTAGAGTTCTCTCACCTAGAATCAGGCTAGCTGCTTCATTTTTGAAAGGGCTCCATTTTGCAGAGCAAATGAAAAAGCTGACTGTTGTAACTTCGTATTTTTTTAAATCATTCAGTTGTAGAATATTTGATGATTTCCAATGGAGAGCCTCTCCCAGCTCTGAGCCAGCACAGTCAGGAGCAGTAGACTTGGGTGGAAATGGTAAAACTCAAATTAGAAAACTATACATGAGCACACATATGGAAATCATTTAATTATTTGCAGGTCATCTTTTGGACAGTGTCTGTTGGACCCAGCTGGAGCTTAATGCAAAAGCCCCACAGCTCTTCCAGTCCCCTCTGTCCTTTTCGGGGCATTTTACCAAAAAGCCACACAAATCAGCATCCTAATTAGGTTAAGCTTTTGACCAGATTGGCACAAGCCAGTGAAGAAACCTTTGTTCAGATAGGAGAACACTGTCCTGGCTGCATCTTATTCTCTGTGTGTGTGCACACGTATGTGTGAGTTTCATGGACACATGCATTTTTTTTTCCTTTCATTTCTGTTTATTCAGCTTGCTAGATACCGGGTGGGATTTTCAATGCTTTGGTTTTACAAAGGTTGTGCAGATTCATTTATTCCTTTTAATGAATAATTTGCAATCTGCCTTTATTTTCTAAATTTTGAAGACACTTAACATCAATGTAAATGAATTTTCAATTTTGTGTTGTTACAGATCCCTGAAACATCCTTTAAAACAATAGAATTTTTACAACATATGCAATTAGACTCTGAAAGCTGAGCTACTTTTAAGGGGTTCCCAAATTAAATTTGTTCTCTTACATGATAGGCAACAGATTTCCTATACCCTATTCTATCTCTCTCAGAGAGCAAAAGAAATAAAATATATTCATATATGCATTTAAATATAATAATATACTAATATATACAACATAATATCTTCTTTTGCCCAAAATAAGGCCTGATGGGAAAATAACCTGCCCTGAAGACAAAAGATCAAAAATGCCAGCCTTAACCAGTCTATGCTGGTATTACCCTTTATAATTATTCTAGCACTCAGTGGCTACTCTATAAAGCAGGTGAGACAGGAATAGCCTGATTGGGTCTGACATTTCAGACCTCTAGTTTTCAAAGCTGATTATTTTTCATTAGGGTTTATTTTAAGATAAACATGCAGTTTGGAGGATATTGTCCTGATTATGGACAATATATATATATATATATATATATATATATATGGAGGTAAAAATGTCTACTTTTTAAAGAATTGGTTCATGTGATTTTGGAGGCTGGAATTTTGTAGGACAGCCCAGTAAAAGGGATACTCAGGGCAAAGACAAAACTTTGACATCTATTATTAGTACAATATAATGTCAGGATAGAGATTATGACTACCAGATCTTGTGTGACTCTAGGATCTTTGTTAAGATCTCAGAAGGTTTCTAAACAGTGTCTTGTAGACTCTCTTAACTAAACAAAAAGGCTACCAAGAATCTTACAGACATTTTATCACTTCTCTTTGACTGTCAGCTTAAGAATCAAGAGTCCTTTACTGCATGGAATTCTGGGTATGGCTTTGATATAATGAGATAGATTTCAATAAGGTTTGATCAGATAAATCCAAGTTTTGTTTGTTTGTGCCATAACAATTTTACTTGCATATTCACTATTAACTTGAACAAAAACAAACAGGTATTTTGGACACTCAAACTTCTGTTCTCAATACCATTTGTTAGAAACCTGTGTCATTTCTTATGGAAGAGGGAGCATGACTGAGAATCTGCTGCTTGAACTATGCCGAGTAGGTCATGGGCAGTAGGTTGGTTCCCAATGTACAACTGATGGCAAGTGTCTGCAAGGCACAATTGGACCTATGGTGAATGTTTTACATTTTTTAATATTATTAGTTTTATTGGCAGTTGTTAAACTCACCATATCCTTCTCATCACTTTCTGAAGCAGTTCTGGGAGTCCTCTTTCAGTAGTCTCTTCAGTTTTGCTGTGATGGCTCCTTCGATATACTGAACTGATTCAAAACAATTAGCCTTCACAGTCATCTTGACTTGGTAGAAGAGCACAAGGAGGAAGGTACTACATCCAGGTAAAAAGGTGGCTGAAGATGGACACTAATTTTATTTTTAGAAGCCCGATTTTCCTTAGCACTTGGAAGTTGCATTTTTGATTACACAGTGTAGCAGCAGCATTCAGATTTTTGATCATTGCTGGTAAAGACATTTCAAAAAGAGGACTTAAATAACTGCTTCATAAAATGGCAATAACAATGTGACAAGTGTGTTCAAAGTGAAGGAGAGTATTTTGAGGAGGATTAATGACAATATGTCTTTTTATTGTACTAGTTATTTTTCATTTAAGTATTCAACATATATTTTTATCACACCTAATATTTTTATTTCAGAACTCTCATTACCTATAACACACATTTCATTTACATTCCTTTTTTGAATAGAAGCCTCTATTCTGACTTTTCTGTACTTAGGAGAATAATGACATGAGGGGCTAGAAAAGGACAGAAGAGAAGATTTGCCCTGTACTCTTTGGTGACAGGACTTTGAGCCTGGAGAATCTGTTTCTTAGGGTCTAATCTTCACCTAAGTTGGAGATATCATCATGAGCATCAAGCCTGTTGGTATAATTGAAACTCTGAGGTTTGAAAATGAGAAAAGTACATTGTGCTAGTGAAGAAATATAAATAATTTGTGACAAGGGGGCAGATTATAGTGTATTAAAGGAGCCCCGCTTTTTGTGCTAGGCTCTTCGGAAGCAGAGTTCATTTCTTGTCTTATGTGTGACCCTGTGATGCATTAACCATGAGACTAGTGGAAGGGACTATGTAGCTTTTGCAGCCCAGGTCACTTGCACTGCTGTCACCAGTCATATACTCCCTAGACGTTGGAGATAACAGTCTGGAGGCTTCTCTCTTTGAATAGTGGGAGTCCAGTTACAAAAGTGTACACGGTGTTCTACAGCAGAGGAATCTTTGTTTTCTGAACAACAATTTCTTCAGACCTTCAACACATTTGTTGAGAATGAATTACATTATAGACATTTTCTATTGGTTGTGTAAATAATGTATGTACTAGACTGATTTAAATTTTTATAATTCTTTTAATTCGAAGCTCAATGTTGAAAAGAGAAATAGTGAAATTTTCATCTTAATAAAATTAGACCTTTTGTTTGTTTGCTTACTTGGTAGGTTTTTTTTTTTACTGAAGACTGGGCCCAGAACTTTCACACTGTTCTAATATTCTTAGACTATTAGTTATTTTATTTTATTTTATTTTGAAATAAGATCACAGTAAGTTCCTAAGCTAGACTCACATTTCTGAAATTCCTGCCTCAGTTGCCCTGAGTGGTAGGGTGAAATATGCGTGCCACCTCACCTGGCAGAGTTTATTTTAGTTATGTTAATAGAACATGATGTTTGTGTTTTGTGACTGCCTCACAGTATCGTGATATGAAAATAGAGGATGGTTATGTAAAACCCAGATTAGCACTTAACAAAATGAAGAACTGTAACAATCAGAATACAGAAATAATGGGAATATTATCTTTTAATACTTTAGGAAAATTCATCAAAACCTACATGGAAAGTATTCAGCTCATGAATTAAAATACAGACACAATCATATTCAACAAAAGTATAAAATGCTGAACATTTCAAATCAGTGGCTAGAATCAGTGGCTAAAATCTATTCTAATCTGACATTGACAGCCCTTTGTGATTACTTCACACAAAGCAAAGCAGCATGATGTTAAAAAAATGAAAAAAGCAAAATATGGTTTTGACTAAACCTCAACAGAGTTAGAAGTGAAAACATGATATATGATTTTGTAATATTAGGCTCTAATGATATAAATATGACTAGCACAGTGCTAAGAGTTTCACATATGTTATCTCCATTATGCAATTACAGATTGCAAATTTACAGACAGGAAAATAGAGGCGTTAATCCCCTCATTAATGTTGGACTGAAAAAATTGGCTTAAAATTTATACTAGAATATTAATTTTGCCTTTGTACTTGACTTAATTTTGGCTTGAAGTAGCCTCAGTTTCCTGTCAGTTGTACCCCAGACTGTCACCTAAGTGAGGGTACACTTTGGTACCAAGCAATTGAGTCTCAGCCAATTATAGTAACTAAATCTCTAAGCCAATCAGAGTTTAGCTGAAAGCTGCCAAAACACAACTATGTAAATTAAGTGCTAGCTACTGCCAATCATATTGTTTCTGTATGTTGGCTTGTTTTCTCTGGCTAAAAATATAACCTGTATTGTGGTATGGTTGGGCATCCCGAGCCATCTTTAGTTTGGCATGCTATCAAACTTCATAGCTTTTGATTTTCCTCAAGTAAACTTTGTTGAGCTGAACTGGTTGAATTGTTTTTCTTCTAATAGAACCTTTCTCAAATCATTGCTTTGGTTCTCATTGCCTCAATAGAAGAATGAAGCAATGCCTTTGTTCATAAGCTGAATCTTAATGTTAAAGACCCACAAAGAGTAACCTTGCAACAGCACAGTCACAAAACTTTCACTATGCTGATGGAGAAACCACATGGAAGGGTCATGGAGAGAAAGAGTTTTGAAAACACATGAAGAATAAAAGCACTTCAGCTGTCTTAGCATTCCAGAGATCCTCTGAGCAATGCAGACCAGCCACCCAAAGCAGAGAGCCAGGCAGGATAATAAAATATTTGTGATTTTAAGCACTCTATTTTGAAATGTCACTCTGTTTTAGTACTGAGTAGTGTTCCATCATATGAATACGCCACTTACTTTACAAGCCAATGCATTTCATCCCTTTAAAAATTAAAAGCAACATCAGAGGAAAAAAATGAACTCTAAGGCTATAAAGATTCCACAGCTATTTAAACTGTAAGTTTACCAGAGTCCTGAAAAATAGTAAAATAGAATGAGAACTGGACAGGATCTGAGTTGGTAGTCCAACTCTGTCAAAGATTTTTTGATTACTTCAAGGAATTGTGATGAACATCGTAGATTTAATTTTTTATGTTAAATGAGAAACTAAAGTTTAAAAGACAAAGTCGGTCTTTGTGTGGATCTCTTCCAGATCTAATCTTCTGTAGCTCCAGTTGTAAATCACCTAGAAGAGTACATGCATTTTTCAGAGATAAAGCATCTTCATTTTGTATAAATTTCTCGTTTTGAATGGATAAACCTTACCCTCTGGACATTATAATTCACTTTTATGTTTTTGTGGTCTCTATGAAATCATATTCTTTCCAACATTCTCAGACACTACCAAAGAACTATCTTCAAAGGAGAAACTAGTCTCAATTTCTGTAAATAACTTGTTAGAAAATGTATAAATTAACTTGAAAGAATTCATGTCTAAACAATATTGTCATGTAGCAAAAAAATTCTCTATATATTTTTCATATTGTGGCTTTCTTTACTTTCTATATGTAATATTATATATTTGTCAATATCAAAGTTCTAAGTATTTTGACAAATATATTTCTAGACATTTTCCCTGATTATATGGATTTTTAAATTTCTTTATTCAATAGTTTCTAGATAGTACATAGAAGTAAATTTAAATTTATACATGATAACATACCACATTTTCATGCTAAACTATCCTATTATTTATTCAATTTTTTTGAATTGTTCCTAGGGTTTTACCTTTAAAAATGTTGTTGTTTTGTAACAGTTTAAATTTGTCATTTATAATTTCATGTCAGTTTGCCTAGTTTTCTTTCTGTTACACTGTTTATGAGGTTCATTCCAAAGCTCCACACAGATAGTGAGACAGAGAATGTTGCCTTTTTCCTGAGTTTATGATATTAAGTTTTGTTCTCCACCACTAGGAGATAAGCAATATTTTAGATTTTTTTTTTGTACTGGGGATTGAACTCATGACCTTGCATTTGCCAGGCAGGTGCTTGTGCCTCTGAGCTAAATCCTGAGCCCTATTTTTTGATGTTTTGTGTGTTTGATGAATGTCCTTTCTATTATTGTGTTATGGAGAATGCCTGTGGGGTTTTGTTAATATATTTCTTGAATCTGCACATATTTTCTTGCCCTATTAATTTGGTTAAAGATATTGATTGTATTTATAAATATTAGATTAAGATAAGTTTTATTTAACTATAAAATATTTGTGTTACCAGATTTCATTTGTGAATATTAATTAAACTTAACCTTGTGACATATATTGAGCCTTTAAAAAAAAACAGAAGTGTATGATCTATCTTTGTCAATATTCTAAGTGTAACTTGATAAGGGTTTCTATTTGTTAGTGATTGGATTTATGATTTTAGAAATATCAGATTGATCGCATTGGCTGACATTGTTATTCCAATGTGTACAAGTTTTGCTTCTATATCCTGTTTCCTAGGCCTTATTTCAGTTATTGAGAACATGTTAAAATTCGCTAGGATGGCATGAATCTGTGTTCCTTTATTGTGTCATTAGCTTTTGTCCTATAAATAAACATTTGGAATTATTAAATCCACTTCATTCTACTTTCTTGTGATTGGAAGATTTATTCCACCTGTTTGTAGTTGTCCTATGAAATGTCCAGTTAACAGTTTGTGTGACAAAATTTATGTTTTCCAAGAACTGCAACATGTAGCCAGAGCAAAGGGAAGAGCCAGCGATAGCTGATCTCTGCATAATTTCATCATCTTCACACCATCATTAGCATTAGCTACACTAGCTACATAGCTCTTCATAGAGGCTAAGATCTAGTTACTAGACCAAAGGCTATATAGCAAGGGCAAGAAGATTAAAATCCTTAGGAAGAAACTGATAGTCTGATGAATATTACGAGCTGGAAACCTGTCTTTTTAAAAATGCATACAATAAACCTATTTAATATGTCATTTGTATTTACAGTAATTTCTACTTTTGAGTGCAATATTTTTGGATGTTTGGATCTTCACTTTTCATAAACCAATGAAGGATAAAAGTGAATCCACATGATTGTGTGGACAGACAAAAAGTCCAAAATAGGTCCAAATGGACCTGAAATTACAGAAAGCGTGTATTTCCTTCTGTGATTCATGGAGGCAGTTTAATGACTGGAATCCGATCATTGTCCTAAACATAGTCTACATAACTGTGTGGGAGTACAAGACTAGCAACACCATCTGTGTACAAAACGGCTCTGTGTACCTCATACAAAGGACCAAAGAGATTCACGTAGTTAGGGCTCTGAAGAAGAATCAAGTTGTACTTAGACTAGACCATAAGAATAGTGATTTATTGCAAGATGTCATTTGAGAGTTGTTGGGGATCTGGGTCTGAAAACTAGGGTACAATCAGGTCTATGGCAAATAGAATCTAGGAGACTTATCACATCAAAACCACAATAAGTGTTTGAATTATTGAGAAACATAGCAACTCTGAAAGTTTATTGATTGATTCAGTTATTTCTGCCCTGGGCAATTGAGGTTCTTTAAAAGTGGGTCACAGTTATTACAATGGGCATTGCAATTATTATAAATATAATATATTGACTGCAATCCTGAAAATTATTGTATTCAAAGCATATATACTTTTCTATGTAGAGACCCAGGAATTCATGTTTCTAGAAAAATCTAGAATTTAGTACCTTGCTGAGCCCATATTTCTAAATTGTTCAATATCTACTGAGTAGAAGCAAAACCTGGATCTCTTCAAAGAGGTTTTACAATTTATATTTGATGACAAAATCCACTGCAAACAGAAAGAAAACTCAGAATTCAATGAGACTTAAGAAGCCATGTTAAGCAGATTTAATAAGCAAACTATTTGTCCTAATTGTAGTAGCATTTTAAATTGTTCTTCAGGCCAGATACTTGGAAAACCCATTCTTTACTCTGTCCTATTTGAAGATCTAACACATTTGTTTGTTTTCTTACACTGTAGTGATGAAGTTTTTTTTTTTTTTTGCTTTTAATTTTTTCAAGATATAAGTAAATTTAAAATAAATTTAATCTTTTTCTCAAATATACTATATTAATTATGTATAGTATGGAGCTCCATAAAACTTATTGGCATTCAAGAGATTGGTTAACATACACAAAATTTAAAAACTACAGTGTTAATCTTAAAGGTAGGGCCTGGGGTTTAGCTCAGTGGTGTAAGCACCTGCCTGGCTAGTGTGAGCTCATGAGTTAAATCCATGGTACCAAATAAGTAAATAAATAAATAAGATAAATTTAAAGTTAGCATATGTGAAAGCCAGATCTGTTTTGATTTTTGCTATGTGATGTATTTCTTATTTAAAAGTTCCATCTTATTTTATAATTTCAACCAGTATCCTCTTCTTTCAGACTGCATTTTATTGCACATTATTATTTAGCCAATTTTCCTATTATTAAGATCACCGTTTATTAGATATATTTTCCCACTCTGAGCCCACTGGTTGCACACTGAGTCAGCTAAGGAGTGCAATCTATGAAGTTGTCAGAATTTACATCATCACTTATCTGTCTCTCACTCAAAATAGTTTGAATCTGTGGTATTGTTAGAGTCTTTCAGCTGCAACAATTGCAAGAGTTTCATAGAGTTTTCCAGATGTTTTCTGTGAATGGAAACTTTGTTAAACCACAGTCTGTTAAGACCTCAAAAAAGATTTAGTTGCTTGTTTTTTCTTCTTCCTGGCTTTGCTACAAACTGAAAATGAATTCTATGCCAGCTCTGGTTGGAAAGATTTTCATCCTTGCTTTCTTCCTTAGTGGACCACGTACACGTTTAAAGTCATAAAGAAGGATAACTCAAGTGAAATGCACAAGACAGAGCCTCTGATCTCAATTCCATTAAATATTTATCAATACAATAGTACCAGTTTGACTGAGAAATAACCATTAAATCTAAGTATCCCTGAAAAAAAAAAAAAAAAAAAAAAAAGAAACCCCTAAGTCTTTGCATCCAGGAGCACAGAGCTTAACAAATAAATAGTTTATTTTTTGCCAAAATTGAATTGCCAAATGATTGACCACATCCTACAATGCACAAGGGAAAGGCCATTATTATTTATACAAGTGTGCTTCATTCAAAGTTTGACTTTTATAGATAAATAATAAAAAACTGACATTGCTAAGTTAACTTTTGTTTTCTACTTAACTACAGATGAGTGAATGTGGGTACCAGTAGAAAAACTAGAAGATTTAGAAAACGTGAAACACCTGGAGATCTAACCTTACTGGGGTACAAGATTGCTGTTGGGATTTGTAGTAATTAGGTTTACTTTGGTGAATTTTTATGCTAATATTAATATATAAGAGAATTATGAACTATGTCTTGTTACAGTGGATATCTCTTAGGAAATATAACAACATAAATGCTTGAAGTAGATTGCAGTTCATAAGACAATAGAATGCAGACCAAATATTGCATATGATCACACTAACACTAACGATAATGGTGTATTTTAGTGAAAGGTATACTTTGGAAGATTTGCATCATTAGTAAAAGCTATCTTACACTAGACAGTTTTCTAAATGTTTGAGTCAAGAAAGCTGTAGTCAATATATTCTGTATTGATGCTTTAATGGGATCATAAAATTACCAAACTCAGAATGACAGTTCCAGTTTCTAAATATTCTCAAATATATATGTGTACCAAATGCAGACACAGACATGCATAAATACATTGCTCAATTGAAATAGTAGACTCCTAAATTAATAAATTTTCCATAGGTTGCAGATAATTTATTTTAACATAATTTTAATAGATAGTTTAGCAGCTTTAAGAATTTGATTTTAGAAACAGTTATGTTTTTAAGAAGCAATGGATATCTTATTTTAACAATGATTGTGATAATAGAATTTAAATGATAAATTACAGTTCTTAAACATGCACTGCCTTTAATTGCATTAATTCATAGTTCTGTAAAGCAGGCCTGTTTGTTACTTACAGTAGATGAGAATCTTATTCTCATCCACATGAGCAAGGTAGTAATTTGTATCTCATACCACAGAGATTGAGGTAGTTGATGAAGGTTATCAAACTCAAGGAAAGCTAGTGTCAAAACTTAAAATCTGGGATGTGTATCTTCTAAGACCATTGCTATGGTCAAAATGTCTGTGTCATCTCAAAATCCTAGTATTAAATTCTTACTTCCCAACGGGATACTATTTTCAGGTGAGGTCTTCAGGGAATGATTGATTCATGAGGATAGAGCCTTTGTGGTGAGATTGGTAGCCTTATAAAAAAGAGGCACAAGGAGCTTGCTTCTCTGTTCCCAGGACTGGCATCTGCAAAGGCAGAAGAAAGCTCTTCCAAGACCCTGCATTTGCCAGCACATTAGACTTGGACCTCTGAACCTTCAGAACTTTGAGGAATGAACTTCTGTTGTTTCAGCAACATGGTCTGTAGCAATTTGTTCTATTAGCCAGAACTATCTTAAAAAGTAATATTTCTAGATGGAATTTTTTAAATAAGTAAATTGTAGAAAGAGCTTTCTGGCAGTAAAGACATAAAAGTTACTATCTTGTCCATACACAGGCATTATTCCAAGAGCTTAGTTTGCTTTTCTACTTAATTCTCTGAGATGACAATTTAAAGTAATAAAATCAAAGGGGAAATTATGCTGATTTCGAAGGGAGTTGGAAAAGTGACATACAAACTTGCCATTACGGATTTATGGAACACAGAACTGACATGTTACAAATAACATTTTGCCTAACCTCATTCTTTTGCATTATTTTAATGAATAAATGGCATAGCCATTTGCCTGGTTAGCAGAAATGAAGCTCACTTCTCCGTCTTGTCTGGCATCTCCATATCAATCCCTTAGCCACTCATATATATGATTCCCACGCAATCTCTCCTGCCCTATTAAACCACAGGGGACTGATATCAAAATCTCCTGGAGTAAGAAAGGTGAAGAGAATCACCTGTGCTGTATCCCCATCACACGTGGGATTCTTTGTAACATACTCCACAAGCACCTTGGCTTTGGAGGGACCACTGTTAGCTTCAGTCTTCCCTGTACTTTAATCAGTGGGGTTCTCTTGGCTTTGCTAATGAGCTCTAAAGCAGATTCAAAAGCAGCCTAGGGAGGCACAACTATGAAGAATTCTTCCTAACATCTTCCATATTACTGTCAGAATTTTCTTGAGGCTATAGTTAGATCCATAACTTACTATAAAATATTTCAATATTAACATTGAAATGTTAGATTCATGTTATTTAGTTTAAAAAAGCTTTAATTCTGGGTGCCTATGCCTTATGTATCCTAACATGAAATCACACCAAACAATAGGAGAAAGGTTATTTTTCAGTCACAGAACTGTAAGTTCTTCCTTCATATGCATGGTGTATGTAAGAAAATAATTTTCACTAATGGACTTGTTCGTTAATCAACTTAAGAAATGATAGAAATAGTCTCCAAATGCAAAAAAAGTAAAAGTGTTCAAGATTTAGGGTCTGATTACACATATATGTAAGACTATTTGTCTTATATTTGTCTGAAGATGTTGTTAAGAGGATCTATGGGGATAATATTTGGAAACAACTTTTGAGACTGTCCTGGTTTCCTGACTCTACAGGGTACTAATAGCCTGATACTGAGTAGTGCTGTGTCTGGAATCCTGGCTTTCATGTTTGCCCCCCTGCAAGATCAGAAGTGGCTTAGTAGGCTAGGGAGGTTTCCTGAGCTCTATTTCGTGTTGTTAAAACATGTTTAGTAAATGAATATCTATATGTGTGACATAACGATATGTGGCATGATTTTGTTACAGCTTAAGAGTAAGTTTGTAGAATAAGTAATAAATTTAATTTTCTATAAAACTTCATCATCAACAATGAAGGCCCAGTATAATTCTCTTCACTGTAATACACATATTGTCCAAGTTTTCTCTTAAAATTATTTCAGTTCTCAGGAATATTTAAAGTAAAACTGTGATATATATATATATATATATATATAAGCATATATATTAATATATTATCTACATGCATATTGTAATATGTATAGCTTGCAAAAATATGTCTATGTGTAGTGGCAAATATAAACACTGAAAATGTCACTCAGGATTTAGAGACAGATTTATTTTCCATTGATAAGTACTGATCAAACTCATTCCCAAAATATCAGAACTTGAAGTCCTGGGGGGGTGGGTTATGGAGTTGTAAAGGGGAAGTGCAAAAGTAGAGTACTTGGCTGTCTTAGATTGGTTCTTACTGTATGCATTATAGTAACCAGCTATGCATCAAAGTGATCAGCTTTGAACTGTAACAGGAACTGTTACCTGAGCAACTAACAAAAACTGCAATACACTAGATGGGGAGAATTTTCTGCTACATAGATACATAAATATGTATATGCATACATGTACACTCATAATTAAGCCTAACTTTAAATTTCTTTAAATTACAGTACCATTGAGACTGTAACTGAGACTAGATAGCACATTTAAAAACTGTAAGAAATAATGTTAAGGATACCCAATGGATGTGTAATATTTGCAGAGAAAAAATAATTTTATCCTAAGTGAATTTATATTTGTATTTTATTGAGAGAGAGAGGAATGGAGGCTTGATTGCATAAGGACATTATTAGAGAGACCTGGAAAATAAAGAGGAAAATAGTTTGACTTTCTTGCCAGGGGATATAATCACATCAAATTTCATTTCATCTTTGGCTTCTGCAAGAGGGATCTGGGTACTGTTAGAAAGAAATCTTCGTTATGAAACAACCAGTTGCAAAACATCTCTAGACCCTGTATAAAATAATGACTTTAGATCATTGGTGATAGAAACTCAATCCTGCAAATGTACTTTTAAATTGTTGCAGAGAATTCACAGAATAAATGACAGACTTGATAACATCTGTTTTAATGTTATTGACTGCATAGTTTTCCATATAATCTATCATAAATCCATGATGTCCTAACATTTCACCTCAAATATCACTTAGGCACAGATGGGACCATTATTAGCTTTTTATCCTATTCTCCCAATTTTTAGACTTATTCTTTTATCTCATTATCACAATTAGAAGATTTCTATGACAAAGCTTTGGTACAGTTCTACGTCCACGAACTCAGTGTCCATGTTATCAAAAGAACATGAAAGCAAATCTATTGCAGATCTCACTGTTATTTTCTGTCCTGAATTTTTTAATGAATCTTCAGGTTAGGGTTTATTGCCAGCCAGCATTGTCTTGAAACTCAATAGTTTTATATTCAGAGTTCTGTTTCAAGTATTGCAATTTGTGGATTTGGATCAATACATGCTACTTTAATCTACCATTGTTATATTATGCAAAATAATTTTTCTGCTCTAAAAATCCTATGTGTTTTGCCTAGGCACCACAACCTCTACCCTAACCTCCTCTAAGACTCTGACCATTTCCCTTCTCCATAATTTTGCCTATTCTAGAATGTCATATGGATAAAACTATCAGTAGTTAGCATTTTAAATTTGCTTTTTCGTTAATAATGTACAATAAAATAAAAAAAAACACAAGATTCTTCTCAGTTTTTTCACAGTCTTTTTGTATTTTCAGTACCAAAAAATGTACCATTATCTGAATATACCAAAGTATGTGTACCCATTCATCTACTGTAGTACCTAATGGTGGCTTCCAAATTAACAGTTGTGAATAAAGCTTCTGTTATTATGGGTAGGTGTTTATGAACTCGGATTTTCAGCTCCTTTGTATGATTAAAAAGTGTGTGACTGATATAGTATATGATAATAATATTATTTTTGTAAATTTTTGTAAAAGTTCTCCAGTGTTTTCCCAAGTAGCTGCATCACTTTGCATTCCTATCAGAAATGAAGTAGTGTTCCCATTACTCCACATTTTGCCAACACTGCACACAGACAGTGTTCTGGATTTGATTATTCTCATCACTTCTCCACCATTTGGCTGAGATCAAGTGTGGATTCTATTATTCTCGTAGGTATGTAGTGTGTCTTATTTTGCTTTAATTTGCAATGCCTGGATGACGTAGGATGTGAAGCAACTTATCTGTCTCCCTGTGTATTGTTTTCTGTAAGATGTCTGTTAAGATCTTCAGCCATCTCTTTCATATTTAAAAGATTTTTTAGACTACTGTTTCATAAGGTTTCATTTCTGTTAAGCATATGAATCACATGGTTAGCTTCTTAAATGTGCAAATTTTGTACTCCAATCTAAGCCACTAGCATCAGAATATCTCGGGTAAGAGCTAGTAATTTTCAGTCTGTCTTGTGCTTTGTAATGAATGCTAAAATGTTAAAATCATTGTCAAGACAAATGTCTTTGCACAAGTTTGGATGATTTTTTTCAATAGCAGAGATTCCACATATAACAACTTTACTAGAGACCTTTCTGGAAGGCCAGACTAGGGCACACTTCTGTCACAGGAGATGTAAAAGTTGTATAACATTTATACAGGATTCACCTTATATTATTACTTATTTTTTGTTCCTCGTTGCTTTTAGGCCACTCTAGATCTTCATTCTTTGCCTTTCCACTTTTCCTGTGCTTTTCTAAATTTCGATTTTTCATGTACAACCAGAACCCTATCCATTTAATCTGCCCTTCTCTCAGGGTGTAAGTTGTTTGCTAACTTGTACTTCAGGTGTGTCTATTCTTAAGTTGATAGATAAGAATGCCACACAAGACTTCAGTTGAGATGTTGATTGCCTGCTGTTATCACATTGTTAATTTTTCACTTAACAAAATTGACTTCATAAAGTTGGGATGTTGGAATGTGTATCACATATATCTTGTCTGCGTTTCTCTCACATGAGAAGCCACTCATTTGCTCAGGGTTAGGGGATTCTAGTGTGTGAGATAGCTGTATAAAAAACAAAACACAAACAAAACAATAAATACAAGGCCTTGAGTGATGCAATAAGAAATGCGTATTTCAATAAACATCTCATTTTTTAAAAGAGAGGGACTTTTATTGAACGCTACCCTGTAAAAAATCAACATAAATTTCCACTTACCACTTTTAGTTTTTTCCCAACATCTTTATCTTTTGGTCACCAGCTCTTGAGTTCCCTATTGACATTTTCAGTAGAGATTCTCTATTTTTCCCATGGTATAGGTCCTAAAGCCAAATGTCTTCCCCCTGAGTCATTCTATATATTATTTCCAGAATGTTTAGATATGAATAATTTATGATGGTGACAGACCTTACCCTCTAATTCCCAAAACCCCTCTTTTGAGAGAATCCTTTTGGTTTTGATGATCCACACTCCTGAGAAATTGTTAACGATTCTTTTTTTTTTTCTTTCCTGATACACACACACACACACACACACACACACACACACACACACAAATATTTCTAGCTATTTAATGTGCAAGATACCTAACCTCACTGAGCTTCAGGAATAAGAGCAGTACTTATCTCAAAATAGTACCAAGAGAATTAATATAATTGCAAGCTTTAGTGAAAGCTACAGAAGCATAAACTGGTATTATTTTTGTTTAATCATACATGGGATATCCTTAGAGTTTACTAAAGTGATCTTTAGCATAACTGTTTCCTGCCTCTTGGTAACAGTAAATAAAAAGAAAAAAAAAAAACATGAAGTGACAGCTTAAAATCCATCCTCAAACTGTAATTCAAGCAAAATTCTTTAAAGAGAACTACAGGGTTCTTTTTTCTTTCTTCATTGGTATATTTGGCCACGACTCAAGTGTAGCTCCCTGACCTGGTTTTGCACCCCAACACATAAAAGTCTTATCTGTATGAGAATCTCTGCCTTCTCTCTGCTTGCTCTTCGAGGCAATGATCAGATGATCTCTCTGACTTGGGAAGTGTCAAAATTTACATAGGAACGTGAATATGGAGCTGTCACTGCCTTGCTCCAGGCATCTTGCCAGGCTGTGAAGTTGAATATTCAGTTGGGTTTATATCTCATCATTACAGCCGTGGCCTTCCAGAGAGGACCAAAAGGGCCAGACAGCAATGAATTAATGAAGCTCTGTGGGAAGTCTAAATAGAGACAAAAGTTTTCATCTATATTTGTTTAAGAATGTTGAAGCAGAGCCTGCTTTCCAAATGCCATGTCTAATTTAAGAGCAGTCCTGCAGTGGTAATAGCCCAATATCACTATGTCTCTACTGCCTGCTAACGCTGATACCAGGAGACATCACGCTGTGGAAACAATTATATCAACGTAATTGGAAAATATTTCTTTCAGTGCAGTTCTGCCTTAATTAAAGCTCATTTTACATCTTGGGGAAGGAAATATTTTTTCAAAACTTTGGGGTATATTTGAATTTCTTTCAAAAAAAGAAAGCCTGGATAAAATACACACAGGGCAACCAGGGTAGATTAGGGATAGAGAATCAAATGGACACTTTCATACCAGGAGACACAGGTTTGAATTCTAGGCTTGCCATTTATCGACTACATGACCTTGGGCAGGTGACTTTAGATATATAGTCTAGATTTTGTTTCCATGGCATATTTCCATGAAAAGTATTATACTTCTAAGTATTGTTGTGAGTAATGAAGTTGCTTATGAAAACATCTAGGGAAATGTCATGGTAGAAGGCAAGATCTTGGTGTGTACAGGATAGAAATTAAGAGAATTTCAGAAGGTGGGAGATAGGATGGTTCAAATACCTTAAGCAGAGAATGGCCAGGTGTATAACCCTCTGGGCGTTAAATACATGCACTTACCATACTTTTAAAATAGTCACTCTTTGGTGTTAACATGTCCTGTCCCATTTTCATAGATTCCCTGTAAGGTCTGCCAATCACATGGGTGATTATGTGAATATTTTGGTGAAGACAGACATGATATAGCCTGTTTCACCTCTAAATCTGGTATATTAAAGATCACCTTTGAAAACAAACACTTTGCCACAGTGTGGCATTGAGAACATCCGTCTACTAAAAGTCACAAAAATACTTTGGAAAGATCCAGTTTACATTTTGGCATTGAAGAGGAATTTCAAATGAAGATCATTTGGTTTAAGAAATCCATCTGACAACAAGACTAGACACATACATCTACCAATACTCAGGATGGCAAACATAAGTACTCAATAGATGTTTCTTTTATGATTGTTAAGTCAATTAGAATAGCTCTGGATGGTATGCTGCTTGGTTAAATAAATTTTACCTTTTAAAGTCATTTTATGACCTGCTTAGCTCTTACATCAGTTACTTCCTCTGTGCCATAATGGGTTTTCCCAAAAAATCACTTTTTAATCCATTCCAGTTTACTCATGTGTTTGTATGTTTAAGAGAGGTTCTGTGGGAAAGAGATTTTGGTCATGTTAGGTAACACAGTGTTCTCAGAGTCAGATACAATGATTGGCCTGATTCATAGGTCAAGGCAAACAAATATATTTAATAAATAACTTAATTCTCAAAATCTAAATGAATGTATCGTGTTCCCTCTCACATAGAAACTAAGGATGAGACAGTTGTATCCAAAGTAACATAATTCATAATTGTTAGAATGATTGACATCTTCTTTCTTTCTTTCTTTCTTTCTTTCTTTCTTTCTTTCTTTTGTTCTTTCTTTCCATCTTTTTAGGTTAAGACTCCTTCTCATCATACTTTATTGCTGCAAGCTTTTCTAATCAGAAAAGGCAAAAAGTTAATTTTATGGAAAATTGGACAATTACCTCTTCCTAGTGGTTATTACTCTAAAGGAAATTGCAATTTTAATGATAGGTTTTATAAATTTGTATCTCTCAGTCCTTGACTCATTCTTCATCCCAAAAACTGAAATACATGCTATAACTTACAATGGGTCACACTCTTTTCAGCCTGAAAAAACAAATGTTGAGTTTGAAGAAATTAATTCATGACCTTGAGACAGAATCTAGGATTTTGACACCCTGTCATTAGATTTTCATTCTAGAATCTAGATTATTAGGTGCTGGTTACACCTACTTTGCCATTAAAATTTAAAGAATGACGCATTTTGATGAGAGCAAATAGGTGCAGATCGTGTGATGGGTTTTCAAAAGCAGAACACTGGGCACATTCATGGACACTTTCCTCATTTTTCTCACTTAGTTCATCATCAAATCCTGCTCTACTCTTAGATGAGAGCTCCTCAGTCATTAATTTCATTGTTTTACAAACTTGTCATCTTTCTATTTACTAAGTGCTTAATTTTTGTTAGATACTTTTATTGATACACTAAAAAGACTTGGTGATTCAGTTTCAAGTTGTTTAACTAAACCTAACAGAAGTGCTTTTTAAAATATGCAAGTTTATTTACTTCACTTGCAAAGATGTCCACAGAGAGGTACTCAGGAAATAGGGTTGCTGCCTAAGGGTATGATTCCTGACTTAGCTTCTCTTTTGTCTTTCTGGAGGAATCCAGGAGCATTCCCCTACATCATGTCAAGATGCCATAGGACATCTAGTGTAAATTTCAGCTAGGAAAAAAACTGAAATAATTTTTTTTCATAGTGAAGACTCACTGTTTTGTGCATAATTAAAGCTCCTAAGACTATTATCTTTGTTTGAATACATGTCAGATGGTCAAACTTTACTGAAACGTGGCTAAGGAAAAACATTTGAGATGTTGATTGCACTAGGCAACCAAGAGTATCTGCCTGTAAGATCTTATGGTTCCTGTCAAAATTGTGGCTTTGTTCTCTCTTCTTATTGTTAATATCAGTCATCTCTAATTATGAAAAGATAGGAAATGCAACTCTAATATTATCATTTCTACAGCGAAGTTTTACGTGGGTGTCAGAACCTCTGAATCTTGTGCTTACTGAAGACACCAAAAGTCATCTGAATCAATCAAGTATTTAAGGTAAATTTTCAAGAAAAATGAATTTGCTCAGCCTGCCTTATAAAATTTTCAGTAATTTCTGTGAATCGGAATCTGGCTGAGTCTCCATCAGGAGAATGTGATTTTTCACTTTCTTTAGATCTCCTTAATGGTGTCACCTAACAGGTAAAGTGGCCCTCTGCTGAGTAACCCCCTGCCCTGGCCCAGGCTCAAATGGGAGGAGAAAGTGTATAGCATATTGCACAACACATACTTACCTGGAGTCCTTTCCCATGTAGTTACTGCTAGTTGGGCTACTAAGAGATAACTGGAGTATGATGAAGGTGAAATTAATGGTTAGAAAAAGAAATTCTGTCAGAGAAATTGTCAACAACCTCTTTAGTAGAACATTAGATACTCTCTGAAGGTAATGGAGCTGGTTTGACTAAATTGTCAGTTTATTTTGTTGGATTAAAATGGAAAGAATGTTTTAAAGTACTGGAGGGTTCTGAACATAGCTCCCCCACACTATTGCTGCATAAAGGATTCTGTTGACAAGCCTTAATTAGCTCAGCTAGGTGGATACATTTTAATATTTCATTTGCAGCTTAATTTTGTATATTTAGGTAAAAGCTGTTGGTCTGCTATTTAACAGTAAAGAAAGAATAAAAAGAAGTCTTTTATTTTTTTTTGAGTGAACAAGTCATAATTTTTTGACAAAGTACATAAAATGAATATTCTAACAAATTACACACTTTGAAGAACAGAATGATCCCAAGAAATCTTTAAAATCTTTTACCATATTGTTGAGAACAGATTACATCAAAATATGCACCATGCCCTTTTCAAACTGCTGTGGAAATTGATATAATTGAAAACAACTTTTTCTGTGCCCTTTTTTGGTCTTAGTTCTGTCATATTTCAGATAGTGTGGAAAGTGGAAAATTAAACAAATGTACTTTCACTGTCAGAAAAAAGCAATATGTGTTATAAAAAGTCTAGTATCATGTGGATTATTTGATATTTTATATATTAGATATGATTATATTTGGTATGATTAATGCTAGATTTTATTTCCAATTTTAACATCTGTAGGTTTTTTGTTTCCTTTTACTTTTATCAATAGAGTTGGCAGAATCTGATCAGCACCTAAAGATACAAAGATATTAATGTGATTATACAGAGACATTTAATAAACTTCTTAATTTAAAATGCTTACTGTTTAATTCCAAATAAGGAATGATTTTAATTTTGGAATGTGTGTGTGTGTGTATTTGACACTTTATCTTTTTAAATGTATATTTGAAACTACTGATTAGGTATTTATAGCCACAAAAGTTATAATTACAAGAGCTACTTCTAACATGTCTGTATCATACAACCACAACATGAACCTTCCATGAATATCCTAAATGCAAATGCTGTGATGCTGCTGTGAACATAAAAGCATGCTATGTGTATTTTCAAGAACCTCAGTGTGCATTTGGAATAAATGAACACATGAGAGGAGAATGCAAGTTGTTTCCTTTATAATGTTAACCAACACAATAGTTTAGGCAACATACTAAGAATTAATCTAGTGATTTCAGAAAGGGATATAACAAAAAGATTATCCACTCAAATTGAATGCTGTAGTGTGAGAAAAGACTAGTGTATGGACTATTTACAAAGAAATAGGTAATATGTAAGGAAATTACACAGCTCAGTTTTTAGGTTCCAAAGGGCTAGCACAAGAGCTGTCATTTAAACCTAAAGACAGTTGCAAAGAAAAGGCCTCCAGTACAGAACTGTCATCAATGGTTGCGGGGACAGGAATGTAGACAACTTTGTTAGAAAATACAGAATACCAGTGGAATAGATAGGTGTCTTTATTCCCTCTGGTCTGTAACCAGTGCTCCATTTGAATCAAATGTATCCTGAAGCAGGGCTTGGGAAATATGCAAGTGAGCTTTCAGAAAGATGCAAAAGTTGGATAGGGAAAGGGTGGATCGGAAAACGTTCTGATCAAAAGCTGCAACTCTGAAGTCAAGCTGCTTCCTATAAAATGCCAGGCTTGCCACATATTACTTACAATCGTAGTCAAGTTATTTATGCTTTTATTGAGTCACTTATTTATTTTCGTAATGGAGAGTAATACCAGTACTTCCTAATTAAATTTCTTTTAATATACTTTTTATTTGAAAAGAGTTTTATATTTACAGGAAAGACAGACATGATTGCACAGAACTCTCATTTACCCTGTATCCAGTTTCTTCTATTACTAACATCTTCCATGACTGTGGTATATATGTCATAATTAATGAAGCAATATTGGTGCATTAAACCAAAGTCCATGCTCTAATCTGATTTCTTTAGTTTTTAATCTTGTCTTTTTAATGTTCCTGGATCTCATCAGAGCATACATTAGATTTAACTACCATGCCTCCTTAGTGTCCTCTTGGCTGTGATACGACTTCAGTGTTTCTTTATTTTTGAAGATCTTTGTAGTTTTGAGGAATACTACTCAGATACTGCTAAGGAATGTAAAGCAAACAGCTCCCAATATTTTTAAGAGATTTATAATGAACATATTATAAAATTACCAGTTTTAGAGTGTAGTTTAGTACATTTTAAATTATTACTCTAGGTTTTCTAACCATTATGCCAATCTAACGCCAGAACCAAAATATCATTCAATAACTATTTCTTCAAAGTCCCTGAGAAAGACTAACATATTTTGTTTCTCTTCAGAGTTGTTTTATTATGAGCAATTCATACAAGTGTAATCAGACAATAAGTGGGCCTTTGTAACTGCTTCTTTGATATAGTGTAATGGTTTTAAGATCCATCCACATTATAATAAATAACTGTACTTCATCTATTTTCATGATTGAACAATATTCCATTGTACGGATAGAACATTTGTTTCTCCGTTCATCAGCTTATGATTATTTAAATTGTTTCCAATTTTTGTTGATTACAAATAATAGGGTTATAAATAGGATATAGTTTGGATCTTCAGTGCTATGACCCACACAGCTGTGGTGAAGGACCAAGAGAGAGGATGAGAAAATAAAGAGACAAACCTGGGATCAGGTAGAACCCTACTCTCCTTAACCACTGTAGAATGTTTATTTACACTCTCAAGAAGATGATGTCAATTTCAACCACATTGCCAAGCAACTTGTTTGCCTTGCTGGTCTGGGCCCCTGTCCACCTTCTTGCAGCTGGAACAGCTTACTTATGTGGCTGTTTGGTACTATCTGTATTTTCAGAGCTCACCCCACTTTAGCCCCTACACCTGTGATCCATCTACAGCTCCCACGTATCCCTCCTGTTCTGTTGTAGCACAAGATGGCTGATCAGTTGAAGATGGAGGAGCTCTGTTTGAAGAACAATGTGGAATACTCTTTCAGTCTTGAACAATTTTCGTTTTAAGTTCAGTCCAAGAATTTTAAGTTCCTGAATTCTGTAATTTAAATCTGTACAGTCCATTAATCCATAACATCATACAGTTATCAGTATAGCTGGCAATTGTCAGAAAGTGCTATTGATTTCTTTTATGAGTAACATATTACTATAGCATTGTCTTACATGTTTTGTGGGTATACCTTTCAGTTAGATGTGCAATACCAAGTTACAGTGACCCTTGTACTAATTACAATCAAGCTCTTGTTATCTGTTTAGATCAGTTAAGTCTCCTGAAGAATTGGAATTGTGCACAGCACCTTTTAGCTCGTCTGTCAGTGTCAGCCATCTGGATGAGTCAGGGCCATTGCTAGTTGTTTTTTGTGAAATCCTGGGATAATATTTTTCTTTATTAGTGACCTTCCTTAGGAACACTGCATATTGTTGATCACTTCCCTTTGTGGTCCCACAGTCTTCTTGGTCCAAAGACCAGGGACTCACTAAGTTACCATAGAGGTTCCCTTGTGTCCTGGGTCTTCATTTACCTAGAGCTGGGGCCAAAATATTGATCATCCCCTAAGCTCTCTGTCTCTCAAATTTTTGGTCTCTAAAGTTGTTGAACATCCAGAAGAAAAGGTTAATAACAATACAAAGTAGTAGAGGCAATAAGCTTAACATTATTGTCTTATCTAAATGTCAGACATCTTAGATAATAAAACAGAGACATTATTTTAACAACATGGATGTTTTAACATTCAAGTATCTGTAGTGTTAACAGAAACACATATTTTACACAGAAAATTAGGACTCAAACCATATACAACTATATAGCATGAAAATCATGATGACATTTTGTAACACACCTGAATTTCTATTTTGATATAAAATACTCCTGTTGTCTAATACATAAGAAGCATTTACCTAACTCGTTGACCTTTAGTGGGATATACATTTCATAAGTTTTTGTTAAAGACAGAGGTCTGAATCTGAAACAAAATTCTGTTACCATAAACAATCCCTGTTTTATATTTTGGAAGAGCTGTATATCTAGAAGCATGAATGCATGAATACTTCACGAGGTTAATAACAATCTCTCATAGCCATACGAAAACGTTTGCATCAGAGCATTTTTTTTTGGCAGTGAGACTGGAACTCACAACAGCAGGCAGATGCTTATGTCACTGAGCTAAATCTTCATACATGGATATAGATTTTTTTCTTTTTTTTAACACAACACCTTTAAATTTAAAAAATCTTATTATATTATTTCTTTTTATGATGACAAATGTGAACATATTGAAAAAATACATTTTTATACCATTAGTTGGGGCATCTCTCACATGGCTCCAGAGATGACTGGGGTCTCCAATCAATGAATGAGAACTGGTTACATGTTACCAGCCTATTTTGTGACACTTAGTTGTATGTCTTTTATTTATTTATCTTGGTCAATACCTAACTGTCTTAATTACTGTTATTTTGTAGAATATATTAAAATAAAATAATGTGATTTCTACTTTTTCTACTATTTGTTCAAAGTCATGTTGAATATTCTAGGTCTTTAGACTTTTCATATAAACATGAGTGTCAGTTTGTCAAGATTTACAAATACTGTAGTTTTCTGGGATTTTTTTGTGTTTCCTTAATTCATTCAATTGAGTTTGGAACAAGTGCCAACCTAAAAATATTGAGATTCTCAATTTCTGAAAATGCGTATCTCTTCACATAGTTAGATCCTTTTACCTTTTTCCATCAGTGTTTAGTGTTTGTAGACACAAATGTTCTTGTAAATTTGTGTATGAATATTTATACCAAAATATTTCAATATTTTGAGTGTGCTGTTATAAACATTTTTGGTTTTTAGAATTTCAAATCCTGTATTTTTATTGATGCTGTACAACATTGAAATTGACTCTCTTTCTATTGACCTGCACCATGGAAAGTTGTATATTGTTATTTTCAGGAGATTTTGTCCACATATTCTTTGCATTTGTCACGTAAATATTCATGACATCTATGTATAAAGACCATTTGATTTATTTTTCTCATCCTTCTGTCTTACTTAGGATTTTCAGTAAAATTTTGAATATGCAAAAACACTACAGAATCCTTTCTGTTCTCCACTTCTGGGTTAGTTTTCATTCTTGTCTCATGAAATATGACATTAGTCCTGGGATGTTTTGTGGTTTGTAAAAATAGAATTGAAGAGAAGTTATGTGATTCATAGTTTGCTGTGAGTTTTCATTATGAAAAGGCTTCAATTTTATCTGATGGTTTTTCAGTGTCATTTGATATAAGCACATGACATTTATTGCTGTATTACATTAATTGGCTTTTTGAATGTGAATTCACCTTGTATAACTGCAATAAATGCTAGTTGGCTAGGAAGTCACTGTTTTAGTCATTGTATCCAATTTGCTAATGTTATTTCAGGAATTTTCCATCTGTTCTTATAGGATATCTGTCAGTAGTTTCTTTCTAAAGTCTCCGTATGGTTGTGTTCCTAGAGTAATGTTGACATCACATAAATATGTTATGAAATAACTCTTCTCCTTTGATTCTCTATTAGAGATTCTTCAGCTATGGAGAACTGATATTCTTTCCATCCCTTGGTAGGATTCACTCATGCAGCTACTTAATACTGTGCTTTCTCTTTTGGTAGGTTATAAACTATTGACTCAATTTCTTTAATGATAGATTACAATTCAAACCATTTCTGCTACATTATGTAAGATTTAGTAGATAATGCCTTTCAAAAAATCTGAGAACTTAACCGAAGTAAATCAAATTTGTTAACAGAGTATTGTTCAGAGTAACTTGTTTTGTTTTTTAACCTTTTTATGTTCACACACTCAGTGTTGTTAATACTCTTTTGTTCTTGATGTTGGTAATATTCGTCCATTCTTTTTCTCTTCCTTGGTTGCTTGGTTGGAGATGTTTCAATTTTAATGGTCATTTCCATGCAGTGTTCTTTTTAGCTTTTTATATTCTCTATTAATTTTACAATTTCAATTTATTTTGTTTCTTTAATCTTTAGTATCTCTTCTACTAGCTTTAAGACTAAATTGTTCTTTTCCTCAGTTCAACTAAGCCAGTAAGTTTAAGGTATTAATCTTATTTATCTCCTTTATTCCAAGATACACAACCAGTGCTGTAAATTTTGAAACTTTTGTTTTTACTGGTTGTGATGAAATCAGATAAGATACACATTAGAATTTTTATATAAAACTATTTAAATGTTCTCTTGAGAATTTTTATATGTCCCAATAGTTACAAATGTATTAATCTGAAAACGTGGAAAATTTTCAGCTACCTTTCTGTTATTGATTTCTAGTTTTGATTCCACTATGATCTGAAACTTCCCTTCTCACATTTTTAAATGTGTTAAAACGCCCTGTGGATCAGAATGTAGGGTGTAGGTTGGTGAATATTTTATGTGAATTTTATAAACATTCGCATTCTTTTTTTATTCTGTGAATGGTGAGAGATAAAGTTGATTCATAATACTGTTCAGGTCATTTAAACCCATACTGGTTTTCTGTATAATTGATTTATCAATGGTTGACAAGAATAATTGATTTATCAGTTGTTGACAAAGGGAGGTTGAAATTTTCCACTCTAAGTACATTTTTCTGTTTCTTTTTTCAGTTTTGTGAGCTATTGCTTAATCTGCTTTGTTAGTCTCTCTTGAGTGTATTCATATTTGGCATTGCTTTGTTTTCTATTATTTGATCATTTTGTCATTGTTTAGTACCCTTCTTTATTTTTGATGCTTTTTAAATCTGAATTCCCTTCTGAAATAACATAGGCTTCTTTTGATTAGCATTAGTGTGATGTAAACTTCATATCATTTATCATTTTGTTATAATTTGTCTGTGTCTTCATACTTAAAGTTTCTAGCGGTGAATAAGTATATAATTTGATCTTATTTATTTGGGTAATCTTTATTAGAAATCGATTTGTTTAGACTGTATTTCAAGTGACCCTTAATACAGTTGGTCTGAAATATCTGTGTATATTATTTACTTTTAAAATGTTGCATTTTTATCTGTTTTTTTCTTTTAAATTGTTTTGTGCTTGTGCTTCAATATTTTTAAGTCCCATTGTCTTTATTTTAATGCAACAATTATATTAAAAATGTAAATGATTTTTCTTACAGTTAAATTACACTTTTTAAAACAATTCTGAATGTGTCTTCAAATAACACTATACCACTTCGTAGGCAGTGCAGTTATCTTATTTTCCTAAATCTTTTTATTTTGAATAATTCTACCCATGATAGAGGCTATTATGCTACAAATGCACATAATATTAAATCAGCAGAATTCCATGTACTTTGAAAAATGTGTCCTTTTTTCTATATTTCTTTTCTTTTATTAAAAAAGCCACAAAATTTCCTAACGATAATTAATACACTTTATAAAAGAATCTTTTTGTCTGTGTCTTGTACTGTGAATAAATACTTTAAATATGATTCTTTTATAGCATATACTTTTCATATAGAAATCACTGTTTTTTGGAATTCACATAAATATTCTTCTTTGTGGGATTATTTTATTACATGACCACATCTTTAATTATACACGCCATATATTCTAGAGGTGGATCTGCTGAGTTAGAGGTGTGCCTTTATTAAAGCCATTTACTTGCGCCACCATGGCTCATGTCTTGCATATGACAGGACATCTTATCCCTATCCAGGGTGGAGAGCAGCAGTAGGGTGTGGTGCAGGCTGCTTTCTTATATTAAACTCTTTGTGTGAGTGTGTGCTTACCATGTAGAGAATATATTCATCAAGCAGAGTATTTCCAATGTCTCTTACCCATTCCTTGCCATCCCCTCCTTCTGACCTTAAATCAGAATCACCAAATATCTTTTGCTATCGTTGCCTTAAATAAGCAGTTATTTTCAATAATTTAAAAAACTAAAATAAAATGTTTTTTTCTACATATATTCTTTCCAATACTCACCCTTTCTTTATGTAAATACAGACTTCAGACATATGGTATTTTCCCTGTGCTTGCAAAGATCTCCTACTATTTCATAAAGGAAAGTCTTCTGGCAATGAATCACTGTTTGTCTCTGTCTCTTTTTTTTTTATTTACAATTTGTGAGGAGAATTGTACTCGATCTAAAATTTTTGCTCTGTCTTTTAAATAATTAAACTTTATTATCTTCTTGCTTGCATAAATCCTGCTGTCTGCTTCCATTTGTATCTTTGTTCTCTAGGAAATATATTTTTTAAAGGAGGAAAGGTTTATTTTGGCTCACAGTTTGCAGAGGTTTCGGTTCATAGTTGGCTGGTTCCAAGGCAGGGTATCATGGCAGAGGGCCATCGAAAAGCAGGCAGGATGATATTTTTTTGTTTGATGTGGCTGCTTTCAAAATATTTTTCAGTGTTTAGTCTTCTATAGTTTGATTATTTTATATTTTTAAAATAAATGTTTTTTTTTTCTTTTTAAAGTTATCTTGCTTGTTGCATTTACTGGGATTACTTAGTATCTGTCATTACACTCAAAGATGTTTTAACCATCTGTCTTCAAATCTTTCTTTGTCCTATTCTCTATTTTTTGCTTATAAAAATGTGCATTATATACATGATGAAAAAAGATCACAGTTATTGAATATTTTATTCTATTATATTAATGTTTTCTTCTGTATATATTTTGAGAATTTCCTAATGAACTATTTTGTAAAATGCTGTCTTTCCTTAGTCATTCATAGTTCAGAGAAAAGCTCTGAAAGGCATTATTTTTGTCTCTGTAAAAGTGTTTTAATTCCTTTAATTTCTTTTTGACCATTTCCACTTTAAATATACTTAATGAGGCTCATAGTAGCTTCAATCATGTTTTCCGCGGGATGAAAAACTTTAAAGAGTACAATTGAGTCAATCAAATGCACATCTTCCAAATGTTAGGTGGGCTTATCATTCAGATCATGAGGCTGCTTTCGCAGTGTTTTTTAGTCTCTCTTTCTTCTCTTACTCCTTATAAAGTGAAAATAGTTAATTTTTATTACTGATAAAATAAACTTTTTATAATATTTATCCCCAAGAATATAGAATCATAGTATGTGTTGTATTCTAATTCTGGAATTAGACAGCCAAATGATCAGAATCAGGGAAAAAAATAAGAATTATCCTCATTTCAAAGAAAGAAATTGAAGACCACTATCTTTGATTCATTTTCAGGACCAACACCACTACAATGCAAACACCACACGATGGAATAAACAAGCATTAAGAGAAAGTGACACAGTACTGTAATCCCAGCTACTGAGAGTCTGAGGCAGATGAATCTCACAAGTTCAAGCCAACCATGGATGATTTGTCTTAAATTTTAAAATAAAAAGTAATGAGTAAATGAAGAAGGCTACAAAATACTGAAAAATGTGAGCTAAAGTAATTGCCATATATAAATATTGCAGTCATTCCATCTTTAGGGTTAAGATTTGTACCCCTGTTGGTTTATCTTCGTACCGACCAAAGACACAATAGGTACGAGGAAGATCTGTGGACTGGGACAGGATGACCAAGAACCTACTTAAAGCTTTTCCTCAAGCATGGCAATCAGAAAGAAACAAACCAATGTAATAGTACATAAGCCATTCGAGCAGTTTTAAGTGCCTGGATCTCATGTTACAATGTGTAACATTTTAAACAAGTGCTATACTTCAATGTGATTCATTATACTCCCCAAATACTCTGGAGAAAGATATTTAAGGCTTTATGTCCACCCTCCCTCCGAATTCCTTTGGCTAAGAGTGCACTGTTTTTATAATCAAAGTTTCTCAAAGTATTTCCTTTTGAAAAGGTTAGCATCAGCATGACACATCAGGGAAACTGCACCAACAACTTGGGACTGCAGTATTTCATTTTCAGCACAAGCCACAAACTATCACTCTTTGCTGATACTTTGGATTGAAGAAAGAAGAAAGGTTCTCAAATGGCAAACCTCTAAAATGTTCTTGTTTCCTTTGAAACGGGGAAGAAAACGCTTTCTGAAACCTCCTCAAATAATAGAAGACAAAGATGAGCATTGTAGGATAAAAGTGTTCTGTAAAAATGCCATTAAACATTCAGATTGTGTCCCCGTGCAGCAATTTAAGATTGCAATGATGGATTTCTTTCTTTCTTTCTTTCTTTCTTTCTTTCTTTCTTTCTTTCTTTCTTTCTTTCTTTCTTTCTTTCTTTCTTTCCCTTTTTCACATCAAAAACAAAATTCTGGATTTGAAACGATCTTCTGTTTTTTTTCTTTGTTTTTTTTTTTTTTTTTTTTTTTTTTTTTTATAAAAATTTAACTCTACAGTGAGAGTTCTAATACTAAGTATCCATTTGTATCCAAGTGTCATATCTTATTTTACAGGCAATTTTTGGTAGAAAATATAAGGGAATGGGGTGCTGGCAACCTGTTTTCTATAGGTAAAATTAGTAGGTTTTTTCCCAGTAGCTGAGATCAGAGGGTGAGAGAAAAAAGAGGTGTTCTGATGAGGAAGCTATTGTGCTTAATAATATTTGCTTATGGAATAAATGAATAAAGACCCAAACAATGAAAAAAGTCCCACAAGTGTGTGTACTTATAATATTGAAATTACATCACAACTGTTTTTATTTTCTTTAAATACATCAGTGAGGAGGAGCAATGACTTCTGAAATTATAATACACAGTTCTCATGCTCAGAGGTTCAGTGATATGGCACCAATGGGAAAGTCATTTTTTAAATTGAATGGGTGTGTGTTGAACACATCATGTTTCAAAAAATGTGCTGGGCTTGTGAGGCATATATGGGATTCCCACATATTTTACACATCCTTTGTAGAAATTTACATATACTGGTAGATAAAAATAGTAATTGAATAATCTTTTAAAATTGTCTTCAATGTAGATGTCTTTATCACTTGTGATTATTAAGATGGAAGAAAAAGATTGGGGGTTTTGAGTTTACAAGCATGCATATGCGCCCTCTCCTCTCCCTGGAGGTGTGGTGAGAACCATCCCCGAGAGTGTGGTGCTTGAGCTAAGGTAGGAAGGTTCAAACGGAGTCTGCTGTCATAGAGAACCAGCATGTAGGAAGGAAAAGAAGATGCTAAAGTCCTGAAGTGTAAAGGTCAGGCATTTTCATTCAGGAGAGGTGTTCTGTAAAACTATTATAGGGGTTGAAAAATTTCAGCAGAACCCAGCACTCATGCATCACCGTGCTAACTGTCAGAGACCATGCGATAACCCAGCCAGGTAAGAGACCAGATCCTACTCCTGGGTCACAAGAAGCTGCTGCCCCCAATTCAGCCAGTGATAACTGCAAGCTCCTGGACTCAGGATCCATAAGTCCCATTTCCAACATTCTCCTTTCTTTTGACCTCATGTACGAAAAATACCTGAGTCACTTGCATGAAATTCTCACCTTTTTAAAATGAGATTTTCCTTTTCACACATATTTGTTCATTTTGTTTATTAGATATATTGATAATGGATCAATGTGATGTCCTCTCACTTAGGCTGGAGGAAGTTGCACTAAGCATACAAATCCATGCAATTTCCTTGTTTAAGAGTAATCATTTCCTAGCTCCAAATAAATCCTGCTTTCTAGTTGGACATTTGAGCATCTAGTAATCTAACCACAGGTTGCTTCTCCGGTTGGCAGTCTGTAACATCCCCAATGCAATTTTCAAACACATGGTAAAAAACTGCTTTGGTCTACATGAAAGCATAGTTTAATCCCCTCTTCTGGTGTATAAATGTCCATTTTTCTTGATTAAATTATTGTTCATCATCTCTTTTCATGTCTGCTTAGTTTCATGCTTCTTCCTTTGAGTCTCAGTTTTAGTGTAGTATCCCATCCAGATCACTTTCCTGATGTCCAAGCAAATGGATAAAAAGTGTGAGGCTAAAGAGGTGGACTTTCATTTACACAAGATGGTAAAGAATCTTATATCCTTCTTTGGCAAGCTATGGAAATAAAATACTCATTCATCAGGTCATTGTGATTAACTTTTTTGAGAAAGGGGACAATTAAAGTAACATTAATTAGTGAAGGCTCAAGATGTGGAGCAGGTCGAGCACTTGTTTAATAGAGAACCTGAAATGCAAATAATATCTCATAGTACTAATATTTATTGACATTGCTCATTATTATAATTATTCAGGCAATTATTCTATGTGCTCTGATCTCTGATCAATTGTCACTTTAAACACACTAGATTAAACATATGATTGTATGGCGGTGTTTCCCTATACACAGTAAGATATGTAAGGTGTGGATTCCAGGACACAACACACTATAACAAACACTTCTTTTGCAACCAAATATCTGCATTTAAGTAAAACTCACAACTTCCCAACGCATTAGCTGTGTAGGTGTTAGAATTTCTCCACTAATGTCAAGGAAATAAAGCCAAATTACAAAGTAATTAGCCAATTGTATTTGTTTTTCTTTGTTTCACTTTTGACTCATTTTATAAATAGAAAGACCAAACAGCATCTCCAGCTTGTCTTTAAAGTGTTCTTTTCTTTTTTTCTTTCTGAAAGAAAATGTGCATATTGTACTTTGGATATAAATAGAAAAATTATATCTTTCCAATTTTTAAAGATTACTGAATTCAACAAAATTATGCTTTTATGAATTCTGAAACATAATAAAAGCATTTAGGACAAACTCTTTGGAGGGGATATAATGTTATAAAGCAGTTTTGTTTAGTAAAATAACAATCTTTCAACTTTAAGGTTTTGAAGCATGATTTCTGTGACATTTTCAGTAACTCAAGAGAGCCATGCATAGGTGACGTCCTGATAAAGGTCTAAGCTATAGAAATCAAGAATTTCAACATAGAAACTGAAAGGCAAGCCTTTCATACTTTTCCAGAAAAAAATGTGAATATACATTAATGCCTAGTACTACAAGAATGCGTATCTAAATTTTCAATTAGCATAAAAATATGAGCTTTGCATTTTCTCTCCCTGACTGTTCCTTAAGGGAACAGGCTATGGGATTAGGTAGTTCGGTTGGTAAGCCATCATCCCAGAAATGGATTATCTCTCTTCTTTATCAGTAATTATCAACTATATAGTTTTGCAAACTCACTAGCTTTTTTTGAATGGAAAAGCCATTTTTTTTTTTAAATTTCAGCTTGCTATTTGGACTTGTTTTAAGGCATTATAACATAGGTTATAAAATGGATCTCAAATTCCATTATGATAGAAAATAAAACTTTTGTGAAAGGAAACAGAAGATTGCAAGCCAGAAAAAGGTGGAGTCTGAGAAAGATATCATAATTCCCCCAGCATGAAGATGGTCTCAAACAAAGGATCATATACAAAAGAACCTGGAAATAGAGAAAATAAACTACTAGAAAAGCCATTCATTGCTTAAACTCTGTTGAAGTAAATTCCCTCCAACTCATTAACTAATCTGGTCTTCATTTGTCAGCATTATGCAGATTTGACAAACAGACCTCATTCAGCCTGTCTCTTAACCAAAACTGGGCCAACGCCATGAGAATGTGCTCGCTTATTGGCTATTCCATGTGATGTCTCTCTTAGTTCATTTTTAATAAATTGCAAGATCAATTCCAATTGACTTCTGTTTACTTGATGGTGTACTGGAGAGGAAATTCAGTTTCTTAAACCTCTGGTTCAAGTGGTGCCCAGGTAGATTACGTATCATTGAGCTAGTTGGAAATTGTGGTGGATTAACTGATGGGCCAATTGCAACATGAACTGAGTCAACGTGGTGCTGAGTGTGGAAGCCCCACCTGAGGATTGTTCCAACAGCATAAAGGAGAACTGGAGCGGAGGATGGTGCGCTGTTGATTCTCCTGGAGAAGCTTATCTACCTGGCTTCCTGATATGAACTCAGCTGTGCTCATCCTCAGAGGAGGTTGGGTACTCTCTCTCTCGCTGAGAATGGCTGTGGTTCTTTTCAGGAGAGCTCTGGTCCTTACCTTGAGGGTCACTTGCTTACTCCAGTGCAGATCTCTCAGCCTGCTAATACAGATCCTTATCCCACTGCTGCAGGCTTGCTAGCTTCCACCACTGGCCTTTGTGCCTTCCCAGTGCAGATCCTTAATACAGACTTGCATGAGACATTGTCATCAGCTCTAGGACTTCAGTTGCACTCATATAGGACATTGCCATGTGATCTAGGCCCTCAGCTGGATTCTTTGTGTCTCTTGTGCTTGGCAGATCTCCTGAGCTCTTCTTCATTTGACTCATTGGGTGAATATTATAAAGTAATTCTATAAAGTATGTGTCCTGGGTTAACTCTATTCCTTTGAATGCCCTGACAACAACGAAATGGATAGGGATTTTGAACGCTTGAGCAGGCACAGGCCAGATATGCCTCAGATATTTACAAATGACTATAACAATAACTCCTGCGAAGCACACGTGAAATTCACAATATAATGAAAATAATACATAATTTTCTTTACAAGACATACACATAGGTTGGATTTTGATTAATAAGAAAAACTTATGAGCAAGTTTAAAAAACTGAAGAGCTCACACTAAGATTTAAGAGAAGGATCTATATTGCTAAGCTGAGCAGATTTATGCTTTTCCAGTGGTGATTATCTCAAGTATAAAAAATTCCAGTTACTATCAGAGACAAATATTTCAAAGAGAATTTATGACAATAAAGTTCAGCTTTCTTCTTTTTGACTAAGTATTCATCTTCCAATCTTGGGGAGTATTTGCTAAAATCTCTTTACCCTGAACTACTATTTTTCTTCCTTAGGAATTTTCTTCTTTTCAAATTTGAACCTCAAAAGTGCCATAACAATTGTGAAACTATTCAGAAGAATGTTAGTTCTGAGAAGCTGACTTTTCTCTCACTTGAGGGAATCAGAAAAAATCAGCAATGAAAAGAAAACTGATGAAGCTTTTGGCACAAAAAAAAATCAAATCAAAATATGTCACCCCTCTTCATTCAGCACTTTATCTCCTCTACCCATTCTTTCAATTTCCTAGGCACAAAGCACTCCAGCGGTAACCGTCACATGGTCTGCAAGATCACCTGGCTCTGCAGGCTTTTTGCACAGTGCTTCAGGCCAGCATGGGCCAGAGAAGTGACTGGACGCTTTGGTAGCTGGACTAAAAGTTAATGGAATTGAATGAATTATAGTAAAACACACAGAAAAAAGTAATAGTATTATTAAGTTCAAAATATTTTCTTAACAGAATGCTGATTTCCAATACTTCAGTTAATAATAAGTTTTATCATCTGTTCAAAAAGTTCTGTTAGGTAAGGGCAACATAAAACATTGCTTAGACTTATCTACCAAGTTGTTCAAAATGACAGAAAGAGAGAGAAAGAAAACACAATTTCCTGCTCTTTCTTCTCATACTCTCTTGATCAAAGGATGTTAAAAAATAATTACAAGAAAACGAATTTAATGGATTGGAATACTTGAGGAAATCTGGCAAATTCAGGTTGATCGCTTTATACTACAGAGAAATTCACAAAAATAGAATACAGTCTTTATTGAATGAGCTCCAGAGGTATTGAAATCTGAGTTAATTGCATAAAGGATAGGGCTAAGACACAGGGCAATTAAGAGTGTAATTAATTAAATAACTTTTTCAGGAATCAGTGCACCAGTAGAGATTTTGCCCTTCCATTATTCTTTCACCAGTCTTCTGATATCTAAACTGGCAGTCTTTTGGTCTTAAGACAAAAATATATGAGCTTTTTTCTACATAAAAGATGTAGATCCACAAAGAAGGACTCAATACATTTATAAAGAGTCAAACTATTCAAATATGCTCCCATCATAGAGTGTCCTGGTGTTTCACGTTGTGAATTTCTCTGTAATATAAAGCCATTAGCTTGGAATTTGCCAGATTTCCTCCAAAATCCCTTCCACAAAAGGATTAAGATAGGATTCCTTTTAAAAATATTAACAAGAAAACCACAAACTCCATAGAAACTCCTGTTTCTTCAATAAAGAACTCAAAATACAACCTAAAAAGTAACATTTTATACTGAAAGTCAGTGAAACTACAACATACTTCACAATGTGGACACAAATAAATCAATGTCTTGAAAGATATATGTTTAATGTATGTGTTAGAAAAAAAGTAAAACACAAAAATCAATGTTTTAACTTTTCACTGTAAAATTCTAAAACAAAAGTCTAATGAAATCCAAACAATTTAGTAGAAAATAAATTCTAAAGTTAAGTGGGAGAAAAACTTACTGAAACATAAAATGACTATGTAATTCAGGTATATAGAAACTAAAAGCTTGTTATTTCAACATACTGATAAGATGACTAAAAATGATAAATAAAAATAAGACATTAATTAGCAATATTGGGCATTACAATCACTACAAATGATTGCAAATTATAATCAAATAATGGTAAGCGAATAACCTGTATATTTTTATATTGGGAATTTTTATGAAATAAGACTTACTGAGTAATACATTCACACTTATCTGATCCACTTATACTTATGAAAAGTATGCTTTACTAACTCCTAGTCAGTCATTAAACTAATCAAGTTGATACACATCTTAACTTTCACATCCCTACACAATAAAATCCTCAAAATTGTGTTAAGAGGAATTAAATGAATTTAGTAAACAGAGAGATGTCCTGTTTTCACAATTTAGGTTTAAGGTTGTAAGGAATATTAATTTTCTCAAAAGTAAACTATAAATAAATTGTACTCTAATAAAAATTCCAGTAAAATATTTCATAAAAATGACCATGTTCAACTTGAGAATACCAAATAATTCACAATATTCAACCAATCCCAAAGAAAAGTTTAAAGTCCTTTAGGAATACTTCAAAAGTTTTATAAAGTGACAGTTATTAAAGCAGCTGGGTTTTTTTAGAAAAGAATAAACTGATCATTATCACCAGTTTGGGAGCATTTGATAGATGCAAACCTATTTTCTTCCTGAATACGAGTGGACATTGTATTAGGTACCATAGATAGTGCTATGTCCACTGGATTCCACCTAAAAGCAATTACTCTGAACTTTTATCACAACTACAAGGAGTGATGACAATACAGGGTGAATGTTTAAACAGTTATATTAAAAGACATTTGGGCATTAATCTCCCTCCAGATATGATGGTGCCTAATCTAAGGAACACTGTTGTTTGTGAATAACATTTTTAAACAGAAGTGTTTGTCCAAATCTCTGGTTTTGTTTGAAAACTCTGTATTTTTGTGACAGACATGAATATAGACATTTATTCCAGAACTTTAGAGTTAAGTAAACTGGGAAACAGCGGCACCACTATACCCCCTTCCTTGCAATTATATCCTCATTGTCCCCATTTGCTAAAACAGATCTGCAAGTGTCATTTTGCGTCTTTGTGAGATGTAAATCATGTGGTAAGCGCCACTGCTGAATGCCATCCAACAAAAAAGAGGGCTCTACCTCTGCCTTTTTCCCCCAGATTTGTCACTGTGTCTTCCTCCTCTTCCTCATCATCTTTCGCATCATTGCAGAACATGGGGGTATCCCAGAGGGTAATTAAAGACTCTCTTCAAAAAAGAGTTCTTGAAAAAGGCAAGGGAGATGGAACAAAAATGTCTAAAATTAGGGGGATTAATGTACTATATCTTTTACAGTAATAATTTTTTTAAAAGTTTAAAATTTACCATATTGCTTGATTACGACTGCTAAGTACAAAGTTAACTCTGAATGGACTAACGGGGTAGGCATAGAAAACAAGGCTGTATTTAAACAAAAATGTAAAAACATCTTTGTAACCTTGAAATAAGCAAACTATTTTTTCTTTATTTGGCAAAATATTTCTTGAACACAGATATTCATCTAAAATGATAAAGTAGACCATAGTAAATGCCATTCATCAGAATGTAACATGAAAAAAGTGAAAATCAACTCCCAAAGTCTTCAAATTATTTGCATATAGCTGTTCATATGTGTATATGTACATATATAAAACAATGAATGCAATGCAAATGTTCATGTATTTGTACACGTACATAAATATACTTTCAAAAACAAGTTTCTCATTTTAAAAACAAAAAAGATAAATGACCAACTGGGGAGAAAAGCAGAAGATTCAAACAATCAATTCACAGAGAAAGACAAAAAGGAGAAAAGTCAAATAGCCAATAAACAGGAAAGATGCCCATCCTCACTAGCTGCCAGGGAAATGGGAATCCATCTGAAACCATCAGTTATTGAAAAGGAGAAAGACAGTGAAACATTCAGTGTCGTCAAAGAAGTGAAGCAAATTGCAAATCTCATAATTGTCAGCGAGAGTAATTCACTTTGGCAAGTTGTTTAGTAGTACCGACTAAAGCAGCATAGTTTCATACTCTCTGATTCTGCAGCTTAATGTCTTGGTATATTTCCAACAAAAACGTTTTCATGAAAAAGATGGCCTAGAATGTTTGTAATAGAACTATTCTTAATAGCTCCAACTGAATTGTATTACATGCTATTGAGAGTAGAATGAATGTACATTTTTAAATTCATACCACTATTCAACAACAAGAAAGACTGACAATGTCACAGAATGATAACATGGGTATCCAGAGTATGGAGAAATCTTATAAACCTAGAATTGAGAGACAGAAAAAAAAAAAAAAAACAGACACAAAAGAGAGCAGATTACATACAAGGCAAAAGGTAGAGGATTCATTGTCTTTGGTGGGAGGAGAGAGCTGTCACTTTTACAAGGCTTCTTCAGGAATTGTTTGCCCGCTTAAGTGAGACATCTCTAAGATGATAATATGTGATCTATTAACTGGTGATTTCTTACTGTTTTTTTGTTTGTTTGTTTTGTTTTGTTTTGTTTTGTTTGTTTTGTAGTTCTGTATTACTTGTACCCTTACACCACTTTGTTTTTTTTTTTTCCTCTTTTTCCTTTTAAATAAAATTAAAAAAAAAAGAAAACCCCAAAGGAGAAAAAGATCGCTCTGCCAAAGAAGTGCTCCTCTGTAAGGCCTTTTCCCTATGAGACAGATGCAACAACAAACCAGTAATCTGAATTCAAGGAACGTAGACTTATGTGGCCAAGGTTTCAATTAGGCTGCAGCCTAATGATAACATGGCTATAAACCTTTGTGCCTGCTTATCTGTGTGTTTCCTTCAAGATAAATATTGTCAAGGCATTTCCTTAGGGTAAATTGCTGGGATGAAAATTTCTTGTTTAAAATTGTAACATACAAGGCACTTGATGATCCTTGTTTTAAAAAATGTATCCAAGACATACAGGCCTATGTTTCCCCAGGACTTACCTAATGAGAACAAAGATGAATTCAGCTTTTCCAGTAATGGAGATGAGGTGTATGCTTCACCACGAAGCACACTGCATACTGACTGTTCTCTGGTTATTTAGCTCTCTATCCTATGTGAACTGCTAATTTCATCCTCACCTCAACCTAGTTGGACATATTTCCTATATTCATAGTTTCGATAAATGGTGTTACTCTTTAGCAATGTAGATAGATACCCTTAAATATCCTATCTTCTGAAGACATAAATAAAACTGCTTGATTAAAATTGTATAAAAATAATTTCTTCCCTTTAAAATTAAAACGCTTATTATGTGCAATTGATTTTACTTTTTGCAGTATACATGACATCAACCCTATGAGAACACACATGAAAGATAGGAAGGATGGCTACATTCACTTACTAAGTAGCATTCTGGTTCCTGAAACCCAGCAGCACCCTGATAACTCTATTATGTAACAGTTTGACAACACATAATAGATTCTGTGCTCACCAGAAAAATGCTTTTAAAAAAAAAAGGATGATTAAAAAACTGAAATGAAGTTTTTAAAGGCAGATGTGTTTAATAGTTATCAATCCAAGGATGGGGACAGAAGGTAAGGCTAAAGAAAAAGAAGACAGGAGAGACAAACATAGGTGGGAGATGGACTAAATTTAATAATGGAAAAGGTAAAAAATCTCCTGTTTATTCCGATGATATGCAATTGAAGAGAATTTTAAGGTCTAATATTCTTTCCTGGGAAAATTCTGATAGAGAATTTGAATTAGAACCCTATTCAAGAGAGCTTAGAATTTTGAAAAGCCATTTGAGATTTTGGTTTTTCAGTTTTCTCAGTCCTAAAAATACCTCGACAAGAGGTCAACATTTATGGTCTTAGTTATTTGGTTTTCGTTTTATGACTCTTCATTGAGTAGAGGGTGTTGAGTTTAGTGAGTGGTTGTTCAGTTTTCATTTTGGGGTTACATCTTGGTATCTAGTATCATTTATAGAATTCTTTAGATAATCACAAATGATGTCCTTTTGATTTTTTTTACTGCTTGAAAATTGATACAAAAACACATGTAGACGTATTTTTTTTCCCAACAAATACTCGCTTTTTGTTTCCTAAATTTTATGAAACTGTCCCAGTTTCTGCATGGTGCATGACAGCCATCCATGTACGAACAATATGTCTTTCATACACATAGTTTGAAAAAATTCTCACTGGAGGCTCAGAATCTGACTCCAACCTGTCACTGCTGAACTCCAAAATGATGGTGGTGTGTGCTTTTGGCAACAACTGAGCCTTCTTCCCAAGGTACTGGCCATGTTTTCATTTTCAACCACAAACTGTTCAAAATAGGGAAACACGTTCTGAAAACTGAACAGAAACACTGAGTGGGTTTCATTATACTATAGAGTCTCCAGACTCTGCTACCAAGACCCATTTCAATACACAATAAGGGAAAATAGTTTGTGCAGAAAGAAACCAGAATTCTTCTCTTCCCCTGGGTAAGGCTACCCCTACCATTTTTCAGAATCTTATTGATTTTGCTATAATTTTTAACCTTTTCATTTACTGACATAACAGGGAAGTTAATCAGGGAGTGGTAAAGAAATTCATTATTTATTATTTAGATTGGGCTGCCATCACAAAATACCAGGCCTGGGAGAATAAATTATAGAAGTCAATTTTCTTACTAATCTCTAGGATTGACATACGAGATCAGGGTTTGAATGTGTCTGGTGAGAACTCTCTCCATGGCTTGCTAAGGATGGCCATCTCGCCATGCCCTGGGTGGCCTTTCTTCTGTGTAGGCCTTTCTATCTCTTACCATACTTATGAAGAAATCCATCTTATGAGATTAGAGTTCCATTCTTATGCCCTCATATAACCTTAATGAATTCTTCACAGGCACCATTTCTAAACACAATCACACTATAGCAACAACAAGGACAAACCTCTGCTTTTAAAGATCTTTATTGACTTTTACAAGCAGAAATAGTGTCAAAAGTAGGTCTTTTACATTGTAGTTGCTGTATTGCAATTTCACATAATAAATTTTCAATTCAAAGTTGGAGGAAGAGGGAGGGAGAGACTGTGATTTAGTAGAGGGGCCAAAATCCCACTGAAAAATGTTTTAAAAATTCTTTAAAATTTTAATTTGGTTACAAGGCACAATTACAGCTCATTTTTTAATAAACAACTAACAAATAAGCATTTTATGTCAAACAAATTCAGAATTTCCAGTCTATAATAAGTGTCTCAGCTATAGATTGATGCATCCCCTACTAAAAAAAAAAAAAATTACCATAAGTCGTGTTTCACCATTATAAAAACTGCAGAGTGATTGCTTCAGTGTTTGGTATTTTGACTTTTTTAGATGCATATGTTGCAGCATCCTATAAATGTGTCTTGATTAGCTTAAGGTTATGTGTAATGAAAGTTTCGCTTAGATGAATTAGCCATGTAACTTATAATGCATTATTGTGTATCTAAATTAAAACATTTTTATTATTTTCTCCATCAATGTGCTATCGAAGACACATCTCAGGGCTAGCATTTATTGCATTTCTCACTTCTAACAAAACTGTACTTGTCTTTTTGCTGTGACAACATCCAGACAATTTAAATTATTGAACATGATGTGGGATAATCTTAGGTGACAACACTGATTCTATGCTCAGGGGAGTGTGAGTCAGAAGTCCTAGTAAAGGAGAAAAGAAATTTCATTCATACCATATTCTTGAAATTTTTGCTCTACTGTCTTTGGTGAAGTGACTTCTGTTGTATTAACATATTCAGTTATTTTAAATGTCTAGCAATATGCAGAATAAAATGAAGTTTTTAGCACTGTGAAATTCCAGAACATGAACTGGAAGAAAAATCTGTTCAACTGGTTGAACCGAAATGCAGGTGGCAATTGGGATACTTCCATTGACAAAACTGTGTTGGTCAGCAAAACAGAGCTCAGTTTAGACAGGGTATAATTAGGGATAAATGCATTCCTGTCTTAAGCAGGCACAGATGTGTGCTTCTACCAGCAAACTCAGTATGGAGACTTTCATCCCTGCAAATAATACTATAATATTTACCTCACATACACACCATTTTTCTTAGCTGTTAACTTGATCTCTGACCTAAGAGACATTATTGCAGATATCAAATTAGTGTTGCTGTAGGTTTTGCTGTCTGTTTAGTTATTTCATTCATACATGATTGTTTTCTTTCTTTCTTCCTTCTTCCATAATGTATCCTAAAGATAATTTTTACTTCATTAATTCCTAAGTAACTTGTCATTGTATAAATTAAAAAAGAAATATATTGTATACTGAATTTCTTCATTTTGATATTGTACACATTCGATTTAGGATCTAAATTACAAATTTTTGACAAATCAATGAGCACATAGATTATCTCCCATTATGATAACTTCAAAAAAATGGCAAGGCTTCAGGAGGAAAATCATTAACTTCTCTGGCATCCTCTGAATTCTGTAATTCCGTTGCCCTATGTTCTGTGAATAACAGAACTTTCATCTCCTTTGAACAAATTTCAAACACTCTTTCATCCCCTCATACCAGGTTGAGTATAAATATTAGTGTAATACTAGTGATTCTATTTTTATTTTTATTTATTAACTATCCATTCAAAAATATCTAATTTCCATCAGGCCAAGGAATTCTTCAATTTTGCTTATTGCTACTCTCCTATAATACAGAACAGCATCAGACAAATAATCAGCACATAGTAAATTTTTTATTTCAATATATTGTTTATTATGTGTCTTTTCCATAAGTAGTTCAGGCAATTCCCTTATGCTATTTATAACTTTTTCAAATTTCCACAAATGTTTAAAATAACTGTTTTTCACAAAAGATAACTTTTCCTCTCTTTTTAAGGTTCCTAGCACATTTTTCCGTTCTATTGTGAATTAATCCCCTTGTCACATTCTCCATGAAATGATGCACTAGCTTTACCCGTGGAAATTGTTTGCCAAAAATAAGCAGTCCAAAATTCGAGTTTTAATCCCGTAACATTTTAGCTGTGTATATTTATGGTCATAACCGCTGCAAACTTTAGCTATAAAATGAGATTAAGTGATATTTAACTTACAGATACAGTATGAGATTTAGAGACACCCATATTCACAGAAACTGGCCATGTGCCAGAGAGTCAAAGCAAGAAAAGAATAGTTATTGTCATATATTTTATTATCCAGAAACATCTAAACGCTCTTGGTAAGAATAGTATTGAAATAATTGTCAATAATTACCTGTACAACTCACAGTATTTTTTTTAGGCTCTTTAACATTTTTACTTTTGCTTGTGGAAAGCATCTAGGGTAAAGACAGATCATTTCAATCTCACTTGCTTTGTTAGAGAGTGTTAGTCAATGTCGGAACTGGGTCCTCTCTGCTCTCTAAGGCTGGAACATCAAGGTGTCAAGTAAACTAGTGATACTTACTACAAATTTTATGCCATATTGTGTCTGAAACTTCAAATTTTGTTTCCCTCAGTTACCAACCTCCCTACGTCACTTCCAGCCTCTAGACTCCCACTTAAGAATTAAGAAATACCTCACACGGAAAGATAAACTGATGTTGAGTATTGTTTTAGTCACTTTTGTGACACTGGGACAAATTACTGACATCCACAACTTAAAGAAGGAGAGGTTTAGTTGGGTTAAGAGTTTCAAAAGTCTCATTCCATTCACGACTAGCCAATTCCAAAGGAGAAATGGCCAGGTGTGGCAGCATGGCACTGGAAATCTACTCAACCCTTATCAGCCAGGAAGCAGAGACAGAGGAGGAGGAGCCAGCAACAAGAACACATGCTTCCATGTCACCTTAGCGGGGTGCTCTTCTGACCAGGCCCTACCTCTTAGTAAAACATCAACTATGAACTCATGAGCTCATTAATCCACTAATGAGTATGGCCTCCCCTTGAAACAATCACCCGCAAGAGGCCCACTTTTGAATACTTGAGACACTGGGAGCAAATTTTAGGTCTAAATCATAGCAAATGTGTACACACATTCTCTTTCTCTGCAAGATCTCAACTTCTCAAGTCCTGGTGGACTTGATTTACTTATATTCTTTTAGAAAATTTTTGTAAAGAACATTCCCATAAGTCTTTTTTTTTTTTTTTCCTCAGTTGGAGAGAAAAGTTTATCTCTCACAGAAAGAAATTTATAATGAAGATAATTTAGAAATGATATTTTACATATCATCTCAAATTTAATGTTTTAGTAAATACTAAAACACATTTAACTTGTAATTTGGTAAATTTTACATAGCATAATCTAAGACTACTCGCCTGTTAACCTGAATGATTGTCACCAGTTATGATCCAAGCAATAAAATCTCCCCACAGTGTTATTATAATTGAATTTCAATTTCCATTTGCTGTAAAATATTCCATACTCTGCACAGGCTTGTTGAAAAATAAGAGAACATGGCAAGTGAATATAGGAAGGTTTGCAATAACACTCACCAGGTCATAGCTGAGGTTGGTGCAGAACAGAAAGTAGCTCTAACTTGATATTAGGTTGAAAGGCATCTTGTGGACAGGCTACTTTTAGTGCAGAACTACTTTGCCTGAATTACTTTGTTTACTTAATATGGCTGGCTGACCATGGTGCTGGGATTTCAGTCTCCATTAGCATGCACATGCATATAAAATTAGTCAACAGACCTAGCAACTTGCAAGATTGTCCGCTGAGAGACTGGGGTTAAACATCTGTCTGTAGTGCTGTTTCCTGAAAAGCTTATATAATAGCCAGTGGAGCTCAGAGTGGGTACTTAGTGGGAAGAGAGAGCAAGGCAGTCACTTGAGGGGAAGTGCTGGATTTCAGAGAACTGACAGCCTCACCATCCTATCCAGAGGTCACAACCTCACACTCAAAAAGCTTTTAAGGCTTCTTCCATCTGTGTTGCCTGACTGCCTTTTGAATTAAGCACTCATGACCAGGATGTTCTCAGCATATATTTTCCACAAAGTTTCTTTAATGCAGATGAAAGTCTCTCGTTCTTTCAGAAATATCCATCCCATTGATAACAACTCTAATTTTATTACACTGGGCTGACCTATTTGATTGGTTCACATTTTACTACTATTCAATTGAACCAGCAGAGGTTACATGTATATTCAGGATGAATGAAACCCGAGAGACCCCTCCCCTCCCTTTTACAATTTTGTAGTGTGTTAACAGGTAACAAGGAAACATTGAAAGAAGGTGAGCCCTGGATTCACTTCTGAACTATACTATGCAACTAACTGTGTGGCCGAATCTATTTCTTTGTCACTAATATACCACAATCTAGAGATGTCACTTTAGGTTTGTTGTTGGGATTATGTGGATTGTGTTCTATCTGGAAATAGTTATATAGAAGCTTCAAGAAATCAGTCTTAGTTTTTTTTTTTAATCATAACTAATATTCTTAAAGAAATTGAATTAACTGAATACATAAATAATTGATAGTAGGGAAAATAAACCTTTTAAAGGGGCCTAAATAACTTCCTCCATATGTCTTTTAAATGCTGCTCAGAAATTGTAGCAAAATGATAATCAGGCCATCTTAAGGCAGGTTATCTAGAATAGCAAAGATTTAGAGAGTTTCCCTGGAGTGAACAGATGTATCGCCAAGTATCAGTCATTTGGAAGTGAGTAATAGTCTGCTCTTATGGAGTCAAGTAGCAAGCTTTTTGTTCAACACAATCTATGCACCGAATGCTTAATGATGTTGTATTAGGGAAATAAAGAAGAGTGATCATGCTTTTATATACTAAGTTAATTTGTTATTAAATAATGGGCACATTTTTACCCTTAAAATTATGTCATATTATGTATGATATCAACAGAGTCTTTTTCTGGGAAATGAAAGTATATGAAGTCATGAACTTTAAATATTAGCAGTATTATGTTCCTGTCACTCATCCACCTTAGGCACATTAATGAAATCCTCAGAATATGTGTCATGTCATGCTTAAAATGAAAATTACAAGAGGAATTAACTTTGCAAAATAACTGCTTTCTCAAAGAAGGTACGAGAGATGGCACAATGTTCTGACAAATTTTTAACTTAGAAGTAAAGTAGCTAATTGGAATTAGGGGAGGCAGTCACAGTCAGGCATGATTGTGGATCTCCAGAATGACAGTGGATTCTGTAAACATGCACCCATAGTAGGCAGGATAATGTTCACCTGATGTATGCAAGTGAAAATCCCTAGGACCTGTGAATTTGTTTCTTCCCATGAATTTTGCAGATGCGATTAACCTAAAATTTTCTTCTGGAGGGAATTCCCTGGATTATCCATGAAATGATATAGGCAGAATATGTAGTGATATTATAATGGCTAGATGCATCTTTACTGACTGAATAGATAGGAGAAAGACCATAAACTAAGGAGTAAGAGAGGCTTCCATAAACTTAAAAACACAAGGCATTTACCACAAATAATGGAATGCAGCCATCATCTTAATTTTAGTCCATGAAATCATGTCGCTCTTGTAACCTACTGAATGATACGTTAATTAGTTTGGAATATTTTAAGCCATTGAATTTGTGGCTGTTTATTAGAGCAATAATAGAAAACTAATCCAATAGCTAACATGATTACCAACTTGCAAAGGATTTTTATAACTGTAGAAAGTTTTAAATTTATTGTATAAATGAATGAATGAATAATGAATGAAGGAATTACTGAAACCATTCCTATGAAGATTTCCAAGGAAAACACCTAAATGGCCCTGGCCTGTCACTCAGGACTGTGTCATCTTGAACACATAATTTAAATCACAACTATATTCTTTTTGGAGAATATTTATGTCACCGTTAACAGCTTACTTCTCTCCCATAACGTATTAGCACATTTTCTGTAGCAGAGATGTAATTCCAATACTGGCTTGCAAAAATAGCTTCTTATATGGAAAATGTATCAAAGTATTTTTTAATTTAAAATATTTTACCTTTGCTTCTATCTCGTAATACCCAGCACAGAGCGATGCCCAGATAGAAATACAGCAGATGGTGGGGGAAGGAATGAACAGAATGAAAGATAGAAACCAAAAGTTGACTGTGAGTTCCATTTGTCACTTCTGAATCAAATCCCTTTGTAAACTGAAACATATTTTCATACTGCAAAGAGTGAGGGAATGTTGGAGATTGCCAAACCCGCTGCTTTTCTATCCCTTCCTTTCCAAGTTATTTCTCTTTGTCTCATGACAGTATTTTCTCCTTGGTTGAACATACATGTATTGGAGTATATTAATACTATGTGAAATGATGCCTAAAACTCTACAGCTTTATGTGTCTAATATCTTTTCTGTTGTATGCTATAATCATCTGAAGCTTTTCCTTGGGATTGGCTTCCCATCAAGGATGATTTTTTTAGTAATAAGAATGAAGCTACACCCAGATACACCTCAGTGTATCTCCTCATGGTCATGGTGAAAACAATGTCTCACTTCTTTTCTTTATCCTGTTTGTGTTCCTGCTCCTCTATGTAGAGGTAACAGTCAGGGACAATGTGTCAGTATAGAGAAAATATACAAGACTTGACTACATGCTTACCCATGAGAGACACTAACACAACTCATATTTTATTATGAATCACTAATACAATAACTTGCTAAAATAGCTGGGCTTTGAAATTGTAGTTTACCTTTGTTCAAACAAGTTTATCTTGTTTAAACATACTACATCAACATGTTGATATTTTCCTAACTTTTCCCTAAATTCATCTTAATCTTATGCCCAAATGTAGAACACCATAAGTCCATCCCCAGGGGAGAAAACCTAAGGTCCTGTCTAGTACCAGTATCTACTCAAAATCCAACACCTTCTAGACTTGAATGACCCCCTTGACTTGGTCTGAATTGGGTTCCCTGTTTTCTGTTGAAACATAAAATAAGCAAGCAAAGTATTCCACCATAGACACAGTCTACAATATTGGGGTAAGAAAAGAGAAAAAACAATACTCACAAGCATTAATAAAGAAAGAGTAGATCTCTCCACAATTTTTCCTCTGTAGCAATTCTGAATTCCCATTGGGAAGATACGTGAAGACCTCGGGACTGAGGAGAACAGAAATTGTATTTTTGATCCTGACTCTACCCTTAATAAATTGTGTCTTATTTTTAATGATTCATGGAAATATTTGAGGCAAGAGTATGTCATCAGAGACTATACCATTAAACCAGCTCCTTGCACACAGTGGCGGACCAAAGAATATAGCACATATCAAATGTCAAATAGTTTTGTGTTAGTATGCCTAGATATTAGTAATTGTACATAAATTGCTAAACATAGTCACAATAGCACATTTTTCTTTCCTCCACTTTGTGTTTCTATCTTTTAATTATAGCTATGTTGAAGCTTTGAAGATTCAGTGGAAAAGCAATACAAGCAATAGTAAAGGAAAATACAAGTGATGATCTTTGTTGCAAAGTTGCATTTTCAGTTGTACATTGATACATTTGCTATATAATCAAATTTATCAAATTTGTCTATGCAGTCTGGTATTTACAGCTAATATACCACTCTGAAATCTCTGTCCTAATTTTCTGGCACACTGAAAACTTTCACCATGCATCTTTATAAAAACAGGAGTTTTTATCCTTGTTCCAGGAAACTGCTGGTCAGTTTTCTGACACTAGTATCCACTTCTCTTTTTCATTTTCTGTTTTATTTTAGAGAGAATAAAAGAAAAGAAAACAGAACAAAGTAGATCAGAAGAAAACAATGCAAGCAACATGGGATTTCAAAACAAGACAACAGGAAATTAACAGCGGCTACAACAATGTCTCCCCAGAATAGTTGTCCATATCTTTACACACAATGAATTCAAATAAAACAAAATAAAAGAATGAAAACATAACAGACCTTCAAAACAAGACAACACGGAAATCAACAATGGCTACCATATTGTCTCTTGGGCTCCTCAAAACAGCTGTCCATACCTTCACACATACTGAAATCCAGTAATAGAAAACAGACTGAAACCAATAAAAACAAAGAATAACAGCGTTATTGGACTTCAAAAAAAGATGACAGAAAATAAGCAAAGGCTACTATAATGTCTTATTTTCTTAAGAGTAGCTGTTCATATCATCCATCACACATAATAAAGTAAATCCTTGTAAATTCTTTAGAAGCTCTAGGCATGTATAAGCCTATGCATGTTCTTTTATCCTTTCTGTATTAGAGGGAGAACACAAGAAAAACAAAAAAAGAGGCAAATAAGTAACAATAACAAAGAGTTTCAAACAGTAATAACATAAGCTTTCAAAACAAGTTGGTTGGAACATAACTAATTTTTATTTTGTATAGTTATCTTTAAAAGTTAATCATGTTACCAGATATAAACACACAAAATTGATCTAGTCTTATGAATGTTAACTGTTTTGTTCCAAGAACTAATACAATCAGTAGCACAATTATGTTAGCTATCTTGTGTGTATATACAAATTTGTATCATTTTTCTTTTTCCTTCTTTTTTTTCTTCTTTTCCCTAAATTATTTTTTCACCAGTTTCTTACCCTTTTAAAATATTTATTGAAGATTTTGTAAATTATTTACTCGTTTTGCTTCTTATAATAGGGAGACAATGCAACATTTACACAAGTGAGTTTGATTTATTTCATTTATAAGTATGGTCTCAAGTCGCATCCATTTATCTATAAAAGCCTCAATGTGATCCTTCTTTATAGCTGAGTAGTATTCCATTGTATAAAATATTTTTATCCATTCCTCAGTTGATGGGCAAAAGGTTGTTTCCAAAATTTGGCTGTTACAAATTACATGGGTGCACATAAATCACTGTGGTATGATGTTTTCAGTTCTTCTGGGAATATGTCCAGAAGTGGAATAGTTTAGTGAAGTGGGACTTCCATTCCGAGCATTTTGAGGAACCTCCAGGCTGATTTCCACATCGCTTGCACCGGCCTACACTCCCACCAACAGTGCAGGAGATTTCGTTTTTCCCTGCAGCTTCCCCAGCATTTGTTGTTGGTAGTTTTCTTGATCCTGGCCATTCTTTCAGGAGTGAGATGGAATCTAAGTGTGGTTTTAATTTGCATTTCTCTAATAACCAATGATACTGAACATTTTTTCATGTATGATTGGGCCTTTGAATTTCAGGGCTATGATTTTTTAAAATTCTTTATCTGTCCTAGACAGAAATCCTTTGTGTGAGGGAGAGTTTACTAAGATTTTTTTCCCAATTCGTGGTTTTCTTTTCACTCTGTTGAGGAGGTCTTTTGACATGCATAAATTCACTTCTTTTTTTCTAGAATGTCTTATGAAAGAAGTTTCTTTTCTTTCTATTCTTAGACAAGTATGTATTTTGGGCTACCTTAAGCTCACCATATAGATCAGCTTGGCTTCATATCTGTGGCAATCTGCCTGCCTCATCCTCCCAAGTGCTGATATTAGAGGTATGAACCACCACATCTGGTTCGCACTATTTTTATGAACAGTATTTTACCAAACACAGTGAGTTTGAGAGGTATCTTGTGTGTATCAGATACAACAAAGCAGTTCTTAATTTGTTCCTGAACAGTATCTTGTAGTTTGGATATAATCTTTGTTTCCCCACTACCATGATGATGGACATTTGAGTGGTTTCCAGTTTTTGGCTCTCTTGACTATGACCTATGACCACTTGGTTGCAAGATTTTGTGGGAATATCCTTTATTTCTCTTTGATAAATATGGGAGCAATAAATATGGTAAGTGTATGTTTGACTTTACAAGAAACTGCCAACATGATTGTATGATTTTACATTCCCACCAGCAATTTATGAGTTTCAGTTATCCTCTCCAACACGTGATATCATCCATCTTTTTTGATTTCAACTATTCTAGAAAATATGTAGTAATTTTTCCGATGTTTATTTCCTTTCTGTGATGATTACACTATGTCTTTTTATGTGCATATATATCTCCTTTTATAAAGTGTCTCCTTGAATATTTTGTTTATCTGCTTTGTCTTGTTGAATTATAGAGTTCCACATATATACTTTGGGGGAGAAAAGGTCATTTGTCAAATATTTATGTTGCAAATGTTTTCTCTCAGTGAGGAACTTGCCTTTGAGTTCTCATAATGGAGTCCTGTATGGAGCAGAAGTTTTTGATTTAAATATTTCAGTGTATCAGTAAAGCGTTTCAGGACTTTTACTCATGTTTTACCAAAGATATCATTGCTCTTTACAAGGTTTAAAAGATTTTCTCTCATGATTTCACGTAGAAGCATGACTGCATTAGCCCTTATATTTCTGTCAATAGTCTGGTTCAGATTAGTTTGTGTGTGTGTGTACACTGTGTGTGTGTGTGTGTGTGTGTGTGTGTGTGTGTGTGTGTGTGTGTGTTTGGTTGAGAGCTAAGGGTTGACATTCACTATTTTTCATATTTTACATTTTCCTGAAAAGTTTTAAGTAAATTTGTTAAAAATTTTACCAAAAAGAAAAAAAATGTGAAATTTTTGTCAAGATTGCCTTACAGTGCTATTAAAGTTTTGGAATGAAGAAGATTTAGTCTTTCATTTGTTCGATTAATTTTAGTTGCTGAATTTTTAAAATATGTTTTTCAAGAGGGAGACGTTTAGGTGCTTTTTGACCTATAATTTTGACCTGGAAGATACTTTCTTATACTGCCTAGTTTTGAATCAGATTTATAGTGAATGTATATGAATGATAACAAGTTCTGTATCTTCTATTTTCTGGAACAGTTTTTTGTAGAATTGATATATTTCATCTCTACATACTAAATAGAATTTTCAGTGAAGCTGGCTTAATCTAAGATTTTTATTGGGAAGAAGTTTTGGTAGTTGTGTAACTTTCTATTTATTTTTGCCTGATTTCTGAGAGCTTGTTGAAGCAAGTCTTATGCTCCACTTACACTGCCAAACTATAAAAAAATTCTCAATATTTCTTTATTATTGCTTAATTGTTACAACAACTGTGAAGATAACACTTTTCTTTTCTTGAAATTAGTAATTTTTATTTTTCCTTGTTTATTTATCAATTGATAGATTTTCCCAAAGAACTAGATTCTGATTCACTGACTTTCTACATTTTTCATCTGGATATCTTAGCTTCTGTTTTTCAAATTATTTGACAACTCATTGAACAAAATTTGTTTATTTCTAATTTATTAAAGAAGAAAGCTTGATAATTACTTTGGATTCTTCCTTCTTTCTAAATATAAGAATTAAGAATTATAATTATAATCCTATACTTAGGCTTATCAATAGCCCTTATAATTAACAGTTTATTAAAAAAAAACTTTTAAAGTTTTCCTTATGATTTGTTATTTGACTCATGGGCCACTCTGAGATATGTAATTTAATTTACAGAAATATAAGGATTTGTCAGGTATTTATGGTCACAGATGTCTTACTTAATTCTGTTGCAGTCACAGAACAAACTTTTTATGATGTAGTTCCTTTTATCTTTAATGAGACCTTCTTTTTGGTCACAGTAAGGCTTATTTTGATGAAGTACTAATGGTTTATTTTCAGTGAGCACCTAAAATTTGTTCTTTATTGCTAAAAATTCTTACATTATTGGGCAAAATGTTCTATGGATATTATTAAATTAATTTGACTGATATTACATTATTTTAATTCTCTAAAATCTTTTTTATTGTTATTTAAACTCCAACCTTCCTATCTACTGGCAAGAGATGTTTGAATCTCCAATTATAATACTATGAAATACTATAATACAATGAAATAATTTCATTATACTTTTACATTTTTATTAGTTTGCATTCAGTATGTTTCAAAGAACATTTATATTTCTATATTATTTTGAGAAATTGATTGATTTATAAAGGTAAATATGCGTCTTTACATCTAGTCTTAAATTTTGTTTTGTATACTTTCTGAAATTAATCTAATCAATAGCTGCTTTTTGAGTAAGGTCATAGTATATTATATTTCATCATATTTATTGTAATCTTTTTTAGAGGGCTGGCAATGTAGCTTAGCATTATAGCATCTGGAAGGCAAATATGAGGTCCTGAGTTTGATTCTTGGTACAAAAAATTTTTTTAAAAAATTATTTTGTATGTTTAAACTCAAGATGTGTTCTTATAGACAGTACATAGCTGAGTTTAGCTTTAATATTTTTCAAAATTATTCTCGGTCTCATTTAGGTTATTTTTCCAGCTTTTTTCTTCATCTCTAGTTTTTTTTCCACATTTTTTCAGTGTTTTTAAATTCCAGCTTATTAGAACATGTGGGTAGTAGTGCACCATGTTTACATTCTCAATTGTTTGTACATGAACATAGAATAACATAACATAAACTTGACTTTTCTAAACATAACTTTTTAAAAAAATTTTGTGCTCAATTTTTTTTTCCCCTTGCAGGGTTTGAAGGGGCACGTGCTCTTTCTAATACTTCAAAAGATATTGATCCATTGGTTTTCAGGCAGTGAGTCTTAGTTTCTATGTTGTTTTTCAGCTGTGATAACTTATTGTTGAAAGCTAGACAACATTTATTTATACATGAGTTTTGTATGTTGATGTCTTGTTTTAGAACACTGGAGCTTGTCCTGAGATGCAATCAAATCTCTGAGAGTCAGTTAAATTACTTAGAATAATCTTTAAAACTCTTGGTTTTTGTTGGTAGTATCCAGAAAATACTCTTCACCTCAAATATCAGCTTTATCCTCCTCATGAGATATAGACTTCAAAGGTTTCTGTGTGATCCACTTTGCATTATGAGATCTCTGCTTTATGATTAATGGGAATGCAAATTTATTACCAGCCTCATTTTAGGTTCCAAAACGATTTGAGCTCTTTCCTAGTTATTTACCTGGCCTTTGGAAGTTTTCTTCACTCTGGCTCCGGTAAATACTGTGATGGAGACCTACAGTTTGCCTACATACTTCTGACACAGTGCTTGTCTGTTCTTTTGTCTGTCCTGCAAATTCTAGTAACCCCGGACTCTGTTAACTTTAAATTGATCTACTTGACAAAATGTTATGTTGGAGATTCTTTTCAGTGTTACTCATTGGTTTATTTTTCTTGGCATCCACATCTGGATAGTATTTGAAGCCATAATAAGAACGCTGTTTGTAGTGATACCACTCCTTTGTACGTGCTGACCTATTTGCATCTATGAATGTAAAGGTCAATGCATATTCCTTTAATACAATTTGTTCATTTTTCTAATTGCTTTTATAAAAATAAATTGAAAACTTGCTTCATTCTTGTTGGAAGGGATGTTTCTGGCATAGCTGTGTTTTAGTGTGACTTCTTTTATATAAGTCTTTACCATGACACTCACTGTTTCGGGATCAGAAGTACTTTCTGTTCTCACTATGACTTTAAATTTCCATAGACACTTTATTTTCTTTTATTTCTGCTTGCAACTTGAGTGATTCTTGCATTGCTAGCTTTCTTACAATAACTGCACAAAAGTGTGTAACAGTAGCCAACAGACACTAATACTTTCATACTCCTCAACTGCTTCCTCACAGCTGCTAGTTCATTGGACACGTGCTCTTTCTACAGCAAATTGTAGGCATGAGTTTTACCCAGTGCTTTGCTATTTCATAATATGGATCATCATCTCTTCAGGCTCTAATAACAGTTTTATTCTTTCCCTATTTCCTGTACGCTAAACTTTTGTCACATCATCTAGATTTATTTATTTATTTGTTTTCTTACAAAGCCTCTCTGTTGAGTTTCTCCGGGCATTGATAGGCAGTTGGCACTGAGAAACAGAGTGCTGTCGAAGTGCACCAAAAGTAGCACATGAATTCTCTGTCTACGCTACTAGGGAAAATTTATTCCTTCCCATGTTTGCATGCAAATGGTGCTGGAGAATTTCATTTACATGAACAGTCAGAAAATAAAGGCCCATTTGAATGTACTATGATCCCATCTTCATATATTGCTGGATTTCTTTTACTGATGGAGATATTTGCAAGAATACTTGACTTACCCATTCCCAGACTCTCCAGTGTATGGAGTAAATTCACAGCTCTGTTAATTGAGCAGCCAAATACTAGAGGAAAACTGCACTAAAACAAGCTGAAGGTTTTGGATTGGTCTGAATCCATCACAGCTTCTAAATATTTCACAGCTATTAGATTCAATGTTTTAACACCAGCAGATGAGAGTAGTAACAATTGTTTTCTCATAATTATTCAGCAAATCATGTCTCATGCTAAATTTGGTTGTAATGTCAGCATTCTAAAAACAATATTGATGGAGTACACCATACAATGAGGAGAGAGTGAAAGAGTGGCCAGGCTGTGTCATGAATAACCAGTCCCTCTACCCACTACTCATTCAGGGTAGCCTAGAAGCTTTGAAGCCCTGACAAATACATCAATAATGGGAGAAACAGTACATCTGATTGATGTGATTGATGGCTGCATTTGCATACCAGGGAGTGGGTCAGAAATGTTACAGTTGAGTGAATCTATTATTTTTAGGGATTGGTTAATCTTGGTGAGACTGCATCTATGATCAGGGACTAAAAGCAGCAAAAATGCTACTTGGGAACGCAGAATATTCTCTCTGTAGGGATGTTTTGTAATTTCATTGATCTTTGGTCTAGATCCCAGAAAGACTGACAGTTCACATATATAGCTGTTATAACTGCTTTAGTGTTACAGCGCTTTATTTGACTACTCTCTTTTTGAGCATTGTGACTATGAGGTGCGGCTTCTTCCTCAAATGTCAAACACGAATGACTTCAGAGACCTTAAAACCCATAATGAAATAAAGCATGAAGACATCTGAGGATTGTGTGAAGAATGAATATCAAGCATATACTCTGTGAAGAATTAATATCATGATATACTCTACTAAGTTTTCTCCTGGCCTTCCCCAGTGGCCCTTGCAGCTTATCACATGTCTAGTTTTGCATGGAGAAAATGTAATCACTGACATCATTTCTAAGATAAAATTAGACATTAGGTATGAACTATCACTAATAAGTAGAGGCTTAGTACTTTATTGTAGTTCACTGGTGAGAAACATAATTGATTGGTGATTACTTTAACAAACCGAAAGTGAATATCTGATGTGTTGTTTTTGATTTTGCTATGGGTGATGAAGAAAAATGAAAATAAAATCCCCTCACTATTGAAATTACATTCTTTTACACAAAAAGAAATTTCAAATGTAGACATGATTTATTATGTTAAGCATTAAGAAATAGCAAGGTAAACAAGCAAGTATAGAGCATAAAAATATGGTAACACAGAGTCAGGAAGGAGGTTGCAATTATAATAAGGGTAATTATGGTAAAAATCAAGTAAAGCCAGAGAGATGCTGGGGAGCTTTGTCTGTTGGTATCTTTAGGAAAAGAATTATGGGCAGAGAGATGAAGCAATGCAAAAGGCCACCCTCCTGGTGTTCCCTGAGGATATATGAACATGGCTATGTCTGAATCAACGCTGAGAGGGGAAATATTCAATAGTTAGATGTATGAATCAGGAAATAAAAAAAAAAAAAACCTAAAAGAAAGCCAGATGGCCTAATGTACCAACTTGCTTATCATCAGCACAGAGCTTTTATTGTAAGGCATGAAAATGTATGAAATTATCCAAGGCATAGGTCTAACTAACACAGAGAAATGATACTCTTATATCCAGGTTACCTAAGATTAAGGGCCTTCACATTTTCTAAGGTGCTAAGAACTCTGAATAGATCTGACTTGTGTCAGAGAAAGTGGTATGAAAATATGTTATGCAGACTTTTTTCCCCAGTTCCAGAATATATAATTGAAAGACATATAAGCAACTCGCAAAAAATCTCTGTATCAGATTGACACATAGAATAACTAATACGTAAGAACTAAGTTGAAGTCTCCATAGCAAACCCTGCTCCAAACCCAATTAAACAAAAGCAAAGTCCTATGTTGTGGGACAGATATGTCACATATCTTACGCTCAAAACTCAAAATCTGCCATTGGAACTTTAACAAAATTTCATGTAATGCTCTAATTTGGCCAGTGTGAAAAACTTCATAAAATAGTAACAGATTACCAAAAACTTAACAAGATATGTAGTGACACAAGCTCCAGCCATAATCTTAGATGTTGGTACAATGAACACAAAAATCTCTATTACCTGGTTTTCTTATTTTAAAATGAATATTTCATCTGATTAAGGAAAAAAAAAAAACTGCTAAGTGACTTGCTTGCTTTCCTTCCTGAAGGATTTCTTTTCTGCTTTATCTCTGAAATCAGTTTTTCTAATTTGCACCATTTTGGTCCACAGAGATCTTGCTTATCAAACTGAATATCATTATGTCATCCTGGTTTACCATACTGATGACCTCATGGTTACAGGAACTGTAATGGAATCTAAAAGCAACCACAATAAATGCTTTTGTAAGATATTTGCATTAATCCAGATGGGAGGTAAAACCCTTGCATCCAAGAATGCTTCATATGAGATAGCTGTGGCTTTCTTCATTCTATTCTGCTTGTTTGTTGTTACAGAGATCAAAATCAGGGCTTTACACATAGGAGGCTAATGAGCCACCACTGAGACATACACCTAGATGGCAGGTGCACTGTCAAGTATAGCACGTTAGCTAGATTGAATAGTAGAGAGACTAGCTACTCCTTAATAATAGATTAAATATAGATATTCATGTAAATGATATTTTGGGGGGAGGTAAAAGACTAATAGGGCATGATTTTCTGATTTCAAGGACTTAAAACTCAGTTCTAGAAAAATATTCATATCAGGATAATAGTACAGATATACTTCATATATTAAGCAATAAATTCAGTTTGGAGATCAGTAGTATTGACAGGGACAATCAATGAGGAACAACACCTAGAATTAAACTAAAAATTTTGAGACTTTAAAAAACATAGGAATTACTTTATAAGATGCCAAGAAAAAGAGAATGATGAAGTGTGCAGATGAATAATTCTGAATCTTAATATCAAGTCCATGTTGAAAGGAAAATGGGGAAAAAGCTAAATAATGCTAATTGAATTTACATCAGTATAATGATGCCAAAATAGTTTTTTACTTTACAGGCAGAAACTGGGTGTATGTCAAACTTAGAGGCCAAAATAATTTGTCAACTACTAATCTATAAAGCAAGAGAAATTTAAAAGCTCAAGTAATATAAGTTTAAAGAAGACAATGAGTTTTAATTGTTACAGAGACTTGATCTTGTTAAGCAAAATATGTTAATAAAAATAACACCATGGGCCTGGTGGTACTCTCCTGTAATCCCAGCTCAGGAGACTGAAGTAGAAATATAGCCATGAATTTTGGTAGTCTGGATCACGTAGTGAGTTCAAGCCAACCCTGAACTACATAGTGATACCCTGTCTCAAAAAACTAAACCAAACCAAAACAAAGGATAACACAATATAGTGTCACAACATACATATTGTATTTTAAAAACTAGCTACAAGAAAGTTTTTAGGAAGAATAACATTCATTTAGTTATGACAAATTTGCATAATTGTTTTATGTTTACGCATGTTCCATCAGCTTCTGGACCTATGTAATTTTGTTAATTTGAAGAGACTGACACATTTAACCTTATTAAAAACTGAACAAATATATACAAAAGAAAAAATAAAGATTGAACTGAGAATGAGGAGACACCTCAGAGGGCAAAATAGGCCACAGCTGAGGCCACATGAGACTTTCTGGGGATAGTTTTCCTTAATTAGCATCTTCTGGTTCTCCAAGGAGTCCTTGAACACCTCCCAACATCCTGCTCAGGTTTCCTCCATTGTCCACTCAGGTCCTTGCTTGTTCTAATTAAATACGGGCTGCCTAGCATCAGTTGGGCTGGCCTGCAGAGTTGCAGACTCTGCCAAGGATTTCAGTCCTCTTGGAACCCTAAAGATTGTGCCACTTGTCTCATTTCTTTGGGCCTTTGCTGTGCACCCTTTTGGGGGGACTGAGGATCTAGGCACAGACCCCAACAGGTAACAATAAAGATTAAGAAAATAAGATTTAAATGATTTTATCTATATATAAAATGCATAAATGTGCCAGGAAAACACCAGAAATGTGAAAATACCAGCTTGTGTGAATAAAAGAAATTCCAGTATTTTACCTATAAAATCAGATAATACATCTATAATAGTAAAGATAATAAAAAAGATTAGGAAATTAAATAATGTAGAATATATAGTAAAAACAGTAACAATAATGAATGCATATATCTTTTAAAATATAGCCTTGAAATATCTTAGAGGAATTCTAACAAAAGCAAAGACAACTATGATTATACATGATTGCAATTCCTAATTCTATTTTTATTTACTAAGTTTATTTGACCAGCATATTAAGAAAGCACAATGGATAATTTTCACATAAACTTGATTTTCTTGGGGTAATATTAATATATTGACTCATCTGGGCTATGTCAATGTATTGATTGATTAATCCAAAGTAACATTATAGTTAAGTAGACTAGCATTGGAAGGTACATCACAAATAAATTGGCTTCTTAGCAGATTGAACAATTGAAACCAAAGGACTTTGGCTCATGAATTGATAGCAAAATTAAGAGATATTTTAGAGGATATTTGTAGAACATTGTTTTAAGATCCATGTTACAATGTTCAGATTATTCAGAATTTATCATTTTAAGCTAGAAGATACAATGCTTATTAAACTTGAAGGTAATCATATAAAGCTCCAAATCCTTCAATGCTTCATTTATGCTTTCATTAATTCAGCATTAGTTAATGATTACTGTTTAATAGTTTCACCATCCAAGTGATTGAAAACCTGCAAAGATAAAGTTTAGTAAAATTCCTAATATATTTTTATGGCTAAGATCGTACATTAAAATATCATACTATACAACTTAGGAACAATGGCTTATACTATGGTTTGTATCTAGATGTCCCCCAAAGCCTCATGTAGTCATGGGGAGTGGGCTTTTGAGGCAGCTGAATCTAGCGTTTGTTGATTGGTTCATTGTCTCAGTGCTGAGATCGCAAGTGTGAGTGCTACACTCACCCTAGAGTAGGTAGTCTATGTACAATGTAAGGGAGGACAAGAGACTCATTCCTGTCTTTGTTCTTGTTATTTCTGCTGTATTCCACCATTCCACCAGAGGTTGCCCCTCTGTCATGCCACCTTGCCTTTGAGACAGCTAATTATGTACTGGGACCTCCACAAACTGTAAACTAAATAAATCTTACCCATATCAACTTTGATTGTTGGGTATTTTGTCTGAACAATGATAGAAAATAACTAAGACAGCCTAGCAGCCTATTTTTAGAAATGTTAAATGTTGTGACTCTGAACTCAATTTCAACTAATAATCTGTACAGATACTAGAAAACTCCATCTAAGTATAAATTAAATAGATTAAACCGAGAAAAAAAATATCTCTTTATAGGTACATAAAAAGTCAAAAGATAATTATAAAGTGGCAAAATATAATAAAACTCTTACAACTTTTCAAAAATTCAAACATTTCATATAAAATACATAAAATATTCAAAGAATAATTTTTTATTTCATAAACAGTGTCAAATATGTGTCTATATATATGTATAAATTAGTAATAGCCAAAAATAATCCAGAAAAGTTTTTAAATATCATATATAAATTTGAAAGTATTCAATATGTTAAAATATTACTCTGATGATTAACTAGGAAAGGAAGGAAAAATTAATGCATTTATATTTGCAGACCACAGTTAAGTAAAGCAATGTTTTATTAACATTTGCTATTATCCTTATATTTTATCATTGTCATTTGTTTAAAGAACTCATATGAAGTCTACCAAAACAGGTTGTAAGTCATGCTTTGGGAATTCCTAATTATGGGATTGGTAAACAAAAGTGAAGGTATATGTTTTGAAAAATACTTACAAAAATGTTTCCTGGGCTTTACAGTTCAAATCTGTAGCTTTAAGGTTTATTAATAGCTACTTTCCTTCTCCTGTTTTTAGGACAGAAACTCAAGGACTTGGCTTGGTAGCTCTAAAGGTGAGTAAGTTATTAATAGAGAAATATAATTAATAAAATAATGAGAGCTCTGTATACAGTCTGGCTGCATAATGATAAACATCAGGAAATTACTTAAGCATCACATAAAAGACATTTTTACAGGTATACATTATGCTGTATATAATTGATTACACATTATTATACTGATATAAAAGCTCAGGTTATTTTAAAATATCTATAAAACAAAAATATACACCCCTAAAATAAGTCATTATTCTAATTCATGTGTATTTTGCTAAATAATAAATGGATCAGAACATATCCTGGCCTTTTTCAATTTAATGTGGTATTAGAAATTCATGCAATATCTCTTAGGGTTTGAAAGTGTAAATGATACAGTGGAAAACAAAGGAATGAAAACAGTATTTCTGAAGATGATTACCACATGGAAGTCTTGCAGAACACTACAAAAAATGCAAATAATTAAGATTGCACAAATTCAATGTGTAGATAATGACAATGTAGAAGACTGATGGAAATAATAGGAAGAACATTTGCATTAATCTAAAACATAGAGTTACCAAGAACTAGGAATTAATGTAACTGAAAACAGGAAATGTATTTTTTTAAATCTTTTCTTTGTAATCAGAGAGAATAGAAAAAATAAATAATTGATTACACCTATTTTGTCTTTTTCTTTATAAGAGTGGTGATTAAGGCCCTTATAAAGTGTTTTAAATAATTTGACAAGTTGTTAATAAAGTTGAAATTTTACAAGTTTGTTGATTTAATCAAGGATGAACATATTTTAAAATGTCATGACATATTTATTATGTAAACTTTATAAAATGTAAAAGTTTGTAATCATCAAGCTTTAGGAATAATATTAAAAACCTTTAAAATGATCAGAAAAAAAATTAAATTGACTACAAGAATCTCAACTGTGATTAAAAAAATACAGGATTAGATTTGTAGCACAATGGTAAAATAGTGCTTGCCTAGTTTGTAAACAGCCCTGGGTACAATCTTCAACTAAAAAAAAAGAAAATAATGTGAAAAATAATATATGTTCCCATGGGTTCTGTTTAAAGGCTAATTAATTTAGCCATTCTATATTTCACATGATGCAATAAATGACAAGGGACTGCACTTAAATATAATCAGTATGTGAGGTTAAAGAAAAACTACCCAAATGTAATATTTATTCTAAACCCAAAGAAGGCAGAACAGTGATAAATGGAATGATGCCATCAATATTATGATAAATAGATTTACATATATTGTGCATAAATTTTAAACAGTAAAAATTGTTCAGAAGATATGTTCTGAAGCCAGGAAGAGCGAACTTTGCTACAATGACTGAAATAACATTTAATTATCTGAAATGCAAGGCCCTCTGGAGGGTGGCAATCCAGAATTGGCACAGTTCAATAATGATGCCAAGAATATTTCTGAACTCCATTGTCTGCAGGTGGTTGCTTTTTTGATCACAGACCCATCGAAATGCTGTTTCCGGATGGCTGGGACAAATCCATAGTTCATGCCATTCAAAAACAGTAATCATGGATGATGTTCAGGAAATGTGCTTTTTCCTTTAATATTGCTATTGTTCTTTGTGTTTTTATCAGAAATAGAAAATAACGATTCCCTGAAATTTCTTCAAGAAACTCAATTCTAGGCTTCATGACAAGAAATGAGTGATATGACCACTTGCAGTGGCAAAAATCTCACTGAAGTATGCCATCAACTCAGTCATTATTAATCCTTGAAGTGGAGCATAAAAGGTTTCTAAACACAAGCAGCATGTGTTAGCAAGGAAAACAGAGCAGAGTGATTGTAGGTTAGCAACCAGAAGTGTGCAGTTGAAGCCAATAATTTTAACACAGGGCATAGTGAATATTACATGACAACAAGCAAATCAATGGGTAGATATAAGCAAAATCTACCCGCTAAACGTATCCTTTATGGTGGAGTTAAATTACATGCATATGTCCATGTGTATGTTCATTTATTCATTCATGCAGTAATTGAGTTTTCTATACGTTAGTAATCATCTTAGTCTGTTTCTTAAAACTATTATAAAATACACAAGGACACATTGTTTATAAAAGATACAGTATGTGACTTCTGGTTTCTGAAACAAAGTAGTTCTAGGGTATGTGGTACTATCACTCAGGATCTGGTAAGGCCCTTTGTGCTTCATCTTAACATGGTACAGAACATTGTATAGCAAGACACTGCAAGATTGCTAGCTGGGATCTCTTACTCTTGTTAGAAAACCACTGCCATCATCCTAGACAGCACCACACCTGTGACCTCATCTAGTCCACTTACCTTGCAAATACTCCTCTTCCAAATATCATTAGCATTGATTTAGGGATTAATTTTCAAGCATACAAAATTTTAGGGCACACTCTCAAACCACTGCAAAGATTGTACTTAATTGTAGGTATACATATAGTGATTGAAATGATTCCATTCTAATATCTAAAATTTTATGATTATCTAAAAGCACACAACATCTAGGAACTTTAGTCTACTTCTACACTATTGTTGCATGCTATTTAAAATGAATAGACAGGTGTTTCTCAGAGATGAATGCTGCAACATATAGTAATATCTGCAAAACTATAAAGCACATTTTTATGAATTTTTCAATGTTTTTTAAAGTTTTATTTTCTTGAAATGGGTGTGATAGTTTATTGAAACAATGAAGGCACCAAAATATCTGACAGCAAGTGAACGCTAATCAAACTATGCATTCCCCATGCATTGAAATGTAATGTTGTGATTTAAAAAGGTAAGGCTTTGGGGCAATAAGCTCACATAAATTGCATGAAATAATAGGCGAAAAAGCACGTGAAAAGAATATATTGAAATCTGTTACAATCCTTCTTAGCTGTTATAGATCTAAGCTCATCCAGTTGTACTTAAGATATAACCTCTTTCTTCCTGGATCATCAATACTTTATTTTCTGAATAATCTCTTCTCATTTCTTTGGATTTTTCCCCCGTTTAGAATTGGGATTTTAGAATTAATTCTGATGTGACTTATTGTTGTGCTTTATCCGATTAGTCATGTGTGCGTCGATCTCTAGTTTATCAGCAATTTGTAAGGGAAGATACTATGTGTCATTTATGTCTGTCTCTCTTCCTAGGACCTGAGACACAACACATTATTCTTGCGTCCTCAGATATCTGTTAATATGTGTATTGCAAGGAAAATAATCCTGAAACATTTGGCTGAATGAATCTTGTAAACACTTAGTAAACACTGCCTGACACAATAAATGGATCTGTGTAGAACTATAATCATATGATTATAACATTTCATTGTAAGATGTTTAATACAATTTAACATTATTACATATATTTCTCAAATAAAATATACATTTTAATTATTTTACATTGAAGATGCAATTAAAATGTAGAATCAGACTAAATTTTACAAAGCTATGGGAATCTTTCGTATGACAGCTCTCCTTAGTTGATTTATCTGGCCTTCCAAGTGGGATTTACTGAACTCAGTGTCATACTGAACTTAGCATTACTTGATTTAACTAGCAGATAATTTTGAACCCAGGTGCAATCCATGTCACTTATTATTACTAATTAGCACTTCCTTTCTACTCCAGAAGCAACTACTACTTACAATTTTCTTTGTTTCATTTTTTACTTTACTCATCTATTTCCATGAAAATAGGACAAGGATGGAAGATTGTGGTCACACATTAAAGGATAAAGGACAGAGGTTCCAATTTTTTTTTTTTTTTTTTGTACTGGGATCGAACTCATGACTCTAGGCTTGCCAGGAAGGTGCCTATGCCACAGAGCTGAATCCCCGGCTTCAGTGCTATTTTTGCCCTTTTGATTGGTTACTAACAAATTAAGGTTCCCTGCTCCTATGTCTACCTTACAAAAGGAATTATTTTATTTAAATATATGAAAAGCAAATACGCTGAACCTTCTACTTGAGTTAACATCAGGCTTAAAAATAGGAAAGAACACTGAACCACAGAATGTTCAAATAAGAATGTCATTAGTCTTTGAAATATCTGTTCCAAAGTGTTACTCACAAGGCCAGCACACTTCTATTTTTGGTCATTTTGTAGAGTTTTGATATTTTATCTAATGAAGACAGTTATCTAGATTGCCTTAAAAGAATTATTGATTCTTAGACACTGCTCGCAAAGACAGAAATATATTAAAATTCTTTGATGTTACATAAATCATTATGCCTTCATTACATGTATTTCTACAAGTTCCCATGAAAAATCAAGTTTTGGCTGTTTTTGTGGTCCAGAAATGTTGCTGGGTAGAGGGGAGTGGGGTTGATAGAAAAGGGTACAAATGGTTTAGGTTTGACTCCCCATATTTTTGTTGGACCTGAACAGCAAAGTGAAGTATGTTCTTCTTTTCAAAACATACAGACTTATGAAAATATAAGGTTAACAGCTACTCAGCTGTCAGGTACCTAGCTAGATTCAAGTCTTAAGATGAGAAATCAACCTGTTTAAATAGATATAGATTGAAGGAAACCCATTGGTTTTAGTATTTGTTGATAAAGTTAAAAAAAAACCCAAATAACATGCTCTCAAAGTATTTTTCCTAGGCTATTCTCTGCTTAAAATGTGGGACAATTAATTTTCAGTGTGATATCATGAAAAGGAAATATACCTTTTTTAGAAGCAGTCTAATGGAAGAATTAAACATCCTAACTCAAACTTCTCCAGGTGAGAGGAAGCATAACATTTGATTTTTGTTGTCAAATTCTACTTGTAAATGTGTGCAATAAATCTTACCCCAAATTTCTGGTCAACAATTTCTTCCCATCACCACACTGAGGGGATCAGTTTTCCCCCACATATTTCAAAATTTGAACCCGTTGAGGCCACCCAGGACCCAACCTAACTACAATAATATATTTTTTGTACTGCATAGAGAAAACAGGATGAGATCTCCTGCGGTTTCCATTTCCACCTATACAAAACGGTCCACTGCTGCTCCTGCTTGATTTTTCTTTCTTCATCAGCACTGTATATTGAGAATATTCGCTTTCACACCTCAGAACACATTTGCTTTAAGGTTCCTTGGTAGCTTTTCCCTAGTCAATAACATTTGCACAGTCGAATTCTGAAAATGATCATAAAATATCACGATACCAATGGCTGTTCCATTGAAAATATTTTGCTTTTGAAATTCTTTCGTTACTTTGATTGCTCAAAGTTAGTTGAGAGGTTGCAATGCAATCTAATTTAGTATACTGGGTATTAAACTAAAATGTGCAAAAGTATTTTTTTTTCATAACAGAGAATGATGTGTTTTTCTTCACTTAAACTGATAACTCATAATTGTTAATTAACATATGATAGGCTAACTTGTAAGTATACTAAAGTTAAATCTTCCCTTTAATATGACATTTTGATGCAAATTTAGATCTCTGTTTCTCAAATGACTGAAAAAAAAACTTGGTAAAAATAATAGTATTGAGTATTGTGAAGCTGAATCTCTCATTTATGTTTCTGTCTTTTCTGCTGGGATGGAAATAACACTCAAACCTCTCTAAAGCTTTCCTACTCCTTCTGCTCCTTCTGTGTATATTTTCTTGTGACACTGTAAGAAGTTTAACCAACCTGCTAATTAAAAAACATATTTGCATATTGTAATGTTCATATGTATGTGTTTGCATGTATGTGCATTGTGCGTAAACATCTTTATGTCATGATCACACCTCAAGTACTATTCATGTGGCTCCGCTCCCACCTGTTACTGTATGAGCAGCTGCTCTCCTTAAACAAGCCCTAATTCATGGGCATCCCCAGGGGTTAGCCCCATGGGAGGCCAAAACTCATTTCCTCCCTTCTATACCATATGCTAGCTGTTTCATTCTTATTCATCTTGTGGGGGAGATACTACAGAATAGAACAGGAAATCAACCGTTTGCATAGATTCATTATTGAATTTAGGGTCAGCTTCTGAGCTGCTCATGCTTCTGGAAAATGCCAAGTCCAGTACCCATGCTGCCGGTTTGCAGAGTGATAAGCTGTGTCTAACTGGCCTGTAGTATTGAGTTCCATTATGCCACAAGCTTTGGTATTATTTTACAATTATTACAAGCCAAAGCTATTATCAGTCACCTCAGTACACCTTGGGTTGTCCCCAGAAGTAAGAATTCTCAAATTCCTTTTATTAACCTCTAAAACTCTAGGTTTACATATGACTTCCTAGCATATATTGGGATTCAAGGTCCCTACCACGTATGAAGCACTGTATTGATTTTGGAACAGAAAGATCAATAGGAATAAATCTTGATCTCAAGAATTTTATTGCACAACATAGCGGAGAGATGTGTAAACCACTAGCATGTATCCATGACTGTAACAGAAAAATGTGGACTGTGTTATGAAAACACAGAGGACAAGGTATTTTATTCTACCTGGACAATAAAGTTTCTTACAGATGAGAAAATATTGGTCTAGATTTTCAATGGCTAGAGTAAATTCACCCAAGAGACAGAGGAGGAAAAGGGATCCCAAATGCAGAACTGCGTGAATAAGAAGAGCAATGCATAAATATTTATTCAAGTTCCCGTGTGTTTAACATAGAGGTTAAACTCTTAAATTTTCTATGAGTCAAGAAAGTACTGAAGTCAAGCTAGCAAGCTGTTAAAACATAGGAAGAGACTGCTCATAAAGACACATGTAGAAGACTCTTGCAATACTGTCTGTGAAAGAAGAGACTGATACTCATCTCTAGGAAATTAACATGTTAGAATGAACTGGCAAGGAGAGAGGTTTTTTATAATTTTAAAAGTATTAATTTTGATGTTAAATATTATTGTTGAAAAATTTGGTAACTAGCTTCATATTTAAGACTTTGAATCTTTGAAGGATGAAATTATTTAGGGAAAACAAAGATGCTGTTGAGCATTATCTGTTCTCCGGGTCATCAGCATGCAAGATGAAGTTTAAATATGTGTCCAGAGGGCTGTCATCTGAGGTGTTCATTGAGACACACTAGTTTCCTGTAGATCCAAAGAAACAGACCAATCAGGTCATACTCTCTTTCTTGGGTTTGGAATGCTTCACCACTGTCATTAGCAATCCTTTCTATTTTGCTTTTACATTTATGAGGTTCATTTTGACATCTTTTAATTCTTAATTTTCCATTTAGCTTCTGTCTAAAATTCTTCTTGGATCTATTAGTTTTGTTTTCTCAAACACGTTTTGCATATCTCCAGTTTCAAGTTTTTATAAAACTATTAAGGTGTTAGTTCTGAAATTCATACAGTCTGAAAATCTCTGAATCACCAACATATTGGGAGACTTGGTTACCCTGTTAACTGATTCTTCGTGTACCTGTCAATTCCACTGCTAAGTAACTGAAATAATTCAAAATCTCTGAAGACATGTTTTGGAATTTTAAGTTGCATTTTATTAAGGGCTCCATCTCTCTATTCAAATATCTTATGAGCTTGGTCTAGTTTTTCACCGGCTCAAAGAGTTTGTCTTAAGCTTTTAATATTTAATTATATTAAACTCTCAGTTGGAAAATACGTCAGTGTGTTGGAATCTGATAGGAGCTTGACTTTTGAAAAATATGTTACTTGTTTTTGTGGTCTCATGATTTTTTTTTTAAATGTTACATATCATGTGGAATAACAGAAACATTTTAACAGTGTTTACTGCTAGAAATGCTCATCCATCTTTCACAAGGTGAGTGGTGTACGACCTTTGAATTAGTCAGGGTTCTCGAGAGAACAGAATGAATTAGAGAGATGGAAGAGAAAATAGAAAAAGAGTGAACTTGGGATGCATTTTCTTTTTGAGGCACTTTGGTCTTTTCCATTAAATACTTCAATAGAGTGGGTTTGACTACCAACATTGTTTTATTTTTAAAATGTGTTTAAGTTTATTGGTACATTTTAGGTGTGTATTGTGATCACACTTATACAGATTTGTATATATATATATTTGTATATATATATATATATATATATATATATATATATATATAATATAACTCTCTTCTTTCTTTTCCATTCATCTACCCTCCCTTCAATCTTTCTTCCACTTATCTAAAGAAAACCTTTGTTTCCATGTTTTTCTTTCCCCTTCCTTCCTTTCCCTCTTTTCTCCCTAGTATCTTTTCCCATTTGAACATTTTTTCCTATTTCACAATATCTATTATACATTTTGATCCTTATTTACACTTTTGGTTTCTCATACACAGAAACAATGCAGTATTTGCAGATGTGTGCCCAATTTATGCCACTTAAGAGTGTAGTTTTGAGGTGCAGTGTCTCAAGCTCACCCTTTCCTGTAGCAGAAGAGTACTCCATTGTATTAAAGATGAAATCTGTTTTATCCACTCATTAGTTGATGGGCATCTGGCCTCTTTCCAACATTTGACTATTACCAACTGTGCTGCAATCAACATTGGATGTGCATCTATCTATCTATCTATCTATCTATCTATCTATCTGTCTGTCTAATTTGTGTCATATGATGCTTTTAATTCTTTCAGGACACTACAAGAAGGGAAATATCTAGATCAAATGGAACCTTTAGCTCTAGTTTTTTGAGGAATCTTCACAGTGATTTCCTCAATGGTCGCACCAGTCTACACTTCCACCAATAGGGTAGAAAGGTTCTTTTTCCCATAGCCCTGCCAGCATTTGTTATAGGTTGATATCTTGCTAATATCTATTCTTTCTAGGGTGAGATGGAATCTCAATGTTGTTTTAATTTGCATTTGTCAAGCAACCGATGATAGTGAACATTTTTCATATATTTATTTGCTATCTATACTTCTTTGAGAAGTGGCTATTTTAGATGCTTGTTTTTAAACTGATCTTTAATTGGGAATCTAAGTTTTTTGAATTCTTTATATATCTAGCTATTAATCCTTTGTCTGAGAAAAAGCTGAAAAGAATCTTTGCCATACTCTGGGTTGTTTCTTTGTTCTGTTAGTAGTTTGTTTCTTTTGCTGTGTAAAAACTTTCTAATCAGATAAGATCCCAGTTGTTGATTATTTATGATATTTCTTGTGTGATTGGGGAACTGTTCATAAAGTCTTTTCCTGCACCAATATATTAAATGTTCTACATATTCTCTCTTCCAGTGGGTTTAGTATTTATATCTTGATATTTAAAACTTTGATCCATTTTGATTTTATGTTAGCACATGTTGGAAGATATGGGGAAATCTGATTTAAAGATTAACCACATCTAAAATTTACCTTTATAGAAATATCCTGACTGGTGTTTAATTGATCAACTTACTCTGTAGCCTAGGTATATTCACACATTAGATTAATCACTATTGGCTTGACCTAATCTATGTCTTGACATAATTTAGTAAGCTTTTGAGTTTGTTTATTATTTAATTGTTGATACAATTAACTGTGGTGAACTTCAGGTTAGTGTTCAGTGTAGAAGTAGGGTATTATTTTGTTCCTCCATCCTCTTCTTCCCTCATCCTTGAATGTCTGAACTGCAAGGATTTGGTTCTCATTCTTGCTTTCCTCCCTTCAGTCTAGTATTCTTTGATGTCATGATTTTGTAAACACTGATCATTTTCTGTCTTACTCTACCTGAAGTTTTAATGAAGCTTTACAGCAGGTCCAGGCATTTGCTTATGGGGTGCAGGGCTTAGGAAAATGCATTGTATTTTGTGCCTGCAGCTGTATATCTTCTATCACCTTTTCCGTGTCATCTTCCAGGTAACCAATGAAGGCCTGCCTTACCTTAATTCCTTCTCCTCAGAGCCTGGAAGAGGTGTGTCAGAAAAAAAAATGTGATTAGATTATTTTTGGTCATTTGTTTTATAAGAATAATTGCCCATCTTTGCACCACACTATCCCTGTCTGCCTTGCAAAAGAAAACACATCATTTTAAATATAAAAGTCATATATTCAAATTGTATTTAGATTTTATTGGTGTGAGGAAGGAAGGAGTACTTTTATAATGCCCTTATTCTTATACAGAAGCAGGAAGTTTACTTTCTAATCCCTCCATAATGAGATATTCTGTTGAACATCTAATGGGTTTGTTTGTCGCTTATTTCTTTTGTACCTCAGAAATGAAACTGAAGTTATGACCAACGTAGATGTTAAAAATGCTTATTAATGGATTCAGTATTAAAAATAATTTTGTTTTCTATGTGTGAGGCTTGTTTTACCTCTCCTTGATCATATAATATCCGAAACTTATGTTCTGTTTTGAAGTAAAATAAACACCTGTCTTCTGTTTACATTGTCTTTGACCATCTAATCCATTGCATTTGTCTTACAGAAACTTACAGCTTAATGACCATTACCCTTGATAGCTAATCTCTTATGGCCCAATTTCATTGTACCTCTGTGGATTCCCTTGATTTTCTTCAGTTTTATGATCCAAACATCCTTTCTCTTCAAAGCTCTTTAGTAGAACAGGAAATTTTCATTATTTGCAGTGAGATGTAGTGTGAGCAGCAATCACAGCTTGTGCTGTTGACGATTTTTTATACTATTACTATTAGGAGTAATAAACATTGATTAAATGCCTATAGTGCAAAAAACTCATAAAGATACTGAATCTACTGGCATCTCTTCACATGATGTTTCCATCTTTAAAAAATGACAGGTAACCTCCCTCTAAGAAATACATAGCACTACGCAAATTGGTTTTACGGAGCTATAAACCATAAGTTGTGATGGAAAGTAGGTATTAGCTAATCCAATATCCCCTGGTGCTTTTGGATTCTTAAGTGATATATATAGCCGGACAAAGAGAAAAATGATTTTACTCTCCTCTTGCTATGCAAGTAGAAAGATAGATAAAAGTTTATCAAGGTTTTGAGAAGCAATTCAGAAGATCAGGGCACAAGGAATGTCCACCGGATACCTTTTTGTCTCCAATTCTATAGTCAGTTTTTATTTAAGATATGGTAGAGAAAACCAACTATGATAAAGGTTACTGAATTTTGTGAGTGTAAACTCCTCATTCCAATGTTTTTACAATAAGTGTTAGACTGAAATCATTTTATTTATAGGTGGTGTCAAGGTACCAATATATAATTTAAAAACTAATATACACTTATTACAATATAAATTCATTCCCACCAAACATCATTAAGGAAACCAGTGTGGAGATTCCTCGAAATACTAAAACTGGAAATTCCATTTGACCAGCCAATCCCCTTCTAGATGTCTTTTAAAAGAGCTAAATTCATTACTGTGCATACTCATATTTATAGCAGCCTAGTTCATAATATCTAAAACTTAGAAAGAGCCAATATGTACATCAACAGATACATGTACAAAAAGAATGTGTTTACAAACAATAGAGGACTAGTGGGTCACAAAGAAAAATAAATGAGTTATTTTTAGAAAATCAATACACTTTGAGATAGTAAGTGAACTAAATCAAACACACACTCATATATTGCATGTTTTTTTTTAAATTAGAAACCCCAAATATAAATAATGAGGGAAATAAAAGATAGATAGTAGGGAACAGAGATATATGTTTTTTCTAAAGGAAAGAAAATCAAGAGACAGACAGGGAAGCAATAAAGGAATGAGTATGTGTTATGTGCATGCACCAACTCCCCATGAGGAGTGCAAACATTAGGAACTATAAATATGTAAAAAGTACAAATTCTTAAAAAATTATTTAGGTACTATATTGAAATACAAAAAAAAATCACATTGCAAGCTAGAGTTCTGCAACCTACAGTTCAGAGTCAGGATGATGACAATATTGATCATATATCAGGTTCCTGACTGAAAGCCTATTCCAAAATTGCTTCCCGGCTGCTGAGGATTTGTAGGTATCCTGGTGTTCCTTAGCCCGTAAATGGATTTTTCCCTGATGTAACTGTGTTCAGATTTCCCCTTTTGGGAAAAGCATAGCAATAATTTTGGATTAAGGGCCCACTTCTAGTTCAGTATGATCTCATCTTAATGAATTGCATGAAACTAAATGCTACTTCTTAATTAAGATCCCATTCTTAGGGACTAAGAATTAATATGAATTTTTGAGGTGGGAGGCACAATTGAACTCACACATATATAAGTAATAAAAAAAGCTTTTAAAAAAATTTCAGATTCACTAGTTCTGAGAATTATGAAAAATGAACCAATTGATGAAGAAGTATAACAAAAATTTCTAGCCATTTGAGAAGCTGAGACAAGGAGATCACAAAGCTCCAGCCTGCTGAGTTACACAGTAATACCATGTCAAAAATTAGAGGAGAAGATAAATTATAATGAAATTTAAAGTTATAAATAATCCTAATAAAATGGGAGAGCTATATGTTGAATTATGAGATTGCGTTACTGTATAATGATTTACTATGCAATGATTGTGAAATTTCAAATATAAGAGCACTCATCTTATGCTTGTACTGAAGTCAATGCAAGATACATGCAAATAGAATAAAAGTTTTAAGGATGATTACAAGAGTTTTCCATTATATAATGTAAAATAAACAGTGGTGTAAATAATTCAGAACAACAAATCAAGACAGCACATTTAAGGGAATGACAACAGATTTATCTTCAACATAAAGAGATGAAAAATATATGACTATGCTTTTCTTCAGGATATAACTTGGTCCTTTCTATTTTACCTCTGACTCTGTAACCTGCACCTGGGGCATTCCCACAAGTCAACTGGGAAGAAAATGCAACTCATAATGATGGTTTGATGATGCACATATTTTACTCATGAAATATTATTTTTGTTCTTTTGCTTTACCTCTTCTAAATTTTACTCCCATTTTCTTCAGAAATATTTTTGACTATAAGCCCAACATATGCTGTCTTCGGAGGAGAGAAAGCAAAGTTATGTAAAAGTGCATTAGAAAAGCAAATATGCAGATATATTTGTTATTCATATACAATATTAAGCAAATAATTTTACCAGAATTCTCTAATATCATCTAGTACATAAATGTATTGTAGAATAAGAATCATTTACAATAAAACAAGTCTTTAAAAATCATACCTAGATAGTAAGCAGCACATATACCTACTTTTACTTGAGTTGACCAGACTTCTTACCTTTGTAAAACTGCATGGCTTCCAACATTAATTTTTTTTTTCAGATTTATGTATTTTTACTAATGAACGCATTTTAAAATATGTTGCTCTTCAAAAATTGTGGAGGTAAAGAACAAAATATTCTATTACAGAATAGCAAGAAGATTTCTGCCTTTTAAGAATTTCAAGATAGATTAAAGCAAAATGAAACTTCTTAGGTTCTGATAAATAAGTATTAAGTGTGCATCCAATCAGTGAGTATTTTGAAGATTTTCTACTGTTTGCTACACCCAAAAATCTATTGAATGTATTTTAGCTTACATCTGTTGCGTGAAGGAGAGTGAGATAAGGAAATCTATGCTTCTAGATAAACACTATTAATAATGCAGGCATAAAAAGTATCTTTTGAGATATTGCTTATTTTTTTAATTTAAACTATTCACTGCATTTTATTTTATTATTATTTTATATTTTATATATTTTTTGGTGCCATGGATCGGACTCATGACCTCATGCTTGACTGGCAGGTGTTTATGCCACTGAGTTAAATCCCAGACCCTTGTGTGCATTTTAATGCAATCAAAATTATGTTAATGAGTTGGTCAGTATGCTTACATAATGAAAAATAGACTGGTCCCTTTGACTGGTCCTTTGTAAAAGACAATAGCCAATGCCCTGTACACAATTTATAGTATTTGCTTCAATTCACAATCATGTTCTCTTAATATTAAGCTCATTTTCATAATATCTTGCAACATTCAACAGGTAACTTTGTATCTTTACAAACAAAATGAGAAATATCTTATTTGATTTTCCTATATTGCTAAATAAACAAACAGTCAAGGATTGCTGTGGAAAACTAAATTCTTACTTTTATAATTAGATAGAACCACTTGGCTGGGCCTCAACTGAGAGGGAAGTTGTAAAAATGTAATTTTCTTTATTATGGGTGCATTGAAATATTATGGTAACTTTCATTCTACTAAATTCTTCACTTATCTATTATTTATTTTTAGTTAAATTATAATAATTATATAGACCCAGATACAGAAAAAGAAGTATATTTTATCAAATGGTGAAAACAAATGTGCATGTAGAAGCATTTTGGCATATTTTTTACTTGGTTTTCAGACTTCTTTACTGCATATAAATAAATTTAATTATTTCCTGAATGTAGCAGGCACAGGTCAACAACCACTTATCTGTAATTCTCAAACACTCATATTCTGAAAAATAAAATTTTATAATACAGCAACTCCTTAAGGACAAAACTTGACCTTTTGTAAAGTTATCAGGTGATAAAACCCAAAGTCATCCCACTAAGCATAATGATCGAATCTTTCATTTTACAAATGTTAATATTTAGATTCCTTGTCAGTTAGAAAGGTTTAAAGTGGATTTATTGTTGTACACTTATACAACCTCAAGAATTTTACATTGATAAATCTAGCCCCAAGAGATTGCAATGAGAAATTGTGTATCTGTATTTTTTCCCTTTCTTCATTAAACAAAATCTTATACAACTTTTAAAACACTTCAGAGGAATCTAGCTCAGATGCTGTTTTGATTTTCTAAACATATAAAATGATCTTACAGTGATCCATTTTGTGGATACACAGACTGGTATCTTTTGAAATACTAAAACTATTTCTTCCTGTAAGAAGACTTACAATTTGCAACTAACCTTATTGAAGTTCACATACTAAGGCTGAGGTCCACTAATTTTGGTAGGGCCAGTCTTAATTTTTGTGGGTGAAAGTCATGGATTTTGTTATCATGTGGGCTATTGGAAAGTTTTGTGACATCAGAATCACTCATTAAGTGTAAGTGTCTCTATGACTTGAAAACATAATCCATTTGCCATAGTGATACATAGACATGGGGAGCTGAGGCACTGAGGGGTCAGACGAGATTTTGGCTTTTAAAATTGAAAAGTTCTGTGGTAGATGAGGCAGGTCTCCTGGGAGACAATTTCATTATATTCTTGACGTTAGCTGTGTTTGTCTCCTGGACAAAATTTTCATTTTCCTGGTTTCATTCCATTGGTACTAAGAATATCCCTTGTATGACTCTAAATAATTCAATATTTTAGCTCTTGGTAATGGGCTCCTTACACTCCTATTTCCTGCTCTCAAATTATCCAATAAAACCTTTAGCCTAAATTTGCTATTCTTTAATATCGTTTAATTTTATTCTCTGGACCTCGGTCTTCAATTCATTCACCTTTTACTACCCAGTTTCTCTACTACATGTGGTCAGAACTACTTAATGAAAATAATATAACATTTTTTAAACACAAAAGTAGGATAAGAAGCAGCAATTCATATTTTTTTTTTTTTTTTGCTAACAGTCCTGGGACATTACAGGTTGTTTCTGCCAACAGCCATCTACTCTCCAATTCCCACTAAGACAAATAAAACCTAATAAAAACAATGACTACAATAATGAAGAGCAAGGAAAGAAATGTAGCTTTTTAAAATTTCACTGCAGCAAATACCACAATGACTATTCTATAATTAATGAACATTTGACATCGTGTTATTTTCTTTGTTTTTCTTTGCTTGATCTTTCAAATCACATATTTTAAAGAATTTTATTTTAAGCATTTGAAAATACTTGTTTGTATAGTTGGTGTGTTTTGCTCTTACCATATTTACAGCATGAGGGAAATGTACTGACTCTGTGTGTGTGTGTGTGTGTGTGTGTGTGTGTTTGTCTCTGTTTTTGGTGTACCTGGTCCTTAATAAGTTATTGTGCAAAATACAGTGAAGGTGACATGGATTCTATATCTAATGCAACTTGCAGTGTTGTGAAGAAAACAAGTGTATGCAAAAATAAGAAAGCATACTATGGTCTATGGTCTATCTACATATATGCAGAGAGGGGGCAAGATGAGGGTAGAGAAGGGAGAGAGAGAGAGGGAGAGACAGAGAGAGAGAGAGAGAGAGAGAGAGAGAGAGAGAGAGAGAGAGAGAGAGAGAGAGGAAGGGAATGAGTAGGGCAGGAAATGGGACTGGAAGAGATAAGTATAAACTGCCATCAGACTTCCTAATAGAAATTATTGTAGTGTCACCTGAGGCTCACTTCCTATTAAAGTGGCTACAGTTGGAGCCATTTCGTATTTGTTATTATTGTCCTCATGGAATGTACTTCATTCATGCTGCAGAATTCGAGCTATCCTCATTACTAGATTTGACCCCTGTGTAAATATGTGCTAGCAATTCTGAGCCTAAATTTTAATTCCTTGTCCTTCAAGTTTTGTCCTAAAACACTAGATTTAGCAAGTGAAGAATTCTGAGATCAGCTCGGGAAGGAGGAGGCAGGCAAGGAAAAGGAACCACGAACCAGCTTGCTGCATCTTCTAGTGACATTTTGGCCCACTCATCTCTTTGGAAAATTCCAGATGACAGTGGCTACAAGAGTGATGCCAGGGAAAACCCACAGAATTGCCCAGATAAACCCTGAACCTAATGCTAATTTTTTTACAGCACTGTATTTTGGGGTGGTTTATTATACAACAAAGATAGCTGACACAGACAACACATACATGTAGACCAGACAAAGGACATCTTTTTTTTTTTTTTTTTTTTTAATGGAGTGAATACATCTAAGGGTTTGTATGGTAATCCAGTGTTGTCACCTTCCCTGGAAGGATTTAGTACTACAGCCAGACCCATGGTACTGTAGGCGAAACCAAGGAGATCACAGTCAAGCCCTCTCTGTGTAATCATCAAATGACTACTTAAGTCTTAAGATATTTGACTCTTTAACTTAAAGAAGATATTACAACTTTTGAGAATAGTCAAGAAAAATATCAACAAAACCACATTGCTTCTAGAAACATCAAATACTGATATATAATATTTGAGATTTCTTTGAATTTAAATTATATTTGTATCAAACTAATAAATGCCCACACATTTCATTCCTGCTCATTACCGATTTTCATGTTTAAGAGAGAGCAACTCTCAAGTCTGTTACCTTTTGTAACTATTTTCCCATCTTTAAGTAGCAGACTTAAAAATAATATAGTTTTAATTTTTTAAATTGTATATTATCTCTTCCTATCATGAGCAAAGAGAATTTAATATGCATTCATATTAAACCACTTCAGGTCCACACACTTTCTTTTTCCCTTTGCTCCTAATGTATTACTTCAGATTAAAATGTTCATTGCTATATTATAATTATTATCATATAAATATTCTTGAGAGTAAATCCATGCAATGTTGACTTTCATTCTTTTAATCTTTTTTATTTTTTTTAAGTTAATAATTGCTTCCATTATTCATTTTCCTAGTCTTCAGGGTCATAATTACTAATTTATTGCCAAATTCTCCTCCAGACTTATAAGACTTGTCACATAATGATAAAACACAACTGGGAATCAACATACTCAACTTTTTTCTTTTGTAGACATGTAGTTTAAGACTTACCCAGTGTGAACTTATTTCTCTCCAGACATAATGGACAACTGTTATCTTTGGCATTGGACTTTTCAAGCCATAATCCTGGGAATGTCTTTCTTCTCTGCTATATTGGATCTATGGTTTCTTAATTCTCCAGCTGTCTTTCTTTTCTTGAATTCATACCTTTTTATGTTAGGTCTTATTCTCCAATAACTTTCTAATGAAGTGCTAATGGCAATAGAATGGTGATGCTTTTAAATCAGTAATGTTATACCCCCCAGTTTTATGACCAGTAGAGATGGTCTGTGCATAGTCTAAACAACTCTGTGGGCAATTGTGAAGTGAAAGTAAATTTAAAAACACTTTCTGATTTTTTCATCCATTGTCATGTTAGAGTGTACTTCTCACTGAGTAAAACACTCTATGCCCAACATTTTCCGTTGGGATTTCAAAAGCATTTTCTCAATGTTACCTAATTTCAACTGTTCATATTGTCTAAATTGGAAAATTTTAGTAATTGGAATTATTTAGAATAAAAGAATTCTAACATTTTCAGGTGCTTCAATGTGATATAAATTTCTTTTTATTAATCGATCAGTTTATTGCTGGAATTTATATTGTTTTTTTTTCTATTTTGAATAGTCATACCTTTTTATATCTAGGACATTACGCTTACTTGTTTTTTTTTTTTTGATGTGTAGTTTGTCCTTCTGATTTTATCAGCTGTCTCTTTTGAGGATTTTTAAAAGGCCTATTTTGGAAATGTTCTCTCATTGCATTTTTTTTCTCCTCACATTCAATTGTCTTTTAAAAAAAGTCAGCGTTTCATGAAGGATGTTGGAAAGTTTTTCCCATTTGTATAAGCCATTTCATTTCTCTTTTTTTATGAAATATCACCTTACCATTTTTGATTATTTTCCATTCAGTTTTGGACAGTTTTCTTCTTGATATTTAGGGTTTTTCATCTGTCAAGGCCTTGTAATACAGGCAGCAAAGTATTTATAAAATATATTATCTTTCCATTTTATTCACATTTTTAAGTCACGTAAATTTTTTCAATTTGTTTTGATTAACTATTTCAATCTTACAATTTATGAATTTGGGATTTTTCTTTATTTTATATATTAAACATTTCCCTGGTTAAAATATTAAAGTTTTACATATTAAGATTTTATTTTATTCCTGTTATGTGAGTGAATTTTCCTTTCTGGAAATAATTGTGGCGTTATACATGAAGTACAATTTATAATTATTAATATTAATATGATGATAATTATTCTAATTAGCAAATTGGAACACTTATGTGACATATGGCAGGCAGACATTGTCCAGATGAATTTAACAATTTTTACAAAAAGTTCTCTGAATTATCACCCCTGGTGTACAGAGGAAGAAGCTAAGGCAAAAAGTTTGCAGCTTACGGCTCACTCTGTAAATGTGACAGCTGTGACTTAACACTCAAGTTCTCTTGCTACAACTGTCACGAGTTTAAGCACTATGGAATTTTGTATTATAAAACTAACCTCTCTGACAATTTACATTTGTCCTTCTCAAGTTTCCTTGGTGACCATTAGTTTGACTTCACCTTGAGTTTCAGAAGTTCAGATTGTAGAATTTACTACCGTAATTCAAAAATTTTCCATGGGTTAGAATGAAGTTTTCCTTTGCACCAACACTGTCTATCTTTACAAGAGAAGCCACAGAGTCCTTGAAAATTTGGATCAAATTGTGGCTGGGCAAACATTTCTTACATGTTTCAAAGCATTAGCAATACACAAATTGATCAACCATCCCAAGAGGTTTCAGTTCTGGGAGGCAGAGGCTTCTCCAATCGCATATCTTAGGTCTATAAATAATGGAGAAGGAGGCATATCATGGTAAGGGAAAAAGTAACAGAACTGCATAGTTATTTCTGAGAAGTGCAGTTATTTAATCTGTAAAAGAAAGTAGGAGCTTTTAAATGCTTTGTACTCAAGCCAGAGTTCTTATAGCCCCTTAATTATTTATGAATTACTGGATCTTAATACTGCGTTCATACTTTTGTGAACAATCACTCACCTAATCATCATTTAATTATTTTATTTTATATTCAATTTTTTTATGCTGCTCCAATTTCCTTGAAGTTTGTTTCAAAGACAATTAATAACATTGCAAATTACTCCCTTATCCCCAAGGCATGTGCTAAGAGTTAAGAATCTTGAAATTGCTCAAAGAAAGAAAAGGCTGTTCAGTGCTGTTAGATAAACAGGTGGATTCTTTCATGGGCCCTTGGTTAGGCTGCTCTTTTCTAAGGAAAACAAAGTGTTAGAGTTGTCAAAACATTCAGTATTAGTGATATCTAGAAAGTGTTAATCTGCAATTAAGTAAGTGCACTTATTAGTTAAGTAAGTGCTATTTTTGGAGCATTGAATATTCCTGTTTGGTTGTTTGTTAATTTGTCTATCAAAAAGAATACCTTTAAAAAATCTACTTGCACTCACATTGATTATGTAGGTTTGACAGTGCTGAGCAATAGGGAAATCACAGAGCGTGATGCAGATGGCCGACAAGTGCGCGGATAACATTATTTCAGCAAAAAATTAGCTGAAAATCTAAAGAAAGAATAAATGACATATACTGTACAATGCAGACTAGTTCCCTATTTATCTTTCTTTATTCTGGAAGTTAACAGTTTATTTCTCTGTGAGACCACCTATGTATGAACATATCTCCAAGATGGTCTCAAATGTTTCTGAAAATATCTGGGAAAGAATTTGTCCATTTTCTGAGAACATGAAATAGGGAACCTCTGAGCAGAGATGGGTTCCAGTTGAGCCTCAGTCCTCAAACGGCTGTGCCATTTCTAATGTTATTCTTTTTGTACTTACATATGATTCTCATCCAGACAGCATTCTGAGTAGGAAAGAAAAGAAAAAAGGGACAATTTGTCTGTTGATACAATGCTCAGGCAGCATTTGATGGATCCTGGCCTTGGAAAAGATTTGAAACTGCATTAGTTTGTGACAAATGTGAATTACCATCTTTCTGTGTCAAGTTGTTCACATCTTTTGATAACACAGTAGACGACGTGTTCTTAGAGCATTTATCATGGCACTTAAACCACTCTGAAAGAAAACACTTGTACCCTTAGAGAGAGCTTCCATTACCAAGTTATCTGATATTCATCTTGCCCTAAGTGCAACCTCTAAAGATAAAGTCTAATTTATATTATCAATTTTTCCTAATCACTCTGTTCAACAATAACTGGAAATGACTCCAAGGAGTAGAAGAGTATGATGATCAAAAAAGAGCTTTTGTATTTTAAAATTGCACACATTTTTTCTCATGCTCATGGTTTATATTTGCTACCACAAACTGTAACCAAATGTATGCATCAGTAATATTACTCAAGGAATTTGTTGATTAAATGTTAGCTTCTTTACAGACCTGATTGTTTATTATACTAAAATGTGCCATGAAGGAAATCAAAATGTAAAAATTTATAAAAGTATCTTGATACTTGTGATTATTTTATTAACTAAATTGACTTTGAATGGACACATACATGATTTTGTTTCTCTTGTCAGATGTGGGTCAAAGAATGAAAAGTAACTTGTGGTGTTAGAAAATATAGTTTGGGAAATTAACTGAAGATCCTGATTTTTCCAACAAACCCAACATGTCTTCATTCATAGAGAAATAAACAATGCTGGGGCCTGGAAGATCTTGTGATGTGATGTGAATTACTTTAGTTTGTTATTCTTTTTCAATCAAAAAAAAACTTGACTGTAATGAAATAGTGCTTAATTACAGTGCTCTGTAAAGCAAACCACAAACACTGCAACAAAAATCTGAGGAATAATTCATGATTATGGTGATTCCAATCCTTTCATGAAACCCTTTATTTATTAAGTTGATCCTTATGGAAACACTATGTTTTTGGCCAAAGAATATTAAAATTTGAATACAGTCTCTAGTGTTTACCAGAAAGTCTGCATGGAGAGATAAGACTTCTATTGCTAAGTAGTTTGACTGTAGAAAGTATTTGAATGATACAGTAGGCACTGATGAATCCGAATTCCTATCTCCTTGGATTCTATTTCAACATATCACACAGATATGGCTTATAGTTTCCTGAAATGCTAGGTGTACCTGTAGCTGCAGGGCTGACATATTCACATGATGGGCCCTGAGGCAAAAAACAAAAAACAAAAACACAACTTTTTTTCCAAATACTGATCATCTTTCCAGTAGAGCTCCTATCTTTTCTGCTTCTTAGGAGCTTTTTGCTGTCACTTACAGTGATTGCCTCTTCTTAATACTCAACAACTTCCTGTTCTGATTCTATGATGGGAAGACAGGAGAGGTGTACCTCATGAGGCATTTGGGAAGTATAATTGTGGTTTTAAAGTTAGTTTTTCATAGAAAATGAATTTTTTTAACAAATGTAATGATTCACAAGAAAAACCAAATCAAACTGGAGTCACTCTTCCTGGTCATTAAAATTATTTTGCAGTTGGTTAGGGCTCACTTCTAATCCTAGCACTCTGCGAGGGATAAACATGAAGAAAGAAAATTCAAAACCAGCCTGAATAATTTATCAATCTAGCAAGACACTGTCTAAAAATAAAATAATAATAATAAAAGACTGGTGGCATAGTTCAGAGCAAAGGCCCTGGGTTCAATCTTTACCACCAAAAAGTTTCAGAATATGATCTGTAATCATTTATATTTTATGGTTCATCAATGATGTACACATTTATTTGCAATTGATTTTCTTTGTCACAATTTGCATGATGAAACTCAAATGTCACTTCTATTTTTTTTTTAACTCTGTTAAACAAATTCTTATTCAGCCTTGTTAATTCTGTGGGTGATAGTAAAAGCTTGGGAAAAGGTTTCCTCTTTTTGTTGCAAATTGTTTTGTCTCATTTTAGGTAAGTACTTATGAAGTTGAACTCTAAAGACAGAAGTGCATGTAGTCTGAAGGTATTATGTAATGGATCTTATTCAGGTCAAATATTTCAGGCCCCTAGCTTTAAGTTGCATTAAATTCCTGTTTTTGGTGATCTGTGTTCTTTTAGAGAAATGTACCTTAGCTATAGATAGTTGAAATTAAGGAGGAAGATGGATTTTCAATAGACTGTTGGTTTTTATTTGAACTGAATCTCATAGGAAAAAAAAAATGGATTTCAACAAAGATTGTGCAAAGAAATTCCTGCTATTTATATTAGTTCAAAGGGTTAGGGTTAGGGTTAACCCTAACTCTTTAATGTCCAGTTCAACACAATATGACAATGAATAACATGTTCCCAGGTTTGTATTCTTAGATTGATAAAATAATTATGAGGATGTATTAATTTAGGTTTTATAGATTTGCAGAACCAACAGGAAAATATATGTATATGTGAATGTATGACTGAGATGAGATTGGCTGAAGCAATTAGTAAGGATAAGAGTCCCCAAATCTGCTTTCAGCAAACTGGCAACCCAGGAAAATCAATGTAACATTTCCGATTTGAGTTTGAATATCTGAGAATAAAGATAAGTGTTCAACTGAATTGTAACTCATAGTCAAAGGAGAAGACAATGTCAGTTATGGTTTGTGTTTGGATGGCCCCACAAAGCCTCATGCAGTCCTAGGGCTAGCCTTTTCAGAGGCAGCTGAATCTAAAGTTTGTGAATAGTCCATTGTCTAGTGCTTGGATTGGGGGTATGAGTGCTACATTAGCCCTAGGACACACTCTAAGAAAGGAAAAAAGGCTTGTTCCTCTCTTTTGCTTTCCTGCTTTTGGAAACTTCCACCACTATGACCTGTTGCCTCTCTGTAATGTCACCCTGCCTTGGAGCCAGATCATTATAGACTGAAACATCTACAAACTGTGAGCTAAATAAACCTTCTCCTGTTAATTTTGAGTATTGAGTAGTTTGTCTCAACAATGAGAGAAAAATAACTAGGACCATGTCTCAGCTTAAAGAAAAGGAAAACTAAGTTTTTCTTTCTCTACTCAAGACTTCACGAAGCTGAATAAGATCTACTCACACTGGGGAGAGTGGTCCACTTTGTTTTGCTGAAAGATTCAAGAGTTAATCCCATCCACAATCATCCTTATTCAGAATAATTTCAAACCGAGATTCTGGGTACTACGGCCTTGTTAAGAGGACATGTAAAATTAATCATCAAGCAGAAAGTAGCTATAGTCAAGGTTTAAGTCTATTTTAAAGTTTATTCAGTTTTCTTCCATAATATCTGTAGATTGAAAATTCATTCATATTGCTATGGAAAATTATTTGTCTCTGATTAAATCAACTCACCACACATTTATTGGGCTCTTGAAAAATTGATGCTAAACTGTAGGGAAAACTGAGTGGGGCAAAGATCTTAATGTAATTTGGTATAGAAAAACAGATGCATCCTGGTTGCTGTAGAAAACAGAATATAATAATGGTATGATAAACTGTTCCCAAAGGAATAAATGAGAATAAACAAATGACATTTTGCTGATTTTAGGAATATGTCAAATAAAGATCTGAATTAGAAAAAATCAAAAGGAAGGTCTGAAAATGGTTGAAGCCTTGTTATTATATATAATCACTCATTATCACTGAAGCAAATTTGTTTCTGCAGCCAAGAATATAAGCAGAATGAATGAATACGAGCCATGAATCTCACCCAGGATTTCTACTGAACACTTTCAGGATGCCTGAACTACTTCATTTAAAACCCAAGGAATGTCCTGAAAAGTGGAATCATCATAAGGATATTTTTCATCTTCTTATACAGTTCTGGCCTCAAAAATATAGTCATTCCAAGGGTGAGGTTGAATGTCACTGAATAGAAAAAGAATCTTGCAGTATAACTCAAAAATTTCCCTACACAAAATATTCTCATCACCAAGTTAACCTTGCCCCATGTAACTGTGAACCCGGCACAGTGTCAAATATGCCTTTTGATTCAACAATTTATGTAATGAGCAGTAAAATAGTACTCTAGACAAAAACCAATTTTAATTATTAACTTTTTTGTGGTCCTGGAAATTGAATCTATGACTTTGCACTGATTTGCATCACCAACTGTTTTTAATATTTGTTTGTATGTGTGAGACAGGGTTGAGACAGTCACTGAGTTTTCCAGACTAAGATCAAACTTGTGATCCTTCTATCTCAGCTACCTATAAGTGCTAAAAATATTATCTTTCATACTAGGTGGAAAATTACTGGATAGACTTTCTTATTATTCTTTATATAGAAATAAAACTGTACTCATCAACAGTCCTGTAATAATGTGTAATCTTTATTGATTTTTTCATAATTCTGATACTTGAAAAGGAATAGTTTTTAGAGGTATGTGCAAAATGGGAGGATGAATATAAAAATGGAATTTTTTATCAAGATAATAAGAAATAGGAAAGATGTAAGTGCTTTTTACAACAAAATAATCTAAATGTGGACAACTAAGTTTTCTGCTAAAATAATGATATGTGTGATTCATACAGTACCTAGTGTGAGAAAAAAAATCTGTGTTAGACAGGTCAACATGTGGGAGAGGCTATACACTATAAAAGAGTCTGAGGTTAGTATAAAAATCTTTTTAACACAGATAATAAAGCTCATAGTATTCTCAGTATACTACACTGATCTCGTAGCATGACTTTTATAACAGTTCATATAGTATTTCACTATATATCTTTTACATCTCTGCAACCCTTTGTATTCTTCCTCTATGCATCCCTTATCCTCAATAGATTCTTTCTTGTACCCTTACAGTGGATTTTAGATAGACTATTTTTTTCTGGTTTCTATCTCTGCCAGTCGTTAACTTACTCTCTGTAAAATTCAAATCCCATTGTGTTTTCTCAGTATTGCAATATTATAGAACAACCTTAACAATGATATTTTTCTTGCTAAGAGGTAGAATAATATAGATTATAGAAAGATAAAGAAGGCTTCTCCTTCTGACTCAAATCCTAATTTTTGTGGATTTTTAATCCCCAAAAAACACAATAGTGCTTGGTCAGTAATAAAGAAAAAGAAAATTAAACAAGAGATTTATGTCATAGAGGGACTAATATTTTTTTATTGGGCCTGACTGGTAAAACTATGTTATCAGGAACCAGGGGGAATAACTTTTCCTTAATATAAATGATAATTTCATTAAAATATAAATATTTCAGCAAATGAGATATCTGTACCTATAACTTCTCAGATAAAACTGTGCCTCAATAAATAAAAAAATCTATTCTCGAACATCAACAAGAATAAGAACATCAACAAGAATAAGCGAACATTAATGAAGGAACAATGTGGCCCAATTCAAATATCAGAAGAGCAGTGTGAGGGAGATAATTTTGAGGATTCTTTGACCCTAGGATTTTTTTCTCGATTTCGTAGAATCACGATCCAATCGAACATACTCTGCCTTCTTAAATACCCACCTTTGCCCATGCATTCCATCATTACTCCTGTGCTGTTTCTCCTAGGAGCAATATGTGAGGCTGTGTCAGTTACACTGTTGAGTTAATGAATCTGAAGTGAATGGGACGCAAGCTGGTACTCCTAATTTTCAGTTTTAATCACCAGAAAATGCACAGCTGCTTGATGGAAAATAGAAGAGTTTAATACAAACATCTTCGTGTCAACATTTCAGTTTTCCCTCATTACCTCGTTTCCTGAACAAATACTTCACGTTCTCCAATGCTTAGTAGACAATAAATCAGGGATGTGGCTCATTTAACAGCCACCTTGCAAAGGATTTATTTTCTCTGAGGCTTCAGAAGTTGAGCCAATACTCACTCAATCTTCTATATTCACCCCTAAAATTAAAGAAAATGCATAAGCTATGAAACACACTGTCTTGGGGAAAAATAATATGCAGCATATAAAAATCACTGATAAACCAACGACACACTCCTCCAGTCAGATAGACTGTTTCTGCTCTGCTGAGGACTATGCATTCCCTTTCAGTAATATAAATCTATCTCCTTTGGTCTAAAGGATGATTTATTCTCCAGAGCGCAGTAAAAATCTTGGAGTTTAAAGTCTGGAGAGTTCTGTAAACTCCAAACAGGAATTCACACACTGGAACTGGCCAGTGGTCCATCTCGTTGAGCACCCTGCTTCCTACTGAGTCTAATGATGAATGACTTAGGAGAAGGCCATTAAACTCACCATGATGCCCTTAATTGAGAAATACAGTCATGCCAACTAAATTTCTCCTTGACTCTGGTATCCAGTTAGTGTATTCCATGGTGCTCAAAGCAAGATAACTATTTATCTCAATATTACTGCTACAGAGAGACTTATATTTTTTTTACAAGAACACACTATTAAATTTCTCATTGAAATTTCTCATCTTAATTGAATCTTATTAACATCTGTGGATTAGCAATTCACTGTAGAGAGAATGAGTAATCACAGGCCAGCTTTTAACTTTGTTTAAAAACTTCCAACCAAATATATGTAAAACTGTGATATCTCCTATGTGAACTTCTTAATGTAACAATTGTAAAGAATGCGACCCACTAGAAGTGAACATATTAAGAGATCTCTATAATTAGTCATAGGACACATTATTTGGTTATTAAGCTACTAGGAGAGAAAGTTCAGTTCATGACTTGAGAATGTGTCAAGACCTCTCTATGTTATTTGTTTAAACCTTTTGAGATCCCCACATTTCTTTACCAAGAGAAAATTGCCATTGTGTTAGGCTACATTAATATGAAATATGCTTAACAAAATCCTGGCTTGGAAACTATTAACAATGTGTTAACTGGTTTTCAAGACAGTGTAGACAGTATATTTTATCTTTTATTGTTTTTTACAACAGGGGTGCAAACTTTGCTGACAGTGTTAAGCTTTTAGGAGAAGGGCTATAAGTAAACACTATGTCGTAGATGTCTGGACTCAGGTCATTGTCATCACCTACAGAATGCTGAGCAATGAAAGTGAAACCAGAAATTCACATTAAGACCCAGTGCTTCTCTAGGTTAACTGCTCCTCAGGCTCTTTGAAAGCAGGCATTTCCATGTGTTGGCAGACTAAGGAGAATATTATGTCAAACGTGCTTTCACTCTATTTTTTAAAAAAAATATATAATTTATTTGAATCTATGCATGGACTAATAGAGAGAAGGACTAGAAAAAAACACTAATCCCTGAGTGATTCTGTGCACTGTCTTATTTTGTCTCATTTTGTTTTGCTTTTACAAAGACAAGTTGATGAATCACCTATTGTCTTAGTCACTTTTGTCCTTACTGAGACACAATCCTGCACACCAACCATTCAAAGGAAAGGGAGGTCTATTTTGAGTCATGTTTCAGTCTGTGTTTATCTGGCTCCGAGTCACAATGACACAGCAGAGTTTCATGGTGGAGGAGAGCTGAGGAGAGTTGTTCATGGCACAATAGCCAGGATTCAGAGCGAGTGTTAAGACAGAAGAGAGAAAGAGATAAACCTTTCCAGGTCATACTTCCACATCTTCTGTCCAGAAGTTACTTCCTAACAGCAAATCAGCTATAATCTCTTCAGTGAATTAATACATTGATGATTATCATGTACTCACAATCCAGTCACCACCTCAAAAAACAACTATGTCCCTATCAGGCTGTGGGTAGCATCTAGATATAAACGTTAACATCTTCTTTAAGTGAGAAGTCGTAAATCAGTTCCAGGTAATAGTCAAATACAAAAGCTTTTCTCACTGAACAATAATATATTAACAAAAATATATGTATGTGTCTGACTAATGTGACTGAAGTGGAGTTTATTTAGATAACACGGAATGAATGTCAAGAGCACAGGACTTACACATGGTCACCCTTAAACGGAACACTTGTCCCAGACGGTCACTGCTATTTGGAATAAAAGAAATGCCATCTATTCTCTACTAATGTACCCCATTGGGATAGCATAAAGTACAGGGAATTTGGACATATTTATATGCCATTCATATTGTTTCTATTATTATTACATTTTATAATTTTTTAAATTGATATCGGGGATCGAACTCACAACTGCCTGTTTGCAAGGCATGTGCTTATGCCACTGAGCTAAATCCCCAGACACATTTTAAAATTTGTAAAATACATGATAACATGCAAGTAAGTAAATATTATGAGCAGAGCTGGTTCTAAAATTAAGCTAAGTTTTGAGAAGTGATGAAGACTAAATTTTTAGAATTAGAGAGTGAGAAATAGAACTTCAATAATGAAATTATGTGCACAAAATGATTTTTCAGGTGATGATAAATAGTATGCACTTCGGTGGTCTTATGAGACTACAGTTGAAAAACTCTTGTAACCTAGTTACACTGGAGTTACATGTTTTGTCAATTGCATGAGCAAAACTACTGGATTTGCCAGTCTTGCGAAATATAGCATATATGAATGTATGTATCACAAAGCCCTTGATAATGATAGTAAATCATGATTTCTGAGGCTAGTTTCTATATCTCCTACACTATCCCACATCAAGTGATTCAATTAGATGCTCTAGCTTTGTTTAAGTGAACTCTATGACATTCACATGGCAACAAACTTCTCAGATTATAGAGCTGTCATTAAATGACACATACCTATAAAGTATTGCTTTTATATAGCACATTTCATTATCCATCTGATTCAAAAATCACAAATTGTATATGAATTATTGTTATAAATTTTTGATAAGTACTTTATTCTCTACCTATTGAGTCCATGTGAAAATGCCTTGAGCACAATTTGTATTATTGCAAAACAATGTCAGACTAGCATAAAGATCCCAGTCATGTCTCTCCCTGCATGAATAGACATAGCAGGCACACGTGACTGCTATTGCCCCTACTCAGTGCCTTCAGGATTGCCATCAGATTTTTAAGGGGATCCCATTTTCTCCATGCATATACATATGTGTATAGGAGGGCTGCTAGAGGCAAACAGGTAGAAGTTAATTTGTGTCTTCCTTAAACTTTGGCTTGAAAAATATCTGGCAAATCACCTCTGTTCCATGCACCTGCAGGAAAACATATAAGTTTGTAAATGTGCAGGCTGACAAGCACCTAACAAACATTTGAAATCCACTTGTGCTCTTGTGCTGCCATGATTTGTGAGATGACTCTAGGACTCCTGGTGGGATGCACACTTACACAAAATCCGTGTAGTTGGGAACAGAATTTGGAATTCTGCCTTATTTCTCTCTTGAACATGTTCATACCCCATTTATACCTCTTCTGCTTTAGAAGACAGCTCTCTGATTGTTTTGATCAATCTTTAAATACTTTGTTTTAAATTTTCATATTCAATTTCAGAAAACTTTACAAGAGCACCCCAATATAAAACTCTCTAAGAAATAAAAAACTGTTTAAATTTTTGGTACCTTATATATCAAACAATGTTCTTGTATGTAACACCATTTTGCAAATCCAAATTTGGCAAGAATATCTCTTGAGTTTCATATCAGAATTTACATACATTTGAATACTAAACTATTGAATATTTTACATGGGTTTAATAGTTATTTTTACTTTTTGTGAATTTTATGCTGTCTTTTTATTATTACCATTATGGCTTATCTTAATGCTATTTCTGAGCATGCCTATGTTAAATAGTAGCTTTCATTTTCACATGATGCAAATATTATTTCTAGTTTTATAATTTTACCCTAATAGAATTAAATCTGATTCTTAGAAATAAAATCTATAATTCTCATCTTTTAAATTTTTATGTTTTTCTGCTTTTTGATCACTGTTAGAGATTTGAAAAAAGTATTTTATTTAATATTTAATCATAAGTATTCAATTACTAAAATCCATACGAACATGTGTTGTAAGATGATGTTTCCAATTGTATTTATTTTTATTACTATTGTCCATTTGTTTATTATTGTTTTCCAAAACTTATTCTACAGTCAATTTTTAGTGGTCTCCTAATCTAATAACCTTACTTTAAGAAGGAAAATATTTTAAAGAAATAATTCAATAAGGACTCGTTCTGAGATACTTTATTTACCAGAAGCATAAATATAACTGCAATTGCAAATCAGTTTTTTTAATACTTATAACGTGTTTATGTTTTTATTCATGTTTGTCTGTCTACATTCTTCTTGTCCTTTCAACCGGTGCTCTGCATACCTAAAAACATTATTTTCAGCACTAGTTATCTGACATTTTATAAAAGTGAAATTGTGTTACAGAGAATTAGATGCTATCATGAAATAAAGATAGAAATAAATTGATGATGATAGAAGTTGGTGATATTTATATCAACTTATCTGTTTGCATTTATACTTCACATACTTTAACACCAGACTCTAAGCTCCAAAAGGACAGAGACTGAGAAAGTCCTGTTCACTGCTTTCTTCCTAGGATCTGGGACAATGTTTGTAGACATTTGGCAAGTATTTAGCAAATATTATTCAACTGACTCAGATCTTCCAACCAGTGCATAAATAAAGATATTTAATATTATCACCATTTTACTGCTTGTGAAGAGAGACTCACATGGGTTTCATGTTTCACCAAATGTACAGGGCAGACTCCAAATAGGATGAAATCTAGATTCACGAAAATTGTTCCTGAAACACTACTTTCATTTCATCTACTCTTGCTGTCAAAGAACAAAAATTTGTAGGAATTTTTTTTTAACCAATTACTTACACCTAGTCAGCGAGTACATAGCACATTCACCAAGTTTAATTAGGATTAAGGGAATAGCGAGCTATGCAACTGGAGTCAGAAATCAAACCCAAATCTAATTGCAACCATGTGTTTCCCTTTAATCTGTTCTCCTGGCAAGGAAAATGGGATAAAACTGAAACATAAATTCTGTACATTACCTAATGTTCACTGTGACTGTGAGTATATTTTGTATATGAACTCTGTGTTGTGTGTGTGTGTGTGTGTGTGTGTGTGTGTGTGTGTGCAAGAGAGAAAAAGGAAAGGATTTGGAATATGTCTCTGAATTCCTTTCTAATAAGTTATTTATGTGTCAGAGTTACACAGATTTGTCTAATAAAACCGGTGAACATTTACAGATTATTTAACATTTTATAACTGTTTATCTAAGTAAACTTGGTTTCTCATGTGTCTGGACAAGGATAAGATTAAATATATCTCTATGTCTAAAGGCACAATATAATGTTCATCTATTCAGTTGGTGAGAAGTTTTGTCCTTCATTTGAGATGATATTAGCCTTTGAAAAAAGAAGCATACCTTATGTCATATATCCCAGAAACATTATGAGATCTTAATTAGTTCTTGTTTAATTAAATATCTAGAAATGTGACAGCAAGTGTTTTTAAATTTCTGAACAATAATAACAATGTCTAAATACTTAACACTTTTTCTAATGAGAAATGAGACTTATCATTACACTTTTATAAAATGTAAAAGCAAGGATCCCTTCCAAGTTGTATGAAAATTCCAAAGAAACTCTCAATATATTGTTACTCATACTATTTTGACTTGTGGGTGAAACCACACGTTCCCTGTCAAATCTCAGATCTTGCTGTAAAAATTTTCATGTTGCTTGTATTCAACACATACTTTTTTTTGCTAAGTGAATGCTTAAAAACATGATAAGATTCTATAGCTTTCCCCAGAATTACAAAGAGGAAAGGACAGTCATCTGAGGTGCACAATTGTAATAGGTATCTGTTTATAAAGGGACATATTGTTTATTGCTGTGTGGACCAATAGTCAGTAAGAAATTGTATGTCAAGTTCTAAGAGGAGTATGCTGTGCTAGTATTTGTAAGGATTTATTCACACGCATATCTACAGCATCCTTGCAGGCTTGTAAAATATGAATAAATACATTTCGTGGTTCATCCCTTAATTAAGTAATTCTGTGTATCATGAAGTCCAGCATTCAGACGCAAGTTCATGAGAGATATTTGGAAACATCAATGCTAGCAAAGCAAATAAAATCTGTAATTTAAAACAGGATTCCGAAGGAAAAAACCCAAACCCTATGCTGTCTTCACATGCAAGTATATGACCCACGTAGCCACTGAAAGATAATCTGCCAGGAAACATAGCTAGATTAGCACCCCACTGGATGTTCTCTGCATTTTCATATATAGGAATGCTATTGATTTTGGAGTGCTGATTTTGTATTCATCTATACTACTGAATTTGGTTATTAAATCTATAAGTCTTCTGATGAAGTTTTGGGGTCATCTGTGTAGAGTATTATTTTATCTACAAATAATAATTTAACTTCTTCCTTCCCAATTCTTACTTTTTCTTTTTCTTTTTTTTTTCTCTTGTCTAATATTTCCTGAACTATATCTAGTAGGCATGATACTAGACATCCTTGTCTTATTCCTGAATTTAGAGCAAAAGCTTTCAAATTTTGATTATTTAATGTGAAATTGGCTGTTGGTTTGTCATGGATAGCTTTTAACAGAGATAAATATCATCTGTTCCAAATTTCTGTACTTTTTATTGTGAATGGACTTTGGACTTTGTCAAATGATTTTTTCTGTGTCTAGCGATGTGTTAATATAGTGTATTCTCTTTATTGTTTTGCATATGTTGAACCATTCCTAAATTCCTGGTATGAATCCTACTTTGTCATGGTGTATATCTTCTTGACGAGTTCTTGCATTCTATTTGCCAGTATCTTACTGAGGATTTTCTGTTGAAGTTCATTAGCGATATTGGGCTGTAGTTTTTGGTTGAGTCCTTTTCTGGCTTTGTTATTAGGGTAATATTTGATTCCAACAATGATTTTAAAAGTTTTGTTTCTCCTTCTGTTTTATGAAAGAGTTTCAGTATTAGCATTATGGGCATTAGGTCTTCTCTAAATTTCTTGTAGAGTTCAACAGTGAATTAATCAAGGTCAGGGCTTTTGTTTACTGGTAAGTGTCTAATCATATTTTCAGTTTCATTGACTGATATCAGGTTGTTTAGAATTTTTATAGCTTCTTGATTCAGTTTTGGCAATTTATATGTGCCTAGAAATCTGTCCATTTTTTCTGTGTTTTCCATCTCAGAGAGAGAGAATACAGACTCTTAAACCAGGTATTCATGATACTTTGAATTTCTGCAGGATCCACTGCGATTTTTCCAGTTTCAGTCCTAATAGCTTGAATTTGAGACTATTCTTTGCTCTTTTTGATATGTTTATCAATTTTAATCTTTTAAGAACTAACTCTTTAATTCATTGATCACTGTAATTTTTTTAGTCTCTATTGCATTACTTTCTGTTCCAACCTTTATGATTTCATCTTTTGCATAAGTTAGACTTGTTCTTTTTCTAGAAGTTTGAGGTTTTATGCTAAGTTATTTATTTGAGCTTGTTCTGCTTCCCTGATGTGAGAATTCATCACTGTAACTTTCCCATATAGGACTGCTTTCATTGCACCCTGTAGTTCTGATATGTAGTATCAGCATTATTGCTAAATGATAGTGTTTCATTTTTTCTTAATTTTCACTGTGACCCATTGGTTGTTAGGGAGGCTATTGTTTAATCTCCATGTGTTGATGTAGATTTTTGGTTTCTTTTGCTATTGATTTCCATTTTTATTGCACTGTGGCCAAGTAATCTGAATGCTATCATTTCTATTCCTTTAAATGTATTTTATGTCTTATGTGCTAATATGGGATCTATTTTGAAGAATATTCCTGTGAAACAGAGAAAAATGGGCTTTCTGAATTTGTGGGTTACAATACTCTGTAGATATCTACTAAGTCAATTTGTCCACAGGTATGTTTTAATTATGATTTTTGTTGATTCTTAATTCAGTTGATCTAATTGTGAAAGTGGAATATTAAGGTCCTCCATTATATTTGTGTTAATTTTCCTCTGCATTATATTTTTTTAGGTAGTTGGGTGCACAGAAATTTGGTACATATACATTTATGACTGTTACATTTTCCTTTTTTAAGGCTTTCTTTACAAGTATATAATGGCTGCTATTTCTTTATCTTGAATTATCTCCTTTATTCAGGATACAATGACACCCTGTCACTTGTGATCAGTCTTGGCTCAAAGTTCATGTTGTCTACAAATGTAATAGCTAATCTTTCTTTTTTCTGGGTTCTGATGGCATGAAGTATTGTTTTCCAATATTTGATTTTGAGGCTATGAATTTATTTTTGAGTTAAATGTCTTTATTTTATCAATTTTAAAACAAAAGTAATGGAAAATGATACAGAATTTTAAAACAAAATAATAGGAAATTAACTATGTTTAATACATTGTATATTGTTATTTTCAAAGTAATTGTTGAGATTACTAGGTATAGGCATGGAAAAATGATCAAATAATGAAAACATACACCATTCTTTTTGAATAACAGAATTTCTGTTATTTTGAAATAACAGAAATTAGTAATATAATTATCTGTAACATTTTTGATTCATTTCTGTTATTTTTTGCTGAAATTTTGTCTAGTGGATCTATCTCTTTGAAACAATGGGGTGTTAAGTTCTCCCATTACAATTGTGTTATTGTACATTTGATTTTTCATGTCTATTATTATTTGTTTTGTATAGTTGGATGCACTTGTATTTTGGTGCATGTATTTTTATGATTGTTATCTCTTCTTAATTTTTCCCTAATAAATGCTGTGAAATTCTATATTTCTTTTGATCATATTTACTTTCAAGTTCACATTGTCTGCAAACAGACTAGCAGCACCAGCTTTTTTCTGGGTTCCTGTTGCATGGAATATTGTTTTTCATCCTTTGACTTTTGATCTATGAGTTTCCTTTTAGTTAAACGTATTTCTTGTATATAGCATATTGTTGTTTCTTGCTTCTTGATCCATTCTGCTAATCTGTTTCTTTGACTGGTGAATTGAGATGATGTATATTGACGTTATAACTGATAGGTATTAACTTATCTTTGTCATATTATTTTCAGTTTTTTGTTTCTCTGGTTTTCCATATGTTTAGCTGTTTATACTGCTGGTTGGTTTATTTCTGCTATTGTTCTTGGAAATCTGGTCATTTTTATTTCTATCTAGAATGCCTTTCAGTACTCTCTGTAGGGTTGGTTTGATGGTCATAAGCTTCTTCAGTTGTTCTTTATCATGGAACTATCTTAAATTTTCATTAATTATGAATGATAGTTTTGCAAGATATATTAATCTGCATTGGAAGTTGTTTTCTTTCAGGATTTCTAAACTCTTTCTGACTTGAGGTTTGTATTGAGAAGTCTGCTGTATTTATGATGGGCTTTCCTTTATAGTTGATTTGTTTGTTTTCTCTAACATCTTTTAGTATTGTTTTTGTGCTGACTTCTGGGATCTTGATTATTATATGCCTGGGTGTAGGTCCATTTTGGTTATGATTTTTTTGATTTCTTATATGCCTCACTTATCAGGTGACAGATTCTGTTCCCATGCTTGGAAATTTTTCTGCAAAGCTATTTTCTGCAAATAGCTTTTTTTAAAAAAATGTCATTTTATTGCTTTTTAATTGACACCTAAGACTCTTATATTGCTTTACTTTTCATTGCCTTTCAGGTTTGAACTGCTCTTTCCTGATCCCTTGGTAGTTTTCAGAGATTTTTCCTTTCATGATCACTTGCTGTGATTTTTGTCTTCAAGGTCTTGGAGTCTATCTACAATTTTGTTCAAGCATTGTTTTCCATTTCTCAGTTGAAAGTTTAATTTCCTGGAGATCTCTTTGATCTGTATCATGTATTCTATTTCTTTCTTATATTGTTTATTTAAGGTTCCCATTATTTTCCTATGCTCTTTTTTTTTTTTTAATCTATGTATTCCCTAGCTAGGCTGAGCAATTCCTTCATTATTGTTATTTCTTTATTCCTCTAAGGCCTCATGGATTTGTTCTTTACTTGCTATATTTTCAGAAATTTCAAGTATGTGTCTTGCAATTTATTCTATGTCTATGTCTCCTATACTGGCTCAGGATGTGTTGAAGACCTGAGATTGAATTTTGCTTTTTTGTCTTGTCATTCTGAACTCTTAGTTCATTTTTTGGGTTCTGCTAGTTATGTGTGTCTGTTGTGTATATCTTAGTTAAGATGCTACTGTGTGACTGGCAGTCCCTCAGTTACTAGTTTCCACAGTGCATGGGAGGTACCGGTTACCTGAATTTCTCCTCTTGAACCTGTTGGGTGAGTTCAAGATTTATCTTGAGTTGATTACCCTAGGAGATTTGATGGAAACCATCCCTTAGCTCATATTGTTAATACTGCTTCAGACTATTCCATCCCACTGTCCATGCATCTGTCCATGCTGTGTGTCCCAGCCAGGTCCCTACTGTGAACCAGTACTCTCACAGGCCTGATAGGGCCCTCTGGCTGGAGTCAGGGTTCATCAGTGCTTTTGCAGGCCCACTCTAAATGTGTTTCTTGCATGTAACTTATTGTTGGATCTTTTTCTTGATCCATTTTGCCAGTCATTTCCTTTAATTGGTAAACTGAGCCCATTTACATTGATCATCATAATACATATGTATTGACTTATCTTTCTTATAGTGCTTTCGTGTTGTTGCTTTCCAGTTTGTCCCCCATGTTTAGGTGCTTGCCTTGCCTGGAGCTTAATTCTATTAGTGTTCTTGTGTTTGTGGTTTACATGTTCTCTTTCTAATATTTTTTTTAGCTTTTCTTTGTCATAGAAGTATCATATTTCTCCATCAATTTTGATAGATAGTTTTGGAGAATACATCAATCTAGGTTGGAAGTCATTTTCTTTTATGGTTTAAAATACACACTCAAAGCCCGTCTTGATTTGAGAGTTTCTTATGTGAAGACTGCTATGATTCTGATGGGTTTTTCTTTATAGATGTTTTACTTCTTTTCTTTAACGGCTTGTAATATTATGTTCTTGTGCTGAGTTTATAGAATCTTATTATTATACACTGTGGTGTAGATTTATTTTTAGTCATGACTGTTTGGATTTCTACACGCCTCATTTATTTGTGTGTAAAATTCTTTATCTATGTTTGGGAACTTTTCTGACATTATTTCTGTGAAGAGATTTTTTATGGCATTTGTACTGTCTCAAGCTTTCTCACTGACTCCAATTAATTTATATTGCTTTTTGCTTCATGTTGTTGCTGTCAGAATGATTTTTCATAGTCTCTTGCTATTTTTAAGACAACTTTCTTTTCATGGTCACTGTCCACAAGCTGTCTTCTATGTCTATATTCTAACTTTGCCTTTGTTCAATCTGTTGTGTGCACTTTCAATGGAGATTTTAATTTCTTGGATTCCTGTTTGTATGTGTTTCATGTATTTCATTTCTTTCCTATGTTGGACATTGGTGGTTTTCCTCATTTTTCTGAACCGTTCTACTTTTTATATGTATGTGCTCTATCTAATGTCTTCCATTTTGATCACTTTTGTTTTGTATATGGAAAGTGATATTTTCTATAGCTTCTGCTTTTTTTTTTTATTTCTGTTGCTGTTATTTCAGAAAGTTCTGATGCTCGTCTTCCAGTTTTCTCTTTTTCATTGTACTCTGGTTTGCTGAGGGTCAAGGATTTCATTTTGTTTCTGTAACTTGCATTTTCTATTTTCTTTTTTAAATTTTATTTTGTTTGCTGTGTTCACACTTGACATTTTCTTTTTGCAGATAGATTTATCACTAGTATCAAGGCTTCTCTAGGGAATGTCTGTTGCTGAAGGGTGTTTTCTAGATGTAGGTGGTTCCTTATCTTTATGTCAGTCCCAAGAACCTATCTTTTCAATGTATTAAAGTAGAGAAGTTGGTAACTATTTGGATCAGAACCCAGTTCTTTGGTACTGCACTATGATGATGACTACAATGCTATATAATCACAGTGTTACCATATGAAGGAGAAAAATGGATTATAACATTTATGGCATCCTTGCTAAAGAAGTACATTTAGCAATAACAATAGCATCAAGTATTACCTGTATACTGGCAAATTCTGGTAACTATTAATCTGATACCTTCAAGCATAGAGTGAATTCTACAGTTATATAACTCAATCTAAAATATACCAAGAACTTGTATATAATGATTTTCCCTTAGTGGAGTAATTTTACCCTATGGGGAAGTGAAGAATTATTAAGAGGGATAGGAGACAAAATTTAGAGATGAATGAGATCTAATATAATAAAAACAATGCTGGAGGGCAAGAAATGATTCCCTAAGTTTTGGGAAATTGGAGGACACAGGAGAGTAAGAATGAAAGAGAAAGTGAAGGAGAATTGAAGGGAGCCAGAAGAGAAGTGATAATGTTCACTCACATGAAAATATAAAATTAAAACATCGGTGAGGAAAGGGAGAAAGAAGAGAAGAAAATAAAAAGAAAGGTAGAAAACTTAGATAAAGAAAAAAGAAGGAAGAAACAAAGAAGGAAAAAAACAAAGTCAAACAAAACAAAACACTGAACCAAGTAGAACAAGAATAACCAATGATACAAACAAAGAAAAATACATGAAATTCCTCTTGTCTCCACAGTTCTTTGGTAGTATCTACATCAGAAATATTCTTTGTGTTTGAGTCAATTTTCAGTGGGATTTTATTGGGGATAGAGCAGATCTTGGCCTCTGGATATGGGAGCTAGGATTGGTTTTCTTTGCTCAAGTTCTCTGAGAGCCCTTTGATACAGGATGGTGTCCTCACCACATCCTGCACTGTGTGATTGTGTGCCAGATCACAGTGCTGGGTCACCTCGCTTAACAACTGCTGGCTCTTTTTCTTGCTGCTGCATTGATCTTTTTCACACCAGTAGTCCCCACTGTCAGTGTGTCCACAGGCACTGGGACGACCTACTGCTGCTGGTCCTACCTGGACTGGCATGTACCTTTCCTGTATTTTTACAGTAATTTGATCTTTATTTGGTTACCCAGATATATTTTTATCCTTTGTAATTCTGGTGTAGTTTTCTTTACTTATTCCACATTCTCACCACTATTCTAGTATGTGGTACAAAGCTTCATTTGGAGAAGTAAGACACATGATGAGTGGAACAAACTAGTGAAGCCTGTGATGAAGGTTAAATGAATGTCATTTCCATGAATGAAATCATACTGAGGACTCTAAAGATAAGACCAATCTTTTGTTCTTTCTTCCTTTCTTTCATTCTTTCTTTCTTTCATACTTTTTCATTCTATCATTGTTCTTCATATCTGCCTTCTTTCCTTTTAACTTCCTTCTCTTTTTCTTTTTTATCTTTCCTCCTTTGTTTCTTTTTTCTTTGATACTTTCATCTTAATTGTTCTTCCTTTTCCCTTCTTCTTTTTTTTGTTTCCTTCCTTCTTCCATTTTTTTCTTTTTTTCCTAGCTTTTCTTCCCCATCCCTCTACTTTCCTTTTAATTTTTTCCTACTTATGAAAAGGTAAAACGTATTTATTTTTTAGGACATTGCTATCAAGAGAGGAGGTATAACTATGGAAAGAAACTGTAACAAAAAGTCTGTAATTATGGTTTCTGGCCAAAAGCTACGATTCATGCACATTTACTCTTGTAATACAAGGTGAAATTTTCTTTCATAGAAGTCTGTTTTTTCTTCCATTGTTCAATAATATTTTCCTTGAAATATATTTCACAATTTCTGAGAAGGCCACTTACCTTTTCAAAGTAGCACTAGAAAAAAAAAAAAATCTAGAGCCAGGGATTTAGCTCAGTGGCATAAGTGTCTGCCTGGGAAGCACAAGGTTGTGGATTCCTTCGCCACCCAAAAAAGAAATTATTTATAATTGCTTGAATCCTATGTTGAATGTGTGGTTGCTCTGAGGAATAATTATGGGCTGTAAGTACATTTGTTTATTTCAAAGATTCATTATATAGTAGGTGTTTTTCAACTATTTAATCTCTAATTTTTTTCTTTTTTTCTGTACTTTTCACATATACTAGTGCAGGACATTGATGTAAAAAAGTATTAATATTAAACCTCATTAAGATAAACTGCAAATTAAAAAGAATGATTTTTAAAAATTTTTGTGTCTAGAAGGCTGTGCTCCAATTTTTATTAGATATATGATTTCACAAAGTATAATACTTGGATGACGTGAATTTAAATGTAGCTCCATGATAACTTCAAAACACATACAAGGAGCAAAACTTGAGACTGTCAGATATCATCAAGGAGGAAATGCTTGATACTCGTTCTTATTAAAATCCAGAGAACAGCAGGTAATGAGTAAAAAAGTGTACAGAAAAAATTTTGATAGGTAAAAGGAAATAATAAAAAAGAATTGAAATGTTCCTCAGAGACAATAAAGACTTGGGCCTTCCCCTTGGTTTTTAGTTCAGATAACCGAAAGAAATTAGAAGTGTGTCAGGTTTCAATCATTCAGGAATTCTTTCAATTACAGATTTAATTAAGATTTTAAAGAAAAGTATATACTCTCTAAAGCTGTAAAATTTAAGATATCCTTGATCCCTATAGTGCTTTATATATACTAAGTTGAGAATTAGGAAAAAAAGGAAGCTAACATAGAAATAGAAACAAAAAAAATAAAAGCCATAGAAATAGACACATTTTCATTAGTTATGAACTTTAAAATAATTGTTTAAAAGGTAAAAAAAAATACACACACAACATGAAGTTTTGGAGAATGCTATTATATGTGTGTGTGTGTGTGTGTGTGTGTGTGTGTGTGTTAAAACGTAAAAATATTGAAATTGAAGGCTATAATAACGAAAATGTTTTATCTAAATGAACTATACAAATTAAAAGCAACCAAAGAGAGAATTATTTCCTTGGAAGTTAGCTTATTTAACATCATATTCAAACCGACAAAGGAGAAAATTAATAACTACAATAAATAGCTTGAACGTAGTACATAACTGTCTGTTCACTGATGTTTAATATGAGACTGTAACACTTAAGAATCATCTTTAGCTCCATTCCTTTTCTATTTGTCTTGCTCCTTCTACCACATTTGCAATTACTAAATTCACTGAAGCCATGAAACTTTGAAAATCATTCGTGAGGACTGGATTGACTTCTTCCAAACTCCTGTTGATGTTGACTTTTGACCTCTTTCAGTGAATCACAGATGTTCTTACTGGCATTTAGATTGATGAGATTTTTTTCCCAGAAAGTTTTCAATTTACCTGCCCAGATCCATTAAAAAAATCACTATGGCTGTTCTAGCCTTACATAATGTACTTTTAGATAATGATACTTCAAAGTCAAAATCCTTCTTGGTCTGTGACTTGCAAAATGGATTTATGTTCACTGATAAAAGACAAAACAAAACTGCACCCCATTGCACTCCATTGCACATCTCCATCAAATTCTCAAGTGAGCAAGTACATTGATAATCAAGATTCAGCAATCTATGTTGTAAATAGATGTTTAGTCTTTTAAGCTTTGTTTTTCCATTTTTAGAGTAGACACAACATAGATTCAGTATAGACCTAAGGGTTATCATTTCTCAGAATACTGAGTGAGAATTGGCGTTATCTGAAACTCAACATCTTGATTAGCATTAACAAGACTGTCTACCTGTCTTTTGAAGCATTGACTTCTCTTCTCTGACTATGGAAATGCTATGTGGCTTTGCCTCTGTTTGCACCCTTAGTCTGTCTTATCTATCTGGAAACTTGGTTATTCAGTGAAGTCACCTTTATCTATGAGCTTAGCTAAATCTTCCAGATACCTTGATGTTGTTTCTACATCTGCACTTAGGCCTTCATCTTGCATCTTGTTAGAAATAGCTTCTTTCCTTAATATGTACAAACCTATATCTGCAGGCTTCAGATTTTTGTTGTTCAGTTTCCGCATCCCTCTCAAGCTTCTTAAGATTGAAGATACTATTTGAGCATTACTAAGGATTATTGTTTCGGCTTAAAGGAATATTAATGGTTTATTTGACTATTCATCCAGTCTAGCTTTCTCCATATCCATTTGTTTTCTTTTTATTCCTCCAGCATCTTTCTCTTTTCATTTACAATGAAGTTAACTGTTTAATTCATGAGTTTATACACTATTTTTTTGCTCTCTTACATGCTGACATTCTCTCTGTAAAATTTAGTCACAAAAAAATTCATTAGTGATTTCTTAACATTTAGGAAAGAATATCAATATTAAACAGCATATTCCAGTTGATAAAAAAACTGCAAACAATTCCCAAATTATTTTATGATTCAGAAAATTCATGCTATTAAAACATACAGCTTTGAAAAAATTCTTCATAGTCTAAATTTTCCCATCATTTCTTAAAAAAAAAAAAAAAACTATAAACTAGTTGAACGCAGAAGTGTACGCAATAGAAAATAGTCATTTTACCAGTTTATCCCACAAATGAAGGTTAAATAAATTGGCCTACATAGTCTTCCAAAATATCTGTATACTGAATAATCTCCTAATATATTTGAATGTATATGTTCTGGATGAGCACTAATTACATGAAATAAAAATACAAGCAAAATGATGCGGAACAGCATTACTGATGATAACCCAAAGTAGCAGTAATATAACAGTCCATCAAAAGCTGTTTTACATATTAAGAACAGTATACAATGAAAACTACATTCATGAGATAATACATATAAATCTTAGGGATAGAAATTTGTTTATGAAAATTCCTTATAGGATACTGCTTCATTTGTCATGTATAATGAAGATAGAAAAATTGATGCACATTAAAAATAATAGTTTTTGAGGCTAATGCTTGGGTTGGGAATGAGGCAATGAGGCAATCCTTGGTATCAAGGACCGATCTCACAACCTTGCTGTTGACAAATAGACACTTCTGTCACTGAGCTAAATCCCGGGCTCTGAGGCAATCTTCTTTTAAACCAGTTAAATTTCATTTTCCAATCTGTATAGCATTCATACAGATGTGTTTACTTTTCCATAATTACTAAACTATACTCTTATGGCTTACAAACTTTCCTCTTTGCTGCATTTTTAAAATAAAAGAAATTGAAACACCTATGCTTTCTGATGCAAAGAAACTATATTCTGAAAGCTCATCAGAGTTTTCTTTAAAGTGCAAAAGTCACATACCAGGTACTTCTGACCGCAACTGACCAATTAGAAAATAGCAAATTACCTACTTGTGCTTTACAGAGAATTTGTGGATAATTGGAAAAGATCCAGTATTGTAAAAATTTGCAAATTTGGCTATAGGTATTTAGCCTGAGGGATGTAAATGACTTTGGCAAAATTTTGAGTAAGATGTTCAACCACTTGAGCATGGGCTGTATAATCAGTCTGGGAAGGCTGGGAATACTTAGCGGAAAGAAATAGAAGTGAAAAGTAAGCAAAGATAATCCTTTGTCAGTAGACTATGACCTCTCTCAGATTGAAGTCTTAACCAAGTTACCTCATTGACGCAAAGATGGAACAATAAATAATAACTCATATCTATTTATACACTAACCAGAAATTCTACTTTGCAGCCAGTAGCTCTGCCTTTTCAGATAATTAGAAATCCCCACAGTCTCATTCTTATATGAATATTTTCAGTTCATACTACATAACTACATTTCACCTCTCTATCCATTGATAACTTGACAAAATTACCTCTGGGTTTAATTCAGGTTCTTTAATTACTTCAGGATCAATTTTAATGTTTTTACTTATATACTTTCTGGGTACTTTAGTATTCTAGAATGCTAATATTTTTCCTTTTGCAGTAATTTCAGATAGCTTCAAGCAGTCTACTAAAGAGACTTCTGCAGTACACGAAAGACTTTGCTTTGTGAACGCATCTGTCTCTCCTCACTCTCCTAGAACAGAAGCTGCTTTCCCACGTCACCCTCCCACCAATGCCTGGACACTGCCTGGCCTATCTGGCGACTTGCCAACAAGAAAGAAGACCCTTGACTGAATTGCACAGGCAGACCATCTGAGCAATAAATATTCTTTCCACAGAAAAAAATATTAAATTATGATCTCTTTTCTGAAGTTCTTGGGAAAGAAAATTAATGTACTAGGCTGTAAAAGCTGTCCAGATGCAGTGATTTGGAATTCTCTATTCAAGGACAAGGAACACTCCAGGAGTCCACCTAGACCAGGGTCCTAGAGGAGCCTGGAACGACACAGCTGGGAGAACAAATGTAGAATGAAATACTAGAGCCAGTAATGTCTAATCATTCTATCAAAACAACTATGTTTATTTCACATTTTTACTCAAATAAATTCAGGTTGAATTGCATTTTTAATTATAGAATTTTCTACTAGAAATGCATTAATTTGTCTTCTTGAAGTTGTTTCACAGGTAATTTTTCCTATGATTCATAAAGTAAAACATGTATTTATATTTTATTAATATGAAATCTTTAAAATAAATTAAAATTTAAAATAAATTAAATTAAAAATAAATGTCTCTTTTGATGTTATTAAAAATCAGTGTGAATATTTCTGTGCACATTATAGAGACACATGATTGATAAACACAGAGAAGGAAGGTGGATCTCTGCAAAGGACTGCAAGTTTAAAGCAAAAATAGAATCAGAAGGAGGAAAGTAGCAGGTCACAGGTGAGACTGAAAAAATTGCAATGAATCTGAGTGATGGGAAATAGAAAACAATATATCTGAAGAAATATAGGAAATGCAGTGAAGTCATTCAGTTACAAACTGATCTGATCTCATGGAGAGATTAATAATAGAGTCTGGAAATATTCTGATGTTCATAAAGACGGCAGTGAGGTGTATGGAAAATACATGGCACATTATTTTAAAAACCAGTCATGAAACAATACAGTTCTGGCTCTACTGGAATAGCTGGTTTCCAAATGTATAACAGAAACTTGTAATATTACAAATAATGATTTCTAAAGCAATTTCTTTAACAAAGCAAAGTGTTTATCTATGTGTCTTCTTCAAAACTATCCCCTTCTTTAAAATGCAGAAGGTCATTGAGTTTTTCTACTTAAATAAAAGAGAGTGTGTTTTAGTTTGTTACTGCACTTTTGTTAATTGCATGCTTAATGAATCTCCACAGGAGTGTCACCATGAAGGAGGCAGGATTATGTTCCTCAAAGAGATGTTTTCCAAGCTTCTACTGTCATCTAACCCCAGATGACCCAAGGCTCCAGCTGAGTGGACTTTGGAGCAATTCAACAAGCCTCTGTGCCTCTCATTTTAGTGTAAAACTAGATAAAACAGTAAAGGTGTTTGAAGCTGCACTTTTGATACTAAATTTCATATCAATCAAAGAAGATTTCATGAAGAATAAATAAATTATTTATACTTTTAATTTATTGTAAACCTATTCACGATATTTGCTACTACCTTTTTTAAAGGGAGGACGCCATAACTGTATTAGCTGGAGAAGTACAAGAAAATTCATGGATTTGTTAGAACCAAAGATATGATAGGCTTCATACACCTTGGTTATGTAAGTCTATCCAGGTGTATTCTTAACGTGAGTTCTGAAGATTAGTATAAATCTATGAGCACTTCTATTATTACTACAGATTATTTTAAACTCAGTTAACAGATAACTTCAGCACTGTTAATGAGGGCAGAGAGAAGGAATGACTCACAGATTTTGTTAACTGGGGAGCAGACCAATATGATTTATCAACATATATGAATTCTCTAATGTGTGCAGTAAAATCTTTTCATTACATTATAACAGGAGTAGTAACTCGAAGTTAGCATTACAAAGAAATGATTTTTGGATATAACTTTAATGAAAATATGTCACTTGTAATTATAACATCTTTATGATTCTCTGTGTGCTTAACAGTGGCCCTTTCCCTTAAGCATATAAATATGCCATCTGAAAGTATCCTCCAATTACTACTTTACCTGCCAATATTTTAATCATATTAAAAGAAAAATGAATAAATTGTAGCTTTACAACATCAGTTTCACTAGTAGAGCCCTGTGATTTTTCTTTTTTCTTCTTCTTCAAAAGAAAGTATTTTAAAATAGTAAAAATTTGACTTTATAAATATTGAACTTATCTAAATATCTACAGAGTAGTAATGTTTGGGGAATGAATACAGGCTAGTAAAAAATTTTAAGAGGCCTTTGGAATCCTACCAGGAAATAAAATTGTTGGAAATGCACCACCTTCTTGAAATGTCAGTGAAGAAATGACTCCATGCATTTGTGTCGGAATTGCTAGGTTTTAAGAACCCTGTAACTGTTGTGGAATATGTGCTCACTGAATTCCAACTAGTTTATAGTTTCAGTTATTCAAAAAGAAACTAAATTCAAGAAGGTGATGGGCCATATCTATTTATAGTTACGGCTCACATGCATTCCCCTTTACAGGTAAAGCACTTAGCTCACTTAGTTCTGCTAGGGGCATGGTATATCCCGTGTGGAACGCTTGTCCTGTGTGTGAACTTGGTAGGCTGAGCAATCGAAGACACAGAGCCTGTCTGCGATGCACATGCATCTAGGAGCTACCATCAAAGTTTAATGTGATCTAGGGAATACTAACCCCCATAGATGAAGACTTTCATCCCTTTCAGCTTTGTTCTAACATAAATTATGCTATCACTACTTTATTAGAGGACCGTTATGTGGTTTCCCATGTTGGCAGGATGTTTTATCTCTGTCACTAGACATTTCCAAACTAGAAACCTAGAATAGAGTGTTTTTTTAATTTGACTCTTTTTATTTTATAGAGGTGTGTAATATCTGTTTAGCTCAGATCATTAAATAAGTCATTAACACTTGGTTGATTATAAAAGCTTTAGTATTTCTATGTATATATGTTTCAATATCTAAAATATATACATAAAACAGACACATGTATAAATAAAAATACATGCATACACATATTTTTCTTCCTGTTCATGGAAATGTTTAATTATTAATCTTAACATATCACTACCAGTGATTTGCCATTTGTTTGTCAATTTGTTCTTTAAGTAGAGTTCAAGTGACATGCAGCTGATCTTAGAATGGACACCTTCATATGAGACTTTGGTATGAAGAGAGACTGGCAAATTTATTTGGCAGTAGTTTTGAGACCTATCCCACTAAGAAAGTTAGGAGGTTGAACTGAGCACAGACAAAAGCTCACCTAGAATTTTGCTGTGGCTGAGATTATATTTGTCCTGTAAAAAGCTCTGGAGTCACTTCTGGTGAGGTTACAGCAGGGAGTTGGAGGAAGGGAAGGTAAGCCTGGGCCAAGCTGATTCTGTGACCAAGAACAGTCCCAGGCATCAATATGTCAATGCATCTGTGATCTAATAGCAAGTGTTAATCTTGACAAAATGATGTCACATGTCACACAGAGCCAGTTTTTACTACAGAGCACTCTGGCTTTGATCCATTCATTCCTTTACACCAAAGTTAGGACAGTAGCTGGTTGGCAGTATGTAACTAATGAGTCACGGCTGAAAGAATGCAAGTCACTTTTCAAAAATCTGATGAATTATAGCTTATTAAAGCATCAAATCCAGACAGATGATCTCTGAATAACAGTATAGACAAATAAGGGAGAAAAAGTATGGAAATATTCACCTTAATGTAACAAAATATAGATGTAGCATTATGTTTAACTAAACACTGAGTAATTGTAAGGTCAGAGGAGATGGTCTTTCCAATATATTTTAGGTATATAATAAGGAAGTACTTTGGAAAGTATTAATGACATGTTAAAGGTACTCACACTACTAAATGAGAAAAGCAATAATAATTCAGTTTCCGTATCTGTGGGTTCTTAATCTCTGGACTCAAACATACATTGAAAAAAAAATTGAAAACTATTGCATCTATACTGGACATGTAGGGTCATATTTTTGTGGTCTTTATTCCCCTAAATAAAATAATAAAAAATGTTTATATAGCATTTGCCCTGTAGCATTATTATAGGCAATAAGAGAATGATTTAAAATATAGAAATGTGTGTATATATGCAAATACTATGCATATGCTATATTTCAACTTATGGGTTAAGTTATAATGGTTTTGATTTGTAAAGATTCATTTTGTATTTCTGGATAAAACTTCCAAAATATTTGTCTGTAGATTCACTAATTTAGCCATTCTATTAAACACTGACTCTCTACGACTACTTTAATGTTTGTTGCTTTAGATGCGTATTAAAATTGTAATGTCACATGAAAGAATATAATGACCCTAGGGCAAGCATGAAGTGCAAATATGTTAAGAATTGCGTGTGTATTGTGAAGAGAAGGATAAATCATCAGGCTGGTCAAATTTCTCCCAAAAATATGTAATGCCTAAAGAAAACAGAGCAACATAAAGGAGAAATCCTGCTAGAAATTAAGGAATTATTTCCTGCATGATCGCTTATAAAGATGGACATTTGAAGATAAACTCCAGCCAAAAAAGCTACCTGGGGGAACCATCTATAGAGTAACTGGTATTGGACATTTGAAAGATGTTTTCATGTGAGACTAATAGTAAAACACAAGCAAGGTTAGGTTTCAAAAAGGGAAGTAGATGTTTGAAAATATAAAATAACACAAAGTGTCAAGGAAAAGGAAAAAAGTTAGAAGACTGAGTCAGTTCATTGTTTACATTTTCTATCACAGCTAAGTCAAGTGTAGACTCACAAATATTTTAAAGAGCCAAGAAAGCTAAAATGGGAAATGGGAAACAGGAGGAGAGAAAATCGAGGGAAGAGGAGGATAAATTAATGTATCAATCTTTACTTTAGGTTAGTGAAAGGAGAAAAGCATGTTTTTATACAGTAACCTCTTTGTGATATTATTATATAAAGTATAAATATAAAAGCCACAAAAATCATTCTATTATAGGGCCTATGCACACACAATAAACACACAGATCGATGGAAATTGACCACATTGTAAGATTTAGTTATTAAAAGTGTGAAAATAAAAATGATTACCCAAAATACAACTGAAAATCTCAAAAATAGAAAATACAGTCTCCCTATGTATATTCATGGAACATTAATAAACACAACCACATATTGGCTTGTTAAAATTTCTTTTTAACATTTCAAAAATTAAAGTTAGCAAAACATTTTAATAATAATGTCAAAAATCTCCCTTGATTAATAACAAAACTAAAGACATAATATCCTCCCACATAGAAATTAATTTATTAATACTTTTTATTAAACTATTCTTAACAAGAAAATACAATTATAAATAACAAAACTTAATAAATCAAAAACATAGATAAAACACCACTCTTTAGAACTAATAACATCAAAGACAATTAGTGCTCCAAGTGAAATTCATCATCTTGAATAATTGTGTTAATTATAAAACTAAAAATTAATGTACATTCCATTCAAAAATTATACAGCAATGACAAAAACTTGAAGAGAGCATAATGAATAGAATCAATAAATATGTGGCATGAATGAGTGAGCAAAAACAAAACTAGGCAATTATATTTATAAAATGTTTGTATTTTCAATAAAAGTAGCAATGAAAAGTTTGAAACAAACCTATTTAAGAAAACAGAATATTCAAACATAATTGTTCTGGTTTGTGTTCAGATGCCCCCATCCCAAGCCTCATGCAATCTTAGAAGTGGCTAAATCTAGTGTTTGTGATTGGTTTGTTGTCAAGCGCTGGGATTGGTGATGTGAGTGCTGTACTCACCCAGGGGAGGGGACAACACACAGTGTAAGAGTAGGAAAAAGGTGTGTCTTTCCTCTTTTGTTTGGTTCACTCTTTCTGTTTGCAGTGGCCATGATCAACTCTCCCACCACGCCACCTTGCTGCTTGCAGCCAGCTGAGTATGGACTGAAACCCCCAAAACTGTAAGAAATAAACCTTCCCTTGCTTCACTTTAGGTGTCAGGTATTTTGTCTTAACAGGAAAAAAGAAACCAAGACAATAATAAATTAAAAATAGAAAACATGTATTAATTTGTGTAATTAAAAGCCTAAATGGCATGACACTAGCACATGAAATTTTAAACACTGAGCAAAACTGGATATGTTTTTAACAAAATGTATTTTTCCAAAATTCTTCATATAAATGATTTTAAATGTGTTGTGCCATCAAAGGCGTGTAAGCTCAACAGATATATCTAAGAGAACTATTCTCAACCACCATAGCCAACCCTTCCACAAAGAAACTTTACCAAATATTTGCAGTGGGATAATTTCAAAAATGTTGGGAAAATTTCAGAACACACTAAAAGATTATAGAAAAAATGAAAAAAATGGAGAATGTCTAAGGTTTGTAGATGAAACAAACAACATTGGTTGCAGCATTCTGCATATTGCAAGAAATTTCACTTATCTCTATTAATAAAAATAACACAGTAAATAGTAGCAAAATAAAATCATGATATCTGGAGGAGGGAGGATTACTCCAGGAATTCTAGTATATGTTAATATTAGGAGACTTACAGTAATACAAAAATACAGCAAAGGAGAAAATGCAGCAATCACTGTTATGTGAAGCCAATCATTCCTGAAATAGGAATGATACATATGTGTCCCTGTTATGTCTGGATGGCCACAATGAATAGTAACATTAAATGTGTTACATGAAAATATTTTTAAAAAACTAAAGTGTAAACATTTCAATGAAATAAAACTATCTTTTATGAAAAAGTATTTTAATACTCAAATGGATAAACTGAATGCATAGGACTCCTGGATTCTGCTCTTATACGAAAGGAACCTGGAAGTCATTGTTTCAAGGAGAAAAATGGAATAAAAGAGTCACTCAACTCTGGACAGCCAGGTAAACTCAGAGACCTGCAACAGGATGTGCTTACTTGAATGATTGCTGAGGGTAGGACTGAGAATGAAGAAAATAAATATTAAAAAAAGTAAAATTAAAGGATAGACCTGATGACAAGCCTCTGTGCCTTCACTATCTCATACACAGCTTATTCCTCCAGATTTTCTGCTAAGATCAGTCATCTGTAAATTGAGTTACTTGTTTATGATGGTTATGGAGATATTCATTGTACTTGTCAATGTTTGAAAAAAATTGTGAAATTAATCAGATTCATATGTATGAACATCATATTGTCTCCATGGTGTGAGAACTGCACAATAGACATTGTGAAATGGGAAGAAATTGTTCAAAAGGATAAAGGAAATAGGATGAGTGAAATGGGGACAGGGCTGTAGAGAAAAGGGAAAAAATGCATGTTAGTTAAATTATTGGTATCTCTTACTTTATTAAAAAGGAAGCTTTGTGCTAAAATTCATTGGAGAAATTCTTATTCCCATATCTTGTGACCTGACTAACTTCTTTAAAAATAACAATGTGCAACATATTAACTTTTGTTATTTTCCTATTAATTTGTAGTGAAATTTTGTTTAATCTTTTTCCATAAAATAGAAATAATTATTCTGTGATCACAGAGTGGTATTAATAATGATGACAATGTATAATAGTCACTTGCTTCTTTTCCTAATAAATTGATTCGTCTATCTTTTTTTGTAGACCACTCCTTCAAGTTTATAAATGACAATTCAAGTTAGCATAATACTTGAGTCTTATTTTAATTTTTTTCTGCTTAATGTAATGATCCAACTGTGTGATGGCTGATATATCATTCTATGCATTTATACTTTTGTGGTAGAATGAGGGGTTTTTTGTACATACAGAATTGGCTTTCTTTGAATCCGTGCCTGAATTTTTGACTGTCTTCTTAGGGGTGATTTATTACAAAACATGAATGAAGATTTTCTAGTTGTATAAATTTTCCTCATGCTAGATAAGACTTTTATAGGGTTTAGAATTACCGTGGCAAATTCTTATGTATATATGTGATGTTATCACACTACAGACAAAAGACAACAAGAGTTGGTGAATCAGTGCTTCCTTCAATTGGTTCACGGCTTTTTCACCAGGATTTGAATTTAATCCAAATTGATTTCTGTATACTTTTCATCAATGGAACTAGATGATTCTTACAAAACCGAAAGAGGCACAGAGATACTCAAAATGAGACATTTTTTGTGTGTGAGGCCTAATGTTGAGCAGTTTGACTCTTAGTAACCACAAATCCTGTTACTCCCTTTGACGTCCTGTTTGTTGATGTTATAAATGACTAAAAATTGAAATTGTTAGAGAAAATCCTGAAAAAAATGTCTCCTACATGATCTTACAAGATTACACGAACCTGCATTTCTGGAAACTGTGTAGACTGACTTCTCAGTGAGTAATAATTGTCTAGGATGGAATATCTACGAAAAGTTTCAACGTATTCATGAAATAATAGAAAATTAGTTTTGTATAACTTGTAAAGGATTACTAAATCAACAAAGTGCATAGATATTACTAACTTATTCCCTATGTTCAACAAAATTTGAAGTTTACACACCTAAAATACATAACAAAACAAAATACAACAGATTAAAGAATACTAAAATTAGATATCCAAAGGAAAAAAAAAAACAATAAAAACTCAACTGTACTGGCAAAAATTTCCAGCAGCTGTTTGATTGTTCTTGGTAGTTTCTGGTTTTGAAAGATAATTAATAGCAAAGTACCAAACTTTATGGAGGGCACTGTCATGCTTAGTAAGGTCTCTCAGTGAGCACTATCCACTAACATTTCTTAGCGACATTCATTTTATTGACTGTTCAGGACTTTATACACAAATCTATCATGTTAGAATTTAAAACACATTTAATGAGATGTAATATTATAAATTTAGCTGCAGATATAGACCACACTAATAAAGCAACTATGTGTCACAGATGAGTGGACTCTTCCACATACTGCCAATTCCCACTATTAGGTATAATAGTAGCAAAATATAGTTAGGACTCCAATTTAATTATTATCACATTTTTCAACTTATTCCTTAGTTTTAGAACAATAATAGTTGTAACGCTACTGAGTAGTGATTATCAGCATTTCAATGTGCATAGCTTGGATTTAGGGGACTCTGAAAATTTAAGAATAGCTACTGTGGAAATGTAAGGAGTAATCAGTGTAAAACACATCGGATGAGAGCATGATACACAAAGTTTGATAAAATTGTATTTTATTGATGTAATAGTTTTGGTCTCATTTTTTGTATTGGTATTTTTACAGATACAGGAAACAAGGTTCAGAAAAAAAAATTATATCCGAGTTATATAACAAGCAAGGAAAGTGAATGTGAATCTACCTTACTGTTCACTTTCTGTCTGAGCAAACACATAATGTCCAAGGTTACACAGTGTCCAAGGCTATGAAGTGAATATTGGAGTGAAGTTTGAAATGCAGGATTTTGATTTGGTATCACTGCATTTTCCATAGCATTGCACTTTAGACTTTCCAGAGATTTTTCAGCACTTTTTTTAATGAGAAGAAACTATTTTTCAATTTCTAAGCCCTTGATGTTCTCACTGAAGTATACTTCTTGCCAATACAGGTGTTTGCAAAGATTCTTAGGAAGGGAAGTTTTGCAATATTAATCAGACTGAATGTATGCCCCATGTAATTGTTAGGTCTGAAAAAAAAACTTTATATTTTGTTAAAAACTTTGTTACATTTATTCTCATGTACCTTAGATGGTTTACATGAATTTTCTAGATAACTATTTTACCTGGTTACTAATTCACTGATGTGTTTGTGTATTACCAGTTTAAATTTGTTGAGTTGACATGGGATAACATGAAAATAATTAAATATTTCCCCTGTTTGCATTTAAAATAACTGTTTGGGGCTGGGGCTGGAGGTGATTTCACGTACCTGTAATCCTAGCATTATGGAGGCTGAGGCAGGAATATTGCCATGAGTTTGAGGCTAGTCTGGACTACATGGTGAGTTCAAGGACAACCTGAATTATCTGGCTAGACACTACCTCAAAATGGATAAATAAATAATTGTTTATTAGCAAGAAATATTTATATACTGTCTTAGGTATCATATGATTACCTTTTAGAAATGATTTATCCATTTGGTCATATATAATATTTTGTAATTTACCTATAAAAGGGTGTTGCCCATTGATTTATCTAAGCTTATAACTCAAACTAGATACTCCTGTGTGCAAAAGGTTATGTTTCGAAGAAGAAATTGGAAAAATCCTATGTTCATAGTGCTAGCAGGTAAAATGGAATAATATTTTGGTGAAGGAAAGTGCAATTAATCGAATTAGTATTAAAGTATAATGATCAATATTTTACCAAGAAATTGAATTTAATTGTTCAATTGTACAGCTTTTCATGAGTGTGAACCAATGTCTGACCCACACACAAAGTGGGGTGGGATTTATTTTGGATCTAATTTCAAAGGTCACCGTTCACTGGCTCCATTTCTCCTCAGCAGGCAGTGAGACAGAAACATTCCAGAGGAAGGGTGCAGAGGAGGAAGCGTCTCCCCTCAAGGCCACCAGGAAGGCAGCGGTCGAGGGAAGCCTTAGGAGAGATACTCCTTCTTGAAGGCAGTGACTTATGTCCTCTATGTAGGTCCCACTTCTGAAAACTGCTGCAATTTTGAAATAAATTCTCAGTGTGTGAGCTGGGTGTAAACCACGATAAACATGATCATATAAAAATCTGTGAAGACGCCATTCCAATATGCATCTACATACAAATATCAGAGAAGCTACAAGGCGTGAATAACCTCAATATGAGAAGCAACACATTTTTTTCAATTATAGGGATGAAATAAAAAACAACATTAAGGTTCAAAAATCCCTCACATAAATACAACATGAAAATTTATCAGGCAAAAATAAAATCATGGGATGATTTTGATAAAAGACACTAATATATAATGATATCAAATAATTGAAAACATTCTAGAAGAGATGACCAAAAACGTATCAGATAACAGTAAAAATGAAGATGTGACTACCAACAACAAATGTTGGAGAAGCTATGGGGGAAAATGAACTCTCCTGCACTGTTGGTGGGAATGCAGACTGGGGTAGTCTGGAGGTTCCTCAAAAATGTGGGATTGGAAGTCCCATTTGACCCAGCTATTCCACTTCTAGACATATTCCCAGAAGAACTGAAAATGTCATACCACAGTGATACATGTTCACCCATGTTTATAGCAGCACAATTTTTAATAGCCAGATCTTGGAAATAACCTAAATGTCCATCAACTGAGAAATGGATAAAAAAGTTGTGGTATTTTTGTCCAAGGGAATACTACTAAGCTATAAAAAATGATCATATTGAGATATTTATAAATAAATGGGTGTAACATGAGACCATACTCACAAGTGAAATAAATCAAACTCACATGTATAGTATCCCTAGTATAAGAAACGGTAAGAGTACATAAGATACAAAAAACTCAATAAATACAATGAAAGGGTAAGAATCTGCTTAAAGGGGAAAAATAATATCTCACGGAAAATGAGGAAAAAGAAAAAAGAAGGTAAAAGAAAAATATTTAAAATTATATAAACACACTTAGGGTAGATAAGATGATTGTGCTACAAATTCTATAAGTTGTTGGAACAAAATAGTTAACAGTCATAGGATTGGGACAATGGTGCATATTATTGTATGGTGATTTGAAGAATTCTTGAAGATTGCTATGTAAAATAACAACCCCAGTTATGCTCCTACCACCTTGTTTTGAAGGCCTGTATTATTCAGGTTTTGAGCTCTTTAATATTGTTATTTATTTGTCTTTTCTGTTTCGTGTTTTTCTAGGAATGTGTTTAGTTTTGTTTTTCCATCTAATACGGAAAGGATAGGTTATACATTTCCCCTAAACATGTTTAGACATTAATGTCTCCTAAACATTTTATGAGAATCAATTATATACTGTATGGTGAAATAAATAGCTACTTTGAAGAAAAAGAGATACTAAGGTATCCAGTGCTGATTCCATAACATCATGCTGTGAAATCCAACAATGCTATTATTCTTTGTTCAGAGAGATTTTAGTCTGTTTTGTTTTGATTAATTTCAACATACATAAAGGTATGGACAGCTATTTTGAAGAGAATGGGAGATATTATGGCAGCCATTGTTGATTTCCCTGTTGTCTGGTTTTGAAGGCCTAACATGCCTTCATCATCCTGTTCTGATCAGTTTAATACTATTTTGTTTTGTATGAATTCATTGTGTGTGGAGATATGGACAACTATTTAGAAGAAAACAAGAGACAATATGATTGTTGGTGATGGTGTCCTGTTGTCTTGGGTTAAAATCTGTGTCTCTTACATTGTTTTCTTTTGATTTGCTTTGTTCTGTTTTGTTATATATAGTTTTACTCTCTTTAAAATAAAATTTTAAAAGATTAACATTTGACAAATACTTTGGATCTAGAAAGACATATATTGAGTACCACTGGAAAAATTATTTTAATGTTAATGTTGTTAGGAATATACCTATCCGTTTTGAAAGATGATGAGTATAATATACCATGAGTATAATAATCCAAAATTCTAGATTGAGTGATTTTGCATAAGAGAGATGAAAGACCTAAATCCAGGTCTGTCTAATGCAGTGTCTATTTTCCTAACAATCCTGGTTGCTCCTTTTGCTGGGTTGTCTCTGTGAACACTGCCCACACGATGACAAGTTCTTGTTGATTCACATACAAACCAGTGTAACACTCTCACATAAAAGGTTCAATACATCATGTGGCCCACGAATAATGGGAAAACAGCTTGGGACTTAGTGATGTAAAGTTTTAAGGCAGCAGTAATTATTGCTGTCAAATAACTGAAAACTCTCTATTTCTAGAGACCCCTTTTGGGTTCGATTCGTGTGTTGATGGTACACAGTGAGTATGAAGCATCTGGTCCTGACCCTGGTGGATTCCCAACCTCAGAAGAGAGACAGAGGAAAGCAGAGCAGAGGAAAGAGAAACATAGCAGGAGCTCATGAGATAAGGGAAAGGAGTTTGCGCTTAGAATCATGAAGAAAAAGCTTTTGTTCTGTAAAATAGAAATGCTATTGAAAGGGCTGGGGATTTAGTGGCTCAAGCACTTGCCTGATAAGCGCAAGGTCGCGAGTTCGATCCTACTACCAAAAAAAAAAAAAAATGCTATTAAAGATCAGCTAAAATAAAAGCAGAGTTAGGACTTATCCACAGGGTATGCCACATTCTGAATGAGAAAGTAAATTTGATTGTAAGCCTCATCCAATGATGAGGATAAAATTAGTTTACTGCCAGGCTTGATTATGGGAGCACGTGTGATTGGAAGGTTGCTACACCTTAAAAGCCCTGAATTTGAAAAGAGACTGGTGGGAGAGTCAAATGGTAGAACCATTTGTTTTATGTCTGTGTTTCAAATTTCCTGCCATGGTGTTAATGACTTTATTTATTTATTTATTTTTGGTTCTGCGGATTGAATTCACGACCACACGCTTGCCACTGAGCTAAATCCCCAACCCCTATTCATTTATTTTTAAGACAGGGTCTTGCAATATCCTTCAGGTTGGACTTGAACTCATGGTGGTCCTATTACCGCAGTCTCTAGAATACTAGAATTACAGGCAGGTGCCAAGACACTGGGCTTTGTTACTTGCAAATAAGATGCTTGATAATGTTTGATTGATTACCACATCAATAGACTAAAAACCTTGCATATGATAATACAGTTGAATATTTCATATGTAGGGAAATTATGAATAAATAATGTGATTAAAGTCTAAAGAGTTTTGAAGGACCTGTATTGAATAAATATAAGCTGAATTGTTGATTTGATAGTCCTCTGTTTAAACCTGAAAGAGACAACTGAGAATAAATAAATGTAATAATACTAATTTGAAAAAAAGATAATACATTTTTTCATCTAAAATAGAAGAATGCAATAGGCATAGAAGTAACCTTGAAGGGGATTTAAATTAGTGGCATAAGTGCCTGCCTGGCAAAGCATGACATTGTGAATTTGATCCTCCATAACAACAACAACAACAACAACAAAAATTCTTAGCCAGGGTGGTGGCTCACGCCTGTAATCCCAGCACTCCAAGCCTGAGGCAGGAGGATTGTTGCGAGTACCAGATCAGCCTGGGCTACCAAGAGAGCTCAAGGCCAGCCTGAACTGCATTGCGAAACCCTGTCACAAAAAGACAAAAAAAAAAAAAAAAAAAAAGTAACCTTGAGGAGTTAAATTAGCTAAAATATCATTCAATCTGATAACTCTAAAGTGGAAATTTAATGTAATTCAAATTTTCAAACCTTTGGAGATAATTCCCACAACTATTTGAGGACACTATTATGGGCGGAAAACACCAACAATGTTCCCAGATAAGCTCCATCCCACTTTTCCCCTTCAGGACTTAGTGAAGACTGGAATTGATAGAAGTTATGCCTGAAACATCATATTATAATGAAGGCAAAAATTAAGAGAATGTGATTACTTAAGAACTTTGAAATGCAGAATATTTCACCTTAGTTTGGGAAGACCATCTGCTAAAACCAAGGTCTCACTTTTGAAATACAGTTGCTCTCTTAAATCACCCTGGGCAGTGCCTGTGAAAATGGTGTTGTAGCCCCTAACATTCATCTGCTAGCCACGGAATGCGTGTTTTCCTATGGTTAAAGGAAGTGAATTTCACAAAAAAAAAAAAAAAAAAAAAATCTTTTATGAAGAAAACAAGGAATTTTTTTTAAAATTGAACATCAAAAGTTTACATGCAGATTGTACCATCCAAATGTGCTCCTTTTCAATAAAATTCAGCCCACTTCAGATTCTTTTGTGTTAAAGACAGCTAGCAAATGCTTAAACATACCAGTTAATTCACTACCGTTAGCCAGAAATAATTTAGCTATGTATTAGACAACAGCCAGTGATATTCATGTTTCATATTTTATGTATTTCATTTGCTTTCCCATCATTTTATGTATTTACTTCTTGATTACTGACAAATAATAAAATTCTGGTTCCAAGACAGCTAGAGCAGTGATTTACACATTGGTTTTTGTGGAGTAATTTAGCACATGTGCCTGCTTGGATCCATCGCATTTTGTGTGAATCTTAAGAATAACTGAATACATATAAACGTTTTCTAAAATGATAACCCAATAATAATAGTTGATGTGTATGTGATATTATATAGGTCTACTTTAGAAATCCACATCTTTCAATAAATATGTAGACCAATGAACATATATGCAAAAATTCAGTTGACTTACAGTTTTACTTTTTTGGCCTCTGGCTGTTATTCTTGGCCAATATGTGTAAATTTTTTATACTTTCTCAAATTATTTTAACAAATAAATTCATATAAACGGGATTAATTGCTAGTACTTATTTGACCTGATAGGTTAATGTCCTCCCAATTGCAGTGTCAGTGTGCCAGCGCCCTCTAGTGGATAATGGTAAAATAGTATTTCACTGCTAAAAGGTTAAAGGTGTTAAGAGTCTATTGCAACAGAATTTATGCACACCATGAAGACAGCATTCTATTTTTCAGGGCACTTTGTCATTAAACCATTACATGCCTATATATTTCAGTTAGAATGTCACTGAAATATCTGTATTTTTAAAATTTAAGCAGTTTTGCAGTTCAATATGTGTGACCCAGTTAATTTGATCTGTTATATTAACTTTAAAGCCTATCATTGATATATATATTTACCAAAAACTTTTTATTAAGATTTTTCCTAAATATATTTGTAATCAGACAGCACTTTAACTCTTAATAGGGTCATTCTAGGATTAAAAAACAACAAACATTTCTACATTGTATTGATTTTACTCAAATACTAAGCCTTCTAGGTATGAGACTTGTGACTTTGAGAAATTTTAAATTTTGAAATTTTGGGTAAAATATGGTTAAAATACATATTTATTGTCACAGAATAGAAGTGGTCAAGTCTTTCTCAAATGTTAAGGCAAGCTTGCCTGGAGTCTGGTGACATCTGTGGTTCACAAAGTATATACTTAAAATACATGAACGCATACACATTTTATTATTGAACATTCAGAACCCTGTAAAACTAAGCAAGTCTAAGCATCAAAACATAATAGATGGAGTTTTAGACTAAAGTGAGCAAGTATGCAAGCACAATTTGTATAGTTATCTTGGTAGGAATTTATTAAATACTTTTTATATATTATCCAGAAGTACCATATATAGTTCAGAGACTACTAAGTTTGCAACAGATGTTTATAGGCTAACCAGTAAGTTCCAAATAGCCCAAGCAAGTGTTTCAGTTTATTAACGAAATATCACTGGGTTTAACTAAAAATTATTCCATATGAAACCATTTACAGATGAGAAAGTCCAGTAAAAATTCACACCTAAAATATTTTTCTGTACATGTAGTCAGTTCTGCGTATGCTGTCTGAATGGAGAAGTTATTTAAAATGACAAGATAAAAAGTTGCTATGGAAAGTGAATCAGAATTTGCGAATGAATGCCAGGCCGGTTGCCAATAGCAAGATTTTGAGGAGGTTTAGTGACTATCTGAAAAACTGGGAACAGAAAGAGAACAAGGCACCACATCCAAAGGAATACAATGGATAATTTCACGAGCATAAAAGTTAAACACTCTCATTGTAATTATGCCCTGTGATATCTGGAAGCTGTCTGGAAGCATTGTTTTGTAGACTTGGTTTCATGCTTTAGAGACAAGCTGGTTTATGGCTCATTGATGAAGTAGGTCTTCTCTGACCACAGTGGTCTGGGGTAAAGCCCCAAAAATGGCCGCCATATTCATTCCCACTGGCTTTGCCTTTATTATTCAAGTATTACAGGGTGTATTTGTTTAGCTCTTAACATTCTGTTCATAACAAAAAAGGAATTTTGGACATCAGCGATTCTTTGTTTTCCCTTTCTGTGTCGTATGTTACAGGTAAAGAGGTCAGATCTTACAATAAGTTTACAGTTGTTCTATGGCAAAGTTTCTCAAATTTTTGTGGCTAGAAGAACCATGACAAGTTTTGTAAAATCCTTAATTTTCTTGAATCTACCCCCAGAGCACTAACTCTTAATTATTTTTCAGAGTTTTCTGGAAATTTACGTTGACAACAGATAACCAAATTTATCTTATGGTTATCTAAACACTGTATTCTATCCAGTTGGTTTTTTTAGGAATAAAATCACAAAAAAGGTATGAGCTCCGGGAGTTCAAATTAAATGTTAAAAACAAAAAACAAAAAACAAAAAAAAAACTAATGTTAGTTGAGACATGTTAGTGTCTTCCCCATGAATATCTGTATCATTTTTCTTTTTTTTAAGATTAGGATAATGCAATGGATTTAAAAAAAAAAAAAAAAAACTACTACAGAGTTTACAAAAGAACTGACAAACAGCACAGTTAATTAATCTTCCTTTCACCTTTTATTTTACTTTAAAGGAACCCTCATGGTGAGACTATAGTAAGTTACCAGTTATCATACTAAGTTATCAGTAGCTTCAAATTTGTTAAATTTAATAAATAGGTATCTAAAGTCCATGAAAAAAATTAAAAATTTGACATTTATTCATTACTATCTGATAAGTTACCATGGACTTAAAGGTTTAAAATTGTTGAAAAATATTTTCCTGGATCAGGATTCAGTAAATATTTACTGTGTTGTCTATCCAACGTGGCACCCTGCTTCAGCTTTCCTTAGAGTCCTAACTAGAAAAACGTGTGTCTCAGCAACCTGGGCATCTCAAGGCAAGGGGATGAATTTAGATCATGTTATAAGAGGTAGTTCATATCTTATGACAAATATTTCCCAATTTCCTTCACTTTCTCAGTGCTTGGACACATTCTACTATCTCATCTATGAGTTTGACTCATTTATGGTCTTTCTCTGGATGCAATCATGTACAGCTTGTCTTTAAACCAGTGCTTGGTTGATTTCAGTAAATACAATAACCTTTAACCTCACTAATATATTTCAAATGGCAGAAGTTTCTTCTTTATAATAGTTGAATGATGTTCCTTTATAAAGTTTATATATGAACATGTACATCGTAATTTTATCTATGTATCCATTAATGAAAACTTTCTTTTCTTGCCTTAGCTATAGATTAATGCTACAATGATTATGTAAATGCTGGTATCTCTTTAATATATTTATTACATTTCCTTGGGATATATACTGTGAAATGTGATTGCTGGATCATGTGGTAGTCCTGTGTTAGAATTTTGCCAAAATAAGACTAAACAGAAACTAACTTATGAAAGATGATTAGAGTGTATTTGTCAATTTCTAATGATCATGTCGCCTCGCATAACCTCAAATAGATTTCTGAGGCTACAATTAGCTCAATTTGTATGCACAATCTTTTTAAAGGAAGGAAGCAAACAACTGAATTTAGATGGAGTAACCAGGGGTCCATTGTTAAGGGAAAAAAATGAATCAAATCTTCATTTGTTTGCAAACCAGATTACGATGCATTCATTCTGAGAACCACATCTCCTCTGTTCCCACTCACCGCTTGCTTTGCAGCTGTAACTTACCATCTTCATTACCAAAAAGATCCCTATACCTCAGATAATGCCTCAACAGAACCGGCAGGTTGCTTATCCACCAGAAGGAACCACAGGAACTGGTTCTCTATTGGAAGAACACTTAGGCTGTAAATGCTGCATTTTCTTATCACTGTGGAATAAATTGCAGTAGAACACAGTGTCCTGTGCGATGGGAACTTGGCAATGTGCTGGGGAAATGTATCCAACCTCCTCAGTGGGTAGCAAGTAGTCGCCAACCCCAAAAGACTCTGAAAGAAAATTATATTTCTTTGCTCTGTGACACACAATGGCAGATCCAGGATGTATGTTAATGTGTAAAAGTGATTATCTTACTGCATGGATCTGTGGCAAATATATACCTGGTTTGTGGAAAGTTGAAAATTACATACAGACATCAAAAAGTTGGGGATTTGTTAGGTGTTTGCTCCCAAATGCTAAAGAACTCCCAATAAGCTACATGTTGTAGTAATTAAAACATTGCTTTGAAATGGTTTCAAAATTTAAGCAGATCCAGGAGAACTATAGAAGAATTAAGAACTAATTACATTAAAATATTGCAGATCAATTTCTCTTGGGTTGGTAGCTTCACATTATTGTTTTATTAAAATGAAAAAAATATTATCAGGAAATATCAAAAGATTCTTTTCCAAGGTTCAATTTTTGTAATAGCGTTTATTTAGGTTAGGTTACCTTTATCATAGTATTACATATTTTAACCACTCTGTAGCCTGTTGCTCTTTTTTTTTTGCAAAAATATGCAAACAATTATTCATTAAAAATTATTACTTTGGAAATGAGAAAGACTGCATTTAAAAATAGTATTTTTCAACTCCCAAAGGAAGATATTTGTATATGTTCAATGAAATCAAATCGTTATTTCTCTTTTTATTTTTTCTCTTACCTTAAAAATAACATACGTATTTTGATTTAAGTCAACCCATGCATTCAAATAAAGTGTGTAACCTGCCAATTTCCATTGGCATCCCATCAGTTTTGAAGGTTTCTGTGCTCCCACCCTGGAGAAGAAGGCATGGGTGACAGAAGGCTAATCTCTTTGCACAGAGAAATGCTATTATTAGTAGTACTGTAACATTTTTTCATGTGCTCTCCTGTACTATGACATTTCCTTCAGCCTTTACTCTTCTTCTAGATGAGTGATCCTACGTTGAGACATATGTGAACAGACTTGAAAAAAGTTTTCTGGAAGAAACTCTGCCAATGGCAGTTTAAGACTGTTCCTTGAAATTTCCAGCTAGAGGCAAGGTAATGGAGCCAGAACTTAGCTTCTCACCCTTCATACTGAGTAGAAATCTCTTGCCACGTTGAACAGAGCTGTGTTTCCATGAGCTGCTGTAAGCAGGGGACTGAGTATGGCAGAGCTACTAATGCAGGTTTGTCCCTGGAAGACACAGGACTCTTACCTCAAGAATTCATAATGACCTTGCCAAAATTCATCTCATCTGCAAGCTATCTACCATTCATTACAACTCTCCCTCCTTTTCTTCTTCCTTTAGTGTCTTAGTTACTTTTTACTCGTCACTGAGACAAAATACCTGATGCCCAAGTTGGGAAAGGAAAAGTTTATTTCTTACAGTTTTTGGAGGTTTCAGTCCACACTTAGTTGACTCCAAGACATGCAGGCATGGCTGGGCTGCAGTTCATGGTGGCTGCAAACAGCAAGCTGGAACCAACAAAGAGCAAGACACACCTTCTTGCTACCATTACATCACATCCTGGCTCCACCCCTTTGTGGGTGGAGCACTGACACCATCAATCCAAGCACTACACAATGAACTATCACAAGTGAACAATGCAAACTCATGAGGCCTGGGGGCCACAGACATAAACCATAACATTTCCTGTCAGATCTGCTCTGCAAACCAACAGCTCACATCTTTTGTCATAAAGGTTTCTCCTAACAAAGTGATTGTGCTTTTCTTCTGGCCCTGGAATTCCCCTCTCAGAGGACCCTGTCTCCCAGGTCTTTCATTTACATTTATACAACAGTGAGTCTCAGTATTCAGCAGAGAAAAACAAAAGGATTTTTTAAATTGACAGAATATTAGACAATTTCAGAACTACATATATTTTTGAAAAAAAAAATGGAGTCCAAAACAGGAGTAAGATGGAGAAAATTCTTGCCTGCTAAGTGCAAGGTCGTGAGTCCAATCCTAAGTTTAAAAAAAATAAAGAGATTGAGAACACTCAGATTCATCGTAGAGTGTCAGGTCCCTGTGGTGGTGTTAGCAGAGTGATAGTTATAAAAGTGTTTCTTTTCCCCCTTACTGGACTTTATTAAACTTGATCTTTAAAGCTGTCTAAAAGTACTTTGTGGTATTATTTAAAGATTTATTGAATTTAAGGGTACCTCTGAGTTTACAGGTAGGACATGGATGAGTCAAACTGTAATATATTTCTAGTTTACTTCAACTGTGTTAATCGATTAAACTTTTCTTTTTGCTTATCTAGAGCTCAGCAGCCAACCTCTACCGAGCTAAAAGCTTCAGAATCCTCTAAGGTAAAAGAGAAAAGCATCACATCCAAGAGGCTCTTACTGAACTCACTTTGCTCTTAAAGGAAAAAGAAGTTCCTTCAAAATGGTTTTTCAGAGTTATGTGGAAAACACATGCTTTCCTGGTAAATACTATGCCCAATGCACAAGAAGAGGAATTTTCAAGTATTTTAAAAGCGAGGTTTCCTTTACAAATAAAAGTACTATATTTATACCTCTCAATATTTATATATCTTCACTTAGGTTAGTAGACTACTCAAACTGAAAGCAAAGATAATTTCTATTCTATATATTCTATGGTTGTAACTCAAAGCAAATGTTTGATTGACACACACAGATTGAGACAGATATAATTTTGACATGTAATCCTCTTTGTATGACTTTTCACACTATGCTGTTTCAATTGCACAAACTTTAAAGATGCTTAAAATCAACTCAGAAAAATTGTGAAACTAAATTTTATGTTGCAACTAGTAGATGATAATTTTAAAAATCACTGTGCTGCATGTGGATACATTTGCTTACATATGAAGTATAATAATTCTGATCCTTTATTTTCTCTTAGAAAAATATTCACGAAGTGTATGCTTTCAAGGACACAGAATTTTGCCCATCAATCAATTAATATAATAAATTTCACTTTAGTTTTAAACAAATTTTAGTTTTAAAAAAACATGTGTTCTATGTACGCACTAAACAACCATCCAGTAGATCTTTTTAAATCTCACCAAATTAACTTGTTTGGGTGCTTTCATGAAGGCTGTTTTAGCCCGACTTTTATACTTTTTGAAGGGATATCAGTTGTTTCAGGATAGGATGATCCCTGGAGATTAGGATGTAGAATAGATTGGCATATATATCAGAGTGTCACCCTACTGCTCCAAGGGAATATTTCTTCTCTTAAAATAGTTTTTCTCATATTTAATATTTATTTAAGTAATTTTAAAATTATAAGGATGGATTAGATTCAACACACATAGTCTCTCTGTCTGTCTCTGTCTCTCTATCTCTGTCTCTGTCTCTCTCTCCCTCTCTCTCAATAATGCTACCAACAGTGACCCTGATCAATGTGTAGATGTCCTTAGTAAAATGCATCCCTCATTAGTGAGCTACTTAGGCCAAGCACTACATCTATGGTTGCAGGAGCTTTTTTGAGAAACCAGTTGTAACTTGCTCTTATCCTTCCCTGTTTGGTGTGAAATCTGCACCCAGAAAGAACTAATCCATACTGAGATTAAGCTGACTTCTAAGAGGAAACTTTACTGTTAGTAAATAGGACACTGCAGCTGCGGAGGATCTAGAGAGAGAGTTGCTAGATTTGTTCTGTCATTTTTCTCTTAAATTATCAATTCAATTGCTATAGAGTGCATGGTTCAAATTTATAAAAACGTACCAAGTATTTTTTTTTTTTTTCTGTTGCTTGGCATGGGAATATTAAGGTACACATGGATTGGGAAGAAAACATGACATGATGGTGTCAGGCTGTTTGGAAAGAACATATAGGTAAGCCTCACACTTCCTAAATTGTTAACTACGAATCCATGAGTGCTCAACAAGAGTGAGACACAGTGTTGTTGCTGTGCTAGCAGGAAGATATCTGTGGGTGTTCCCACAACTTGTGTTCATAATGCAGGCGCTGTGCAGACACAGGAATCACTGCTTTTTATGTTGCTTTCTGGCACCAACACTATGATGCTTGCACTTTCTAAGCCTTCACAAAAGTACCACAAGATTTATATTCACAAGAAGCAAGAAACCCAGAGGGGAGGGTTTTTGCTATGAAATTTACCTCTTTAACTCATAGCATTTCTTTGGCAAGGAAAACAACTTACATTAAGTTTCTTTCTAAACCCTCCTCACCTTTGAGAAAAATAATGTTCTTAATTCTACTAAAACACTAGAAAAGCAAGGACCAGTCCAAGAATCTGCCAAGTGGGGAAAACTACCAGGTGCTTAAATGGCAGACATCCATGGGATATGGTTGAATGAATAAAGATGAATGGGGATGAAACATTTAGTTTGAAATGAATTCAAGGGAAAATTAAGCCAGATTATGACTGAAATATAATTTAATCTGTTCATTTCACTCTAGTTAACCCCCACATATAAAAATATGCACTGAGAAAACAGGAACTTGGTATAATATATATTGTAAAAACATATGGTAAGTATCCAAAGAGAAGGGTCAGCCTCAACATCAAGCTAACATAGTGTTCCCAATAGACAAAAATTGAACCTGGGAAGCCTGTAAAGTGCACAGTCAGAAATTATATGATATGTATTATAGGAAGTGGGAAAGATAAACCAGATAGGAAAAGATCAAACATAAAGTTACAAAACCTTATAAGAAATTTCACCAATATGCATCCTTTTTTTTTTTTTCACAGATTGGCATTATACTTAAGATGGAAAATTACTAATAAAGGTTTGACATAGAATAAAATATGTTTCAGGATTTCTTTCTTTCATAGGCAACAAAACATCAATAGAAGCATTATTGTAAATGGAGCAGGCTAAAGCCCTTCGTGTCTTTGTAAAAAAAAAAATTGTGTTAGTTTTTAGTGAAAATTACTGAGCTGTTGCTGATCTTGGATTTGTCTGAACATTTTATACTCAAATATTCTTTTATGTCTCAGAACAGTGTCAAATTCTGAGATTTGTACATAGAAAGTTGAATAAATTATTCTCTGCAAGGCAGAGTATTAGAGTTTAAGAGAAACATATTAGAGTTTAAGAGAAACCAAGAACACGTGTGTGTGTGTGTGTGTGTGTGTGTGTGTGTGTGTGTGTGTGTGCGTGCATATAGTGTATGGGGAGAAAGTGATACAGAAGAAGAGAGAGAATAGAGTGACTGATTTTCATTAAGTAATTGGTTGGCTCTGGCAGTTGTTAAAGGCAGCCTAGTGACAGATGATTTCATTTTCTGGGGATCTTGGTCTTTTCCTTTTAGGAATCCAACCAGGTGCATGATGCTTATCTACAGCCTAAAATATATTTTATTTGCCTCAATGCATACCCATTTATCTAAAAAAATCTAGTGTTTGATTATATACCTGAAAACCACAGTATAGTCAAATTGACATATAAAATTATCTCTCATATTTGTATCACCATTAGGTTTAGCATTTAACCCATTCATTGCATATGTGTCACTTTAATGTTATGTAATGTGGGATAAAGAACAGATGTTCACAGACCTTGTAATAGCTGGAATATGGTCATTGCTCATGAAATCAGCTTCCTAATTTCAATGTTTGGAAAATACGTGCTTTTGCCTTGTAATTTCAAGCCTCCCAAACAGGTAGTGTGGAGTTCTGTGTCACTACTGGCCATCCACCTATGTTTGCTAGTTGATTTTGTTTTATTTTGTTCATTCTTCATTTCTTTGATATTGCAAGGTGAACAGAGTTTTATAGACAGTAGATATTATATGCGAAACAAAAATCCTGAACTTTTATGACACTTAGATAATTAAGTAATTTTTTCTATATCAACGCCTTAATATAATAGCATATATTTATATAAAAATGATTTATTTTTATTGCTAAGAAATTTTATCCTGAAATATTTCTTACTAAAGATGAATTCCTTTTAGCTTAGATAAACATTTCTATTATCTTATGGCATTTTATTACAAAATCTGAATCAGTGTACTAAATTTCAAAGTTTTTCTTAATCATCAAACAAACATGAAATTATAACATACACTTGCCCACAATACATTCTATGTTCTTACATTTGAAGCCATATCGCAAGTCATACCTGATTTTATATCACTAAAATTGTTCAAAACTATGTTTTAATGACCACAGTACAATTTATAGATGCTAATATAGTTGGCAGTCCCCTGAAGGTATAAACTCCAACTCGCTTATTTTTAGTTTCTTTCCAACATTGTTTTAAATGTGAAAGTATGTGAAATACATATTTTGTCATTGGCACAATCATATGTAAAATTCAATATTTTGATATCCAAGTCTTCATTACTCATATGAATATCCTTCCTAAATTTATCATAATTGATGATGCTAAAGATGTTTCATTGCTTTTATATTACCAAAAATATGTAATACCTTTTTTGTTTCATAACTGGAAATTATAAATAAATTTTGCATATTTAATAACAGCTAGTAAAATTTAACACAGTTTTATAATGACCATTATGACAGTTTTATTGTGAGAGTTCAGATTTATTATTAACTTTTATTGTCTGAATCATGAATGTTTTCTTTCATATCAAATGTAAAATCTTATGTATTTAGAAACGTTGTTTAGTGAAACAGAAAATATAAATTTATAACTTCATTTGTAATCCATTCAGAAAGAAAAAATCATGAAGTAAAAAGTTGGTTCAAGTAGATTTCTAATGTGTATTTTGTATAAACAGATTACATTTAACTTTAGTACATTAACTATAATTTACAATATCAGTATTTGCCATGGTCCCCTTATTTTCCACAGAATTTATTTTCTCCTTTCAATATTATAATTAATGATAAAATGTATTTCCATAAATATTAATGTGTTAGAATTTTATAAAATGCACTATAAAGTTTTTTACTTTACTATAATTTTACTTCTACTAAATATTATGTTTTACATAATTTTTTTATTTCAAAATTCAAATTTTTTATTTTGAAAAATTTTCTAATTACTAAAATTTTGGAATTTACATGAAAATATTTTACATACTTGCTACAGTAATTTCTTAAATTTGCATAATTTCTTAAAGGGAAAAAGCTTCATGTTTTCATTATATTCTATTTCTTACCATTTAAATGAAATTGTCCTAAGTTAAATATACATGCAAAGATATATCATGTAATTGTGTTTCTATATCTGAAATGACTTTACATAAAAGCTAAAAAAATTTAAAAGATTTTAAAGATTAACCTTTTATGATATTATACAAAATTTTTAATTGGAGAATGCAAACATCTTGCTTTTTCACAAGTATTACAGAGTAAAAATTTTCTCTTTGATAAACCATGGCCTGAAATTACTCCATCTAAATTTATATGTTGAAGGACCAGACCCCAAAATGGTGTCATTTGGAAAAATACAAAATTAGATATGAGTGAAATCATGAGATTTACATTTTCATGTTGGAATTATATTCTTATAAAATAAGACACCATAGATACTCAGTCTGTCTGTCTGTCTGTGTTTTTCCCTTTGTATGCCCTAAAAAAGCACCAATACTCATCGTGTTGGCACTGATCACGAATATTGTCTACTAGTTCTCTGAGGAATTGCATTTACATGTGTTAAGCCACCTTTTTATGGTACTTTTTTTTTGGTGGAAACCCAACAAGCAGACTGATATAGTAGGTTACTGCTGTATCAAATTCCTGATCATGTGAAAAATGATCTTTCAACTGTATACAAGGTGAAGATGGAAGAGTTTGAGCTCAAAGCTAGAAATAAAAATGGAAAAAGTGATTCTGATAGAATCTCAGAAGGAAATGAAGAGCATGTTACTAGAGAGTGGAGGAAAAGGCAATTCATGTTTTAAAGTGATGAAAACTTTGTCTAAAATGTGTTCTATTGTTTTGTCCCAGTTAGACCATCAATGCAATGAAATTGGGTAGATGATGAGATTTCTAATAAACCTGTAGAAGATGCAGCGTGCTGTTCTTGACTGTTCATGGCCCAAAACAAAAAGTGAGAGGTAAATTGAAGAAAGAATTTCCAAGCAAAAAGGACCTGGTTCTTAACGAGTGGAAAATTCTCAGCCTTATTCATATTGTAAACATGAGGAAGTATGTTCTGAAGAGAATACTCAGGTTGGAATTCCATTCCATAAATAATTGACAGAAATGTTTAAGCAGAAATACTGAAAGTTGGAATGGAAGAAGATGGAGATAAAGGAGACCTAGGATTAGGGTGAGGAACAAAGAGGATAGAATGAAGGAACACAATGGAATTTCTTACCCTCAGGCACAGCAGGAAGCACACACTCTGCCTGACATTTGGGCACTCAGCTGTCTCACTGGAAATGACCCCATCAGAGTCACAGGGGCGTGCCCTACTGAGAGCTGTGGATACCATGCTCCTTGCCCACCCGCCCTTCCAAGTTAAAACTGAAAAGTAAGAAATCAATCCAAAGAGGCTTATTAAATTCTAGTGAAATTTCAGGCATTAAAAGTTAATGAAGTTAGTGAGGTTTGACCTTCCTTGAGCAACCCTCACACACTTCTGACTTCTCCATTTTGGAATGGGAATGTCTACTCAAGCCAGTTACTGGCACTGCATTTTGGAAGCATGTAACTTTCCTGTTCCACAATCAACTTGTGAAAATTTTTACCTCAAAGGTGATTTGTACCTCAAGTTTCACTTGCATTTGGTTTAAAAAGTGTTTTGAAGGTAGTATATATTTTTAGACTTTACAGTTGATTCTGCAATGCATTAAAATTTGAGTGCATTTAAATGGAATAAGTAGACTATGACTGGGAGACACATACAAGAAATGAATCTTGGGAACCTAGAAAGTAATGCCGTGGAATGAATTATAGCTCTCCAAAATTTATATGTTGAAAGCCTCTCTTATATCGTTTATATTGTTATCATAACCCATTTTAAATTGGTTAGTCCATTAATCACTTTTGCATTACTGGAACAATATACCCAACACAATCACCTTAAAGGAGGACAGACTTATTTGGATCATTGCTTCAGTGGCATCAGGCCATGGTTACTGGCTCCAAGGTAGAAAAGGCATGGCAGAGGGGTATGGTGGGGAAAGCTATTAGCCACCTGGCAGCCAGGGAACGCACAGGGGAAGGATTTTCCCTAGACAAGAATACACACACCATTCTAATTCAAAACCTCCCTCATGATCAACCTCTTCTGACCAACACTAACCTCCAAATATGAAAGTGTTGAGAGACATATCTAAATCACAACAAGTAACTTAAGACAATAAAAATTTAATACATTTATAGAGGACTGGAAAGCCTAAGAACAAGACACTGGCATATTTGGGCTCTACACAGACTCCAATCCCTTGCTAATACATGGCCATTTTCCTTGTGTTCTTATATAGTAGAAAAAGTGAGGGACCACTCTAATGTCTCTTATATAAAGCCAGCCAGAAGAGTTTTTATTCTATGACTTAATAATTACCTAAATGTTCCAAATGATAACACTGCACTAGGGGTTAGCTTTCACTGCATAAATTTTGATAGAATTCAAGCATTTTGTCTATGATAATCACTAATCCTCAAGATCATGATATGTGGAAATGAGAGAAGTTCTTTCAGAGACAATTAGACTTAGATGATGTCCTAAGACTGGACCCCTCATCATGGGATTAGTACCCTTACTAGTCAGGTTTCCCATTTCTAAGGCACAATACATGGCATTAAACAAGGAGCCGTTTAATTCAGGTTACCATTTCCTGTCTTGGTTGGCTCCAAGACAAGGAAGTCATGACTGAAGGGTTTTATAGAAAAACTATGGAATTAAACTGAAGAAAAGTGACAGAGATAAAGAGAGAGGGACCTGATAGGTTACCTAGAGTCGGGTCTCCAAGAACCAACCAGACAGACATAGGAGAATGTCCTACAGTTCTCCTGGGTGGCTCCCAAGTAACACACGTGGACCTTCTCAAATTTACCTGTATCCTTATAGAATGTCCACTTTATAAGCTTTAATTTTGTAACTTGAACAACTAGTTCTAAGATGACAATATGTAATCCATTAACTAGTGATTTCCTACTGTTTATTTTTTTTCTGTAAATCTGTATAACTCGTATCCTTTTTCTGTTTTTTTTTTCTTTTTCTCCTTAAATAAAATTAAAAAAAAAAAAAAAAAAAAAAGAAATACCAGTCTTACTGTCCCTGCCATACTAGGTCCAAACATGAAAGTGTCTCCAATCAGAATCCAACAGTGCTTGCCCTCAGATCTCAGATTTCTAGCTTACTGCCCATGTCATACTATTTTGTACTATCTGCCTTTTTGTAATAAGAGATCGATAGTAGTAAAAAATAGCATAAAATTTAAATAATCAAAAGGTTATATCAAGCAAAAATGAAATAAAGTCCGCTGATAATTGAAGTTTGATCAATGAAACTAAATTCAATGCAAAGAAGCTGAGTTGCTGCTGAGATGGCAGCATTGCATGTGGTTTTATTCCCGCCTCATTGAGGGTTTTTTTTTTTTTTTTGCTTTTGTTTCTCCATTTGGATTCAATGTATACAACAAACATGCCATGCACAAGAAAAATATTTATTTCAAAGTGACTGAGTGTTGACAGTTGTAAATGTAACTATAGAACGTTGATCATGCTTTACCTTTTTATACACAGTGAATAAATTAAATAGGCCTCTTATTGTTTATTATGACATTAAAGTGAAGGCATGTTATTTGATTTTTATATATTCTAAATTTTACATTGCAATAATATTGGAGTTATCGAAATTGGTTTTAGGTAAATGCACCATAGGTTAAAAAACGTAATTCAAATAGGCCATATATTTGCTCCTCCATTTCGAATATATGGGTCTTAGTACTACAACTATCATGTCACAATCTGTTTTATGACAGGGCCTGAATGTGAATTCTGAGCCTACTCTGCTCTACCATAGAAGGGTTCATCCAGCCCGCTATGACTTTTCACATATCAATGAACTGATCTGCTTAGTATGGAGCTTTTTCATCTGCAGACCCTTATCCTCTTAAATAAGGGCATGCCCCTGAGTTAGGAGAAAGTGTGCTACAATTACCTAAATTCTCTTCCTGAATCATTTAAGAAACGGGTAGCAGATTTCATTTGACTTTGAGAGACTGATAAACAGATATTAAAATGGCCATAAGGCAAATCTTCAAGCCATAAATAATAATTCATGTTTCTAAATATTTTAAATATCTAGAAGAAGTCCTAAATGACAAAAGCATGTGATGAACTCTTTTAAAATAAGCTACAATTTGTGCACATGTTAAAATAAAATTGGTATCTGATTTCATGCATAATTAGATTTTTTCTGTCTATTGCAATTGATTAAGCAAGGTATTCACCTTAAAGTGTCACGGTTCACCTCTCTAGTCTGTCATGAAGATATTATACATGTTCATCCTCATAGTGGATGAGGAAGTAAGTGTTTGTAGTTCTCACAAAAAAGATACAAAGGTGAAATTTACTCTGACAGATGAGAGACAAAATGCAGTATGTTATTAGTAGTTAAATAGAGACAGAAAAAATGAATGAGGTAGATGGAGAGATGCTCAGTGACTGGATTCAGATGAAGAATGTCTCATTTGTGGGAGACACTTCTGACAGTGAGACACACCACTTACCCTGCTTTTCATAAAAACGGGACTTTAAACCCGTGAGAGAGGATAGATACGAATGTAATCTAATGCTATGCCACAAAGGGAGCATTCCAGGTTACATACCCAGGGAAGTCTGACACCTTCATTAAACAAATAGGAAAAATAAAAGCCAGAGCTCCTTCTTGTAATAATGCATACTTTTTCTTCTAGCCATTCCTTCTTAAAAAAGAAGTATCTCTATATGTCTGTTGTGTAATTTGTTATGTGCATTTTTTTCATTCACAGATAATATTCATCTTTTGAAGATTCAATGGCAGAAATGAAGGAGACTACAAATACAAAAGGAAATCTAGGTTTTGGAAGTGCCCTTCTGTCACTCTTAGGTGAATTGCCTTTGAGTAAGTCCATGATATCTAGTTCCTCCTTGTGGTCAATACTAAATAAGTGACAGGTACATGGGGATGGTAAAAACACCACTCAAGCATGAATTGTTTTCATTGTTTCCTTATGGAATAAAGGAAGACTTTCAATTATCCAGTGGGTTTTTAAGTAACAGACTGTAAAATGGATTTGGGTCTGTACTAGCCTTTGGCCATTCTGTGTGCGTGTGTGTGTGTGTGTGTGTGTGTGTGTGTGTGTGTGTGTTTCTATCTAATCAACTACTAGCTGTCATATGAGAGAATGAGGAGGAAATTTAAATTACATTTTTACATGGACCTTGCATTTAAGAGGAAAACATTAATTATTTTTGGTGATGGGCCTCTCTACTTTTTACAGTATAGCATGGTTCCACTTGAAGTTGATGTTTTTGATCTTAATCTTGCTGCTTATTAAGCAAAACTCATCTCTGCTATCAAGAGTTGCTTCTAAAGTTAAACATAAAATAAAAAGAAAAAAGGAAGGAAGGGAAGAAAAAAGGGAACAATTAAATTGCAAATATAATTTAAAGCTTGACACAGCTACTTATGTTGAAGAAGACATCTCTTAAAATAGGAGTCAAATGATGTTGTATTTCTTGAGTGCTGTACTAATATCCAAACAAAGTTTTCCTCATAAATAACGTATGAAAACCAAAAACATATATTTCATAGACTTTGGCTAAAAGGAAAAGCAGTTCTAAAACAGATGTTTCTTTTCCTCCCTTTTGAACCAATATATTTATTGCAGTTCCTCACATCAGACTCTACTAATTAATCCAGAAAAGGGATGATGGGTGCAGCCGATACTAATCACAGCAGTTACCAAATCGGGTCCATTTTCCTTCTGCTCCTGACAGAGGCATCTGGCTCCTCTGCAGGCTCAGTCACCTCTGCGCTGACACCTTAGGAGCTGCCTCCAGTCTGTCAGTTTCCTGGGATATCGCCCTTGAGCTGAGGCTCACCACCATTTAATTTTGTTGTTACACTGGGTCTTAAAGGAATTCGTCCTTCGGTTTCTGTAGAAATATCATGTGTAAAGTGACCCTACCATGTTTTTCTTTCATCCTCAGATGTATTACAAATGCTTTGTTTTCTAAGATCATCTCAGGCACTCTTTGAATTCTATCCTAGGGGGAATACTCAAATGCAGAAGAAGAGTGAAATCCTTCCAAAGCACAGTGCAAAATTCTTCAGAGGACCCTAGGAACACAATGTACCCAACTAAGCAAAGGAAAGGGGCTACCTTGGAATGGAGGAAGAAACTCCAAAGTCCTGGGTTTCATCCCTAAAGAGATGCAGGGTCATTTCCAGGTGAAGGTACAGACAGCCCATAATCAAGAATTAAAAATCTACTGCAGAAGGGAAAGAGGAACACAGATGACATTTCAGTTCTCAGTATCATAATTTAAATGTTTTAGTGAAATTTAGTATAATCATGGAAAGCAGAATGATTTCAAGTGGAAAGCTGTGTGCTACAAATTAGGGCTATGGGACATTAGTATCAACCATCTCCAGAATGTTGCCTTTGTTATGTAATTTATATCATATATTTGATTTGCATAATTTATTTAATGATCAGAACCCTGCTGCTGCTTCCTGGCAAAGAAAAATGGCATGAGTCAAAGAGTGATTAGGCATTTAGGCTGCAGATATTATTTCCAAACAGATACTTAACTTCAAAATAAGGAAATGCTTTTAAGAAAAAGATCATTTTTGTCTTTCACATAGCAAAATATATACACTTTACATAGCAAAATATATAAATTACATTGATAAATGCAGTAGGAAGGACTTTCATTTACTCTTTGCCTGATATAAGCCTTTCCTAATAAATATCAACCAAAAACAGACTTCATATGCTGACATGTGTACAGTTTGCAGAAATAACTTCTACTTAAACGTGCATAGCTGTAAGCATTTAGCTTTTTGAAAAACATTGTTAAAATCATGCTATGCATGTTCTGAAACTAAATTTTTATGTCAAATAATATAGTCTAGAGATGTTTCAATGCCAACAGGAAAATCTGCTTCATTATTTTTGACAGCTGCATCATATTCCACATCATGAAAATTCACAAATACACAGCATGCAATTTCCTATTGGATGGGTGCTGAAATCATCCCTAATATGGAATAACACTACAGTGAACCTCATAACCATTTTACTTTTTGCATGTGGAAACAATTATTAAGTGTATGTCTTAGTTACTTTTTACTTGTCACTGAGACAAAATACCTGATGCCTAATATTGGGAAAGGAATGGTTTATATTTTGCAGTTTTTGGAGGTTTCAGTCCATACTCAGTGAGCTCCAAGGCAGGGTGGCATGGAGCAGCCACAATTCATGCTGACTGCAAGCAGCAAGCAGAAACTGGCAAGAGAGAGAGAGACACCTTCTTTCCATCATTTCATTCTATGCTGGCTCCACCCCTAGGTGGGTGTAGCACTGACACCACCAATCCAAGCTAGAGAGAGAGAACCAATCACAAATGCACAGAACAAATGCAAGAACCTGGGGCCCAGGACAGTATACAAGTGCAGAGATGGAGCTTCTAAATTTAAGGAAAGAATCATTACGAATGGGCTCTTATTATCAGATTGGCTCAATGGAAATTTGAGTACTGTGCAGTTAATTCACCAATTACACACCAAAATTCCAGTTGCTCCTAATTTTTTAAATCTTGAAACTTTTGTCTGGTAAAATGAGATACATATCCCTGATTATGAATAAAGATGAATTGTTTTGGGTTTGAGTTTATTCTACAATGAATTGACAGGGGTCAGGAATATAGCTCAGTGGTTCAAGTGCCTGCCTGCCTGGTTCAAATCTTGGTATCAAAAACAAAATCCTCCTACAATGAATTGACTGATTAATTTTTACTACATTTTCTGCCATAGTTATCTTATTTTCTGTTTTTTTTAAAAATACTATATAATCTGGATAACCTTCATTTGTTAAATAAAATGCACCTCAGTATTTTCTAACTGCAATTTATATTTTAACTTTGACTTTATCATAATGGAATTTTAAATTACGATACTTGGAAATCTTTTGCTTGTTCCATTTACAGCTTTAGCTTGGCTGTTTTTTTATAATGAATTGCCATAAACACATTATTACCTAAAATTTGCTTTGACCTTTGTCTTTTACATGTGTTTGTTAGACTTGCAGTTTTTTAAGCCATTTGATGTTGTGCATGACACAAATTTCAACTTGATTTTATATCTTTTAAGTCGAGCCAATTTCCAGTGATTAAACAATAATTGCTTAAATTATTTGCAGTTTCTCAACGTGATGTATTAAATCACCTTTAAGAAATCTATTATTTTGTTCCATTCTGTTTCATTCATTAATCTTGGTCTTTCTACAAGCAAAATTGATAACTGCTCTATAGTTTTGTGAAAGTAGTTTTAAAAGTAATTTAAATAAAATATTATTTAATTATAATTCATGATGTAGAATAATCTCCTTTGTTTTCATTACATTAGAACAAGAAAGCAGCTAGTTTATAAAATGCTATCTCCCTTTCTCTGCATCTTTAAAAGAATAGCAAAATGATGAATTTTAAAATGAAGTAGTAGAAGCAGCTAAGTTAAAAATCAGCCTGGCTTTCTTTTGTCGTTAAGTTGAATCATTGCTAGCATCCCGAGGAAAGGATGGTTACATCTTGAGCTGCCCTAAGTAATTTGAATGTCAGCCTGTTGCCTTTGGGTCACTTTCTCTTTCCGTGAATGTGGATTCCTTAATTGTCATATTTAAAGCTAAGTATACTGAACAGCTTATGGGTCTTTTGTGAATGATTTACAAATTAACTGTGGAACAGGACAACCATTGTCAATTTTTCAGTGATGAAATTTCTCTCAGGGCATCTCTGGCTGGAAAGGAACTTTAGTGGATGTTATTCATGTGTGCAGCTGTGCCAGACAGAAATCCAAGCATTCACGCTTATCTCACAAGGTTAAAATAGCAAAAGGGAAGCATAAGCCATTTAGGTGAATTAACTTATTTGTCTTAGAGTTATTCTGTTCAGAATAGCATGCATTTATTGGGATTATTTTACAACAGTCAAAAGCAAATGGGACTAATGTCAGGGATTTCCCCTTATTTTTTTCATTTATGAGTGCATTGCTTTGAAGCATATTAATTGAAAATCTAATACCAATGAGATTCATTGTCAGGTATTTATCAGTCCTAATATAGAAATGAGTGAATTTTTTATAGATAAGAGAAAGCTCATATGAATGTCACTATTGAAAGTTATTTAATATGCCTATTAGGGTCAAGAAGTGGTTTATAGGTTAGTTAAATTTTCAGCAAAACTTTTGTACCCATAGTTAGAAAGCAGTCTTCTAAAACACTTCCAAGGTAATAAAGGCGTGGAAGGAAATCATAGGGCGCTTAGGTACGGGGATGCTAAACTGGTACAGATATGTATTAGGAAAGTTCACATGTCTCATAGGACATATTAGTGGACCCAGGAACAAAATCACAAAGCTGAGAAGGCAGATAATGCCTCGATTTATTTTTGTGTTAGTTTCCTGTTGCTGCCCTAACATATTTATCTTAAACATAATTGTTCAAGTAACATACATTGTTTCACAATTCTGCATGTTGGAAATCAAAATGGATCTCATTGGACTGAACTCAAGGTAAGCAGGGCAGGCTTCCTTTCCGAGTCTTGCCTCTTCTGGTTTCTAGAGGTATTCTGCATGCATTAGCACATGTCCACAAACCTCAGCCTCACAGCCAACAATCATGCGGGTCTGACCTGCATGATTCTCTCTTTCCCCCTCTCTGTTCTCTTCCTGCTTACATCTTTTATTTCCTAGACTTAAGATATTTTGACATAATCACATCTGCAAAATCCCTTTTATATACACACAGTAACATATTCTCCAGTTCCAGGTATTGAAACTTGGGCACTTGGCAAAAGTCATCATTCTGCTTATCTTACCTTCCAGAAAGACATCACACAAAGTCAGTTTCATATGACCGCAATTAAATTGATAGAAACACAAAATGTTCAAAAGTGTGTCCACTGGAACCAAAGACCACCCCAACCTAGTGAGCAAGATTGCCTGAAAATGTACCAGGGAATCTACATTTTTCTACCAAGTGATTGTGATGCACAATAAGTATCTGGATGTTTTATTTTAATGTGCCATTTACACATGAATGATTTTAGATTTCTTTCAAAAATACCCCATACTTTGCATTCTCCATTTAAGTCAGGAAAGTTCAGGAGGCAATAAGGATCCATGCAAAAAGTGAGAGACAGAACAAAAATTCCTATTGAATTATGTTCTCTTGCTCTGATTATTTGCTCTGTCCATTCACACTTATTGGTTAAATCCTTTTTCTTCTAACAGTTGTTTCCTATGCACAATATAGGATGGTACCATCTAATTTGCAAGAAAAATTCACCTATTCATTTTTTAGATGAAGTAAAACTTAACCTGAGATAAAAAATTATAAAGTAAGTAGTATTATCTAGAACTTAACATTTATACAAAAGCAGGTCCTTACAAAATGCAACACAATGTGCATATCTATAAAAAGTTTTTCCACTAACTTAATGTATTTTGGTTAGTATGTCTTTCACCCATCGTAGACTCACATTTTCTAATTTTCCTTTACTTGGTACAGAGATGCAGAGGTGATTCCAGCCCCGCCTCCCTGTCCAGATGTGTTTCCTCTCTGTAGTCCTCTTTCTGCAACTTCTGCGTGTGGACGCTGTTGCCTGATGGTTTTTGTTCAGCATCTTTGATTAAAAGGCCATGGCATGTTAATCTCCGTAATGCATTTCTCTGTGGACTTTGCTAGTCAGCTTCACTTTCATCTGGACCTCAGTTAACCTTCAAAGGCACCATTCAGAGCCAAATTTAAGGTGGATTTAGGGCCTGGAATAAATCACACTGAGGAACCTCTTCCTTTCTGCTTAAAAGAAGAGACGATAAGATATAAAGAGGGGGTCCCAGAGTTTATGAATCAGGCATAAGGTTAAAAGCAGCCGTAATTTAGATTCCTGGCTCTGATCTGTCTAAAATCTATAAGATGATTATAGTGTTTGAGATTCAAATTTGTGTAATTTATAATGGACAATGAATTAGTGTCTTAAGAATTCTAATAGCATTACTAGAAAACTATCAGTAATTTTCATGTTTCACTCCAAAAATTATTTCAGAATAAGTACTAAATTATCACTAATAAAAAAGTGACATATACATTTACAGTTGACATCAGATGAGCTTGATTTGATAAAGAGTAACTAAACTGTATATTACCATTAAAAAAGAGACTCGATTACATTGCACTAAAGCATCTGGGAAAATAAATAAAACATTTGGCCAAACAGCTGTATTTTGATGTACGTAAGTCATAAAATTGAATTTGCCAACTTTTACAAATAACTTTTTTCCTCTGCTTGAAAATATCAATGACTCTGTATTTTGAAAAATGAATTTTCCATTTTCTTGGGGATATTTGTATGCATAAGTCTAAGTGTCCAGAGCTACACAAAGGAAGAAGCACACAACACAGAAAGGTGGTCACCATAGTGCTCTATTGAGAGTATTCAATTTTGATTTAGTTAATAAAAATATTAGTTATGCTACCAAATTTAATTTTCTTATACCTTTTGTACATTACCTAATGGTTCAGCTGAACAATTTGCAATCCAATTTAATCTCTTCTCTTATAACAAAAATTCTACTCAAACTCCTTTAAAAGCAACCTCATTTCCTTAGCTTTTGCCTATCCAGAATTTCAGGTGCTCTTTTTAGTTAGACTCTATACCACGTTACTTCACTCGACTAACATATTTCAATATTATTAGGAGCCAAAATGCTGAAAACATAGTTCCTGAGAACATAAACATAGTTCCTCAGTATTTTTAACTTTGACAGCAAATGATACAGTTCATCCATTTCTACTTCTGTCTTAGGAAAGAAACTCTTTCCTAAAACATTGTCAACAAATGAAAACAAATCTATTAAATGAATGTACACATGTACTAAGATATTATAGATTCTTCATAGATAAATATAAAGAACACTGATTTATGTTATGAGTATTCTTTCTTTTTATGCAAGCTTTTTCTTCTATTTCTATGTTTAGGGCTATAAAAAAGCAAGATGCTGTTGAAAACCAAATGTTTCCTCAACATGATATTGTCTTTTTTTTTTTTTTTCTTTTAAAATTAAATATCAAGGGAGTAAGGATATAGCTCAGAGGCACAGTGCCTGCCTGGCAAGGAAAAGGTCCTGAGTTCGATTCCCAGTACCGCAAACAAAGAAATAAAAATTAAATACCACGTACCTTCCCTATGCCCAGCATGTTCTTTTAGACTAAGAGAGACACAAATACATACGAACCACATTTCTTATTCTTGGAAAACAAAACAATTTCTTTCTCTATTTCAGCGACAGAGGAAGTTACTCTAGTACTGCTTTGTGTCCTAAGGTGGTGAGGAACTTGTTCCAGACATGAAAGAGAAGTCACCATTTCTCTTTTCTTTATTGCACTCTTCTAAGGCTTGTATGTTATACTGCCATTTGCCATTTTCCTGAAACATAAATTTGAATCGTGAGTTTTCAAGCTTCACTGAGAATTTACTTTCCTAGTGAATAGGAGAGCAGAGGTTCTAATGGGAGTGGATTTTATTGGCACAAAGAAAATTTAGAGAGAAAGAGAGAGGGCCCTAAAAGGATGGGACACCTCCTTAGCATCTCTCTGAACTGAAGGAGGCAGAGACCATGTGGGAGTCGCTACTGGCCATGCACCCTGTCTCTGGAGAGGAGGAAAGTCAGGAGGAAGGAATTTCTTCACTGCCAGCCTCACCAAAGGAGGGCTTGGCAGCTACTTTCAGTGAATATAGCAGATGTTGACAGAGATCTGCCTAGTGAAGGGAAGATGGGGGGGTTGTCCCCAGGGTATAGAGCCTCAGCAGAGGTGACTGAGGGGAGGATCTGACAAAGATATCAAGGTGGAGACACCTGCTTTCCATACGTTCTTTTTTTCTGCACGGCTGCTGCCTTTCAGGTTACCGAGTATGTTTGACATTTTGCTTTAGTATATAATTTTATCTAAAATACATTGTTCAGTTGACAATCATGGATGTTTGGGTTTACATAGTGTTAAAAGTCTACTCAGGAAGAGGGTTTATGCTTAACTTTCACTCAATCATTGACAGACAGGTACATCCATCAAGTAGATTTCTGTGTTTTATTTAAATGCAATCTGTCATGCCCATTACTTTTAAAATTTTACACAGACAGAAAAATTTGTACTTTTTCCTGCAATAAGTTAAGTTTTAAAGAATAGAAAAAAAATTGTTTTTTTTTTAGGAAAAAATCACTTGAAAATGCTTTGCTTTTAACAAAGTGGTGTAAAGGAAACCTGAAGGCAAACGTGAAATATGAAAATACACTGTGACTTCAGTTGTCAAAGAAAAAAAATTAAAATGTTGAACAATATAACAACCTTCTTGAGACTTGAGAGCCCCAAGATGAATCTTGCACTTCAAAGTCAAGGGAAGTGCCTTCATGCTAGCAGTAAATAACTGGGCTTTTTGTTATTTGTTGAGAAAATTACTAGGAGTTGACAACACAAGGCATGTAAAATCATCTCAGAGCCAACTCGTTCTGAAAAGTTCAGTGGATGGAAGGGGTGCAGTCTACTTCTGGCAAGAAATAAGAGAATTTTGGGGTGTTACAAAAATCTGCCAACCCCTGCTGCCTACTAAACGAATATTACATATTGGTAGTGGCATCTGGATTGTACTCCAAATGGGGGAGAAAAAACCAGGTCCTGGCAGATGAAAGCAACAGTCATGCTGGAAATGTAAACATGCACACAGAGACCTGTGTGTACAGTGTATAATTTCTTTCATTTGTTTCTCTTGAGGCAAATTTGAGTGTGGGCTTCCCCGCTAATTACCCTTATCCCGTGTCTCACAGCGTCAACCACCATCTCAATAACTTGCAGGTGACCTTTTTTTTTAATCTGACAAGTTCTGTTCTGTATTTAAACCCAAAAGGCAGATAACCCATTTGTATTAAATTATGCCTGACAACTTGGGGAGTGGGTTGTATACCATGAAAGCCAAAAAAGCAGAGCTATTTCATTTCATTACCAACACCATTTTTATTTCTGGTGTGGGGGAGGGGATGAAACATTTTGTAGTTTTCAGATATAATTTTTCTCAATTTTACTTTTCTCGTTGTGAGGAACTCACATCGGTCAATCTCCCCCTTGTATTTAGAGGAACAGAGAAAATCAAAGCAACCAAACAAAAACAACGAAACACACAGAACAAAACAAAATATCTTATAACAACAAAAGTCACAACATGTGAAACACTGAAATCATTCTGCAAATGGTGACTTTCTTTTCCCTTTCAAATGGTAGTTCATTTTGTATGAACTGGGATGTCCTGGGTAGGTGCAGTGAAATTGTGTTGCTGGTATCTTTCCTTGTAACATATAAATATATTTAGGAAATATATATTTCTTTGCCCAGAAACACATATGTATATATTTCACTGGTTTTTAGGTTAACAGAATGGGCAAGCAAAATCTGAATAAAGTTATGTAAAGGGAAATGAGATATTTATGTGACTGACCACATCATAAATAGAGTATTTATGCTAGGCATTGACTAAGCAAGCAGCGCACTATACTGCATATAGTTTAGGGTTCATGTGTAGCCTCTGAGGTCCAAACTTTTACCTCAAAGGAAAACAGCATATCCCCAGAAATGCAAAACTTTGCATGTCAGTTTATAAACTCATACAGCTTTTGTTTAGTATTTGCTGTTAGATAACTGTCTGTGTTGTAAGTCAAGGAGACAGACAGCTTACACTTTGGTCAACGCTGAACATGCATTCTGGCACTGGGCCACACCTACACTTGATAACTTTACTGATCACCTGGCAAAAGTTACACAGCCCCCCACCATAGTGTGATCATATTGACCTGGAAACTAAGAGCCCATCGCAGAACAAGAGCAGACACTAGGGGCAGCAGTGGGCCCTTTGTCTTTATATCCCATGTGATCTGATCCCCAAAAACCTGACAAAACAACAACCTTCACTTTTCTTGGATTCCATTTCCTATCTTCACAAACTGATGTCATAGTGTTTTTCAAATATAATTAACATGATAAATTCAACAACGTGAACTGTATGAAAGTCTATATGAATTGTAAAATAGTCAAGTTGTCTACCAACTTAATAGTGCCAGGGGAAAAGAGCTGAGATAATCCAAAGGGATGATACTGAAAAGATATGTTCCTTCTTTCAAAGGACAGCAAAACAGGCTAAGAGAAAAGAACACACTTTAGATCGATAGGTGCATGCCAAGTATCAAGGTTTTCAACTTTTAACATATGAGCTCCTAGTAAAGGCTATATCTGATTATGGCCCTCTTTTAGTCTCTAAAGCCTGTTCACTTCAGCAGTAGCTGACTGGAGCTAAAAGGAATGTGATTATGATGGGAATGTCTGCCTTTGAAACCTCCCATCTTTGGTTGGAATGCAATCATTCTTGTGTACTTTGACATGTAAAGGAAGTTTCAGAGACTTCTAAGAGGTCTTTCCTCCTAAAGCAGTCTGTGATCCTGGGAACTAAAGTAGAAGCCTTTTAGTTGCTAAGAATGTATTTCAATCATGCATTTGAGATCCTAGAATGTAAGCATCTGATTGTTTTATGTTTCATTATACCTATTAGTATTTAAATATTGTAATTTACAATTGTATCTTTGTAAGATTGCATCAGTGGATCTCTGGATATCAGAATGTATAAGACAAAAATTGAATGGAAGGAAGGAGCCTCCAACCAAATCAAAAACAAAATTAAACAATCAAAGCCCCTCCATTTTTTAGGTAATTTCCTGTCTCTGTTCTTTTGGAAGAAAATTTGCATAACTAGAATATTTTTTAAAATCATACTAGCTCCTTCTTTTATCTTCTAAATTCTCTTTTTAAGTGTTTATACTCCAAGTCCATTAGGTAATTTAAAAATAAATACTGGACAACATCTTAGTACATTATAGAATATTAAAATTATTGGATAACATTGTACTTCTTCATTATTCCTTTTGGCATTATGGTAGCCATCAAAAAGACCCCAATGTTTTAAACCAAAGCCTTCTGAAACACACTGGGGAAGAAAGTGTACGTATCTCCAAAAATTATTTTAATAGCTGGTAGTTAAAAAAAAACCATGATTTTTCCAAAGATTCCTTTATTTCCTGTTTTAAATAATTATACATAAGAGTAGTACTTGTAATTATAAGTTATTTTGTCAAGATATACAAGGTCTTTATTTACAACTCTTCTTATTTTTACTTAGCAGCTACTATTTGGTAGAATATGGCAGAATGCAAGAAACCATGCAAAATCCTAATACTTCAATAAATTTTGTTTGTAAGTTATCTTGAGATCCATATTGTGATTTAAAAATAGAAATTGAGTGAGAAATCACAAGTCTCCATCGCAGTCATTTATAAGTATTAGGTAGAACCTCAGTGCTTTGCTCATCACAATTAATCTTGCACTCCTAACCTGCTAAGCACTGGCAAACAGCTCTGCCAGCTTCCATGTCCATGTTCCTACGGTGACCTGCTGACTCTGCCTCCACAAGACTCCCCTGAAAGCCTCTTGTTCTGTCTCTGTGACGCTCTCTCACTTCCATTTCTGTAGGGAAGATCATTTCAGCCACCAGCTACTAAAACAGTTTTAGAAGTATCTGTACTTCCCTGACATGTGCAATGTATTTCAGAAAGTTTTGGTTTGGAAGGTAAATTCAGGAACCTTTTTTGGGTCCATAATTGAAGGAACGAGGGAAAGGGAGAAATTTTACTTAATTATTCTACTCCCTCATATTTTCTTGATTCTTTCTTCTGCATTCTATTAATTGATGTTTGTCATCTTAATATCATTGTGGATCACCTTGGAGTCCAATTATTGATTGTGAAAATTAACTCAAGGCTTCCAGTCTTTGCTAATAGCACCCATGGTGATCAGCGAATTAATCTGGTTTAAAAATTAGATTATTTTGCTATTTTACCAAATGGTCTCAGGATCTATCTTGATGTGTTCACCCACCATTTAAAAATTGCATAAATAAAGTTCACTAACTCTATAAAAATGTAAACCTTTGATTTCACTTTAAACTGAAAGCAGACTCTCACCAGGAATGGCCGTGGAAGAGGTGGGAGGAAGCCTCATGAAGAAGCCCCAGGTAGTGATGCAGGGTAGCTCTGTCAATGAGGAAGCAGTGAATCTTCAGTGCAGGAAAATGGCTTGGTGGGGCTTGGGCACTGGAGAACTGAAAGCTGCCTGGCACCCCGGAACACCTTTTGAGCTCAGCATCCCATTCTCTTCTTATTTTCTTAATTTTTTTCAGAGCCTAACAGGGAAGACTGTGATCTTAGCTCACTTTATAATGTAGCAACAGGCACCCTGGAATTTTCCTGTTCAGATTGTTATTATCTTCATTATGTAGCTGCTAAATATCAGGAATTATTTATCATGATTCTGGAAGTTTCTTGGGTTTTGGTGACCATACTTTTTCCGTTACTTAAGGATTCTTCTTTACTGTCCTTGTTGCTGTTACTGTTTTTATTTTTATTGATTCATTTATTTATTTTGTCTTTTGGGGACAAGGTCTTCCTATCCAGTTCAGGCTGGCTGTTACAGTTGATACACTGTGTCAATTTAAGAATTTATTAGTTTTAACTGAGACATTCAGCAGGGAGCCAGAGATTTTACTTTGTAAATATTCTCATCCTCTGTGCAAAGGAGGGGAAGGGGATTTTGTGAGTTCTACACCCTCCCTAAAGGGAGTGAGGGTGGCTGTGCACAATATAATGGTGTCCAGGCTTATTTCTTCTTTTTTGCTCTGACTGCTGCCTTGACGTGTTGCCCTTGTGCCGTGCCACCCTGCCTTGGAGCCAGCCGATTATGGTCTGAAATCCCCAGAAACTGTAAGCTAAATAAGCCTTTCCTTCCTTCTGAAGTGCTCTTGCCAGAATATAAATTACTGTACATTTATGGCAATGGTCTAACATGACAGAAGGCCAAAGCAAGAATGCTTACTCTGAGGACCACTAGCTCCTTCTTCCCTTTGGCCCAAATTGTTACTTTCCCATTTACACTGGAAGAAAATTCTAAACAGTTCCTCCCACACAATCGATACCCGCCCCATGCACCACTTCCAATCAGAGGTCAGATAACCCTCTTCCCCTGTGTATCCTATTGGAAAGAGAAAGCCAAACCTCCAAAGTAGTGGGCTCCTCTCCTATCAGTGTCCTCAAATAAATGGCCACTTTCTCTTTCTCTTTTATTTTGCTTCTGTCCTGTATCAGAAAACTCCTATGCCTTCATTTTGGGTGTCAGGGATTTTGTCCCAACAAGGAGAGAAAAGAAAAATGTAATCATGACACTGGCCTTAAGCTTACTTTATGATCAAGGCTGGTTGAACGCACAGCCATCCTCCTGCCTTAGTCTCCCAAATGCTGGGATTATAGGCATGCACCACATGCCTGGCTTGTTGTTTTTAAACTATATTAAGGGATTCATCCAAAGACTCCTCCTCAAGTTCAATGTTTTCCCTACTGTTCTACAGCAGCAGCCTATCATTTCCCTTTAGACCTACCCTTTGTAAACACTTAATTTCAGACAATCACTAGTGAGACCTCAGCTTTCTGTTTCTCTTCTGAATAATAAGTAGGTTTCCACTTAGCTAGATAACTATTACCAGACTTCCTGATTTCCTTGAAGATCTCTTGCATGTGTTTCCTGCCAATTTCTATGCCAGTCATGATTCTACAACTCAGAAATGAAACAAACAAACACTTACTAATTTTAACACTAATGAGCTCCTTAGGAAACACAGATGTCACAGAATCTATGGAATGGGAAGAATCAGCCTCAGATAATAACAAGACTGAAGTTGCTGGATAAAAAGTAGCTGCCCCTGTAGGCTTACAGGGGACTTTCATAGTTTAGCAGTGAAAGTGAGTGTTGGGGGAACACTCAGCTCTGGAAAAGCTGCAATGGTTTGTCAGCCTTATTGGGTGAATATAATAACAGCTCAGAACTGAACTTAAACAACACAAAGAGCCTAATTATGTGTCCATCATCTCTACCATTCATCATGTAAGTGTGACCACTGATCTGGAAATTACATACCATGATCCCATTTACAAACCTAAATACTTTCAAAGTCTTATTTGGTCATTGGCTGCAGATTCAACATTTATATCCAAATCATGTATTTTGACCTTTGCCTACCACTGTTTAGGGCCACTTGTCCATTTAATTTGACCTTCCAGTCTTTTTTGGCAGAGGCCCAGATATTGGCTTCCAGTAGGAATTGATGAGAAAGAAAAAGTGGAGGAGAAACATAAAGAGGTGGAGAAGGAGGAGGAAGAGGAAAGACAAGCTCTATTTTAGGGCTAAGTAAACAACAATAGCAAAACAAAACAACACTAACGATACACAAAATCATGTAAGACACTGGTATTTCAAAAGGAATCAGAATGAAAAAAACAAAAAGCTTAAGTTCTTTTGCTGACTTTTTTGTTTTGGTATTGAAGATTGAACCCAGTTCTTCCCATTGAGCTCCATGGTCAATACAGTTTACAGTTTTCTTTAAATTTGAGACAGGACCCCTGGGTTGCCCAGGTGAGGTTCCAAACTGTGATCCTCCTGTGTCCCATACCCCAGAGTGCTAGGATAACTGATGTGTGTCATCCTCTGAATGAGAAGAAATGTCATATCCAGTTTGTTGTGCATTTTGTGAGGTGATTAACACACTTATGCTAGTAAGTAGAAGGAGGAACCGGCTTTGCATGTATCACCGTAATCCAAGTCCTTAACAACACAGAACACAATTTTCTTGGTTCAAATATCACTGACTTGGGTCTATTTATTTTTGCAGCACTTTGTAATGTTATTTTCAAAAGATAGTCTTTAAATTTTTAAGAAAAAAATAGAATAAAATAAATATTAAACATCCAATCTGAATTTATGATTAGTATTAGAGAAGATTCTAATGATTTGATGGTCAGTTTGAAAAGCTTGGTTCTCAGATCCATGTGCTTTTGTTCTGCCTTATGTTATGTATAAATTTTTTCTTTGACTTTCTGTTATCATATTATGGTAGAGCCGTAGGCAAAAAAAATAGTTATTGAAATTCTCTCTCTTATTTCTAATTTTCTAATTCAAACTACTGGAGTTTCTAAGCTACTGGTCAGGCTGGATGAACCATTGGTAATGAGAAATAACCTCAGCTGGACCTAAGTGGTCTAGCTTTTGCAAGATGGATTGGAATATAATAGTGATAGATATAAAATAATGCCTTCAACAACTGAGGAAAAATGTGCATGTTTTGATCTCTAAATAACCTATTTTAAGACATTTTGTTATTGACTTCTTAGCAAAAATTCCATACATGTTTGCAATGAAAAACTTATATATCACTAGGTAGAAAAGTACACTTTCTAAATATCACATTAAGAAATACCAGTTACTCAGTCTTAAGAAATATTTTTCAATCATGAAGTCAAAAGATAAATTCATGTAATAATGATGACTTAATGATTTCGTATCTTCAAGTCCTTTTACTCTGTGAGCTTTACAGTGAGAATCTAATAACCTGAAGTCAACATTTTCAATCATAGAGTCTAAGGAAAGAAATATTGCTCAATTATTTTTTAACGTGCATGTAGATGTTTATTAGATCTTTTAGTAAGCAAATCCCTATGTTGTTTGTTGTTGACCTCCTGCTTACATCTGAGAAATGTAGGTGAAATCTCATTATTAAATTGACTCTAAACTTTGTATGGAAAGAAATGTGTATAAATAACTTCTTCAGTTTCCTCTGCAGTGAGCTTCAAAAGATGTGCATTTATTATCATCCTTGTTTTGAGCATTATTAAGTGAAATGGTGGAAAGAAATTGAAGACATTAAATATATAGCATAGCCAGTAGTAAGCCAATAAAATAGGATGCGTCAGCTTTGTTTCAAATTTTGATAGCTTTAATATTTATTTGTATAACATCAGCATCTACTTCTGGAAAGTTGCATATTCTCAAGCTGCATTAAAACTTATACATATCAAGGCATAGCTTATCATCTGTTAGACACCCATAATCCATCAGCTTATTCATCTGTGGTACTTGTACACACACCTGAGCACACATCTGAGAGTTTTCTTTGTTGCAAACACAGATGCAACACAGCTCCTGGATGTGGCAAAAATATTAATGAAGAAGGCCACAAAAAATGTGCTAAATATTTTGTCCTGTTAATCACAAAGTCTTACAAATGTTAAAATATTTGTTAGAAACACAGTTGAATGTCTAGCAGGCCTGATCTTTCTAAGCCATCTTGATGCCTGCATTTGTTTGCTGGGGTAATAAAGATCCATTTGACTTTTGTATCAAACTAAGGATAATCTGTTTTAGAATGATTATGTGGGCAAAAATATATTCCACGCTGAAAAATATAGGCATAAAGTCATGTTTAAGATCTGTTTCATTTTAGCACTCCTGCCACAAAAATGAATGAAGCCCAGAGAAATTGAGAATTTGTTCATGGGAGATGGGCCAGACGATTGGAGTCAACTTGAGTCGATGAAAGCCTTCTGGGCAGTGACTGCAGTTTGAGATTAGGCTGGCTGGAGGTGGGGTCCACTTGGAGCATGAGGACCATTGGAGGACTGTGATTTTGGAAGCTTGTCTCTCAGGGGAACTCTCTTTCTCTGCCCCACTTCCTGGATGCCATAACGTGAGCAGTTTGGCTCCACCACCATATCTGCCTGCCATGCTCTTCTGTACTACCACAGACACAGGGCAGTGGAAGTCACTGCCTGTGGATTATGAGAACTCTGAAGTCACTAGGCAAAACAAACCTTTTCAAATTTTGTGTCTGGTATTATGTGCCTTCAGTGGGAAAACTGACCAACATAGGAGAGCTCATTTCTTGCAATAAAAGTAAACTACATGATTTTTTTTCCTTCCCCAAACTTTATACTTTGATATTCTACTTTTATGATATTTTCTCATTTGAACATTTTGTAGATGTTTTTATCCAAGACTTCTCTTTCTCATTTTTGAGAATTTTGTCAACATTCTTAATTCGCAAAAAGGCTATCATAAAATGTGTTTCTTAAATGCTAATGTAGCATTTAGTGAGTAAAACATAGATAATGGGAAGTAAAAAGATCTCTTTCAAAAAAAAGGGGAACATGAGATGGAGGAGAAAAAAATGGAGGGAAATGAAATGGCTGAAAAAGAGAATTGAAGAAAAATGGAAATAGAAGTTTTGCAAATAGAAAAGATTTGGAGGAAGGATGGTAGAGAAAGAGGATGATTAAAGATGATCATGTATTATGTACATGCATCAACTCCCCACAAGGAATAGAGTCATTAGGTACTGCAAACATGTATTAGTTCAAAGATTTAAAAAAATTAGTCACTTTCTATGCAGCATTTTACTACTTCCATGCTATCTGTTATAAATACATGGTGCATATAGATGAGAATGCCAGAGGATTCTAGGAGACTGAGAATGAATTCATTTTAAGAGTCAAAAAGGAAATGGCAAATTTGATTTCATAACCACAAGGCACTGAACTCTGCCAATATTACTGAGACTGGAAGTGAACCATAATCATAAAATAAGACTACAGAACTGTTTAACACCTTGATTTCAACCTGTTGAGAATAAACAGTGGACCCAATAAGCCAATATCTGGATTTCTGACCCACTGAAAATGTGAGATAATGAGTTTATATTGTCTAAGTATGTATTAATTCCTTAGGCAATAATAGAAAGTTGATACAAAATACATAATCCTTCACACATCACATATGTGTTGACTACTCATCATATGGTCTGTCTACTGGATAGCAAGAAAATGCAAGCATGAATCCTTGTTATTGTTTGACTTCATCATTTGAACATCACAGCTGTACATGCATTTGCTGTATTATTGCCATGAATGCATGGTAAGATATATTTTATGTAGCAGGGTGTTACTTTGTTTCCTCTCTTTTAAATACTTTAGCATATGGTGGATAGAAATGTATTTGTTATCTAGCTCTGGGACCTGTGAGTGTTAGTGCTAGGCATGTGAAACTTTCTGATGTAGCATTAAAAGCATTTCTCACTGTTTCAGAACATAGTTAACAGCCATGGCTTCTGTTTTTCCTCACATTATCCTAACACTCAGGTGTTGTGTGATCATACAAGGTTAAAATTTGTCTATTAGTGCATCTCTCTTTCCCACTGGACCCTGAACTTCTTAAAAAGAGAACTTCTTAAAAAGAAAGATTTTATCCCAGTATCTTTGATCACTATTTCTAGGCTTAGTGTTTGACAACTAGCAATTGTCCAAAAAATAAGCATTTACATGAATTGACATGTAGGAAAACAAAGAAAAACTTTTCAATTCTATCATGACTTTCAACCTGAAATACCATGTTTCGCCAAATATTCCCAAACACACATTTAACATGCATCTTGTTATCTGTCTTACACTGCAAAAGGATTGATGCTTTATTTTCTTGCCAGATATGTTAAACATTTGTGTTCAATCTTCCAAGCTGCAGGTTGCTATTACTCTGAAATTTTGTCCCCTAGGAAATATTAATGAAAGTGATTTTCTCTGTTCCTTAAAAATTACTTAATTATTATAGTTGGATAAGCTTAATTTATTTTATAGAAGCAAAATTGACACTCCATATCCTAAGTAATTTAGAGAAAACATCAAACATTTAAAAAAAAAGAACGAAAGGAACAAGGATTGGAATTGTAAAGAATGTTTCCATTTCTGTGTCAGAGGAATTTGTAACTGACATTTTTCAAGTAAACTTGACAAATGAGTTAATGTTGCTCTGTATCCTCATATTGTTTACAGTAATTATTCTGGGGTTAAAAATTGCTCTTAATCATATGTTCACACTATATTCTGGTTATTTATAATCTCTTTTTAGTAGAGCAAAATGTTGTCAATATTAAGGTATGCTGCAGAAAAGAAGCAATATTCATTTGTTTATATTGTTTGAGAATGACAGTGATCAGCATAAGCTCAAAAACATGGCTCAAACTATCTTCTTTTGTTTCTGCAGAAACTGCTCAAAGGACATTCATACTGTTTCATCAGTCTTGCATGCTTGTATCTGGTAACCTGAACAACTATTTTGAAGATAACAATATGCACTACAACAACTGTTGTTAAATTCCTGTCACTTGATTTGAAATGTTGTATCACTGTTTTTTGTTGTTTGTTATTTTGCTTTTGTTGTTGTCTTTTGATTGTTTACTTCTTGATTTTTGTTTTATCTCTTATTTTAAAATGTAACAAAAATATCCATAAAATTGTGCATCATTTTAAGACACTCTAGAGTGGCTGAAGTCAGGAAGGGAGGGAGCTGAACCCCTTCTTTGCATACCCAGCATTCAGGGCAAGGTTGCAGCCGGGCCCCTCCCTGGCACAGGATTTCAGCTGCTGTCTGGTAGCTTGATAAGCAGCACTCACAGGCTTTTCTAAGTTTTAGTCTAGAGCCCTCTCTCCTGTATACTGACCCTGCTGTGTTGCCCCACATGACCTGTAAAATAAAGAATTGCTGCTTTGAAGTTCCTGTAAAAAAAAAAACAAAACAAAAACAAAATCTCAATGGCTATCAGGCCGAGTCTGGCATACAACTGCTTAAATTTTAAATATCATGATAATGAAAATTGGAAGACAACTATATTTTGTTTTTGTTGTGTGTTTATTTTTTATTTTTATTTTTATTTTTTTGATACTGGGGATCAAACTCAGGTCCTTGTACTTGCCAGGCAGGCACTTAAGCAGCTGAGCTAAATCCTCAGGCCCCTAATTTTGTTTAATATAAATAATTAAATACTTTCTACTATTGTATTATCATCAGTTTATTGAATCTAGATCTATGAATGTTATTTGTGGTTGTATTATAAAAATTCTAGTAGATTAATGCTAAAATAATTATAGAAGACTTTATACAAAAACATATTTTGAAAGATATATTCTTTATGCTTCCTAATTCCATGGAATATTTTTTTCCAATACACATTACGGTATAATTAATAAACATTTAATTTTTTTTTATACTGAGCCACCTTGTACTTGCCAGATACATGCTTAGGGTGCTGAACTAAATCCCAGCCCAGATTTTTAGCTTTGAGTTAATTTTTGGCACAAAGTAGACAAAAAGATGCTTCTAAATAAGAATATCTGTTGACCATGAAATAGTAATTATTTTGTAAGAATTTTTTTTGAGAATTGATAGTAAGTCAAGTTACTTAAAAACAATTCAAATAATTATTATTAGAACTACTAATTTTCCTATTCCCAGAGTGCTACCTTTTCTTTCATGTATGTAAAATGGTACACTGTTTAATAGGACACTCAATGGTTGTAGAGACAGCAGCTGTTGCTGGAGTTGGGGAAGGACTGGAGGAAGTGGTCAGGTGGAGGTTGACCCTGATTGGTGCACACTGTATGACTGTGTTGAGATATCATACTGAACTCCATTCACATACATGATTAATACATATCAATAAAAAATCCATTTCTGTATATGTGCTCCTTTTCAGGATTGTGACATAAATACTGTGTAAAACAATTAATAATAATAATGACAGAGTTGGAATCTAGCGAAAGACAGCATCTCTAAATTAGCAGATATAAAGGAACTTGGGGATGAAATTGTTCAGATAGTATGTTTGTAGAAGCGTCAGCAAACTTACAAGTTGTAACAAGAGCAGATCTAGATCAGATCATGGAAGTAAGTAGAAAAAACTAGGTGAGATAGGTCAGAGAAGAAAAAGATATGAGGACCCTGCCGTGAGTATTCTGCCTGCACTTAAGGCCACCTGAGAAAATTTTTAAAAGCCATGTCCAAACCTCATCCCAGATGAATTAAGTCAGAATCTCAGAGAAAGGCGTAAGGTTGAGGGTAGTGTACACATCACCTGTTATAAAACCTTTCTGTGGTGTTTTTATGTGGAAATGGTTTTTGAGCCATTGATCAAGAAAGCAAAAATGTAATCTACTCTTGTCTCCTTGAAAGTGCTAAGATGTTACTACAGCACAGACAGCTCTGACCTGTGTTCTCAGCTTATTCTCCTCTTGGACAAAGGCTGAGATAACGTAAGATACTGCTCCATGGAGAGAGCTCATGATAGTGAGTGCTGGAGTGCTTGAGACAGGTATGGAAGTGTCAGAATCACACACTCACCCAACAAGATCAGTGAAACTTTTCATACAAACACTTGAAAAACTGTAAGATGATGAAAATTCAAATAAATTCAAATACCAGGTAAAACATTAAATGAAGATCTTACAGTGAAATACACATAAGGACATAAAACAAAGTCATTTTATTTGTAAATGTAAAATAAAATCGTTTATAAAATGTTGACAGAATGTTGCAAGTAAATGCAGAAATAAAAGGTTCTAACATTTAAAGAGCATCATTCATCTTTCCTAAACTATTACACATTGGAATGACTGACATTACTCTCATTATATACTGATAGAAAATTAGGGCTTTGCAGGGTAAACACATTGCACAAGCCTCAGCTGCTAGTTGGTGTCCAATAGCGATCTCTTCCAGTTGTCATGATCTCCTTTTATGACCTTCCTTTCTTAGGCTCCTGACCACGCTGATATCCTGGGGTGATACTGAGGACAGAGAAGGCTCTGAATTACAAAACTGATTGTCATATTGACCTAAAACTTGGCACTAATATTTTGGCATAAGCATTTCTCATGGAAAACGCCAAGCCCTGTGTTTCCTATAACTGTAGATGAATCCCATTTACAGAGTGAAACAATTTTTATGACCACCACTGGCTTCTTCTTTCCATAATTCACTTGTAAGTATCGGACAGACAGTTCCACCTGCGAACATGTAGGCTGTCCATTAGATCACAAAGAGTTCATAGGAGAGGTATGGATATCTGGTCAGTCAGTCCTGTGGACTTCTGATGTATTACAGTGATGGACTGCCTCAGATGAATTGATGGCAATACTGTAGGTTGTCAGCAAGAACATCTAGTCACTTATGGTATAACAAAAAATAGGCTCTGGTATAGTTCTTGATTTTCTTTGTTTTTGGTTTTGTGAGACGGGGTCTTGCTATGTAGCTCAGGACTGTCATGAACTTACTATGTGGTTCAAACTGGCCACAAACCCACAGTGATCCTTCTGCCTCAGACTACTGAGCATTAGAAATTTCATGCCACCATATCTAGTGTCACTTGGATTCTTACTATCGCTATCCATTTTTTTTTCTTTTCTCTATTTTTTCAATAATCTATCTGACTCACTACATGCATGGCAATTTTATGGCACTGAATCTATGGTACTATAAATCCATGATTTTTTTTACATATATTTAGTACATACACCATAAGTAATATGCATAATTTAATGAATATTACTAGAATCCAAATTATTAGACCTTTCAGTTGTCAATAAATGTATTAAAATAAATTGGAATAATAGATATTACTTACATTCACAAATGACTTGTTTACATTATTAATAAAGAATAAGACAGGAAAAGTTATCTCCAGTAATTTAAATATATTTTACTATATGTATAATATTCTTCCAAAATATCATTCATAGTTTTAGTAACAATGATTGCTTTTTAACAAATGCTTAATATATCAAAAACAGGAATGAGTTTTTTTTTATATAATACAACATATAAAAGTGGTTACCTCTATGTGGCGATGTTATAAATTATTTTGCTTGCATACATTCATATTGTAAAGTGAATATATTTTATTTCATTAAAAAGAAAAAGAGGCTTTTTAACAGACATTCTAACTACATGGGGACACAAGAGACATCTGAGCTGTAGTTCACAGCTCTTTTTTGTCTATGATGCTATAATGAATACCTGTTGTACTTCCCACCACAGATGGTATCATTCAGTGGTACTTAAAAGGATTTCTCTTCATAAATCCTGCAAAGTACATAAAGATCCTTTCATAAGGGACATAGTTGTGTATACGCTCTGTAGTGGGTGTTAATGTACACATTTGTTTTGCTAGGAAATGGAACATTTTTTCAAGGATATGTTAGTCTATAATTTATTATGTGGATGGAAGATGTTTGTATATTATATTTTCCCTTAAATTTTCTGAAACACAAAAAGTGAATTCCATCTCTTAAATCATTTGAGTCCTAGAGTGTAGAATCATGGCAAACTCAAAAAGTATCTATTGTACATGGAAGAAAAGAAGAATGGAAATGAAAATAAATTTCCAAAATGTGTAACTAAATAAGATAGTTATGAAGCAATTTTCTATTTAGAAATTTCCTGAACTTGGATAAAGAACATGGTTAGGAAAGGAGTAGAAGACATTGCAAAAATTGTGAAATTGTTATAATTAACCTAGCATTAAAAATGAGTTGCAAAATAAACCATTGATCCAGGATATCATTTCACTCACATTTAAAATGGAGAAACTATATTTCATTTGAGAGAATTTTCATTAGAAGCAAAACTTTTCTCTAGATGCTTAAATATGCATCTGTGCAGAGAAGCATTTAAGTTTATAATGCTATAAATAAGGAGGAAGGAAAAGTGTGGTTAGGGATTTGCTTATTTACCTATTTTGGAATATAAGTAGAGAGATAAAAATGAGCAATTTAAATATAACATATGTCTACACATTTTAAGTAGTCCCTCAAGTCATCAATCTGCAAAAGCTGGTTCATTAAAAATCTCATCAATTTAAAGAAGCAGAAAAATTCAGTTAATTTAACACAATAAATCCTACTAAATATACATGGTAGGAAATATTTTAAGGTAACATTTATTAAAAAAATTATGTGCTCAAAATATATTTTCATACATTATTCATATGAGGTGTATTTTTATGTAAATATATAGACTAAATATTTTCATACATTATTCATGCTATAATATAATTATATACAATTATATATAATGAATTATAAATAATTATATACAAAGATAATTCAAGAGAGATATATTTTTATATGTATGTCGTGGTTATATTAAATTAATATACATATTAAATGCAATATGATAATATTCTATTATTAGAAAAGGTTAAAATGTCTTGAATCCATCATTGGATCTATGCTGTTGTTCCTGATCACCTCATCTTACTGGATTTCCCTTAAAGTGTCTATCACTACGACAAGGACTTTAGTGTTTCATTTGATAGTTGACTTGCTGGTACTCTGTCTACCTTCAGGTAAATTGCGAGCTCCTACAGAATCTCTTTTACTAACACAACATGAATCCCAATGGTAGGATCAGGATTACAGGTGACACTATAAATATCAGTTGAATAAATAAATCTGTGATTGATTTTCAATGCATAAACAATAATTTTTAAAGCTTCTTTTAAAGCCCTGAGGAATATTGAGGAAATCCTTAATTGCCCAATCTTTATTAATGATAAAAATGTTAAATTATGGCAGTTATTATATATGCATATCATATATATGACATACATGTGACATATATGTGTGAATACATATATATGCCATTCAATACAGTTAAGGCCTTTAACAGATACAATTTTGATTTGTCAATTATGCCTTAAATAATCTGGAGGAAACAGAAACTTTATGAGAATATTGCATTATTTGAATTATTGTATACCTTCTCTTGGACTTTTATTCCTCTTATTTTAAGCATAATAAGACCTATTTCCCATCAATCCAGTCCAGATGCTAAATATGTGACCAACGGAGTATGGAGACAGGGGAACAAAAGTGCAAGGGGAGATGCTGGCTGTGGGGCAGCTGAGCTCTAAATGCTAAACATCCAAGCTCCTGTGTGAGTGGTACCTGCCACTGTATTCAAGGAAGATCAGGGGAGCTTGCAGAGAGTGTGGTAGACACCAGGGTATAGAAGATGAGGTGTTAGGAATGGTAGTACCAAGACTACATTCCAGCTTGCAAAGTTTTGTGTTTTCTACTCAGTCAGTGGAGGGTAAGTAGAGAATTCTGAGCAGACTAGTGTCAGGATTTGTTTGAAACCGCTTGTTGAGAAGAGAAATCAGAAGCTAGAAGTAGATGGAAAAGGTGCTTGTGATGTCCATATCAGAGTGATCTGATCCTCTACCAGTGTTGATTATGTGTCTTCTTTGCTCCTTCTAACTGGCCTTTTTAGTCCTTTTCTCTAATCCAAAAAATGTTGGGTAGAAATAAAAATCAGAGAAGAATGGAGCACCCACGAACAGAGTCCCACTCCCGGCAGACAGCTAAAAGTAAGACCATACTTGGGGTCTGAGAGAACTTCACTGTTAAGAGAAGTTTGGGCATTTTGATTATTACTGTACACTGAATTAAGTTAACACAAAATTGAAGTGAGTATTATATAGCAGAACAGATGTCTTTTCGTTTTCTGAGAAATGACACAGCTGTGAGACCTAACCAAGACTTCATCTAAAGTTGGAAGTGAGGGGTGGAACTAGCTTCAAGAACTTTGAACAATAGTACAGAAGCTACAAAATAAAGTGAGTCTTAAAAAAAAAAAAAAACTTTTTTCCCATTTCTTCTGATGTATTATGCTCTTTTAATAAACTGAATATGTGAACTGCTTATCCTTATGTGGTGCTGTTTTTTTTTTTTTCCTTGAAATATGCTGTAAATAATCTACACTGCAGAATCAACTGGTCTAGGAAGCCCTCCAGCAAAGAAACCTTCTTATATCTTGGACTTTTAAAAATTTGAATATGATTCCATGGAAAACACTTCTGAAACTTTTAGTGAAGGAAGGAATATGGGTATAATCTTTACAAATGTATGATGCACTTGCGATCAACTTTCTGCAAGTTTCTATAAGATCACTACATATCATAAACTTTGTCTTATCTGCAATATTTTTATTACAGATATTTTTGAGGGAAAGATAAAACTTATGTGAAAAGATCTATTCAGTAACTGAAAACAAAGTAGGTGATTAGAAATGTTCTTTATTTAATATTAAAAGTAAATGAAAAACAATATTTTTTAGTTCATCTTTGAGTACAAATTGCTTGAAATAATTACATCTTGTATTTCATGGATAACTTTGCTCACTGGTACACATAAATGCTACCTTTTAATTAAATAAATACTTTATGTTCTAAATTCATGTGCTATCTTCATTTAACACTTAGATTTTTGGAAGTATTTTGTATGTATTATTTTGTTGATACATACTTTTATAAAGTGTCATTGTTTGAAACACATTTGATTTGAATTTACAAGCATTAGACAGCTTTTATCTCATTTTTACTTTGTTTTGTCACTATTTTTTCTTCATAGTTCCATCCATATCCTTTTACAATGACTATTAATTGCCTTCTTCAATTGTCTGCTATGAGGTCCATCACCTACCATATTTTTCTAATGTACTGAACCTGCGATAACACTGACTTTTGCTATTACTCTTGCTTTCAATGGTTGTGCTTTCATTATTATCCACATGTTTGGAAGGAGCTGTGTGACAGTTTCTTTGAGATTTATGCCCAGGTGTAAATGAATCTTTAATTAGCTTAATACTGTCTCATAATCGTTCTTAATCACTACAACAGACTTGAATCCCATAAGTAAGACACTATTTTCTTATATTCCTACATCCGCTCACATTCCAAAACCAATTTGGCTTCTCCAGGTTTTTAACTTTACATTTCTAATTTAATAAGTACTCAGGAATGTATTCTTGCTGCTTAATTTACCCTTAGCTGTTTGCTGATGTTGTTATTTTGATGGTTTTAATTTTGCAAATTGCCTTTATATAACCTTGCTCATTTTTTTTTTTTTTTACTTTCTTGTGGCTGCTGCTAATGACTTGCACATTGTACTTAGTCAGCCCTTGACAGTGTTAACATTGCAAATATTTATCCCTACTCGCCACGAGAAGACAGTGTTCCATAATGGTAAACACATAGATACTTCATTTATTATCCAGGTGATCCTGAATAAATTACTTACTTGATAAGTTCAATTTTTTTTCAGTAAAATCGGCACAACATTCTATTTATTATATTATCAATACTTCCTGGCCCACAATAAGTATTCTGTAAGTATTAACGCTTATCATCTCTTCTTTTTCTTTATTTATGGTGTCCTTTGTGTAAGAGAAATTCTTTATTTGGAACTGTAATTGAATTCCTTGTAGCTCACCCTTTGTGGGTTTTATTTAGAAAATCTTTCATCACTCCAACATCATGAGACCCATGATACATTTTCTTCTATTACACATTGTTTGAATCTTCGCTTCTGGCCCTTTAATCTATTGCATCTATCTGGATTTCACCATTCAATGTGATTTTAGATAAGGATCCAGTTTTCTTTTTCTTCAGCCTGAGCCAGGTTTAACAATTTCAACTTCTAAGCCTATTGATTTGTGTGGTCAAGTGAACATTTATCTTTTTAAAATGTGACAAAAACTGTAAACTCCAAGGACAGCAGTAGGTTTTGTGCTGGTCTTTAGATGGAACAGGAAAGTTGGCTCTTTGGAGCACAGCCTTCAGGTTTATGGTCTACTTTTCCCACAGAAATCAATGATTTTTGACGTTTTCCATAGTTCTATGGAATAAGCACTTGTATATAACAAAGCAAATGTCTCTTTTCAAAGATAGTTTGATTAAATATATGAATCTGTACAAATTTGTGATTCCTAAAGATGTCTTAATTACTTTTCTCTTGTTGCTGAAAAAAAATAAGTGACATCCAAAGTTAGAGAGGGAATGGTTTATTTAGCTCACAGTTTGTGGAGGTTTCAGTCCATAATCAGCTTGTTCCAAGGCAGAGTGACTTTAGCAAGGGGCAAGAGTTCAAGGTGGCAGAAGGCTGCAAAAGCAACAAAAGCAAAGGGGAGAACAAGCCTTTTTTACTCCTTTATATGATAAGCAGGTTACTCACCCTGGGTGGGTGCAGCACCCACACCATCTGTATGCACCCCTCTTGCACAACATCAGGATGTTTTCATTGAGTTCCTGGCCCCCTGCTGAGTCACTCAGCTAAAATTCTAAACTTCTCAAGTTGATGCAATGAACAACCTATTAGAGTTGTAAGGGCGTATGCTCTAAACTGGAGGATATAGAATTGCTAAGTTAACTAAGCTTCTAGACCTCTCAAGTTGACACAATGTATGGTCCCTTATAAAAGGTAATGTTTTACTTTTAAAAAATTCTCTCTGCCTTACTTTTATGGCTTAGCTCTACATTACTTAATTTGTAAAATGTATATAGTATATTAATGGACTTTATTGAGGAAATTTAAAAGATCTCATTCACATTTATTTAACCCTCTTCAAGAATCTATTTTCTTATCTTTACTACATAAGTGTGTGTTGAATGTGTCCTTGTAATAATAGTACATGTCCTACAAGTTTTTAATCAAATGCTTTATAATAGTCAATACATATTAAATCACATCTTTTTCTTTCTAAAGTAAATAATTGGAAAGTCAATTTACAATTTAAAATGCCATTTCTTAAATAACAGTAAGACTGCTGTTCCATTTTCTTTTTAAGATTATACCATGTATATGCTTAACCCAAAAGTAAGCATGTAAAAAAATGATTAACATTAAAACTTTACACTTCTGTTTTGGACAGAAGACTATATGGTTCCAAAGGAAAAATCCTTCAAAAGTATATCACATGGTGGACATATTTCATACATTACCTTCATTGGAACAAGGTCAGTAGAATTGGTAATTTTACTTTAATTAGATTATAAACTATTCAAAAGCTTTGATCATGAATTTTGGGCCACATCTACCCTCTTTAAGAAACAAATTAAAGCAAAAAAACATACAATTTAGCTAGACATGTTGATGAGTGGCTTTAATCCTAGTAGTTGGGAGGCTAAGGAGAGTTTCGGTGAGTTTGAGGTTATCCTGGGCCACATCATGAATTCAAGGTCAATCTAGACTACATAGTGAGTGAGATTCTGTCCAAAAAAAAAAAAAAAAATTGTATCACCCTGTGTCCTTTTACGTCCCCACCAAGATTGAGATTAATTTTTAAAACTTTCCCATGTAGCAGTCTTGTCTTTTGAGTTTTGTTTATTCTCATTCTAACCTGAATTTCCTCTTTGGATTTTTGATCTTTTTTTTTAAAATCTTGTTTGACATGCTATGTTTCTGATCTACATAACTACGCAGGAGCTTTTCTGTCTTGCAGAGTTCATTAATGAGGTTGTTGCTGCCCTCATATTCTAAAGGAGAAACTTCAATTCATTAAAGTCCAAGCCAAGAGAATTTATAGTTTAGTTGAATCTGTATGAGAGAGTTCAAAAAGCAATGGATTCGAGGCCGAAACAATGTGGAGCTGAACCAAACACTGGAGATCATTAACTGGACAAGTATGTTTTCCTCAGTTTCCTCTTCTATGAAACTATGACAGAAAGAAAAAAACCTGGCTAAATCAAAACATACATATAAAAATGAAACTAAAAGTTATGCAGAACACATGACATACTCCATTTCTTGGTATTCATTTGGGTTGACAATTCTACATATTTAACATTTATTTATTTTTTAAAAAATGGTTTCATGTACATTAGTTCATAAAAATCTCTTCCTTATACCAACAATTATTTAACAAATTTGAGAATCTGAAACAGTGGCATCTTCCATCCCTTTTTTAGACTACTTTCATTCCTCTGACGCTAAGTATTTTTAATTAAAATAGAATTTAGATTTTTAATCAGGTTCAACAAAAATTGGAGTTATCAAAAATTAAATTAATGTTTCTATTAAAGGATTGCTAGAAAAAGTATGAAAAATTCAAATCATTTAAAGTAAAATCGTATAAATTGTATCAATACAGAATTTTATTTGAATAGGCAAATGACAAAATAAATTACATAATAATGAGCATGATTAATATATCATCATATTTATGCTCTAAGACTAAACAATGGGGAAATGTCTAATATTTAGTTTAAAATATGATACTTTCCTTGTCAATCAAAAAAGAAATTGATTTCATAGTTAGCGATAGATTAATTCAGTAAATAGTATGTGTTTTTATAAAACCTTTACTTATGCATTAAATGAAAATTTGTATTAATGATAGGCTATAGTTGTCTGAGTGGAATGTTGATATTGTTATTTGTGGTTTCTTTCATTGCTAATGGACTGAATTTCTGTATTAAATGTAGGATTTCTGGGCAAGGCAACTTCTGAGATATGAATCCAATATTTCATAGTAATTTTAATAATTGCATTTTGAACATATTTATCAGTTGATATACTTGCAAAGCTGTGTATCATCTCTCTGATTTTGAATTTTCACCATTGTTTATTTCAGATTTTTGTTATATATTACATATAAATGAAAGATCATTTTATGATTTTCAATGTACTTCTTTGAGATCAATTTCATTTCAGACAAAGAAATTCATAAAATAGGTATATATACACCCCAGCCTTCATATACTCCTTGTCCCACTGAAGACATTGAGTGGGTATAAATTAAAGACCTGCTTTGTAATTCCTGAGATAACCAAAAAAGAGACTACAACACAGTTATGTGACACATGGGAATATTTGGTCATACATTATTATTTTATTTCTGAAAATAATGACATATATTCAAGCAGAGTATCAGATGCTCACTTTAGGGAGGATTCCTAGAGATGACATTGTCATCAAAAGTGACACTGTCCACGACTCTCAGTGCTTCTAGAGGCAGAGGTAGATTTCAATGGTCTTCAAACTATGAAATGTGCCTATATCACAGTTTTAATCAAAGTTTTAAAAAATAATGAATATCTCACAGTATCTACCATATACTTTGGTCATTATTTATACTTGCAGTTTCTCATACCAGCAGAACAATGCAATCTTTACTCGTGTTGTGAAATAGGAAGAAATTATTCAAATGGGAAAAGGCATTGAGTTTGGGTAAAGGAAGAAAAAAGAAAAAAGGAGAACAAATCTTTAGTAAATAAAGAAAAGAAGAGGGGTTGAAGGAACAGAAGGGAAAATGGAGGGAAAAAGAAGAATCAAGTACAGGTACGAAATTCCTATGATGAATTTGATTATTATGTATATCTAAAATATACCAATAAATTTAATTAATTAAAAACTCAAGGTAATAAAGAAATATAAAAAATAAAACTAGACAAGCAATAAATACAGGGAAATATTTTTGCAAAATTGTGTAATGTCCTTTATTTTAAGCTAAATGTTATTATAAGAGTCAAACGGTTGAAAAATGAATGAATTTATAAACTAAAATTGTTGCAATGGGCTAAGCTTAATTTACTAATGAACAATTGTATAATGAATCATTCAGACACATTTTCCATCCTACAAGATCGGTTCATTTTAAGTGTCATATGCAGTTATAAACTGTGTTAAAGCATTTATTAGCTTGTTTTTTTCTGGTATTTTAAATACATTTACCTGTATTTAAAAACAGAAACATTTAATATGTTGTTTTAATTGAATGCAATGCTACTACATTAACATGTTGTACAGGTTTGTAATCTAGGAACAATAGGCTACATCATATACTCTAGTTGTTTGGTAAGCTGTGTCTTTCAGGTTTTTGTAATTAAATCATATATAAATCATATATTAAATCATCATGAATATATGATGGATTTCTTAGACTTATTCTATCATTAAATAAGCATAAATATCACAGTTTAACTATAAATCTAATTGAAATGTAATACTATTAAAACTTTTATTAAGTCAGAAGTCATGAGCTGCAGAAACTACCTTGTACTCTAGAGGAAACCAATTAAAAAATAACAAGCCTTAACAATTAAAAGACCTACATGAAACCACATTAATGGAAAAGGAAGAGATTATGAAACTAGTTATAAAATCAGGCACAACTTTTACAACACCTTCAGGGCATTTATATTATATATAAAAACATAAAGAATTATAAATAACCTTTTGGAAAAGATACACCATATGAACAGTTTAAGAAAATGAATTAAATTTACCATTATTAAATAAAGTCAATTTTAGGACAAGAATTCCTACAGGAGAAAAAAGACAGTATTTTATAATGATATGACTAGTATAATCAGTATATAACTTATAAATATATATGAACCTAAGAAAAGAACATTAGAAGAATTAAGAAAAACGATCACAGCCAGAGAGAGAAGTAAATTTGAATTCATATATAGAGACCATAACTTTTTCCCTTCAATTATATATATGGCAATATACAAATAATTAGAAACGGTATAAAAGATATGAAATATATGAAAGAGAGTATCTGCGTCCCTAGTCCTATTTTCAAGGCTCTTTCATCTGTAGAATTAATAGGTCTTCCTAACTCATTAAAATAATTTATAAAAAGATGATATTATGGAGGATAAAACAAATTTCAACAGATTGAAAGTCAAAATATTAAAATGCTAAGATATGTTTTCTGACTATAATGCATGATATTAGAAATGTAAAACATAAAATACATTGAAAAAATAAAAAAATGTAGGCATATATGAGTTCATTTCTAAAAAAAATGAATGAACATTTAGGAAATATTAACTGAATTACAGTGAAAGCTCAACACACCAAAATTAGTAAGATATAGAGATATAGAGCTTTAAATTATTACACTGGAAAAACTAATAATCTAAAGCAATGGTACAGCTTCCACCTTTAGAAAACAGAAAAAAAATCAAATTAACCTGAAGTAAAACTAAGAAAATAATTGTGGGAAAACAGAATAGTAAGAAGTGCAATTAAACTCAATAAAAACAATGATGTCTTTGGAAAACAAATCTATATACAAAAGGCTATTTGTTAATTCATGTAAAAATGAGGGGAAATAAATATCAATAGCAGGAATACAGAAAGGCAAACAAATACACACCCTACAATCATTAAAATTTTAAAAATCAATATTACTGGCAGTTACACTAATAAATTTGAGGGTAGATAAATAAGCAATTGCTGAAGAAAGATAATTGCCATAGTGTATGCAAGAAGAAATAGAAAGCTTGAAAAACTTTTATGTTACTTTCCTATTGCTGATGTAACAAATTATTACAGTGACTTAAAACAATAAAGAATTATCTTCTAAAATTCTGCATTTTGAATGTCCAACAGGAATCTCCTGGACCAAAATCAAGGTGTTATTAGAGCTGCCAGTTATCATAGAATCCTAAATCCAAATCCTCACGTGTATATATGTTGATTGAATATTTGTGGGTCAATCCTATAAAACTCGTTCAGAGTAAGACTGCACCTGCCAACTCACTTCTTGTTTATGTATTCATGTTATGTAAAGACCAGAATGAGGCATTCTTAAGAGTAAGTGTTTTGTATTCATGTTACTTGTAAATGTAAACAGGTAAATACTTAACTAAATATGATCAAATGAAATCCATTATTACATAAATAAATTACATACATCATGATTATATAAGACCTGTCCTAGGAACTCAAGTTAGTTTGATAATAATCAATTAATACATAATACATAATTAACAAATTAAAAGAGAAAAATAGAGTGTTAATAGACAAAAAATTATTTGACAATATTCATTCACCTTGAAAGATCACAGGAAGCACAGGAGGAAACAACTCATTCTAAAAAGACTGTCTAAAAATACACCTTAAAATGAGAAATTGAAAAGTTTATACTAATTTTAATAACAAGCAAAGAACCTCATATGTCTCAAATTACAGTCAACATTATTCTGGTAGCTTTAGAAATTGCATTAAAAAACAGATATAAAAGGCCTACACATTGTAAAGGAAGAAATTTATTCATAAATTTCATGAATTTTCATGTTAAATAGCAAAGCTACAAAATGAGAAAAATATTACATGTGAGTAGCTTTTGCAACATTGCAAGATGTACAGTTAATATCCAAAAATCACTAACACTCCTATTTTCTATCAGGAGAATGTTAGAAAAACTACAAATGGTAATTCAAATAGAATAACATCAAATCATGAAATATTTACTTGGGTATAAAATTTAAATTGTATGAATAAGAAATGTGCTTGAAAAATCTCAATACAACTTTGTATTAGATACATTGACAATTATTAAAGGAAAATTGAAAAATCCTAGAGACAGAACAAATGCAATATTATCAAGATATTATTTCTCTTCAGTTTGAACCATAGAATCAATACAAGCCCAATTAGAATTGTAATTGTTTTGTCAAAATCAACAAGCTGGTTTAAAAATTTTTGTAGCAATGTAAACAAAATTGAAGAATCATTCATTTTAAAGAAGAAAGTGAATTAAGAGGTTGTGTACTACCTGACATCAAGATTTAATAAAAAACTAGGAAATCATAATAATCAAGATTGTACAATTTTAGAATAAGGAATAAAAAATTAAAAATAGAGTAAAGAATAAATATATAGTTCAAATGAGTGGAATAATGATTCCAGAAATATATACATTTGTCACTTGATTTATAACATCTTTAAACCAAATTAGATTAAATAACATTTTCTGATTATGATGCTGAACACATTGCATTTTTTATGGGGAAAAAGAAGCTCAGTTGCTCTCAAATATTAACTAATTTGAAGACCTAAAAGAATTAAATTGGTAAAATATTTAGAAGACGATTTAGGAGAATATCTTTGTACTGGTTTATTAGTCACTTTCCTATCCCTAGAAAAAATACCTGGTGCCAACTTAAAAAGGAGAACTTTATTTGGCTGATGGTCCATAACATGGCTGACTAGGTCCAAAGCATCAGTGGCACACTGGCAAAGGACGGTTGTGGAATAACACTGGTCAACTTAAGGAGTCAGAGAGTAGGGAGGAGCAGAGACAGGAGCACACCCTTCTGAATCCTGTGAACTCTCATCCACCTTCAACCAGACCTGGCCTCCTAGAAAGCCACGAGCTCCTCAAAAGACTACTGACAAGTCTAATGTTCTTATGATTCTATCATGCCCCCATATCTCCAGCTAATGATTCTTAAAAGTGGTTATGGAATGAACAAGGAAATGTGAAACATAACAAAAAGTGGTTAATAACTAGATCTGACTTCTAAAAACTTACCATTTCGAAACATAATGTAATAAAAAAGCAAAGATAAAATCATGCATACACCATTTTATTTATACTTATATATAAAATTTTATGTGTAAATAGAATTTTATGTGTAAATAGAATTTTATATGTAAATAAAATTTTATTTATAAGTGAATATTTAGTAGTTTGTAGAGTATATATATATATTTATATTATATTCATATTTAAAAATGCAAAATTATTCATTTATTTATTTATTCATTAATATATAAATTTTGTTTCTTTTCTTTTTCTAGTTACATACATTTCATTGTGTTTCCTCTTAATATGTAAATTGATTGATGGTTAATATTTTATGTAACTTGTACCTTTTATTTAAAATACAGAATTCTGTATTATTTAACATTTTAAAATTAATATTATTTTATATTGTATGTCCTTTATATATCATATTTTAATACTTTCCATATGAATTATATACTTTTTGCATAATTTATTATTTTATTAATAATTGAATAATTTTTATTTATATTCATTGCTCATATGTATCCTTTATAAGATATGTATCTAATAAATGAGAGTTTTCAAAGTATATAAATAGCAATGTCTGAAAGTCAACTGTAAGAAAGCAAATATTCTTGTAAAAGTGGTCTATATGTTTAAATAACAAACACAAAAAATACAATAAATGAATGTAAAGATGCTAGAATATTTAGCAAGCAGGGAAATGTGAGTTATAGCCAAGACAGTTATAAGAACAAACCCAGTAAGGAACACAAATTAAAAAAGAATGAAAGAAGGAAGAAGGGGGTAATAGTGGGATTATGTGATTAGAAAAATATGTAGGAAATAAAATTCTTATACATTTCAAGTAGAAAGATAAATGACAACTATCTTTCTTCAATTGCGTCACTCGATTTGTACCAAAGAGAAGTAAATATGCATACTTGGTCAATATTTCTGACTCAAATGCTTATATGAGCTTTATTAGTAATAGTAACCAAAATTAAAAAGAAATCCACAATATACACTACTAGTTGAATGAATAATTAACCTGTAAATTATTTAAACAATGAAATAGGAATGCTATTAGAAGTTTAATGAAAAAAAATTACTGATGTGTTCCCTGAAATAATGAACTTGATAGCACTAACTGATCAACACTGCACTCAAAGCCTGTCTACTCTATAACTTCATTTATTTGATATTATATAAAGCCAAATCATTGGGAAAGAAAATAGATTTGTGGGTTTCCTGGGATCTAAAGATCATAAAAAGGACTATGTGCAAGTAATAGCATAAAAATTGTAGGGGAGAGAGAATAATCTGAGTGTTTTCTGTAACCCCAGGTGACTGCACATAATTGATTTAATGTTGTTATGGTTTGTGTTTAGGTGGCCCCTCAAACCTCATGCAATGGCCGAGTTAGCATTTGTGATTGGCTCGTTGTCTAGCTCTGGGATTGGTAGCGTGGGTGCTGCACCTACCCATGGGCAGAGCCGACATACATGTAAGGGCAGAAAGAAGGGCCCACTTTTTCTTTCTCTTTTACTCTGTTCTTTCTTGCTGCTTGCGGCCACCAGAAGGGCTGCCCCTTAGCTGTACCACCCTGCCTTGGAGTCAACTGAGTACAGACTAAAACCTCCATTACCTATAAGAAGTAACCTTCCCTTCCATAATTTGAGTCATGAGGTATTTTGACTCAACTATGAGAAAAAAAGTAACCAAGATGAACATTGACTTGCAAAAACATTAATTTCCTCTAGAATTAAGGATAGAAGTTCTCCAAAAAAAAGGCTAGATTTTGTTTTGTTCACATGGATCTTGATATGATACACTAGTCAGAGTTGTTGTGATATGACCATGAGTGAAGAGGTGTCATGATTTCTTATACTTTATTCACATAATTGTATATAATTTGAATTTTCAGCCATGAGTTTTATCTTCTGAAAAATCAACTAAATTCAATTATGTGTAAATAAAAACAATAAGAAATTGGATAAAGACCTGTTAGTCTCCCTCTGTAAGGAAAAATTTAAGGCTTGAGTCTGATTGCAAAACTCATAAGTGTTCTCACAAGGAAAGTCTTTTTAATAGCTACAGTACAGAATTTCTTTCTTTGGAACTTTCTTTAGTGAGCTGGCTTTGTATCTCAAAGGATGAAAAACTTTCATTCAAAAACTTTGTGAGCTATGTGTGATTACTGTACTTCTGGCAGTAATGTTAAGGAAATGAAATTAAGGTGAAATCTACTACTTTACTAGCTTAAATTACAGTTATTTGTAGAGAAAAAAATTGAAGATATGAAAGGAATAGTTGGAGCTGCAGAGAAAGTAGGTTTCATCTGTAAAAAAGAAAGAGATGTACAAACTATTTTGCCTAATAAGACTGAAAGAAAGCATGAAAGGAAAGGGAAACAGGTGGAGGAGTGAAACTGCTAGGGATACCAAGGAAAAGATAATTTATGTATCTGGACCAAGTTGGTTTGAACAGAAAACCAATTTAAATGTAAGGTGAGCTATAAATAAAATTATATGAGGATATGTAAAGCTCAAAGTCAGAGAAAACTAGGAAAAGTATAAACCACACACCTAATGTCTCAGGTAGGGCAGGCAGAATAGATGACTCTCATTTCAATCAGATTTCTGGGAATCTGATCGCACAGTATACGTTGGAGGACATATTGAATAGACAACATGGAACCTTGATTTGCAAGCCTTGCTCCAAAATATAGCTTTGGAACAATCCCTTTTCTTTCTGAGTTTTTGATTTCTAGGAAATGAGAAATTTAAATCATAGCTTCCAGGCTGTTTCATATTTTGATATTTCCTTTCTGTCTTCTTGACTTCTATGCTGCTAAATTTATCTTCATTTCATTTGAAATTACTTTTTTAAAATGTGTTTTTTCTTTAGTTATGAAAATGACAATATGTCGATTTTTTTTAAGAAGAAAACAAAATTAGTTCATGAAAAAAAAAAAGGAATGATGAGGGTTTTAAGAGCTTTTGTGTTTTACTTTAATTGATTTCACTTTGATTTCAGTAACCTCTGCCACGCTGAGTTCTTGTGGCCCCACAATGATGACCACAATCTTGATGGTGAACAACTGTCCAGTGTGGTAAACAGAAACAATTTAAATTTCAAATTGCTTAAGTTTGCAATTCATCCACAAAATATAATTTAATACTCCCTTTAGACATTTAAATATTTAAAGAGCAGTATCCATAGAGATTTAGTTTCCAAGATCATTAGAAAATGGACCATCAATTTTGGAATATTTGAGCACAAAATGAAGGGAAGCCTCCTGATGTAATGCCTCTTCTGCAGGTACTGTAATGCGTCAGGGGAGGGAGGCAAACTGTCACAGCAGGTAAGGCAGTGGACTGCATTCTTTGCACAGGCATGGTTTGGACAGCCTTGCACTCAGTGCAGCTGAAATCATAGCAATCTTCTTAACTTTCTTTCTGGACTATTTCAATGTATGGAACAAATCACTGTTGTCATTCATATATTCCTCCCCATTGTATTGTTTGTCTTGGCTTATCTAAATCAATCTCAGTTCTAAAACAGACTCAAATTGTCACTGACCTGTGAAGGTGGCCCTTAGGGGCATCTGTGCTGGAATGTTATCTCTAATTCTTTCAGTGATATTGTCTAAGGCCTACAGTCTACCTATTTATTGTATGTGCCATCCTTTCATGAGAAAATATTTTATTCTTCTAAAATGTTGCCTTGGTAATTAGGTTGATGCTAACTATTTGTTGCTTGGGATGTTCTGCAAACATTTAGAATTGTTAAACTGAAGATTTGTGAAATTTACTAATTTACAAAGAGGAGTTGAGGAATTAATGACATTTCACCAAGCACGTTCTTTAACTGCTCTGGCAAACAGTCTGTGTTTGACAAGCTTAATATCTTGTCTGGAAAGGTTATCAGGGTCTTTCAATATTTGTACACTTTTAAAAACATTTCTCATTCTTCTAATATATTCTTTTTAATGAAAAGTAGTATAATGTGATAATTAAAAAGCTAGTTATTTGACTGACAGTATAAGTCAGTGGTGAAGTCTTGCTTAGCATGTACAAAGCCCTAGGTTCAATTCCCAGTGAGAGAGAGATGGAGAGAGACAGAGAGACAGAGACAAAGACAGAGACAGAGAAACAGATAGATAGATAGATAGAGAGACAGACAGACAGACAGACAGAGAGATTTGAAATCAGTATAGTTTAGTTTTTTAAAATATCCTTATGCTCAAACAAAAATTATTGCCTCTATGTGTCAACTGTTTGGCTATATGAATGGAGAAGCCAACAGTGAGCATTTTCTTTTGTAAACAGTTAAAGCAAATCTCACATCAGTTGACAAACATATTCTATATCTCTGATCAGCAAAGTTCTTCCTTCGATAATGTGATGAGAGTGCTCTGTTAGAAACTGGTTCTGTGACAGCCATATGTTATCATCTAGTTGTTCTCTCTTTCTGTCTGTCTGTCTCTCCTTTTAACATGGGTTCTATTTATAGCAAATTTGCTGCCCAGCTTACCGTCCTATAGGTCCTTATCAGAATCTTTGCTTCCTGCGTTGTATTTTGAAACACATTTCATTACATTCTCTGAAGAAAGTTATTTTTCTTTGATGATGGTTGTTAGGTCTGAGAAGGGGAAGAAGGGGGAAGGAGTGGGAAGGACGGCCGTGGCTGCAAAGATAAGAAGTATAAAATATAAGTAACCTTTATTTCGGGAATGCGGGGAGAGACCCCCGGCCCTCGGGGCGGAGCATCTCCACCCCAGGCCGGCCAACTCTCTCTGGAACACTCTCCCTTCTCTGAACACGTGGAGTGAGTCACATAAGTAGCCTCTGTCTGGGGTGGACCCCAAGGGGCACTAGGGATTCACAGGTAGCCCATTGGCACAGGTTTGGCGCCACAGGCAGGTTACTAAGCGCAGGGGTATAGGGTTACAGGTAAATCTCTAGGGGCGGGGGAGGCAGGAGTTCCTTAATTTGGCTGAGGCTTCTCCTGGTTACAGTGTCCGGTCTGGGCCACCAACCCTTTCAATGGTGTTTCCAGTTCTCCTGTAGGTTCTTACTCTTTCCTTTGTGGCATAATTTCCTATGTGTACATTTTAAATAGTTTCTCTGACATTATGCCCTCATACTTGTCATGGAGGCTCCTTGACATGAAATTTGCTCCATGTCACTGGTTGAACTGTTTCATAATTCAACAAAGACTAAATCCATAAGCCAGGCACTATGCATAGAATTTGGGATATAATGGTAACAAAGAATGAATCCTTGCCTCTTTTGTATTTATAGCAGAGGAGAAGACAATATATGTTAATGAATAGAGAATAAAAAAGCACATAGGTGAATCACAAATTCAAAATATGACATTTTCAAAAAGAATAACAAAGAATCATACAAACTCATAGTGAGTAAACCCAATTCAGAGGAAGTTTAGTATTGGTGAAGGACAGTATTTATCAGAAATTTTTTGTCTTAAGAATGTCAATTTGTCATATCAAGCACACAATAGGATACAACCTTGAAGTGCAAGAAATATACATGGAGAGGGCTTTCATTTATATAGTTGAACTTACTACTGTATAAATGATTGTGGTGACTTTAAACCACTACAGAGGAAAGGGTCCAAAGATTAGCTATCCCTAGTGATCCTAATAAAGAAAAATTTGAAGATGAAGAATCATAATGGGAAAGAGAGATAAAAAATAAATGTATACCAAATCAAAAAAGAAGTTCTCTCAGGAAAGATCATTAGCTTTCTTGTCTGTTACTGAATGATTTAGTTGAGTTATTGTAGCACAAGTAGGGATGGTGAATAAGAGATCACTTAGGAATTCTCAACAACATTTTCAATGAAGAAGTGTCATGGGTGGCAGATGAGAGATTTAAAAAGAAATGCAACAGGAAGACAGCAAGTGTCTTTAGTGACATAGCGGAAATGCCAGCACTGTCTTCCTATTTCCTCCCTACTGAATGTGAACCCTGCAGATTTTACAAATCTCATAGTGATGCAAATAAGGGTTACATTCTTCATTTCCTTTTACATCTTAGTGTGGCCTTTAAACTAATGCCTGATCCTTGAGCTATAAGAGAAAACAGTGGGTAAGAGATTCCAGAAAACACTCCTGAAAAAGTCCGGCCAAACTCTGTCTTCTTCCTTTGCCCAGTCTTCCATGTTATTATCTGAAATTAACCGAAGGCTGTTATTTTTGACCAAGCTTTGGAGGACCACACCCTAACTGTGTCACTGCAGTGAAATGGGAGGAATTGGCTACTTTCAACATAGAGCTGCAAATACACCCCTCAATTATCAGCTCTCACTGCAATAGAAACTGCAGTAAAACTCTATGTGTTGACAACCTACATTGGGGATTATTATCCTAGGGAGCTGAATAAAATCCTAACTGACAGATGATTCCAGGATGTAGGTAAAATGAATCATGTTTTCAGTAAAAATTTAAAATGTAATGAAATGTAAAAAAATGCAAGGGAGAGCTGAGTAGTACAGAGAGTTAACCTAATGAATTTGTTTGTTAAAAATCAAATGTACAGATACATGACTGATAGATTAGCTAGATAGATAGACAGATAGATAAATAGATAGACAAGTAGCTAGATTTTGGAATTGAAAGAATAGGTAATGGTGAATCTTAAGGATGGACTAGAAAGAGATAATGCCTCAATAATAATAGAGAAAGAAAATATTACACAAAGAGAAACAAACAGGCTTATGAATTTGATGGTTGGAAAAGGAGACAGTTGTAATTTGAAGGCTGCTATCTTTTTATTGGAGGCTTTTAGCTCATTGGCCTAGGGCAACAGATATTGAAAATCTAGTAGGTGTGAAATTATTGCTAGAATTTCACTCAATTACATATTCAAGATAAGTTCTTAGAAAGGAGCATGAGAAAATAATAGGATATTATTTATATCCTATTTATATATATTAGTTATATGTAAATATATATTATTAGGATAATCACTATTATCTTTTTGGTTTCAAAATTTCTGAGGAATTATCTTCTTAAATGATTCTCTACAGCTTACGAAGGAAAAAAAAAGTATGTCAGTAAACTGATTGATTTTGAATTCCTTGCAGATCACAACTCTGAGAAAAAACTTTGTCTCCCTCTATATTTATGGAAAAAATCTCAAAATATGACAATAGGAGAATAATAGTTATTACACCACATATGAAAATCTTCAAAGTAGTGACTCAGAGTACAAGATATGGACATGAAAAATTCTCCAAGTGACATTAGCACAAAACGTTCCTTTCAATGAACAAAGAAAAACTATTAATATAACTATCTTAATTATCTTTTTTTTTTTTACTTTTCCTTTCTTTCCTTTCCCCTTTCCTGCATGCTAGTTCCCTTCCTTACAGTTCTTGGTTCTTTTATTCAGATAATTTCCAACAATGCGGACGGAATAATAAAGTCCAGAGAATGTAGAGATCAAAAAATGATATTCAGTGTTTCCTACCTGTATCAGTCAGTGTTTTCTAGAGAAACAGATATAACATGGGATATATAATTGTGTAAGAATTTATGATATTGGCTAACAAGGGCCACTCACTGCCAGATGTGGAAGCGTGCAAAGGATTTTGTGCTCACTGGAGACGGAAGGATTTAGTTAAAGGTCTGTAACTCATTTCAGGGTCCCGAATGAGTCTGTATCAGGAGGCCAGTGGGTCTGGGATGGAGAGCTGAAGAGTCTGCACTGCAAGCCAAGAGACAGTGTCCAAGATAAAGGTAAATACTGAAGATCCTCCAAAGAAACAAAAGCAGAATGATCCTCCTTCATTCCCCCTTTATACCATCCCGAGCATTAGCTACCCTCCAGTGAATATGCAAGACCATAGGATATGCAATGCTGAGCCAATTTAGTTGAATTTCTCTTTCTCAAACTTACACCATTAATCGGGCATCACACTGTTATTTCATATAGACTCTACTAAAAAAGAAAAACAAAACAAAACAGTTAGATTGTATCAACAATTACTAAACTACTTATACCATACTATGATCTTCCTTTAGCTGAATTCAGTCTTACTTTATCACATTTTTCCAAGAATTAAATAGAAAGAACTGTAAAACTACCTTAGATAAAACATTTAGGAAATTATTGTATAGCCTCTTTATGTGAAATTTGATAATGAGAAAAATGTTATGAATATCTTGGTTGACTTTCCATTGATTATATGACATAGAGGTAAGTGGCTCATTGGTTGGGGCAGTGATTTCTATTTCCCTTGAACTGAATCATTCCTTAAGCTTCAAATTAGAGCCTTATATATATTATTCCTGAATTATTCTCTGTAAAGTCAGCATCCCCACATAATAAAAAGAGTTTGACTCATCATGAGTCACAGAAAATGAAGTAGGCTGAGTATAATGTTCTCTTTTAAGTCCTTATTAAATATAAATTGTGAGAAAGCGCTTTAGTTTTTAGAGTTAGTTTCAATTTGTTTTCAGTAGGAATTATGTTACCTTAGTATTTCTGGCTGCTGAAGATAAAAGAATATTAAGAAGAGTAAGGAAATATAGACTAACAGGCAGCTTGACATTAGTGCCTACTATATTTATGGTGCTGGAAATTTTTTAAAAAAAATCTAACATACTATGAGGTAAAAGATTTGATGCAGAAAGTTTAAGTTAAACTTAGATTGCAAGAGAGACAACCTGGTCGTAACTCTATTTTTCAGTATAGTATTAAGACAGTCCTAATCTTAATAGGTCTTGACATTTAGTTTCATTAGTTCGATCAAGAATGATAAATTCTGCGTAATTAAGTTATCTGAGTCATTCTGGTAAGAGATTGTTTACCAAAACACTGAATAACATTTTATAACACATATAGAATTCTCCAAATACTCATCACTCATTTTTTCATAAAGGAAAAAATAAATAGAGAACAAGGGAAGAAAGAAGGAAGGAAAAAAGGAAGGAAGGAAGGAAGGAAGGAAGGAAGGAAGGAAGGAAGGAAGGAAGAAATTAAGAAAGTGAATATAGGTAGATATTGGAAAATATACTTTTTCTTTTTGGTAGAAATCCTGGTTTTCTGAAAGAATGCATTGTATTTTAAAAGTGAATAATTATGCCTGATAGTTTTGGCACTGTAGGGACAATGTTTATTTATGTTAACACCTCTGTAGAATCTCTTATATCTCCTTGTCCATTGGAATTTGATTCACTCTTGCAATTTATTCATACAAATTTAATGTTTATTTTAATGCAAAGCACATCCTTGTGTTCTTCCTTGTAAAATTTCATAGTAGTTCTGCATAATATGACAAGCACATCACTGGCAATAATTTCTCAAGAATTTCAAGAAAGAATGGATTCATTTGAATTGAAATAGATAAAGGAGTATTTTCATTACCTCACCTACCAACCGACATTGAAGATTTGCTGTGACACAAGCATTACACTAAGTTTGACTGCAAAGCAGCCAATAGATGACAACTGGGGAAACATGCCCATTATATTTTGTTATAGAGAATGTGCACATTGATAGACATTGTGAATAAACTGGTGAATGCTTGATAGGTTGGGCCTGATTGCAAAGCCCATATTTGCGCTTAAATCTAAGAATACGCTCCAATGCATGGATCTCAAGTTGAAGAAATGTAAAAACTTCTGCAATTAGTTAATATCATGTACTTCATAATATCTTACACTTGTGTCCATTGTTACTTTAAACATAAAAGTCCACATGAGAACTTGACTTCAAATAGTGAAATGACATATTTCAAAAATATATTTCAGAAATATAAAATATGATGGTATTAGCCAGTGAAAGAGCAATTTCAGTGCTGTATTATTCTTGCGGTACCCAACACTCTTGTCTTATTTTTGCCTTTCCTCCCATAATTTATCTGCACTTTAGCTATATTGATCTCTCTAAATCTTTCCATGCATGGTGCTCTGATTTCACTGTGCTGTTTTCTACATCAGTACCTTTGCTTGGAGGCAGCATGGGTTGATAAATATTCTTCTTTGACTACAACAGCGTTTACTCTGTCTAAACAAAAAGATGCACAAGGGATATAGATAATACAGAATGATTGGAAAGACCGAAGGGACAGATTTAAGGCTGATTTTCAGCAATATTCTTAATCTATGCTACAGATCTAAATGCCAAGGGAATCAAAGCTTGTGTTCCCGGAAGAGTTGCAGAACAGGGAGTGGGGAGGGCAGTGCCACAGTCACTAGCAACAGAAGTAACACTCTCACCCAACATGGGCCGGTAATCTGGAGGTTCCAAACTCTTGTTCTCCCCCAAGCAATTCAGTGGCAGTGTGATATATGACACATCTGCCCAATAAATCCCACACGAAATCCGAGTTTCAACAGAGTCAAAAAGATGATTCTTAGCTTCCCAGATGTAGCATTTTTGAATGCAGTTGGAATGGTTTGTCATAGATGATTTATAATATGTAATAATTGCATATTTTGATTCTGGTTATTCAGATCACTCCAAGTTATCCATCCTAATTCAGTCATTTATTCATTCATTCATTGTCCATACATCATTCAATCAGTATTCATTTTATCTGAAATAAATTTCTGGCTGTATGAAGAAGCTATTCATGATCATGACTTATGTTTTTCTGTTTTTATTTAGATTGTGAGAGTTTATAATAGATTTTGTAAATGATCATAGTAATTATCCCCAGTATTTGTTTACATTACAGTTCAATATTGGTCAAAGTTCATTTAGGAATAGTCACTTGTTATTTCAAACAGAAATATGTACATTATAATTTGACAAAATTATTAAAAGCCTAGGGTATAAAAGGCTAAGGAAGTTGCTGCTGGGGTCAGGGATTTGCAGAAACAAAGAGTGGAGGGGTTTAAATAAGACTAGATGCCTGCTCTACAGAATTAGGGAGCCAGAAAGAACTTGTGGCCAGAAACTTCTGTTAAATTCAGCAACCACATGCAAACAGTCATCCATATTTGATCAAGAATCTTTCATTGACATAATTACAATATCACTGGAAAAAATGTTCTGTAAAATATCATTATTACCATCTCACTCGGAAGAAGAAACAAGTGTAAGTGGACATACTGCTGTGAGTGGCTAAAAATTGCATTGTATTCTCTACAGATTTACTAGCCCAAACATTACTTCTACCAAATTAAATATCCTTCCACATCATGAGATGCAACTTTTCCTACTCTTCAGAAGGCAAACTCATCCACTGTCTTAAAAGAAAAAAGGACGATTTTTGGAGAGGTTTAATTTTTCCTAATTTAATCACTAATGCCTCTAATAATCAACAATTTATTAGAACTCTACATATAATTATGTTGAAGCTGTAAATAATATTTGCAAGTCAAACACAATAAAATTTGCTTAAGCAAGGAAAAGGAATAGAAATGGATTGATTAATGTATAATACACTGTTCAGCAAAGAGGATAAAATAACCTGTGTGCCTATCCCTTGCACATTCTTGCGACTGATCCTGTGGTAGAGTTAGTATTTATTCTTTCTGTCACTGTGTATTCTGTCCCTATGCACTATAAAACAACTCCCAAATAATTACAACTGTTGTAATTATTTTTCTGGTGAAATACAAGAAACTTCTAGGAACTTCTGTGTCATAACTGTGTCTAATATTTGGTTACTTTCATCTTCCATTAGCATTTATTCCTAGTGATAAAACCATTAAAAGTCACCTTAGAATTCCCCTTAATGTTCAAACCTATTCCTTTGTTTATCTGCAAGGATAAAATACCTTTATACAGTGAGAGAATTAGCAGCATAGGATCCATATTTGCACAAGAAGGTAGGAAAATCTTATCCTCCACGTTCTGCAAATGATTCATACTGATAGAACTGGACACTTTCACTATGTAAAGATATGCAGTTTAATCATATATGAACATTTTATTTATGTTATACAATTAGCAGATGGCAAGGATTATGAGGAAGGAAAATGTCAGAACCACTAGCAACTCTAAAAGAACTAAGCCATAATTGATGCCAGCATCCACATCATCGGAAGAAATACAAAATATTGAGTCTGTGGATTATGTCCACCTTAGGTATCAATATACCTTTTATGAGCCCCTTTGCCAAGCATGAAGTAGGGTGTGGAGGTGGGAAAAGAAATTTATAGCTAAAGAATGAGTTCTCTTCACAGTATTTTCTATAGTGAATATCTTTTCAGATGACTTTTATGGGGATTTAAAATAAGACATAATCAATGTCAATTACAAGGTGTACATTCATATACTTCCTCCCATGTTATTGGCTCACTGTTATTAATCTGCCACTTTATTTTTATCTTTCTGTATCATCTGGGTGAGTATGAGTCACTTGTCTGCACTACCGTAGAGACTTAGCCTTATTTCTTTATGCTGCTTAAAATTGAGCCACTTAGTTTTGTTATCAAAATAGAATGATAAAGTAGACTACTTTTGGATGACGCCAGGATAATATCTGCATTTTTTATTAGCAAATTTGTTCTTTTATCCGTCATTTAACTTGACAATTTTCAATTTACATTCATTACACTTTAAAGGAGAAATGGCTTTGTTGCTGCTTTTAAAACAGCAGGAATCTAAAACAATTACTCATGCAAATCTTTTGTCCTTTCAGTATCTGCTGGACCTCAACACCATGTGCATCTCTGTACATTAGTGCTGCCATGGAAAAGTCTGATTTGGAGAACAGATAAGCTAACATTCCACTCATGACAGGCAGCTAACTAAATTGCCATAATTGCTTGGTGTCTCTAAAATACTCGGTATTAACCATGATTCAGTAGTATGCAAGATGTATTTTATCAAATGTCACTAAAGAAAAATCATCATCATAAAATAAATGTACCCTCTAAAGGCTTCACAGAAAGATCCTTATCTGCTGGAGTCACTTTGACAAAGGCTGATTATCCTGCTCTAAGGCCTAAATGTACACTCCTAGTGTACTGATCCTGAACCCACTTAAGTGTCTTTTCCTGCTTCTTGTTGTGTCATTGTGATTCAGCACATTAACATATGACATGCTGGTCCCTACATTTATCCTAATCTACATACATCTGGTCTTTTTCTCAGAAGTGAGTTCACAAATTGCAACAGATTGACCTTCCGTTGGAAGAAGAAATCTTCACGTTCTCACCACATGGCCAGGTACTTTACCAAACAGCAGGAGACCTAATGTATTTTAGCTTGTCTTCCAACCTGGGCACACAAGCTTTAATAGTATCTGCATTAGGTATTTAATTTTCCTTTAGATGTAGAAGAAAATGCACAGGACAGTGATTATCATGCTGAGCTGTCAATAGACAACCTGTACTTCAATTTTAAACTCTTGGGAGCCTGACTGTTCTTTTAAATCTTTGCTCTTTCCTTTTTAACAAGTATCCAGATGAATGACTCAATGAAAGACAGAATGAATATATTCCTGCTTAAGTAATTTTTTTTGCAGGATAAGATCAAAGTTTTAAAATATTCCTAGAGAGAAACATTGGCTTGATTTTTAAGATGGCTTTTTTCTTTTTCTTTTTTCTTTAACTGTCATTCTACCCCTTGTGAGTCAATGATTTTTATCCCCAAACTTATAACAGTGTAGCAATTAAAGGACTCAAATTCATGACAGCTCAGTACCTATGAGACAGCCAAGATGATTTTTCTGTCATGTTGACATTTTGTCAATGCTGCAAATCTAAGGCACCTGGGTCACAGCAGTTGCAGATTCGTTCCCTACATCAAGGGATTTCACATTCAATTAAGTGAAGAGCCACTGGACTTGGCTTGAGTTCTTGTTGCTTTAGTATATTTTGAATGGTTAAAATGACTTTAATCAAGCGTATTAGACTGAATTCACACACATTTCAAACTTCAGTATGTCACCATGTTTCTAGAAATTTCTGGAATGAGGGATCCCGTTGCTCAGTTTCTGATTTAATTTCTTTTAGTTAATGCTACCTTTTAAATATGAAAGCAGATTAAAACAGTATAAAGCCTCAAAGATAAGAGCTTCTTTTATTTGTTCATTTGCTCAGCTAATATTTGTTGAGGATTACTAAAGTAACTCACATAATTGTTAAGATGTTATAAAGCTTAACAAACTTCCTCTGACAAATAATTCAGATAATTTATATTCTAGTAAGAGCTAACACATAATTTTTTTTTTATTCTTAGAAATGACATATCAGGATAGACATACATTCTATGGAGGTATTTAAATAGCAATAATGGGAAATGGATAACTTTATATGAATCATTTAAAATATTTCTATATATTTAACGAACAATCGAATTGGAATGAAGAAAAAATACATGTGGAAGAAAAATATGGTTCTAAGGAGGTGGATCAGATAGCATGAGGGTTGGCAAGCATTTGCCACAGAGACTGATTGTAAACGCATCACAGTCTCCGTCACCACTCAAATTTGCTCTTATACCACAAAATTAGTAATCAGAGATACAGAAACGAGTACATGTTTCTGTGTTCCAACAGAACAGTATTTATAAAATCAAGCAGTTGGCATGATTTGGCTCTCAAGTACAGTTTGCCAATCCCTGAATTAGTGTAGGAGACTTAACGTGTAAACAAACTTGACATGTTAGAATTTAAAGAAGACAAGAATGCTTACATTCTTACGGCTTGGGTGAAAGGTATATGAAACTGAAAACAATTGCTGCAGTGGTAGGACTATGCCAACTAAATCAAAATCATGTCATTAGGCCATACATTAGCATTGCAATCTTAGCAATGAATTCTCGCTCTATGTGTACCGATAATTCGGTTTGGACACTTCCAGTTCCAGCCCTGTCGGTTTTTGGACTTGGGCTAATGCGTGCGTTGTCCAGTGGAATGGCTACTGTTTGACTCATGTAGAAACTCGGTCAGCTTTTATGTACTGTGGCTTTCTTTTTTGTTTGTATTTCTTTACAAAATTTCTATTTCTCTCTTGCTGTTCATGGAGGAGGGCATTATAAGGTGCCAAGAATAAATAATATAGCGGCTTTATAAGAGTATTCCAGAAATGTAGAAAAAGTGATGATGATTTAGATTTGGGAGATGTCATAAAGATAGTGAAAATTTGAATTATGTTTGAACAGTGGATTCAAAGTACTGTAATGAAAATTTGGGTGTATACAGCAAGGAAACAGAAATCCTGGATCACATATTATCATAGTGTGGAAGAACGGTAGTGTTGGATTGCAAGGCTGGAAAAGTAGAAGGTTAAAATTCTAAAAAAAAAAAAAACAATAAGAGTTCTGTTCTGACTCAAGAGTTCTGCTCTGTCAGTTTAATGATCGACGTGATATTTAGGACACAGTCGTATTTCTAATTTCATTGATCGTTTATTCTTTCTTTTCAGCACTCAAATTATTATCCTTTAGCTTGTTACTTGAAGGTAGCAAATTAAGTCTGACGCTTTGACTACAAAAGGAAATAATAGATATAAAAATAGAATGGTGAAGTGGACTGAAGCCTGAGATGAGTAGAGAATCCCTTCAAATATAAGACATAGTATTTTTTGTCATAAATCTTACGTCACACCTATCTTTAGCCATGTTTATCCACCTCAGCAGAATTTTTGTAATAGTTTCTCAATGCATCTTTGTTTGATGGTAATGCTTTTTCCTTCCCAAAAGTCCATAGAAGAAAAACAATTGATTTTGGAGCTAGATGAGTGAGAGATTGAATCTTGACCCTATCATCAACTCTGTGATCTTAGATAAAATATGTAATCTGTCTCTGTGTCTGCCTCTGGCACTCTTTCCCCTTTCTCTACCAATTTTCCTGTATACACAGGATAATTTAGTAATTCTTTTTCAAATATATTTTTAGAATATTTGTTTTTAAGATTCATTCAACTTTATTAGATCATGTTTATGATACTCCAGAAGTTTCTCATTCCCTTTGAGATAAAATTCAAATTCTCCATCATGGCTTTGGTGTTCATTAAGAAATTTGTGTCCATACTCTGGACTATAATTGTACCTATTTTTTCCAGTTCATTGCCTTTCCGCTGAGCAGTATTTTGCATCTATCTGGAGAACATACACTTCTTTCATCTTTAAATAAGGGACTTTGCCTTTACTTTGCTTCATCTCCCCATGGCTTAATACTCAATCCTTACAACATCAGTTTAGATATCTCCACTCATGAATGGCCACTATCTATCAGGTAATTCTAGGGAGGGAAATTATTTTAATATCACTGATCTATTAAATAAAATAATTAACCTAGTTAATCTTACTATTCAGTGTCTCCACTAGAAAGTAAGCTCTGTGAGACAAGAAACATTTCAGTTACAGACAGTAGACAGTGATTATTAGTCCTAAATGAATTGATGAATTATTCCTCCATTTTCCATACAGGACTCATTAACATAACACCTGTCAGAGTTAATATTCTTATCATTTTATTATGACTCTCATTTTAGGATAGGGATTCAGTGATTCTCTGCTTTAACCCCAATACTAAAAACATTTTCTCAAAGACTCTGTCCATATTTCTTCCTGCTTGTCTGTAAGACAAGTTGGCTTTCCCTGTGATGGAATCACTTCATGTAGCTGCCTTTGGTTTGACGGAAAGATTTAGCCTTCTTCAAACACCTAAGTAAATAAACCACCTTATATAGCTGGCATTTTATTTGTTACTGAAACATAAATCTGTCACATGGCCCCTTTAATAACAACAGGTTAATTAAGTCCACCTCTCCCTCTCCCTGTTGTTGGCAGTAGCTGTAAGGGCAACAGTCACACTTTCTAGGAGATCTTGTGTTAAGATACAAATGTACAAAACATGACTGAAGAGTTTTGACAAGGCAAAGACTTCATCTGACTTGCAAGTCTACAGGATTGCTCTTGGTGCTGTGTGTATCGCTCTCAAAAGTGGAAGCAGGGATGCAAATCAGAAACTTGCCTTCGTAACCCAGGTAAGAGATGATGGCAGTTTTGAATAGAGCACAATGATAGAGAAGTGGATGATCCTTGCGATACATTTTGAAGGTAAGACCAACAGTGTGTGCTTGTAGATAAATTAGGGACATGAGACTAAGGGAAATTCAGGATGGCTTTACAGTTTGTTTTCTGAGAAACAAAGTGCTGTGGTTTGGATCTTTAGTCCCTTGAAGGCCCTTGTGTTGCAAATTTGTTCTCAAGCTATTAGTAGGTGATGGGAAATGTCAAAGACAGAATGAGTGGGTGGTCTTGCAATCTTCTGGTCCCTTCCTCTTTTTCTCTTTATGAAACAGACAGTCATGCTATATCATGTCCTTCCACCAGAAATGCTGCACTCCCAACAGAGGACCTGAGAGGAATGTGTCTGCTAGACCATAGACTACAATCTCCAAAACTGGGACTTAAAATAAATTTTCTCTTCTTTTAAATTTATTTCTCTCAGGCCTTTTTGACAATTCCATCCTGACACATGACAATTGGTGGTGCTATTTATTTAAAGGAAAAATGTAGAGCATAGAATCAAGGGCTCATTGTTGACATATGACTTCAATAGGTTGTAATTCTATGCAAATCAAGAGTTTACAAGGAAAATGGCTATGAGGCTGTAATGATAAAAATCATGTGTGTAAACGTTAAAATCCATCGTTACAAAGAGGATAAGTAAGAGGTAAAAGATTGATTTGGGAATATTCCTTGTTTAAGCAAATGAGGCAGATTAAAAAAGATTGAGACAAAAATTTACTGGGAAGACAGGAAACCCAGTTTTTTTCCCTTTCCAAATAAAGAAATAAATTTGGAGCTTGAGTATAAGAGAAGACATGGCTCGATGATATCTTCTCTCACGTTTCTCTACCATCATGCTGATTTTTCTCTCTCCTTCTCACTACATAATTAACATGGCTAATTGACCATGTAATAGATTTCATGTTCACTGCCAAAATGAACTGTTGAGCGGCTCTCAATGCTCTTCTACATTTATCTGATAGTTTTTTCTCCTAATGTATGAAGTAGGATACAATTTTGAAAACAGGAAATATTTCCCAAGCCACCTCTTCTGTAGATGAAAATGATGCATGTTTTCTAACAAATCTCGTATTAGATCAATGAGATGATGCATTTCAAAACTCTTAGACAATTTGTAAAGTACACCATTAACACCAGATTTCATTGCTATTTTTGTGGTAGTGAGCAAAGACAAAGAAAGGGAAATGATAAACTTTAGTTTGTTTCCTTTTTGATTTAGAATGAATCATGGTTTAATTTTGGTTCTGTTTTCTTTAACACGACTATTCAACTTTGCTACCCATAAGTTTAAGTCTTATAAAGTGTTTCCTGCTGAAATGCCATGCTGACTGGAATTCAGCAGCAAATAAATATTGCTGTCCTCACTAATTTGAAACAGTATGAGTTTTAAACCTCTAGCTGCAGGAGATTTATTAAGATTACAGTTTTCATCACCATCCCTTCAGTCCATCAAGCTAGGTCAAAGCTGTGTAAACTTCTTTTTTTTTTTTTTTTTTTTAAAGTAAGCAGCAATTTCCATTCTTTTAGATTCTGTTTTCAGAGCCAGTAATATTGTTAGAAGCTCAAGATTGAAGTAAAGCAACCATAAATTCAGTTATCCATGAACGTATTATAACATGTTTTGAAGTAGAACAAAGATTATTGAATATTTATTTAATTTTGACTATAAATGTAAAGTAACTCTTGTTTAACAAAAAAGATGTGCTTACTAAACCAAAAATTGCATTTTTAAACGTAATTTAAAATAAAAATATATGATTGTTTAGGAGTCAAAATAGTGAATATTGGAAACAATTTTAGGTACTATAATTTTCTAAATGCAAATTGTCAATTATTATACTTTTGATTTAGAACAATTGGCTTTTGTTATAGGATTGTATGGTCAATAATTCAAATAATCTTAAAAGCCATGCAAAATGTCTTCCAGAAGTACTTTAATGTTTATAATAAAACAATGAATAGAAATACCTTGTCTGAAAAATTGCAGATTATTTTGAGCAAAGCAATTTATAGACCAAGAGTTTGCACTTAAAATGACCCCTGTCTGATTGGACAGATTTAAATTAACAATCAAGTGAATGTGAGTACTTCATCTAATTGACCTGATGTCAACATAAAATTTTGTGAACAAATTGAATCATTATATAACAAATACAATTTAAAAAGCATTGATTGAGTCTGTATTTCCAAGAAGACTAGCATGAATACTTGGGAAAAAAATCCTTTTAAAGCAAATGATTAACTAAATAATCTAATAAGCTCTGTTACATAACATATTTTGACTCAATATGTATTCACTGAGGGCACACCCTTATTATATGTCTAAATTTTCAGATTAAAGCAATTTACTTGTGATGAATATGCACCTTTATGCACTGCAGTGATGTTTGAATACAAGAGATTTACTTAAATACATTGTGGTGGTAATGTTTTAATTGTACTAAGATGGGAGAAAATTATTCCTTTATTAAGTTTGCCTCTTGGTCCATATACCCTTTTCCTCTGGAAAAAAATAGTTTATTTTTTGTTCTAATTTTTGAGGTAGCCATGGAGGACAGAGAGCACCGGACCATTTCATCACTTGTGCCCTAAATAACATTAGATGTTTTTATGTCTTCTTTTGCCACTGGAAAGTGATTAAAATGGCTAAGGTTTAAGTGCTAACACTCCTCCCACTCATTAGATGATCTCGAACTGCTTCATAAACTCAAGATCCAAAAAATATACCATCTTTTTTCTAAATCCAGACACTTTCTTGATTAGAGTCACTTGCAAGCAGAGACCTGGATGAAAGCAGACTGTTGCACAAATTTTTATTGCTTTCTGATGCTGCAGAATCATGATCAAAATTGAAGGTTACTAATGCCTTACCTTATGGAATTTGTCCAGTTTCAAATTATGGGCCATCCACATTCACATGAATGACATAAAATAATTATCCTTAGTGTGCTGAGTTTACTGATTATTATTTAAACTATGATTTTTTATATGTATTATTTAAACTATGATTTTTATTTATATATTCCTGATTGTTTGCTTCAGTTTGTCAACCTAATAAATTGATTTCCATATCAAGTTCCAAGCTCTCTGGCATTTCTAATGTTTTGATAAATGACCCAGCATTATGGAACTCAGCTTAGGAGAATAGGTAGAAGCACATCTCCAGTGGGTCAGTTTACGTTATTTTTGTGTGCTTTGATTTGTTTCCTTAACTCTTAACTATTTGCACTTAGAGGTTGTATTTCTTTTGCTGCTCTATCTCTTTATTTTGTAATGTAGCATATTCTCAGTAAATGTTTACTAAAAGAAATGATAAGTAAAGCGAAGAAAACTTAAGTGAGTTACTGATTTAGGACAGATGTGACTAGATGGTTAGACAGAATTGATAACACCTTCAAATTTGTTCCTCAATAGGCCCAAAGTTATTTTTCTACTAAGAGTAAAGCACTCAATTCTATCAAATAAAAATGGTGCACCATCTTTTAAAATAAAGGCATCCAAGCAGGATTGAAAAGGTAACTGTGAATGCTTTTATTTCTTCAACCCTCAATTCTAACAGTATGTGTTGACATTAAAATAAAATTAAATGCCTTTTGTTCCCACATTTGAGCAACCTTTGTCACAACAATGGAATTAAAGTCTGGAGAAAAGATAAAGACTCAACTGAAATACTTTAAAGAGTAGGACGGGCATTTCAGTAGGCTGAGTGTAGTATTACATTTATTGATGAAAAATATTAAGTGAAATAGATTTTGCTACACTGAGAACCTAGTTACCAAAGAAAACATTACACTCAAGTAAAATAAAGACATACTCCAGATTTTCAAAAAATATGCATTATTTCAAAGAAGATATTTTCATAGTTATTTGCTTGTTTAAACAGGCATATACTTATATGAAGGCAATGAATACTGTGAAATAATTAATTGAAGAAAACGAAAATCAGTAGTGACTAGTTAAATATTTGTTGATTGACCAAAATCTAATGAGAAGCTTCTTGCTATTTCCTGTAATTCTTATCAGACACCTATGAAACTGGTAATGACATAACTGTTCTATAGAGAGAGATGTGATTGGAACTTGAAAGAGGAAATAGAACTGATAAATGACAGAGACAGGATTGAGAATCTTGTCACTGAATCCGCAGCACTGTTGCACTGCACCATAGCTACATTTATCTATTCACCAAAGATTTAATGGGTGCCTTCATTTTGATTGGCACTACGCCCTGGGAAAAAAGTGGTAGACACTGCATGCATTCTTATACTTATCTCCTAGAACTTGGTTTCTAGTGAGCAGGAGAAAATTACGCAAATAAATACATAAAATAATGTGATCATACATCATAACCCATTATTTGAATAGAAATGAGTGATTTGTAAGAGATAATAAGTGAGTGGCAGCTAGTTTAAACGACTTAAATGATGGGCTTCCTAAGGATGCTAAAGCTTTCATGAGCAGACTTGATAGATAAACAATGATTTCAGTGAACTCTAAAGGCTGTATGTACAGGCAGACCAAATGAGAGGCAAGGATTTGCACAAAACATCAATGATGATGGTGAGTTTATTGCTTCCCAGAGACAACTGGAGTTAACTTGGGAGACCATATACTGGGTTTCTCGTCCCTCTATTAGATGGTTCCAATTCAAAGCAAAAATCTTTTAGAGGTTCTGTTTGAATTCATCTCTGAACTCTTATTGCATAGCATTAAAGCACAGGAAGCTGCATTTCTCCACCTATTTGCTGAGAGATACTAATTACTTTTTGTCTTTTTAATCATCTTATATGTATCTTCAGAATTTCCTGGAGACTGTGAGAAATTAAAATCTAATCAAATTTGATCAAACAAATCAAATTTAATCAAACAGCTACATTTTGACCTAAACCTTTGAAATATGTTTATTTAATGAATATTCACTTTCATGTGCACTACGTTTATTTTCACAGAATATTATATAGTCTTTGGAACAGTTGGGTTGGATATATAACATATCCTATCATTCTCTGAAATCAGTAGCCAGTGAGATTAAAAGCTGATCAGGGCTACAGCAAAACATGTTTAATTCTCTTTGGCTTAGCATTTCCTAAACTCATTTGAGTAGTGATCAGTTTTCTGTTTGTTCCAAGGTTCTTACAGAATTTGATCTTTAAAAAATAATTTTACCTTTTAACTGATAATTTAGGAAAAGCAAATTCATCTCTACCATACAATTCATAATACATCCAACTTTCTCTTTCGAGAAAACATTTTATTTTCTAAATTACTGCTGCACAAAATTAGATATGAGTAAGTGAGGAATATTTTACCTGCATTGATATTTTATTGGCAAATGCATATGGCATGCATTTTCAGTGGTCCATCTTTTGGGAAAGCAATTATATCAAGGAATAGTTTTCTACATGTGAGGCATTTTTAAGGATTGTCCTAAGAGTAGTCAATCATAACTGTCAAATTGTACTCCTGTGTCATCTTACACAAATTTCAGTGCACAGATTTTGAGTATTTAATTTTATTTCACTTGCTTATCATTGTAAGGAATGATAGATTTTATGAGTTAATCCTAAACTCTCTGTATCAAAGGGAAAAATAATTTCATTTCTTAATTATATATTCTTAGTCTTCTTTTAACTTTCAACCAATACATTAGATAGATGATAGATAGATAGATAGATAGATAGATAGATAGATAGATAGGATATAGCTATAGTTCTCTCAAACTGCAGTCACTAGTATATCTTTGTCTATTCTTGTCTACTTTGTGTTATAGTTATGAAGTCTCAAATGAAATGAATTTGTTAGTTCTTAGTTTGCCTTTCTGCTTATGTTCCAGTTTTGACCAGTTATGAGTAGGGCTTCGTATATTCCTAGCTAGGATCAGCTATTCACTCTTCTATTTTGAGATGCTCTGAGATGTTTCTTTTCTTTTTTGAGTCTCACTTAAAAATGAAATACCAGCATTGTAAAATAGTTGTAGTCATCATAGTTTTGATATATTTTATTTGTAATGTTGTCAGAAATAATTAAGGGTTATGTAATAAATAGTTGCATTTCATATTAGGAAGACAATATTAGAGAATTAATACTTTTAAGACAGAAACCATTGTACTTTGGATCTTTTTTTTTTTTTAAAAAAACTTTATTTAAAGAGAAAAAAATGAAAGAGAAAAAGAGTAGAAATAATACATAATTTCAAAAAAATAAACAGTAATAAATCACTGGCTGATAAATTACATATTGTGCTCTTAGAAATAGTTGTTCAAGTTACAAAAGTAAAACATACAAGGTAGACATTCAAACAGCAAGACTGCAAAAATTCTTGTTCAATGATGCAACAAAAAGTTAGTAATATTTCGTTATCAATCCTACACACTTAACCATATATGCAGTTATATCGTTTAGAGCACTTTCTTTTCCTGTTTTTTACAATAGTAATTACACATTTTGGGTTTTATTATTCCTACATTTATTATTGCCTTTTACACTAGAAACAAAAATGTGATATTTACAAATATGATTCTTCTTTATTTCACTAATGAGGATACTCTCAAGTTGTCTCCATTTGCCTATGAAGGCCTCAAGGTCATCCTTTTAATAGCTGAGTAATATTCCATTGTGTAAAATGCCACATCTTTTTCATCCACTCTGAAGTTGATGGACATCTTGGTTGTTTCCAAGATTTAGCTATTAAAAATTGTGTTTCTATGAATATAAGTGCACATATATAACTGTGATACGACCTTTTCAGTTTTTCTAAGAAAATACCCAGTAGGGGAATAGCTGGATTTAATGGAACTTCCAATCCTATTCTTCTGATAATTCTCTGTACTGATTTCCATAGTAGTAGCACAAGTCTACACTTCCACCAACAGTGGAGCAGGGTTCCTTTTTCTCCACAGCCTCGCCAACATTTGTTATCAATGGATTTTTGATGGCAGCTATTCTTTTCAGAGTGAGATGAAATCTCAATGCTGTTTTAATTTGCATTTCTTGAATAACTAGTAATGACGAACATTTCTTCATATATTTACTTGCTATTTGTATATCTTCATCTGAGCACTGTGTGTTCATCTCAGATGTCCGTTTTTAGAGAGGGTCCTTGAATTTGGGGGGCTTTATGCTTTTAAATTCTTTATATGTTCTGGATGTAAGTCCTTTGTCTGAGGGGTTGCTGGCTAAAATTCTTTCTCATTCTGTGAGTTTTCTTTTCACTCTGTTGATGATTTCTTTTGAAGTGCAGAAATTTTTCAATAATATGAGATCCCAGTTGTTGATTCTTTGAAGTGTTTCCCATGCAGTGTGCATTTTGTTTTGAATTATCTGCCTACTCTATGTCTCTAAGGCTTCTATCTACCTTGTATTTGAATAGATTTAATGTTTTAATATTTAGGTCTTTGATCCATTTAGACTTTACTTTAGTGCATGGTGATAGGCATGGATCTAGTTTCAGTCTTTGTCATGTGGCAAGCCAATTTTAACAACACCATTTATTAAAGAAGCTATCCTTCTTCTAGTGAAGATGTTTAGCCCCTTTGTCAAATGTCAGGTGGCTGAGTGTCTTTGTAGTTGTGCTTTCATCTTCTAATCTGTTCCACTGATCTTCAGATCTATTTTTTTGCCAGTACCATGCTGATATTATCACTGTGGCTCTGAAGTATAGTTTCAAGTCAGGAATTGAGATGTCTCCTGTCTTGCCTTTGTTGCCCAGAATTGCTTTTGCTAGTCTAGGTTTCTTCTGTTTCCAAATGAATTTTAGGAGTATTTGTAGTTTGGATCTTAAATATCTCCTAAAGGACTATTTGGTAAACGTTTGGTAACCAGTCTGTGATACTACTGAAATAGTTAGGAACTGGGGCCAGTGTAAGGAAATTAAGTCACTTAGGTATACTAACTTTCTATCTTCCACGAGGTGAGTAATTTATTCATTTTTATACTGTCTTCTGTGACATTCTGTCTTATAACAGCTCCAAAAGTGATGCCCCAATAAACCATGGACTAAAGCCTCAGAAACAATGAGCTAAAATAAATATTTTCTCCTTATAAATTGAGTGTATTTGATAATTTTCACAGTGATGAGAAATGAACACAGGAAACTTAACAGTTTACTCAAGAATGTTTGAGACCTTCTCTTTAGATTTTTTTTAATAATAGAAAGGTAAAAATCTGATGATTCCAAATATCTTACTTAAAGTTATTATTTTTATCACATTAAAAAGAATAATTTGTGAGTCTTAACATGTATTCATATTTCCATAGGTCAAAAAAAAAAAAAACTCATTAACAGAATACTATGGATGACTGAGTTTAGTACTAACTCCTTCAAATGCTACTTGTCATGACCTTGCAGAGGAGTCTTTAATAACCCAATTAGTGGCTAAGTGTTATGTCAAGTAAGGGCATGTGTATGAAGAGAGGAAAAATCCTCTGTTATATTACAAAGAGAGAAATTATGTCATGCTTATCAACATAGATTAGCTAACTGCTAAATATAATAATTTGTATTCTGAGTCACAATTCATTTTGAAAAAAAATCACTGATATTTTTAAACTGTTTTTCCTGGTAGGGTAGATTATACTATTGATTTTTCAGTGAAATGTGGGTGTATGTGTTACTGATTGGAGTGGTCAATGATTGCTGCTCGGTTTCTAGAACTTTAGTAGCAGGTTCCCTGATCTTTATAACCTATCGTTTACCAACAGTTCCACAGCCTTTAATTCTCTGCATTATATCTCTTCTTGATGGAAATACTTAGAGTTTTTTCTTTTCTCCCAGTAACGAGTTATTATTCAGTAAAAGAGAGCGTACTACCCTTTTATAAAAAGGCTTTTCAGTAGTCAGCGAAAACTGAGGTTCAGAAAGTTAAGGACATTCTCTAAGACCCTTTCATTACAATTGTTATAACTGGCCCATAAATTCAGTTTATAACTTCTGATCCATCACTTGGTGCTCCTCCTCTTTGAGCATTCCTCTTTAAATCTTCATATTTTCCTCTACAACATATGATTTTAAATAATTCTTTTGTAATCTTAGAACCTATGATGGATATCAACACAATTTATGATACCTTACCTTGTCAGTGAAATTTCTGGTTGTATGGAGAATGCCACCTACTGATACATTTTCTCTGTACATTTTTATTTCCATGTTTTCTTTGCCATCTGATTGTCATTTAGCATAAACTACCAAATCACATCTCGTAACTTGAAACTCTTTGAATCTGCCGTTTTAGCTTACAGGTAAATGACACTATGGAAAACTGCTGATTTGAATCCAATAATACCACAGTGGAAAATAAGAAAATAGACATTGTTAAAGAAGTGAGACAGAAAGGCTTAAAGAACTGATTTTTGAGTCAAAATCTCTTCATCACAGAGTGAGGAACATTAGGGAAATGCCTAAGGTAAGCAAAATGTTACAGCTGTAGCTATTTTTCTAGCTAAGATATCATATTTAGTGTACTGGGGATATATTTTTAACTTACTGAAATAAGCCAGCTTCCTACTTCTTTTTTCAATTTTAAAAGTGTCCTTTGTGTTTAAGACCAGTCAAGTCAAAAGCATAAATAGAGTGGACACCAAAGTGCTTAGAAACAGCTGATTAGGAAAGGCAAAGAAATATACAAACCTACACTTTCACAAAGAAGATATCTTGAGTGAATTTCTATGTGAATAAATATGTAGAGTAAAATACGCCAATTGGAATGTTTTGTTAAGTGATAAACCTGCTTGGGTTCCATACACTGATGTGAATTGTGAAATCCTCAGAGTCAGGAGAAATTATGCAAATATATAGTCGTGTCACTTAATTGTTAAAACACTTATCAAGAAGTGTATTGTTAGGGAGCTTCATCATGGTTTTAACAGCAGAGAGCACATACACAAATTTAGAAGGTATCACTAGGCAACGTAATCTTGTGAGACCTCTATTGTATATTCAGTCCGTCTTTGATGAACATATATTTATGAGCATGTAGTCGAATATCTATCATTTGTACATACAGTGTTAGTCTGCTCATTATTTTCATAAGACAGTGTCACAGACTAGATGGTGTAAAGAAATGAAATTTATTTTTGCACTATTCTGTAAGTTGGAAGTTTCCAACAGCATAACTTTTTCTGGTGTGTGCCTTCTTCCTGGTTTTCAGCAACTATCATTTTTTTTTTCCCTGTGGCATGACCTTTCCCTTGGATGTGCATAAACAGATAAATCACGGATCGTGAGTGTCACTCCTTTTTCCTATATAGATACCAGTTCTTACAGATTAAGAACACACCCCTATGATTAAACCTTAATTCTCAACATATAGCATCTGTCTCCTAATATAGTCATACTAAAAATCAGAGCTCCAAACCATGCATCTCGGGATGATAGAAGTCAACTCAAAAAACTCAGATAGAGTAAACTGAACAAATATGTTTAGGAATGAGTTTGAGATTAATAATTGCAAGAAAACAATATGAGCCAAAATCATGTTAATTTCTGGATGACAAATACAAACTATTTCATAATATATAGGCAAGATCATTTATTTATTCATAAAGTCAGAAATATTAGAGTTGGAATATCATTTTTGATGCAGCCAGAACTTAGTCTATTTTTCCTTATATTTTTATTCACTGAATTTAAAAAATGAAACTGAAATTTGGCTTATTTTATTTTGGGTATATTATCATTGTATTTTTAAACAGTAACTCTATGAAAACCACAAGGCAAAAGCATTGCCATTCAATGCTCCTGATCCCTTGAACAAAGAAGCATTTCTAAGACTGAAAGTAATAGAAATTAAGAAGGGATGCTGGTCTATGTGAAAATTACAATCTTCCGACAATAATTATGATTTAAAAAAGCTATTCTACATACTGAGGGGAAAAAAGTTGACAACAAATACTTAAAATGCTAAAAATGAACAAGAAAACAGAAATTATTTCTTTGTACTAATAGTCAAAAATACATATCTGAATTCACACCTACAATAATAGTTCAAAGTGCAGATGCAAGGTTATCATTGCAAAAGATGCATACATACATGGCTATGCCAGAAATAAATATGAATTATGCATTTGTAAGACTTGATGACAGTGCATTTCAGATCCCTAAAGTTTTACCCCATTGTTTTGGCTTTCCTATGTTTGAGAAGAAACAATTCATGAAATTATGAGTTTGATGAAGTAGGCTCAAAGTTTAAGATATATCTTGAGCTCTGGAATTTTTTATATGTAACAATGTGACAACAACTTTGCTAATGTTATTAACTGAAAGTCTCAAGATTAGGATTTTAACCTGAAATTTCCTTTGGGCACTGTACGTTATTGAAGTGCTTGTGTGGAAAAAATACGGATATGGCAGATATCACACTCATACAGACACTGGGGGAAGATGATGTAATAGCTGAGCAGAGGGAGAATTGAAGATGTTTGTCTGCAGTTCTGTGGCATAGGCCAGAAAGCAAATAGATGAAAGTATTCAACAGATATTGGAAAGGGTGAAGTATACATTGTCTCAGAGACTCTGAGGTATTGCTTCCCTGCCAACCCTTCGATTCTATCCCATTGATACCAGTTTCAGACATCTGGTCCCCAGCATTGCGAAAAAAATAATTTGTTATCTTAAATTAGTGAGGTTGTGGTAATTAGTGAAAGCATACACAGTAAAAGTAATACATGCAGTAAAAACATTCCTTAAAACATCATTTATCAAGAAAAAAAAACCTCTAGCAGTTCTAAAACTATGGAAACAGTTGAGTTGTGGTATATTATCTAAGTGAATATTTTGATACTAGTAAGAACATATCAAATGTACTTTTCATGATAGAAATTTTCTTTTTTTTATTTAAAGAAAAGGAAACAGAAAAAATACATGGAGATTTAAAAAAGGGTAGAAATAATACAAAATTACAGACAAACAAATGGTAAGAAATTGCTGGTTGATAAGTTACACATTGTCATCTTAGAAATAGCTGTTCAGGTTATAGAATTAAAGTATTTAGAATGACATTCAAAAAGTGACCCTACAAACCATTCTGCTCTATGATCGGACAAAAGCTCAGTAATATGATTATCAGTCCTACACATTTGTTTTACATCTCAAAGAGGGTAAGATTAAACATATCAAAACAGAACAGAACATTAAAAAAAAACAATTTAAAGAAATACAGATTTCAAAGCAAGTCCACTGGAGATCTTCATTATCTAACTGTCTCTGGTTTCTTACAAATAGTTGTCCCTATCTTCACCCAGTTTATACACTTATTGCATATTATAGAACTAATCAAATCATTACAGGATGATGAAGTCTTTTTAGGTCCTCAAGTTCCAAATTAGGGAAGACAATAGCAACTACCATCGCATCTCTCATTCTCTTTGTGATAGGCGTCCCCATCTCTACATATGCTGAAGTTGAACTCAAGAAACCAGTCCAATGTCATTCTAATCAGCGAACAATAGATTGCTAGAATTTATATTATAATGCTACAAAATAAGCCTCGGGTTTCTCAGCGTCTCTTCCTCAGAGTATCTGTTCCTTACATCTTGCATTATATAATCTGTTCCCGTAAATAATTAAAAAAAAAAAAAAACATGTGTGAATTTCTACCTATATATCTATCCTCTCTGTATTATAGGGAAAACCAAGTCATAGCAAGACAGCAAAACAATTTCCTAGAAAAACATGCAATGGATAAGACATATAAGACTACAATATAAATGATCTTCCGTAGCTACTATGTTTTCTCTTGTTATTTTCAATAGATTTGTCCACAACACTGGCTTATTATAGTTAAACATAGTATCACCTATTTTTATAAAAACTTAACTTTGGCAGCATTGTAGGATTTGAGAGCTGTTACTAATTAATACCAGAATGGATATCCTTTACATCTTGTCATGCTCAGAGTAGTTGCCTCTACTTTTAGGGTTGATGCTAACAAGCATACCAATTTCAAATAGAATCAGCCAAGGCCAACCAATAGTCTTATGATTCAGATTCAATTAAGATCAGTCATAGTAAGACAATGTAAGTAATACAGGATTTCAGTTTAAGTTAATAGGAAAGTAAGGATAGTTACCATGGTATAACCTGCTATTTTTGGTTCTAGAGGTCTGTGCCCTCAAATCTGACATGAGTGGACAGACCAGAACAAATTAAATTCAATCTAAATATGGCACAAGGACTACTGTGTCTTTTAAGTCATTATACACCATTAGCAATGACCTCTGCTTTTTTTTAGATATAGTTTTAGAGCTGTCTATACTAAAGACTATAGCTTACCGTCTCTGCCTCATGTCTGCTACTCCACTTTTCTGCTATAATTTGTCCACCTTATTCCCTCATTCCATTGTCTGCCCCATTCACTGAAGCCTCTCTGCCACTGTTGCTGGAATCCTGGTATCTCTTCCTCTCTTTCTCTGTAATGTCCTTCAGTGCTCTCTGTAGTGTTGGATTGGTGGCCACGAACTCCCACAGTTCCTCCTTGTCTCAAAAGTATCTTATTTCTTCATTAATTTTTAGAGAGAGTTTTGATGGATATATGAACTTTGGTTGCATATTTTTTTCTTTCAGGACTTGGAATATTTCTCCCCACTCCCTTCTTGACTTAAGAGTTTGTGTTGATAAGTCTGCTGTTATTTTGATGGTTTTCCCGTTATAGGTAATCTGCATCTTTTCTGTGGCTGCTTTTAATATTCTGTTCTTTTGGTGGATTTCTGGGATCTTGATTATTATATGTCTAGGCATAGATCTGTTTTGGTTGTAGGTAGCTGGTGTTCTGTATGCCTCTTTTATCTGGATATCATTTCCTTTTGCTATACATGGGAAATTTTGCTTTAATATATCTGTGAATATTTTTTGTATTTAATTTTTGGTTGCTCCTGCTTCCTCACTCACATTCTTTATTCTTAGGTTATGTATCTTTTTGTCATCCTCCAGTTTTTGAATTGCTTTCTTTTTGGTCCCTTGTTATTTTTAAGAGGCTTTTTATTTCATGATCATATGCCCTAAATCTCTCTTCAAGTTTCAGAAGGCTGTCTTTAGTTTCTGCCAAGGCATTTTGCCAGTGTTCAATGGAGTTTTTAGTTTCTGATATTCTCTTTGGATCTGTTTCATGTATTCTATGTTATGTTTAAATTCTTCTTCAGAAGTTTCTCTTTCTTTTCTGATTTCCTCAGTTCTTCCATTTGTGTTCTCTTGGGCAGGGCTTGTCATTTCTTTAATTAATCTCTTTATATCTTGCCTCACTTGGATCAGGAGTACAGCTTTAAATTCCTCTATGAGATCATGTATGTACTTTTTAATTTCGGCTGATGCCGTGTTGAGTAATGGATGGTTACTGTGCTTGTTCTCTTCAGTGTTTAGTTCTCCTGGGCTTATTTTCTCCTGTTGGGCAGCTGGAGATTTTTTTTTAATTTTTATCTTTTGTCATGTTTCTGGTTTCTTTCAGACTGTCCTGGGGTTCTCTGGCCCTCTCCGAATTGCTTAGGGCCTTTCAGAAGCATGCTGACTTGAGTTTTTGCTGTCCTCCACAATTTACTGTTATCTGGGGTAGGCTGGGATGCAGGGGCGGTACAGGCTAGTCTCTAGCCTCTGTGCCAGTTAATTCATAAATTAGGCTGTACTTTCTGGTTGTCACTGAGTTGTGACTATTTTGTATCCGCTTATTGGGCCCCAAGCAGAGGCTTGGTTTAGCCCCAGTAGCTCCTGCCAGTTCTCTTTGTACCAGAAGCATCTGGGTAATGTCACTATGGCACAGGGTTCTGCCCAAATCCCAGCCATTCTCTTCCAAACCTCTCTGTGACAGGAGCACCAGAATAGCAGATCTGCCCAAAACCAAGATGTCTCCCACTAAGTTCTCTGTGTGGAGCTGAAGCCAGCACTTAATCAGGCTCTGCCAGATTTCAAGATGTCTTCCACCAGCCCTCCCTACAGGGGGACCTGGTGATGTCACCGAGCTGTAGTTTCTGCCCAACACTAAAATGTCTGCTGCCAGACTCTGTGTTATTGATTTCCTCGTGGTGGTGGGCCAGCTGTTCTCTGGCCACCCCCAGCAGCCGCGGGGTTCCCAGTACTCACCAGAGTCTGGCGCAGGTCCTCATTCCGGGTCCACCACACACCAAACTGCCCACCTTTCCCACACTCCCGGCAGAGCGCGGAATGGCCAGATATCTGCACACCGTTTAGATTTGAAACTCCAGAGCCTTGTACATCTCCTCTGGTGCAGCAGTGCAGTCCTGGCTGCTACTCAGAGTCCCGGGTCTCAGTTTCCCGCAGTCACCAAAAGCAACACAGCTTTTCCTACTGGGTCCACGGGTCAGTTTGTTGATTTAAAGGCGTGGGATTTGCAGCCTCCCATTATCAGCATTCACGGTCTCAGCAGGACTTTAAATCCTCCAGCTGCACTGTCTTAGTTAATAAGAATCGCTATCAATTTGTCTGGCCCTCTCCATGTTGTCATATTCTAGCTTCTAGTATGATTTCTCCAGAGAGACTCTTCGCTCGATCCCCTAGCAAGCCGCCATTTTTTTCTCACCAGATAGAAATTTTCTTAACCACTGACAAATAGGTTAAATTCAGCTATGATGATGGTAAAAAGAAACAAAATGCTATTTGTTACAATATCCAACTCCTAACAAGATAAAAATGAATCATGGGTCCATGAGACTTTCTCTGCCCCAGTTCTGTGGATAACTCAAATGCTAAATACAACTATGTGAACTTACAAATCTCTGAAAAAAGAATGGGCTATGAGGATTGTGGAGAAAATGATGCTTTTTCCCTAACTAGAGGACCACGAGTCTAATTTGTAAACCCAATGTTTAGTTTTCAGATGTTGGTATCACCAAGATAAACAAGTTCACAAGGCTCTGGATGATACAATTCAAATGGAGAAGACAGAGCAGGTTCTTCTGCATGAGTTACTCTCGGTTCCTCAAGGTCAGTCAGTTTCACTCACAGCCAGATGACTGACTCATATCTGTCTTGTACTGTGTGACAATGTCCACTTTCCCTTCCTGCTATCAATAGAGCAGTGGGAATGGCTGGATATCTTGTGATGCATATATTTGTAGAACAAAGAAAGGAATTCACTTAAAGCCCTGACTGATTAAGATTCTTCCAAAACGATGGTATGCACAGTAGTCTGTGAAGGCTCCTATGTCCCACTTAGGAGATGTTTTAGGTCAATGCTACTCTTACATCACCACGCGAGGGTATGTGGCTGTTTATGACTGTTCCTCTCTAAAGAAAGGCAGTTTCAATTTAGTATTTTAAGGGAGCCACAATCCAGGACTACAGATGCTATCTATCAGAATTACATGATGACTAAGGGAGGCATATTGGATTGTGTTTTTTCTTTCTTTTATACGGTCTTAGAAACATCATTTCTGTTCATCACATCAGGACAGAGAAACAGCAGAGTCTCTCTGATATCCTTGGTGCTCATTGAGTTTCCGGTAGAGCTCAGACATCTGACAAGCAGGCAGAAGAGAGCTATTATACAACAAGGGGTAGAGAAGGTTCTGGGGAACTGTGTGGTCATTGGATCAGATCACAGCACAGAGAAGTAGGTAAAAGCCAGTTATACAATGTCCACTTTCTGCTCTGAAAACTACAGCCCATTACATCTACCAGCATCTGACAAGCCAGAACATGAGGCTTTCTGCTCTAATCTGTCCACTAGAACAGGAAAACATGCATATCAGGAATTATGGAAAATCATTTTTCGCAATCAGCCTTCCATCTACAAGGGTTTTGCATCCCTGGATCCAGATAATAATGAATTAGAGAGAATCAGAAAAATAAATTCTGTTCTAAACATGTACAGACTTTCTTCTCATTACTGTTTCATAAACAACAGTATATCACCTTTTAAGTAGTATTTATGGTGCACTAGTTAAGTGAATTTAGTGTATTTAAAATATATGCTTTAATGTATCTACTCATAGTGTATGATATATGCAGACTGTGTACAAAGGCCATGATGCTTTATGAAAGATTATTGAGCATCCATGGATTATGATATCTGATAAAGTGTCCTGGAACCTGTGTCCAGTAGGCACCAGGGATTATTGTGCCACATTAGCATGGACAGGCCACACTTCTGATCACTTTATCTGACACCAGCCAAAGACGCATTGTTTTCCCAAGCCAGAGACTTAAATTTTTTTGTCAGACCCCTGATATGGTAAAGACAATTGTTTTCCAACAGGCAAACATTACTGGGGGTTACACAGCTCTCTATTCAAGAAAAAAGGAGAAATCAATAATGATATCATTAGATAAAATTATTAATGGTTTATATAGATCAGTAATTCACTCTGCAGGTGATAAACAATCTGAAAGTAAGATAAACTATTGGTTTCATTAAGGAAAATATACAATTAAAATATGGATCAAATGGAAATATTTCCTACCAGAACATACTACTTTTAACAAAAATCCAATAAATTGGAAAATCACAATAAAGATATAGTCATACAACAGTGGTGGCATGGAAGATTATTTAGAAATCGCCTGGATATAGTTGTGAAGAAAGAGGGTCATAATACACAGACACACACACAGACACAGACACACACACACACACACACACACACACACACACAGAAAAAGAGATGGAGAGAGAGAGAGAGAGAGAGAGAGAGAGAGAGAGAGAGAGAGAGAGTATGTGTGTAGAAGAGTTACAGTTTTGGAAAATAACAGAAAAGTATTTGAAGAAATAATGACTAAGTCATTAACTGTATTAAATAAAGAAGAAGGTATTAAAAAATGTATGAAATACAGAGTAAAATAGAAAGATAGGCCTGTACACAGATGCATAAAAAAAACTAACTTTAGCTATTTGAGCACGGTTAACCTTTCCAAAGATAAGAACTGTGCAAGCTCAATGATAATCCATAGAAACTGGAAAGTAAACAGTTTTTAGAGATTTGAGAAGAGGTCAGGTTTGAAAGAAAGAATCAGGACAGCCTGTGTCCGCTGTTTTTATGGATTTTTATCATTAAGGCAGACCACAGTTTAAGCCCAAAGGGCCAAAGTTTAATAGAAAATCTTCAGTCTTTCTGGCCCTAAGAACAAGAGGATAGAATTGGGGCAAGCACAGACATTGAAAGGTGAGAATGGAACTGGGGGAAAGAAAGAACCAGAGGCCTTAAAAATCTATACAAACTGTGACCTCATCTCTGCCTGAGCCCTGAGCTATGTCCCTGCTCAGCTAAATGCAGGCAGTTCAGCCAAAGATAAAAAAGACCGAGACTGATGTTTGCCATCCTGTTCGCGAGTCTGTGAGTGTGAATCCGAACTAGCGATTCTCAGTCTAAAAGGAAAGAGAGTGAAGGCTGGTGACAGATTGGCAACCTCCAGCAAATAACATTCCTAATGTCCAGGACACATTCCAAATGACTCAAAATATGAGGAATTAGGAACATGCGACTCATTCTAAGAGGACATAAAAGTCAAACACAAACCACATATACATGCCTCCAAATTTAGATTTTAAAGCATTTTTTTACTGTACTCTGAATTTATAAATACACACAATAAAATGTCAGCAAAAATTATCAGAAGTTTCAAAATTGATTGTATAGCTTAATAACAAAATAGAAATGATGTACCATAGAATTTGTGAAGGAAAATAGCTTTGTAGAAATTTTCCAACATGAAATAACATGGAAAGCAATGAACCATGGAACAATAAAAAGAATTCTAGTGTGTGACAAAATTATAGTATATTCTGAATGCTGGGAGTAAGATATCTCATCTCAAAGAGTGCATGCTGTTAGAATTCATTGTCTAGAATTCTAAAGGAGGAAAAGATCATCTACCAGACAACATTTTTTCAGAAAACTCATTGATGCTGGCGGGAACGGCCAAATATTAGCTGGGAAGTGAGAGAGGAGAATTTTCTGAAATAAAGATAATTCTTCACATCTTAATGAGGATTTTTTTTTTACCACAAATGTGTGGATTTATCAAAGCTGAGCAAATGTACAATTAAAATTTATGCCAAACATTTTTTAAAATTATGTCAAAGTAAAAACTGAAAAAAGGAACAAAAAACGTAGTGATTCATTTATGCAAAAGTGTATTGATGTCTCAGTGAATATGGAAATAGCTTTAACCTACAGATTCAGAAATGTATAGAAAAATAAATGAAGCAATGATAAGTGCCGTGATTGAATGTAGCTGATGGGTATATGGGTATTTACTGTGAAATTCTTACAACTTTGCTGTATCTTTGAAATTTCTTACATCTTGAGAGAGAAAAACAATTGTACCAAATTTGGGATGTATGCATACCACATGCAAAGGAAACATTATATATCATACAGCTATATGAAAGGACATAAATGCAAAATTTCCAGTGGTGTTTATGACAGGGAATAGGAACAAGTGTCAGGAGTGATAGGGTAGAGATGACAGTGGGGGAAATGTCAGTTATTTTTAGATATGTGTGAATTGACCAATAGCAATGAACAGAAGATTGTGTTTAAATCAAGTCTGCCTAGGAGGTATAAAATAATAAATGGGGTTTTTGAAACCTATTGAGGTATAATTTTGAAAAGAAATCCACCACTTAGCATACTAGCAAGTAACAGCTGAGAAAGAATTGTTGGTCCACATTAGTATGACTTGAAATGATTGCCTGACTTGTATTACAAACTGTGTTTCAGGAACCAACTACTTCCTTAATGATTTGGTTCTGATTTTCATTCAAACGTTTAAAACTCTGAACCCTCTTAATATTTTCTCTGATAAATCTGATACCAATATAAAATTTTATGTGCTATGTATTTTTTGTAGAATCACTTAATTGCCTGCTTTTAAATGTCCTTATGCATAGAGTCAGAATTGCATTCATTTTAAAATAAATAAATAAATAAATTAATTAATTAATTAATTAATGGTACCGGCGATCAAACTTACAACCTCATACTTGCCGGGAAGTCACTTACACCACTGAGCTAAATCCCAGGCCTGCATGTTTTTTTTTTTTCCCCTTTTAAGTAGCTGTATCATTTTCTGGAGAGGCATTAGAACAAATAAAATGGAAAAGTTTTGGAGACTACCCATTTCTAATTTCAATTTTAACTCTGAGTAGAACATTCTCAGGGCTGGATTACTAATTATTCTATTTCACAAACATGCTCTCTTATCTATAAAATGGACAAATATACCAGTCTAAGTGTGAGAATAAACAATATAAATAAGGCAAATTTAAGTTATCTGTCATAAACTATGTCTTCAACAAATAGTTTTATTCCTACAAACTAACATAATTTTCCTCTGTAGATAGTTTTCACAGATCATCAAAAAATCCTATCAGGTTTTAACCTATGCCTTCTAGAGCTCTGTGAACACTTGCTTTTAGCAGCTCATTAGATATAATTTTCCTCCTGTTTAATATAAGTGAAGTCCTTGTTCTGATTCACCTGACAGATGCTGAACTCCCCAAGGAGGCTGGTTGAACATCCAGCCAGCTAGAATATTTTTTCAGTTCCAACTTCAAATACACCCAACAAGCATTTATTTCAGCAAGAATGTTAAAGAACTGGTTAACAGTCACTGTCGACACAGTTCTGGAGCAATCTTCTTGCCAAAACTAACTCAGATTGTCCTGACTTCTTGCCCTGATCCTCCTCCATTTTCTTCCCTCTTAATTTTCTTTTTACATTTTTCTTAATTTAGCTTTAAACTGTGAACCACGATAGAAATGGTGAGCTTTATGTTATGGCTTTAAAATTATTTTTATTTTTTTCCTCTAATGTGGGGTGAATGCTGATTAGACATCGACAGCTAGCACTGCGAGCCAAGAATTACATTGTTGCATTTTAGATTGGTTTTTAAGGAGCATGAGTGGACTTGAATCTATTACTCACCCAACATGAATTTAATGGTCTCAATGCCCATCTTTGAACAGCAGCCCTATTGTGATCATGCCCTGAAATCAGACACTTTGTTTCTCAACTGACACTTTTGTGCAAGATATAAAGGTCATGCCTATATTCTCTTCTTGCTGGGAAGCAGCACTGTAAGCCACAGTGGATAATGGCACAACCCTCTGTGATCTGAATTAATTTACTGTGAGTCCACTATCCATTTTTGACACTTAAACTGTATTTGCCAATTTGCAAGTCAGCTTGCAGATTTTGTAACCAACGGGTCACACAATTATTCTTTGGCCCATTGTGAATTCCCTGATGTGGTGCTCTCTATGATATTTGATTAAGGGGGTGTTTGAGGATGTATGCTTGCTCTTAATAATGAACAATTAGGTAGAAAGGGTTCGAACATCAGCAATGTAATTTTAAAGACCTGAGATACCCTCCCTGCCCTTTTCTTTTCTATCTTGAAATTATTGATATTCCAAAGCATTTTAACAGATAGACAAAAATAATGTATTCTATAGTTAGCGGTAGTATTAAAAAGAATATGCCTGAGATCTAACAGACATTCATTGAAATATTTAGGTCATATACTGGCTGGGTAATATGTCCCAACTTTCCTAAGTTCAGAATAACCTTTGTGGAAACATAGAATATGCCTTTTTGAAAACTACTTTAATTAGATGCAATTAGTTAAGACAATGACATACTGGCCAAGGGTTTATCTCAGCAGCACAAGTGCCAGCCTGGCAAGCGTAAAGTCATGAGGTACCAAAAAAAAAGCAAAACAAACAAAAAAGATGACACCATACTGTAGTAATGTGACCCTTTAGTCCTTAGTTTTTGCGATGAGTGTTTTAAGAAGTAAGGAAGAGAAACATAGAGTCTTCCAGAGAGAACTCAATGCAAAAATGGGACTTGCCTTACAAAGTAAGTTAACAGCCCAAGCAAAATCAAGTGCATTGTTCATTTGTTTGTTTTGAGACAGTATATCTCTATGTTCTTCATGCTGCTCTGAACTCACTATATAACCTTAACTCGCCTTGAACTCGTGACAATCTTGTCTCAATCTCCTAAATGGTAATATTTCAGGTGTGTGCCACCAAACTCATATGCAAGAAAGTAAAGCACTAGATTCTTCTTGAACGCTAACACCTTGATTTAGGATTTCTAGCCTCCAGTTACATCAGATCATAAGTTACTATTGTTTTAGGCCACCCATTTGTGATATTTGTTTTTTTTTTAAGAGAATAAAACCAAATCAGAAAAACAAAATGGGGGTCAGTAAAAATAAGAGGATGGACATAGTACACAACTTAAAACCAAAATGCAAAAATCTTCCATGGGTTCCATGATGTCTTTTGTTATCTTCCATAGAATTGCCCATAGCATCAGGCATAATAACATTGAACATAGAAGTGCAGAACAATATCAATAAAAACAAAACATTGGGGACATTATAGGACTTCAAAAGAAGGTAATAGTCAAACCAGAATGGGTATCATAGTGAATCTTATTGGCTTCAGAGTAGTTGCCTATACTCTTGGATTTGATACTGTCAAACAAAACAGATTCAAATAAAATCAGTCAACTCAAGACAGTGAAAGCAATACAGGGATTCAGATTATGTTAATACGAAGTTAAAAATGGTTACTGTAGTATATTCTGCTCTCTTTGGAATAGCTGTTCATGCCATCAAATCTAGTGCAAGTAGACAAAGTGGAACAAAATATAACCAAACTAAAGAGAGCAATGAAAACAATATGGATTTAAAATCATGATACAAGATTAACAGTGTCCTCTGCCTTACCTTTTTAGACAATTCCTCCCCTTTCACTTTCACAGGGTGCATTGTACATTTGTATCCCATTAACTCCTTTAGTTTTTAGATTAAGGAGGCAACATACTATTTACCTAAGTGATTCTGAGCCTTTTTACCCCTGAGATTGATCTCAAGTTATATCCATTTACCTATAGGAGCCTCAGGGTTTCCCTTCCTCATAGCTGAGCAGTTCTCCATTGTATAATAGTTCTATGTCTTTTCAACCAATATGTAGCTGAAGGACCAACTACCTCCACTTTTTTCTGGTTCCCTGACACATACAGCATTATTTTCTGAACTTTGACTTGCAGTCCATAAAGCCTTTTTCAGCTTAATTACATTTTTATATAGAGCATCCTGATGGATCCTATCTCCTGATCCACTCTGCCTCTATTTTTTTTTTTATTAGTATATTGAGGCCATCCATGTTAGCGATTATGGCCAACCTCCTCGGCCTCACCTCTGCTGTGTCATTTTTCTGTCATTATTTGTCTACTTTTCCCCTACATCCCAATGTCTGCCTCATTCAGTGAACCTACCCTGCAGATATTCCTGAAGCCATGTTCATTCTTTCTCTCTCTAGAATATCCTTCTATTTTTTGTATTTTTTGTAGGGTATTTTTTGTAGGGCTGAATTGATGTTCACGAACTCCCCCAGTTCCTCTTTGTTTCTACATTAATTTTGAGAAATACATCTTGTTTCTACATTAATTTTGAGAAATACTTTTTCAGAGTACATCAATCTGGGATGGAGGTTATTTTCTTTCAGGGCTTGGAATACTTTGCTCAAAGCTCTTCTTGATTTGGTGTTGAGAAATCTGTCATGATTCTGATGGGTTTTCCTTTATAGGTTATCTATTTCTTTTCTCTGACATTTTTTCATATTCTGTTCTTGTGTTGAATTTCTGGGATCTTGATTATTATATGTGTGGACGTGGAAGTATTTTGGTTGTAGCTGGATGAGTTCTATATGCCACATATATCTGAGTATCATTTCTTTTCCTGTGCTTAGGAAGTTTTCTTTAATTATTTTCATAAATAGCCTTTTTGTTTCATTTGTGTTTACTCCTGCTTCTTCACTCACATTTTTTATTCTAAAATTATAGATCCTCTTGTCATCATATAGCCTTTGTATTGTTACTTCCTGGTTCCTTGTTATTCTGAAGATATCTTTTCTTTCACAATCACAAGTTGCAAACCTGTCTTCAAGGTTTGGTAGTCTATCATGAGTTTCTTTCAAGCACTTTTGCCATATTTGAATGAAATTTTTCATTTCCTGGTAATATCTGAATCTGCTTCATGTATTCTATACTTTTTTATATTCTTCATTGAAGCTTTCCCGCCTTTCTGTGCTCCTCCATTGTTTTATCTGTGTCTTCTTGAGAGGTGCTTAGCACTTCTTTTATTATTTTTTATATCTTCCTTTACTTGCATTAGTACTTGTTTTAAGTTCTTTTATAATTTCATGAATATTTCTGTATGTCAGGTGCTGTTTCTTCAGAAACTGCAGATATGCAACCCACAATCTCTTCTGTGTTTATCTCTCCTGGGCCAGTACTTCTTGGGTTGGAGCCTGGAGATTTTCTTTTGTTTCTTCCTCTTTTCATGTTTCTATTTTCTTTCTTCCAAGTGGGTAGTGGGGTCCCCGGCCCTCCCTATATTTGTTAAAATTACTCTGAATCATGTTGACTAGGGATTGCTGTGTTCCTCAATCTGCTGGTGACTACTTGAGTACAAGCAGGGGCAGGCAGGCTGGCCCTTCCCATCTGAGCTGTTCAACCACTGAAAATCTTCACCATGTTTGTGTGCCCTATGGTTGGGGCCAGTAAGGGATAGCTTCAGGGAAACCTTGAATCTCTCAAGGCGGGGGACAGGGTAACGCAGTGCATGCAATTCTCACCATTCTGCACCAGGAGTGGCAGAATGAAGCTGCTGCCTCTGTTTTGGGCTTATCCTGCCTGACTCCAAAATGTCAACCAGCCAATTGCCCACTCCCAGGGAAGCACTGAGTTCCCACATACCACAGCTGGTGCAGTTCTCTGGTCCACCACTCACCTCCTTGACCATGTCCTTCCAGCAAGGCCCTCAGGCTTGCCAACTTCTAACTTCACCATGACCACGCATCATTGGATTCCAGTGGCATTTTGCACACAGTGGGGCCAGCTCCAGTGAGAGTATGTCTGGCTACAGCCTCTGTCCGTGTTTCATTCTTTCTCTCCCTCTTTCTTTCTTTCTTCTTTCTTTCTTTCTTTCTTTCTTTCTTTCTTTCTTTCTTTTCTTTCTTTCTTTCTTTCTTTCTTTCTTTCTTTCTTTCTTTCTTTCTTTCTTTCTTTCTTTCTTTAAAATTTTCTTCCTGGTTTGAGATGATCCATCTCCTTCCTTCTGGTCTTCTCCAGGATGCTATATACCAGCATCTGAGCTATTTTTCTCAGAGAGGCTCTTTACTTTGCTGCTTATTGATGCACCATTTTCTTAGCTTCACCATTTGTGATATTTGTAAAACCAGCCATAGAAAACTAACATTGTTCTTTCAGGTAATAAAATTTTTATAACATGAAGGCACTGAGTCCTATTGTGAAGAAAGAAGAGAAAGGACTAGACAACATCAAGAAAAGTCCCTTTTTCCATACTTAGTAACTGACCAAAAGTCTCTGAGAACTAGCAAGATTCTGAACATGAATTCTAAAGAAAGGAACATCTCTCTGCTTCATTTTTGTCATCTCTGCTTCTTCTTTATTCCCCTTAAACTTCAGACCCTTCAGCCAACCCCCATGAGATCATTCTCTGTCCTGTGTTGTTTCTGTTTCTTGAGTTTTTTGATCTCTCCAATACAATTATCTTTATGGATAAGCTGATTAGTAAAACCATTCATACAAAAGAATATTCTGCTTTATTTATTTATTTATTTATTTTTATTTATTATCAGTACTGGAGATTGGACTCAGGACCACCTGCTTACAAGGCAGGTGCTTATGCAGCTGAGTTAAATCCCCAGCCCCTCTGCTTTAGTTTTTGACTATAAGTTTAAATAAATTAATAGATGAACTGATGGAGTACACGACATTGTGAAGCAACATTTTCAGTGTACCTTTTGATGTAGAAAGTCTCTCCTAAGATGTTTTGATATAGTCAAAACCAAACACAAACACACAACAAAAACACAAAGCTTTATAGGTGAAGTACTAAAATTTGTTACTTGGCATGACAACTCATCTTTACTTTGATTCTCCATCTCTGATGTTCCCCAATCTATCAGAGAACCTATCTAATCCATATGGTAAAATAAGACTGGACTGGAGTTTTAATAGAGATTGATAATGACTATATTTTAGTGTTCAGGGGCAAAATCATAGAGGACTATGTATCGTAAAGAGCTGACCCTAATGAATAAAGCGTCAGCATTTCATTTTTATACACTTTCAAGTATACATCTGGCAAAACAAATGAGCTGTATTTTAATACACTCTAGTAGTCCATCAGCATATTTGCATTTGACCTAAAAACAGATAAAGGTTTCATCCTCCCTACTCACCACTCAGCCTACATTTGTTGAAATGCCCAGTCACATTATTTTGCTGATATCTAAAATGTTTAAAAGGGCCTTTGTATTTGTTTTCCTTTTCTGTTGTTTCTCTGTACTGTATCTCTCTTCATTTTCCCTCATATTGAGACCTTTATTTGTATGAAAAGTTTTATTAGAATCCATTTCTAATTTTTTTTTCAAGATGTACAGTATATGAGTCGTTTGTTGTATGAATCCTCCTTTAAGAAGTTGTAGTATATTATTTCATCTTGGCACCAGAACATTTTGGCCTAACATGAGATTTTTGAGAAATAGTTTTTTGGACTTTGTCTAGAAGATTTCAAACTGTTATAATAGGCTGGCCTCAAACTCTAGATCTCAAGCCATTGTCCTGCCTCAGCCTCCAAAGTAGCTGAAAAACTGGCCTGGACAAACTTACCCTAGTTAAATTGTCATAATCTTAATTTATTGGTGTTTACTTATATATGTCTGCATAGAGTTGGTTTTTCACTAACTTTGCTGAAACATAGGAAAAAAGTATGTGTTCATTTTTTTTCTATTTTAAAATTGTCATACTTGTTTAGCTATCATCTTAATCCCATCTGCATTTTCCGGTTCATGGTTTTGTTCAAATACTCTGTAGATTTCCTCCATCTATCTTCTTAGTCATTTTTTTTTTTTTGGTGGGAGCTTTTACTTTATGATCCTTTTCTCCTTTTAATTTTTGGTTTAATATTTTATTTACATATTTAATTTAGATATTTAAATATTTACATATTTTATGAATATATATATTAGTATATAGCCTGCACTTTACTTATCAGTCTACTTTTGTCATTTAAAAGCCATGTGTTTTGACTTTGAAAAGACTTTTTGGAGCTTTAATTGAATGACTATACATTATTTTTAGCATTATTATTGCCATTTTTCTCCTCTAGCAGTTTGCATACTTATTTTTTCCACGCACAAAATTATTTATGGAATTCTAATTCAGTGGTATTTCTCTGGCTATTGCATTTCTTTAGTATCAGTGCATGTTTTTTTGTTTCCTGACTGAGCTTCAACCACATTTTTGCTCTATTTTCAGAGATAGCGAGGCAAGGCTGGGCCAACCATCATACAAACAACCTAATCTCCAGTCTCCTTCTGAGGCATTGGAAGGACTTATGTCTTTCAACTCAAGAGTTTGCTGTCATTCCATCTCATATATTTTTCAACAACTCCTCACACTGGAAACATCAAGACTCTGTCTACCATAGGGCAATCATCTTTTTTTTTTTTTTCTTGAATCTCAAGAAGTCAAGCTCTTTCTGACATCCATTCTCTCATTATCTTTGCTTCTAAATTCTCCCCAGTTGTCTTCACACTCTGTCCTGAGAATTATAAAGTCCTTCATTTACTCATGGTCTGAGTACTACCAGGTTCATTCTTTCCATCTCCAGGCAGCATCTGATCCATTCTTTGCATCTATGGGGCTAAAGAGAGACAAGGGGTGGTTGGATAGAAATCAAGAGTGTAAGGCAACAAGGGAGAGATCAGCTTCCCAACATTTCAGAATTCACTTTTTACTTTCTAAAGAGAAGTATGGTTGGAAGTCATTTCAGTGTCATTTTTTAAAATTTAACTTGTTTAATTCACCATTTTCTGATGTGCTTTCTTAGTCAGTATAGTAATTATTAGTGCTGAAAGAGAAAGCTAGTTCCTTGCAGTACATGGCTGATATTCACAAAAGTAAGACCATCCCATTATCCTTCTATATTCCTCACTGTTTAGTGCTAATTAGATACTTAATGAGTATTAATTGAATTGAAAAATCATTCAAAATTTCTCTGATAAAAGCTATATGTTCCAATGCTAGGAGACATTACTTCTGTTTTTCTTGAACACTATAGTGAGCTTGTTTCCTTGTTTCAGAATAAAAAGAAAAAGTCAAAATAGTACAATTAAGTTAGGACCCAAATCACTCATTTTGAATTACTATATTCTTAAATAGTAAGTCTGCTGGTCTTGTTTGCACTAGAAATGTGTAGAGAAAGAAGGAAGAAAAGAAAAAAGGAAGGAGAGGAGAAAAATAGGGATGCTCATTAGGATGAATTGTTCTGACTTTGTCATATAACCATAAACTAAAAATTCAGTTTTGTAACATTCGTGTTAGTTGCTACATAAGTATATATAAATAAGCTAAAAACTATAATTTTAGTCATTTGTGCAGTCATTTATTGTCCATCAAAATTTCACTACACTCATGTAGCAGTCAAAAAACTAACGGTAACACATCTAAAAAATAAGCCATAAAGTGTCTAAGATAACAAATAACCATACTTAATTAGTGACCTCTTAACTTGAAAATAATTTTATTTTTTGGAAGGTATAGATTGGGCATATAATGTATACCAATTTGACAAGAAGATGTCCTAACATCCTTGAGAGTTGAAACAGACATTATTGAAAAGAATTCCAAGATTGAGAGCATGACCAAAAGCAAAATAATTAGATACTTCCTGCAATGTGACCTATGATTTCTGTTTGAATGATGCTTTAAAAACAAAGCATTAAATGCCAGGAGGTGTGAACTTCCCTACAATTGTGAGGCCAGCGAAGAAGGAGCTCTGTAGTAGGAACCTTGGATAAAGATAAATATGTATTCATTTATGGGAGAGTGCTGGGAACAAGAGAATATATTTTCTTTTCTTCTCTTGAATCACAATATTTGGCTGTAGCAGTTAAACAGGAATAGACTGTATTCATAAGATTTTGAAGTTTGACTTTAAACAATGCCTGAAAGGCTGTCTCCCTATCTGTGCTGTGACTGATTCAAGACACAACATAAAGAAATCACACCAAGAAAGGAATGTTTATAAAATGCTTATTTCTTCGTGGTTGTAGGAAACCCCTACAAACCACACCACTGCAAAAATGCTCTGGTCTCTCAGAATGAAGAAGATATAAGAATAATGAGAATGTCCATTGTTCTCTTCTTTCTCTTATCCCTGGGAAAATTCTTTGGCTGAAATAATACTTAACAAATGTTTTTAATAAAGTTTTTTTTTTTTTTTTTTTTTTTTTTTTTCGGTACCGGGGATCTAACTCACGACCGCCTGCTTGCAAGGCAGGTGCTTATGCCGCTGAGCTAAATCCCCAGCCCCTAAATGCTTTAATCTTGTTGACATTATTTCATCTTTCTGTGTTATTTTTTAGTGAGTTTAAAACAATAACATTACCTACTTTAAATTAATCTTTGTGTTTTAGCCTGTTTTGTTTCTAAAACTAGTTGAGAATTTCCAAAAGCCATTTATTTTGCATATTTAGCTACATTGTTCAGCATTTTAGATGAATACAAATGTTAGTAGCCCTCAAGTGCTATGATGTGAATATTTGTGAGTATGCATGCTTTACATCTATTTTTATGTGTATGGCATTGAGAAGTAGATACCTAGTGTATTCACTGAAAGACAAGTAATTTAGAGCTATGTTTAATTCATATTTTTTTAAGTTCATCAGTATTTGTTCCTCTGTATATCTTATTTGTCAGTGGTTACCATTTTACACGTGAAACTAATCACCAAAAATGTTCTGTCAGAATGCTAACTACATACGGTATTTATTTATTGTACAAATACAATTGCACAAAAGAATTTGAGAAGAATTGCTAGTCAGTTATTCATTAAACTCACAAATACCCCAAATAATAGATTTATACATACAAAAGGTCAAATTTGTTTAATATATTGGAAGTTTCAGCTAATGATAGTTTGGTTCTTTTGTTTTGGGCCTGTGGCCTGCCATTATTTTGGGAGCACGTGAGAAAGCCACAAAGCTTTCTCTAATGCCTCGAAAGTTAAAGATAGAAGGAGGCAGAGGCCAGGGGTCTATACTGCACTTTGAAGACAAACCTTCGGAGCTGTCACTTCTCACCAAATTCCACTTCATAAATGTTCTAACACCTCCCCGATGCTCCATAGGGTGAGTTTTAATCCCTTAGAACATAAGTCTTTGGGGGATATTCCTGTCTGAAGTTATAGCAAGTATCTTTTGGATATGTGTTAAACACAATCCCTCAAAACTAAATAGCATTCAGTTTAGTAAGAAATACAATATTTATAAACACTTGCAATTGGATAAATTATTAATCTACAGAATTAAAGAGAGTTCAGGCTATTCCTAAACAACCTTGCCTTGCTCTCTTGGATTTAGTGAGAGAGGATATTGGTAAAATATGTGACCACTATCTCACAGTAAACTGGTAAACCATTATAAAACAACTCAAGTGTAAGAAGAATTAATATTTCTCATTCAAGTCTCTTGATGAGAAATTAATATTACTATCAAGTCATTGATATATAAAACAAGTGGTTTTTGACTAATTTTGGCCAGTTATAAACAAATTCACTGTGATGAGACCAGTGTATTCTTTTTCTTCGAAGACCCTGTTTAATTATTTTGAATCATTCATATATATATATATATATATATATATATATATATATATATATGATGGAATCTTTTGTAGGAGAACACCCAGCTCAAATTGAACATGAAACCTCAGCTGTGGGCCTGAAACTTTTCAGGGTACAAGCAGAAAACATACATCGTTGGAGATTTTGTCAAAATTAGAATAAAGATTGAAATATTTCTGTAAATACATTGAAGTAAATTGAAAAGGAATAGAACAAAATAAAGTGCAACACGGAGGCTTGAGCGAGCTCCACCTCAGTCTTTGAACAGTGCCCTCCCTGCTCTGAACAAGCTCTGTTTCACAGGGACCTATTAAACTCAGGGAGTGCAGAGAAAAGCCCTGGATCTCCACCTTCAGAGTTCTGCAAAACAGGAACCAAGTTTGTCTGTTTTTCCTAGAATATTAGATATAATTATATCTGAGCACAGTAGTGATGTTATATGTAATTCCTCTTCTCCTCGCTTCTTCTTCTTTTTTTCCTATTCTGCCAGTCAAAAATCCTAAGAATCCCTTGGCTTAATGAATTTTTAACAACAGGTTTAGAACAATATGAAGAATCTCATTTTATGTCTGAAAAATTTCCATTGACATCTCATAGCATATTACTGGCCTCATCCAGAATCTAAGAAGAGGAAACTAATTTTTGTGAGGTTGCCTCCTGTCCCCTCTATCAATCTTGGCAGTGCTTACACTGCCTTCATTAGTGTCATGCAAGGTCTGCAGAAAAGCTCTGCTTCCTGTAGGAAATGCTGTGATTACTTCCTCCAAGCTACATGACATCTCTTTTCTTACAGGAAAGACACTCTATACTAGCTTTAAAGCACTTATCTTTTTCCTTTAAAAATATTTGTATTGTTATGCTATTACATTGTATTGTTTTTACCTCTTTTACTACAGCAGAAACTATAGATTTAAATGCTATCACATGTCAACCTGGAATTGAAGGAAGCTTCCAGTACAGGCAGTAGGGGATGGAGAAAAATATGAAAAAGGAAGAGGACAAATGCAATCCAAATAAAATCCTGTAGTAACGTAGTGCTAGATCAACAGATCTCTGTTGATACATAGATTTCTCAATATTCCTAGTATTCCAAATATGTTGTCATGGGTAGGATCAGTGTTAACCTTGTCAGGAAATCAATGCGGTTCTCGGTCAATTCGGTTCATGAGCAGATCATGGAAAAAATTAAGTTCATGAACTCGAGGTGTTATTGTATAGAGGAAATATTAGATAAATCTTGATGATTGCCCCAAAAAATGACAAAGTTAAATTCTAGTATTTTGCTTATCAGAAGGTAGAACTGTCAGAAGGTATCGTTTTTGTGAACTTGGATGCTATGAAAATGTTGTACAAAATGTAAGCAAATTATGAAAATAGAGACATATTGTCTTAATATTTTGTTTATGAATGTCAAATGTATTAAAGAAAGTGTAAAACAGAAAATATATCTATGAATTTTAACTTTTTCCCTTAACATTTCTATGAACTCACCCTCATGACTCTATCTATACATTACCTTCTACAAATAAAAGGGTGACAACAGGGAAAACAGATTGGCCAATTTATGTCAATAGTCCTTTGCCAGCTGAAAGTACAATAGTAATCAAAGGTATTATGTTTGCTTATTAAAAATCACATAAAGATCATGTATCAAATGGTTAGTTTTCACTTGATGGCACTGTTGGAAGCTGGTGGAATCTGTAAAAGCTGAGAACCCAAGGGAGAAGTTAGGTCATTGCAGAAGATGTGCTCTGGGAAGATGGGGGGAGGCTTTTTGTGACTCTCATTTTGATTCATGGCCCCGATATTCTGAGTAAAAATAAAGCACTCTCTCCACTGAGTTAATTGTCTTGAATATTTTTCAGTGTAAGTGGAAATCTGACATGGAAATATTTTGGATTACATAAGAAAAACATTTTTTTTTTTACATTTCATGTGATTTTATAAATTTTTATCTTAAAATAAATTCAAATTTACAGAGTATCCAAAAATGATATAAAATTTTCCCATATGAATTTTGCTCAAATTTTCCAAATATGACTTTGTCAGATTCGAGTTCCTCCTTCCCTCTTTCATTACCTGAAATATAATGTCTGACAAAATATATTCTACACTTAAAGAGTCTAATCTGAGAATCTCTAATCTAAAAACTAATCCAGACTCAAATTCTATTTCTGGTTACTATAAATCCCCACTTTTCATTACTTTGAACATATTTTTGCCTCTCCATATATATATATATATATATATATATATATATATATATCTGAACTTGAAAATTTTAGCGCAGCCTGGCTTTTTGGTAGGATGTGTGCCACTTTGAACTTGCTAGATGTTTGCTGAGACCACATTCAGGTTGTGAATCTCTTGACCAGAAATACCAGAAACGTGATCTTTTGAACTTCAGAGTGCCTAACAGTAGGCAGAGGATTTCCATTTGTCCCATGACACACATAAATAATTTTGATTATTGAATATGTTGTTGTCTTCCAAGTTTCTTCACTAAAACGTTCATCTTTTTGGTTTACAAGTCATAAATATATGGTGAGAATGTACTCTGATATTATGTATGTATCTTATTGGGTCAGTTTTCTTTTCAAGAGAAGTTTGATGTCAGGATCTGTGTGTTTGTTAGAACACATAGGAAATGCGTCACATATGAGGCTTATTGAAATCTTATAATGATGAATGAATTTGGTGCAAGTAGGAAGCCGAGTCATTTCAGAGCTTGAGAATTTCCAAAGCAGAGCACTATGGGTAACCTCAGTGCAGCTAGGCTGAGAAATATTTGAAGGTATAACAGATAGAACTTTAAAAACTTATTATTATTAAAATGTATCACTTTATGCTTCAAACTATCTTAGACATAATTCTATTTCTGTTTTGTCTTGTTATTGATTAGTCTTTTAATTTGTAAGAATCAAGTATACACTAAAAATAATTCTATGTAAATGGATATTTTCTATGTTTTAAAGGGGCATGAAGACATGCAATTATTCTTTTTTAAACTTGAAGCATTGTCTTAGATTTTGTCAATATTTGTGTTCAAATGTTGATATATGTAAAGGTGACTCTGTATATTACTTTGATTTACCAAAAAAAGTTAAAGTAAACAATTTTTGGTGCAACTTCTAGTGACAAAAATGAGAAATCATTTACATTTTCTTTCTTTATTATTAATTTTTATTTCACACTTTAACTGACAGATATAGTCTCTAATGATGATATCAGGTTAGTGTTAAGAACAATATTTATTTATACTGTAGGATTCATCTTAAGTTTTGACTAATAAATGTTTTTACCATCAATTAGCATAGTAATAACATAAATGACTTCAAAATATTGATAGGAATAATCAAATGAAGTTTAATTCACAACTGAAAAATTCATCTGAAATATAATTATCTGAGAAAGTTGATAAAAGTCAATCTAGTTTTTACAAAGCAGATGGTAAGTGACTTTTGTTTGCAAAGTGACAGTAAAATGAGCAATTATTTCCATTCTAATAGTTAAAAATAAATTATTACTAAAGCAATATTAACAATAAAATAATAAATTGTTGTCATGGTTTATGCCTGTGTCCTCCAGGCCTCATGAGTTTGCATTGTGCATTTGTGAGGGTTCATTGTCTAGTGCTTGGATTGATGGTGTCAGTGCTACACCCACTTAGGGGTGGAGCCAAGATGTAATGTAATGGCAGGAAGAAGGTGTGTCTTGCTCTTTGTTGGTTCCTGCTTGCTATTTGCAGCCGCCATGAACTGAGGCCCAGCCATGTCCACCTGCCTTGGACCCAATTGAGAGTGGACTGAAACCTCCAAAATCTGTAAGAAATAAATTTTTCCTTTCCCAACTTGGGCTTCAGATATTTTGTTTCAGCAACGAGTAAAAAGTAACTAAAAGAAATGTTAGTATCATTATTGGTTTTGACAAGCATATTTTTAATTGAAGTACATTCAGAATTTAACCTGCCACCTGTTGTGTTTAGCATAAGGAGTTCTTCTAAAACTTCTAAAATTGCTGTTTAACAGTAAAAAACAAATTTGTTATTGTGTTGTGGAACTAATTAGGTAAGTATTGAAAGACTTTTCATAATTTTTAAAAATGTGAATGTCATGATCAGAGTCTCCTTATAGAAAATGTGATAGCGTGTTTCTCCAGAGAAAAAGAAACAACAAGGACAGATAGATAGATGGATTTTCTCTACGTCTATGATGATATGTAATCAATGGTTTATATGACTGATGAGGCTGAGAAGTCCAACATCACAGATCACAAGCTGCCGAGCCTGCAATACTGATGATATAGTTTCTGTTCAAGTCTGAAGCCCTGAGAATCAAGAGAGCCAATGGTCAGCCCCATCCTGAAGTGGTGTCTGCAGTCTCAAATGAACAATGTCATCACTCAAACATAATCAAGCAGAAGGAAAGAACTCTTCCTTAGTTTGTATTCTATTATAGCCTTAAATGTTGGGCATGGTGGTACATGCCTGTAATCCCAGCACTCTTGAGACTGAGGCAGGAGGATCACTAGGAGTTTGAGGTCATCCTGGTTACACTGTGAGTTCAAGGCCCGTCTGAACTATACAATGACATCCTGTCTTAATATAAGAAAGGAAGGAAGGGAGGAAGGCGGAAGGAAGGAAGGAAGGAAGGAAGAAAGAAAGAAAGAAAGAAAGAAAGAAAGAAAGAAAGAAAGAAAGAGAAAAAAATAAAAGAAAGAAAGAAAGAAAGAAAGAAAGAAAGAAAGAAAGAAAGAAAGAGAACCCTAAGTGGAGTGGATGGAGCCCAGGTGCACTGGAGATGGGTATCTGCTTTACTGAGTCCACTGAGGCAATCTACCCTTGGCCGGGAGCACTTTCATGGACACAGACACAATTATTCAATCTGGTCACTCCATGGGCTCCTCAAATTAACAGGTAAAAATCAAGAATCACAATTATACTAACCACTTATTTGGGATAGAGGGAGAAAATATTGGAAAGCATCTGCTATCTGGAACATTTATTGATTTTGAAGAAGCAAACATTCTGCTCAATTTCCAAAAGTTCTTGTATAAGTTGGAGGGAAGTTTTTGCTCAACCTGTACAATTTAAAGTTATTTTCCCAGAAGATGTGTCACAGATTCCATATTCATTTAGGATTGTTAAAAATAGAGGAAAGAAAGGAAGATAGAAATTTGTTTAAAGATGGGAGCTGGTAGATACCAACCTGAATGTGTGGGCAGGTATACCCTGAGCCTCATGGAGAGCAAAACAGGACTGGAAAGATGTTTGATGAAAAAAACTCCTGAGTTCCGTAAAGCAGAAAGTCAGGTTAGAAAGGCATGCCTGCCAAAGGCCTAAGAAATTCTAACTTCCATTAAGAGTCATTAGGATTACCATGCAGTCATCCAGGTAGTAGTTTTGGTAGCAACAAATGGCACATTCCTACACTTTAGTTCTGCAGTTTCATACAAATGCATATTTTGACTTGACGTTCAGAGACTTTTCTAGTTTCCCTATGATAAAACGGGTTGATATGGTGTCTTTTGTTTTGTTTTTTTCTTTTCTAACTTAACTGTCACCGAGTAGATTTAGGAAAAAATAGATGAAGACTCTGAAGCAATTCATAACAGAAACTAGTAAGTTAATACGAGTGGGGCTTTTGTAATACAAGAGAAAAGGAGAAAGAATAGACTTTTGGTAATCAGGACTAGGAGAAAAAAGAAAATGATTTTGCTTTTCAATGTTTGTTTTTCTGGGACCAAAAAAAAAAAAAACCATTCTAAAGATTTGTAAAGTTGAGTTATTAAAAATGTTCAGATGACAAAAAAAAAAAAAAAAAAAAGGAAAAGTCCCACCACTGTGCACGTGTGTACGCACACACAACTAAAAGAGAAATGTCAAACCCATTCCAAGCTTTTGTGTGAACAAAAATTGTATTTGTTCTCTTTTGATTTTTAATATGAATCTGAAATAATCCACATAAAGTTATGAAAAATGTTTTACACCCTACTCTTTAAAAGAGATATCTAAGTTTTATGGTACTGCCTCCCCTGAGGTTTCCTAAATGTCAGTACTTTTTTTCCTGTAGTGTATTGTACATGATGAGGAAAAAATACAGAAATTAATTATTGTTAATTATTGAGGAAGGGAACCCAAAGTGAATATTTGCATTGAAACGTAAAGTTATAAGCTTAGAGGAGCTACCCTGTTATTTAGTTAGTGCTGAATTGGCTCATGTATTTGCCTATGCTCAGATCAATGGGAAATGGTTTTCCATCCTTGATAGAATGATACATTTTACTTGTTCAGGCATAGCAATCTGTCACATCAATCTCTTTCCAGTAAAGCTACTCTACAATAATTCTTTCCGTAATCCATAAAATTCTTTATCAAGTTATTTCTAAGTAGATAAATCCTGAAGACAAAAGTGAATTTATAAATGTTAAATTTCAGAGAGATGAAATGACATTTAAGCTGCATTGTAAACTCGATTTGCTTTAGGGCTGCCCAGAGGATTAGTAAAAGATGTGAATATGCTTGTGAGGGTCACAGAAGCCTCACGTTAGATAACACAGAAAGTCTTTGGCTATTTCCTCCACTGCATAGTTCCTGCACATACATGAGGTGGGTCTTCTTCCACCAGCCACCTCTGCTGTGGTTTCTCTCTTGGAGTTTGCCTAATGTGGGTCGAATCCATGGAAGCCATAAACCATACTAAAATCTCCTTCAAATGATGACTTGTTGAGTATTTTGTCATGCAGTGGAAAAGCGGGCAAATACAGGTGAGAAGAAAAAGCATGAAGGGAGAAATAAAAATAATTTACTAATATTATATTATATAACAAGAAGTTTGCTAAAGGATGTTTAAGGTGCACCTAAGGAAAATGGCTTAATATTAGGGCTCGATTACATTTTATCTTACAAGAAAACAAAGAAAATAATAATTATTTTCTAAAATCTATTTATTAAATTATAAAAATATCATTTTTATTTTTCTCTCATGACTAAGAAAAATTATATGACCCATAATCCTTTGTGGAACTATAAAGCATTTTGCTTTTTTTTCGTGGTTCTGGGGATTGAAACCAGGGTCTTGCACATGCAAGGCAAGTGCTCTGCTACTGAGCAGAGTCTTCAGCCTATTGACTAGAAGGAAAGAGAAAGGAACTGTGTGTAAGTAGCAAGTTTTCAGAAAGAGATGTAATGCATCAAGCTGCTCAGCTGATATTCTTATGTAAAAGATACGTAGAAAACTATTAATTTTACACGGTGATTTTGATCAAAAATTTTTGAGACCTTATGCTGAAGTTCACAAAGTATAACCAAAATATGTACTACATTTATTTTCTAAACATGATTACATTAAAAGCACATTGCTTTTAATCTTCTTCAAAATACGCTCCCACTTTCTTTTAAAACTTGAGTCTCTGTCTTCTTGCTACATTCGGAAGCAGTTTTGGTAGTCTTCTTTTGTGGTTTCAGTTGTGCTGTTGTAGCTGCCTGGCTATCCAGAATTATTTCAAAACATTTAACTTTCACAGTCAATTCAACTTTGGGGAAGAGTCACACCTTTCTGTGGTTCACCCAGTGAAGAAAGTGGATAACTATGACTCTAATGATTTTATTTGACAGAAATTACATTTGATCAATGCAACACAATTGAAACACATGGTGAATGTTAAATTTAAAAATTTATTACATTAGAAGATATCATCAGGCATAATTCTCAGAGGTGTCTTTTTTAGGAACTTTTAAAAAATTTTAAACATTTATTTTTTATTAAACCTTGTAAATATCACAGAATAGATGTTGAAAACTAAAAACATGGCAGAATTATGCAATGAAATCTGTGTCCAAATATTAGCCTAATGAGACTTCTTTTCCCTACTTTAGGAGCTGTAAACCCCATAATTTGAGCTACCCTAAAATCATTTCAGGATCCCTGTGGTAGCAGAGTATCCATAAATTTACTTCTGACTCAGTAACTTGAGTAACATTACTAAAACATAAATGAAACTATATAAATTCTGTACTAAAAATCTTTAAAAGATTTCCAATTGCTTATAAACTAAAATATGAAATGTTTCCAAACTGTCAAATACCTTATGTAACCTAGCTTTTCAATAGAGATATACTTGCACCATCTGGGTGCAGAGTAAGGGCTGGGCAGATCTGGGGCACCTGCATCTGCCTCTTGGTGTGTCTGGAGGACAGTGGGTTTCTCAGAAAGCAGGTGAGTATCACCAGTTTCAGATGTCCTGTGGCCTGCGGTAAGTGCCCAGTGCACTCTGCCCCAAGCCCAGACTGTTCAGGACCCTAGAGCCTTCCGGGTACAGGGAAGTGGCTAAGTGGGCCTCAGGCACCTACATCTGCCTCCTCATTCTGCTTGTGCTTGGAGTTTTGAGCAAGCAGGCAGACACACAGCTTGGTGCCCAGCTTATCTGGATCCTTGGAGCCCAGCTTATCTGGATCTCCAGAGTTCTAAACAGGCAGAAGATGGCCACTGGTTCCAGAGGCCCAGCAGCCTGGGGGGACTGGGTGCCAGAGTCCCAGGTGCTGCAAACACAAAAGTGGATTTCCAACAGACACTGAGGAAGCTTTTGAATAACACTTGAAACACAGAAATATAGGAAAATGACAAAACAAAATATCAAATTACAACCTCAAACCTCCAGCCCATCTCAAGAAACACTAGGAGCAATGTACATAGAAGAAAATATATGCCATACACCTCAAATATCGGACATAACAGCTACTGAAATAAACAAGCAACTCCAGGAAGCTTTAAAGGAATTCAAACTCGAAATAATCTCCCAGGTAAAAGAAGAAATGATAAAAGAAATGAAAGAGATTCTGACTATATCTAAAGAAAACACAGTTAAAAATTGAGAGAACTAAACAAAAAGATAGAATCCCTATGTGAGCAATATAAGAAACAAACAGAATACATAAAGCAGATGCACAGAGATATACAGGAAATAAAAAACTCCACTGAAAGCTGTAAAAACCGCCTCAATGAAAGTGAAGATAGAATTTCAGAGCTTGAAGATAGGATTGCAGCTAGTGAACAGGAAAGGAAAGATCTTTTAAAAATAACAAGGAATCAGGAAATAACAATTTAACAACTGCAAGATGATGCAAAGAAAAACAAAATAAGATTGATATGGATTAATGAAAAAAAAAGGGGACAACATAAAGGATGTCAAGAGGATATTTAGAGAAGTAAGAGCTGAAAATTTCTCAAGCATGAGATCAGAAACTTATATCAGGTTCAGTGAAGCCTATAGAACTCCAAATAGTCACAACCAAAATAAAAGTAACCCAGGCATACAATAATTATCATCCCAGAAATCCAACACAAGAATAGATTATTAAAAGCTGTCAGAGAGAAAAGACAGATCACGTATAAAGGAAAACCTATCAGAATTGCAGCAGACTTCTCAACACAAACAATAATGTCAAGAAGATCATGGAGTGAAGTATTCCAGATCCTAAAGCAAAATGATTCCAAACCTAGACTGATGTACCCTGTAACTCTATCATTCAAAATTGATGGTGAAATATGATACTTCCATGACAAAGAACAGCTGAAGAACTTCATGAATACCAAGCCAACCTTGCAAAAATTATTGAGAGACAGTTTATATACGCAAAGGAAAAAACCACTAAGCAAAGCAGATAATTAAACAGAACAGAAAAATAAAGATGCAACAGCAGAGAGATAACATGTCAACAATAAACCAGCATATAACAGTTATAACCATTACTGTAAATGGTCTCAATGCACCAATCAAAAGAAACAGACTAGCAGAATGGATTAAGAAACAAAATCCAACCATATGCTGTTTACAGGAAACCCATCTAACACATAATGATACTCACAGACTGAAATTCAAAGGATGGAAAACAATACTTCATGCAACAGGAATCCAAAAACAAAAAACAAAAAACAAAAAACAAAACAAAACAAAACAAAACAAAAAACAAAAGCAGGAGTAGCCATTCTATTTGCAGACATTGTGAACTTTAAACCAACAATGATCATAAAGGACAAAGAAGGTCACTACGTGCTCCTAGGGGAAAAATCCAAGAGGAAGAGATAACTATCTTAAATATATATGCACCAAACTCCATAGCACCCAGTTATATAAAACAACTATTAACAGAAATGAAAACTCAAATTATCAGTAACATAATTGTAACAGGAGACCTTAACACGCCATTGACCCCAAGGGACAGATCAACCCAACAGAACATGAGCAAAGAAATAACAGAACTGAATCACACCTGTAAACAAATGGACTTGATAGACATACACAGAATGTTCCACACAACAACATCAGAATACACATTCTTCTCAGCAGTACATGGGTCAGTCTCTAAAATAGACCATATATTAGCTCACAGAAAATATTTAAACAAATGCAAAAGAGTGGAAATCATCCCTTGCATGTTATCAGATCATAGCGCTTTGAAATTAGAAATTAATGATAAAAGATACTGCAAAAATCCCACAAACACATGGAAGCTGAATAACACACTAATGAGTAATCAGTGGGTCACAGAGGAAATTAAAGAAGAAATTAAACAATACCTACAAGAAAATGAAAATACAGACACAACTTACCAGAATCTGTGGGATGCAATGAAAGCCATCTCAGAGGAAAATTTATTGCACTGAGTTCCCACATCAGGAAAACAGAACAAATACAAATAAATAACCTGATGCTACAGCTCAAACAGCTAGAAAAAGAAGAGCAAGTCAAGCCCAAACCCAAAAAAAGGGAGGAAATTATAAAAATCAGAGCAGAAATCAACGCAATAGAGACTAAGAAAACAATCCAAAGAATCAATGAATTAAAGAGTTGGTTCTTTGAAAGAATAAATAAAATTGATAAGCCCCTAGTGAACCTTATTTAAAAGAGGGAAGAAAAAGCTCAAATTCATACAATAAGAAATCAAAAAGGTGAAATCACTACAAACTCTACAGAAACACAGAAGATGATCAACACCTATTTTGAAAACCTCTACTCTCAAAGGTTTGATAACACAGAAAAAATAGACAGATTCCTAGAAACATATGAAGTACTAAAGCTAGATTAAGAGGATGTAAAACTGCTGAATAACCCAATCTCTTTTAATGAAATTGAAAATGTAATTAAGTCCTTACCTACAAAAGAGCCCAGGCCCAGATGGATTCACTGCAGAATTCTACAAGAAATACAAAGAAAGATTTTGGAAGAACATGGCGGATAGATAGCAGCAGCCTCTGAGGCTGTCAGAGAAACCGCACTTGAAATCTAGGAAGGGTGCAGGACAGGAAGTCCCAGGCAAGGGAAGATATTCTTTGCTGACCCAGGAACGAACTAAATTAAGAGAAACCATGTGGAAACTCAATCCTGGTGAGACAGCAGGCACAGATGAGGTCTCAGCATGGAAGCTGGACCCACATCACTGGAAACTGTGATTTGAATTACCTGTAGTCACTGTTGCATCCCGGTTAGCACAGCAGGAAGAGAGGCGCAAAGGCTCGGAGAGTGGGAAGCATTGAAAGGAGTTGGGAGCAGCACTGGCTGGGTGCCCTGCATTGACCTGTGGTGAGGAAGCCAATTGGGACCCTTACATAGAGGAGGAGGCTTTAGCGGAGGACATACTCGGACCAGGCAGACTTCCTGGAAGGAGAAGCTGCAGTGACTTCAGCTCCTCCTCTCAAGCGGGATTGGTGGGGAGTGCCTGGCCTGTGAGATGCCACTGGCTGAGACCCAATAGGCTACCCAACTCAGGTCCCAGCACCTGAAGGTGCACCATAGAGGTGAAGCCTTTGGTAGATTGACCTGGAGGGGCGGTCCCAGCAGAGGCTGCCCAGGTCTGTGTCTCCCTAGTACACTGCAGTGGGCGGAAACACCTAGCCGGCCCAATTCAAACAGACTGTGGCCAACAGGGAAGGAAGCTGGGCCTCCTATACATGCTTAAATGTAAGGAACAAAGAATATGGGAAGAGGGAGCAACAAGAAAGGGTCCTCAGCCCCCAATCCTGAGAAATACGCAATAGCACACACGGCATCAATAGATATAAAGCGCTATCTCCAGAGCCTCATAGACGAGTTCAGGAATGAAGTTATTAATGACCTGAAGCAAGACATAAGCAGAATAGTTAGAGAAATGCTAAGTACCACCCAAGAAAAAAACAGATGGTGGAATGGAAGAACAGAAAAAAAGGGGAGAATTGTTTGATGAAGAAGATAGAGAAAACACAGAATACATGAAGCAGGTTCAAAGAGATTACCAGGAAACTAAAAACTCTATCAAAAACTGGCATAACAGCTTGAAAGAAACTAAGGACAGATTATCTGAACTGGAGGGCAGATTTGTAATATGGGAGCATGAAATGAAAAACTTCTTTAAAATAACAAAAAAACCAAACAGCAACAATAAAAAATTAGAAGATGATAAGAGGATCTATAACTTAAGAATTAAGAACATAAGAGAAGAAGTGGGGACACAAACAAATGGACTACAAAAGCTATTCACAGAAATAATCCAAGAGAATTTCCCTAATTGACAAATGGTAAAGATACTCAGATATATGAGGCATACAGGACACCAGCCACCTACAACCCAAACACAGCTACACCCAGGCATATAATAATCAAAATTCCAGAAATCCAATATAAGAACAGAATATTGAAAGCCGTCAGAGACAAGAAACAGATCACTTACAAGTGAACACCCATCAGAATTACAGCAGACTTCTTGGCACAAACCATCAAATCACAAAGAGCATGGGGGAAATAATTCAAGCTTGAAAGATAATAACCTCCAGCCAAGATTGATATATCCTGCACAACTGTCCCTAGAAATTGATATACAAACAAGGTGCTTCCAGGACAAAGAGGAACTACGGGAATTTGCAACCACTAATTCAACTCTACTGAAAATACTACAGGATAGTCTAAAAAAAGAAAATACCAAGATTCCAGAAATAGTGGCAGAGAGGCCACAATGAGTGGAGCAGAAAATGAAATGAAAAATGACAAACTGACAACAAACGACAGAAAAAGAGTTCAACAGAAATGAGGCAGAGAAGATCAGAAGGTAAGAACAGCAATTTGGGAGAAAACAAGACATCATAATAGCTAGTGCTGATTTAGTATCTTGTTTTGAAGTCCTATCAAGCGTGTATTCATCAGTCTCCATTGGTCTTAAAAGGTGGTATCTTATTGGATTTTATTATATATGATAATATAAGCAAAAACTTTTATAGACAAGGATTTATATAGAAACCATTGTTCATTTTCTGTCAATTGGTTCTAAATACCTTGTAATAATGTCATTCTTTTGAATGGTTTTATAGTGTCTGGATATGTTTGGTGCTACAGTATAAGAAGTTATACTCAAAGATTTCAAGGAAAGAGACACTATGGTAACTATTTTTATGTCAGGATATCTTGTGGTGAAACACTGTTTTGCTTAAATGGTTATGATTTGACCTGTGCTGTTCTGTTGTTATGCCCTCTTTTATCTCAATCCCCACCCCTTTTTTAATTATTTACTTTTTTCTTTTTCTTTTTTAAATTAAGGGAAAAATAAATAAAAAAATAGCAGGATACATTATAGTAACCTACTTTGACTACCTATTAACTTGATTTGAAACCTGTATTGCCCTCACCATTTTGTTTTGACTGATTTTCGTCTATTCTACTTTCTTGATAGTACCAAGATTGAAAGTATAGGCATAACTGTGAAGACAATAAGAATCATTATGATTCCCATTCCGATTGACTATTATTTCTTTTAAAATCCTGTAATGTCTCCAATTCTTTGGTTTTATTCTTTCCAGATTAGCCATTCCTGGAAGCAAATATTACTCTATTATCAAAACCTGAGAAAGACTCAACTAAACAAAAGAACTATAGACCAAACTCCCTAATGAATAGAGATGCAAAAATCCTCAATAAAATATTGGAAAATGGGATGCAGCAAATCATCAAGAAGATTATATACCATGACCAAGTGGGATTCATCCCAGGAATGCAGGGATGGTTCAACATACATAAATCAATAAATGTAATCCACCATATTAATAAAGCCAAAAGTAAGAATCACATGACCATTTCTATAGATGCAGAAAAAGCCTTTGATAAGGTCCAACATTCATCATGATAAGAACTTTACAGAAAATTGGAATAGATGGTCTTTACCTCAATATAATAAAGGCCATTTATGACAAACCAACAGCCAGAATCATACTAAATGGCCAAAAATTGAAAGCCTTTACTTTAAAATCAGGCACAAGACATGGATGTCCTTTATCACCACTCCTATTTAATACTAGCCAAAGCAGTTAGACAATAGAGAGGAATAAAAAGGGTTAAGTTAGGAAAGAAGAAGTTAAATTATCATAGTTTGCAGATGACATGATACTCTACATAGAAGACCCCCAAATATCCATTGAAAGACTCTTAGATATAATAAATAAATTCAGTAATGCAGCTGGATACAAAAATCAATACTCAGAAATCAATAGCATTCCTATACGCTAACAACAAAAATCACAGAGAGGGAAATAAGAGAAACCACACTCTTCACACTAGCAAGCAAAAAAATGAAATATTTAGGAATTACTCTTACGAAAGAAGTGAAAGACCTATACAGGGAAAATTATAATACACTGAAAAAAAGAAATTGAAGATGATCTCAGAAAATGGGAAGACATCCCTTGCTCATGGATAGGAAGAACAAACATTGTGAAAATGGCCATTCTCCCAAAACTGTTACACAGATTCAGGAATCAGGGACCCCTAAGGCAGATGTAATACATCAGCCAAGGTCTCATTTGTTCAGGGGGAGGGCTTTGGGATGTGACTGGGTCACAGAGGTTGCTCCATTCATCAGTGGGTTAATGTATTGATGAATTCATAGCTGAATGTGCTGGTGGAACCTGGTTGGAAAAGGTGGGTCACTGGTCTGTCATCAAGATTCTTTTTCCAAGATTCTCGGTTATTGCTCTGCTTTTGTTTGCTAGAGGTTAACCAGCTTTTATCTGCCATGCCCTTCCTCATTTTAATTTCTGTCTTGGAGTTATCATGGACTAAATCCTCTGAAACCATCAACCAAGATAAGCCTCTCCTCCTTTAATTTGTAGGTGTCAGGTGTTTGCTCCCAGGCACCAAATATCCTGTGTTTCAGACACACTGTATTGATGCTCTTGGACAGTGCTTCCTGTCATTAGCTCTCATATCGCATAAGTCATGGTGTTTCTGACAACAGCACAATTTCTGGGCTTCTGTGTTAGTGATAAAAATGTCAGCATTACAGACACAAGAGTGTTAAGGAGAGTGTGCTGATCTCTAATATTCTTCTTTTGCATTGAAAAAAAGTCGGAATTTATTTTATGTCCAAACCTTACTGAATTTCCTCCTTAAAAAGGATGTATTTAAACATTTATTATTTCAAAGGTGAATGAAAACAATATATTCTTTGAAAGTGCAATATAATATTTGATCTCTAAAAGTTTATGGCATAATATCTAATTCATCAAAATAAGAAAAATGTCATTTATATTCTGTTGTGCTTCACTGTTTATAAGTATATTCACATGCACAACTTTGTCTCGATAGATTCCTGAGATATGAACAAGAAAGACATAATTCTTCTCACTTTTAAGCAAGACAGTGAGGCTTAGAAAAGTTAATGACTTCTCTATGGTCACACAAATAGTAAATAGGGCTAAACCTCAGAACCCAATTCTTTTCATTGATGAAAATAAATACTGCTAAAAATATGGGCCATGTATTTGTCCTAATCAGAAATTCTTAGCAGAAGTTCAATTTCAGGGCAGTTCTTAAAAAGTAGGAAGATTTAGTGTAGAGTGTCAGTGGCTTATCTTAGTTGACCTGGTTTGCTCATCCACACAAATCACTGAAGGCAGAAGAGATAAAGGTTTGAAATGTAAAAGAGAATACAGGCACCTTGTCTCAGCAGAAATGCAGGCCCTGAGCATGGAGAAAGCTAGTGGCAGCCAGCCAGCAAGAACTGCCAGCTCGACATCTTTTGGGAGCAGAATGAGATTTAGAAGGCCTCACCCTGTGAACATTCTAGTTTGCAGAACTGCACTGAATGCAACTGGCTGCTGAAGTCCTAGGAATATTATGATAGTTTTATTTACTTTTTTGATGAAGAAAATATTATTATTGTATATCTCAAAATTCAAAAGTGTTGGGATAACAAAAAAAATGCCAACAAAGGTAGCTACTGCCATATTTATAGTATGAGTACACAGTTAAAGAAGAATATGTGTGAAATTTTAATGTGCTTGTGCTAAATGACTGTTTTGAGGTTACTGTCACACTGAGTTGGTGATATCTAACCATTTCAAGTAAACTAGAATTAGAATGGTAGCTAAAATCAATAGGATGCTTTGGTAGGAATCAAATATAATATTAAGAGGAACAACCAAATATAATATTGTTTAAGAGGAAAACAGATTTTATATATATATATATTTTTATACATTTCTCTAGACCTATACTTCTTGGGAGATATTTGTAAAGATTGTTTTCTGTATTCCTCTGTTTTATATTCCAGTTAATATTCTTGTGATTTACATTATTACATTATTTCATTTAGAAATAATGAAAAGTAATAAAAATGGCAAATATATACCAAGCTATAAATACAAATAGAATTAACCAGAATTTCTTTAAGATTTAAATTTCATGGTGACCTCAAAGTATTTTGATTACAGTATTGTTTAAGATGATAACGTTATGATCATTACAGAACTAAACAATTTCCATGAAAGAGATTTAACTTACAGCTTCTTTATCTTGGTTCAGTTCAATAAAACTGAAGATATTGGGGGCAAAACAGAAGAAAGAATATATAATAAAAAGCAATTGAGTACGTTGCTTAGTTATTCATCACTATAAAATATCTGAGATAATTAGCTTACCAGGAGAAAAGCCTGTTTGTGTTTCAGTTTTGAATATTCCAGTCCATCATAGTTTAACCCCACATTTTTAGTTAGGATTAATTAAACACATCAGGGTGTGAAAAATGACAGAATAAAAAGTTCATTTCACGGCTACTAGACAAAAAAGGGAAAGAAAAATGACTCTTAACTTTCCCCTATAACTCACAATGACCTATGAACATCCCACAATTCCCCACTTCTCAAACACTCTACCACCTCATGATATGATTGTAGGCTGGGGACAAGCAAGTCTTGAACATAATGGAATTTTCAGTAACATTCCAGATCTAAACTGCAGCACTATGTAAGTATCAGCTTAAGAATAATACAAAGATAGTATTTGTTGAATCAGTAAGTGAATTTATTCACCAAAATGCTATGTGTCCAAAACAATAATTTTGCAAGGTACATGCTTAAAAATTCTTTTGAAAAGCAGAAATACAAACCACAAATAAATATATGGAAAAATGTTCAACATCACTGATCATTTGCATACAGAGATGCAAATTTTAAAAAATGCAGAGATCGCATCTCACTACAGAAAGAATGGCTGTCATCAAGAAATCAACCAGTGACACATACTGGCAAGGATGTAGGGCAAGAGAAACCGTTCTCCATTGTTGATGAGAGTGTAGACTGGTGCAACCACTGTGGAAATCAGTATGGAGGTTCCTCCAAAACTAAGATTGAGGATCTCATTTGAACCGGTATTCCTTTTCTGCATATCTTCCCAGAATTAAAAACATCATACCATATGTTACAAACATGCATACCCATGTTAAGAACAACAGTTTGTAACAGTTAAATTGTGGAAACAACCCAAATGGTAATTATATATACAATGGAGAACTACTCTGCCATAAAGAAGATGCCATGAGACCATATTTTTAGGAGAAATAAATTGTATACGCATGTATAAATATCACATTGTTTCTCTGCCTTGAGAATCTGAAAATATAAATGAGAACCAAAATATATAATAGATACTGCAAAATTGGAAGAAATTGTTTAAAAGGAAAGGGGAACGATGCATTGGTGGGATAGGAAATGAAAAAAATGAGGGGCTGGGGATTTAGCTCAATGGCATAAGCATCTGCCTTGCAAGGAGGCAGTCATGAGTTCCATCTCTGGTACCAATAAAAAAAAATGAGAAAAGAAGGATAAAATGGAAACAAATCTTCAGAAAAAAAAAAGTGGAAGGGGGGCTGACAGGAGGGAAGGAAATGAGAGAAAAAATAAGCTAAGATATACCATGTACAGCTACAAGCTCACTATGATGATTGTGATCATCATGTATATCTAAATGTACAATAAACTTAATAAAATGTTATAATCTCTTATATGAATTGATACTCTCAAAGATGCATTATTTGTGATTAATGAGAATTTCTTATGGTTTTTTAGTAAATCTTAAGTAACAATATCTGAATTAGTTGGCTTTCCTGTCACTGACACAATATAACTGACATATATGATTTAAAATTGAAAAGTTAATTTGGCTTATAGTTTTTCAAAGGTTCAGTCCGTCGTTACTGGCGCTAAAGCAGGACTCTCATGGTGGAAAGGCATGCCAGACCAAAGATGTTCAATTCATGGCAGCCAGAAATAACAGCACCAAACAATGACAAATAAGGACCAATAACTACATATATACCCTCAGTTCACCTCTTCATTACCACCAAGATAACCAGATGTGTGCTTTATTAACCCCATATGCTATTTCTAAACAAATAAAGATGACAGAACTAAAAGTATAAAAATAAAATATTATATTGTATATAAACTTACTAAAATATTAGCATCAGTATCTCAAAGCTACACACTGGTAATATCATTATTCATATCCTGAATAATAAATAACAGATTTGAGGAATTAGTCTTTAATAAATCTAATGTAGATAAACTATGATATATTTTGAAGAGCATTTCCCACATGAATTAATATTTACAATGATTTGCTAAGTGCTATAAAGATATCTCCTCCTCAGCAAGGTCTAGAAAGGAAAAACAATTTCTGTTGAATTTCTTCAGAGAAATGGTGCTGAACAGAAGCATTGAAGGGTGAGTAAAATTTTTCTGACCTAACTGAAAATGTTGTATAGAAAATTACAGTCAGACAAAAATTAAAATAGCATGAAAATAAACCAACATAAAATAAGTAATGAAGCCAGGCACAGTGGCATGTACCCATAGCCCCAGCTACTCAGGAGCCTGAGGCTGAAGAGTCACAAGATCAGGGTCACAGGCAACTGAGCGATACTTTGGCTATAACAAAAATTAAAGGGGATGAGATGCACCTTGGTCGTAGCACGCTTGCCTATCATCAAATGTACCACAAATAAATATATAAACATAGAGTTTTAGTGTAGAGTGATTGACTCTGGTCTTTTTCTGTTTTGGGGGGCACAGAGTTTCACCCTGCAATCCATCAGACTGACCTCGAACTCACAGCAATCCTTTTGTCTCAGCCTCTTGAGTGCTGGGATTACAGGGGTGTGTCACTACGCTACATCAATTCTAAAATTAAAATAGCATGCTCTGGGCTCAGATCATTTCTTCTACAAGTCATACACATTTAAAAAGAACCTCTGGGCAGTGTCTACAAATTTCCTTACAATTGCATGTGAGGTGTAAGACATATGTGCATGGCCTATTTATTTTATTGGGGTTAAAATCAAGGCTGAAAGTTGTTATTTGTTTGGCATACAAATGGTACCAAAATAAAAGTTGACAAAATGTGGGCTACTTTAAAATCTATCTCCCATTCTAGTCAGCATCCAAGGCCCATTATTTATCTTAAATAGTAAAAGTTGTTGAATTAGATGCACTGGGCCAACCCTGGAATATTGCCTGCTATGGTGAATAAAATCTCATCAGAACAAAATCCTGTCTATTTGTTTATGCATTACCAATTAGATTGCCTGTGCTGTGAAATCACAATTGAGTTTTGGAGACAGAGATTGTCATCTCTGAAAAACCTAAACTATTTACTATTTAGCACTTCATAAAAAAAGGTTCCCAATCCCTTCACAAGAGCACCTGAATTTGGCAATGTTCAACACATGACAGGATGAATTTTTGAAACTTCCTCATCTAGTCTTTCTTTTGTCTTCTCTCTAAAGGATCTGTGATGTCAGGGCGGTTTTACAGCTACCTGTATTTTTACAAGTCATGCAAGTTTCATATTTAGTGTTGAAACATTTTAAGTCTGAGAGTTCATTAACGCTGTAGTTACAGTTTCAAGTAATTTAAACAACAATTGTTGCAGACAGATATTTAAGCTGTTTCAATGCATTCAATTTATCCTATCAAATTTGAATTCAAAACACATACAGCTTTAAAATGACCCTTTCATGAAATATTGCAATATGTCCAAAGTGCATTGCAGAAAATAATGATGTGATTGCTCATCTGCTTTATATTTACACTGGTATTTTTGTCTCATGTATAGTATCATGAATTGAAAATGATGACTAATAAATAAATGCTAATCATTAATTTGGAAGGTTCTTCTTGTTACTATACTTCATGTTTTATCTCCAAACTTCATCCAGAATTATTACACATTCTTCTCAGGAACACAGTCATGTTTAAAAGCCACGGAATTCTATATGGGATGTAGCCCTACTCCAAAGGTTAGAATGACAAATTCAGCGCAGTTTATCTTCTTCATGATACATTAAATTACTTCACTGATAAGCTTTGGCAATGCAGCCCCCGTAATTAAGATATTGTGTATTTTGGACCACATTTAATTCGACTTTCCTCTCCAAATTTTTCTGTATTTTCTCGTCTGCAAACATAAAGGGCGAGATTAATTCTCTGCCAATGTTTTTGTTTCATGTCATCTAACAGACTATGTTTATGTTTGGTTTATAACTAACAAAGAGGAGCTATTTTTCTTCATCCTTTTCACTTGCATTATTATTATATCACCATCATTAAAGCACAATTTATGAGCACTGAGTTTTGTGTGAAGCCAACTTAGGAAAGAGAAGAAGTGTACATATAAGGTCATACACTTCTCTCCTTCGCCAATGTACCAAGTTTATGTCTCTTAACATGCGTTTTATTTTTAACTGGTGGCAACAGAAATGTTATGCCAATGAAACTATTTTTGCTCCATAAAACTTTTCATGTATTTTTGACAATAAACTATCTTCAAAGATGGTGAATATTTGTCCTTCAATTCAGTTTGTTTTTTATGAGTGTCTGGAGGCTGCACAGAACATCAGAGTCAGGAAGCTTCTAATTCCGGGGTCCAGTCTCAGTCACTCTATGTACAAGCTGTGCAGTCTTGATGTAGCCCTTAGAATTCCTGTTTCAATATTCTTATCTGAAAAATAGCAACATCACTGATTTTTAGCCTAGTGTTGTCTAAAGAGTAAAAATGAAGTAGCAATATGAAAATCATCTAACAGTGACTCCTGCTTATCAAAGTAAGTGTGACTTAGCCACTTACTCAATGGGATGGGTGTCAGGTAACAGCCTCAATAATACTGATGTTGACTGAAATGTGTTTGAATTTCTTGCATTGTTGTATAATTGCAGAAAATTCTCAAGAAATCCACAAAATGAATTGCATAATTGAATTAGACACATGGACTTCCAAGATTATTATTTAAAAGAGAAATTATGCCTTACAATTATACTCTGTAGAGACTAGTAATTTATATATATTCACTGTTTAAGAGAGTGATGCTTTGTCCTTTTGGAGCCATTAATCCATAAAACATTTATAAATTTGAAATTTATAATGAAAGAATTTCTGTTTTCCCTGAACATATGCATCTTTGGAGAGAGTAAAAACAGACATTGAGGAAACAGTGACAAGATTCCATTAATGTCTTAAGAAATTTTTAGACAGTCTTTTTAAATCTCACTTACTGTGCATTTTCCTGGAGTAAATTGTTTCTCTGGACACCCTGACTGCCCACAATGCATAGAAAAGTTTTCTACCCTTTTTGACCATACTCAGAGGCCAGTTTACATTAACACATTTCAGTCCCGAGTCACTGACATGGTTTTCTGCTCTTTTGCAGATTTTTGGGGGACGAGGTTGCTTATTCTTTATTTATGATCAAGGGTTTCTTTCCTAAACAGAATCCTACAGAATCCTATCTTTGCCAGAGGCTGTCAGGTGTTTATCTCCTGGTGCTCTATCATGCGGTGGAATACAAACTGACACTGATATATAATAAGGTTTAGTGGAATCTGTTGATGTTGTCTGAATGATAACTCCTGACCTGGGAGGCTCTGCAGTCATGAAAGGAGGTTAAATTTGCATGATTTGTGCCATAAGCAATTTTTATAATGTAAGAGGGCTTTAAAGATTAATGCATTCTCAGAGTAACACGTGAAAGAGACAGGAAAGGTTACTTGATGATCATCCAAATGCTCTCTGTAATGGCAATGGTTTCACCTGACATCTCTTCTTAGTATTTTTCTTGTCCCTCAATTAATGTATTATCAAAAGGTGACACTAACATATTCCTAATTACGAAATATCTTCTGAGTTTAAATCCTTAATCAATTCTACTTGAAGAAAAACACATTAAGTGACTTCAATTGGTTAAATCACTTAATGTACTATGTAAATTCTTGTATTATTAATATTTTAGTCAACTATCAATTGGTAGAAAGGGGAATTGAGTATAAAGTCATTTAACAAACGTGTACAATTACAAAATTCCTTTTTTAACTTCTGAGTTTGATAGAAATCTAAGCAATGAGAGTCAAAAATTTTTCTTCAGAAGTACCTGTTAGGCACTGGTAACTTACTGTCAAAGTTATAGAAAGTTCTTGAAGTGAGTCCAAACTCCTTATTTTTCCCTCATTTTAAATATAAAATAATTCCTTGAGTGGTGTCAAGGCATAGAACTTGTGAGAAAAAGTATGAGGAATTTAAAAAATAAATCAATTTGTATATCTCCTTGTCGTCTGATTTTAATTCATATCCGTATGAAATTTTGTCTGCATACTTCGGAAACACTTGGAATTGGTTGAAAAGTGAGGAATCTATCAATCAAGGATTAGATTTCCTTTGTGGTACCAAATTGTGTTCAGGGATGACCTGGAATGTGATGTGGACAGAGATGGGGCAGCCAAGGGGCAGGTGGACCCCAGCATCAGTAACACCACGTTAACTAACTTTCCTGTTCTGCTGTGACAAATCCTTTTGCACAATTTTCATTTTCTTTCTGTTAGATTGTATTTAAGTAAGAAAAAAATTTGTAGACATTATGACTTACTATATAATATTTCTTTGAGGCGGAAATGATGAAATTCATTCTCACTTATCTCACATCTCATGAAGCATGTCCTAATATTACTTCGATTTTAAAAATAAGAGAAATCATTTAGGAAACACTGCCAAAGAATAGAAAAATAAGCAGGACTATAATGAGAGAATTCCCAGATCTTAAATGTTTGTTCCATATCAGAGTAGTAATTTTTCTTAGGAACATTTAATAATCCTGAGACAAAAGTAGAGAAAAGTGTGGTGTTTTTTTTTTTTTTTTGTTTTGTTTTTTTTATCGGTACCAGGGATTGAACTCACGACTGCCTGCTTGCAAGGCAGGCGCTTATACCACTGAGCTAAAGCCCCAAGGGTTTTTTGTTTGTTTGTTTGTTTGTTTGTTTTTGTCCCCTTACAGACACACAAAACTTAGAGAAGGGGAAAGGTTAAGGATAATTACTTGGCTCCATTTTTAGATTTATTAAGGAGTTTAATTCTGTATATAGAATAGCGTCATTTATTAGATCATTACTACTTGCATTAGCAATTATTATGGAAATTAAATGGATCCAAACTTAAAAAAAAACAAAAATAATTCACAAAAATGAAAGTCTTAACTTAGGAACCACAAGGTTATTTTCCCTGATATGGTCTCTGCTCCTCTAGTAGTTTTGAAAGCTAACACATTAATTGATATTTTAAACATCTATTTTCATTGCATAATACAAACTCATTTTAAAGGTCTCTTGGCTTTACTGGTCCATACTTGAATGGCAAATTCACAGTCTACCTTATTTCTTTCGATTCTAATGGAGTCAGTCAGGTCTCAGTTATAGTTGTGACACTACTTTCTCCCTCTGTCTGGTAGAGTACTACCTTGCTAAGCATAACCACACTTATCTTTCCTGTAAAACAAGGATAGTATCATTCTTATGCTATGGAGTTATTATTATGTTTTGCATAATGGAATGAATGAGAAAGTCAGTACATATAAGTGCTCAGAATGTTTGATATTCTATAACTTTTTCATCATCTTTCTGTCTGGTAAGTGAATATAGAATAGGTTTCTCTCCGGACAGGAAATGCTTCAAAATAATGTTCTCTTTAAAGCCTTATCTCACCACCTCAGGGCATAGCGTGTCTTCCAATCATGACTATTATTTGCTCATTAATTTAGCATTGACTTACATTGGTTGTCATCATAAAAATGTATATATCCTAGGTCTCCAACTCTGCAGAAAGAATCTTGAGAGAAAGCATGTGGGCTTTTAATTTTGTACAAATAACAGCGAATGTAATTTGAAAGTATTTCATTGAAAGTTTAGACCATATACCTGAGGTCTGATGGCCTTATTTCCAGTTTTTGTTGTTATTCTAAATAAATTACTTTTTCCTTAAGTAAATGACATAATCAAAAGAAGCACTTTTCCACCCATTACTAAATTGTGATAACACTGTCTCCTTAACCACTTAGAAGTGTTTGCTTCATGCAAGATCATGGAGAGGTAAATCCTTACCAACTTTAAGCTCATCGAAAGTTAAGTTAAAATTCTGATTTGGAATCAAGAATGAGATCTAGCTTTTATTATGATGTCCCAAAATACAATAACTCAACCTTTAGTTGCTTTTATAACCATGGAGTGATAGTGTGACTTTGATAATGTACTTGAATACTGTAATTTGTAGGTAGTTGTCATCTGCTCATGAATGAGAGCTACTATGAGTTCTGTTCTGTAGCTCATGAAATCTGTTGTAGCGCATTATGCACATATGCATATAAACATGAAGAAAACGATCATGGAAAAGTATTCATTTGCACAAATGCTGTGTTGCTAACAGAGTGGATCTGTGTTAGGAGCAAGGATGGCAGGCTGAAGAACTGAGGTAGGATGAAAATAATTTTTTTTTTTTCACTACCAGGCTGACCTTTTACCTTCCTAGAAGAACAGTCCTCAAATCCAACCTCACTTCCAGAGCCATAATAAACATAGACAAGGTTTGTTTCTATTTCCTTTAGAGACTGGAGTGAAAAATGTTGAAATACCACATGAAAGACCTTGCTTACAGATTCCCAGCTGACTGGAGGTTGCAGTGCTGAAAATTCACACAACAGATCCAGACTTCATGGTATTTCCAGGCAAACCCTGTATCCCCTGGGGCGTGGGATAGCCTTAAATTGTTCTCAAGGTTGTCCCATGCAAAGGGAATTAATGAAGAACTGCGTACATGAGGTTCTTAATGGTGTTTTATACATTATGTGTGATTGTTTGTGAGGAGCAAGATGCTTTGGATAGGGAAGGCATGAATATTTCCCACTTAATGTCAGATGCTAACTATGTTATTGAAAGTTCTGTTTCTTCTCCCTTTAATGTTTTATTTCTTATGACCTCTTCTCAATAAGAGGCCTGTGGAAAATGGAGCGTTACCTGCCATAATGGTTCCAGCCTCCTGCCCAGTCCGCTCCAGTGGCATTTTGGAGCCTATTAAAAGGGATTCAAATTTGCACAGCAGGAAAGCACCATTATTTATTTATTTATTTATTTATTTATTTATTTATTTTTTTGCAGCTCTGTTTTCTGGATTTTTTTTAAAAGGAAAAATGTTTCATTTATTAGCTTCTTTTGTTGTCACTCCGTTGGTGAAAAATGTGTTTCCCATTAAAACATTACTAGGCTCATAAATTTGTCCATTTAATCGCCATAAAAGGTCATGAAAAGAAATACAACTATAATTATTAAAAGGATGGATCAGGTAAATTAACTTTTAGTCTGACAAGTAAGGTATTCTATTTTGACAAGACATTTTGGCATTATTGAAAAAGGAAACTGTGCAATTATGTTTGATTATCTTTTATTTTGTTCATCTGCTAATATCTTTTTCATTTTCTTTTTGATACAGGATCTTGTTATGAAGCTTAAACTGGCTTTGAACTCACTGTGTAATCCACACTGGCCACGAATTTGTGGCAATCCTCTTACTTTGGCCCCCTAAGCCTTGAGATTATAGGTGTGCAACACCATCCACAGCTAGTGCTAAGACTTTTAAGAACAATAGAAAATTTAAAAATTACCACTGACTTCAAATGATTACTACAATGTTTTGAACACTTTATATGAAAAATGTAAATAGATGATTTCTCTCCTATTCCAAGTAACTCTAAAATCTTGTCTTAAAAGTTTAAAGAAAAAAAAATGCCTGGTAGAAGTGCAATTTATAAGTTGAAGAAAAATTCAATAATTAGTGAACAGTTGTAAGCCAATTCTTTTAGATGCGTTATTTAAATTTCAGTTTCTATCAGTTTTCTGTTTTTTGCAACAATCCAAAATAATTCACTAAGCATAGAAAAATGTAATGATTTAAAGGTTACCTAATGTATCTATGTTTTCTTTAAAAACTCCCTTGAGGGGCTAAATGCAAGTTCCCAGAAAATCTCTTTATTCTTTCTCCACATTTATTCACTTATATTTTAAATTAGTTCAGAATTTAACACTTCTTACTGGTTTCTTGAATTACTGCATTTGCAAACCCATAATAGCTACATAAAGGACAGTTTGTGTTCACTGTTTTTATGTGTAACACTTCGAGAAGCATTCTTTAAAGTAACACTTTAAAGAATGAGTGACATTTAAGATAGTTATATCAATGCAATGGAAAATTAGTGACAAAAAGCTACATCTCAGCTTATTTCACAAACACAAACAGCAAAACTAATTTTAACTTCATTGTGCCTTGCTTGGATGCATAAATAATTTTAAATCATTACAAAATATTTTCTACTACAGAACTTATACTGCAAAGTGTAGACACAAATGTTTCAAAATAAGAGATATATCCTTGTTTGTTTTGATACCATTTCTTACTCTTCAGTTATCATTAATGAGGCATTATCTGGCCAACAGAATTGGCATTTACTTTCATCTGTAAAATTGAGGCAATTATTTCTGTGACGTTTTCTCTCTAAAGTACAAAAACTTCTAAATGAATAACAGCATTAAAATAAAATGAGTTCCAACTTTTATGAATCAAGAAATTATTTAATAAATTGGTAAAGACATTTTTCAAATGATACATATGTATAAATATATTATAAAGCAAAACTCAGTATTACGCTGCGTCAATTTAAGCACTGTGAATGCACTCCCTATATAGACAGTTTCTGACATAGACAGCTCCTTAGCCTCTCTAGAATGTGTCACTGCAATACTTTTCAGAGATGTTTTGATATTATTTATTACTTTTATAAGATTATTCGGAGATTAATAATTCAATAATTATTTTAAGTGATTATTGAATGATTTATTTCCATTTAAAAATATTGTGAAAGTATGCAAATTCAAGGACAGATATTGTAACATTAAAGGTTATCTCAATTATAATTCAACAGTAGAAAAATGAGAAAACATTTATAAGTAGCCTGAAATACTTTTTGTAGTTCATATTAGCTTCATCACAAAAAATTGTATATTTTCAAAACATGTGTATAAAACTACTTGTAATTCTAGGCACACAGTTTTAATCTGTATAGAAGGACAAGTTTGTTGAAGAAAATTGTGCAGTACATCCTCATGAAGCAAAATTCTCAAATGTATCAGTGCTTAAAATATTTAATTTTTCATATACTCCATCATTATCAATCCAAATAACTTCATGACATTTTGAACTATAATATGAATTGAGTATTCACATTATGCCCCAAAATCAATTAATTTTATATATTATTGAAAGCTTTAACTGAATTATGTATTCTACATACATGTTCATGACAGAATTTACAGTTATGTTTTTCTGCATACAATTTGTTAAAACAATTCAAAAGAATTCCATGAAGAAAACTCAAAATAGTAACCACAGTTAAAATAATCAGGTTTTCAATTTATATCATCTCATGCAATGACAAAAATTGGCATATTTAACTGTTTGTAAGGATTATTTTGCTAATGATTCAATACTTTAATAAATACCATTTCAATTTGTCATGCAATCACAGGGAAAACTTGAAAAGGAAAAGATAAATTAATGAAAAAGTCATTTGTTATAAATGAAATGTCAAGGTTCAAAGAAATATATGTAAATGCATTTTCTATAACTATGCAGTGAAAAGTCTTTAAACGTGTATCAGTTATTTATTGTTGCATAACAAGTTGTTTTCAAATCTAAGTTGATCTACAGAGAGTTAGAAATCCAGCAGCAGTTTCTCTGAGAAACAAGTTTGCAATCTGACTGTGGACAGATGCTACAGTAACATAAACAATCACCTAGAGGCAGAGAATCTTCTTCCAACTCTGTTCTATAGTAGCTGACACAATTCATGTCCTGGGTAGGTATTAGCTGGAGGTGCCCACCCCTGTTTGTGTGGGTTTCTCGTTACAGCAATTATTTCACAAAGCAAAGATAGGAAAAAGATGCCAAAAACGAAAGTACAGTCTTTTCCATTCTAACTTTGGGTGTTATATATAGTCATCAAATTTTTAGGAAAGCGGAAATTCTGTCTTTATTTTTCTCAGATATTCATTTGTATGTTCTTGAAGACATCTCTATTAATAATGTTTCTTAAATAAATTACTGACACAGTGATGGACACAGTCAGAGAGAGCTTGATGCCAGGTAAGAAATGACAAAGCACACACTCAAACACACACTCAAGTTTAGCAATGGTATTCAGTCACCTTAAATCTGAACATTTCAGTCTGTGTTTTTACACGGATCTCAGCAAAACTAAACACCTGATTTACGAATTTATTTAAATTTTTGGAAATTCCCATTTAATATTTTCAGTTCTCAGTTAAACAAAAGAAAGCCAAGCTGCTAACTAAGAGGGATCCTCTGTGATTAATTTATGTATTAAAATATCTGTTAAAGTGAGGTATCACTTTAGTGCATCATCCATGGACACCACATGAGGAATGGATGTCAATGTTTAAATCTCAGGTGTCCTGTAGAGCTTTATATACTGAGGGTCCCACTGTCAGGGTGGCTCAGAGAATCATGAAGACACCAGCCTCTTAGACAGTTTAATGCATGGGTGAGTTCATTAGCTGAATTGGCTGTTAGAACTTGGGTCCTCCTTGGAGGAAGTACGTCACCAGAAGCCTGGCTTTGATGGGTGTGATCTGTCTCCAGCCCTTTCTCCTTTCTCCCTGGCCATTCCTCTGTTCCTGCATCTGCTGGCCATGCGTCAAAAAGCTTTCCTCGCCCATGCTCTGCTGTCCTGATATTTCTGCCTTTGTGGTAGCTGACCATAGCCTGAAACTGTGAACCCAAGTGGAAGAAACCTTTGCTCCTGTATATTTTTTGTTCTTTTTCTTTTATTTTAAAGAGAAAAAGTATAAAACAAAAGTTCAGAACAAGATAATAAGTAACAATGGTTAACACATTGTGTGCTTTGATATTAAAATAGTTACTTAGAGTACAAGATATCAGCACTTAGTTGTCAGTTTTCAATTATTCTGGCAATATGCCCAGAAGCAGAATCACCGTGTCAAACAGGACTTCCAATCTCAGCTTTTTGAGGAACCTCCAGACTGGTTTCCACTGTGTTTGCACCAGTCTACACTCCCACCAGCAATGCATAAGAGTTTCTCTCCCCAAATAGCCTCTCCAGGATTTGTTACTTGTGGTTTTATGGTTTCTGGCAATACTTTCTGGAGTGCAATGGAACCTCAGTGTTGTTTTAAATTTTGTTTCTCTCATGACCATTGATGCTGAGCCTTTTTTCATGTATTTATTTGCGATTTGTATTTCTTCAGCTATTCATCTGAGAAGACCTTTTTTGGACTGGGTCTTTGAATTATGAGGGTCTGATAGTTTTTTAAATTTTTGTATGTTCTAGATAGAAGTCTTTTGTTGGAGGGACAGGTGACTAAGATTTTCCCAATTCTTAGGGTTTCTTTTCACTGTGTTGGAGATTTCTTTTGACATGCAAAAACTTTTTAATGAGGCAAGATCCCAGCTGTTGATTCTGGGAAGTATTTCCCATGCCATATGAGTTTTGTTCATGAATTTTCTGCCTACTTCTATGTCTTTAAGATTCCTACCTACTTTGTCTTCCAGCAGGTTTAGTATTTCTGTCTTAATATTTAGATCTTCCACCTGTTTTGACTTTGGTTTAGGGCATGGTGATAGGCATAAGCCTAGTTTTAGTTTTTGGCATATGGAAAGCAACTTTTTCCAGCACCACTTATTAAAGAGGCTGTCTTTCTTCTAGTGAACATATTTGGTCCCTTTGTCAAAGATGAAGTAGATGACTGTGTTTTGTAGTTGTGACTGTATCCTCTAAACTATTCTGTTGATCTTAAGGGTCTGTTTTTATTCCAGTACCATGCCAATTTTACCACAGTAGCTTTGATATAGAATTTAAAGTTGGGGATTGTGATGCCTACCGCCTTTCCTTTGTTGCCCAGAATTCCTTTGATATTATAGGTGTTTTCTTGTTGCAGATGAATTTCAGGAATGATTTTTCTAGATCTGTGTGGTATGCTAATGGTATTTTGATTGGAATTATATTAAATCTGTATAACAATTTGAGAGAATGACCATCTTCACAATTTTTGTTCTTTCTATTTCACTGTTTATATTGAGAAGTCTGCTGTGATTCTAATGACCTTTCCTTTATAAATGATTTGTTTTTTTTTTTTTCTCTAATAGCTTTTAATAGTCTGCTCTTAGGTTGAATTTCTGGGGTGTTAATTATTATACATCCGGGTATAGATTTATTTTGGCTAATTGGAGTTCTATATATTTAATTCATCTGATGTCAGTTTCCTTTCCCATGTTTGGAAAATTTTCTGCTTTTCTTCTGTAGATAATTTTTGTATCATTTATGTTACCTGTTTCATTTACATCTATCAATGTTACATTGTTTTTCTTTGCATTATCTTGCAACGGTTGAATTGTTATTTTCTGATTCCTTGATATTTTAAAAGATCTTTCCTTTTCTCTTCACTAGCTGCAATCATGTCTTCAAGGTCTGAAAGTCTATCTTCATGCTAATTCAGCTGGTTTTGCCAGCTATTAATAGAATTTTTTATTTCCTCATTATCTTTTTAAATCAGTTTCATGCATTCTATTTCTTTATCATACTGTTCATTCAAGGGTTTCCATCATTTTGCAGCACTCCACTATTTTTTAAAATCTCTGTCTTGTTTAGATGTGGTCAGCATTTCTTTCATTACCTTTATTATTGCTTGTATCCCCAGGGAGATTACTTCTGAGTTCCTTCACAGCTTCATGGAATTGTTTTTTTACTTCAGTTGCTATCATTTCAGAAGTTACAAGTGGACAACTTATACTTCCTTCTATGTCCACGTCTCCTAGGCTTGTCTGGGATTGGTCAGAGGTTTGATATTTTATTTTGGTCTTTCATTTTCTCATTTTCCTGTATTCCTCTTGGAGAGCCAAATGCAATGTCTCAGTTGTGTCCTGAGTTGAGGGTGGATGTCTATACTGCAGGGAAGTTCTCCAGTTGGGTGGGGTTGTAAGGCAGCTTACTGAGTCCCTAGTGGCCCTTGAAGGCTCTCCAAATGGGATAGTACACTGGGAAGACCTGCAGCACACCATAGGTGACACACTGAAGCTCCTCAGCTGCTTGAGGTGCTGAGTGGGCCCTACCAGGTTCTGAGTGATGTACCAAGGCTGAACAGCTAGATGGAGTATGAGATGCAGACCTTCAGCTCAGACTGCTTGGTGCACCAAATCTTCCAAGGTTGTTGGGGTCACTGACCAGGACCCAAGTGAGGTATCAAGCCTACATGGCTAGGTAGAGTTTGCTGTGCAGGTCTTCAGCTCACATCACTCAGCACACAGAGGCTACCTCTTTATATACTGTTTTTATTTCTTCATCTGAGTAGTGTGTATTCATCTCACATGGCAATTTTTGGACTGGGTCTTTAAATTGAGGAGGTCTGAAATTTTTAGTTCTTTATATATTCCAGACAATAATGCTTTGTTTGAAGAACAGCTGGCAAATATTATTTTCCACATTATAAATTGTCTCTTCATTCTGTTGGTGGTTTCTCTAGTCATACAAAAGCTTTTTCATAAAATGAGGTCTTAGTGGTTGATTCTTTGTGACAGTTCCTGTGCTACTAGGTTTTATTCATAAACTCTTCATCTGCACGAAGGGATATTTTTCTATTTTGTTTTACCTTTTAGTTTCCTTTTGCCGAGTACTGTGGATTTCAATGCAGGGGTGTTTTTCATGCTTTGTTAGATTTATTCCTAGGTATTTCTCTTTTTTGGATGCTATTGTGAAAAGTGTTATTTTTCTAATTCCTAAGTGGGCTTTTGAGTGTTGACTTCATTAGCTACACTAATGAATTTATTTATTTATTAAATCTAGCAGGGTTTTAGTGCTGTTTTTAAGATTGTCTATGTAGAATATCACGTCATCTCATAATAATGATCATTTAAATTCTTGCTTTCAGATCATTGTCTATTTGCTTTGGCTATAATTTTCAGGAACGTGTTGAATAAGATTAGAGATAGTGGACATCCTAGTCTTGCTCCTGACTTTAGAGAGAAAACTTTCAGTTTTTTGTTCATGTAGTATGATATTAGTTGTTGGTCTGTCATAGATGACTCTATCAGATGAAGATGAAGATAATCTATTGCAATTTTCTGTACTTTTTGTCATGAATCAATGCTGGACTTTATCACAGGCTTTTTCTGCATCTACTGAGATGATCATATGGTTTTTATTCTTGGCTTTTTAACATAATGTATTACAATTATTGATTTACATATGTAGAACAATTCCTGAATCAATGGGATGAATCCCAGTTGGTTACAGTGCATAATCTTCTTGATGATTTACTTCATTTTGTTTGTTTGTATCTTTCTGAGGAATTTTGCAACCTATGTTCATTTGGGAGACAGGTCTATAATTCTCTTCGCTGGCTGGGTCCTTCTCCGGTTTTGGTATCAGTATAATCTTGCACTTAGGAATCAATTTGAGCATACTCTTTCAGTTTCATTAATGAGTTTGAGAAGTGAGAACCTTGAGAGTTGAGAACCTGCATTTTCTATTTTATTAAAATGCAAGTTCTCAAAGTAGGTATAGAAGAGCTTCTGGATTTCTTCAGAGTCTGTTGTGATTTCACCGTTTTGATTCCTTACTGCATGGATTTGAGCCTTCCAATTCCTCATAAGCTCGACTACGAGTTTGTCAATTTTATTTAATCACTCAACGAACCAACTTTTTGCCTCTTTGTATTGTTTTTTTTAGTCTAAAATGTGTTAATTTCTGCTCTGATCATTATGATTTCCTCTCCCTATTGATCTTTTGATTTAGCCTGCTTTTCTTTTTCTACAGTTTGACATTCCACAATAAGTTATTTATTTTTGCTCGATTTGCATAATTTGGGTATTCACTGCTATGTATTTCCCTCTTAGGATTGCTTTCATTGTGTCCCATAAATTCCAGGATGTTTTACTGTTACTATCATTTAATTTTAGAAACTCTGATTTCTTATTTAATTTCATCTGTGACCCATTTGTTGTTCAGGGAGGTACTATTTAATTTCCATGTGTTTATTAATTTCCTGTGGTTTCTTTTACCATTGATTTTCAATTTTTCTACACCATAGTCTGATAATGTGCATGAAATAATTTCAATTCTTTTGTGTTTCCTAAAACTCATTCTGTCAGCCAGTATGTGGTCTATTTTGGAGAATGTCCCTTGAACAGCTGAGTAAAATGTGTATACTGTTGTTGTGGGATGGAGCAGTCTCTAGACATCTACTAAGTCCATGTATTCAAAAGCTTGCTCAGGTTCTTATATTTTATTTTTGATATTTTGTATAGTTGATCTGTCTTTTTGTGCCAGTGGGATATTGCAATACCCTAAAATAATTTTTTAGTGCTCATTTTATTTTTCATGTCTGTTAATATTTGTTTTTTATAGCTAAGTGCACTGATATTTGATACATATATAGATCCAGTCTTTGCATTGGTTTAATTTGTTGCAAACTTTTTCAGCGAAAGTTTTATTCTTCTAGGTATCTGCTTGAATTTGCCTTATGGGTATTCCACTTCTTTCTTACACTAAGCATTCATGGCTTCCATAATTTCCTTAAGCTCCACTATTTTTTTTTGTCTGCTCTAGAATCACTGAGAGTGATTTTTTATTGTGGAAAACATATCCGCAGTTATCTGAGAAATTTGTGATTTCATTTTTTCTAGAGCCTTGTTTAATTGCTTTGCATATATTACTTCAGAGAGGCCATGTGTGTAGCACTTGGCTTGCTGCCCACATTGCTCCCTGTTTTGACTTTGGTGAGTGGATGTCTGGGGTTGTATCTTGTTTAAATGTCTTCCCATTTTCTTTTCTGTTTGTAGTTTTATTACTGGAACAATGGTTGTAAATTGCCTATGGTGGGTAGTGGTATTACTAATTTTTAGAACCCTTAAGAGATGATTACTTTTTCATAGTGTCTTCCAAGTATAGCTATTTATAGAGTTTTGAATCTGTTGCAAGATTCCATCTCTTCAATTTGTTGGGGATTAGAAATTGCAGCCTTGTGCCCAGTCCTTGGTTCATTGGCACATTATTTTCTGTTTCCCTTAGTTAAACTGAGTCTTGGAATATCAGAGAAACAGCTTTTTAGAACAATTAAGTCACTTTAAAAAAATGATACCAGCAGCATTGACTATAGCATCAAACACAACCCAGAAAACAATAAACTGATCTAACCATTAATTTGCCATTGTAAACATATGAACTAGGTTTGCGGTTATATAACAAAATCTAAAACAAACCAGAAAAATTATATGTAGCATGTAAGTTTTTAATATGTCAATTTTGCCCTCACAGATTAACGTTTAAAGTAGGTGAGGGAGAAGATAGAGGAATGGAACAAGGGGAAGAGATTAAAAGTAAGGCTGGCATCCAAAGTGGGCATCACACTAACTGTGGGAAACTGGTATAGGAGACTGGAGGGAAGGAGAAAGAAGAGATGAAAAGAACAGAACAGAACACAGCTACAAAGATGCTAGAAATCATGCTCACATTTATATAAAAACAAGTTCAAACAATTATGGTCTCAGCAAGCCTTCACTTTCCATACCAGACTCATTTGGTCTTCAGCCATCTGCACACCTACTGTGTAGGGCTAAACCCAGAAGAGAGCCACTAAATGGAGCCAGCAGAGTTCAAGCTTAATCAGCCCCTCTCCCAGATTACTTTCTGGTGTGGGATGACTGAGCCCTCAGCACTCACCACAAGCTAGTGTTGTCTTTCAAGTCCACTGCTCCATTCCACTGCTATGTGTCTTTGTGGAGGCTCAGGGCTCACCAGCCTTCACTATCAGTCTGCAGGTTTGAGCCACTCCTCTCATGGAAAGTATCTCATCTCAGGAGCAGACACCACTGGCTAGAAGATACCACTCCTTATTCATTGTTGAAGCTTCTCTGTGGGCTTCAGTTCATACTTCAGACTCTTCATGGGTTCAGTGGACCCACTTTCCTCCTTCTTGTCTTCCCCATGTTGCTATTTTCCAGCATCTGGACAGTGAACCTCAGAGAAGTTCTTTCTCTACTGTTTACCACTCCTCCTTCTTGGTGCTATTTCTTTAAATTAAATATGTGAAATACATGTTTTCAGGAATAAAATCTGACTAATATATTAGAAGCATAGTTAACTCTCGCTGTATTCATGGTAATAACAATAACAATAATGCAATACTGGAATGGTGATACTTTATTTAAAATATTGTTGTAGTATAGCTAGCTCTCTGTCACTGTTAAAAAAAAACCTACATAAACACTTTAAGACAAGTAAATATATTTGTGTTCAGTTTCAAATGTTTCAGTGCTAGTCTGAATTCCTGGATTGTGTTGTCCCTTTGGGCCTGTAATGAGACAGAATAACCAGGGGAGAGCATGGTGAGCAAAGGCTCTTGCCTCATGAAGACCAACTATCAAGGACAGAGAAAGAGAGAGAGCTAAGGTAGTAATCTCCTCTTCATTAGTGTGTCCCCAGTACCCCAACTTCTACCCAAGAGGAGCCACCGCCTAAAGATTCCACCTAATAGCACCAGGGTGTGCCAAACAAGCCTTTCATGCAAGCCTTTTGAGGACTATTTCAGATCCATACTACAGTTATAGTATACTTAATATATTTTATGTAAATATATTCTTTTTAAAATATAGGAAGACTAAATTTACAATCTGTCTATATTCCAGGCCAGTAGTACTAAAGTTGTCTAGACAAACTTGGCTTATAATCACTGATCTTCTTAATAATAACTTTATATTTAGTTTGAGGAATGGGCGAAGAAGATAGATTAATATGTAGAGCATAGTGATGGTATTCCCAACTTTATATAGTTATAATAACAACTTGTTAGTAGTATTTTCTCAGTGAAAGTGTTATCACAAAGGGAAAGTTGGAGATAGATAGCAAACAAACAATTTGGGCTTTCCAAGTTGTATTTTTAATAACAATTACTTCTAAAAATGCAAGATAATTAACTCTATTAGACTGTGTTTGCGTTAGCAATAGAGATATTTTCAAACCATGAAAGGATTCTGTTTATAGGGGTGTAAATAATAGATAAGTAGACAGATGGTAAAACATTTTGAACAAGCATCAAATAATAAATGTCTATTTTTAGCAAAAGTTAATGGCATACTAATTACTAACATATTAAAAAGAGTGTTTAAAAAGTCTTGCATTGTTTTGAGTCCCTTCCAAAAGCATCTTGGTGTTTCTCCAGAAGGGAATTAAGATTGAGGGAATTGGATTCCACATGGACCTGGTCTCCAGTTAGGAATTCTCTCAGCCACTCCTGGGGTTACAATTTATACACTCAGGAGATCAGTGTATCTCTACATGTGATGGCTCATGAGTTTCAAAAGTTGAAATTAAATAAATTATAACTTTGAACAATTTGGATCATGCAGAAAAACTATATAGCTATCATTCAGATTTAGAAATTATAAAAATCTTTCTCGTTTCCTTAACTTTTTTCATGGAAAATTATCACTCATTATTATTTTCTTTCTACTGATTATTAAAAGTTGTTCTCTATAAATTCTACTATTATATATTTACTTGTTATTTTTAGAATATTATTTTTTATAAATTTATTTTAGCAATTATGTGTTAGTTTTAATCTCTGGCATTGAAAAATAAATGAATGACCTGCCACAGCACCAAGAATCTGCAGGACTTTCAATACTATGTCATGCATACTCATGATATTTACATATTTTACTGACTTATTTACGTTTTTACGTATATGTAGGGGTTCTTTGTACATGTTATATAGTAGTTCATATTACTGCTGAAATTTTAAGTATTTTTCCTGGGTCTATGACAAATTTGCTAATATTGCGTGTACAATATACAATCATAAAAACCTCAGAGATTCTAATGTGGTCCAATAGAGCGGTCACCTATATTCTTGTGTTTTGTATTTTTGTTATTGTTATTGTTTTGTGAGGCAGAGGACCAAACCTAGAGATACCCTATCGGTGACCAATATCTATGTTTTTCCTAACTTTGCATTTTGGGTCAGGGTTTTGTTAAGTTTCCAAAGCAGGATTTTAAGTTGTAGTTACTTATGTATACTACTATGAATATTTACCTTCTACTTGAGGTCATAAAACTATTTTATGTTTCCTTCCAGCAAGTTTACATTTTTGTTTTTTCAGATTTAAATTTTTACTTTTATAACATGGGGAAACATGGACATTTTATTCTATTGAGAACTTTTGTCACCCTTTGCATTGAATGACGTTTTGTGTGTCACTTTTGACAACATGGCTAAATTTTGTTTACTATTTCTTAGCATTTTTGCATTGCCCTTGTGGAATAGAGATGTGAGGTTAACATCAAATTAACAAAAATTTGAGATGAATTATTTCTTTTGCAATTTGCACTGTGTTCAAGTAAAATTTTAATATTCTTTTAGATTTGCTTATTTAAACTAAAACTCAGAATTTCATTTCCCCTCGAAAGATCTTTAGATTGATACTCATCAATTGTAGGGATGAAGTACAAAAGGCTTAAAAAGAATTGAGACTTTCATAGGTTTAAATAAAAAAAAATTATAGTGAATTCATAGTTTACTAAAACATTCTTTATTTCTTAAAAATCTACCATGTTTTCATTATTATTGACTACATTGCCAAATAAATTTGCTGGTATACATATAAGATAAATTCACTTGAAACATTCACAGGATTATTGAATCCATAAAAATGAAATCTAAATTTGTGATTTTTACATATTCTCATGTTTTATATGCACATGTATGGTAGTGATTAAAGTCTACTCCCATCCATTCTTTCAATAACTCTGAATTCATAAGCCTGAAAGATAATAATCGAAGAGATACTCATAAAATTTTAAAATATAATACAGTGTCTGTTACGCAGAACCTTGCCAGCCTTCTGCATTGCTGTGTGCTCTGCCTGCCAATGCCTGTTTGTTTTTGGCAAAATCTTATGATGACTCATGTGCTCTTACAATTTGTTCTCTCTAGGGAATAGCTCTGCTTTTTTCCCAAGGGCTTTAACTCTTACGCCCTTGATCGTAGCCTTGATGATGTGACATGGCCCATGGGTCAACTCATTGCTCTCTCTCACCATTACTGACTCACCAAAACATTGTTGTTTTCTATACACCTGACACTTCTCTTATTCTCTCATAACTGTGTTTCTCTTCCTGCTCTGTTTTGTAGTAAAAATTGTCTTGCAATGTCCTCGACTACTTAAGGATTTACTTGGATATATATTTTCACATCTTCACACTCAATCTTCATCTTCTTTTCTAGTCTCCAAAGTTTGTCTCCATTACGAGTTATTAAAATAATAATTAAAGATCGAGGATTTAGCTCAGCAACATAAGAATCTCCCTGGCAAATGTGATGCTGTGAGTTCAATCCCTGGTACCAAATAATAATAATAATAATAATAAAAATAAAAATAAAATTAATGCCAGTGATAACACAAATTGAGTTTCACGATAATTAATTGTGATGTCAACTTAACTGGATTGAGATATCCCAAGAAGATCAGTGGAGCACAGTTCTGGTTGCATTTGTGGCTTGTTCACATGTAGACACAACTGAGGAGGAAGACCCACCCTGGTTTTGGATAGCACCAGCCAATAGGCTTGTAGCCTGGATGGAGTAAGAAGGGAAAGAAGCAGGTCTTCCCTTCTGTTTGATCTTAGAAGCCCTTGTCTCCACTATTCCCATTATATGTCCCTTTTAGTTCATTTAGGCTGTCAACATAGATAATTTGGGTTTCTGACATGGCATTGCACTGCATTCTGCAGTGAGCTCTGGGACTTCGACTTTTATATTTGGATCTGCAGTGTTAAGATAGTCATCCTGCATTTTTCTCCCCAGACTGAGCAGGCAACCATTGCAAAACTACCTTGTGACTATTTCACACATCATATTAAATCCATACATTTAGTGACTGCTACCTGAGACAGTTTTGTTTAGGGCTAACCAGGAATCACATAGGTTTTATTTGTGTGATAAACTTTATGAAATCTATGATTTCACCAAATACACTTAGTGACAGTGTGACAAATAGATTACAGCCTAGAGAAATTCAAACTGTGGGTTCTCAAAGTTTGTCTGTGGACATTAAAAGAAAATTCACGATGACTTAGCAGGGTTACTGTTTGAAAAGACACTTACACTGAAAGGAGGGTAGGACCTAATAGGGTAGTTGGTGGAGTGGTTTCAGGGAGGAAGCTAGAGAGAGGAGACATCAAGCTGTCAATCATTCCCCAGGTTTATAGTGTGAGAAACAGGGAAGGCGTTGTATTCACCAAGAGATTCAGGAGGTATAAAGCTTTAGTTTGTAAAAATTACAGCATTAATTATTTTTTAAAAGTATATTGGAATTTTTTATTGTGGGTTTCATAAAACCTGTTGATAGATGTAATAGATAGTAGTAAGCCTGCAGTTCTGTAGGAAAATTATTGAATGGACTTAAAATCTTTTGTGTTATCCTCAGATAGGTAAAAGAAAATATTGGAAAGGTACATGAAATATTAACTTTATAATGTTGTCTTTCACTTTACATGGGTCCTCAGACTTACAAAAGAATCATAACAGAGACCTACCATTCTGTGCTAAGGTTCCACCACCTCCTCCACACAGAGCACTTTTAAAATGCTAAGTCCACACTAGAATATCTAGCTTTTTGCTTTGCATTTGTTCTTTAGCTCATTTTATTATGAAAATCACTGTGGCAGATATTGCTAATAATGTACTCACTGCCAAACACAATTGATATTTTTTAATCCTTAACATACTGGATACATGAGCTGGTTCTTTCATGCTTGTTTTGATTATCATCATTTGGTTGCCATTAAATCTTATTTCTCCCCAATTCTGATTCTCCTTTTCTGAATTTGTATAAGAAGTTCTTAAATATGAATTCTGCATGTTTTTGATTGATCCATTTTTGTTTTACTGTAAATGTGCTCCTTGAGAGAACATGTAGGTAGGTATATATATAATGTACACACACACACACACACACACACACACACACACACACACTAATTGCTAGTTCTCTTGAATTCTAACTTTTTACTGAATGCATTGCTTTACCCCTCTCAAATATGCTACAAAATTACTTCAAATTCAGTATTACCAAGCTCAGCATCTCTCCACCTGAACTCAACAGGATGACTGTACTTATTGACATCAAGAAAAGTATAACTACTGCTGTCATTGCTGGTATGACAGCTGTTAGCAGCATTAGCAAATAGAATTAGAACAAATATATAGTTAATATTTATATCCTTTTTAACACTTGCAAGGTCCAAAAACCTTTGAGACAGTAAACTATAATTATACATTTATTTGCACTTTTAATTAAATCTCATATTATTCTCCAATAATATTATTAATATTAGTGTCTTTGTTATTATTATTTTAGTTCCCTTGCTAAATTCAACTAAAACCATTTTGAGGAAGAAGCACAGTTAACCTATTATTATTTCTGTAGCTTCTCTACAATGCCTGACACTGAGTCTGTACGTGTTACAAAATGAAGGACATAAATTACAATAAACAAACCATAGATTTTAGTCTGTTTTCTTTCCTTCACCCTTATTAACTCATATGATTGTTTTCTACTTTTCCATCATGCAAAATAACCCCATCACTGGATACTCCCAATTTTTTTTTTATTTCTAATCTGGATCAATCTCCTAAAATCCAGTCTCAGAATTTCTTTTCTTTAAGACAAATGATCCTCCGTTCTTCAAAATTGTATTGCCTAGAATCAAGTTTACAAGCAGACTATTGGCTTTCCTTCAGAACATAGTGAGACCCTGATTAGAATTTCACTCTTCTTTCTCCACAGCTAATGTGCTCCAATTTCCACCATCTACACTACTGTAAAGGTGTCTGTCTGAAACAGATTTACATTTGTTTTCTACCCTTAGTGCACTATGGGTCAGCCGTCAACCAGTTGCTGATTGGTCCCATAAAAAACTGATTCAAATCATATAACTCCTCAGTTCAGAGCTTCTAGTAGTTTTCTCTCATGGTAAAAGCAATAAAGTCGTCCACAGGACACACACAAGCCCTCGCCCATTTCTTCTTAAGCTCACTCATTTATTACTATCTGTGTTTGACTCTTACATTCAGGCTTGCTTGCTTTCATACTGTCACATGTGCTAAAGGTTAACTTCAGGGACATTGGACTTCCAGGCCTCTCTAACCTGTACACCTCTCCCCAAACAACCCTGTGCTTCCTTTGCAGTTGGGCCATTTATGAATTAAAATAATAGATTGATGTGTTTGTTATATTCTCAATGCCTGTGCTCTCCTAAAGCATGTATGTTGCAACTTAGACCCCAGTAGAAGAGTATTTAGGGTTAAGGTCTTTTTGAGGTGATTGGTGTATGTGGAAATTCCCAAGGGAGGACATTTGTCCCTTCTGCCATGTGACAGAACAGTGAGAAAAGGCAATTGGTGAACTGGGAAACATGCCCTCATGAGATACAAAACTGACTTCTTATCACAATTTCCAAATCCTGGTACCGTGAGCAAGAAACTTATAATTCATAAACCACTTTATGTGTGCCATTCTGTGTTTATAGCCTGAACCGACTATGGCACCTTTCATTCACATCCTGGTTTCTTTCCTGATTATTTTCCTCCAATGAGCATGCAGATCACACTAAATTTTTTTATTATTTGTTTTCTTCTACTTCGTCTGCCACATCTCAACCGTATGTGACATCATGAAAATAGGAGTTTGTCTGCTTTTTCACCTGTGTCCCTGGAACCTTGCATAAGTCAGGTACTTTTAAATAGTGTTGTAGTTCCAGGCTGAGACTGAAAGCCTGAGAACCAACAGAGGTAATGGTGTGAATTGCAGTCATAAATTAGAAGAGAGAAAAATCACTAATCCAGTTTTAATTTTGAAAGCCAAACACACCAATGGTTCAACTTCAGGAAGTCAGATTGAAGGAGATTCCTCTGCATTAGGATTTTTGTTCTACTTCAATCTGCAACTGACTTAACAAGTCTTAAGTTTCTTTACTGTCTCTTGTTTTCTCAGTTTTTAAATGCTTATATTTTGTATTTTCCTCAAACTTCAGTGATTTGGAATTCACAGTGCTGCGTTGTTTTTGACGACAACAAGAAATGCAACCAGTGTCACTCACTGTTGGAGGAGGGAAACAGAAATCAGTCAAATAGAGTAATGCCTTATCTGAAAGGTATTCTCCAGTATTAGGTAACCCAAGTTAACCGGAAAAAGAAGTTAAGGTTTTCTTGTTATTAGATATTGATCTTAATCTCTCGCTATGCCTGATGCCTGAGTTAAACTTAATCACTGACATGTTTTTGTAATGCAGTGGCACATTTAGGGTTCAGTAATTTTTGCAGTTTCAGGCATTTGCTGGCAATATCTCCTACTGATAACGAGAGAAGCGGTCATTGCTATAGCATATAGAATGATAAATATGTCCATGGATGTAAGAAAAAATTCATTGTGTTATGACTGGACTGATACAGGACTAAAGACCATTCTTAGAAGGCTGGATAATTCAGGTGAAGTTTTAGGTTGAACTGACTTTGCTGTAGGTGTACTATAAGTTGCACAAAATAATTAAGATGGCTGGCTCAGGAAGTTATTGAGTAGGAAGGGAAGACTTTACCATTAGAAACAGTGAAAAGGTAAAGGCAGAAGCAATGAAGAAAGGAGAAATAAGCTGGACAAGAAGAAATGAGCTCACAGTACCTAGAGATCTGCAGAAATATAATTATGACACTGCACATTGTAGCTAATAATAAACCGATAGAGTTTTATTTGGCCTCATGTGATTCAGACCAGATTTGTAAACTATCCACTTGGAACCTCATGGAGTACTTCCAGAATTTAGATAATATTTCAAAACACTGTAAAGTAGCCTACCCATGTCAGTTGCTTTTAATAACTCTTATTTTGTATACCATAAAACCATGTATTCTGAAGCAGAAAATTTCCATATGCGTTCATATTTAAATAGAAAATAAATTATTATTCATTTGGAATATCTGGGATATGGGAGGGGGTTTAGTGGTAGGAGTTTAAGGCTCTAGGGACCTTTGCTCTGTTTAGCCACTTTGATTGTCTTTAGAGACATTCTGAAAAGAATAGTGCTATTAAAAAAATACTAGCAGAAAATCAGATACAGATTCAGATTCTTGAGGGCTGGAATTCTGGAATGGAAGAGACAGAGATCTTAACTAATATCTTTAACAGAATTTCCCCAGAAGATATATATTTGCCTATTTTGAAAATATAAGAGTTACAAGTTAAAAAGCCAAGGAGAAAGTTTTATAGTAAAAATAAAAATAATGTTATACTGTCAAGACTTTGAGAGACCATGTATAGGTGTTCATGATCTGTCTATGAATAACATTCCCAGGTTCTCAGCTACAATTCTGTAATCAGGAAGATTCGAGTAGATTACTAATGTGACTCATAGTACCAATAATGTTACCAAATCTGCATGCCAGCCCCCATTCCATTCAGCTTCTGATTAAGTTGATGAGCTGCTATGACTCACAAAGCACACAGGGAAAACACTGAAGCAAAAGTAGTGGCCATACATTTTCCCCAACATGTAGAATTTGCATGTTTTTGCAAAAAGTGCCTACTGCTAAAAAATAAAAACTCCAAATATGTCAAAAAGACTCCTTCATAAACGAGGTTTAAAAAATGATAAGAAAATCAGTTGATGTAGATATTTATTACTACTCAAAATGTTATATTAAAAATTCAAAAGATCTTATTGATAGCAGATTAGAATAAGGAAAGAATTTAGTGAGTTAAAAATGAGACAATACATAGGAAATATCTAGACCAAGGTAAAGGATGGAAATGTCACTCAACAGCCCAGTATTCTTTTGCTCGATTTGGGTGGAAATCATAACTTGGTCAAGTGCATCTCTGCTAACAGTCTGGATGTCATCATAAAAACCAGGTAATTCTGGATGCCAACATTTACAGAGTCAGCTGATGGTCACTGCCACTGCCAGCTGTCACCATCGGATATTAGCTTGTGATAGACACAGTAGGTCAACTCTACCAGCTCTAGATCTCCACCACTGCCAGCCATCACCTTCTGTCATCAGCTAGTGTTGGACATCATAGGTCAACTCCATTCAAAGGGGTGTTGGCCTCTGCTTCTGCCAGTTACCACCTTCCTGGGCAGGCTGTACTGGCCACAGTAGGTCATCTCTAGTGTGTGCTGGTCTCTGCTACTGATCTTCATTGACTGATGTTCTCTGGAGCACTTCAGAGTTACTAGCTCTGAGTGTTTACATGCCTTTCATTGACAATGAACTCTCTATCCGCACTAATCAAGAGAAAAATCCTGCGTAGATAAATAGGACTTTTGTACCCAACAGTCCTGACAAATAAACCATGAGCAGGAAGGCTGATGAAGCAAATTGTCCCAGTCCACTTCGGGGAAGGGAAAGCAAACAGAGGTGAGGGTGAGATCAGACAAGTGCTTGCCAAGCCATACCCCCACCAGGTACCAGGGCAAAATGAGAATGTGGGACCTCTCATCTGCCTCAGAAACAGAGAGAAAGAGAGAAAATTTCAAAAGAGCATGTGGGATGTGTGGAGTAAAATGAAAAATTATAAAGTCCCTATTATTGAAATCTCAGCCAGAGAAGTCTAAACAGAACAGAAAGATTGTTGTAAAATATAATCAAACAGATAAAAATCATTTATGCTAAAATACAAAATAGCATGAAAGACACAAATGGCATTTGTGTGAAGAAAAATAAACCTAGAAACATGACAAAAATTCCTATAAACAAAGACAAAAAGCAATCAATATGCTCTAAATAATAAAAGAAAATAGAATGTAAGACATCATTGTTACAAAGAAGCAATGATAAAACCAATGGCTAATGACTTCTCTCTTTTAATGATTTTTTATTAAACTTTATGGTGAGCCACTAGAAAATTCACAAACAGTTGTAATAAAAGATGCAGAATCAAGGCACACTTTTTAAAGATTTTCTCATTGGTAACTGCATAGAAAATGCCATGAGATTCCAAACCAACTGTGACACCAACACCATCAAGATTCAGAAAATTTCCATCACATCAAGTCCTGAAATTAGATACACTAGAAGAAAAAGTGAATTCATAAAAATATATAGCATATTGTCACCCACCAGAGTCAACTTACTCATTATTTGTAAGGTCATTCAAGTCTCTAATTGATGGTGGGCTTTGTTGTGTGTTGGTTGCTTATTTACTTTTATTTTTATCTTTATCTTTGTGTTTGAGGGTTTGGTCTGTTTCATTTAAATTGTATAATTTGGATTCAAAATCTGAAGTGATTTCTGTTACATTCCAGAAACTAATAATTGTGATCTCTCTGTCTGTCTGTCCATCTCTCTCTCTATGTCTCTCTCTGCTCTTTAGTAATGCAAATCAACTGAGCTTTGTTAGTTTAGTTGATATTTTAAAACAATTTGATGGAAAAAGTCTATTTAATTTACTTATCTCTTTGTTTAATTATTTCTTCTTTTCTAATATTCTATATTTACTTCATTCATAATTTCTTTCTGTTTACAGTATTGCCTTTAGTCATTTATTTAAATTAAGTGTAGTGATGACAAATGATCTCAGTTTTTCTCTTAAAGAATGTCAGATTTTCTCATTCAACCAGGGATATGTTATTGTAGGCTCTTAGTTCTGGTCTGACAGGAAGTTTTGCATCAGTATTTGAAAAAAGTGGTCACGTTCTCCTGAGATGTCCAAGTTTCCTGATGAACAAGCACAATTTTTCAAATTACAAATTTCCTATAAATGATGTATTTATACTTTGTCTACTTTCAAAAATTTTTGTTCTTAGATTTTAGAAGTGACGGTATGGCAACTCTGTGTGTATCACTTGGTGGATTATTCTTTTTGCGATTGTTTACATCTTGAATCTGTATAACTATTTCCTAATGTGAGAAGCGTTAGTATCTCTTTAAATTTTTAATCCCCAAACCCTTATCTTCTCAGATCCTGGAGACTTAAATGTTAAATGTAAGGTTATAGACTCCCTGGATTCTTAATCTTTGTTCATTATTAGTTTTTTATAATATTTTCTCTAATTTGTACAGATAAATTTCTATCAACTTGTCTTCAAGTTCATGAAATTTTGTGTTGTCTTGACGATACTGTTGACTCAGCTAGAACTTTCCCTAAAATCCATGCTTTTTTTTTTCCCTTTAGGTCTTTTTTGAGACAAGTTTTAGCTATACTATTAAGCTGGTCTTGAACTTACTTCATAGTCCAGGCAGGCCTCTGACTTACAGTGATCCTCTTGATTCAGCATCCTAAGTGTTGTAATTACAGCTGTGTACCTATACACATTCAAATAGCTCTAAAATTTCCACTTTGTTTTTTAATGAGACTATTTCTTTCAAATGTATTTGAAATTATTAAATGGGACATTTAAGTTGGTTTTCTTGATAAAGTTTTCTGTCATCTCTATCCTCAATTTTAAAAAAATAAATTGCATTTTTCTTCCATTCTGATATCTTCCTAGTTCTTGCCATAATATTGGCTTCTTAAAATTACAACCAACCCATTTCAGATATTAGTCTATGAGACTCTATTCTTATTAAACCTTCTGATTTAGATGGAATTGTCTGGTGCTTTTGGCAGAAAATGAAAGAACACCTTCTTCTCCATCCTGGGTGGCAAGAAGAAAAGTGGGTCCCATACTGGGCCTCTGTGGACATCTTACAGTGGAGCAGAAACTTCTTTTTTCCACCAGTTAAGGACAGACTATATGGTTTCCAAAGATTTCATTTGCATCTTCCTTGCTGATGTGGTAAAGGATACTATGTCACCTCTCCTTAGATGATGCATTAGACAACTCAGTAATACTGGTAGGTGTTTGCTCTCATGAACAGTGAACTATTAAAAATCTTTGCTCTCTGCTTGGACTTTTTAGTACCACTCAGTGGTAGATCATAAGATTAGATGTTTAATCTTCTGCTTTGCATTCCACTGGAATGCCTTCATCCATTTATATTTCAGTTTCCTCCTTGTTCTGTTTACTGGCAATGTCATGGAATTTCAGTCTTAATCATGGAAAAAATACAGGAAAGTACTTTTTATCCATATTTCCAGTACTGAAAACGATGCTGGCTGACTTTCTGAAAAGAATGATGAAAACTGGGAAGCAAAGCAAAATCTTTAAAATAATACAAAAGATAAAATCTCAGACCATAAATATAAGATTAAAGGAAATAAATTTCAAAAATAAGCAAAAATGAAGGAGCACCAAGGTAACAGAGTGGTAAGCAGCAGAGAAAGAATAGCTCTGACAGCTGCCATCCAGATGCCAAAATACAGCGAGGAAGGCAGTAAGTGGGAAAGTGGGTCCCCTTGACACAGGAAGCATCTGAAGTGTGAGTTGAAGTCTACAGAGAGTGAAGAGACAACCTCCACTGAAGAGGAAGGAGGTAGCCGGAAGCTCCTTATCCTTAAAATGAGTCTCATTTCATGAGAGGAGTGATTCAAATTTGTGGAGACTGGTGTCTGCTGGAGACCCCAGAGGCCTCTATGTAGATAAGCAGCAAAGGGGGGCAGCAGTAGACATAAAGGACTGTTCTAGCTGGCATTAAGTTGCTGAGGACTCAGACCTTCCTTGGGAAAGAGTGACTAGCTGGGAGCCATTGTGGAGAAGGTTATAACATGACAAAGATAAATCAAGGCATATCAGTTATAGCCATCAAAGTCAATAGTCTCAACTCACCAATCAAAAGACACAGACTGGCAGAATAAACAAAGAAACAATATCCAGCAGTATTCTATATACAAGAATCACATTTAATTCAAAAACATTTCATAGACTGAAAGTCAAAGGTTCAAAAAACCCTCCATATGACGGAACCCCAGAAAAAGGCAGAAATAGTTATTATATTTGTAGACAAAGTGAATTTGAAGCCAGGAGTGTTACAGGAGATCAAGAAGTTTACTACATCCCTGAAAAGGGAACAATTCAAGAGGAAAAGATAACAATCATAAATATAAATGCGACAAATACCAGTGTACCTAACTATATGAAAATATTAACAGGCATGAAAAATAAAACAAGCACTAATACAATTGTATTGGAGGATTTCAATACCCCCTTTTATAAAAAGATAGATCTACAAGACAAAAAATCAACAATGAAATATTAGAAAATAACCAAATTTTGGACATATGGATTCAGTAGATGTCTACAGAGTGTTCCATCTCACAATATTAGAGTGTACATTTTTCTCAACTGTGTATGAGACATTCTCCAAAATAGACATGTTGGCTCATAGAACATGCTTAAGTAAATGCAAAGGAATTGAAATCATCCCATGTATATTATCAGACAATAGAGCAATGAAGTTGGAAATCAATGGCAAAAGAAACCAAAAGAAGCTCATAAATACATGGGAATTAAATAGCACTGTCCTGAAAATCCAATGGATCACAGGTGAAATTAAAGAATAAGCTAGACAGTTTCCACAATTAAATTATAATGACAATACAGCATATTGAAGTTTGGGACACAATGAAAACAGTCCTAAGAGCAAAATTCATAGCAGGGAATACTCATGTCATAAAAAAGGTCAAGTACAAAGAAACAACTTAATGGTTAACCTCAAATTTCTAGAAAAAGCAAGCTAAGCCAAAAGCTTGTATGAGGGAGAAAATTATAAAGATCAGAGGAGAAATTAACAGATTAAAGACTAAAAAATAAAAATAATCATTGAATTGAAGAGTTGGTTCTTTGATCATCAATCCATTAACCAGATATGTCATAAAAAAGAGAGATAAAACTCAAATTCATGTAATTAAGAATGAAACAAATGAACTCAAAACAGGTTCTTCAGAAATCCTGATCATTCATATCTATTCCAAAAAAGTGCATTCTTATAAGATGGAAAATGCAGAAAAAAATACAATTCCTAGATACATACGAATTACAAATGCTGAATCAAGAATATTTAAAAATTTTAAATAAACCAGTATCAGTCAATGAATTAAAAATATAATTAAAAACCTAACAATGAGAAAAGACCAGAACCTATAGATTCACTATTGAATTCTACAAGAGATTTTGAGAAACCCAACACCATTGTTTCAACACTTTAATGAAATTGATAGGGTTATATACTCCCAAAGCCACTCCTGGAAGCGAGCATTACCCTGATTAAAAAAATGGAGAAGGACCCAACTAAGAAAGAGAACTGTAGGCCAGTCTCCCAAATGAACCTAGATACAAAAATCCTTAATAAGGTTTTGGCAAATGGAATGCAACAAATCATCAAAAAGAATATACATTATGACTGTTGGTAAGCAGGGATATTTTAATATACTTAAATCAATTAAAGTAATACATCATAGTAACAGAATCAAGGGCAAAAACCATGTTATCATCTTAATAGATGCAGAAAAAGCTTTTGAAAAAGTCAGTCATCCATTCATGATTTAAAAAAAAAAAAAAACCCTACAGAAAATTGGGATAGATCAGCTGCTTTATCTTTACCTGACTGCCCACATCATACCAAATGGACAAAAACAGAAAATATTTTCTCTAAAATCAGGATCTAGACAAGGATATCCATCTCTCTGCTAATTCAACTTAGTCCTGGAAACTCTAGCCAAAGCAATTAGACGAGAGAATGAAATAAAAAGAATAACAATGTTAATGGATGAATTTAAACTATAATTATTGGTGGATGACATGATACTGTTCGTAGAAGACCCCAATTCTCCACCAAAAACTATTAGATTTAATAAGCAAATTCAGTACTGTAGATGGATAAAAAGTCAACATTCAAAAGTCAGTTGCCTTCCTGCTCATGAATAAAAATCTCCCTGAGAGAGAAATTAGGGAAAAAACACCTCTGCATAATAGCATCCAGAAAATCAAACAACTGGGAATCAGTCTAGTGAAAGATGTAGAAGTCCTCTGCATTGAAAACTAGTGTACTCTGAAGGAGGATATTGATGAGAATATTAGCAGATAGAAAGCTATCCCTCAACTTTGTGTAGGAAGAGCTAATTTAACAAAAATGGTCATACTGCTAAAACTGTTATACATATTTAATGGAATTCTGATCAAAATTCCAACAGTGTGTCTCACAGAATTAGAAAAATCAATCTTAAAATTCATTTAGGAATGAATCCATTCATTCATTTATTCAGAAGATACCTAGAACAGCAAAGATAATTTTGGGCAACAAGGTAAGATAACAAGGACCACAATTCCTGACTTAAAATTATATTTCAAATCTCCCGTGATAAAAACAGATTTGTACTGACACACACACAAAAATAGATTTGAAATTCAATGGGACAGATTAGAAGATGCACAAATAACACCAGACATACTCATCCAACTTACTTTTGAAAAAGGCACCAAACATTCACTAGAAGAAACCTTTTTTTTTTTTTTTTTTTAATAAATGTTGCTGGAAAAACTAGCTTGTCACATACAGAGATTAAAATTTGACCTGTAACTTTCAACGTGCACTAAAAGTAAATTCAAAACACATCAAAGATCTATATATTTAAATAGAAACTTTAAATGTGCTACAAAATAAAATTGGTAGAACTCCTGAATACTGCTGAACACTTTATGAAAGAACAAAAACAAAAACAAAACTCAATTGCACAAGAACTATCACAAAAAACCAACAACTGAGATTTCATCTTACTAAAAAGATTTTGCACAATGAGAGAAACCACCAACAGCATGAAGAGACTACCAACAGTATGGGAAAAATATTTTCCAATTGTTCCTCAGACACAGGATTACTGTTGAGGTATATAAAGAATTAAAAAAAAAATCAGTCTTTCCAATTTTAAAGTTCATCAAAAGATGGCCAACTGAGATGAATTTCTTCTCAGATAAAGAAATAAAAAGCAGATAATATATGAGAAAATGTTCAACAACAAGTCTTTCAAGAGTTGTAAATTAAAGCAACATGGAGATAACATCTCACCCCAGAAAGAATGGCTATTATGAAGACGTAAATCAATAAAAAATGCTGATAAGGCTCTGGGGAAATAAGGACCCTTCTCCACTGTTGTTCAGAGTGTAGACTAGCGCAACTACTGTAAATCAGCATGGGGAATCCTTAGAAAAGTTGGAGGACCCATATGAAACCGCTATTTCCCTTTTGGGCATATTCCCCAAAATGTCCAAAAGATTTTACTACTGTAATATAAATGCAACCATGTTTATAGCAGCACAATTTGTAACAGCTAGAGCTTGAAAACAACACAAATGCCCATCATCCAAGGAATGGATAGAAAAGATGTGGTCTATTTATAAAATGGAATACTATTCAGACATAAAGAGCAATAAACTGGAGACTTTTATAGGCAAATGAATTTGAGATCATATTCATCAGTAAAATAAACCAGACTCACAAGTGTAAACATAACATTGTGTCCCTAGTGTGAGAAGCTGAAACGTAGGATAGATATTGTGAAGTGGGAAGAAACTGTTCAAAAGAAAAGAGAAACTGGGATGGGAGAAAGGAGAAAATATGGAAAGGAAAAGAAAACATATATAGTTAAGATATAGTTAGCAGGACTGGGGATTTAGCTCAGTGGCATAAGCACCTGCCTTGCAAGCGCACAGTCATGAATTTGATCCCTGGCACCAAAAAAAAAATAGCTATATAGACAGTTCAGATACTTACAATACTAATTTCTCTTACATTATTTCAAAATAAGTTTTGTACTAATATTTTTGGACAAGTAAATGCCTATGTTTTTATTTGGAATAACTAAAGGTAACAATACACAAAATATTAACCCTTGTTACTCTCCTATCATCCTCTTTTGAAATTTTATTATTTTTTTCTCTTTGAAATGAATTTTTTTTTGTCTCTTTGAGACAGGGTCTCTATGCAGTTCAGGCTGGCCTTGAACTCACTTTGTAGCCCAGGCTGGTCTCGAACTCATAGCGATCCTCCTGCTTCAGCCTCCCTAGTGCTGGGATTAGAGGCTTGAGCCACCACACCCAGCTTGAAATGAAATTTTAAAACAGTAGATAAAATGGTGAGTATTACAGATAAAACTATACCACTGATGATTACATGATAAAATAATGGTAAAAAAGTTCTTCATCCATATAGGAAATATTCTCAGAAGGTACAAATGTACTCCTAAAATGAATGTGGCTGCAGTACACTCTAAGGTTGAAGAATAAATCGTCAAAACTGAAGACACTAATTTTCTTATATTACAGAAATGAAAAGCTGGAATTCAAAATAAAACATGACATCATTCAAATTACTACCTCTAAAAATCAAATACTTTGGTACAGTTCGATCAAATATATACACACACACATGATGTGGAAGAAGAAGAAATCTGCAAAGCTCCAGTGAAAGAAATAAAATAGAATACTCCACATTCAGGCATGTGAACATTCAACATTCTGAAGACATCAGGTCTTGCTAAATTAATTTATAAATGCAACACAAATCCAATGAAAATCAAAGCAATTATTCTGTGGGGTTTTTCAAGTTTATTCCAAAGTCAATTACGAGAAGCAAAGAACCTGAATATCTAATACAATACTGAGAAAAATACTACTTGACTACTTGACTTCCAGATTTATCTATATCTAAAAAAGCTGAAATGATGTGGTTAGCTAAAACAAAGACAGATACATCAGTGAAAAAAAATAGGGAGCTCAGAGAAACAAACATAATCAAATCATCTGTGACAAATTAGGAAAGGTAATACAATAAAGCACAGTTTTCTCAACTAATAGTTCTATAACATTTGAAACAAAAATATACTTAGATATAGACTTATTACCTTCCCTAAAAGTAATTTAAAGTTAATAATTTGCTTAATTGTGTAACTTTAAAATCATATGTTATAGGATAAAATCTAGATGATCTTGAATAGGGTGATGGCATTTAGAAAAAAAATATCAGAAGCACAACTCATGAAAAACTAATGAAGTACTGCCGGACCTCATTAAATTTAAAAACTGTGCTTCAAGGAAAACATTGTCATCACTATGAAAATGGAATGAGAATAAAAGATGTATTCTGGGAAAAATATTTTCCAAAAAGTCTTCTGACAATGAACTGTAATCCAGAATATACAAAGAATGATTAAAGGTCAACAATAAGAAAACAGCCTGATTAAAAGGTAAGCAAAGACTTGAATTCATACCTCACCAGGAAAGAACTACGAATGGCAAATAAAATTATGAAAAGATGTTCAACATTTTGCATCTATGAAGAATTGCAAATTTGAAGGGAAATGGATTAATTCTGACACCATGATGTTAAGTGAAATAAATCAAATGTGGAAGACTATCAGCTAGTCTTTTTATATGAGAAAGCCAAGCAGAAATAATTTTAACAGAAAATTAATAAAGAGAGCTAGAAACAGGGATGATAGTTTTAGTTTTGAGATATACTAGTAGATCTGGGGAAGGGAAAGAGGGGCAGGTAGAGAGGGAAAAAGGTCAAAAAATGATCAAGAGGTCTGGGGATACAGCTCAGCAGCATAGTGCCTGCCTGGAAAGAGTGAGGTCATGTGTTAGATTCTCAGTAGCAAAAACATCAGTCAATCAATCAATCAATCAATCAATCAAAATGATCAAAATACTAATAATTTTTTTAAAAAGGATGCTAATGTCCATCTATGACCATGACCCCACGTGTGGAACATGCAAAATGCTGGTGAGAATGTGCAACAGTAACTCTCATTCATTTCTGGTGATAACATAAAGTTTTGCAGCCTCTTTGAAAACAGGTTAGCAGTTTTTACAGGTTAAATGCACTAAATTTACATACAAATGTACTTACAGGTTAAATGTATAAAAACTGTACCGAATCTGCACATGAATGTTTACACCAGCTTTAGTCACGACTGACAAAACGTGGAAGCAACCAAGATGATCTTCAGAAACTTGGGTAAATAGCCCAGAAGAAGCAGATATTGGAATATGAGATACTAAAAGGAAATGACCTATAAACCCTTAAAGAGTTATGGAGAAATCAAAGCCCTACTACTAAGTGAAAGCAGTGAATCTCAAATAGCTACATGTTCTAGGAGTACAATAATATAACATTCTGGAAAAAAGGTAAAATTCTGGAGACTTTAAAAAGACCAGAGAAGTTCAGGGTAAGGAGAATTACTAGGTGTACTAGAGAATTTCTTGAGCCATACAACTGTTCTGCATTATGTTGTAATGGTGGATTTAGGCAATTTCCCTTTCGTTAAAACCGAGAAAAAAATTCAACAATACAGCTGAAGCCTCATGTACACTATAATGCATGTGGATTCTGATGAGCCAGTGAACTCTCATTGACTGCAAAAATGCATCGCTCTCTGATGCACGATGTTGACGGTAGGGGACGTTGTGTTCGTGAAGAGATTCGGAGTATGCAGAAGTGCTCTGAACACTCAACAATTTTGTTATGAATATAAAAAGAGTATATGTTAAAAACAAGAAACTTATGTACAGTATGTCATGCTTAATTCAAGAAACAAAAAAATTGAGTAAAATAGCCCTTCAGAAAGCACATAACAGGAGTTTCTTTGTGTTGTGATATTATTTCTTCAACATTAATTTTATCAGTGCATTCATACAATATGATGACATTCATCATATGAAATTTGTAACTGTACAAGATATGTGTTTATTCTTCTTTTTCCTGTTTCCTCTCCTCCATTTAGCGCTTGTTCCCTTTATTTATAAAATTTGTTTCCATTTATTTCTTCTACTCTTTTTAAATTTCCTCTTTCCTTTCCCTAGTTTTCCTTTCCATTTGAGCACCTTTTTCCTATTTCAGATTATCTGTTATACATTTTGTTCCTTTTTTACACATTTGGTATCTCACACCAGAGAGACTATGTGATATTTAAACATGCATGTTTGGTCTCTCACTTAAGTGTACGATCTCAAGATGTATCCATTTACCTAGAAATGTCTTGTTTGTCTTTATTTAAGCCTCAGGAATACTCCATTATAGATAAAAAAAATCTTCTTTAACTTCAGTGGATGTTTGAGTTATTTCCAAAATTTGGCTATTAAAAAATGTGCTGTTATTACAATTGATGTGTGTATACTAGAGTGGTATGATGCTTTTGATTATTTTGGTAAGATATCAACAAGGTGCTTACCAGGGTCAAATAGAACCTCTAGTTTAGTTTTTTTTGAAGAATCTCCATACTTATTTTCACAATGGTTGCATCAGTCTATATTCCCACCAACAATGGAGAAGACTTCTTTTTTTTCCCTCTTTCTTGATCACAGTAGGGATGATGATTGCAAGGAAAAGTCTTTAAGATGTACATTTATGATTTGTACATTTTCAATAGGTATTGTATATGTTATTCAAATAAACTGCCCATGAAGCATATTTGTAAACATTGTGAAGTTGTCATCATTAAGAAAAAAATGTCCTCTATAAAATAATCAGAGATATAGGCATTTTCTTGAGCAGAAATGTCATACTTTTGTGCTTTACTTGTTATATTTCAATGCAAAACTTTCTGGAGAAAAGTTAATAGCATTGTGACAAGGATATGTACATTGCAGAACAGTGGACAAATAATTGTGTTTGCTGATGATTTTCTGATAATGCAAATCATTTTGCTAAAATTTAGGGCACAGAGAAATGAGCAGGCCTAAATTATTTAAGTAATTTATTTTGAATCATTCCTTTCAAAAATAGGCTATAGTTGTTGAATATTAATAAGATGCTTTGGCACATAGAAGATCCCTACACTGCTGTCAGTGAAATCTCCGTTACTAACTAAAGAGGTACCGTGGCACTATGGTGAGCCAGGTGACACTTGGGAGTCACTCTTTCTTTCTCCTCAGGAGAATAAATCATCGTTGCTTCGGGAGTACAGTATGGTTTGAATTAAGAGGTCTAAATACTGGGAAGAGACTCCAAATCTGAAATTTCCAAATGACAGCTTAGCTGCAGAGTGCCAAATTTTATCCTTCTTATGCTATGCTACTGAAAGCCAAGAAAAACTAGAATTCAACAAAGGGACTTTTCATGCTATCAACTGATTCAAATCAAGAAATCTGTTCAAGCTGGGGGCCATTAAATGGAGTGCTTCATAAAAAGCCATAGCTGGCTAATGTTGGACTGCACCATTACCTCCGTGCACATGTTTGAACAATGGATTGTGCTTCAGCACTCCTAACATGAAAAAAAGAAACGTGGAGATGAAGGTGTAGCTTGATTTGCTATATTTATGGGATCATAATATTTTCACTAACTATGTGAGTGTAATTCAGTGAATGTGTTAACACTTAGACACATCTGAACCGCATTAAGACATAAATTACACATTCAGTATTGACTAAAACTGCCAATACTGCTAATGCATGTAAATTATATTGTTAGAAAGATAATACTGTGCTTGAATAACTCTAAACATCTAGGTATTTCCAAAAAGACAATGAGACAACCTCATCTTTTCATTTTGTACAACTGGAGACATAGATGAAGCAATCCTAATCGCTATTCTTTGGAACTATTCACTAAGGTAATTTAACATTATGAGTCCATTGTAACTTGAAATTTTATTGTGCTTTATACTTTCCATTATAGTTTGCATGCACAACTTTATTAACTTTCTGTGAAACCCCTCCCTGTTAAACAGAGCTCATTTGTTTATTTTGTGAGTCGATGGATGAAATGACAATAAATTATTCCAAGATCTTAGTTGGTTATGTACAGGTGAGAACTCGTTTTAATTATGATATATTCAATTTACCCCTATGATACTGTAGAGTTGAGTATAGTGTATGGGTTTTGTGAAGTAAATCATCTATTGAAATGCATAACCAATGACATATTATCATGTGTTCTCATCAACAGATTATTACTGTAACTTTCCATTGGAGTTTGCAGTATAAGGTGTATTCTCAGCACACAACTTAAAATTGAATTTGTATAGACTTGGAAAAGGAGAATTTTAAGTAGAAAGAAACCTACTCTGCACAGAGGTAATGGCATAGTCCAACATCAGCCAGCTATGGCTTTATATGAACTTACTATGTATCCCAATTTACAATGTTTGAATTGTAATTTTTCAGCTTCACGCTGGTGCAAAAAGCAATCTTCATAAAAGACTGTTCTTAAAATGTAAATGTTAATCTTTTCTTGGGCTAAAGGCATTCATAACAATGTCTATTTGCCTTTAACTTGAGACACAACTTCCAATTAGGCACACAATCACCAAGTGAAATAACGGCAATCTACAATGTGCCCTATAATTAAGCGATGATGTTTGGTAGGGTAGGAAACCTAAAAACATTTCTAAGTCATTATATTTTTAATTTATAATAAGTATATAGGAAATATCCTCATCAAAAGTGGAGAAATATCTGGTCACTTCCTGATAAATAGGGAGAGGTGAGCTCAAAGGAGATTTTAACCTGTTTGAAATCATCAGAAAAATTCAGATTTGGCACTAAAACTAATGCTGTTCATCAGTCATCGTTCTAGAACCTTCCATATCAACTACTTTTACTGAAAATAAAAGATTAAAAAGTTCCAAATAAAAACAATGAGATCCTCATAAAATACTATTGACTACACTTTTATTGACATTTTGCCAAGATTACCACAATTTCAGTCACATTTTGACATTTGGGAAAATTTTTAGTTTTTCTTAGTCTCTATTCATCGGTACAGCAGTGCTAGAATTGTAACACTACATTGTGTTTGTAAAGAGGAGGGAAGATCAAAAGCAATTTATCATAGAAATAACATTTTTTATAATAATTTCGGAAAAACTTTGCTTTTTATCTCCTTGAATTTGACCTAAGTTGTTTCAATTGACCATCATAATATATGTTGCATAAACTTTCTATCTTTTCCATTTACATAAATATTCTCACTTGAAATATGTACACGAGACATAAATTTGATTTTAGTGCCTAAGTAGGAAATGCATGCAGATATTTATTCTTCAGGGGCAGGTTAATGTGAAGAAGAAAATTATGAAAAATGAAGATTGCAAAGTATGACTATATTTTTCCATATTAATCTAGCTATAATTCTAGTTTTTGCAAATTAATCCTGCATTTTCAATGTTTTATTACTTTATATGTACACATATATCTTTATATAGATGTTTGAATTACATACTACATACATATATCTTTATGCTCTTTCTCTACTCAGTTTAATTAGTTTTTCTGATATTTATGTGAGAACATTATCAATATAATATTAGTAATTAAATAATGAATAACATGACATGACATATTTTAGGAACATAAAATTAATTGATGTAAAATGAATGCATTTCAGTGACTCGTGTATTTATTAATTTATTTAATTTATTTAATTCTACTCATTTAACTTAAATGAAGCTAGCCATCTATAGCCTTTTTTCATTTCATTTCTACACTCAAAACTAGCACTGGGAGCCACATCTTGATTTTTCATTAATTAAGCACAAAAAATAGATTTTTTACTATAATGCATCAAAAGCATCTGAAAAAGGGAAAGAAAATCATAAAATTATTCTAGGATAGTCCCTTTCCAACTAAGGCATTTTTAAGGTGACTGTATAATACATTTTTGTTTTTAATTTATTTTAATATTTGTAATTCATACAAAGTTTAAACCACTTTTAGAGCTGTTTTTAAAAATGTTGAATTTTAGGAGTACTTAGAATGCACTTATGAATTAAAGTGATTTCTTGAAAATGGAAACATTGCAATAGTCTCTGCTTAATTTTTATCTATGCAATTATACATGTCTGTGAGTATATGCATGCATTCGTATCATATACTTAGAATACTCATGTTACTTATAAGTAAGCACTTTTATATAACAGTCTCTTGTTTTATAAGCTACCATCACTGATATAATTAAGATATTTGGCTAATTAACATCAACAATTTCAATTTCTGGTCATACTTTTTACATTGCTCTAAATTTAATTTTTATTTTTCTATATAAAATTGTGGTTTCATTCATATGTTTTTAAACTTGCACTATTAATAAGCTCTGTTATATCACTAGAGGTAATTATCTAGTTTTCTTATTTGAATTTTCAAACTTTAAGTTTGTTTTGCATTGATAATTGAAAGGGAAAAATCAGAAAGACCAATTTTTCTGTCAAAACATACTGTATTTTATAACAAATAATTTATCACTTTGCATCGGATATGACTGAGAAAATATAGATTCTGGACTTTCTAAGTTACTGTGGCTTATTGCTCAATGTTTCCTGACATGTAGAATATTTAGTAATATCTAATTATCAGTAAATCAATAGGTGTTTACAATTTACTAACTTCTACAGAAAGCAATTTTTTAGGTCTGTGTGTCTCTTCCCACTGGCCAACCTCCCTATTGGTGAACCTATTTTTCTAATAGTCTTAAATTTACACAATATTCCCTTGTCTGTCTACTTAAAAAACATCAACTTTCCAGCACAAACTAGCTTAACCACAGCATTAGAAAACTAAGCATTTGATTATCGCATGGGCAAGTTTTACTGTTTTTTATAAACTGAGGAATAAGAAATCAACTAATTTGAGGGCTGGAGATTTAGCCCAGCGGTATAAACGCTTGCCTGGTAAACGCAAGGTCATGAGCTGGATCCGACAAAAACTAAAGTCAACTAATTTTGACTTAGGCTAGATTTTGTCCCCTAAGGCTAAATTAAGTAAACAAACAAACAAAAAAAATTCCACCTAAATTTGATGACATTTTCTGTGTAGTGTTCATATTTGATTTTTAGCTGTTTTGTTTACAGCTTTTTAAACTGTATCTGTTTTTGTTTGAATTTGTAAGATATCAACTTATTGTGCTAAAATTTTCTACCTTACAACCAAAATGTATACCAATTGTTCATGTGTATCACCATAACTGCCCTAGGGATAGTTATAATCCCATCAGTGATCTATAAAGTTCAGAAGGAGAATCAATAAACACTGAAGCAATTATAATACAAGTATTAGACCAAATATCCCAAAATAGGTATTACTCTGGTGTTTTCTACAGAAAAGCACCAAATTGACCATTTTGAATATAGTACAAATGAAATGGGAAATTCATGATTCATCAATCAAAATGCTGTTAACGATCCATTATTTTTTAACATAACTATCCTATAACAGGAAAGCAACTTCAATTCTAAACTATTTCATTTCAGGCAGTAAGAAAGCTTTAGTTCTGAGGTTGTTCTCAGCTAAGAAAAATTGGGAGAATCAAATTATTGGTTAGATGATTGACCAAGAGAGAAACATTAACACACAGAAATCTCAGAGGATTTCTCACCTTAGTCATGCCCGAAAAATATTTGCCCATCATTCAAGTCTACTCTTTATTAATTTTTATAGTTGAAACCAATGATCATCATTTAAAGAATTCAAAAAAGTTTAAATACAACTTGCTTTACATTCTGAGTCCATTTGGACACTACAGGTCCCCAACGTCAGTGAAAGTGTCAATTTGTATCATATGTATTCAAGTACTGTCAAACCACAGAGAAATAAACTTTGAATCTTGCTGATTCTGAAATTTTCAATTCACTGAACACATTTCCTAAGCTTATGTTATTCTTCTCCTCCCAACATAGATCAGACCATTAATCAGGTCTTCTCTCTAAATTTTCCATATTTCACTATTAGGGATACTTACTTGCAAGTTATTGTTTTGTTCGTTTAAGGACACTAAGAGAAGGGATATCAGGTGTCCCTTAATTTATAAGGGGTTACAACCAGTCAAAATAGTGTAAATTGAACTGCAGTTAATAAGCCTAACCTACTAAGCATGCTAGTTTAGCAAATCTGTGGAATTAACTATTGTTAATCCTCACCATCATGGGGGGTATATATTAGAAACAAGGACTATATCTAAAAATATCTCCACAAAACAAAGGCTCAATGGTTATGTGCTGAATATATTAATAAAAATTTTACTGATTTGAATGAATCATAATGACCATAATGAATATGTTTATGTACATTAAACAAATACTGATGGAATATATTACATACCAGTTGGTGTATAATTTGATGGAAATAAAACTTTCAGGTACATTTCCCACACCCAAAGAATTGAGGAGTTTACATCTGTAGCTCCTCAATATTATTTTCTATCTTTTGAGTCTCCAGGTCATAAGTTAAATGTGTGACCAGAGGATATAGTAAACCTAAGTGACTTCTAGAATTGAACCAGTTACAAGCATGTCATTTGGACAGTGCTTTAAGGCACTACAGTGACAATATTTTCATTAATAAGGTAAGAATGTATGAAATTTATAAAATGATGGTCTAATTTACCTTTTGAACCCACTCAAAGGGGTAACATTTTGAGGGTAATGGTAACCTTGGAAAATTGGATCCCTGCCATTCAAGATCGAGCTCTGCTCCAGCTCATACAGTTCAACTCACTCTATAATTTAATCTGCCCTTACAGAATCTCCAAATACCACACAGTATATTTATGACAGAAGAGACCACGAATAACTGTCTCTAAATGCTTGCACCATAGAGCCTTCTACTTGCCAGAAGGAAAAAAATAAATAAATAACAACAGCAAAACTTTTCAAATCATGATTCCTTGGAAAGACTGCAAAGAAGTGATCGCCGCTCCCATGTCATTTTTCTCTTTTTGAGGAATATAATTTCAAATCACTTTTGAATTACGTAAGGGAGACAGTATATATTTTCTACTTTAAAAGCAATTTAAGGTTGAGTTCTTGGCACAAAGGCAATTCAAAAATAGATGAAACTTAAGAGATGATACTCCCCCCTTGTCTGGTATATATGGAGGAGAATCATTAATAGTTAAAGCTGTTTACAAATGCTCAGTACAAAATTGCAGAAATGTTTAGTTTTATTAGATATATTGAGAGAAACAAGACCGTAAAATAAGTGGCACTGTTTTTCAAGATAGAAATTTGAAGTGTTACAGACTGGGCGTGATCTTCATTATTTCAGGCCAACAAAATTGATATGGCATGTGAAACATTCTTGCATTGCTTTCCCGAGAAATTCATTAAAATGGAGCATTTGGTGCTGTGGCATTTCTGCGTACTGTTAAAATCTAAAGCATTGGATCCAGGAAGACATTGGTTCACATCTTGTCCTGAACATTTTTCTACTCTATAAAAATTCCTGCTTCCACTGTGTCTGTTTCTATAAAAAGTAGTATCATGTCTTTTAATATTAGTGATTTATGGCTACTGATAATATTCAGCTACGGTGCATCATCATAAACTTAATTCAAAAAAATTAGAACTACTTGGAGTCCTAGAATTTTGGAGGCTAAGATTTGTGAGTTCAAGGCTTACATGGCTTACACAATGTTTTCAAACCCAGCTTGAACTACATAGCAAACTCTGTTCTAACAAACAACAAAATAAACAAACAAATGTGACTCACAAAAATGACTAAAAATATTTGGATATTTTAGAACTTGTTTTTCATAGATGAAGAATAAATTCAACATGAAACATTGAATTTAAGTGCTATATAGGGAAGCAATTCACTGGGAAATCTTACCCCCAAACCTCATAAAGTCTCAGCCTATACGATAGACATTTTTTCACACATCTTTAAGATTCAATGAGTTCTTAGAGAAAAAAAAAATGCTCTATGCAAATGTCAAGGTGGCTGTATCCTGATAGATGACATAAGAAGAAAACTTTAACATTTAAAGTTCAAGTCATTTTCAAGAACAGAAAGTACCAACTATGTGCTGTATCACTTTGGGAAAAGCTGAAGCAGATGCAATAAGATCAGAAAATGATGATGGTTGATTAGAATGGACAGCACACATTTATGAATGAAGGCGACTGGATAGTTCTTTAGGAAGTAAATGGCTACATATGTTAATGGATAGAAAGAATGGATGATATAGATTTTTCATTAGAAAAGCTTCCAGAACCTTCTGTCAGTCTGGAAGATATAGTTCAGACATATTCTGTGATGGCTTAATTAAAGGAGGCTATTTATGGAAATTTGTTTCTTAATATGTTTGATCTATTTATCACATAATTTTAAAAAGCTAGCTAAAATTTAAGATTTAAAATTAATTGTAAGTTGTAAGTTGACTACAATATTACCATGGAGTTATCAGAGGAAAATAAGTCATAGGAATTTCCTTGAAGAACACTTGCTTTGTAGAAATTTCTGGCTGATCCAAAACAGTCTTTTGCATTGTAAGTCACAGAGGGACAATATTCCCCCCATGGTAGTTGCTTTGACCATATGATTGAGTTCTGAGTAATGGCATATAGGTGAAACTGGTCAAGAATACTCTCAGTCTGGCCTGAGGAAATGCTCATGTTTAATCCTCCTTTTCCTGATGCTTTTATGAAGTTAGTGTAGATTAGTACAGAAAATTTGAAAGCACCTAATTGAAGGTAACAAAAACATAGGAGAAAGAATTTATGAAAACTTGTTGAGGCTCAAATCCCTGAGTCACTGCATGAAGGAAAGTTTCTGACCAAACATAGAAGGTCATTTTATTTTTGTATTTTATTTTATTTTATTTGTGCTACCAGAGCTCAAACTCTTGAACTAGAGATTGCTAGGCAGGATCTTATGTCACTGAGCTAAATCCCTAACCCCAGAAGGTCATTTTAAACCAATCGGCATGAGAAATAAATGTCTAACATGTTTAAATCTTTGCATATTTTTATTATATGTTTTATCATTTATTAAGAATAATATGAATGTTTTGAATAGATGCCCAAAACTGATTTAGAAATTGCCATAATCTGAAATAGTTTCCTCATATACATTTCTATTCAAAAACTTGCTATCTTTGTGTCAGCCCATTAGTTATGTGTAACTTAGGAATCTACACAATTTAAATTATGTAATATGTACTCTTGATTTTGCTTCCTTCATAAATATTATCTTAGTAAAATTTCTACATGCTGTTACTCAAATAAAATGCATTTTATTTCTGTTAATTTAGAGTGCATTTATATAAATTTGAATTGCTTACTTTTTGATTTTAAAGTTTGGTACACTTTAAGATTGGTGTTACTGTGAGGAAAATTGGTAAGAGAAGTTCTATACAGATCTTATGGAACTACATTAAAATTATGTAAACAATGCCTACATATATTATACAAGTACATACAAAGGTAATGTATGTGTGATTGTATGACATTTAATTGTTTGCAATTGATCATAACATTGAAGCATGCTTTTAAAGAAAACAGATGAAGCAGACATAAAAGTTGTCTTTCTAATATAATATACTGTGTATTTCATGGCACCAGTAATGAAATATTAGTGACAGGGTTCTTGAATGTTTTCAGTCCAGATTTTTCTCTAGAGCTTCAATTCTGTTCTAAACACTAAGGAAAGAAAAATAGGCTGAGGGGTAGCGGAAAAACCATCAGACAAACCTGAAATGTGGCATTAGTCAAGAAAATTAAAAATAAGTCATTTACTGGATAGAAGAATGTGGTAACCAGTGTATGTGTCATGTAAAAAAGCATTTAATAATCAATTTTCTAATTTAATATTTAAGGGGTTTGATCACAATATAGCAGTCATGTAACAAAGAGCTATTGTTCAGAAATGTGTTCTGAAGAATTTAGAAATAAAACATCTGGAAATTACTTTAAAATATTTAAGAAAGAATGAAAATTTAAAATGGCAAAATGACAATATGCTAATTTATGTTTAACTCAGACAAGGGTTCAGTATAGTATTTTGTTTACATTTACAGCTGTTTATAAAACAATAAAAAGCTTTGATATAAAATAATATTAATAAAATGCTTTGTTAGAAATCTATCTACTATCAATAACTTACAAGTTATTCTTATTAAAATTACTATATATTCATTTAATTTGATATAGCAGTACATTTACCAAAAGTAATAAGTATTCAGTTTTAAGAATTCATGTATTCTTAAAAGCTGTAAAAATGTACAATGTTAGAATGTCTTGTAGTTTTATTTAGTAGACTTCCTCATCATTCCAAATGGTTAATGACTGAATTAAACTACTATCCAAGATTATCACTTTTAAATACTAAATTTTAAAAACTCTTTTGTCTACTTATTATCATTTAATCAGCACCTTCCTTCATTAAATGTTTGCTTTTTCTTAAAATTAACAGTAAAGATTTTTAAATTTCGAGGTAAATAAAATTAATTGTAAAATTTATACTGATTTATGCAGTCATTATGCATGCAGTGTAGTCATCATGCTAAGCTTTCTTGCAAAAGAATGAAAAGTTACCATGAGTGCTACATCTATGATAGCAGGAAAATCAACACAGTAAATTACATATTTTATATCCACATATAAATGAGTTAGATACATTCTGATGATTTCTCACATTCTTGTAAATTTTCTAATGTTGGCCCTTTATGTCCCTCTATAAACAAATACTTTCCAGATAGCTAGGTTTTTTTAAGTTTAGCACATAGTTAACTATAATATTTTATATACCATAAATTTATAACTAAATCATTCCTCATTTATAAAGCTCTAGTCACTTTAAAACTTAATTGGAAACTTGAAATTTTCCTTAAAGCTCATTGAACAAAAGGTCAGTGAAGAGATAGCAATAATTCCATTAAAAATAAGATATAAGGTGAGAATGTTAAAAAAAAAACTTGAGAGTTATTTTCTTACAAAATATATTTATAAATGTTAAGCACAGAGTAAATAACTCTAATAATAATTAAGAAATTTCTGAATAGAAGGAATAGACCTCTAGCATGCTTAACTAACCAATTTTATTAATGCAATTTGGGGATTAAAGTGTACATGAACTCAATAGCCTTGCATACAAAGATTTCATCTTAGTTCCTTTTATTTATGAAATTATGATTAATGATATATATCTAAATCTACCAGGTACACTAAATTTGGAAAGTACCTCTGACCTACATTTCAGCAAGAGATTTTTCCACTGCCTCAGATCCCTGGTTTTGAGGTTTGCCTCAGTGCTTGTAATAAAATATTTCTTCCAAAGCTAGATTGAGAGAACTTTGAATAATTGAACTGTAATAGTGAGCATCAACAGGAACACCCTGGGGGAACAGGAATATCTGTGTATCTTCTTCATGAAGTGAATTGTAGAAGATCAGTGCTTCCTAGGCCCTGATGCTCCATCTCCAGTGCCCAGGCATGAACATGGGACACGGATCTTTTCTTTTATAAAATCTTCTGGAGCTCAGGAAAAGTATTAGGTGCTGCACCCAAATATAGAGATTAAGAAGACACTGGATCCAAAGACAGCTCAGTGGCACCCATCTTTGGGTGTACTATGCTTTTAGGTTGCTTGTGTATTTCTAACTTCAAGTCTGTTTTCTTCCTCAGGAGTTTATACTCCCTCCTCTCCTTCATCTCCATATTCAATCTGGAGACTTCTTATCCAGCTGTGAACATGACAGGAACATGGGTCAGCTTCCTGAACCCTATAAGTAGATAATTTTCCTGCAGCAGGATATTATTGGTAATGGCACTGACTGTCTCTTCCTCATTTTCTTGCTGTCGGTAGATCTTCCCAAAGCTGAAGAGTCTCATCCAAGAAGCTATCGATCGCCTCTAATTATAGAGAACTTGAAAATGACTATTTCAAATTGAGATGTACGCTAAGTGTAAAATACCCCCCAGGCGTCAGCATCTAGAAAATATCATACAGAGCTCATTAATAACTTTTTGCACTAATTGTACTTTCAAAATGATACTTTGAGCATATCTGGTTAAATAAAATATATTGTTAAAACCCACTTAGCTTTTACAAATGATACTTTCTAGAAAAAATTTCAGTTACAGATGTGTGTAATGTTAAATCACATTAGAAACCTAGCAGACAATGTGGTAAACCTTTTGCTCTCTTTTGCTATGTTTTGATAGGAGTGTCTTGTTTGTTTTTGGTCTTTTGCTTTATGTTTCATTGCTTCAGATAACACTGTAGAAGATCGGGCTTCTCAGTCAATTTGTGTGTGCGTACGTGTGGTGTGTGTGTGTGTGTGTGTGTGTGTGTGTGTGTGCCAGGGATTGAACTTACAACCTTGCAGGAGGCGCTTATGCCACTGAGCTAAATCCTTGCCCCAAGATGTTCCCTTCTGTTTCCCTACTAAAAAGTTTTTTTTCCAGGCAACAATCCTGATGCAGGTTCAGTGAACCTTTTCAAACACGGCAGTGCCCCTTCTATGGGCTTGATTACATATCCATATTCTCAGTTGGTTTGGGCTACAGCTTACATTTAATACAGACTCCAGAAACACCAATGATCACCTCAGCACATTGCAAAGCAGACAGAAGATGACCAGTGTACCATGGACTCACTTTTGTGTCAGTTTATCTCATATAACCTCACCCGGCACTAAACCACTCACTGTCCTTTCCAGTCAATTGTAAGTTTACCAGCATACCTCACTGCACACTTTTTTTGTGTATATTTCATCAACCACAGATCAACCAGCAATTGTAAGATAAATTTTCTTCCCCTTCTTTCTCCATTAATTGCAAAACATAATGTTACCCTGCATAAGAGACCATGAAAACTGTCCTCCTTTCGTAGACTAAGATCACTAAAAATTTTGCATATCAAATTCTACATTCTTTAAGAAAATGTCATTTATTTTGTTATATTTATGAATGTAAACTAATACATATATATTAGTTTATAATAAATAATAAAATATAAATTTTAGTATTCCATTTCATTTTAACAATTAAAGTTATTTCATAGAAGCTACTTTCAAGGCGTTTTGTACTTTGCAATGACTATTACTGGATATCAAAAATAAATTATCATCAGAGCAACCTGACAGTTACTTAATGCAGCTAGAGCTTTACTGACTATGTTAATAAATGCATCTCCTACTGCACACTGGTAAAAATCTGAAAAAAATAACTCTTCTCTACTGATTTATGGATAGAAAATTGACTTCTCAATTTACTATTCACTAGCAATATATAAACTGATTTTAAGACTCTATTAATATTTTTTTGCTTTGCTTACATTAGTTTTCAGTCAATTTAATTCATTCTGAAAAATTCATTCTCATAAACATGGCTCAGAAGAAATGAATCTATGAAATCCATTCCCCTACAAAAGAGAAACTATACAAGGATAATGCTGAATAACTGTCCACTGTTATCTCCCAGGGGGAACTCATCTTTTGATTTCATTGTCTCCAAAAAAGCAGACAATATCATTTGGCAAATTGCTGCAATCTTAGAAAGTGAGAAGTCTCAAAATGTATTCTGAGGCCCAAACAGGACACAACAAGGGAGTGAACGGGGCAGTGCAGAGTGAGACGGTGTCCAGAGCTGCTCTGCTTCTCTCTTAGATGAATTTATTTCACGTTTAAGAATGTGTTTATAAAGCAGGACATTCAGGTAGGGATTAGGTACAAGGATGAATTAAACATGATTCTCGTCCCTTATGACTGCACATATGGTTTGAACTGCTTCAAATATTGACAGCACAAGATAAGTTAACTGTCGCATGCACATTCAAAATGGCTCGACCATGGAGAATTGGAGGTTAAGACTGATCAGATTTTCCTGCTCAGTTGTATGAATGAGAAATAGGCATATTGATGGGCACAAGACAATGTCATCAAACTTTTCCAAACACACTGAACAAGTATGGAAAAAAAAGGTATTGAGTTTTGCTTTCCCAAGTGAACTTTTTTAAAAATATAAAAATTTTTAAGGATGTTTAGAGATAACATTATCAGAATGACTACAAAAGCCTTCTTTTCAGTATATTTACACCAATGTCAGTGTGAACTATCAATACAGAAGAAACTATAGCTTGAAGAAAATTAAGAGTTGATGTTGGGAGCCGCAGCCCCGAGCCCGGTCGCCTCACTTGGCGGACGTGAGGCCTGTAGTAAAGAGTAAAGCCTGAGGTAGATTACCCCTCCCATCGAGCACGTTAGTTTCCTGCTTACCGCGTAAGCAACCCCGCTCAACAATATAGTCTGCCTGGCAACTGATGATGTTAGCCAATCAGCTTGCCTTGCTTACTTTAACATGATTGGACACTGTATCCGTATATATACTGGTGCCACCCCTTGGGGGGAAGAAGAAGCCCGGAAGTAAAAGCCCAGAAGGAGCCGCAGGGAGCGGACCAAAGGAGGCTTCGGCTGGGAGCGATCCCAGGGCAGGCTGTACGGAGAAGGAAAATAAAAAGAAAAGGTTGTCCACTGCCAGGCTTTGTCGTGTGTCCTTCCTGCCGGCCGGGAGCGGACATCGACATTTGGAGGCCCGCACGGGGACCTCCGAGACGTGACAGCGGACAACGCTCCAGTACAGAGCTGCGAGACAGGTGAGTTGGGGATAAGCCTGGGCTCTGGGTGGCGCGCACCTACAGGGCTTTTAGACTCCCCTCAGGCTCACGCGTAAGTGGCGGATTCCTTGGGCCTCACGCGGTGAGTAACATATTAAAAGATGGGAAACATGCTAGGTAGCAACACTAAGAGCGAGGGTGGTTGTGGAGAAAGCTCTCAAGAGCTTACAAAAGTACGCAGGGTATTTGAGCAGGCCCAGTCGGGGAGCTCCCGAGAGGGGCCCGTCAAGGGGAACAAAGATGCTAAGGAGAAGGACGGGGCTCTAGCCTCGGAGTCGTCTGACTCCGAGGACGAGGGAAAGTTAAATGGCAAGGAGGCCAAAGAGACCAGCTGTCAGGAGCCTAAGTCGCTCGATAAGGAGTCGCAGGGTTCTTTCCCAGTAATTCAGGGTACCACAGAGCCATTTGTTGACTTTGTGGCCCGAATGCAAGATGCTGCCGATAAGATATTTTCTGATCCGGGAGTGGCTCGACCGCTGGTAAGGCAGCTGATTTTTGAGCAATGTACAAAGGAGTGCAAGGCAGCGATAGCTCCTCATAAGAACAAGGACCTCAACGCCTGGATTAGGATATGTAGAGAGATAGGGGGGCCGCTCTCCAACTCGGGAGTGGCTGCTCTCCTGGCCGCGGCTGTACAGCAGAGGGGACCTCGCGGGTTAGAAGGGGAATGTAAGGCTAAAGGGTGTTTTGCCTGCGGGGAGCCAGGACACATTAAACGTCATTGCCCAAACAATACAGATGCTAGGCCTCGCCCTAGGAATGAAGAACCATATGTTTGTGGGCGATGCAAGAGGGGATCACACAAAGCTGAGGAGTGTAGGTCGGTCTTTGATGCTCAGGGCAACCGTATTTGTGGACGAGATGCTAGAGGGCCAAAAAACGGCCAGAGGGGGCCCCCTTCACAGGCGGGCCCCCGCCCCAGAGACAGGACAGCTCAGGATGGCAGCCTTCAACAAGGGCCACCCCTGGGTCAGCAGGTGTGGACCTCAGTGTCGCCTCCAGACTTATATTAGTGCCTGATATGGGTGTTCGAGTGGTTAAAACCACCTTTAAGGGACCGTTACCCGAAAATTCCGTGGGTCTGGTGATCGGGAGATCCTCCACGGCCCTTCGGGGTCTCACAGTAGTCCCGGGGGTCATAGATTCAGACTACACAGGACACATTAAAATTATGGTTCAATCTCTTGTGGGTACTATGGTAATCAATAAAGGAGACATTAATTGGATTAGGCCATATTTACATATACCAAATTCAGATCTCAAACCCCTGTTCGACCTTCTAAAGGGAGACCCAGATATAGCCTCCCACAGGAGGCTCACTCCTGAGGCAAGAGCTGCCTTACAGAGAGTGGAAAAAGCCTTAGGTGGGGCTACCTTACACAGAATTGAACCAGGGCGACCCTTTGATGTCTGTTTGCTACAGACTAGTCTACAGCCCACAGCGATAATTTGGCAGAAAGGACCATTACTGTGGATACACCCTAAGGTCTCACCTACAAAAGTCATAGAGCATTACCCAGAGGCAGTCGCTTCATTGGCCCTTAAAGCGCATGATAGAGCTGTCCAACATTTTGGCTCAGGACCACAAGCCATCCGAGTACCCTATACCGCCAGCCAGATCAAGACCCTGGCTGCCTGCATAGATACATGGGCCATTCTGAGATGTGTTTTCCATGGGGATATAAACAATCAATACCCTAAAGACCCTATCTTGTCATTTGTCACTCAGCACCCTATAATTTTTCCAAAGGTTACTGCCTCTGAGCCATTAGTCCCAGCAACTACAATATACACAGATGGCTCCAAGACGGGGATAGGCGCCTATGTGATCCTAGGCAAGCCCCCGGTTACCATACAATTTAAACCTGATCAGCCTCAGGTGGTAAAACTGCAGATCGTTAAAATGATTCTTAAACGGTTCTCAAAAGCCATTAATATTGTCTCCGATTCTAGGTATGTGGTCAATGCTATGCAAGTGCTTGAGACTGCCGGTTTAATTAGATCCACTTCCACAGTGGCTGGGCTGTTCCTGTCTATCCAGACATTGCTTCAAAACAGACACCATAAGGTCTTCACCACCCACATAAAAACACATACATCCCTGCCGGGGCCCATGGCACAGGGGAATGCGGCTGCTGATACTGCCACTCGCCCGTTATAGATTTTTACCTTACTAACACCAATCGAGCGAGCCCGTGCCTTCCATGATAAGTTTTATGTCAATGCCAGGACACTAACAAACCATTTCCATGTTTCCAGAGCAGATACACGAGATATCGTGCGACTATGTGACTCCTGTGCCACATACAAACCTGCCATACCGATGAGAGTAAACCCTCAAGGTTTGATCCCTGGTGATGTTTGGCAGATGGACATCACACATATACAGGAGTTTGGGACTCTTAAATATGTTCATGTTTCCACAGACACCTGTTCTCACGTCATATTCGCAACAGCAGAAACAGGTAAAAAAGTGTCTAATGTGATCAATCATTGCCTGGCGGCTTGGGCCGCATGGGGCAAACCAAAAATATTAAAAACTGATAATGGACCAGCCTATATAGGCAAAGCCTTCAATGAGTTCTACAAAATGATGGAGGTTCAATTAAAACATGGTATCCCATACAATCCCCAAGGTCAAGGAATCATTGAGAGGGCTCATAAAAGCCTCAAAGAAATTTTACAAAAACAAAAAGGGGGAGTAGGCCAAGGCCTGGCCCCAAAGGCACGATTATCCATGGCACTATTCACACACAATTTTTTAAATTTAAATAATGATAATTGCTCCCCAGCCGTGGAGCACTGCAACCCTTCCCCCAACCATAAAGGGTGGGTGAAGTGGAAAGATGTCCTGACAGGACAATGGATGGGCCCGGATCCAGTGGTCAGCTGGAACCGAGGCGCGGTTTGTGTTTTCCCACAGGAATCGGGACGAGAACCACTGTGGGTACCGGAGAGACTGACACGGGCGACAAAGCCCTCGACTAAAGATCAGACCTGCCCTACCGGAGATCCATCACAGACCAACCAACAAGATGAATAAAAATAGCGATAGCCCGAAATGGACAAGAAGATCCTCAGGCATATGCATGGCTCGCTCGCCTAGCCTACGACCGAGTCTAGGGGTGGTGAGCTTCCCACACTCCTCCTCTAAAAAATTATGACATAGCTGGGTAGGAGAGTCAATGACGGGTAAGAGCATACTCCCCCGGTGCGACTCAACCTAAGCCAGGCCCTACCCCATCCTGCACGTAAGCCGCTGGACTGTTAGATGCTGCCCAGGTCTAAATTTCTCTCCGAGGGGATTTCTTTACGGAGAGGAAATGAGTACAAGCTTGTGTGCATCCAGGTTCCGTCCAGTTTGTGCCTGGCCCTAAAAAAAGGACGAGGGCCTCAGGGCCTTGGCAGACCATGGGACGGCCGACCAGGGTCTAAGCCAAGGACCTACGGTGGGCCTACGCATAGGGCATAAGCCTCTGCACCCCGTCCAGGAAGGGCTACGATGCGCACATTTATAAAAAAAAATAAAAAAGGGGGAGATGTTGGGAGCCGCAGCCCCGAGCCCGGTCGCCTCACTTGGCGGACGTGAGGCCTGTAGTAAAGAGTAAAGCCTGAGGTAGATTACCCCTCCCATCGAGCACGTTAGTTTCCTGCTTACCGCGTAAGCAACCCGCTCAACAATATAGTCTGCCTGGCAACTGATGATGTTAGCCAATCAGCTTGCCTTGCTTACTTTAACATGATTGGACACTGTATCCGTATATATACTGGTGCCACCCCTGGGGGGGAAGAAGAAGCCCGGAAGTAAAAGCCCAGAAGGAGCCGCGGGGAGCGGACCAAAGGAGGCTTCGGCTGGGAGCGATCCCAGGGCAGGCTGTACGGAGAAGGAAAATAAAAGAAAAGGTTGTCCACTGCCAGGCTTTGTCGTGTGTCCTTCCTGCCGGCCGGGAGCGGACATCGACAAGTTGATAGTAAAATAAAATAAAGGATAAGCACAACATGCCTACAAAATGATAACATTATGGGAAAAATTATTAAAGCTGTGGCAATTCATATCTCCACTCTTCCCTTCAGAAATACTGTTTGAAGACCTATTCCTTAATTCTTCTGTAATTATTTGCCACTTACAACATAATGAGGTCGCAACTGACAAGGGGGATGTTTAGAAAGGAATCAAAGAGGTAGCATAAGGGGGCAGGGAAGTAGCTACATTTTCTTCTTACTTCTGCTTTGGTCCCCTGGCTTTGACATTTTGCAGACAAAACAATTTCACTTGATAAAGTTAGGGCTTCTTTAATATGTTTTTATATTGTATTTTGCCACCTGAATATGTTTCACTGAATTCAGTTTAGTTAAAAAGGGATCCTTTAGCACTGGGGATTTAGCACAGCAGTATAAGCGCCTGCCTGGCAAACACGAGCTCATGAGTTTGATGCCTGGTACCAAGACAAAAAAGGAATTCTTCAGAGTTGAAGCAATGGTGCACTTACATAGAAAAGTATGTTAAGCTGAAGAAACTTGTTTAATAACGAAACAATGCAAGTAGAAGCACTTGGCCTAATCTTTAAGGCGAAAATAATAATGATCAAACTAAAAACCATGTAACATTGGCACCATGCAAATCGATTGTGGTATGAGCAGTAGATTAAAGACAGAGAAATAATAAAATTAGAAACGAGTGCATAGAGGAAACACTGGCTGTGGGGTCCTCTTAATCAGGCCACAGCTGCAGAGGAACATGGTACTATTTTTGCTGTTTTGTCTTTTACTCTTCTGATCCCATTCTGAAATTTGATTATTGAGAAAGAGTGGAGCAATTCAATGTAACCATAAATGACACCTTTTCCAAGATCTTAAGAAATGATCTATCTGCTCACAGATTCAATCTTGGAAAATCAAGTATGACAGGTACCACAGAATATTGATACTTTATTAACTGTAATGTCAAATCTTTTGAAAGCAAGTCAATTAAGTGCAGAGGTTTCTTTTCTTTACATGCATATTATTCCATTAAATATAAAGGTATCACATTTAAAAACAGAGAAAATTTACATGTTTATTTACACAAAATGCTTGTTTAAACAATGTTAGTCTATTTCAAAAGCACAGTTTAGAATAATTATTACTCTATGTCTTTTAGGAAATAACACAAAATAATGTAGGTCTGAGAGTGTAGTTTACCACTAGAATAATTGACAAGCAGGTGCGAGGTCCTGAACTCAGTCGTCAGTACTGCTATAAATATGGCATGACCTTTTCATTCCCTGAAAATGTAAGTACTATTTCAATCCAAAGACAGTTTTATGCATATTTAATTTTTGTCATTTATCTGAAAACTTTATATATACTAATAATTAGGTTATAGATACAAAATAAAAAAGTAGAAAGTCTCATATATATATATATATATATATGATAGTTATATTGAACATAAAATATGATATATTAAAAGATCTTTGAACACATAGCCAGAGACACATTGCTTGTGTTCTGATTTTATCATTAAACATTTAATAATATATAGCTAAATGCAGTCCCCTACCCAAACCTGGAAGTTTTGAAACTCCCTTTGTTTGATAGTCTGGTATCCACATTCTTTGTGCAATCCATTTTATATATATATATATATATATATATATATATATATATATATATGCTCTTGCTATGTTTTTGCAGATTGTTCTTTGGGATAAAGCGAAAACAATAATGAATTGTTCATAGAACACCTTTACTCTCATAGAAAAAGCAAAAGGTATTCCCTGAAGTTCTGTGGCATGTGTGCTATAAAGAAAGCCAAATGTGTTGTGCAAAATCCTGGATGGGTATTTCTAGATGAACTAATGAGGACACATGGCTATTACTTACGCTCCAAGATGCATAATGGGAAGAAAGATCTAAGAGAGAAGAATTCTGAATAAACAATAAAAATAATGGAAGAACTGAGAATTGTATAGGAAAAGGAAAAAAGAAACAGTATCTTAGTGTCTACCTGGAACCTAGTAGACAGCGGAATTTAGAAAGACTGTGTAAGAGCATATTGTCTCATAATTCAACATTCTTCTACATATTAATTTAGTATTAAGTAGCTGACAGAGCATGAGACACTTCCTTTTTTAAATTGTCACTCTGACTGTTGTGTGGAGAAGTAATTGGCAGAGTTAAAGGAGAGACACGGTGCCCAGTTGGGAAAATAATATATTGAAACAACAACTGGCTAGGCAGTTGCAGAGACGAAGACTTGGCCAATTTGACTTAGCAAATATTTGGAGGAAGGACGTGATAGTAATGGCTGTGATGTTTAGGACTGAAGAAGGAATCCAGGACAGATTCCCAGTCTTGCACAGCTAAGGGAATAACGATTCCATTTACTCCAGTGAGTGTTTCAGTCCATATTCTGTACCTACAGCATAATACCTGGGCTTGGAACTTTATAAACAGAGAGGCTTATTTAAATCAGATTTTGGAGGCTAAATGCCCAAGAGTATGTGACCTCTTGTGACATTTTTGTGAAAGATGCCTTCGAAACGGCAGCAGCATGTGCATAAGAGACTACATGGAAAGAGGAAGCCAGAGAGATCCAGGAACCAGGCTTCTCTCTTTTTGTATAACACCTAATTCTTCTTGGTCTGATTGTTTTTAATTTTTTATTTCTATTGGTGCATTTTTGAAGCACATCGTGATGACACTCCTCGTGTGTAGTTAGTAGATGTACACAGTTATTTCTTCTTTCCCCTCTCCTCCCCTTTTTCCTTCTTCCACCGTTTCATACTCCACTTCTCTTTTACAGAAAAAAAAATCAGTCTTCTTTTTCCGATTATCTAGCTTCTATTTTGCTCTTTTTTATTTGATTACTCATATAAGAAACAGACCATATTTAAGCTTGTGTGTCTGATTTATTTCATTTTACTATTCTGACTTCAAAATGCATCAATTTTCCAATAGAGATGTTAACTTTTCCTCCTTTATGGCAGAATAGGGCTCCATTGTGCATAAATATCACATTTTTTGTTATCTATTCATCTATCGGTGGACATGTGTGTAGTTTCTGGGATTTAGGTATTATGAGTTGTGCTCATTTAAACATGGTTATGCATGGATCATGCAATATGATGTCTTTAAACCTTTCAGGAAGATACAGCAACCAAGTCTTGCGGGAAACAGTCAGAATCCTGTGAAAACTATATTAATCCCTTTCAAGGGTAACATCCTTAATGACATAGCCACCTTTCTTATTATCCTTTGTTTTAAAGTTTCTATTATCTCCACATCACCATGCTTAAAACTAACCTTCCAACACATGAACACCCTTAAATTTATTCAAACAATCGCAGTGGCGAAGGATAGTGAGGAGACCATTTAGAGGGTAAACGACGAGTTATGATTTTGGATAACCAAGAGATGTTTTTAGGCATCCAGTGAGGATGACAAATCTGAACCTAACGACTCTTGCACTTAAGTAGATATTTTGAGTAATGAAGCCTGTTGAGAAACTTCAGAGTCCAGCGTCTGCATAATAACTGGTTGCTATAATAGTTGGTCTGTCAGATTCAGGTTGTCTAAATGGCTTAGTGGCACTTTGGTCAGGTTAGATAATTTTAGAACAGACTAGCTGATCTATTTGGACTATTAGCTAAATCCGGTGCTTATATTTTCCTGGCCAAACAACAGCAACAACACCTTGATTCATCTAAACTTTGAGAACAAATTCGTTCCTGAAAGAAACATGTTCATGTAGACTGAAATATGAAAGCCAAATTATAATTGATTAATTAGCCATATGGACAGATACTTTCAAATAAAGTAACCTATTATTTTTTATTTTATTTTAAAGAGAAAAAACAAAAAAAATCAAGAAGAAAAGAAAAAAAAAAGAACAACAAGAAAAGCAAAATGACAATAACAACAACCCCAAAACATGGACAACAGTAATAAAGGATTTCAAACCAAGATGACAGGAATTTAATAGTGGTTGTCATATGGCATATTGAGACCTTCAAAATATTATTTTCAAAGAATGAAAAAGGTGAACAAATTTAATGCTGAACTCTTCTTGGGCTATTATTTTAAAGTCTCTTTTCTGAAGCCAATTCAAAAATAATTTGGCTTCACCTATTAAAATTTCCCACAGTGAAAAGAATGCTACTCACATTAAAAGAATTGGCTTGAGACAATCTTTCTCTTTCCAGAAATGGTTTGCCAGCAACATGATAAATAAATCCATGAAGATTTTCTGTACTGAAGCACTTACGAATTGTGCTGAAGAGATGCCACTGATATTCATCTCTGCTAACCATGTTATGTCTCCTTCATTCTTTCTTTTTTTCTGATTGAAAGACCAATTGATCTGTTTCATTCACTATTACGATCTCAAGATGCATGGATTTTCCTGTAGAGGTCCTAAGTTATCCCTCCTTTATAGGAGAGTAGGACTCCACTGTTCATAAATACCATATATTTGTTTGCTATTCATCTATTAATTATTTGTTGAAACTGCATATAAATCCAGTTGATCTTTCTTATTGAATGACCAGTTCTTTCTTTCTGATTGAAATATTATTTATCTTTACAAACTAAGATGTTTGTGAGACCTCCTCAAGGTTCCTAGATATATTTGCATGTAAGTAAATTGTGTGCCAATTGAATGCCTGGGTTCTCTGGTAGCAATGCTGTATTTCTTTAGTGCAAGATTTTAGAGCAATCTCTCTGCCGTATAAGACTATGAACCACTCAAGAAATTCTTAGCTGTGCCTACTTAGCTGAATTTATTACAAAGCAATGAAGACTAACTATGCTTTTCACAGTAATAATGGAAGAAAAATATAGTATGATAAATTTGAAGTGCCCCTATAATCGATAAGTCATATTTGCTTTTTCAGTGAAATGCAGTATTTTTATAACTTTTTTTCAATTTGGGAACTCAGATGATATTATTTTAAAATTTTAGTGTTTCCAACCTGAAGACTCAGAAGAATTATTATAAAGGATTTTAATTTACATAACAATTTATCGATTACCTCTGATGTTCAAAAGCAGCCCTCCTTTATGGGGGATTTCCTTGTTCATAAATATTAAGAAAGAATTCAGGAACTCTTGTCCCCTAAGAATAAATCTTATAGTAATATTGACATCCAGGAGGATTTCTTAGCTTTTTACAAGAAGTCAAGTACTTTGCAAGATGTTTTATAAGAAATATATCCTTTATTTAACACATAAATCTGTAAGGTGGTCATTGTATTCTCTCTCCCTCTCATCCAGCAGAATTAACTGAAGAATATAAAGATAAAATATTTTATTTACCTCATTCCTCGGTACTATGAAGAGCCGACCCAGGATGGGTAGCCAGTGAGTTTGAGTTCAGAATTCTCAGCCCCCAAACCATTGCATTTGAATATGAAACTTTAACACTCCAAATAATCTTAATGCTGGATGGAACCATTGAAAGACTCTTTTCCAAAGATTTTCCTTACTGTTTGCAAACATTACCCATTTATATTTGTAACACAGAAATTTTTACTTTGTCGTGTAGAGAAGCAATGTTAACACAATAATTTCCTGGTTGTAATAGTCAAGTATGTAAATGAAATTCTATATTATTAGTCCTGAGATTATTGATGAATATGTATATTATACATGAATATATGCATTACCAACAGAGAAATAAAATGAAAAACCCAAGACTTCATTTTCTGTTTTTGGTTTGCTTGTTTTAACTGGCTTCCCGACTTGGCCACACAGTTTAGACATATCCCAGTTTCATGTCAGGTACCAGGTACACAGGCTCTGTGTTATTTATTCCTCTTTGTCCTTGCAGTTCTTTAATCCATTGAGCACCTTCATTTCACACACTCAGAGTTCCAACTCACTATGTCTAATGTCTGTCACATGTGAATGAATATTGTTCTCTCTTTCACTGTCAAGAGACAGAGGATAAAGGGGTTCTAAGGGGTGGAGAAAAATAGAAGACCCTTAAAAATCCCCTTAGGCCTCCATTCCTTAATTTTCTTTTATATTCAGTCCCTTCTGTAGAGTGACTAGAGGCAAATTTTATGAAATAAAGATAGAATTTGTCTCTCCACCTGCCTTTGTGCAGGCGTTCTGCTCTGCCACTCTGTATGATTCCTTGTCCTTGGGAGAATTTTCATCACTTAGAGACACTCTTCCCTCTGCATTCTCCATCCCATACTCTGTAGTCCTACAACTTTGAAAGTAATCTTAGCTTTTTCCCTCTTTGTGTATAGCACACAAATTCTAGACTGGGTAATGTGCAAACTTTTTAAACATACACTTTTGCAGTATGTCATAATTGTAGTCCTTGTAGAGAATGGCTAACTGTACATACAGTATAGCCATCCCTTTTTTAGTTAAACACCCGTGATTTCCTCCCTGCTCCCTCTGTCTCTTGATCCCCTGCCCTTTTGCAAAATACCTACCTTTCATTTACTACGATCTATCTTTTATTTTGTCCTTTAGTCATGTTTGGGGTTTCTCATATAAAAGACATCATACAATACTTAAGCTTGTGTGTCCGATTTATTTCACTTACTACAGGATGAAGGTACATCATTTTCCTCCGAATAACTCGTTTATCCTTCCTTATGGCAGAGTATCAACCAAATTCATAATATAAATCTTAGAAATAGCTTATATATCCATTAATGGTTAAATGCAGAAAGAAGGTTTTGCATTTATAGACAGTAATTTAAAGTACTTATTTTTAAAGGTATTATGATTGTAAAGTCACCCCCTGTAGCAAACAATAATGTACATTCATTAAATGCTCATTCTCAGTAATGTCTATCAAACATACCTTAGACCATAGCCATTATTGTATGGTATGGTACCAGTCCCACATGAGTATTGATAACTGGAACAGATGTCAGTAAACACAAGATGGAGGGACCTGCTTAGAAACTAGGCTTGCACAGAGCAACATCAGGAAATGGAAAGTGTGGAGAAGTTCAAGGACTAAGTAGTTAATAAATTTCTCAGTGACAACAACAATGTCTCCATTAAAAGCAGTGTGTCATTTTTTTGAATATTACTCCTATCTAGAAAATGAACTAGATGTTGCCTGAGTCAATTGTTTAAGTTTCTTCGAGTCTTTATTCTGCTAAATTTTTGCTTTCAGCTTATTTTTCTAGAAGTTATTTCTTAAACCTTTAAATCCATCCTTAGAGTCCCTTCTCTTTGGTGCAATGGGTATAGTGCTGTAAACATCTTTGTTATTCTTAAATGCCACCTTTAATCTGAATTCACTAAGATTAGAAATTCAGGACTGGAAGAATATGTAGGTGATTGGAACAGATATTTAAACAATTTTTCCTATGTGATCATTTATGCAAAAAATTTAGACTTTTAAACATAATTGATATCAAAATTACAGACAATTTTGTTTTGACCAGAATTCTCTCTCTTTTCAAAAATATCTGCATTGTGCTATACAAGACTACAAGAACTTTACCGAAAGCAGATGTTGTGATGTGGGATGAAACCATCATTCTGACATGCGGAATGTATAAAACTCTATCGCTTTTTGGCAACTAGAACTATATGTCTGTTTTGATAGAGGAATACAAAGACATGAATTCTTATCAGTAAAGATATATTATAAATAGTTTATTTCTATCTCAAAATCACAGATAAATTTCAAACTTGCATTTGGAGTTCAACAAGAATAACTGTTGGTTCTACTTTTAGCTCTGATCAGATTGGCAATTAGTGTGTATTAGATCATATTAAGCTTTATTTAATAACATGAAAAATTGCTTTAAGAGTTTCATGGGATGTCATATTTTGGAGGATTTTAAACATTTAGATGTTGGTATACTATTATTGTTTTGAAATAATATCTGAAGAGATATTTTTAATTTCTATCACTGCCCAAAACAGATTGAATACGATTTACTAGTCATGGAATTTTTAAATGGTTATGTTTGTGATTAAATAGTAGCTATGAATACAACCTTAAGAAAAATGCATTAAAAGTAATACTTCATAAGTATGCTTGAAAAAATATCAGCTATTGACAGAATATTGCCAATTATGCCTAGATACATTCACCAAATATATTTTCTGTCATTGTAAATATCCTACTAGATATTTATCCTTCTAGATAAGGTGAATCATAATTCTAAGGCCACAAAATGTCTTGAAAAAAGATTCAGTATTTATCTGTTTAAGTGATAAAATGCAAATACATATAGTTAGAGGCAGCAGGATTTTCCTTTTCTCTTTGGACATGTCTGAACTGTTTGGATGGACATACAACCTGGAGACAGACACAGGAATGCACTTCAGTGTCAAAAGAAAAATTAAGAAATATCTGCAGAGAGACTGGGTAATATGTAGGACAACGTATTAGAGGGATGAAATGTAAATTTGTGAGAAATATTTGATCACTATTTTCTTTTTATAATCTTTTCTGTATAATTTTACTTTCTCTCTCTCTTATCTTTTCATCTTTATTTATTTTCCCCTGGGAATGAGAGAACTATGTCCAGTTTAACCAAAAGGTTCTAAGAATTTACAGTTCTTAGATGATCTCCCCTAAGTGACAACAAATTCCTCAGAATAGAAGTGTTCTTTGATAAGGTGATAAATGACATCTTTACCGAGCATTTGAACAAACCACTGCATGTAGTTCATTCGTGTTTCAGCGAAAATCCATTTTGCTTACATCTAAAATAATGTAGCTTAATGAGGAAACCGTGAAAGGAGAAAGTCTAGTTTTATGACTCGTTTCATCAAAGAGGTTCAGCGGCATGACTAGAAGACAGTGGGACATGCTAGAGTGGTATCATAAATAGAGGACTCAGTGTCCTAAACCTGCTTTTATTGTTTAACAGGAATGTGTTTATTTATTGAATCTCATCACAGAAATTTCACCTTAATCCTAAAAGTTGCAGAATATTTAGACAAGTAGTATAGATCTCAGCAACACAGTTAAAATTTGATGTTCCTTATGAGTTTAAACGGTGTTTCCAGATCTTTCTATTTATCTACAGATATATATTTTTATATTTCTTATCTACAGAAAACCCCTTCACTTTCCTTCACCTTATGCAGAATGTGAAATTATGCAAAAAATAAAGTCCAAACTTTTGTAAGACTTTTTCGTAAGACTACCATGTTCACTATGTCAGACTAATCCTCTAATGATGTTTCAGTTTAAGCAGAAACTGCTTACCGAAGTAAAATACACTTAGCATGTATGTTGGCCAAATACGAAATACTAGATAATAATATAAATATTCAGGCAAAAGCAAGGTATACCCAAACTATAATCACTGCGGTTATAAGCAATTTCTGCTTTACAAAAATAAATCTCAGATTTTGGTCAATTAATTATAGAAGTTTTACAAAAATGTTAAAACACAAAATTCTTGAATGTCATATGATTACAGCACAAACATTTCCTAGCACTCACGGGTGTAAAATTATTATCACATTTTACACTATATGTTGGTAATGTTAATAAGGTAAAACTTTACTTTTAATTTTTAAGCAACTGTAAAAATTTTTTCATGTCCCTTTGACCTCAGGGTACTAGGGACAAGTGTGGCTATGTTATCATATAATTTTTCTCTAGAAAATGCCCAGTTGATGTACAAACATCACTGCTTTGATTTTTTTTTTAATTTTAATTTTAATTTTTAATTTTTTGTGCTCGGGATCAAACTCAGGACCTCGCGTTTGCCAAGCAGGCACTTATGCCACTGAGCTAAACCTCCGCCTGCTTTGATTTCTAGACTGGAAGATGTGATTTAAAATGATCAAATCATTTATTGATGAGAATTCAAAAGTGAATTTTAATCTGCTAGGCGCTTTTAAATATTTTTCGGGAGGACACTTTTTATGATTTATTCAATATTTTGTTTCATATGTTTTAAATTATGTTTTTTCACATAAATTTAAATTCTTCATACGGAAGCTCAAAGAAAAGTGCCCTGGTGCACAGGGACAGAAGAATGGCAGTGAAGAGTAACGGGTTACAAGATAATGAGGCAGTGTGTTGATGTCTACTTGCCTCTTAGCATCACACCAGGTGCACACTGAGATGCCTTTGCCACAGACTCAGCAGCGGCTCTAGAACAAAACCAAGAAAAACAGACTTAGGATCTGCATTTGTGTCAATTCTGTTTCTTTCTTCAGAACTCCTTTACCTTAAATGAACCAGGAGTGTTAAACAGCATCAAAAGCAGGAAACCTAACCTGTAACACACAGCATTTATTCTCCTTTTGCACAGAATTCTTTCAGCAAAGAAATATTTGCTCTTAATTAAAAAAAATCTTATGTGCAAATTGAACAAGCATCATTTTCTCTCTCCATGGTTTTTCTTTCCACCATACGAAAAATACATGGAAAGTAGTCAGCCATCTTTCTGTTATAATCATTAATACTCTTTCATGCCAACTGTTCCATAATTACTTTCTGAATATAAAATTGATGGATAGCACACAGAATTGTAACTTAGTGGTCATTAAATCATTTATGATAAGAAACAGTTTGTGGCATGTTTTGTATTCTTTTTTTTGTCACATAATATTCCTTGCATCTGATTCATTCATTGATGTGTGGATCATTCAGTCATCACCTAGCTCTCAAAAAACAAAACAAAACAGGGGAAAAAAAGGAAAACATCAGGGCTTCCATTCATAACGAAATTTTTGTTGGATATATGGAAAGTGCTATACTTTAAAATATCTCATGCACAGCAGGGAAATCATATCAAGAAGATATACATCCTTTGTACATTTGGAATTTAAGAAGAAAATATGTCATCCACAACCTCCAATGTGCTATCTCTCCTGCCTCCATGGAGGGAAGCGGGTAATACCGTGTCCTGAGAGAAACGAGGAAGCCAAAATGCAGAACTGGGCAGCCGAACCACCATCTGGAGGCAAGCTGTCTGCTGCCTAGGAACACCCTCCCAAATCAAGCAGAAATAAAGTGTAATTGCAAGTGGATATTTATCATTCATTTGAGATTCTTTTGTTACATTTAAACTTGGCTCTTTGAGTATGATAAAGGGGAAGTTTAACACATACACATATGTGGGGTACATATATATTCATATTATATATATATATATATATATATATATATATATATATATGAATGGATTTTTTTCTAACCAGTAGAAATTTGATATATGAGAGTCTCATCAACTTTTACTCTAATTTAAAATTGACTAAGCACAAAGAACTCCAAAAGTATATACTTTTCTCCCAGTTATTTTGCTGTGGTTTGCACTTGGCAATGACACATTCATCAAAACTTTATACATTTAACAGTATTATTAGTGTGCAATCTTTAATAACTGGAACCCTTAACTCCTACAAAGATAGACACACTTTCAAGTTTTAACTAATATCACTTGCATCAAAAAATAACTAAAGGCTTTGTTTCTAAGGTATCCAGAGTGCTAATGCATATATTAATGTGAGTATTTGGATATAACGCTAATCATAAATCAGTTGCTTAGTAATATAGGAGGTTATTGAACTGATTAAGAGGAGCCAAAGGCTGTCACCAAATTATTGATCAAATATGAGTTTAGATACACCAGAAATGATCATAATATTTTATTTGTTGCTAAGTTTGACTCTTGGTATCAACACCGAGGAAGAGAGTTTTGCAAAACTCTTAAGAGTGAAGTTGAAAATTTTAGTAAATTATTATTCTTTTTGTAATATTTTGTGATAGGTCACACTTCATGACCTTTGCATATACTTTTTTTTTCCTATCTTTCTCTTTCACCTCATCTGTCTGACAAAACTGTCTTCAGATTAAATCGAGGCATTTACTTCAGATTATGCTGCTTGAGTGTTATTTTTCAATGTCTTAAATTCTATAATCCTATGTATAGCACAATTTATTTGTTATAGTGGTGTCTAGACACACACACACACACACACACACACACACACACACACACGGCCACACTGCAGTGCAATTGGTCAGTAAATATGTATTGAAAGGACAAAAATTAAGCCCCTCTGTTAACCTGCCTGAAGTACCGGTCAGCACTGGAGTGCTCACATGTACGCTTGGACTTGAATTAACTGGCAACATCAAAAGAACCCATTGCTGTCTGGAGATGATCCGCTCATAGGTCAGAGCCAGCCATGGAGTTTCCTAAAGCAAGAAGCCAGAGGGAGACTATTTACACACAAAAGAGCTGAAGAAGCCCTGTCACCCAGGGAAGAGTCCCGCCTTGACTGCTTTCCAAGTGCTGGCTTCAGGATTGTCAGCCTGCGAACTGAACTGGCTGCTACCTCAGAGCAGAAGCCAGTGTTAGATCCGAAAGCTGGAAAGTCCCCAAGGAGCTGACCGTGCATCTCTCAGGCATCAGTCCTCAGCTCTCAGGTTCTGCATATCCCTAAGTCACCCCTCCACTTCCTCCTGCGTGGATTGTTTGATATTTAACCCCGAGTCTTGGGATAGAAACTGAATAAAAAAACCCAACAAACTGCCTTTGATCTTTCAGGCCACAGTGGGAACTTCTCCAGTTATTTGCTTCTTTTTTGGCACTTTGAAGGGGCTCCAATTGTTTTTGGCTCCCATCATCTGAAGTGATGCTTGGCAATCCTCACTCTGCCCTGGGCCTGTTCTGTTTGCTACAGGTCTTCCTAATAAAAAGACTGACTGGGAAAACAGGCTCCGGACCTATTAGCAGGGGGCTTTCATGGCTATTCTAGCCAGCCACAGCTGTCACAGTTAAATGCAAAGGCACACATACACGGAGCAATGGTCATTTGAAGAAAATCTAGGGCACAAAAGAGAAAACTGTTTAGAAAAATAGGACACAAATGCTAGAAAATCTAATTAAACTCTCATTATTGGCTATAGAGAGAATTATAAGAACAGAACAGAATAAAAATAAATTAACATAAAAGAGAAGCCACTGGAAATGAAAAAAAGCATTCTTTTGGCACAATTATAGAAAGGAAACAGAAGTGTTAAAAATACAGTTGAAAAATTTTAGAGCATGTTAAAAGGCATATAAATATACAGCAGGTACTTGACATGCAAGCTATGGGACTTCCAAAAAAGTAAGGAAGGAAAAAACAAAGTGAAGAAAATAATTAAATCCAATAATGTCAGAAAATTTTGCATAACTACAAGAAATATGATCTAGAGTCAAAGAACTCACTGAAGAGTAAGATGAATGCAGATACATCTGTTCATGGAGTTCCATAAACTGAAGTTACACCAAGTGAAATCTTGACAAAATCATTGACAGTTTACATACAAAGGACGTGAAATCAGAATGGAATGGCTATTGTTGTCATTAAACTGGATGTCGTGAAGTATGTGTATTTATCTTGATTAAGAGAACACCATTTTGGAACAAAAATAATGTTAAATCAAAGAAAATAATCTATTTGGAAGAAAAGAAAAAAGGAATCTGTTTCAAAGTTAATATAAATATTTTCAAGTAGTTCCTATAAAATATATTTTTATGAGGAGAATAATCTTGACTTTATAGACAGAAAAGGTATAGAATTACAAAATGAGGAGGCATGGAATCAATCCATGACCCTTCTTCAGGTTCATCCATTCTGCATCTTCTTATAGTAGGAAATTACTGGATTGTAGTAAAGATATTTTTTCCAATAAAGCAAATCCCATGCAATCTATATTATAATTTTGACAGTAAAGAAATTTAGTGATATACTAAAAGACATGTACTGAGAAAAAAATAAGCAATTTAAACACTAAGAGATCCAAAACACAATGCAAAAGAAAATCATGTGCAACCATAAGAACCCTTTTAAGCCCAATCTTTCTCTTGACACATTTACAGTGAAACTGGCCTGATATTTTTTTGTACATAATGATTAAGATTTGAAATTGTATAAATATGCCTTACATAACTGTAATAATGTTTAATTTTTGGAATCAAATTTATGGTAAAAAATTCAAATAACCTTCTACCAAAAAATTGTAGAAGAATGTAAGATAGGTACAAACAATCACAAGTTTTAAAAAAAGAGGTAAACATGACCATATTGATGGCTAATTTATTCAGCATAATTTGTAAGAAGCAAGAAATATATTTTTTGGCAGGGAATAATTGAAGTTTGTGCATTTTAATCTAAGACATAATAATGACATGAATTTATCCTATTATTAAAATTGTAAGAATAAAAAATAAGTAGGATAGTGATCAGAAAAGGTAAGGAAAATGACTAGGAGATAAGTGAGCACTTTTTACTATTGAAAACCCATTTAATAATACTTATATTTGAAAATCAAGAAATAGATGTAGATGTCTGTTATTTTTCCTTAAGAATTTTGGACTTCTTTATACTTACAGTGTTATTACTTAAAATTAATGCAGATCAATTGCTTAAATAGTGAGTTACATTTGGCCCAAGTGTTGTTTGTCCTTCATATTAAAGATCTGTGATACAATTCTTTTCTGTTCAAAATGAGTCAATTGTGCCAAATCTCTATAGTTGTTAATAAAACTATTTTCTCAACACTGTATATTTTGTAGACATTTTGGACATAAAATGGTTCATGGTCACTCAATAAATTGTGAATGATTAATAAAAATAAGTTCAGTAAATTTTGTAATGGCAGTAGAAAACAAAGATCTTTCACTGAGCTATCAACCAGGGTCAAATATTTCAATGATAGTCACCTCAATTTTTGTGACAACCCTCTAGAGTGCTGTAGCCATTGTACAGATGGCAAACCAACAAGATTCTCAGACTTCATGTGACTTTTACGAGATCATAGTCCCCATTTAGTATGTTTGATTTTCCTCCACCCGCCTTGTGCTGCTTACTTTAATTTCTGTAACTGGGTTTGTAAATCTGAAGAAGTTCTTTGGAAAAATTTAGTCTCATTTTGGATCCATTTTTTCCCAACATGCAGGCCAAGTTAAAGCGCTCACAACTCATAACATGTGCACCCTGAAGGTGACAGAAGAAGCCTGGATGAGAAATACCAGAAACTGAACAGACATCACAGAAATAACAGACTGTAACAGTGGGCCCCATTTAGCATGTGATGCATCTAAGTTACTAACAGCCATGGCCTTTCAGCAACTTTAACTGAGATTACTCATAGAGAGAATGCATGAGTGTGATCCTGTTTCCTGAAAAAAAAATACCAAAACAAACAAATAAAAACCTGCCAGTTTTGTTATACTTTATAATTTGCAATTAGAGCTGTCTCTAATATTTAAGTCTATTAATTGGTCATAAATTTTCAATACATTCACTCAGAGAACATAGAAAATAAAAATAATAGACTAGCTCAAATATCAGGTGCCTTTTCATCATCATATTTATATGAATGAATTCAGTGAGTCTATGCTAATCACCTGGTTATATTAAAGCTAGGGTAGCACCTCACTCTTCTAGAGACAGAATGAGTTAAATTGTAGAACCCAGCAGAATCCCTTTTGAAAAATTACTAAGAATTTCAAGACAGTAACAGCAGAACATTAGAGAAAGCTAGCAACTCTTCAAAAGTGGGGTTTCCTGAGTGTCAGAGGTCTTGTGCTTGTGAATTGAAGCTGCATAGGTGAGTAGTCGTGATAATGCATTACTGGTAAATTGGATTGCCTGAAAGAGATCAGGCTGTGTTTTCCTGCACCTTACGATAGGGGTCCCATCTATCTCCCCTGAATTCTCTGTGGCTTTATCAAAGCTCCTAAAAAACCAAATGTTCTAAGTAATTGGTCATTTTTTGATGATACTGTACAGCAGCATCCATCTTTCCTGTGTTAGGAAATATCTAAGGTTCAAGACAACTGTTTAGTTAACACTTAATATGTCACTCTTATAATGCCTTTTCCTGGTTTTTCTTTTTTGTAGCTTACTCTTCCTTTTCTAGTTAATGAGCCACCCAGGTATTGATCAATATCTTGCATTTTTATGAAAAGGCTGAAAAGTTGTATTTTAAAACCTTGATAGATTCATTAGATTAGTCTCTGTTTTACTATAAAGGATAATTAAATTGCAAAGACAATTGGCGAATTTCAGCTCCTGTTCTTGAAATTTCAGTCCAAGTTTAGGTGATCACATTTACTTTGGAACATGGCAAAGACAACACATGGTTTCAGGAGTATGTGATGAAACAAACTGATTGTACTGTGAGTCAAGAGTCAAAAGGAACTAGAGGAAGCATCAGGCTTCCACAATCTGCTTTGTGGGGCATCCCCAATGACCTAAAAAATATTTCCCAAAGGTTCCACTGACCAACAAACAGAGTCACCCTCCTAACACGTGGACCCATAGAGGACATTTACCATCCAAACTATAGTAAGCCACAAAACATAAGTGTACTGATAATTAGAATCGTTTTTCTTTATAAAACATTCCCTATATTTTATAGAGATACAGAAACTACACACTCATCAGGCCTCTATTTTTCCTGTGGAAAAGCTGGGTTTCAGTTCTTCTGGGCATTCTTTGCTGCCTATTCCATTATTAGATCGGTTGTACAGATATGGACACCAAGGCACAAACAGGATAAATCCCCTAACAAAACCTCATAGGCAGGGCCATCAGGCAGCTCGTTGTCTGTGAAGATCTCTCCCCTGCTTTGCCTTTCTTTCTCCCTTTAACGCAGTATATGGGCACACTCTAAGACTAAAATGTACATTTATACAGATTTATTCCTGACAGTTTCCTTTCTGCTACCTTTTGAACAATGCTTTTTCAATATTTTAGCTCATTTGATGTGAAGCATATTTTAATGTAGTTGATGGTCAACATTGTGTTGGTCCTTTTGTTAAACTGCAAAAAAAAGGATATAAAAGAGAGACCTTGTCCTTGAAATGTTCTGATGAATAGGATTTTAAATCATAGTATGATCTAAGGAAATAACTATAACCATGAATCCTTATATGACACATTTGCCTGCCATTCTATATTTTAAATGTTTAATGTATACTAACTTATACTAAATTATGAGAAAGGGCATTATTATCTTATCTTACTGGTGAATAAATAAAGGCATAAGGATTTTAACTAATTAATTCAGATTCTGATGGTTCCAGTAATGCTCCACTTCACTCTGGACTCAGTAATGATTTTAATATGCTCTAAGTCTTCTATTGCCCTATGATATATATCAATGTTTTTCTTTTAGTTTGATTTAGAACATCTAAGAGGTCCTTTTTGTCTCTAAAATGATATGATGTTGGAGAGGAAGTCATCATCTCCAAATGACATTCAGATAATTTCCATTAACTGTCAACAATGCAATTATGTGTTATTTTTATATGGGACTCACACATCTTTTAAAAATTAAATGATTGCATACAGAATTAAGAAATTTTGTTATCATTGAATGCTTACTGTGAAGATATACACAATGATTTCATTATTCTGAATCTATTGATTGCTCTTCAGGTGTCCTGTTTCTGTAATTAGGACAAGTTATAATCAACCACATTCTGAATCTTCCTCTTAATAACCTTCTTGGATTTATTTTCATTTGTTCTTCTTTAAAAAACAATAGTGCCTCCCAAAGTCTGAGATTTCAGGTAAAGCATCATTTGTTTGTGGAGAATGGTTTGAAGAAATTTGATTCAAAGTGTTTGCCTTTTTGGAACAAATTTTTATAACATTCACTCTTCCTCCCGCAACATGTCTCTGGTGGATGACAATACATAAATTAAACCTTGCTGATGTATGTCAAATTAGTTATATGGTAGAGTATCTTCAAATCATATCTCATCATGAAATTACTTTTACCTATTTTTGCTTATAGAGACAAAATGATTTAAATATTTTTAATAGTTAAATCCAATTGGCTAAAAATGTCAGTAAAGGATAAAACATTACATGCATACATCAAACAGTGCTACAACTAGTTGATACCCTTAAATTCACTTGTATGCTCTTTTATGCAAAAATCAGCAACTTTTCAAAAAATTTTTGAAATCCTAAGAATGTTCTTTAGGTTACAGTGTTATCTATGTTTCTTATTCCTTTCTGAAAATTATGTATACATATATCTACAACCACACATGGAAATTAAGAAATTGTAATATATGCTTAAAAATAAATTTCTACGTCACTGTTCTTTTTTTTTTTTTAAGTAGGAATGTAGAGGAATTGATTTTGCTTTGCAAATGACAGTTTTAACAAGAATAGAAGGTAAGCTACAATGGGCCAAATGTGTGCAAGTCACATACATAATAAAATATGTAGGTCTAGAATATATAAAGAGTTTTCAAAACTCAAGGTGGAAAAGTGGGCCAATATAACTGATAATAACACAGTAGAGGACTCATAGCTGACATTAGCACTATAAGAAAATATTGAACTTCACAGACCATCATGAAAATACAAATTAATCATGGGATAAGATATTATTACACACATATAGATGACTAAAATAAAAACCAGAGAGAGAGAGAGAGAGAGAGAGAGAGAGAGAGAGAGAGAGAGAGAGAGAATGCCAATCAACAGTGAATGTACGTTAGTCCCACTATTTGGGAGAAATGTCAAGTGGCTCAGTTATATTTAGGAGTTTCCTAAAATATTAAGCATAGAGTCTCAAAAAATGATATTTTCAAGTTTAATACAAAGTAAAGCAACCATGTTCCTAGATATCAAACTCAAGGGATGAAAAATTATGTTAAAACAAACATGGACACAAATATTCTTTGACATTTTATTTGTAGTGCCAAAAAAAACTGGAAATAAGCCAAATTCTCTCTAGTGGGTGAAAAATTAAGTGAGCACTGGTATAACTATTCGATGGAAAATATCCAACAATCAGAGTAACCATTTGTAAACAAACATTGTAGCTGGATCTCAAGGATATTTTACTGAAGGAAAAAAAATCCAGGTTCAAAGTTAGATATGGGGAGATTTCATTTATATCACAGTCTTAAAATAAAATTTTTAGTGACATCAATCCTCTCAGTGGTTATCAGGAGCTAAGACAGAGACACTGTACCCAAGAGGTGAGGCATGAACACTTTCCTTTGCAGTGATGAAGTTCCAAAATCTGACCCATGTGGTTACTGAAATTCCTATATTTATTAAAATTTCATAGACTTATAAGCCAGAAGCAATTTTATTGTAAAACTAAGAAACATCAAAATAAAGTATGGTTAATACAAAGGTCAGTTTCCAGGTTGACATGTCCAGCATGGGACAGCCCTGAGGAACACTGGTCCAGAGCTTGTTGGGCTATTTTTGAAACTTTCTCTGGGATTCGTATTATTTTACAGTTTTTAAAAATTATAAAAATAATACAATCAGAATATTTAAAATCTAGATATTACTCGAATTCAAATTATTACTGTCATCCAATTACCTAAAGTAGTGGGTTTTAAACAAATTGGACTTAGCCTCTTTTCTAATGAGTAATATTTTTTCATTGGGTACAATGTACTTAAATGACTTTCAAGGCAATACACAATCTTTAAATTTTTCGGGCATATGGATTAGAGCATACACATGTGTTAAAATTGTAGGAAAATGTTGGAATTTAGTAAATAGATTCATTGAGAAGTAATGTGTGGAATGAAAAACATTTTGTAATATATATATATATATATATTTATGATGATGACATTTTTAGCTTAAGTGATCACATGAAATGTTTTGTCTTGAAACAGAAGATAACTGTACCTTGTTATAATTATTCATGGTATGTTATTTATCATTGTTCATTTTATTTTAATTGTGGCAGACTAACATGTGATGGACACGATGCTGCCTTGTTCCATTTTCCTTATCTGATATTCTGAGTCAAGTTTCTATAATAGAAGACAGAACCAAGCAGGTAAATTGTTCATTTCTGACTTGTTTCTCCCATTGTCCTGAGACTGCTGATTTACATAGTAAAATATAATGGGTTGAATAGTTCTTTTGTGAAAAATCTATTATAATATATTTTTCCAGACAGAATAATTACCTAACAACAGGAACAGCGTGTTACAGAACACTCACTATTATCTTTTCTGAAACGAAACAGAACTTTTCAAAAGAGGGAGGGAATAAATCAATAGAGCACACTAAGCAATATGTTTCAGGACAAAGGCGGTTTAATGAGAGAGACACCATGATGGTTAGTGCTTTGTGATGTGGACGGGTGATTGCTGTTAGGATAAAAGGGCAAAGCATTATTAGAAATTTTAGGTAATTATTTCAATTTATTATTTCCTTTCATATCGAAGATCATATCTGATTCTGATGAGATTACTTTTAATGGGTCTGCAAAAAATTGAGGATGCGAGATAGGAAAAATACTGTTCAGCCTGTGAGGCAAAAAATACCATCCAAGTAATTTTGAGAGCATAGACTACATCAGTAGAAAATTCCTGGTTCCCAAAACAGAAAAAAGTCAGTACAATAGGAATCATGCTATATACTTGAATACTATACTTCAGAGCATGTTTTCAGCATATTTATTGATTTTCTGGTATCTGTGGGTCATGCTATTAAAAAAGGACTAAAAGTGGCCCCTTTATTTGAGAAAAAATATTTAATGGGCAGGAAATTATACTACTGAGCTTTTTTACTGCACTAAACTGTGTCTTTTACAAAGATACAGCCAAGTACTAACTTGCAATTCTGTGACTGCTACCTTATTTGGAAATAGGGGCATTGAATGTGCAATTAACTTAACAAATACTTTGGATTGATTGGTTTCAAAAACCAAAGATGCATGCATTTATTTATAAGGTAGAAGAGGCTACAGAGACACATACCAAGAAAAAAGCCTTAGGAAACCCCGTTTCACACCTTTCTCCTCTTGGAACAAGCTAGCCAGACCAAACACGTTTTAGCAGCAATGGAAGATACACAGGTGTGCAGACAAAGGTGAATTCTAGACATGGATTCTGTTCCCACTGATTGCTTTATGATGTTGGTGAAACCAAGTATGAGTCATAAAGAAATGTTCTGCATCACTTAAGAGATAAAAGGTGCAATTCCATGAAAAAGACCACAAATCTAGAGACAGTTGTTGAAACAAGACGCTAAGGTTATTGAGCATATTTGGCTTCAGTGTAAAACACATTTTACTGTATTTTCTGCTTTTCAAGACATAATTTCTTCAGACTTTGCTCTATTCTTTGTTATCTTCTAAACTGGCAATCATTTGATTGTGCTTTGGCTCAGACTTTGATCCTGTTTTCTGTATACTCATCTTTTAGGGTTCTTTTTAGAGTTCTTTTTTTTTTCCCCTGTGGAATTCTTTTTATTGGTATTCTTCATGTGTACACAGAAGAGCTCGGTGCATATAATACTCATCCAAAGAAATAGGTGTATTTTAAATATGTTCATCAGTAACTCAGTCTGAAGAGGATTCTGCTAGTCTTGTCTTGGACTTGTGTTTTGAATTCAAGTTGCACACATGTCCCTACCTCTTATAGACTTCTACCTGAATGCCAAACGATATCAAATTAGTCTTTTGAAAACTCAAATTAAAAGTTTTCTTCTCAAACTTTCTCCAAGTAAGTAAATGGCAAATTCATTTTCCTACATGCTAATACCTACAGCTTTGAAGTTACTTTTGATTACTTCATTTCTCTCCACCTGAGTTTTTGTATATATATATATATATATACATATCTAGAATCACTTGAGAAGTTGACATGGCCATCTCTCATAATTGCCTGTTTTCAAAGCACCTTTTTCATATTGACCCACAGGCGGAAACAACCCCAGTCTATACCATGTTGGAACAATCTCTCCATCAATAAGAGAATGGATAAACCAAGTTTTGTTTTCACAGATTAGAACACTACCCAAAGATAAAAGATAGTAAACTGTTAGTATCTGTAACAAAATTGTAATAAAAATATTATCCTGAATAAAAATAATCAAAATTGAAAAAATATGTATGATATCATTTATATGAAAATTTAGAAATCAATGACTAATTTTGGGGGAAATCAGAACAGCATTTTCCTGGGATATTGATGATGGATCAGGAAGAAGCATCACTAATATTCTGTTTATGGAAATACATATATATATATAATATATAAATATAATATTTTCATATACATATATTCCATATATATATATATGTTTCCATATACAGAATATTAGCGATGCTTCTGCCTGACCCATATATATGTATATGTGTATGTATATGTATATGATAGAGAGAAACAGACAGACAGAGAGAAAGAGTAAGAGACAGAGAGACAAGGAAGAAAGCAAAAAAGGAAAAACTCCATTATCCTGGTGCCACATATACAACTGACAAATTCACTGGATTCTGTTTAACAGAGTATATATCTTATGCCTCCATAAAATAAGAAAACCAAAACTTCTATTGAGTTTATATAGTACAAGGTATTGAGAATAATATTGAATAAAGCATTGTGAATAACCCCTAAGCTTAACTAATTGAACATTATTTAGAACTTCCACGTAACCTTGAATGTATCCATCTATCTTCCCCTCACACACCCCGTATATACCTCTGTTTTTAATTACTGTCTTGTATGAGCTTACATTTTAACTATGCAACTTCAAGGATGCTACAATTTATGCATGTTTGTCTTGATAAGAACAGTTAACTTTAAAGTAGTTAGATTAATAAAATTTTCTTTCACAATTTGTGTAAGTTATCTTTTGTTTTAAACTTTCAGCTCTACCCTGCATGTGTGAAAATGCATGAAGTATTTTAAGCTTTGTTAAAAATGAGATATCCAGATTCAAATCTCTGAGTTGGGTACAAGCCATTGATTTCTATGGCAGGTGGGATTTACTTTCATTTATTTTGTTTGGAAAATAATGGAGACCTAAGCCTTCTTTTTGTCATATACTCTCTTGAGCTCTGTTGAAAAATTGTCCGTGTGTGTGTGTGTGTGTGTGTGTGTGTGCGTGCGTTCGTGCGTGTGTGTGTGTGTGTGTGTGTGTGTGTCTGTCTGTGTGTGTGTGTTTGTGTTTCTGGAGCCTGATTCTGGTGCAAGGTCCTACTTTTTCATCTGTTGTGACTACTATCCTATTAATTCCTAGAACTTTATAATAAATATCAATTTCTGCCTAGAAATTTGTCCCTTCCTCTTATTTTTCGCTGCTTTTTCAGGAATAACTTAATTATTTCCACTGAAGATTTACAATTACCTTATCAGCAATTTAGGTATGGATTCTGATTAAAATTCATTCAATTATGCAGCTCAAATTGTAGAATTAATATCTTAGACACACTGAATTTCTCCGTCTATATTAGATGCTGAAGTTTGCTTAGGTCTATTTGACTATGAGAAACTAATATTTCATCAGGTCTTTCATAAATATATTGTCCATTTTCATTCATAACTATTTGTTTACATAGATTAGATACTTCATATTCTTGCATCTGTTATAAACGACATTTTTTAACCCTCGCTTTTCTACATTAACCCTGATACATAAATATACAAGTACTTTCTTAATATTTTCAGAAAATATGCCATTGAATTGAATAATCTCTGTGTAGTGATTTTAGCTTCTCTATATAATCAAAATATTATCTAGAAATGACTGACAGAGCTGAAAATTTCCTTTTAATTATTTTTATTATTCTTGTTTCATAGAGCAAGTTAAGGATTCAAGTTCATTGTTGGATGGAAGTAATTATATGAATTTCCTAATTTCACTGTGAATTATTTTAAGTTTACCATCAAGCATAATTTTTACTAAAGACTTTTAAAAGTTAATTTTATAAAACTGCTTTAATTTTCATAATCCTTGAGTTGCTAAGATACCTTATCAACAGTGGGTTGAAGATTTTCTCAAGTAATTTTTTTTCATTTCACTTTTGGAAAAACATATTTTTTCACATTTACTGTGTTGATATGGCAAATATCCCTGAACTTAAGTCAATATTGCATTTTCCTTTTCTGGAATAAGCCCAAATCAGATATAAATTATTTCAAATTTTACTAAGCTGCAGTTGTTTGAATGTGAAGTGTCCTCCAACGAAGCAGCATTCAGAAGCTCAGTGCAGAGAGATGACAGATCTTGAGGGCTCCGTGGGAAGCAGACTAATCCAGCGACATGTCTGACAGCCAAATGGGCTGCTAGATGGAGACAATTCACTGGGAGATGGGAGTCACGCGACTTTGCCTTGGAAGGGGGCATCTGGTGCTCATCTCTTCCTTTCTACCTCTCTCGCTCTGTGCTCTTCCTTGGGGACAGGAAATCTGTGACTAATTATCAAAAAGGAAAATTAAAATAACAGATCTATCAAAGCAGGTAGCAGTATTTATAATGCTTAGTTTTATATGTCAACCCAGTCAACCTAGACTATCCAGCTAGTCAATTAAATACAAATTTAAATATTGTTGCAGAAGTATTTTGTGAGGATAATTAAAGTCTATAGTCTTATGACCTTAAATTGAGAAGCCTATCTAGATAATGTGGGTGGGACTCAGTCATAGGTTTTTCTAGAGGAAGAAATTCTGCTATCACATGAAGCATTGATTCTTGCCCAAGAATTTCCAAACTTGCATCTGCTCTACACAAATCACACCTGTTGGCCCTCAGCGTCGCATAAACCAGTTCCTCCAAGCCTATTTTTTTATTGCTTCATTGCTCAAGAGAACCATAACAGATAGTGTTTTACTTAAATTCTAATATTCTCATTTCTTCAAAAATCCCTTCAAAATTCCGCAATCAGGAGCTGTCATAAGCATTATGTTCCTGATAACTGAACATATTTCTTTCAGGCTTTCTTCAAACTCAGAATTTTGCACTAGACCTCTGGGGACAGAGAAGCATCTCTATTTCATGTATCAGACAGTGAACTCCAGATCTGCAGTGCTGCTTATAGAACCTGGCAGACGGATATTTCCAGTCTTGCTCATCATGGGAATTTTAATTCCTCTAAGAAATTTATCATGGTTTGGAAACTGGATTTTTTTTCTTATGTGTTTGATAACTTCTTTCTATCTATTGCCTTGTTTTCCTGACTATACCCACTGTTGAGTTTCTACAGCTGGGGAAGACTACTTAATTTTCCCTGTTTTAATTTTTCATTGAATAAATTATTCTTAGATTTGATTTTGATATAAATGTTTAGAATAAAATGAAAGGGTCTATGGTAAAAAGTTTGTAAGATGTGTCATTCGAAAGAAGATTTCAGGTAATTGTTGGCAAATGAGAGCATACAAACTATACACCGTATTCTTGGTGTATTCTAAATTGTTCCTTATTTCTAATATCTTGAATACAGAATATAATAGCCTAAGCTACTGATAATGAGAACCATGTTTAAATTAAATAAACAATGTTTAAAGGAAATGTTTTGAGAGTTTTCAAGGTTCCCTCTATGTGTGCTTATAAACCCAGAATCTCCGTTTGTAAAGAGGGAAAAAATTAAAATGTTCAGTGTGGTCCTCTTGCATTTGTATGATCAGATTTTTTCGCCGGTTTTGCTTTATGTAATCACTGTGAGTGGTGATAAAAGATGAAAGAAAGACACATTTTGACCTGAAACAAAGAACAGAACCTTCTGTAGACAATTTACAGAAAGAATAGAACCCAGAGATTGTTTCTCACATTGAAAGAAGGGCTACCACTGATATGAATAAGCCCTATGGTTTTGTGTTAGTCAAGCCTGGATCCCCAAGTCTGAGTTTCATAAATGCCATCCATATATGAGGTTAGACTTACAGCAGCCCTGGAAGAAAAGCCAAGGGGCAGGACTATTTTTGTAACTCATCAGGAGCTCCTCCCTTGGTTCTTAATTTTTACTGAAGCCTCAGAATGATGCATCTCAAAACACATGTGGCTATCTTTTCCCACAGTCATCTATATGATTTATTATTGGAAAAACCTGATTGGATAATACCTGAGTGTTAACATTGGGTATCCACATTGAGATAAACAAGCTTGATTTATGATCTCAGGAATCTAGGTTGTGTTTGCTGGTTTGATTAAAAATAAAAGAATAAAATTGTGATTTTCCAGTGGTCATCCAACTTTTTACTATTCATTCCACTAGAAGCTTTCAAGTATACTTGCTCTTGAATTCATTTTTTCTAAAACTTTATGTATGATGCCTTTCTTGTCTGCTCATTTTCAATCTGTTCACAGGCAAAGAAAAAAATTTTTATAAAGTGATGCACATTCAAACGTATTTCAGAAATGTGTTTTCTGTGTTATTTTCAGTCCACGCTCCCTCTATTTTCTAATATATAGCAGGAATATTTTATAATTCAGAATAGAGTAACAGTGATTTTCTTGAAAAAACAAAGCTATGCTGTTTCCCAATTAAGGCATTGGTTTTAAACTAAAGAGAATAGAAATTCAGCAGCGTAAAATTCAATGTAAAACCATGTATAACCATACTGTACTTGTTAACTGTCAAGGGTAATGAAATATTAAAGCAAGATATATTTCTTATTTACATTAATGTATCCAAAATGAAATTTTTGAAACCCTCATTCTTAAAGTCTAATTATCCATGGGGTTCCTCTCTCTTAACATGCTGTGATCTTTAATAATCTTATTTATTTTATTATAGATTATAATTTTATGATTTCATTGAAATTGCATTTAAAACAAAACGAAATATAATTTTTAAAAAATATGTCCTGTCAAAGTGGAGAAAACATACATAGCCATAACAAAACCCTGAGGTTCAAGTTTTCAAGGTGACTATAATCTACATTTTCACTGAAAATGAGAACATATATGGTCATAACTTGTTTCCATGGCAACTATTTTTATGCTGCAAATAAAATAATGAATCACATGAAAGATTGACCTTCATTGACTTTATACAAAAAATTGTCTTTTTACTCATCAAGTGTGAAAATTATTCAGTGTATGTTATTTTAATATTTGCTCATGCATAACAACCAGGAGAACAGAGGTTTTCTCCTGCTGTATTTAGAAACTAATAGCATGTAGACAGTCAAGTTAACTGAGCCTAGGATCTAACCAATACAGAACAGGGCTGAGTAAGCTGTGTTTCCCGTTGTTTTTAAGGGACTTCCAAGGTTAAAACCTCTGAAAATGTGAAGAGGTACCAGTCTGGGATGCTAAGAAGTTTATGCAATGAGAATGGATTCTCTCAGGCACTGTAGCCTCAGACTGATATAACCAATGTACTGTCAATGTTTTATTATTATGAGTAAATAAATTCATATAAAATACTTAAGGCATTCTCTAGTTTTAATTATCAAAAATTTTAAAGTCTAGCTTCAAGTTGCTTCGGTGGTTCAACATCATGTTCAGCTTCTTAACTTCTTATGCCTCAGCTGTTCTAATGCAAAATGGAAATAATAATATTTATCTTATTTTCCTGATGAGACATTTTAGAATAAATGAGGAATTGAGGTAGTTCCTTCCATAATCGATACACCCCAGAATAAATATGTGTAGTGTTTGCAGGTTACCTGAGTCATTTTTTTCCAATTATCCAGTCTGGGAATTTGCACTCAGAATGCACAATAATATTTGTGATAATAGTTGAGAAAATTGTTAAAAGAATCATGTTAATTGCTTTGGGTGATGAAACTGTCTATACTTAAGAAACTGAATGGCGTCTTGGCACATTTAGACATTAACAATTGTCTCATTGACACTGCAGTAACCAATCTCATTGAGATGGCGATTCTATTTCCTTTAAAAAAATAATAACCTTTCCCATGACTCCATTTTTAGCTATTTTAAAATCTGTTCCTCAGTGTATTTAACAATGCTTTTATTCAGCCATGAGAGCTGTGGACTTTTTCCTTGTAATCTGGATCAGAAGAAGTCAGGGACATTCTGAAAATGGAAATTTAAAGGTGACCTGTCACAAAGACTGGCAAACTTTGAGCCCTAGTTGCCATGGAGATCCCTAACTACCCCATACACACCCTGCTGTGTCAAACCCAGCCACATACAGATGTGATGCATGAACGGCTGTCAACTGTTGTAACTGAGCCAGACTTTGGAGCTTTCTATCTCATGCCCCAAAATGCAGGTGAAAGAGCCTTCTCTTTTCCTTTAAATTTCGATATATATGGACTACATATCAAGAATATATGGACTATACATAAAGAATATTAAGTATAATTCACTTTTATACCATAATTGCCTCTATTTTTCAGAATACCACTTCTTGGGTTTTGACAATTGTGCCCAATTCTAAAACTCCACACTCTCAGGATACAAAACATCTCTAGAAAGTTCCTTTGAATGAAGCATCCCTTTCAAACAATCTTCATTTCCTTTTAAGTCCTCTGCCCATCCTCAACCCTGTGTAATTTGGGTAAAGGACGGGAGTTGGAGTTTTAGATTATAATGGGGGCTTTATTCAGACAATGGTGATTCTGAGTTTGGTTATCTCATATTTAGTTTAATTTTCCACAAGCCTTCTCACACTTCAATTCCGTGCTTTACATTACCCTTTGCAGTTAAACACACCACATAGCTAGTTTCTTTTTCTTTTTCTTTTTTTTTTTTTTTTTTTTTTTTTTTTTTGTCTTTTTCATTTTTATCGGTACCAGGGATCGAACTCATGACTGCCTGCTTGCAAGGCAGGCGCTTATGCCGCTGAGCTAAATCTCCAGCCCCGACACAGCTAGTTTCAATCAATGGAATATGTGTAACTGGTGAGCCCCTTCTCCACCTCCTCTTCTAGTTCAGCAGATGATGCTGAACTTCCATTGCAAACTGGAAAATGGTCAAAGTAATGAATCTCCAAATATTAGGCATCCAAGATGCATAACCTTCATATGTATATTTGTGGTATCTTATTTATTTTGCACACACTTTGGGTAACCGATAGTTTGGGTCAATGTGTTAGAATCTAGCTTCTTATCTTTTAAAGAAACATAAAATCAACTACTCCTCATTAACTACTGAGAAAGCCCAATCATCTTTTTGAGCATGGATTCATAACTTATAAAGCTAGTTAGATTGGTGGAAGGTGCTGTTTGATTTGTGAGAGTTATAAAGATTTCATCTGCTGTATCTAGAAGAACCCTCAACCTTTTTAGAGCTTGGAAAAATGGCATCATTCTCTGTCTCTCCAGGTACCATTATTATGTTTCTATTATTTTATAAGTTCTTTTTATGTTACCGTCTCTGTCGTTTAGCAACTAGAATATTTTAACTAAGCTTCACTCAAATATGGTAGAGCTGGCTCTTTGATATTTATGTGTCAAAATATGCATTGATCTAATTTCTGAATCAGGGATATAGCTCAGTGGCACAGCACCTGCCAGCATGCGTGAGGTCTTGAGTTGGATTTCTGGTACCAAAGAAAAGTGAGGCTTAATTTTCTCTTTATGTCCATAGGATTTTGTCAATATTGCTCTTCAAAACAGCACCACTAGAGAGAAGGAACATAAAATATCAACACTTTCTTAATCGAAGTACTATCTAAAAATAAAAACAGTAGATTGTGACATGAATAGATCTTCAAAGTTTAACATCTGTTTTAATTATGGGTGGGTGATCACTGCCTATACATTTTGCTGAGGCTTAATCTGACATTTTGTGGCTGAAATGCTTGCATTAGCTGAAGGCATATTTCATATTAATCATATTCAGAGTGTGATAAATTTTGACTATGCTTTAATTTTTACTTTAATTAATGCAAAAAATTTAAAATCTTCAGTAAGTGACTCTTGAAAGCTAAAAATATTATCTCAAGAAATTAGGAGCCAGACCTTATGCAATGGGCTTATAAACCATCTTTCTGAGAGGCAGAACAGAAGAATTGCAAGTTTGAACTCAGCCTGGACAACTTAGCAACATAATGAGATTCTGCTTGAAAATGAAAAGTAAAATGGATTGGGGGGTTTGCTCAGTAAGGCGGGCCTGAATTTGATCTTCAGTACTAAAAAATAAATTATTTTGATGTAAGTCAAATGCCCTTTCTTAGTTATTGTTTCCTATTGTATCCAAAAATTCGTTATTTGGATAAATGTCAAGAAGTGTCTTCCTGTGTTTTCTTCTAGCTTTTTCAGTTTTAGAACTTTATTTCAGTCGTCCAACGATTGTGAGTTGATTCTTGTATAATATATGCAAAAAGATCCAATTCATTGTTCCATGTGTGGATCCTAATACTGTATTTGAAGAAACTGTTTATTTCCTATTGAGTGATATTGGCACTTTATTAAATATTAGTTGAATGTAAAAACAAAACATTAATTCCAGGCTCCTTATCTTGCTTCTTTTTATTCCAGTATCATGTACCACTGATTGTTAGAATTTTGTGAAGTATTTTAAAATCAGCAAATACTACTTGTGCAGCTTGTTACTTTTTGATAAGTTTGTTTTGGTTACTCAAGATCTTTTGTACCTTTACATAAATTTTAGGATTTTTGTTCTTTATTAGTGAATGATGTTGGAATTTAGATAAAGATGGCATTTAATTTGTATTTTTAAATATTATGTCCACTAATAATATTTCTATTTGCAGTGTATGAACATTACTCACTATGCCATTTATTATATTTTTAAGTTTCTTTCGTCAATATTTTACAGTTTTCATTGTGAAGATCTTTAATCTTCTTGATTACATTTATTCTTAGTGCTTTTTGCCAGTTATCATGCCAATGGAATCTTTTTAATATTTTATTTGATGGAAGCTATTAAAACTCGTGTTTAATTGTTTTTTGTATTTCTGATGTTATTTCAAGAAAGAGCTAATCTTACTAACAAAAAGAATTTCTGAAATTTTGAGGCAAGTTAAAAATACACCAGGATCCTTCACACCTTGATATTAATGCATTAATATAGGAATCAGTGTCAATAAGTAAAGATAATAAGCTCTCCAGAAAGGATTTGTGCTTTCTTTCCATAGAGCAATTGTTATATCTCCAATCAGATGACCCAGTATCCCCACAAAAACAATTCCAAAACTGAATTTTTCAATTTTAAAATGCAACATTATGTGTTTTTGTGACTAGGTAATCTCTAGAGATGTTAGCATGAGTTGTCATGAAAATTAAATGATCTGTATAAAACATTATAAATATTTGTTATGATTTTGTGTCTTTCTTATTTATGAAGAATCTGCTTTTAAAATGTCCAACCTACAGAAAGGTTGTGGCAAATGAACAAGAAATCTTTTATAATAATTATCTAAATTTATTATTTCTTCATATTTTTGTGTTGCCAAGTGAATATATTTAAGCATCTCTTTTTCTGAAACATTTAATAAATAATAAAGACATTAGGACATTTCATGACTAATTGCAGTTATTTTTAAACAAATGCACATAGACTCTTTCTTCAAGATAAACACAATTCAATTTATTATTAAGAAAATTAATCATAATCAAACTATCAACTATCCTAATAACTTTCACCATATTCCCACAAGAGCAACCCAGAATCTAATGTGAGAATATCTATTATATATTATTTAGTTTTTAGTGCAGTCTATTTTGCTTTCTCAAGAACAAGGTCTTTTTCAAGGTCTCTCTAGCTTTTATGATGGGATAAAATATTTTATGTCACATTTTTCATGTAAATAATGCTCTATGTAAGCTGTTGCTTTTGTTCATTTGTTTATATTTAGATTCAGGGTAAATAGTTGAGAGGATGAAGAGAATGAACAGATATACAGAGAGATAGGTGATGTATTTATTCTAGTGCTTGTATTGGTAGGATTCTAGAATTGTTGTCTTCAATGTAAGATATTATTTCTCTTGCCACACACTCAGCTCTGGAGCCAGGCTGTATGCTTCCATGATGACATGACAAAGTTTCCAAACCTATGCCCAAGTTCAGTGGTTTTGCTCTTAGTAATTATGCTAGATAGGATGTCACTGGTGGTTAGCCCAGGAGTTTCAGTCCACACCAACGAGCTAAACCCCAAAGGAGTGCTAAACTGCTAAACTTAGCATCCCCTTGACAAAGCCAGACAAATTGGACTAATCTAGATAGATAATAGAAAAGGTTCTTCAAAGTTAGGATCCTCAGAACTCTGATCCTCATCACCAGATTTGGTTTTAAAGTACCTAATTTTGGTAAACCTACTGAAACAGAAAATTTTCATGAGGATAAACTCACGTAAGTTTCTTCTAGATTTTCAGGACCTCAGTTTAACTGGTAATTCCTCAATATTTTGTTAGATCCTTGTTGCTAAGATGTCTTTCTCTCTCTCTCTCTCTGCTATAACATTTCTGTCTGGTCCACTCTGTTTCTCTCTCTCAGTCTCACTTTTGCATACATTTATAGGGAAGTTTCATTCAAATAATGTAGGCTACCAATATTGAATAAGTAAGTGTTCCAGATTTTTAAACAATTTATCAATAATTCATATTTTTAGCTAATTGTGTATATCCCATATTGCAGTTTTTTTTTGTTTTTCACAAATTAATTTATTCAAATTTTCTATTTGTATTCCTATTGTGCTCTCAGTCATAGCTATTAATTTATGAGGCAAAAAATCCACAATTAAGCATTTTACCTCCAATTAAGATAAATTTACAACATGATACAATTATTTCCTTCTGTTTTCACTCACTGGTCTTAATTACCACACTCCATTATGGTTTTGTAAATCAATTTAGTGGGTCATGATTATTAAAAAATTAGCATACATTGAAAAATATGAATGCGAAGCACACGGTAAGATTGTTTTTTTCCTGAAAGCTTGTTTATATAAATAAAAACATATACATTCACGTTTACTTTCTAACCATTGGATGTAGAAAAATATACAATGTGTACAAACATGTGCATTCTATTTTATAGTTTTTAAGAAATGCAAATCCACCAGTTTAGAGTTTTACTTTCACACTTTATTTTAAATATATTTTATGTCTTTTAATTTTGAAAGTATGATATAGCAAGATAAAGTATAATATATTAAACGTGATAAATCATTCTCTTTATTTGGCTCTCATGTATACTTTGCTCTGCTCAATTATTTTATTTCCTTTTCTGATTATGTTCTTCAAGGACATTTAAAGACATGATTTACATATGACCAATCTTCTGAGGTTTGTTGTGAATGAGAACAATGTTTATGGCACTCTCATATTTAAATGAAAGATAAAAATTGTATTTTGTTATAACTTTTTTTCCATACCTCAAATATATTATTCCACTGCATCTTTGCCTGTAGGACTACTTTTAACCAGTTGAGTGTCAATATGATTTTCTTCGTTTATTAGTTTTTGACTGCTTTTTTTTCCTCTTGAGATTACAAAATGTTTCACTTTCATTTCAGGGAGAAAAATGAACAAAATTTAAAAGCTCTCTTCTAATCTATCATTTGAACATTGCACATGGCTTTTTTAGGTCAGGCTACCAGTTCTTCTACATATCAGTTTGTAAATTTTATCTGTACATAACGGCAGAGGATGATAGAAAAGGCAAGGGTAAAGGGAATGAAAAAATAATTATGAAGCATTCTGTGTCATGAGGAATGTAACTATTATGTACTGCAAACATCTCCCAATATAAAATAAAAATTGAAACCCCTGTCTTAGTTATTTTTACTAATTGCTGAGACGAAATACCTGAAGCCCAAAGTTGGGAAAGAAAAGGCTTATTTCTTACAGTTTTGGAGATTTCAGTCCATACTCAGTTGGCTCCAAGGCAGTGTGGCATGACAGGGCCGCAGTTCGTGGTGGCTGCAAACAAACACCAGCAAGAGAGAGAGACACATCTTCTTCCCGCCATTACATCACATCCTGACTCCACCCCTAGGCCAGTGTAGCACTCACACTCCCAATCCAAGAGCCAGACAATGAACCATTAACCAGTGCACAATGCAAATGCATGAGTCCTGTGGGCCACCAACATAAACCATGACACCTCCAAAAAAGAATGCCCTATAATTTCTGTATCAGTTTTCTGATTCATATTTCTTATAATTTTCTGTTTCTCTTGAATTCAGTCCCAGAGCAGTGAAAAAGCTGGCATTCCATGCTCATCACCTTACCAGCTAACCAATGTTCATGCTGAGTTTTAATCAAGTTAGGGCTTTGAGAAAAAGCATACCTAATAAATGCTTTAAGCTTTCAATATATCCAATCAATGCTCAGCTTTACAAAGTTTGGTTCTTTTATTGTTCCTTACAATTAAATTTTTCTTGTTAATTTTGTTACTGAGTTTTACATTGGTAAATTCAGCATCAATAACCTTTTTTATCTTCAATTTACTAGCTCTTACAATGTACAATTGACTTTGTGCATTGTCAATCATTTAATTATCAAATTTCATTCTTGGCTTGAATTCTGAGATCCCATTTATGTTTAATCTATATTTCACTTCCCCCAAAATTCTATTCCATTCAATGTTTATTTACTTTTCCTTAGCTGTAGATGTCTTACTAGGGACACAAATAGATTATGTAGGAGGTGCAAATAGTTATTAAAAGCCTCTCTTTATTTTAACAGAAGGAATCTGCTGAGCTTCATAACCATGTACCCACTGACACAACAGGACTTCCCAATGGTATATTTCACAAACATTACTAATTCAACCTGTCTAAACTAACATTACTGATGTTAGTGGTCCATTAACTTACCAGACATAATGCAGTCCTGTGCATCCTTTCCCATGAAATAATCATTTCACCACCTCAGTTATTCAAGCAATCAAATTCAGAGACTTAGCATTTCCTTGTTGCTCCCTGTTCCTGGTTTCTCTGTGATTCATTGTATCTTACCCAGCAACTTCTTTTGATACTGTACTGCTAACATTTATTGACTCTGAATGTTTTTCATTACCGTCTTAATTGATCTCCTAATTCTGGATTCCATAAAGTTTTATTAAAACCATTGCAATAGTTTTTCTCCAGTTTTACTGTTGGTGGGAGCATTTTTCTCTAATGCATGCATCATTTTGAATATAATCCTGACCACCCAGCTCCCTCACTCAACATATGGCAGGTTGTTTTCAGCTGTGGTATACCTAAGTCATTTTTTTAAAAAGCCTCTGTCTGGATGATATCCCTATAGCCACTTTACCTTTATACCTAGCATTGTTAATGTTGCATTTTATAAAACTTGCTATGCATCTACAGTACCACAATGTGTTTTTATACAGTTTTTACTAATGTGTTTCAAAAAATCCTGATATTTTTACCTGCCTTGCCTTCTTTTTCTTCTTCAGGTTTGCCTCATATAGCATATATTATGTTATATCTTTTCTGCACCCTTGAGTTATGGACTGCATATTTATGTTCCCCTAAAACTCATTTGGTACAACCCTCATTGTGAATAGACTTAGAAGGTAAAACCTTTGAGGCCTTGTTAGCTTTAAGGTGAGGTCCTGAATGTGGAGACCCTTAAAGAGAGGAGAGAGGGAAGATTGCACTCTGTGACATATGAAGACAACAATAATAAAACTGCCAAATGATAACAGAGACAAGGGTCTTCACTGAGAAGCTGACCATGTTGAGACCCTGATCTCATGTGCTCAGCTTGTGCAGTGCTGAAGCATAAATGCTGATCACTGCAGTCAACCTTTTTATGCTGTTCTGCTGAGCAGATAAACAGATGTTACTGCTCTAGTAGTTCACTGGACTTCACCTTAAACACAAACTATACTGGAAATATCTCTTGGTTAGAATATTCCTTATTAATTAGAGTGACTACATGAAAGGGCACTTAATATTTGAACTACTGTATGGTGTAATTTACAAATTACTGAAATAAAATAAATACAACTGAAATTTTAGCTACTATCATGCCATAATTTGCTAACCTTAAAAATTTTCACTCCTAAAAGCAATATTATTTATCTTTAAAAAACATTAAACTTATGAATATATTTTCTTAATGTTTTGTGGTTACGTATCATGGCATCAGGATTATGAAAACCTGGTGATTGGGAAGAAGAAAGCTTCTGATTTCTTATTGAATAAAGCAGTAGATATCACAGAAAATGCTATGTGAAAATACTATGCTAAGCGATATTGCTGATTACATGGTGTCTAATTTCCAGTAAAGACCAGCTTAAGGACTGGAATAAGATTAATATATTGGATTTAAATTGGAACTCATCCCAAATCCTGAACTTTCTGTGTTAGATTTCTGCTTGAATTATTCAAAATTTGTGACTACTCAAAATTCTTAGGGAATATATTAGTTCTTCTCAAAAGGTAATCAAAATGCTTGATTAGATGAGGAATAACATGTATCATATATAATACCTGTTTATATAAAATATAATATATAATTATAACCATATAAAGTTTAGTAACTTTTTTCTAAGACCGTTTTCTACATATATCCAAGCCATGATTTTGAAGATGTTTATTACCATGACAGGAAAAATCAGAAAGCATTCCTTTACATGAAATTTTATGTATATATATATTCACGTCACTATGAAGTATTTTCTCAAGGTAGAAGGCAAATTCACACGGACCAATGTTAGTAACTGTGACAAAGAGCTGGAAATATGCTTATGTCAGCAGAGATACACTGAGTAGTGTAGACCAAAAGGCATAAAATTTTTCTTTCAAAATTAAATCTGTTTAAAAACTGTCAGTAAACAGCCTCTTTCAATGTTCTTACAACCATGTCAAACTGATGAATGAAGAGATTTAACTGTGAAATCTTTCAGTTATGTGTTGATTTCATGTCAATGTTCTTAAATGGGTCCTTAAATTTTAAGTCAGCTTTAACTACTCCCCATCACTGAGCCAGACTGTGTAGGAGAAATTGCTAGAGACTTAACTCTGTTCTCCTTTATAATGCCAAAACACACTGATTCTCACAGTTAGCCAAATAACATGTACACCACTGACTCATCCATTTACTACAGAGCTTAAACTAAAACCTTGTTCTTAAAAGATGACAACCTCTACAACACCTAGTCCTTAAACCCAGATCATTAACACTGAGAAATATGATTGATAATACCAAAGAGCTAGTAATAAGGCATTTATTTCATATTATTTTATGGTATTTTGAACTATACTTTTTCTAGTATCACCTTTTGTGGCTTATTTTTCTAAAGGACTTTTACGAATAATAAGTATTTTATATACTCTTCCCTTATACCCTCTCATTTGACTATTCTAATGCCTTGATAGTTAATTTAATTAAGTGTAGCTACCATTAAGGGTTCTAAAATGTAGATAATATCAATAAATCAAGGTAATTACAAAGAGTTAGGGAAATTGTTAAAGAACAGGAGGCATTTTTACAAAGAAGTGATACTTTTATCTATATGTAAGTCCATTTGGGGGACTGAATACAGCTGCTTTGGGATAATAAGTTTCATTTTACTCTCTGAATTGATTCTCCATCTTAGACTTGTAGTGATTCTGGAAAGTTAAACTTTTAACTTAGCTGTTAGTATTTTCTTTTAAGTTTAACTTAGCCATAGGATTCATTTGTTTGTTCTTGTTTCTTAATTAAAGTAGGTCCTGCTTGTGGACAGCTTATTTTTAAAATTCTAGAAAATGTATAGATATACCTCCAGCATAGCTACTTCTGAGTATCAGGGAAATAGAAGAGAATTGACCAAAAATCACTAAACGAATACATTTTATACTTGTTTCATTTTGCTTTAATTTTCTAACTAAATGTTATCTTGGGAAAACTTCATTTTTGCTGATGTGAAGCTAGTACTATTCACATCTCTGTTCAATTTTCTAAAATAAACTCTCAGTGGGTTTTTAGTAAAGAAGTATATAATGCATTTGTAACTTGAACTTTAAAATTCCATTGTAGCATAAGAGAAAGCTGTAACACAAAAATACATAATAAAAGTCCTAGAATGTCAGAATTTTTTTGATTATTAGCATTAAGTTTTTATTGTGTAATTCAGGATTTTTCCCATATTGTCACTACAAAAAGATACCAGATGATTAATAAAATACTAAATATTGATTCCTAAAATCTATGGAGATACAGCAAAAGCTATCAAAACATTCAACTGGCTCATAAGCACTTGAAAATATAAAATATATAATTACTTAAAGGACATGAATTATGTTTGCTTTATCATTTCCAAAGCCCTAAGACAAATAGAAATGATGGCTTAACAATAAAAAAAAGCAAGCAATTTGGGAAGCAGTGATAGAAATATTTAAAGATTAGAAACCTTTAAGACTGTCAATATAGCTCAGAGTAGAGTGTTTGCCTAGAAGTTTAGGCTCTGTGTTCAATATCCAGGATTGGAAAAATAATGAAAAAAAAGAGAAACCTTTAGAAAATCCTCTAAGAAAGCAAGGAAAGATCCAAATTGAACCTGGAACCCACAGCACAAATATATATCGGTAGCTATTGTGGCAGAATGGGGTTGACATAGACCAGTTATGTAAGTGTATGTGTAATTTGCCCTGGGGCACCAATGAAAGTCAATTCAAACCCTTGAGGCACCTGAAAATATTGACACCAATGTGATCTGAGGTCACTTTTCAATTCTATCTCATTTTTTGTTATTGTTTTATTTTATTGTTTGAGATAGGGTCTCACTATGTAGTTTAGTCTGAATTGACTCTATGTTGTAGCCCAAATTGGTCTGAAACTCATGGAGACCCTCCTCCCTCAGTCTCCTGAGTGTTAAGATTACAGGCATATGTCACCACACCCTGCTCTGTACTTGCTTCTTAAATTAAGAAACTGTAAAATACATATACTATAGTATTTTATTAGGGTAATAAAAGGTAAAATAATGTCTCCTTAACAATTGTCTCAGAATGAAGTCAATACAGCAATATGTTAAAATGTGTAAGAGTGAATAACTTTAAGCCTATCTGTAACAAAATAGATAAAGTTAAGACTTTGTATATATGCAAGCATTCCAAAACTTTATTCCACAGACTTTTCTTAAAATATTAATACAGAGGCGCTGGGGATTTAGCTCAGTGGCATAAGCACCTTGCAAGCAGGCAGTCGTGAGTTCGATCCCTGGTACCAATAAAAAAACAAAACAAAACAAAACAAAAAATATATTAATAGAGAGATAACAGCTATGTTTGTTAAATATGGTATATGTAATTAAGTCTATTAAATTGTACAGAAAAATGTTTCAAATGAAAAGTTTTATGTTACATTTAGTTTTCAACAGTATAAAAGCTTTTTAGAAGATTATTCTAACTAGGTGAAACAAGAAATAGCAAAAATAATGTAATAAGAAACAGTGAAAAATTCGGTGTATGATAATTGGAAATATTTTTTATAGAATACATAGAACATAATTCAGCAAATATTAAGAAGTGTTAGAGACAGTTAATTATATCATAATTCAAAAACTTTGTGAAATAAACATAGATAGAACTTTTTACTCAGTAACGCAGAGTAAATTTTTCTGAGCAGGTGGAAATACAGAAATGATCATATGCTGAACCATATGAAAGAAAACAAACATTACTTCAAATTATTATTTTGGCTGTGCTCAATGACATAAATAATATATCTATAGATTCAAAATCAAAATTAGGCCTGCCTGGCAAGCAGGAGGTCGTGAGTTCAAAAAGAAAAGTGAGTATCAAAAGAAAAAACCAAACAACAACAACAACAACAACAACAAAAAAAAAGGTAGCTTAATATGTGTATATCTGAAAATTATCACAAATATACACCCACTCTTCTAGATAATTTTTGATTCAAAGAAGAAATTTGGATTTACAACTATTTTTAAACATCAAAAGTTTATTTCATGCTGAAAGATCAAATGTACAGAAAAAGTATAGCCTTCTTGTTTGAATTAATAAAATTTGATCATAATAGAAAACTCAAATAGTCAAACAAACACTGAATACATTAAAAGGGTAATAAAATATCTATGCTTAAATGTAAACAGACACAGATGTTTTAAAAACAAGTGATACTGAGGCCTCTGGAAACAAATAATTCCTACCTTATAAAAGCTGTTTAGAACACAGAGGAAAGGCGGGCCATTTTCCAAGTCATTTTGCAAGGCATGTTTTAAGACAATGTTAACTGTTGTCTGGGGATTTCAGCAGAGACTGGGAAGCTGTAGAATAGTTGTTGGCAGACTCTCAACGCAGAACATACTGGGGTACTGTGAGCACTCAAGAAAAAGTTAGCCTGTCACCCAGCTTAATGCCTTCAAATTGAAGTGAAGTAGACCAGTCAGATAAAACTGCTCTGGAGAGAATGATTGGTCTGCTCTAGTTCTCTCATCCCCTTCCCAAAGACGAACTGTATCAGAAACCTCCTGTGATCACCCTGCAGATCGGAGCACTGGGGAGAATGGCATTTGCTTCCAGACACTGATGTGGTAAGGATTCCTGAGTTTCTCTGTGGATTTAACCCAAGATTGAAAGCCAAGCCACAGCCGACTTGAAACGCATCCCTTTCATGAAGAACACCTGGAGAACTCAGATCTGCAGATGGAGTAATCTGTCTAGAAATAGTGATGGAGGCTAGACTACCAGAATATAATGAGCCAGCCTGAAGAAGGCATCTTCTGTGTCAGAAGACAATGGTGCAACAATTGTCTGAATGATACAAAAATTCATGCTCAACTATTTCAAAGAAAGAGACAGTTACTGTTAATTATGTTACTGTTAATTATGCATAGTCATGGTAAAATGCTGTGTTGCTTGCATTGTTGTCGTCTGATCTGCTTTATAATGTCCTCTTTGGTCTTAATCTCTTTAAAATAAAAAATAAAATTAAAAAAAAAATTCAAGTGTCTAAAAAGCACACATACCAGGAAAATGCACTGCTTAGATATCTGTCATACCTGTGGCCCTGATTCAGATGATCGCAAGCAAGCTCTTCATAGAAAGTTTGCTTTTTCTCCAAATCTTACTCTTTCCCCTGGAGAGGCTCAAAAGGAAAACCACCTGAGGGAGGCAGGAAAAGATCAAGCAAGAAACTCACCACTTCCCCCTGCTTTTGTATCAATAAAGGCAATAACTGCTACAAGGCTGAATTCACTAAACAATGTGATCATCTGCTAGTATGCAAGAATAACCTGGTAAACTATGGGCTTTGCACAAAATCTCCCTGAAAAATTATTGTAACCTATTCTACTGTGCCCAGTTCCCTCAGCATGCCAGTGACACCCCAACCTTCATAGACAGACAGTACTATGAAAGAAACAATATTACCTCCTGATAAATTGATGGTAAAGGCCAGCAAAGTAATAGTTATTCCCTAAATAGAGATGTTTCAATGGGAGAAAGTATGTATATATTTCCTAAACCTATCCATTTTCTACCTATTTATATTCTATGTATACACATCTAAGAATGTAAGCATTTATGTTATTAAGGGGAAAAATCATACCATTTTATGTCTTATAAGTTGTGAGTAAAATCAAGAATTAATGATGAAAATAAATCTAAATATACAATAAAAAGTGTGAAGTTAATTGGGCTATCCTAAATAGGAGACATCTTGCTCATTAGTATAATCTAATTAGTGTAACTTCTAACGATTTTATCTATTCAGGAAATAAGACACTTAAATTTATTCCAGTAACCATATAGAACATGACTGAAGTTTCCAGCCAGCTAAAGACAGCAGAACACTACATTTCAAGCTGCATGGAATAGAGCTAGGCCTCTAATTTACCCTGTCCTGAATACTTATATAAAAACGCTTATGGCTTGGGAGGCTGGAGATTTAGCTCAGCGGCCTAAGCGCCTACTTTGCAAGCAGTGGTTGTGAGTTCGATCCCTGGTACCGATTTAAAAAAAAAAAAAAAAAAAAGCTTATGGCTTAAAGGACAGATATGTATAATAAAATTGAAAAAAAAATAAATGAGTAAAGTAGTTCAATTAACTGCAATATGTTGAAACTATAATATTCTACATGGCTTTACAAGCAGTAAGAAAAACAAATTCAAATTAGTTAGCAAAGAAAATACTGTGCACATACTGTAAAAGTAATTAAGTAAGAAGTTACCCAGCAACATTACTTTTTGGAGATGCATATATATATATATATATATATATATATATATATATATAAGAAAATGAACAAAAAAGTATCTGAAAGAACATGATAGACCTAACTGTCAACAGATGTTTCCTATAGGAGACTGAATTTTAGTATTTGGGTGTTTTTGCCAGTGTGCCATTGTAATATAAAATTACAATGTATCTATGACATAATGTCCATCGAGATTAAAGAAAAAAAAACTTCATGCTCATCTCTATAGATCCATTTGATTTTTCTTTCTTCATCCTGCTTATGTTCTATCATTATACTTTGTATTGCATTTGTGTATCAGTTGATATTTCCAAAGAGGAGAAAAAAAATACTGGAGCTTTCTAATGCTTGTTAACGTGAAAATGTAAGTATATTCTACAATTTTTAGGAAGATAGTCATGTGTGCAGACTTTGTAAACCTTGATCATAATTGTTTTGATGGAAAGTCAGTCAAGATAGATAAACTTTTCTCTTTCATAAATGCCTATAATACGTAGAAAAAGACTATCTATTACTATATAATGTATTTATTGTAAGTATAAAATACAAATACATTCATATCTAGTAAATATAATAATATTAATGTTCATATCATATTAATACATAAAAGTAATGTGTTTATCATAATACCGATGTGAATATCAACATGTTGCTACCATATTATACCCTCCTGATCCAGGTTCAATTTTAGTTTTTAATAGAAATCTTCAAGTGCAGACAATTGGGGGGGAAACAGGTACTGAGATATATCATGCACAAGTACAAATTCTCTAAAAATGCTCGCAACATTGTACCAATAAACTTACTAATTAAAAAGGAAATCTTCAGTCTTCAGATAATAAGGCTGATAGATAAATAAAAATATTTCAAACAGATATGGTCTACAGAAATCAATTTCTAGATCATCAGTGTCTGTATTTTCCATTTCCATTTAGTCTTGTTCTTAACTGCATAAAAGTATTCATTATCACACTCATGTTTTCCTACATGAGAAAGCTGCCATCCCCTAGCTTAATTGTAAGCACACAGATAAATATACAGGCTGTGCAGAAACTTCATTAATGATTAAATATTTCAATGCTCTTCCTTTAAAAGGATAAGTATAATTGGATATATTGAAACTGATTCTTCTAAACCTACTTCAGTGTTTTGCTAGGCAGACCAAATTTTCTCATTATATGAAATAATACTCAAAGATAAATCACATATGACTTCCTTGTGATGGGCCTACATTATTCCGTAAATTTTTAAGATCAATTTATCAAACTTTTTCCTCTTCTTCCTTTTTCAGCTGCTTCCTCTCTCATTGTTGTATATCAATACAACCTATCTACTGATACGTCTCCGTAGTTCCAGGTTCATGAAATGTCAGCCCTTATTCTTCTTCCTGCTTTCTCAAATATCCTGGTGCATCCCTGGTACTGCAGTTACATAGGAATGTCCAGCAGCACAGTGCTTCTGCTATGGTACTGATGTAGAATGAGATCACTGGTATGGTGTTGTCTCAGCCACCTTCTCACTGCTGCAACAAAATACCCAATACTAACAATTTAAATGAGGAGACACTTACACTGGACCATGATTTATTCCATGATCAACTGGCTCCAAAGAAGACAGGACATAGTGATCTTTCACCTAGGAACAGGAAACTCATCCAGAATTAGTAGATTATGGTGTGATAAGGCTGGCTGGCTGGGCAAATAGATTTTACCTGTTAATTACAAATTTTCAAAGCCCTACACATGGCCTACTCAAGAGAACTTGAGCAGATTTTCAATAGGATACCCTAAACATGATGTCAGTTTGAAGTGTAGAATCCCAGCACTGCATCATAACAAATAAATATAAAAATTTTTATGAATTTCCTTGAGATTTAGATATTTTAAAAGGACACAGTCACAAAAAAGATCTTACCATCGTTGCTTTTCTCAAGATAGCCCACTCTATCATGTCTTTTCCTCTTTTACTCAGCCAAATGCCCAAGATCACTCTGTTATGGTTTGGGTCTGGATATCCCTTAAAATCTCATACAGTCATAGGGGCAGGCTTCTATAATTTGTGTTTGATTCATGCTTAAGTAATGGGATTATAAGTGTGAGTGCTGCCCACTCTATGGTTGGTAACATACATAAAATACAAGGAACAGAAAGAGACTTCTCTCTGCTCTGTTCACATTTTGCTCTTGTTGCTTATGCTCTCTTCTGCTGCCATGAATTGTTGCTCCTCTGTCTTGCTACCCTGCTTTGGAGCCAGAAGATTATGGACTAAAGCCTCCACAAATTGTGAGCTTAATAATACTTTTCTTGCTTAGTTTAGTGTCACATGTTTTGCTCCATGAATCATAGAAAAGTAACTGCCACATTCTTTGGTACCAGAAGTGGGATGACTTCTAGAACTATTCCTGTCCTTGTGGTTTAAGTGCCTTTGGGTTAGTATTCAAAAGCCTTTGTTTTGTAAGAAGAGTTTGGAAAGGTATACAAATTTTGCCTTCAGGAGTAACAGTTTTGTATGAGAAATTCAGTTCAGAGCTCAGAAGACCAGAATGCTGATAAAAATTATGTAGCAAAGAGCAGCCTTGAGAGGTTTCTGCAGAGAAGAAGGACCACGTTGATTATTGAATGGGAAATGGTGCATATTATGGCTTGGTAAAAAGGTTGTCTGTGTTTTGCTCATGCCCAGCAATTTTGCCTGAGACAAGGACTAAAAGTGGAAGAACAATTAATCTGGCAGATGAATTTCAAGGCATTTGAATGTTGAAGCAAGGCATGTCTATTATAGAGGTTTTTAGCCAGATTTATGTTGTGAATCAACTGCATAGTGCCTATAAGGATAATTTAAAATGTGAGTTTGGTCAGGAAAAAAGCTCAAGTAAATTCATGGACTACCAAGATAGAGCTGAGGAGGTATCAATTTCTGAGAAGGAACAGGGGAATATAAAAGATAGCCTAAAGACACCACAAGAAGCTGCAAGTATCCATTCTTTACAGCCTCAAAACTGCAAAAAAAGAAAATTTGCTTTGAAGAGCGAAACTCAGAGCACCTTTTTCCAGAGTGGTGGCAGACACACCAGGCTACAGAATGGCAGTGACAGAGATTTTGTTCCTTAGCTTTGAATTGCCCAATTATTCAAGCACTTGACCCCTTTAGTGAAGAGAAAGGAAACACTGGTTACTGCTCTGACTGGGAGCAGACTTTGGCATCATCCATTTGGTGCTGGTTTTAGATGCATAAAGAATGGTAGAATTCTCAGGTTGAAAAGGCCTGCAGTCAAATTTCAGATGGAGGCCTGAAAGCCAGGCAGCATGCTTCTGAGAGGGCAATGTGTGAAGCTGTATGTGTGATGTCAAGGGCACAAAAGAAACTCCAGGTATTTGGAAAAGCCAGTGACATGGAACATCTATGGAAAGATGCAAGGAAGTAGCAAATTGGACCTAAGAGAGAAGCCATGGGAACTGCTACTACAGGAAGTGCCACAAGACCAGAGCTATGTAAGCCCTTTGGAGCTCACAATTTACACAGATTGATTCAGATGTTTCACATGGAACCGTGGGATATACTGTTTACCCTGTTGTATTATGTGCTTGCTCTGGTCCCATTCCTTCGTAGCTCCATATTTTTAACTTTCAGAAATGTATATCTTGCACCCTTATATGTTGGAACTGTTCAACTTTCACTTTATTTTTATGGGGGCTCACAGCCAAGAGTTTACCTGAAATCTCAGAGCAGACTCTGGATTTGGAATTTTTAGCAATGCTGAAACTGTTAGGATTTTGGCAACTGTTGGAGACTAATTGTATTTTGCGCATGATTCTTTGGGGAATGTGTGTGCAGAATGTTATGGTTTCTGCCTGGCTGTCCCCCTAACACCTCATATAGCCATGGGGGTGAGTTTCTAGAATTTGTAATTGATTCATGATCCTATGCTAGGATTATTGGTTTAAGTGCTACACTTATCCTAAAGTTGGTGACCTATATATATATATATATATATATATATATATATATATATATATTAGAGACAGAAAGAGTCCTTTCTTTTTCTTCCACTAACATTTGATGATTTTAATGTATTTGACAATATACTGAGAGAATCATTACACATAATGACACAGTACGACCCACTCAACAGTCAGGAGGTAGAGGCAAGAGGATTGGTCTGAGTTTCAGGCTATTATGGGCTTCACAGTAAGTTCAAAATCAACCTGAACTACAGTATAAAATCATGGTTCAAAAGATTTAAAAAAGGATATCATTGTGGATGTACATGTGAAACAATATGAAATATGTTGTTTTAATTTTCAGACCACTGAATACTTATTACCATGTTTGTATTTTATGTATCCATCAACAATGTATGAAGAATTTTAAACATGAACAGCTCAATATTCTATAGGATATTTTCAGAGTACTTATTGTAACAGTAGAATTCATTTTCATTTTGAATGCTGATGCTATGTGAAAATAATTCTAGATCATGAAAGTCTCAGTATTCACATGTATACATAAATGGTATTTTGAAGATGGGTTTTTATCAATTTTCACAATTTGTTCATTTCCTACATATCAGAATACAATATTTAAATTTATTATCATACATTTCTATGATGTTGATCATGAAGGCAATTTTTAAACTGATACATTAGATAGTGTTATTTACTACATAGCATTAGAATTACCTCTGGTTCTTATATTTCAGTATGTTTCTATGGATTCCCAGATAATACAAAATAAAATCAAGTCTATCTCTTGGTATTTTTCTGAGGTTAAATAAAGTATAACATGATCTCATTTCTTCAAGTTACTTCGTTGTAATATTTATGCTCACACACTGACAATTAAGTAATGTTCCCTTTCTCTTACGTGTTTCAGTCACCTTTTATTAGTTGAGCAATTTTTGTCCTCTTCTTTAATTTGCCGATTATTCCATATTCTTCTTGTTGCAGTAATATTCATATATGTTTCCCACATCACTCCTCTGTAGAGCTTCTTTTGGGATGGAGTCAGCAAATCCCACTCTTCTGGAGTGAACTTCTCAGCTACATCCTCAAAGGTCACTGTCTCCATTGTTATGCTTGAGGGTTTGCAAGAATCCTTTCCAGTCCTCATTAAGAAGTCACAGAAACTTGACGTGAGCACAGCTCCAGGCACTCAGCCAGAAAGAGTCCTTTCTCTGCTCTCCCCTCTTTTTGCTTTTGGTGCTTTTGCTGTCTTTTGCTGTTATGAACTGTTGCCCCTCTGCAAAACCACCCTGCCTTGGAGCCAGCTCATTATGGACTGAAAAATCTTCTCTACAAACTGTGAGCTTAATAGACTTTTGCTTCCTTAATTTTGGAAAACAGGTATTTTGTTCCAGTAATGAGAGAAATGTAACTGACACAGGACTACAATCAGTTTCTCTCTCAGTTTCCACTTTGTGAAATAAACTTTGTCTTTTTCCCCTCTTTTCTTTAATTTTTTGTTCAATATGACATGCACATGGAATCCAACTCCAAAAGGAGAGAGATGCAACCCAAACCTAGTAACATTCTATTGGCAAGCCACTTTTAGAAGAAGCTTCCTGATAACATCTCCTATAGCCAATCAGGGGACTTGAATCCAGGAGAGTCCAATAATAATCCCATGGCAGCAATGATGCCAAGAGTAATAGAAGAAACAGGAGAGAAATACACCCTTGTAGGTCACACCTCCAGTAACCTTTCTATCTGATTAGGCCCCATGCCCTAATAGCATATTTAGCTATCATACTCATCAATGGATGAATCCATCAATGATTGTAGCACCTCCAGAATCCACTGAACTTTCCCATACAAAGGGTCTTGGAGTCTATTTTAGATCTGAACCATAATGCTATGCACTCATGTCCATCTTACTGTACAGAATATTGACATACACGGGGGCTGGGGATTTAGCTCAGTGGCATAAGCCCCTGCCTTGCAAGCAGGCAGTCATGTGTTCGATCCCTGGTACTAATAAAAAGGAAAAAGACCAAAAAAAAAAAAAAAAAAAAAAAAAAAAGAATACTACATACAAAAAATTCCTAACCTGCTAGATGCAAGATGTGCTGAGTTTGGTGCTTTTTGGTGAGCTCTCAAAACCTCTGGAGGCAACTTTCAAGGCCTATGATGGATTGATAATTGATGGTCGACTTGTAATATCAGCTGAACTGAATCAGCACAGTGCTGAGTGTGAATGGCTCACCTGAGGATTGTTGTGAGACAAATGGAGAACTGAAGAAGAAGAAGAAGAAGAAGAAGAAGAAGAAGAAGAAGAAGAAGAAGAAGAAGAAGGAGAAGGAGAAGGAGAAGGAGAAGGAGAAGGAGAAGGAGAAGGAGAAGGAGAAGAAGAAGAAGAAGAAGAAGAAGAAGAAGAAGAAGAAGAAGAAGAAGAAGAAGAGGAGGAGGAGGAGGAGGAGGAGGAGGAGGAGGAGGAGGAAGAGGAAGAAGAGGAAGAAGAGGAAGAGGAGGAGAAAGAGGAGGCAGAAGAAGAGGAGGAAGGGGAGGGGATGAAGGGGAAGATGGGTAAGGGGGAGAGAAAGAAGAAAGAGGAGGAGAAGGATAAGAAAAAACAGGAAAAAAAGAAGACAAGGAGAAGCAGAAGATGAAGAAGAAGATGATGATGAAAAAGAAGATGACGAAGAGGCACTGGTTTTTGTTGGTGTCTTAATAGCATATTTAGCTACCGTGCTCATCAGTGGATGAATCCATCAATGATTATAGCACCTCCAGAATCCACTGAACTTTCCCATACAAAGGATCTTGGAACCTATTTTAGTTCTGATGCCATTGGCTTTCCTAGAAGAGCTTGTTGAGTTTCTTTCCTGATAAGAACTAAGCTGTTATCATCGGGGGAGCCTGGGACATTGTTGGTTCTGAGAACACCTGCGGTTCACTTTGGGGGAGCTCTGGTCTTTTCTTGGAGTGTTGTTTCCTGGCTCCAGAGGGCAAGATAGTTTGCTGTGTAATCTCCTGCAGAACCTAATCCTGTTGGCTCTCTGATATGAACTTGACTTTTCTCATTATCAGAGAAGCTTGGGCCTGATTGTTACTGAGGATAGCTGTGGTACTATTTGGATGAGCCCTGGTCCTTAATTTGAGAGTTGCTTCCTAGGTCCAATGCAGAATGCTCAACCTACTGGCATAAATCCTTCATCCTGCTGTTACTGACTTTCTAGATTGCACTGCCAGAGATTTCAACTCTCAGCACAGTTCCATCAAATAGATTTGCTTGAGTCATTGTCATGGTCTTTAGGACTCCAGCTGGACTCATTAAATCCTTGTCATGTGCTCCAGATATTCAGTTAGTCTCACAGAGTACATTGCCATGGAATCTAGGCCCTTATCTGTATTTTTTGGTTCTTAGTGTTTGGAGAGATTTTATTTAACTCTTTAGTTGCCTATTATAAAATAATTTTGTAAATTATATATCCTGTATTTTCTTGTTCTTAAGAGTTCCTGACTACAACAAGCCCCAAAGAACCAACGAGGTAGTTATCCCTTCTTTTCACACAAACTGTCCTTCTATGCCAACTCCAGACTGGGGACCGTCCTGCCATACCTCAAAGCATGAGTCCCACTATCAGCTGCTAAACCATTCCTGTTTAGGGAAGGTAAGACTCTGACCTTATGAATTTCTCTAGGTGCCCAGAGAAAGCTAAATCTTGTCCTTTTTTCTTTTTATCCTTCCTCTCCATTCTCTATTTTAGAATACCATACAATTGGGGACCTTCTGTATTCTGACTGAGAGCTATACTTCCTTTCAATATGAAGAACATTCTAACCAACTCTGTGAGCTTATAGATCCCAGTTGAGAGACAATTCACAGGGACACATTCCAGTGGCCTATTTCCTTAACTTATTTACCATCCTATTTTTTCTTCAGTGAGAAGTTGTCCCTCGAAAACACTAGGCTACACCCTCCTCAGCTGTGTCCTGCATAATCTTTCCAAATTTGCTTTGAAAGGAGGCATTAAACTCTAAAAATTGATTTTTTACTCCACCTCCTTATAGCCTTAGTACAAACTTAATATCAGGTCATGCTGATCACCTTAGGGTACTTTTGAGATCCAGATTCTCCAAGACTTTGATAACTGCCTCTAGAGAAATGGCAAATATTCATTGATTGCCTGTACCCAAGACTTTTTTATCCACTGTCAGAAACCTTCCTTTTGAACTTCTCTTTCATTCATCCAAATTCTTCTCGCTGAACAAAAACTTCCTACCCCCAAAAATATCCTATTCCCATGCCCTGTGCAGTAATGCTTTTATCCTTGCATCCAATGATAAACTCCATTTGGGCTGATGACCCTCGCAGTCACAGTGCCTCCCACTTCCACACAACTTCACCCAGGCCTGCAACCCTCAAAACTGTTACCCCCTGTCTTCTCTGAGTCCTTTTCTTCTTCTCTAACTTTTGTCAGCCTGCCTGGCTCCTCTGGACCATGCCCCTCCTGAAACCCTCTCTCTTTTTTTCACCCTGAGATACATTCTTGCACTACTTCTTCTTTCCCAGTAACTCCCCACATCACTTCTCATCCTCTCCTACTTAACTCCAAGAGACAGCAACTGTTGAGCAGCCCATTCCCACCCACATTTATTTCTTAGTTAGAATGTTCTTGACAAATGATAGGATCCTTCTCTTACCATTCTGATAAGATTAGACAAGAATTAATCTCACGTCTGACCTCATTGCAGAGATATTTATTCTCTTTTCTATCCTTACTGATTGTGAAAGTAAACATGCTTTTCAGGTGACTGAAAAACCACACCAGTGAGCTTTACCACCAACACCCTGACAGGCACACTGAGGAAGCTGGAGTGGTTCCCAGCATGAGCACCAAGACCCTGAGTGGACAGATCAACTTGGTGGCACCAGGAAGACATGACATGATCATATGATCACTTGCCTCCTGGCACAAATGAAAAAGAAATGAACAGGTCAACAGTGACACTTCAGAGAAATCACCCAATGGTGAAATCATCCAGCAGACAAATAACAACAGCCTTTTTTATGAACTGCCTTTCAGAGGCCTTGATTAAGAATACAAATCCTCACCCTAACTGTCCTGTAGGTCTAATTCTCCTAAACCTTCACTTTACCACCTAGTCTTACCCAGACATTTGCTAAAAGCTCCAAAAAATAGAAAACAGACTCCAAGCACCACAAAAGGAGCTTGTAGATCTTGCCTTTGAAGTTTTCAACAACCAAGAGGAGGGGGATAGAACTCTGAAAGAAAAACAGACTAAAGCCAAACCTTCACCTCCCTGGTTCAGCACCCCAGCCAAAATACCTGTGAAAGGTTTCATTTCACACTCACCTAGCAACTATTTTCATTGTAGGAATCTGGTTCAAAGGGCAGGTGTCACACAAAGCTAACTCCTAGATTCAGACAGTGCGGTCATTGGAAAATGGATTGTCCTTTAGGGAAGCCAGCCCCACCCCTGAGTTCTTTCTGTTTCATGTGAACTGATACATGTGAAGAAGACCTACTATTCCTCATGGTCTTATCTTCAGTGGCCAATTGATATGGCCAGACACCAAGATCCCCTTCACAAAGATAACGATGGAACTGTGGGTAAAGTTAGGAAGCAAAAAGTAGGTTTCTTTTCTGGTCAACACAAAAAAGCCAACCTCTTATCAAATATCCAGGTCTTTGCTCTCTTCCTTTATATTGGTTATTGGAATGAAGGGACTAATAGAAATGTCAGCTGACCCCCCCCCCATATGATTCTTTGGGCCATAAAACTTTCAATCACTCTGTATTATTAGTCCCCAACTGTCTTTTTTAATCCCTCCCTTGTTAATCCTCCACATGTCTCTCATTGCTGTGGCAAAATATTCAGGGCTCAAAATTAAAGGGGGAAAGGTTTATTTAGCTAACAGTTTGTAGATGTATTAGTCCATAATCAGCTATCTCTAAAACAAGGGAGCATGACAGAAATGTACTGCAGAGGAGAAAAGTTCATGGCAAATAGAAGATAGCAAAGCAACAAGGGTGTTGACCATAGCACTTTCTACCTTATGTCTTATCCAGGCTACTTGGAGTGGGTAACACTCACACCCTTAATCCTGGCACTGGATCCTAGCATTGCACTATGAATGGATCCCAGCATCATGCCTTCTAGATCCAACCACCTCTGAAAAATCTTCACCTATGACTGCATTAGGCTTTGAGGGGACATCTAAACACAAGCCATGATACTACTGCACATCTCTTTTGGGAAGAGATATTCTCCACCTTATGGGGGCATCTTTAAATATTCTTTCATTTACTTCTGAGTTCTCTCTTTTCCTACAAGTCATACATGCTAATGAGACCCCTTCTTTTGGGAGAATCCAAATCAAGTCACAGTTTGATACTCCATTTGGGACTCAAATATCCTTCCATAGAATTACACTACCAGCCACTCAAAATAGCACTGTGGGGCCCTCCTTTAGCTGCCACATTCGTCCAATACCCCTTAAAACTGACATCCATCTTTGCCTCCGGTACATTATCAACTGGAATTTCAAACCCCAAATTTCATCCTTACCCCCCACAACACTCCCATACTTCCTGAAAATACATAAAAACCTGAGAGTTCCTTCCAATTAGTCCAAGATCATTAAATCACCAAAAAATTAAAGAAGCTGTTGTTCTCATTCACCCAGTGGTCTTCATACACTACATTCTCCTCTCTTATAACCCCCACTACTCAATACTTTGCTGTTTCAGATCTCAAAATTACCCTCTTTATCATTCTCCTCAGCCCTGATTCCCAAACCCTTTTCACCTTGACCTGAAGAGGCCCTGTATAACTATTCAACCCTCAACACACACTGCACTGTTCATTAAAGATTTTAGAATAGCTACCACATTTTTTTGTCAAGCACTGTGAAAGGCATGGGATTCCTCAACCTTGTCCCTAGCCTCTAGCTTCAATATGTCAATGGCCCGCTTTTCAGCTCCTCAAAAATGCCTCTAAATCCCTCACTAACCCCTTTATTAAATTCTTAGGGGGAAATGGGATACCATGTCTCAGATCACACAATCAAGTTGACACAAAAGGTCACTTACCTCAGCCTTCTTGTAACACCTACCATATGCTACAAAACCTCTCCCCTAAACAGGCTACTAGCAAACTTCCTTTCCCCCGCATGATATCTCCTTTTACTCCTTTTACTTTACTAAGTCTCTTAGCTACGAGACTTGGGTTCCCAAATCTCTCACTCATTGCAAAATATCTTTATGAGATTTCCCATGGAGATCTCTAGTAAAGAGTGCCAAAAACATATTTAATTACATTTTCTTTTATATTCTCCAGTATTCAATCCTTAAGTTTCCCCCTGTAGTCTTATCCAACCCTAATATTTGTTTCTCTCTGTAGCCAGAAAAATAGTACAAGAATTAGGGCTACTTGAACAATCAGTTGAAGACACCTCCAACATGTTACCTGCTTATTGAAATAGTTTAACCTTTTAATAAAATGTTGGCCTCTCTATTTACAGGTCTTAGTGTCAGGTGGACTCCATATTCCCAAGATTCAAAATATTGCTCTACACCAATTCCTCCTGGTACACTTTTCACATAACATCTCCCTGTCCCTTTCAATCATCATGTTTTGACCCTTGTCTCTTGGCCCAAGTTCAAGTACTATACTCAGCTCTAAGAACTCTAAATTAATTATCTTCTTCCACTCATCCATGTTAAGCCCTGGCAAACTCCTACAAAGCCTCACTCCACAGACTCTAACTTCTAACACGATGCACCAAGCTCCTGGATTTTACTCTTACACACTTGCATCACAAAAACACTCACTGATTTCTTTACAGACACACTTCAAAGATGGCTCCTTCAAGGCAGGACATGGCATCATTGAAGGTTAGCATGACAGCTAATTGTCCTACTCCCATAAAGAAACAATTGGGATGGTAGTCTTTCTGGCATGGATGAATTCAGAGCTGGCAGCACACTTCACATTCACTACAGCTCTTGATTTAGCCAAAGGTAAAATCATTAGCACAGACTCCAAATATGCATACAGTATCCCACCTTCAAACGGCCCAGTTGGGCATGAGAGGAGATTTCTTAATGCAAAAAATACCCCTGTAAAAGATGCACTACTCCACTCGTGAGGCTGAGGCAGGAGGATCACTATGAGTTAGAGCCCACCCTGAGCTACAAAGTAAGCTCAAAACCAGTCTGAACTGCATAGTAAGACCAGTACTCAAAACTACCACAACAACAGCAGCAACAAATAAGACCCTAATTAAGACTTGCTACTCTTATACTCCTCAGAGGTACCAAATTCATTGCAGGACTCAAGGAATAACGCTGCTTCAACTATTGAGTCCATGCTTAATACTTCCATCATAAAATGCTACAAGGTAAACCATACGATTAAAAAAAATATAAGGAATAGGAGAATACAAAAGAATTAGACCAATGCAAGGCTGACTAAAAACCAGCAATGGAATAATTAAGTCTTATAGTTCCATTCCAAGCTGCGGAATATGATGAGTTCCAAAGGGCTTTGGATGTCCCAGCCCAACACTCTGGCCAGTTCCAGGTCTCTCAGCCTGTTTCTTTGGATGAGTCCACTTAGTGTCTGTGGCCTCCCACACAGATATTCTGTATTCTTGACAGCTCAAAATTCCTGGAGACTCTAATGCACTTTCAGTAGCGTGTTCACAGATTCATGCATTGTCTTTTCTAAGGCATACTCACTGACCACTAAGCTTTTTGCTGAAATCTAAGCAGAAGCCTCCCTTAACTCCCTGCACTCCGAATGTACATGAAATAGACAGCTGGTGGATGACCCCAGTGTCTACGTCCAGCTTAAACATAGCCATTCCTGGATTCTAAGTGTTGTGAAACCAATCCCTGGATACCAATTCCTTAGGCAGTCTTTCTGGAAAAGTGTCCAAGGGCTCTCTTCTAAGTGAAACTTTTACAGTTTTTATTTCTTGGGTTTTTGAATGGTGGAATGTCTTACTGGTTCCTGATTCTTGAGAACACTCAAGCAATCTTTCCTATTGCCTTAATACAAAGTACTTGGCTTCATTTTACTGATAATCTTTTCAGCAGTTATAATCTGTAGGACCCCAAATTTGTAGTTGCTTCTATTCTGATGAAACTGCAAATTATTCATATTTACTTTTTACTCTTTAATTTCTCTGTATATCTGGCTTAAAGCATCCAGAAATACCCATGTCACAACCTAAACATTAGGTACCTTGAAATTTTCTCTGACATATTAATAGTCAGTGGCCCTTAACATACCGTTCTGCGAAGTCTCAGGACATGGGCAAAATGAAAACAATTTTTTCTTCAAGGTTTAACACACACACAAAAAGCCTTTAGCCCATCTGTCAATGACGTCCTTGTTCCCAACTGAAATTTTCTTTCCTTGGGCTTTTGTCTTTATTTCTAAGTAGAAACCTCAATAACTCTTTGAAGCCTCCTCTGAACTTTACAAGAATCTCCCATCAAGCTAGGCTTATAGAATTGTGGGGTTTTCCCAGCCATCACTAAACCTTCTAGCTGAGAAGTTTTAAATGTTTCTGAAGCACATGGTCAGGGAGTCAACAGCAATGACATCACTTCAAGGACCAAAATTATCTTGGTCACTTTTCCATTATAAGATAAAACACTCACTGCCTATTTTAAATGAAATTAGTTTTATTTTAGTTTACAATTCCGGGTTATAGTTTCCTGGCTCCAAGGCAAAAAGAAGGACTTTTGCAGAGCATAGCTGCTCATAACAAGATAGCCAGGTAGTAGAGAGTGAAGCAAGGAGCTAGGGAGAGAGATAAACCATTCCAGATCATGCACACTGTAGCCCGTCTCCATCCAGGCCTCAACTCTCAGGCGCACATTCAACATTTCAGCTCATGGATTGATGAATCCTCTGATATGTTTAGTGCATGCATGATACAATTGCTTCCACATTTGGAGATTTGGGGGATATTTTAGGTTTAAACCATAACACTTGTGGGGGTACATAGTGCAGAGGATATGCTGCCCTTTCATACCATCCCATTACTTGTGACTAGGGAAGCAATTTGGGAAAAAATTCTATAAAGTTGTAAAACAAAGTTTTAAAAAAATTAGTTTTTTAATCACAGCCATCTGAACAAACAAAAGATTTGGTTCAAAGCTGAACTGTGAAGTTCTGTGACTGATATTTCATGACATAAGACATTGAAAGTACTTTTTTGTTATTTAACTGGAAATGAAATATGTGAAATTATAATATGAGCTTCTAAAACAGAGGTGCAAGTAGTCAGTGTATCTGGTTTTGAAGAAGCAAAACTCTGTGAAGAAGATTCAACTGCTTTAAAAGTACAGTGCAACAGATTTATGAATGAAATCTAGTGTGTATGATTTTCTCTTTGCTTTATTTTAAATTATAATGAATATTTATATTTTCTCTAAGCATTTTTGTAGTATATAGGATCTTTCTCTCTCTCTCGCTCTCTCTCTCTCTCTCTCCCTTTCTCTCTCTCTCTCCCCCGTTTCTTTTTGCTTTCTTGTTTGTTTTCCTTCTTATTTTGGAAATGTTATATACAATATTGTTCTTTACTTCCCTCTGCTACTTTTTCATGTTGATGTGCATAAATTTATTTTTAACATTTAAAATTTGATTAACAGGCACTTTAATTTTTATGGTACATAATGACAAAGTGGACATTTTTGCTTCAAGACAAATCATTATGTTTAATCAAAACATAATGGTGCCCTGGGGTTACCAGATTACTTATCTGATTTTTCTTTGTGTGTCATGTTGTATAGTACAATATTCTAGCATTATAGCAAACTTGGAAACAATTTCAATGTTATGTGAACAAAAAGGAAACTTCTGATAAAGCAAAGAAACAGAAAACCCTAGACCTCAGCAAAATCCACAACGGTTTTCACAGCATGCTTAAATATTCATTTCATAAATATGTCCATGCTGTAGGGCCAGATATTTAGCTCAGCAGCATAAGTGCCTGCCTGGCAAGTACAAGATCATGAGTTCAATCCCTGATACAAAAAAAATGTCCATGCTGTATTTTGAATGTCACAATAAAAATGATTCTATAAACAGTACCTTCTCGACAAATGTAGGCCCTTATCAAATTATGCATTAGGGTATATATTAAATGAAACTAAAATATAATAATTGATATAGTTGTGCATTATTTCTTTCCTTATCATGGTTCACTCATTATGCACAATTATTATGCTGAAGGGGAAAATTAGCTACCAAAATATTCTCTTGTTTTAAGAGTATAATATTCTCAAATAGTTAACAGCAGTGTTAATGGAAAATGTCAGTGTATATGCTCAAGGTGTTAAGGTGTTGTTACTGTATTAATATAATACAAAAATGCTTGAGTTGCAGAGTATACAATGCTGAATGTCTATTCAAAGCCTTATTTTTAAAAAGATAATTTTGAATTACATTTTTGTCTCTGTGCTGTGACAGGCTAAACTGAATATATTACTTACTTTTCATTTTAAAAACAAGATTTATGTCATTTCATCTGTGGAGAAAAGAATTGAAATGAAAAGCATCACATGGATTTAGGACTACATTATAGTCTAAATTAAATACTTATTTTTCTTTTAAAGTGAACTACGTTTTCCTAGCTGCACAGAGCAGAATTCAGCTAAACCCAAAGCTAATTTCCTTGCTGTGTCCCTGAAATGCCAAAGGCAGAACATTCAGCACTACACGGTATCAGGCAATACGCCCACAGAGCTAATAGAAGAATTGAAAAGTAACCTGACCCCCCAGACCTGGCAAAGTAGAAATTACCTAACCATGGAATTTTCCTGTCCTGCTATCCTGGCCAACTCACCTGAGTTTGGAGCTTCAAAAGAATACTTATTAAGATCCACTCTTGGCAGAGTGCAGAATCCATGACTCTTCTACTTTATTGTTTGGTCAAGCTTGCAAACTGACCTGTAGGATGAATTACTAAACAAATAAATAAATAAACTGTGAGAAGGGAGGATGATGGAGAGTGATGAGCACTGCACCTCTTAGAATCAAGGGAAATGCATGCTGCAGTTGATAATTTTCCAAACACTTACTGAATTCCTCCTCCACCTTCTTTCCTAAGACACAGTTTAATGCACTGCCTTTCTGCATCTTCTGTTAATCCTATGAATAATCCTATGTATAATTCTATGCATAATTAATTATAAAATTACCTTGAATAAGCCAATAAAAGGAGTTAAAATTTGGATTTTTTCTTTGAAAAAAATTATCAGGTTATATCCAGTAAAATTGTTGCAGAAATGTCACAAGCGAGACAATGGAATAAGACTATATCAATTTAACAGTCTTAACACACACACAGGCACAATATGATATTTATAAATATAGTTCTTATTTCAATAATTAGGATAGCCTCAAGTTGTCTCCAGTTGCCTACGAAGGCCTCAGGATCATCTTTTTTATAGCTGAGTAATATTCTGTTGTATAAAAATACCAATCTTTTCATCCACTCTGTGGTTGATGGGCATCTTGGTTTTTTTTTTTTCCCAAGATTTAGCTATTACAAATTGTGCTGCTATGAACATCGGTGCACATATAATGCTGTGATATGATCTTTTCAGTATTCCTGGGAAAATATCCAGGAGGGGGATAGCTTGATTGAATGGAACTTCCAATCCTAGTCTTCTAAGAATTTTCCATATTGATTTCCATAGGGGTTGCACCAGTCTACACTCCCACTGAGAGTGGCACATTATACCATCTGCCCCATAGCCATGCCAACATTTGTTATCAGTTGATTTCTTGATAGCAGCCATTCTTTACAGATGAAATCTCAATGCTATTTTAATTTGCATTTCTTGAATCACCAGTGATGGTGAACATTTCTTCAGGTACTTATTTGCCATTTGTATATCTTCATCTGAGAACTGTGTGTTCATCTCAGATGCCCATTTTTGGGGAGGGTCTTTGAATTTGGGGGCTTGATGTTTTTAAATTCTTTATATTTTCTAGATATAAGTCTTTTGTCTGAGGGGTTCCTGGCTAAAACTCTTTTCCATTCTGTGGGTTTTCTTTTCACTCTGTTGGCGATTTCTTTTGAAGTGCAGAAACTTTTCAATAATATGAGATCCCAGTTGTTGATTCTTTGAAGTGTTTCCCATGCAGTTTGCATTTTGTTCTTGAATTATCTGCCTACTCTATGTCTCCAAGGTTTCTACCTACCTTGTATTTGAGTAGATTTAATGTTTCTGTTTTAATATTTAGGTCTTTGATCCATTTAGACTTTACTTTAGTGCATGGTGATAGACATGGATCTAGTTTCAGTCTTTGGCATGTGACAAGCCAATTTTAACAACACCATTTATTAAAGAAGCTATCCTTCTGCCAGTGAAGATGTTTAGCCCCTTTGTCAAATATCAGGTGGCTGAGTGTCTTTGTAGTTGTGCTTACATCTTCTAATCTGTTTCATTGATCCTCAGATCTATTTGTTTTCCAGTAACATGTTGATATTATCACTGTGGCTTTGTAGTATAAAGTCAGGAATTGAGATTCCTCCTGCCTTGCCTTTGTTGCCCAGAATTGCCTTTGCTACTCTAGGTTTCTTCTGTTTCCAAATGAATTTTAGGAGTGTTTTCTTTAGATCTGAGAGATATGTTAATGGTATTTTGATTGGGATTGCATTAAACATGTATAACAGTTTTGAGAGTATGGTCATTTTCACAATGTTGGTACTTCCTAGCCTAGAACAAGGAATATACCTCCATTTTCTAATATCCTCTTGAATCTCCTTTTTTAGTGTAGTATAATTTTAAGCATATAGGTCTTTTACATTTTTGGTTAGATTGGTTCCTAAGTATTTCATTTTTTAGATGCTACTGTGAAAGGTGATATTTCTACAATTTTTCTCTTTGTGAATTTTTGGTTTGTGCCCAGGAATGCTATTAATTTTTGAGTATTGACTTTGTATCCAGCTATACTGCTGAATTTATTACTTCTAGTAGTCTTTTAATGGAGTTTTTTGTATCTTTTGTATAAAGTATCATGCCATCTGCAAATAGTGATAATTTAATTTCTTCCTTTCCTTTCTTTATTCCTTTTATTTCTTTCTCTTGTCTGATTGCTCTAGCTAGTGTTTCCAGAACTATGCTGAATAAGAGTGTTAATAGTGGACATCCTTGTCTTGTTCCTGATTGTAAAGTGAATGATTTCAGTTTTTGTCCTTTGAGTATAATGTTGGCTGTTGGTTTGTCATAGATGGTCTTTATAAAATTAAGGTATACACCGTGAATTATGATTTTCTGAAGGGTTTTTATCATGAACATATGTTGGACTTTATTGAAAGCTTTTTCTGCATCTTTTGAGATAACCATGTAGTTTTTTTGTTTGTTTGTTTGTTTGTTTGTTTGTTTTTTGGCTCTGCTGATGTGATGTATTACATTTATTGATTTGCATGTGTTGAACAATCCTTGCATTCTTGGGTTGAATCCCACTTTTTCATGATGTATAATCTTATTGATGATTTGCTGCATTCTATTTGCCAGTATATTATTGAGAATCTTTGCATCAGTGTTCATTAGTGAGATTGGCCTATAGCTCCCCTTTTTGGTTGAGTCTTTCTCTGGTTTTGGTATGAGTGTAATACTTGCCTCAGGCATGATTTAGGGAAGATTGCTTCCTTTTCAATTTCATTGAAAAGTTTAAGGATTTGTAATCAAATCTTCTCTAAATTTCTTGTACAGTTCAGCTGTGAATCCATCAGGACTGGGGCTTTTTTCTTTGTTAGTAAGTTTTTAATTACATTGTCCTTCTTGATTGAGCTTTGATAGTTCATGTTTCTAGAAATCTGCCTATTTCCAATCTATGTGAGTAGAGATTTTCAAAGTAGGTGTTTATGATCTGTTGGATTTCCATGGGATCTGTCGTAATTTCCCCCTTTTCAGTTTTTATTGTGTGAATTTGGGTTTATTTCTCTTTTTTTTTTCTTTGTAAGGTTAGCTAGAGGTTTGTCAGTTTTGTTTATTCTCTCAAAAAATCAACTTTTTGATTCATTAATTCTTTGTATTTTTTTAGTTTCAATTGCATTGATTTCTGCTCTAATCTTTACAATTTCTTCTCTTCTATGAACTTTATGTTTTACTAGCTCCTCTTTTCTAGAAGCTTACGATGAAGTATTAGGTTGTTTATTTGTGCTCATTATGTTTTCTTGATGAAAATTTATTGCTATATATTTCCCTCTTAAGACTGCTTTCATTGCATCCCACAGATTGCAGTACTGTTTCTGTATTTTCACTGAGTTGTAGACATTGCTTTATTTCTTCTTTAACATCATCTGTAGCCCACTAGTTGTTCAAAAGTTGTTATTTAATTTTCATATATTTATGCATATTTTGTAATTTCTCTTGTCATTAATTTCCAATTTTAACGCACTATGGTCAGATATTATGCATGGGAAAATTTCAATATCTTTGCAGTTACTTAAGAATATTTTATAGGATAATATATGGTCTATTTAGGATAATGTCCCATTACAGCTGAGAATATGTATTCTGATGTGGTTGGGTGGAAAACTGTGAGCATCTATAAGGCAATTACTTGCAGGTATGATTCAGTTCTATTATTTCTTTGCTGACTTTTTGTCTAGTTGATCTATCTCTTTGAGACAATGGGCTTTAAGGTCCCCTGTTATAATTGTGTTCTTGTGTATTTGGTTTTTCATGTCCATTAGTATCTGTCTTATATAGTTGGGTTCTCCTGTATTTGGTGCATATCTATTTATAATTGTTAGTTCTTCCTCTTGAATTTTTCCACTAACTAGTATGTAGTGACTTCCTTTATCTTTTTCAATCATTTTAGGTTTGAAGTTCATGTCGTCAGCAAATAGAATGGTTACCCTTGCATTTTCTGGGTTCCTGTTGCATGAAATATTGTTTTCCATCCTTTGACTTTTAATCTATGAGTTTCCTTTTGGGTCAGATGTGTTTCTTTTATACAGCATATTGTGGGATCTTGTTTCTTGATCCATTTGTCAACCTATTTCTTTTGATAGGTGAATTGAGGCCATCTACATTAATAGAGTACACTGATATGGCCTGGCTCGACTTTGCCATATTATGTCCCAGTTGTTTGCTTTCTGCTTTTCCCCATTGTTTAACTGCTTGTCATACCTGGTGGTTGCTTTTTGTTGTTGTTCTGGGGATCGTGGTCATTTTTATCTCTGCCTAGTATGTCATTCAATACTCTTTGTAGGGTTGGTTTGGTGGACATGAATTTCTTCATTTATTCTTTGTCATGGAAGTAAGTTGTTTCTCCATTAAATTTGAAAGAAAGTTTTTCTGGGTATGTCATTCTGGGTTGAAAGTTGTTTTTCTTTCAGGGCTTGAAATACTTCACTCCAAGCTTGTCATGACTTGAAGGGTTGTGCTGAAAAGTATGCTGTAATTCTAATGGACTTTCCTTGTCTTTTCTCTAGCAGCTTTTAGTATTCTGTTTTTATGCTGTATGGCTGAGGTCTTAATTATTATATATCTGGGTCTATATTTATGTTGATTGTGACTGTTTGGCAATCTATATGCGTCACTTATCTGCATGTCATATTTTTTCCCCAAGGTTTGGGAAATTTTCTTCTATTACTTCTGTGAATATTTTAATTATGTCATTTGCATTGATTCCTGCATCTACACTGATGCCTATCAATCTTACATTGTTGCTCTTGGCACCATCTTGAAGCTGTTGGATTGTCATTTATTGCTGCTTTGTTATTTTTAAAAGTTCTATCCTTTCATCATTGCTGATTGCAATCCTGTCCTCAAGGTCTGAAGTCTTATCCTCAGCTTTATTTAAATGGTTCTGCCAGCTCTGAATATAATTTTTGTTTCTTGGGTGTCTCTTTGAGCTGTTTTAATGAATTCTGCTTGTTTTCTATATTGTTCATTCAATGTTTCAATCAGTTTCCCATTCTCCTGTACTTTTTTCTCTATTTCATCTTTAGCTGTGCTCAGCAACTTCTTTACTAAGGTTGTTATTTCTATCTTTACATGGGAGAGTACTTCTAATTTGATTTCCTCTATAACCTCGTGGAGTTGTTGTTGTTGTTGTTGTTGTTTTTTATTTCACTTGCTATCTTTTCAGAGATTACCAGTGTGTTACTTTTGAAGTCCTCTATTTCGATGTCTCCTGTACTTGCTCCTGGTGGACTAGATGTTTGAGATTGCATTTTTCCATTTTCCCCTTTCAAGTTAATTTTGGTCCTTCAATCCCACTAGTGTCAACTGTTGGTAGTGTGTATCTTGGGGTCCTAATGTAAGGTTGATGTTTATCCAATTGCTGGGTCCCTCAATGAAGAGATGGGCCAGCCACCTTACTTCCCATTGCAGGGCCTGTTGGGTGAGTCTTATATTCTTCCTAGGCTAGTATTATATTCTTCCTAGTCCCAGTACTGTGGTGTTCCTCAGTGCTGGCTGGAGTCAAGCCTATTTCTAGGGTTTGAGCAATGTTTTAAAGCCTCCTCAGTGCACAGGGGATCACTTGGCTCATTTTTGACTTCAGGGGCAGACTGCTGGCAACTGCTTGAACCATGAAGCTATCTAGGAATGGGCCTGTTGGGCTCGTGAGACTCTGGGTCCTTTGGTGATTTCAGACACAAGGCATGTTCTTCCTGCTTGAGAGGGAAGTTCTAAGGCTTCCCCGGCACTGGAATTAAACCCCTGGATTCTGAGCCCTCCCTGCTGCATGCAGTTGGCTGGTTGTGACCTGGTTAGACCTGCTGGTACCTCCCATCGGTCTTTGGATGATTTCAGACTCAGGGCATGGTCTTACCACCTGAGAGCAGAGTTCCAAGTTTTCCCGGTGCTCCTGGGCCTGCATTCTGACCCTCCAAACCTGCTGATTGGAGATGGCTAAGCAAGGATGTTTAAACAGTCTATACTTTAATTCTGAAACACAGAAACAGTCATATGCACATCATATGTAAATATAATTTTAAGCTTATCTCTATTTTTATTTTTAAAAAAAACTGAGAGAAAATGTAATGAATTATGAAAGATAATTAAGTAATTACTTATATCCAACCCATATCCTGTCATAAGATTTTATTTTAAGGAACTTGGTACCAAGAAATGTTGCCTTACATTTAGCAAAAGTAAAGTGAAAAGCTTCGTTAGCTATGGTACATGTTATAAAGAAAGGTCAGACAGTCTGGAGACATAACAATTCACCATGGTACAAAAATAGCAAAATTATTCAATGAAAGATTAAACCTTTTTCCAAAGCTACCTTTACATGTTAGTGTCATTCAAAGTCTTTTTAATTTATGCTCCATTAAAGCGTGTGGATTTATATGGCTACATTGCCTTATTACCTTATTGAGAGCAATTCTAATAGCACCTGCTATTTACAATACCTAGGAGATTTGAAGCAGTTTATTAAAGTACTTATTTTCACTAACAGGAAATCTAATCTAGTGTTATTATGAAGGTGAAAATGCATTTTCTGTAGATTAGATCTGGGAATAATTTGTTTTGGTAGTAGATATAGATTTGCCCTTATTGTTTTAATATATCAAAGGAGTAGGTTTGTAAAAGTTGTTTAGTAAAAGGAATTTGTAGAAAGAACAAAGAGGAATATGATCTCTGCCAGCAATATTTCCTCGGGAGAATAAAGTGGAATAAAATAGCTCCCGTCCTTAAATCTCTTATTTACCTATCTTTTTTCATTCTTCATAAGCACAAACATTGAAGTTAGAAAATACAGGTGCTTTCATATATCTAGATTTCTATATCAACTTCCTTTGTGTGGCTTGTTTTGTTATTATCAAGCAAATCACCAAGCTCAAGGGAAATCTAACTTGATTTTTCTTTGCTAACGGGGATAAGTAGAGGCTTGCACAAAATACATGAATAAGATCTTTAGTTTCAATAAGTTTGAATCAAACACTCTTAGATACAAAATATAACTTCCAATTAAGTCAAGATATTCCAGTATATCACGCTATATCATAACAATATTATCTAAATAGGAATATCATATTCCATCCAGCAAATATCCATAATAGAATCTTTACTTACAAGAATTATGTAAGGTTACTAATCGTGATTGTTATCATTCATTGCATGCATTCTATATGCCATTCTATGTGCTATACCACATGCTTTACATTTAATCAATTACCTCATGCACACATAACCTGAAGAAGTCATTACTGCCAACTCCCATTCCACACTTCAACTGATTTTTCAACCTCCTTTGCTCAGGTGTGTGTGTATTTCTCATTTCTCCCAATTATAATAGCTCAACATTCATATAGAAATATTTATTTCTCAAAGCATCATTTACAAAGATAAATGTTTACAATCAACTTGAAAGCCTTTATTGTGGATAAGGATGGAGGTCACATTGTATATTGTGTCAAAATATAAATGTATAATTTAATGCGCTCTGGCTAAGTGTTCATCCATTACTACTGAAACATATTTTCCTGTGGCCTCCCTCCTATGGATTCTCCTTTTGGATTTTTTTTTTATTCTGATGTCTCCTGATCATCTCACTACTGGCTCAATTCATATCTCTGATCTTGCTGTACACGCAGAACATCAAAAGTGCTCATAATTTTATGCAGAATAATTCAGTTTTGTTTCTAAAACAAATGCATATAATTGAAAGTACATATATGCTATGTATATTCTCTCTCTCTCTCTCTCTCTATATATATATATATATATATATATATGTGTGTGTGTGTGTGTGTGTGTGTGTGTGTGTGTATTCCTGATAATTTGCTACACATTATTTAAAAAACACACATACAGAAAACTTTCAAGTATGTAATTACAGGATAATCTTGTTCTCTCCCCACTGAAAGATACATTTCCTCAGTAGTAGGCTAATTCAATCGGTCACTATCAGCAGGGGACATTGTCCAGAGAGAGCGAGAATGATTAGGTTTTGTAATCCAGCATAACAAGCTTTTCTGAAGCATGACCTGTGGAATCCTTTCCACTCTGCTTAGATCTGCTCTGATGCACGGAGGCGATCATAGTTCCTAAGTGTTAAGAAACATGTCCTTTGTTAGGTACTCTACTATGATGTAAATGCCTATATTCTATCATTTTAGGTTTTTCATATTAAAACCGAGCTATTTCAATCTGCATAAAAACACTTGGCATAGGGAATGATTTATGGACCTGTTTCCTATGTCTCTGAAGCTGTAAAGTCCCAGAGAAGGACCCTTTCATAGATCACAAAGCCCTTCTGGCTTTCAACTGTTGCACTGAATTTTTTGCCTGTCATGTACCTGTCTATGTTATCTGCTCATATGTTTAATTTCATTTTCTTTATCAGTTTTTAACTAGAGGCAAGAGAAACTTTTCCTGCATTCCTTTAAATTTTGTATATTTTCAAGTATATGTTATATGGTTGATCAGATTAACTATACTAACAGGGTCAAAACTGGCTTTGATCTCAGATATCCCCTCAAATTTCCTATTTCAGACATTTTTTTTTTGAATTTCCTGTGAAGTGCACCACAAACCCTCAAAACAACCACACACACCCCATCCCGGTTTACTTATTGAGCCAAATCCCTTATTGGACATCTTTGCTCTCACAGATGTTTCATGGCACACTATACTTTGCTGTACTGCTGCTAATCCTGAGTAATTAACAAGCTTTAGCTTCCAAGGACTAAGGTCACACTTGCATTTCTTCTCATGCTGTATCCTCCAAACAATGGTAAATGTTAAATTAAATACTAAGATACTATTTGGAGATGTGATCAGACAATAAAACAATGCTCAGCAAATATGGTTCTCTCTAAAATTCTATTTGAAGAGTCCATGAAAGAAGGAAGAAGTATCTCTGATGCCAGGAGTCTGCAGTGAGCATGATACATAACAGTGGTTCTCAAATTTGGTTCCAAATCAGAATTATCTGGATGCTTTCAAAATTTCTAATTTTTAGGTATCATCCCAGGACAATTCACCCAGAATCTCTGGTGGGGTAGATTCAGGACCTGAGAATATGTTTAAGTTTACCAACTGGTTGTAATGTGGAGCTAATGTTAATTGAGAGATATGCCATTTTGTGAAACAATCAAAAATAAACACTATTTAATAAGAAAATAAAGAGAATGAATATTATCCTTCAGCTAGATCTGGCTACTAAACACTTTGGCTTGAGAGGCTCAGTAAAACTGTACTTCAAATTTATCTGACAATTTAATGTGAGGGATCTTAATAATCTTGGTTGTTTGTTTACTGTTATTTAATTTGATCCAATTCTTAAACAGAAGCATGATATATGTAGTACATATATTTTCATAAGAAAGGGCTCTTTGCTCTTAATAAAACTCAGTTTCCTGCTGCCTATTTCCCACTTAATGTCATAATCTTCTGAGACATCACAATTAATTCCCATAGAGATGATTACAGTTGCACTGAGCAGATTATGATTTCAGGAAAATGATAAACAGCAGGAACATTATAAGGTCCTTTTTTTTTTTTTTGTTTCTCCAGGATAATTAGCTTGATAAGTGTGAAAGTCAAAAACAAAACAAAACAAAACAAAAAAGAAATAGAAAAATGTATGCCTGTAGAATATTATAAAACAATATAAAACTGAAGATTTGCTTCGCTTGTGAAATGCCGTTGACTCTTTAAACAGCTTTCTATGGATTAAACTGGCTCAGTTACCTGCTGAAACAGCTAATGTTGTGTCTGCTCAATGAAATGTTTTACAAGTGTGCTTTAAATTAAGATTCCAAATGCACCTTGTCGTTTGGATTTACCAGCATCATTATTGTGGATATTAGCTACCTATGAATGTATACTTTCACAAACCTTTGACTTTAAAAATGAGATATAATACATTTGCTCTTTGTGAAATGCCTTTATTTATATTGAATTATCAAGAGTTAACTGATAAAGCAAACAGTTTTTGTTTGAATAAATTCTATATTAAGTATAGCAAAGGATCTATTTAGGCCCGTAATTTTGTGAAAGATATTTAAAGAATAATGTACAAAGAACCTGAATCTCTATGACTCTTAAATATTTATTGTATCAGTTGTCCACTAATCTGAATATTATTGACCATTTGTATATATAGAGTTAGAATTGCATATGGGATGTGATTTATACTTATAACCAAAATTGTCAAAATAGGAATAAAAGCCATTCAACTCAAGTCTGACTAAAAGCAAGTGTTAATACTACCATTCCTTACTATTTGATTAGAGTTTTCTAGAAAGAATATTTTATAGCTATAATTTGTACAGGATTTTATCTAAATATATATAAAGGACCACAGTTTTCCAGCTTCCTCAAATAACAGTCTAAATAGAAAAACACTGCAGGCTCAGTGAAACTGGGATTCTGTGTGCATGTTTGTTTTATTTTCAAATTTCTCATAAAATGTTTTATTTGATATACAAACTATAGTCAAGCCTGATTTATTCAAATGAAGAAGAAATTGATCTGTAGATTTCAGTATTCTTAAAAACTTACACTGCTTTAAAAGCATGACTGAATTCTGTCCTTGGTGAGGTAAGGAGGATTTAAGAAGAGCCTGTGAAATAGAGAAATTTCAAGGTTATGTAATGAATGAAAAGTTAATTATTTGTAGTCTTGTGTTATTGTTCTTGAAAGGAAATAAAAGCAAAAAGTTTACAAACATCCTAATGAGCTTACCAAATGCAATTTTATGGAGCTATCACTTAAATAGTAGAACTTTCTTCATAATTACCTGAACACAATTTTCATTTTGAAGGCTTTCTAGCTTTGAAAATTCCCTAAATTATAATTAATTGATCTAAATCTTGCCTTGATGAAAGAATTCAAGCAGATAAATTAATTTCTTAGCCTCTAACTATCTAACTCACCCAAGAGTCTATTCAAAATTCTTAACACTCAGACCCCCATTGATTATAATTTATATAAATGATCTGATCTATTTCTCTGCAAAACTGAAGAAGTATAACAGATACTAAAATCAGTGGGCTGGTGGGAACACACAGCACAGACTCTCTCCACGTGGGCTATTATGAAAGCTGATTTAATTATTTCTTTTAGAAGTTTAATATGCAAAAAGTTAACTTCGAGAAATATTCAGACCATTGCCAGATGGCTATGAAAATTGTTTTTCATTAAATTGGATTGTTTAAATTTTCCAGGCTTATGAATCCAAAGACAGTTTAATCATAGTCAAGAGGGAATTGTAACTCTGGAAAACTAAGCAGAACCCCCCTAGCCAGAGCTATAATGGTAATATAATGAAATAAGACCACATGATTGGGAGCCAGCCTACGAGAAAGTAATTCTAGTCATCCAGAGTCTGACACAAGAACTTCATCAAAGGCGGTGCTGGTGGAAAATTCCTGGATAGTCTGAAGGATACAGGGAAAAAGATCCATCCATTTATAAGCAAAGATACACTGTGTCTTCTTTGGGTAGTACATGACATTGAGATTGGATTATGGTTTCAAATTTAATATTCTTTTACTCAATTGAGGGAACAATTATTCAATAATAGTTCATTGCATGAAGTTTGGAACAGAATAATATGACCCGCCATGAGTGATATTTTTATCTGGATCATCATAAGAAGATTTGTGAGATGTTCCCTAACTCTCAAACTATTTTGGAAATCTTTCTTTGCAAGCTATTTTCAAAATTAGTTGATAATCATTGTAAGAAAATGTTATTTTACTTCAGATTTAGACATCTTGAAAGCATGACTCAGTTCTTTACTGGTTGAGCTAGTTGTGAATTTATGCTGAGCATGTGAAACAGAGAAATTTCAAGAAGACATATAGATTACATAGCAGCCTGGAATAAAAGCAATGCCCTGTAGTCCTACACCTGATTGCACTGTCATGCCCTCTTATCTCCGATAGCGATGATGTCTGCCAATGTTATTAGGAATTGCAATAGCATCTATACTTTTGTAGTAGTTAGAGATAAATGTGCAGAACAAACTCAGCAGGAATTGAATGTTTCCTATGTGAAGAAAATGTGTACATAGGCATTCCTCATTTTATTGTGCTTTGTTTTACTGTATTTTGCAAATATCACAATTTTATTATTAAATATTTGTGGCAACTTTAAGTCCATAGACACCATTAGAGTTCATTAAAAAAGAAAGAATTAAAGAGAAATATAGTTCTGATGAGTTGATGCCCAGAATAAAATGACTACTTCCTTCTCTAAATCAGATTAACTCAAGGTCAGAAGAGACTTGTAAATAACACTTCTAAAAATATACCTGAATGTAAAAAACAAAACAAAACAAACAAACAAACAAAAACCTAGTAAGCATCTGGTTTGAGGATCAATTTCTATTTGATCTTTGTGGTTTTTTCCTAATTTTTTCTGAAACATCAGTACCTATAGAATATATAGTTCTTTCAGAACACTTAATAACTGTATTTCTGGAAAAATAAAAGTGATGGAATTAACAAGAATTTGCTGAAAATTTCTTAATGCTAGTTTGTTTAATTAAGCTATTATTTAATTCTCATAGTCACTTGTGAATTTGATCCTTTTGGTGTTTCCATCGAAACAGAGAAGCAAAATATTTTCAGAGATTAAGTGACTTCCTCATAGTAATCAGTTAAAAAAAATCAGGTCTTTAACATAGACCTTCTTACTTAAAATTGGAGCAAATATCAACATATCCTAGTACACTTGTGTCTTGTTTCTTGCTCCAGATTAAAATTTCACAGACTCTCAGTGAGGAACACCATGTATTAGGTTTCTTGGTTTTCTTAACACCTAAACATACCAGATTATAAAGCTTGATTTATGAAGGAGGAAGAGATCAAATTAATAAGCAAATGAATGAATATCTAAAAATGAATCACCTTTCAGCTAGACCAAAATTCACATTTAATTTCACTTGTTTTACATATTATTAAAATGCTTTAAGTCTCTGCAAAGAAAGCAGAAATCTTACATTTTTAGTTTGAAAGTAGGTGAACGACCTCAGCATATGAAGTTGAATGTTATTAATTGATTTGAAGATGAAGCATTCTGGTTTGCCAGATTTTTGCAGATTGGGAGGTTCTTCTACAACTACAACGCCCAGGATTACATGGCTTTTCACATCTCTGCTTCAGAAAGAGTGAAGGTGGGAGAAAAGCTTGGATTGATTAAGAATTGGATCCTTCAGTACACTTCTGCTTTTTGTAAGAATCATCAAACTTTTTCAGCATTTTTATATTTTTGAACTTACACAGAACTCAAGTTTTGCGTAGAAACTGTTGAGACAGAGCAGAGTGGATCGATTAGTGTGAGGATTTCATCTGCTTTTTCATTCTTAATTTTGACTTAAAACTCGTGCCCCTCCTTTTTTCCCAATATGCAAGCTATAAGAAATGCAGCTCTACAATGCAGTCATATGTATTTGCTCTCAGAAACAATTAAGAAGATTGTAGAGTCTCAAGTGTTTTCAAACAATACTTATTTCTCTTTTAGGTCCACATATTTTAAAATATTATTTTTTCAAGAAACCTGAGGCTCCTTAATGTATTATATAAATATAAAAATTACCCATAGTGTAGTCAATATTTGCAAGGGAATATTGCTTTTTAAATGGCTCCTATTAAGAATCTAAGCTGTTTATCTATTTGAATGGAAACAGTGAACATTAATCTTAGAAAATAAAGTTCAGTTTCAGGGATTTTCAAATAATAACTAAACGTGAAGGTTTTGTAGTGTTTTTGAATACAGATGCTGCTAAATATCTATATGCAGGCATCACATTGATTCTGGCTAAGAGGTTAATTTCCAAATATGTGCTTTCTCTGAATGAATAAATGATATAAGTCTTGAATTTCTATGGCATATCACTCAGCAGAGGAGATACAAAGCAGTCTCCAAATACCAGCCTTAGCCATGATATGAAAAATAATTTTCTTAGAAAAGTTTGAATTTATCTACAAAGTTTGCGAAGGATAAATTTGATTGCCAAACTTGTGCACTGTTCAGAAGATTAGTAAAATGTATTTTGACAGTGCTTGGGTATCAAAATTTTCTTTCTGGAACTTTTCCCCTGCCTTGCCTCTTGGCCACCATAACCTAAGCACCACTGCTCTGGCAAGACCCTCCACAGTGTCAGGTACCCAGATACAAATTCCTTGAAACAGAAGTCAAGTTGTATCTCTCTTCTTCAACATTGTGGTGTCTCAGCAATAACAAAGCTGATTAAAGGAAAATTCTCAATTGTTTTGTCCTTCTTGGTTTTCAGCCGATTTTTACGTTACAACTATTGAAAAAACACATTTTTCACATGCTCAGGAAATGCTTCCCAAAGACACACTGAAAAATACAATAGGTTAGACCAAGCACTTCAAAATTTGAGTACTTTCCTGCATTCAGTTCGAAAATGTGTAAATGGAGTTTGATAGATTGTTTTTAGACTTTGCATTTAATGCTTCTTTGAAATAGCAAAGGCAGAAGCACTCAAAAATCAAATAAAAACATGGGGTCAAAACAGCATATGTTGGAGCTTTACAAGCATAATGCATTCAAATTAAATTTGTGCCTTGATGGAAACTCTGGATAGTTATTTCTATGTCAAAGCCATTTATTTTGTATGTCTGGGAATCATGCATTGGGGGGATTTAGCTGGAATTCCTTTTAAGTAGTTTGCACTGGTTCTCAAATCTCTTAATAGTATACCAGGAGTAGTAGCCTTTTTGTTGTTTTCCTGTTTGTTTTTAAGTAAGTATCTGTTTTTCCAACCAGATTGCAGTAAAACAGAACATGCACAGGAAAGAGGAGCAGACTCCATCTTCAACACCATCCTGTCCCAGTATGGCAGATGCTGATCCTTCTCGGTTACAGCACAATGCTCAGCCCTTCCTGAGATGTTGAGAACTCAGGGATAGGAAATTGAACATGGACTCGGTATCCTTACTTTCCTCAAGGAATCTTTAAATCGGGCTTAGCTTTGCTCTTTCTGCATACTAATAATACTTTCTATGCATGAAAGTTGTTCCGCAGAGAGACCTAGTTATGAGGGGAGGTCACTCTCTGAAAAGGAAAACAATTTGAGTTAGTTTATTATCTGTATGTTGAATTTTTGTACAGGCATTTACCCTGAGAAATAGCTTATAACATATCTTTGGAAAGCGTGGGGAATTTTGCCACATTTTACTCTCTGTAGAGAAAACCCAAAGTACATATGTTTGTTTGTATGTATGCATGTGTCTATATATTGTAAGTTATATAATGTATTTATTGTTGTTATTGATGATGTTTTGTCTTTTGTCCTCCTCTGTTTTAGCTCCCACAAAGAGCATCTGGTTCAGGGTCAAAATCAAAATATGGTACATTACCAGGATTTGACTAATCACTAAAAAAACCCCACAAAATAGTATCTCTGTGTAAGTATGATTAAGTAATATGAAGATGCCATTAATAATAAGAAACAAAAGATTGGTAAAAAGAAAAATATTCACCCTTAGTTATAAACAAAAATCACAGACATGTATATTTTTCCTATTAAAGTGACAGTCATTGACAAAAATATTAATATAATTTTATGAGATGTTGGGTAAAATTTCTGCTTTCAAAGTAATTTCAGGAAGTTACGATGTTCATATTTAATTCTTTTTTTTTTTTTTTTTTTTTTTTTTTGGTCCTGGGGATGGAACTCATGACTTCACCCTTGCCCATCAGGCGCTTATGCTGCTGAGCTAAATCCCCAGTCTTGTTCATATTTAATTCTAATAATTCAGAAAATGTGTGCCACATAAGACATAAATTCCATCTCTGTGAACCTACTATATTACAAAAGTAAGGAAAGAGGACATCTTCATATATGCAAGGTTATCTCCTTTAATAATGATTGTGATTAATGGAAAAGGTACCAGATATAATTTAAATTTCAGCCAAATGTGTTTGAGTGTATGTAACACAGGAATAACTCTACATAAGACATAAGCTACATTAATTAATACAAGTAGATGTCATAGATTTTTCATTAAATGGAAAACAAGCCTACAGTAATATGTATCCATGTGTCCATTATACGTACATAAAAAAGAAAGGATTTTCAGTAAATATAAATAAGTTTAGAAGTGTTTGTCTAAACGTAATATTCTTATCTTACAAGTATTTTACAGGGCTTATATTTGGCATTCATAATTTGAAAACATGTTTATTCTGGAAAATATATCTCTCCACAGAAACTTGAGATCTACACATGCAATGGAATGTATTACCATCTGAATAAATATACTTTAATAAAAATTTAGAAAAATTTAGAAAAAAGACATTCAAAGAACAACATATATGGACTTTTTTCAAGTCCTCTTGAATTACTGACATTATATAAATAATAAATATTTTATTTTATTTTTCCACAGTTGAGTAAGTTTATTATAATAACTCATTTTAATGTACCTAGTGGTAGGACTTCCCATTTTTTGGAAGTCCTAAGAGAAAATGCACCAACAGTTTCATATAAAGATCCTATTATACTATTCATAGTATTATCTCTATCCCTTTAATTCTGTCATCCCAAAGGTGCCAGAACTATGGATACACTGTATAAATTAAATTTCTGAATCTTAGAAGGTGAGAATATTGGTGTCTATGAGGCTAAATTTTATAGGTTAGCTGGGTTGGATGATGGACGACCAGATAACAGGTAAGTATCATTTCTGGGTGTGTTTCGAAGGTGTCATCCGAGAGGTGAGCACTGATAAGTAAAGTAGATCTGCCTTCACCAGTACGAGTGATAGTCCACACTGAACAAAGAAAGAGGTGCAAGGCAAATTCATGCTTCTTTTTGAGCTGGGACACTCATTTTCTTCTGCCCTCAGGAAGTTATGCTGCCAAGTATCAAGACTTTGGACTTGGAGTAAATTAGCCCACCAACTTTTCAGGGTCTGTAGTTAACCAGTGCAGACGAGAGAACTTCTCATCGTCCATTCTTATAGTTAATAGCATGCTACAAGTATCTTACATATCTATTCACTCAGAGAATCCTGACACAGTGGTCACGCTCTCTAGGAGATGCTGCTACACTGAGTATTTTTTATCTAATTTCCCCATTTTTGTTTAAAACTTTATCATGGCAAAAGTAACCAGCTGAAGAGAGCTAGGATAGTTTTATTATTTCCAATTATGCAAGAAGACATCCTTACTCTAAAATAGTTGGTTCTTAATTAATTTAGATTATCACAGTGATGTTCTATGTCCCTTGGGCTGGGTTTCACTAGATTGTAAGCATCAGAATTTTCAACTTCCTACTCTCATAGATAACCAGTTGATTTTCTTGCAAACTATTGATTGATATGGGATAATTTTCATCTTTACAGCTTCAGTCATGTTGGGTGGCAGATGTGGTATACTGTATCATATATACAAACACATATTTAATGTCTCTACCATCTTGTGACAGTACTTTTCAGAACTGTGTCCCTTGTCTTTGTACTTTGAGATATAAAAACAAAACCAGCACAGAACTCTCCTTCACATTTTTACAAGTAGATTTATTCTTACCATAATTCTTAGCATCCTTAACCAATTTTTTTAACCTTTTTTCATAAGTCAAGAACTTTCACTTTCTTACTGAAAGAATGCATTTTACAGCTGGCTTCGTTTTATCATCTGAATTGCTAACTTCACTTTTCATTCTTTGGGACCATTTAAGTAGCATAAGGATTACTTGAAAGAAAAGGGAAAAATCACTGTGATTTCATGTTAGTCTGCCTGATAACCAAATTGGTTACTAAAGTAATGGAAAGAATGGTTATTCATAATCCAAAGGAGGTGGAGAGCGAAGGCGTGAAATTTCATGTTATTAACAACTTAAAACTTAGAAATAGTTTATTTCTGAAAAATTTAACTTAATAATTTTGGACCACATTTGATGGTGAGTAACTGCTGTTATGGAAAGAGAAACTGCAGACAGGTGGAAAGTGGGTATTATAAATGATTTTCCATGCTTGCTATCAAAAAGATCCTTGAATCTAAACTAACCTCTCATGTCTGTTGCCATCCGTTTGCAGTAGGCATTCTGTGGCCACCTCCTCAAGGATAAAGTCGCTTCCCCTGTAGTCTCACAGGTCCCACACATAGCCCTATTATCATTTTGTTTTCTTTAACTCTCTGCTTTTTAGATTCTAAGCCTCACGAAGCTATAATGCCTACTAGGACAATGACAAACATTTGTCACACAAGAAGTATGAATAGAAGAATAAATGATCAAATGCAGAAATGAATGGTGAGAAATTAGAAAAATGCTCTCTCTAAAGATAAAACTATCTTGATATTCATGGTTACATATCTAATTCTTATTTGAGGGAACAAACGGTGTACTAATTATAATGAAAGGGAATAAAATAATCAACATTCTTTTCATATGGGAAATCTAGCACTGATTGATTTTAAGCATTTTAAAGGCTCTTTTCTATTTTATTATAGTTATAATACAAAATATTTAAACTAAAAGATCAAGAAATGTAAGTCCAGAGCAGATAGCTCACTGCAATACTGTAGACTTTCTATCATATGCTTCCTTATCTGTGCTCCCTTTATTACTCGAGGCTATTACCAAGAGACCAATGTGTCATGGACTAACTTATGAGTGCAATAATCAGATTCTAACTGACAAAAGGCAATAGGTCAGCATCCATTCCTTGTTTGTTTGCTCTTTTTTTTTTTTAACTTTTTATTGGTACCAGGGATCAAACTCACTACCGCCTGCTTGCAAGGCAGGTGCTTATGCCACTGAGCTAAATTCCCAGCCCCTTCAACATCCATTCTTAAGCATAGGGGACTAGTTTCACTGGGACAGACTAACCCTAATCCTCTACTGGAAGTGGTGAGCCTGTTCTGTCTCAGTTTCCTTTTTCATCTGATTTTCAACCACATAAGGAGTCAATTTTAGCTCTTGAAATTCCCTTTCCAGACTGAGGACTCATGGACAGGTTGTTTCAGTAATTCATCATGAACATGAAAAGAAAAGATTTTCTTTCTCTGAACTTATTTCTAACCTTTCCCTGACATTTTTCTTTTTTCTTCTTTTTGGAGAGAAGGTAAAGTTAAATAGAGAGAAACTCTAAATAGCCCCAACATTTTCCTCCTACTGAACAACTAATAAAATTAAAGTCCATAGAAAGATAGCATCTGCTAACCCTGGAGATAAGAATGCCATTTTAGATGAGGAACACATATCCTGCTTCTGGATCCAATGAAATATTCGAATTTTGCCAATCCAGGAAAATATACATAAAAGGCATGTCCCACATTAATGTTCTGGGCAACAATACTTCAAGATACTGAACCTGAAACCCCATGTAAATAGTGTATTTCTGGGCAAAATCAGAAGGAGGTATTTCCAAAGCGCCGCACTTTAGGGACCAAAACACATTTAGTCTGAGGGAGGACCTCCAATCTTCTCCCTGCCCTGCTGGATCTAGTTGGCATTTATGTGCATAAGACAGGACAATACTTTGATAATAAGTTGTGGACTTTGAAACTTTTATTGCACACTTATAAAATGCTATGTAATGATTTTAAGGGACTCTAAACAATTAGGGTTTTTATCTGTCCCTTATGGAACTTTAACAAACAGTGGACACTTCCGCTAGTTAAATGTGTGTGTGTGTGTGTGTGTGTGTGTGTGTGTGTGTGTGTGTGCATGCATGCCAGGGATTAAACTCACAACCTTGTGCTTGCCAAGCGGGTGCTTATACATCTAAGCTACGCCCCCACCCCACCTTTCTTTCTTTCTGCCTTTCTTTCTTTCTTTCTTTCTTTCTTTCTTTCTTTCTTTCTTTCTTCTTTTAAAGCAGTTCTTTTAAGGCAGAGGACAGGTTTAACGAGCATCTTCTGATTAATTCCCATTGATGCCAATGGCCAATGGAATGTTGACCAGAGAGGTAGTTCAGTTCCTCTCCAGAGATGGATTGCTGGTTGTATGAACCAGAAAAAACTGAGAGAGCAAATGAGAAGTCATGGGCACTGCTATTCCTTGGAAGATGCCTGTTGTGGTTTGTGTTTGGATATTTCCACAAAGATCTCTGTTAATTAATTTAAAAGATGTTCTGAGTAGCTTATTTATAGTTACAAACTTAAATATTATAAAAGAGTTATTATAATTCAAAAAATACATCTGAGAGCATTATGGTCTATTAACAGTTATCTCAAATGAGCCTGTCTGTTTAATTTGTGACTGGTTACAATAATTATAGCTTTTCTGTTTTCCTTTTTAGATTTTTTAAGATAATTGTAACTTAAGTCAGCTTATAAATGTCATTAGAGTTAAAGATATACTTCCACACAGTTTGCTAATTATTCAAAATGTTGTAAATCCTGGCTTTACAAATGCAATACATATCATTGTTTTAAGCATAAACTCAAAAGTATTTCATTGGTCAAAAATAAAATATTAATTTTAATGATCTGGTTCTCACAGGTCATCAAAATTTTGTTGTGCTAATTCAATAGGGACCCTTTACACATAGATAAACTACTGAACAGGACTTCCCTTGGTAAATAAATAAAAGATTCCTGGAAATATTTTCTCCCAACATTTTTTCACTAATTTTATCTGAATAATTTCTATAAACTTATCAGAGAGAAAATCCAATAAACATAGCCAAATATTATATTGTGATATATTTTCGTAGGCCACTATCAAAGGGCTAAATTTCCTGTAAAACTATAAGGTTTATTACAAGATGCTGTTGGTGCAAAATTAATTAAAGGATAAAGAAGTTCACATGGTGATAACCTTCTTTACTCCTTTCTCATGATGTACTGTGTTCATGCCCTATGTGTGCACAGGTAAAACTAAGATTGCTTACATTGATACTATTTTCTTTTAGACTTAAATATCTGTCTTTCTGTTGTGCTCCAGTTACTTAAGATAAGGTGTACATGTCGAGACAATAGTAGATTACAGGTTCAGTGATGTTTTTTGTTTGTTTGTTTGTTTTTGTTATATGTGTCACTACACTTAGGGATACTCAGGAAACAAACAGTTGAAACAATGTCATGCACCAAAACTAGAAATTAGACATTGTGAACTTCTAAGGTACATTTACAGGGAAGTGTATTCTCCTTCTTTCATATCCTATTGAAGAATAATGTTACCTGAGAGTTTCTTTGTTTCTCTTAATGTCTTCTGATCAAATTAATATTTTTGATGAAACAGCTGGGTTTGTTTTTACTAAAATAGATATTTAAGTGTATTTCAAAGAAAATATCATTATTATCATGTTAAAGTATGTGTGGTTTTTATCTTAAATTTTCTCTGTAAAATTATATAACTTTCATCTATATACATTTTCAGGGATTCAACAACTTAAATAACCATGGTTGCTAAGTATGACAGTGCTTTGACTATACCTTATAGTTCAAACTGCTTGCTAATCAAGTGAGATTAAACAGTGAAGCTCAAAGTCCAGTCTGCAAAATAAATGTCACTGATCCACAATATTACTATAGCTTCTGGCCATTCATAACTAAAGACTAAAGGCCATAATTCTGTAATAAGATAACTGGGCTAAGAGGACCACCAATATTTTGGCCTTAGCCCTCCAAGATCAAAGAGGACTCAAGACATGAAGTAACCTTTCTACTTTTGGTAAGCCACACAAATTCATGAACAGGGAGACTGTGGGACCCTAGAGGACAAGAATAAACAAGTGTACAGTATACCAAAGGAGAGTTCACCATGGGGGGAAAGTCTCCCATGTCTTCACAGAAAGCAACATAGTCAAGCAAAGCTTGATCCATCCTGATGGCCAATACTGTCAGAGGAGTCTACAATTCTTATATGATCCCAAAGTAATGCACAAAGAGACTTAACTGATCTTGATAGACAGCAAGTGATTAATTTTGATTAACATTGATTTCACTTTAACTTGGTCTTAAATACGCAGCAGTAAAATATAATCAAAAGATATATGAAAATAATGCCATAGTACTTACAGCTCATTGAATGTTTTTAAATTTCTTCTCTCCATATTCTTACAGCTAAACCTAGATGAACTTATGGCAAAATAATACTTATAGATCGCTTCCATCAGTGCAGCAATTTAAGAGCTAAGTGAGTACACATGCTCTCCCAGTGCCTTAAGAACGTTCTCTGGGCATGGTTCTCTCTACAGTCTGCATTTCCATTCTAGAGCTCAAGCTTTGATTATATTTCTTGGAAAATTTACTTATTATTTGCCTCGAGGCTGCCAAACTCCAAGTGATCATGCAAGAACCAAGAGTACATGTGCCATCCTCCTTTTCCAGAATCCACAACTTTGACTTTGATAACAGTTTGCACCTATTAAACTGCAACCTGATTTGTAACCAATGTCCATTCAATTGGCTTTCTCAGGAAGGCCCATGAGCAGTTTTCCCTACACCTACTCTTCTCAGCTCAAACCAGCTCGATGGAAACTACACACCTTCTCCCCTGAATTTAGAGATAATTCTTCAGAGTGGGAAAAATCTAGAGACATCCAGAGTGGGTAGAGATTAGTAGGCAGACAGACAGCTGATCCCTTGAGGCAGTCAATTTAAGAGATGAAAATGAATCAGGGTGAGAGTGCATATAAAAATTAAAGCCACAATAGCCAGATTTACATAATTACTTAAGGGATGAATGGGCACTTGGAATTATTGGTGATATCCTTTAGACATGTCATATTGTCACATTAAGAATGGGGCACCCACTAAACCTGAAATAACAAAGACTAAAACTAGTAGAATTAAGACAATAAGACTAGGACTATTAAAACTAAAGAGAACACTATAGATTATCAAGCAAGCTTAATGATGACACCAATATACCTTTGCCTTGCCCAATGAAGCAATATCACCTAAGTGAATATACTTGCAATCTTATTAGTTAACCATAATTTTGATCCACACTCTACCTGCCTCATGATTTTGGCCTATAACATTTCCTTTGAGAAGTGGGTTTCTGGGCAACTGATTTGAAACACCTCCTGTCTCTCAGGTGTTATTTGTAACCCTACTTCCTATTCCCCATTACTTTTCTGTAATAATTATTTCTAGTCCTAATCTCTGTTGTTTCTAAAATTCACTCTTTGACTTCAGAAAGCATGAACTTGGTGTATCTAGCATCCAACATGTCCCTTCTATCAGAGCCATTCTACACAGAACCTCAAATAATATCAGTGAATCTGTTTTCTTTTCAGTAACTTAATTTCTTAAATAGAAAGAACCTCACTAATGCGGTTCTACAGTACTAAAGTCAGAGAAGTCTTACTTGAAGAAATAAACAAGTTTTTTTTTTTTTTTTTTTTTTTTTTTAAAGAAAGTAGTGTATGAGGAAGTTTCTAGGGAGTCTGAGTGACAGGAGATGAAATAGTTCCAGTATAGCTGGATATTAGAGAAAAAAGAAACCCTCTAGAGATAATCCTAGAGGAAAATACAGTTGCCTCATTTTGTAAGACGTTTTAGAAGAAAGACTGTAAGTTTGATGTTTTCCTATATACAACTGAGAACCAGTAAAAGGTTGTATGTACAGCAGAAGAACCCTGTAGGTGAGATAAGTGAAATCTATGCTGCACCTTTTTTTCACTTTGAAGTTAGCATCTCATTATTATCTACTTTTCTACACTTCTGATTGGCCAATTTCAAGCAGTTTCCACTTAATGTTTATAATCATGCTTATTTAGGTCTACAATTATAATTATTGATCTTTATGAATAATTTCACTGTACGCTCCTTACATTCATTATCAAATTTATCCATTGCCATCAACATAAACATTCTGGTGATAGAAGTAGCAATATTCTCATTTTCAAGATAATAAAACTTAGAAACAGAGAAGATAAATAGCTTAGTATTTTTACCTAACCTTATATGATTTCTGTGTTAATTTCATTTTTATAACAAAAATACCTGAGACAAAAAAAGGAAAGATTTTTGCTTTTTGTTTATAAGCATAGAGTTTCCAGTCTGTGCCTTGGCTCACCTTGCTCCTTTTGGGCCTAGGCAACACATCATGGCAGGAGTATGTAGCACAGGAAGCTGTTAATCTCAGTTAACCACAAAACAAAGGAAGAATAATCAGGATCAGGCCCTACCTCTTAAAGGTTATTTCCACCTCCACGTAAGACCACACACTGGGCTTTTGAATGATATCCCAGACTCAAACTATAGCAACATCAAAACTCAATAACAGATCGTACCATCCTCTACAAGCTCCACTGTCTCTTGTATCACTTGAGTCATATTTGAAACTCTATGCACATATTTTAAAGATCTTTCAATATGGTGTTTTGTTTGGGTGTCCACATTTATATTGCTCCATCTCTATAAATAAAAATCCCTGTTTGGTCTTTCCCTTATGTACATGCTACTATCCCCTATCCCTTACCATACATAGCACATACATATATTTTCTTTCTTTGAGCTCTAAATTAATAAATATTGTCTTTATGTATTGTCTTAGAATCTTCTCCTAATAGTACTTATCCTCGTTTGCCAATTTTGCAAAATGCCACCCATCTGCCAGATGGAAAGCAAAGAAATGTCAGAAATATTTTCTTATGGAATCTCTTATGGTATATGCTTTGTATTAATGTCTTATAAAGACAATTTTTGTTACATTGCTTTCTTTGTATATAAATCATGCTTTTGGTCATTGATACAACATCTGTGCAAGGATCATATTTCCTGTCATCAGTCCCCTCACTGTCCCTGCTGTGCTGTAAGGAGTAACACAGAGGCTAAGCAGTTCAGAGTCTCTGAGGATAGATAGCTCTGAGCTGCATCCTGGTTACAGTACATATTAGCGTGTAACATTGGGAAAAATCATGAATTCTCTAGTCTCACTTTTATTTATGGTTAAACTTGTGTTGTTCATTACATCTTTATCTCTGGGTTTTGTGAAATTTAACTCACAGAAGGTGTGGCCAACATGATGAGATGGCTTTTGCTGTCCATTCTCAGTACATCCATTCTCTTTTTTTTTTTTTTTAATAAACATCATTCCATCCGTTTATTCTGTTCTGTTATTTTTCTAAAACCTCACATGACAAGTGCCCATTATGTAATTAAATATTTAATCCCTTCCTTCGGAGTTCTGTATGTAAATATCAATATTTGACAATTTTGATGATAGGATTATCATCAAACAAGTATTCCCAATTAGCTTGTGGTAAATTGTTGGCAGATTGCCTGAACCTTAGATGTAAAACTTTAGATCCTGTTTTGTCACAAGATAATGCTAAAAAAAGCATTCTAAACTATTTTTGATTATTTCTATAAGTTTTTATCACAGTGTATTTGTTTACTATTTATAGCATGTCTTATTTTTCAAGGAAAATGGAAACAATCATCTTGGAGAAGTATAATTGAATGACTGATTTTCTAAAGATGAATGTTGGTTTATAAAAAAGGGAACCTTTGTTTCTTTGCATTCTTTGGTTTGCTTTTCCTTTTTGCTGCTTTGTGAAAGCTGAGTATGGAATTGCTACCAGGGAACTATATAAGCAGTGCAGCTGCCAACTCAATCTACAAGTTTTTAAACTAGATATTATTTCATAATAGTATGTTAAATTCGTTCAGAATTAGCATAAAATTTCAGAATTTTTTTCCCATCAATAAGTATTATAGAATGATTTAGGCCACAAATATCATATACTGTGAATGTAGAAGACTTGGGAAAATGTTTTTTAAAAAGCAATTTCCTGTGCCTCTCCTCTTGTAAATTGGGTTGAAGAGAGTTTAATCACATCACAACTTGTTCATATTATTAAGATTAAACTCATTGCTGGATTTCTAATAAGCGGTTATTGTGAGTGGTCACTGTGAGCACAATTTGGCCTGCATTTATTTTACAAAGAGATTAATTCAGTAAGCAAGCTTGTCTTTAGAGGTCATGAGGCACTGTCTGCTGTAACTATAAAATCTCTCAGAACATTAAGTGCAGCTCTCTGCTAAACTTTTAATTTAACTTTGAATTCATTCAGGAGTTGAAACAGCAGTGTAGTAAGTTCCTGATTTACAAATGAGTTCCACTGAGGACAATTGCTCTTCCGTTGAATTCCTTCATGAGGGGACACAGTGAGTCTTATAGTGCACACCTGGGGAAGTTTGCCACTGAAATGTTTGCAAAGTCAGGAACTTACTCCTTATAGAAAGATAATTTTCTGTGCTTGGATTTCCTTCTTTCATTTCCTCCTCATTTCTTGGTTTCTCCTCCTCCCTTTCTTTGTCCTAAAGCAAGTTGCGCACATGGACTAGAAACTTGTGACTGGGGCTGCAGATTTTAAGATGGTGGCTAAATTTTCACAGGGAAAGGTCTAAAAGGCGTGAGTGCACACTTCCTTGTCCCTTACACCTGACACCTGTGAGCAAGCCGGTATGAATGTCTTCCATGGGAAATCACTCCAGGCCAACTTGCATGCCATTATGATGCAGGGCTTTTAATTCATAGATGTGTAACATTGGAGTTCTTTGCCCTCCATCTATACACACTTCTAGCCATGAATTACAGATGATGTTCACGTCTACCTTAGGGAGATCTTACGGGCTTAAAGAAAAGCAAACTTTGCAACCATTTAAATCGATGCCCTAAAAATAGTTTGCAAATGTGTTTTTGTTACTATACTATATTCATTTGTTTTATTTATATATAATGTACAAAATACATAGCTAGGGAAGTGGAAATTTCAGAAGATAACACAGCCTGTTAAGGGGAATCAGGTAACTTTAATCTTCAACCTTCTCATCTGGAAGATAGGAGTAACTGCAGTGTTTACTGCACAGTTCTTTTAAGAACTCAGTGGAAGAGTGCCTTTAAAATACTTACTCATTCTGCTGCTGTGCATTTGGTAAACACTTAGCAGCAGTAGTAAATAAAATGATATAAAGTCAGAGTTAATGATGTGGTGACTTGGTTGTGATGGTCACACTGGAAGGGAGGGTACAATTTGAAGAGAAGGCCAAACATCGTAAATCTTACAGAAAGTTAAAGAGAGCAGTGATCCTTCTCTGCCTAAAATCTCTGGAGCCTTTCCATTGCTGTCTCAGTGCTCCCTAAATTTGTAATTTAGAGTCTACTTTTTTTTTTATCTATGCTAAAGTGTCTTTTAAGTAACAATATTTAAGTGATAGTGTTTTTGTGTGGAGTTATCTTACCCCAACATGAATCAACATTGGTTTCAACTTTCCAAAGTAGAAATCTGACTATTAGTGTTCCCAGGAAAATATTGTGCGATAGAAGGTGACCCAATTAGGGAAATATGACACTAATGCATACTAGTCATTACTACTACTGTTCTAAATCAGATTAAATTAAGTTAGTTTCTGAGATTAAAAGCATGCAGCCATATTTGATTGAGCTGTTTTCAATATTGTGCAATTATTTATTTCTCCTTAAACCCCTATCCACCTGATTAGCCAATTCTGGAAAGCTTTTTACTCAGTCTTTTTGATAAATTAATCCAAAATCCTAATATGTATAAATATTGCAATTACTGTCATACTTTTGTTTCTTACCTCACTTATTTTGAATGTCTTATTTATATTATTATATTACAGGTATGTTTGCTTTTATTTTACTTGCACAGACAAACGAAAATCAGAATGTGGTGTTTTTCAAATGTAGAAAGTTGCACACCATAGAAAATTAAATAAAGGACTTCAGTGCTAGTATTTCAAAAGACAAATCCCTTTCCTTCCACTAATTCTTGCCGCCTCTTTATTTTTCCCCTTATTATCTCTTGAAAATAGAGGTAAAGTTGAATTATTCAACTCTGATCATTCAGGTTATTTCCTCACCAAAACCTTCACTTTGAGATAGAAATAACTGTTACAACTCTGAGTATCCAGAGAGATAAGAGAGCTCTACTGACAGAGAACAAGTATCAAACAGCTCATTAAAGCACACTTTCTTGCTCAATGACGACCCCAAGACTTTTATTAGATGTGTGACTCTCACCGTGACTCGCTGTGCTAACCAGGTCTTGCCAGGATCCATGACACAATCCTCTCCAACTCCCTCTGAGCTTCGGGTCAGGTTTTTCCATTTCACACATCATTCAACTCCTCGCTCCAGTGATTCTGAAGCACCAATAACCCACCTGTTTCTGTGTGCACATTAGCACCTATCATTTAATTTCATATTTTGGAGAAATGGAAATCTTATACAATACAAATTCTGAAACTTGGGACTTTGAGAAATAATCTTATGAAATAATAATATAATAATATATAATAATATAATATAATATAATATAATATAAAAATATAGTAATTTATTTTCTTCCTGATCACTGTTCCAATGTATTATAATTTTTCCAGAGCTTCTATTTACAGGTTTATAACATGTAATTGTAGTTGATTTCATATTGAATTAATACTATTTCTCTTAATTATTAAATAGATGTTTAATGACTAGGAGAGAGAGGAGAATCCTCTCCTAACCTTTAATGAACCATTTTCTAAAAATGTCTGCATGCGTCTATTCTTGTGAGAAAACCTTTCCTAATGTAGACCTGTGTATGTGAAGTCAACACAAGTAGCTACAAAATCAATAAAAGGAAGTAATATTTAGAAACCATTATCTCAGTAATGGGACCACTGTAAAATATACAAAGAACCTGAGTTAATAGTTGAATATTTTTGACAAATTTTTTATCCCTCTTACAAGCCTATTTTACTCTTGTGTTGAGTTAATGAACACATTGATAATATAATCTATAAGGTAACTTAAGAAGCTAGTCTCCTCAAAAGAAGTAGAAATTTAAAGATACAGTAATATTAGTCACACTTTAATTTGAAATTGCATTTAAATTTGTATGCACAATAAAGGAACACTTCACTTCTGATCATCTTAGGTGATCTTAGGTGGCTATATTTGGAGACAGGGCCTTGACAAAGTTAGTTGCAGTTAAATGAGGTTATGACATTCACTCCTATTCCAGTATGCCTACTGTCCTTTTTAGAAGAGAGTCACATTAAGAATGTTTGTGACCAGATGGTAGGATATTAGGACACAGCAAGAAAGCTATCATCAGCAAGCAAAGAGAAAACTTCTGGGACAATATATATTCTGTTTATTTTAATACTCATATTTACTTAAGAACATATCACTTAAAGGATGATTAGTGTTAAGAAACAACATATATTTTTTATGTGTAAATGTGACTTAGGTACATCAAGGGAGGCTTTACTGAGGATCAAAAATTCAACCAAATATTGTTAATGTCTGTCCACACTTATGAAAATGAATCTTTGAGTCTGCTTTACTTGGCCCACTGATTAAACTCTATTTTCCAGAAATACTCTCAGAGACATACTCAACAGATAATATTTACCTATCCATGTGGATATTTCTTAAAACATTACTTCAATAGAAAAAAAATCACAATCTCATAAATTCACCAAACTACAGAGCCAGTGTGCCCACTTTTTAAAGAGCATCACCGCCAGTCGCATACATGGCAATATCCACCTTTCTCTACCTTGATCCATCCCCAAATAAGTCTGGTATTCTCAGTTTCAACCTTCACTGCTTGGCTATGTTCTTTTCTTTCCTCTATCCAAACTGTTTCATCTCTTTCTTGGTGGCCAGCTTTGCCAACTAAGAGTGATTCCAATTGCCCCTTTCAGTTCAGAAAATATTTCATTACATCTTTGTCCCAACAAATTTGATGCTAGCCCTAAACTTGCCAAATTAAGGGGACAATAGGGAAGTAATGTGTTACATTTTCTGGAAGTAAAGAAATCTGTCCCAAGATAAAACATTGTTGCCAACCCTAGATGAAGAGCTTTACCTAATTTTAAGCCTTATTGCAGAAAAGTTACCACAACATTGAGAACTTGGAGGCAATTTTTGTTTATGTCCATGGAAACTGGTCTGGATTACTCCCAAAATATCAGGCCCTGATTTCTAGTAGTCTAGAGTTTATCATTGATAAGCAAGCAGATGCACAGAGACAGAATGGCTTGCCAGTTGGGAACTGGTTTATGCAATGTGCTTCGTAATGACCAGCTATGCATCACAGTGACCAGCTGTTTCTAAGAGACAGAAGCAACTGGAAATGGCACAGGAACTATTATCTGGGCAACTAAGAAGCTGAAGTATGGTGGCTTGTGGGGCCATTTTCTGTTACACTATCTCCAGTGAACCTGTTTTGAATCAACCATATAAGAAAAATTGCTATTTCTCTCCTCTGGAAATAGAAGCGTAAATGTAGACGCATGATATTCTCAGTACATCACATCTGGGGCTTTCGTAGTTTTCAATAAGACAATAACTGTCCTGATAACTGAAGGCAAACACACATATATTGTTACTAAAAGCTGTCCCAAAATCTAGGAAGAAAATTCTCAACAGAGAAAGCAAGCTTTGCAACAATTTCACAGTGGTGGAAGTACAGCTCTCTACCACTCTCACCTCCCAGCTATTAATTCTCTTCCAACTGAATATGGATTATATCTCTCAGCTTTCCTTTCTCCTGCTTCTTACCTCAATTTATATTATGTGTATTTAAAGCACAGCTGCAAAAAATTGATGGCTTATGAAGTATAAAATTATTTGCCAGAATCATTATTAGAGGAAAAACTTACCATAATAGAGCACATGCACTTAGAACACTAATTTTAGTAGATAAATATGTTAAAGTAACACCAGTATTTAGTCTGATAACATAAATTATATATATTTATATGTGTGTGCATGGAGAAAAATGGTAACTTAATTTTATAGTTCTCATTATGTTTATTGTCTGAAGAAGCATCCTGTTTATTTATTTTGTAACTTATGAGAACCAACTATTGTTCACTTATACCATGTTAATTATTGCAAATAGGTCCTATAGTGGAAAAAAAGTGGAGGGTGCTCAATTTTTTGTGTAGAAAGAATAAATCATAAATTTGTATTTTGGTCCTTTTTGAGTTTCACTTTTATCAGTACATGTTTCTTGTACAGAATGATGGCATTTAGTTGGGAGGTGGTGCATGTGAATAAAACATGTTAATGCTTCTTTCGTTGTCTTCCTCTATCCTCCTTGCTTCTTCTATCTGTTGCTCCTGAAAAATCTTTCTCTCTACTTTTTCTACCAATTTTTTCCTCTCCTTCTCTCTCTTTCTAATCCAGTTGCTTCATCTACTATTTGCCTTTCCTTTTGAAAATAGCAGGATATATTAAAGTAACCCACTTTGATTTTCTATTAACTTGATTTGAAGCCCTGTATTGCTCTCATCATCTTGTTTTGACTGACGTTCCTCTATTCTGTTTTGCTTGATAGTATCAGGTTCGAAAGTTTAGGCAACAACTGTGAAGATAGTGGGATTCATTTGACTCCCATTCTGGTTGACTATTATCTATTTTTGAAGACCTGTAAGGTCTCCAATGTTTTGGTTTTGTTGGTTTTGTTCTTTACTGTTTTGTTCAATTTTATTATAACTGTTGATATCGGCAATTCTCTTTGAGATAGCAGGAGGCATTATGGTAACCATTGTTGATCACCTTGTATTATGTTTTTACATTATCTATTATGTCCACCCTTTTGATTTGACTGACTCTGTTCTGTTATGCCACATTTGGTTTTACTCTCTTCCAAAAAAAGTAATAAGAACTATGGGAGCAATAAAACCCAAAATGTGTAATAGTTATTGTACCAAAGAGAGGAAAAGAAAGTGCTCTAAATGATATAACTGCATGTATATTTAAGTGTGTAAGATAGACAATGATATTATTGAGTTTTGTTGGATCATTGAACAGAACTGTTTGCTGTCTCACTGTTTGAATGTCCACTTTATATGCTTTAATTTTGTAAGTTGAACAAATATTTCTACAATGACAATCCATTAACTAGTGATTTCTTACTGTTTATTTTTTATGAAATTCTGTATAACTTGTACCCTTTTTCTGCTTTTTTTTCCGTTTTCTCCTTAAATAAAATTTTTAAAAAAATCTATTACTTTCTACTATCTATGATTTTATTTTTTTATTTATTTTCTGGGTTTCTTATATAAGAAAAGTCACATTGTATTTAAGCTTATATGTCTGACTTATTTCACTTAATATTGTATTCTCAAGGTGCATCTACCTACAAATGACTCAGGTTTACCCTTTGTGGGAGAGTAGTACTTCATTATGTATAAATACAGTCCTACATTTTCTTTATCCATCCATCTCTTGATGGGATGGCCATTTCCATGATTTAGCTATTATGAATTGTGCTCTATGGATATTCATGCATTATTGTAGCATGACTTATTTAACCTTTCAGGGACATACGTACAAAGGAGTAACTGGGTCAAATGGAGTCTCTGGTATTAGTTTTTGAGAAATGTTCATCCTGATTTCACAGTAGTCGTACTCGTTTCCATTCTCACTAACATTATAGAATTATTCAGGTTGACAACTTGGCTAAATGTGCAGATGGGGTCAGCATAGTGACATCTGTGTATATGGAAATTTACCCTAAGAAGCTGCCCTGGATTTCATGACCCTCTCAAATCATGTATTGGAAATTTAATTCCCAATGTATCAGTGTTGGGAGGTAAATACTTATGGGAGGAGTACATATCATTAGGGCTCCTCCCTCGTAAATGGATTCAAGCTCATTATAAAAGAGCTTGAGGCTCCAAATTAATCTTTCTGCCTCATATGCGATGTGAAGATTCAGCAAGGAGTTCCTCATTGGATGTTGACTCCTATTTTTGACTTTTTCAGTCTACAGAACAATGGGCTAAGTAAACTTTTATGGTTTACATATTACCTATTTTGTCATATTCTGTATATCAGTTTAAAATGTACTAAGATAGATAGAAGCTACATGATAAAACGGGGAAATGCACATAAGGAAATCAAACATATTAAATACTTATTATACTCTGCTGCATCTCCTCTAAAAACTGTATTTTTAGTTCCTGTTCTCCTTATGGCAGCAGAAGTAGTCATGTAAATGTGTGATCTCTTTTTGCCCTGTTCAGATTTGGTAGATCTACCATGAAGACACATGGCTTAAACTTGGGGGATGATAAGACTATTTCAGCCACCAATGCTACTGATCTATGCCAAAAGGCAGATTCACTGATGGAACCAGTCCCCAGTTGAGCCTGTGTGACATGGGATTTCTGACATGGGCCCAACAGAGCTGAAATTCTACCTCTCTGTGTACCTGTAATATAAGAAATAAGAGAGCTGGCCATAGCCATACTTCTTGATTCCACTATGAAGGAAGATGTTCTACAAACACAAGGGCCAAATAGGGAGCTATATACAAAAAAGCAGAGGAAAGATGTGGAAAACATATAAAAGAGCTTGACTCCCTGGGGTCATGTGTTTGTCGATTCAAGAATCCTCAGAACACGTTTCTCTTTCTTTTAACTGTGTAACTTTCACATGCACCAGATTGCTATTTTGTACTGTACCGAGGAGTTAATTGTCTATGTCAAAAGTGCACCAGAGAGCGCTGACTTCACACCAAAAGTGGTGCTCATGTGATGATCTAATACATGGAAATGCAGTTATAAAAGTCACACTGATCGGAAACTTACCACAAAGTGTGTGCCTTAACTGGGTTGCTGCCACTTCACTGGAACATCTTCTTGTCTCACAAAGATAAAACACCTTCTTTGGGAAAATTAGAAAATTATTCTAAAACTACATCAAATGAACAGAACATTACAAAAAATGAAATACATCAACACAAGAGGACGAAAAATGAGTAATGCCAGTGGAGATGGTGGGCTTTTTGCAGTTATCCAACATCTGACTGAACTGCTATTCTAAACACCTCAGTCTCTCAGGAACCATCATCCTGTGCATTCTTTTTTCTGAACCCAGCCATGATGATCATTACATTTTCTCAATGCTATATGTTTGTAGTCATAAAAATAGAAAAAAAATTAAAATAACTAGGTTTCTGGGTTTTTTTTCCGAAGCTGGGTACATCAACTTTTAAGATCTGTAAACTCGATAAGGGAAGTTTTACATTGAGAATGATGTGAAAATCAAACATTCACTTTCATTTTGTTTACAGTGGGTTTATTGTGGTTAGGCAGCTCAAATTCTTAAGTATGTTCTTTGCACTGAGAACATTTGGCATAATTATTTGACTACAATGTGAATGTGTGACTTGTTTATTATGCATTTGTCAAAATTTGATGCCTAATATCTATTAGCATTAAATTTAAAAGTTTTTATGCCAAATAATAACTTCAGTCTTTTTCCCAATCTCTCTCTTGTTACTCTAAATTGGTAGAGCTCATTCTTTAACAAATAAATACTTTTGCATTCTATTGGTAATCATGTTTAGGCACAAAGGTTTTGTGCTGTATTAGGTTGGTGTTTCTCTTTACACAATTATTTATGAGAATTTCTACCAACCTGGTCCATGTTCAGGGATCTTGAGTCAAGGTCAAGGGAAGTGAAAAATGATCAGCACACAGCTATGATATTTATGATATAATGTGTGCATTGCTCATAAACTTTTGTCTGCGAGCCACTTTAAATTCCAGAATTACACAGTTGGATAAGTAATAAAGAATAATTTGACAAGTTCCAACACAAAACTCAACATGCGAGCAAATTAAAAATATCACCCAAGAGGAATAAATTGTGCACACAAGTGACTAGATACACAGGGTTTGAGAAAGCGAGATGAATAAAACTATGGAATATAGATATGGAAGATCAATGTGTTGATCACATAGGACACAAGGCTACAATGAAAAGGAATTGTGCCTGAGGAGTGTCACTTATGTCATGAAAGGTGAATGCAGAGGAGCTGCCTTTCAAAACCACTATCAGGGGACCGTGTTACCAGCCATCAGGAAAATGACTTGCTTGAAGAAGCAAGCATTGGTTAATTGCAGAAAATAAAATGAAACTAAAATTTGGTGCCTCCTGGACATGGTGCAATTGGCTCCCACTGGTGCTTCATCTGCCAGATGCTGGTGTTGGCAGAGAATGGGTTCTCAATTAGGCAAATCTATCCCCTCTTACCACTGGTACTGCTAAAGCTCTGGCTTTGGCAGAGTTTATTGCAATAACTCCCTAACAAGTCCCACCGCTCCTTATCTTGCCCCTTTACAGTCTATATGCCACATGTCAACCCAGGAGATCCCCTAAGTTTTGTTAAGTTAGATTACATCACTCTTCTGCTCAATGACTTCAAATTGTTCCCACTCACTCAGTAAAAGCTAAGGTTCTCACAGCTTATAAAATCTTATTCCGAGTCTCCAAATCTTAGCGTTCAGATGTTGACTGCTGCTAAATTCCCTGAATATATTTCTAGCAAAGGTATCTCCTTTCTACTTCCTAATGATTCTGTGTCTCATTCTTCTTAGGGACGTTAGAGCACTGTCATTCACAGTGTAGCCTTCGTGGAGACTCCATATCCATCTCTGCACACTCATTTTCTGTAACTTTTAGCAAGTTCAGGCACATATGTGTGTCTCTGTATTTATTTATTTTGTTTATTTCTATCTCTGACACAAAAACTTTATCTATTTTATTCCCTGACTTACCCAAAAAGCTTCAAGACATTGATGCTGAAGTAAGTTCTCCTCACATATTTGCTAAAGAAAAAACTTGCAGATCTGGCTTCTTTCTCCAATATCCAGAGATGTCAGCAACAATCACTTATTTTATTTTTCATCATTTTATTTTTTTAATGAAACATAATTTATATGTAAATATCATTTAACTCAAAGAACCAGAACAAAAAATATAACAAAAATAAAGAAGTGCAGTAATAATATATAGAAGACAAAAGATAATCTGAGAGACATCAAAAATATTTAAAGGAAAAAGAAGAAATTAAAAAAACAGTAAATTTCAAAAGGGAAATCTGAAAAAATGACCATGAAAAAGCAACTTGTTTAAAAATTGTAAGGCCTTTGATGAACTATAAGAGATTTTTCTCTTTGAAGAGACTAGGAAAAAATCATGAGTATGCTTTGCAACTTAAATGGAAGTAAGGCAAGAGAGATAGCATTTTGAATAAAGGGATAATTGCAAGTCTCTGACAACAAATGCACCGGCAAGGCCTTTGATGTCATAATTTAAACAAGGTGTCAGAAAGTGCATTTGAAAAAGATGCCATTGGTCAAAGTTAAGGCAATTTGAACCTAAACAAGAATAAATGTTATCAAGTAAAAGGCATTAAATTTGAATTTTTAATGAAAATAAAATATGAAACTAAATCAGTCAACATTGGGAGATCTAGAGGGCAATCTTAGTATTTTCAAAGTAATAATTTGCATTGAATTTTATATAGAAAATTTGGGTTCAATAAAACAAATACTTAAGGAAATTTGTCTGTATAGGAGTGCATTTGATAAAGAAAGTATCATAAAATTAATAATGGTCACTGTAACTTTTATATGAGATTTAAATCATGACCCTGATTATCAATTCTTTTTTTTAAAGAATAAAACCAAGCAAAATAAAACAGAATAAAGCCAATCAAAAGAAAACAGTGCGATACAGGATTTCAAAACAAGATAATAAAAAATCTATAATTGCTACCATAATGTCTCCCATTGTCTTCAGCATAGCTGTCCATAACTTCAGACATAATAAAAATCAAACAAAACAGAACAGCATAGAACCAGTAAAAACAAAACGATGAGCACAATAAAGGACTTCAAAACAACATAATACTAAATTCAAAATGGCTACCATAATATATCTTGTTATCTTTGAAATAGTTGCCCATGCGATCAGATATAATAAAATCAAACAAGGTAAAACAGAATCAACCCCAAACCAACAAAACAGTGAAAATGATGCAAGACTTCAAAACAAGTTAATAGGGAATAAATAATGGCCATCACCTTTAGAAAAAATTGCCCATAGATGCTACATTGCATCTTGTTATCCTCTAAATAGCTGATCAGACAACAGGCTGGGATGACAGCTACCGAGGTAAAATATAACTTAGTTCTTGTAGTTTTTAGTGTTTCACTGACTTTGTAAGCCTGATCATCAAAGAAGAGAAAATCAGTTATCTCTTCTGTAGAACAAATGCACCAACTACCACTGAAGCATAACTGCCAGAAAAAACAAATTGAATGTGATCAAAATTCAGTAGACAGATTCCAATTTACCGAAAAACATATTAATCTGCATCAGAAAAATTCAATAACAAAGTTGTAAATGCTTAATCTGATTACCTTTGTATTCTTTTTTCCTTTTCCCAATGATGCTGCGATCCCCCTGATAAACAATAAACTCTTTTAGCCCTGGTTTTCTCTTATAGAAAATGTTCAGTAATCATTTTCAATGCCACATACATAACATTTGTTTAGAATCTTTGTTTTATTTGATAGATTTACTCTTTCAAAACATGCTTTGACTTTTTCTTTCTGGGATGCGTCATTAGTTTGGGGAACATTATTTTTTCCTACTGAAATTATTGTAAAGAGCAGTTAACAAACATCCTCAAAACTACACATTGGGGAATGGAGGTTTAGCTCAGTGGCATAAGCGCCTGTCTTGCAAGTGTGTGGTTGTGAGTTCGATCCAGGTAACGGTAAAAACGAAAAAGACAAAAAAAAAAAAAAAAAAAAAAAAAAAAAAAAAAAGACAAAACAGTGCACAGTCGCTTTAAGTTCTTCATTGTGACTTTGATATGGAAATAATTAAATAAAAACTCCAAGAAAATTTAAAAGCTTCAAAAGAACTGTAATTCTGAAATAAAAAAATAGTCTCATTTACTTTCTTCTTGCTGTAGTATTTCACTATCCGACTACATTTTCAATCAAAATCTACCTACTATTCCTTAGATGTACATAGACTTGCTGCTTCAATGAAAATCAAATAAGAAGGTACATAGTATGTGATGATATTCTATCAATTTTAAGATATTTTGGTATTAAAAGTTTCTGTTACTATCTTTCAAAATATGAATTGTCAATTATATTGCTTGTTGTTGCTACTTTCTATGAAGTTCTGAAGCAAAATGTAGTAAAATTGTAAAACTCGTTGAATCAGAAACCTCCGTTATTCAATGTTCCACTTCAAATGCATCTACTGAAATGCTCAGAAATTGACTTCTCTTAGTCTTCTCCTACATGACATTTATTTATGTATCATCCTCCAGTCCAGAATTTCCTTTTCCTACATAATTCCATTGTAGAGATGAAAATCACTTACCAAGAAGAATCATCTTTCACAGATCAGTGTTCTCCACTTTCCCTCAACGTCCTTCCCTAATCATTAACAGGTTGTGTTTTGCTTATGTTTGCCAGAGTCAGATAATTATGGAAAACTGATTTTCTAAGAGATATCACTTGCGGGACCCATACAGGCACAGAATCAGGTTAATAAAGGAGCAGAAATCTAGTGAGTTAAAGTTCCAGGAGCCGTCTGGTTCCATAGGAGATCACTGGAGTTTAGTGGCATTTCATAGTTTTACACTGGAGATAAGGAAAATACTGATAATTTGGGAAGGGACAATCTGCTGCAGTACAGAGAAGGAATATTTTCAGTGTAGGAGACATTGCCGAAGAATATGACTTCTGCAGCCTCAAGAAGGAAATGTAATCTCTACTTCATGGTTTCACTGACTCAATGCCATTTCAAAAATTGGAGCCAGGAATTCAATTCAGTGGCATAAGTGTCTGCCTTGCAAGTATGCATTCGTGAGTTCAATTGCCAGTACACCCCCCAAAAATTAGGATAAAAATAGTTCACAATTCACGAAGTGTTATGGGATTTAAGTAAATCAGTATATATTAATCATTTTAAACAATTGCATTGTAAAACTAGATCAAATTTTATGAATTATTATTAATATATTTATAATCTAACAGGTGTCCTGAAACATGAGATCTGTTTCTAAAAATCCACATGGGTCAGCAGTAAACTCAAGTCTGTACGTATAGACAGTGCTTATAAAAGAATAGGATCTCAAAGTGTGCGATGCAAATTGTCATAGATCATCTCTCCTGGTAGCCTCCTCTAAAATATTTTATGGGTCCTGCACTGGTTGAGACAAAAATATACAGGAATGGAATATTTAGACACAGTTGTGGATTCAATTCAAGATTACTTTTTCAGGGTGAAAAGAACATGAACCCTAGATGTGGACTCAGAGTGCTATCTGAGAATGGGAAGACTTAATCCCATGTTTTTTTGATTATAAGGAAATTGATGCCAAGAATTAAGTAAGAAATTATTACTGTAAACAAAGTAATAGAAAGAATGTGAAAATTTATCTGATAATATACACTGTGAACTCCATCTCCACTGCTACCCTGTAAATGAAGTTTATCCTCATACTGGAGATAAAAAACGATGTGCATAGATTAAATGGTATTGTTATTATCAGCAATAGCATTTAACATATCTACCAATTAGAGTAGTCAGTACCAAATCCCAAGCTGATTTGAAGCCAAGCTTACATTTTTTAACTTCATTGTTTATTGTCCAGCTTGTCACCATCATACATTTGATGATTAAAGCTCATGAGCAGATAGCCTGTTGATGGAACAGATAGTCCGAAGACCCTGAAGTACACCAAATTAAAATAACCTAATGCTATGAATGTTGCAATTAGTGGAAATCCATAGTCAGAGTAAAATCAGTAAACCTTTTTCTTCCATCTGTGCCATAGCTCAAAATCCATTAGAGCTGAAGTGAGCATATGGTGGCAAGCTTCCTGTTAGCAAAAGTTTGATACCAGTGAGTTCCAAAAAGGAAAAGAAATATACTGCATTAGTCTCAAGGATAGAAATAAAGAAACTTTAGCCTTGAGTGTTTGCATCATTGGTCATTATAAATGACCATGAGACCATTTCCCTCCAGCAACTGTATTAATACCAATTTAGGAACTGAATGAGAATGATTGACCCAACATGGATTTAGTCAGTTGTTTAACGTTAGTTACAGACTTGCTTAATCAAATAAAAATACATCCGAGGATATTCTGGTATTGAGCATTTCCCTTGCCTTACTTAGCAGATTGGAATGACTGTTATCTTACTCTACTTTTTAAAATACAAGTTGTTTCTCTTATAGGAAAGTTTCTATTGAATCATAAAGCTGGAACTCTGAATTTTGGTCATTTTAAATGGAAACAGATTTATTTTAGGATGATTTTCATTTAATGTCAAAATCCAAATTCTACTAAATTTTAAAGCCACAATGAATGCTTAGAATAATGCAGAAGCATAGAAATATTGTGAAGAATTGTTAGTGTAACCAAATATTATAAGAAGAGCTCACAAAAGTGACCTATCACTGCATGTAAGTAGTACTCCAAGAGACATGCCAAGTGAGAACTTTTGCTACATAAGTTAGAATAATTTTAAAAAGCACAATTCTAGAACAATTTGGAAAGTTACGATTATTGATAATTATTTTTCTAGTGATACATAAAGCTACAAACTATCTTTATATAAATGTGTGATTTAGAGGTAAGTAGAAAAACAAATGCAAATCATTTTAAGTGAATTCTTAATTCAATGATAGAGTAAGAGGAACTATAAAAAAATTAGGACTTTGGATGTACTAGACAGATGTTCAGCTAATTTTTACTTTCCAACTTGAATACTAAGGGTGTATGTTTCACAATCAGGTAAAGATGGTTTAAAACTACCTTTGGAAATTTTTAGGTCTTAAGTGGTTTACTTAGATCTGAAGTGTTTCTCTCAGTTTCTGCACATAAAGAACATATTTTTAATAGGATATCTGACATAAACATACATCATTTGTGAAAGAATATAGAACTACAGTTGTATCTGCAGTTCACAAACTTAATTCTTCGCAAGATTCTGGAAAAAATGCCCAGATTCATATTTGTTTGGCAAAGATGGCCACAGTAGCATTCATCGCCCTATGCAAAATTTTCAAACAGAAACAAAATTTTGTAAAATGCTTCTGTTTGCCAAGAAAATTGTTCACAAAAGAAGAGCATACTTGAATCAAAGTACCATTGTATAACTCAAACAATATTGGCACATTAACATCTTTCAGTGTTGAATGCTTAAAGCCTGAAAATCTTTTTTTTTTTTTTTTTTTCTTCATTTTTATGGATACCAGGGATCGAACTCACGACTGCCTGCTTGCAAGGCAGGCGCTTATGCCACTGAGCTAAATCCCCAGCCAAGGCTGAAAATCTTAATTCTAAAACAACTGTGAATGGTTAATGATTGTATTGGCAATTTAGTAAGATGTCAATTGCTCATGATAGCAAGGCTGGCATGTTTCCGATATATATGGACAACTTTAAGATAGGTATGTCTGTTACGGGTCAAGGAGAATCTGCTCTAATCAAGATAAAAATAATTCCAGAGGCAAAATGTGTCCTGCAATTATTCAGATAATTTTATGCACCCTGAATGCATCAAATACACCAATATTTCGTTGTATTCAATTTATTATTTTTAAAGGTTCTTCATAGTAAATTATATCATGAAGAATTGGTTAATCAAATATACATAAGAGGAGCCCAGGGATTTAACTCAGTGGCATAAGTTCCTGCCTGATAGGTGCAAGGTTATGAGTTTGATCCCTGACACCAATATATAGATAGATAGATAGATAGATAGATAGATAGATAGATAATAACTTGATAGTTGGACTTCAAAACTAAATTGAATACTATTATTACCTATAAAAATCTTTATTGTTTCCTGTAATCAGTAGGCTCTTAATTACAGAGAGTCTGAGAATTATAAATTCTAATTACAAATTAACAAATATAAGATTATATTTCAGAAAAACAAACAAAAAATAGCACTATCAGTGCAAATATACTTGTTTTTTTTTTCATTTTTCATTTTAAAGAGAATTAAACCAAACCAAAAAGTAGAATACAACTATTCAAAAAGTAGTACAAGTGATACAGGACTTCAAAACAAGAAAAGAAAATCAATAATGGCTACCATGGCCTTTAGTTATCTTCAAAATAGCTGTCCATACCACCAGACATAATGAAATCAGATAGAACAGAATAAAATCAATCAAAACAAAACAATGAAAATGATACAGGATTTCAAGACAAGATAATAGAAAATCAACAATAGTTACCATAACATAACTTGCTATCTTTGAAACATCTTCCCATGCCATCAGGTATAATAAAATCAAACAAACAAAATAATGAAAAATGATGCAGTGTTTAAAACAAGACAATAGGGAATTGTATCTTCAGAAAAAATCCCCCGTAGTTACTCTATTGCATATTGTTATCCTTTAGACAGATGTTCAGGCTATCAGGTTAGACTTGAAAAGTCAATCAAACAATACAGGCAATAAATTGAGGTTTTTTTTTTTGTTTGTTTTTTATTTGTTTGTTTTTTTACCTCAATAGCTGTCATCTCAGCCTATGTTTCTCCAAATTAGAAACAGTTATTTATGGGGAAGTCGGAGGACAAAGGGGATGCCTTGGCACTTCTTGTCTCCTAGCCTTTTCATTGGCAAGTTCACAGGAAGGATTGTACTGTCCCATGATTTCCACTGCACACAGGAAGGGGTTAGTTTCTTCTTGGTTTTCTTCCTTGGTTCACATGGCAGCCACTGGCTCACAAGAAGGCATTGGCTGAGTCCACAGCTGCCACTGGCTCACAGAAATGGGTTAGTTACTCCTTGGTTCTCTTGCCAGGCTGCAAGGCCACCATTGACTGCAAACCTATTTTAAATGATACCAAATATAATAAGGGAAATCAATCTTTATGAAATAAACATCAAAGTACTTTGATATATGAGGAGTGTTTTTTTTTTTTTTTCACTCAACCAATCAGAGTTCTAGGAAAACTATTGGGCAAGTATGTGTGCATATGGCAAATATATGTCAACATATCATAATAAAATTTCTCTATCCAGATTAGCAAAAAATAACATAGGAAAAATGTGTTAGATAGATAATTGTTACTATAATTTTGTTTTGGTTTTTCTGAGACAGGGCTTCACTATATATTTCAGAGTGGCTTTAAATTCACTATAAACCTGAGACTGACCTCCCTGCAGTGATTCTCATGCTTCAGACTCCTGAGTGCGGGGGTGATAGCCATTGCCACCACACACGGTTTGCATTAAATTATTAAAGACGAATACCTTCAATCTTAAACACATTTTAAATTTCATATGACCAATAACAAGCGTGTTAAAATTTTTCCATTTTCAGTTAAGAAATGTGAGATGTTTCCATATTCTCATTTTATGAATATTTTGGATTGCATAATGAAGAAGTGTTGTGTGTATAAAACTTACAGAAGCACTATTAGTTTTAACTGTTTGAAATACTTTAGATGTATATCACAGGAATTATTTCTTAAATAATAGAAAATAATTGGTAAAATAGGAACTTTTAGCCATTTGCAATTATTATATGCTGTGAATAAAATTCTGGCAACCTGTACTTATTCCTTTGATTGTTGGATTAGGTATTTTTAAATAAAAGCTTTCTTTTGTCATTTCTGTTAATTTTAGATAATTGACTAGTCAAATATTTCATGGTTTTTAATCCACATTTCACACACAATAATTATGTTACATATACTATTTTTGTTTTATTAATTGCCATCAAATGTTTGACAAGTATACTTAAGACAAAGTTCAAAATTTTCAATGCCTTAAGTTTCTCCAGAAGAAAAGAAAAAAAAAACACTATTATGATTTCGTCATATTACCCATTCTATTGCTGTATAGTGTTTTGTCAGTTTGTGTTATCTATCTTCTTAAAATTATTAATAATTTTTATGCATCACTATGTAGTTATTTATGTATTTTAAGCATTACTTATCTTTGTCATTGTTTCCTAATTTTATTGTTTCTAATTGTGTTTTGTAACCTTTCTTTTCTTCTGTATTTCACTTCTTAATTAATTTGAGTCTTACTCTATTTTGTGCTGTTGAAACAGGGCGTATGAGTGTGGGTAATGGATGAACAATAGAAATTTATTTCTCAAAGTTCTGAGACAGCTGCAGAGACTTCATGGAGACACTGGCCAGTTGGTTTGCCTAAGTGTGACCCTGGCTTCCAAGATGGCTCCTTGCTGCAGTAATGAGCCCTGCAAGGTAGAAAGCCAAAGAGAAAGGAAAGGAAGGACAGCATGACATGTTCATTTGTTTGTTACTTTCTTTAAGAATCTCATTCACAAAGAAAGGGCCCATTATAACCTAATCAGTTCTTAAAGGTGCTGCTTTTGAAAGGCCATTAACTTTAGATACATTACATTTTGTTGAGAGGGGACATTCAAACCAGAGCAAGCCATTAGCTATGTTCTTAACTGTTTAATATGATAAAATAACTAACACACTAAATGCATAGATGTACATGCTCAGACAAATTTTAAGTTAGTTTTCAAACTATTTGATTCACTGGGTCATTAACTGGCTATTTTAGGATTACTTTCTTGTGTTCTTTTGGTAATTCACGCATAATAGGTGTGCACTTAGCTCTATGGCAGCTAAATCTCACATGTATCAGTGTGAATGTTGACATTTCTGGCATGATTTTCAGTTATTTTCAAAGTCTACATCAGTCACTGCTGTTGATGGTCATAGATCTGGTTTCCCTATTTATTTTACTCCTTAGACGTTTCCTATCTCTTGCTCCTCCTCCTTCTCTTACTCAGTTTCTTCTCCTCCTTCTAATCCTTTATTATTTATTTGATTTTTTTCTCTTTTCCTTGTGTTCTAGTTCCTCCTTTTCCTTTCACTTTGCTCAGCTTTTGCTGCTTCATTTCATTTTAATTTTCCCTAATAGATAGTGTGGCAGAATTGGAGAATGTAGAACATACTGATTCGTTCTATCCTGTTAGCTGGAAAAGTACCAGAGAACCTTTAATAAAACTAATATGATTAAAAATTAAAATTTTTATTTGCATTTGAATTCCTCAAATCATAAGCTGATCCACGTTTTAAGATGACTTTAAGAACTACTCCAAAGACATTTTCCGTCTCAGATATAGTTAAATACATGTATATTCTATTTCATTCCAATTTAAACTATTTTTATCCTTATTACTTCTTCTTTCTGTGAAGATTTTATTTAATGAAACTTCTCCAATCTAATGGGACAGACAAGAACATACAACTATGGGGCATGTTACACTCTTTAAAATATTTTTTTGGCTCTTGGTCATTTAACAAGATTTACTGCTATCAGAAATGTTTCCATGTACCTTGAATCATAGTCAAGATAGACATAAAATAGACACTCTGATGATTAATTTAAGAAGTTATTTAAAGGCATACAACACATTCCCGAATGAAATTTAACACTGTAAAACTATCCTAAAGAAATAATAAGTAATTAAAAGAATCAGTATATTCATGCTCCTCTTAATTTATAACTAGACAAAGTTCTTCCAACTGAGCAGCATTTTATTTTGCTTTATGTATGTGAGACCATGAATATAAACTTTATGTTTATAGTGTTCCCTAGTCATGAGTAATAAATATGTACTTTGTATTTCTGATTCATTTTTTAATTTCAGAACTCAGAATGAGGAACATAATGAATACCATATTGAAACTTTAAATCACTCTATACATCTAGAAATGTAAAAATTTTAAAATAAATCTTTATTTTAGTAAAACAGTTAACTTTTCTGTAGCTTCAAACTATTTACAAATCACAAATACCAATTTAGTATACAATCCCATGTACATCATACCTAATGACTGAATTATTTTCGAATAATAACACTAAGACAATTTTCTTATAACTTCGTTGATATTAAGTACCACTAACTGGGAAAATTTCATTTGAGTCATATATTTCGTGCCTGCATCATCACATCAGAATAACTGACTGAATGATGTAGAAATGTAATATTTTCAAAAGCCAATGATTTTCAAGAACAATATAAGATTATTAGGTACTCTTAACAAGTAGGACAGTGCTGAAACTTTGGCAAATTCCAATGTCTGGTCTGTTGTTTAATTTTAAAAATTAATTCTTTTATTAATTAATAATTTTTTGAAATGAGGTATCAGGATATAGTTTACACAGACCTTAGAATGAGTGATCCTTCTTCCTCAGCCTCTAAAATACTGCAATTCCAGGTGCACATCACTATGCCCAAACCTAGTCTGTTATTTATAAGGTAAAACAGACAATGTAAAGACGTTAGGGAAACACAAGCAAATGTTATTCTCTGCTTTTGCTTTGAGCATATCTTATATGTACTTTTGCGAGAGGAGTTTCAAACATACAGTTAATATTGATTTGAGCCAGCTATTGCAGGTTATCAAAACATACAGTTTTGAGTACTCTAGTGGGAAAAAAATGAAAAAGAGATTCAAGTAATTCTTATTTCCAGCCTTAGGAGAAATACATTGATTGTCTCATATTTCCTTGCTATTCTTTTGAAAACGGAGGATATGTTCTTCATGTGTTTCTATATCTTGTCAAATACAGATTTTTAAGCTAGTATTTTTAAACAGTCATAATTATTTAGGAATATAGCGTAAGTACATTGGAACATCTGATCTTTCCCTATTGATATGTTGTGGACCATTCTCTAATATTTCTGCCGGTTGCTAGAAGAACCTGTCTAACTTCAATCCCAAAACATGATGTATGTGTGTTTGTACATAGGCAGATAGAAGCATATCTTCCTCCTGCATTGTACATACATGGGGAAAAGTATTTTTTTTTTGTAACATCATCAGTTAAAAGAGTAAGTCATGATGAGTACACACACACACTTTTCTGAAGGGCTACTGAAGGGGATTTCCCAAGTTCTCCATTCACCATGAGGAAAGAGTATGTTTATACCAACATACTTGATAAACGCAAGACTCTACAATTTTGAGTTTACCATGGTCGGTCTTATCACTATGCTTTGGGGAAAACACAGATGCAGACAAAAGTCACACTTCAGGATCAAGAAGAAAGAAAATCAGCACAAGTGATGTGACACAGTAGAAAATTGCTTATGTAGCATGCCCAAAGTCTAGCGCGCTCACAGAACCACAAACACATTGAATAAAATAAAGTAAAAAGTTTCAAATAGGAAATAACTACTGAATGTCAGAAATGTATATTAAAAACAAATAGCCAAAAAGAAAAAAATAGAATGGTGAAGGGACAGACATTAGCATACAGGCCAGTTTCAACTGGATGGCAAACCAATGATGCTGGTCAAAGATTAGTTCCAGTCAGGTGCAGGCCCTTACATTTCTACCCAAATATACGTTCTGTAAATGCAAATGTGACTCATTATCCTTAGTCCTGTAAAATTCCAGGACTGAAATGTTGGTAAGATATCACAAAAGTCTATCAATGAACAGAGGCAGCCCGTAATGACCATTTAGTCAGTGAGGGACTGGTAGATGCTGGTGTCTGTGCCACAGGTGTAGGTGTGTACTGGCGTGTACTGTCTAGGTCTGTGTGAGTTCACGCTGACACTCTCACAATGTATTTGTGGAATCTATCCTTACATTAACACATGACTATAGTTTTGGTTGTGAAAATTCTTTCTTCCTCTCATTTCCTTCTGATAATGCTAGCAGTCTATGTTTAAATCTTTTTATTTTACTTTTTTAAAGTCATACATAAAACTGTACATAATCATGTGATGCTATGGGAAAATTCAATTTATGCATGTTATGTAATATCCAAATAATGTTCTGTCTACCTCCACACATATTTTTCATTCATTTGTAGTGAAAATATTCAACATTTTTTCTTCTATATCTTTCAAATGTAGAATAGACTATCACCATCTATAATAGATGGCTAATATTTTAAGAACTATTACTTCTACTATTGCTCTCTGATTCTCTCATTTCATATTTTTTTAACTTCCCTACTGATATCACTCCATTCTCTGAAGATGCCACCATCTTTATGATGACCAAAGAGCACTATCACAGCCAACGTCAGCCAGTGCTTGCAATCTTTCTCTGTGTGCCTCCTACACGCCTGTGCACTTGTGTGCTTGTGTACTTTGTGTGAGTGTGCAAATGGGAGTTGTGTGAAGGAGTAACTATTTGGTTGTTTTGCTTTTTTGTTTGTTTTTTATCACAGGAAACCTGAGAAACCATTTTTGGCAATGCTACCAAGTTTTTTTTGTTTTGTTTTGTTTTGTTTTTTTGTTGTTGTTTTTTGTTTTTTTTAATTATTGTTGGGTGGGTTGGTGCACCTCTCTTACCATAGCATGCATGTGCAAATACTTTACGGCTGAATGATGCATATAGTTGTAAATTGACACAGCAAAGTTGTGGTATATTATTATATTTTCATTATCAACAAGTTAATTCAACACAGATAATTCAAGAAATTGCAACACAGTAAAGTTATGACATTTAATTTAATTCAATTTAATTTATTTATGTGTGTGGTTAGTAAAGTAGACACAGCATAGCAACCTTGGGAACATGAAACTAGAAACCAAAATGTTTACCAATATGGTCTCTGCTTACAGTGGTGTTAATAACTTATTTATCAATCTTAATAGGTTAGTGAATAAAATTCTGAGTATATAAATATACATTCAAGGTGGTCAGATTATCATCAACTAGAAAGGAGGGCAGGAGGGATAGAAAGAAGAAACAAAAATAAAAATAATAATATATTAATGACATTAAAGCAGTCATGACACTACAACTAAAGATACTCAAAGAAAAGGACTTTCCGAATTGCTTCAGAAAGTGGCAGGAATGGTGAAATTAGTGTGTTGACTTCAGGGGGTGTATTTTAAGGGGAATTAATGGCAATGTGTCTGTCGCTATGTTATTGTTTTAAATTTCAACATTCACTTTATGTTAGGATAAGACGCAGCATATAGTTTATATAAAAATGGTGTTTATATAAATTTAAATATAATTTCAGTAACTTGTAACTGCATATTTTACCTACAATTTTTGACACTGAAGATGGAAATTAAAATATTCTTTGAAAGAATAAAATACCTAACTTCTACTTTTGTGGTTCCTATTATATTCACTGAGAAACATAACCCAGTCTCTGAAAGAAAAAGAAGTTAGAAATGAGACGTCATCACTGGTTTTGTTAAGAGACAACATTATAACTGATATTACAATTTGAAAAATGTTTCAAATATTATATTGCCTTGTTTTTGTAATAAAAAGTATAAATATCTTAAACATGTTAATCAACCTCATCGCAAAGTTAGGGAGCTAACTACGAAATTTTCTAGAAAGTTTCCCAGTCAACTGCGTGCTTTTCTTTTACTTTGACTTTAATACCTCATTGATTCACATGGTATCTTTGGGGTGGTTTCTCCAGTTACAGAAAGCATGTTTTTCAGACTTTAGCCCAGGACTGTTCTCATCCTTAATGTGATCTGCTGACTGTATCCTGTAAGAACAAAGTAACTAAGGCTTGACTACAAAAATTTATTTATGTGAACAAATTATTTCTTGTTCTCTTGATATGTGATGCAATTTTATTTCTTCTCCATACTTGATTGTTTTTACTAAAGCTTTCAAAATTTTACACATGAAAATCAAAATGGTATCATGTAAAACAAAAAGAACTAGAAGAACATTCACATTAAAATATTACGTAAATAAATTAATGCATAACAGAAAAAATTAGGAATTAACTGTTTTAGTGCTGACAAAATAAATTACTAATGCAGTCAGAGAATTAGCATGACTAGCTATATTTGAGTAGGTCAATTATAACAAATTTAAATCTCACTTATAACATTTTTATAAAAATAATTTGGAAATTTCCACAGATTTCCAAAATGCTAAACAACATGAATACACATTTAACAAATGAAGATGTGTAGCTGTCCAACATGTATATAAAAATGCTCAGCTTTCGGAATCACTGCAAAAATATAACTAACTAATCATTATAACTAACTAATCATTATATCAACTAATCATTGATAGTATCTCATGTTAGAATTGCTATTAAAAGTTGGAAAAGGAATAAATTGGAATACATGGAAAATACTGTAGTGTACTCCTCTTGGTAATAAAAATTGATGTTGCCATTATTGAAAACAGTACGCAGGTTCTTTAAAAATATAAATAAAGCAACCATATAATTCAGCAAGCCTAATTGGGGTTTGTATCCCAAAGAAATAAAATCATTATGTTAAAGACATGCTTTTGTGCCCAGGTTCATTGCAGTATTATTCACAATTATGAAAATAAGGAATCAATGTAAGTATCCATCAGTAGATGAAAGGAAAAAGAAAATGTGATGTATACACAATGGGAAACTACTCAGTCTTAAAAAACAATGGCATTCTCTTTCATTTTCAGCAGCATGAATGAGTTTATAGAACATTAGATTAGATTAGATTAGATTAGATTAGATTAGCCAGAGACAGGCAAATATCACGTGTTGCTCATAAATTTAATATGAATAGGTGAAATCAAGGAAGTACAGTAGAGGGTACATACTAGGAGCTTGCAGGTGGGAGGAACGGGAAACACTGGTCAAATAATACAAAATTAAATGGAAAGATTAAATTCAACAGTTTTATTGTATGGCATGTCTGCTATAAGTAATGACAATACATTATATTCCTGTAATTCCTAGAGAAGTAGACTTATATTGTTCTCCACTCAAACATGATTAATAATAAGGCAATGCATATGTTAGCTATCTCAATAGAGCCATTCCAAAAAGTACAATTATTTTAAAAATAAAGTCCATTAATTTTAATCTTTTCATTTAAAATTAATATGAAGTAAATATCCAAATTCTTCTCATGTAATTTCATATATAAATATATTTTCTAAAATTAATTCCTACTATCAGATCTATAACTATTCTTTTACTTAAAAGATACATGATAAACATTCTTGCATGAGTGAGTTTGTGTATACATATGTACACTAATGAAAACACTCCTTCTAAATAAGTCAGTGTTACAAATTAGAGGCATAACATGTTTTAACAAAAACAGCTCACCTTTAATGATTGCTGTATATAATAATGTGATCCTTTCAAAATGTTTTATTAACATTACTTTTAAATGGATATTTTTAGAATTGGAACACTTACACCTTTATTAACAAGGGATCTTAGATCTATTTTTATATAATAGAATGAATACAATCTTGATTTGTTGAAGTGTACCTCAGAGTACAGTATGTGTACACCAGGGAGTGCTCAATGCCACTTGAATATGTGCAATCATGTATTCTAATTAAAATGCTATTCTAAAATTGAGCCAACAGACAATGATTCTGTACTGAAGTCTCTTGGCATTATGTTTTCCCATTTCAATTCTCCATTTCAACTAGCATTACTTCCTGTATTTTATCAAAAAAAAGCATATCACCATCCTAAATTTCGTGAAAATTGCCGTATCAAAAGAAGAAAGAAAATATGAACAACTTACTGTAGTTTCAATCATTTTATCAAAAGTTCAAATATGCTTAGTTTTTATTGATTATACAATATAAATATTGAAATTAAGTCGAAACAGTTCATTCAAAATTGATCTTATGATCACTAGCAACCATTCTCAAAATTTATAGACACTATTTCTAAAGACATTGATTTCTGCGAATGTTAAAATGAAAAAATCCAAACGTGCAAGAATTCCGAATCAAAAAATCTGAAATTTTAAATCTCAAAAATGCAACACTTTTTGCACTCTCATGACATCACAAAATAAAAATGTCAAATCTGACTTCACAAAACAATTCAAAGTAAAACTACAAGTATATTAATAATATCATATAAAATTACCATAAATCCATATGTGTAAGAAACAAAGAACATGTTAATTTCATTTTTAGATTTTGGTTCCAATCTCTCTCTCTCTCTCTCTCTCTCTCTCTCTCTATATATATATATATATATATATATATATATATATATATTGCATGTATTCAAAGTCTGCAAAATCTGAAGTTGGAAGCATTTTGAATAAAAAGGATACTTTACTTGTACCTATCTACATTCATGTACATATTTCAATTTTGTAGAAACATATAATACTGTTACCACAGAAAGCTTTAAGTAAGAATGTATACTACATCACCACAAAATTCCTCCAGAAATCTGAACTACCAACAAAATCTCAAAATTAGAAACTGTAACCAATGACAAAAAATATTAATATATGTTTAAATGAGTGCCTTATGTACATGATTTCTATATTTATATTTGAACACATGACCATAAATGTTACCTAAGTATAATACTTTAATTTATGAAATGTACATATTATCTGAAATTGAAATATTGTGAATTTGTAAATAATTTAGATATCTATAAAATGGATATGGGGGCTTAGGTTTTCAAGTTCTGTTCAGCACTACAGATGAAAAAGTTTAAATATCAGATTTTAACAATACAGTGTTGCTATTAGTAACTTCTTTGTTGAAGGTTGAAAATTCATGAATCAGGTACAATTAAGATAGGGGAACTAGAGTTGGAAAGTTATCTTTCTCTGCAATAGATTTGTTTTTGGATTCTAAGCAAGCTATCTACTTTTTTTTTTTAACAAACAAACAAAAAAAATAAGAGATAACAATGAAACAGTTTCAAAACAGGCTAGCACAAAGGTAAGAATACCATATTCTTGTAAGTGAAATAAACCAGACCCACGTGCCTAAGCTGTCTGTTACTGAGCATCAGAATGGCTTCCAGGTTCTCCAGGTAGGTAATCAATGTAGCTTAGCTCTTTCATTCCAACCTATATTATTTTATTTTGCATGTATTTGTGTTCACTCTATGTTTTACTTGCTATATGTTGCAGAATTCTCAATCTTTTAATTTAAGGAAATTTTCTCATCCTTTCATTAGATGGCCTTTAACTTATTGTGTTAAAAATGTCTTTTGCTTTTATTATGTTCACTTTTCCTGTTACTTTTGAGTTTGAAATTTTCCCCAATGGACAGGAAAAACCCATATCTGGAGTAAGCAACTGGTGTCAATTTAGAATTGTAGGTTCTTAACTCTGGATTCTCTATCAAACTCATATTAAACGCATCATTTTGGGGGTACTTTTAAATTTACAAACCATTTATTTTTCTTAGAGATCTATAAATTTTTAAATTCATTCTCTTCTTCCTTTGTGGTAATTTCCATGAAACTTGAAGAAATACAAATATCTCCAATCAAAAGTGTTGAATAAGTGACATAACAATTTGCATGGATTTCTTTTAAACATGGACACAGATCTGAGGTTTTAAAACTTAGCAGCTTTTAATTGATTTATTTATCACTTTGATTAGCTAACAAAATTATTAATGTTATAAATTTCCTGGGTTAGGTGGAATTTTGGCCCTAAATCAGTTGCATATGCAAATGATTATTGGAAGTGTTCTCTGTGCATACCTACCAAATAACAAGAGTGTAACTTTTTTAAAGATATATGAATATGCCATGTTATAAGGCTATACTTAAAGGTCCTTTTAATGCTCACTTGAGCTATAATGGAGTTCCCAAATTGTGGCCTTACATAAGAGGAGGTAACACAATATCTGAATAAAATAAGTCTCATGGTGTGATTGCTCATATAAAATGGAAGGTTCCAAAATGCAAACTTCCCAGGACATAAAATTTATTCAAATGGAAGTAATTTAAAAGTCTGTTCCTAGTTAGTTTTTAAATATGCAAATAAGAAAGGTCATTTAAGTCATTCATCTTTAGTTATGCCATTTCCAGATGGAAACGTAAATGCTCATTGTGAATTCATTCCCACTTTCCATTTCTTGACTTTACATTTTAACATTTGAAAACAAATTGAGTAATAAATATTACAAATTGAATTTTAACCATTGTAACTTATTCCAGCCCAAGAGAGCAGAATTTTAAAGTCTCCTCTTCATGTTGCAACTCTGTGCCTTTTAGTCTTAGGATTTTAATGATTTATCGAGAAATTAATAATGACTTTCAATAAAAAGTATATAAAGATAAAGAAATAATATAAAGTACACTCACGAAACTTATCTTGAATTGGAAACAACCTCGTGACTTTTTTGCACTGTTAAAATTTGAAGTTTTATTTGCTAATTTTTTTTAATGAAGGAAATAGTATCCAGTTCATACAAGGGCAGGTTTCTAGTTGTTTTTGTTATTTTTTGGTAAGAATAAGCCCTCTAGAATTCTAGTTCAAAATGACCTACAGGTATGGAACTGACCAAAACCTGTAATCAGAGAGGACCCCAGATGATTGGAGAATATTTTGTTACTTATGCTTATTCTTTTTAATTAGATATATAAGCCTAACCTGTAGTCAGATTTTTTATCAATCGTAGTTCATTTGTTCAACAAAAGAAGCATTTTTGTTAAAATTATTTTTATGTGGACTCCAAAGCTGGTTAATACTAGATGTCAAGTGTTATTATTTATAATTTAATAAATTAGAATTTCAAGATTTGAAGATTTGTTTTACATTTATCATTGAACCAAAGTACACATCTTGCTATTATTCAGAGTTCCAAACACCATCATTGAAAACTATGCAATACCTGTACCTCCATATATTAGTCAATCATTTTCCAGATGGGACTCAAATAATGGAGGAAATATTAAATATCAAAATATTAAACATCAAAATGTAATAAATCAAGTACCCTGAATTGAATATGTCAAATTGTACATTGCAGTATCAGATTAAGCAATTTCAGTAGAGTAGCCAGTAGTTGTTCAGGGTAATTGTTATAACTATGCATAACTTTTGCTACAGTTTATATCTAGATGACCCTCCAGAGCATCAGGGGTTTATAGGTTTTTGGAGAGGTGATTGTGTTATGTATATGTGGTACTCATCCGTGGATTAACCCACTGATGGGTTTATGGCTGAATGGGATTTGGGAAGTGAAATCTGGCAGGAAGAGGTGGGTCACTGGGGGCGTGGTCTTGGTCTATCAATTCTTGGCTCCTCCCTTGGTCATTGCTCAGGACTTCACTTCCAACCTGTGAGCAAGCCTGCTGTATCAAGCCACCTCCCCCAGGAGCCAGCTGTCTGTGGTCTGAAAAGTCTACAAACCATGAGTCCAAATACATTTCTCCTTTAATTTGTGAGCATTGAGTACTGTGCCCCAATGACAAGAAAGAAACAAAGACAACTTTTACAAATCTCAAATATATTCTAACAACGCGATTTCTAAAAAATCCTGGAATAGTTTTCTTCCACTTTACTCTGTTTGAACATCTTTAAAACCAAAATCAGTGGTGAAGCAGGAAGAACAGGGGAGCCGATCCTAGTTTTTGGAACCGGCATAAAGCTTCTCCAAGGTCATGCTCATCAATACATTCAGCCTGATTACAGTCTGTTCCTCCAGCCCTGCTGTGGCATCCTTAGCCTGTATTTCATGGTGTACACTGTGCCTTTTCTCCTCTGCCTTAGACTTCCTGACCCTGCTTTCCACCTCCAGCTGGGATGGAACTCCTGCTACATGTCTGGAGGCAGAAGAGAAGTAAATTAAGGGCTTGCACTTCCCACAGCTAGGTAACCCCTCAGGCGAGGTCATTCAGCTGCACAGGAAGATTCCAGTCAGGCACAGATGCACAGGCTGCAGCTTCCGGCCAGCAGGGTGTTAGGGTTCAGATTCTCTGAGTCATTCAGATCCATTCTCCAACACATGCTGCTTTCATTTCTCAGAGTCCTATTTTTAGATTAATAGCTGAATTTTAACATAAGAGATGTGATAAGCCTGATTTTAAATTATCAGTTAATGCAACAAAGGTTTGATTTCCAGTTTTATTGGCCACCAATGAGTTGGTCTTTTCTAAGACTTGGAAATATCTCTAGCAAAATCTACTTTCAATTTGCTACCTTTTATTTTTTATTATATAAGAAATCATAAAGTCTTGTGTTGTTGCTATTGCTACAACCCATGGGTTTATGTGTTTCCATTATTGTTTACTGTTAAATATTTTCTATTTTCTGATTTGAATTATAATTTGTTATTCTGGCACTTAATAAATTTTTCTATATATTCATTATGAGAATGTTTTTACTGAATAGAAAGTAGTTGATTTCTTAAATTATATACTTAAATACCTGAGTCTTTTGAATGATATATTTATCTCTTTTCCTTGTGATGTTTTTTTTAATATTATTTTATACTGTGGATTTCACATCATATTGTTTTCTTCTTTTTAACTTAATTGTTATTACTCTTTCAGTCTGCCACAGTTTATAAAAGGCAAAATGAACTCATCAAAATTTTAAATTATCTTTACACTCCTGTTGCATAGTAACAAAATCTCAAGGTATTTTGTATTCTGTATATTTCCCAATTAATAATTTTTATTGTATATTTAAAATATACTTCTTTACCTAAGAAAGAATTTTATCGTTTCACCTTCTTAAGATTCTCTTGTCATTAGCTGTATATCTAGCACTTTGTTCACCATTCTATCATGTATCTGAGACCCTGTATATCTCACTCAGAAAACAAATCTCTACAAAGGAATTTTGCAGTTTTGTTCATGCTATATAACACTTCTACCTACCTCAGGACTATTTTTATGCTAATTTCACGGACTGTTCATGTATGGAAATTCATAACATTAATACTCAGCGATTTTTTTCACTACCCAGATATTTGAGACTCAGATGTGTTATGAATTGTCTAGACAGAATAACACCCTAAAATCCCTGGTTACTACGCATGTTAAGCATCTCAAGACTCAGGAATGCTTTATGTCTCCCTCATTAACCTGTGTATTTAAAGTTTATTTGTATTTTTATTATTTTCTCTATTGCATTGTAGCTTTTTTTCCCTATGTATTGAAGCATTTTTTATATCAGTCCTCCAAATTAATAAGAATGGGAATCAATGTGTTTTTTTTTTTTTAAACTTTATGGTTTTTGGTATGTTCATCAAGTAGCAATACACACTTCCATTTGTATTTCTACATTTTTTCATTAAATATGTCTCCCACAAGAGGCTCAGTAAGCCAATGTGAGAGAGGAAAACCTGAAGAATTCATAATTTTTCATTGGAAAGTGTTATTGAAAATATTGTTGTATTTTATGATGCACTTTACGCATTTGCACTAAGCTTATAAAATGTGCTACATACTATAAATGTTTAGCAATGTAGATTTGCTCTTGTAGTATGTAAGAATTATTTTTTCAAGAAAGTAACAAAATTACATTGCTCTTTCTAAACTTCCCAGCCTCTAATTTCATAATAAATGTCATGAAATTTTTTCTTATAGTGGCATATCATTAGTTATAAAATGAAAGCCATCTAACAAATGAGACTAAAACCACGCCCCCACGCCACCAGTTAGCAAGGCAGGACAATTCTAGAGTATGGGAGATAGACGTATCAGATCACTTCGGAATAACACATTTTGAAAACTGGTGGAGGAAAATTCAGGCACAGTTGTTCAGAGCTTCCTGAACTTCTATTATGTCTGTATCAGTTCCTGTGCATTTGGCAATTCCAAACAAACCAGGGCCAACTTTAGTTCTGAAGTTGATGTGCTATTTTTATTCACTGCTTTGACTTTATTTCATTGTAGTAGTAAGGGGTTATTTCCACAGTGACTTTGTTGCTAGTCTTGATTCTGTATTATTCATTTAGTCTCCAAGAAGAATATAAATTCTACTCTGGCCTTATATCCTACAGCAAGAATTCAGCTTCATCTTTGGGACTGGTTACTAAGCTTTCTAACTATTGCATATTAAGGTTCCCAGATCATATATGATGAATCTCTCATCCTAATTACCTTCTGACTGTTCAGTATAACACTGGGAATAGGTTCTCAGCCTTGAACACTTGAAATTCTGTTTCAATATTGTAACATGAAAAATAAAGACACTAATATCAACAATATCTCACCATCTCAATGTTAGACAAAATGTAAATCCATTAAGTAATTCGATTACTATTACACATATTGTAGGCTTGAAGATATATTTTCCATAATGGTGATTTAATCTTAAACTTTGTAAAAAAAAAATATATATATATATATATATATATATATGTATATATGTATATATATATATATATATATATATATATGTATGTATGTATATATTTGAGAGGATGTGATAGGACAACTTGATCAGAATGAAAGAAAAAATATGAAGGATAAAGATTTTGTTCAACCCAGATTTGATGAACGCGTGTGAAGTATAGATCAGTATCATGGAAAAGGGGATTCCTACATGAATCAGCTAAAATTCTTATCACTGATGAGGTTTAACTCTAGGAAGCAGGACCAGAAACACGGAGATAATACCGTAAAGCTGGAACGTTTTGAGAGCTATATAGGGAAAGAGAAAGGTATTTAAGAAAGTATGGGATCAGTCCCTTTGGATTTCTTTAGAATTGAGCAATTCTATCAAAAACAGATGAAAATTCATCCAACCTAGATTTGCTGAGGATAGGCTGCATATATTACTGCTTCTTTCAAAAAGTGTATTAAGTGATTGGGTCTAATTGTTTTCAGTTGTTCTTAATTAAAATAACAATTGCAATGGATACAGGCAGCCACAGTGCTTTGAAAGCAAAAGTTTAACATCAGAAAAAGTTTAGACTTTTGTACTAAAGGGGATAATGGACTTTTCAGGCAAATCCTAGATCTGAGAAACCCCTTGTATTAGTCACCTTTATGTTGCTAAGACAAAATGCCCTATGCATACAGCTTAATGGAAGAAGCATTTCTCTTGGCTCATTGTTGCAGAGGTTTCAGTCTGTGGTGAACTGTATCCAAGGCTGAAACATCACTGCAGAAGAACATTGTCGAGGTTATGGACAAGGAACTATTCACCTTGGGGAAGCCTGGAAGCAAAGAGAGAGACAAAGATCCTTGGAGAAGTTAGAGCCTTCAAAGTCACTCTCCCAGTACCTGGTTACACCAAGGAGGCCCTAACCCCTAATAGCTTACTTCTACTACCAGGCAATCAGTGTTTCTATCCAAGGATGAAGTTAGTGCATTAACATCCAATCACCTGTCTAGGTGCCTCTCAATTTGATCAGGTGATAACACTGACCATTGCATCCTTGGACTGGCATGTCCAATCCAAGTAGAGTTTACATATGGTACTTTAAATCTATATTAACTTTTGTCTTTGAATTTTGTCATGGGAAAGTGAAACAGTGAGAGTACATAGTATAGAATAAAAGACAAGAGGGAATATAATCGCATTGTGTTTCAGCAGTGTTCTTTGGTATGCAGATCAAGAAAAGATGAGTAACAGTTGTTTTCTGTGGAACTGTGCTTGGAGCAGAGAAGTGAGGGGAGGAACTCTCAGGTTTTTCTGCAAAATAGGTTTTTTATGCAATGACTTTTACCATACTATTTATAATATTTATTTATAAAACATAACTAACAGAGCACGAGTAAATGCTCCTACAATAAATGATTACACTGGTGAAAGAAAAGTTCTGCATTTTGAGGTCATAGGCCTGGTTGTGACTCCATGCCATAGTATTGGACATACAAAAGTCTAAGAGGTACCATGGTGGAGCTTCTGGGTAGCTCTTCCACAAGATGGTGAAACATAGATACTGACATCTTGGAGTAGTCTTTACATTGGAAAACCTCCAGTTTAGTAAAAAGAGGTGAGTGGCACAAGGGAGATCATTTCTCTAACATAGACAAGGAAGTGATCAGGTTTTTTTTTTTTTTTCTTTTTTAATGCAAACCCAATGTATATTATAAGGTACAGTTAAGTAAACTTACTGAAGTAAATTGAATTGAATGTTGAGGTCAAATTTTGGGGATAATGTTCCTGAAAATGCAAGGATTAATCAATTACTCTTAGGTAATAGCTAATATTTTAACAGATTTGGGTGTTCAGAATTAAAAAATAAAAATAAGGTTGATAAGCTTAAAGTATACTATAAAATTATAGTTAATGGCATAGGATCACAGGTACAGAGACAAAAATAAACATCACTAGATAGAAATTGTATTGGACTGTGACTACCTAATATAGTTATTTATTACATGAGGAAGTGAAAATGTACAAAAGCATACTGATAGCTGGCTTTAATTCATCTTTCCTTTTGTTCAAGCTCAAGTGAAAGCCTTTGAATAGGATAGTTAGTAATCAAAAACTGAATGTAGGCTTGATTATTCAAATGATTTCAGGCTTTGTCTGTCCTCTTCAGGAATCATCTGGTGTGATCATAAATATAATTTCACTTACCAAGTTAAATATAAATAGAATGGTTATAGGTATAAAAATATGACAGTATCTTGACTGAGGTGCTATTTACATAAGTGTTTTTCCGTTGTGAAAATTAATCAGGCTATACACTTATGATTTATGTGCTGCCTATTATTTATACTTAAAAAAGCTTTTATTACAAATATTATGGTGGTAATTGCTGACCATAATTATAATCTTAACTTGTTGAGTATGACAACATGGAATTCACGTATTTCACTTACGAAAAATCTTGACAAGGTTGTGTCTTAAGAAAGAATAAGCACAAATATGATTTAAAAATCTGAATAAAAATGTGGAAAAGTTTTGATGTCACATTTTGACATGCTTAATTAAAGATTTCAGCAAGCAGGACTCTTTCTTCAGGATAAAACTTTCTTTTGCATATGCCCACAACTACCTCCCTGCTGCCAATATGCAGAGTCTAAGAAATGTCTTAATCAGTGTGGTATGAATAAGAGGGGAAAATAACTTGTCTGTTTGTGGTTCTTTGTAAACTAAATTGAAAGCAATATTGTTGCATGCAGAATGGAAAGTCATGCAACCTGAGTTTTAACACATGTCTAGCTCTAAACGGATACACAGATTCTCACATACCAGTTAATAGTCTTAATTATGATTGTTTTATCTGCACAGAAAAGCAAAGTTCTAAAACCACTACTATACATGAATATTTTGTTAATATTAACTAAATATTGACAAAGAAAATATTAATTTTTCTTTGATAACTTTTATTAATTCATAGAAACACAAATACTATGTATATTTTCTAGACTACTGAAAATGTCCTAAACAAGATAAGGTGTCATTTAATAATTGATAAGTCTCACAACAGTGGTACATACAAACTCATAGATACATACAGTGTCTTTTGTATCATGGGATAACAAATCTGTGTGGAACCTGGTGTACCTTAGACTTTATCACACTGTCTTATTTTTTCTGCTTTAGAGAAAGAATTAATTCTTACTCAATATTTTTCTTGATACATGACTCCAATAAAGTTGAGTGCTAGAGGCTCATTTTTATTTTTCATATTCCTTTAGTTGCAGTAGGTACAATAATACAGTGATTGTTTAATTTTTAAAAATTCATTAGAAGACACATTACTGTTAATGCTGCTCAAAATACCGTCCTTTTCTTTCAAGGCAATTACATCATATGTTTTGCTTTTTTTTCCACTGTAAATCAAACTCACAATCTCATGCTTGCCAGGCAGGCGCTTATGCCACTGAGCTAAATCCCCATTCTCCTTTGCCACTTCCTAAGGAAGTTCTAAAAATTCTTTTTCATGAGTGTTTTTGGTTGTTCTGTTCTGGCTTCTTCAATGTCTTGCACTGATCTAAAAATTCACATCATTTTGACTTTTGGGGTACAGCCAAAAGTTAGATGTACCAGAGCCAGTGAATAAGATGGATGAAGATATGATGTGATTTTTGGTTTTTAAAAAATTGGAAATTATTATAATCATGGTGTGGAATTGGTACATGTACAAAAGAGACTTTAATTTCTTTTAAGTACACTCTGTTCCCTTCCTCCATTTCTTAGTTTGCTTTCAATTTGCAAAAGATCTATCTCTTTGTTTTCTCTTATCTATAATTTATTTTTCTCCTTAATTCACTTGTACTTAAATGTCTCATGTAAAAGAAAACTCATGATATTTAAGTTTGTGTATGTGATGTCTTTCACTAAACATGATGGTCTTAAGTTGCATCCATTTTCCTATAGATGACCCATGTTTATCCTACTTTATGGCTGAATGGTACTCTATTATGTTTAAAAAACATATTTTTTATAAATTCACTGTTGATTGTGCCAAGATTTAGCTTCTGTGAATTGCACTGCTATAAACATGGGTATCAGTGTGTCACTGTAATATATAAACTCTTTGGGGACAGTAACTAGAATGATAATATCTGTGTTAAATGGAACTTTTATTTCTGATTTTATGAGGACCTCTATGATGATTTTCACAGTGAATGTACTAGTTTACATTTTGACCAACCAGTGTACGAGGGTTCCTATGAGCCTGACTTTTCATTGGATGAGACTTGGCAGCCACATTCAGCGTGTGTTTTATCAAACCTTGTGAGGCAGGAGAGAACTTCCGGAGCTACTTAAGAAAGTTGCAAATCATGGTGAGGCACATACGTAGAAAGAGAGGGACAGTGTTCTGAGTTGAATTAGTGACTATGTGTCATTTGCAATTGTCTCCGTTACTTGTTACTCGTTGTTGCTGAGACAAAATACCTGACGCCCAAAATTGGGGAAGGAAAAGTTTATTTCTTACAAGTTTTGGAGGTGTCAATCCATACTCAGTTGGTTTGAAGACAGTCTGGCATGGCGGGACTGCCATTCATTGCTGCTGCAAATAGCAAGGAACAAACCAGCAACAGAGAGAGAGAGAGAGATACCTTCCTCTTGCCATTAAAATGTATGCTGGCTCCAACATAGGTGGATGTAGCACTCACACCACCAATCCAAGCGCTGGACAATGAACCAATCACAAATGCTAGATTTGTTCAAGTCCATACTTCATGAGCCTTGGGGTCCACTAACATAAACCATGACATGGATCATTTTAAAAATATTGTTTTTCACCATCTATTTGGGTTACACCTTATGAGTAGTAAAGTAATTTTTCAACTATTGGTAGGAAAACCACAAAAGTTTAGAAATTGATAATGCTTGCCATTATTCCAATACAGGATCTGACTCATATCTGGATTATTTCATTTGAGATTAAAAGTTGGTACTTTTTTTTATTTTCTTGAAAACTTCCATACTTTAAATAGTATCATTGCTATTATCCAAGTTCTTGTGTTCTTATATTTGCACAGATAACTATTATATTTGCTACATCATATTATAAACTTTCTAAGAAAGATATCTTATGACCCATCAAGGAAATCAGAAGAGAAGAAATATGTTCATTTCATCTAATAATTTTGTTTATGTAGACAAGTACTCAGATTAAAATGTTTTTCTTCCTATAAAACAAAGACATGAATATTAAAATGTAAATATTTTAATTTAGCTTTTATTTGTATGATAAATTAAAGCAAGATAAATGGGTTCAATATTTCTTTCATTCTCTTATTGATCAATAAAAAAAAACAAAAATCTTTGTTTCATAATTAAAAATATCATCATGACTCCAAGACTGAAGTTTTAAATATTTTATCACAAATAGACAGAACATGAAGAAATTGTTATCTATTATCTACTCAAGTAATCCTTAAAATTGATACCTATTTTATTTTTAATGAAAATGACTACACTTTTTCTTTAATGTAATATTTTTAATACATTATTATTATTATTATTATTATTATTTTGCACTGGAGATTGAACTCATAACCTCCTGCTTGCCATGAGCTAAATCCCCAGCCTCATTAAAATTTTTTTGGGTGCCAGTTTTAATTCTGATTACTATTGAGTAATCAGATGAATAATCTGGTGAATAAATATTAATGATTAATAATCAAAGATGAGAAAGTTGTATATGATTAATGCCTGACATATATGTAAAGAGAAAAAATAAAACGAAAAATGGAGGTTCAAAACAGGTTATTAGGAGAATTACAAAAATTAATATGTTGTGTACTGTTATCTTACTACTATTTATTCAAAAGGCAAGATATAGGCATGATATCTTGTCCAAACCTTTCTTTTTAATGAACTAATGGAAACTAGCTGTATAGCTGTCTCAAACGTCTTTTGTATAAATACATATTTTTTCCTCCCTTCTCTACACCTTTATCCCCATCATAGTTTGTCTTTTGTTTTGAAAATTTTCTTCCTCATTCGCAATATCTATTTGTACATTTTGGACATTATCTACCAGTTCAGTTACTCATATGGTGAGACAATATGATGTGCACACAAAATGAGTCTGATTTATTTCACTTATGAGCCCTATAAAAGTTCATAGCGCATCCTTCTTTGTAGCTTAGTAGTACTGCATCTTAAAAAAAAATACTTTTTCCTAATCCACTCCTTGATTGATGAACATTTCTGTTCTGTTTCTAAGACGTAGGTATTATATTGCGCTGCTATAAACGGGTGCACACAAATCATTGTGTTACAATATTTTTAATTAATTAGTTTATTTCTTATCTTTTTGAGACAGGGTCTCATTATGCAGTTCAGGCTGGCTTTGTCCTCAATTGTTAGACTATTACAGGCATGGACCACCCCATCTGATGATATGATATTTTTAATTCTTCTGGGAAAATACCCAATAAGGGAATATCTGAGTTAATCGAATTCCTGATTCTAGCTTTTTAAGGAATCACCACAGTGATTTCCATAGTAGTTGCAACAGTCTGCACTCTCACAAGAGTTGAAAAGAGATGCTTCCCCCCCCCACCCCAGCCCCTCCATCATTTGTTACTGGTTGGTTTCTGGATAATAGCTATTCATAGTGGGGTGAGAGGCACTCTCAGTAATGTCTTAATTTGCATCTCTCGAATGACCAGTGATGCTAAGCATTTTTTGTATATTTATTTGCTTTTTGTATTTCTTCATATTAAAGTATGTATCCATCTCAAATGCCCATATTTGGAGTGCATCTTTGAATTTGTGATATCTGAGGTTTTTCAATTCTTCACATGTTTTATGTATAAATCCTTTGTCTGAGGGACAACTGACTATACAATATTTCCCATTCTGTGCATTGTCTTTTCACTCCACTCATCATTTCTTTTGTTGGGCAAAAGCTTTTTAGTAACGTGAAATCTCATTTGTTGACTCTGTAATATTTTCTTTGCAGTCTGGATTTTGTTCATTAAGTATCTAACTACACCTATGTCTTTGAGAATTCTACCTGATTTTTCTTCCAGTAAATGTAGTGTTTCTATTTTATTATATATGCCTTTGATCTATTTGGACTTTGGTGTAGTGCATTAGTGATAGCCATGCCTCTAGCTTTAGTCTTTGGCATGTGGAAAGCCAGTATTTCCAGCACTAATTATAAAAAGAGTTTTCCATGATGAAGAACAACTAAAGAAATTTAGGACCATCACTTAGGATCATTCTGCAGAATGCTCCAAAGGACTTATTAGAAAGAAAAGAAAGCACAGACACATGAACACTGATAAAAAGAAGCCACCACAAAGGGCAAGCAATTAAACAAAAGGTAGAAAAGGAGATGTCCCGGGTCAATGGAAGAAGATAGAAGCCCATCTTGGAATCTTCTTACCAGCCACACAGTTCCAGATAGATGAAGGAAGGGAGGAATTCACAGTCCTCTGGCCAGTTGTGCTTCCTGGGATAACAGAGCTCTCATCTATTATGGCCTTTATTGCCATCTCATTTTTATAAACTTCTCCATTACCCACCTGTCATATTGTGTCTTGAATGTTGTTCTTTCATGATGTTTTGAATTATTATACATTTAATAAATTCTAGCTTCTGTGCTTGATGCCAAAATAATAACAAAAATTGATTATAATCCTAGTCCTGATCCACTAAACATGATGCGTGAGAAGAATGAAATAAAAGGAAGAAAGATAGCATCTAAATTAAACCAATAGCCTAGCTTGTTACCAAAGAACTGGGATTTCTTTCTCATGTAAATCACTAGAGACAGAGGAATTGTGGTGAATATCTCACTTTAATAAGTACTCATTCAGTCCACTTATTAAATACTAAATTTTCTTTTCCCTGAGACAGAAACATAAATAAAAACCTATTTTTCGTTTGAATGTGTCTGGCAATTATGGGATGCAAACATATCATTTTTATCATTTTTCAAAATGGTCTACAGTAAAGGATAAGTACTATATTAGAGGGAACAAGAAAGTATTGCAAGACATGTTGTGTGAATTCTTTCTTTACCCTGTAAGAAGTCAAAGCTCCCTTTAGGAGATAGTGTTTTGAAAAGAAGAAGTCATGAGAAAAAAAAAAGAGAAATTGCATTGCAGAGAAAGCTTTATTACAATAGATGCAGCTGCAGATTACAAACCATACACTTCCAGGATATCACACATGGTTTGTATTAAAATAATAAAACGGGTATGCGAATTGGGAGATGTGAATAAGAAGGCTGGGCTGGGGAAGAGTATGGCACAGAGGTTTCAGATCAATCTGAGAATGTTTATATGCCAAAGTAAATCACTGGATTTATCTTGAAATGGCTAGGGAACCCCTGAAGTATTTTTAAAAGGGAATGCCAATGTTAATATTTCTATTTTAAGGCAAGCACTCTGTTGACAATGAGTTGTAATATATTTAGTGGTGTATGGAGGACTTTACAAAGAGCACATAATTATGAAAAGAGAGGATCAGTTTTTTCTGAGATGCTCTCTTTAACTGTTCTCCTACAAATCACAAATTCTAGCTCCATTTTCTCAATCTCCAGAGTAGAAGTGTTTCAAATATATGATTAAAATTCACTTACTGGATTCCTGTAATCACTTTATCTGTCCTGTAAGATCATTACTGAGGGAGAAACAGCAAGATACTGAGAATTCAGGACACATTTGGTGAGTGATATCAAGATAAACATAAACTAGCTACTCTTAAAAGATGTCCACAAGGATGCTGTCATATTAAGTGACTAATATCATAGAAATGTGACTGTAATTCATTCTGTGATTGACTCTGTGGTAGACATGAAACAAAGAAGGTAAAAATTGCACATATGGCCATGCCAGCTAGTTAATATGAGGGATTAGAATCATTAACCTTATTTCTTTTCTTTTTTCCTTTTTTTTTTTTTTTTTTTTTTTCGTCTTTTTCCTTTTTATTGGTACCGAGGATCGAACGCACGGCTGCCTGCTTGCAAGGCAGGCGCTTACGCCGCTGAGCTAAATCCCCAGCCCCTAGCCTTTTTTTCTTAGGGAACTCCTATGGCCTGATCTCAGATGCCATGAGTGGTAACATGAGGCAAGGTATGTCCCGTAACACTTCAGTACTCATCAGAAGAGTGTTAATGTTTGTAATGGACAATGCTGTCCAATTAAAAATTTGATAAACTAGTTCCAATATTTTGAATAGATATTGGTGTTAAGACAGATGAAAGTTTAGTCAAAGCAATGTCATCCTAGGTTGTACCACCATCCAACCTCCAGCTGCAAGCTTTTGGTGACATTTGCCACATCCAAAGTCCATCTCCCATTATCAAATATGGCTTGCCTACTTCTCATCTAGATGCCAAGTTATGAGGAGAGCCTGATTTTATGGATATTGAACTGTCTGACCATTTGGAGTAAGATGATAAATTCCATTTGAAAAAGGGTCCTTAAACTGAACATTTTATTGAGTGTTTGAACCATTGAGCCAGAAGTCAGGAGATGTTAGCTGAGGTCAGACTGGAGAAGTTTCCATGAGCTGAGTGTAGTGAAAAGGATGGAAGTGAACTAGTTGATATTGGTGTGTATATTGTAGGGCAAGAAGATAGCTAAGTAATCCATGTCTAGGGTTTACTGTAATCTTTGCCTATCAGTTCTGAATAATAAGTCGATGTTCACTCAAAAAGTTATCACAACTTTTTTCAGTATTATGACTGCATCTGGGGAGAGCTAAAAGCTACTAACATTTCACCAATTCCAAAATGTACACTTTCTTTAGATTAGTTTGTCTCTCAAGAAGTGACAAAATCCAAACAGAAAGGGTAAATGCCTAAACTTGTGATGGTTCATTCAAACTCTGACAGTCTAGTTTAGGGAATCGTTTAAAGAAAATAGAAATGACTTAATGGAAATTCATTCTTGATTTTTCCTAAATCTAAAGCCTCTGATAAGCTAGATTATTGAGAAAAACACAGACAGAACTACAAACTTGTTTTAAATTAGATATCTTGAAACTTTAAGAACTGATAATGGGAAATATTTTGAAATTGAAAATGACTGGTACATTTAATGAAGCATGGATTACAATGTAATTTTTGTAACATGATTCATATAGTCACAAGTGATTGTAGTTATACTGTAAATAATATTCTTCTCAATAGATTACAGCCCAGAGGATATATCAATGATTGGGAAGAGATTCACAAAAATGGGCTCACACAGATAAATGTATATAGCCATTTTCATGAAGCAAATGCCATGAAAAGAAACCAAATTATATATCCATATGTAACTTGAGCTGCTCCCAAGTACTTTAGCTTTGGGTGACAACTTTTTTTCTTTTCCCTTTCTGTGGGAAGCCCTGTAATTGGCTGCCACCTTATATCTGAACGCCATACCACCTTAACACCTGCAGGCTGCACCACCTTAACTCCCTTTAGGAGTTAAGTTTGGTAGTTAAACAGCACCTTGCCTACCTAGCTTGCTTGGCCTATTCAGGAATTATGTTAATCAGCCCGCCTTATGAGCCCACGCCCAGAAAGTTTGAATTGACCTATAATCCTCTGTCCTGCCACTGTTGCTAAATTACCCGCTGAGGTCTCAGAACCCAAATCCCTCATCCTCAATAACCTATACATTTGTTACTCCTTTCCTGAATAAATGAGACTTGATCGGACTTTGTCTTATCTCCATCCTTTGTGTCTCTTGTCCCCTCTTCATCCCCACTCCCCCTCTAGGGTCTCCGTGGACTTACCCGCAGGCCAGGACACTTTTCCATTTTTATACAGATGAGCGGAAATGGTTGCATCAAGAGAGAAGGAGCAAAATGCTTACTAACTGGAAATTTGAAATGATTCTTTTTATACCAAGCATATACCAAGAATATAGCATTTTATCTTTTTCTTCAAAAAGATTTTCTCTGCCAAGGAGAAATATTAAAAAACATAAATAAGCAGCAGCCCTTTTGTGAGTGTGCACATAAAACCATTTGTTAATGTTGATAGTTTTTGAAATCTTAGAGCATTTATTTGTTAATAATTGTAAATATTTTACTAACAATTTAAATAAACATATACTTACAAGTAAAATGTGTGCCTTTAATACCTAAGCATGTCTTTACAATTAAGTATGTGCATTCAAGTTATCTTCCTTTGAAAAAAGAATTTACTTGGAAGATTAGGTTCATGACATTTTATGGTTATCTATGATATTTTAAAATGAATCATATTGAGTCAATATATTCAGGGAAGTTAAATTATCATTCATGAGTTTAATTTAAATAGGATTGCATATTTAATTATTTTCTCCCCACTTCTCTATGAGTGCAAGATTTAGACCTAGTCAACCCAGTTATAGGCTAAACCACTAAAGCTTCGTAAACACATGGAAATTAAATAACATCTAGCTAAAAAACTAATGGGTCACAGATGAAATAAAGGAATGAAATTAAACAATATCCACAACTAAATGAGAATGCAGACATAACATACTAGAGACACAATGAAAGCATCCTAAGAAGGAAATTTATAGTGGTGAATTCTCACATCAGGAAAACAGAATAAGCATGAATGAACAACCTAGTGTTATATCTCAAACTTCCAGAAAAAAGAAGAGTCAGAATAACCCAATGCCCATATAAGGGAGGAAATCATAAAGATCAGAGCAGAAATTAATACTATGGAGACTAAGAAATAGACAGTACAAAAAATTAATGAAGCAAAGACGTGGTTCTTCAAAAGCATAAATAAAATTGATAAATCTTTAGCCAATCTAATCAAAAAAAGTAAGCAAAAGACTCAAGTTTATGCATTGAAGAATGAAAAGGTTGCAATCACGACAGATCTTCTGGAAACTCAGAAGATCATCAATACCAACTTTGAAAATCGTTACTCTGATAGGATGGAAAGCACAGAAGGGATGATTCCTAGATACGTATGAATTGCCAGAGCTGAACCAAGAAGATATAAAATTTCTGAATAACCCATTATCAGTTCATGAGATTGAAAATGTAACTAAAAACTTACAAACTGAAAAAAGCCCAGGTCCTGATGGATTTACTACTGAATTCTACAAGAAATATAGAGAATATTTAATGCAAATACTCCTTGAAATCTTTAATTAAATTGAAAGGGAAGCAGTACTCCATAACTCATTTCAGGAGGCAAGTATTACCCTGATGCTAAAATAAGAGAAGACCAAACCAAAAAAGAGAACTACAAGCCAGTCTAACTAATTAACATACTTCAAAAGTCCTCAATAAGAAACTAGCAAACAAAATACAGCAAATCATAAAGAATATACATCATGATCAAGCAAGATTCATCCCAGAAATGCAAGTATGGTCCAACATATGAAAATCAATACATATAATATATTATATCAATGGAGCCAATGACAAAAATCACAAGATTATCTCAAAAGATGCAGAAAAAATTTTCAATAATTGCCAACACTCATTCATGAAAAAGAAAAAAAAAAACACTCAAGAAGATTGGGATAGATGGAGTCTTACTGAATCTGATAAAAGCCATTTATAACAAAATAGGCAACATAACAAATGGAAAAAAACTGACAGCTTTCAATCTAATATCAGGAACGAGAAAGGATGCCCACCAACAACATTCCTATCCAGTACAGTTCTGGAAACATGAGCCAGAGCAATTAGACAAGAGCGAGAAATAAAAGGAATAAGGGTAGGAAAGGATGAAGCAAAACCATCATTTTACATAGATGACATGATACTCTGCATAGAAGACTCCACAGAAAGAGTCCTAGAGTTAATAACCAAATTCAATTGTGGAGCTGGTTATAAAGTCAACCATCAAAAATCAATAGCATTCCTGAGCAAAAACATCATACTTACAGAAAGAAACTAGAGAAACTACACCCTTCATGATAGTATTAAAAAAAAAAAAGAAATAGGAATCCAAAAACTTGTATACAGATTTAATTAAATTCCATTCAAAACACCAGTTACATAACTCATGAAACTAGAGAAAACATTCTTAAAATTCATCTGGTAGTGGAAGAGACTAAGAATAGCATAGACACGGGCAACAAAGTCAAGACAAGAGGCATCACAATCCCTGACCTGAAATTATACCACAAAGTTAATGTGATAAATCAGCATGATATTGGCAAGAAAGTAGACTTGAAGATTATTGAAACAGATTAGAATATATAGACACACTGCAAACCCACTCAGCCGCCTTATTTTTAATAAAAGGGTCCAAACATGTTCACAGAAAGAAAATTAGCTTCTTTAATAAATGGTGTTGGAAAACTGACTCTTTACATGCCAAAGACTAAAATTAGAACCATTTCTGTTGTCATGAACAAAACTAAAGTCAAAATAGATCAACAATCTAAATATTAAAACAGAAAAACTAAATCCACTGGGAGAGAAAGTAAGTTAAATCTTGAAGACAGAACAGATAGCAGAGACTTCATGAACAAAACCCCAACTGCATGGGAAATACTTTAAAGAATCAACAACTGGGATCTCATCTTATTAAAAGCTTTTGCATATCAAAAGATATCAGCAACAGTGTAAAAAGGCAACACAGAGTGCAAAAATTTTAGCCAACTATTCTTTAAGCAAAGAACTTACATCTAGAACATATCGAGAATTGATAAATATCATACCCTTCAAATACAAAGACCCAATACAAAAATGGACAACTGAGATGAACACATCCTTCTCAGATGAAGAAATACAAATGGCAAATAATTATGTGAAAAAATGTTTGTCATCATTGGTGATTTGAGAGATGCAAATTGAAACGTTACTGGGATTTCATCTCACTCCAGAAAGAATGTCTATCTTCAAGAAATCAACCAACAAATGTTAGTAGAACTGTGGAGAAAAAGGAATCTTCTCGATTGTTGGTGGGAATGGAGACTGGTGAAATCACTATTGACATCAGTGTGGAAATTCCTCAAAAAGCTAGGCTTGGAAGTTCCATTCAACCCAGGTACTCTCCTTTTTTTTTTTTTTTTTTTTTTTTTCCTATTTTTTCTAGAAGAATTACAAACAGCATTTCACAAGGATGTACATGCACCTGTGTTTACAGTAGCACACACAGAACTAAATACCTCTTATGGATCTGAACTCTAACTAGATTCATTGTTTACTTTGCTGGATTTATTTTGTTATAGTAAGATCTAAGTGAAAGGGAAATTGCATGAGATAATTTTATCCATGTATTTAAATAAAGTCATTAAATATCTGGCTATACATGAAAGGGTAAATCTTTACTGAATGTAAAGTTCTGCTTTATAGTGTTTTATTATGCCCTAGACAGTCTTCCACAGATGCATTAGGGACATTTCCATAGTGAACAGATAGAAACACCAATTCAAAATGTCTTCACTGCCATTCAAATTGTTTGTGGGACACTCTCTGTCTTAATAGTTTGTTAAAGAAGATAATATTTCTGGTATATGTTTTGGATTCAACATTGATTGAAACATTGACTCTCTAACTTTTTCTTGCCCAGTATCTTATCAGAGGATTTAAAATACCACTTATAAAAATAAACTTTAGAACAAAATGTAAACTCTTTTTATTATTGCTCCTAAATTTTCTATTTCAAAAATCCAGTCTTCCAAGAAGAATTCCTTTCTATTTGAAGATGGACTGTAATTCCATAGTTTCATGCCACAAACATTAGATAGAGCACAAATCACTTAAAGCCCAGTTTCATTAATAATATGTGGTGGTGTCAGCATATAAATATAATTTCAAGAAAGTCTCAACTCATTGATAAGGCCAATACTTCCTTGCCTCTGTGTTTCTTGTCTACTCAGTTTAAGCCACATAATTTGTTTATACTTCTAATATCTGTCCTACAACTTTCCCTGTTCTCAATGAGCTGTTTTGCCTTGATGCTTTATTAGGAATGAAAGAATTACATTTAAATTTTGTGGATCAATGGTGATCCACAAGTTATAAATTAAATTTTATCAAAATTCAAGATGAGAACTTCAACGAAAGGTTTTCCTATTGCTTAGGAAAGTAGCTGAATAAATCATGATTTTGTTATATTTTCATTTTCCTAATTATAAATCTACATACATTAGTTAATTTGATCACCTCTCAGACAAAAAATACCTTGAAAAGCAGCCAATATAGTGTCAGCCAGGATGCTGGCATTTTAGGCACTCTTTACATAACACTCTACTGTTCTGATTTTTCTTTAAAGAAAAATTCAAATAGCATCTTATTGAGATATTTTCCTTCTCAGTTGAAACTTTGGATTCCTTGCTTCTGAAATTTTGTGTAGCTATGGAATATTTAAACAGAAAACGTATAAACTACTTTTACCAGAAAGAATGCTTAGTAACAGCAGAGAATGTAAGACTGCCAAAGCTGCTTCCCAAGGCAGAATATCTTGTTGCATTTGATCTAATCCTGAAGATGCTCTTCCTGCCAAATTATGGAAAAACAAATGCCCTCTTTCAATACAACAATAGAGTCAATAGACACAGCTGGCCAAAGAAGGGGGGAAGTACTGAACAACTTTAGAAAGGAAATCTGGAAAAAATAACAGCCCAAAGACAATACATTCAATGATTTTAGCTTAGTTTTCACACATTTGTAGGGAAACAAAATAAGAAGTTATTTTCTGGTCCTTCTGAATATAATTATATCAATAGGATTAAATCAAATGCATATTTAGCTTTTTGGCTATTGTATCATATTGAATTGCCCATCCTCAAATTACATGTATGTTTTTAACCATTCAGTCTCAATTCAAAAATACTTAATTGCAGAGACACCTGGATCCTTTGGACAAGCATGTCTTCCAAGAAAGAGTGTGATTTCTGTTGAAGAAGAATTCTTAGTCCTACCCATTTAAGTACTTGCCAGATATGATAAACATTATGAAAACACCTCATTTTAGTATGTTATGATTAAATAACTACTTTTATACTATAATATATATTTTAGAAATAGAAGGCATATAATGGATTTCTATATACATGTATAAGGAAGAACAACTGTTCTAAATAAAAAGAGAAGCCAAGGTGTTGATCCTGCTGACCTTAATTGACTCGAGTAATGGACAAGGTAGGTCAGTAACGCATTTCATCATTTTCAGACTTTGTTTAGATAGAAGTTTTGTTCTTCTTTTTCTATGGCTAAATGTGAAAGTAAAAATGCAAATGTTCAACTCTTTTTCATTACCTTTTCCTCCTTTTTAAAAAACTTATCTCTACTAAAACAAAGATTAATGAGGCTGGGGATTTAGCTCAGCAGCATAAGCACCTGCCTTGCAAGCAGGCGATCGTGAGTTCAATCCCCGGTACCGATAAAAATAAATAAATAAATAAATAAATAAATAAATAAAAACATGGCAAAGATTAAGATGAGATATGAAAAGAAGACAGTAATAGTGACATGAAAGAAAATTCTTAGCGGAAGAAGTCTTAAGAACTATAACATTTCTGCAATGGAGTTTCAGGACACTCCCCAAATTTTCATAAATTACATTGAAATTTGTTTCTGGTACTTGCAAGCATAACATTACTAAATACAATGGCACTTAGATAGAAAGAAGTAGAAGATTTGGTTTCCAGTTAGAATTTATCGAACTGTGGATACATCCTTTCACATATTGTACAGAAAAGTGCATCCAAGTGGAGTCAATAAGAAACTCATGGAAACAGAACAGCAACTCTAATTTACAAAGTTCAGTGATAGTTAGAGAGCTAAGCATCACTAGCTAGCTCTTTCTCAGGGATAATTTTCCTTTGTACTTCTTCCTACACACTCAGTCCATTTTCCTAGTCTACCAATGTTTGTGTTTACTCTTTATAGCTCCTGCTCTACTTTGTGACTGAGTGGCACCAGTCCTACCAGTGTGCTGAATGGACCTGACATAATAATTACAAAAAACAGCAATAGCAAACACAAATCACCTACTATTTCCTAGCTAGAGGAGTGGAAAGAGAGGCTCCACCTGTCACTCAACTCCGCTGCAGAAACTGAATCAGAAGTTGGTCATGCAAAAGACTGGGAAGGATGCTGAATTCATTTAGTGAGGAACTGAGAAAGCATTAGCCCCGCTGGCTCATACCCAGCAGTAACAGTGAAAGCAGAGAGTGGCAGAGTTCAACACGGGTCATAGTGTAGGGACAAGTATAGTATTTATATCAAACAACACCAGGTTGGGCTCATGCCTCAACTCTACTGCATAATTAGAAATTCCTCTCACTTGGAATTCAAACCTGCCTGTATCCTGATTCCTTTATATTATCCACAAGTGATTATTTTGCTTTGCTTAAACCTCACAATGCTGTAAATTATTAATGCCTCTAGGCTAAGACTTGACCAATTGTTTCTATAGAAGAACAGACAGTGAATATTTTCCATTTGCAGGCTCTTGTAGGCATACCCTTTATTGGAGTTTACAATTGTTAGCTAATGGACAATACAAAAATAATAGTTTCTAGAGTGAAAATTCCTCCTTAAGGATTTAGTGAGACTGTTCTAAAATTCAGTCCCTTAGTTACTTAATTCTGGGTTGCAGTGAAAGTTATATGGTGCGGTTTATCTTCCAGACTCAAGCTATTACAAAAGACAGCTTCACAGTATGATCTTACAGTGAGTGGAAAACTCTAAGGCCCAAAGGTACTGTTGCATAAATGTACCACACAGGGAAAGTATTTGGGCTTTGCCAGCCTGGCTGCTGCTACACACCTAACTCAAGCCTGTAGCAGAAAATACAGAACCTCAGTGGGCCCTACAATGCCAACTGTATCACTACACTGGGAGGACAGACACTGAAAAGTTGTTGACATGTGCTTTAAACTTGCTTATTAAAACATGTTAAAACCTTTAAAATTATGCCAGGTGTGGTGGCTCACGCCTGTAATCCCAGCAGTCGGGAGGTGGGAGGATTGTTGTGAATTCGAGACCAGCCTGGGCTACAAAGTGAGCTCAAGGCTAGCCTGAACTGCACAGCGAGATCCCATCTCAAAAAAGACAAAAAGAAGAAGAAGAAGAAGAAGAAGAAGAAGAAGAAGAAGAAGAAGAAGAAGAAGAAGAAGAAGAAGAAGAAGAAGAAGAAAAAGAAGAAAAAGAAGAAGAAGAAGAAGAAGAAGAAGAAGAAGAAGAAGAAGAAGAAGAAGAAGAAGAAGGAGATTAAAAAAACTAGCAAAGTTATCACAATCATCCTATAAGGTTGTATTTTATTTAAACAGATATTAATGAAAGCTAAATCGTCATGTGGGAAACTATAGAGCCCTTACGTGAACTCTATGCAAGATAAAAGAAGTTAACTATATCACCTAAATAAAAGTCATAATGCACAAGAAGAGATTGAATAAAAAACTAAACACATGAATAAGTAAAATAGTGAAAATATTTCACACCGAGGCCTTGGATGTTTGGGGATTGGAGTTTGAATTACATAGCAAAACTACTGTTCCGTTACTGTGGAAAGACTAGGCAAATAGTGATAATTGTACCCATTGGTTGTTTTGTTTTGAGATAGTGTCTCCTTCTGCAGTTCAGGATGACCTTGAACTCACAGTGTACCCCCAGCCGAGCTTGAACTCATGGTAATCTCTGTTGCAATCCTTGAAAGGAAGGCTATGGAGAAGTATAACGCAAGGGAACAACGTGAGTGCCAATATGACTATTGTGCATTGATGTGAGTGCTTCTGGAGTGCAATGGAAAATAACTAGGCATAGGTTTTTGGCCTGGCTTTGAATTAGCAGGGTTTTAGGACATGGACGCATTCTTTCGACAGAGATTCAATTAAGCCTACACAGAGAATGGTGAGAAAATGCACATCCATATACTTTAAGAGTCAAAAAAGAAGCATAACTATCTTTTGTGAGAATCTACTAAATTATTTCTCTGGCATTTCATCCTTTTATAACAGTAAAACTATTCAGTGTGAACTTTTTTTGCCAATTCTTGGTGGCATTAATGCTGAATTACAGAACAATTTACTTTTAGCTGTTTCAATTTTGGACAATGAAAGGAAGCCTTTAATTATTAGATCCATCATTCAAATTCAATTTTTTCATCAAATTTGACTTGTTTTATCTAGGATTTAGTAATTTAACAGGGATGCTGGCATATTGTATATTTGTGGAATAGTTTTCCAATAATTTTACAAAACCATATATACCCTGAAAATCTAATAGTGGCTGGTCAGTTTCAGGAGTATTTTGAGGATTTGAGGAATGAGATTAAAATCATAAAAAGTATGAATGGTGAAATGATTCTGTTTGGATACCAAATCATCAAATCTAACATTCTTTCAATATTCAGGGAATAACTGGAAAACTTTCAAACAGAAATTTAGTCCATAAAATTAGAGATTAAGAGAAAGAGTATGAATTACATATTTAATATTCAAGCACTCTCAATGAAGTAGTTAAAACTGTCTGCCTAGGTTCAACTCTAGCTTTTCCATTTAATAGCTGTTCACATTGAGACCAAGCGCTGAAAGCTTGTGGATGAGTTTAGAGGAGACTGGTTTTTCTTATACTGAAGAGGTTATGCATATTTTAACTAATATTTAACTGATATTGTATTTACTAGGACTAATGCTTTGAATGTTAAGAGATGGCTGGGCTTTGGATTTGCGTTTTACCACTGGAGCAGCCACTGTGTTGTTCAGTTTAGAAATGATAATCAAATACTACTGAGTGGGTGGCTTAAACAACAGAAATGTGTAGTCTCACAGTTCAAGGGACTGGAAGTCTCAGATCTAGGTAACAAGGTATTTGGTTTCTTCTAAGACTTCTCTCTTGGTTTACAGATTGCCATATTCTCTCTGGCCTTTTCTATGAGCAGATGTATCCTTAGTAGCCCACTTCTTCTCTCTCCCTGTAAGTAAGCCAGCCATACTTAATTAAGTTCCAAACTTTATGACTTCATTTAACTTCATTACCACTTTAAAGATCTGTCTCACCAGCAATCACATTGCGAGTCAGAGCTCTGTAAATAAATATTAAATTACACTTAATCCAAGTGATCTTGGTCAAGTTTCTTAATTTAGCTGCAAACATTTCAAGCTAATAAAAAAAAAAGGTTGTGGAGTAGATAAAATAAAATGACAAATGAGACAAAGAAGTAGGGAAATGCCCTGTCCAAGTTATGCTTTCTGCCTCGTCAAAGTTCTAATTTAGGAACCAGGGCACAGAAAGTCAGGATGATTGAATGTTAGACTACTTCCTATGTACTCATGAAACCAGATAATAAAGATTTGATAGTAAAACAGAATAAGTGGTTTGGAGAAACATTTGAAGCACCAACACAACATGATCTATGTTATGACTATAGCAAGCAGTTTCCCAGTATTAACCATTTTTTTGAGTTGTAAATATAAAGGAAAGATTATATGGTGATATAAGCATGTGAGCTATTGCAGGCATAAATGAGAAAATTTGAAACACCTCTGTGTGCTTCAGATAAAACATATTATGATCACTTACAGAAAATACCAATAGTGAGTACATTATTATTAGCCTTCTCTGATACGGAGAAGACACTGGATTAAACATATGTATGTTGAAAATTTTAGTAAATACACACAAAGTACAATGAATAAACAATGATACACCTTTTCTAGTGGAGATATTACAATGACTAAGTCTGCTTAATATACTTTATTACTAGAGTTATTATTCTCAGTTCATGCTACTATAAATCCAGATAAAGGCCAAGTATTTCTTTGTCCTTGACCAAATCATTATTCCCATTAATTTTTTTCTTTGAATGTCAATTTAATCCAAAATACCAAAAGAATATTTCAGTAGCTCTGAATAATTTAGTAGCTCAGAGTCTTTCTGAGTCTTGTTCACTAGCATCTGAAGAGTTAAATAAAGCAGCAGTTGATGCACGGTATTTGTGTCAAGCAAACTCCATGCTCCTGGCTAAGTTTCCTTAACACTGAAGTATCTAACCTGTGCATTTTATGAAATATCCACTAAAACATTTTTTAGCATTCAATACCTTGTTCTTTCAAGCATTTTGAAGATGTCATCTTATAACTTTTATTCTTAGATGAAAAAGTCAGTTTCTGGTTTATCATAAATGTCAACATTTTGAAATACAAATGTACTTTTTTATTTTTAAATATAATAAATACAACCATCATTATGATTTATACCCACCATAATATACAAAAGATGACTTCCTAGAACTTTCCCAGGCTGGAGAGAGAATGGAGGGCAGAGAGACGAAGAAATTTTGAGCAGTAAATTCTTGCTTTATTTTGATAGGAGTAAGTGGTTCTGTGTACTGGTTCACATAAAGTGACTACAGAATACAATAATATGCTCCATACTTCCAAGAGCCAGAAGAGGGGATTTTGAATATCTTCTCCATAAATCACATCAATGTTTGATGAAGTAGTTATGTGTGCCCTGATTTAAATAAACATTATGCAATATATGGATGCAGCAAAACATCATTTGTTATGCTTTTATGCATCAATAAAATAATACATTTACACTTTCAAAAGAGGAAAAGAGATATGAAGTTTGATCTAAAATAGATGAGCCAAAAAACGAATGAAGATTGTAGAGAAATAATAAAATAAAATACATGCAAACAAGTTCTTCAAGGAACACACAGTTAAATATCTTCCTTGTATTTTGCTCAAGCTTATTTTTCCATTTCACAACTTAAGCATAATTTGAGTGAAATCTAATTTTATGCTTGAAAGTCTTTATTGATCATCATATTATATTCTTCTCTGTATAATCATTATATATGTAGCATATGTATATGTATACCTTCATCATACATATGAGGAATAATTCCTAAAACTTTTTTATGACAACGTCTGCACATAGATTTTAAAATCTTCTTGTTTGCAGTATTAGCACAAGAGGGATCAAAGCTACATAATATATATGTTGTATTAAGTAAATACTAAACATTAAATATATCATGTTGTTAGTTATTCTTTTCTTAAATGAAGAATATTTTTCCAATGTAGCTCCTGTTCACTGCATATTTGACTGATAGATTGTGAGGTATAGGCCATCAATTACATTTCTACTTCACATTCAATAAGAAAAAAAATTGTAACTGTATGAATTATAAATTATATGCAAAGTCACAATATCAGACATAAAAATTTATCTCTAACAATTTAGCCTGAATATTCTTTCATTTTTGTTGAAAACACCGCTCTCTAGTAAAGATCATTCTTAAGAAACGTGAATTAAATACTTACTTAATTTCCATAAAATGTACCAAAAATGTCACTAGAACTAACCTAAATAAACCATCCATTATATTCATTGCGATTGTGTTTAGAAGCTTCTTGTTATTTTATGTAAACAGAGATCCTCAGAAATCTTTTGGAATATCAACAATTTTTTAATTCAATGTCCATTTGTTAAAGAAATATTTGAGTGTGTTTTTAATCTTACTGCTTGGTTAAATTTAGTTTTGCTGCAATTTTTGAGCTATAAATGCAAACCAAAATATAGGTATATCAGAGAACTTCTCTATTTTCATTATTAAATATAAAGCAAATGCAGAACGATTATTAAGGACCCACAGATATTTCCAAGCCTACTTTCAATAACATTTGTATAATATTGGAACCAGTAATTTGGACAAATTTCCAGGCAACCTCCAGAGTTGAACTTCTGAATAAAATAGACTTGCACTATATTATATTTTGCCAATGCTTTATATAGTTGGTTTTTGCTAACTGTTTCAATAAAACCAACCATTTATTTTTAAATACTTAGAAGAATTTTTCATTCTGGTTGCCAAACATATAATGTATCTGAATTCATGTTAATTGAACTTGTAGAAAGTTTATTCTATTTTCCTTTTTTTATTTCAAAAAAGAATAAAAATGATGATTCAGAATTTCAAAATAAAATTATCAAAGATTAATAGTGGCTAATACATTGTGTATTGTTATCTTCAAAACAATTTCTCAGATTATGAGACATAGGCATAAAAAATGATCAAGTAGTGAAAGCACAAACCGTACTATTCGATGAATTAATAGAGATCAATAGTTCAATTATCTATCATATACACCCATAAAACATAAAATATTTTACCTTATTTCTTTTCTCTTTTTCCCAATTCCAGGTGTTCTTCTTTTTGAGTAGTTTGTTCCTCGTTCAATTTCACAATAGCTATTGTATATTTTGAATATCATATACTTTAGATATTATATATCAGTTTATTTTACTAGAGAGATAATACAATATTAACACATGTGAGTCTGATTTATCTCCCTTAGGAGCATGGTCTCAAATTTCATCTATTTACCTATACAAGCCTTATGTTGTTTTCTTCTATAACTGAGTAATGCTCCATTGTATAAAAATACTACATCTTTTTAACCCACTCCTTAGTTGATAGGCATTTGGGTTGTTTATAAGGTATATATATATATAAATTTCTGTAGTATGATGCTAAATTTAATGTCATTATTCTCTGGTAATCAAGATATTTATAAAACAAGAAATACAGTGCCCATTGTGGGCTTTAATACTTGATTAATGGAGAATTCCTCAACTGTTACATCTGAACGATTTGAGGAACAGAGACGTACACACTCTTAGCAATGGACATAAATGAAATCTGAGACAAGAAGAGTTACACTTTCCTAAAATGGAAGAATCATCATAAAAGAAGTATCAGAATAAATAATGGATAGCACCAACACAATTGTATTCTTAATTTTAAAGTAAAAAAGGAAACAAAGGAAATTAATGATCTGAAAGGAATATTTTCAAAACTGTCTATGCCTCTACACCAGTTAGAAAATTTAAATTGAGGCTGTGGATTTAGCTCAGCAGCATGAGTGCATGCCTGGCAAGTGTGAGGTCCTGAGTTCCACCCCCCAGGTCCCATCGCATCCCCCCAAAAATTAAAAGTACCTTTTAGAACAGGCATCCCACATTCATGGATTTAATTCTGTTCTAAATTAGCTATAATGGAAAATGCATGGATTTCACAGTTAGTCTGCCTCTTTTCAAATTCTGGACCTGTGCTTTGCTAACTTTGTTGGTTCTTTACTGTTTCAGGTTTTTTTTTTTAATTATTAGTTTTTGATATATGCAGTATCAAAGGTTGATATGAGAGTTAGTGTAAAAATAGCCGTAAAATGCCATAATTTCTCATAGGTAATTAGTGATTAAAGGTATTAGCTCATCTTCAGCGCCTTCTATACTATAAAACAACTAATTCCTATGTAAACCTGTCTTTTATTTAGGAAATTGAAGATATTAAATGTTTCAATTCAGGAGAAATTTCCTCTATATGACAACTATTCTTTAAATTCTTAATATTTACAAAGCATGTTGGCACTGGCTTTGTGGTCTTGATATTAAAAATGATCTTACATTGTGAGTTTTCTACAGATATCCACCTTTTAAATTTTGTTTTTATGAGTATATGTGAAAATATTCCAGAACAAATACTGGGAATCATATTTAGAGTATTCTTGTCAGGATACGTGCTGCGTTGTTGTCTCTTCTGAGGTAGTTACATGTGAGACACGGACTGGACTATTTCTTGCTCAAGTTGGTGTGAGCAGAAGAACAAAGTGAGCTACCTGAATACACTGTTTAGTAGAATCAAATAAAACCACCCAGATGAGCATCCTTGTAATGAGACAGTCTCCCAGAGGAGATGACAACTGTCCAGGATATTTTGATTAAAATGTCCTTATCTTCTTCTCTAATAAGGGCAAAATTAATAGGCATCCTTCATCTTCATTGGAAAGCATTTTGGATGAAAATCAACATGGTTTTCCTTTATTATCTTTATTTATGATCTTTTATATTTCCCTAGATAGTTAGAGAAATTGAGTAGATCTATAAATATGTCCTTTTTATGTAATCATATTTTATGGATGCCCACTCAAATCTCGGTGGCTTAGGGGCATTGATTTTTCATATATTGCAAATAAAATAATATCAATATTCTGACACATTGACTGATTTTCATAATTTATTTATTTGTGTAAAATTTTTCATTATCCTAATTTCTATCTTTTAATATATACAATAAACTTTAGTTCTATTACTTTTTAAGACTATTAAAAACAAGGAAAAGAAATTTTGTACTGGGGATCAAACTCACAACTTCACACTTGCCACGCAGGCATTTGTACTGCTGAGCTATAACCCTGGTCTTTTTTTTTTTCTTTACTAAACAGAAATGATATAACCTAAATGCATCAATAAGAAGTACACCTTAGCAAATTCAAAGAAGATAAACCTGTTCAGTTGTTGGGTTATGATTGAAATTTTCATAGCTTCAAATATGTAATATTTCTCCTTGAGAATGTCAAATAATCTGGTACTTCATAATAGTGCCATTTCATTTCTTATTAGTCATGGTGAACATATTAGTTCATTTTTATAACAGTAACTACACACATAAAAAAACTTAAGGGAGCTAAGATTGTATTTGACTCACAATTTCAAAGACTTCAGTCAAGGTCCCATAGCTTCATGTGGCTTTATGCCCAAGAGGAAGCAGAAATATCATGGTGGAAGGACATGGCAGAAGGCAACTGCTTACATAATGGCAGTCAGGAAATCCAGAAAAAAATGCCAGAGGAAAAGACCCAGGGACCCGATATAATGAAATGTATTCCTCCATCGCCCACTTCCTTTAGCTGTGCCCCAACTACTGCTTGTCATCACCTTCCATAAATGCCATCAGATAATGGTTTTATAATGGAATAACCAATTCATGGGGCCCTCATGATCCAATCACCATTCAGAAATACATGAGTTTCAGGGGATACAAGCTCTAAAATATAACTGTCAGTGTAAAATTTGCATTTACTAGGTCTCATTTTGAATTTTGTAAAGATTAAATTAACATGCAAAAAATAGAGAGAAATTAAGAATAAAAGGAAAAAATGCCAAAGAAGACAAAATAAAAGAAGTAAAAGAAAAAAATCTTTGCAAAATATAATCCAACCTCTTAAAAAGGCATTTTAAAGGCAAACATTGAGCGTATTGCACGTTTTCTTTCTTCTGAATATATTTGAAGAATTGAGTATGAATTAAACTTTCTGATACTACAAAACATAGCTGCGTGCTCCACCAACTTTTTGTCAAGTATGCTAAACATTTATTGATGATTTTATTTATTTATTTATAAAAATGGTTCTATTTTAAATAGCTCTTCAAACAGCTGTGAATTTTGTCTTGCAATAGAGGGCAAGCCAATATGGTTAGAGAACTTAAGCTGCATTTCATCAGGCTACTTCTTCAACAATATAGTGTAAAACATTCTTAGCCAAAAATGTTTTTACATATTTTTAAATGTATTCAAGGTTTTATCATTTTTCCTTTAAACAGGAATTTCTATTATCTCTTATTTTTATTGAAATTGATCAAAATTCAGAGTTTCATGTATGGAATATACACTAATGTATGGGCTAATACTTTGCTGTTTTCCATGTATTCTTGCTACCCCTTCAAATCCATGTGTATTAAAATTTTAAGTGAATTAATGATTTCTAACACATGCTATCCCATTAAAAAGCAAAATGTGTAGTCTAGAATCACCTTGAAAATGAATGTAAGCTAAGTGGCTTAAAACAATACACAGTGATTTTTTCAAACTGGATGCTAGAAATCTAAAATCAAGGTGTTAGATTTTTCAGTTATTTTCTCTTTGCTGAGACAAAATACCTGAAGATCACAAGTTAGAAGAGGAAGAGTTTATTTTAGGTCACAGTTCGTGGAGGTTTCAGTCCATAGTCAGCTGGCTCCAAAGCAGGACATTATGACGGAGGGGCATGACAGCAGAAAAATAGTTCATGGCATGTCAGGCAGGAATCAGCCAGCAAAGAGTCTTTTTTCTCCTATTATTCTCAATCAGATTATAAGCTTATTGGTTGGGGCAATGCTTACCCAAAGTGGGGCTCCCCATTATCCACACCAGAACTATGCTAAACCTGTCAGTGATCTAATCCACTTATCCTCCAACTCTGTAATCTAGTATCACACAGCCATGAATTAGTCATTTTCAAAGATCTTCCTATGCAGATGTGACACCTTAAGGTACATTTAGACATAAATCATAACAAACAATGTACACAAAATTTAGAATATATGAACTTTAAACCACCTGAGCACAGGCCTATAATTCTAGTATTCTTGGAGGGTAAAGCAGAGGATTATAAGAGGACACTTACATAATTGAATGTTTTTATCCAGCAACTAGCGATTCTTGATGAATTTCTGAAATTTGAAAGTATAGGGCTTGAGTTGTAAGTCACATGTAGAGCATTTTCCAACCATGTACAAAGTTCTGGGTTCCATCCTGAACATCACAGAGAAGAAGAAAAGATGGAGGAAAAGTTGGAGGAGCAGGGGGGGGAGGGGGATGAGGAGGAAGAGGAGGAGGAAAAGAAGAAGAGGAGGAGGAGGAGAGGCAGAAGAGGAGAAGGAAAAGTAAACTGAGGAGAAGGAGAAGAAAAAGGAAAAGAAGGAGAAGGAGAAGGAGAAAATGATGAAAAAAGGAGGAGGCAGAGCTAGAGGTGGAGGGAGAGGAGGAGGAAGAGGAGGAAATAACAGTTACACAAGCTAAAATATCACAGTTTCCTATATGCCTATATACAGGCTTACTTATGCACAGACAGAGAGAGAGAGAGACAGAGACAGAGACAGTGACAGAGACAGAGAGACAGAGAGAGCAAAAAAGAATGGAATTAGGAAAAAGTTGAAATGCCTCCCTAAATTACATATTCAATTGTTTAACAAAAGATTTAAAGATACGCTGATTTGTTTCATTTGTACTACTGGTTTGTCTTACTTCATGGGAAAAGTTTGTGACATTATCTGATTGTTCCCATTTCGTAAGACTCTTTTTGGTTTGTGTCTTCTGAGTAACTACTTTGAAGATAATGATACATGACATAATAACGATTGCTATTCTCTTATAATTGATTGTTAAAATTCATTTTTTCACAGAATAAAATATAATAAAGTGATTGCATATATTTTGAGATTTTTTTAAACAGAATGTTCTTTTTTAGTGTTTAACTGTCTTAACTACATTATATAAATATATGTACATGTACATATACTGCTCCAGTTTCTCACATTAATGAAACAATATGATGTTTAAAAATGTATCTGGTTTATTTTGCTTATGAATATGGTCTTAGCTACATCCACTTACCTATAAAAGTCTCCAGTTCATCCTTCTTTATGGCTGAGTGATACTCCATTGTATAAAAATATCACAGCTTATTTACTCATTCCTCAGTCAATGGACATTTAGGTTGTTTCCAAGATCTAGTTGTTACAAATTCTTCCACTATAAACATATGTGCACATATATCGCTCTAGAAAGATGTTTTTAATTCTTTTGGTAGGATACCCAGAAGGGAAAGGGCTGGATCAAATGGGACTTCTAGTTCTAGTTTTTTGAGGAATCTTCACACTGATTTCTACAATGGCTGCACCAGTCTACACTTCCACCAATAGTGGAGAAGAGTTCCTTTTCCCCACAGTCTCTCTAGCATTTGTTATTGGTTGATTTCTTGATGATAGTAGCCATTTTTTTCTGGGGTGAGATGAACTATCAGTGTTGTTTTAATTTTCATCTTTTAAATGACTGGTAATGTTAAACAATTTTTCGTGGATTTATATTGTTTATATTTCTTCATCTGAGAAATGTGTATCATCTCAGATGCCTATGTTTTGATTGGGACTTTAAATCTAGAAGAAATGATTTGTTTAGAGTTCTCTATATGTTCTCCATAGCAATCCCCTCTCTAAAGAACAACTGGCAAACATTTTCTCCCACATTGTGAGTTGTCTCTTCACTCTGTTGGTGGTTTCACTTGCTGTGCGAAACTTTTTAGTAAGATGAGATCCCAGTTGTAGATTCTTTGTGACAGTTCCTGTGCAATCAAGGCTTTGTTTATGAAGTCTTTACCTACACCAATGTCTTCAAGAGTTTTACCTACTTTATCTTCAAGTAGATTTAATGTTGTTTTAATATTTTGATCATTGATCTATTCCTAATTTAGTATCATGCAAGGGAAAGACATGGGTCCAACTTTAATCTTCAGCATGTGCAGAAAGACTTCCAGTGAATGTATTCAGCACCTTTGTCAAAGATAAAGTGGATTAGAGTATCTGGAGATTTTTCTGCATGTTCTTATCTGATTTTAGGGTCTGTTATTTTGCCAGAGAGAATGCTAAAGAGAATGTTCTTTAAGCCAAGCAGAACTAAGCTAAATATCAGTAAAATAGAACTAGACAGATTCTAACTATTAATAAATGATCTACCACATCAACACTACCTGCAATTTCAGAGTAATTGTTACGTAAAATAGCTCTGTTCATTAAGAATCCAAATAGCAATAAATTTTTAAACATTTTCTTTTATATAGAATATCCTGAACAAATCCAACAAATATTGTATAAATTCTATATACAAAACCTGCACACCATGGGATTCCTTTTATTAATTATTTTTGTGGTTTAAATTTGGGCAGTGGATTTTCTAAGGATGTTGGTAATTTTTGTTACTTGTTTCCAAATCTATTCAGTTGATTGCATGTCCTTAGCAGTGTGGATGTAAAGAACCAGGTGGTTTAAAGGACAGCCACTTCTCCACCACTTCATGGCCTTTTCCTTTAGTATCCTTCAAAAGGAAAGTACTTCCAGCCACAAAGTTATGTAGGATGTACAGCCCTGAATGGTGTACCACGCAATATGCACCACTGTATTGACACACCTTCATGAAAACAAAGTTGATTTCACCAGCACATTTGTAAAATGAACGCAACTAATTTGTCCTTCACCAGCGACAGAAACAATAAATAATTGTATTTTTATTCCTAACTCTTCTCCCCCAAAATAACTGTTGGGCTCGAGTGAGTGATTCTTCTGAGCTTTCTTTGGGGGAATGGGTAGCCAATCTGGGAATGCAGACACTCAGTTCATTTCTTGTTTTAACTACTTCTACTGCCAGCTATGTGCTTTTGGTGAGAACTTTTCCCAGGGTAGCACAATAGAATTTACATGGTATTTAAGGTCCTTTTATAGTTCATGCAGGAAGAATGAAAACTGAACATGAGCTTCTAGGATATACTATGATTATTATGATACTGCTACAATAAATTTACCCAACAGCTGTAAGATCACAAGTCCAGAGGAAGTGAAATAGAATGATCTTGGGAGTAAATGTTCAAATTTGAAGAGTCATATTTCAAAGTTCAGTACAGTGCAACAACCAAAAAAATAACGATAACGATGCCTCCCCGAGCTAAAAGCGGTGACCTTAATATCGTAGTCAGAACGGTCATCTGAGAAAAGTCTGAGCAGCTTGTGTCTCTGCAGAGCTCAACACATCATAAACATTCAGTGAGTCAATTCTCTCATGTAAACAGGCTGCAGATGCAGAGTTAAACAATGGGAATGATTTCTGGTGATGAAAGGTTAGAGAAGCAGCCTGGATCCCTCGTTGTACACTATTGTCTGCTCCATCTGCCAGCTGCTGCATTACAAGACTTTGGCCCTGGCCTAGGAGATTTACCCAGCAGCTGAGTCAGGAGACACTTGACTTCTGTGACTCTTATGAAGCTATACAGGGAATGTAGAAGGTTTCTTGTAGCCTTTAACAATGTATTCTAGGTTTTAAAAATTTATAGTTGGAAGCCTTGTTCTCTCAGGTTGACTTACATACTCTATGTTGGTGTTTACAGATTCCTGCTGGATTAGAGCAATGAGGTACTTAACTATAAGTGTATTAGGGATAAAACACACACACACACACACACACACACACACACACACAACTATCAAAAACAAAACATTCCATATCATACATGTGATTTCCAGGGTGGGGAGGCAGTTTATGGAGCGCCCAGGTTAAGGGAAGATTTTGGGGAGAGAAATTAATTGGATCCATTATCATAAGAGATACATCAGGGGGTAGTGTTAGTGAAAATGTAGATATAGATTATAAATTAAAATTGACCATACAAAACCCCAGACCTTAATTTTTATGATGCTCACCCATCCACAAAGAGAGAGAGAAAGAGAGAGAGAAACAAGACAGACAAATATAAAGAAAATTCATGTGTGATTTGTTTTGAGGAGACAAAAATGAATGAAGAAAAATATTCAAAAGGATAATTTTGCATTCCCAATTGTTGAAGATTAGAATTAGGCAACTTCCACAGAATATTTTTGTTAATTGCTATATCATTTAGTGAGACTTTTTGGATAAAAGTGATATTGCTGATATTCCTTTTGGAGTTGAGAGAATTTCATTTCAAATCAACTGTAATATCAAATTGAAATAAAACAACAACAACAACAACAACAAAATAGACAATAAGAGTTGCCTTTAAATAAAAAACCATAGATAGGTTGAATATAAGTTAGACACACTTTAAAAATGTACACACATGCTGCAACAGTTACATTAAATCAGATGAAATAGATTGCAAGCAACAAATATTGCCAAAGATGCAGTAGAATCTTTAATAATGATAAAAGGATCAATTCACTAATTGTTTAAAGCAATAAAAACATATTCATCTAGTAAGACAGTGTCACATACAGAATTGAAACTGTGTAAATTAAAAGAAAATAGAACTATATATCATAGTTGTATATTTTGAGTATTGGTGATAACATGAACTAGACAAAAATCACTGATGACACCAATGATCTGAACAGTAACCAACTAAATGGACTGAATTCATTTCAATGCCACTCTCTGTGCATCTACTAAAAATATGCTCTCTCTCTCTCTCTCTCTCTCTCTCTCTCTCTCTCTCTCTCTCTCTCTCTCTCGTCCTGGGATCCAACTCACAACCTTCTGCTTACCAGGCAGGTGCTTATTCCTCTGAGCTAAATACCAGACCCTACATTCTTTTTAACTGTTCAAATGCATGTTTTACGCAAATTAGGCAGGATGCTGAGTTTCTTAGTTGATCTTGGACACCCACAACTTAAAAGAAGATAATTTTCTTGGCTGTGTTTCAGTCTTTTAAGATTTTGACCAGTAATGCTTCCCTAAGGCTTAATGTGCTTAGGATAGCGGTTTGGAAAAGATGAGTGAATCATGGGGGATTTTAGCTGACCTGCTATTGGAAGGTGGGTTCCAGTCTGCAGAGGCAGGTAACTGAGAGTGTGACCTGGAAGGAGGGATCTCCCTCCTTGGCTGTTATCTTTTCTCTCTGCTTCCTGGCCACTATGACATAAGCGATTTATTTTGCTATGCTTCTTTCACATGCTACTCCTAACCTGGAGCCAGCCTACCACGTGTGTAATTGTAACCCAAGATAAATCTCTCCTGCTTTAAGTTGTAAACATTAGATATTCTGTCTAGGTGACAAAGAAATTGACTAAATCAGATTTTGGTACTAGAGAAGAAGGGTCATGGCTGTGACTATATGACCATGTGGTTTAGCAATATTTGGTAGGAAGAGGTTAAAATTTTTATAGATGCCAGTCAGAGAAGCCCAGATTGCTGTCAATTGAGCTTAATGGAAGAATGAAGAATTCTAGAATGATAATAGAAATGAATGATAAAGACCAAGACTCAGGAGATTTCAGTTGGGAATGAGAATTCCACTGGTATTTGGCCTCAGGACCACATGTGTTTCATTCTGGCATAGTGTTTGTAAACCTTTTGCTCATGTGTTGAGATACTGTGGAAGACTGAGAGTAAGTCAGTAGAATATGTAATCTGGTGGAAAAAATTTCAAGGGAACACAATGTTGAGACTATGGCATGGGTACTGCTGGCAATTTTAACCATAGCTACTATTAGAAGTAGGAGCAAACAGTAGAGCTGAATCATTTAAAAAAAAAAACAAAATTGTGTGTGACCAGAAAGGAAATGCATGTAAAGCCAAATCCTTTAGACAAATATTCTTCCAGAGACAAATATTCTGCACACATGCTCTTGACATCAACCGCCATAGAGTTCTTGTTCCCAATTGAAACTGTGTAACCCTGGCCTTTACCAGTTGCATTTTTTAGCTTTCCAAGCTCTCTGCACAAGCCAGTTTTAAAGACTTTTCAATTACATGATCAGCTAACAGTCACAGCAGTGACCCTATTTCTTTAATGCAAAAGTCTGTCTTATTCACTTGTTGGCACAAAAATCACCCAACACCACAACTTAAAAGAAAAAAGATTTATTTTGTCTCACAGTCTGACAAGCTTCAATCTATGAGTTAGTAGTTCCAGTTCAGAAATTGTGCAGTGGAAGAAGGGCTGAAGAGAAAGAAAGCTTCTCCTGTCGTGGTGACCAGGAAGAAGAAAGAAAAGGGAAGGATCCAGACGGGAGAAATACCTCTCCGGGTCAGGGCTCCCATGTCCTGCCACTTCTGACCAGATCTCTTCTCCCAACTATTCTACTGTCCCTGCCATTCACTCATCATACAAAGTTTCTACCTTTGGGGCTGGGGATTTAGCTCAGCAGCATAAGTGCCTGCCTTGCAAGCCTGTGGTCATGAGTTTGATCCCCGGTACCAGTAAAAAATACAACAACAAAAAAACAAAGTCCCTACCTCCGAGCAAATGAGGCCTTTATGTAACATTTTCGTTCTCAGTCAAAACACTGAACCATACAACAGATCTCTCTTCTGAATAAACATTTTAAAATACACAATTTTTAGATACATGGATTTCAAATAAAAATACATAACAATAACCAACAACTGTAAAACACTGGGAAATTTTAGAAATTTAGAATTTCTAAGTAATTTATTAAATTTTTTATAACAGGAGACATCCATTAGTTCATCTTGAATAAGAATAAAAGTGGCACACATCGAATATTTTGATACGCCTCTAAAGAAATGCATTGGAAGGAAATTTTAGCAAAGAATATATTCTAAAATAAGTGATCTAAGACATTATTTTAGGAGACTAGCGAAAAACAAAGTAGCTACATCCGAAGTAAGAACATGAGATGAGAAAAGATATCAATGAATATACAGTAAAACTTAATACTTAACACATTTATCCTCTAATTTAAGAGAGGTTCCTTGCTGATGTATTGTTACTGGCCTCACTCCTCTTGTCCCTGTCACAGCTCTGGACTTGTTCCTGTGTCAGAAGAAGGGTCCCCAACACCACTGTTCCACAGTCAGTGCAACCACTTCCTCCTGTCATGTGGGTTCACTCCAAAATGTTCTGAAATCTGAATTTTATTTTTCATAAAATTTTACTGTTCTTATATTGCTGGGATTTCTTTTCTTGAATAATCTCTTAATCAGCCTTGATGTGTGATTATTTAATTTTTTGAAGCCACGCTGCTCTCCTGTGTGTTCCTCAATCAATGGAAGGTGATCAACCACATGTTTCTCTCAGAGATCACATTTGATTTTGGGAAATTCCTTGCTAAGTGTAAGTTTTTCACCTAGGATCTTTCTTAGTCCCTCATATGGTCAGGAGAATCTTGTTGATGACTTTTCTGAGAACAATAACCTCTTAGTGGGCTGTGCCCCTGCTGCCATTAAGACACTATGGAATGGCTGTGACATTTCTCATGAGTATTTAAACCTACGTCAGCTCCTCCATGTCCTTTATCTTTGCTTACCTCTGATCTGACAAACACTGTATACAACAGCGTTCCTGTCAGTTTCATTTTGAATTCAGTCCTGCACTTCTTTTATTTCCCATGATTGATGCTTAACAATCCCTTTTAATTGTGACACTGTGTGTTAATGCACCTGACCCAGGCTAGTGTTTAAGTGCCTGATAGTTAAAGTCTCTTCTCCAATCATGTCCCCTAGTATCCCCGTCCCCTGCCAAGTTTTATTATACCTCTTGTGCAATACCAGCTGTCTCATCACAGTATTACTGTCAACTATTTTCAAAACCTGAGTTGGGATTCCTGTTTAACATTCTACCATCGATGTTATCAGTCCCTTTTTTCTGAAAATAATTTCTGCAGAATGGTTATGTGCAAAGTAAAAGAAAATTCCATATGTATTGTACTCTTTGGATTAAAAAGGTATTTTTTTTAATTTTTTCTCACATAATACTATATGTAATCTAAAATTATTGTTAACACTACTTACAGATTGGGTGGTTTTGTTATTTCCTTTTTAATTTGAAAAGAAATGTGTGTTCATTTAAAATTCATCATTTGTATTAAAGCACATACAAATTAAACTTGTCTATTCCAATCTTGAATCTATTTCCTTTAGGCAGATACTGTATACTAACAGTCTGGGGTGCTGTATTCATTGTCACTCCTGAAACACCTGCATGGTCACCAGAGAAGCTATATGTGGCTCTTTCCTTTATAAGTGTTAACAATATATTTTATCATGTTTCTGTATGTAAGTACAGATGGATTCAATTGTTTATTTTTTCCTAATAGGCAATACATACAGGTTAATTTAAAACGTTTGATCCAAAAATAAGAAGAAATATTTATAGTATTTCTGTTATGACATCAAAGAAGCAATGAACAAGAAAATTGTTTTGTCTGTGTGGCCTTCTACTACATTAACAATCTGCTCTTCCAAATTTGGTGACACCAGTAGTATTGAAAACAGCACAGGGGCCAGGGATTTAGCTCAGTGACATAAGCACCCGCCTTGCAAACAGGCAATCGTGAGTTCGATCCCTGGTACCGATCAAAAAACAAAAAACCCAAAACAAACAAACAAACAAACAAAACAGGACAATATTTTCTCAATTGGATCACATCACAGAGCTCTGTGAAAAAAATTGTATGAAGATCTAGTATTATGAGTTAACTGGCACAATTTGGCCTCGATGATATGAATCTGAGGATAACAATGAGTTGTATAGTGACTAAACTGTACTTCCAAAACACTTACATTTGAGAAAGTTTCTTTTGGATCTCTAAATTATATATCTCTTACACGTCAAGGGTTGGTAAAATCTGATGTGATTAATGATCACTCTTATTTAACATAAAAGAGTACAATAAATCAGAATGCTTATAATATGGTATTGTTCATTTTATTACTGGTTGTTACAGAATTTCTAAACCGCACAAAGCAACTGATATAGAAGGCATGGAAAGGAAATTTTTACTTCTGAAATAAAACCAGAAAACGAGATTTTTAGTCTCAGCAGAAAATGTGATTTTGTCTCAGTGTAGGAGCCTTTATTTCTGGACATATATCATTTTTTTAAAAAATTTTTTATAATGTTAATTCAAGAAAGGCAAATTTTATAGTCATAATTCAAGAAATACAATTCAAGATTGCAATTGTACTTTTGTAGTTATTGAATAACCTTTTGCTATCTTTTTGAAATGTCTGGATCTTCTCAATCAAATATCAAAAAGTTTATATTAAGAAACTTTAGGTCTTGAAAGTGATATATTTGGTGATTTCTGCATTGTGGTTATTGCAATAAACAAATCATATCCTAATGGCTAAACTTTGGCTAAGAAAAAGTGACCTAATTTTACACAGTAAGCATTGTTGTTAGAGTCCATCCAACACTTTGATAATGTTGTTGTCATTGACATCATGCCTTTATTAATAACCAAAATGAAAAAAAATATGCTAATTCTGAATAGGAATTATGAAATTGTTACAGAGAGCCAAATTATACTCTCCACTCGGTATTCCCAGAGTTGTCAATTTGCAATTACTTAAACAAATTTAATTTTCATATTGAAAAAAATTTCCTATAAGTCTCCAATGGAGAAGATAGGAGGCTTGAAAACTTACACTTTCCTAATTACATTGCTACAAATATACTTGAATATTGTTGATTTGTTTCTTATGTGGCATATTCAGATATTTGAAGCTAATGATAGCATCATTGCTACTAAGTGAGATATACATTTTAAGCAAAAACAATACTTTTTAAAAATGTAAATGTTTGTAGAAAAAAGAACAGGCTTTACGACTAAAGTAATAATTCTTTTGAAATTATTAATTTACTTAACACATAATGGATAATTTCTTATTTCTCTTTAAGATGATATCAACAACATTATTGTAGTCATCACTGCAGAAGATCCTCTCTTAACTATTTTATATATACCATGTCAGCAAGGATCTTAAATCAGTTGAAGTAGATATCATGCATTTATTTATTTTAAAGTCTAACAAACAAATTTATATTATTTAAAGCTATAAAGTTACAAAGTTCAAAATCAGAATTTAAATTAAGAGCTAACTTCAAAACTGACTCTCCAAGAAAGTGTAATAACTGTTTTATTCTTCTGATGTAGGAGACAAAAATAAGAAGCATGAAAGTTTCCTAAAGAAACTAAATTTTCCAGTATTTCACAGACTCCTTAATTTAACCTACTTATGAACTACCCAACAGTCTGGTACTGCACCCCATTTTTTGTCTCTGAAAGATTTTCTAGTATTTCACCGTTTGTGTAATTGTTTCAAGTACCATATTTAAATAATAGGTTATATATATATATATATATATATATATATATACATATATATATATATATATTTTAAGCCAGATAATATGTATTATACAAGATTTAAATCTTCAATTTCAAATTCTTTAGTATTTAAATCTAAAATGAAGTGCAGAGAGTTGTTTGTAAAGCAAATAATAATTTCTCAAAACTATTCTCATTTTATGTTATTTAAAGTAATTTAATGTACTTTCTATTTGCTGAACTGAGTTTAAATAAAATAGGCAATATTTTTAGGTTCTCATACTTGCACTGTCTTTTTTTTTCTTCTTCTTTTAAAATTTTATTTAAAGGAGAAAAAAAACAGTATATGGGTACAAGTTATAAAAAATTTCAAAAAAAAAACACAGTAAGAAATCATTAGTTAATAGATTACATATTGTCATCTCAGAAATTGTTGTTCAAGTTATAGGATTAAAGCCCATTCAGACAGTGAGACACTTGCACTGTCTTTGGAAGATAATATTTTCAAGTGTTAATTGGACTACTGCTTATTCCCTATAATTAGAGTCTTAGTAATCTTTTCACTGTCACTTAAAAAGAAGAAGCAACTTTTTGAAAAAGGAAGCCACAATTCGTGGGTTCATGACTACAATTTCTTATATGTGTTATCATTTATACAATTTAATTTTCAAATGAAATTATTTAAACTCATTGCAGCACTTTTCTAAAAAAATAAAGAGAAAAATTGCAAAATAAAATTTGTGTACCTCAGTAGGAAATAAAACATATTTGATAATTCATTAAAGAATAAATTACTATGTGTGTTGCGTATATTAATATACAGGAATTGTGAAGGATGCATAGTATCAAAATCAGTTTTATCAACTTAAGAATATACTATTTGTAGACTATTCTATTATAATAGATGGTATATAGTACTACTTTGCTACACTACTTACTGTCTTACACATGCCATAATATATTTGACATTCAAATTTTTAAATATATAGGATCTTTTATATTGAAAAACAAAACCACAAGTAATTCTGCAATTATGTTTGGGAATGTATCTTTCAATATATAATTAATCATCCATGTAGCAATTGTTTTGTTGCTGTTGTTGAGCTTTTTGTTTGTTTGGTTTTGGTGCTAAGATCAAACTCACAACCTGGAACTTCCCAGGCAGGCACTTATGCCACTCTGCTAAATCTGCAGCAATGTAGTAACTGTTATAGATAAGACAGCGTTTATCATGTGCTCATGTCACTATGAAAAACATTTTATTTTCTTCTCTTATCTCCTTATCTCCATAAACAGCCATCATAAAAAAGAAAAATATGTTCCCACATTTTACACCTAAGCAAAATAAGGTGTAAGAAAATAGAATAACACATTTATGGCCCAGCAACTAGAAGTTGGTTTGGCTAGGTTTGAACTTTGTTTAACTGTGCTCTTTGTCATTTCCCTCACAGTGGGACAGAATACCTCAACTAACAAATCAAGAAGAGGTTTGGGGCTGGGGATTTAGCTCAGTGGCATAAGCACCTGCCTTGCAAGCAGGCAGTCGTGAGTTTGATCCCTGGTACCGATAAAAAAAAATTTAAAAATGAAGAGGTTTACTGTGGCTCACATTTCCATCCTATGATCACTGGCTCCAGAAAAAAAAAAAAAAACAAAACAAAACAAAACAAACAAACAAAAAAAAAAACAGCATGGTATGGTGAAAAGGGATAAAAGAAGAAAAACTATTCAAACAATGAGAGCTAAGAAGTAGAAAGAAGGAAACAGTCAGGGACAAGAATGCATATTTCCAGATCATATGCCCCTTCCCTGTGATTGACCAAAAATCAGGCACCACTTCTGATAGCACAGTTAGTTAATCAATACATCAATGGACAGATCCACTGACGAGTACAGCAACTCCGTGATCCAACAAGTTTCCAAATGGACAGGGTTTTGGAGGAAAATGTAAGGACTGAACTATAACATTCTTCCCTGGTCATCAAGAAGACTCAACGTCCACATCTTTATGATAAATACATTTCATGTATCACTAAGAGGTTCCAAGGTTTTAACAGTTCTAGTGCTACTAATCCAACATATTCAAAAAGTACAAATCCAAAATATTCTCGACACTCAAAGAAAGCTCTTAGATGAGAATCTTTCTAAAAAAATAACACTTACTATTTATAACCTAATATGGCATAATGGAAACATACCTAATCCAAAAGGGGGAAATAAGAAGTTAAAAATAAATGAGACTAAAGCAAGAACAAAACCCAGCAGAACAAACATTGAATCCAGTGGTTCCATTTCCCAGGGTTTCATGCCCAGGATGATTTATGGCAAGAGGTAAATTCCAAAGAGCTCAGGTGGTTCCACCACTTAGAGCCCTCATGGATTCTCTCTTTCTTGGCTCCACTGAGATCCTGAGGCATTCATCAGCACTTTTTTCACATTTTTGGTGCCTCCAGCTTCTTGGGATCTCCACTGAATTTTCACCTTCACTCTTGCATTTACTGAACTGTCCTTTCAGGAGCACAGTGATTCGCCTCTAAAACTTGCTTTGCAAATATGGTTGGGAGCTCCTCTGACCCCACAACACTTACATTCCTCATACCTGAAAAAGCAGTACAGTCTGCATGACGCCAAGCTCTGCCAACAGTTTGAGAGTGTCTAAGCCTCTTTTCGTCATAGCTATACTGGCCTCTGAGTGCCTGTATGATTGAGCACTGAATTAGTTAGAAATATTACAGGCAGTCAGACGGGGCTAGGCGCTCCAAGAAGCCAGCACAGAGAACCAGATGTCTAATGACCTTGGAGGAGACACACACCTCTTGCTGTGGGCCAGATTTCAGGACAGAAGGCAAAACAATGTAACCACACCCTTAAGTATAATCTTTAATTGATCACCTTGAGAAGCCAAGAGTCACCATCCCAGTCCCAGTGGAATGCCTGCTTTCTACATGACTTGCCTCCCCATTTGTCCCCAAGTTAATCAACTTTACCTGAGCTATTAATCTTATTGGCTAAACATGGCAATTTTCCAGTTTTCCCCACTTTAGACCTGCCTCATCCTGTTGTTTTACTCTATAAAAATCCAGAGAAAATACAGAATCTTTGGCAACCCACTGGGAACCCCTTCTGGCCCTCTCTCAGACAGAAACTTGTTTTCTTTCAATAAGTATTTCTATTTTTAAACTCTGTTGTTCCTAAAATGTACTCTTTGATTTAAAGGAACATGAAGTCATACTGGACCTATAGTAGGCTGAGAGTTTCATTCCTCTATATCAACAAGACTTAACAAATGATATGCTCAGAAATAATAAAATAACTTCAGACCATTCTTCCTAATAACCTGATGCAAAATGCTTGGCTTCAATTTTTGGTTTGTTTATCTTTTTTAGACAAGCCCTCATTACATAGTTCAGGCTGGCCTTGAACTCACTTTGTAGCCCAGACTAGTCTCAGACTTACAACAGTCTTCCTGCTGCAGCCTCCTCAGTGCTGGTATTATAGGTGTGAACCACTACACTTCAATGTTTGACTTCTTTTTAATGCTAGTTTGTTCAACAGTGAAGTGTTCATTTATCCAATTTTGTAGATTCTGTATTTATCATAAAACTGAAAACTTTCTCCTTTTTCTGGCTTTTGTTCTTAATTCTCACTGTATATCTGTTTAGAAATAACTAGTAAGTACCCATACCACAGCTTGAACGTTGAGCAGATTTGAAGTTTTTCCACTAAATTAATTAGTCTACCAACCTTATTCTCAGTCTCCCAAAGAGTCTCAGGACATAGGCAAAACGTGTTAATACTGTTGGAATAATATAAAACAGCTCAAGTCCATAATAATCTGATGATTGTTCAAATAATGGACAAATTTTTCATCATTTCTTTATGTCTCCTTTAGCAACACAATTTAGATCACCTCAAAGTTAAATTTTATTCTTTCATCTGGAGGTGTGTAAAGATTTTTGAGTGCCTCAGATTTTTTAATTCTTAATTTTATGAACAGCCTTGATCTAAACATCTCTCTGTGTCAGTTTTTTCCTTCTTATCTCCTTTAATTCCTGCTGCACTGATAACACAGACTTGTTTTACTTTTTACTTTCTACTTTTTTTTTTCTATTTCCATGTGCAGGACCAGAAAACTACACTAAATGGTTAGTGTCTCCAGTCAACTCAGTTCAGCAAAGGAAATATCATTTATCCAATCAACAACCACATATAGATATTTTTTCTGTGTAATGAAGTACATTCCAGAGATACAAGAAAAAATTTACAATTGTTTGATGGATTGAAATTAATCTAATTCTTATTTTTATCCTATTTAAAAATTGTAATTTTCATGATTACTTTGTAATTGGTCCCCTCTGTTGGAATCTGTCTAGTCAGTAATGTTTTAAGAATATTTATGAATTCTATTAGACACCTGAAGCATTCATCTTTATCCCCCCTGAGAAATATTAGTTAAAGCTGCTCTTTTTCTTTCTACATTTACTTGCCTGAAGGTCCTGTGAGACAGAATTAACTCTGTAAATTTCAGGATCCCTATTTTGAAAGTTTGTTGACACTGTACTTGATGGTCTACTTGCTGGAACCAGGATTTGTAGTGGATTCAGGTCTTTACTTTTAAATTACATAATTAAGAAACTGATTATGACATGTTAAACAAGTATTTGGAAGATAGAGGTCATCAAATCACATGAGCTGAAACGGGGGGAAATTTCACTACCTGAGTGTACTACACACTACTTTCAGAAAGCAATTAAATATAGTATTACTTTTCCAAACCATATCAGTCAGCCACAGTACATAATAAGAGGGGAGAAAAAGCAGGATTGTTTTATGATCAACACAACTGTGTATCTCAGTGAATCCATGTTAAACGGAAAGATCCGAAGAATATTATAAGAAAGGGAATATGAAATTCTCCAGGCAACTTTAAAATATAGAATTTTAAGTCTACTGCTGCTTATCTAGTGCATTGTAAATCCTCATTTTTTTCTGCTAATGGTCTCTGGAAATATTTTGTAATGAGAAACAGATTCTGGTAATCCACATTGTGATCAAATTACTTTTGTCAGTGTCTTTCATTTAGCTATTATTAAATCTATAAAGCCCAAATGATAGGGAAAAATGTTCAATTTAAGCCACCCTGATTGTCAACTGTCAGTGACTGATATAGAATGACTCATTGTGAGAACACAGTCACAATCTTAAAATACTAATGGAGGAGTGCATAAATGGAATTTAAGGGGTTTTCAGATCCATTAAGTACACTAAAGCTTACTTATAATGTGCCTCCACTCAATGCTTTTCTGTACAAGAAGGGAAATGTCTGAAAATTGGAAACTCCTGACCAATGGCACAGAAAATATTATTTTCTACCTTTAGAAATTTTTCTCTCTTCTTCATTTATTGCCTTTCAAAAGGCTGATATAAATTAATCGGTTTCCAACCACTTCATGACTTTCTGTACAGGGGGAATGTATTTTAACAGTCCTGAGCCTGCAATAAAACTTAGTCTGCTAGAAATGAGAAACGATAAGATAAAATCCACAATATAAGGGGCTTCTATCAAGCTTGGGGCTAAGGGTCTTTTGTCTAAAATTTCTGTTGAGAGCACAAAGATGGAAAAATAATAGAGATCACTGCACCTCACATTCCGAAGAGAAGTGACGCATTCTTCATGGCTGACTTAACCCACAGTAGCAAAGTCAGTGCAGGGACTCTTAGCCTTTGTCAACTATCTTTTGCTCTCCAAATGAGGAAAGAAAAATCTAAAACAGTCTAGTGGGGAGTCCCTAAACAATGAACGAGCTACAGGCCTAATGATGCACCTTTTTGCTGTCTTCTCTTAAGGGAAGAAAGAATGCAGTGTTACAGGTTCTTAGGTCATAATTTTATACACATTTCTCTGATAGAAGTTTGGAAAGATGATATAAAGGCTATTTGATTACCTGGCCCTTCCCCACCCATAGTTTCAATTATACATGCATAAAATCATTTGATGAATTGAGATTTAGTGTCTTCAAAGCAATTCCAGTTTATTTTTTTAAGTATTAAGATATGTCTACCAATGGATTCCTTAACAAACTCAATAAAACAATGGCATGGTTTTAATGTGGATTTTTAAAATAAGCTATTTTCTAGTTTCTCTTCAGACCATAAAAATCAATAACTTTTTTAAAAACATAAACTATAAATGCAAACAGGGATATGATATATTTTTATTCTCTAGTCCATCTTCCTACTATAACATATTTGTGAAAATAAAGTTTCACTGGGGCTGGGGTTTAGCTCAGGGGCATAAGCATCGGCCTTGCAAGTATGTGGTCGTGAGTTCGATCCCCAGTACCGATAAAAAAAAAAAAAGAAAGTTTCACTGAAAGTAAATAATATGCCATTCAAACAAATAGGGAATATTTACTGTATTCTTTTCTGGTAAAGCGTGTGCGTGTGTATGTGCATTTGTGTGGTATGACAGACGCTAAGAATCTAGGTACATTCATCAAATCACATTTAATAATTTATTTTCATGGAAATGGAGTCTGTGGTATCCAGCATTGCCTAGTAACAATAGGATAAATTACTCAATATGAAAGAAAAAATTCAAAAGTCTCGAAATTCTGGCAATGTTAGAAAACATATTTTCAAGGGAATAATCTTTCAAAGGACAAACATTAGTGATATGATTGCAGTCTCTCTTATCAGCTCATCCAGGAGACAAATATGTCAGAATTCAGTCTTAGAATTTCCCAGTAACTGAGGATCTGATAAATGCCAGACCAACAGTCAGTCACCTTCATAGGCACTGTATGTCAGTCTATATATGAAAATGTGGAGCATCTCTCACTGGTTGCTGAATTTCCTGCTGGTTTTATTATAGTATCTGTGGTGCTAGAGTGTTTCTCTGAAACTATACTACTTATATTAATTTCTTAATCATTGTTATCACATTTACTGTTGAGGAAGAATATTTTCACTAGTGAAATACATGATATTTTGTCCTATCTAACCAATAATGAATATAGGCATGGGCAGAAAGAATTAACATTGCCTTATGCACATCAAAAGTGGAAAATGATTACGTTTTTCTATGTTGGACCTTACCAATATCTTCACTAGAAAATAACTTCTCACTAAAGTACCACTTTTAACTTATTTTGGAAATAAGTTCATTATTTTAAAAATGGATTCACATAATTGAGAGGTTGATAGTAGCATTACTAGCAGTAATAATATAATGGATGTACCAAGAGGACTAGAGAAAGTATGATAAAATATATGAAACATATGGGGCCTCTGTACAGTAAAAGTTAACATCTCCTAGGAGATTTGACAGAAATCCTTTCTCCAGAGTTCTAACAATTAGCAACCTGTGACTCTTGGCATTAACTGCCTCACCTGATATTGGACCTGTAGGACTACAGAGTTCATAATCAGAGACTTCACCATGTGGCGTTGGAGGCCATGGTATGTGACTAAAGCAACTTTCTACAATCCACTGAGGGATAAATAAAGATCAACTTGGTATTTTCATTCTTCGGTAATGAACATGGCCTGCTCAACACGCTGAGAACAGTCCTGGAATTTCTCCATCCACATGTTAGCCACAGCCTTTTTTAAACAGTCTCATGTAATAGCAAACATCTGGATAGGGATCAGGTCCAGAGAAGGAGTTAGCGCTGAGGTCCTGGGTAGATAGGCACAGCCACCAAAAGACAAAAGGGAGAGTTGAACCTGAAGGTTTATGGTTAGATCTGCTGCTCATGAGGAAAAAAAAGATAGGCTAAAATAAGGAGAAGCAAATGATAGAAAATGAAAAACTACTTGAAAAGTCTTAAATTTGTTAAGGAATCTGTTAACCTGTTATCTTACTGAGCTTCCTTTATTCTGTATTTTGAAACAGTCTTGTTAGGTTGGTAAGTTACCCAGGATGCGCTCCAACTTGTGATCCACCTGTCTTAGCCTACAAGAGTGCAGCAATTACAGGCCCAAAAACCACCACCAGTGACCAGTTTATGAATTTATCCTGAAAAAAATATAATCTGCCAATAAGATAACTGGCACTTTGGTCAGAAAAACTACACTACATGTCACTCAGATAATACCATGCGCCCAAAGTTTTCTGTATTCATTGAAAAATATCTGTAGTGTATACACACAAATGTAAATTTCTAAAGAAAAATGCAAAGTAAAACAAATCAAGAATTTAGAATTGTGTCAGGTATTAAGATACTCTGTTCAGTTGGGCCTGTTTAAGGCTATTTGTTAGTATTGCTAATATGTTTGTCAAATGGGATTTGGAAGTTTAAGAGTAACAAGATGGACTTCATATGCTTCGTTACGAAGAGTAGCATCTCCATTTCCGTATTTACAGAGCCAGGAATGAGATTTTATGGTAAGTGTCCGAAATTATTCAGCCTAACTTTATCTTTCTTTAAGAGAAAATTTTTATTCACTTATGCAACTATTGATTTTAATGACTATTATTGATATTTTGGAACACAAAACACTCTTCATATTGCTGTTAATTCAGAAATCTAAAAGGTAAATGCTGATTGCTACTTAGTTCCTGTATTCTGAAGAAGAGAGAGAGAGAGAGACAGACAGACAGACAGACAGACAGACAGAAAGAGACAGAGAGGAGAGACAGAGACAGAGTGAGCAAGTCAGTATAACAATGGAGGAAGTAGTCTCATACAGAACAGTTGGGGAGGATTTCTCTGAAGAGTATTCATGAGTCATTGCAGGAAAGCAAAAGAATAACCTTATGAGGAGATGAAAGGAAGGACTGTTTCAAAGTGGCAAGGAGAGTAGGAATGCACATTTTGAGACAGAATTTTTGATAAGATTACTCAATAGGTTAGAGTAAGTGCTAAAAATTGGTCTGGACAAGGAATAAAGCAAACATCATCATTTTATTTTACTATTAGTCGAACTCTACATATCTGGTCCAAAAATCCACCTGTTGTCCCAACTAGCAATGAAAAAGAAATTTTGGCTTTGTAACCGAAGAAAAACTTCCACAAATCAATGTGCATCAAAACATAAAGTCTAGAATTCAGTACTGCAATTAAGTAACTGAAAAAATTCAAATATCGTAGAATCTAAGAAAAGTATCTCCTCCAGTCTCTTTTTAAAGTATTCATCAACGGGGAAAATTGGTTTAAATAAAATAATAATAAAAGAACAGAGAATGGAAGACATCCCCCAAAAGTGAAAATATATTTGCGAAAACTGAAGATTAATTCTGTTTACTAGAGGATAACTATTCAGAGATCTGAACTCTAATTCAGCCCTCTTCTTAATTATATGGGACAAAACAACATAAGTGTTCATTGTGACCTTGAATAATATGCACTCATGAACATAGTATTTTTGGTACTCACATACATGTTGTTGGAACTATTTGAAAATATTGTATTAATTGTGATAATATTTGTAAAGGACCACACCTATTATAGTCACTTTTGTATTGAGGAAGTCAAAACTGAGAAATGTACATGACTTAATTTCACACAAGCAAATTTTTATGTTTTTGTAACTGCAGCGGAGAATTATTACATTTTTTTCAGAATATAATAAATAGTAGCTTACCTTTCTTTAAGAAGAAAACTATAGTCTTGCACATTATACAGAAGTGTATTAACATATCTAAGACAATACGGTGCCTGGCAGACATGTGCACAGCACCAGAAAGACCCGGATGTGGAAATGATCTTAATGATCTTAAGTGCTACTTAAGAGTCAGAGGCTGACATAGGACTACACACAGCACTCTTAGAGAACATACCAATGAGACATCAAAAAAGAAAGGAAAGAAAAGGAAGAGGTGATACAGTGTAAACTGAGTCATTATCACATGCCAAATTGCTTATTCAGTCTTGAAATAAACCTTGTGGGTTAAAATTAATTACTTTACGACTTAGCAACCAAATTCTGAGAAATATTAATCAGGCTTAATCTAGCATGCAACCTTACTAAGATATGGATTTTTATTTTCTTTCCAATTCTCCTGAATTGTAGGGCTGACTTCCCAGCTTTCCATTGCTCACAGGGCTCGGACTCAGAGGCAGCATCACAGAGGAGGAAGGGATGCATACAGCAGGGACTGGGCCAAGTCACTACTAAGGAAAACGCCAGTTCTGAGGTGTGTTTGATGGCCTGGATCCTGCTCTCAAAAGATCCTGCTTCTCCAAAGAAAGTAAAACATAAGAATATACCATAAATGTATAAAACTATGACTTCTCTTAAACTTTTACTAATTATTATAATATATACTTTTATATATTATATAAAAAACGTATGCTAGATATTGATCCTGTAAGCTTCCACTCAGCCACACATACTGAGGAACATAAAAATTTTACTGAGTTAAAATAATATTCTGTGAAAGTAAAATATAAAGTTTAGTCACAAAACTTAAATTAACAGATACTTTGATTCTCCATTGAAGAATGCAGGTTTAGGACCCAAAAAGAAAAAAATTAGTCTTTGGATATATTATCAAGTAAATCTGGCACACAGAATTTTATATCAGTGAACATAATTTTCTTGAGGCAGGAATTTCTGTAACTCAAAAGATAGGATGCAGATCCTGAATGTCTGTATTTACATCATGGCTCCTTCATGTATAAGCTGCGGGAATTTGTAAACACAAATCGTTTAGGCTTCAGAGTATGGCAGTGAAGACTATGTGTTTCACAGTCACAGACATGAATTACCATCCAGCTCTACTTCTTAGAAGACTAGAGATATTCTGACCAAATTATTTGCCTTTTTGATGCCCCAATGTCCTTATCTGAAAAAGCAAACATAAATACAGCCCCTATTGCACAATGTTATGGAATGAAATTATATCAAATACTCAAAAGAATTTGAATAGTCTATTGATTAAGAAATAAAATCTGCCGAGACAGTGTATAGACTCACATGCCTGCAAATGCTTTCCAGCCAATGCAGAAGAGAAGCTAGCTTCAAATAATGAGATGCAGGCTTATCCTTTAGAGCGAAAGCACAGATCTTCCTTAGAAATACTACTACATTACTGTAAAACCTATGTACCTAAGATACTAACAGTAGTGGGGAGGGAGTGTGCTACGTAGGAAAAGAGAGAAAGCACAAAAGAAAGTAAATGAAGAACAGAAGAGGAGAAAAATGCAGAATATTTCTTCTATAATAAGTCTAATATATATGAAAGTGATTATAGCAAAAATACACTTAATGTATAATATTTCATTTAAAATACTAATACATAAATAAATTTGGTCAAGACCATAAAATAAATAGTAATATTGAAGTATTTTTTCAAAAAATTTCTCTGAATTTCAAATTTTCCCTTGGTTTAAGAGAGGTTTTTGTAAAAATTGCCCCTCCTTATCAAATTCCTTTAACCTGTTAGATGTTTCATTGATGATTATATCACCTAATCCCAGTGTAATTTTGTGTAATAACACAAAACAACATGAAGGAAACATTAGTTGTCTTTTCTGTTGTTCATTTAATGTACTCACAGGAGCTCTGTAACACACTACCAAATTGAAAGGTGTATGTATAATTTTACCACTGATATTCACTTGGTGACAGTTTTTTTTTTTTATTTAAAAGGAAAAAGAGAAAGAAGAAAACAAAACAAAGTGGTGTAAGGGTACAAGTAATAGAGAACTAAAAAAGAAAAAAAAAACAGTAAGAAATCACCAGTTAATAGATTACATATTATCATCTTAGAGATAGTTGCTCAAGTCACAGTATCAAAGAATACAAAGTGGACATTCAAACAATGAGACTACAAACAGTTGTATTCAATGATCCAACCAAAAACATTAATATGGTCAACTATTTAACACCCCTAAACACACTTGCAGTTGTATCCTTTAGAGCACTTTTTTCCCTCTTTTTTTTTTTTACAACACAATTTACACATTTTGGGTTTTATTACTCCTTAGTTCTTATTACTTTTTTTTTGGAAGAGAATAAAGTCAAATATGGCAAAACAAAGCTGTCAGCCAAAACCAAGGATAGACATAGCACATGATGTAAAAACAGAGTACAAGGTTATCAACAATGGTTACCATAATGCCTCTTGCTTCCTTAAAAAAGAATTGTCTATCTCATTAGGTATTATAAAGTTGAACAAAACAGCAGAGAACAAGACCAATAAAACCTAAACCTTGTAAACATTACAAGACTTCCAAAGAAGATAAAACTCAAATCAGAATGGGCATCATAGTGAATCTTATTGCCTTCAAAGTAGTTGCCTATACCCTCAAACTTGATACTATCATACAGAATGGAACAGAGTCTAATCAGTCACAAAAAGATAGTGGGAGTATTACAGGACTTCACATCAAGTTAATAGGAAATCAAAAAAGTTACTATAATATATCCTGCTAATTTTTTATTCTTCCCCTTAATTAAAAAATCATACAAAATAACTAATTTTTTAATGAATAAGGGAGATATTGAGATAAAAGAGGACATAACAATATAAAAATACAGGTCAAAGCATGACAGTTTCAGCAACCTAGTGCTTCATCACCAAATAACCTGACTTAATAGTAGTTACCATAGTGTCTTTTTCCTTTAAATATTTGAATATAACTTCATATACTATAGCTTCAAATATATCAAGTCAGTGTAAAACCATTCTAGTGGATGAAAGCATTGCAGGGTATTTAGAACCAGCTAACTGAAAACGAACAATGGTTTCTATATTATATCTTTGCCTATAGCAATTTTTGTTTGTACTATCACATATAATAAAATCCAGCAAGATACATCATGATAAAACCAATGGAGACAGAAAAGCCATAGTTTGGTGGGGCTTCAAAACAAGATGATAGTAAATCAGCACTAGCTATTTTGATGACTTATTTTCTTCAAAATAGCTGTTCATTTCATCACAGGCAATAATATCAAGCAGCCCAGAATAAAGCCATTCCAATTAATAAGTGAAAACTTTATAAGCCTCCAAGGCCACAAAATGGGGAACCATGATTACCACATACTTTTATATATTTGAATCATTACTTAGGGAAACTATTCTGTATTCACACATTGAGATCGATTTATTTCACTTATGAGTATGGTCTCAAGCTGCACCCAATTATTGACAAATATCTCAATGTGATCCTTCTTTATAGCTGAGTAATACTCCATTGTATAGAAATACCACAACTTTTTAATCCATTCCTCAGTTGGTGGACACTTGGGTTGGTTCCAAGATCTGGTGATTACAAATTGTGCTGCTATAAACATAAGTGAACATATATCACTATGGTATGATGCTTTCAGTTTTTCTGGGAATATGCCTTGAAGTGGAATAGCTGGAACAAATGGGACTTCCAATCCCAGCTTTTTGAGAAATCTCCAGACTGACCACCACAAAGGTTGTACTAGTCTACACTCCCACCAACAGTGTAAGAGAGTTCCTTTTTCCCCACAGCCTCTCCACATTTGTTGTTGTTGGTTTTCTTGATCCTGGCCATTCTTTCAGGAGTGAGATGGAATCTCAGTGTTGTTTTAATTTGCATTTCTCTAATGACCAGTGATGATTAAAATTTTTTCATGTATTTATTTGCCATTTGTATTTCTTCATCTGAGAAGTGTGTATTCATCTCAGATGCCCATTTTTGGATTGGATCTTTGAATTTTGGGAGTCTGAGTTTTTTAAATTCTTTATATGTTTTAGACAAAAGTCCCTTGTCTGAGGGTGAGTTCACTCAAATCTTTTCCCAGTTTGTGGGTTTTCTTTTCACTATGCTCGAGATTTCTTTTGACATGCAGAAACCTTTTAATAAAAGGTGGTCTTAGTTACTTTTTACTCATCACTGAGACAAAATACCTGAAGCCCAAAGTTGGGAAAGGAAAGGTTTATTTCTTACAGTTTTTGGAGGTTTCAGTCTACACTCAGTTGGCTCCAAGATAGGCGGGCATGGCTGGACCGCAGTTCATGGCAGCCTCCGACAGCCAGCTTGAGTCAGCAAAGAGCAAGACACACCTTCTTCTTGCCATTACATCACATCCTGGCTCCACCCCTATGTGGGTGGAGTACTGACACTATGAACTCAAGCACTATACAATGAGCCATCACAAATGAACAATGCAAACTCATGAGTCCTGGGGGGCACAAACATAAACCATGACACAGGTGGTCCCACTTATTGATTCTGGAAAGTATTTCCGTGTGGTTTGAGTCCTGTTTATGAATTGTCTACCTACCCCTATGTCTTCAAGGTTTCTACCCAATTTGTCTTCCAATAGATTTAGTGTTTCTGTTTTAATATTCAGATCTTTGATCCATTTAGATTTTATTTTAGTACATAGTGATAGGCATGTCTCTAGCTTTAGTTTTCGGCAAATGGAGAGCCAGTTTTTCCAACACCATTTATTAAAGAGACTGTCGTTCTTCCAGTGAACATGCTTGGCTCCTTTATCAAAAATAAGGTGGTTGAGTGTGTTTGTAGTTGTGGTTGTATCTTCTAATGTGTTCCATTGATCCTTGGCTCTGTTTTGATTCCAGTACCATGTTGATTTTGCTACTGATGCTTTGTAGTATAACTTCAAGTCAGGGATTGTGATGCCTTCTGCCTTGCCTTTGCTGCTTAGAATTGCCTTTGATATTCTAGGTCTCTTCTGGTTCCAGATGAATTTTAGGAGTGACTTCTCTAGATTTATAAAGTATGTTGATGGTATTTTTATTGGGATTGCATTGAATCTGTATAACATTTTTGGGAGAATGGCCATTTTCACAATGTTTGTTCTTCCTATCCATGAGCAAGTGATGTCTTTCCATTTTCTGAGATCATCTTCAATTTCTTTCTTCAGTGTATTATAATTTTCCCTGTACAGGTCTTTCACTTCGTTTATAAGAGTGATTCTTAAATATTTCATTTTTTCCCTTGCTAGTGTGAAGAGTGTGGTTCTCTTATTTCCCTCTGTGATTTTGTTGTTAGTGTATAGGAATGCTATTGATTTCTGAGTATTGATTTTGTATCCAGCCACATTACTGAATTTATTTATTGTATCTAAGAGTCTTTCAATGGAGCTTAGGGGGTCTTCTATGTAGAGTATCATGTCATCTGCAAACAATGATAATTTAACTTCTTCTTTTCCTATCTTTACCCCTTTTATTTCTCTCTCTGGTCTAATTGCTCTGGCTAGTACTTCCAGTACTATATTAAATAGGAGTGGTGATAAAGGATTTCCTTGTCTTGTGCCTGATTTTAAAGTTAAGGCTTTCAATTTTTGTCCATTTAGTATGATGCTGGCTGTTGTTTTGTCATAAATGGCCTTTATTATATTGAGGTAAAGACCATCTATTCCAATTTTCTGTAAAGTTCTTATCATGAATTAATGTTGGACCTTATTGAAGGCTTTTTTTGCATCTACAGAAATGATCATGTGATTCTTACTTTTGGCTTTATTGATATGATGGATTACATTTTTTGATTTATGTATGTTGAACCATCCCTGCATGCCTGGGATGAATCCCACTTGGTCATGGTGTATAATTTTCTTGATGATTTGCTGCATCCTATTTACCAATATTTTATTGAGGATTTTTGCATCTGTGTTCATTAGGGAGATTGGTCTATAGTTCTCTTTTTCAGTTGGGTCTTTCTCAGGTTTTGGTACTAGAGTAATATTTGCTTCCAGGAATGACTTAGGAAGGATTGCTTCCCTTTCAATTTCATTGAATAGTTTGAGGAGCGTCGGCATTAGGTCTTCTTTGTATTTCTTGTAGAATTCTGCAGTGAATCCATCTGGGCCTGGGCTCTTCTTTGTAGGTAAGGACTTAATTACATTTTCAATTTCATTAATAGAGATTGGGTTATTCAGCAGTTTTACATCCTCTTGATCTAGCTTTGGTACTTGATATGTTTCTAGGAATCTGTCTCTTTCTTCTGTGTTATCAAACATTTGAGAGTAGAGGTTTTTGAAATAGGTGTTGATGATCTTCTGTATTTCTGTAGGGTCTGTAGTGATTTCACCTTTTTTCATTTCTTATTGCATGAATTTTAGCTTTTTCTTCCCTTTTTTAAATAAGGTTGGCAGGGGCTTATCTATTTTATTTATTCTTTCAAAGAACCAACTCTTTGATTCTTTGAATCTTTGGATTGTTTTCTTAGTCTCTATTGCATTGATTTCTGATCTGATTTTCATAATTTCCGCTCTTCTTTTGGCTTTAGGCCTGCTTGCTCTTCTTTTTCTAGCTGTTTGGGGTGTAGCATCAGGTTATTTATTTGTATTCATTCTGTTTTCCTGATGTGGGAACTCAATGCAAAAAATTTTCCTCTGAAGACGGCTTTCATTGCATCAAAAAGATTCCCGTAAGTTGTATCTGCATTTTCATTTTGTTGTAGGTATTGTTTAATTTCTTCTTTAATTTTTTCTGTGACCCACAGATTACTCAAGAGTGTGTTATTCAGTTTCCATGTGTTTGTGGGACTTTTTGCATTATCTTTTATCATTAATTTCTAATTTCAAAGAGCTATGATCCGATAACATGCAAGGGATGATTTCAACTCTTTAAACAACGATTTGTTTAAATATGTTTTGTGAACTAATACATGGTCTATTTTAGAGAATGACACATGTACTGCTGAGAATAATGTGTATTGTGATGTTGGTGGAACAGTCTGTGTATGTCTATCAATTCCATTTGTTCACAAATGTGATTCAGTTTTGTTATTTCTTTGCTCATTTTCTGTCTGGTTGATCTGTCTGGGTGTCAATGGTGTGTTAAGGTCTCCTCTTATAATTGTGTTACTGATAATTTGAGTTTTCATTTCTGTTAGTAGTTGTTTTATATAACTGGGTGCTCTGGAGTTTGGTGCATATATATTTGAGATAGTTATCTCTTCCTCTTGGAGTTTTCCCCTAAGGAGTATGTAATGACCTTCTTTGTCCGGTAACAGTTAATTTCATCTAATGTGTTGGACTAATAATAAACATGAGACTTAATAATTTAAAACCTGAGTCTGAGCTTCATAGCTCTAGATCCTAGAAATGTCAGCCTTTTCTTGAGCAGATGCATTATTTGGAGAAGCACTCATTAAATGCACAGAATTTAACTTATATTTTAAAATATCTTCATAAATTTACAGGAATAAAATGGAAGTACAGATGACTCAGAGTTGTATATTGAATCTAGAAGTATATTGAGGGGAAAAGAGTAATCACTTTCTTGGAATTGAGAGTCCAGTACCTCTTTATATCAGGAGTAAGGACATTCGTCTTTTCCTTAGAAATATAAGTTACTCTCTCCCTGGTCCTCCTCACTGCATCCATTTAAAACAAATTGACTATGTGCACAAATGTTGAATAAGAGTCTAAATATGTGCACAGTCTGGAAGTGTAATGCTGATATTTGTACTATCTTTTCTCATCATTTGTTTTGCCCAAATAGGACTATGTGTTTTGGGTTGACGAGTTGTGGGTATGTGACCCTGTAGCAAAAAGATAAGTTTTTGTATGGAAATGTATGAGTGTAAATTAGCACAGATGTAGGTGAAAGTGGAAGAAATTAAAGAAGTTGCCATGATGAAACCAGTTACAAAAATTGGGACAGAATGAGTTACAATTCATAGAAAATGAGAATATTTTGGAATGGCTGAACTAACATGGAAAGAGTACTTGGTTTAGAGAGAAAAGATTTCCAAACTGTGCCTATGGCTCTGAGGAAACGGAGAGGAAAACAGGTTTGGAATGATTTGTCTCCGACGCAGAGTCCCAAATGCAATCCAGGTGGGTTACTGATCATGTGACTGTTTGAGTGTGGACAGTAAACAGAAGTCACTTAAAACATCACTGCCACAAATTTCTTCTGTACGCAATTTGCTAACCCATCTCAGATATTTTGAAATTATGATTAGTTAAAACATTCCCAGCAGAATGTATGCACTTGTTCTGCCTGCAGAAAGTAAACACACATCTTCCCTTTCAATTCTTCATTTGTTAATATAAGGAATTAAGGTATAAAAAGTGACCATATTCTGGAATATTGATAGCAGTAGGATCACACGTATCAAATCATAAGCATTTATGTAAAGTGTAGTGTAAAGTTTTAGTGTGAGGAAATAGTCAATATAGTTCATGCTTATATTTGCTTATTTCTAATATTAAATTGTTTTTCATTTATAAGAAACAGAAAAATATATCAAAATGACTCACATATGAGCATTAGGATCATATTTAATTAAAGAACTGTTTCTTTTAAATATTATTTCCTAATTCCTGACATAGAGTTGTACTTAGGGGATATTTGTTGAAGGAATAAATACCTGAAAAAATAAAAGCTATTTATCGTCTCTAAAAATCAATTTCTACCTAATCTCTTTTACAGGAAACACATAAACTTATAACCAAGTACACACTACTTTGGAGAAATTTTCAATGCAAAGTTCTCCCATCAGTGAATAAGGGGAAAGCAGAGGCCAAAGAAATGAGGCAAGCAGGGAGAAACCTGGAGGGACAAAGAGTATGTCTCACTTGTCACACTTGGCTCCAAAGCTGGGCTGAGTTCTTCACCTTAAATGGGTTTACTTGCAGAAGGAGAGATGTCATTTGGTATGTAGATGAGGAAATAACTTAATTGGAGTCTTTCTAACCCTCTGCCCAGATAAAGAAAAAATGATTCACAGAAGTAAACAATTTTTAAATGATGAGCCAATTTTGATAGTAAACTTTCCTGCTTCGAATGAAGAATTGATCCTAATTTTTAACTGTACAGTGAGATGCAGAAAAGAAGTATCTGAAAAGACACTTAAAATCAGGTAGCTTCTCTTGTTTCTCTATCTCTGTCTCTGTCTGTTTCTCTTTTTCTCTGTCTCATCTCTGTCTTTCTGTCTGTTTCTGTCTCTCTCTCTGTCTTCTGTCTGTTTCTGTCCCTCTGTCTCTCTCTGTGTCTGCCTGTCTCTCTGTGCCTCTCCATCTCTGTCTCTTGCTCTCTCTTTCGCTCACTTAAATTGCAATGGCTGGCCTGGGTGCTTTTACCTCCACTCGATGTTTGGCAATGCTTTCAGTCATTTTGCTTTCATTACAAGAAAATGCTGCTTCTGTCTAGTGAGCAGTTGTCAGGGGTATGGCTACATATATGTTCTAGAAGAAAAAAGAATTTCGGAGAGTAATGTTAAAGGTATTTAGACTGAGATACTTTGTACAGTAAAAGAGTTTGTGGTAAGGCTGGACATGGTGGTGCATGCCTGTAATCTCATTCTTTGGCAGGCTGAGGCAGGAGGATGGTCACAACAAGCCAGGCTAAATAGTGAGATTCTGTCTCAAAAAAAAAAAAAAAAAAAAAAAAAAAAAAAACCTCATAATAAAAACTCTAAATTTACTTGATTATTATCAACAAAAATTTTGTATCAAATACATAAAACTTTTTATATATGTGTGCATATATATACAAATAAAATAGTACATCACCATTGTGTTTGCCAGGACAACCTCATAAACTTCACCTTTTTTATTTGAGGCAAGTAGTTTTTTATTAAAAAATATATTGAGCATATTTTGTCCTGTTTTGCAAATATTTAAAGGGCAAGTAATTGGATAGAATGCAAAGTAGAGGAATAAAATGATAGACAATATTGATTACATTAATGAGATGTACATATACATAAAATGAGATACACATATACATAAAAATTTATTTTTAACTAATCACAAATTCCTTTAGATATATGAATCTACACACATACACAAAAGAAGAGCAACTTCTGACTTGATGATGCCTTGACTTATGATGTAGTACTTCTTAAACTTTAGAGAAATCATCATACATATTTGAAATGTTTGTTAAAACACAACTGGCTTTGACATTGTGATGCAATTGTCATTGGTAGAGCCCTGGAAATTCCCAGGTGAAGCCGAGTGGGCTTAACTTTTCAAGAAATCCTTCACATCTTGAGAGCCACTAAATTGAGGAATAAATGTATTACAAGGAGAAGTGACATGGGAGACAAAATTTTGATACCTGTGAAAAATTAGAAGATGGAAAAGACCCACGATAAATGATGTGTCCTCCTGGCAGTCTCCTTTCGTTCGTGGTTACAGAGAACTTGTACACTCTGGATGCTGGCAGTTGTCTCCATGGACCTCTCTTGCTTGTTGTTGCTCTTGTAATTGCAACAGTAGATCCCTCCATGCTATTAGTGAACCCATGCTGCACGTAATGCAGTTTATGACCCTACCATGGAGTTACCATAGTCTGCAGATTATTTTGTATCCTTCTGCGTTTTCTGGTTCTGTTTTCTTTATGAATATTTTCAAACTAGCTATAATCTGTTTATCAGCCTTTTTTTCTAGATTCTGTAAGACTTTTCTCAAAAAAATGGTAGATCATCACAATAAACACGTTCTATTCATTACAGCATCTAATCTTCAATCTCTCTGCTTTGCACAATTACTGGCTATATATTTCTTCACTTTTTAAAGAATTACAAATCAATCATTGTTAAGTACTGAATATCCTTTGAACTATCATTTACTATGCATCATTAAACATTTATGACACACGGGGTGCAACTCTTAACCATGTTTCATTAAATAAAGCAGTTATTTATTAAAAAGTTTATTATTACTCATAAGTAATCTTCATATCAGGAAACTACTTTGGATTGGAAATAATTCTTGAATATCATCATATCACAGTGTTGAAGCTATCCACTTGTATAACTGGCTCTGGATATGCATATATTATTTCTTTAGTGTTATAATATGCATCATAGGTAGCACTTTCCATGATGTTTAAGTTTTTAGCAGGTAACTTTGCAATCTTAGTGGAGCATTTCCTCATTTTGTAGAGCAATGATGTGTGTGTGTGTGTGTGTGTGTGTGTGTTTGTATGTGCATGTGTGAGCTTGCATATTACTAAAATAGCTATAAAGTAGAAAAGATAACTTGCACACCTTTCTCTCTTAAAGGCTCAGGGTCAGAATTCATGAGATAACTTCTGTCTAGGATTTAAAGACTTTCAGAGACTTGAAGAACTTTATTTTTCAGCAGTGAAATATCTGATCAAGGATGCTTACCATAATTATTGCAAATAATATCTTAGGTAAAGACTAGAAATTGATGGAGAATATCATCTAGTTCTAGCTCTCTAACAATATGGAAATAGAAACGATAATTTTAAAAGGGTTATTAACTATAGAGCACATCTCCTGGGAATTTCTGTCCTAGTGTTTTCCTGCTAAATGTTGCTGTAGGACATTATGTTAGAGCAACACAATCTGTTATAGACAAATTTATCTAAAAACAAATCAGCTGAAGGGGTACATGACATGGTTCTGCACTGCAGAGGACTCTTAGCTTCTTTGGTGAGTCACTATTTTGCTCAGAATCTGACTCTTGTTTGCATACTGGGAAAATGATACTGTGGTTCCTGTAAATATCAGTTTTTCTGATTACAGTGACTCTGGCTGTACAAAGAAAATACGTTTATTTCTTGTGTACAGTCATTGAAGACCTCATGTTTATCAGAAAATAAATTCAGTGTGGAAATATTTGGTCAGTTCCAAAGGATTCAGCTTGCAGTAGTCACTGTAATATAATCGACAAATACTTAAGCAAAAAACACCTCAAGACCCCTAAGCTCAATACTACATGAAATCTGACTGCTGGATTTTGATAATATAATTTCCTCCCAAGCAAGGACTGTCAGGCAGAAGCCCTTCATGACACATTTCTGTTCGAATGTGACAGTCAATTTGAAAGTGACTGTCTGAGCCCCCCATGCCAAATTAAATTACCACTACATCTCTTGTGATGCAGCAGCATGTGATAATAAGCTGCCACTCACACGTCATTGCTGTCAATGTTGTCAGGTTGTTGCCTCTTAAATTTATGCCTAGGAAGTGGCTTCCCAAGCAGTCTGGTGGTCATCACACTCAAGCTGTTCTATCTCACTGTGCTTCATCTTGCAGCAAAAACTGGTTGTTGACTGAAACAGAAGCTGAAGGCACAATAACATGTAATCTTCCTCTGCAGAGAAGGATAAAGAATGAGTGAAATGTTGACTGGGCCATTTGCAGAGCAGCTAACTCATAGAATATGTTCAGGAATAGATACAACCTGGTCAACCTAACACCTCAACTGACCAAGAAGACTTTGGATCCTTTTCTCCTCTTTCTCACTATTCTCTCTGTTTCTGTCTCTGTCTCTCTGTCTCTCTGTCTCTGTCTCTGTCTCTGTCTCTCTCTGTCTCCCCTCCCATTCTCCTCTCTCTCTGTTTCTCTCTCTCATTTTATCCCCCCCCTTTTCCTTTCCTATCGTTCTCTCATCGTTCTCTCTCTCTTATAGGCTTTTCATTCAAACTTTTACATAAGTTTTGAGCAGAGATTTTTTTATCTTCCTATTTCATCCTTGCTAGTACCACATGTTTTAATACTAAAAAATGTACGAGACTTTCAGTTTTCTAGTGTAAAAATATTAAACTACAGATCTCATAGAGGTCATTTAATGAGATTATGTCATTCATTTCCAATCAATTCCCAATTCCATGGCAAAGTTCCCCAAATGTAGAGTGCTAAGATTGTCCAAAAGTTACCAAATGGCTTTGAATCCACATTCCTTCTGTAAAAAGTATTTCAGATGATGAAACTCAAGGTAGCTCAAGATGCTAGCAAAAGTAAAGACAAAGAAGGAAGAGAAAATAAGGAGCAAGGGGGATGGAAGGGAACAGGGAAGAAAGAGACCGAGGGAAAGAGGGAAAGCAATGTTTAGGTAAGAAGTGAAAGCTATTCTCATGGTAGTTTCAGGGGATTTACAAATATCCTAAGGAGATAGGAATCTGAATGTATGAAATCTTAGGAGAGAATGAACTCTATATCAGATGAAGTGATGTTCTATTTATGTGCACAATTTATACAGTATTCACATCAAAAGTTTAACATGGCATTGATTCTCATCCATAATTTTTATAAGACAAAAGTGATACTAGAGAACAAAAACAACTTGCTCACAGGATAACACAGCCACAAATTCATAGTGGGCGTGCAAGCAGAGGTCATGTTTTCTGTCTCATTATCTCAAATTATTTTTAGATGTAATTTGGAGTGTGCACAGGTCATGTTGATATAAGCTACTTTTCTGTTAAGAATAGTTTTGAATAAATCTATGTTATATCAACAAGCTTCCTTCTTGCTCAGTTACTTCTTATGATACTGTACTCTTTCTTCAAGTACACTCATTCATTGTCATTTATTCTGTCAGCAAAAGTAAAAAAAGGTAATGAAAGATAATCATACTCATGCTGGTTTAAATAAAATATACTTGAAATAATATGAGACCTTATTCCTTTGCAGTTGTCACATAAAATCCTAATGCTTTTTTCAATGGCGATGCAATGTAAATGGTCCACCAACTATTGTTTTTATTGTCATTTGTCCAACACAATGGGATTAGTTTGTACAGGGAGCGAGATTGATCACGTGTGAAATTTTCAGGATATCTAACACCTGGATCTCCAAGACTGCATTGATAAAATGTAAAGATGAATTAAACTTTGTTTCATATTTTAATCATTGAAGACCCAATACTATTGCACAAATGTTGTCACTTAGTAGCTATGCACAACAAATCTGAGTCAGACAGACTGAGTTTTCATTCCTAATCCTTGGTTAGCAAGTGTGAAGTCTTAGTAAGTTATTTTATCTCCCTATCCATATTACGGTACTTCCACCATAAGGATGAAATTCCTAGTTTATGTTGTAAGGAATGAATTAGAAAATTACAGAAAGTGTAAAGCAGAATGATGTAAGAAAATTAACACATATTTCTTATGATCATGCTGCAAAATTGTCTAATTAAGTGACATTTAAGGGTGGAATAAGACATGTTTTTCTTACATTAATATACTATTTCCAGTCAAGGATCTTGATGATGATTAACCTTGAGTGAGAAATCCTTTACACTATTTTTCTTTCTTAGTTTTTCTTAAGTTTTTCAGGGGTATGCATTGATATCTCTTTATTGCTGACTTCTTCATGGTATTATATGCATCTTCTAATATTTATACTTATTCATGATAAGCATGAGAATAGCTGAATGCAGTGCTAATGGTGGCAAGAAGTAGAGAGCTGAACAGAGCACTCAAAGGTGGAAAATAAGAATTCTTGCCTTGTGTTTCCTTATCAGTCACTGAGATGTTCGTTGAATGTAGACAGATACCTTTTAATGAGTGCTTGTTTCTTAGAAAAGCTAGCCTCATCCTTGGATGAGTTTTCAAGCTTACAGATACAGTTTTATAACTCTGATGGTTTAAGTGTTTCATCAAAATAACCACATTGGAATTTCACTTTTATCTTATAATATTTTTTCTCCACAGTAATATGGAAACACTTAAAGTGCACTGTGTAAATTTAAGTAAAGTTATCCAACCTTATAACAAATAAGAAAGACTCAAGTCCACACAATTAGGAATGAATAAAATTGAAAGGAATAAAGATAGTAAAAGAAGAAGTTAAACTTTTATTTGCAGGTGACATGATAGTCTACATAGAAGACCTGAAAATTTCCACCAAAAGATTATTAAACAAAGTTAGTAATGTAACTGGATACAAACTCAACACCCAAAACTCAATAGCATGCCTGTATATGAATTACAAACTCTCTGAGAGAAAAACCATGGAAATAACACTTTTCACTATACCATGTAAAAATGAATTACCAGAAATCAATTTTATAAGTAAAAGACCTCTTTATAGAAAACTATAGTATTCAGGAAAAAGGAGATTGAATGAGTTATTATAAAATTGAGATATATCACTTGCTTTGGGATAAGAAGAACCAATATAGTGAAAATGGCCATATTTCCAAAACTGTTATACAGACTCAATCCAATTCAAATCAAGATTCCAATATCGTATCTCACAGAATTAGAGAAAACAACCCTAAAATTCTTCTGGAACTACCAGAGACCTAAAATAGCAAAGGAAATCCTGGTTAACAGAGACAAGGCAGAGGGAATCACAATCCCTGACCTGAAATTATACTATAAAGCTATTATGATAAAACAGCATAATGTTGGCAAAAAAGACTTGAAGATCAATAGAACATATTATAAGATGCAAAAACAATTCCAGACACACTAAGCCACCTTATCTTTGACAAAGATACCAAACACATTCACTGGAAGAAAGATCATCTCTTTAATTAATGATACTGGAAAAACTGAGTCTATATCTGCTGATGATTAAAACTGGACCCATATCTTTCACCATGCACTAAGCTAAAATTGCAATGGGTAGAGATCCCAATATTAAAACACAAACATTAAATCTCCTAGAAGACAGAATAAGTAAAGCTCTTGAAGACATTTGTAGAAGCAAAGACTTCATAAATAAAGTCCTGATCACACAGAAACTGTCACAAAAAAATCAACTGGAATCTTACCCTATTGAAAAGCTTTTGCACAGTAAGAGAAACCACCAATGGTTGGACCCACAATGTGGAAGAAAGTGTTTGCTGGATGTACTTCAGACAAAGGATTACTATCAAGAACATATAACGAACTCAAAAAATCAGTCCTAAATTTAAATATCTGATTCAGAAATACGCATCTGAGAATAATACACATTTCTCAGTTGAAGAAATTCAAACATCAAATAAATATGTGAAAAATGTTCAGCATCACTGATGTTCAAGAGATGCAAATTAAAACAACACTGTGATTCTACCTCAACCTGGAAAGAATGGCTAATATCAGGAAATCAATCAATAAAAAATGCTGGATGGGCTATAGGGAAAAAGAAACACTTCTCCATTGTTGGTGAGAGTATAAACCGGTTCAACTACTGTGCCAATCAGTATGAAGATTGTCCAAAAATATAAGACTAGAGATCCCATTTGATTCAGCACTTCCCCTTCTGGGTATCTTCCCAAAGAATTAAAAACATTATAATCAAGCCAGGCGTGGTGGCTCACCCCTGTAATCCCAGCACTCAGGAGGCTGAGGTGGGAGGATTGTTGCCAGTTCCAGACCAGCCTGGACTACAAAGTGAACTCAAGGCCTGTCTCAACCGCATAGTGAAACCCTGTCTCAAAAAAGACAGAGAAAAGTCATAATCATACCACAGTGATATATGTGCAACTATATTTATAGCAGCAAAATTTGTCATAGCTAGATCTTAGAAACAATCTAAATGCCCATAGACTGAGGAATAGAGAAACAAGATGTGATATTTTTATACATTGGAGTACTACTCAGCTACAAAAAAGAATAAACTGGAGACATTTATATATAAGTGGATGCAACATAAGACCATACTCATAAGTGAAATAAATTTGACACATATGTGTAAATATCATATTGTCTGACTAGTGTGAGAAACTGAAAAACCAGCATATATAAACATAGGTGTGTGTGTGTGTGTGTGTGTGTGTGTGTGTGTGTGTGTGTATTTAAAACAGTTAAGCTAGTTACATTACTGACTTCTGAGTTCATTAAAGGGAAAGACTCGTACTGGTATTATTCAGACAATGGAATGTAGAGGTATTGTGTTCTGAGTTAATGATTTGGGGATGACAATGCACAATGTATGTACCATTGTTGCAACCTGATTGAGGTGTTTTGAAATTTCATTTTCTTTTTATCTTTGCAATAAAATGGATTTGAAAACAAAATAAATTAATAACAAAATATTGCAATTATCAGAGCAGAAAAAAGAGAGAGGTACAATCTAACAGAACTCGTTTTGTTATTGGTGAGATCTGTAATACGCCTTTTGCATGTTTTTAAGAATAAGAGTAGGAAAGCAATAAAACATAAAACATCTGTTCAAGCTAAAAGCTCTTGAGTGAAATCACACTAGCATTTTATTTTAGATTAGACTTCTTATGAAAAATGAGTCCAGTCTTACGATTACTTAAAGTAGTTATAATGACCTTTTAACTCAGTTTGGATGTAGTGTGTTTACAAATGGTAAATGTATCTCTAAATTGGGCTAGAGAAACTAGTTTATTCTGAAACGTTATGAATATCTAGAGATTTTTGGGGGGATTTAAAAAACTATAAATCTAAATTTGTGGATCTAATATATATTTGTGAATTAAAAATGCCTTTAAAGTCATACACACACACACACACACACACACACACACACACACAAATATATGATGTTGCTAATTCCATTTGATGGTAGCCTGTTATTGCTAAGTAACACCATAACAATATATCTTGTAGCATTTAGGGTAAGTGATGCTAACATCAAGTGTTCATAATAATTAAAGACTGTGCTTTCCAAGCCACTCCTTTAGATCAAAGATTGGGAAATTTTTCTATGCAGGGGCCAAATAAACAATTTTAGCTTTGTGAATCACATATTCTTAGTTGCAGCTATTCAGCTCTACTTTATTAGTTGAAGTCAGTCACACAATGTAAGAATGAGCACGACTATGTTCTAAGAGAGTGTGTTTACATAATATGTATCTTCCTCCAGAATATTTATTCTACTCTTAGCTACTTCCCCATGAAGCCAAGATCCTAAATCACATATATTAAAATATATATTTATATGTAGTACAGCTGAAGTTAATGGAAAATCCATAAAATAATTTCCATCTAAATTCTCCTATTTTCTCAAATGGAATATTATAAAATAATCACACTTTCATTACATCATGCCAGATGTGTGATTCTGGTGTGTTATTAGTAAGATATAAAAAATAAAACCTCAGAAAACTTCAAGTAAGTAATGGGCGCGCCTCTGTAGATCTATTAGAATGTATGCATGTTGTATTGCATATATGTCTTGCTCAGAGTAATTCTCTTTGAAAATATTACACTTATCTGATTAACTATAACTATCTTCCTTTTGCATTTGTTGTCACTTAACAGGTAAACTTCTCCTTTTCTTGTCCAAGTTCACAGTTACCACTCTGGGAAAAAGAGCACTCTCCTTCCTTCTCTGATTTGGTTTTTGGCAATGATGATTAGTTTACCTCCTCCACTTCACATCACTGATTTGGTGTCACTTCTAGAGTCCTTATATCTTTATCATTTATTGAATCATATCATTTCTTGTGTAGGTATATCATGCCTTTGCAATTAGATTACATCTTTCTTTGTAATAATATTTATATATACTTGCTTTGTTATCCCCCAAAGAGGTGTTCAGAATTCAATCCACCTTGGTTTGTTGATGAATGAATTTGTTGAGAAAGCAAAGTCATTTATAGCACAGTCGATACAGGTGTTTTGAGTCTCTAGTTTACATTTTGTTTCATAAATAAAAACTATTCCGTTTAGTAAAAAAAAAAAAAAATACAGAAGTGAAATTTTTAAGATTTGACTACAATAACAATTTTAAGATGGCTTGTTTCAGACATTATTTGCAATTGCAAAAATATGTGAAAAAGTATTCTCTGGCTGGGAATTTAGCTCAACAGCATAAGTGCCTGCCTTGCAAGTGTGCGGCCGTGATCCCTGGTACCGATAAAAAAGAAAAAGACACAAAAAAAGTATTTTCAAAATTCTACATGAGAATGTATTTATTTTTGTACATCCTTCACCTAAAATCTACTTGATATGACTGAGAAAATAAAATGCATTTTTTTCTTCAAAAGACTTTAGAAATTACATAGCAATTAATATGTTGCTTAAGTTTTCCATTTATTGTATTGTTTGGATTTGTTTTGCTTTACCCTTTTCAATGATTGCTATTGTTTTTGGGTTTCATTACTGAGTAAAACATAAAGTTTCAGTTATTACCTGTATCCTTGCAGCTAAAGTATATCTTGAAAGAAATGAATAATAAATGAAAAATGATGTGCAATTAATATTCAAAGTAATATTTAAGAGAATTTCAAGTATTATTTATTCAATGTGAATAACTGTGGCATTATTTTATTTTGAAGGTAAGCATGCTTACAAGTAACAAATTTAAAAGACCATATCAGATAATAGGCAATGGTAATGTACATATTTAGAGATCAGGGAAAGATTTCTAAACTAGTGCATAGAAATGGAGCATGTCCTATCTTCCTCTTTCCAGCTTTCATAAAGGATGTGGGGACCAGTGAGGAAAGTTAGAATCAGGGTGTCCTGGTATACAAAGGCAGGCTCTGCTACTCCAGGTTCACTTTACAAAGTAGGTCAAAATGCTTTCCATGGGCACTGTGGCTGTATCACTCCCCTGCCACTTAGTGCAAAGAGGCCAGGATGTACTACAATGAGTAGTGTCGTCCAGCATGGCAAAAGGACATTGAGTGTCCTAGAGCTTTTCAAATATCGGAGAGAATAGCTACTGGCAAAATAATTGAAGAGGACGTACAGTAATAATAATCAGGACTAGAGCGATTATAATAACGTAGAGAAGATCTGTAACTCACCTGAGTTGGAAAGAACGAACCATCTGACACAGAAGAGAAGACTAATGCAACCTAAAAATGAGAATGCTAAACTTTATTTTATGTGACAGCGTGAAGAAAGGTCAAAGCCTGAGAAGACCCTGGCTCCCATTTCCTCCTCCGTCACAGATGGGAACAGAGCCTGGATCAGTGGATCAGCCCAGACAGGCAGATATGTTTCCGGGAGCTGGACCCTGAGGTGGCCACTGAGTCAGGGGAGAGAAAGTGTCTTCAAGGCTTTCCCTTTCTCTCTGGTCAGGAGGTCTGCAGAAAACCTCTGCGCAATGTTTCAGATAAAGAAACATAGGCACTGAGGCAATGGGACAATATGTACAAGATCGTGACTAAGAGATGGAGAGAGGGTTTGCCAAGTGTTGCAACTGCAACTGTTTTCAGACTGTTGCACCTAAGTCTGTTTCTGGAAGGACAGGATTCCCCTGTAGATCTCTAGATAATACCCCCATAACACCCTACAGGCAAACAGAAGTGGAAAAAAAAAAACATAGGCATTATAATGGGAAACCAGGCTTTTCACAAGGTACTTTTGTAGCACCTAACCTGGGCAACACATTATCATAAGGGTTTCACAAATGATGGACCAGTTAATTCTTATAAAATCACCTAGATAGATATTACCACTTCCATTTTACAGATGAGCGAACACAGTGAATGAATGTGGATACAATAATTTTATAAGGGCAACTGGCCAAACTGGTAAGATGCAGGGCCAGGATTTGAACCTAAGAAATCAGCATGAGACTCACTGCTCCAAATCACCACAGGGTATTCATTTTCTTTCTGTGTCAAAAATCTAACTCTTTTTCCATAGCAATGTTAAATATTTTTGTGTGCTTGTATTATTCGGTTTGTATTATGTGGTATAATTTATGTGGTATGTATTATGTATTGAGTCTTCTGGAAATACAACATATATATATATATATATATATATATATATATATACATATATGCATACGTATATATAATATATATACACACATGCATATATATGTAATAGGTGAAAAGGTTACACTGATTTTCAGAGCTTATTGTACATTATTTCAGAAAATTAAATTTATAATGGCAGCATCATTAATGGTTCATGAGTTGTGAGCATTTATGCTTGTATCACCTTGTTTGCAGTAAACCATGTAAGTCACCATCTGAGTTCTTAATTGTAGCCCTTAGTGTCCTGATGAATATGGATGAATTGAAATGTGTATTTGCTGTTTCATACCATTCAGCATTTTTTTGTTTTTGTTGATGTCAGGTTTACTAAAATTAGGTTTAAAACAAGAAATTGAAACTTTTTAGCATATAGTCCTATGGATTTTAGTAAACAAATACAATTGTGTATTTATCAACTGAGGTATAAAACAATTTCCAGAAGAACTGACAACATCCTACCACAGCGATGCATGTGCACTCATGTTTAGAGCAGCACAATTCATAATATCTAAATCTTGGAAACAGCACAAATGCCCATTGGCCAAGGAATATATAAAAGAGATGTAGTATTTTTATATAATGGAGTATTACACAATCATAAAGGAGGATAAACACAAGATTTTTTTGTAAGTAAATGGATGCTGTAAGTCCATAGTCAAAAGAGAAATAGATCAGCCTTGCCTGTGTAAACATCAGGTTGGCTCCCTAATGTAAGAAATTAATAGAGAAAATAAGATTTAAAATGTATAATAGATATTGTAAAAGCGAAAGAAATTACTCAAGTGAAATGAGAGTAAGGAAAAAAGAAGGAAGAGGGAAATATAATCATACTAGTCATTCTATTAGTTCATTCATTGAAAGAACAGTTAGTGCTTAAAGTTTTTGATCAGTTTTGCATCCCTATATCTCTTAATCAGAGCAACTATTTTGAAGACAACAATATGCCATTTAATAACCATTGTTAATTCCCATCATCCTGTTTTGAAATTCTGTGTTGTTTTTATTCTCTTTTTAAGAAAACAATCTTATAAACAAAAGATATAAAGTAGGTTCATCAAACCTATAGAATTCTTTCATATCTTTTCATAGATCTGAACTTCACCATGTAAATTATACTATATATGTGATCCACTGATCCACAGTAAGAACATATCAGTTTTTCTTTTCATTTTTATTGCTGAAAATTATCCTTTAAATTGACTTACCTTAATTGTTGCCTCTATGAATCTTTACTTGTAATTTGTGAACATCATTTTATTTATTTTAATAGGATACATGATAGGCATATGTTTTGCTTTTTCAGAACCTATACAGTGTTTTACAAGAATGCTATTATGTTTCAATATTCATTCACAGTAGTAGAATATAAGCTTACTATGAATGTTGCAAGGTCACTACTATTTAGTTTGATCAAGATTTTTTGAATTGCTTATAATTGACATGTTGTAAAGGAGTACTATACTGTGCTTTTAATTTTAATTTTGATTTGCCTTATGTTGAGTACTTCTTTAAAAACTTCTTTACAAACTATACATCTTCTCTTGTAAATTCAAAAATGCATAGAATTCTATTTTCAGTCATTTTTTCTTAGAATTTGTTTATGAGCCTTCTCAACATTTTCTCAATACAAGTGTTCTCAGTTTCTGGCTTTTTCAATCTTAAAAATGCCCTTTGAAGGAAAGATGTTATGTTTTATTAAATTCCAATTTTTGAAATTATTTTATGAATCAGGGTTTCAGTATTGTGTCCATGTTTTTTGTCTAAAGCAAGATCAACAAGTGTTTTTATTCAGGGCTTATTTTCATGAATTTTGCATTTTTGAATTCAAGCTTATATCTTTGGTGTATGAGGTATCACTGGAGAGTCATTCATGCTCTTAAGTTTCCACTGTTCCAGAACCAGTTATAGAAAACTTTGTTCTTTCAGCATCAAATGACCTTGTGCCTTTCTCAGAAATGAATTTTTGTGCACAAATGTGTGTCTATTTCCAGCCTCTTTATTGTGCCCTGATTGATCTAGGTCTCTGTCTCTCTGCCAGCTCTACACCTTCTGGGTTGCATGCTTTTATATTAAGTCTCAGAATCAGGTACTGTGAGTTCGCCAGCTTTGTCCCCTGTGAAAATTGCTTTGGCTCTTCTATTTCCTGTGCTTTCACATAAACAATTTAGAATCAACCAGCTGATTCCAAAAAAGAAATTTAAAACATTTCCTGGAGTTTCTCTTCGGGGTTATGTTCATTCTGTTGGCTTATTGTGATGATAATTTATTTCTCAACAATACTGAGTCAGTCGATTCTTATGATATATCTCTCTGTGTGTTTAGATCTGATTGGCTGATTTGTTATTGCTTAAAAGCATGCTAAACTTTTTAGCATTCAAATCTTACACACATGTTGATCACTTTATACTAAAAGATTTCACTATAAATAATACTATATGCAAATTTCATATATTTTTCTTTAGTGCTATATAGAAACATTTTGGGTTATATAACTAACATATCTCCTAAGGTTTAAAAAAAGAGTTAAATTATTAGAAATCACTATTATAGATTATTTAAATGATTCTTTGGGATTATTTTGCCTAAAAACAATTGAGAAGATCTGAAGACTGGCCAACAATTGTCTGAGTGATGAGCCTTGAAATGACAACCTTCTAGACTCGGGCCAAGGTTGTGGAAACAACAGACTCACAATGTAGTTGACTTTAGGAGGTTTTTAGAAAAAAAAAAAAAAAAACTCAGTCAAATTACTCCTCAATTTCCAATTGTTGGTTGAATAAGAAACATTCTGCTCTATCTATATCACAGAATACTACTAGACAGCAAAAAACAGTAACACTACAAATACATGAAATAACATTATGCATCGAAAAAATCATGTTTAGGGAAGGAAGTCAGACCACATAAAACCTATGGGGTCCAATTTTCATTTTAACCAACTTTTAGAAAATTTGAACCAATATATAGTCAGGCAGAAGATCAGTGGTTTCCTCTGGAAGTGAATTCTAAAGGAACAAAACAGATCTTCATGAATGTGGGACATCTGTATGTTCATTCCAGTAGTAGCTGTACCAGGATGGATATGTCAAAGTTTCTTTCATTGTACAATCCCAATAGGAACAGTTTATGTTATCCAAATATTGTATTTGTAAGTTTGATTTTTAAATTATGTTATTTGATTCAATGAGTGAAACCACTCAGGTTAGGTGGGAAGCAAATGGAAACCATTAACTTTGAAATAGAAATGTCAGAACTCTAATGCCCATCATTTACCACATATTACCTGTGTAATATTCAAAAAGCATCTCTGCTTTCTTTCTCCCTTCTCTAAAATAGGTCTAAAATCAACCTGCCTGAGTTAGCATAAGTTAAAATGAAACAAATATTAAAATATTAACATCTAGTTAGTAGATTCTTCTTCCATTTTAATTTTGATGAGTTGTTATTTTTGTCTTAAATATATTACAGAGTTGATTCCAACTGTGTAAGTTACTTTTGCTGCTGAAATCTAAGCATCATTTTTCACTAGTTTGAAGTATATCTTTTCTTTGTTTATCATTCATACATTTAAATAGACTAAATATTACTTGCAAACAGCAAGAGTTACATTAATTTCATCAGAGATTGTCCAGGGTTTACATTTTGAAGTGTGTGTGTGTGTGTGTGTGTGTGTGTGTGTGTGTGTGTGTGTGTGAATACATAAGCGTTTCCAGAATAATAAAACTCACACGCCACAGATGAGAACATGCGACAGTTCCTGTCTGGGTATGTGTAGTTAAAGAGTGCGGCAAAGATTAAAGCAGGAAGATTTTCAAAGGCGACCTGGGTTACAGAAACTGTGCGTTCTGTTCTTAGGGCTTCCTAGCTGGTTGTCTTTTGCTTTCAGGCACCTGTAAAGTGAACTCTCAAAAGAGTTTGACAAGATTGTCATTAATGGAACTATAAGAATGGCAGTATATTCAACAGAATTGATTTATATTAAATGGAATTAAAATCTGCACTTAAGCCTCATTTAACTTTACTTCTAAAAAAAAACAGAAGAACAGCTTTGTAAAATCTTGAATTGCTGCCTCAAGCAGGGGGCTCTGGCATCAGTAGCGAGGATTTTCTCCCTTAGCAATGCAATTGCACAGCCCACACCAAGCCCTAAGCATGTTGTCAGCTGACTGAGACACTTCTACTTAAATTACATTCTCAGTTTTCCTTTTCTTTTGGGAATGTCTCATTAAACAAAGTTTTGCTTGTTTTTCCTCACTTTTGAATGTGCCCGGGTTTCCTATGACATTGGCACTAAATAAGGACATAATGACATAGCAGCTCCTTATGAACAACTGTCTAGAATCTCTACATATATCACCTTTAATTCTCGCGGATGCTGGAGGAGGTTGATAGACATACTCCCTTCATCTTATTTATGAAAGGAATGAAGCTCAGGTACTGTTTTTCTCCAGAGCCCACAAGAAGCTTGAAAGCTGGAATTTGGTTTTATGGAAATTGATTTCAGTGTCAATATTTTGACACTACTGAAACCTGAAGCAAAGATTCAGTGAGCAACAGAAGACTGAGAACTTGATCAAGGCATGTATCTATACTAAGCAGGGATGGTTCTCCCCAAAGTCAATCAACACATAGTCTAGTGTGCTGCTCTTTATAAATTGGAGCTTCTCATTTTGGGCACATATAAGGTTTATGTCCCATTTTCCTCAAGCAAATTCCAATTCGCTTCTTTCCTGAAGCAAGAAATTAATAATTGCCCTGTTATTTCCAGGTTCCACGCCTGCTGTCAATATTATTTTGCTATCTTGATAGATGAGGGTCAAAATACTATTCCTAGTCTATGATTTTATTAACAGTAGGTTGAGCTTTTTATAAATTATAAATCTATTTGAGTTGATGAAATAAATTGTCTTGGTACTCAATTCTCCTAAAGCACTAGAACAAAAGAATGTGTTTGTGTTTTGGGGAAAAAAATCAGTTTTCCTTCTTTTAGATTAAGAAAAATGATGATGAGACAGGGGAAGGTGTGTAATTTCATATCAAATCACAAGTTTTTCTGGAGGGGCAGTACTTGTGACTGAACATATTGTCATTACAATGAGCTACTTTACCAGCTTTTTGGATTTTTTTTTTTTTTTTGACAAAGTGTTGCTAAATTGCTTAAGCTGGGCTTGAAATTGAGATTGTCCTGGATGAGATTCCCAGAGTGCTAGAATTAAAGGCATAGGTACCACACCAGGCTATGTAGACTTAACTAGACCAAGAAACACGTAGAAGAGTCATACGTTTGCTTACACAAATATCATGTAACCCACTATCACTTACGGAGCCTCTTTGGGTCTAGTCAGCAACCATGCAAATTTGGGAACCCAGTCTTTTAAGTAAAATCTGAACTTTATGGTAAATATTATTTTCTCTGTGACATAAAACGAACTTTAAACTATGCTACATTTAGTTTTATTTTTAACTCCAATATCCTTTGATTCTATATTCATTATTTTCAAATGCAAAGAGTAATTGCTACCAGAGGTTTAGCTCAGTGGCATAAGCACCTGCCTGGAAAGCGCAAGGTCCTGAATTCCATCCTTGACACACACACACAAAAAGTAAATTTACTTGTTTCAGCAATGATGGCTGTATTTTATGCTTTTTTTCAGAAAACTTAATAAAGTTTTATGAATTTTAGCTGTTCATGAACTAATTTCTCTAGCAAAGTAATTAACATGATTTCATGCTGAGTTGTTAGACCTGGAAATTGAAACATATGTGAATATACACATACACATGATTGTTAAGTGCTAAACTACATTATTGCTAAACTAAAAGTATCATCAGGATCTACCACTAAAATTCTCTTATTTTCCAATACGTTGTGAAAGTTGGTTTTTTTGTTGTTGTTTTGTTTTGTTTTGTTTTTGTACCAGGGATCGAACTCATGACCTTGTGCTTGCCAGGAAGGCGCTTATGCCTGAGCTAAATCTTCAGCCTCAGGTTATGAAAGTTTTAAGCATCCTGCAAGTCTTCTGAGGAAGAATAAGAAATAATATTTACTATCATAGGTTGTAATGCAATCATAATTACTTGAGTCATTCAATAAACAATTTAGATTTGAAAAAAAACAAATCAGAGTGATGCTATTTTCTAAAGGTTGGTTTATAGTCATTAAATTTGGTTTCCATACATTACTGATAATACTTTCTTCACAGTCTTTTTATAAGAAGCAAATCAGATTAATGTGTGTGAACTACCTGGTTGTTATTTTTTATTACTGCTACCATGTCTTTGAATAAGAGCATTGGCTTGGGCAGGTCATCAATCCACTTATCCCTTAGGTATGCGGGTGATTAATTCAGTGAGAAGTTCCACAGGCTAACAGGGTAGCAATGCCATAATTATGCCAGATTTTATTTTGATTATTATGAGTATCACCCCATTCTCTTGTCTGGAAATTAGTAAAATAAGCCTCAGTTGAGTCATACTACAAGACAGTGAATTTCATTCCTGGAGATTGCACTCCAGAGACAAAGGCAGTAAATGCATAATATGTTTCGGCAGATCATTTTTATGCTCAGGAAACTACTGCCAATAATAAATTGTCCAAACAGAGTTATAATTATGATATATTTGTGTTTAAGACACACTCCACTTTTCTTTCTCGTTCTGCCAGGAAAAACAAAAAGAAGCAATAGTACATTGCTATATATTATATAAATATTTTTGATGTACATTCTCATTTTTCAACTAGGATTATACAGTGCTATGCTCAAAACAGGTCCAGCACATGGTATTAATTTGATAAATCTATATAATTAAACGTGACTAATCAGTAAATAGATTTGTTCAATCATCTGTTTACTGTGGAGACTGTATTAATGGTCACCTTCACAGGAATTGCTTAGCACACTCCCCATTGACATTCAACCTGATGGAGAAACATGCAGTTATTGTGTTTAACACTGGGACACGAGTATAGCTGAATCTGGGGTATGCAGTCACTAAATTGCTTGTAAGTTTGACCTTTCAGAGTTTGTTAATTTTTATAAATCTTGATTATTAGGTCATCATTGGGAATACATAAAATCTATCTTTCCACATGTAGTGCTTTATACTTTGTTTCTCTAAATTTATAATTACCTCAAAACAAAAAGTTAAAAAATTGAATTCTTAATAATTAAAAACATACAGAGTTCAAATTCCAATGAATTTATTTGCATAAACTGACATAAAGTTTGCATTTATAATTGATTTAAAAATTGACTTCGATTTCAGCTCAATTTGGCTGGGAAACTAAAATTACTCTTTAAAAGTCAATTTTAAAGGGGGAGGTAAGTGAATTAGAAAATTGCAATTCCTTTAGTTTAACATTTTAATTCCAACATTTAGAGTGTTGTCTACTTACACAGCCATATATATTATATTTATTTTTATATTACATTATATTATATTATATATGCATATAATACGTTTTAATAGCAATCCTGTTTGCACTTAAGCAAATCTTACTGATAAAATGTCCGTTTAAATGTCATTTCAGACAACAATTCCATATTGCTCAGGCTCGTTTAACTTTGTTGATTGGTCGTGTTTATGGCAACAAGGATTTTACCTTTGCTATGATTGACATAGATGTGATTAACTGACAATAGCTGTCCTTCACATCTGTCCATGGTGATATTGATTATGTTTTCTTGAACACTGGTGAGAGGTCCTTATCTGGCAAGTGTGTAGCCCTGAGCATATATATCTTAAATGTTTGTTTAGAAAGCAAATTGATTACTTTTTCTCGCACAGAATTCAATGTGGAAAATCTCTGAGAAGTTAATAAGAAAAATTCGCAACCTACTGTAGACACTGATGCTGTGTAACTGGTAAAATCTAGTATCCTCTTTTCCAAGAATAGTCCTTTGACAAAACAAAAACAGACATAGAAGCAGCTTTCAGTATTGCTTTAAAAATATGCCTTTGTTAACTAGAATATCAAGATTCATTATAGTTTCACCATTATGGCATGATGGGGGTAAAAATTAAGGCATTTGCTTAAAAACAATTTTGTAAATGAGAATGCATGAAAACTACTTTGACTAAGTACACTTTAAGTACATAGGAGGGATGACTATTATATATTCAGTTGCATGTTCAAAAAAACTGGCATTACACCTACTAAGAAGGCATAATCAATAGATATGTGTAGCATGAATTAATAAGACCTGGTTTATAGAGGAGACCTGAGGTCTGAGAATTAAACTCAGATTCTGGCTGTGAAACTGTACTGTAAGAAAGAACACATAGAGGAGAATATAAAGAAGTACTTTACCAATTGAATACCTTCTGTGCTTATGTTCAGATAAAATGTGTGCTAAATCTGCCTGACAAATAACTACCTAATTACAAATATGTAGAACCCAAAATATAAACTTTTGTTATTTGTATTTTTATAATGGAAAGAACAAGCTCCTTTTAATTACACTGTTATTCCTATAGCATTAAATAAGTGGTAAACAAACTACACAATTGTCAAAATTTAACTGTGACGTGCTTTGCTACTGAGCTTGTGAAAACAATATATAAAAGTATAACCCGCTACCTTGCACTATCAGTGAATTCTTCTCACTTTCTGAAAAGTGGCACCTATTGCCTTTTTTCTTAGATGCAGTGAGGCTCCTTTGAAATAAACACCTGATAGCAAGCCATGTTTTACAACAAAGTTTCTATTTCTCAAAACTTTATGTAAAAGTTCTATTAAAATTGCTTTATTTTACATAGGGAAATCTACATTCTTCTTTCATTTGTTTTTATATTTTTGTTTTCCTCTTTTTTAAAAGAAATATTTGTAAAGAAAGTATCTGTTAATTAAAAGTTTTAGGAATCAAAGATCTCAAGACTTGTAATAAATAACCACATAACATACAAAAACAAAAAAATATAATAAACACAAAAGAACACTGGAAGTACATAGATCATAAGATTTAATAATATAATATATAGTATTTATATTTAAAATCAGAGGAGATGGTGGGATTTACATTAATGCACTTCAGTGTTCATATCAAAGGATCAAGTTTATAGAAACACAACTTAACCGGAAACAAGGTCAAACAAAAAACCTAAATATCCCTAATATCTTTATAAGATCATAACTATAATTAATATAAAAAAATCTTCATATAACAAACCAGGCCTATTTTTCCATGTTGCGTAATAAACAAGTATAACTGTGCCATATATAAAATGTTTTTAGAAATTATAACACCAAGGAATGGGATCAACTCCTTTTGTCAGACTAGAGTAATTTTGTACCAAATAAAACAATGACTATACATAAAAGCACAGTCCCATGTATCTCTGAACAGAATTGCTAACCATCACAATCATACAGCCAATTAACTTCAGCAGTATAGGAAGAATATATCATCAGTAGATAAATTTGATTGTATGAATGCAAAACAGATTTCACATATTTCCTAATAGAATCTACTACATTAATAGTTGGAAAATTGCAGTAATCTAAATGGAGTAAGCAAGAATACTGAAATAATTTACAAAAATATTTTTGATAGAATTATTATGTGATGCATTTTTTGAAGTTTTAGTAAAATCATCTCAAATCAATGAATAAATTTATTGTCATATGAAAGTTAATGATTTACATACAGCTTATTATTGGCACAGTTCCTGGCTGGCAAGTACGAGGTCCTGAGTTTGATTCCAGGTACCCAAAAAAAGGTTTAATATTTTAAGACTGGAAAAATAGTAAGTAAGGAATATTAGAGATATAAAAAGAACCTAAATAGTGCTTAAAAATGTTCAAAGATATTTCATATATATAGACATATATATTTCTATTTTATATCCGCATATATACACATATGTAAGAAATACTGTGTAAATGGATACAATATCTGTATAATATACAATGGAATATTTTTCAGTTTTTAAAAAATGAAACAATTATATAGGATCACATAAATAAACTTATATGTCATTATGCTCAATAAAATAAACCAGACCCACAAGTAAAACTACTGCCTGATCTTTGTATGCAGAGTAAATGTCAAATACATAGAAAGAGGACAGAAAGAAAGGTATTAGTTATTGAGATTCATAGAAGAAATAAGACATATGAATAAAACTGTAGAGTTATAGAAATAGAGAATGTTGAAACCACAGACTAATCTATAGCATAAAAACTAAAATTAACTGTGACATTACAATACACATGGGAAATTTATGGAAGCGAGTAGATGTTCAATACTCTTACTACACATAAGAATGATGGCTTTATATGATAGGTATGTACATTACCTTCACTACAGTACCTACCTTGCTATTATGAATGCATCAAAATACACTGTAATGGGGAACATCTTAAGGAAATGCAACAGCAAAGACAATGTGATGGCTAAAGTCATTTCAGATGTAATACAAGCTCCATGAGCTTTTGAAAGCAACTTATTGCCTTTTAGTCCTGGAGAAAGCTTTGGGAGATGAGGACAATCAAAAAAATCTGCCAAGACTGAAAGTCAATTGTAAGGGCAGAGATAATAGAGAAAAGTTAAACTTAAAATTGAACTATAAAAGAGGAGGAAAGGTGAGCTACATTGCTTTGGATTGTGTAAGGCATGTGTTAATTTCTGTTAATAAATGAGAAAATTCTAAAACTATGAAGCAAACTTTATTTTAATCTGATCACTTTTATAATTTTTAAGCAGAAAGAAAACTATTCTCAATTATACATGGCAACAAAATAATCTTAAATCTTATATGCTGTTACTGCAACTTAAATTTTCTGCAACATTATAATAAGGAAAACATATTTGAAGGGTAGGATATATCTAAATTTACAAAGAACTAAAAGTTTTGTGGAGAAAGGAACATTTTAGAATATTGATGAACTGAAAAGGGAGACAGAGACAGAGACAGAGAGGATCAAATTAGTACAATGGAAACCCAATCTAGATCTTGAAAGTAATGAGTGATACCTGCTCATCAACCGTAGCAAGCTGGGTACTTTCAGAGCTGTGAACACAAAAAGGCCCTCTTTCTTTGTGTCGTTCTGCAAGGGTTGAGGCCAAATGAATATGATTTACCACGGAGCTGGTTAGACTAAAGTGTGGCACACATTTCGTTTATATCATTAATATATGTAACAGAATAATTCAGGACCTTTCCTTTAATTGGGGCAGTACCCTAAAAGTTGGGTGAACAAAGTGTCTCTGGCTCTTGGCTGAGATGTTCTGGAGACCTGCCATTCCTCAGGCCCTGGATTCCTGTCCCTTCTCAGAGGAGGAGTTTACTTAGCTGTCCATATCCACTCTCCACTTTTTCTTGTCCCTACCGGTGCTGCAGTCCTGCTCCTTCCTGAATTAAACTCCAAAATCTAAAAAGTCTATTACTAGAGAAAGTAACTTCTTGTTGCCCACCATCACCTCTCTTGCAACTCCAAAAGGAAATGGAATCTGTCATGGATTAAAGAAAGACAAATCTGCTGAGATTGTCATGAAATATTGATGATCACACGTGTTCAAGTAGGACAATTAATAATGGATAATCTCTTTGCCATAGATATTTATTAGATGCTCAAAAGGGAACCAAAAAGAGAAAGCAAGACAAGATGGTGGAGAAAACATCCAAGAACATGTAGGACCCCAGAAGGAGTCCATAATCTACAAAAAGGAGAGAACAACAAGATGCACTCAAGACTTGTGCTAAAGCTGAGAGAGAAGAGCTAAAAATACTTTTCCCCAAATTCCACTATTTCATAGGATTTCCAGAAATACTGTTGCAAGATGTGACAACTGAAAGCAATTTGCTCATGCCAGACTGTCACAATTACAAGGGATGTTTCACGGAAAGGGTCAGGCCTGAGCACCATGGCAGGATTGCTAGCAACAAGGCAAAGCAGAGGATAAATATGGAGATACAAGATGACTCCTTGGGGACCAATGACAAGGCAGCTGGGCAGTAAGACAGTGAGATGTCTCTTGCAAGTTAGCAGCACATCAAAGCCAATATACAGAGCTCTCTGTCATCAACTGTTACAGAGGTCCAGTTAAAAAGAAAGTCCCAGTTCACCTTTTAACATACTTTAATGACATCAACCAAGTCTGCAGGGCAATTGTGCCAACCCAGCTCCATTACAAAGCTAATCAATTTGGCTTCTACCCTTATGGCATGACATAGGCCACTCTCAAATTAAACATTATTTTCTTCACCTTATTTTCTTTTTTTAGGAAAAAAAAGTCAGCTGTACAGTTAAAGGTACGTGTAAAGAAACAGAGAATGTACCTTAATTTATCATTCCTGTGCAACAGTTACCTATTTCAATGAAACATTTAAGTGACTTCTCATAAGAAAGCCACATTACAAAGTAAATAAGAAAAATAACATTTTCTGATATCAGTGATAAAAACTAGCTATAAATAAAATAAATTTCCATATTGAAATAAATATAATTTATTAAACAACTTTTTGGCCAAAGGGTGAATATAAGTAGGTTGTAGTATTTGAAAGCAAAGGCAACAAAAGAGGACACCAAAATTGTGATATATTATCGATAAAAATGATTGTGATATATTATCAATAAAAATGAAAAAATATTAAATCTATCATTAATCTTAGACAATGCACAAAATTGCTATTTTATTTAATATATATCACTTAGAAATTTTAAACCAACATTCTTGAGTATAATCTTGCCAACCAGATCCTAATAGCATGTTAAAAAATAACATCTATTTTAATCAGTAATGCAAGTGCAGTTCAGTGGTCAGATGATCATAAATATGAGCAAAAGTAACATACATAAATGGAGTTTAAAATTAAAAATGTATGGTAATTTCCAAAGACTTAGGGAAAGCATCTGCTGAAGTTCATTATACATAAAGATAAAAATACACTCAGTAAAAGACTTAATGGACATATCATGAACATAATAAAGTATATATCCTAGTGAATAAGCAAGCACTTTATTTAAAAAGAAAACACCATAACCCTTTCCATTATATTCAAGAAAATGATACCTTGGTATCAAGGAGAAGAAAGAAAGCAAAGAAGATGGAAGGAAGGAGGGAAGGAAATAAAAGAGAAAAGAAAGGAGAGGAGAGGAAGGAGAGAAAAAGAAAAGAGAGAAAAAAGAAGGAAAAAACAAAAGAAAGTGCTATTGTTTAGGTCTAGAATGCTTCTAAAGGGCTCATGTGTTCAGAGTCAGGTGCCGTTTTTGGAAGGTGGTTTCATCAGAGGGGCTCTATCATCAATGGTTAATCCACTGATTAATGTGTAACTAACTGTGATGGTAAGATCTGGGGCCTGGTGTGAAGCGCAGGGCCACTGAGGCATGACCCAGAAGGATGGATCTATCTCCTCCGCTCCTCCAGCTCTTTCTGCTTCCTAAGCACCCTGATGTAAGCAGCTCTCCTCCATCTCCACCAGGTTCTTGCATAATGTGTTTTCTGCCTGGTAGCCGACTAACCATGGGGTCAACCCACTGAAACCATGAGCCAAAGTAAACCTCTCTTCCTTAAATCAGGGGTGTCAGATATTGTGTCTCAGTGATTTGAAAACTGAGAAGACAATGTGTAAACACAATAATCTAAAGTAAGCTTGCTCAAAGTAGGATAAAATATACATATATATTGTTTACAAAAGTCATGCCTCTCAGTCTCTTATGAGAGATATATGGTTACAAGTAAAATGAATGATAAAACCATAAAGCACACAATCACTAAGCTTAAAGAACTTCTAAAATACATAAGAAATGGTAATACATGTGAACTTACAGATTTTAAGACAAAAATCTGAGGAATATAAAATAGATATTCATAATAAATACAAAGTTCAGTTTATCCTGAAAGATATAGATAATTGTAATTTCATTGATTTAAATATATAGCAAGGAATATGCAACAGAACATTTGATAAAACCAAAAGAAAAATTACAAACCTATAGGCATTCTGAAATAGGAAGGCCTCAATAGTTGGTAGACTTAGCAAACAAAATGAATCTTTATAAATTCAGAGGACTCTAGTCATCCCACTAATGTATTTTCTCTCTTTGAACTTAATACAGCCAGTCATAAAATGATAGATTATCCATTCTTTTCGAGCTAATGTAAATGCATACATACATACATGTATGTATGTATATATATATATATATATATATATATATATATATATATGTATCATGTGACAAAAACATGTCTTAAAAATGTCAATGGTATTATAATTAGGGTACTCTATCCTCGGAATAGTAATAAGTCAAAAAGCAATATCTAAAAAGCACAATTAGAAAAGGATGCACTTGCAATTTTTCAATAAACTCTGAGTCTGGAGATGCAGTTCAGTGACAGCACACTCCTCAGGTCGACAGGGTCCTAGTTTCAAGGCTTAATGCTGCAAAACAAAACAAAGAAAAGAATCTGCTATAATACAGGTCTGTATTTTTTATTTTATTCTTTTTAACATTATGGTCTCATACTTCAGCACTTCTTTTTAATTTTCTGACTTTTTTTAGTACATATTGAGTAGTAAATAATGATTACATTACTGTAGGGAATTGTCACATGTACAAAATACATTTCAGTTCTCTTTCCCCCCTTGCCTTTATCCCCTTTTATTTTTCCAGCTTCAGATTCACCCATTTATAACATTTTACAAAGTTAATTAATATCTATAGATTGAAAAACAGGCTAATAGGCCAAAGAAAACATAAAACATGTAAAGTAATTATACTAAGTCAGCGTACACTTGCTTTACATGTATCTTCTGTAAGTAGCCAACAAATAGATTTATTATTTATTATCTGCTTTTAATAGGTGAATTTAACGCATTCGTATTTATTGTTTAGTGATATATTTACTTCTGCTATACTATTTCATATTTCTGTTTTTCAATTGTTTTCTTAGGCTTATGTTTGCCTTTTGTTGAATTGGTCCCATTTATTTTTAAAGTATAGGAAAAAAGGAAATTATAATTATGAAGTTTCTGATTCAAACCATAATTTGCAATGATATATCTAATTTATGATATGAGATTATGATGTTTAAAATAAAATAATCACTTTGAAATTAGTATACTAAAAAATAAAAGGAAACCTGAAAAAAAGTTGAATTGATCGTCTTACTCAAGAAGCAAGGATAAAGATAAAACCAATAGAAGTCATTATAATGGGAAGAAAAATGTAAGTCAAATTGAAACAGTCAATAACACAAACAGTAAAACAAAATAAATTTTGTTGGAAAATAGTACAAATGGGAGTTCTATCGAAGTAATAACCAAAAGCAGAAGACATAGACTTCAAATGTATATACATAAAAGAAAGGAAAATATTACTATAGAATATGTCATTATGATACAAGTATTATATACCAAGAAATTATAAAGATATCTGATAATAAAATTTAATGTATGTGAAACAGACTTTTAAGAAAAAATGATTGACAAAAAAAGAAATAGAAATTATGAATTTATATCATTTCTAAATTGAATATAAAATTATGTCTCCCTGTCAAAGTCAGAGATAATTTTGTGTATTGTGAATTCTAAAATTGTGAAGTGAAAATTTTAAAAATCTTAGAAAAACATTTCATAGACCTAAACATAAAGGACATATATTTAATTTTTTTCAGCAGGATCTTACTCTGTAATTCAGGCTGAACTTGAACTAAAGGTGATCCTCTTACGAAAGCCTCTTGAGTGCTAGGACTACAGACATGCACCACCACATCCAACATTGCTCATTTTTTGAATTTAGTGTAGACTTCACTCCAGAATGTGGCAAAGAAAGGAAAACTTGTTAAGCTATTTCAGGAAAACCATTGCTAGACTATTAAAGCAAGCAAACAATAAAACTTAATAAGAAATAAAATGTAATGTTACAGAAAATATGTGTCATAAGTGAGCTTATTTATTAGAGAAATGTTTGTTTTCACTTTTAAAATAACAGCATGTAGCATAAGAATATTGGGAAATACAGAATAAAGTACATACACTAAAGTGATGCTGAAACAAACATTTGATAAAATTGAACATATGTTGATGTAACTACTAGTAACAAATTGCAAGTACATAGTTATTTTTTATTTGAGAGAAAATACGAAAATCAGCGTTATAATATTAATATATTTGTATTAACTGATTTAATTGATAATGAAATATTTGTATAATATTCTCATGATATTTAAATGAATACAGTAACTTCAACAACTTATATCCGATGCAAGACACAAGAGTAAAATAAAACATTGTAGATACACAGGAGCAAGGTAGTCATTATTTACCACTGACACTTCTATATATTCAGGTGAATTTTTAAATGTAGCTAAAATATTAGAACTGATAAATTTAACACAATTTCTAGTTTCAGACATGTAAATAATTATTAGAAATTAAATGCCTTTAATATTTTGGGATTTATATCTAGAAGGGGAATAAGTGAGTCAAATGAAATTTCTGTCTTTATGATTTTGAGGAAACTCCAGACTGATTTCCATTTTGGCTGTACTAGTTTACATTCCCATCAACAATGAAGAAGCTTTCCTTTTACCCTCTCGTCCTGGCCAACATTTATGAATATTCGATTCCTGATGATGACCATTCCTCTTAGAATCTCAGTGTTCTCCACACAAAGTACTTAAACTACATACTGCAAGCATGTGCAAATAATAATTTTAGAAAAGAAAGAAACAAACATGCATAAACTTTTTAGGCGAATCTACCCTGTATTATCCCGTGATATGTTCTCTTATGTATTAGGAGTTGCAGAGAAAACCTCAGTAAAATAAAATAAAAATTTAAAAACACAAAATAACTTGAAGATAAACAAGAAAATGAATTCAATAATTCTAGGCTGAAAAATATAAGCATTGTGAACAATTGAAGAAAACCTCAATAAATAAAACATATTAATCAATTGCATACTTACACATGTCAACAGTGAGTTGTGTAAGCCTCAGAAATCTATGAAGGGGAAATCTAGCAAAATCTAACAGATATCTTCAAACAACTTTACTCAGTATAATACTAGAGTTAATAAGCTAGTACTTCAGATTACTCAGGTTTATAAATATTGTAATGTTTAATTAACCAGTATTACATACACTCTGTTACTCTGCAGATATGAAAAAGACATATCTTCTCATGCTATCATAAAGTGATCCCTTCAGTAAGTTGTTAAGCAATAGGTTAAAGGGAAGCAAGATCATCCAAATAAATATAATAGCCCCACATATTTGTACATTCTTCTCAAGCTGTTAAAAAATGTAAATGGATATGATCAGAGATATTGTTAAGTAAAACAAACCAATGATATAAGCTGAAGTATCATATGGTTTCTTCTATATAATAAATTCAAAATATAAATAAATTAAAAAGCAAATGAATAAATAGATAATAGGAGAGAAGAAGAGAGAGAAAGAGACAGACAGACACAAAGAGAGAGAGAGAGATCTTTAGCAAATGGAAAGGTATATTAAGAGCAGAAGGGGGAAAAAAGTGAAGAAAAAGGAGGGGGATATAAAAACAATATGTATCACATGCATGTACCAGGTATCTCAAACAAATACATTCACTATAAATTAACAGCTATCCAAAATGAGTTCATTCATTATAACCATTCCGATTATCCCAATTATCAATAAAAATATTTAAAAATTAATTAATTACAATTCAGGCAAAAGGGTATTTTATATATTTAGGAAAACTACAAGTATGATGGTAGCCATACAATGACATAAAGGCCAGGAGAAGATAAATATTATTGAGTGAATAAAAAATGATTATAAATATTTTGTTATTAAATACTTCACATTTAAAATTTACTGGATCACAAAGACACAATCAGAATTTTTTTAAATAGCTAAGTGAACAACAAAAAGAGTCATATAATTTTAAATGTTCACGTTGAATATGAAATGTGTATTATTTTCGACAGTACCATCTTAGCTACTTAAAAAAAGTACTTAAAATGAAATATATGAATAAAAGGGCATGCTATCAACACAAGTGAAATGTTAATCATGGAAAATACAAAAACGGTGTAATTAATGAAAGTGAATCATGTTTTCTTGAAAAGAAAAATGAAATTAGTCCTATGGAAAAAAATGATAGAAAATTATTAATTTTGAAAATTTTAAAAGGTCATTATCATGGATAATTTGCAGTTAAAATATAATTATACAATATTATAAAATATATTAAAAATTGAGACAAAATGGAACATAAAAATGTTCATTAAAAGTAGCTATACTGACTCAAATATTAAATATTCTAAATAAGTCTGTATTTACTTGAACTTATACTTTTGTTCTTTTAATATCAAAACAAATCAAAAGAAAAAAATCACACAAAACAGAGACTGAGATGCCATTCCTGGCAAATTAAACCATCACTTTAACAAAGAAAAAACAGCAATTCTAAAATATCTAATGCAAAAGTTGTGGGGGAAAAGTACTTCTCAACTTCAGTGTTCAGAATAAAAATAAACTGAATGCAGGACCTATAAGTTATAAAATAATCAAAAAATACAGAACGTCTTTAAATAGGTAGAATTATTAACCCAGATAATGTAGACGATTTTTTGGGGGGGGAGTACATGGGATCGAACTCTTGATCTTGTGCTTGACAGCTAGGTGCTTATGCCACTGAGCTAAATCTCCACCATTAAATTCTTTACAATTTGTAAGCTATCAAAACAGATCCAAGGTGGACTACAATGAATAGAAATATAACTATTGAAATTTTAATTTATAAATTAAAATCTACCCAAGAAGAAAGTCAAGGTCAGGTAGTTTAACTGAAAAATTATACAAAATACTTTTTAAAAATTAAACCAATTATATACAATCTCTTCCAGGTATTAGAAGACAAAGAAACAATTCCAAAAGAGCATTATCCTAACATAACACTCAGACAAGACACTGCAGTGGGGAAAAAGTGCATAATATATTGACTATAGATCTTACACAAGAATGAAATACAAACAAACTGAATCCATTAATGTGGAAGAAAATTACATAATCACCAGAGTTGTTAAATTTTTCTGAAATCAATGGAATCCATAAAGTTGAGAAAAAATAGGAAATCAATGTATTATTTCCCATTTGTGAATATCAATAGAATGGTCATTTAGTATAACATCAACTCTTCATAAAATGCCTTATCAAATCGGGAATAAAGTGGAACCTCCACAATCCAAAAAAAGGTATGTCAAAACTTAACCTTGAAAACCCACATCAAATCTAACTAAAGCAATAGTTAGGACTTACAGATTAAATGTTTTGTTTTGTTTTGTTTTGTTTTGTTTTGTTTTGTTTTGTTTTGTTTTGTTTTGTCCCAGGGATTGAACTCATGACCTAACACTTGCAGCCAGGTTCTTGTTCCAAATCCCGGCCTAAGTCTCTTTTTCTATACAACATTCACTGGATAAGAAAGTAAGAAAGTGTTGGAAACTGCTGCTAAGTTTAGTCGAGGTATTGAAATAGTGGGAACACACACAGAATGCTAGAGAGAAATTCAGTCAACAATTAACCATTTACTCAATTTGTGCAGTTTGTACAAGAAAGCTAACCATGTGCTTCCTAGACCTAGGCAGACCCTTAAGACACATTTACAGTCTTTTAAAAGACATTATTTGAATCCCAAAGATAAACAAATAAAAATGTACCAAGACACAGTGACAAAACAAATAAAATGTTGTAGTCTAGCCATAGAATACAATTTGAAACAGCAATAAAATTAAATGAATTATATTTACAACTTCAAAAATGAATTAAATACATACTATTACAGAAAGAAATGAATAATAAGCAATGGATTATTATCTCTGGCTTATTATGAATAAGCTTAGTGATGTAAGCACCTGCCTAGCAAGCGTGAAATTTTGAGTTCAGTCCCTGGTACAAAATAATAATAATAATAATAATAATAATAATAATAATAATAATAATAAAACAACTAATCTTGGAAACAACCAAAATGCCCATCAACTGCAGCATGAATGAAGAAATGCAGTACTTTTATACAATGCAATACTACTCAGCTATACAAAGGATGATCTTGAGGCCTTTATAGGTAAATGGAGGCAACCTGAAATATCCTCATTAGTGGAATAAACAAGACTCACATGGGTAAATATCACATTGTCTCACTAATGTAAAAAAATAATAAAAACTGACAGAATAATGGGAGTCCATAAAGTATAAGAGATAGAAAGTGAAAGGGAAGGAAAGTGCTCTAAGGAGTATAATGGTATGTATAGCGTGTAAGATAGATGACCATATTACTGAATCACTGTTGGATCACTGAACAGAAGGATTTGCACTGCCAGTGTTTGAGTGTCTAGCCACTATTCGTGCTTTGAGTTTGTGACTTTGACAACTATTTTTTAAGATGACAATGAGAAATGTTACAACTAGCGATTCTACGATAATTTTTTTTTAGAATTTAGTATTTTTCTACCCTTCTTTTCTGTTTTCTGTTTTCTTTAATTTTCATTTCTTTATTTGAAAAAAGAGAACAATATGCAATGTAGCAATGTTAAATTTCTTTAATTCTGTTTTGAAAACCTGTATTGTTAATGTTTTAGACTACTGTTGTCGTTTATGCCTTTTGCTTTTTTTTTCTTTTCTAAATTTTCTCTTTTTTAAATAAAAAACAATGAATCATACTTCTTTAAAGTTTCAGATCTAGTCATTTATAATATATATATATATATATATATATATATATATATATGGATACAAATATCAGTGCTAAAATCATAAAGTTAATAAATTTAATTGGTCCCCAAATCAAAGCACAGTTTACACTTACTTGGAAGGGAAGTAATAAACCAATGCCCATTCACTGGAAGTTGCTGAACATTGGCAGTTTCTTAATTTGGTTCTTGTTCACATGGCTTTTATTTTACTAATATTTTAGCACATGTCTCATGAAGTATTATATGTTCATTGCAATGTATTTTATTGTATTTCCAATTATAAAAATTGTGAAAGAACAATGCCACTTGATCTGATTTTATTTTGAGTTTCTTTTTAAAACATAGAATGATTATACTACTATGCAGTTAGCAAATTCCCTTTTATTACAGTAAAAATAAATATAAATAGTATTAAAAATAAAGTTTTGTAAAAAAATTAAAGTATTCTGCTTCTGACTTTTTTTATCAATTAGTCTCTCTAGTATCAGAGATAAATAACAAAAACTTTGTGCCATTTTGAATTCAGAAAGCTCTTTTAGCAAGAAGGCATCATACCTAGATTAGAATAGAATAAAAAACCAAATAATTTTGTAGCCCCCCAAGACAAGCATCCCTCTGCCTTCAGTAAGGAGAACACGATGCAAGGGCTGAATCTTAAGTATTAGGAGGAAAAATGTTCATTTACAGACAAACCAGTAAATCTGAGGAAGAAGCAAATCTGGGCTGATGGAAACTCACTTAATCAAGCACACACTACTATAATTAAGTAACCATTAAAGAATGGCATCATGCCAATTTTGTCATAGAAGTGCATTGTTGTGTTGGTAACATACATTTATTCTTTAGAATATTTCTACTGATAAATTATTAATTTACATTATATGCTTTTTATTTTACACAATAAATACTTAACAGAAAAAATTTAAAAAATTAAGTATTGGATTTTTAATATTGATTGAGTGTTTACAAAAAGCATTAAAATTTTCTACATTAACTGTTTTTGGTATACAAAGTCTTAAAAATTAACAACAGACGGGCTGGGGATTTAGCTCAGCGGCATAAGCGCCTGCCTTACAAGCAGGCAGTTGTGAGTTCGATCCCTGGCACCGATAAAAAGGAAAAAGACAAAAAAAAAAAAAAAAAAAATTAACAATAGAGGTAAATTTTAAATGAGTTACAATCAAAACACTAATAGGAGTGCGCAACACAAATAATCTTTACCTTGATTATCACATCTCAGGCTGTTTTCACACATGATAATGGCATCTTCCATACATATGAGTCACTTTCACTGACCACAGTATGTTTTGCATTTCTGGACTTTTTGAGGGACACACCTGACATTTCATTGATCTTGCTGCTTTGTCAGGAGGTTTTAAAGTATATCCTATATTGTGTAATTAACAGGAATATAAAATATCAATAAAATAAAGTAGTGAATTCTTAATATGTATTGAGCATTTAGAGTAAACAACATATTCACACCAGCTGTGTACTTGCTTGCACAACTTAAAAGATAACTTTAGAAATAAATTCTTATGTGAACTACAATGGAATTATCAGTAGAATTCTACAACAAAGATGATATTTGCTTCAATTATCACACTGAAGGCAGTCTTCACACCTGAAAATGGAATGTTCTATGCATACATCTTACTCACACTGGTAGCACATGTAATTAGCTTTCTGTCCCTATGTAGCAGGCCATTCTTGTCACCTTCCTATCTTCTTGTTTTGTCAGGTGCTTCCTACTCTACTGGACAATGTGTACTTAGCAGGAAAATAAGATACCAATAAAATAAAATGTCAGATAGGTAATGAGTGCCTAGAAGATACATCAATGTTTTTATGTAAGCTATTTACCTGCCTACAAAGCCTAAAAAATAACATCAGAAGTAAAAGTAAATATAAACAAAGTCTACTACAGAAATAATCCTTGTCTCAATGGTCACATCCAGTATAGACTTCACACATGAAAACTGCAGGTTCCACACACAAGTATCATTACATATATAGCACATATATTTTATTTTCCTGAGCTTTCTTGTAGGACATAGTTGATGTCTGTATTGTTTTCTTCTTATCATAATAGTTCTTTGTGATGCTGCACCTGTCCATTCGTGTGTCAGCTCACCAGTGTGGAACACGATCTTTTGTGTTGTCCCTGGGAAGAAACATTATGTTTTTCTTCTGCTATAAACTACCTGTTATAAGTTTCAGTTTCAAATTTCTAAGAAAATTTCACCATGGTATTTTGCACTTGTTATTTTCGTTGTAAACTAGCAAAATGTTTATGCCACATATGCTTAGGATCAAGTAAAATAAAACCATTGGCCAGTACTTTGTTTTTCAAGTGATATCTTAGTTGCTACATAACTCTTTGACAACGTCTACTTCACCTATGGTATTTTCTTAGAAAGTTACCATCTCTGGCTCCCATTTTCTAAAGGTTTTCCTTTTTCTATCATAATGCAAAATTTACATCAGCAGTAACAGTTTGTTGTTCTTTGCCAAGACCGAGGTCACTGTTATATCTTCCTGAAATCCAAAGCTTATACTATACAATTCTGTTTTGAATTTGAAACATTTCTTTTGGAATTCTGCTTTGTTTTGTGTACACCTCTCCTACACTGTTCAACTTGTTCTCTGTTATTAAATGCAACATCAGTCAGGAAACTGACAAAATAATTGTTGAATGTCACATTTCTATTAGTTTGGAAGATGGAAACAAGCCTGTTCAAAACACCATTTAGTTTATTACTATATAAATAAGGGCCTGGTGGCTGAGTTCCATGATAAATTCTAAATTAAAACCACAATAAATCTTCATATCTATAAGATCATAGATTTTATGCCATATTTTGAAGGTTTCTAGGGAATATATTTCTTGAAACTACACTGACCATTAAATGTGGTTCATTAAAAGTCATGTGTTCAGTTGGTTTGTAAATTGCTGGAAAATTATCGACAAATCTCTCCAACAATGAAGGGCAGCAACCAGATTATCAGTTCTTTTTCTTTCTTGCTATGTGATTTTGTCATCAAACCTCAGGAAATTCCGAAGGATACCAAATGGCCTTAGGGTTATTGTTATTCTACAAGCCTCTCCATAAGTCTTTTACATTCCTGTAATCACCATGAGAAAGCCCTGCTAAATACAGCAGATCTACAAATGCTTTCATTTCAGCTAGAGAGGTGTCTTCATAAGTACATTTCCGAGTATGGTCCTTGGTGCCTATGGAGTGTTTTACTTGTATTTACATATTTTACAACATCTGATAGCATTTTGTCTGTTAAAATATCCAACTTTAAATAGTAGTTTCTTCCAATACATTTCGCAAGTGCCAATGATGTCACTATATTTTTGGACCTATTTTTAAGATTGAATCATTTCATTTGGTTGCCTGGCCACTTTGTACCATTTGAATTATGTACTCACAGTGCTGTTTTCTTCATCATCTAAATCAAGGATGTCTGTATTCTGTGTTTCTGTGTCTGTTGATTCTCGCTCCATTTCACTGTTCCAAGAACCTTGGATCACATACCAACATCAAAATCATTATCCTCTTCATCTTCCATGTATGAGTGTTCTGATGATTTACTTTTGACCTTCACCAAAACCTGCAAGTCTAGTTTTTCATGTGTTCTATGAAATTCAAATATTTCCAAAATAAACCCACATTCCACTATCATATAGTGCATGTTGACATAGCAGAAAAAATGATGCAGGTACATTTTACCAGCCTCCCATGATGTTTACTTAGGTAAACATATGCAAAATCTACTAGATGGAGCATAAATGTGGATAAAATCCAAGTTTGACACTTTCACACATGTGTACTCACCTTGCCATTTGTCATATAAAGTGAGTAAACACAAAGATTGCTTCATGTAATAGCTAGGCTCTATTCTTGAAATGAACAGCCAGTTACTATTACACTAAGGTACAAATTTAAGGTAGACAAATATGGAATAGGTTTCTTTTTCACCTAATGTTGTGTTCCACGGGAATACTAAGGAGAATCTGTTATTTACCATGCCAGGGATGTTAGGAGATTATGGCATAACCTATGCTTTAAGAATCTCACAGGCTAGGCAAAGAAAAAATAACAAAAACTAATTCCAGCATTTATAAATGCAAACAATGAACTATGTGGAACTCCGTTCTATAGTAAGAATCATCATTCTTAAAAAGAAATATGAGGCAAGCTGAAGGATCACGTATTTGGAATTAATTGGTAGATGACCATGGCATTGTTTGATAAAAATGTACATATCAGATAACAGAAATATAATGCCATATATATATATATATATATATATATACACATATATACTCTTTGTCAATCAAGTATGAAATATAAAGGCTCATTCTCTCCTAAATGCATGGTTTCTATTCTTCCACTCACTTAACATACATGGAGGCCATCTGTGTGACTTAGCTGTGGAATGACAAAAACATGGCCCTTGGCCAATCTCATAGTTCTCACAGATTGGTGGGATTGATTCTTTACATTTAACTTTCAGTTCTCTCATATTTTTCTTTCTTATTTTCACCCTCACACTCCATTTACATCTTTACATTTGGAGAAAATTCTCCTTATAAGTAGTTATAGAAACTCTTTTCCCTTGGATAAGTTCATGGAGAATACAAATTAGTCTTTCTTTACAGAAAATTTGGCCTCATAATAATAACTCTCTTTATAAAGGTCTCTCAAAGACTCTTTCCTTTGCATGTGGTGTTCAGAGATTAATGAGAATGGTGTCCACATATTTGTGTTGCTGCCAGACTAGACCACTTATCTGAAGCCAGTGTTGAGGACCTACGACAATTAATCACCTTTCCAGTCCCTGAAATAAAATCTGCATTGTACACTTCTTGGGCCAAAGAAAGGGAAAAGGAATGGTGTGGTTTGGGGCTGCTTCTCATCATTAATTTTCAATTATGACTGTATGAACCATCCCAGCTAAACCTCATATTGGAGGGCAGAGGGTAAAAAAGTCCCCAAGGAAGATTAATAAGGGCCATGTGAAGGAGGGGAATCTGAAGTCTAAAAACACTTCTCTTTTGGGGTAAAGAAAATAATCCACAAGTTATGCAGCTCCTCACAAACCAGTAATATGTGACTAGTTAACCAGTGAGATGTAACTAGTTAACAGAGAAAAATCACAGAAAAGACATATCAAGAAGACTTTTAAAAAGCAAAAATGAAAATAAACACACCACATCTCTACTTAGAATTGAAGGTGTAACCTCAACTTTCTTCACTAGTTAAGGTAACTGTTTTCACTTAAAAGAGGAATTTTATGACTGCTTCTTCGGTTCTACTGACACTTCTCTCTCAGCCAAAAGAAAACATTTCCTAGTCTTTGGGGCCCTGTTCAGTAGTCAGTCCTTCTGGTGTGAAATGAGCAAGTACAGGAGATCCATTCCTAAAAAGAAGGAGGAAAATCAGCCTCCCTTGTTCGACCCAAAGGAAACTGAATAATGAAAAACTAACTTTATGTGTGATGTTCTGTATTTTGGAAAAGACTTTTCTGTGCAATATCCCTTCACAGCCTTTTACATTTTCAGTGTTATCTAAATATTCTTCAAGGTATGTAACTAACCACCTCGAAGCAAAAACACTGATTTCATGCTATAGCTGGAGGGAACAGAGTCGGGATTCCACTTTCAGGCTCCAGAATCTACACATACACATTAGAGGACATTTTAATGTTTTTAAATAGATGGACATAGAATATTGGAGCATTTATTTGTAGTTTTTATGTGATGTTATCATGAAGATATGCTTACTGGCAGAAAATACTCACACATAACTATACACTAGATATAATGCTCACTGTCAGTCACTTTTGGATGGTACTTTAATGCAACTGCCATACTTAATTTATTATTATGAATTTTTGAAACCATACTTAATTTCTTATTGCAAATATTTTGAATCAAGATGATACTAACACTAAAAAATCTCAGTGGATCCATTATTTCTTTGATTTGGCCTCAGCCAGTCACAAATTTTCTGTAAGGATTTTAGATCTAAAATAAACAAAGAAGGACCATGGTCTCTCTGAAACATGATCTTGACTCTTGGTTCCTGTATTTTATTTCACCAGACTTACTCTTCTGATGATACCCTCATGTATCTCTAAGTGTTTTACTAGAGAAACAGATATTACACAAGATATACAAATGTATAAGAAATTACAAGATCAGCTTGTGCTGGTCAGCCACAGAATTGGATGAGGAAAAGTACAGAGAATATATGCATCCTGAAGACTGAAGGTCCCAATTTAAGTTCTGGAGCTCTCTGCAGTGTTCCAATCGAGTTTGTATCAGAAGGCTGATAAGTCTGCAACAGATGGCTGAAGACTGAAGGATTCAAGGCAGAAAGTGAAGAGAGTGCCCTACAAACCAGGATATGGCATCCAAGCTGAAGGTGAAGACTGGTACTACTTGAAAGAACAGAAACAAGTTTAACGTTTACCATTTCTATTTACACTGTCTAGGACAGGAGCTGCTCTGGATTGGTCCTCTAACCCTGGGATGTAGAATCACTGAGCCAAATTAGTTAGGCTTCTAAACTTCATACAATCAATCAACCATTACATCCCATATTTTCACCAATACAATCCGTTGCTTTCAGAGAAATCAATATTCAGTCTCTGCGGCTGACAGTCAAGACTGTGACTGATCTATCCTCTTTTGCAATCTTAAATATTCATGGATTGTGAAGATGCTAGCTTAATGCTAAACATGTTTTTATTGCCTGTTTTTATTACATTAATGCATGTTCATTTCATTGAAATAAGACACTGTATTGCCTCAAAATATTAAACATAGACTGAATCAACTGTTAATAAATTTTTAAAAATCTATGATATAATTTTCACAAAGCAAACATAAGGATGCTGATGCTATTACTTTTGTATCTGTTTATAAGTACACACATAATATTAATACAAATATATAAACATATTCAAACAAGCAGTTGTAATTGGATATGTAATATAAAATTCCAGGATGAGAAGGTTTTAAATGTTTTGAATGCTCATCTCTGAAGACTGTAATATATAAAATATAAGGTGATTATTCTATTTCTTAGTCTTTCTTATTCATCTCCTCCATCAGAAAATTTCCACCTTAATTATACCCACATACATTTTTAATTGCACATCAGTTGAAAAGTCTCAAAATGAAGCACAACAATATTATCTTTTGTAAGACACTGTCCTTGACTAACCAAGACTGTGCAATAAATTACAGGTCTGAAACAGTTAACTTTATTTATTTTCACATTCCAGATATCAATTTGATCTAGATGTCTAATTTTTGTAATAATTGTGACTTGGAAGATGAAAATGGAAAATTTCATGAAAAATGATCTTGTATTTGAGGAATTTTTAGCCTTATTTTCAAGGCTCATTATTACTCTTTTATATTGTTAAGTCTTCGTCACCAAATGTGCTTTTATAGTAGTATAATACAGAGGGAAAACCACTGGAGAACAGAAGATTTATGTAGTAAGTGTGTCAGAGGAAATCCCTCATTGAGTGGTAAAAGCATGTGTTAAATTTCAAGTTTGATGAGAGTGACACCAGCTTTTATTTATAACGACAGCTGCTTATAACTGTGGAGACACATTAGATTAAGAATCTCCTGATGCCTTTGCTCTGAAGATCGTGTGGCAGGAAGAACCTTGGATTTAGCTGTAAAAGTAGAAAGTATAAATTCAGTTTCCCATTTAACCCCAGGAGTTAGGTGTGGAGGTTGACTATTGAAGGCACTGAATGGACTCAACTGAGCCTGCATCTGAAGCCACATCCCTGCCCCTCGTTACTGTATTTATCTGGAATAGTGAAGGCAGATATGCATCAATGAAGAAACTGCAGTAATCTCTACACAAAAGAATTGAGACAAATATGTGAACAAACCTTCAAAATCTTAGAGAAAGAAAGGAGATTAAATTCTTTTCATAGTCCTCAGAGGGAACTAACCCAGTTGACACTTGAGTTTCAGATTTCTGGTTCCCGGAACGATGAGATACTCAGTTTCTGTTATTGAAGTCACCCACACTGTGATACTTAATATGACAGTTCTAACACTACAGTCACTGAGGAGGAGTTTCTGCCTGTGGTCCTTTTTTAAATTTTTGCACTGTGGAACTGCCTTGTTTTTGTAAAGGTCACTTTCTGGACATGACTTGAGCCTTTGTATGAACCACAGCACTCAGTAGGGCATTTTCTTTCCTGCTTGTGAGAATGATCTATAGGCAGTGGTTTAAAACCTGTAGCTAGAAGACTTCTCTGTTATTGCTTGATTTCAGTTAATGCCACCTGAATAGGAGAAAAGTCAATATACTAATATTTTTTATTTCTTTCATTTATAAATGTGTAACCTTGAAAAAGTTCTGTCACAGTCGGTCACTGAGAAAGAATGCAAATTTAATGATAATACACTGGTGTCATTCATGCAAATATTTATTTATTGAGTACCTACCTATAAATACTAAACCAACATTGAATGATAACAAACAAACAAACAGAAAAACAAGGAACTTAAACAGAAAGAGATATACATGCCAACATAAAGAAATTATGCAGTGAAAAATGCTTGTGAGGAATTGCTTCAAAGTTCTGTGTGAAATCAGAGAAAGCAGGTTATCTAGGCATTGATTGGAGGAAGCATTAGGAAAGATCAAGAAATACTTAGTAAATGCTTGATTTAGGATAAGCTTTATAACTTCCATGACATATGAGCAGAGCCTTTAAAAAGAAGTGGCAACCCACTAAAAATGGAAAAGGCATGGCAAGAGGAAGGTTCCCAGCATGTGTGCGTGTGTGACTGCAGGGAATGCAACTTAGATGAAAAAAACATGTATGAATTAGAAGCAAGAAATGAATCTGTGAAGCAGAAGAGTTTAAAGGCTGTAAATCTGAACAAGTCATATTATCAAGAATAAATGATCCTGTTCTCCAAGTTCAAGTAAAGTTCTTTATCATGTTTCTAACCCACCATCACAAAAATTTTTAAATCTGTCTGAGTCTTTTAGTATCAGCTGTTTTAACTTTAATGAACTTCCTGGTCAGTCAGTAGGCCTCTGGATCAAGCGCCCCTGTGTGTGAGAGGCAGGTACCCATCTCTAAATATTCTTGCTTATAAAGCTTGCACGCAGTTCCCTGATTTCAAACTATATAATCCAGTATGAAATCAATAGTTGCTTTATTCAGACATACCCCTTACCACTACCGATTTTGCTTTGATTTCATATTTGACGCTTCGTATGGTTTTCATTATTGTACCTTTCTGCCTAATTCATTTCCTAAGCTATTTAATAAGTGCCTAATTTAATAAGCCTGTCTCAGTGTGGCCTGAACACACACAGACTTGTTCTGTTGCACTAGGAAACTGCCCTAGGGATTTTTTCCAATAGATATATGGACAAAAAATAGACTATTCCATAGAATGAATAGTACAAGAACACTAAAGATAGTTGATTATCAAAAATGAGACATACATTGTACTGACTGCTTCACATAATTTATATTTACTGGTTGTTACTGCTTCCTATCATTTGGAACCCCAGAGGCCTAGTCCCCAGTAAGTAATGCTACTGAAATACGAGTAATATTTTGTGGGATGGGGCAGTGGTAGAAGAAAAGTGGCTTGTTATATGGATACATTTAAAGGTGGTATTGAAACCTCAGATATCCCCTGTTCTCTTGGTTTCCCTGCTGGCATGAGGTAAGCATGCTTCTCCTGCCATGTACTCCTGCCAAGATATACTGTGTGGCCAAGGTGCAAAACACAGGACCAAGTGACCTTGGACTGAAACTTTGGAAATCATGAGATACAATACATCCTTCCCTTCCTCTAATTTGCTTATTTCAGCTATTTTTCTATAGTAACCGAAAACTATCTAGCACACAGAAATGCACACATATCTTGATTTCTAGAACAAATTTATAAGCCTTCATGTGGTTTAATTTTTCCCTACTTGAAAGCTACTGGCCTTGGTCATATAGAACTGTGATATGTGACATTCAAAAGTACTCCAAAAAGGTGTGAAATGAAAGTATCTGTGCCTCGTCATGGCAAAGAACTGCTCTGTTTAACACGAAGATAAAATTTACTCATATAAAGCTGAACTTCCACACTGACAGTGGAGCTCAAACCCTGTGTTGGAGCATGTATGTGCATTTGCTGATATTACTAAATATTTAAAACTCAGTTTTTCCTTAATATTTTACTACCTTGAAGTTATTATAATTCATAGAGTTCTTAAAAATTGTTAATTTTCTATTTTAGTATAAGAAATACAAAGACAATAAGTACTTAATATATATGTACATATATATTTATGCCTTAAAATATATTTTGCAATTAAAAATGGAATAACTTCTAATTTACTGACAAGGTAATTGAGGTATGAAGATGTTATGTAAAGTTCATAAAAAATAACACAATGCAAGCTCAAAATGAAGATATTTATTCTATTTTAAAAAGTAATATTACATAAAATAATACTTGTAAATGAAAAAAGTTGATAAAATGCCTTGACATGTTTCTGAACACATTTCAATTCTACTTTCTTAAAATTAAAAGCCATTGAATTTCTCCTTTTTATGAAAAAACGCAATTATAACACAAATACTACTGATTTCTGTGTATATTCTGCAATTTCACTTCGCGAATATGAATGTGTACTCTTTGATAAGATATCCTTGTAACTGAAGATTATATGAGCCACAACCAAAATTTCATAGCTATTTCACTGAGAAAAATCCAGGTATGAAAAAGTTTATTTTCTACCTTTACGAATGACATAAGCTACAAAATGCTGATTGCCGGGCAGAAATGTTTCTATGTAACATGTTCTCTGTATGCTTAAAGGTTTGATGAAATTTCCACCGTTTTTAGGATTAGAAGCCATGTTTAAAATATAACTGTTTTTGTAAAACTAAAGGCCTTGGGCAGTGAAAATACTTGTCTAATTTCTTATATTCTGACTTATGGAGTTCCAGTGCCAAAGAAGTGCTTTCTAAAACTTCATTGAAATAGTATATGTAAAAACATTAAACAATCTCTGTCTTACTCTGGGCCATTTGAAGTAAATCCCCTAGGACACAGCCATAAGCAACAAGTCTGTCTGAAAACTTTACTATGGCAGGATCAAAGAGCCTGTTAAAATAAATTACTTGAGAGGGATCAATGGTTACATTTCTCTAACCTACAAAAACAAACCAAAAAATAAGAAAGGCAGAAAACAATCTCTAAATCATAAGGGAACAGATCAGGAATCACCACATTACCCTGTTCCCCCATTCAATCAGAGGAAAAGACAGTAAGTTGATGATTATAATCAGTTACATACAATGTGTCACACTGAATTGTAAACAAGCCCTCTGCGGGATTTGGATACCTGTGACAGCACTGTGATTCTATTTTCAAAGAAAGAGAATATTCTTTACATGTTTATTTTGAAGTAATTGCAAATATACAGAATAACTGGAATAATACAGACCTTTAAATCTTCGTGTACATCTAATACCATTTTATATGTTTGTAACATATTCATTAATGCTAAAATTAGCATTATATTTATTGAAAAAACTGCAAATTAATTTCAAGCTTCATAAGATTTTATCCAATGTCTTTTCTTTCCCCCTCTGTGATCCAAGTGAGAGCAATATGTTTTCATGTTTCCTCTAATCTCTTCTAAATTAAAAACTTCATGTTGATTTTTCTTTTTTAATATTTTTTATCTCTTTCTCTATGTCATTTTCTTTATTTTTTCTTCTTTGTTATTATGACCTCTGCACATTAGAAGAGCTCTGATGAGTTAATTTATTTTTCCATTTTTAAATGATATGTCTCATTTGAGGTTTATCTGCTAGTTTCCTACAATTGAAAAATACCAGGGTGAAAATTAGATAACTTTCCTGTAACAATAGAAATTGGATAGCATGACTTGTTATTGGTATTGTTAACCTTGATTTGTAGATAAAGAGCTGGCATTAAAATAGCTAATTGCTAATTTTTTTCTTTCCAAACTCTATTCTTTTACATTCCATTCACTAAATCTAATTGACAGTCAGGGGAGGGAAATTAAAGCCCTTCTGGATGGACGGATATGAAACAATCTGCAGTCATGTTAAAATTACAATAGTAATTAATACATATTTTGCAGGAAATTCATCTAGGCTACGCCTCTTTAAGTGTCGCTCTCTGAGTTTAATCATGGATCGATTGAACACAAGATTGGTCATAGAATGGTTCTAATAGTGACTTTCCACTTCTCTAATCTCTTCTATATTTTCTTCTTTAAGTTTTACGGGGTGTATCTGTCACCTTTCCTTCATTTATCCTTCCCTTAGCTACTCAATTTTTATTATATCAGCATGAATATGTATTATTAACTTACAAATTCATTATTTGTTACATTGTATATTAGGGTTTGGTGTAATTCATCCTTATTATTACCACCAACTTTTTTATGACTGTAATATATTAAGCATTATAGACTTCTTTGGACAAGTCTATTCTAATTTAAATGGAGTTATATTAAACAAGAAAAAATAAGCTTGCAATATTAGACTACCATCTTTTCCCCATTTCCCAAGGAAAATTTTCTAGTGTGTTGCTTTCTGTCCTTAACTTTCTAACGGCGGTTGAAGTTTTCTTTAAAATTTTTTAGAAAAATGAAAATAGAGGTATAAAATCTAAAAAAAAATATTAAAAATGTATATAATTGCAAGGGTTCAAAGTGATAAAAGTACAGAAATAACAAGAAAGAAAAATCAAAAGCCATTTTACGTGATGTATCATATAAGGGCTTAAGTAGTTAGAATTGTCAGTAATATGTTACAATAACTTGTGGAGAGAGATATTACACAAATATTTATGTAACACTTTTAAAGAACATGTAATTTCATTGGAAAGATCACAGCATAATGTCAAGCAAAAAAAGGCAAAATACAATATCAAACACTCAACAGATTCCAGGTTTTGTTTAAAAGATCAAAAAAGAACAAAAAGAAACTAAAAATACATATATAGATATTAGTATATACATGTGTATACCTCTATATTGTATACACACACATATATATATGCAATATATATATATATATATATATATATATATATATAAATGCATATACAAAGTATGTATGTACAAAAACGGACAATTTTAAAAAGCACTCAATGATACACACAATACTTAAGGAGGTACTATGATACTTGGTTAGTTATGTGGTGGGCTACTGACTTAATTGCTTCATACAAAACATATTTATAGTGTTTATGGCTGGGAAGTAGAATATTTGATGGCTTAATATTTCTTTTTATGTTCTCCCTTGATTTTATGCTTTCTGTCTGAACAGATATTATTCAGCATTTAAATAAATTGCAATTACAAAAATCAGACCACTGATAGCATTTGAACTCTTCTCAAGATTGCAAAAGTGACCCTTGACGAGTGATGCTTACTGTTGCATCATCTAGGAATTAGTTTCAGAGAGAAACAATGTTTAGGAAAAAACTCTGATTAAGGTAAAAGTCTTCTAATTCATCAACCTAAGAACTTGGCTGCACAGTATGAATCCTGTAGGTCACCTGAAAAGCAAAGAGAGTAATTGTACCTGCTTAGGAATCTTTTAAGTTATAGATTAAGCCAGTGGGAAATTAGCCAGAATACCATTATAGTTGAAAAGTGCCGGAAGGCCCTGGCAGCCTGTATAATTATGCAGGTTTTGTGATCCTTGAAAATTTTGTGATTTTTATATGTGCTCTCAGCCTTCGTGAGTTCTCCTCAACCTGCATTCTTTAAACTGCTGTTATGCCCAAGACTGAACAATAAATTAGGAGAGAAAAGCAAATATTTCAGCTGATCCTTCCTTGATAACAGGCATTTCTTTACCTATTGTGTTTCTAGGGGATGCTGAGGTAGATACGTGCTTCTCCCTTCAGTAACCAACCTGGCTTAGGAAGGATGGAAAAATAGCTCCTCCCAGAACTCTTCTGCTCTAAGCAGGCACACTCACACAGCTGTTTCTAATTATGGTTGGAAGCTCAATTATTAAAAAGATCTGCTGGGTACAGACAGGGGTCAATGGTGAGATTAGGGACTCATCATAGTCAGGTAAAATTTCAGGGAAAGTTTCTGAGATATAGGAGGGGAAAATCCCAAATGATGCTCCATAATTGCCCTAACTAGACACTTCCGGAGTCCTTTCAAAAAATCCATGCTGCTATAAACACAGATGCCACTCAGTTACAGAGCAGACTAAAAAAAAAAAAAAAAAAAAAAAGAAAAGAAAAAGAACTAGGGAAATGATCAAAATTCTTTAATACTCCAACAAGGACAGAAGCATAAAGAAAAGATAATGGATTACTATGAGGAGTAATACTTTCCTTGCCATTTGGAGTCAGGGAGGAGCAGGAATCCAAAGCAAAGACTTCACTAAGGACAAATGTATTCCAACAAACTCAAGAAGTAAAATCTGTTTTCTGAGTGACTTTTGATTTTTCTCCAGTTTCCTTGCCAACGATAGCATTTCAGAAAAGGAGCACCTGGTCTGAAACATTTGACACAAATATTGTATAGTCCATAGCCTTAAAATTTGAACCTCAGGGATCGCATTAAGAATTTAGTAAAAACTATGATTTCTCTCTTCATATTCAGTTCCCCATACACTCGAAATTTATTATTCAGGTTCAGAGACACCCTTGACATTCAGCTAAGGCATATGAACTCATGAACCCTAAATTAATAACCCCATGATAGAAGAGTTGATGACAACCAACGTCTTGTAAACTTTTGTCCTAGGAATCGAAGGGACATTTCTCAAATCTCTCAACCACACAATTTTGATTCTCTAAGAGAAAGAATTTTTAAGAACGGACACTAAGGCAAAGAGAAATGCAGTAGTAATGAAGGCTTTTTGGCTGTGATTCAAGTCAGATACATGTGGTCATCAATTTCCTAAACCGCTGTTCACAAGGCTATTGTTTACTTTTAATCTATCAGTAGATTTGTAAAGCTATTGGGGAAATTTAACATTGGTAGGCTATGTCTAAGAAAGCAAGGTTATTCATTTCATGACATACCCTGGACATAATTCTTTCATGTTTTTACATAGTCATTCATAGTGTGAACATAAAGCTCCACAATTTTAAAAGAATTTCTGTAATTAAAATTATTTGAAAACAGAAAAAATTTTTTTCTTTTTTATCAGACTCATGACCTTGCATTTACCAGTTAGGCACTTACTCTGCTGACCTAAATTCCCAGTCCAGCAGAGATATATTTTTAAAGTTAAGAAGTGACCGGATTAGGAGAAAGAGCAATAAGGAAGTCAATCAAAAAATTTTATACTCAAAGACACAACCATAAGGCCCAGACACAACCATAATGGGTGACTGGCAGGATGAATACTTTCATTCTCATTTGGAGTCAGAGAGAAAAGGACTATTTCTTTTACAACAGTTGTTTCATTCATAGTTAAATTTAGTAATTGTATGAAGAAATGAAAGTATTGCCAACTATAGAAAAAGAGTTCTAAATAACAGAAACACGAATACCAATCCATTAGACTTTGAAATGTAACAATAATAACTGAGTATCTGAATATAAATTTTTTCATAGCCCATTCCAAATCTTAGAATAATATTCTCAATTTGACTGCCTTACTCCAGTCAATAGTTGTGCTTTCCAACTAATTGGAACTATTTTCCTAATCCTTCTGCACATTTTTTTCTTTCATCTCAAAATAATTGTGGAAATTGCAGAATAACTCATAAACCCTGGAATCTGATTATATTTATACAAACACACATTTTTACTGATGTTGCGGTTTAGTCACACCATATTTTTTATTTAATTCTATGGACATTTCACTTAGCTCCACAGGTACTTGGAGAAGAAAAGCAATTTTGCGAGTGCATAAGGGAGACCATATTGTTTCCCATTAAGCATCTCCACAGCTTGCCCTCTCAGAGCCAATCCCTTCCCTAAAGTGACGGAAACATCCATCAGCTAGTGACAGATCACAGCTGACTCACTCCTGTGGGCTTGCCCAGAATTATGGCGTCTCTCAGAGGTGAGTTTAGGCCAATAACTGACTGAGGCCAAGATACAGAGGCCACTTCTTTACCATTTTCCCCTTCCTCTAGCTTCAATTTGTTATTTCTTCGAAGGTTTACTCTGACCCAGAGGTTTCAAGCAATCATCAGAAGCCTTAATAGCAATGAGAATTTGTTTGTCTTGTGCTGTTCAACCCCATCTTTCTCCTCTCAGAGAGTGAATGAAAGCAGGATGAGCCAGATGTCTGGGACCCCTCTGCCTGCTTCAGGCTAGAGCTCTCTGGCTGACTGCATGTTAAAATGACTGTGTAATTATTTATACTTCATCTCTGTCTGCCCTCTGATCAGGGAAAAAAATGTAGAGCTAGGCATCCTGCACTCCAATTTCAACAACCTGAGAAGTGTGCAATACTGTACTGTTACAAGCGACTAAGTTAGACTGAAATATTGTAGACAGACAGACAAAGTTGGGTCCTTCAAGGAGCCAGTGCAAAAGACCAGATACCTTGCAATTTAGGGGGAGACAGATACCTCCCATTGAGAGTCAGGCCTCAAGGCAAAAGACCAGACAAATATACCCAAATCCTAAGAACTGATAATCTAAATCAGTCTCTAAAACTTTGAGTAAGCAAGAAGTCACCATCCCAACCTGCTATGGGAAGAGTCACTGCTCGTTAAGCATGCCAGCTGGCTATGACATTCTTCCCCATTGTTTCCTGATTTAATAGATTTTACTTGAGCAATTAATCCTAATTCTGTTCCGCCTTACTCCCACCTTGCGAGTTCCCATGTTTTCCCTACCTTAGACCTGTGTTACCTGCTGGTTTTTCTCTATAAATGTCCCTAGAAAAGACACTCTTTGGCAACCCACTCATGACCCTTTTTGTTTCTCAGACAGAAGATTTCTTCCTCTCAAAAAATATATTCTGCTCTTAACCTCCATTTTTCTTAAAATTCATTCTTTGACCTTAGAGAACACAAGACATCACAGACATATAATGGTTGGGAGTTTTATTCCCTGTATCAATATTGGTCACTAAAATAATTATTTTGCATGATAGAGCTCTAGAATTTAATCCTCCATACAAGTGAATTTTTATACCCATTGTATGTCATTCATATACATGTATCTCTATTTTAGTCAATGTGCATAATTTTTCAGCTGACCTACAAACTTTATTGCTCCTGTTTTCTCACAATTGTGATCTTTCTGTTCTCAGATTCAGCCTATGTTGGTAAGTTGCATTTGGTTGTTGTGTCTTCTAAGTTTCTCCAACCTATGATCATCTCTCAAGCTTTTGCTTGTTTTACATAACCTTGAAATTTTTAAAGAATTGTGGCCAGGTGTTTTGTAGAATTTCCCTTGATTTGTGTCTTATATCTTCTCCTGATCAGTGCATGGTGATCCACAAATGAAGCCCACATCAGAACTTAAGTGCCCTTATTACTGTTTCATATAAGGGGTGATCAAACTACAGAGTGAATGTTTACATTTTTTAAAAAATTACCTTGATAAAAATATATTCCCTTTAGTCTGCCACGACATTTCCTCATTGCTTTGAACACATTTATCCCATTGCCCTTGTCACTTAGTAAAGCAGTTCTGGAAGTCCTCATTAGTGAGTATCTTTACATGTATGATAATAAAACCTAGTAAATGTTGCTGCCCATTGCATCCCACATAGACTCATGCTGGTAAAAGCATTACAGTATGTCCTCATTTACCCTTGTTTACCAAATCTGTCACCATGGGACTTTCAGATCTTTCCAAAGTCAAAATGACCATGTAAGGTAAATGTTGGAAGGAGCTGTACAATGCAACTAAAGATGCTTACAAAAGGTGACTTGCAGAATCACTTCAAAATGTGGCAAGAATAATGGGGTATGTGCAAAGCCACGGGAAATATTCTGAGGGAGATTAATGTCGATGTGTGTTTTACTGTATTTTTTAAAAATTTTATTTTAAAGAGAGTAAGACAAAAGAGGACAGAATAAAGCAGAACAGAAAAGAACAATGTAAGCAACACAGCATTTCACAACAAGACAACTGTGGCTACCATAGTGTCTGTTTCTTTGAAATAGTTGAGCATAACTTCACATACAATAGTATCAAACATAAAAAAGTATAAAACCATTCAAGAGAATGAAAGTATTTTACGGCATTTAGAACCAAATAACAGAAAATGAACAATAGCTACTATATTATCTCATTCTCCATAAAAAATTATACTATCACACATATTAAAATCCAGTAAGACACAATACAACCAATACAATACAACCAATGTAAGTAGAAAAACAAAAACATAGGAGGAATTCAAAACAAGATGTTATTAAATCAGTAATGGCTACCATAATGTCTTGTTTTCTTCAAAATAGTTGTTCATACCATCACACATAATAAAATCAAACAAAACAGAATAAAACCATTCCAACTAATGAATGAAAACATTATAAGGCTTCAAAACAACGTGATGGGGAGTTATGATTATCATAAAATCTTGTGTACGCTTGCCATATCTTACACTAGCGAGACTATACTGTATTTATAAATGTGAGTTTGATTTATTTCACTTATGAGTATGGTTTCAAGCTGCATCCATTTATTTATAAATATCTCAATGTGATCATTCTTTACAGCCGAGTAGTACTCCATTGGATAAAAATACCACAATTTTTTTTTAATCCATTCCTCAGTTAATGAACACTTAGGTTGTTTCTAAGATCTGGCTATTAAAAATTTTGCTACTATAAACACAGGTGCACATATATCACTGTACTATGATGTTTTCAGTTCTTTTGGGGATATGTCTAGAAGTGGAACAGCTGGAACAAATGGGACTTCCAGTACCAGCTTTTTGAGAAATCTCCAGACTGACCTCCACAGTGGTTGCACCAGTCTACACTCCCACCAACAGTGCAGGAGAGTTCCTTTTTCCCCATAGCCTCTCCAGCATTTATTGTTGGTAGTTTTCTTTATCCTGGCCATTCTTTCCGGAATGACATGGAATCTCAGTGTGGTTTTAAATTTGCATTTCTCTAATGACTAACTATGATGAACATTTTTCCATGTATTTATTTGCTATTTGTATTTCTTCATCTGAGAAGTGTGCATTCATCTCAGGTGCCCATTTTTGGGTTGGGTCTTTGAATTTCGGTGGTCTGTTTTTTTTTTGTTGTTGTTTTGTTTTGTTTTGTTTTGTTTTTTGTTTTGTTTTGTTTTTAGTTCTTTATATGTTCTAGACAGAAGTCCTTTGTCTAAGGGACAGTTCACTAAGATTTTTTTCCAAGTTTATGGGTTTTCTTTTCACTATGCCACAGATTTCTTTTGCCATGCAAAAACTCTTTAATAAGATGTGATTCCAGTGATATATTCAGGATATTATCTCCCATGAAGTTTGATTCCTGTTGCTGAATTCTCTACCTACCTCTATGTCCTCAAGATTTTTACTTGCTTTGTCTTCCAGCATATTGTTTCTGTTTCAATATTTAGATCTTTGATCCACTTTAGTTTATTACATAGTGATAGTCATGGATCTAGTTTTAGTTTTCAGCATATGGAGAGCCAGTTTTTCCAGCATCATTTATTAAAGAGACTATCATTCTTCCAGTGAACCAGTTTGGCCCTTTATCAAAGACAAGGTGGTATGTTTGTGGTTGTGGTTGTGTCTTCTAATCTATTCCATGGATATTCAGATCTGTTTTTATTCCAGTACCATGTTGATTTTATTACATTTGCTTTGTAGTGTAACTTCAAGTCAGGGATTGTGATGCCTCCCGCCTTGCCTTTGCTGCTTAGAATGACCTTTGCTATACTAGGTCTCTTCTGGTTCCGGATAAATTTTTTTAGAATAAATTTATTTAAAGAAAGACTAAACAAAACATAAAGTAGGTAGAAATAATACGTACATTCAGAGAAAAAATAAACAGTAAGAAATCACTAGTTGATGTTTACATATTGTCATTTTACACGTAGTTTTTCAAAATACAAAAGTGGAACATAGAAAGTGGGAATTCAAACAGAGAGACTTACAGAGTTCTGTTCAACTGTCCAACAATAACTTAGTAACCTGATTGTCAATCCTATACACTTAAACATACATGCGGTTATCCATATCTTCAATTATGTTGAGATTGAACAAACTCAAGTAGGCTAAAATCACTTAAGTTCCAGACAAATTTTAGGAGTGATTAAATCTATGAGATACATTATTGGTGTTTTCATTGGGATTGCATTGAATCTGTACAACAGTTTTAGGAGATTGGCCATTTTCACAATATTTATTCTTCTTATACATGAACAAGGAATGTCTTCCCATTTCTGAGATCCTCTTCAATTTCTTTTTCAGGGTATTGTAATTTTACCTATATAAATCTCTTACTTCTTTTGTTAGATTAATTCCTAAGTGTTTAATTTTTTTGGATACTACTGTGAAGGGTATGGCTTCTCTTAGTTCTCTCAGTGATTTTGTTGTTAGTGTATAGGAATGCTATTGATTTTTGAGTATTGATTTTGTATCCAGCTATATTGCTGTATTTATTGATTATATCCAGGATACTTTCAATGGAGTTTTGGGGTCTTCTATGTAGAGTATCATGTCATCTGCAAATGAGGATAATTTAACTTCCAATTTTCCTATCTTTACCCCTTTTATTTCTCTCTCTTGTCTAATTGCTCTGGCTAGTATTTCCGGTACTATGTTAAATAGCAGTGGTAATAAGGGACATACTTGTTTTGTGCCTGATTTTAAGGGAAAGGCTTTTAGTTTTGGGCCATTTAATATGATACTGGCTGTTGGTTTTTCACAGGTGGTCTTTATAATACTGAGGTAAAGACCAGCTTTTCTAATTTTCTGTAGGATTCTTATGATGGTTGACTGTTGGACCTTATCAAAAGCTTTTCTTGTATCTATAGAAATCATCATGCTTTCTTATTTTTGGCTCTATTGATATGGTGGATTACATTTATTGATTTACACAAATAATATCTTGAGGTTATTTATAGAAGTGATAGCAGAAAATTTCCCAAACATGAGAATGGAAACTGACATTAGGATTAGTCAAGCATATAGAACTCCAAATATCCACAACCAAAATAAAACTACACCCAGACATATAATAATCACCATCCCTGAAATCCAACATAAGGGCAGAATAGTAAAAGCTGTTAAAGAGAAGAAGCAGATAAAGGAAAATCTATCAGAATTACAGCAGACTTCTCATCACAAACAATGAAATCAAGAAGAGGATGGAGTAAAGCACTTCAGATCCGAAAGAAAAACAACTTCCAACACAGACTGATGTACCCTGCAAAACTGTCCTTCAAAATGGATGAAAAAATAAGATACTTCCATGATCAAGAAAAGCTGAAGAACTTCATTACCACCAAACCAGCCCTGCAAAGAATACTGAAAGACATTCTAGATACACATAGGAAAAAAAAAACACTAAGCAATGCAAGACAATTAAACAGTGTCTGTTTTACTGTATTACTTAAGGAAAAAAAAAAAACTACAGTTTTTGTTCAGACATCATAGAAGGGGTACTTGACATTAACTAATTTATTCTTGACATTAATTCTGATCATTTGCTTAAAGTATCACCTGCCAAGTTTTTTCACTGTAACAATATTGTTTCTCACCCCTCTGCCCATTTCCTGAGAGTACCTCCTATGAAACCGTGGTGTTTAGTTCTCGGCCTCTGCATAGGACTCAGACTAGAAAAATACATACATTGCAACATTAGCCCATTTTTTCAACCAATATATCCTCAAAAATAAATAATTTGGTTCTTAAAATTTAACTTTGTCTATCACTATAGGTAGACAAAGTGTTTGAGAAAAGCACTTGGTGTCACAGCCTATCGTATGTGATTTGATACCACTATAATCTTCCTTGACAAAGGACACAAATCCTACAGGATCTCCCCTGACAGAATAGGTCATCTACAATGTAAATTGAGTCCCAAACTTCAAGGTAAATATGAATTCCTTTGTAACATGTTTATTTCATTAGTAGTTTAATAGAATGACCCAAAGAGCCATGCAGCTTGGTCACTCCTATGCTTCCTTTGGTCACTGCACAGCTGTTAACCTGTCAATGAAGAGGACCCTTCAATGCTGTCTAATATAATATCCTTCTCTATACTGTGCTCTCTACTCCCTTTCCCTACTTAAATTTTTCTCTGTCACATTTATTGCAACTGGGATCTGCATTTTAGTTTTCTTGTACTTTTTAAAATTTTGATATCTTTTTTCTAGAAAGTTCCCTAAAAGAGGGCAGGTAGGTACAAACATTCTCTTATATTGTTTATACTTTGTACCTAGTTCCTGGAACAGTGAATGGAAAAGTGTAGATGTTCAATTAGTTTATTTATTTATTCATTTAATAAATTTTGGTGATGCTGGAGATAGAACCTAGCATCTCATGATGCTACATTAGTGCTCCACCACTGAGCTACAGCTTCAGTTCAATGAATTTCAAATGAGTGCATGGTGCAATATGTGTATTGCTTTTTACCTTTAATTTATAGAGTTGTAGATCATTCTGGATTTTTGTTACTTTAACACTTAATACCAGATATTAATAATATCACTTTTCCAAATGAATTATTGACCATTATGCTACAAAGAACTTCTTATGTGAATGATAGCTTATCATCCTTTTCAATTCCTTTTGTATATTAGTTATGGTTTAAAAAACCAGGGTCTACCCTGATACTATATTTTTATCATATTCTTCTGGTTATAGAATTCAAAGTATAAAATTAATTTCCACAGTTTAAACAGGAGGTTTTAGAAGGGCCTACTTTTCTTTAGTAGACTTCGTTACATATAAATAATCTACTGAAATTTTCTTCATCAATGCCAATATTTACCAGTCTTTCAAGATCTATAACTATATGTATTTCTATCTGGTGTCATTGCAGTGACAATCAGTGTAGAAATAATTATCATTCCAGAATTAAACTTAAATAGATTTCTTCATTCATTCTTTCTTCATCATTTTTCACCTTGTTAGATGTGTTGCAGTTGCTTCTATTTAATCTTAATTCTTTTCACCTTAAAATAATAAAAATGACTTAAAATTATAATATTTTTAACTTTCATAATAGAAGGTATGCCTGCATAATAACACTGTTTCTATAAGAAGCCACACTACTATGAATTTGGAAGATCAAAATATAAACTAGCTAAATCTTCAGAATTAAATACTATTTACTCATAATTGGTCACAGCAACTACAATCTTTGTTGTTCATGGAAGAAGACATTGTAATAGCATGCATCATCTTGCTTAATACCCAGACAAGTCTTAAGGGTGGTACCCATGTCTAAAAGGTCACTGTTGGGTTAGACAAATAGTCCAACACACCAATTTCAAAACCTTACCATTGCTGATGGTATATTTAAAAGTCATTTGCCAAAACTATTAACCTGTACCAATTTTAAGAGGCTATGATTTAAGGGTTTACTCCAGGAAATATGAAACTGGTGAATTTGACTTGGTCTACAACCCTGTGAGGCCCTTCAGAAGCATGCGTCACAGCTAATAAAATAGAACAGTTGGTTAAAGGAGGCTGGGGTGACTTACTAATTCATCTTTCATACTATTTTGATGGTTACAGGCTACGGCAATCATTTCCATACATATTTCTGGCATCTGGTCTTTCCAGTGCCATTATAAAATAGCACTCAGGTTAAGATGACACTCACGTCTTGCCTGTGGCTTTAATGGTAGTCATCACCGGGAGACTCCTAACGACTTTGGCTAGCCCTGGCTGGAACAGTTTCTCTTCATTTACTTGGATTACATTTGTTTTACTATGCTCCCCAAAGTGGTACACAGTCCTCTTCCATTCCCAGATTCCATAGCTTATTATTTCAATTAGGCTTTCTTATTACAGGAAACTTTCCATTAAAGGCAATTCCAATTTATGACCATTTACTTTTAATGTGTTTTTCATCACTTTTCTTGTCACTTTTCTTCACTGTCAAAAAGGCAGTGGAGACAGAACCTTTCCTTTGCTAGGGCAAGCCACTCCATCCCACAGAAAGACAAGATGTTCATAAGACAAGCAGGATGGAACCCATTTCATCTTATTTGAAAATTGTGAACCTTCTTTGTCAATTGAATTTACTTCTTCTTGCAATGAGATGACACATGTAATACAGTATATTTCAATAGACTAAAATGTCCTGAACGTAGAATTATAACTGTCTTCTCTGTTGGCTCAGTGAGCATTAGAATAAAAGATTTTATATCTTGGAAAAATTGATTTTTACTATAGAAAAAAATATTAAAAATGAAGTACTATAAATTTCACTTGCAATTAATAAATGTTACTGGATGGAATAATGTCTTAGTTTAAAAGTTACAAAGAAATATTGTTATGAGATTCAAAATGTAAAAATCTCCACTCATATTTTTCTCAGGAAATTTTTTCCTCTCACCTGCTATATTATACTTAAAATATTAGAACGTGACTTCACTGTCTACTTTTGTTAGATATTGTTTATTTGTAAGGAAGTATAAACTAATTTGAATGTTGTAGCTTGTCTTGCTTTATTGATAACAATCAAAATGTTCTCTGTTTAATAATTATAGTTGGATTTTTTCCTTATGAGTGCCCTTAGATTAGGTATTTTCATTATCTCACATATATTAAACAATCAAATGTTGGATGAATGCTTGGGCACTTACTTCTCTAAAGTCTTTTTTTTTGGGGGGGGGTTGTTCTTTGTTGTTTCATTTTGTTTTGTTTTGTATGTACCTGGGATCAAACTCAGAACTTCATGCTTGCCACGCAGGTGCTGTGCCACTGAGCTATAATCCCAGCCCTCTAATGTACTTTTATCTATTATTTTCTATCTTTCTGTCAATCATTCATTCAACAAATATTTCTTCAGTACCTTTCATGTTCCAGAACCCCATCTAAATAGTTAATATATATCAATTAATGACATCTGCCTCATGACAGATATAAATTCACTTCACATTTCACTGTTTCTCTGCAGGAAAAGAACAGTGTCTGTACTGGAATTCCACATCATAGGAGAACAAACACTATTTCTTTCAGTGTAACACTGTGTATTTTATAGGATGTGATGTGGTCAAATATGGATCTGGAAGTAAATAAAATACTTCAGAGAAAATGAGAGAGGAGATTTGTGGTTATTTGAAGAATCTGTCTAGCCTTTGGGGAAACTGAGTAAGGAGGAATGCAAGTTTGGGGCCACCTTGGACAACTTAACAACACAGAGAAACTTGTCTCAAAATTTTAGAAAATTAATAGAAAATAACAAGGGTGGCTGGCGATGTAGCTCAGTGGGAATGCCCTGGGTTCAATTCTTTCTTCTAAAACAAAACAAAACAAATCTTTCCCTCAAGAACCACTATTAGTATTTGAAATATTTATAGAATAGTTGCTTCTCTTTGATTGATGTCAAACTCTTTGTTTCTCCTACAGATCATTCTACTTTTGTTTAAGTATGTATCTGCTGCTACTGACTGGTGTCATCTGAAGAGCAGAAAGACATCATTTTTAACATTTGGAAACTTTTCTTTGGGTAACGGACAATAATATCCATTCTGTGAGGAAAGTATCTCAAAGCCATGTCCCTCTACCAGTTGAGTCCCCCATCATAGATGGGGAGAGGAACAAGACTGAAGAGCTGCATGTGATTTCCTGTGAATACCAATCACTCCGGGGGTCAGCAGGAATATCCCTGGACATGTGGAACCACAACACAGGCTTGAACTCAGAGGTGGTCCTTCAGCATTCTGACCTATATTTTGCTTGCCTAATGAGTGTCTTAACCTTACCTTATAGTACTAAGGTGATTATGTCAGAAAATCAATGTCAAGCAATAAGGACAATAAATAGTATATTATTAAAATAAATGAGATATATTAGTGTTAGCTTACCACATTAATTTGAACAGGAGAACAGAAAAATTCATTACATTTTCACCTGATTAAAATGATTTTAATCTGGCTGGAAACTAGAAAAAATATGTAGATGCATAGAATTAAAAGCTAATTAATCCTGAATACTCAGATACTCACATTTAATATATTGCATATTTTATTTTTCCCCAAGTTATTTGCCGGTCTTAAAAAATTTCAGCAATGGATATCAGAGCAACTAATATTCATGTCTGCTTCTGATTTTGTTCACACAACAAACTCCTACATGGACAGTGGATTCCAATTTAAAGACTCTAAAATTATTTCCTACATATAATGTATTGCTTTATAGAGAAGCTTTATCAATTTATATTACAATCACTTGAGAGTATCATTGTCCTTTAACTCTTATGCTTTTGATGAATGAAAATTGTATTTTTGCGCAATTTTTAAATTATATTTTCAAATTATTGTTTAGAGCATTTTTATTTTATTTATAATTCTTTGTATTACCTTTGGCTACGTAGTGTAGTTTTCTGTTAAAATTTAAGTATTTTCTGACTATATACACATACTTAATCTTTATTTTGGGTCTTAAATATAATTTAAGTAGACTATTTCTCAAGTTAGCTATTTTGTTTATGCAAATTTTGACAAATATCGAAATCATTTTGGTGATAAACTTCTGTTTTACTTTCTTTTTCATTTCTCTTATCACATTTGAGCTAGAGAAAAATGTTTTCCATGGACTCCATTATATTTTATGTGATTCTGTATACTGCTCAGTTTTAATCTCACTTTTAAAAACTTCAAATCTGACTGTTTAATCCATGAAATTTTGTGGATATAAGAATGTATCTCTGCACTCCTATTTGTTTGCTATTAAGTATGAAAAGTAGATTTAATCTCAAGTTTTGCAAAATTCTGAATTTTAAGTCCAGGTTGTGTTTTCTTTCATTTCTTCCTCTTCCCTTTCCCTTTCTTCCCCCTCTTCCTTTAATATTTTTCCTTCTCCCTCTTCCTCATCCTCCTCTGCCTGTTCCTCTTTCTCTTCTTCTTCTTTTTCTTTTTCTTCTTATTCCATAGCTAAGACAACAGTGTGGTTGAGACAAGCAGCAGTTTTCTTTGTTTTGTTTTTAAAACCAAAACTTTAATTGTTCCTTTCTTAATTAGAACTAAAAAAGGAAGTAGGTACTTTTAAAAGCACTTTCATCTAATAATGTAAAGTTTTGATTTTCCATACTCCTTTTTATTTTGCAGTATTAGATCTTTATTGTAATTACTCTAATGTTATTATTTTTAATTTAATTTCTTTCAGGACTATAAACTGACACTTGTAGTTACAAAATTATTAATTCAGTCCTTTAAAAATGGTTTTAGTACACAACAGCAAATCTTACATTTTAAATTTTAAAGTATTCATGTTAGTCTGTACTACGTAATCAAAGAAATGTTTTCAAAATGCTTGCATGGTAGAATTGATTTGTGTGCTTTTGCTCATGTGAGCAACACAGATCATTAATTATTAGGATAACATCTTTAAATTTTATATCTTCTAGGAACTAAAAGAGACAGTGAAATGAATTTTCTATCAGAGTCTCTATGACTCCATCCATCTTGATACTACAATTTTGAAGTTTATGCTTTCAGAAGTCTGACAAAATAAATTTCTATTGATTTAAGGTGATTGGTTATGTCATACCTACATGATTTAATTTTTGCTTTTAATTCACATTTATCTGTTTTATAAGATTTGACAATTCTTCCAAGTGTTAGGGAATAAAGTAACTGTTAGTCCTAAGCTTCATTCTATTTTTACTTTTTTTTTTTTTTTTTTTTTTTTACTATTTCTTTTGAAATTTTTCTTTTAAAGACTTTAACAGCTGGAAAAATTCTTCACAGAATGATAACCAAATGCCACTTTAAACAAAAACTTCAGTTACACTGATGAAGAATTTTTTTCATATTCGTTATAAGTTAAAAATGCAGTTAAGGTCAAATTACATTGTGAAAGACATGACGGAAATCAAATCCAACGTATTATATGTTTAACATCAAATGCTAGAATAACTACTTGATGCATATAAGTCTAAAATAAAATCATATTGAAAATGATGCACAAGTAATAGAAACCTGAACTCATAAAGTTGTCACTGTATTTTTTCAGAAGCAAGTGCTCTGGCATCAACAAGGCTATAATTTATATTTCATTGGACATGATTACAAAGGTCTCTTGTAGGCAGGGACCCAGGATAGGAGACGTGGGGGAACTCTGTATACTAGTGAAAACCCATTTTAGAGATGGCATGGAATTTGATGACTAACTACCATCCACCCTCTGGTACTGATTGATATCGGTTCTAGAAGACGCAGTACAATATTCTCTGAGCACTGTGTTAATTTGGTAGCAAAGTAGGTTTCTGTTCTCTGAAAGAGGGCACAGGGAAATAAGTACAGGTATTTTCAACTGCAGTCTTGCCAGGCTGCTGTAAACTATTTAGGAAAGCATCAACAGGAAACATGTAATAGTTGTTTCAGTGACACTGCATTACAGGGTTTCTAGCAAAAGAATTGAAAATCAAAAATTAGTCCGTTTTGCCAGCATTTCCAAAAGGACAAGGGGATGAAAGCCTGAGAGCTCCCTGGATGCCATGTCTGGGATCCTGGCGATTTTTCTGTTATGGGTGATTCTCGCCTGTAGGGGTGGCAAGTTTTGAGTTCCTTTCACTTCTGCCACAGACGGAAAACAAAGAAGGGATGCTTGGCAGATTTTCTCCACAGACTTTCCTTTTTTATTAGGAAGGGAAAATCTTTCCCACAGCCCCTCCCCATCACCAGCTGACTTCTTTTTAATTGTCATTCTGATAGAAAATGGAGTAAGCCTAGTGTCTACCAGATGGAGAACTCTTAGCTTAAAATTTAATTAAACGAATTTGAAAATAAGACATAGGAAAATAAGAATAGGAAAGACTTTAGGGAAACAATTACTCTACAATAAAAGGTAACTAAAACTTAACCTGAAAGTGTTCCAGCTTTCAAAACTCAATTCCTTGAATTATTTATATATGATGTACATATCTTTGAGTTCCTTCCAACATGCTATGATAAAATTATTTGAAATGTTCTTAGAAGAAAAAAAAAAATACACTCTATTCCTATGTTTTTTTTTTTTTTTTAAGTCATTTAAGTTTTTAAAAACCAGTCACCATTTTTCTGGCACCATATGCACAATGTACCTATAATCACATAGCTTAATCATTCTTCCATTGAAATATTTAAGCTCTTCCTATACATTACAAAATGTACACAATGAAAGGGCTCCTGTGATTCTGAGGTTTCTAAAATGGCCCTGAGTCTTCCATTAACATTTTATTTTACATTTCACACAGAGAATTTTGTAAATGTAAATGATTTTTAGCATCTTTCAAAAGTATCCCATTGATATGCATGCTATTCATAATGTTTTCCCATTCTGTTTCATTCCAGCTAGTATCTTCCCAAAATTTTAAAGAGATTAACTTAAACTTAATTTGAATGAGACAACAAAATGCGAAATGTTCAGAAATCCTAAAGTATTACCTTACATTTTCACTAGCTTCCTTTTAGATTTAAAAAATTGAACGCATTATTTGGTTAGGGAATTGCTAACAGCAGATAAAAACCTAAGTCTTAGACGCTTAACACAATCTGTTCATTTCTCACATTAACCAATTGAAATTTAAAATGTCGATCTTAGTAGATGAATTTCACTCTTCATAGTGATTCCAAGACCAGATCTCACCTTTGGTTTTGTTTTGCATGTAGTTTCAAAGAGCAGTAAGCTGGTGAGAAACGGGAGTATAAGAAATTCTAATAGGTAGTCCTAGAAATAGCACTCAACGGACTAGATGTTAATATTTCATTGGCGAAACTCAGGTGCTTAGCCACAGCCTATTGCAAGGAATTCTTGAAACTGCTTGAACTCAGAGGCCAGTATAGATTTGATGGTCAGTCAGCATTCTTTGCTACATTCTTTTAACCTCTGGACAGTTTTTCTTACAATAAATTAAAAAAAAAAAAAAAAGAAAAAAAAAAAAAAAAAAAAAAAAAAAAAAAAAGAAAAGAAATATGTTACTTGTCAACCAAAGGAAAAAAAATAAGATACCTAGTAAAGTTTAATTCACTAAACAAAACTATCTTCAAAGCATTTAATATTGGTTCTCTTTAAGCATTGAAATGATAAGTGACTCCAATTGGGGAAGAGAATTGCAAGTGTCAAATTCTTGCCAAATCACTTGAAAATATCACTTCACAAATATTTATAGGTCCCTTTTTATGAAACAAGAGTTTTTGAACTTGCATTTAGCATTATGTATTAACATTATTTTTCATTGTTAATTTTACCATATGTTGTTAAACACCGGGAAGGTAGAGATACTATCGTTTTCTGTTCATACATCTGAGGAGAAAAAATCTAAAGGCTAATGTTGATAAATTTATTTTGCAATTAAGGGTGTTTTGTTATATAAAGTAACAACTGGTCCCCTCTAATTACTGATCAAAAGGTTATAGAAGTAGCTTCTATGGATAACTATCATTATTTTTATTTCAAATTGTGTTCAATAAGATACTTCGCAATGTATTTCAATGTAATTCCCTCCTCGAGTTCAAAAATTAGACTTTAAGGACCATATTCATAACTTCTGAGAAACTGTAAGACTTTAAAAAACAGTAAAAACATGGTCTTTTAAAGGAGAATCATTTGTGCATACCATTTATGTTTTCTTGTTTTTTTAATCACCATAAATTTCTGGGATAAACACTTACTAATGGCCATAGACCAAGTGAACAGAAAATTTATGACATTAAAAAATTACATTTTTCATCAGTCTCACTTACATAATGGAATACACTTGTATGTGAGGTTGTGGTTATTATTACTGTTATCTTGTTATAGTCATTAATAAGTAATGATGGCTTAAACCACAAAGCACTATCTATAACTTACTCTGAAGAGTTTCAGGTTGTTCATGGAGGAATCAAAATTGCTGATATAGACATAAAATAATTCCACATGACTAAGAAGGTAAAGACAATGATTTCATAAAAGAAATTTTTAAAAAGTGATTATAAAATACGACAGGTAAAATAAGTCATATATTTCTTGGCCTTAAATCAGATCATGCTTCAAGAATTCGTTTGTTGTTATCCATATATATGTTTGTTAAATATAAAGCTAAATGTTAATCTGACATTATTTTCCCTAACCACTATTCTTATTCCCAGAATTTCTATATCATCTCTTGTAGAATCTAAATGACCTAAATAAGGATAATTCTTTGTAAATACAAAACATACACACACACCACAAATCAACAATAAGTAAGAATGTGTCTGATTATTTCTGTGGGTTTGTGGATAGATTTTACTTTTATGGGGAGTACCGAAAAGCTGTGAGTTTATTTTCTCAGTAATTTATATTTTAAAAGAGAGAATATGGTGGGGAAGTTACAAAGTGAAATAGTACTTATTTGGTACTAAAACTACCTTAGAATTATGACCCAAACATATAGGCACACATTCAAACATAGATAACAACCAGCTGTGCATAACATTAGGAAAACAGTAAGAAAATCTATTTACCAAGTAGATTAATTAAATGTTGAATCTGAATACATTGTTTTACCTATTATATATATATCTTGAGAATCAGATAATTATGTTGACATTTTGTTATATTATACTAGTTCCCTACATTAGAAGCCACTGTGATAGACAATGTTACAGACAATTAGTGATTTATTGTCAGAATTGAGGTCCGTCATTTATTCTTTTGTGTATTAGTTTATGGTGGTTCTATTCTATTTTAGTGGTAAGTAGACCCTGCCAGGTGAAACACATTGAAATAGTGGGGAGAAAGTAGCAACAATATATGAAAAAATCCTAGAAACAAGAGAGATGGCATTAGTACTGAAAAGTGTTACATTTGCTTTAGATATAGAATTTGTTAGGTAGTTTCAGGTTAAGGACTTTCTCAAAACCAGAAGGAGCTTATGAAAATATTAAGACAGAAGGATATTCCAGCATGCAGCTAAGATCTCCCAGGCTGTGTAACTGAGGGAACCAAATGCTCCATACCTTTTTTCCCTTCGACGTGTTTCAGTTCATAGCAACATGTCTAGCACAGACTCACACTGGACTGTGTCTCTGAGAGGGTGGCTGAGAAGTGTGTTATTTTGAAATTCACCCTCGACACAAAAACGATTTCATGAGTTTCCCAACTTCACTCCGATCTGCTTTTAACACCTTGTATCTCTGTAAAGCTTTTTTCCTTTACCTTGAATGTTTTACTTTCTTAACCTACATGCACTGTTCTTCAGTAAGCCTTAAAATTGGGTTGCTATAAATGATGCCCAACACACTGCCGATTAAGATGCTCTGCATAAGCAAACTTATAAAGTAGATAAAGCAAGAGCAGGAGTTTATTTCAACAAAAGCAGGAGTCTGTAACTTGCTGGAGAGATTTTAATCAACTCATAAACAAGACTTTTAGAAATCATTGTCTGTGGTCGCTGAAACTATTAACAGATCTACTGTGACCTTAGTCACTACCAATAAAAGTATGATTGCAAATATATATGGTAAATTTTACAAGAGAATATAGCAAGATGTTGTAACTTTTAAACATAATATTTAGTTGAAACAATACACTTTTAGGAATGTCTTTGGAATTGATAGATGAGATAAATCTAAAAAAATATTATCTAATATTGATAGTTCTTCATATTAAACCTTGTTTCCAAATACAGAATTCAAAACTTATTGTATAAAGAATCATACCATATTCTTTTTCCCTTATGTATTAATATTGTATTTAAATTACAGTGTTCTTTTTGAAGTATTAAAAATAAATCCATTATCCTATCTTCTATATATTTCTTAATTCTTAGTTGCATGTGTTCTGTTTTGTTAAAATGTTGTGAACATTGATACAATCAATATCTGTATACTTTTTTAATAATATTAACTAATCCAGTGGAAACAAAAATGGCAAGAAAACTTCTAAATTGAGTACTTGTGCAGGACTAAATATATCACATTAATCTGTTATTTATATGAGCATAAACTTGTTCACATAATCTCCTATTATGATTGTTCACATAATCTCCTATTATGACCCTGAGCTTGGCACTGTTTTCAGTAGCAGAAAATTCTATAGTTTCTGAATCTGTTCTCTGTTCCTAGAATGTAATACTTTTCAAACAAAGGGATTGTATGAAGACTTGGTGGCAGAACACTTATATACTTTTACTGAAACACGATCAGAAAATCACACTCTCAAAGCATACTTTTTGTAGCCTAGCCTACATTTGATGCAGTGATTTGAAAGATACTACTGTTTATGAATTAAACTGAAGGAAATAATATGAAGAAAATGTCATATGAAGGGCTCTTGGAGATTAAGGGGATGCTTTCTTTTTTTTTCCCTTTTTTTCGTACCTACAATCAAACTCAGGGTCCCACAAGAGGATTTTAAGCCAGGAATTATTTTTCCCAGTTGGTGCCTGTCCACTTTAACCTCTAATCAGACTGAATTTTGTAAATTTGTTCTGTTCTCATTTGAAGACCCATATGCATTCGTACCCCATCAAGGAGACCCTGTGTGTCTGTATAATAACTACCTCAATCCTTTGCAATTCCAGTATTCCTGGTGATCACCTCCAAAATTAAATCCTTCTTATCTGCTACCCTTATATTTTGCAAAGTATCTAGTAATACAGTGCATAACTTAAAGAAAAAGTTTAGGAAACATTTGTGACAATGAAAAATAGAGCACCAGCAATGCACAACTTAAGGATAAATACCAAATATTACAGGTCTTAGACAACTGATATATTTTCCACCACAGGAAATTTTTCAGAACTCAGGCACTTCTCTGGCCCCAGCGGGCAGGAGAACAGCCCTTTTTACTATGGGGTATGGTCCAAATCACTTTCTCTGTCAGATTCACAGCACACTTCTCTGGGAATGATTTGAGAAGTCCACTTTTCTATTATTGCAACAAATAGTGAATAAAAACTTTGAGCCAATCTTTTTGTCAGTGTTGTAGCAAGAGACATTTCCCTTTGCCACTGTTAGTCCTAATTATTTTATTTAGGAAGTGAGTAGTTGTCTTTCTAAAAGGATATTTTGTTGTATTTACGTAATGTTCCCAAGCAACAAGTTCCCAAGCATAACCGTGTCTTAATGCTGGCTGTGCATCACTGCTCCTCCATCAGTAGTGGAGGATGTGAAACAGTAGGTAACATGGATGTTGCAGCCTGGTAACAAACACGAGAACCAGATGCGTTAGGAAAGAGCATTGACAGATAAGTTCTACTACTCTGGGGGAATAAGTTTTTTAAAAAGTTCTCTTTCTGCTTGAAGCATCCATCTCATTTTGGAGAGTGGTAATCATTTAATTTATTAAATATAAATTTGAGAAGAAAAAAAAAACTTTTTCCAGTGTATCCAACATTGATTTTTATTAAATGTTGAATTTATGTGACCAAAATTCATGATAATACATTTATGTGTCCTATGCTTTTTACTTTGGAGTATTCAACAGATTATTTTTCCTTGCACAACTATTCAATTGGTTTGTGAAACTTTTAACTTTAGAAAGATACAAAATCTTGGTATCTGCTTTGGTCAGAATACTAGAACTTTCTGTAGGTCAACATAGAATCGTATGAGTAAATTAATACTATTGATTTAATTTTTTTTCTGCACATAAACACAGGCTAAAATCATCTGCAGATTTAGCTCAAGGAAGCAATTTCTTTCTCAGGGCATTCTGGCATTTTGGCAGAGATTTTTAGTTGCTTTTTCCTCTTGTCTTTTGGCTGTTTTCCCTGGGGCTCAGAGCAGGGACTGTCTATTAAGATCACATGCATGCGATCATGATCAATTTCCTGCAAGTGTAGAAGGACTGGGCACTAGAGATGCTCAGCTTCACATGTTTCACTCTATTCCTACGAGTGGTGTTTTTCTATCTGTATCAGCAGCTGGAACCCAACTACGTAGCGGAGAGGGGAAGAGAGAAAGTGAAACTCCTCTTATGTATTAGAGTATTCCCTGCTTGTCTGGTTTCTTTTTCTTCAAGTGAATGTTCTGTAGTTCCAATTTCTCTACTATATGCATGTGATGAAAGGTATGGGAACCCAAACCCCACTCCAAGCACATTTATTTGATGTCACAGACCTGAAGAAATGTCACTTTATTTCAAATGTCAGTATTCAGTGTTTCTCATAGAACAAATCTGCTTTCTAAAGTCCCCAAAGCACCTATAACTGCCTGTTGCTTGCTTAACGTCTCAGCTGTGCGAAGGGATTTTTGTTTTAGTTGGCACTCAGTATATTTGAGGCTGGAAAGATACCTGGTTCAGTAGTAAGCTATACACCAAATAGCTAAAAATAACAGAAAGGATATTCCTTTTTCCAGGCCCTATTTCTCTGTGTGTATATCTGTTCATATAGATATATCGATATGGTGACTCAGATATTATATACTCAAGAAAATAAAGATCTTGGCATTTAAAAATGTTTTCCAAAACAAATCAGCTATTTGAGCACCTCAATATTTTTTCAGTTGTTTTTAGGAATAGTTGCCTAGACCTAGACTTCCCTTATTTTTTCTTAGTTTATCATTAAGAATGGAGATTTTAAAACTAGTCACTCAGACTTATCTGCATATTATATAAAATATTCCTCCAAAAATTATTCATCAGGTCATTGAATTAAACTCCTATGCAGATCTATACAACTGCAGCACTAGGGAAATGTCCTTTACACAGTTTTATATGAAGAGAACGCATAGAACCATTTCTGTCTTGTTTAGCAGATTACTCACTGTTGCATTTCAATCTTTCCTAGGATTAGCAACTTTAGCTGAGGCTTTCCTTTAAAATTTCTCACCTCATCACTAGTAACTAATGATAATTATTTTTATTATCATAATCTTATCTTCAAGGCAAGGCAAATAATGACTTGTAGGGAGGCACCTTGTTGAGGTATCTACAAATTGTCTAAATTAAGTGAGTCATCTCTTATACCACCTAGTTCCCAGGTTGAAGTTGATAAGAAAAAAAAAATTAGCTCAACTAACAAAAATCCAGCTAAAGTTTAGATGTCTGACAGCCCCCAGGAATCAGTTCAGTTGCTATTAATTTTTTCATTTCTCTACAGGCCACATGGTCGCCTACTGAGGGCTCCAAGGCAACAGACTACAGGGAATTTAGTCACTCTTGCAACAGACTTTCTTTTGGCTGGATTTTCGTGGCACCATCTGGATGCCTGTCTTCATCTCCACACAGCTCCCTGGCTGAAGCTTCCCATCACACTCAGGTTCCCTGATCCTTTTTCCTTGTTTCCAAGCTTCTTTGGCTTAATGTATACATCTTGAAATGCATCCAAACCAAAAGCCCAAGTCTTGCCTGCTCTTAATTGGAAATGCCCCATTTTTGTTCATCAAGAAAATTTTACATTTTCTGCAGAAGAGTTGGGGATGTAGCTCAGTTATAAAAAAAAAAAAAAAAAAAGCTTGTATAGCACGCATGAGATCCTGGGTTTACAACACAGTAACACCAAGTAAACTAATAAAAAGTGACTAAACCCTGATAAAAGTAGCACACAAATTAGCAATGGAACAGTTGCCTGTTCCACCTTTGAATTCAGAGAATGCTAAGCCTCCACAACCTGATCAAGTAACATCCATCCCAGAAAAAAAAAAAAAAAAAAAAAAAAAAAAGAATGTGTTGTCTATTCAAAATGGAAGGTAAAAGAAATATCAGCCTACTTTAAAATGGCTTATACTGGCAACAGGGGTTGTGGCTCACAGGCACAATTGCTGGAAAGTCCAGGGCCCTGAGTTCAACTCCTGGTACCAGAATAAAATAAAGGCATATATCAATCCTTATAATACAGTAAATAAACAAAATAAGTTGAAATTAGTGTGAATTTTTGCTGAATCTAAGAATTAATAGCTTATATCATAAATATATTTTGGATACATTGCTTACTTCATCATACAAATAATGTGATTATTGTCCTCAAATTGGAAAAAAAAAACAGATAAAGGAAAATAGCAAGCTGCATAGATTTGTGGGTAGAAGTGGTGACACTGGGTGTCTTGTTCTGTCTTCTATTTGTTACACATCTATGGCACACAGTAGGCTTCTCAAGTCAGCCTTACATCTGTTTGTGTTACCAGATTAAACACAGACTTGCTCTCTTTTTGTTTTGTTTTATGTCAATTCTTCAGAATATTTTGAAAAAAGTTAGATTAAAATCCTAAATTCTGTAAAGAACATTGTTCACATTTCAATAAAACAATGATGATTCCATTAGTCTTTTTAATCAACTGAACTTTGAGGGGACAGTAGGTGATGCACTGTTGGAGGAGGGTGGCTGCTTCTCAGTATGCACCTTGACTCTTATTCATGATTAAAATTGGCTCTTTGGCAATGTTCTCCAGACTCCAAAATCTGCTAATATTTGTAAAGTGGTAAATCTACCCCATGGATAGATCTACACTCCATGAGGATTTCGTTCATTTGCTTTAGCCCTCCTCATTTACTTCAGGAGACTTAGGAGAGATTCAAATTAAGTAAATGACTGGAAACATCAGGTAATTAAACATCTAGTTTTTCATATAACACAAATCACTGCATGCCTGTGGTCTCTGTCACTTGATCCCTCCCCATGCTTGAGGTTTTAAACTGCTTTCAGCTCCATTTAAACTCTTAGATAAGCCAGACATAACTCCACTCTTCGCATAGTAACCCCTGTGCATTCCTCTTCCTTCTGTGAGGATTGATGTCTGTTGCACAGGCCTGAATTTACCATATAATTCCTCTCTTGGTCTACTGAGGCTCAAGGGGAGCAGAAGGAAGCAATAATACAGATGTGCTCAACTTCAGCCGAGACTGTTTCAACCCTTGGTGCATGAACACCTTCGGGGAGAAACCCCAAACTCAAGTCAGAGCTACACCTTTCTCCCAAAGAAGATTGTCTTTTTGGAGCTTCATAATGGGGTATTTGGAGTTTCTTTCATTCTTTCTTTAAAGCTTTATGATACATTATCCAAAGTTTCCAATAGCCATTGAAATTAAAATGTTTTTCACTTGTGTTCAGTGGAAATAAAGAAAATTAGCAGATTTTACTGCTTCCACGCTGTCCCACATCTGATGCAAAACAGTAGAGAAAATTTCCTCAGAGCCATTTATTAGAATTCCTCTTGTGCTGACAAGTTTTAGTTTTGTAACTAATAATGAATATTATTGTTTTGTCACCACAAAATTAACTTGTGATCTCCGGCTCTAATTTCTGTTTAGAGACCATGCCTGTCCTTCAATGGTCTGTGAGATCTGTTGTAGGAATCTTGCAACTAGTTTGAAGGCTAAACTGAGCCAGTTGACTTATTAAAGCAGAGATTAGGAATAAGAAAGTAATGTACTCTTGTAATTTCCATAAGATTGTATACTTAAATTTTACTAGAAAAAAAGAAACTTTTTCCATGCTGAATTTACTTGAAGAATAGAATATAAGCATGAAGTTTTTATATTTCTACCAAAAATGCAAATGAATTGCTTAAAATATTAAATATATGTACGGATTTTGAAAGAGAAAGCTGATCAAAGTAATGCAGCAAGAGAATTATAATATGTTTTTATTTTTATGATTTTTAAATTCCTTATTTTTATTTCACCCAAAATAATTTGAGTTCAAATTTTTTGTTTTGCTTTATTTTATTTTGTTTTGCTTTGTTTTGTATTTTTACAGGTGAAAGATACTAGACCAAGTAATGTCTGCTGTGAAAGTCTAATAAACTTTATCTAAAAAGTAAGTTATATTTGGACACTCCTATAAGCTTCATTTTTTTAAGATCTTAAATTTAACCTCAGTTTGACATTTTTAAAAATTATTTTTAACAGTGCATATTTTAGTACATAATCTGTGCATTCATCATCAGCACATGTACATAGTATATCTTCTTTTTAAAATCCTCTTTCCCTTTCATTAGTCCTCCTTCAATCTATCTCTTGATTCCCTTTTATTCATAAATGTCTACAGTACAATATATTTTGGAGAATTGGTACTTATACAAAACAAACATTATTTCTCTATCTCTGTCCCCCTACCTTTCCCCAGCTGTCTCTTGATCCCCACTCCCTTTGAGAAACATCTACTTCTTGAATTTATTTTCAAATCAAATAGAAGGGCAAGGATTAATCAGATTTTTAAACAAAATGCAACATCCCTTATACTTTGGTTTTTCTGTTGGAAAGAATGACTGGTTACATTTTTCTCTTATCGTATAAATCCATGATGTTCTCTCCTTACAGTGCTCACTTGTGCTTACCTACTTCCTTCAGGAAAAGAGTGTGGAGTTGTCTCTCGTTAGGTTGTCACATAAAATACAGGCATGAGGGACATTGTAAGGGGCTATTCATTCACTGTTATATGCAATTCAAAGTTACTTGTGTGTTCTCTATTCTTAGTTGTTAAACTGACAGCTCTACTGTTGTGTTCGTAAAACCCTATCAGAGAGCTGTCATTTATTCTAGCTTCATGTGATTTAAATGTTAAACATCCTTTAATTACAGGCTTAATCTACTATTATTCACACTGGCAAGGGTTTGTCTGACTATTGCTTTTATTTCTATTTATTGTGTTCTAATCAAACTTTAACTGTGGAGCACTCAAAGAAATATGAAAGGTGTGGATGAAATTAAAAATATATCTTTTTTTAGAATTCAGGGCATATTTATATTAGATGAAAAAAGAAAACCTAAAGCACTAAGAGAAAGGAGAAAGTTTTACATAATAACCAAAGCACTCTTAAATAGAATCTTCCATTATTCCAGAATATGCAGCTTGAATTATAGGAAAATTACCAAGTAACACATTACAATTCACATAAATGTAACTACAAAGAGAAAAGTGTTATAATCAGAAGCAACAATGGAATGTAAAGATTCTTTCTTATGGAGGTAGTTGATATTTGAGGAAATTATCTTCTAAGTAGATTATAAAAGATACCTTTAAACTTTTGTGTCTTGTGCTAGCAGATCATGGAAAAGAATTTCTTGAAGAACAAAGAGAGACGGTGAAAAGTCCTGCATGCCTGGTAGGTAAGAATGATTCCCACAGAAATATATGTTTATGGGTTTAGAACAAAAAACTGACAAAGACCAATCTGTCATGGAGAAGTAATTGGAGAATGTTAAGCTAGAAATAGACTAATCTTCAATTTTAAATTGTTTCCTGAGCTTTCCAGGAGTGTAAATGACATCTATCTACATTTTCTCAAAATGAGGTGTGTGAATGCACCTTGCATGAATGGAACTTTGAGTTATTAGGGAGAAGCAGTGGCCACCCCGATGTGAAACTGAGGAGGGGAAGATGACAATGGGACTTAAGAAAGTAAGACGTGATAAAGAAGCTAATGGAGAAAGGAGGAAAAACACAGTGGAAGCAGGAAAATGCCAGGGTTCATGTTGAATCTTAGAAATCTCAGATGCAGTATTAGATCCAGGAAAGAAATTATCTCAAATATTTTTTCAATAGTTAAAAAGTTTAGCTCACAGGTGATTAGTCATTCTTGTTGATATTATAATGAAATGAGCATAAACTTTACATATTTCAGCATTTCAAACAATAAAATAAGCCACATTTTTTCATATTGGAAGCTCTGGAATTATTTACTCCAGCTAGCTGGCTAAGGCAATGTTGATGTTCTCCTTGGATTGGATGAGGGAACAAAGAACATCTAGTACGTTTTCTTTCCACAACTTTTCAACGAATCTCCCACAATTTTGTTTAAAAAAATGCACTGTTACCATTGCCTAATCTGGGTTAAATTCCTAGAGCATTCTCATGAGTTTTCAGCTTCTTAAGAAAATAAGTACTTTATGGTATGCATTGCTATCATCTATAATGCACACTAAAAAAAAGATGTAGGAGATAGGCAATGAGCAAGTTAGTGATTAGATCTATACAAAAAATACTTTGGACAAGAAAATATAGAAGCAAAACAACATAAATTCAACTCAATTTCCAGTTTAAAATATGCCTTCAAAATCAGTAATTTTATTTTTTACATTTTAAAATAAAAAAAGAATACAAATAATGATACAGAATTTTAAAAGAGAGCAACATGATATTAACAATGATATATTAACATGTATTAACAATGATGTAAATATTGTGTATTGTTATCTTCAAAGTAGTTGCTTATATTATAAAACTTAGGCATGAAAAATGATCAATGAAAGCACCAACCATTCTTTTCAGTGAACTAGTAGAAATTAGTAGTATAATTATCTATCACATATATACATATATGTCACATTTTTATCATCATTTTATCTATATACAATTTATATAATTTTTTTCTTTCATTCTTTTCTTGATTCTAGTTTTTCTTTCCTTTTGAGCAGTTTCTTCACCTTTCATTTCTACAATATCTACTGCACATGTTGGATCTCAGTTATTCTGTTACTTTTTTACATGAGGAAGACAATAATGTTTACATTTGTGAACCTGATTTACTTCACTTACGAGTATGGTCTCAAGTTGCAAAATCAGCTAACATGTTCTTAGCCTACACTAAGGAATTATGCAGAAAGAATCTTCATCATCCATGATTCAGAAGATGAAATTCTATGTCTTAAATATATTAATTTTACTTTTTAGTACATATTTGAAATTCATGTAATTTACAATCATTTTGGGGTTGGGGTACATGTCCGTAATACAGTTTAATTCTTTTTTTAAAAATCTCTTTCCTCCCAATAGCTTCATTCCTCCTCTAAATTCTCTTTCCCCATTTTCAATAATTTTGATATAATCAATTTTTGTCTCATGTCTATGAGACATACGTTTTCCCTCGTGGATGTTACTAGGTTTTCATACATGTCATACCTCTGACCTACATATTTCGTCTTCCCCTGTCCTCATACTTTACTCTTTATTTCAAGAATCTCTTGCCATTTGTAAGAGATGCATTCCCTTGTCTCCCACCCAAACTTTGTTCTACTGTTTCTATTTTGCCTTATTTAAATGAGAGACGCTATGTGGTATTTAAGCTTGTGCATTTGATTTGTTTTACTCAACACTACATTTTCAAGGTATATTCATCTTCCTGCAAATATTTTGTATTTCACTTTCTTTGAATCCCAGTAATATCCAATTATGTTTAAATGCCAGGTATTTTATTCAGTAATCTGTTAAAGGATATACAAAATGCTTCAAGAGTTTAGCTTTTATGAATTGTGTTGCTATAAACATTAACATGCATGTATTACTGTAGAATAATCTCTTTGACTCTTTGCTGAAGATATGTGCAAAAAATATAGCTGGGGAATATGTACTTTCTAATGTTAATATTTTGAGGAATGTATGTATTGATGTTCATAATGGTTTTACTAGTGTGCATTTCCATCAACAATGCGGTATATTTCCTTTATCAACGTAACCATCCCAGGTGTTATGATTTGTGTCTAGATATCCCCACAAAGCCTCATAGGGTCATGGGTGCAAGTTTGTAGAGTTCATTATTTATTCATGTTCCAATGATGGGATTATGGGTATGAGTTCTGCACCCATCCTAAGGTGGATATCCTGCATACAATATAAGGGAGGTAAAGAGGTTTGTTCTGTTTGTTCTGCCTTATGTTTTGTGCTCGTTGCTTTTGCTGTCTTCCTTGGCTATGAATGGTTGTTGCTGTGCCATGCCACCCTGCCTTGGAGCCAGTTATTTACAGACTGAAACCTCTACAATCTGAGTAAAATAAAACATTCACTAATTTTTGGTGTCAGGTGTTTTGTCTCAGCAATAAGAGAAAAGTAACCAAGGCAGAATTTGGTACCAGAGAAGTAGGGTCATTGCTGTGATTATACCTGGCCACGTGTTAAAGAGCCTTTGAAATGGCTTGTGGGAAGAGTTTAGAAAGATTCAGAGACTCTGCCTGAACGAGTAGCACTGCAACACCTTAGACTGTTCTATATGGAATATTCTCAAAAGAGCTTTTGAGCTCTCAAAAGAGCTCAAAAGACCAGAATTCTGATATGCTGATAGAAATGTTGACAGTGAAGACCAGTTTTGGGATGTTTCTTCTGGGGAGAAGAACTGCAATTGCTGCTGGACTCCAGATGATTTATATGTGGCTTTGCAGAAACTTTTTCTGTCTTTGTCTCATGTCCAGAGATTTTGCTTGAGACTAATATTAAGTGAAGTTGGCTAGTTAATCTGGCAGAAGAAATTTCAAGACACTTAAATGTTTAGGTGGTAGCATGACCATTGTTGGGTTTTAGCCAGATCTATGTTGTGAATCTACAGCAAAGAGCCAAGTAGGATGATATAAAACATTTTGAGTTTCTCCAGGAAAAGAAAGAGCCTCCAGTAAAGCTGTGAATAGCAGAAATTTAACTGAGAAGCTCTAGATTGCTGAGATGGAACAGGAGAATAGGAAAGATAGCCTGGGAGCACCACAAGAAGGACAGAACTCCACACTTTGCAATTTCAAACTAAAAAAAAAAAAAAAAAGTTCAAGTTACTTTGAGGAGAAAACCGCAGAGCATCATGTTCCAGAATAGCAGCAGTCACAGCAAGTTCCAAAATGCTGGTGACAGCATACGGGATTGAATGTGAAATAAAGTTGTAAAAGAAATTCACAAGTTAAACTATAGAATATAAACAACTAAAGAATGTATTGTGCAGTAATAAATAATAATAAATAATATGATGTGGAAATAATGACAAAGAATTAAGAAATATAAAGAAAAATAAGAAAACCAACATGTCTGTTAGAACCCTTGAAGGAGAAAAGGTGAACAACTATAAAAGTAGAATATTTAAATGAAGAATGGTTGTGAACTTCTGAGAGCATGTGAAACATGATCTCACAAAAACAGGAAATATGAAATATACCAAGAAGGATTTTAAAAATTTGTATCATGAAAAGTGGAACAATAAAGAAAAAGAGAAAGAGTTTGAAACTGGTAGAAAGTAGGAAAAACAAGAAGATTGTAATTGACATCATTATTGGTGAATAATATTTAAAATGAGAAAATTTAATAGATAATGTAAAATGTGTGTGCAGTGAATTACAGTACTGCAAGAACACATTTACTATGGGAAAGCACCCTCAGAAAACTCTCTAAATATAACTTCAAACTGAAACTGTCCAAATTTTTTAAAAAGTTATATTAACCAAATAAAAATATAAAATTACAGCCACAGATTTAGCTGAGTGGCACAAGCCCCTGCCTGGCAAACATGAGGTCATGAGTACAATTCCAGGTACCAAAAACAAAAATGTAATTTAAAAAGGTAAGTTCAGACAAGCATATTATTATGAAATTTTGACATCATTCAGTGTAACTTTGAAAAACAAAAAATAAATCAACAACCTTATAATATTTGGGAGAAAAAATTAAAGTTAAATTGCTTGTTTTCATGAAAAGAGCTAGACAGTCAATGATTATTTTTGAGTTATTCAAATAAACTTGAAAATATTACAAGTACACAAATTTAATTGGAAGGATATAAAATCTCAAAAGTGCTAAGATAACTAGTGAAATTAATGTGAATGTAAAATTAAAAAAAAATACAAAATCAAATCTTTCTATCCAAGAGAAATGAAGAAAATGGAAGTGAAAGACTAATAAAGAAATAAAACATTAAAATGTTAAAGAAAAGTGAGAACTCAGATGGCAGCATACTATTCACTATAACTTTAATTATAAGTTAGCAAATCATGCCAAAGATGTCCATCAAGGTGAAACAAAAATATAGTTAAAAGCTGTTCACAGTACATCTAACACAAACATAATGCTAGAGTGACAAAAATGTATCAGATAATAGCTACCAACAATATACTTGGAAAACAATTTTGATAACTGAAAAAAATAACTTTTTATTAATAATAGTAACTGAGAGAAATAAAATGATGTTTAATTATAAATTGATAAGTAAATCAAATCTAAGAATGTGTTTTCTTGATTTTTCAAATAATAAATCCCCCAAATTCTTGGAAATATAAGAAATATTAAAAGCTATCCTGAATGTAGAAAAAAATATCAATTTTAATAGAAAACAAAAAAAACTTTGCAAGCATACCTGCCAAAGTCATTCCTGGAAGGAAGAGTTTCCTTGATACCAAAACCAGAGAAGGACTCATCTATAAAAGAAAATGTATCAATCTCTCTAGTGAACATAGATGCAAAAATCCTTAATAAGATAATGGCAAATACAATACAGCAAATCATCAAGAAGATTATACACCATGATGAAGTAGGATATATCAAGGGGCTGCAAGGATGGTTCAACATATGCAAATCAACAAATGCAATGCACCATATCAACAGAGCCAAAGACAAAAATCATATGATCATCTCAATAGATGCAAAAAAAAGCATTTGGCAAAATCCAACACCCATTTATGATAAAACCCCTGTAGAAATTCAAAATAGGTGACCTTTACCTCAATTTGATTAAAGCCTTCTATGACAAACCAATAGTCAACATCATGCTAAATAGACAAAACCAGAAGTTTTCAATCCAAAAACAAGAACAAGATAAGAATATACACTGTCAACTCTACTTTTTAATATACTTCTGGAAACATTAGCTAGAGCAATTAGACAAGAAAAAGAAATAAGGATATAAAAGGAGGAAGTGAAATTATGCATTAATTCTAGATGATATGATTCTCTAAATAGAAAACCCCAAAACCTCTACAAAAAAGATTTCTAGACATAATAACCAAATTCTGCAACACAGCTGAATTCAAAGTCCATACATAAAAATCAGAATTGCTATGCATTTATAGAAAACATGCAGAAAGAGAAATTAGGGAAACATCTTTTACAACAGTATTGAAAAGCAATTGAAATTCTTTCCTAAGTATTCAATCTAACAAAGGAAGCTAAAGATCTCTGCATTGAAAATTATAGTACTCTGAAAAAGGAAATTCAAAAGGATATCAGAAAATGAAAAGTTATTCCTTGCCCATGGGTTGGAAATATTATCATAATGAAAATGACCATACTACCAAAATTGGTATGTGGATTTAATGAAATCTTAATTAAAATAACAATACCATACCTCACAGAACTAGAAGAAACATTCCTAAAATTCATTTGGCACCAAAAGATAGGTAGAATATCAAAAAATTCTCAGCAACAAAGGCAAGACAGGGAATCCTTGACTTGAGGTTACACCACAAATCAATATGATAAAAACAGTATGGTAATGGTTAAAAAACAGACCTGAGGATAAATGGAGCCAATTAGAAGAAGCAGAAACAACTTCAAACATACTCAGTTATCTTGTCTTATCAAAAGGGGCAAATATGTACACTGGGAAAAATAGCCTTGCTAAAAAATGGTGCTGGAAAAATTGACTTTCCATGTGACAAAGACTTAAACCAAACCTGTGACTCTCATCATTCACTAAACTAAAATTGAAATAGATCAAAAAACTAAATATTAAAATGGAAACACTAAATCTGTTGGAGAGAGACTAGGAACTCTTGAAGACATAGGTATAGGCAAAAACTTCATGAACAAAACTATAATTGCACAGGAAATACTACAAAGAATCAATAACTAGGATTTCATCCTATTAAAAAGTTTGCACAGCAAAATAAATCACCACTAGAATAAGAAGACAACTCACACAGTCGGAAAAAAATTTCAGCCAGATGTCCCTCAACGGGGTGATATCTAGAACATACAAAGAATTTTAAAATAAATCAGACTCCCTCTCCAAATTTAAAGACAGTGCAAAACGGACATCTGAGATGAATACTCACTTCTTAGAAGAAGAAATAAAAATGATAAATAAACACATGAGAAAATGTTCAAAATCACTAGTCAGTCAAAAGATGAAAATTAAAACAATGCTGAGATTCCATCTTACTCCAGAAAGAAGGGAAATCATCAAGAAATCAACCAATAAGAAATGCTGGAGAGGGCTTGGGATTTAGCTCACCTGCCTGGAAAGCATGAGGTTGAGAGTTTGCTCCCTGTACCAAAAAAAAAAAAAAAAAAAAAAAAACTTGGAGAAAATATAAAGAAAAAAGAATTCCTCTAAATTGTTGGTGGGAATGTAGACTGGGACTACCACTGTGGGAATCAGCGTGGGGATTCCTCAAAAACACTAAGATTAGAGGACCCATTCAGACCCATTATTCCCCTGCTGGGTATTTACCCAGAAAAATTGAAAGCATCATGCAACAGCAATATGTATGCATCCATGTTTATAGCAGCACAGTTTGTAACAGCTCCATCTTGGAAACAACCCAAATGACCATCAACTGAGGAATGGATGAAAAAGATGTGTGTGGTTTTTTTAATGCTATAGATTAATATTCAGCTATAAAGAGGGTTAAATTTGAGATATTTTTGGTTAAATGGATGCATCTTGAGACCATTGTCTTAAGTGAAATAAATCAGATGCACATGTGTAAATATCGCGTTGTTTCTCTGGTGTGAGATACCGGAAATGTAAATAAAGACCAAATATATAAAAGTGAATAGGAAGAAATTGTTCAAAAGAAAGATGAATTACGGAGAAATGAGGGGGAAAGGAAGGAAGGGAAAAGAAAAGAAAGCAAATAAAAAAAGGAAAAATAGAAACAAACCTTTTTAAATAAGGAGGAGAAGAGATAAGGGAAATGGGAGAAAAAAAAAATAAAAGAGGAGCTAAGATGTAGCACATGAAGGTGCAAGTTCCCCAGAGTGAATGTGATTGTTATGTTTATCTGAATTGAACCAGGAAACTTAATAAAAAGTGCAAAAAAACCACCTCAAAATGAATATTTTATTGAAATTAACCCACAATAATAGGTTTTTTTATCCAAAATTATAAGTATATATTTTCTCTGTTCTATAGATTTGTACAAAAATTGGTCGTACACTTGCCCATAAAGCAAGTGTTAACTTATTTCAAATAATAGGTATTATACAGAAAGTTGTTCTGTTTTAAAGTGCATTGTTCCTATATCTCACATAGAAAATAATCAGGCTAGCAGTTTCCAAAGGGATATGTATTTCCTGCCACTGAAAATGTTACAAGAGACACTTTTGAAATGGAAAAGTAATGAGACTTTACTGTCAGAAAGGCTAGAAATAAGATGATGCACGTAGCATCTTTCAAAGGATGCCTAGTATCTAGTAAACACACAAGCAATCTCATCTTCTCTTATGAATATCCAAATTGACACTCTTAGAGATGAGTCTGGAGAGTTTTCAACACCTTCAGACTTGGTTCCCCCGAACTTTTCTTCTTTCATTTTTTTTTCCCAGATGCAACTCAAGAAAATAACATTATGCATAGCACTTTTTTCAACATACTAGTTGTACAAGCATCTTTTCTCTTTTTATGATTTAATAATAAAAATTAACACAAGCTCATTTTTTCAACATGTATCTATTGTATGCACTTCTACTATGCAGCAGGTATTTACATGTCTTCAATTGTCAGATGCAAGAGAAGACGGGTATTTTGGAGGTTGTGTGCTAAAGCACAATCAATATCAGTTAATACATTGAACAAATGTCACCGTTTGCTGGGAATGTCTCCTAATTTAGAAATATGAGTGATTTCCTTTTCTTTTTAGGAATTGGTGCCTTCCTTCCCAGAGAATTATAGATCTTGTTTTTTTTTTTCCTCTTTTTATTTCTCCTTATGTATCTCACTTAGTGATTTTTCTTATGCCTTAACGAATATTTTTGTGTCTCTACTATAGCATATTGGCCAATATTATAGCTAAAAATGTGACTGAGCCAAGGCATAGTGGTCCATAGTTCGCAGTATTGTGGGAAACTGGGTAAAATTGTACGTTGGAAGCCCAGCCTAGGCAACCTGCAACTTAGCAAGATCATAAAAATAAGAAGAACATGAATGTACATTTATGCCTTCAATAAGTTTAATATTCTTGGGATAAATATTACTAAACAATCAACAGACTAATATCAAGACTACTGTAATATCACACAACATAATATTAAGTAATAAGTAACAGTAACAACATGTTCTATAAAAACTTGTATTCAATTTATATAACCCACATATTTTAATTACCTTTTCTTTTCACTGAGCCAAAATACTCAGCACTCAAAGTTAAGGAGGATTTATTTATCTCACAATTTGTGGAGTTTTAGGTCCATAATAGGCTTGTTCCAAGGCAGAATGGCATGACAGTGGCACGCTAGAGGGTAAATGGTCTGTGGAGGGCAAAAAAGCAACAAGCAAAAAGGAACAAGTGACAAGCCATGACAACAGCAGTCCCTGTCTGTCTTTTATACTGTATTCAGGCTTCCTGCCATTAGGGCTGGTAGCACTCATGCCTTTAATACTGGTATCACACATCAATCAATTCCAGTATCATATTTTTCATTCTAGCACAACATACCCTAAATCCAAACACCTTCAAAAAGGCCCACTTATGACCGCATGAGCCTTTGTGGGGAGATCTAGATACAAACCATAACATCATACTCATTACTCTAAAAATACAAATGAAACTTTTCTTTGAATGTGTTTACTTATCTTTTGTTGTCAGGAATCAAACTCACGACCTTAAGCTTGCCAGGCAAGCACCTTGTCACTCCGTTATGTCCCCAGTCCCTTTCTTTGAATTTAAAATCATGATAAAGTGCATATTACTGACTACATTTTATCAGTATCATAATTAAATTGAAATAGAATTTAAAATAAAAATGAGGACTTGGAGGTCAACAATTGCAAATGGCATTTTCAAAGTAAGGCCTGATGAGTTTAAAGCTATTTAAAAGCCAGGAATGTTTCAGATAACTTGAAGCTGGAAATGATTGAAACACTCGAAAGCAGTATTAAGTCTACATGTGCAGTCACATACATACATTTTTGGGGTGTGCACATGTCTTCCCTTATGATAGAAAATTGAAAGGGACTGTTGCTGTCAATACTTGTCACTTATTCCTTTTTTGCTTGTTGCTTTGTTGCCTTCCACAGACCATTTATCCTCTTTTGTGTCATCTCTGCATTCTGAATTTCATTTAAATATTCATCTAACTTTTTAGCTTCCTGATTGCCAAACACTGAAACTGATGATAGTATTGATTATATAAAAACTGGAAAGCTAGAAGTTAACTCCTAATATATCTCTTTCATATGACCTTTATAATTAGATTATTCTCCAGGTCTCTCCTTTCTATAGAAATCAAAGGGTTGTTGCTAATTAGTTTCAGTATTAGCTCAATTTTTCCTGTTTATTGACACAGATCATTGTGCATCTTATCTCCCTTCCCAACTAATAATATTCATTAAGAAAAGCTACAAGAAATAATTGTTCATGCTTATGTATTCTGTTTGTTGATTTGCAAAGCACTAAGTATTGGAAATTAAACTAACACAACAGCCTTTGGAAGAAAGATCATTATGGATAAATTTTTGATATTATTTATGTGTGTGTCAAAGTATATCATTTAGAAAATATGACCTGACCTTCATAAAAAATGATTTTGAAGATTGAGACAGTCAGTGACAGTGTTTGTAGATACACAAATATGTTTGTATGACTCTAGAGCACACATTCATGAAATCAAATTCACCACTCAATTAAATCAGTGATCAAGAACTTGAGTAACAAAAAGGATGTTTACTTCTCTACAGGTATCAAGAACATGTGAATTTCAACTATCTTGAAATTCTTCACTGCAAAAGTAGAAATTGATGATTTTGTAGAAAACTAAAGCATTTTTATAAATGTGCACCTGTATTCAAATGTACGTGTATGCTTCTTTTAGAGATGCAAATCTACCATATACTATGAGGGTTTAAATGGGGGTTTATGGGTCTGCTTTTCTACAGTGAAAACGGTGAAATGTGAGGCTACGCCAAGGTAGTGCATCCCTGTTTCTGGGAAGCTATTTAGCTGGTCCTCTGCTTTAGGTACTAGTTTTCTGTTTTGCTTGCATATGACCGTTATTCTACTGAAGTGCAGGGTGGGAGTTGTACTCAGGGATAGCGTGTTTGCCAAGCATATGCAACGTCTTGAATGTGATTTTTAGGGAAATTTCAATCCATGTCCACGTGAACATGTTTATGCATACTGTGTTTTTAAGCTATTATAATTATTGAAAGAAAATAGGAAAAAGCAAAGAGATATATATGATGTGCTGTACTCTTCAAGGGGTAAGATAGACCAAACACAGCTAGTCACATTTCTTTGCAATGTGACTGTTCCTGTTCTTATGCTTTGTACTTTTTCTTCCCTGGTCTGAAGTGAATATTCCCAAGTATAGATTGTACCTCTACTTTTAAAATTCTTTAGAGAAACAAAGCCTCTTCCTATATGTTTTATTGAATATATAGATACATATATATTTGAAAATTTATTGTACAATTTCATAGAAATTGGCTCACACAATCAAGAAGATACATAAAGCCATGTGATTTATCATCCACAAGTTTGAGAAGCAGAAAATATAGTGGCATAATTTAGTCTTAGTCCAAAGTTGAAAACTGGTTGTAAGATGCTCAAAGACAGAAGAACAAAGATGTTGAAACTCACATAATAAACAAATTTGTCTTCTCTGCTGTGCTGATCTACTTAGAACATTAAAGAATTGGTGAGGAAAAAACATTATTTAACATGTTTATTCAAACAATGATTCCACAGACATCCAAAACAGCATTGCGTCAGCAGTTAGGGCTCACAACATTATTAGTTAAGCTAACACAGCATCTTGGCTGCATCAGGTTGGCTCATTAACATTAACCATTCAAACAGGATCAAGTGTCCCTCTGTATCCTCTGTATCTAGTTCTCCACAACAGATGGTATGGTCTACCATGAGTTGCAACCCAGTAAAAACCATAAGGTGTCATAATAAACCTGATTTGTGTACAGATTCTCTATGCTTGTTGAACTTTATGTCCTCCCTTTGTCTTGCTTCTTTCTGTATAGTTTCTCTGAAACGTGAAATGTTATCTTAATGCCCCATCTCTTATTAGCCAAGCAGTTTGACTTGGTAATTGAACAACTGTTGACTTTTAGCATGTGAGACATTTCCTAGCAATCTGCATCTTCAAAGGGCATTGTTTTCCTTTCTGCCTTGCTGACCTGCTCAGATATCCCATGACTTCATAATAAAAATTTCTTCCACCCAACTGTCACTTGAGTGCCCTTCTTCTGTGAGATGTCCTTCCAAAATGGACAGGCCCAAGCCATTCGAGGTCGGCTGCACAATGGAATTTAAAGAGACAATAGAGCTCAATAAGCTCCAGAACAAAATAAAGTTTATTTTTCATAAATAACAGGACATCTTTCCCAAAAACTAATTTTGATTCATTTAGTTGCACTGTTTGCAAGCTGGAGATCTTCTCTGAAAAGAACACTTCACCAAATGTAAGGAGTATATCTGAGTAAATTAGGGGGAGCTGTTCCCTACCTACCTCTTAATCAGATAAGTGAAGTAAATCCTGGCAGACTTGTTAAAATTCCCAGAACTCTATGACCTTCTAAGCAACAAAAATGAGGTTTAAAAGCAGTGAGAAGGAAAAAAAAATAGTAGGGAAAAAGGGGGACTTGGTTTTAAAATACAGGAGACAGACCTGAAGGTACAATCTGAATCTGACTTCGTGACTTTTTCTTCTCTGTCTTCCCTTTCCCATGTGGTCAATTTCCAGGGAAATGCACATTCCTAGATAAAAATCTCAGTCTCTTTGACATGTGAGATTAATCAAAAAAAGTCAAGATCTTTTACTCATAATATTTTAGAGAAAGGTTTTGCACTTTTTCAGACATGTGACAGGTGAAAGGCGCTCTCCTCCCATCCTTTTACATATAATTAGAGCGCAGACCATTTTCAGGATGTAGTCAGGCTGACATGCAGCAGAACTCCCAAGAAAGCTTTATCCCGACACCTCTGTCAAAACATTTGTTTCTCCACAGTTTGGTGGTCTGCATTAACAGCTCTCGAGGAAAGAAATTTTGGTGGGATGCCTTTTAAGTTAGCCAAGTCTTAAATAGCATTTATATAACTTACTGGCAATTTTAAAACATTAATGTTTATAACTGAAAATAAAATCTGGTAATTCTCAGTGGATTAGAAAATATTAGAAACTGTATTCCAAAGAAGTTATATAATTATGCTGATCACATTTTGTATTCTTATAATTTTATTGGCTTATAAATTATTCCATGTATTTTGTCCAATAAAATTATTTAATTGGTAAAAGAAATTTGGATAAAGACACAATTTAGCTTTCTTTATGCATTTTGGCATATTATTACTTAGCAAAATTTATAAATTACAAGGAATGAGGTCATATAAGTGGCAAAGGAAAATAAATGCATCAATATAACATGCATTTTTAATAGAATTCAGCACATTTTGAGAGTACAAAAGAATAGTGAAGCACAGTTTCTTGCAAATATTAAAGAACAGTATTCACAGAGCATCTTTCTAAAGCACAGTTTTCCTAGTATGTTCTCTGAATCCTTATTAAAAATTTTCTTCCATATTCTTTGAATTTGCATCCTAATACCTGAATTTCTTTTTTGTTAGGTGTTGTAAGATAAACTTTAAGACAAAGCTATTTATTTAAAATAGTGTCATCATGGGACGTTTCCATTCAGAATTAGAAAAATAGATACATGAAAATCTATACACATTACTATGCAAACACGTATCTATAATTGTATATGAAAGTTACTCGGGAAACTGTCAGATCATTCCCTTTTAATATTATCCTTGTTCTCTGAAATCTACTACATTGTGCCCTAGCATACATTAAACATATTCATAGAACATTGTATGATATTTTTCATATTTGAGCCTTTGTTCCGATTATCTTCAGCTTATATTGTGGTTTCTTCTCACATGTCAATCAACTGTTAAGGACATGATCTCCTCTCTGAAATTTCTTTCATCTCCATTCCAAGAGTTTCTGACTTTCCTTTTGGTACTTCTGGATTTTAAAATATCTTCACATGGCCGATCTATTGACAGTCCTACGTCTTCTAATGTCTCTACAACTCTACAGTACACAGTATTTGGTGTATTGGAGGAGACAAAAAGCATCGTGTCTGGAAAAATATTTCCTTAAGTCTTTTATTTTCTAAAAGAATAATTTCACACTTGTTCCACTGAGAATGTCAGTTTATATCTTCCAAATGTCCTTCCAATCTCCTATCACCACTCTCTCCTTCTAATTTAGAATAGATTATTGTCCTTTACATTAAAACAAATCTCAAGTCATCAAACATTTAAGTCTCCACATTTCAGTTTCTGTCTCTCTCTCTTTCTCTGACTCTCTGTCTCTATCTCTCTCCCCTGCTCCATCCTTCCTTCTTCCTTTTTATTCTCTCTCTATATCACTCCCATCTATTTTCTTCCCCAGATGCTTTATATCACTTTATATTTATTCCACATTTCTCCTTTTGAAGTTGTTGCTTCTGCTTACTTGACATTAGTAATAGAAATCCATTTAATGTGCTGCTGAATAGTCCCTAGGTAACCTAATTTTTGAATCACAGAGCAAATTTGACATGACTGACAAGTAGTTCTTCAGAAGGACTGTACCTGGTTACACTCAACAAGTAGAGCTGAATGGTTTTGCATATGATACTTCTCTCAATAATTAACTAATCTGATTTTAATCTATGCCAATCAGTTGTACAGAGAGAGCTTTCATTGTAGATTTTAATTTCCATTTTTGATTAATGAGTTTGGAATTTCTTATTCTCTAATGCATTAATTTTAACTTCTGAAAATTGTTTAAATATATATCATTTGCTTATTAAAAATTTGGTTTACACCATTTTTTTTAATTTCCAAGGATTGCTCATCTAGTCTAGAAATTATATATGTATGCATTTTAACATGGGGGGTGACTTTTCTTAGTTACTTTCTCTTTTCTGAAACAGCACCAGGTACCCTCAATTTAAAGAAGCAGTCTTACTGTTCCCCAGGTTGATATTTGCCTAGTAAGTTGACATCTACCATTTGTTCCATTCTACTTTCTTTTTTTTTTTTTGATTGTTCAAAGTTTGCCTCTTATTATAATATTTTGAAGTACAACTAGTGATCTCAAATTAAACATTGTAAAATTAGAAATAAACTAAATATCAACTATAAAATAAATTTCATGTCATTTAATACTAAAAAGAGATTAAATTAAATAACAAGATAAAAAGTAAATAATAGTTCTTCATTAAAATAGTTGAATGGAAGCACATATATGGTAAGATTTTTTTTATATAATTTGCTAGTAGTTTTTAAAGTACTAAACATTAGGAGCCTGTTTACTTGTCAATGATTGAAGGATTAAAACATTTAAATTTTGCGAATAAGTAATTATCTTCTTTAAAAGTTAATTTAAGATTCAAGAAAAGATTGCCATTTAAATTTGTTTGATAACAATATGTTTATTATAAGCTGCGTATTACATATTTTTTTGTTTTTAGGTATTTTGAAAGTTAAAAAAATTGTCAGTTCAATAAATATCTCCCCTTCTAAATGATAAAGCCAAGCACATGGCTTTGAGTAAATCCATTTAGGAAATATTAGAGAAGTAAACAAAAAAATTTTAAATAACCATATGGAAATGAGAATCTGTATGGATATGGTTGAATCTAATTTTTTGTTAATTTCATGTTTAGTCAGACAACTTACTACATTGTAAGTTTATTCTCATTTCTGAAATTCAGCAGATGTTAAAAGTCAAATATTTCGTCACTATTATACATTTATTAATCTCTTTGTATCTTGATAAATCTGGTTGTCATATCAAGAGAAATCTTTCTACAGTCATGAAAAGAGTTTTTCTACTGATATTGGTAAATCTAAAAAAATATTGCAAAATCTCATGTGTTCAGAGACAGGGCTTCACGAAGGTTATTGGATCATGGGTAGCTGATGAGTGCGTAGCTGAGTGTGGTAAAGGGCTGGGGTTTGGTCCCTGGAGGCATAAACTGGAAGGGTGTACCTTACCCCTACTCCCCCTTTGTTTCTGTCTCTACCCTCTGAATACCAAGTTTTCTGCAGCTTTCTCAGCTAAGCTCCTTTGCCACACTCTCTCCTTCTTGGAGCCAGCTGCTCATGGACAGAAACCTGAACCCATGAGCCAAATAAATCTCTCTTTTATGTTGCATGTGCCAGGCATTTTGTTCAGGGACAGGAAATTAACCAACAAAGCTAAAACATGGTATGTAGATATATAGGCATTTCCTGGACCTGAGAAGTAAACCTTTACAGGAAAATTATTTCTCATTTTCAATACTAATAAAAACATTTTCCCTTCCACATACTTAGAAATCTTAGGAGTTTTCTTTTCAATTCTCAATAAAGCAGACCTAAAAATGTCCATAGTTCAAAGTGTGCTTCTTCCTAGCAAAAGAGATTCACTCAAGGAAAGATTTGAATCTATCAACCACTAGAGAATAAGTCGTAAAAAAGAATTTTCTTTCTGGGAAGAATGTCTTTATGGGTCCAAGAACAGACTGTGAAGAATTATAAGGTAAATTTAATAATAGTACAATTTTTACAATTAATTATAAATGAAAACTCATACCATTTATATACGGTTTGGTCAGATCATTTTGGAATTTTGAAATGAGACTTTGCGCCAAATACAGATTAAAATTATATGAACATGTTGAGTGGACCATTGGTTTTACAAGATAAAAGTTGAATGAGTCCTGATATGCTCATTTTTAATTTAAGACATAATACTGATGTATATAAAGACTTATTGGAAAACAGAAAGAAAAAATCTTAGATTTGGTCATTTTTCTTTAGTAACTTTTTCTCAGAAAAAGGAAAAAGAGTTAAGACATTTCAGAAGACAGAGACAGTGGAACATATTTATGTTTTTAAAGGTGTTGAAATAAGCCAGACGGAGAAAAACAATTACCACATGTTCTCCATCATATGAGACACCTAAAAAATGTCGACTTGAAAATAGGAAATACTGATTATTAGAGATTGGGAAGGGTGTGGGAGAACTGGAATAAGGAGGTTGGATTTAATCAGCGTACAGACTGAATATCGATGGAAATATCACAGTAAACTCCGATAGTAATCATAATTACTATGTTAATTCAAATTAAAAAATAAAGATATTTTGAGAGGTTTGAGAGATTCCACCATTAGCAGTAACACAATTTAAGATGCAATAGAGAAAGGTAATCCTATTAGTCAGTGATTCCTAAAAAATAAAGAAATTTAAACCGGGCCTGGTGGCACACACCTATAGTCTCAGCTGTCAGGAGGCTGAGGCAGGTGGATTCCTGTGAGTTCAAGGTGAACCTGGTCTACAAAGTGAGTTCAAGGCCAGTCTGAACTGCATACTGAGACCCTGTCTCAAACAACAACAACAACAACAAAACCTGAATATGCATCTCAAATACAGATTTTTTTTAGTAGAAATAAGATTATTTATTCTCTGTGACAGTAAAACAAAATATTCCACCAGAAAACAGAATAAAGGCTAACAATAATAGGCTCATAAGTGTTGGGGATAGGAAATATTCTTTTCTGACGCTTCTATTATCTGTCCTATCCTGACGCTTCTATTCTCTCTCAGTGAAATAACTTATTGAAAATTTGCAAACAGGAGATAGGAGAAAACATGAAGCAAGTAAGGTCAATGGTCTGCAGAAGTATTTGATCAGGGAATTTTCATTCAGTTACTTGATATCATTAAAGATCCACTTGAGACTTGTAGATATAATTTCATAATAAATTGTTTCTTCAACTGCAGGTGCAACTGCAAACTAGATGGATCCCTGGTTTTGTCAGGACTGATAAATTAGCTGAAGCATACGATGAAGTGAGGTAGGAATACAACAGTTAGATACTTGTGTGATGAAGGTGTAAAAGGCTGAAATATGAAATTTAGTTACGCTGTCAAATGTGCAGGTTTTCAGTCTGGATGCTACAGTACAAAATCTGAATGTTTAAGTGTGTTTTTGGTTAGATAAAGGTATACAGAGTAGGAACATAAGTAGACTCAGTGGCACCTATCAAAACAGTTCACAATTTATATACACAGGCACATTTCACAATTTACTAATAAATACAGCAAAAAAATTGGCAAATATATTTAGTCCAAAATGTAAAGTTAAAAACTGTCATTCACAGTTCTTAGAATGCACGGATTTTTTTTTTTTCTTTTACCATCTGTTCCTTTGGTGAGATGTTTTTCACTATATATCTTCCTAGATTGTACAACACATTGACCATAAATTAGGTAACAACATCAGTCCTGAAAGAAAGGGATCGACCAACCCTTTCTCCCTGATTCCATTTAGCAACAAATGTGTCAGATTGGCACAAATTATTCCTTAAGGAAGATGTGCTCAGGAATGTGATCAGATGAGGTGAAAATAAATTTGAAAGGATATTTTAACATAAATGACTAACTTGGAGAACAAATAAAGTTTTACATCCTCTTCTTCTTTTAAAATGGAGAACTTCTACTAGCCTGGGAAATCCTGGGTGGCATTATATTAAAGAAGCTCTTCTTAAAAATTTTCCTTTCTAAGTGTTCATGGCACAATCAAGTCTGAGAAACAGTGCTTCCTCCAGAATCTGAGTCTGTCACTTGCCTTACCTCACTATGTAATTGGTAGGTGTGGCTAAAAGGCTTCTAAAATTACTCCAAAAGATTTTAGTTTTAGTTAGTAACTCTAAATGGTTTTTATCTTGAAAATCTGTCACAAATCTTTGAATTGTTATTCTTATGGAATAATAACTTAATGTCTTATGCAATTTGTGAGTGAATTTAATGCACCATTAGTAGTAATTCTGAGTCACTTAATAATGACACAGAAAACAAATTTTTTTTAAAAATATAGAAAAACACATAGCCACGAATAAAGTCCGGGATAGCTGATTGACACTAGTCCTCATCAAGTTCAGAGGAAATATCATTTTCAAAACAACCCTGTCAGCAAAATAATAATAATAATAATAATAATAATAATGGGAGTCTGCCCTTCTTTACCACTAAATTGAGTTGAATGAATCCATCTGGTTGTACTATTTGTGATGAGAATAAGTTAGTATACAATAAAACCAGTGCTTGTATACATTCCTCTGTGTGTCTGAGTGGATCTAGCATGTAAACTACCATTTTTATAGGTGAAAAACTCTATTGTCATCAGTTTCGTTTGATTCACTATACTAAACATATGCATTTATTGGGATATATGCAAAACATGAAGTATAAAATGATAAATCATTATGTTACAATAAAAGATATTTTGTTTATATGCAAAATAGAACATTAGACACATGAAACTTATTTTGTGATTCATCTTTACTTTTGTAATTCTTTTACTGTATGATTTCAGTGTATAGTGATTATATTCATGGAGGGTACATGTACGAAACATATTTGAATTCTTTTTATCTTTAATATTTTTTATTTTATTGTAATAAAATAATAGAAGCATAGCAGTTAATTGACCGGAGCCGCGGGAGACAGGAGACCAAACTCGAGCAGGATCAGCTCTCAAACTTTATTACGTACAGCGAACCGGACCTAACAAGGTCCGCCACCCTCAACGTTGATTCCTCTTCCGCCGTTGGGGGCAGGAACAACCTCTTATAAGGGGAAGCAGTATCCAATCACAGAGAAGCGCGCCTAACAAGCTGATAGGCTAGCGTCACGGGTAACTGGGCAGATATGACAATTTGGCGGGCTTGTTCAGGCCGGGAAGAACCCGGAAGCAGGAAATGGGTGCCATCACAGGCGGCTTCCCACATCTCCCCCTTTTTTATTTATTAAAATAGGATGGTCTGTGGGTTCCTCCAAGGTGTCTATGATCTTGTTGCTGTTAGACACCTAGGAGTGGGCCTACCTTGTAGGCCGAGGCATGAGAGAATGTAGAGGTCTATACCCTGCTGTGCATCACCCTGTTTTGTGCATATCCTTGCGCCAGGACCATGCTCAAGGTGAGTGGTTCATTTTTTCGCAGGGCCAGGCTTTTGTGAACCGAACCTGGATGCATATAGACATTCATTCCTGCCTTCCCCCCAACCTTTGGGGCGGATGGCACTGCAGTACCCTTGGTCTCGCATCTCAATGCCAATAATTTGACTCCAGGAGGGACCCCTGGCCTTAAAGGCCATATATATCTGAGTGGAGCCTGTCTTAGGTTGACCGGGAGGGCTTTTCCCGTCTTACCCGTCATTGGCTTGCCCACTCAGCTCTTATAGCTGATGTTCTGCAATGTGAAGGAGATATGCGGCGGCCTGCTGGCCTGATGGGCCACCTGCTGCCATTTGCATGGCTGCCATAGCTGTGATCTTAACCTGCTGCTGAGTTTGTATGAGGCGATCTAACAAGCATTTAATAACCACAAGCCCCACTAGGAAGGTCACGGCAATCAGGATCCAAGTAGTCAGGTTGGGCCAGGAGAATCAGGAGGTGACGCGTTCCCACAAACTGGCTATAACACTGCCTAAAGTTGATAAATCGAACCTGACTGGACCTAGTTGGATACCGTCCATATTGTCAAGTTCCTGACCGACTATGAGGGACAAATTGTGAAACTTAGGTAGGTAGGTGTCTTGCAGCCAAGCTGTCATATTTTTAACAGTGTTGGTCAAATTTGTGCGAACAGGGGTGATTAATAGGAACCCACAGAATAGAAAAAGCTCCAAACCAGACATTTTAGTTTGTAGATGGTCTCGGGCGCTGAGCGTCGGTCCCAGAAGGGTCGAGTTGACTTGTGTCCGCGGGCTTATCCTCCTGTGCTTTATCAGGAACTGGTGGGGAGTTTCCTGCTCGCGTCAATCTTTCCGGGACCCACAGCAGTTCGCAGCCTGGTTCCTGTGGGAAAACACAAACCGCACCTCGGGTCCAGCTAACCACTGGATCCGGGCCCATCCATTGTCCTGTAAGGACATCTTTCCATCTAACCAGCCCTTTGTCGGTTGGGGACGGATTGCTATGTTCCATGGCAGGGGAATGATTGTGGTAAAGAGTGCCAATGATATTCTTCCTTTGGGCGTTGGGCCGTGGCCTATCCCCTCTTTTTGCTTTTGTAAGACACCCTTGAGTGTCAGATGTGCCCGTTCAATGATGCCTTGTCCTTGAGGGTTATATGGAATGCCGTGCTTAAGGACAACATCCATTTGTTGACAGAATGTTACAAAAGTTTTGCTGGTGTAAGCAGGACCATTGTCTGTTTTTAATATATTGGGCTTTCCCCAAGCAGCCCAGGCTGCAAGACAATGATTAATAGCATGGGTGGCCCTTTCTCCAGGTTCTTGCCTCTAAAAGCGCCATGGTAAATGGCGCATTGGGCCCATAAGCTGAAACTGCATCCTTGATAGCTTTAAGTTGTTTAATTTCTAAGGGCTCATAATATCCTCCTCCTCCCCTGCCTCCTACTTGTACCGGGAATGCATGGAGACCGGAACACTCAAAGGGAAGCCGCGACCATACCCTCTGGTGGAAGGAACGTCCTCCTCCCTCCCCAGATGGGGGCGCAGAAGGCAACCCAGGAAGTAGCTCTCCCTCTAACCAGGGCGGTGCCATAGGTTGTGGTGGCAGCCCAGGGAGCAACTCCTCTTCTGGCCACGGCGGTGCAGTGGGGCCTGGCGCCCTGAAAGGGGCGATCGTGGGTCGCGAACTTGCCAAAGGGCGGAAGGGCTTAAGCTCCTCCCGTAAGGCGGAGTAGCTCGGGCAGGGTGGTGTTTGGTTCCCCTTTTTATCTTCCCGAGCCCTAAGTTCCTTTTAACGGTGTAGGAGGGTCATGCTTAGCAAAGACGACCTCCTCTTCTGAGCCTTCCAAATCCGAATCAGAATTAGAGCCCTGAGGGTCCTCCGGAGACCCACAATCGGCAGTGGCTCCGGGCTCCTCTGAGCATTCCGATCGAGCTCTATCAAAAGCCTGTCGGGCTGTATTAGCGAAGCGAAAGCAAAACAGATGCAAAGGGAAAAGAAAAGAAAAAAAAAAAACCGGCGTCCGCGCTCAAAATCTGTTAGGTGCATCCACCCAACCCAGGTGACCCAGTACTCACCTGTCCCGGGAACCGCTGTATCTCACGTAGCTGATCAGGGTGAAGAGAAGAGGCGCTCGCGGCCTTCCGTTGTCATTGGGCCAGGTCCTCCGTCGTACCGCAGGCGACAGCAATCGCACCTCCCGGCCGAAGAGGCACGTCGCTGAGTCTTTTATTCCCCGTACGGGGGCCACCAGATGACCGGAGCCGCGGGAGACAGGAGACCAAACTCGAGCAGGATCAGCTCTCAAACTTTATTACGTACAGCGAACCGGACCTAACAAGGTCCGCCACCCTCAACGTTGATTCCTCTTCCACCGTTGGGGGCAGGAACAACCTCTTATAAGGGGAAGCAGTATCCAATCACAGAGAAGCGCGCCTAACAAGCTGATAGGCTAGCGTCACGGGTAACTGGGCAGATATGACAATTTGGCGGGCTTGTTCAGGCCGGGAAGAACCCAGAAGCAGGAAATGGGCGCCATCATATGCGGCTTCCCACAGTTAATGCATTATGTATTATTATCTTTGAAGTAGTTGCTCATGGTATAAGATATAGGCATAAAAATTTCTCCAATCAATGTTAACATAAATCTTCCTTTTTTATAAACTAAGAGACACTAAAGTATACTGACATGTACTTTTTTCCTTTTCCATACTATTCTCCCCCCCCCCCCGCTTTCAACCATCCTAGTTCCTTTTATCTTTGGAATAATTTCTTCCTATTTCACAATAACTACTATATATTTTAAACCTTATTTACTCCTTCACACCAGCAAGACAATATAGTGTTTATACATGTGAGTATTTACTTCATTTGTGAATATGGTCTCAACTTACATCTATTTACCAACAAAAGTTTCAAGTTTATTATGCTTTGTGGCTGAATTGTATTCCATTGTATTAAAAGACCTCTTACTTTTTTAACCATTCTTCAGTTGATGGGCATTTAGATTGTTTCAGAGATTTGAGTATTACAAATTGTACTGCTATAAACATGGGTGCACTTATATCACTGTGATTTGATATTTTCAATTGTTCTGTGAATATATCCATAAGGAGAATAGCTGGGATAAATGGGACCTGTAATCTTAGTTTTCTGAAGAATCTCCATACTGATTCCCACAGTGGTAATGCCAGTCTACACTCCCACTAAGTGAAGAAGTGAAGAAGTGTTCCTTTTCCGTACAGCCCCACCTTATTATTGGCTGACTTTTTGATATTAGTCATTCTTTCTGGCATGAGAGGGATTCATAGCACTATTTCAATTTACATCTATCAATTGATCAATGATGTTCAACATTTTTTCATATGTTTATTTTCCATTTGCATTTCTTTGTCTGAGAAGTGAATATTCATCTCAGATGCTCATTTTTGGAATGGGTCTTTGAATCTGAGGGGTCTGATGTTTTCCAATTTTTAATTTATTTTAGGTAAAAGTATTTTGTCTGAGACCCAGCTGACTAAAATATTTCCCACTGTTTGGGTTGTCTTTGCACTCTGTAGTTTATTTCTTCTGTCATTTGTGAAAAAGCTGTTTAAAAAGTTGAAATCCCAGTTGTTGATTCTTTAACGTATTTTCAATGCAAGATTTTTTAAGAAACTCTCTGCCTATCCCTATGTCTTTAAGATTTCTACCTATTTTCTTCCAGTATATTTAGTGTTTACGTTTTAATATTTAGATCTTTTATGCATTTTGACTTTAGTGTAGTGCATGGTGATAGACTTGGATCCAGTTTTAGTCTTCATCATGTATTACAGCCAGTGTTTCCAGCACCATTTTTTGAAGAGGCTATCTATCTTAATTCTTCTTCCTTCCACCTTTCTCCCTCTCATGCCTGCCTACATACATCTCTAGATGTCATTCTCATATCGCAGAGATCTCCTTTCCTGTTATTCATCCTTTCCTGTTATTCATCCTTTACTGTGCTCTTTCATCTGTTTATACTTCAGGCTTCTCAATAACAAAATCCCATTCAATATTTATAATTGGGCAATCCACTCTTCTTACCCTGGGCAAATTTACTCATTATTTTACTTCAGTGCAATGAGAGTAGTTGATAACTTCCTTGAAAGGAAAATTAGAACCAGTGCTCAGTGGAATTAAACCAGAATAAAAAATACTGCATATTTTGAGAAGATGTGAATTTGGTAAAATTCCATGATGTTTTACTAGAAGAAGGACTCTCTCCTTTCATGACATTTAAATGTAGTGAAACTAAATTTTGGAAAACCTATAGGATTACATTGATAGCAAGTATTGGCCAAAGTATGGGAGACAAGACTCTAATCTACCCTATAGTAAAGTAAGAGTAGGTGAATTTGTTTAGTAACTTTCTTCCTTCTCAAATGATATTGTTCTGTGACTGATAATTTGAAAAAATAGTCCTAAAGTACTCTCTGTGCTGAAAATTTGCCTTAACTAAATCTCTATTGACTCTACAATCTTTTGTCCCCTGAACTTTTTAAGAATAGTCTACAGACTTTCATACTAGAAAGTCTGAACACATTCTTATAGTTTTCTGTTGCATTTAAAATCATTGGAGAATGCTAATGTGCATTGCATGACAAGCCTTTTCACCTTTATTGTCTACATAGTAATTAGATATAACAATAATATTTATTTTGTCAAAACCAGCCCACATAGGTGTTATTTTAATTTTGAAAACTCTGTGCCACACATAGATTAATCTATCACACTCTCAGTGTGCTGTTACTCCGTGCCAAAACAGAGACATTTTCTAAGTAATTCCAAACAAAGCAGCTTCTTCATCTTAATATAATGAATGACAAGTCTCTTTTATCACTATCATGATTCCTACAGTACAAATGCACCCATATCCAGGAGTCCTTGATTCTTGGTAATGAGCCCCAATAAGTAAATTTTAATTAATTTCACCCACATGTGTCTGGCTAGCCTTATCTAATACAGTGATACCTGGATTTCATGAACACTGCTATTTCCAAACAACTCAGTTTCCAAACAAAAGCATTGGACAAGTTTGATTCTGTGTACAAACCCCACAATGGGTGAAGAGCACCCCCTTCCCCATCTTCCCTGCCCAAGCATGAAATGGTCATCTCTCCAGAAGCATGTAGCAAATAAATTGAACAGAGACACCATTGTACATTACTACACTGGCTTTAGAGGTGAAGATTCTGAACTCATTTCTCTTTATCCAGATAGCAAAACTACATCTTTATCCTTCCTTCTAGGTAGGTGGGTATGTATGATTGAGTTGCTGGCAGTAAAAAAAAAAAAAAAAAAAAAAAAAAGAGAGAGATACAAATGATAAATGCTATTAAGAAAAACAGGTTTAAATGTGGATGCAGAAAAACTTGGAGATAATCCTAAAGCATGGGAAGATGATAAGAGAAAAGTAATGAAAAGCTTTGGGTCTCTGGACAGACTGCAAAAACCAACCAAACAAAATTTAAGGTTGCATCAATACTTATTAACTAGTGCTTAACTATTAACAATGCTAACTAGTGCTATGTTTGTGACGAGTGTCCCTGGATTTTTTAAATTAAGGTGAATAAAACAAAACAAAACAGAGCAATGCAGATGAGAACAAAACAATGCAAGCAACACTGGATTTCAAACAAGATAAAAAGAAATCAACAGTGGCAATCATAGTTGTCCATAGAAACTACCATTTTCACTCAAACTTTACTCTGAGAAAAAGGTAGTTGAATTCACAAACTCTTAATATTTACAATCAATTTACCATTCTACACTAAATCACTATATACTTCTTTACTAAACTACAGGAAGAGTTTGAGAAAAATACCAATTTGAATTACGATTGAAATTCTTCTTGAACTACAACAGTTTTGATGTGAGAATAGTTCAAAACATTGAAATGTGGTTTGTTGGAGAAGGTGAATTTAGAAAGCAGGAGGACATGGAATAAATGAATGCTTAGTAGAATGTCAGCGGTCTAAACGAGAGGATAAAAAGAAAATAGAAAAGAGAAACAGGAAATGGAAAGCTAGCTGCACTGATTTCACAGTTAAAATGCACTCTGATTCCTGGTTATAAAGATTCTTTTTTATTTGAAGAGAAAAAAGCAAAACAAAACAGTAAAAGGGTACAAGTAATACAGAATTTCAAGAAAAAATACAGCAAAAATCACTAGTGAATAGATTACACTATTGTCAGCTTAGAAACAGTTGTTCAAATTACAAAATTAAAGCATACAAAGTGGACATTCAAACAGTGAGATTGCAAACAGTTCTCTTCAATGGTCCAACAAAAACTTAGTAATATGGTTTTCTATCTTACACACTTAAATATACATGCAGTTATATCCCTTAGATCACTTTCCTTTCCTCTCTTTTTTACAATAGCAATTACACATTTTGGGTTTTATTACTCCCACAGTTCTTATTACTTAAAAAAAAAAAAAAAAAAAAAAAAAAAAAAACAGAAAAAAACCAAATGTGACAAAGCAAAACAGAGTCAGAACAGAAGGATGGGCATAGTACATGATGTAAAAACATAATAATAGGTGATCAACAATGATTACCATTATGCCTCTTGCTATCTTAAAGAGAGTTGCCTATATGATCAGGTATAATAGAATTGAGCAAAACAGTACAGAACAAAACCAATAAAACCTAAACATTGGAGACCTTACAGAACTCCAAAAGAAGATAACAGTCAAACCATAATGGGCATCATAGTAAATCTTATTGCCTTCAAAGTGGTTGCCTATACCCTCAAACTTGATACTATCAAACAAAACAGAATAGAGTAAAATCAGTCAAAACAAGATGGAGAGAGCAATACAGAGGTTCAAATCAAGTTAATAGGAAAAGAAAAAAGTTACTAAAATATATCCTGCTATTTTTTAATTTATTTTCCCTTAAGTAAAAAAATAAGAAAAAATAAATTGATTTTTTTTTAAAAAAGGAGAGATTGAGATAAAAGCATACATAACAACAGAATAACACAGGTCAGAACAGAACAATTTAGGCATCATAGTGTTTTACCACCAGATAACCTGACATAATAGTAGTTACCGTAGTGTCTCATCCCTTGAAATATTTGAGTATAACTTTTTATACTATAGCCTCAAACATATCAAGACAGTGTTAAACCGTTCAAGAGAATGAAAATATTACGGGGTATTTAGAACCAGATAACAGAAAACGAACAACAGTTTCTATATTATCTCTTTGCCTATAAAATTTTTGTTTATACTATCACATATATTAAAATACAATAAGACAGAATATGCTAAAACCAATGGAAACAGATGAACAACAGCTTAATGGGACTTCAAAACAAGGTGATATTAAATCAGCACTAGCTACTATGTTGTCTTGTTTTCTTCAAAATAGCTATTCGTATTATCACAGACAATAAAATCAAACAACCCAGATTAAAACCATTCCTATTAATGAGTGAAAACATTATATGGCTTCAAACCAATATGATTGGGAATCATGATTACCACATGCTTTTATGTATTTTTATCATTTCTTATACTAGGGAAACTATTCGGTATTTATATATGTGAGTTTGATTTATTTCACTTATGAGTATGGTCTCAAGCTGCATCCATTTATTTATAAATATATCAATGTGATCATTCTTTACACCTGAGTAGTACTCCATTGTATAAAAATACCACAGGTTTTTTATCCATTCCTCAGTTGATGGACACTTAGGTTGTTTCCAAGATATGTCTATTACAAATCTGGCTGCCATAAACATGGGTGCACGTATATCACTGTGGTATGATGCTTTCAGTTCTTCTGGGAATATGCCTAGAAGTAGAATAGCTGGGTCAAATGGGGCTTCCAGTCCCAGCTTTCTGAGAAATCTCCAGACTGACCTCCACAATGGTTGCACCAGTCTACATGACCACCATCAGTGTAAGAGTTCCTTTTTCCCCACAGCCTCTCCAGAATTTGTTGTTGTTGGTTTTCTTGATCCTGGCCATTCTTCCAGGAGTGAGATGGAGTCTCAGTGTGGTTTTAATTTGCATTTCACTAATGACTAATAATGATGAACATATTTTCATGTATTTATTTACCATTTGTATTTCTTCATTTGAGAACTGTGTATTTCTCTCAGATGCCCATTTTTGGATCGGGTCTTTGAATTTTGGGGGTCTGATTTTTTTTAAATTCTTTATATGTTTTAGACAGAAGTCCTTTGTCTGAGAGGCAGTTCACTAAGATTTTTTCCTAGTTTGTGGGTTTTCTTTTCACTATGCTCGAGATTTCTTTTGACATGCACAAACTTTTTAATAAGAGATGATCCCAGTTATTGATTATGGGAAGTATTTTCCGTGCAGTTTGAGTCCTGTTCATGAATTCTCTACCTACCCCTATGTCTTCAAGGATTTTACCCAATTTGTCTTCCAATAGATTTAGTGTTTCTGTTTTAATATTCATATCTTTGATCCATTTAGATTTTATTTTAGTATATGGTGATAGGCATGGGTCTAGTTTTAGTTTTCGGCATATGGGGAGGCAGTTTTTCCAACACCATTTATTAAAGAGACTGTCATTCTTCTAGTGAACCTGCTTAGCTCCTTTATCAAAAATAAGGTGGTTGAGTGTGTTTGTAGTTGTGGTTGTATCTTCTAATCTATTCCATTGATCTTCAGCTCTGTTTTGATTCCAGTACCATGTTGATTTTACTACAGTTGCTTTGTAGTATAACTTCAACTCAGGGATTGTGATGCCTCCTGCCTTGCCTTTGTGCATAGAACTGTCTTTGCTATTCTAAGTCTCTTCTCACTCCAGATGAATTTTAGGAAAGATTTCTCTAGATCTATGAGGTATGTTAATGGTATTTTTTATTGCGATAGCATTAAATCTGTATAAGAGTTTTGGGAGAATCACAATTTTCACAATATTTATTTTTCCTATCCATGAGCATGGGATGTCTTTTCATTTTCTGAGATTATCTTCAATTTCATTTTTCAGTGTATTATAATTTTCCCTGTAGAGGTCTTTCACTTCTTTTGTGAAAGTAATTCCTAAATATTTCTTTTTTTTGGTTGCTAGTGTGAAGGTTGTGGGTTCTCTTATTTCTCTCTCTGTGATTTTCTTGTTAGTGTGTAGGAATACTATTGATTTTTGAGTATTGATTTTGTATCCAGCCACATTGCTAAATTTATTTATTATATCTAGGAATCTTTCAATAGAGTTTTGGGGGTCTTCTATATAGAGTATCATGTCATCTGCAAATAATGATAATTTAACTTCTTCTTTTCCTATCTTTATGCCTTTTATTTCTCTCTCTTGTCTAATTTCTCTGGCTAGTATTTCCAGTACTATATTAAATAGGAGAGGTGAGAAAGGACATCCTTGTCTTGTGCCTGATTTTTATGTAAAGGCCTCCAATTTTTGGCCATTTAGTATGATACTGGCTGTTGGTTTGTCATAGAAGCCTTTATTATATTGAGTAAAGGCCATCTATTCTAATTTTCTGCAAGGTTCTTATCATAAATGAATGTTGGACCTTATCAAAAGCTTTCTCTGCATCTATAGAAATGATCATGTGGTTCTTACTTTTGGCTCTATTGATATGGTGTATTGCATTTATTGATTTACATGTATTGAACCATCCCTACATGCCTGGGATGAATCCCACTTGGTCATGGTGTATGATCTTCTTGATGACTTGCTGCATCCTATTTGCCAATATTTTATTGAGGATTTTTGCATCTGTGTTCATTAGGGAGATTGGTCTGTAGTTCTCTTTTCCAGTGGGTCCTTCTCTGGTTTTGGTACTAGAGTAATATTTGCTTCCAGGAACAACTTAGAAAGGATTTCTTCCCTTTCAGTTTCACTGAAGAGTTTGAGAAGTGTCGACATTAGGTCTTCTTTGTATTTCTTGTAGAATTCTGCAGTGAATACGTCTGGGCTCGGGCTCTTCTTTGTAGGTAAGGACTTAATTACGTTTTCAATTTCATTAGTAGAATTTGGGATATTTAGCAGTTTTACATCTCTTGACCTAGCTTTGGTACTTCATATGCTTCTGGGAATCTGTCTATTTCTTCTGTGTTATCAAACCTTTGAGAGTAGAGGTTTTCGAAATACGTGTTGATGATCTTTTGTATTTCTATAGGGTCTGTAGTGATTTTGTCTTTTCCATTCCTTATTGCTGAATTTGAACTTTTTCTTCCCTTTCTTTTAATAAGGTTGGCTAGGGGCTTATCGATTTTATTTATTCTTTCAAAGAACCAACTCTTTGATTCATTGATTTTTTATTGTTTTATTAGTCTCTGTTGCACTGATTTCCACTCTGATTTTTACAATTTCCTCTCTTCTTTTGGCTTTTGGCTTGCTTTGCTCTTCTTTTTATGGATGTTTGAGGTGTAACATCAGGTTATTTATCTGTATTCTTTCTGTTTTCTGATGTGGGAAATCTGTGCAATAAATTTTCCTCTGAGGACAGTTTTCATTACATCCTACAAATTCTGGTAAGTTGTATTTGTGTTTTCATTTGTTTGTAGGTATTGTTTAATTTCTTCTTTAATTTCCTCTGTGTCCTACTGATTAGTCAAGAGTGCATTATTCAGTTTCCATTTTTTGTGGGATTTTTGCAGTATCTTTTACCATTAATTTCTAATTTCATAGCACTATGATCCAATAATATGCAAGGTATAATTTCAATTCTTTTGCATTTATTTAAATATGTTCTATGAGTTAATACATGGTCTATTTTAGAGAATGACACATATACTGCTGAGAAGAATGTGTATTCTGTTGTTGTTGGGTGGAATACTCTGTATGTGTCTATCAAGTCCATTTGTTCACAGGTGTGATTCAGTTCTGTTATTTCTTTGCTGATTTTCTGTCTGATTGATCTTGTCCCTTGGTGTCAATGGTGTGTTAAAATCTCTTGTTATAATTGTATTACTGCTAATTTGGTTTTTCATTTCTGTTAATACTTGTTTTATATAAGTGGATGATCTGGAATGTGGTGCATATATATTTAAGATAGTTATCTCTTCCTCTTGAAGTTTTCCCCTAACCAATATGCAGTGACCCTCTTTATATATTCTGATCATTGTTGGTTTGAAGTTCACATTGTCTGCAAACAGAATAGCTACCGTTGCTTTTTTTTTTTGTTGTTGTTGTTGTTTTTTTTGGCGGGGGGAGTTCCTGTTGCATGAAGCATTGTTTTCCATCCTTTGACTTTCAGTCTGTGAGTATCCTTTTGGGTTCAATGGGTTTCTTGTAGACAGCATATGGTTGGATTTTGTTTCTTGATCCATTCTGCCAGTCTGTTTCTTTTAATTGGTGCATTGATACCATTTACGTTAATGGCTATAACTGTTAAATGAAGGTTTATTGTTGACATGTTATCTTTCTGTTCTGTTTGTCTGCTTTGTTTGGTGGTTTTTTCCTAAGTGTATGTAAACTGTCTTTCAGTATTCTTTGCAGGGTTGACTTGGTGATCATGAAGTTCTTCAGCTATTCTTTGTCATGGAAGTATCTTATTTCTCCATCCATTTTGAAGGACAGTTTTTCAGGGTACATCAGTCTACGTTGGAAATCATTTTCCTTTATGATCTGAAATACTTCACTCCATGCTCTTCTTGACTTTATTGTTTTTGCTGAGAAGTCTGTTGTGATTCTGATAGGCTTTCCTTTACAGGTGATCTGTCTTTTCTCTCTGACAGCTTTTTATATTCTATTGTTTTGTTTGATTTCTGGGATGGTGATTATTATATGTCTGGTTGTAGTTTTATTTTGGTTATGGCTATTTGGAGTTTTATATGCTTCATTGATCTTGATATCAGTTTCCAATCTCATGTTTGGGAAATTTTCAGCTATTACTTCTCTAAATATCCTCTTGACATCTTTTATGTTGTACCCTTCTTTTTCATTTATCTCTATCAATATTATGCTGTTTTTCTTTGCATTATCTTGCAGGTTTTGAATTCTTAATTCCTTATTTCTTGTTATTTTTAAAAGATCTTTCCTTTCCTGTTCACTGGCTGCAATCTTGTCTTGGAGGTCTGAAATTCTATCTTCACATTCATTGAAGCGGTTTTTACAACTTTCATGGAAATTTTGATTTCCTGTATAACTCTTTACAATTTTCATCTGCTTTATATATCCTGTTTATTTCTTATATTTCTCATCCAGGGATTCTATCTTTTTGTTTAGTTCCTCCAATTTTTTAACTGTCTCTTCTTTAGATATGTTCAGCATCTCCTTCATTTCTTTTATCATTTCTTCTTTTACCTGAGAGATTATATCTAGTTTGAATTCTTTTAAAGCTTCCCGGAGTTGCTTCTTTATTTTGGTTACTATTATTTCAGGTATTTCAGGCATATGGCATATATTCTCTTCTATGTACATGACTCCTAGCCTTTCTTGGGATGGGCTTGATGTTTGAAATTGCATTTTTGTCTTTCATTTTGTCATTTTCCTATATTTCCATGTTTCAAGTGTTGTTCCAAAGCTTCCCCTGAGTGTGTTGGAAATTGTCTCTTATGTCCTGGGCTCCTGAGTCTCCTCTGGTAGTGTAGCTCCCTCCTTGGGCAGCAAGGTCCCCAGATTAATAGAGGGTTGCCAGGCTCCTCTCAGGTAGGCCTAAAGCCTCCTCAAGCTACACGGCTTCCCCCTGTGGCAGCAAAGCTCCTCTGAGGGAAAGAAAGCCACCTGGTATGCTCCAGGCAATCCCAAATCCCGCTAAACCCAATCTAGTGTGGCTGCAAGCCCCCAACCTCCTAGATCAAGTATCTCATACTCTCCTGGGGATTGGATGTTGTGTAACCGTCCAGCTCCTTGGATGACAAAGCTCCCCAGACTCATAGAAAGTCCCCTTATTGCCTAGGTAGGCCTCAAACCTCCTCAGCAGGGATGCTCCCTCCTCCAGGAGGTGGCAGTAGTGCTGGTGCTCTCCAGGTCGAAAGAAGGTTGTAGGCAAGGCTGGAGTGGGTCCCCGCAGCTTGGCCCAGTTTCCTCCTTCAGATGGGGCAGCTGCCATGTGCCCTCCGGGTGACAGAGGGTGGTCAGCAAGGCGTGCATGGGGTCGCGTGGCTCGGCCCAACTCACTCCTCCAGGTGGCAGCTGCAGTGTGCCATCCTGGTGAGAGAGGGCATTTAGCAAGGCCAATGGGATCTGTGCAATTTCTAAAGCAGTTCCATTGTGATGCTTGAGGGCATCTGAGGATCCTTTACAGAGCTCAAAAGGAAGAAGTCAGTGAAACTAGATGTGCGGCTAGCTCCAGGCTCTCAACAAACACACAGTCAGTTATAAAGATTTTTAAAGGAAATTCATTTTTTACCATAATTCCAGAATGCATAGCAGTGATTTCTGCATATATTTCTTGGTGAGATCTTCCTATTTAATGCCTGAAGAAATGATTGCTAGTGACAGCAATTCCAGTGAAGTCTCTACTACTGGATATATCAAGAGAATGTATATACAAAAACAAGTACATCCTCCTGGACCTTCTCTTGTCCTGGCTACTGTAGTCTTATAGTTGTAATTTTTATTTTACTATTTGTAGTACAACTTTCAAGTCTCCTGAGTTTTCCAGTACTTTTCACTCCATCCATAGGTCTTCTGGGTTCCTCATTTTCAATTTTGATGCCATGTACTCCATGTCTTATTCTGGATACAAAATCAGTATTACCTCATCTTTTCTTAGCATTGGAAATTGTCTTTGTTTAAATATAATAATCTTAAACTGTAGAGAGCAGAAGCCTATAATTATTTTAGAATTCCCTTTAATGATACAAAAGAGCTGAAAACATCAATCAATTTTGTCCTTGGTGATACTACTGACTGAATACTGCTGACATCCTAAAGTTAGAAAATAAAAAGTTAATCAAATAGTCTCTTTTATTGAGTGGTTGATAGTCTTGAGGAAATTTTCAGGGGTTTCCTAGAGGCTGGAAAACTCAATAACATGTTGTAGATTGTCATCATTTTTTCTAGCCTGAGGCATTTCTTTTCTTTATTGCCTCACTAAATTTATTTTCCCCACCACTGGATTTTATCTGAAGTTTTCTTTTCTTATTCATAATGTGTCTTTCACATTATCCCTTTTAATACCTCTATCTCTTTCATATTCCCAAATGTCATTATTTTGTCTCCATAAACAAAATTATTTTGTATTTTTATGTATGTATGTCTATATATGAACACAAACACATAAACAGAATGTATGCACATACAGATATAATCATGTGTATATGTAAAAATGTTTAATTGCATATTTCCATGCTCACATACACAATAACATAAATATAGTAGTATAATGTCTCATATGTAATGTATTTGAATGATCTTTTTTATGTCTATATCATTATATATAAAAAGAATAAGTAATATTGAGTATATCACATATATATATATATATATATATCTTATATAGGATTTATTACAATATAGAATGTGCATATTTCAGAAGCCAACTCTGGTTGCAATCACATATTGGTTGTATGCACTGAAAACCGTATTGATCTAATTCTTTATGTCTCAATTTCCTTATCTGTGAAATGGGATACTTTGTATTGTTGCTGTAGGATTGGTGAGAAGTCGTACTTTTGAAGTCCTGAAATAAAGTTCTCTATCTTGTAGGTCCCCAAAAGATTGTATTTGCTTATTAAATAAATCTTGATGAATTCCAAGTAGTTGAAATGCCTGACAGATTCTTGGTGCTTTAAGACCTTTATTGAATGCCTAAAATATTTACATTATTGTGGGAAAAATTACATTATTTGAACACAAAATTTTGCCAGTATCTCTTCTCTTCATTCCTATCAACAGATTTAAAGCCAAATTGGGTGAAATGATCCTGCTGCTGGGTAATTCAACCTCTGTAAGCCTGAGCTTACCTGCACTATTCACAGGTCTCATTCTGAAGCTGAGTGATGGTAATTGTATTTCCCAGTAAGTGCAGGATGAATCGAAATACAGGTCTCTTTTAAAAATATGCCTTTAAGCCCAATACAATTGCACCTAATAAAGCCCCTGACACATTATAACAATTCCCTATCACAGTGTATAAAGAGACATACACAGCTCACTCATTACCTGCCTGATGTGGCTGCCAATTGTAACTTCTGCTCTGTCACCTTGTAGTTCAAACTGGCATAAAGTACTATGGGTCTCCTGGGCACATAGCATTGTAGAACTCATTAATGCCCCTCCCCAGAAACCCTTGTTAATCCTCTAACTGAACTGTGAGCAAATAACTTGGGACTGAAGAACCTTCCAAAGAGCTCCTCTGCTGTTTTTCAGGAAGGCAATATAACAAAGGTTTATGGAACTCATATGAGACTGTTTATTGAGTGTTATAAGGAGAATGTTTTCAGCGTAACTTGATAAGGAGTCTAATATGGTATATATGTTTTGGCTTGACATAGTTAACAAGTCATGTGTGTTATCAGGGACAAAATTCTGTGAATGGCTTGTAAAAAATGAAAAGATGTATGTATTCTTTAGTTCTCTTCTATTAGTTTGTAAGTTAGTACGTGAAAATCCACATAAATTGTCAGCATGGAGGTTAACATAACTCAGGAACTGGTCTATGATACACACTGGGCTATTTAAATCATTTAAAACATTGTTTGGCAAACGGTTCCACTAACTTGACAAATTGAGATTTCTTATTAGTTTCAGTGTTGTTTTTGGCTTCAGGTTTTCTGCCCACGCTCTAATTTCTACTTCTAATTTCCAACTGGATTATAGCAGTCTTGCCTATACTGAAAGTTCTGTGTGTGGTAGAATTAGTGAGTGATTGGGAAAAGATAAGAAAATATTCATGTATTAAAAGCTGTATATGTATTCAATATACTGTTTTTTTTAAAGTACAGAATATGCCAGACCGCAGCTATTTTTAATTTTCCAGAAATTTTGAACCATGGAATACTAGCTTATCGATTAAGCAAAATAGGTACTTTCAGAGTCTTAAGTGAGTCCCTGTTTGCTGTAAGGTTGGAGACAGCCACTAGCAATCTCTAATGAAAGTCCCAGAAAGCCGCCTGTTAATGAAGGTACTTAATCATAGCAATGGAACTTAGTGATGATAGTCGTCCCACTGTCAATGTAGCCAGATTTGGACATCCACAAGTCAATTATGGCCAACCATGGTTGGTGGCTTTCTAGAGCACAGAAAAAGACACAATTTTAGTACAGAGGAGCCTTTAGAATCATACATCTGATTTTTCATAGCTATTTAGTAATAAGCCAAAGATAGTAAGTAATGTCTCAAAGTAAGACTACTTGATACAAGTATGGGTTCAAGTCATTTAAATACCCTAATTTGAGTGTGAAGTGAGTTTTCTGAGTTCTGTGAGAGTGTACAGACAATATATTACTTTTCCTTTATTTAATGGATTATTTCTACAAATTACAAACAAAGCTACTTCTGTGAAATGCATAATTTTTTATTTTTCCTGCAATGTACCCTATCTAGAGGGTCTAATACCATTCAAGGATCATTTTCCTTTATACTCTGTTAACTGTGAAACAGACACAATATATCCATAAATTAAATTATACTTTTGGGTTAAAGTCTGAAAGAAAGAAGAAAGAGAGAGAGAAAGAAAGAAAGAAAGAAAGAAAGAAAGAAAGAAAGAAAGAAAGAAAGAAAGAAAGAGAGAGAAAGAAATTCTTAAATAGATTTTCTATATCACAGTACAAAATCAAAGATATTAAATATATGAAATAGTTTCAGCAGTTAAAACCGATGGGAACTCACGTTGAAGAGGCTGCTGGATGAGTAGAGGCAAATAGAGATGTACCTGGAGGACTCGTGAGGAATGTGAGTGCATAATGGTATTCTGAAGAAAGAAAACATGCCTTTAGCCTTCTAAATAGCTGACAGTAGAAGAAAAGAAAATATGTGAAAGGTTTATTTTTAGTGAACAGTTCAATCTATATGATTGGGAGGGAAGCCAGTGGACAGAGAAGCTTGAAGCCATCCAATAGCGCAGCCTTTCTTTTAGGTTAGATCATTCGGAAAAGCAAAATTGAAAGAATCGCTTCCACTGCTGAAATATTTAACACAGTGGTTTGTATGCCTTTCTTGAAGCAAAGATAATCATGAAAATGTTGGGAGCTCCACAGCCCACCTAGGGATGGTTGGATTGGTTGCAACATTCAGACCCAGAAGCGGGTTACTGATCTGCATCATAAGTGATGGACTCAGGCAGCAGGTAAAGATGTGCGCGTGGTACACATTCAGCTTCCCACGGTGGGCTCTGGGGAGAGTGTGAGACGGTGTGTTAGTGCGTGTGAGGAGGTTTACTGAGCACAGGAAAGGAGACCCTGAAATGACCACGAAAAGATGATTCATCCACATGGTTGCTTTTCACTGTTATTTGTTATTCAGCAAATGAAGATTGTTTCAAATTGACATTTGAAGTTCAATTTCTCCAAACGGAGCCATGTTCGTTCTAGAAAACCCACTAAGTGGTAAAAAGTGGAACAACATGTGCTGTAATCTGTCTCCTCCGCAGGTCTGTGTTCAGCAGCTCCACAAGAGATGTGCACAGTCAAGAGAGTCGCTTTGTCCTGTTTCTCCTAACTCCATCTCGGGAACTGCAGTTTTAAACCAGGTGCTGCATAATGCTGCCCACTCCCAGAAATCCCCCAGTGGAAATGTGGAAACTTAATTACTGTGGGCAGTAGATCAATAATTCTGAGTGCCTGATAACCCCCCCCCACCGACTAACTTTCAGGGTTGAGGTTTCATTTGGAAGAGCTAAGCATCTTTCCCTGTAAAGTGTTTCTCATTCCCTCAATTCAAAGCAAAAGTTGAAGGATTTTACCCAGGGTGAAACTCGTTTTCTACGATTAACAACCTTAAGAATGCAGCTTGAGATGACTGATTTTTATCTAAATAAAGTACAGAAACCCATGTCTAAAGGCATTAGTAAAATAAATATGAAGATACTGGCTGAGAATAAAGGAGACCAGTACCTCCATGACAGAAGCAAATGGAAGGAAAAACACAAGTTTCATGGTGTGAACCGTGAAAGGTGATCCGAATAGTTGTATACATGTCTGGGCTGCAGATACTTAAGAGTAACCCCACAGGTCATGGGCCCCAGAAATAATAATTTTAACCACTGAACACAAAGCCAGCAATACTGTATGGAAGCTTCTACAGCATCAAGGTTTAAAAGTAGTTTCTATTCAAAGACTGGATGAGCAATCGCTGCTATAAATAAAAAACATGTCTTAGAAGAAAGGTTCAAAAGTAAAGTTACATGATTTCCTGGCATTCTGGGAGCCCATGTGCATGTGCATTGTAGCTGCCAACCCTCAGAAGGAACTGAAGAGGGAATTCCCAGCCAAAGTACTCAGGAACTATGGGAAAAAACAGGCAAACACACTGAAACGTGAAAGCAACTTACAAACCACACATACGTCCAACATTTATAGGTGAATATCTCACTGATGAAGCATGGAATTTGTTCACCCTGTGACCTATAATGAAAAGCCTTTTGGTAACTAAAGACAAAATATGGCCAATGTAAGCTGGAAAACTATGCCAAATTACCAAGATCAGAAATTAAAGAACGGTTACTCCTGTCCTTACAGAATTATCAGGCAATTCTCTAAATATTATATATCAACAAGTTAGGTAATCTAAATGAAAAAGACAAACCCATAGAATAGAACAAATTCTGTAACTGACTCAATAAAAAATACAGAACATGAGTATTCCTGAACAGATCTGTTGAGAATTTAGTTTCTATAAGAACAAAGAGATTACATTAGCAAACAACAACAGTAGTTTTCAAGGAAACATCCAAGATCAGATGACTTCCTTGTGAGCACTTCCAAATATTTAAAGAATCAGCACCAAAATATTCTAAAATACAAGAGACACATTTTCTAGTATATTCTAATAAAAAAATATTACTCTAATATAAAAATCCAATAAAGACATGAGAAGAGAGAAAAAGTGTAGACAGATACAAAAGCCCTTAGGTTAATTCTAAGAAACAAGATCCACCAACATATTGGAAGAGTTATACATCTTGCCCACATGACATTTTTCTAGGAAGGTGAGACATAAAAAAAATCAATATTAATAAAATAAAGAGAAAACAGCACACACCAATATCTCAATAGATGCAAAGAAAATGTGATAAAACCTAATATGCAAGATTTTAAAATATCAGGAAACCAGAAATAGAATGTTTTAAAGTTTTTATGTAACATCATTAGTTAACATCAGACTTAGAAGTAAATTCCTGATAGCTCTGGCACAAAATCAGGTTTTAAAAAATATGAAAAAGAAAAAAGAATCACACCTATTACTTCTAGTTAACATTGTATCACAATGTATAGCGGGGCATTTAGGCAAGACAATGAATTTAAAAATCCTAAACTGTGAATGAAGAAATAAAATGATACCTACTTAAATAGCATAGTCTTACTTATAGAAAAAATCAAATATCTCTACAAAAATAAAACTATTTGAAATATTTAAAAATTCAGCAAAATTTTGAAATACAGATGCTGTGTAAAAACCATTGTATTTCTATAAACTAGCAATAGTCTGAAAATGAATTCCCACAAACAATTTCATTTAAAATAGCATAACAACATTGCAATATTATAGGAATAAATTTAACAATAGACATTCACAAGAACCATGACAAATGATAGTTGACAAATACTAAAGAAGATGTAAATTATTGGAATAACATCCCATGTTAGTGGCTTAAAAGGATATTATTGTTAGAACGGCATTACTCTCAAATTCATATATTGACACATAGTACTGTTATCTAATGTTACCTGTTTCTTACATAATTTGATAAATTAATTTTAAGTTACATGCAAGAAATGCAAGAAGGAAAAGCCAGAAGAAAAACTAAAAATTTTGAAAAATAAAAAAGATCTTTACTTCCATATTTCAAATTTTACAAACCAAGTATAATCAGTGCAGCATGATATTGACAAATGCATAGGTATATAAATCAATAGAAAATATTGAAATAACAGAGACTGAACCTTATACTTTTGACCAATCTAATTTCAACAAGTATTTCAGTGTACTCTCTTGTTAGGCAGTCAGAGCCCTCAAATATTCCTGATATTTTGGCCACCCATTATAAATATTAAAACTGGTGGAAGAAACTCAATAAATTGTTCTGATTATATAAATATATACATATACAAATTAATCTTTCTATGCATCTATTATTCAACTTCTAAGCAGAACACTAGTTCAAAAAGAATGGTTTCAGCTGGACCACAGTAACCAACAGAAATTAGAGCTGAGTTTAGGCACATGAATGTCTATGCATGTGGAAAGATAAAATTGTATATCTCCCATTTATATTATTTTGATATTATTATAATAAATATAATCTCATTAGTTTCTCATCTATTATCACTTGAATGAAATAAGATAAAACATTTCTACCATTTTATATTTAACCTAAGACATATATGCCAATGAAATATATATGCCAAAACATGAGAATATGTGTCAATTAAATATATATGCCAATATGTTAAAATACATATTAATATTCTTAGTAAAAATAATAATCTTTCTTTTTGAAATTTTAGTTTTGTGTCAAAAACTCATCTCATACATATTTTCTAATCAAAGTAAGTATTACATTTCTTTTTTCTGGTCATATGTTTTATTTTTCATTCATATTTTTATCTACAAACACACTACACATTATAATAAAATAAGCATCCATACACCATACTCTCGGACCCCAAAACATTTGGTTTATAATCACTCTTTTATGATCTAGGCTCTCATCCATTCTTTTCACGTAAAAATTTACATAAAATTTCAGATATTAACCAAATTTATTTTAATAAAAATATTTCATAGTGTCCTTGAAAAATGTTCTTTCATATTTTTTGGAAAGAGAAAGCAGGCAAAAAATTATTCCTCCCCTAATTTACCTAAAATATATTGTATACTTTTATAACTGGAATGGCAACTTTCGGGTTGAAGATGAATTCAAAAGAATGATTGCCTAATGAGACAGTGGATTACATGTTATAATATGGGGCATAAATTTATTTCCAAAGTGAGCAGGCTCTGATTCTTGATTTAATTTATTAATAAGCAAAGTATTGATACCAAGAATCTAAAGTCATGTGTCTTTTATTCTAGTACATTTTTTGAATCATTAAACTACTTGACAATAGCAAAGAGATTTCTGTCATGTCATATTTAAATAAGCAGAAATGAAAGCTAGATAAGTCCTCTAAATCCAAAGTAAGGCTTTAATAAAACTCACTTAAGCTTAATGGTTTAAAATGAGTGTATAACCTTGTGCTTTCTGGATGGATAAGATAGCCCTTTTTTTATTCAACCAGTGAATGGACTCAAGTGAGGCTGAGCAATTAAAGCTGGCTTTAGTTGGGTTTAGCTATAGACAGCGATTTGGGGTCATTTCTGTCCTTTAAATCTTTAATTTTCCAAACAGCAATTTTCCCAGGTGATATTCTTCTTTTGGTGACAATGGAAGCACAAGATACAACTGTTATACACATGATACTACATGAGCCTAGGTTCAAGTGTCACAGTTAAAGGAAGAGTCAAAATCACATGAACTGTAATTCAGTCTACTGCCTAATGAAAATCGCACATTATTTGCTTGACAGACGTTGGTTATCCACGAATGTGTAATCTAGTGTTTGCAACGTCTCATTTCTTCTGAGGATCATTTCCACTAGAAATATGTTTGTTGCACTTGTGCATTTGAATATTATAATATTCATAGAAGTATATCAGGTCATATTTTTTGTAAACTTATGAAGAGGAAAATGAATAAGCAAATGGAAAAATCACATTCTAGCCTATGACGTTATTGGTCATATAGCTAACATAATTTCTGCTCTGTGTGTAATGATATTAGGCTAATGGGTGATTTCTTTTTCCCCCCAGGAAGTATTCATCTTCCTAGATTCAAATTTCACATCCTTATTTCCTTTCTTTTGATCACTTATAAGAAAAATTAGAATTATTTTCTTCTCTTCAGTACAAATAGCAAATGGTGGGAAATGGAAAAATAAGAAACGAAGACAAGAGATAAGAATAAAGGTAACATAAGGAGCAAAGGCTGAAATTCTGTTTAAAACTAACTTTCTTCTAAGTCTGAATTCCTTTGAATTCCTCTGCTCCTGGGTGTGTGCTTCCATTCTGTCGCTTGGAGCAAATAGGCCTAATTTATTTCCATTTATTTTAAATTCTCTAGTTAGCAAAAGAGGAGTATTAGTGCTTTTTTTCTTCTAATTCTCCACTACTGAGGGCCAACCGAACCAAGATATTTGAGCAATCCACAGCTTGCTTTCCTTTGACTGTTTTCCCCATTCAACAACCTTCTCGCTGCCATTCCTGACCCGGGTTCCAGATTTATGCTGCACTGTGGCAGCACCTCCTGCTCCTTCTTATACATCACGGAAACTAGTTTGTTCTCTAAGTTTTCTTGTCCTTTCTATGTCACAGCATGTATTTTGTTGTGTGTTGTCTTGTCCTTTGGGCAGTTCATAGACTCTTCTTGAGCAAACATACATCATACTGGCCTTATAGGCTTATAGATGTAATTCTAGAATAACATGGTATGGTCTGAATAACTTCCTAAGACACAAACAGAGAAACCCCTTTTCTCCATTAAACCCATGTAGGCTGACCTTCTGTTGCTGTGAAAAATGCCTGAAAAAATCAGCTTTAAGAAAGTTTTGTTTGGGATAATGGCTTCAGAGTATCCAGTCCATGATCAATTGGCTTTAGGCTATGGTAAAGCAGAACCAGAATGGAATAATAGTGCTGAATGGGAAACCTACTGAGCTCATATCAACCATGAAGCAGAGAGGGGAGAGCCCAATAGGAAGTGGCGGGAAAAAATAAATAATGTCCCTGTACACCTGTGACACACTCTGTCCAATTGGACTCCACCTGCTAATAGGCTATTTAGCTCAAATACTACAGTGAGTTCATCAATTGATAAGAATAATACCTTAATTATTCAGTTATCTTCCAGAAGCCTATCAGTTCTGAATACTGAAATTGGGGCCAAGGTCCCCAAACATGAATCTGTGGAGAAATCAAAACTGCAAACCCTGACAGCACCTCAACCATTTAGAAAGATGGTCTACAGAATTACTATATCACAATGACTTTTACAGGGCTTCTGGAATTTTTGTTGCTTAAATCCTAAGAGAATGTTATTGCATGTGAGTGTGTGTTTACATGTAATTGAAATATATGATATATATATATATATATATATATATATTCCACTCATATATGAAATGTATATGTATGTATATCTGCCTCTATATCTCTGTCTCCATCTGTCTATCTATTCATGTACATATGCATTCATACACCTGAATTTAGAGAAAATACTCCTTAAACATTAGATTAAAAATTTACAAAACTTGCATAACATTAAAATTAGGAAACTACTAGCTGTAAATGTTTTCTTCTGTTCATGTGAGATATTCGCATGTAAACAGAACTATAGAACTGTGTAGTGTATGATTTTGTGTGACTCTGTGTAGAGCACCTTTCAGTGAGGCTTGTATTTTCAGTGCACCCACTTTTCAAGGCACATCCATTTTGATCTAATTAAAAAATATTCTTGGAGCTGGGGATTGGGGATTTAGCTCAGTGGCATAAGCACCTGCTTGGCAAGTGCAAGGTCATCCCCAGTACAAAAAAAAAAAAAAAATCTTACAAAACAAATGTAGCAGGAAGGAACGGATCATTGGCTTGACCCACTTTAGTGATGCAAAGTCATCCCTCCAGAACATGAAGTGTAGACCTCTACAAAGTGAGGGAGTCATCACTGAGTAAGGGACAGGAAGGCTCACAGTGAGGAGACGCATCTACAGCATGGCAGTCTCCTTCTGACACACTTTAATTCTTCTGTGGGATGCAGCAGCTGCTCGTCATCGTCTTACCTAAACATTTTTATTTATCCATATGAATATCAAATGTATAAGTAAAAGTAAGAGTAGCCAAAGATATTTGCATTTATCCAGATTATGCAGATTATCATGATCAATTTGTGTGACAGATATGTACTAATAAAAAATAATAAAATTAAACAAAGAAAAAGTAATTATGCATTTAATCTTCGATCAATGTTTTAAACCCCTCTTCAGATGTACATGACAATTCAAGATTATCACTTCTAACTGCACGATGGTCACTTTAGATACAATTTCTGTGATGATATGTGTCTGTAATTACGAACTCTGGAAGACTAAGGTTTATATGACTGTGATATAGTTACCCACGTCAGAAAGTCAACATTGGTACAGCACTCGGCAATACCATCTGATGTAGACAGGCCTAGTAAATGTTTCCATCATTAAAAATAATAAGACTTCATTTTTGACTCAGATTCCCAGTCCCCAAAATACACTACTTTGTTTCCATAGGCCTTCTATTGAATGGGTCTAAAGTTTCCCTTGCCTTTTAGTGAGGCCTTCATTTTGTAAGCAGTTTCTCAATCTGCATCTACCTAGTAGTTCTTAATGTTCTCCATGTCACTCATATTTGGCAGAAAAGACACAAGACATGCTACACTTTCTTCTTTACTACGTCATCAAGAGGCACTCAGTGTCCAACTGTCACGCCTCTGACTGTGGGAATGGTGATCAAACTCGTGCCTTCCAGAATTCTTCAGTTTCATCATCATTTTGTTCTGTGTTTTGTGTGTGGAAGCTTTGTCTCTACACCAGTTCGCCTATCCTGGTCAAACTTTCCCTACGCTAGCTTACCGTCTATTTTTGACTCTCCCGTGGAACAAATTGCTGAGTGACTTTCAAAGCACATTCAAAGAGATGTAAAATTAAACAGTTGCTTTATGTGTGTGGTTACTTATCTGCTATAGATTAAACCTAGCATGAATGGAGATTTAGGAAATAGAAAGCCATAATTGTTGTCTGTAAAAATATGTAAACTGAAAAAAAGATGGTTTGATTGAAATAGAAGAGGATTTCTTATGGAATCCATGCATCAGTTCCTCAGAGGAGGATTATTCTGTGTAAGAATGGCTCTACCCAGTAGCAAATGTGGTGTAGAAGGTTTAAGATGTCTATTGAAAATTTGGAAGTATAAATCTGATTTGAGTGCTGCCTTTCTTCTGAGGAAACGGAGCTAATAATTCATATTTATGACTCCATACTTTCTCTGATATTTTGTTTTCCAGTTCCTTAGTAGAGTATCATTCATTTTTTATTTTACCTTCCTTCAATTAACAAATATTTGCTAAAAACCTAGTGTGTAAGTGTATGTGCAAAAACATTTAACAGCAATTAGAAAACTGAAACTAGCAACATATAAAATATGATACATTAAGCATACAAGATATTTATCCAACTAATACAAAATTGGTTTAATATATAAAAAAATGGATTGATTTACAACACACTAATAACTGAATGAAAGGCAAAAATAAACATGACCATCTCAACTGTTATAGAGCATAGGAAAAATCAGTACTCATTCATTAAAACAACAATAACAACAATCTAACAATCTTTGATAAACTAGGATTAGGTAAAAACTACCTTAGGTAAAAATTACCGCAGTGGATAAAATATATCCACATAAACTTATAGATAACATACTTACTGGCAAAATGTTAATATCCCTACCCTAGATATCAGGATAAGTCAAGAATACACAGATTTACTAATTTTTTCCAGTATTGTAGTGTGAATTCTGGCCAATCAAAAAAGTAAAAGAAATAATGATATCCAAATCATAACAAAATATAAAAAATATTTTTATTCACAATAATCTGTTTCCATATGTAGAATTTCCTAAACACACACACACACACACACACACACACACACACACACACAGAATTTAAGAACCACTAAACAACTTCAGGAAGATTGCAAAACAAAAGATCAGTGTCTAATGAAAGTTATCTCAACACGAAAATAAAGTAGACTAAATTTAAACGTTTAAAGCAATAGAATGCAAAGGAGTTCTTAGTGCCTCAAGCAAGACCTATATAACACCGTAAATGTCAGAGTAAGTCTGTTTTCTATCTTGAAATTTATTCAGATCCTCTTTCTTCAAATTAGATGGGCCCAACAGGCATTCCTCAAGCTCATTTTTAATTATTATCAGGATAGAAACACAACAGGATCCAGTGGTAGTAAAATTAAATGTCAAGGGAAATCATATGATGTTTGTTTTGAGTGCTTACATGGCTTACTTTACCAAAAAGAAAACAATGGCTTCCTCTGGTCAACTTTCCCATTTTACAGTACCATTTTCTGCTGTTTCCCAAGGGTCTGGTAGGAAGTCTCCATCATTTCATAATCTGCAAACCCAGGGAATTAGGCTAGTGGGAGAACAAGTGAAGAGAGCATACAAAGACGTAGTACACTGGAGTAGAAACATTCCACAGCAGCTGGTGACTTTGAATTTTCCTCCCCTTAACTGCAAGCTGTCCGCCGGCCATGGGGAAAGTCTGCAGGGCAGGAGCAGCAGGAAGAGTGCTGTGTGCTTCACACCAGGATCTGTTGCATGTCTAATTCTCGTCCCAAATAACTCACTACTGCAAAACAACTCAACATTAATTCAGGAAGTTAAACACTATGCAGAAAATTCATTCAGTTACTTTCTCTTTAGAAATACCAGTAATGAAAAGAAATATTTCTACATCAATTAATTCATAAGAATATTTTGTTAATTATGTCAAATCATGCTTATTCTGAGGGTACGGTTTTAAGTAACTCAGTAGAGAAAACAGCTTTCCATGTACTGGCGAGAGGATACCCCATGACTATTAAATTTTAATTGTAAGTGAATCATTTTGTTATTCTAGCGCTTAAACAAATAACCATTAAACAAGCCCTATTTGCATCCCAACTGCTGAGCCCCAGTGGTTTGGTTTAAAATGATGGATAATAAACATAATATTGATTTAATTCTACTTACTGAGATTAGTAATATGCTAGGAACTACAAGACTTTTGAGATTTTTCTGACAAGGTTTGGAATGGGTCCCATGTAAGTCTAAGGAAGGATGAGCTATTAAACACGGGGAAAAAAGAGAAGACTTGTCATTTTTAATAAAAAATGATTAGGTAATGTAATAATTGTGTGACTAGGGAATCACTGAAAGTACAAGTGGTTTTTTGTCTTCATCCTTAGAAATTACTATGCAGACACAACCAAGCTGTCTCCTGAAGAGTCAATACTGCTGTACCATCTAGAAGCTGAGGGAAGAGGAAGATGCTTTTTCTGCCCCACTGCGACTCTCTGCACATACACAGATGGGAGATTGGATTGGGAATGTCCTGCAGTCACAGCTTCTAAGACCTTCTGGGTCAGCTCCACTGTTTTTCCAACTGCCATTCAGGACTCCCAAGGTCAAGTTGCCAGAGAATTGCTACAGTGTTTTGACAAATGGACTACATTTGAGCCAAGGGTAGCTCCTTTTCAGGAGTAGCTTCCCCAGTTGATTGAACATTTCTTCAGAGAATTTGCTGCCAAAGGACCAATAATTTTTAAAAAAGATACTGGGTGTGTGCTTTCAAATTCAGTAGCTCAGCAGCGAGGTATTCATAAAGGTAAATTACAATGTCAACTAATTCTAGGAAAGGATCCTATAAAAAGCCCTCAATGTAATCTCATTTGATGAAAACATGATTTAAACCAGAATGCAGTGTTTTGGCATCCCAGCATCTGGAGGATACCTTCTGAAGAGTTCAGTTGTATTATGAAGGAAAATATTTTCAGCTGTTATGGCATGAGCTTTCTTCCATCTCTATCATGAAGAAAACTAGACACGCAAGGAAATGAATGGGAAAAGTAAAGATAAACACAAGAACATAAGACAAATCTGTCTTTTACCTGACAGCAGGTTCTGAGACTTATTTTGATACATGTATGGCAAGGAAGACTTTTGAATTACATAGACTAATTTTTGTGCTATTAAATTGAATTGGCCTTTTTATTACTAGAAAAACCATACAGCTTTCCTGAGAATTAATCAAAGGACAAAAATAATAATTTGAATAAATTTTAAAAGACAAATTTAAGGTAATAAAATAAGTATGAGCACTGTAAAGTTAATCGGCTAAATGTGTACAGAGAAAAGAAATGCATTAAAATTCACAAAAAAGCAACAGTCAAACTTGTATAACAAGATCAGCCACAGTTTGCATTCTTATCAATTTGGCCTTTGCTGATTTTCTATAGATTTGTAAACATACAGTACATACAGTTTTTATCCTGTTTTTCTTATTTAGACATTTCATCATGAGAAGTTCATATGTAGTTTGAGCAAATTGATAATGACTACTTTTATTCCTGGACCATTATAGTACACTGAGTATTTGTCCTATGTCATCACAACTCATATTATTAATTTGGAATATTTAAACTTCATCACATTTTATATAACACTGATAATGCCCATACATAGCATTAGTTAGGACTTTAAAAACTCATTTGACAGAGAGTTTTCCAAATTCATAATACAAATTGAAAAATCCTCCACTTACAGGCAATGTAAATATCATAAACAATATGTGCCCGTCCATATTGTTATACCATCGATAGCATTATTTATTTGAGAAATTTTGAAGATCCGGTTAGATTTTCCTTTAAGAAGAAATGACAAGATTGTATGTTAATTTTTAAATCCTAGGAAGCCTTATTTTCATGGAATAAATATTTTGTCCATTCAAAATTTATGTTGAAAACTAATGTATATAAAGTTAGACACAGGACATTTGGGAGGTGATTAGGTTATTTGGGTGGAACCTCATGCATACTTTTAGAATCCCTGTAATGTGATAGGATAAGAGAAACCAAAATAGGTCACCTGTAATAAGAAAAAATATTAGTAAGCAGGGACAGTAAGATCAGATATCATTCTAGGATTTCTAAGTCAGTGTTTAAAATTAGAATATTCAATGTAGCTCACTCTCTTGATACAAAATACCTGTAATGGCAACTGAACTGCTTCTAAATTCAATCTGAGATTTATAAAATGGATATAAGGAATGAAACAAGAAAAAAATGGATAAAATACAATAGGCCAAAACGTGGGAGGAAAAATTTTAGATTCTTTTATTAAAATATGTACCCAGAAATTTTATTTCCCAGTATCAGGCTAATAAGTTTGACTGAGTGTATGTGTGTGTATATGTGTGTGTGTGTGGGTGGGTGGGTGGGTGTGTTTGTGTGTGTGTGTGTGTGTGTGTGTGTGTGTGTGTGTGTGTGCCAGCCACGAATTTAGCTCTCCCTTTTCCCTCAAGTTTTAAGAGTAGAAAGTAAAATGCACCATGTGAGCTGTAAAGTGTAATTTCCATTGAAATTTTTAAAGTCGTAAGTTGCATGTGGAACCTAAAGATGAAATTACAACTTTTCTAAAACCCAACCCAGGTATACTTTATTTAAACATAATAGCTATTTCAGCTAACTCCACCAACACCAAATTGATATGCAATTGCCATTAAGATAACTTTCCTTTTTTCCCTTTTCTAAGGAAAAAAGTTAAAAGCAAGCACTGAGTTTAAAAGTTACCACTTTCAAAACAAACAAAAAAATCACACACATACAAATTTTTCAATAACTAAAACAAAAAATATATGAATAAATAATAAAACATGATGAATTAAAGCATAGTGTCTCACCATATTTGAGATAGTATAACAGATGTTTCTTTGTTCTTTTTGCTTCTGGGAGATCCTTTGTAAATGACAGTGCAAGACGAAATAAAAGGTCAGCAAATGTGAGTCCTCTGAAAATTTCATAGTTTAAACATTTTATTTTTAACCTGATATGAATATTGGTCATTCCTTAAATAAAACAATAATTTAAAATCATTTCACAACAGCCTTTGAAATACATGGCATCAATATTTTATCAACCAAGTTGTGAAGATTGAGGCTGAAAAAAATTCAACTACTCAAATAGGAATTATTATGACACTTTGAGGATGAATAAGCTAAATACCATCTTACTACCTCATATTAAAATACAGTTGAGAACAAATTTTGTAGCACACTGATTTCTAAGAGGCTGGTTTACATAGAGTTTCATTAGTGGCAATTGTTCAATTTGTGGGCTGCTTTAAAGTATGCTATGCAACAGTTATTTAAGGCAACCAGTTGTATCAGGATTGTTTCTCTTGCCCCAAATCAGAATATTAATCTGTTTTTTTTCTTGGTGCAGGAATGTTTAAAAGTACATTAAAGTGTGTGTGTGTGTGTGTGTGTGTGTGTGTATGTGTGTGTGTATGTGTACATTTCTTTCACACTTCATGAGAAATAATATTCTAACACAAAAATAAATTATGACAGTTAAACTTATCTATCTTGGCTTCTTTGAAGGCAAGGAGTTTTTAAATGCACAAATATGTAAATCTAACGAAAATAGAAAAAGTGAGAGACAACAACAATTGAGAGACATTAATACTCGGGACGATAGTGATAAGCATAAGGATATAATAACTTGACACATAAGAATATAAAATTATTTTTATAGAGTTCTTTTGATTATCTCCCACAAAATGATGGAAAAGATATGCATATGGAGGATCCAGTTCAAGAAACATAGGGAAAATTTCACAGACCTGAAAAACACCAGGATGAGTTTAGTCTCTAAAAAGATGGATCCTTGAGGCTCCTACTCACACAAAAATCTTCCAAAGCAGGGTGGGCAACTTCATCCCATTTTTGCATGACACCAAAAGTCTGCATTGATTTTTTTAGGAGTTTTATGTTCTGTACTAAGATTAAACATTGAATATTCCCACTACGTTAAAGCTCTCGCCCTTTTAAAATTTGTTTTGAGGCTGAGTCTCCCTAAATTGTCCAAGCAGATCTCGAATATATCACTACACTCCTTCCTAGGTTTTCTATCACCAAGCTTGGCTCAAAAGAAAAAAAAATGTACAAAGATGTAAAGTGGGAGAATAGGGATATGAAGACATTTGGCAAATAAAAAATAACCAGAGCCAGAAAAGACAAATTAACATATTCAATGATAAACTGTTCTTTTATAGAAAATATATATGCTCAGTCAGATAACTAAGTTATCTGTGGAAAAGTGAAGGGGTCCTGAAGTATAAGCAAAATAAGATACACAACGTTTGGGAGATAAGTAAACAACACGATAGCTTATATGTGTATTACCTTGAAGCATATATTTTTGTGAAAATCTTGACAAGACAGGTTTTTAGTGAATCTTCCAAATAGCATAAGTGACTGAAATTGGTAATTATTTGAAAAAAGATTTTCACATTGATAGCAATGCACACAAATTTTAAAAAAATCTGAATCAGCAGAGGAAGCAGATTTTAAATAATATGAATACTCTTAAAAAGCACTACTCAACACAAAAGCAATTCTTATAAATCAAATCATTATAAATTAAAGAAAATTAACCTAGAGAACACTAAAAGCAGAGCATATAGAAGCATGTTTGATAATTGAAGAACTCAGGCTGTTTACAGGAATTTTTACAAGTTCTACAGTTATTGCTAGGAATTCAAAAACACAGGGACTGAAGTGGCAAAGTTCAACACAATGGCTCTGAAGGATAAGTGAAAATATTGCTTCATAAAGGAATTATTATAAAATTTAAGAGCACAAAAATGTATTTTATCCAAATAGTATAATATAAATTCAATGATAGTATTTATTTAAGATTCATAGCCCAGTATGATGCAGCAAGTTTAAGAAATTTAAACTTTCAAGATGCCCAAATTTGACAACAGAAGTATAGGCATTCATTTAAGGTTAAGAGGACAAGACTAGAAAATTATGTCTAAAACAGTTTAAAATCATTTGGGGAAACTATATTTGGGCAATAGGGAAGCATAAACAACCAGATAAGTTATCTTATTCTATGAGTAATATTGATATTTAATTTTACTTTATATCACATGTACACATACATATGAATATAATTTTCTTTGCTATAAATAGAAGTCAATTATAAACTGTGAGAGTTAGCTATATTACAGGAAAGTGATGTATTGGCTATATCGATTAGCTCTTACATTAACATTTGTGAGAAATTTCCAACACAATTAAGACAATGAGAAATTATTAAAAAGGAAATTGACCCAGTGCAATAAGAATTAATAATTTCATTCAATAAATTGGAAAATTTTGGATAGAAAGCCACTACATTTTAATTATGCACATTATGTTCTGAAAATAATATGATGTTAAAGTTATATAAAAGGACCATTTTTTTTGTACTTGGGATTGAATTGAGCTTGCCAGTTAGGTGTTTGTTCCACTAACCTAAATTCCCAGCCAAAAGTATAATTTAAGCAAGTGAATAATATATATGCAATGTTTTCTTTAGGGAGCTTCAGAGATCATATTTATTATATGTGATATATGATCCTTGTCCATAAGTTTTGTGAAGTGATTTTGGATACTTATCTTGTTACCATGAAGACTGTTACAAAGATTCAACTCAAAGAAGCTAAGAAATACTATTGGGTGCATAAACCTGAAATTACATTCAGAATCTATTTGTATCAACCCTGCTGATGATTTGCCTTAATAACGTGAAACAAATTTATAAGATTAAACTTAAAAATATAAATATAGTGTACATGGCATGCATTGACCTGGAAATTACTGCTTTTTCCTTCAATTGTATAAGAAATGAATGATATGTTAAAAGAAAATTTGTTGATGCACATACAAATACACATATTTTACATTACCTGTTTATATTGCTTTTTACTAAGAAGCATTAGATCATGTTTAGCATTTTCAAATACTCATACTGATAAATTTTGAACAGATAAAGAGTTTTGTGTCGGTGATAAATATAATTAAGTGGTTTTTCATTTGTTTGGGAAGTAGTAGGAAATTACTTGTATGAAGTGTGAAAAAACTACACAATGGTTTTATTTCGTCTTCTACATATTTTCCTAAACTTTTCATTATTAATTAATTAATAAATTAATATTAACAATTGTGTATTTGAGACGTGCACATAGGCTATATATTGTTATAGATTAAAACAAAAACAATGTCAAAATCTCCTTTTCCTACTTTGTATTACAAGTTAATGTCAGTTTTTACGCTTTTTGTATGTCAGGGGGCTTAGCAATCACATTTCTCGCAGAAATTCATTCCTGTTAAGAAATTCCGTTAAATATTGGAGATAAATTATGTTGTATTCATTTGAGGGAGAATAAAAGTGATAATCATGCATAATAATAAGAAATAAAGTTTCATCAGTGTTCTCCTATGGCATTTATGTGTGTGTTCGTTTGTATATTTGTTTGTAAATACAAGTTTGTATGTAAAAATATATGTGAATATATAAATAAAAACCCATGCAAGCTTATATACGTATTTGTTTGTGTTTATGTATTTCTATGTACCTTTAATGTGTCAGGCCCACTTCCTTGAGAAAAATGAGCAAAATAAACACAAATAACAGGAAAAAATGATACAAATATTTTGCAAAGAGGAAGGAGACCAAGAGTTAAAGGGAGGAGGAAGAAGAAAAGGAGAAAAAGGAGAAAATGAACATGTACTAACTCTCCAACAGGAAAGTAATTAGCATACACTACAAATAACTTCTGGTAAAAATGAGAGTTGAAAAACTTGAAAAACTAAAAACTTATATTTTAAAAAATGCTCTTATACTTTTATTCTGAATATTTCAGTGCTTCAAAATCATTAAGAATTTATCTAGTTGATAGTTTTATAAAGTTAATACTATTACATGACATGAAAAAACATCAGTAAATGAGGATAATAATAAGACAAAAATATTTCCATTGTGCCTTTTTAAATGTCAGTGATAATACTGGGTCCCTAGATGGGGTGATATTTAATAGATTAGAGGATTATTAGTATTATTATCTTTTCATAAATGAGAATCTCATATGGTCAGCTCTCCAGATGGAATTTTTATCTTATAAAAAACTCAAGTATCTGTCTATATATGCACATGTTAAAAGTATTTTTGTTCTGATTTTCAGGATCACACATAGCAAATAAAGTCATAGTTGTAAGATGGACAAATGTCTCATGTTTCTCACCATATTTCTACCTCAAAACACACATTGCCTTCTCAGAATCCACATGGGTGACCTTTTCCCAATGAAAACTCTTCTTTATGTTTAACCTCATCCCTATAAATATATTAAAACAAAGACAACGAGAGTAATTCTTTATTAAAGGCGAATTCATGATACTAGTAAACTAATATTTTATATAAATGAAAAATTTTATGCAGTTTATTTTGTCTCTGAAACCAAACACAAATATTGTCACCATAACAATATCTATCTATGATTCTGATGTTTGTATCTTTTTAATAATTACTGTGAAATGAGTCCAATAATTGGATTTGTATCTCTGAAGAGTAATGAACAGAAGACAATTAACTAATATTTTTTTCACCTGCTGATCTGTATTTTGAGGAGATTTAATTAATTATCAACACATATCTGTCATAATTAGATCCAGAGTCTTTTATTTTTCCTTTCCAAAAAAAAAAAAAGTAAGACACTGTTAATTTTCGCTTCGAACATGGCTTTTTGTCCATTTTCTAGGTCCTGGGTCTTCAACTCATTGCTCATATAATTGGGAAATGTGGCCACCATTAATCAATGTGAAAAATGTGATTTCTCTTGTAAAAATAATAATTATAAACAAGAAACTAGTATTCTAGATGATTCTTCCAAATGTTTAACTTGTTATTCATTCAAAGGAGTGAATATTATTAATTCCATCAAGGATGTTTTTATGTTTCTTGGAATGAAATCTAGTAATATACTGAGAGCTGTGTTTGTATTCTGCAGAGATTTTTAAATTCTTGCTCCTTACTACAATAATGATATGTAACTATGTTGTAGGTCAATTAACCTGAATATTTAAGTTTGTGAGTTAAAGAGGAGCAAAAGTGCAAACAATTGTTCTTTTCTAATTAGAAAATCATGAACTTGCTAGTGTAGTACCCAACTATGAATGTTAGAACATTTTATAAATTTTATAAATTCAAACTGACAACTTTGGTCACAAAAAATTTATGTGAGTTGACCAAAACATTTCATCCTGCTTTTCATCTCAATTAGAGGTAGAAAATCATTTCATGGAAAAGCAAGAAGCATACAGTAATGAGCATTTACAGTTCTGAAAGCTTAATTTCTTCACTTTTAAATTCAGAGCATAAAATTTGCAGTTGTCATTATCATATTTGCTGGAGGAGAAGAGGAGTAGATTTCTCAAGTTCTTATAATTTAGTTATTACATTTTATCAGAATTCATGCTGTGACTGTCCTATATATGTCATTAGGATATATATTTAGCTAGCCGCTTTCTAGGAGAGCAGGTTTTGAAGGTAAGATGTTACAATCCACAATTTAGATGTGTTTCTGATGCAGACTCTAACAAGATTGCTATGTAAATAACAGAAGACAGTTGTCTAAATAAATTAACACTATAAATGAGTCTATTCATATGTAGGTAAGTTATTTTTCCAAGTGATCTCTTCTCTGTGAAAGATGTTTATCTATCTAACTCCTGGCCCTTTCAATTTCAAGTTGATGCCATATCTAAGTAATTTACCTTTTCTTATTTTATTTTAATAGAATTGTGTTCAAAATTTAATACGTATTTAGATTTAATATGAATATCCTTCCATACAGGAGATTATAACCTTGGGAAATGTGCAAAAATAAATATTAAATTGTTAGCTTTAAAGGAAGTGGACAAATGATTCCCAGGTATTCCCATATTTCCTAGGCTGATGGTTGAGTTAAATAGCTAAAGCTCAAAAACAAATCCCTATTCAACCATTCATTTAGGTCATTAACTTAGCAAACCAAGTTTGTGCCTCCCTTCAGGTGCTGGACTTTTAGCATTTCAGTTTCATAATAAGACGCACTTGCTTTTTTCAAGAATTATATTCAAGACACTTTATCATTTTAAGTCAAGTATTCTAGAAGAGTAGAAAAATAGTAAGGAAGAAGGAAAGGGGTAAAGACTAAAAGGAATCTTCCATACTTGCTAAGGAATGTGGGGCTAGACTGAAGAACAGGCGATTTGAGACCTCAGCAGCTAGGAGCAGGCCAGATGCTGCTGTCTTAGAAGTGTCTGAGCTTGGGAAAATCACTTACTTCAAACAGTGGCTTACTGTCCCCGTGTAAACTGTCATCTGCTTTTTGAACATTCTATGGAAAGGGTACAGGTGCTTCTATGCAAATTTTGTAGCACAAAATTTTCAGTCACTCAGCTTTTAAATAATAACTCCTTGGTCTTACAAGTAACCTCGACTGTGTTTAAATCCAAAACCAAACCATCTCAAAACTTTCCCCGTTCCTTCAAGCTATCAGACATTTATGTATTTTGTTACTCAGGAAATTGTGCTCAAATCAGGCAATATTAATTAAGGAGCCCCACTTTCAATGCGTGCTTTAATGGAAATTCCATTCTCCAGGTGCCTCCATGACACATGTGGAAAAATGAAGTTAACTGGCACAGAAACAGTTTCATAGAGTAATATCTGATGTGTGATACTGTTATTTGGCCTCACAGTTGATCTTGTGATAGGACAAACCAGATGTGCAGCCAGCCATATGTCCACCGGGGTCTTGGCTACATGCACAATGATGGAGTGCGTCCCAGTGATGTTATCAGTAAGCAAAGTAGAAAGCACAGAAGTGATGCAATGCAGATGTTGGATCATATGTATGTTTACTGTATAAAAATGACGACAGATCATGTACGCTTGGCAACTGTGATGTATGGACATTTCATAACATTTTAGCAAGGTCTGAGTTACGTCTAAATACTTTAAGCAGAAGTGATTTATATATCCAAGAGGCACCTGCATGTGAAACAGAAAGCTTAATTTGAACAGTGAGATATTTTCAGTGGGAAAATGGAAGTGGGGATTGGATCACAGTAAATATCATTAGAAAAGTCCTCTCCCTTGTTTAGAAATTGACTTTCCACTTGGAAATCCAGCCTTATTACTTCCTATGTGAATTTGGGTAAATTACTTGAATTGTCCATATGAATTTTCTTATCTGTGGAAAGGAAATAATTTCAATAGTCATCTCATAAAGAGATCGTGACAATTTCAAGAATCCATATATGTAATCTACATTAAATGTTTCCTGGAAGCAGATAAACTCAATATTAGTAGCCAGAGCAGAAACTGATAAACTCAATATTAATAGCCAGAGAAAAAAACAAAAAGAATACAAGGTCACATTCATAATAGGGAACTTGTACCCTTACATGATACAACCTGATTCTTACTTTTCCCCTGTACCCTCCCATCTTTTGTATGTCTTTTTCTTATTTACAAAACTTTGATCTTTATCCATTTTATTTTCTTTACTGCTCCTTTCTCCTTCTCCTCTCTAAACTGTCCCAAAAACTTACATAATGATAAACAAAATTGGGTAACTCTCAGGATTCAATGACTCATCACAAGTGAAACATCGGGAACAAGAGTAGACATTCAGTAAATGCTTTCAGAAAATACACTGAAATGCTGGCTGCATGGCTCTGTCATCGAAGGCTGTATTTGTGCAGTCTTCCTCATCACTGATCCTGAGTGGCTCTGTTACAGAAACATGTACTGGGAAAGTTGTCATTGTCCTTGAACCTCAATGTCTTCACTTCAAAAGTGGGAACAATCAAGCAGTTCTGGAATTAAAGAGGGTTAAATAAAATAGCAAAATTTAAAAAATCAAAAAGAGTTTAATAAAGTTCATGAAATACCTCTTTCCTCAAAAAAATATGGAAAGGAACTAGTGAGGAAAGAATGAGACCTTTCTAATAATGTGTACCAAATATTTGACCTCTTATCTTATTTGAGATTATTTCCAGTCATGCCCTTACAAATTGGAGCACCGTTAGAGCTTTTATGAGAGTTTTGTTCATGAAAATCTATTAATAATTATAATTTCTGATTAAAATTATATAAAGACCACACATTAACGGGTAATAAAACATTTTACACTAAAATTCATCTTCTTTTATTTTAAAAATTACTACAGTTTCATTGGTTTCTGAAGTACTGCAAGCCCTAGGCTTTGTGCTTGATGGAAAAGTGCTGGGCTTTGAATCAAGGAACATTATTTTCATTTAACATGAAAATCAAAATGGTGATGAAATGTAACACATATTTACAGATATAATATGAGTCACAACATGAATTTAAACTTGGTTTTAATTCTGAAGCTCACGTTCCACTCTTTGTGCCTCGGTGCCACTCAAACACAGGCACATCTGAGATAGCCAAGTTTACCATTGGCACCGTCCGTCCCTCATCCATACACCAGGGCCACCTTCCCCCTTTTGGTTTACTGTTGCTGGACTCTGTTTTTCCTCTGCCTGTATCTGATCTATTCCTTTAACACCTCTCAGGGATTTCCTTTCTTTAATATCAAAACATCCGTTCTCTTCCAGTTAGTAACCACATTAAACAGGATCAAACAGAGCACGATTCACAGAGATATTAATTACTGATAACGGTGTGTGATCCTCCTCTAAGAGTATTCTCATTTCATCAAAAGAACTCTAAACTTGAAAGTCTTTCATATAAAGGACTGACTTAACAGTATTCAGTTGCCAGAGCTCCAAGAACAAAGTACCACAAATTGGGTGACTTAAACATAAGAAATGTATTATCTCACAGATCTCCAGGCTAGAAATCCAAAGTCAAAATAGGTTTGCTTCTTCCTAGGGCATAAAAAGAAAGAATGACTATAGGCATCTTTTTTTGGCATTTGGATAATTGTCCCTTCTCTGTCTGTTCACATTATTTTTCTCTGTCTATTGAAGTCCAAATTCTCCTTATTTAGAAGAGAAAGTCATATTGAATTAGGGCCTAAACTAATGATCTCATTTTAACTTGATTATATCCAAAAAGACTCTCTCAAAATAAGTGCAATAATTCTGAGATATTGGGAGGTAGGATGTCATCATGTGACTTTTAGGGGAACACACCTCAGTATAAAGCAGTAATAGTACAGAATGAAATATAATAATTTAATTCTTGTGAAATTTTTCATGGGAATATACCTCTGATATTACTCTATAAAGAAAAAAAAAGCCCTTCATTCTTATATACAATATAATTACTCCAAACCTTAACAGCTTTTCCTAGTTAGCAACAAAATATCCCTTCTTGTCTTTCTGTTTTTCTGTACCCAATTTATCCACTTATTTGTTTAACTTCTTAAAATGAATAAAATTATGTAAGTGTAGTAATATGAGGGCCAAGAATATAGCTCATTGGCAGAGGGCCTGTCTGGCAAGCCTGAGGTCGTGAGTTTGAGATATGTATATTGCATCTGGTGAGATTGTTTCAAAGGTGGGACCTTCTCCTTGTATCCTAACACGTAGGGAAAGAGAGAAGGGCAAAGTGGGCCTACACATACACCCTCAAACTCTCTTGTAAGACATTTTCATGATTCAATCACCTCTTAAATGCCCTCTCTCAATACTGTTGTGATAGAGCAGTAAATTTAAGCATGAATTTGGAGAGGTCGTAAAACATTCAAACCACAGCATTCCACTTCTGGCCTCAAATTCATGCTCTATCCTTATGCAAAATACGTTAATTTCACCGTAATCACTCTCAAAGTCTTAACTCCCTTTACCACACCATCAACAACATTAAAGTCTACATCTAAAGTCACCTACCAATTAGATACAGGTGAGAACTCAAGGCACAAGTCATTCTGATATGTGTTATTCAGTAGGTGTTAACCTATGCAATTAGACAAGTAACTTGTTTTCAAACTACAGCGGTTACACAGGCAGAATAGAAATAGTCTCATTAGAAATGGAATAGAAATAGTTCATTCCAAAAGAGAGACACAGGAAACAACAAAAGACCAATGATTCCAACCAAAAAACCACAACCAAAAGAGCAAGCATTAAATCCTATGGTTCAAAAATAATTTTTTCTCATTTACTCTGTTCTAAGTTCACATTATGGACTCTACCTCCTCTACTTTCCAAAGCATTCTTCTTCATTTTCATCTGAGACCTCAACAGATTGGTCTTTAGTCCTCCTATGTCTACCATGTTTCTGATAACAATATCAGCTATTCTAAGAAAAAAGTTTTCCCTGTAAACTGTACTACTTTCACCCTACTTGACGTGTTTCTAGTTTCATTAATGAGAGCTCCTTTGTCATAGCTTAATTACTCCATAAATACCACATTTAATATTTTGTATTTGGGATTAAATTCCAACATGGACTTTGGAAGTGACATAAATATAAAAATTACAGGCATTTGTCATTATTGGTAGTATACATTTTATTTGCCTTCTTTTATGTATTAATCCACTTATATTTTGGGGGGGGTATTTGTATTAACCTAAGGACTCTTGTGGACTACTAGTCAATACTCTACCAATTGAATATAAATGATATCCCATCCACTCATTCTTTTATTCTTTTGTTAAATTTTGGTGATTAATTCCTGAATACCAGATGGTATGCTAGATGTTATGGAAGTAAAATCATTATATATTGTAGATACTTGTGACAACTGTTGTTATCAGGTGGACCAGAAGACTGACAATTGGACGACCAAAACCAACTGAGTCTTAGTAATTGGTTCAAAGGAGGAAATGCATTCCACGCTTATCTAGTATGAGGGCAGGTCAATTTTTTTTTTTTTTTTTCCTATCAGGTTTAGGGAAAGATATTTTGTTCCACTGAATGTGAATGAGGATCCCAGAATCTGACCTGTTTCTGGGAGCTGAACTAGACACATACACAGTCTTCCTTAGGTGGAGGAGCACAGAACTTCAGAATAGATGGAAGAAAGGGGCTTGGCACTCAATGGTATGATGAAGTAACCAGATAAACCCTTGTTTTAGGACTGAAATTCTGATACTACTTTCTTTTACAATATCAATTACTTTTTCTTTTTTGTGTTCATAATTCAGTACTAAAAGCATTCTACCCAATTCAGTTCACCTTAGACAAAGATAGCAACAAAGAGATGGAAATATCACATTTAGTTCTTGTTTTGTTTTGCTTTGAATTTCCTGATGTTCTTTATTTTGTGCAGGTTAAACATCTTCATTTAATTGATATGAAGAATGGCAAGTTTGTTCATGCCCTATAGGAGAAAAATAGAATTCTAAGTAAGGATAGAGCTACTTCTATGACATTTTCCTATTGTGACTTATTTGTGCAAAACAAAGGTCAAAGTTAGTTTCTCACGTGTCTAAGAGCCTACACAGGTACCATATTGAGGTTCCAGATTTTGGCATGGATGCTTCCCCATTTTTATAATTTACGTGTCAGCTCTCAAACCTCAGGATCTTTAAGAATGCTTTTGATTCTAGTTTCTTGTTCTGTGTGAATGTGCATGTGAGTTAAATAATAGACATATTATTTATATTTTTTCACCTGGAAAATATTGTTTCTTATAGGAAAAAATGTAAAGACTTTATGATTTTGAAGAAATATATCTGTCTGCCTATTTATCTTCTAACCTCTGAAAAATAAACCTCATTCTCTGTTACAGTTCACAAACCTGATACAAGGTAGAGGATGAGAGATTATTTGGAGTCCATGTCAAATTTAACCCCTAAGAAGGTCCAGAGCAGTTGCCTTAACTGACACCCCTCAAAATGTGAGTCTCAGGAAGACAATCAAATGAAAAAAGACCCCAAATTGAGGCTTGTATGCTTTTATTGCCAGAACCAGGAAGTAAGGGTAAAAGACAAAAGGGGACATCAGTGCAAGAACAGAATAAGGGCAGGAGAAGGACTATAAAAACAGCATGGTCTGCTCTATGACTGACATACGGCTAATCTAATAAATCTGAGTTTACAGAATATGAGGGCCAGCATATATATTCCTTAATGTAGCGTGTTTTGATCCTAAATGAACTGATGGTCCTTTAGACTGGCTTTCAATCTTTCACCTTCGGCGAGATTTTGAGTTCATGGCCACAAAAGTCCCTTATCTTTGCATTTCCATCTACTGCACACCTCTGAAGAATTCCCCCACAATGCTCTCAGTCCATCCCCAAACCAGTAGTAGAACTATGCTCAGTACACACCTGATAGCATTATCTTTGATGTGCTGATAAACAAACCAAAGATGTAAAGCATACTCATGGAAATTGTGACTCTGGTTGAGAAAATAATAATAGTACATGCAGTCATTAGGACTAAACATGGCACAGATTTGACACCCATCAAAGCGATGGAGTAGTCCAATTAAAGTTTTATGAAACAGGAAAGATTAGAGCAAGGTCAGAAAAAATGACAAATTAAAATGGATAAAAAGAATTAGTATAATAGAGTGAAGAAAAGGGACCCCTGCGAAAAACAACTTGATGAAAACATATAATAGAGACATAACTGTAAAGGAAATACAGTAGTAATAGAGACTTATTAGTATCTAGCTTGTGCTAGTCTATAAGGCACATTGCATATGTTGTAAATTAAGGAGACAGGTAGATTTTATTCTACATTTATTTTCCATGTGTCAGAAATATCTCATTTCTGTTACAAAAGTGTACACCTATGTTTCTATTATAAAAGTATAATCCTATAACAAATGAAACACACACACACACACACACACAAACACACACACACATATATGATTACCATGACATAATTATTTGGCATGAACAAAATTGAGTCTTTACCAAATATTTGATTGTAGAAGTTTATGATTGTGGCTGTGAATAAGTATCTATGAAAAATGAAATTATTTTGTAAGGAAGAGGAAAAAACGCTCTGGTAATTTTTCTGAAGATTGATAGATCATTTTACACATAATTTGATGTTTAGTTAAGCATGCTTACATATATAAACAAACTTATAAACATAGATACATACAGAATTTTAAGGAAGCCAGTTTACATTTCCTTAAATATTACTTATTTTTTATAAAGAATCAATTTATATTTTTATAAAGAATCAATTTATTCTTTATAATAATTTTGCTTAAGCACTACATTTTTACAAAATGCCTCAACTTTCCATTCTATATGTGAACATTGGAAATATCTCTAAATCAACTTCTATAAATCAAATTAACTCTGTTAAATTCCATAATGTGCATGCACAAGTACTTTCCTAAACACATTATCTCAGTGTATAGAAGTATACACAGATATTCATGTGTATTTATTTACTTTAATTAGTCTTCAGAATTACCTTTTCAAAAAAGCAATCTATATTTTTTTGCTTTTCTATTTTAAAGAGAAAACACAGTAAAAACAATGAAACAATTTCAAAACAAGATAGCAGATTAAAAATTTGTAGTACATTACCTATTGTTATCTTCAAAGCACTACTCAGATTACAAGATATAGGCATGAAAAATTGATCAACAATATGAGCACAAACCTTCTTTTCAATGAACTAATTGAAATTAGTAGCATAACTACTATAGATATCTTGTGTGTATATATATAGATAGATATCTTGTGTGTGTATATAGATAGATAGATATAGATATAGATATAGATATAGATATAGATATAGATACAGATATTTTACCTTTACCTTTCTTCTCTCCATTCCCTCATCCAGTTTCCTTTCATTTTGTGCAGTTTCTTCCCATTTCACAGTATCTAGTGCACGTTTTAGATCTTAATTACTCTTTCAGTTGCTCACACTAGGGTGACAATATGATGTTTACAAGTGAAAGTCTGATTTATTTCATTTATGTGAATGGTGTCAAGTTGCACCAATTTATGTATAAAAGCCTCAATTTTATCCTTCCTTATAACTGGGTAGTACTCCACCATACAAAAATACCACATCTTCTTTTATCCATTCCTGTTAGTGGGCATTAGTTTCTCCCCTATATTTAGTTAATATAAAATATGCTGCTATAAACAAGGGTACACATATATTGCTGTGCTATGATATGTTTAATTCTTCTGAGGAAATACCCAAAAGGGAAATAGCTGGGATGAATGGAACCCGTAATCCAAGTATTTTGAAGAATCTCCACACTGGTTTCCAGAGTGGCTGCACTATTCTCCAGTCCCACCAACAGTGATAATTATTCTCTTTCCCCTGCAGTACCTCTAGCATTCCTTATTGGTTGATTCTTTGATGATAGCGACTCTTTCTAGGGTGGGTCTTAATTTGAATTACCTGATTGATCAATGATGTTGAATACTTGTTCATATATCTACTTGTCATTTGTATTTCTTTACCTGAGAATTGCATATTTATCTCAGATGCCCAGTTTTGGATTTGGTCTTTAGATTTGGAGTGCCTGATTTTTATCAATTCTTTATGTGTTCTAGGTATGTGTTTTGTGTAAGGTAGAGCCAGATAATATTACTGCCTACTCTGTGGATTGTCCTTTCACTCCATTGGTGAATTCTTTGATGTGCAAAAAATTTTAATAAGATGAGATCCCAGTTGATGATTTTTAAAGCACTTACTATGCAGTTTGAGTTTTATTCATGAACTGCCTATTCACCCCTATGTTTTCAAGATTTTTACCCATTTTGTCTTCCAGCAGATTTAGTGTTTCTGTTTTAACATTTAAATTTTTGGTCCATTTTGACTTTAACTTAGTGCATGGTGATATTAATATTAATATAATATATTTATATACTATAAGATATTATAAAATATAAAATAATATAAATATTAATATCATTTTAGTATTTGGGATGAATAAAATCAATTTTTCCAGCACTATTTATTAAAGAGTTTTTTATGCAGTGAATGTGTTTTGACCATTTGTCAAAGATAAGGTTGCTGAGTGTGTTTATAACTGTGTCTACATTTTTTAATCTGTTTCACTGATCCTCAGGGTTTTTTATATTTCTGTACCATGCTGATTTTATCACAGTAGCTTTGTAGTACAATTTCAAGTCAGGGATTGTGAAACCTCCTGCCTTCCTTTGTTGTTTAGGTTTGCCTTTGCTCTTCTTGGTTTCTTGTCTTTCCAAATCAATTTTAGGAATGGTTTCTCTAGATCTGTGAGGTATGCTAATTGTATTTTGATTGAGATTGTTTTAAATCTGTTTAACAGGTGGGAGCAGAGCCATTCACACAATGTTGGTTCTTCCCTTAGAGCAAGGACTATCTTTCTATTTTCTGATATTTTCAATCTCCTTTTTTAGAGTATTGTAATTTTCAACAAATAGATCTTTTATTTTCTTTGTTAGATTGTACTATTCCATTTTGGGGGTATTATTATAAAGGGCACTGTTTCCCTAATTTCTCACTCAGTTGCCATGTGCAGCATAGCTCTCAAAGTTCCCATGAGAAAGGATGGAGAAATACAGATAAGAAATAAAGATACCTGGAGTCAAGTGCAGCCCGTGCTCCAAATGGAAGGAAAGGGACTGCCTGATCACTGCAGCACATTTATTTATACATTTGACAGGTTGAGGTCATTGACACCCCTCTGCCTAGGAACCTGTTTGCATAGCAACTCTTGGGCAACTCATGTTCTCAGAACTGAAGCGACTTATTTATGTGGCTTTTCTCTGGCCTTCTTTGTTCTCAGGACTGGCCTTTCTCAAGTCCCACACATGTGAATGATTTCCAGGTTCAGCTGCTATCCACAATTAATGGGTTGGTTCAGTGTCGAATTTATATTCAGCTGTGTTACTAAATTTATTTATTAAATCTACAAGTCTTTGGGTGGAGTTCTGAGATCTTCTATGCAATGTTTCATGTCATCTGTAAATAATGATAATTTAATTTCTTCTTTTTGAATACTTATTCCTTTTATTTCTCTCTCTTGTTTGTTTTAACATTTCCTGAACTATATTGAAATGGAGTGGTGATAGTGAACATCATTGTCTTATTCCTGATTTTAGATTGGAAAGCTTTCAGCTTTTGTCTACTTAGTTTTACGTTAGTTGTTTTTTTGTCATATATGGATTTTATCAGATTGAAGTGAAAACCAACTATTCTGATTTTCTGTAGGGTTAGATTTTGTGCAAAGCTTTTTCTTGATCTATTAAGATGACCATGTAATTTTTGTCATTGGCTCTGTTGATATAAAGCACTAGGTTTATTGATTTGCATATGTTGAACTAGTCTTCATTACTGGGATGATTCTACTTGATTACTGTGTATAATAATTTTAAATATTTGCTGCATTCTATTTGTTAGTATCTTATGGAGGATTTTTGCATCTATGTTCATTAGGGAGACTGTCATGTAGTTCTCTTTTCTGGTTGGGTTTTTATCTGGTTTTGGTATCAGGGTAACACGTCTCCAGGAATGAGTTGGGAGAATTGTTTCCCTTTCAGTTTCATTAAAGAGTTTGAGGAATATCAGCTTTAAATCTTCTCTATTTTTTTTTTTTTTTTTTTTTTTTTTGTAGAATTCACCTCTGAATCCTTCAGGACCGGGGCTTTTCTTTGTTGGTAAGTTTTTAACTATGTTTTCAGTCTCATTAAGTGATATTGCAATATTTAGAACTTTTATATCTTCTTGACTAGTTTTGAAAATTCATATGTTTCTAGGAATCTGTCCATTTTTAATGTGTTTTCCATCCTATGTAAGTAAGATTTTCCAAGTAGGTCTGGATAATCTTCTGAATTTCCCTAGTATCAGTAGTGATTTCACCCTTTTCTTTCCTCATTGTGTGAATGTGATTTTTTTTCTTTTATTTCATGCGCTTGGCTATGGGTTTATAAATTTTATTTATTCTTTCAAAGAATTGACTCTTCAGTTTGCTAATTCTTATTGTTTCCTTAGTCTCCCTTGTGTAAATTTCTGCTCTGATCTTTATAATTTCATGTCTTCTCTGGTTTGGGCTTGACTTGCACTTCTTGTTCTAGAAGGTTGAGGTGCATCGTCAGGTTTTTTTAATTTGTGCTCATTCAGATTTCCAAATGTGAGAATTCATCAGCATAAATTTCCTTCTTAGGACCTCTTTCGTTGCATCCCACAGATTCCAATACGTTGTGTTTGCATTTTTGTTTGAGTTTTGTAGTTTCTTTTGCTATACTTTCCAATTTAATTGCATGATGATCAGATAATATTCATGGGCACAATTCTATTTCTCTGCACTTACTTAAGTATGTTCTATGGTCTAGTTAGTATATGGTCTATATTAGAGAATGTCCAGTGTGCAGCTAAGCATATGTATTCTGATATGCTGTGTGGAATACACTAAAAACATCTCCTGAGTCCATTCATTCACAGGTTTGGTTTCATGCTGTTATTTCTTTACTGATTTTTTTCTGTAGGGAATCTATCTTGTTACAACAATGGTATATTAAGATCTCCTGTTTCAATTATATCACTGCTAGATTTATTGTGCCTATTAATATTTGTCTTATGTAGTTGATGCTCCTGTATTTGGTTCATATATACTTATGATTGTTATCTCTCTTCCTCTTGAAATTTCCCTTAACAAGTATGTAGTGGCCTTGTTCTTTTTTTTTTTTTTTTTTTTTGGTTTGAATTTCACGTTTTCTGTTAACAGAATAAGTAACAGAGCTTTTTTTTTCTTGTTTTCTGTTTCATAGAGTATAGTTTTGCATTCTTTGACTTTCAGTCTATGAGGTTTTTTTAAGTTAAGTGTTCCTTGTAATCTGCATTTGTTGGATCTTGGTTTTTGATCCATTTTGTTATTTTTTGTTTTGATTGGTGAATTAATGTCATTTCCATTAATGGTTATAACTTATATGTAATGACTGATCTTTGTCCTTTTATCTTCCTGCTGTTGGCTCCCTACTTTCACCCTCTGTTTAATTGCTTGTCCTACTTATTTATTTGTTGCTGTCACTGTGCCTGGGATTGTGGTCACTTTTATCTTTATCTAGCATATCTTTCAGTACTCTACAAAGTTGGTTTGTGGTCATGAATTTCTTCAGTTTTTCTTGATCATGGAAGTATTTTATTTCTCCTTTGATTTTGATATCAATCTGGGTTGGAAGTTGTTTGCTTTCATTGTTTGGAATACTTTACACCATGTTCTTCTTCACTTGATGGATTGTGTTGAGATGGTTGCCATGATTCTGATATGCTTTCCTTTATAGATGATGTTTCTTTTCTCTAGCAGCTTTTCATATTCTATTCTTATGCTGAATATCTGTGATCTTATTATATTTCAAGGCATATATTTATTTTTATTATGGCTAACTATAAATCTATATGCCTTGCTTTTCTAAATGTTACATTCTTTTCCCAAATTTGGGAAAATTTCTGCTATTCTTTCTGCAAATAGTCTTCTTATGTCATTTGTGTTGTCTGCTGATTTTTCATTGAAACCCATCACTCTTACATTGATATTCTATTCATTATTGTTCAGCTTGTGAATTGTTATTTCCTAGTCCCACTTTATTTTTAAGAGATTTTTCATTTTATGATTGCTAGCCATGATAGTGTCTTCAAGATCTGAAGCTCTAACTTCAGTTTCATTCAAGTGGTTTTGCTATCTTTCAAAGGAATTTTAATTTCCTGGAATTTTTTTGAATCTATTTCATGAGTTCTGTTAGTTTCCTATGGCGTTCATTTCAGGTTTCCTTCAGTTTCTTATGCCCCCTTATTTCTTTTAACTTATGTCTTCTCTAGATATACTGAGGAATTCCTTCATTATAGTTGTCTTTTGCTTTTTTACCTGAGAGATTATTTCTAATCTGATTTGTGCTGTATCCCCATGGATTTGTGTCCCTACTTCAGTTGCTATCATTACAGAAATTTCAGGTGTGTGTCTTTCAAATTCCCCTGTAAATGTCTCCTGGATTTATTCTGGGTACGCTGGAGGTCTGAGATTGCATTTTGCTTCTGATAGCATTCTATCTTTAATGGAAGAATTAAAAAGATTCTGTAAACTTGTCATGTTTATATCGTTATCTTACTTTATGTGTTTTCATATTTTATTTACTCTATTTTCCTCTTAGGTTTTTCCTCACTTTTGTTGAAGTGAACAAATTACTTTCTAATATATTCTTTGTTAATTTAGATGCTTTTGTTTCTCAAGACACTAGTGTATAACATTAATGATCATGCTCAGGTAGAAAATGGAATATTATTTCTGTTTCTCTGAAGCTGTTTCTAAAATGGACCAGTATTTGAATGAAAAAATTTTAGCAGAAAAGATGCACAGACCACAGTGTGCACTGGCCCATCCTATTCTTGGGAAGTTACAAATACAGCAAAATGGCAGTGAAAAGTTGAATTGCCTTTCTGTTTTCTGTTTTCTTGAAATAGATGTCAGTCTTCTCCTTTGAGATTTTGGTTCTCATGTTTTCTGAGACTTTGGTCACCAGAACTTACACAGCTACCTGCTCTGTTCTGATTCTCTCTTTTTCAGCCTCAGACTGAATTAAACTAATTAATTTCCATGTTTTTGCATTTTTTTTATTTGTTTGTTTGTTTTGAGACAGGCTCTCACTTTATCCTCTGGGCTGGCCTGAACTCACTATGTAATCAAGTCTGGCCTCTAACTCAAGGTGATTCTCCCTACTTCAACTTCTTGATTACTGGGATAATAAGAGTGCACCATCACATTCATCTTGGATATCCATCTTGCAAAAGACTTGTTATGGGACCCACTGGCCTCCACAATTGCATGACCCAATTTCCATGAGACATTTCTGTTGTGTGTGTGTGTGTGTGTGTGTGTGTGTGTGTGTGTGTGGTGTGTTTGTTCTCTTGTTTTTTCTACAAGTTAGCCCTGAACAATTAGCTGACTGAAAATAATTCCCTTATTTTTAAATGCATATCCAGAGTAATTTTGGACTACATACACTGCTCAAAACAGAATTAGTTTCTAGAAGCCATTTATATATTAGATATTTAAAATTACTGTAGTAACCGGTAATATGATTGATCTACCTACCCAATATTAGAAAGAAATAAGGTCTAGAGCTCATTTTTGGCATCCACTATGTGTAAGTACAGTATCTCCAAAGAGAAAAGAACTGAATAACTGGTTTACTTAAAATCAGGACATGTTTTATAAGTTTCCTTTAGAGGTTTTCAAAATTAAAGTGCCAATAATTATTTGCCTCCTAATAATAATCCATAAAGCCATCAGTTCTTGACAGTAAGAACCAGTGTCTCATCCTCCGGCCATCATGAATAAGATTTTCATGTATTAAGATGTGATATCTTTTTCTCAGTGGTAGGCATATTTTAGAGAAAAGAACTTAGACTTCCACTTAGAAAATTCTGTGTTCAAAACCTGTGAAATGAACTCAATATATCCAAGCTTTACTTTTTTTCTTTTGAAAACATATGGGTTATAATTCTATTTACTGTGTAACTGTGAAAGCTAATTTTACAGATTATGTGCAAATACTTAATATGGCACCTGCAAGAAAGCTAAAATCATATAAATTATCTGATGCATGTTATGCCATGAAACTGTGTGATTTCAAAATTCAAGTTCTGAGATTCCCCTAAATATTCTACTTTAGTTATAAAGAGTCCCCTAAAATGGCAAAATTAGTCAAAAAATTTAGTTTGCATTGCTACTATATTCTCCATAAATAAAAGATTTCAAGAAAAATAAATGGTGGGAGTGAACCTCTATTGTTAACCTGTCTGGACTAACAGAAGCCTAAGGTGTGTCTCTGAAGGTATTTCTGGAGTTGACTGGGATGTAAATCAGCAAAAGGAGTATAGCAGATCCACCTTGATTAGGATGGCCCCATCCAATATGCTTGCATCCATGATGGAACCAAAGGGGAAAAGTAAGTCAAACTGTACATCTGCTTGTCTCCTCCTGCTGCTATCACCAGTGCACATGACATTCCAGCTTATCCAGCCTTTAGACACCAGCAACTTTCCAGAAAATTCAAGAGCCCCAGGCTTAGACTGGTTCTATATCCTGACCGTTTTTTTCTGAGCCTTCAGGCTTCTTGGGCTAAGAAGCTACTGGATACTATGTGTCTCCTGTGGACAGGTAAATGTAGAGACTCATCTATCGACCCATCCCATGTCTGATCTTCAAGCCTATTTAACAAGTCCTCTTTTAAATTTGATTGTTTATTTTTCTGTTACAAGGAATTTAATTCATGACTTCATGCTTGCCAGGCAGGTGCTCTGCTGCTGAATTATATCCCTGGTCCTCCCTTTCAAAATCGATAACCCTCAACAATATTGGCTTAAAAAGAAACCAGTAAAAAATACAGTTTCCTGAAATGTCATTGAGATTTCATATAGCCAGAGAAAACACTGAGGCTTGAGAGGGACTGTTCACAATAAATAGTATGCTGTTGACTGAAGCTAGAATGTTTATTCCCAGTGCAGCATGCTTGATTCACGCATTCTTTTGACCCCATACTCCCATTTCACAATATGTCTATTTACTGGACTAGCTAATGTACACTGGAGTTAAGTTGCCTACTCATTCTGATCTGAATTTACTGCATGATTCTGACTGTCTGAATTCTAAAATCACTTCTGAGTAATTTTCTCTGAGTAAATTGAACTCAAGAGAAGAAGGAGTAAGAAGTACTTAGAAAAAGATCGCATACAGCAAACCCTGTCATTCAGACTATGAGTAACATAGACTTTCCATGAAGGGAATTTGGAGGTGAGGAGAGCATTGCCTATGCCACATAGACACAACTCTTCTTAATGAAAGGCACATATGGTAGAGCTTCCAATCACCTGAGTGACCTTTCTAAAGTAAACTACATGGCTATTAACTTATATTACAAAAAATTAAACTCATGACCTTATTATATGGTATAGACATAATGCTTAGCGACACTTAGAGGTCAATGCTAAGGATATGTCTTAGTGATAATTCATCAATTTCTCACTCTTTTGAACCTAGTGAGTGTGAGTTCAGAGCCAATTATAGCTATCTCTTACTTTAATAATTAGTGAATGCAAAATTTAAACTGCAATTCCAATGAAAATATTCACTTGAGCACAGCCACCTATTTGAAAAATGAGAGAGAAAAAAGAGGTCCACTGTTGCAACATTAAACCTGTTCTCTGAGAATAACTTTAAATATCATATCATTATTTGTATTTAAATCAGACTATATTAAAATGAATATTACAAAGCAGAGTAATCATTCCATTCTAGGTTGCAGAAATCATGTATTTTCTGTCTCTCTTCAAGTATATTAGTTTCAAATCTAACAAAAGAATTTTTTTCTGTAGCACCTCAGATGATGAGCTAATCTATGAAAAATGCAACATCTGCTAGAGCTATAAAACAAATGAAAAATTAATTAGGTATTCGAAGGTCTCCTTTTGAGACAATGGGGCTTAGTCATGTCTTAAATCCTCTTATGGCTTAAACTGTGTGTTCAGTCTGGAAAAGATCTTCCCTTGTTTCCTGATCATTGTGTTTTCAAATAGTTTTCTTTTCTTGGCTGGCCTGGGAGTTTTGGTTGGATGAGCAGTAATGTCCTTCATTAAGTTACGAATGCTTCCTCAGCATTCAGGAAGCCAGCTGAGAACATCTCCATCCCTTTAATACCTTTTTGACCCTCTTAAATTCCATATTGCTGAAATAGCTTGTCGAAAATATTTCACTGCAAATTTAGAAAGTATTTGGTGCGTCTCAACTGTGTTCGTTATATACTCACTTTTGAAAGTTTTCTTCTCTTTCTGTTGGTTCACCCAATTCTAAGTTGTTACATTCCAAAACACTTTGTAATGCAAAAACATTCTTCAGAAAAAATACATATATGAAGTATTTGAAGGCAATAGATAATGTGAGTGATGCTGGTATTGGATAAATTAAGAGCACATTTACTACCTATTAAATAGTTAGAATCATAAAAAGTAGTTTAAAAGTACAATGTGCTGAACAGTATTATAGTAATTTTTTTAATTAGTGGAGGATTTTCTGGGAGTGTCTTTTATTTTTAGGTTGAATAATTATATTTGTATATGTATAGACTAAATGAATATATGCCCCTTTATAAAAATGTGTGTCCATACAGAACTGTGATAGGCTTGCATAAAACTTTAATTCCGATAACCTGGGAGTCTAAATCAGGAAGTTGGAGCTTAGTTGAGACACTGTCTCAAAATTTGAAACATTCCACATGAAGTTCTGTGCAACCAGTACTGGAAAAAAAATGTGGACAGAGTATAACATTCTGCAATGTGTCCCTTAGAGGGGAGTCCCACCATGTTGACAGAAACAATTGTATTTTTTGGTGAACTTATTTTCCCTAGTAAAATGGACTGGGACTAGTTTTCCTTCTACTTTCTCTTCACTGTACTGTTCTGTTTTGGAATCTGAAAGATGAATATGATAGCCAGGTTCCCATCATGCCAAAATACTTGAGAAAATCATCTTAAAAAGAAAAAAATTATTTTGGCTCTGGGCTTCAGTCTGTGCTTGTTTGGAGCCATTGCATTGGGGCTGTGGCTTGGCAGACATCACAGTCAGGAGTACATGCTGGAGCAAAATTATTTTCTATATAATGGGAAGAAAAAGAGGGATTCAATGTACCCTTCAAGGGTTCCATGCCCAATGACCAAAACCCTCCATAAGTCCCACTTATTAAAGGTTCCATTACCTCCCAAACGCATCTTCAATAAAGTCACAGGAATGACCAGTAACAAAACTGTGTCTTTATTGTATATGTAATACCTATGAAATTAATTAATGAAATTGGTACTGAGTCCCTGACACAATGCTATCATTTATGAAATCATGCTATGACAATAATTGAAGGAATTTTATTCCTAAGTGTAGAGAATATGACTTGATTATGTTCCCCAGAAATTTCTCTTCCCCAGAAATTCCACCTTAGCCCCCTGTAATTCATGGTTGTTGTGTCAGAGAGAAGAAAGATGATGTTAAATCTCTACTTGAACCATGCCTAAGGTTTCCACATATGACACTTTATGGCAATTGCACTGCCAAAAGTAAGCCACGTTATAAGGTTGCATTAATGAGGCAGAGAAGGTTACTTTTCCCAGAGAGAAGTTTTGCAAGTCACGCAGCAATAGTTGGACATAAAATCCTTGGAGTGAGCATTTAAGAAAATAATTGCAAAAACAGCATCTATGACAGTGAATATTTTAACACAGATTCAGGAGGAATTTGCCTTCTTATTCAATGAACAACAATAAATATTAATTTATAAAACTCACAATGCAGTAATACCTGATAGAATAGAGAAACAGAAAAATCTTTTCCACCTTGGAGAAGTTAGGAATAAACATTGCCTTCTTTTGCTCACGCAGACCAAAATTATTAGTAAAAAGTTTATATTCAAAGGCAAACTCATTATGAAGGCTTGTTTTAGTTTCATTTTTCTGTTGATGCTAATTTGTTCGTGGGAGTTTGATAGTACTGAGTGAAAAATCCTTGCAATTAGATCATATGGATTTAAACAGTAGCTAGTAACAGCAACAAAAAAATATTTTCAGGATAAAGAAAATGGTATTTCCAAATACAGCTGGTGTGTTTATCTCGAACAAAGATCAGCTCCTGTTATAAGGAGTTATTTTATTAGTTAGACCCTAGAAGATAAGTTACTTCTTCCTATATCCAACTGTGCTTTCAAAATCTAAGAAGGTAATAAAAATAAGAATTCTGTGTTTTCAAAGCCCATAGCCCTCCATTCAATTTTGTTTTACTGTTACTCTTAAAGATAGAATAGCGTAAAAAAAAAAATGAGAAAACAATTTCCTGGTAGGCTGTGTAGCGAGGACAGAAAGCAGTGTTGACTCACAGTCTTCTACCGCTAAAATTGTGGAGACTGCTGTTGATCAGCAATAAAACGCAGAGGAAGTGCAGGTCAATTGGAAAGAAACAGAAGAGAAGCTCTATCATCCAATACTAATAAAACATAATTTCTCAACAGATAGCATCGCTATAAGTCATTGGATAAAATCTGTCATGTTTTGAATGGAAATAAATATCCTTTGCCCACAAGTTTGTGAACACTGAAGAGATAGATACCTGTCAACCCAGGAGGAGTTCTGCAGAATGCACTGCTCTTTCTTGTATTTATTCTTGGTATCTCACACTGTCTGAATTTTTGTGATGAGGGTATTTGAAAGAAAGAAGCAATAACAGAATGAAACAGTGCCAGCAAGGTGAATGTAGCAGTCAATTAGCAAAATTTAACACATATGTGTATTGTTAGATTTATTTAATAGGAAGCAGGTCTGAGGAAAGCAGATAAAAACAAAGATACCTGTTGCTACGAATATCACTATAGGTTTGTTCTGTTTTTAAACCTTTAAAAACAAAATTAAAAGGGTACGTAATTTCCACTCATTGAATTCATTCATTGCAAGTGTAAAATTTGTAATTTCTAATATATTGATAGGATTGTGTAGCCAGCACCTCAATTCATGTTAGAATATTTTTGTTTCTGCCCAAATGATACTCTATACCCACCAAATCTAGGGGGCTGAGACCTGCCACTCCTCTTACCCTAACTCTAGTCAGCTGCCAAACCAATTTTTGTATTTGTTTATTTGTCTGTTCTGGACATCAAGAAAATGAAATCATATGATGCATTTTTTGTGACTGTTTTCTGTTATTTATTTTTTATTTAAGGAGAAAAAGAAAAAAAAACAGAAAAAGGGTACAAGTTATACAGAATTTCAGAAAAAAATAAACAGTAGGAAATCACTAGTTAATATATTACACATTGTTATCTTAGAATTAGTTGTTCAAGTTACAAAATTAAAGCATATAAAGTGGATTTTCAAACAGTGAGACTGGAAACAGTTTTGTTCAACGATCCAACAAAACTCACTAATATGGTTATTATACTTAGCATTATTTCACCAAGATCCACCCATGGTGTAACATTTAGCATACTTTATTCTGTGCTGCTATACTGAATGCTCATAATACATCTAGATATTTATAGTTAAATAATATTCCATTGAATGAATATGTTATACTTTCATCCTTTCTATATTCAATGAATATTTGGATTACTTTTACATTTTGATTATTATGAATATTGCTGCTAGAAATTCCATATAGATCGTTACTTGGGCATGATCTTATTTCTCCACTGACACACAACCAGGAGGGAAACTGCTAGGTCTTACAAAAATGATACAGTTCAATCTTTCAGAAAACTAGCACACTATTTTCCAAAGTGGATGCACCATTTTTTATTCCTGTCGTACACATTTTGAATCTACATCTTAAATCTGCCATTTTTATAAGCCTAACTTATAACAGCTGTGTTGGAATATCAATTGACTACCTACAGCTGAGGATCAAAAGTGGTTGATGGTATAATAAAGTGAAAATCAAACCAAATTAGCCTAGAAATCCTATTATGTTCATTGAAAGTGTCAATAAATAATCCTCACAATTGCCATCATAACAATAAACTGTGTAATTATAAGCTGATGTCCAAAAACATCCTGGTTATCAATACTTACAAACCTCATGAGAGATTACTCCCTAACCATTCCTAATTACTATGAAAAATATAGGTGCTGGGAGCTGATGTAGTTCTGAATTTATTGCTGGGAAAGGAGAATAAAGATTACTAGAGCGATCTGATTGTGCAAGGACTTGACAAAATGTTTTGTTTATAACATTTACAGTAAGAAATTCTTACTTTGATGGATCTGATAATATAACAATAGGAATGGAATCTCTAGCGCCGATCAGATTTATCTAGGACCTAATAAAAAATAGTTCTGTCTTTACAAGAAATGGAAAATTTAGAGGCACTTTTTATACAACTGAGAGTTTAAAAGATAAACCTCAATGAGAAATTTAATTGGTATTAAATGAATAAAACAAGCACTAGAAAGACTAGCTTTTTAAAATGCACCTTCAAAAGTCAGCTAACATTAGGACAGATCTCATTCAGTTATATATATTATTCACCCAGAAGCTTTTTAGTAATTGAAAGGGAAAGAGATACAGAGGTGAGGTGTTTAGAGGATTGGCATTAAATTGTGCATTTAAATAGCTCTTTTTAAAGACATGAAAAATTGACCTTTTACCCTTGCCTTGTAAGGAAAGCACATTTTGTTTGCTGGGCAGAAATAAATGACTTTGGTCTTAGAAATTTATACTCGTAACTTACAAACTTTTCAAATTTAATGCTACTGCTTTTGCTACCTCATTCTACTCTAGTTTTAACTTGACTTTTTCAATCATGTAAAATCACATCCAATTGAGTTTATTCCACATACACAGAGTGCTAACTCTTACCGTGTAAAGAAAACATCTGGGAACCCTCAAAAAATTAAAAACAGAACAACTATACTACACAACTTCTCCACCTGTTTTCATACCAGAGACAATCCTTATTAAAAAGAGATATCTATATTCCTGGATTTATTTAAATAATTGTAACAATGTGTAAATAATATTCAGTGCTTCTCAGTGGTTGAATGAATACAGAAAATGAGGGACACCTCTTACACATAGATGGGAGAAGATCTTATTTGTCACAACACAGTTGAACCTACAAAACATTGCAGTAAGTTAAGAAGTAGAAGCAGAAAGGCAAACACCACATGATCTCACTTATATATGAACTTCTAAAATCCAAACCAATGGAAGAATAGAGTAGAATAGAGGTTGACTGGAACTGGCAGGGAGGGAGAGATATAGGAACACATTATTTAGAGGGCACAAAGTTTCTGCTAGGATTAATATGCTCTAGACTTCTATGTTACAGGATATTGACGGTAGTTAAAAATATATACCATCATATTGTAATTCAACATTGCTAAGAGTAAATCTCAAATGCTCTCATTGCAAATCACAATACGTCATTATACATATTACGTACTTTGACTTAATAATGTTATAATGTCTGAATATATCAAAACATTCATTAGGACACCATGAATAAATACAATTTTATTTTGTCAATTATACTTTAATGGAACTGAAAAAACCAAAACTGTCATTGTTACCTTCTGGAATACTTGGCCAAAGCATTGCTGCACTTAGGGTGAGCCAGAGACAAGCTGCTCTCATTCATTTCTTCTTATTCCTCTTTTCTTCAGTTTTTTCTCCTGTCTGACGTTTTCCCCATATGCCAAATTCTTTGAAGCATGAATCTGAACGAGCCCATCCTTAAAACATGCAGTGAAAAGGAGAATTGCTCTGTAGAAACAGTCAATAAAGTGAATCAGTTTTGTTATTCTGGCAGTTATCAATTTCCACAATGTCTTCACAGAAATTGAATTACCTCTTTCTCCTTTTGGTTCACTAGAACTGATGTCTTATTGATGCCCATGCATAGAATGCCTTGAGATTATCATGGGACTCAAAAGTATTGAAGGATTGACTAAATTTAAGTTATGTGTGTTTTACTCATAACTGTACCATATTCAGAAAATATAGAGGGAGCAACATTATGATGTTTAAAAAACAACGAATTTAACATAAGTAATATATTTATTTGTTAACTTGAATTAACATAGTACACATAACACACATTGATTATTGATTCACAAATCTGTAAACTACCTGATAGGCAAAGTTCACAATTGTACATTCAAATCTACCATTTATTTTTAGACTTCTTGAAAATGCTGGTTTGATAGCCAATGGAAGTACACTTTATTCCAGATTTGTTGCTAATTAATTAGGAAGTAAAGTATCCACTGTAATAAGGATTTACCTCTGTTTTTGTATTTTAAAATGAGCATGGCAATGTTGATCTCCTGATTGTTGCAAGATTATTCTAACTTTTCCACTTTAACACTTGCCATTGCACGCGTTAAGTATGTATGCTGAGGGTTATGGACACAGTATCAGACTATATCATATAACAGTGGAATTTTACACAAGGCTTCTTGCATTTTTGCCTGTGAGAATTTTGAGAGATCAAGGTCAAACCTATTTAACCAAATCTGTAGGTTTTTTTAAAAGTATATTCAGTTTGATGTTTAAAAGTGAATTCTATCTTATGTAGCAAAGCTTATACTGGTCAAAAGTAAATGATAAAATTCTCTGAATGATTACTTCTCACTTAGTTTAAAACCATATTACCAGGACTAACAAGAGTTCTGTAATTGTTGCATCAGTCTTGTGCACCTACAATTGGTGCAAAGAATATACCAGATTTTGTTTATATGGTATGATTCATGTATGTATCCCTTAACTTTAATAATTAGTGAATTACACCATGTATATTCTTCCATGACTTGTCTCAAGCAGTAGATATTTTGATTCATCCACATTGATACTTATAACTATGGTGTATTCACATCTGCTACTTTGGATGTATGTCATTCCTCAAAAATATCACAAAGTGTTCAAGTCATTAATGGGCCATTAGATTACTTCCAGGATTTTGTTGTGGAAACTCAGCAATGAATATATTAGAATCTGTTGTCAAATGTGCTGATACTAGAGTTCAGTTAAATATACACACATTTCATCATGTTCAGGAAACACATTATTACTAAAAAGGTACAGACTACTAGTTTGCAGAAATAAGAGAGAAGAAGCTCTAATTTAACTACATCAAAATGTTTTCCTGTTGATTATAAGCTTATTTGTTAATTTCAGAAATATTAATCTGAAAGTCTATGTCTTAAAATTTTCCACACAGATTCTCAGTGTATAATTATTGGACCATAGACAATATACATATTCAAAAATAAAAAGACTCACAATTCCAAATTAATGAGAAATGAAATTTCAATGGATTTTTGAGATGTCCTATGGATGCATACACTCACACATGGAGCATTGGGGTTTTTGTTACCTTTAAATTTCCCTGTTTTCTCTTTCTTGCTATGCATTACCCCTGGTGCCTGAAGGACAATTCATTTCAGTGCTAATACTTTGACAATAATTTAATGCTTCATTAGAAGGGTCTAATCTGTACATTGAAATCTTCATCCTGTAACATAACCACTTGAGTAGCTGTTCAAAAATGCACCATTTTCCTCCTTCTAATTTTCCCTCCTGGCCAAATGACCAAATTTTCCACGTGGCCAGATGTTAGGCATATTTTATAATTCAATCTAAACTTCTTTCTGCTTTTATTTTTCTGGATGAGCTCTGAACTGATCAGTCATCAAACTTTGCTGATCTCAGAAAGCTTCTTTACTTTCCTGGATTGTATTTCTATATTTACCATAGTGTCATTCTCAATAGAGTGTAGCTTAAATTTGTTACCATTTTGAATGAATAGAATTTACGATTCGAATCTATCTCCTTTCAAGGTATTCTGCCAAGTTATGGCCAAGATGATCTTAGCAGCCTAATGTTCTGCTTAGCTTTTGGCTCCCAATTTTGCTTAGGTTGTAATTTTTCCCCTTTTCCCTCTTGCTGGTGAAAAGATTATACCATTTGTGCTCACCTGTTACAGGAATGAAAAAACATGTAACCATTCAAATTGGTGATAAAGGAAACAGGAGGTATCACTTTTATAGGAAAAGGAAAATTTATTTTCATCATGCAATTAATTATAGATTTTGCCTCTTTTATATACATGTGGATCCTTCCCAACAGTCTCTTAGTTTAAATCTGAATGAGTTTATCTTGCATAATTTTGGCAACTCCAAAATAGAGCCATATATTTATTACTTTCATGTGATGCTTCTAAGTCCCTGGAAAGATGCTGTATTCATAAGTTTGTATAAAATCTACAAAAGCTATAAACCACATGAAACACCATTTGTTAAAAATTCTGTTCTCTTTCAATCCTCCAATCACACTTCTAAGTTTCCAGGTTAAATGCGCTTATAGGCATTTTTAGAATCAAGTGGAGGAGATAAAACTAAATATAGGTAGTGATAAAATTATATAAAATGCAAAATAGGCCATGACATAGAAGTATCAAGGGCAAATAGATAAGTGAGTGATAATTGAAATATCCACTGCATCAGAATATATTAAGTACTAGGAAACCTTAGAATCCATAGACGAAAGAAATTTAACAGAAGTAATAACAAATTCTATGTCAAACTTAAAATATTTTATGTCATTGCCCATAATGAACTACTAATCCTAGAGTAGCTTTTCTGGATCAACTTAAAAGCAATGTAAAACAAATGTTAATAATAATATAAGTGATTTAAATATCATTTTCTGTCCTCTGTAGACAAATGTCATGTAAAGAGTCAAAGAACTGATCTATAGGTTAAGGGCTAGAAGAATTACAGATATGTGATTATTAAGTTCATTCATCCAAGTTGTGTTAGTTTATAAATTTTGTAATTTTAGTATGTGTTAGCATTTTAAAATGTGTCATTTGTGACTTCTTTTCTTACATGCAATTAACATTTTCTTGGAGAAATAATTTTGTCTATTTCTCATAAATGGTAACTCTGCTTTCAATCTTGGAGCTAGTTTAAGATCCTGTAAATTTGGGGCATCCTCAGGTTCTAATATACCTTTTCCCCAAATTCCCACTACTTTCAGTATATTTTTCCACGCATTTCATTGAACAAATTTATAAAATTCAGTGCTATTCAACTACATGTTACATCAGGATTACAAATATTCAGGAAATATTTTTGGAATGAAAGAATTAATGGTTTGATCCAACTACTCTTTATTTTCCAAGCATTGACCTTTCTCCCCCTAAACTAGTGGCATAGTAAAGGATTTTGCAACACAATATGTAAGCTTTGAACAGAGCCAGAGTTGAATAAATGTCTGATGTATAGTGAATTATTCAGTGGACTAATAAATATACAAATCATGAAGTTATCCATGTTTCTTGATTGTTTTTTGTTTTTCTTCTAATATTACAACTTTTCCATTTAAAATATTTATATTTTTAAAATTTTTATTCACTAAAGTTAAAATCTTATTTAGCAACTTGCTGTCTTGATCAACCTATAATTAAAAACCAAACTGAGAGAATGAAGATGCAAATTAATAGGAAGCAAGATTTCTTTTGAAGTAGAAATGCAGTGTATTCACGTATTGTTCCTTTTTCCTAGTGACAATTTTTCCACATATGAGAAATAATACAGCTGTGCTAGATTTGAAAGGTGCCTTCCTCGCTAAAAAGAGGAAAAAATCAGCTAGAGATTAGAGCCAAGTCTGTCCCTGAGAATAAGGGCATTCGCTGAGGGACAGAAAACCATGAGTTTCAGGTTCCTGGTGCGGAGAGGTACAGATGGGAGTAAGGAATGTAATAGCTATTGTGTGTTGAAAGCAGAGTGAAAAGAAATTGAATTCTGTTTTCAGAAAATTTCATTTCTCAGAAGGGGTTTTCAAAAATCACTAATAGGCACAGTATGGTGCCTAAAGTCAAAGAAACGAAAGAATAGTAGTAAAAATATAAATGGGAAACTCTATCCTCACATCTACTTACATGATTCTGGGTAGACCTTCTCTTCCCAAATAATTTGACAGAGTCACTGCTATTGGTGGGATGAATGGGTTAATTTCTTTTACTAGAAAAGCTGTTTATAGATTTATTAGGTGCATTCATATTGATTAAACTTGGGTGTGCATTCCTTTATAATAAAATTTTTTCTTCAGTGATTTAGTGTTTGTGATACTTAAAAAGATGACTTCTAAAGTTTCATTTTAGTCAACTAAGCCTCCATCATATGATAATATGCAGCTTACGCACATTACAGTATAAAGTTAATGATAATATTGAAAACAGGATCTTCCTGAGAATGAAGGAAAGAGCTTAAGTTAAAAACTCCAACTCTGCAGAATAAATAAATCACAGCAGATTCTGAGAACGACAGGCAGCCCGTTCTTTCTCTAGTGTATGAGGATTAGTACCTCCTAGAAGCTCTTATTCCATCCCTTCTTCTATTTTTGGTACTGACTGCTCCTTCTTTTAGAGCAGGTCTCCTCTTCCTCCAAGAAACCCAAAGTCATCTTCCAACAGTCTAAACCAACCATGCCATTTTTATAGCATAAAAACGTATCACCTCATATGAGGTTGATTATTTACTTTTAGAAAGTGCTTTTTATGTTAGACAAAGTGTACCTCATTTTATAGGAAGAGCTAGAATTAAGAACAACCATGATTATTATTAGTTTTCAGAAAGTTTATAAGAAGGAAGGTTTCTTATCTTCAGGTTTTCCCACTGCAAAGATGCTTGTGAGGATAATGTAAAAAGCTGTAGGGATACACAAACTTTAGTTCTTATTACTGCCAACTTGTTTATTTCTAAGAAAAATTAATAGGAGAAACCGCTATCACTATTATGCCCATAAAAAAAAAAAACCTACCAGCTTACTATTACACTATGATACTAGAACTATAATCAACAGTCTTTTTCCAAAGAGTTCAATGGTTAAAATACCAATTAGCAACAATTCTAAAGAAGAAATATTTTCTATAGTTACTATAAAAAAAACATACAGGGCAAGAATAATAATGCTTTCCTCCTGATACTAAGGGATTGGAAGATTTGATTATTGTGATCATAAAACCCTCTGAACTTATTTCTTGGGGTGTTCTTATGACACACTTCTCACTGCTACTGTAAGCTTCTTTTGCTTGAAAGAATTTCCCCACAACCTGCTTAATGGGTTAAATGAGCAAGCTTCTGGTTACCTCAAATTAGAAGACTAGTTTCCAAACAGCTGGGTATGTCTTTAATTTTTACAACCATTTATTTTAGCAATGTGGGGCTAATTAATGCACACACACACACACACACACACACACACACACATATAGTTTTCAAAGACTCAGAGGAATCACAAGTCAAATTCATCATTGTAGTAACGGTTTACAGACCATCCCACTCTCAGAACACCGAGTAAAGAAAAGTTCCATGTGCTCCAGTTTAAGCTGTGACTTCCTGCCTCCCCCTTACACTCAGCTCAAGTTTCTCTGCAGGGTGGTCCATGACAAGGCCGACCATGAAGTTCGGAGTCACCTGTTAATAACTGCTAAAACTTTCAAGAGATTTTGTTTGGGGAAATCACAAATTTTGTACTGTAGACCAGGTGTCCAAAGTCAGGGCTGAGGCAGCTGCTATGTATGGGTGGAACCATTATCAGAGACTCAGAAAAACTTGCTGGAGACTGATGTACTGTTTTTCAATGTACTGAATTCAACAGAGCTTTTTTTTTTTTTTTTTTTTTTTTTCCCTAAACTGGGATAAGACCTTCATTTCATTGGTTAAACATCAGGTTTAGCAGCTGGTTCAAGAATAAGATGTGTGCTATAGAAAAAAGTGTATCTTTATTCACTGAAAGCTGACTTACTCAGGAAGGTTCCTAAAAGGGGTAGGAACACTGGCGTGGATGAAAGACATTTGAATTGGCTTCTCTCCTCTCAAGTTCCTTTCAGGGAAAGCTGAAAATTTATTTATTTTTTCTCTGTTTGTAAAGCATATGTAGTTGACTTTGTATAGGTTAAATGCACAAAGAATGAAACCTTGTACAGCTTACACTGGCCTGCTTGCTTCAGAGAAATTACTGTGTAGAGGCAATTTTGAAATATAGCAAAGTACTCTGCATGCAGATACCATGCTGTAGTGCAAGTTATCTGGAAATAGCATTCTGATCCACTGCTTTATTTCAGGAAACAGGGTATATAAAGTTCACAAAAGTTTATATATATATATATATATATATATATATATATATATATTCTCATGTGTATACGTATACATTTAATGCACACATATATATTTCCTGATATATTTAACCATAAGTACTACTGAATTGGAGAATGAGGATATAATGGCTCTATGGAAGAAAAGTGCTGTATAAATCAGAGGCTATAAATGCACTACCTATAAGAAGTCCTAGTGCAATTTTAAAATTTAATAACTTTGGATGAACCCATGACAGAAGCAAATGGCGAACACCATGGGAAATCATATTTCATTGACTCTAATGCTAATATTTAAAGCCCCTTTATTCGGTGCGTACTGAGCTCTTAGAAAGTGTACTTTATGGGCCCATTAGTTTTGTAAAAGAAAGGTGGAGGTTGCCTTCCTATAGTTATGTTGCACTGCTTTTCCTTCTGTTCTCTGATAATGACAATTTCTGCTAGTGACTTCTTGTAGCAGAACAGTGCTTTTACTGCCTTGTTTTGAAAACTTGACAATTACAGGCAATTTCACTGTCAGATCAATTCATATATTGAACATTTTCTGGCCATCTTACTTACCCATCTCCAAGAAAATGCTGGTACTTCAGTCTTAACAAAGTTTTGCTTTTCAGACTACATCATTAAGAAGGTGTTTATTATCTACTCTAAATAGATGCCATTCTAAGCAACAAATAAATAACCTTTAGTTATTTATCCATATCTCACTAGAAATTGTTCTAACAATATTTTTTCTTAAATTTGAGGAGAAATATACTTCTTTATTAATATTCAAAATTTCTCAGATTTCATGTTTGTTTATAATTTTTCTTCCTATTGTTAGTATATTATTGTGGTACATAATAATTACATCAATCTTAGATAATTGGTACATACGCATATGGCATCTTGGTAACTTTTACTCCCTCCAGCACACACACACACACACACACACACTGATTTGTTTTTGAACTGCAGTTCGTCTTACACAAACCAATCTATTTCCTGTCCCAGGATAAACCCAAGTAGTATACTACTTTTAGCCCGACATAAAAAGAGTGAAAATTAAACTGTATTAGCAAAAGAAAACAACAAAAAGATTTTTTTTTTTTTTGTCTTTCCAAATTAACACAAATTGTAGGGCACTGGAGGGATTAGCTACAGAGGGAAGCAATTACCACCTTAAGGCTGGAGAGCAAATGTAATGAGATACAGTTACCAAGCCTGTAGAGAAGGGGACATTTGGAAGATGCAGCTGCAGTTCTGGGAGGAATCAGTTCCTGCCAAGGACATAACCTTGGTGCTGGAAAGGAATAGGGGAGAAAGAATCTTTCCTTGTCTGACCTTATCCTCTGAAGTCTTGCAGGGTCGTTTCAGTGAATGAGTCCATGCAGCAAAAGAGACAGGGATATGCAGTCTTCAAGGTCCACTCACTTGGATACTAAGCAAGACAGAGGAGTGTGGGGAAGATTCTTGTAGGGATGAAACAGCAAATACGGTACAGAGGCACGCTTGAAAGACTTAGAATTCCCAGGAATTTTCTCTCTCAGGAGGACATCACATGGGCATGTCCTTTATACCATTTCTTTCCAAATTTGCAATAACAAAGTGGTCAGAGACTCTGAAGAATATTATGGTATCCTAGTCTGATCTAGGTCATACAAGTAGCCCCTTTATCATCCCTGTTCCAGTAACTACAGTCTGTATACTCTACAAAAATTGTGCATTATCAACAAATGCTCTGCTCATTATGCTCAAAAGTTATCTATAAAGGAGCTCATTTCACCTTTTTCCTTGGTGAAATTCACTTTCCATTTCTCCTGGAGTTTCAACTTCTCTAATATCATTAGTAGTGATGGACCACTTATCTCACAGCTTCCCATTTTCCTAGTTTTAATTTTCCTGAGTTTCAAAAGAGTAGTTCCCATGATGAATCAATTTCAGTCACACAAATCCTCAAAGGCGATTGTCTATTTCTTCTACCCCTAGGTTGAGCTCTAGTTTCTGATCATTTGCCTCATCCTTAAAACTCATGGCAGTGCTACACTAGCAGCCAAGAAGACAAAAGTGTGTGACTTCACAATGCAAACACAGGGCCTTGTGGAGCCATCTGCCCAGGGCTTTTTAAAGACAGGTTATTCAGGCTGTTTATTGACATACTCATTCAGATTCTCTACTAACCTCCTAGCAGGCAGCTTACAAAATCTTACCACAGCCAGATAGCAGACTGATATCCACTGAGGGATGTTCTCTTGAGTTGTTGGACATTTAAACTATATGAAAGGGAGAGGCATTAGGTTTTCTCTTATTCTAGTCATGGCTGAATGAGTACTGGTCCCTCTCTGGCACGATCGCAGGTTAATCACAACTGCTCACGAGAGAACGAGGGGACTTAAGCTAGTGCCTCACACTTTACCAAGGAGAACTAATGTCAAGTGTGGTATATACATTTTTCACAAATCTACTCTATATAGCATCAATCTGGGGAGAAAATTAATCTTTAACTCTTATTTTCTATGATTTATTTTATGCTAATTTATTTGGATGCTCATATATCTTTAAAAGTTAACTTTAAAAAACTTAATATTTATATTTAAACTACTAATAGAGTTTTAGAGATAAATTATTTATATAAAGTATACTCATTATATGGAATAAATGTTGAATGCCACAAATACTATAATAATTACATAAACCTATAATAATCACATAAACCCACTTAATATATTCCACAAATATCATGCCTAGAATATAGATTTTTAACTAATGGTAAAGCTACATGTTAATTGGAAACATGATTTAGGTCAATGAGGTCAGCATTCTGTTGACCTTTACTCATGACCATGATTTTCTGAAAATAAATAATTATGTGATTAAATGAGTCTATTGTGTATACTTCAAAGTTACACACAATATATTTTACAAACCTGATGCCACCTGGAACGACAAGTATCTTACACCTATATGTGCTTCATAATTGGATAACAGATACAATTTTAAAGCTTCTTTCTACTTAGAGATGTCACTTATGTGGAATATGATCATGACTGAAGAAATGATTATACCTTTTCTTTATGCCTTTAGATGTTGTTATATCCATTTATTTTGGGATGATTACATCATTCATAAAGATTTAGGTAAAATATCCTTATAAGTTGAATTATATAGAGGGCATATCTCCACCTTTGCCCTCATTCTGTGATTCAGCAAATACTTTATGAGCTTCTACAACGATGTGTATCGGTTTGCCTGGACCTGAGGTTTCTTGAGACAAAATTTTCAGAGTTAAATATGGAAGATTCCAGACAAACCAGGAAGAATTTGTTAGTCTTTGCACAAAAGCTCAAATACTGATGGGACAAAGTCCTAATGCTAGGAGATGGGTCATAAGTTGTATCGTGCTAAGTGACAATATAATAAACAGGGAAATGGATTCTAATTTTCGTTAATGTGATCTGAAAAGATTTAATGAGAAGAGACTAAAGTAAAGTAATAAGGAGTCAGTATAATGTACATGCTGTTATCTAGGGGTAGAGGAAAGAGCCCAGAGAAAGAGCGCCAGAGAACATGATGCAAAGGTGTTTCCGGTTTGCTCCAGGATTACAAAAGAGGGTAATCAGGTGTAACCCAAGTGACAGTGGAAATCACCTAGGGGAATGATAGCAAACAATAGGGCAAGAATCGATATCAAACAAGCGGATCTTTGTTGTAAACTTTGGCTTTAGATTATTTCTACGAGAAATATTTTGTGATTCTATCCAAGGACCGGATCAGAAGGTCTTAGGTAGGGATGATGTAAGGCAAGACGTGGGCTGTGAATTAATCACATGCTTATTGTATGTTATATACTTGAGGAAGCTACTGCTTGTGAAATTGTTGCATACATTTACTGTGACCTAGGGACCCCTGATCTTCTCCTAACTGCAGAAATGAGGACTCAACCTCAGATTGGCCTGGATTGTACCAGTAAGCCAAACAGTTACTTTTATAAACCAGTTTAGCTCTGTAAGTACAGCACCCCAGGCACTTGTTTGAGTAACTCCTTCCAGGTCCCTCCGGTACCTTGAAGCAATGCTGTGCTGTAAGGTAGATTTTTCCCTCATTCATGACACTGTAAATAAAATTTAGCTGCACAGCCTCAGTTCTGACTTCCTCATTTTCCACCTGATCCTGACTTCTCTATTTTCTACTGAAGTTGCCATCTCTGAGTCAGTTTTAGTTCACTCCCTCTTTATTCCCCAGATTAAGAGTGAGGGACCAGGAAGAGTAGTGAAGGTGGGTGCTTTGGTGTGAGTCTAGGTGCCTAAGGGGACATCAGCTGGTCACTAGACACATTTGAGAGTCATTACATTCCTGTCTTGAGAACTAAAAGGGAGGAATCAAGAAGAATCAGGAAGAGAAAGCTATTAGCAGTCTATTTTGATCCGCCAAATAAAAATTGGTAATATTGGGAATCAGAGATGTAAACATAGAGATAATACAGCATACATATTCTGAAGATAGCCCAGAAATATTTTCTCAATAGATGGGGTATTATTTATGGAGCAAATAAAGGAATCAAAATGACTCTAAAATTTTGACCTACCCAGTTGTAGACTTGAATTACTCATAATTGAGACTGGGAAAGCATGGAATAAAGCTGCAGAGGATGATGAGAAAGCTCTGAAGCTCATTTGGCTAGTATGACATTCGAAACGTCTATGAAACTTTCAAGTGAAGAAGGTAACTATGCAGGGTGGGTATGCAGCCCTAGAATCCAAGGGAGAGGAAAAGCTGGTGAGTATTGGAGGCCTTTAGGTTAGGTAGGTGTAGATACAAAGAAAAGAGTTTCAAGAATTCAGGTCGGGGTACTCCAAAATTAAGAATGGTAGCAGAAAAAAAGGCAAAAGAGAAGGATGTTTCACTATGTGGAGGTCAGCTTTTGGCATAAAAGGAAAGAAACAACTGAGATAAGCTTGAAGAAAACATGTTTACAGACAGGATTTTTTTGTATTTTGACACCAAGTTTCACTATACAGTTCAGGCTGGTCTTGAACTCGCTGATGTAGCCCAGGATGGCCTCAACTTCGTGACAATCTGTCTGCCCCAGCCTCCCTCGTGGTGGGATTTAAGATGGGAAAAACAATAGCACATGAGTGCTATTTAGAAACATTTGGGAAAGTAGACATAAATTTAAGGGGAGACAGAGGAATGTGAAACACCTAACGAGGTAACAGAGCGCAAGTGTTAGAGCAGTTTGCGGTGAGGTTCCCAAAAACCTTTAATGGAACTTACTCTGTTTAAAATTTTCAAAGGATATGAGCACACGCAGTTTACGTAGACTAGATTGCAGAATCAAACAGAACCGTTCAGTTATAGACTCTACTGCTGCTGCACTAACCACCGCACCAGGACCTGGATACGACCGGTGGCCACGGTGACCTGTCCTAAGTTGTCTATTTCTGTCACCACACTTGTCAGAGGAGACTTATGCATTGTCTATTGTATTATGTACTCATTGTCAGCACACTCTGGCAGGTATGATTATGCTTTGTATGTCTGCAAGTAGATGAAAGGACAGAGAGAAATGTTTTCCATGGTATAGTGTAAAATTTCAAAGTTTAAACATTTCAAGAAGGTTTAAGTAAGACAAATCAATAATAAATACTGACGTTCATAAAAATAGATGGTAGAATATGAGAAATTGTAATTCTTAAGTCAGTGATTTGTCCCTCCTTCCCCTCACTCTACATATATATGCACACCTATACCACTTTGTGAATATGCAGAATTATACAACACACATTTTGTTCTTATACTGATAAAGCACATAATAAAATCAGGTTTTGCACATAGTCAAATAGCAAAGAAATTAGTAAAATATTACCCTTATTTCTATGTAGAAAATTTTGGTTCAAAATAGACTTATCTGTGATAAACTCGTCTCCAGGTACAATGTTTCGCTATTTACTTAGTTTATTTCTGAATGATAATTCTTCTAAAAGAGCAATTGAAATAATCTATAGTCATGATACATGATTTGCATAAACTAATATATATTAAAAGGAAAAACTTTTTGGAAGTCTAAACGCAAACTAAGCAATATCAAATAGTTGATTATTTTACTGAGCAATTTCTCAACATAAAATCCTTATTTAAACGTTATTTTTGTTTAAATTCTCCATACAAGCAACTGAATTAATATATTTGCATAATAGAATGTCTCTCTTTGGAATAGTAAAACCTTATGTTTTATGTATTCAAAACCTTTAAGGAGTCATCATTTATATTTTTTTTCTAACTCATAATAAAAGTATAATTAGAATAAAAGTATACATTCTGATAGAATGTTTAATGTGAATTGAGTGGGGGTTTTATCAGATCCCCAAATAAAATGGAGAAGAATCAACGCATCTTTCTATGTTCCACCTTAAATTTTAATGAACACTTTGGCATGAAATCAGTCATCAGACTCAGTTAATTTGCATTTCTATACAGAGGCAATTGGGTACTATAAAACCAAAGAACTCCATTTGGTGCCATAAACACATAGTTCTCATGCCATGGGCATACTTAATGAGTGACTTGAGTGTGGTTTAACTATTTTGACAAGAAATCTCCACCAGGGAAAGCTCTGTAACTCTGAATAAACTAACATCTACTCCCCCAGTACCACTCAGGGCCTTCAAAGAATATGTAATTGTCATGGTTTAGTACTAAGCAAAATGGGTGAAATACATTCTTTGGGAAAAGCTTAGAGCAGCAGAGAGTAATGGTTAAACCCAGGATTAACCACAGAAAGCACAGCCAACTCTCAGCAGAGCAAGTATGCAGGGTGATACTGAAGGAGATTGAGTAAATCAATAACAAATTATGGCACCTGTAGGGAGACAGACTGTCTAGCATTGGATGATGGGGAGGAGAATTAGGAAGAATGATGAGGTACAGAAGTCACTCTAAACGGTGACACATTCTGTATATTTAATTATGAAAATACATTTGCCAGACATCTGTTTCTGTATCAGAGTGAAAAGAAAACTTTTACTATATCAAGATTCCCAACTGCTAATTAGACATACAGGGACACACACACACACACACACACACACACACACACACAGTCTACTCTACAAGATTTATTATTTATGTTAGGATATTTATAGATCCTGTTAAAGGATCTATTATTTATGTTAGGATATTTATAGATCCTGACTAATAGGACTTTAAGGAAATTTAAAGGATTAAGAAAGTGAATAATTATGGGTTGCTTATTTTGGTATAGGTAATAATTTATTCTTATGAGGTTATTTTTGTTTGCTTATTTACCACATGAAAAATAAGGTACAAATACCCAACAGAAACAATGAATGATCATAGAAATTCCAGAGAGAGAGAGAGACTAAAATGTTAAGAAGCAACCTTAGAAGAGAGGAAAATGTTGAAAGTGGGAGTGTCCTTTCATGAAGAGATTAAAAGCAAGCAAAAAGTCCCACATGTGCCTGAATTAGACCAGTACATTAATGTCTTCATTAATTAATGTTGTTATCACATATGCATAAAAAACAGGAAGGAGAGGGGGAGGAACTGAGCTGAACCAACAGAGATGACTGGCATTCGGGCAAGGCTCAGACAGGGTTTTATCATGGATTATAGCAGAGTTCAGAGATCACCGCTCCATCTCAGCCATTTTTGAGTAACACAGATAGAGGTCAAGAGAAAAAAGGAAATTTTCAAAGGCAAAGGATGGTTAATCATAGAAAATGGTCCATAATTCAAACAAGAAGAGGTTTAAGGAAATATCACCTTGTAAACTAAATGATATTTGGCAATCTTTTGCAAATGTATTTTGGAGGGGCTGGGGATTTAGCTCAGCGGCATAACTGGTACAAAAAAACACAAAAACAAAAACAAAATAGGAAATTGTATTTTGGAGAAAGAAGCAGGAGACAGGCTGGTTAGCAAACAGAATAGAAAACTTCATCATTTGATCTTGTCTTCCATTTCCTGCATGGTGTCATAGCTGATAAGCATTAATTACTCAACAATAATAACTGAGTATAGTAATCAATTAGTGAGTAAAAATTAAGACAATAGCAAAATGTAAGTAACATTGAGGAGAGAAAAAAGAAAAAAAATTCTTGGCTGAAATGATTCACTTTATCTTGATGTAAGTAATTCTGACCCATGAAAATAACAGAAGTGACCAAATATGAACATATACGTTGAAAATGGCAGGGAGATTTAAAGATGAAAATAGTGACTGAGTGGAGAGATGAAGTGGAGAAGTTGGAAGGAAAGACTGTAAGCCCATTATCTCCTGCATGTCTCATTTGCAAAGTTATACACAGAGTTTAAAAAAAAAAGGCCAATTATGGTTATGTATTCCCCAAATAGTGTAATATAGTTTATAAGCATAATGGTTGTTCATAACTATTAAAACTTTATTGATTAGATAATGAGTCATGACCCTCCACCTTCCTGTACACCACTCACCCACACCAGGCACAAACCCAGAGTGGGAACCTGGGCTGGGTAGAGATCCAATGGAATGCAATACAAATACAACTTCATCAGAATTGGACCATCCAGTTGACTCATTCCACACTAACATAAACATAGGGGAAGCTGAAATGTTTCACTATTCATTAAGAGAGCCTATACGCAAGAGTGAATTCTGGAACTGATTATAACTCTATTTAAAGGATAATGTTTGGATCAGTCTGAAAGCATCTTTATCCTATTCCTGAAATCATATCTCAGAAGGAAAATCTAGTAATTTGAAAGAGCCATTTTCTTTTCCTCTTTCTGTAGATAGTAACCACATAGAAAATCAACAGATTTATAACTCAACCTGTTTAGAATGTGGCTTTATTGATATAATAATGTAATCTGTATATTTTCATTTATAACATAATTATTGGGGCCACATTCATCTACTATAATATTACTACTACTACTATAATATTACTACTACTAATATTTTGTTTGTTTAGTCTACTACATAATTAGAACTTGAATTACATCAAGAGTTTTGGTAAAAATTAAATTAAAAATACCCTCTAAAGTATAAGGTTTCAGTTAAAGTATAACTAACATTTTACCAATTGTATATGTAACCAATCAGCTGATTTTTATTTTCGGTAAATCTTACCTTGGTATACTCTGAAATGCTTTTGGAAGGAAGTTGTTTCTACCCATTCAGCAGTATAGGGCTCAGGGTAGAAAAAACATGGAGGATAATTAACAAAAAAAATTCTCAGTGGCTTAGAGGTACCTGCACACTTCCATTGGTTATACCATCAATGGCAGGTTAGTATTGAATTCAGGAGTTGGTGCACTTTATTCTCCATGAAGTTTTTATTATCTGTTGCCTGTTAAGAAGTATTGTTCTTCCTCTCAACTGCTTCAATCTTCCACAGAAACAGACATGGAGTACAACATTCCATGGATGGTCTGAAAAAGGCCAGCACTGATGAACGCACAAATCCATAGCAAGCTACTTATTGCCTACACAGTCAATCAACGTACACTGCTCGTCTCAGATTAACCCTGTTCCAATAATGATAAACACACGAGCCATCTGGAAACATACCTGGATGTGGATGTGATGTCCCTTCAAGAAAGTACAGTCATGCTTGACTTACGATTCTAGAAGTAGCCACTGATTTCAATATTTCACACTATCCTTGGTTTCCCTGGAGTTTAGGATAGTACTATCAGGTGACATTCAATAGCCACTGTGAGTTGTTAGTAATGTAAGTTCCTCCCATTGCCACCTGAGACTGACAGATTTATAATATAGAAGTTGTTATGCTTTATATCTACAATGATCTCTGAAATTCTCATGCTGAGAGGTGATTAGATCATGAAGCCTCTATGCTCCATAGTGAATTCATCCACTGTTAAGTTTTGTAGCATTATGCACTATAACAAGCTGTGGCCTGACTGTTGGTAGTCACTGAGGTCATGACATGGAAGGGTGTATTCTTGTCATTGACTCCTCCTCCTCCTCCTCCTCTCTCTCTCTCTCTCTCTCTCTGTCTCTCTCTCTCTCTCTCTCTCTCTCTCTCTCTCTCTCTCTCTCTCTTTCTCTGATTCCTGGATGAAATGTATTGAGAACCTTTGTCTGCTATGCCTTCCATCAAGCTGTTTCTGACATGGAATCAGTTGACTGTGAACTAAACAGGGAGTCAAATTAAATCTCTTTAAATTAAATCCTTTAAGATTAAAGGGTTGTGTATTTTGTCCCAGGGTTGAGGGAGCTCACTAATACAAATGCCTTCCTCTTTCTTCTCACAGATCTAGTATTTCATTTGGAATTCTAGATTGAGGTCATCAAAGAAGGCCCTTTGGAAGGAGGCTCTCAGAAATGCCTTATAGATTCATCTTTTGCAGTTCCAGAAAACTTGATTGATGATCTCTAAAAAGTCAGTGGAGTCTGATATTGAAAGTTAAGAAATATCATAATGAGTTTATATTCTCAATGTTCTAGAAATAGATTCATAAAACTAGGTATGATAACATCCAGTCTTTGGTTTTCCAAATGAAATTAATAAAGAAAAGTAGAGTTGAGAAGTTCATCTCTTCCTCAACATTCTCCATTTCATTGGATTATGATTGACTGCAGAATGTTGTAGAAACAACACTGTTTACCACAGTGTTCAGTTTCAGACTTCTGGTTCAATCCTATTTAAACTTTGTGGGGCCCTGACCATGACTAAATTTATGAAAACTGTAAAAAAAAAATGTGATGGTAAAATGTACCTACTTCATAGATTAGTGTAGTTCTTAAATTCATTAGTGCATGCAATGCTTAAAATACTTGCTATGTGCAAAAACACTCAGTGGACTTTCTATTAATTTTATAAACAAATACTTTCATTGAATCAGGCTGATCTTAATAAATAATTCTAGAAAAAATAAAGAAGTGTAGAAATCACGAATGGTTTATCAGTTCCACTGTCATATCTGAATACTTTTGGATCCTTCGTTTATATATCATTTATTCTCTCTTGAAATAACTCAGAAAGATTATCACATTTTTTTCTTAATGCATCTTCTTACTTAGTTTCTCTGCCTATTTTAAAGTCTATGGAGTTCTTATTAAGAGTTAACATAACTGCAATAACAGATGCCACATTGTTCTTGCATATAGTAGAGAACTTATGCCAGGATGCAATGAGATGAATTCATATGATTTCCTTTGTCTTCTTTTTGTTAGTCCTCACCAGTTACACGACAACAGAATCGCATTTCCTTGACTGATTGAACAAACAGCATATTTTGAAAGAGGCTTTTCAACATTAGATGAACGCAGACATGAAAGTAACAAGGATTTTTGCTTTGTTTTGGTTGATTTGTTTTGCTTTATTTATCTCTTATTCTTTTCTTTCAGAGAACATCAACCTAGAGAGGCACCAGGGCTCAGGAAAAAGGTAATCACACAAAGTAATGATTGCATCATATAATTTTCAGCATGTAAAAAGTGATGATAAAGTACCTTTTAAAAAAAACCATATATTCATGGGCCAAAAATAAATATTATGTCTGTTCTTTGTTCAAGCACTTGAATATAAATCAGATTAATATAAAATATCTTGTCCTTCATTGGAAAAAATTAAAATAAAAAACAGCAACAGTCTGCCACCTTAGGACAATGCTTTGAAATGAGTTATAACCTAGATAACTCTTCTAATCAGAACTTTTCCCAAAATATACACTGTCAAGAAAACAGCTAATATACTCCTGTGACTTTAAAATATTAATTAAAAGTTTGACATTCATGAACATGGCAATGTTTTACAAGTGGAAACAGAACATGTTAAAAGATTTGTCTTAAGCTTCAGGGCCAATTTATCAGTAGAATTACAACTAGAATCATTAACTTAAAAATTATCTCTCATGATATCTGCATTTAGTTATTATCAAAATTATTTCTGGTTTTTTTTAGTCCATGAATATTTCATTCTTGACATTTTAGTGCAAAACTCAACTAGCAAAAGAATAATTTTCAGTGTTATTCTTAGAAAAAAATATAATTAAATGGAATATTTTCAGAATGTTCGCTTATCTTTCACCAGGTTTTTGCATGAGTAGTTGCATATAGATTTATTTAAGTTTCTTCAAAAGTTTCAGATACTGCCTCATACACTTGTGACTTTTAATCATTGTGAATACGATTCTTTGCTGCTATTCTATTTTTATTAATTGAATGTTAGAATTATACTGCCTTTTACTTTTAAAATTCAAAAACTTCTATAAGCCATAGATTGGTATTGTTACCATCTGTCTTAGTTATTTTTCTTTTGCTGCTGAGACAAAGAGTCTGACACCCAACATGAAGGAAGGAAAGGTTTATTTAGCTTATAACTTGGGGAGGTTTCAGGCCATAATCTGTTGGCTCCAAGGCAGGTTGGTGTGGCTGAGAGGAAACCTGGAAGCCCCTTGCAGGTTCCAAAAGCTGCAAGAGCAACAGGTCAAAATGGAAAAAGAGGAGAAGCATAGCTCATTTGCTCCCTTATATTGTATGCCAGCTACCTGCCTCTGGGTAGGTGCAACACTCACATCACCATTCCTAGCACTAGATAACAAACCAGTCACAAGCCCTAGACTCAGCTGCCTTTGAAAAGCCTGCCCTGCATGACTGCGTGAGGCTTTGGAGGGACATCTAGACACAAACCATTATGCCATCTTCGTAGTTTTTTTTAAGTAATACTCTGAGTTGTTTTAATTTGCACACCAAAGCTTTTCGTCAGCTTAGGAAAATGTTTTCAGTAAATTTTAAAGTTATTTTTATGCAATGAATTCAGTAGTGAATCATCACATTTGTATTTATTTAGTGCTGTTTCCCTTTACATCCTGGGAGAAACATTTCTAGCTTTTCCTTTACTCTTTTAAATTTCTTTTTCTCTTGCCTTTGTGCCTTTTGTTGTTATAAATGAGCATTATAAATCTGTACCTCGAAGTGAATATTCATCTCATATTTTTCTCAATTTTCTTCCAAACAGATTGTATAATTCAACCTCTTCATTGTCTTTGTACGTTTAATTTTTTTGTCATTTCCTGTGATAATATTGTTACATCTATTATTTGGAATGCTATTTGTGTATCTTCTACTTTTTTTCAGTTTCCTGATGAATCATTCTCAGTCTTATACTTTTCAGAGTGAGTTGCTGTAGTGGAAACAAGGACAATATTTCCTTTGTCTTTTTGCTTGAGATCTTTCAAAGACCTAGTACAATTTTTGTTTTTTTAATTATTCATCTTTGAATGGCACAGGATCTGTTCAGCATTTGACAGCTGGCATCTTATGAACTCTTAATTGTTTATGGGAAAGAGTGAGGCTTCCTGTCTTCTCCATTCCCAAACATGAGGCTGTTATATCTACTAATTCTGATTAACTTTAGTTGACTCAATGATATTCAGCAGCTTGAATTTTCCAGTTGTAGGCAGGTGTATGTGTTCTGTTGCTGGTATTTTTCCACATCTAACTGTAACACTTTTGCTGGTCCTTAAAGTATCTAAAACTTGTTTGCCTAACTATTTCCTTTCAACTTTTACTCTGTGTTGCATGTTGAAAACTATTATCTAGCAGAAAGGAGGCAAATTCATCTTTTTCTGTATTGATTTATTTCTTTGGTCTTTTACATTCATATGGACACGTTGTTTTGTATTGCAGTTTTATGGTAACACTATGTTGTTTATTTTTTATTTATTTATTTTGATGAAATGCTCTTTTTTCTCCCCTGGAGAACTGTGTCAGTTTACCATTTCATACATTCTCGAACTTTGGAATCTTTTGCTATTACTTTCTTACATTCAAATCCTACGTATTTTCTGACATTATCTTTTTTATTTTTTGTTACAATCATATACATAAAATCAACAATTTCCTAAAGGAGGTTTGGTTTCTTTTATTACACAAAAGTGTTTAGAAATAAAAAAAAAAATGGGTTCTAAGTATTACATTCCATTGATGAGAGAGGTGTTTTATAAAATGGTGGGCCTTTGGGGGACATAACTGCAATGTGTATTTTACTTAGTGATAGTTTAAAAATTAGATTGTTCAATATATTTTTAAATGACATCTCTTTTGCTTTAATCACAACTTTCTCTCATGAAACGTCTAATTTATTTCATATTCATCCTGCTTTAGTGTTATATTTTACTAAGCTAGTAATACTACTTTCATAGAGCAGACTAAAAAGAGATAAGTTCTATGCTTTAACTTTTTCTGATAGAATTTGGTATCTTATTACACCATCTAATTCAATTTTTACCTTTTGTATTGTGATAAGCTATTTAAATAACAAAAGCAAAATATACAAACAAATTAATGTCTTTTTCTTAATAATTGAAACCAGCAGATGATCTATTTTCATCTATGAAATATAGTTTTAGAATTACTTTTTTCTGTAGCTCTAAATAAAAAAAAAAAAAGCAAATGCTTTTCAGTGGAAAGGTAAAGAAAAAATGCTGTTTTTTCTTGTTGTATATTTTTGTTCTTATAATTTGGCCTATGTAGCCCAATACTCATGTAATACAAACAGTTAACTAATATAGAATAGCACTATTGATATTTCATATTGATAGGATTATTTCCAAAAGATGTGAAGTATAAAGAGGCCTTTATTCTGAGAACACCTAGAGAGATAACTGACACACACCCCCCACCCCAGCCGCTGGAGTCCGGGGATCTCTCTAGGGAACACTTGGCATGGGGTGGGTATATCAGTAGCCTAAGCTTAGGGTGGTACCCTAGGGCCATTAGAGATGCACAGGTATTTCATTGGCTCACGTTTGGCGCCAGGGGCAGATTCCTAAGGGTGGGGGGAAATAGAGTCACAGGTAAATCTCTAGGGGCAGAGGAGGTTCCAGTTGAGACTTTCCTGGCTACAGTGTCCCATCTGGGCCAAAACTGTTTCACATATGAAATCTCTAACAAGACAGCTAATAGAATTAGGCAGTCAACCATAATCTCTGAAGTGAGCTAATGGAATTATTGCAGAGAAAAATAACCATCATAAACTTTAGAAATATATTTGGAGCTAATTTCTAAGGAATACCTTGTTGCATTTAGAATTTACATATATGTCTTCAGTTATTAATCCTCTGTCTACATAACCCTGGGCCAGTTATTTAACAGAATTGGCCTGCAGGTCCTTACTGAAAAGAAGAGCATTTCTAGGGGCTGGGGATTTAGCCCAGTGGCATAAGCACCTGCCTTGCAAGCAGGCGGTCGTGAGTTCGATCCCCGGTACCGATAAAAATGAAAAAGACAAAAAAAAAAAAAAAAAAAAATTAAAAAAAAAAAAAAAAAAGAAGAGCATTTCTCACTTAGCTTATGTGATTGCCAGCGTTCTCTAAGATCAAGTAACACAAGACACCTCTGGGGCCTACTTTTAAATTGCAAAGTGCTATGCAAATGCAAGTTACTCTTGGTAGTTTTAATGAACATGCATCTTGACATTTTCCTTAAGAACTGGAATTTGAAGACGAAAAGAAAAAGTGCAGGTGATGAAGTGATTTTAATGGTGTGTGTACTAAAATTCTAGTTTATTTTTGTAATCCTAATGGCTAGCACAGTCTAAAATGAGTCTTCGTCAGTAAACATTTTAATAAAGGTAAATAGCATAAAAAATAACTCTCTTTTCTCCCTATTTGTTCTGCCTATGGCCTCATTCAGTGTGACCTACTTGGCTAGCCTTCACCCACCAGCTTCTCTTTGTCCCCAGTAGGTTGCCAGGGACTCTGTCTTTTATAAGGGACATTTATAGAGTAAAATCATGAGGTTAAATGGGTCAAAGGTGGGGAAAAATGAGAATTTGCAAAGTAAGCATAAGGCAGGACAGAACTGTGGTCAACCAATGAGATTAATCGCTCGGGCAAAATTGATTAAATTAAGAGCCAATGGACGAGGGAGTCACTTAGTAAGTGCCCATGCTTAACAGCAGTGAATTCCTGTAGGGGGTGGGATGCTAACTCCTCACTTCCTTAGGGTGATAGAGAACTATTTAGACTGTGGATCCTTAGGATGTGGTTGTATCTGTGTTGCCTTATGTCTTGAGATTTGGTTCACAGCAGGAGCTGATTGTCTCTTCCAAGGCTGCAATGTATCTGAACTTCTGCTCTGGCTCCTTTGATGGCCCAGCCCAGTCTGACTGCCTATATTTCTAATTAGCTCAGCTGACTGTAACACTAGGGACCTCTGTGATGTGCGAACCTAAGAGAGGTCCAGTTTACAGGATAAAATATCCAAGATCTGAAGGCCAGAGCATCTTGAAGAGCACTGGAAGAGTCACTGGAATCTGTAGTTACACAGAAACAGCAAAGGAAAAGAGGGTGAGGAGATCATGTTGGAAACAACAGTGGACACAGTCTTGGGATCAGCAGGTGGACTTTGGCTGCTATTCTGGGAAAGATAAGTTGTTAGAATTGGCTGTGAACAGTTCAGTAGATTGATTTGACCTGAATTTTAAACCATTACTCTGGCTACTGCTGAGAATAGACCCAGGAAAGAAAAGGAGGAAACAGCAATGTGGGCAGAGGGATATTCAGGTAATGAAGCTGGGACTGACCTCAGGAGGTCTCCATGGGGAGACCTGGCCTTCAGGGGTCACCTGCTGTGTAGGGCATAGAGCAAAAGTTTTCACTTGGCGAAGACGCTTTTGTTATGTGATCCCCACCTGTGTCAGGACCCACATCTGCTCTTCTTCTAATCATTCTCAGTATTAATTGTCTCTTTCCACTGACTTAACACAGAATCTCTGTAGACAATATTTCCTTTACTGTAAATATTCATCTGTTGTTACCATCAAATGAAATCATTGTCATCTGCAAAGGAGCTGTCTTCAGTCTTGGCAACTATGTGAAATCATTTAATACAGACCATCATAATAGATGTGATTTACACTTCAGAACAATCGCCGTGTTGAATCTTTACATTTATTTATGCCACTCTTTGATTATTTTCTCATTTTATCCAGAAATGGTTTTAATGGGGAAATAATCTATGTAGTTTCTTTGTTCAATACTAATCAACCAAATGCCTTCTATCATTCCTGGATTTGGTGAAAAAGAAGGGATGAATTTCAAGTAGATAGTTGAGCCAAGAAAAAAAGACAAGCGTTTGACAGGACGAGGCAGTGCTCTTTTTTCATATTATTATCAAAAAGCAAGTTTATTTGTGTAAAAATTCAGACTGTTGTTATATTAGGGATAGCAGAGTGTCAGTTTTCCTCAGAGTTTAAAATATAAGAAAATTAAATCATCACTGACAATAATTTCTTCTTTGGTTATGGCATGATATTTGTATAATTATAGAAAATTGAATATACATGTATATTTTGTTTTTAGAACACAGAGAATGAGCAATTTAAACCAATAACTTCACACACAATGGGAGTAGAGTGGGACATGCAATGGATAGAACAATCACAAGTAAAAAGACATGAACTCTGGAACAAATTGAGATGAAAAGGCTTGAAAGAGGATGCATGTCATGAACTGTTCAGTCCCTGCGGAGTGCAGGAGAGAGGACTGCTGCCTCCTTGTGGTGAACTGGTATCTGTGCTCAGGGACTAGGATTCAGTGGTTTGAAAGCATTCCTGAGGGAATGAAACCATCAGTAACAGTTTTCTCACTGGCTATCGAGAAATGAAAATGATTATTTCCTGTGTGATTGCTTTGGCACCTGGGCAAGTGGTCAGTCCAGGCACTACCCATTTTCCTGTTTGATGACCAAATTCTGCATCTGCTTTCTCAAGCACACATAAGTGAGTCCCAAAATGATAAACTGAAGGACCGACAAGAGAAAGAAAATATATATGACAGATCTATATCAAATGAGTACATATGAACCTACATGTTACTACCGCATGTTCATAAAGAAGCATCATACTATTGAATGCAAGAGCAAATTAGTATTTGGTTAAAACAAAATTTACATGTGACAGGCCAATGAAGGTAACAAAAAGAAAAGTGCTTGAGAATATAACCTCGTATAATAATTCTCTTTGATGTAAAAAATAAAATGATAATTGATGCAAATAATTATACTTTGACACTGTTGGATGGCATCATAGTTGATTATATCCCTTTCATGTGTGTGTGAAAACCCTAACCTCAATGACCATTTTTGGAGATAAGGATATTAAAAAGGTAGTTGAAAATTATGTATAATGAAGTCATAATATGAGACGCTAATCCAATAGAACAGGTAAAGGAGGAAGAAAACCAACAGAAATCCCTCTCTTTCTAGCTCACTTATGCTCTTTTATTTCTGTGTACACAGAAGGGTCGTGAGAAGATAAACTGCAAGACATGCATGAAAGCCCAGGGGACAGAACTCATCAGACCCCACTGGGACATGATCTTGGCCTTCCAGTCTCCAGGACTGTGAGATGATAAATTTCTCTAATTTTAATCCACCTAGTCTGTGATATTTTATTATGGAACTCTAACCCAATTTATTTCAGATGGAAACATACTATTTCTTCTCTCCTGTAAACAAAAGAAATTCTCATCAGCATCCATTCTTCTTAATATACCCACAGAGCTCACTGGGAACACCTACAATATAACAAATATCTTGATCTCTCTTTGTTGGAAATACTTAGTGAGTATTGTAAAAAATGTGCCCTGAAATTCTCATGTGTGTAGCTGCTTATTGGATCGTAATGACATTATACTCATCAGTGGATTGGAATTCAGTGGTGAATCCAGTAGCTAACTGTGCTATTAGGAGATAGGGCCTAGCTATAGCTGGGTCAGCCATGGCATGACCTGGGACGATGCATTCTGTTCCACTGCACCCCACCCCCCGCTTCCTAGCCACCATGAGTTGAGCAGATTTCTGTCACCACCATTCCCTTGCATTACACCTTGGAGCCAGATGATCCTGGACTGAAATCCTGAGCCAAAATAAACATTTCCTCCTTTAAGTTTTGTGTGTCAGTTATTATGAAAAGAAAGCAAGAAAGCGAGGCTGAGAAAAGACAGACCAAGACATACAAGCAAGCTAAGTATTGATATGCATATTTGTGTCATGAAAAACCAAATTGTATAACATACAGGGAGGACAAATTCTGTGTTTAGCATCATATAGAGTGTGATCAGATTGTAAGGAGTCCTAGACATTGGCCCATTCTGGGAAAATCTATGAATCTCCAAATAGTGGCAAAGAGTTATTAAAATAAAATTATAAAAAATAAAATGTGTGAACCCTTTCTGAGTCCTTCTAATAGCATTCTTGAGACAGATCATGGCTTTGTATAGGTGGCTATAATTTATAGCACCATGTTCTTATGTTGTTGAGTTGCAATCTGTTTCTTTATTTGCTCTTGTACCTGGATTTCCTGATTAGTCACAGTGGGAAATCCCACAATGTCACCCCAGAACCAATAGCAGTGACATTATTTATATACAGAGAAAAAGAATACTTTTAGAATAATGCACACAATCTTTTGACTTGCCCTCCATTCCCTCTTCTTCCTCTCTTTTTAAAGCCATAGAAATATTTTAGTTTTACCAAATTTCTTGGAAAATGAAAACCCAAAAGCATTTTCCATGTGGCAGGATAGCATTTGAACCATCGGGCTAGAGACCACATTTAGGTTCCAAACGCATCATTTACTCTTGTCACTGATACTTTTCTATTGATAATCAGGTATTGAACATATGAAACATTATTACACATAATAAGACAGGATAAGGGAAGGAAGTGACTTTACATAGGGGAAAAAGAGGCTTCTTGTGTTTCTTTAAACCCAGAAAAAAGCACATGCCATTTATATCACTGAGTCTACACAGGAAGGCAATGTCCTTGATTATATATCCTATATCATTTCAGATATCATTTATCCTGAATTTATGACTTAAACTTAGGGATTCTAGAATCCTAAATGGCAGAACTTAGGTAGTTGACCTAGAAGGGTCTGTGGATAATAATTCAGCTAAAATGTAACCAGGGTAGTGAAGAGTTTTTTAAAAGTGACACAATGTAATGGAAACAAAAACTTTGCATCTCACCATGTTTGCTATATCCTCCTGTTTGGCATCACTTTGCAGGTTCTGTTTGTCTTCAAAGAGATTACACACAGACATGAGCACTGGTTATGGGTATCACTAGGAGTGACATAGGGCCAATATTGACACAGTGAATTATATAGATAATTTACAACATAACATATAACATATTTGTGAATTATCATTATATTTAATGTTATAACTATTTCAGTAAATAATACTCTTGTAATGTTCACAATCCTCATTGCAGTGTGATTATATGCCCACAGTATTTAAGTGCTTAAATCAGACACTTTTATGATCAGAAACATTTAAAATAATGGAACAATGATTGAAATAAGGAAAAAAAAAACAGAAAAAATGGTAAACAAAATACAAATTAGATCGATGAGTATACCCAGGTACAAAGTGACTGGGTATCCTTATTGGGGGACGATGACTTCCACTGATTATACTTCTTCCAGCTCCCATGATATGTGCTGCTGGCAGGAGATAATAGTTCAGTTGTAAACTTTAAAGACAAGTGATCTCTGAGCTTCTGGGAGTGTGTCAGGGGCAAGCAAATCAGAATTCCTTCCCCAGAGTGAAACTTAGAGGGCATTCAGAGTACCAAGCCATGAATTCAGTGAGACACGTGAAGCAAATATAGCTGCGTTTACAAGAGTGCAGTCTTCAGGTAAACATACAGTCTCTCACACCCTCCCTTTAAATTCACGTGGAACTTTCTGAGTATCTTTTAGTGTTGGAGTTTAGTGTTTCTAAACTGTTGACAAGCATGTGGATTCCCTTGTATCTTAATATGAAGATTCTAAATCGATCATTCTGGATTAACCCTGATATTATGCACTTTGAATGGGCACTTAGGTGATAACGAGTACACAACACATCTTTGGAAGCAATGTTTTAGATGTTATTAATTTTTAAATTTAGTTTATGTTATTGTTTAATAAATTGATCACAGAAAACATATAAACATTCATCATTGAAGAATTGTACCTTTCATTTCAGGAAGGGAGAGTTCAGCTGGTCCTAAGATGATCCTAGCAATATGACCTATTTCTACGGTTAGAAGCTGAGGAGATTATGAAGAGCAAATATAACATTTTAGTCCAGGATTCTGAGGGAACTTGAAGCAGCTGGCTGTGGTTGATATTTTAGTATCTGTCATCAGCTACTGTGTATGACAAAAGAATGAAATAATCACTGTTCTCCTATATGAATATTACTATCTTAAAAAAGTCTTATTCCTCTGCTCTCAACAATGAATAGTACTAGATAGAAAACCAATAAGTAAATAAAACTAAATAACTCTGTGATGCAATAAAATCCCTTTTCCATAATTAAAATATTCCACGCAACTTATCTACCTGCCTATGCATCTGTATATCTACTCCACCAGTATCTATCTGTACACCAGGAAAATGAACAAAGATAGACCATAAAATCAGCCATAGGACAAAGTTAAATACATTTAAAAAATAAATCATATTCAACATTTTTTGAATATAATACCACAAAGATAAAAATAATCTCAGAAATCTTGGTATAACACAGTATATTTCTAAATCCATGAATCAAAAGAAGGTCTAAAGAATGCTAAAAGTATATTTTACTTTATAAAAATAAAAATACAATATACAAAATAAATGAAAGTGGCTAAAGCTGCATTGAGGTAGAATTTATAGTTTTACTTACAGTAGGAAAGAGAAAAATTTTTAATGATTAACGTGTTTGTGCCTCAAATAGAAAACTATGTTCAAAGATAAAAGAAGAGAGGATTAACCTAAGATAAATTCAGAATTCCAGAAAATTCAAAATGCAAAAACAATGCAAAAGTCTTAATAAAATAAAATGCCTAAGCGCTGGGGATATAGCTCAGCAGCACATTCCCTGCCTCACAAGTGTGAGTCCTGAGTTCTATTCCTGGTACTGCCCCCAATAAAGAATGTATAAATAAAAAGCCTATTCCTTACAAAAATTAGCAAATTAATAAAAATTCTAGAAGTCTACTAGATAAAAAGAAAATAAAAATAACCAATCCCTTGAATTCAATGGGGGATATTTCTACTGACCTTGCAGCAATTAGAGGGCAACAAAAGTCTATGTATGCTAAAAATATCTACCCAGTCAGAAAAACAAATGGTTCAATTCTTCTAAAATTACAAACTGACAATATTCAAATAAAAATAAAAGAATGAAGATAAATATTTATGTGATTATTGCATAAATTGAACTTTCAATAAAGTATCTCCAGGGAGTAAATTCCAGGGCGATGAAGTTTCACTAAGGGAACTTATCAAATATTTAAAGTGATAAATTCTGTTTCACACAGTATTTTCCAAAAATAGAGGGGATATAGTGCTCAGCAATTTATTTCATGAAGCTAGCAGTGCTTTGATGTCTACACTAGACAACTATACAAAAAGAAGAAAAAAGAGGGAAAAAAACCTATAGGTAAAAAATCTTCCACGAACTCAGATCTAACAATCCTTTTAATTATTAGCAAATAAGTGTAGATATGTATACTGTTTAACTGTACACAATCACAAACTGAGATTTATTCAAGATCTGTTAAGTTGATTCAGTATTCTAAAATCAACCTAATCTGTTATGGCTGAATTAAAAAAAAAGTTTAATGATCATATTGATTACTAGAGAAAAAGCATATGTCAAAATCCAATGCCTAGGAATTGTTTAAAAAATCAGAAAATGAGAAATTAATCAAAAAGCAACCTCTAAAAATAATTCAGATTGCAATAATCTCACCATGGAATGACAATGCATTCACTCTAAAATTGGAACTAAAGCAAATATGTTTTGTTTCTTATTGATGCTAAAGTCCAGTATCCCAAATTTTGTGGCTTGAAATAGTATATCTAAGTTGTTACTGCTCTAGAATTCCAAGTATGAAATCAGGGATTGATGTGTGAGGCTCTTTTATGAAGCTCCAGAGTAGTACTGACTCCTGTCCTCTTTGAAATTCTCCAGGCCACCAGAGTCTCCGGCCACCTACCTTTCCTTGCTTCTTCACAGTTGGCCATTGGTTGTTTGTCTTTCTCATTCTATATTATCTGAACATTCATTTGTTTATATGCAAATCTCCACCCCTCTGTTTTAAAAACACACGTGATGAGTATGAATGTGCAAAATAAGCTAGTGAGATATTTTTGTGAAAATTCCCCTTTTGGCACATAATATATTTATAGATTCTTGGGAGTGAGACTCTGACAACTCCAGGAACTAATTTGGATGATGACAGCAAGGATATCTGCTCTCTACTCTGTCATTCAGTATAGCACAGGGGGTTCCAGACATTTCAATTAGTTAAGAAAAAGGGAAAATACATATTAGAAAGGGTTAAATATAACTGGTTTGCAAGTGACATCATTTTATTTATTTATTTATTGGTTGGTACTGGAGATTGAACTCACTATCTTGCACTTGCCAGGGAGACACTTACATCACTGAGCTAAATCCTAGGCATGACATGACTATTTAGATAGGACATTTTAGGTAATGTACAAAAACCATTCCTGAATTCAACAAAATCACATAATAAAAGATACACAAAAATAAATTGCATTTCTATATATAAAAAGTGAGGAACTGAAATACAAAATACAGCATATCATTTACAATCACTTGAAAGAAACTGAAACACGTAAGTGAATTTAACAACATAAATACAGGAATCCATATGTTGAAAATTATAAAATGCAGATGAGATAGAGTAAAGATGTAAACACATGAAATGGTATTCCAAATTCATGGGTTGGAAGACTTTTCATTGTGAATATGTTAATTTTTCCCATTTTTAGTTATAGGTTTGGTAAAATTACTATAAAATTTTCAGCAAACTTTTCAGAGAAATACACAAATGTATGCTGAATTTGCATAGAACTCTCCAGGTTCGCAAAGGCTGAAACAATCTGGAAAAAGAACAGAATGAAAGATCTCTCTATCTGATATCATATCCTACTATGATAATCAGATGATGCAGTACTGGCAGACAGGAGGAAACCAAAGTGTGGAACAGAAGGATAAACACTAGAAAAGCATCCCAAATATTCGGAACTTATTTTGTCAATGAGGAAAAGGCAATCAAAGAGTAGCCTTCAACAAATGGTGTGGTAGCAATTAGATTCCCATACACAAAGAAATACACAAAAACAAAATTTTTGACCTAAATCTCACATCTTATAAATTGCTTTAAAAGAATCATCAGCTTAAATGTAAAATTTGTATCTATATTTTATTATAAAAAATGTGAAAAAAAATGTCTATGTTAGGCATCATTCTTTTAAATCTCATACCAAAGCAGAAAATGTATTTTTAAAAATTTTACTTAATCAACATTAAATTTGATTGATAATCAAATTTTAATGAACTATTAAAACATGCAGCATTTTGAATGGATCCCTAGGAATTTATATTAACTAAAAAAGTCAATCCCACAGTGTTAAATAATTAATTACATTCTGCAAATGAATGGAGAATAAATGTAGTTTTAAAAAGATAACTATTTTCATTATGATGATGAAATTGTTGGTGTGTTTGTGTATTTGTAATGTTGACAGGGTCACTAGTATCTTGGTCCTGATGTCTCATTTGCTATAATAAGATGTGTCACTAGGAAATTCAGTAAGTGGTACATAGGATGTTCCCAATCTAACTACATGTGAATCTATATATTCATCAAAAATCTCCAGTGGAACTGAACTATTACAGTGTATACATAAGAGGTTTATTAAGTTGACTTATACAGTCACAGATTGGATAGAACCATGATGGCGGTTAGATGAAGAACTGAGGAAAACAGTAGCTATGCAGCTTAAACCTCTGGAAATCTCAGAACAAGAAGAATGGATAATGTGGCCACCTTTGGAACCTGAAGGCCTGGAAAGCCCAGGGAAATTGTTATGTGGTGTGCAGATTCCAAGTCTGAAGAATCTGGAATTGGATGTGATGTAGGCCAGCTTCCTTCTGCTCTTTGTTCCATCGAATCCCTCTGCCGGTCAGCACTCCCTGCATTTAGGACAGGTCATCCTGCTCACTGAATGAGTCGCGTACTAATCCTCTGTGAAGACACATCCGCAGACACACTCAGTGTATGTTTAACCAATTTCTAGACATAACTCAATGAGGTCAAGTTGACAACCAACATTAAGCATCACAACTTAGATGCAATTTTTGTTTCTTAAAAAAAGTTTAATTAAAATGCTTTTTTATTTAGAATCCATTATTTTATCCTGTATTTTCCTCTCCATGTACTTTTATTTTTTAAGAATTGATATCTACCTATGTATATAGATGTATGTATTTATTATATAATCAATGCAATATTAGGACAATTAATAATAATTATGTTTATGATTTTCACACCCTTACATTTACCCCCGACTTTGTTGTTGACTTCAACTGGACTAGTTTTGCTTTATGTTTTGCAATTATTTATTATTACCACATACCATTAAACTTGCTCTGGTTCCCTCTTTCCTCCTTTCCTTCTTTGCTTCCTTTTTTCCTTCCTTCCTTTCTTCTTTTGCTTGTTTGCTCCTTCCTTATTCCTATCATACTTCCTTCTATTCTTTTTAAATTGTATAATCTAAGTTCTTGTTACACTAGAACTTCAGTTCAGGTTACTTTAATATCTTTAGCCCCTGAAATATATATATATATATATTTGATTATTTCCTTGCATTAAAATAGCTCACTCTTATTTGCTTGATCTAAACCCTTTTGACAATCACTTCAATAAAATTCAATTATATTTTTAAGGTTGTAGATATCTTTCTGCAAGATTCATTCTTCATGGTTCCTACATGTATACTTTTAATTTACAGAAATGTTTTTAACTTATAGATTGTATTGTCTTATCTGTTCTTTTTCTCTAAGAACTAGTTTTAAAAACCATTCATATTGCACGTGTTTTTATGCCTTCACTTTTGTACTCACATTCAGTAGTCCACAGTGGCAATATACATCCATCCTGTGTCAGTCTTTTCTCCATGATGGCATTCAAATTGCCTCCAATTCTTCACCACTTTAGAAAACTCAACAACAGGCACCACAATGAATGTCTTTGGTGATTCTGGGGGCTTTTCTGTGATAGTTCATTTCAATCATTTTATGACTTAGGTTTCAGTTTTGAAATGCCCATATCAACAGAATACAATATTTTTTTTTTCTCTTCAAACCCATGTTCCCTGAATTTTTCTAGGGTAGCAAATATGAAATTCATGCAAAAATTCAAAAAATTCTGATGTTTGCCAGAAATTGGATCAATTTTTAGTTTTAGCTTATAAATGTTTTAAAACTGTAGATTTTCATCTCTACATTACTTTATGTGAAATTTTCTAATTTTAGTGAAATTATACACTGACACTGTCATATTTCATCACTTACTTTATGTTTTTTGAAGCTAAATAATGACAGTAATATATAAACATTATTTTTAACAATTCTTGCAGCTAGGTCACTAAATTAATTGGTTGTTGGAGAGGATTGTACATAATATATACATTAAATATTTAGAACAAAGAAATGGTCAAAAAAATTCAGATTTGATGTCTTTGCTTTTATTTGCATATCTTTTACATGCAACATTGTAATGTACAGCAGAACATAAAGTTACAGAACGGTACTGTGGAGTACAGTCAGCAAAAATTACAGTACTCTACCATAAAAGCTGCCATAAGCCCAAATGCCATTCATGTTCCTGCAGTTGTAATTCCAAATGAGGGTCTAGGTCTCAATGCCAGACGAGTTTGAAGAGTCTTTAAACAGGTCGGTCATTAAACCTATCTGGAACATTGTGCATTTTTTTATTCATATACAACATGGTTTTTATTTTCTAAATTAATTATATTTTAAACTCAGAATAAAGTTTGTTGGATAGTAATATTCTGGAAGTTATTGCATCTTATACACTGTATAACACATGGCCTATATTCATAAATGGTGTATTGTGCCTCAAACCTACTTAGCTTTTTTGTCAACTGGATATAGATCTCTTTACATATATAGTATTTGAAACATTTTTGATAATTTGATGATATCCTCAGTGTTTCTTCTTTTCTGTTTGTCAAATCTTACTGTTGTTCTAATATCAAACTACAATTACTGTTTTTCTCAACTAAATCCTTCAGTTCTATCCATCGATATGTTAGATTTTCAATTTCTTGAGTTTTTATTTACTTCTGTATGACAATAATGTTTCATACTCAGTTTCTTTTCTCTCTTTAGCGAACATATCTGTATGTGAAGCAGAAAAGGCATTTGTGATTCTTCATTCATGTGTAGATTGAGAACTTCATACTAATTGCTTGACCTTTCATTCCTTTTGGCCTTTAAAAAAATTTACAATGCATTTTTTAAAGATGTAATTTGGGCTCTTCTTTGTAAAACCTGTGAAACAGGTTACATTACATTATCTAATGTAATGAAGAACTTCTACCATAGGGAATGTATGCAAGATTAGTACATTTGTAAAAAAGAACCCTGAAAGTGACCTATTTTTCTTTTTATGTTTTTCCAGATGAAATAAGAGAACTGGAGGAGAATCATCAGTGGACTGCACATTTACCAGCAACTTGATCTTGTCAGCTTCCAGAACCAAAATAAGTAAATATCTATTATTTATAAGCCACAAAGTATATGGCATTCTCCTGTAGTAGCCTAAATTAAGTCACTGATACCTAACAAAAAAACCTGTTACCTAGACCTTCCCCTTTTGAATCTTCATTCTGTCAAGTAGGGCCTTATAAATTCTCTTCAATCCTAGTGAAAGTAGATGAAGTTAGTAACTTACGAGGTTCTTTATTAGCAAGCAAGCTACTTGAATGCCACAGCCAGGCAACTGATTGAGACCATAATTAAGGAAATTATGCAACACACCAATATTGTCCTATGAACTATTTTTTCACTCTTCCTGAGTTTCCATGACTCCATAAAAAATAAGGGAAAACATCACTCCACACTGTTTCAAAAGATATAAGAGCCTTGAGTGGATGCACACCCCTAATCAGAGCAATGCACAAACAAAATGCCCATTATTCCTGCCTTTCTGGAACATATGTTATAGAACAAGGGCTAAAGCTCTGTGTCTATGAACCTGTCATTAAGCAAGTAAAGTTTAGGTAGATATTTTAAGATTCACGTTTTTGGCAGATAACTGGAAACAAAGCATGCAGTATTCTGTTTACATTTCAGGAAGTATAAAGTGAATGAAGTCCTTTGATTAGTTCCTCTTTATTTTCAAGTCATTTTCATTTCATTGCCTATAAATGATACAAAGTATATCGCAGCTTAAGGAGAGGAAAAACTTTCCATTGCATAGACATTAAGTTACTAGCTTAATGATGCATAAATTTCTTCAAGCAAGAAACAGAAACTACAACTGGTAATTTAGGTCCATCATTAGGGACAAGTTAAAGGTTAATATTAAATAGCCAAGCCTATTTTACAGGCTGTGCAAAACCATCAAAGATTTGCTTTACAAATGAGCAACATGAGTTCTGCTTTAGAGAAATCAATTTAGTGCCAAATACAGACAAGTCAGCTCTACATCATCTGTATTGGCATAAACTGAATCCTCAATTAACAATTAGTAGTTCCATTAATACAAAAACATTCTAACAATATAGATTGAAAGACTCAGATATTTAAGTCAATAATGATTGCATGCTTTTGAGCATGGGGGCAAAATCCTGTTTTGATTCTATATATAAGCTTTCTGATATTTTTAGTTCTGTTCCAAGTGCAGAATTTTCATTTCTTGGCTGTTTTGTTTGTTTTGAAACTTGGTTAGTATTCCTACCATACATAATTGAAGTGTAAATGTCACAATATTTCTTTAAAAACAAATGTCAATTAAAGTGAGAGATGTTGGCAACAGATATAGGCTCACTTCATTTATTATTACAAGTTCTAACCTTTTCATTATTTTGGTAGTAATTATTTTATGTTTTTGCAACCAACAAAAACCCAGATGGATTGTTTAATGCACTTCTCTAATTTGACTCATAGTTCATATATATCTTTTTCTTTTTCTCCTAAGGATTGCGCACGAATTTTTTGGCTGTATTTCTAATACTTCTTTCATTAATAGTTAATTACAGATTTGCTCATTTAAATTTTACCGAAGAAACCAAAAATACCATAGCTTATGTCTTTTGGATGGTTGGTAATGCTTTCTGAATCATCAATTCTAAATTGATTCCATTAATATCAGCTTTAGTTTTTAATAATATTGCATTGCTATTGGAATGTAAGTTTTATTACTTCTAGCATGACTAGGAATTCTAATGATAAAGACAGTATCTCATTCATCCTTTGATCTTCAGAATACAGAATATTCACTAACAGTAGATATGAATTATTTAAATAAAAAGGTGTGTATTCATATATGTAAACTTTTATCTACTTCTAAAAGTTTTCTAGAAAATAATAGAAGTTTTCTATAGTGTTTGCATCACCTTTATCTTAATGAAGTGTTTTGTTTCCAGATTTAAATAACTTTTTTATTTTGCTTTTATTCTTAACTTGGCAATGGATATATATTTTATATTGGTACATGTTAGTTACTGGATATCTAGCTAGTGTGTTGTATTTTAAAAGAAGCAAAGCAAGGCAAAACAAACAAATAAGCATGGAACAACTCAACACAGAAACTAACAATTTTCCTGATTCTGGGTACAAATAAAAGATTGCTTCAATTTGCTTTGCTGATTCAATAATCATTGCTTAACTATAAGGAGCTTTGGAAATGAGGTCAGGCTAGAGCTAGGATAATGAAGAAAATTAGTCAAGTAGAGAATTAGTACTAATTGGTGGTTTTGGTATGCACTATTGAAAAAGATTGCACAGAGATAGTCACCTCTAAGTCAAGCAAAAAACAGAGTTACCAAAAGCATAAAATACACTCTACTGAATGACAAAGTCCTTGAGAAAAATAATGGATAAAATAAATCAAGACAGAAGATTAAGATAGCAGGATATAGCATTAGTTAAATATATAACTATGCAGCTGTATCTATATCTATATTTACATATATTATATATACAACTACATATAACTATATATGAGGGAAGTGTGATAAAATACAGTGAATATTTATTATTTAATATATTACAATAGCAGACATGTTCACATTAATCCTTATCAAATTCTCCCACACTTTTTAAGCACACTCATCCATCACTCACACTTCTTCCTGAAGCATCCCTGAAGTTATTTTTCCATTAGTGTCTTTAGTTGTGCTGCCATGGCTGCCTTGATGTCCTGAATCAATTCAATACGTTTACCTTTCAGGGTTACTTTGACTTTGAGGAAGGATCTGAATTCACAGTGTATCAGATCCAGCAAATAAGGTACCTGAGGATCCACTGTAATGTTTCTGTGAGCCTGCTTTACTGCTGGGGGGCACTCAGCAGAGCAATCTGGTGCAGACACTCATGAAAGGGGACGTCCAGTACTGTTTCAGAAAGTGACCTGAAAATGGGATATGCCAAGGAAATGAGAAATATTTCAAAGGTTTTTATAACAATGTGTGTTTTCTCTTTTTTTCACCTTAAAATATGTCATTGGTACATGTTTACATTACATAATGATTACGTTATCTAAGCAAGCAGTTGAGAAAAAGAACCAACCCTCCCATCCACCCATGATGTCTCTATCTCTTCCCAAACCTGTCTTTCCTCTTATTCTATTCTAATATTCTATTCTAAATTCTATACTAATTGCTTTTTTAAGTTTAAGCATTCAACATATATTTTTATCATGAACTAAAATGTAACATAATATATAATAGGTTGATACAAAATGTACATGTGCTACAAAACGATAACTTTACATGAGATAAAAGCCAGACAAACATAAGAAATGTAACATAGTAGAAGTTAATGAATGGACAGGTGCTCCCATTTGGACAGTCATAGGTGTGGTCATAATTCAGTCAGGAACAGAAAAACAATAGTCTGAGAAGCAGAATTAGAAGAGGAAGCAGAGATACGACACATATGAGAAAAATGAAAATGTGATTAATATGTTGGATGAAAAATATGGTTGCTTTAAATCATAAATTTTTAAAATCATTAGGGAAAATCTTTGGATTACCATTTTTAAGAATGTGAATAGAAGCACAGATGTGAGCTGAATGTGTTCTGAACTCCATTTAATGATGTGAATCACGGGCTGCCAGGAGGATCAGACCTGAGAGGGGCTCAGGAAGTGCCCAGCTCTCCACACTTCATCTTCATAGGAGTATGTGGTAAAGCACCTTGCTATCAGGCCAGGATCTACAACATAGAATAAACTGTTTTAGTGTTTCCTTGTCCTTTCAATATGGGTGTGTGTAAATGTCAGTCCTCATATAATAAGTCAATGAGGATGCCAAGAGGTCTTAGCAGAGCGCACGAATGCAGACTCTAAACTGGAGTTTTTCAACCTCACATAACTCACCCTAAAGACATGAATGTGAGGACCTAGTGACTCATTCTTGTCACTGTGTGTTGCACTGCTTCATGGTTATTCTGATGGGAGTCACTTCATGATCAAAAAAACATGCTTCCCTCTTCAAGCCAAAGCTTAATGGGAAATTAGTCTCCTAATGGTACTTCCATTACCTTATGCTGGATTAAGCAGTTTGCTGGAGTACGCAAATTGAATAATGGTGCCAGTTATTTGCACAATTTAATTATCCTCATATGTTACTGTACATTTAAAACATTTAACCTAGAGTTTCCAAGCAATTTAACATACAGAACACATATTTCTTAAATAAGAAGTTGGCAAACTTTCTATAGACAATAAATACAGTCATCTTTGCAGGAAAGTCTTTATGGTTACTATTCAAATCTGCTGTTTTCGTTTCTTAGCAGCTATAGGCCATACACAAAAGAATTAGAGTGACTATGTCCCCAAAAAACTTTACAAAAGTCGGCAGTGGAGTCAATTTGGTTGATGGTTATGCTTTGCTGAGTTCTGATTTCAGTAATCATCAAAGTAAGCTATTTCTACCTATAATGAAAAATATTTGTATTTTGGGATAACTTTCACCACACCATTTTCTCTAAGGCCATAACTACTTGTAAGTCATGGATGGTTATTCCAGTATCCCAAGAAATTTAAGGGTGATCATTTGAGTGTGGACTCCAGACCGCAAATGTTTCCACAAAATCTAAATCTTTGATTTTGTAAAGTGTCCTGTAATATTGATGCACCATATAGGTTAAATTATATTTATATAATGGATCATTTTACTAAAATAATAAATTAATCTATGTAAAAATGGAATACAAAAGAAATGAATGATTTGTAAAACTTTTCTTTAACATCTCATTTAATGGTGTTCATTAGCAGAAGTGTGCTTTAAAGTAATTTAAGATATATGATTTTAGCATTCAGGTGGGTACTTTGTCAGTTCCTATGATGCATATGTGTAGGAAACGCACTGAATTGCAGTTTTTAAGTCAAAAAAGTAGTATAGAAACAATACCATGAACTAAAAAAGCACTGAAAAATATTGTCATTGCCCCCTTCTGAGGATAAATTACAGGACTAGAGTTAATAGAAGCACAGAGTGACATGATTTAACAATAATAGGATATTAGGAGATTAAGTGGGAAGTCTTCAATTGGAGACTTGTACAAAAAATGAGATTCACAAAAACAAAGCTAAAGAAAGAGCAGAGAGAGAGAGAGAGAGAGAGAGAGAGAGAGAGAGAGAGAGAGAAAGAGACTGTGGCAATCTTTATGAACCACAAATCTCAAAGCTCAGAGCCAGGACAGGGTGTAAGTATATTTACTAATGGGTAAAATAGTTACAATGAATTGTGTTTATCTTTGTATATTAAAATACTATATATTATATATTATATATATGTGACAGCTAATATATCATAAAATAAAATTTCAATATTATTTGGCATATGTAGTAGTATACATTATATCACATATTTTAATTAATTTGCATATTTTTCTGCCAAAGAATTCTTAGTACAAGGCTTAGTCAGGTCCAAAACACCTTCTATAAAACCCAGTGCCATGAGAATTGCTGGCCAAAGCCATAACTTATAGCCCAGCATGTTTAGTCTAAACATCACTGAAACATGAATATTTTTAGATAAATCTGCACATGAATGTAGACCAAGGCAATTTTTCCTTTTGTCTTTCTGGAAATTTCTTCTCTGATGTTGTACACATCAATGAATTTTTTCACTTCCTTTCTCGTGAATTAAAGATATTCTTAAATGTTCTCATCTGTAAGTGCACCTGAGAATTATCATGTATTCATGCCATGGCCCTCTATATGAAACACACCATGAGTCATCGTTTTCCTTTTGCTGAAGGTCTATAGACAGCCAGAGTACTGAATGGTGTTTCAATTCCCTCTAGATACGAGCATTTCTTGGAGTCTGCAGAACAACTCTTAGGAATATATTCTTCCAATACATAATTATTTTAGGGAATAATTCTCTCCTAGAAATGTTCACTAATAAATACATGTGTGTGTATGTGACATTTTCTCTCACTCTAACCTGCTATTTATGTTGGGGAGGTGGTATATAGTTAACCTTCTTTACCATAAATATTCTGGTAGCTATATCCTACCAAAAGCAATCTAAGAAAGGTGCCCATGCAAACTGAGTTAAAGTCAGTTGACAGCAGTTTGAAATTTGATTACAGAGCTATGTATACCAAACAGCACATACCAATTTTTTTTTTTGAGGAACAATGCTTTGAGCCAAGGAATATCACACCTCTGTAACCACAGATTGCTCTACAATATTAAAATAATCTTCATAGCTTCATTCAGAGGAAACGATGATAACTCTGATTTCAACTTTCTCTTTGATAGTTTCACCAAAACCCTTTCAAATCCATAACTTTTTTACTGTAATAAAGATATGACATAGAAAAAATGTCTGGCATTTGAATCTGAAAGAACAATATGCAAAGAAGTGGTAATCCTCTACTAGCGTCAAACATCCCCCTTCTCTCCTGTCCATAAATCATGTTTGGGAATATGAGATTGGATTATGAGATGGATCATTTTTTAGCAACAGTAGCCATTGATCTTGTATTGGTTTGTATTAAAATAAAATAATTCAGAGGATGCAAGATAAGAAATCTATCATCATCTTGCGTATAGAAGAAGACTAGCAACATCTGCTGTAAGGTTAAACAAGGACAGCCAATGTTGATTTGTTTTCAAGATGTTCTTCATAGACTGAGGAAGCTGTTTATATCCTATTCTAAGTGAATCAAACAGCTCCTTTTACTTGCCTTAAATGAGAAAAAAAATGGATTCTCTTAAATGCAGCCCTTTTCTATAAGTAGGCAGTCAATGTTAATTATTGCCATTGTCAAGGTGTAGACTCTGACAGCAGCGTGGTGTCACAGAATGGCTCTTCACTGGGAAACAGGCACCTAGATTCAGGGGCAGCTCTGGGCGCTCATTAAGTACGTGACCCAATTGATTAAAAGTCGTATCTTCAGCCCCCTTGTATGCTGGGGTTATTTGTTTCTGTCCTAATTTGTTTTTCGCTTTTCTAGTCTCACTGAGATTGTCTTTAATCAGGACTCCATCTTTTCTTATTTATAATATTCTGAGGTGCTTTTACTTAGTGGTTATTTTTTTTTAAATCTCCACTCTATTCCCCCAAAAGTTTGCAACATCTGTCTTCTAAACTGCTGTTAGCAGCATCTTAATAAAATATAAATCTTAAACTGTCATTTACTTAGTTAAAATCTTTGAGAGTTTACTTTCAACCTGATGGTTCAACTCTAGCGTGACATAATGGAAGCTTCAGGAATCTTTCCAAGAAAGCTTGTTCGTAAGGTACAGTCATTCTGAAACTGCTAAACTTGCTTGACTGTGCCCAATTTATATCACTCCAGATTTTATCATGCTATGTTTCCCTCTATCCTTCTACATTGGATTTATTCATTTTTTAACACTTTGTAAGATGTTCAGATATCACCTCAATATCTTCTTTTACTTCTTTAGTTTGGATTTTGATAAATCCATTCTCTGACATCGTCGCACAGTGGAAACATATCTAATATTAGCCTTTGCATGGCACACTTATGATGATCATTTCTGTTTCCTTCTACCTCTCATTAAATATGAGTTTTTCAGAAAGAGAGATCTGTGCTTTCATCTCTATTTCCTCTGAAAAGTACCTCACAAAAGACTGGCCTGCAAGAAATGAATATAAGGTGAAGAGGTAAGAGGATTGAACATTAATAACCCATCATTTCTAAATGTATAATCATTCAAAATCATTTTGCATACTACAAAGCAACCTTTATGATGTTTTATCTTCCCCTTTGATCTGAAATAAAGAAATGTGCTTTAAGTAAACTTTTGCAGAATAGAAATAGAAAGGAATGCTAAATTCTGTATCTGCACCTGATGCTAAGCTGCAGCCAACACAATGCATTTCACACCCAGCCTGGTGTCAGTTACATTCAGTGTCCAGAAGAGTTAAAGAGCACAGGAATGTGGGTTAAGATAAAAAGTGGAATAATGAGCTTGAGCCCAAAGACGAAAATGAAAAACTGAAAAATGAGCAGTAATTTGGACCAACCAAAAATTATATTCATGACATATTCATTAAAACATTCACAGGCAATGTCAATACACATGAAATTAAAAGGAACAGAGAGATGGAGAAAAAAAGGGAGAGAACAGCATAGTAACATAGTGTTTGGGAAACAAGAGATACTGTAATATAATTTGTGACAAGAAATCCAGTACAGAGTAGATTCAGATGGAGTGTTTTGAAGTTAACAAGGGTAGATTCCCTTCTTACATCCACTATAACAGCTGTGCAGCTCTGGGTTGATCTCTTAACATCCATCTGTGCTTCCCTGTCCCCCACCCCTTGGCAGTGGACAGAGGGATTGATTAATATATTTTTATTGTCTGCTATTTTGTCACTCTATTAATCTGCAAACACTGTGGAGCAGTAAACAATAAAGGAGAGTATCAACAAAGAAAATGACTGATCAGTTCTTTCAAAGAAAAGCGAAAGCAGGGGGAGGCCTAATGACCTTAAAGAGTATTTGGGGAAGAGCAAGTAACCACGCTTAATGAGGTATTCAGACAAACTGTTAATGAGGAAATTGTAGTCAGTTTCCAATAAAATTGGTTGAGAATAAAATAAGCACTGGTCTCTATCTCTTTCCAGCTCACCAGAAAGCATAGGTTCACCTTGGAATCATGGATTGTTCCTTGCAAAATATCTTTGTGACCATCTAGTACAATTCCTCTGAGGCAGGGGAGGGTGGGTGGTCGGCATGGGCTCTCCAGCAGGCTGCATCTATTTCCTGAAGGCACATTCTGTCTACGATCTGCTCAATCTTCGCTCCATGGTTCCCTGTGACCACTCCTCACCGCAACCCCTCTTACACACCTGTACCTTTACAATCCCTTTTCAAAGGGGAACAAAATAACTTAGGTGGCTGTTTATTGTCCATCTTGCCTACCTAAATTGCTTCACTTTCTTGTTTTGCTCCAAAAGAATATAGTCAATATAGCAAGATGTTTAACCAACATCAGGAAAAAATAAACATTTTACAGAGTACAGTTTTTCCTTTAACAGTGACCATTTTAACTTATGGAGATATTTTCTTAGAAGCATCTTAGGAAGCTATGGTTTGGCTCAAGTGAGTAAAGAGATGGATCCTTTTGTTCCCCATTCCTGTAGCAAACATTAATTACGTGTAGTGAGACAAATGTGGTCAGAGAGAACTATAACCATTGGCAGCACAGCACCATTCAATCTGTCACTAAATTGTCCCGCTTTGTATTACATTTTTTTCTTTAATACATTTGCAATTTATCTTCTTGTAGACCTCTCAGTATTAGCAGCACACATTCTCTTTACTTTCATTCTCTGATTCCCTGCATCTCATTACTTAAATGAATCACCCATGAGTGAGATATGCAAGTTTCTGGAAGAAGTAAATTATTTTCACTTGTAAAGAGGCATGTCTTATTTTTGCTGCCTACTTTCTAATAAAATTGCAACAAATAAATAAAATAGCAGTTGCTCATCTTTAAGCCATTACCATATTCTAAGCATTATCTTGGAAGGAAAAAAAAAAGAGTTGGTGGAATGCTCCTCCCTTGTTTTAGAATAAGCTATTTAGGTACAACATCCCAAGTTGGATTCTGATATGAAGCAAGATGATGATTAAAACAGGTAAAGGATAGAACAACTAAGAAGAAAGACAGAGACTAACATAAAGCAAATAAGCCATAATTTGTTTTGACTTGATTGTTTCAACTTCTGAATTTAGCTTTGTATATTATATTTCTGTCTCACCTCTAAGTTGCTCATGACAACAATTCTTTTCTTTTGCTTTCCTTTTTTAAATTAGAAAGTGTTTGTGTTTTATAGTAAATACTTTCATGCTGTGGGACTTGGTACATGTACATACGTCATTTTGATCCTCTTTTAATTCCCCCAGGTCTCTCCTACTTCCAAATATCCTTTCCTTCCTTTCAAAGAATGCCCAGACTTTTAACTGTTACAAGTGTGATGAACAGTAAGTAACTTTATTTCTTCCACTTTCAAGTTATCTCTGATGCCATCTGTTGTAGTTCTTGCAACACTCTATTTAGCTAACATTTTCTGCCACACCTGAAGCTGAAAGAGATAACTTGTAGCTAAAGACTTAAATATTTTAACAGGCTATCCCAAAATGCTTCCTAACAAGTGTTATTGCAGTACGAGATTTGCATAGCAGATTTTTCATTTTTCATCTGTTAAGTAAATTAGCATATAATACTTTTTTTGCATTGTTAAAGAAGACAGGATGACTACTGAAATTGGGTGCCACAATCTTAGCATGGGTTAAGTATTATTTTAAAATTAAATTTGTTGCATATTTTTATGAGAACTCTGAAAAAATTCACTTTTAGCTGATTGTGAGTTATTTTGATAATAAAAAATCCCATTTAATTGCAAAGTGCAAGTCATTTTAAAGTTTCTCTGGAGGAAAGAAACTCGGCTGGCTAAATTAATACTGCCATTACATGAAATTTGCTGAGAGAGACAATAACGTTAAGTTTTCACATGAGCTGTGATCATCCAGAAACTTCATTTTCTGGACATCACAGCTAAAATCATCAGAGAGTTTAGATTGGGCCCACAAGAAATCTATCTTTAAATGCTCTGTGGTTTACTAAACTAATTAAGAGCATGATAAAGTTGCAAGTGATATACTAGAATTACATTTAGGGACTAGTGCTGAGGAGCATATTTAATGTATAATGAACATTTTAAAATGCATGGTATTAGCATCCCTTGTAAGGAGCTCTGAAGTTTGGTACTTTAGTGCTTGTTTTGATGTGCAACTGAAAGTAAATATTTTATACTGTGGATGTTTTGGGGAATTTTAGTGAAAGAATGGAAATGTGCCTACATTTCAATATTGCTTTTGCCGTTTTCAAATTATGGCACTTTTGGCAAGTAACTCACAATTTCTAAATTAGAATTTGTAAAATGAAGTGCAAGACAACTGTGTTGGATTAACTGATAGTCACCTTGGAACACCCAGCTGAACTGAGTCAGTGCGGTGCTGGGTGTGGAAGGCTCACCTGAGGATCATTGCCAATAGCATAAAAGGAGAACTAGAGGGGAAGATGGTGCTGTTGATTCTCCTGGGGAAGCACTCATGCTGTCTTTCCTGATATGAACTCAGGTGTTTTCATCCTCGGAGATGCTCAGGTCCTTGCTGGTTCTGAGGATGCATCCTGTTCACTTTGGGAGAGCTCTGATTCCTACATTGAGCATCACTTTCTGGTTTCTGTGCAGATGTCTTAGCCTGCTGGCACAGATCTTACATCCCACTGGATGGTACAATTAGAGCTCTTACCTCTGACTTTTGCACCTTCCCAATGCAGATCCTTTGTACAGACTTCCATGGCACAGTGTCACAGGTCCTGAGTTTTCAAACTACACTTATGCAGGATACAGCTGTTGGATCCATGACCACAGCAGTATTTTTTGGGTCTCTATTGTATGAGTAGATGTCCTGCACTCTTTGGTATTTGACTCTTTAGGTAAGTATTATAAAATAATCTTATAAATTATGTGTCTCTATTAAATTGTGCACTTTGCAACAACAGTTCTCTTGCAGGACTTGTTTGAAAGTTACAGTTAGAACAAACCACCTAGAACAATATTATCCAGATAGAAACTATCTAATCGGCTCTATTTCTTTTTATTATAATTCCTTCTTTCTAAGCTGCATCTAAATTAGCTTCATTTGCATGAATATTTTCATTATTGAATCTTGTCATTGAGTATAGTTGTTTTTCATGATTCATATTTTTATGTTATTCAGTTTACAAAACATTTCCACAAATATTTGTGGGAAGAATGTTATATACAATTATTTGACATTTCTGCAACTTTTATATCAAAGAACATCAGAGAGGGAAAACAATGATTTTCAAAAATGATTGTTAAATTCTATACATCCTTACTGATAAGAATTATGCATGTACAAAACTTTCTAAATTATTAACTAACTTTCTCGGACATTTTAAAATCTTAAATTCTTGTGTAAATCTATATGTGAATAGATACAACAGAAAGTTTAATTTCATGCTTTTATTTTTTAGGTGGTTTTATCACCTGAAAGTTGCATTCTAACACAATGAGTAACCAATCTCTCGTTTCCATGGTCTTCCATTCTTTGAGCCCTTTATAAGACAGATTTTAATTAAGACTCATAGGTGACTTTGCAGAAGTACATTTCTATTAGTACATGTTTGCAATGCATAATGTTTACATTCCTTGTGAGGAATTGCTGTATGTATATAATCCATCTTAATTCCATTTTATATCTCCTTTCTCTTCCCTCCATTCTCCCTCCATCCAGTTCTTAGATACCTTCTCTTTATTTTGTACATATTTGTAACGCATATTTATAATTCTTGTGTACATAACACATCTTAATATTTTTTTAAATTCTTTCTTTTGCCACCATCCTCTCCCCCTCTATATCTTGATCCATTTCCACGTTTTTCCTATTTCCTATTATCAATCTTTTATTGTGCTCTTATTGATACTATTTACTATTTATTTATATCATTTAATACTATTATATAAGAGAAACCAGATGGAGTGTTGCTCTGCTGTAATGAAACATTAACTTGAATCATTTGCAAGCAAATGGATGCAACTTAGCACCATACAGAATTAAGTGAAATAAACCAGAGTTGATAGAATTTATTGTAATGTAAATATAGTTATGCCTTGAAGTAAGAAGGTGGGAAGCACTACAAAGACATCTAGACTGAAGATGAGTTTGGTTATCTTTTCATGTATTCAAGAATTCCTCCTGAGATTGAGGGAACTAGGGTAAGGATGCTTATTAGCATTTCACTTAAAATCACCCTGGAATTACCAGATGTCTTCCTGTTGATTTTTAGATGGTCAGTGTTTCTGGAAGGCTTTATTCATATCAGAAACTTTATAAAAAGAAATTCATAAAAGGTAAGTCTTTGATTTAAACCAGGTCCAGCCCAAAGCAGGAGATATTTAAAGGCCATTTCTATTCTTGAAATCATTGGATTGTAAGCTATGACAGCCAGAAATGCTGCCTGCCTTGTTTGAGAATTAGATGGGCAGGTAGTCAGGTATCAAAAAGTTTAAGTACAATATGGTTCCAGACATAACAAGAGACTGTAAATGTATTACACTTTGTTAGCTTTGTTTCTTTACTGAGTGGCAACACATTATTTTGGACACTACCCTAACTCTGTCCTTCAGATACTACTAGTATCTAACTGCCTAACACTTTGTTTGACTTCCAATACAAGCATCAAAGTTTATTGATTTTGGCTTTATTGATGTAATGCATTCAAATAAACTCCTTTCTTTACCTAGTGGATTACCAACTCCACAACCAGCTACATTTCAAAATATGATGTAGCCAGCCACACATATTCAAGATGGAAAAAGTTCACTTAACAACTCAGTTCAAACCAACCCCACTCTTCTTTTTTTCTTTTATTTATTTTAGTTTAGGTTTTATTAGTGCATGTTAATATTAGATAACAGTGAATTTGTTTTAGATTATTGATACATGTATTTATCATCCCTTAATTTCAATCCCTTTGTGACACATCTCTCCTGCTAGTGTTGATATTCCTAGGCCTTTGAGCTAGGAGATTAGATGAACAACTATGCATGATCTGTGAATCACAGATGCCCAGGACTCATTTCCAAAATGGAAAGCATTGTAAATATTTTTTATAGCTATCCATTGTGTCCCCTGAGGAAGGACAAGTTTGTTTTCTAAATACCACCAGAGCCCCCTTTTAGTTACTCATTTTTCTAATGTCCATCTATCTTCCAGTGAGTTATAAACTAGTTTTCATAGATTGTTAGGAATTGGGAATAAGGGTAGGGTTTTGAGTGACTATAAGGCTCTCTTTTTTTCCTATCAGTCGTTTGATTTCTCAAGGAGATTTTGAACATATTTCTTTGATTTCCTTTGCAATGAATGACAGCAAATGTCTGGCAAGAAAGACTGCCTTTATGGTTTATACAATAATTTGCTCGTACATTATAGATGATTGTATATTGCAAGTTCCATCCTTTCCGCACTGCTGCATGGGCATATATCACCAGAAAAACATTTTTTGAGGCTGTGTAAATATTTAGCTTTTTGTCTTTTCCTAATATCAATGCCCAAGTGAGGGCTATGTGTTCTTCTTTTTGGGCCAAAGTCCCCAGGGGTAGGTGTTTGGCCTCAATGGCTTGTTGTAAACTGACAAATACATGAGCAGTATTTTTTGTCCTTCATGGACAAAGAGATTTTCATAGGGAACCATATTTCTTCAGCATCTTGGAAAGGCTGGCCACTGATTTTCACTTTTTAAGGGTACAGTCTAATGAAGAGGTTGCTGGCATCTACAGGGTGTTCCCATGACGTGATGGCCTGATGGCTGATGGAGAGAAAAAATTAGGGGGGTCCTTCTGAGGTCATCCTTACGGAAAGACAGAGACCTACTTAGTTTTCATCTCCCATGAAACGCAAATGCGATTACATCTGCAAACATCTCTGGGGAAGTGAGCAGCCCTGGTGCTTTTCCTTAGACTTCTCTAAACCCTGTGGTCACCGAAAATCCTTAAAGACTAAGGATGAGACTATGGGGCTTCACTCAGCTCTCTGAGAAACATTATCCCTCATGTATTTAACCAGATAATAAAAAAAATGTATTAACTTTGTTTTGGGTTGTATAGATAGAAGCATATTTTCAGTTTTTAGGAGAAAAAAGAGGGGAAAATCTGAGAAATTTCTAACTACTGTACAAAGATTGGGTTTCCTATTGCTTCACGAACTCACGGTCTGTTGACTTGCCCTTCTCTAACTGTTCCCTTGTTCTGTTCAGACCCTCAGATAAAGGTTTCTAAATTATCTATATTTTTGTAAAAAGAAATGGGAGGGGTCCTATCCTTGTTTATAAAAGAGAAGTCATTATGCTTCCTAAAAGTGGAGTCTTTAGCTCTTATCTTTTTTTTTTTAACCCTAGGTACATTTAATAGAAAAGAAGAAAGCTATGAAATATCTTCATATCCTTCTTTGAAAAATTAAAAATAAAAGATACAATAAAACCAAAAATGAATAGAAGAAAATAATAAAGATCAGAAAATGCAATCCTTTTTCAAACTGCCAACATCATTTTTCATAAGGATAAACATATTGATTCTTACATTTCTATAAAAATAGAAATGACTCAGAATAGTCTAACTTTGATAAAGGAACAAAATTAAAGCTTGTCTTAGTTGCTTTTTACTCATTGCTGAGACAAAATACCTGATGCCCAAAATTAGGGAAGGAAAAGATTATCCCTTATAGTTCTTAGAGGTTTCATTCCATATTCAGTTGGATCCAAGGCAAGGTGGCATGGCGGGGCTACCATTCATTCATGGCTGGTTACAAACAGCAAGGCACGAACCGGAAAGAGCAAGAGATGCACCTTCTTCCCACAGTTACATCTTATACTGCTCCACCCCTAGGGGGATGTAGCACTAACCTCACCAATCGGAGCACTAGACAACAAACCAATCACAAATGCAAGTTTTGGTTGCGTTCATAATTGCATGAGGTTTGGGGGCCACTGACATAAACCATGACAGAGCTCCAACCCTTCCTAATCCTATGACCTATCACAAAGCAACGCCAATCATGACAAAACAGCATTTATATCAAGATAGACAAACCATCAAAGTGTCAATATGAAGTCCCAAAATAGATACCCACACAACAGAAAATTGACTTCTGGAAAAGATGCAAAAGCACTTAAATTAAGAAAAGGTTGGACCCTCAACAGATACACTGGAACAACTGGATATCCACATGCAGAAACTCAAACATTATAGCACATTAAAAGTTTCTTAAGACATCCAAAAGTCAACTCAAAGCAGCTCACAGTAGCTCAGTTAAAGTAAAGGCAGATGTGGTGTCTGTCACTGCTTGTCTCAAGTCATTCTCCTTGGGGCAAGATTCAAGCTTTTTCCTTATCATATTAATGAAACAGTATGATATTTATGCATGTGTGAGATATTTATTTCGCTAATAAATATGTTCTCGAGACACATCCATTTACCTATAAAAATCCAGTGTATTACTATTTATTATTGTGTAGTAGTTCATTATATAAAAATACCATGTGTTTTTTTTATCCATTCCTCAGTCAATGGGCATTTAGGTTGTTCCAAGGTGTGGCTATTATAAACTGTGCTGCTATACATGTGGGTGCATATATGTCACTATGGTATGATATTTTCAATTCTTTTAGGAAGATACCCAGATGGGGAATAGCTGGGTTGAATGAGACTTACAACACTAGTTTTTTGAAGAATCTCCACACTAATATTCACAGTGGTTGCACCAGTCTGCACACCCACCAACAATGGAGAAGGATTCCTTTCCTCCACAGCCCCTCCAGCATTTGTTATTTGTTGACTTATAATACTAGCCATTCTTTCTGGGATGGGGTGAAATTTCCATGTTGTTTTAATTTGTATCTCTTGAATGACTAGTACTGTTGAATATATTTTCACATATTTATTTGCTGTTTGCACTTCTTCATCTCAGATGCCCATTGTGTTATTCTCAGATGCCCATTTTTTAATTGGGTCTTTAAATCTGAAAAGACTGATCTTTTTTATTTCTTTATACATTCTCAATAATAATGCTTTATCGGAGGAACAACTGGCAAATATTTTCTCCCACATGGTGGTTGTTTCTTCACCCTGCTGATGGTTTCTCTTGCTGTGTAAAAACTTTTTGGAGGATGGGATCCCACTTGTGATTCTTTGTGATAAATCCTGTACAATCTGGGATTTATTCATAAAGTCTTTGCCTACACTAGTGTCTTCAAGAATTTTTCCTACTCCATCTTCTATCAGATTTAATGTTTCTGTTTTAATATTATGATCTTTAATCCATTCTGATTTCATTATATGGTGAAAGAAATGTGACCAATTTTAATCTTCAGCATGTAGAAAACCAGTATTTCTGATACCATTTATTGAAGAGACCATCTCTCTTCCTGTGAATGTTTTTGGCACTTTTGTCAAAAATGAGGTAGCTTACTACCTGTGTCTGTGGATTTTTCTGCATTTTCTGATATATTCCATTTATATTTTTGCCAGTACTATGCCATTTTTATCAGAGTAGTTTTATAGTATAATTTCAAGTCAGAGATTGTGATGACCCTGACTTTTCTTCACTGCCCAGAATTCCCTTTGTTATTCTAGATCTATTCTGATTCTAGATTAATTTTAAGATTGCTTTCTCTAATATTGTAAGATATACTATTGGAATTTTGATTGGAATTGTATTGAATCTGTATAACACTTTTGGAAGTTGATCATTTTCATTATATTCGTTCTTCCTACCAAAGATAATGGGATATCTCTCCATTTTCTAATATCCTCATCAATCTCCTTTTTCAGAGTATTATAATTTTCAATGTAGAGGTCTTTTATGTCTGTTGTTATATTGGTTAATAGGTACTTCATTATTTTGGATACTATTGTAAAAGGTACTTTCCCCCTGATTTCTCTCTCAGTGAGTTTGTTATTTTTATACAGGAAGGCTATTTATTTTTGAATGTTGACTTTATAACCACCTACATTAATAAATTTGCTTATTCAGTGTAGCAGTCTTTTGGTGGAGTGTTTTTGTGTCTTCTAAGTAGAGTATCATTTCATCTACAAATAATGATATTTTAACTTCTTCGTTTCCTTTTATTTGTTCCTTTTATTTCCTTTTATTTGTTCGTTTTATTTCTTTATCGTATCTAATTGTTCTGGCTAAGGTTTCCAGGACTATGTTGAATAAGAATGGAGATGTGGACATCTTTGTTTTGTTCTTGATTTTAGAGTGAAAGCCTTCAATTTTATGCATTTAGTATCATGTTGGCTGTTGGTTTGTCATAGGTGGCTTTTATCAGATGGAGATAAAGACCATATATTACAATTTTCGGTAGGGATTTTATCATGAATGGGTGCTATGCTTTGTCAAAAACTTTTTCTGCATTTACTGAGATGATTATATGATTTTTATAGTTAACTCTGTTAGTATGATATATTACATTTATGGATTTATATGTGTTAAACCACCCCTGCAGTCTCTAGGATGAATCCCACTTGATCATAGTGTACAAGCTTCTTGACTTGATGCAATCTGTTTGCCAGTATCTTACTGAGAATTTTTACATCATTGTTCATTAGGTAGACAAATCTGAAATTTTCTTTCTTAGTTGTTTCCTTCTCTGGTTTTGGAATCAGAACAATGCTTGCTTTCAGGCATGAATTTGGGAGTATTGCTTCCCTGTCAATTTCATTAAAGTGTTTGAGAAATGGTGGTGTTAGGTCTTCACTAAATTTCTTGTAGAATTCATCAACAAATCCATTAGAGCCTGGGCTTTTCTTTGTTGGTGTGTTTTTAATTACATCTTTAATTTCATTTATTGATATTTGGTTATTTAGGATTTTTATATCTTCTTGATTCAACTTTGGTAATTCATGTGTATCTAAGAATCTGTCTATTTCCTCTGTATTTTTCATTTTATTTGAATACAACTTTTCAAAGTAAGTATGGATGATTTTCTGGATTTCTACAGGGTCTACTGTAATTTCACCAGTTTCATTCCTAATTGCATAGATCCGAGTCTTTTCTTTCCTTTCTTTGATAAGGCTTACCAATGGTTTGTCAATTTTATTTAACCTTTCAAAGACCAAGTCCTTGATTCATTGATTCTTTGTGGGTTTTTTTTTTTGTCTCCAGTGTGTTAATTTCTGCTCTGATAATTATAATTTCCTCTCTTATAGGAGCTTTTGGTTTAGCTGCTTTTCTTTTTCTAGAATTTCAAGGTTCAACATTAAGTTGTTTGCATGTACTGGTTCTTTTTTTCCTGATATGGGTATAAATTTCCCACTTAAGACTGCTTCATTGTGTCCCACAAGTTCAGGTAGGTTGTACTGTCATTATCTTGCTCTTGTTTCTTAAGAATGAGATTTTTCTGGTGCTCATGAAGTTACAGGGAAAAATAAACATGGCAAGGCCATGTGGCAGACTCATAAAAAAAAAAAAAAAAAGTCACTGACAAATATACCAAAAAGGTGGACTGGGACAGGCTTCTAACCCCAGTTCACCCGAAACAAGATAAATCCTGTGACAGCCAAAAATAGTGGGAAGGTGCCCTGGATGTGTCCTTGAAATCTTAAGGCACAGGGTTTTGAGAACGTGACTCAGAAATAATACCTAGAGATAAAGGGATGTTTGTAGGAAAAGTGTAAGTGAAACTTTGAACAAAAAAGTTTTTGATGGCTACTCATACAGAAAACCTAGTTACTGTTAAGCTTTTTCCCCCAAAAGAATGAGAAAACTCGGCAAACCATAAGAATAAAAGAATAAAAACTTGGGGACAAGAAGGCATATTAATCTCCAGGTCACACAGCCATGGAACACCTGAATGGTATGTTTCATTGACTGGCTTAGTAGCAGGCCAGTTAGTAGCCTCCAATTCATGCAGCTGCAGAGTGGAGCATCCTGTGTGTCATTTCTGGGGCTGATGTCCCTAGGGCACAGCTACATGCACCTAGAGGGTGTCTTTGTTTGAGCCTGTGTTGCTGCAGGACTTACTGAGGAATCAGAGACCTGGGACCTGAACCTCTGGCAGCACAGTGTAACTCAGCTCTTAGGAGTGGAGGAGCAGGCAACAAATACTCTGGGACACTGCTAGGGGTGAATCATGATCCTACCACTGACTTGGAATCACCCTGCCTCTGCGTGGTGGGACACACTAGAGAATTATGCTAGAGAAATGAGAAACCTTCCTGAGTCCTCATCTTCCATTAAATTTTTTTTCTCACCCTGTAGTTCCCAACCTCTCATAGTTCCCAGACAAACAAAATTGTTTTTATTCTCTGGTTGACCTCACCAAGCACAATAACATCAAGAAGAATGAAATACTTAGGAATTCACCTAATCAACAAAGTGAAATACCTCTAAAATTGTGTTTTAGTTTTAATTTTGATTATCACTAAATAGAAAGGACTCGTTCTAGCTGGTGACAGCACCATAAAATAGAAACATTCTATACCTCATGCTGGTTTTATGGGGAAAATATTGCACTCTGGGATCAAAAGAGCTTTAGTAACAAGTAGGGGCAATTCTACACTTGTCCTGGGATAATTAAAATTGAATTTAATAAGTATAATTTGCTCATTAAAATTTGGAATATTGTTTAATGCATGAAGTGAGTTCTGTTCAAATTGCTATTTTTATGAATTTTCACGATTCTCATTATTGCTAGTCATCTCTCTATAGTTTAATAGATGAGAAAACTATGACTTTATAAGATCCAGGAAATCACAAATCATAAATAGCAGAGCTAAGATTTATATAGAGTTTAGCTCTGATGGCGAGCCTTTTGGAGACAAGCACCAAAATGGCAACTCCAAATCAATTTATTCATCACAAAGTCCCAACACTTCAGCTAAACCTGAACACTGAGATCTTAGCTTAGAAAAAACCATTCATTAACATCCTTTATTTTAAAAGTAAAGCAAATAACACTCATGTCACAGCTTCGTCACCAATGGTTTACGTGATTCTACATGTCATGCTTTGCATGCTTGTCTCCTCCAAAACTCATGTTAAAATTTAACTGACACTGTGATAGAATGAGGAGACAAGATTTTTAGGAAGTGAATCTGTACATTTAGCTTAGTGTTACACTGGTGGCCAATCCTGTCTATTTTTCCGTACAAAAGTGCCACAATATTGAAGATAGTAAAAATCAAGGCAGATATACTCAATTCACAAGCTAACAATCCTAGTTAGATAAAATATCAAGACAAATGTTGATAATAAGGTGAACCTAAATCAATAAATTCAGTAAGATTTAATTAATTGTGTGGTTAATATTCAAAGTCCAACAAATTTTCCCTTAATGTCAGTTAATAGTGTAGAATCATCATTGATTTAACAAATAATTGATTTCACTGACTACTGAAAATGTATAATTAAGAATAAAAAGTAAGTGTGATTGAACTAAATCCACCTTACTTGTAACTAGCATATATATTTGTCTGAAAGCAAAGTTTTAAGAGTTGGAAAGGATTTCTAAAAATCAAAAGATATAGTCCTTAACCCTAAAGCAATTCAAATCACTGTCCAAGACATTTACCTGCCCCAGTGTTAAAGTTAGTAATTTTATCTGTTTAAAAAAAGCCAATGGAAATATGGCTTACTTGAAGGTTTGTTTACACTTGAGTTTTTTGTGTTTGTTTGTTTTGGTGTGTGTGTGTGTGTGTGTGTGTGTGTGTGTGTGTGTGTGTCGGCAGGGAAGAGAGAGACAGAGACAAAGAGATTGAGAAAGACATCCTCTCATTTTTTTCCACTGAGACAGCTTTTAACTTACCAACTTATTGAATTTAATTCATTATACTGCTTGAGCAACATAAATAAAATAAAAAATATGTTGCTTACAGGTATTAAACTGCTTATAAATGCCATCTGGACTTAGCTAATACAATATACATTTTCATTAAATGTGAGACATCTGTGTGGGTTGATACTCTTCCAATGAATTGTAAACATCAATGTCTAACACTGTGCTATGCAATTGGTCCCCTGTAATTATATACATTCTCTATAATTTTGTACTACGCTCTTACTCTGACTCATCCATTTGCATTGCATTGGCCTATAGGCTGTTAATAGATTTGATATGGAACACTGCTGAAAAAAATTTCTTGTATATTTATGCTGCAATTTCATTTTCTTCTCTACAGTTGCTATGAGAATATGTTTGAGCCAGCCTAAGAAGCCGCCTGAGCCAACCACTGAATGAAGAGAACTCATGCTAAACCTAAGCAAATCATCTTAGCCAAAATCTTAGACATATATGAGATCATAACCAAGATCTGCAAAACTGCCTGACTAGGCATCAGCTGATTATAGATCAAATAAGCTGTATCAGTGATTAAGACACATAATAAAGACCCACACATCTAAGCCACTGTGTTTTAGGGAGATACCAATAGCAGCTAATTAATACATATGAAAGTTATTTTATGAAGGATATTTCAATAGAATGATTTTTCTATCATAACCACATATGCAGTTATGGAAAACAATGTCAAAGTACCTGTATTTTAACAAAAAATTTTAAACTACCATTTCAGTATTTAAAGGCTTATGAAGAGTTATGTAGGATTATACAAAGGACTAATCAGATTAACAATTGAGATTCAGTCAAAGACACATAGGGATTAGATTTACAATTAAAGTCAGCAAAGAATAATTTCATCATGGAATCTGTTTTTGTGAAACAACGTTAGAGTAGTTTTTGTAAGACATTTGCAATACGAAAATATTTTATTCATATTTTGCAGATGTAAGTTTTCATTACTTTTTTATCTTAGTAACAGAAATTGTAAAGAAAATATTGAGTATTTTCTTTAGCCCCCAGCCCCCACTAAAAATAGTTATTGATATTTTCTCATTCTGTTTTAAACTCAGGTTGAAATAGATATGTAAGATTTTCCTTTTTTATCCCACAGACCATGTGTCCTCTGGCTAAATGCAAATATGTCATCAATTTCCTCTGAAGAATTCTAGCTACACTTGACCAAACTGCTCTGCCTAATTTACCACCCCGTATTATAAACTGCACAACAGGACAAAGTGCACAAGCTGATTTTCAACCTTGGATAAGTCAATTATGGGGCACATGACCTTCAATAATTAATTTAATTCCTCTTTGAGGCTGTTTACTAATCAGTGAGATGAAAGTGAACACCAATAGTCTTCTTCTAAGAGAGTTAAGGGAGCAGAATATATATTTAAGAATAGGGGGTTTAAGGGCAGATAGAATATGTAAAAATACAGGCTCAACTATTTTCAATGTGCCTTTGAGTTATTTAATCATTGAGTTGCTGCTTTCTTACTTATAAAGCAGTCTAATATTTTTTAAAAAGCTTTTGAATAGATTAAAATTCCCCTTTAGTCAATATTATAAGTATTCGATTTTAAGTGAACCTTCACTAAATAGTGTCTCTCTCATTTGCAAGATTTTGAACACTTTAAGAAAAATGGTTAGAAAGAATAAACGTAGACAAGGTGGGCAGATTCTCCTTATTTGTCAAGAGAATAGGATAGCTTTAAGAAGGGTAAATCTCAGAATTAGACAACTTTACCCATCATTTAGGAAGAGTGGGAACAGAGCAGAGGATATCAAATGAGAACCCAGGTAACATTTGACACAACATAGCAGAAGGGGATTTGTGCTTTCTGGGAATAAATTTAGTCTTGAGACAAGTAAATGGCAAGGCTAAGTGAAGCATGTACACTTCACAAATTACCAACCCTATAAATCGCCTTACAGCCCCAGGAGTGGAATGAGAGAAACGGCACAGGTCAATAATGACAATGATTGAATTCTTTCTCCAGGAAGAATACTTGGAAAGAGCAAGATTAGCCAGCTGATAGTCAACACGAAATGTCTAAATAATTATTCTGATTATTTTTAAAAATAATATTAGCTTTTTAGACTATTATGATTTTTAGTTTCATGTGATCTGATATTACTTTCACTTATATTCAGGAAAGATCAATTGGTCTTTGCAAAGGTCATTGTTATCTTGCTGGACTGAGTCTTTCTAGAAAAATCACTTTCCATGAAACTTGATGCATCCTTGCTCAATGTGCTAAAAGGCACCCAGTTACTAGAAGCTGCCTGATAAGAGTCCTGTGTATCTAGAATTAATTAGACAGGTATTCATGCTGAGACTATTGTGATAGGTACTGTATATTAACATATCTCATAATTTCTGTAGTAAAAATAAAATGAAAGAGTTGTAATAGTATTAAAATATTACCAATATTGATAGTGTATAGAGATTAAAAGTTCTCAGAATTTAGGACATTATTGCTGTAGGTGAAAAGAAGGCTTCCACAGTTTTTATATCTTTTGAAACTCAAAAATTTGCAAAAACAGAGTTTCTGGATTAATAGAAGTCATAAGAAAAGTAAAATCATTGGTTCCTGAATGGTTTGCATATTTCCTAAAGGGATAATTTTGCCTAAAAGTTTCTACCTATTGTCATTTTCATGGTAGCAGGGGAATAATGGCTTACACTGGACATACAATTTAAATTCTTAGTTTCCTTCTGTGAAGTCAAGTCACATTTTCTCTTCCTACCATTGCATCTTACGAGATCATACAGTGACAATGAATAAAGACATTCTGTAAAATAATGGCTAAGAAATGTTTGCAATTACTTCCGGTGAGTTGTCTGTCTTTTTCTGAATATGTCTCAAGTTCTGTTTGGTACCCTATGACTTACCTTATTTGGTCCCTTACTCATTGAGATAAATGAGGTCAATTCAAATGATGATGGGAGAACTGCGTCAGGTGAATAAGGATGGAGATGCCACATGAAAGGAAGAAAGAAACATTGTCAAATAGTAGCTTGTTACCTTATCTACCAATTGTATCTGGAAACTGATAGGGTAGCAAAGGAGAAGTCTCAACTCAATACCTGAAATATTGGCAATACACAATATACTCATTTGGGTAGAAAGAATAAATGTAACATTCCTAAATGCCCAGGCAGCTTCCACAGAGTGAGCCCCTAGGATGAAGGGGGAAAATGTAGTCCTGCTGTTGTATACACAGTAAATGTATTCTAAAATCTTAATTATGGATAGCCTAAGGAGAATGTATATAATCCAAGCAATAAAACAACTCCACAAAACATGGAGTAATACAATACTTGTCATGTATGACTGGTTTATTTCTTAGACTAATGTCACCGAAGTCCATCTAGGCAGATTTACCTTCTTTTAAAAGGTTGAAATCATATTCCATTTCATGAATTGATCACTTTTTTGTTTATTCAACTGTAAATGGACATTTAGCATAAGTGCATATGGTGAGTGCACTTACCAGAAAAAAAAAAGAAAAAAAAATAATAAATTTACATAACAATAACAAACATGTATAGGGGGAAATTTTTTGAGAGGATGGATAGTGGCATTCATGGTGAGGATGATTCATGGTTTCATAGTTGTGTATCTGTTTGCAAACATATCAAATTATATGCATTAAATATCTACAACTTTTATATCATCATTAAAGGAGAGAGAGACAGAGAGAGAGAGAGAGAGAGAGAGAGAGAGAGAGAGAGAGAATGAGAATGAGAAACTGTTTCCAAGAATTTCTGTTCCAGACAAAATAAGGAACAGGGGTGAAGCGGAGAATAAAATTCTCTGCTTCCCTATTCTGCATTAAAGCTAAAAAGATGACTTCTGATAGGAGGACGTGCTATAATTTTGTTTTAATGTCTTCAGTACAATGGTGCCATTTAGTTCAGCTTTTAATGTGGCCTTAAATTGCTATTTTATTACCCTTGTTGACATTCAGGAAGCATGAAATTAGCAAATCACATTAAGAAGCAAACAAAAAAGCAAACAAACTTACCCCAGTTAAACAACGCCTAGATAAACCACATATTTGAATAATGTTCTCACCGTAAAGCACTGAGCATATATTTATTTGAAGGTTTCTTTTTGCCATAACCAATGAATTAGCTTTATGAATAGCTGCATATTCTATTACACAGCAAACGTGTGCACTCATGGTGACCTTGAACAGAGCTTTGCAGTTGGGTTGCATAGGAGAGAAGACAGTTTTGTAATACGTCTGGTCCCTTATGAGAAATAAGACCCTTCTTGAGTTCACTCAATGAGAGAATCCTGTTCTTAAAAATAACATTGTCAATAACTTGGCGGCTTCATCCAGTATATCACTTCCTCCACTTTTATTGCAACAGTGATAATTTTATTTCACATAAAAGTAATTGCACAGTAACAAAATGAAGGCTATTTCAATCCAGATAATTTTATCCTGGGTTATAATTCAAAGTATAGAACAGTATTTATTCTTGAAACTAGACTAAAATAGTAATAATAAAAAATAATTATGTTTTTGTTTTCTGTTCTATTAAATGTTAAAGACAATCTCTAAGATTGATTTTGATGGGCCGTGGAGGTCAGATCTTTTGGAATGGAACTTCTTCGTTCTTGTTTTCTGACATCTACTTTCCCATTCTAGCTTTACCCTAAAATTTAAATAAGTAAATTAGATCTTTATCTTTGATATATGGCTAATTAAAATGTATTCCAAAGATCTTTGAGTGCCTTCAAACTGGGTTAATTGGCTGATCCTGTCGTGCATTTTGAGTCTTTACCAAAATATCTTGAAGACTGAAAATTTTTGGTGATTTATTATGACAAATGGCACGTGTGCTTTCACAACATAAGGTCTCTTGACCCTTCATCCTGCAATTTGTTAAATGTGTAACATAGCAATCTGCTTCTCCATTCTACCTCGGTTTTCATATTTATCAGCAGAGCAAAAAATGACATTGAACTTAGTAAGTATAACTAAATCAATTAACTGCAGCAAAACACAATAGTGATTAAATGTCTTCCATCAGTATTATTTTTACATTTGCTGGAGTACCAGTCTACAATTTGACTTTTCCCTTCTAGCAATTTTTGTTATTGTTGTTTGGTTCTTGACTCCTGCCCCCATACTTCAGATGTGCCTGGGTGCCTCCTCATTCATAAGTTGGCTTTCTATTCTCAAACAGATTTCATGAATCACTGGTGAAGTTCCACGAAATGATTTCTGTTTTAAACCCATTCAAAGTTGTGTTTTGTTGGCCACACTAAATAATTTTCAGTTTGTTTTGTGGCAAGAGTGAGATGTTATAATGTCTGGACAATTTCAGATTAGAAAATAATATTTTAATTAAGAAATCAGCCTGTAAAACTTAAGTTTAGCTTTGAAAATGAAATATTCATGAACCCTAAATATTGAAGTTTGGAAATATTCCTTTGGTTAAATTCTTTGCAAAACAAAGATTAATTATCATCCACAGCAAGGAATATAGTGTGTTTCTCCTTCCAACAAGTAAATTTGGGTTCATGAGTTATTTAATAGTATTAGGAACTCTTTTGGGAATAGTAGCACAATTAAGGTCATAATTAAAGCATTCTTTCATCTTTTGGTTCAAATACGTAAAGCAAGGAACAAAAGCTTTAATGAGAACCCAGAGGAGAAGAGAGAAAATTACTAAAAGAATGAGAGAACAGATTGTATAAGAAAAAAAACTATACAAATTAAAATTTGCAAGACAGCACAGTAAGGCTCGGTGATTAGATAGTTTTTAATTCACATTATTGTATGCATGGCAGTGTATTTTTATTTCCATAATCTTATCAAATCAGTTTAGACATGAAATACAATAGGGAAAAGTTGTGGAATGCAATGGTTGGAAAACAGAAACATGGAATTAAAACCAATTTGGAAACTGGTTTAGTGTTGCTATGGTGCTTCCAGAATTTCTTGGAGAGACGAGTTTCTGACGTGATTTGGCTCAGAGCAACCTGAGGTTCTTCACTTCCCTACTGCCTGACAGAAGCTGAAGACTAGATTAAGATGCACCATCCTCACCAAAGCAGTGCTTTTTAAGGTCATCTCCCAAAATTCAAGGAGAGTTTCTGCATTAGTGCGACATTCAAGGCAGACCACAAAATCCTGGGAGTGCTTCAGTTGTTCAGGAGCCTCATCATACTGTGAGCCGAAGTGTACAGAAGAACTTTGCAATTTTAGAGCCAAAGGTTAATGACTCAGATTCTTTGCCCTGGAATATGCAGACCCATGAATTTTATTTCTCATAATCCTTTTAAATAACAAAAGTAAGAATGTGCCAGATTTTTGATTTGTTCTAGTTTAGAATGATTTAAAGTACATTTTCCCTCCTTTAATATATTCTCCTTCTACAAGAAAATTATTCATTTTTGTTTTTAAAGGGAGTATAGCAACCTGACAAGTGTGTATTAGAAATTGCTTTTAAAATATTAAGAAAAAAGTGTGTTAATCCCCGTAGTACAGAAAGATTTTGCTTAATGATTTGAGTATTTATCTGTGATAACTATTTTAGCTATCTTCTCTTTAAAATGTAGATAGTAATAAAATTTCTTTGGCATATTCTCATTTAAACATCACTGTGAGATAGAATTGCCCAGACTCACTTTTGCAGGGTCTGAAATATCATTAATATGATAAAAAGGATCATAGATGTTGGTAAAATCTTTATGCTAATTAAAAGTTAATACAATAAAATGTAATGCAATGTATGTCCACAGTAAATACACAAGAAGTACTTACATACAGCAGTTAGTCTTCTAGTGATTTAAAAAAAATTAATGAGCATAAGTAATCTATGAAGTGAGTACATATTATCTGCATTTTACAGACTAGAACACTGAAAACTAGGACAATTGAGTAGCTGTGTCAAACATCACCCAAAGTTGAATCCAGTTTGAACTTTGGAATTCTGGCTGCGCATCCTGTATAAACATAGGACAATTCCTTTGGCTAGCACAGTTCCCAATGAGAAGTTAATCCAAGTAATATGGTAAAGCTTTGACCCTACTGCATTTTTTACCAAAACAACTTTTTGAGACTTCTTATGAGTATGATTTCATAATGCCCTATAAAAAAGATGCTGGAAATACTATGATCAGTAGCTGATGTGAGGAAATTATGTCGATGAATCTCTTTGAAGTCCTTTTTTTCTTTTAATCTCACTGCCAGAATTTATGGTGCTACTTGTACTTTTATATCCTGGAAAATAACAAAGTCAAGATGTTCCGACATGGGCATTTGAGTATACAAGCTGTCATGTTGCAAATGACAAGACTTTCTTTTAGGAAGTCTGCTGCACCAATTGACACGTCAAAACAAATTCCAGGTTGTCACCCAAAACCTATACCAAATGTAAGATCCTGAGCTTTTTGAGATAAAACAAATAGAAGTGAGACTTTAGAAAACAACCATAAAAACCAAAAGAAAAAATTCTTGTAGAATTTATTCCTAATTTTAGAGTATATTAAATGACTGTAGGAGAAAATAGTGGATCACATGAAAGGAGTACTTGACTGAAGCCATACAATTTTCTTTGGGCATCATCCCATGTCTTAATTACTAATAAAAATAAACATACACCAAGTTTCATTTCATAAAGCCAACTGCAGCGTGTTTTAAGAAGTATCAAGAAAGTGAAATTATATTATAGATATAAATTTCTGAGAAGCTACATCTTTGAAGAGTACCATTACTTACTAAGCCAGTTGGTTCTACAAACATACTTAAATTACAGTATGAACTCAGAGCTACATTACCGTGCCTTTAATTCAGCGTTTCAAATGTTTTTGAGATTCAAAATATCAATTTTGACTCTATTTTTTCATGTTTTATAACTCTATGTACATATAGGACTTGCAGTACATACAGTTGCCTTTGTGCTCTTATTTTTTACTTTCAAGAAATGTTGCCTGTTAACTCCAGGTGAGGTACTCTAAAAAACACAAGATCTTTCCAGAACCACAAATAGTTCTTGTATAATTCTCAGGCTGCAGTGGAGGAGACAGAGTATTTGGAAGAAAACAAACAAACGACAAAAACTTTATTGATAATTTTGAAAAATTTAAAGAGGAAAGAAGATTATTCTACTTTGAGGGTGAGTACATTGATACAAAACAGGAAAAACAAGCCTATTTTTGAGTATTTCCAAGCTCAAGCATACTTCACCTTTTTATGTGATTAAGCAAAACATGCAATCAATAAACAAAACAGAGGCTAAGACATATATTAACATCAAACTAATTTTGATCGTTATTTTACCCCCCTTCTCTTCATTCCCTGAGTGTTCTATAATATCGTTACCTTGAAGAGATTTTTGGAAAAGTACAATAATATCAAGTGCTGAGAAATTTTATGAGTTCAATAAATTATAGCATTATATCTGCAATTATTTTATCACCGTCAGTGAATGCAATAAAATGGATTTGTTGAGTGTTAGGCTATCTTTCTTTTTAAGAATGTAAAATAAAAACTTGTCAATTAATATAGATAATTTATAGTGGAAAAATTATATTTCTTGCCAAATGACTTTGGGGATACATAAATATTGAAAGTGTCACTGATGCAGTCTGTTTATTATCACACATGAAAAAGTCCAAGAACACTTGCAGTTTCACTGGGAAGTAAGAAGACAAAGTAAGTAACTGATTCAAATGCATTATTGGTTTCTGTGTTAATTGTCTATGAAAGTGTGGACATGAAAGATAATATGGTTATTATCACATAAGTTCCCAAGTGATTTGATGAGCAATTTTGTTGAAACAAAACATTTTGGTTGAGTCTCATACACTGATCGTTGCACTGTAGAATCCAATAGTACTATTTTTTTCCTGAAAATTTCTATCAGAAGGATAGAACAATTCTAGCAACTTCTATGAATGAGCAGCATTCAAAGAAAAATTTTCTTTAAAACAAAGCCTTCAGGAATTTTTAAGGTGAACGCTATATATTTCTCCAGTCAGAGTTTTTACTTTTAAGCTTTAGAATGTAACTAGATTACAAGTAGAGGTTGCATGAGTTTTACATTAGACAGTTACAGAAACCCCATAAATTATGATCATCCCTTCTGTGGGAACAGACATTTAGGGTCCTGGTTGGAAATCTTCCAGTAATTCAGGTTGGCCATGAAAATAACTATTCTTTAGAGCCAATCTCGTAGAAAAGAAAATTGGGAGCAGAATTATTAAATGATTGAGTTCTGATAATTTCCATTTTTCACAGTAAATCTAATGGACATTTTTATAAAAAATGTGATCTAAAATAACTTGTTTTAAATTCTTGATACTTTGCTGTGACTGAGCGTAAGTGTGGAGTACCCCACTTAGAATTCACTAAAGTCTGAGTACACAGACCCACAGAGCACACTCTCCACTGAAAGTTTTCACAGATCTAACAAGTTGTCAGGTCATCTGTATACATGGCATTGAAAGCTACACTCAAGAGACTGTCTGGGGCTGGGCTGCCAAACTCATCTTGTGCAAGAAAACATGGTCCAAAGACAATGGAGAAGATGCTCCCGAAAATGTGTCTATATTGGGCTTGTTTTAGAAGGGAGAGACTTGGTGAATTTTCCTGAGTTCAATGCAAGCATCCTCCTTACAACTTTTTACAGTGATATCATCTTTAGCTGAAAATGGGTAGGTTAAGCATCCAGATCTGACAGTGATATCACAGACTATGAAAAACTCCTCACTTAAGTTATCTTTACCAGGCTTGCATATTAAGTTCCTTCCAAGAAGGACAGGAAAATAATTTCATTGATTTTTACCTTCCTATTGTGATTTTTAAAAACATGTTTTGGTTTTGTTTGTTTGTTTGTTTTGGTACCAGAGATTGAATTCATGACCTTGCAGGCACTTATGACACTGAGCTAAATCTCTGAAACGAAGCCTGTAATTTATAAACCTTTGCACCTGTAATTGACATTTCCTTAACCCAAATAATTGCATTACAACTATAAAAGAAAAATTACATTGATCATTTGTTAAAAAAACATCAATGAGTAATTCATTCCAGACTACTACAATTGGGAAGACAGATTGATTTCAACCCTTCATACATGAAGAAATTTTTAAGCAGTAGATTGTCTTTGCTTTTGTAGCAATAAATGAATGCCACTCAGGGTAATTTAGGGAAACAAAGGTTTATTTAGTCATGAATCTGGAGTTTCAAAATAAGGGTCTATGTCTGGTGAATGTCTTCTTGCTGGCAAGGATTCTCTGCAGGTTCTTCAAACAGTACAGATCATCACATGGTAAATTAGGCAAACTCGCTAACTCTGGTATCTTTCTCTCAACTCATGAAGCCACTAGTCCTGTCTTGGTGACCCCAATTCATGAACTCATCTAATCCTAATTACTTCTCAAAGTGCCTACCTAAAACTGTCACAAGAGTAATTAAACCTAAATATGAATTGTAGAGAGAAAAAGCATGTCAATGCAGTGTTAATGGAAAAGTACAAGATGATGGTGGGGAAAGGCTGTGCTAGTTTTTGTTTATGAAAAAAAGCTCTCAGTCTTTCAGAGAGAATGGGAAACACATCCTATTTTTCTTGATGGTTGCATTTCCAAAAGAAGATCCTTCTTTTTTACCTGATAAAACTATTTATGGATTGCACAAGATTTACGTCTCAAAGGAACAGAGGAAGAATTTACAATTACACATTTTCTAAAATAAAGGTTCTTAAGAAAAAGGACATCAATATTCTATATTAAGAACCATGCATAAAGTTTAGTCAAGCTGAGAGAAAGTGGTTATAAAATGCACATAGCTTAAGAAATTCTGGTCCTGTAAAAGGTACACGGGAATATTTCTGCTTTGCAGGACTTTTAGGACAATCCTAGTCTCAAATAGCATCAGCTGTATCACTGAATGTGTATACTCACACTTTCTGAAAAGAATCCTAATTCCCTGATCATCATGATATACTGGTAAAATGGAATGCTGTGCTTACAATTAGTTCTTCTGTCTGTTTTGCTGCAAAGTTGTGTAATATGGAAATGAAAATTGAATGATTAATCATCGTTATGTTCATATAAATTAGCAATTATATTCATATACACTAGTGATGGAATTTTTCTGTTTCATTTGGAAATTTCGTCTGACATGGACAATGCAATGTTGATGCAGAGCCTCTATATTTGATTGTCTCTGTCTCTTACAATTTCTAACATGCCCTGGTAATCACCTTCCTTTGAGAAGAAGCTAAGAAAATACAGTCATACCACTGACAGTAAGAATTAGTTGAAGGCATACCTTAATTCAAAATCATATCATACTTTTGTAATATGAAAAAAGAATCTCGATTGCACATTTTCCCTTTTCTAACATCTTCTGACAGTGCTTTCCCATCATCCCCATTACCACTGTGTCCTGCTTGGCTTTTTTAAGTGTTTGCATGTAACAATCTCCCAGCCACTTAGTGTGAAGTGCTGTCAGTCCTACAAAAGGCTCTGTGCCCATTCTCAGTTTCCACAACATCCTACAGAAATCAATACAAAGCCGCCAGTTTGTTAATAAATCTGCAATTAAAAGGTAATGAATTTTGAATGAGAAATGATTTCTTGTGTGACTGAGGATGATGCCTTCCTAGCGAAAAAAGAGAAGGGCAGGGAAGCTTGACTTCAAGCTTCAGCTCTGAACTTCACTTTATAGCTTCCATGATCTGGACACTTGCAATTGTGAATTAAATATATTTCTCCATACTCCAGCTTCATCTTGAAAAGAAATACTTGGCAGATTAAACATAGCATGAATCTGAGAAAAAAAAATTAAAAGTCAAATATATCTAGTTAAAAGAATATCTTAGGGCTGGAGTGGTCCTATTCTAGACAAGATTAGGGTAATTTTATTCTTGTATGATTATAGTCATTTTTCTTGGAACCAATATCCTAGCCCAATATTTAATTAAGGCATCAAAAGTTACTGATTCTTTTCACAGATTAGTGAGCAGTAATTAACATTTGCACCCTTTTGTGAAGAACACAAGACAAATGTTCACATCTCCAAAGCAAAATATTGTTTTGCAATCTAAGAGTAATTGGTCTCCTTCTTAGCCTAAAGAGACAGACAGCTTATCCACTTAAAATACCTATTGGAGGCAATTCTAGATTTGCGTATCACCAGTAATTAAGGTCATGGAGTTTATATAATGAGCACAACTACCTGCTCTGTCCTCCACTTCCTGATTCTTCCTTTATTTTGTAAGACCTAAACTAGCACCATAATCTTCCTATGAAGCCTTTTCTCTTCTGTTCCAACCAACTTGCAGCTGATTATGTCATGCTTTTCCTAGAATCCATTTCCTTTTTTTTTCCTAGGCAAAATACTAGCTTCTTACCATTTGTATTGTTGGATCGTAGTCTGCTTCCTAGATTTTTACTACTGCAGCAATTTTTCTTGTCACTGTCTTCAATGAAACTATGAAATAAAGAACTGTTCATTGCTATTTCACCATTGGCATCCTCCAGAATATTGTTCTATGCATCCTTTTAGCTTTTCTCTAGGTTCTTCACCCACCCTGGTTTCTGTTACCTTCCCAGTACCTCTAACATTGCAGGCTCAGCAGGAAAACATCTCCCTGATTTAAACTCCTGTAGAATACTAGCTGTCCTGTCTTTGTTAACACTACCATCTTGCGTTGTTAAGAATGTATAGCTTATCTTCATAAACTACAAAGTCCTAGAAGGAAGGACCATACCAGATTTATTGCAATGTGTTTATTTTACTGTATTACTTTATAGCAAATTACTGGGTCAAATGTCTTGATCATAGGAGATCTGCAATAACTTGGACAAGTGTGATAAAGTATTGATAACTAAGTTAACACAGTACATGTTGGTTATTTGTTTTAAGCTAAGGATCCTATTATTCATTTTGCTAATATCTTAGTTCTTCTATAATTATTTTGTGAGTTTTCACATGATATTAAAACTTATCTCAGTACTAAATAAAACTTTTACCTTTTCATATTAAAGGTTACTTTTACTTCCATCACTCCCAAACCCCAACCAAATTCTTGGTTACCTGATAAACCAAGACTCCATCCACCACATACACACTCAGTATCTTTACATTGAGATTAGCTTTCCAGCACAATTTTTAAAAAATCACATTTCAAGAAACGTAATATATAATTATAGAACTATAATAAAAGGTATTGATCTAGCCTTAGATATGCCTGTAGAAAAGATGATGGAATGACTTCATAATTTCCACCAGAGTAAAGATCTTTTTAGGTAATTGGGAACATTGACTTCTATCACTCAAAATGCTTTCGAATGCACAAATAATGAAAGTCACATACAAGGTGGGATAAAACTCTACTGAAGAATACTCGAGTTCTCAGCCATTCAAAAGAAAATTTCACTTTCTTGTGTCTGTGATAAAACATAGATATGTGCAGTAGATGATTTATACTGCCAATTGTGCAACTGTATTGAATCATTTCTAAAATATAATAAACTGTAGTTAAGCACAAATCTGCAGTTGCTGACCTCTTTATTACCTGATTCATTGTACTACACATACTTTGGAGGGAAAATGAGCTCATCAATCAGGTGATAATGTTTACCAGCTCACAGCTTTCTTCAGGGCTGATGACTTCAGAGCTGATGACTTCCAGCAACAGAAATACATGAGTAACTTTGTGAGCATTACTTGAATCAAGACTCTTTGCCTTTTTCTATCACTCACCGGCAGTCTTTAATCCTAAACACCTAACCTTCTGCTCGTCCAATTTCACCAATCACAAATGCAGAGGGAATTGAAGCATTCAAGGTCTCCGAAATTGTTTGAAGTCCAAAGCCCTTGTTGTGAATTCACCCTGATCTACCTGTGGGGTCTGTTGTGCTGGGAGGTGTAATAACTTCCTGTACAAGAGAGTGCCCTTTGAATTAAAGCAGGCACATGCCTTTGATTGAGAATTTCACCATTTTGCTGTATCTGAAGAAGAAAGTGTTTCTTAGCAAAAGAAAAGCCGTGAAAATGTGTCTGAGTGAGAGTTTCCCTCTATTCAGAAAAAAATCTCTAATAAATAAAACTATCTGGTAAGAATTTTGTTCTAGCTATCCAAGCTCTTTCCCTCCCTCTTACTGACTTTTGATATTTCTGCACAAAACAAACTGTTCATAGGTTAGTAATTCTATTGTGTTATTTTTAATATCACTGGTTGATGGTCTCATCATTACTCAAGAACCATGAATAATTTCCTCATTAAAAATTAAGGGATATATATATATATATATATATATATATATATAAGCATTTTATTCTTCCTTGAAACCTAGCATAACTCATATTTAACTTCTGTAGTGAGACAATTTTGAAATTAGAGTCCCCTGAGTCTTCACCTTCCATGGTTCTCCTAATCAGGTATTTAACTGTACTTAGAATCCTGTCATATCTTCACAGAACTTGACTTGCCATTTATACAGAAGCCAAGATTTAGACTTCTTGAAACTTTACCATAGGGCTGAGAGTGACACACAGTGAATATTCAAGGTCATGATGATTGTATTTTAAGATGAATTCCTCTGCCAAGAAATTAAAAATGCATCAGTCCTCTGACATGCCATTTGTGTGTGTGATGAATGGTGGAAGATAATTTTTGCTCTGAAGTTACAGATGTTTTTGGAGGAAACAAGATTTGTTTAGCATTGGGTCTAGAACTTGCAAAGAATTCAATGTGTTGTATCCAACAATGTAGTTTATTATCAATATGCTGACTTTTCCAACACAGTTGAAAATATGGAGCACTGAATTTTTCAACCCAAGCGATATTTGAAAACTATTGTTGAGCTCTTTGTAAGTTTTTGCTCTCCTAATAAAAAGAACAAATATGTCTGATCTTTTGATGTCCTCTTCTTTCTGCATTGAACACAAAAAGAAATCTGGAGAATCAAACTGATATTCCATTTAGGGAGACCAAGACAATCACAGAGAATGCTACTGATACACTGTTGTATAGGATATTTTCTCTCCTTTACTTTAAAAGAATTCCTTCTGATAAAAAATGTACCTATCATTATTACTTATTTTTAGAAACATTGTGTATTTCATAAATAATGTACTGTGTACAGAGCAAAAGTTAATAGTTAATTGATGACTTGTGGAAACACTGGCCACATGAATTGCTATATTTACCCCATAAAATTATAGACAACAATTATTTATATTTCATAGAGTTGTGTGAATACCAAAAAGGTACCTTCTTCAAATGAGAAAATGAACTATTCATTTGACAGGGATTATGTAGTAAGTGTTTAGTTTACATATATCCCTTGCTGACATTACCGAGTACCTGAGCCAGATGATTTTTAACATCACATTTAATCCTTGTAATAGTCAGGACTACAGACTACTATACTAAAGAGGAAGTATGCTTAGGAAAGTTAAATAATTTGTACAAGAAGCACAGTTCAGCACAGCTAAATTGCTGCAAGGGTTGCGGGGTCAAAGCTTGCATTTATCCAGTTCTAAATCTGTCATCTTAAGAATGTTGTATATTCCTTCACAACATGTTTCCCACAGAATAACCCAGAGAGCAAAAAACACAAAAATCCTATGTATATAATTTCAAATGTTTTGACTTGTTAGTTCCAAAAGAGCATGTTTTTATTCTGTCTTCCATTCATTTATCAAGGTTTATTTAGTGAACACTGTAGGTTTATGCTAAGTCCTGGGATTACAATTTAGATAAGATACTAATTGTTTCTACCATCATCAAATGTACAATTTTTTGCGAAAGGCAAATGGTAAATGATGCACTAAAATAAATATAAGTATCAATTTAGTTCTTATATGAGGAATGATAGATCATATAAACCTATTTTGCATATTAGAGATTCTTTCCATAATTATTTGACATAAGTGTTGAAAAATAAACATAAACAAAAAAATTTAAGTATAAAAGGAAAGTAATTTTTCAAGAAAGGAGAATGACTTGTGATAATTAGGTGAATGAGTATACACAGGTAAAACCTGGAGGTCAACACAGGAGCCTTAATAAAATATTGTCTATTCATGTGATTTTTTAAACTAAGAAAAAGAAGTTAGTGAATTAAGCTTTAAGTATGAAAGTAACAGAATGTGATTTATATCATTCGAAGATCAGTTTGACTTGTGAGTAACAAAGTAGAGGAATTTGCTTCAAAGCAGAGAGACTCTCTTCACTTGAATACCTGTACAGGTTGGAGATTCACAAAAGCATTTTCAGTGTCTCATGTAAGAACCGATGTCAAAATCCTGAACTTGAATGTGGACCCAGTATCTTGGAAACGCTGATGGACCCTGACTTTCCCCTGTGGCTCCTGAAGTTCAAGTAAACACAGTGACAAAGATGAAGCAGTCTTTTCCTCTGCTACAGAGATAAGAGCAATGTCTAGGGCTGTTGTCATACAAAGAAGTGATGGTGTCAGGATGATATTATTATTACTGTTGTTTTTGTTACTATTATTAATGCCTTTATTTTGGTAGACTACAATGGTAAGAGGGTGGAGGTTATAGGCTCAGTAGAGGTGTCAGACTCAAATAAACTGCACAATGTTTTCGAACTAGTGTCTATAAGAGTGTCTATGGCTTGATCATCTTTTTCAGTGTTGAGCAAGAATGCTGTTCAGGTAGAAGAAATAAAATGCAGTTCTCACCTTTGTGGTTTTAACAATACATCAATACATCACAATATATTTTTGTTGCAATATTTTTTTTCTTCTGAGTGACTTACCATTTTTAAAGGTATTATGATCCAGATTACTCTTTTGTTTCATATTGCTCATTAGCTATATTTTTATTTTTAAGTCATAACTTTAGAAAGTATGTAATGCTCCAAAGCAAGTCCAAAGTGTTACTCTACCTTAGGGACAAAGGAGGGTGAGGTATTTTTATCTCTAAATTGATTGACAATGCAACAGCTTTGCTAGTGAAAACCAAGAGCACAACGTGGACATCCAGAGAATAAACCACAGAGGTGAAATTCCACAATCTAGACCCCTGCACATTTGTGACACCTTGAAGTGTTTGTTGCATTCTCAAGCAGCTCTATCCAAAAGCAATATAGTAAGAGTCAGAAAAATTAGCCACCAAAGACATGTCACACTTTCTAGTAGCCACATTTTAAAAATACAAGGGCATATGTTAAAGTTATTGCAAATAATATATTGTGTATATTCACTGTACTCAAAATATGTTTCTTTCAATGTATCTTGATAAGACATTTGTGGAAATACTTATGTTAAGACTTATTTCATACCAGGTCCTTGTAATCCAATACAGGTTCTGACATATAGCATACCCCAATTTAGACTATATTTTAAGATGCTGTTGAATTAATATGACTGGAGTTTACCATACTGAAGAGTATGACTCTAGATGTATTTATTGATGTGTTTTATCAAACTTCCAGGCTCAGGAACAGTTTTGTTGGTTTGTGAGTGTTGAGGCAAGGTTTACAAATATGTTGCTTCATTAATAATACAGTTAACATATATTACTGTCTCCTAGATCTAGTCTTGTAGAATAATTCATTTATTCCTGCATTCAGTAAATAATTGTCAAGAATACAGCTAGAAAATGCTAAAGTATTTTACAACTTTGAAAGGGAAATAAAAGACAGTGTGAGGAACCAAATTGTGGTACTTACTTGTTGTGGAAACTAAATCCTGCTATTCCTCATATATCTTGATTACTGAAACTCTTTCTGACTCCATCATCCTTTGCCCAGCCTCAAGAGGGTAGCTTAGACTGTGCCACATATGTTCCCATCTCAGGTTTCTTAGCATTTTGCATAAAAGATCATTGACCTGGGTGACTAAGTGACTTCTCACTTCAGTCTGATCAAAGCCTATTTTATTATCTAGTCTGCCCCTGGTTATCATGTTTAAAAAGATTTAACCATCAAGCTGTACTTCTTCTTTCCGTCTCATTTTTATCATAGCTCTTAATACCACTGAGATGTTAAATTTTACCCATTAAGTTGGCTTGACTATGGAGTTCAGATAGCTATTCAAACTTTATTCCTAATGTTTCTCTAAATGCATTTTTATGGATAAAATTAGCGCTTATACCATTTTAAGCAAGTTAGATTCCTCTATATGATATGGATGTACCTCTTCCAGTCAATCTAAGTCCTTAATTGACTGATCTTCCCCAAGCAAGAAGGAATTCTATCAGCAGAGAGCTTTCAGATTCAAAGTCTAACTTTGCTCTGGATAACTAGAGTGCTGACTGAATTTATGCTTTCAACTTGTGGCTTTGCAATCATATGAGCCAATTATTTAAATATTTCTCTGTCTCTCTATAGATATCTCTCTCTCACTTTGTCTCTTTCTCTCAATGTCTCTCTCTCTCTCTCTCTCTATATATATATATATATATATATATCCATATATACATACATATTTATGTATATATACATACACATATGTGTACATCCATGTATGTTTATCTATGGGTGGAGATAGACTTTCTCTTATTTTTCTACTGTATATTTACTTAAATAGAATCTAAACTTCTTACAGACAGAATTCTGTATTTTTTCACTACTGAATACCTCCCATGAAGGAGCTCAATAAAAGTGTTTAGTTTTTAAATATATGAATGAATAAAATTTACTCATGTTTATCACACTGGTGGATAGTTTTGAACTGCTCTGATGGATAGAATCATATATCTACTTTGTGATAATAGATGCTATAAAGCACAGTATATTCCCTTTTCCAAGTGTCATAAAATAAAAACATTTTTACTTCATTTTGGAAACTTTGCTTAATAACTAAATCTCTTAAATAATTGCTAACGCAGTGTCCATTATGTCCTAGAGGAAAGATCCAAGGAGCACATATTCACCGTTAAATGACCATATCCTTCTGATATCTCAAATAAATTACACCAGTTCAATACACATTGAATAAACATAAGCAGTTCTGCAAATGCCAAGCTAAGCGAGAAAGACAAAATTCCAGGTCTTCCAATAACGTGTTACTAAATAAACGAAATAATTTTCCTAACAATACATTTCTATTCAATTGTCCATATGAGAGGTCTAAAAATAAGACAGGGTACAGAACGATACAAGCCTTGAATGAAGACTTATTTGGTTGTTCATATTATTTGTTTTCTTTGTTTTCTGTCATCAAGACCTAGTTATTATGCCGCACATCTAATTAGAAGCTAAAGTGTCCCCTCTAAGTCTCATGCAGTCAGGGAGGCAGCTGAACCTAGCATTTGTGATTGGTTCACTGGTTAGTGCTGGAATTCGTGGAGCAAGTGCTCCATCCGCCCAAGGGCAGGAAACTGGCATACGATACAAGGGAGGAAAGAGATGTGTTTGTCATTTTCTTATCCTTTTAATTCTTGTCGCTTGTGGCTGCGCTGAATGGCTGCTCCTCAGCCACACCACCCTGCCTTGGAACCAGCTGAGTAAGGGCTGAAACCTTCAAAAATGGTAAGCTAAATAAACCTACCCTTCCCTCATTTGGGGCATCAGGTATGTTTTCTGAACATGGAGAGAATAGTGACCAAGAAAAGGCTATATTAACAAATAAGAGAAAGGCAAATGGACATACAACATGGATAAAATCTAAAATGTAATTTACATGGCTTTATCAAGGTTATTTGTGATCATTACATACAGCTTCAGGAATTGTACACACACACACACACACACACAGAATCCTGAGTACTAAACACAACACTCTCCTCTTAGTCCCCTCCTCAGCATGAAGAGATGCAGATTATTAATAGAAATAGAGCATTGCTATTAGAGGTACAAACTATAAGGCTGAGACTTCAGTAAATACAATCAGGTTGTGGTGATTCACTAGTTGTTAACTTGAGTGGGGGACACCAGCTTTTCTTCAGAGAAGCTTCAATGGCTTTTCTTCAAAAAACCTTTGGCTGTTGTTTTTGTACAGGGGAGTGTCAAACCTTGTTTACATCTTGGACATTGTTGTTTCCTGGATTCTAGTACAGATCTTGCAGCCATTTGGCACACATTTTGGCTTCAAGAGTTGGCCCTTGGACATTTTCGGCACAAATTCTTTGGTTTCCCAATTTGGATCCATTAGCCTCCTGATAAAGACTTGCATGGAACACTGACATGGGCTCCAGGGACTGGACAGGTTCCTTCAGGTCTCATGTGTACAGACACATTTTCACTTCTATAACTGACTCTAGTAACCCTTGACTAATACACTGGTCATTCTAACACTCTGATTCTGTTTCCCCAAACTACAAATGGAGTATGTATTGTAGATCAAAATTGTTTTTAAATTTTCTGAAATAAATGACCCAAATAGAGCCTATCTAGGAATGGTAACTTTTTAAAAAAGTATCCTAAATATCAAAGCCACAATAGAGTAGAAATTAAAGTACTGATAGAAGCAATTTGACCAAAATTTCTTTTTGGAAATGAGAAATTTCACAACTAGACTATTTTATTATGTATCTGAAATCACGTTTTTAGCAGAAGAGGTAAGCCTCCTACTTCCTGTTTAATAAGCTAGAGCTCCTTCTACTTCTGCCTCTTTCTAGAAATAAATCTTCATCTATTCATTGCATTCTTTCAAGACTATTTTTGAATGTCAGAAGCATTATTCTAAGGTCTTCAAAATGTTTTTAAACAATTTGTTTTACAGTAGGCCTTGAATTTTTAAGCCATCAGTTGTCAGACTATGACAACTGAAATAGAAAACTGCTAAAAGTCACTTACAAAAGTGTCAAATCAAATCCAGGTGCAAGCAAATGTACTTTTCCAATTTGCATATGAACATATATATTAGAAGAATTTTTTCAGGGGATATTATTTTATGTGGAGACTTTTGGATTATTTTCAATTGGAAAATCAATTTATCTGGTCGCTAGTTTGCCAAAATTTAAAATATACTTCCAAGGCCTGGCTGTGCTAATTTAGCCTCATGGAAATACTTAAGGATGAATAATTATTAGAAGCCTGGGTTTATTTAGGTTCTTTTTGGAAACTGGAAATCCAAATAGCACAGCACCAGGTCTGATGAGGACCCCCTTACCTGCAGTACCTCAGGATACTACAATGGCAGGAGCATGTGGGGAGGCAGGAATTACTTCACTAGATGGGAGGTTAGAGAGAAATTCAGGGATTTTGTAAGAACTAACTCTGTGATATCTCACTCAGGGGTATCTCAAGGAATGCCTTTGTCACTTATAAAGGCATCTCTTGGCTAATTTTTTTTCTCATTGCTGATACAAAATACCCAATACTCAAATGAAGGAAGGAAAGGTTTATTTAGCGTACCGTTCGTTGAGGTTTCAATCCGTAATCAGTTGGCTCCAAGGCAGGGTAACGTGGCACTGGGGCAACACTTCAAGGCAACAGCCAGAACAAAGAGACAAGCAGAGCAAAAGGGAGCAAAGCAAGCCTCGTCTCCTGCCTTATGTTGTACACAGACCACCTCTCAAACTTTAGGACAGGTGTAGCACTAACAACATCTCCTTGCTCTCCTTTGCACAGGATGAGGATATTTATGGCTCCCTGCTGAATCTCTCAGTTAAACTTTTTAGTTTATTTAAAGGAAAAAAACAGTATAAGGGTACAAGGAATACAGATTTTCAAAAAAAAAGAGTAAGAGATCACTAGTAAATAGATTACATATTGTCATCTTAGAAATAGTTGTTCAAGTTACAAAATTAAAGCATACATAGCAGACATTCAGTGAGACTGTAAAGAGTTGTGTTCAGTGATCCAACAGAAACTTAGTAATATGGTCATCTATCCTAACACACCTAAACACACTTGCAGTTGTCTCCTTTAGAGCACTTTTTTCCTTTTCTTTTTTACAACAGCATTTACACATTTGGGGTTTTATTACTCCCAAAGTTCTTATTACTTTTTTTGGAAGAGAATAAAACCAAATATGACAAAACAAAGCTGTCAGTCAAAACAAAGGATAGACATAGCATACAATGTAAAATCAGAATATAAGGTAATCAAAAATGGTTACCATAATGCCTCTTGCTACCTTAAAAAGAATTGCAAATATTATTAGGTATAAATAATCCAACAAAACAGTACAGAACAAGACAAATAAAACCTAAACACTGGAAACATTACAGGATTTCAATAAAGATAATTGTCAAACCAGAATGGGCATCATAGTGAATCCTATTGTCTTCAAAGTAGCTGCCTATACCCTCAAACTTGGTACTAACAAACAGACCAGACAGAGTAAAATTATTCAAACCAAGATGGTGGGAGCAATACAGGGCTTCAAATCAAGTTAATAGGAAATCAAAAAAGTTACTATAATATATCCTGCTATTTTTTTTTATTTTCCCTTAATTAAAAATAATAATTAAAAAATAAATAAATATGTTTTTTTTTTAAAAAAGGGGGAGATTGAGATAAAAGAGGACATAAGATAATCTATGTAAGAGTTTTGGGAGATTGGCAATTTTCACAATATTTATTCTTACTATCCATGAGCAAGGAATGGCTTTCCATTTTCTGAGATCATCTTCAATTTCTTTTTTCAGTGTATTATAATTTTCCCTGTATAGGTCTTTCGCTTCTTTTGTAAAAGTAATTCCTAAATATTTATTTTTTTGTTGTTGTTGCTGGTGTGAAGGGTGTGGCTTCTCTTATTTATCGCTCTGTGGTTTGTTGTTAGTGTATAGGAATTTTATTGATTTTTGAGTATTCATTTTGTATCCACATACATTACTGAATTTATTTGTTATATCTAAGAATCTTTCAATGGAGTTTAGGGGGTATTCTATGTAGAGTATCTTGTCATCTGCTAACAAAGATAATTTAACTTCTTCTTTTTCTATCTTTACCCCTTTTATTTCTCTCTCTTTTCTAATTGCTCTGGCTAGTATTTCCAGTACTATATTAAATAGGAGTGGTGATAAAGGACATCCTTGTCTTGTGCCTGATTTTAAAGTCAAGGCCTTCATTTATTGACCATTTAGTATGATACTGGCTGTTGGTTTGTCATAGATGGCCTTTATTATTTTGAGGTAAAGACCATCTATTCCAATTTTCTGTAAGATTCTTATCATGAATGAATGTTGGACCTTATTGAAAGCTTTTCTGCATCTATAGAAATGATCATGTGATTCTTACTTTTGGCTTTATTGATATGGTGGATTACATTTATTGATTTATGTATGTTGAACCATCCCTGCAAGTCTGGGATGAATACCACTTGGTCAAGGTGTATAACCTACTTGATGATTTGCTGCATCCTATTTGCTAATATTATATTGAGGATTTTTGCATATATGTTCATTAGGGAGACTGGTCTATAGTTCTCTTTTTTAGTTGGCTGTTTCTCAGGTTTTGGTACTAGAGTAATATTTGCTTCCAGGAATGACTTGAGAAGGATTGCTTGCCTTTCAATTTCATTGAAAAGTTTGAGGAGGGTCGCCATTAGGTGTTCTTTGTATTTCTTGTATAATTCTTCAGTGAATCCGTTTGGGCCTGGGCTGCTCTTTGTAGGTAAAGACTTACTAACATTTTCAATTTCATTGATAAAAATTGAGTTATTCAGCAGTTTTACATCCTTTTGACTTAGCTTTGGTACTTCATATGTTTCTAGGAATTTGTCTATTTCTTCTGTGTTATCAAACCTTTAAGAGTAGAGGTTTTCGAAATAGGTATTGATGATCTTATGTATTTCTATAGAGTTTGTAGTGATTTCACCTGTTTCATTTCTTATTGTATGAATCTGAGCTTTTTCTTCCATTTTTTTTAATAAAGCTGGCTGAGCACTTATCAATTTAATTTATTCTTTCAAAGAACCAACTCTTTGATTCATTGATTCTTTGGGTTGTTTTCTTAGTCTCTATTACATTGATTTCTGCTCTGATTTTTACAATTTCCTTTCTTCTTTAGGCTTTGGGCTTGACTTGCTCTTCTTTTTCTAGATTTTTGAGGTGTAGCATCAGGTTATTTATTTGTATTTGTTCTGTTTTTCTGATGTGGGAACTCAACACAATACATTTTCCTCTGAGGATGGCTCTCATTGCATCCCACAGATTCCGGTAAGTTGTATTTGTATTTTCATTTTCTTGTAGGTATTGTTTAATTTCTTCTTTAAATTCCCCTGTGACCCACTGATTATTCAAGAGTGTGTTGTTCAGTTTCCATGCATTTGTGGAATATTTGCAGTATCTTTTATCATTAATTTCTAATTTCAAAGTGCTATGATCCTATAACATGCAACGGATAATTTCAACTCTTTTGAATTTATTTAAATATGTTCTGTGAGCTAATATATGGCCTATTTTAGACAGTTACCCCTGTACTGCTGGGAAGAATGTGTATTCTAATGTTGTTGGATGGAACACTCTCTATATGTCTATCAAGTCCGTTTGTTCACATGTGTGGTTCAGTTCTGTTATTCTTTGCCGATTTTCTGTCTGGTTAATCTGTCCCTTGGTGTCAATGGTGTGTTAAGTTCTCCTGATACATTTGTGTAACTGATATTCTGATTTTTCATTTCTGTTCATACTTGTTTTATATAACTGGGTGCTCTGAAATTTGGTGCATATATATTTAAGATAGTTATCTGTTCCTCTTGAAGTTTTCTACTAACAAGTGTGTAGTGACCTTCTTTGTCTCATCTGATCATTATTGGTATGAAGTTCACATTGTCTGCAAAAAGAATGGCTACTCTTGCTTTTTGTGTGTGTGTTCCTGTTGCATGAAGTATTGTTTTCCATCCATTGACTTTCAGTCTGCCAGTATCCTTTTGGGTTAGATGGATTTCTTGTAGCCATCCATTCAGCATATGGTTGGATTTTGTTTCTTGATCCATTCTGCCAGTCTGTTTCTTTTAATTGGCGTATTGAGACCATTTACATTAATGGTTATAACTGTTATGTGCTGGTTTATTGTTGACATATTGTCTTTCTGCTGTTGCATCTTTATCTTTCTGTTGTTTAATTATCTGTTTTGCTTAGTGATTTTTTCCTAAGTGTATCTAAACTGTCTTTCAATATTTTTTGCAGGGTTGGCTTGGTGATCTTGAAGTTCTTCAGCTGTTTTTTGTCATGGAATTTATTTCACCACCATTTTTGAAGGACAGTTTTGCAGGGTACATCAGTCTAGGTTGAAATCATTTTCCTTTAGGATCTGGAATACTTCACTCCATGTTCTTCTTGACTTTATTGCTTGTGCTGAGAAGTCTGCTGTAATTCTGATAGATTTTCCTTTATAAATGATCTGTATTTTCTCTCTGACAGCTTTTAATATTCTATTCTTATGTTGGATTTCTGGAATAGTGATTATTATATGTCTGGGTGTATTTTTATTTTGATTATGACTATTTGGAATTCTATATTCTTGACTGATCCTGATGTCAGTTTCCGATCTCATGTTTGGGAAATTTTCAGCTATTACTTCTCTAAATATCCTCTTGACATCCTTTATGTCATCCCCTTCTTTTTCATTAATCCCTATCAATCTTATGTTGGTTTTTTTTTGCATCATCTTTCAGTTATTGAATTGTTATTTCCTGATTCTTTTTTTTTATTTTTTAAAGATCTTTCCTTTCCTGTTCACTAGCTGCAATCCTGTCTTCAAGGTCTGAAATTCTATCTTCACTTTCATTGAGGTGGTTTTTACAACTTTCAGTGGAGTTTTTTATTTCCTGTATATCTCTGTGCATCTGCTTTATGTATTCTGTTTGTTTCTTACATTGCTCATCTAGGGATTCTTTTTGTTTAGTTCCTCCAATTTTTATCTGTGTTTTCTTTAGATATATTCAGAATCTCTTTCATTTCTTTTATCATTTCTTCTTTTACCTGGGAGATTATTTCTAGTTTGAATTCCTTTAAAGCTTGCCAGAGTTGCTTGTTTATTTCAGTTGCTATTATGTCCTATATTTGAGGTGTATGGCATGTATTTTCTTCTATATACATCATTCCTAAGGTTTCTTTGAATGGGCTGGAGGTTTGAGATTGTAATTTGGTCTTTCGCTTTGTCATTTTCCTATATTTTTGTGTTTCAAGTGTTTCAAGTGTTATTCTAAAGCTTCCTCAGGATCTGTTGCAAATCCTCTTCTATGACCTCAGCCCCTGGGACTCTGGCACCCAGTTCCCTGGATTGAACTGGAGAGTCCCTGGAGGGTCACCTGGGGTGGGGTGGGCAGGCTCAAGCCCAACCACTGGAACCAATGGCGCCCACCTGCTTGCTTAGCACTCCACAGTCTGCCAAGCACAGCTGGGAGAGGGGAGGCTGATGCCTGTTCCAGGAACCTGCGAAGCTGCTCCAGTGCACCCAGAAGTCACAAGGTTCCCAGGCCAGGGCCGAGAGAGGGTCCCAAACCAGCTGGGTTTGGGGAAAAGTGCACACGGCACTTATACCAGGCCGCCTGGGCACTGGAACCAGTGGGGCCCACCTGCTTGCTTAGAACTCCACAGTCCTCCAAGCATAGCCAGGAACAGGGAGGGCGATGTAGGTGCCCCAGACCCGCTGAGCTGTTCCAGTGCACCTGGTAGGCGCGAGAGTCCCAAACAAGCTTGGCTCGCCTGGAAAGTGGGTGCCTGCCTACTTGCTTAGAACTCACAGTCCTCCAAGCACAGCCGGGAATGCGGAGGTGGATCTTTCAGTTAAACTTTTAAACTTTGGAAGTTGACACAGTGTATCAGCCCTAACAGGGCAGGTTCCAGAAGTATGAGACCCTGCTTCTTAATGTAGTCACAGCATGCACCAAGGCACAACCCATGAATTTCTGGGAGATGTGCTGCATCCACACCATCTGGATGTGCTGCGTGCAAACCTACTGGTCTGATACAGTGAAGCATTTGAGAAAATATTTATCCAGGTATATATGAACCACCTTTTCTGTTTCTGGGATGTAATGCACCCACAATATCAAGGAGAGGTTTACTTTGGCTCATAGTTTTGGGGATTTAATACATGGTTGTTGGCTCCAAAGCAGGAACTTAATAGAAGAAGGGAGTTGTGAGGATAAGCTGCTTATTTCATGGCAGCTCAGAAGTAAAACAGGAAAGAAGCATAAGAGAGGATGGGGTCAGGGAGCAGATATTACACTCAAAGTATAGTATCTGTGACCCACAGAGACACAGCTGTGTGTTCCACTCTCCTAAGCAGCTGCTAAGACAATCATCACAAATGAGATATTAATGTAGAGTTCATGTATTGTGCGCCTTAGTAAAATCGACCTTCATTTGCTACTGTGAATTTATTGCACGTTTCTATTGCATAGGAAGTACTCTCGTATATTAGTAATAGTCCCCTTATCTTTCTAGCTTACATTACTATTTGTTCATGCATTATTGCCTGTGTCTTTGAATAATTACTAGGATCATTCATATGGATTACATAGTGTAGAAAAAAATTGCTGAAGTCATTATGTAAATTAGAGTAGTACCAATGTGCGCATTTAATCACCTCCATGCTGAATACATTATGTCTCAGATAAACTCTGAGAGAAAGCTGATAACATGAAATGGAATCTGCAAAAAGAAAGAAAGAAAGAAAGAAAGAAAGAAAGAAAGAAAGAAAGAAAGAAAGAAAGAAAGAAAGAAAGAAAGAACGAACCTAGGTTTGGAAATAAAGTAGGAAAGGGGAGATGAGTGTTATAGATAAAATTATCTGTAGATAAAAACAAAACTTTATTGAAACACTAAAATATAAATTTAGAAAGCATGCATTTACTTATCAAATACTTATCTAAAAATAACACAGAATACTACACGTTAATAAGATCTCAGACACTACAAGACATAGCCTTTATCTATGAGAAGATATGATGGAAATATGAAATTAGACGAATGAGAGTAGGTAACTCTAAGACTTCTAGAGAGATCAGAGAAGTTGTCACAAGATGACAAGTAGCTTTTCCATTGATAAAAATGTAAATATTAGAGAAAAAAGTTGATACTGAACGTCTTCATAGACCAATAGGAAGGAAAGAGATTTATTTTGGTAGCATACTACATTTGCTTTTTTGCAAATGAACATAGAGTGTTGAATCAGAATGCATAGGTTCCTTGGTCCTAGGAAATGATGACTTCACTGCAATTACTGAGAATAAAAGGTCTTATTAGAAATATTTCTAAAGAATGGGATAGATCCAGTAGATGACTGACAAAAAATACAGGCACCATGTGCATAACGGAGTTTTACTATAGTCCAGTAAACACTTACTGAAGATGTCAAGAAATATATTGGCAGAAAACATAGAGTTATTAAAGATGTATCCAGTAGATTTTTCCTTTTCAAAAAGGACAGACTATCACCATGCCATGTTTATGTCATGCTATGAAAGTGTACCATAATTGAGCATTGGACACAACTCATACTTCTCACCAAGGTTTATGTTTTTAAAAACTTGAAGTTTGAAAACATAGAACCAGTATTTGTGTCTCAGTACTTCATTTAATGATCAGAATGATGCTACCTCAGTTACGTCTTTGATGATAATTGTTTTCTATTTTAATTATTCAATTATAAAATTTCCATCTTCCTGATTTTCTTCTTTGCCATTTGCCTTTTAAACAAAATACTTAAAGAACAAAGTGCCTCAGTTTTTAGTCCAAGATAGATTTACCAAATACTAGTATTTTTTGGCACCCAGAGATGAACACTTTGAGCTGTTTTTACCCACAATACCACTGATATCATCTGAGAGTTTTTCTCCTGATACTATATGTTGTGTCTATCCCAGTCTCCTTTTTACCAACACTATAATATGAACACTGTGTCCTAGAGGTTGGTTTAATTGGGACACTAACCAGAGGTAACATCAAATTCCAGAGCTCAGTGCTCAGTCCTGTATAGTTACCCTAACTGCACGAACCAGACACAACCCTAGACTTTTGTGCTTTTTACCAACTGCATACAAATCAGGTTATTTCAAATATTTCCTTTTCCTGCCATTGGCAGCTCTTTTGTGTGTTGTGTTTGTAGAATAGGACCTTGTCAAGGAAAATATTTTCTTCAGCCTTTGTTTAAAATATCAACATTTTTTTATAGTATTTCTTTGTTAAAGCAGAATTTGCCAAGCATAAATGAGATGATTTCACTGAAAGCACTCAGTATTGGGTCTTGGTTAGTGTAACACTGTTGACTAGTAGGTGTGACTGTGATAAATAATAAATCGTAGTTTATACTTTCTCTGACATAATAGCTTTTGCTCACGATATCATCAATTAATTTAAAATCCTTAATGTAAAACATGTGTCCTGCTAAAAAAGGCAACTTTGTATTTAACTGTAGCCACTGACTGCAGTGAAAACGCCATTCCTTTATTGTACCTCTAAGCCAACACTAGGGTTTCTTACTCCCACATGTGTTAATTAATTTCTTATCATGCAATAACTTTTCATTTTTTCAATTAATATATAATTCTTGCAAATTATCATTGATGTTTTAAAGCCCTAATGAAGTTTAATAAAATGATTCTTCTTAGAAACTATGATTCCTAAAATCTTCTGTCAGTATTTATGTAGTTGGTTTATTTTTATTATAATATAATACCATTGAATAAACATTTCTATGCAATTAGAACATTTTATAAACATACTTATCAGTGGTTCCATGATAGTTGATTTTATGCATAATCTGTAATTATTATGACCACTTTAACAGTACTCAGCTCTTTTTATGTCTTACTTATTCTTTAGTTATAATGAGAAGTATCATGACTATTATGCTCATGTAGCATTTTTAATAATTTCTCTGAGTTTCTTTATGTTTATAGAATAATCTTCTAGAATCCAGCTCGACATATCAAAGTGAAACAGCTTCACAAACTGCATAAAACCAAGAATTTGGCCTAGAAATTCATAACAATGAAATCGTGGAGTAAATGGATTGAAGTTAGGAGAGTGTTTACTAGCACCAATTATCTGATGGCCACCTATCCCATGGCTTTTTGGGTTTAAATGACCAACTGAAACTCAGGTTCTTTAAACCAGTTACTCAGCACGAGAGTTTAAAGGAAACTGATTTTAAAAAGAAATGGGGTATTTTACACCTTGAGTTCTTCAAAATTGGTCCTGAATGTAGGGAGGGCTTGCCACTCATCCCTGAATGTACTGAGGAGTTGTATTCCATTTTGTTGAGGAATCCATTTGCAATAAAGTCTAAAGTTCATTGCTGACTCTTATTTTAACCCTATCAGCGAAGGTGATCACCCAGCTCTACATCAAGCCCTTCCTGTATGAGGCTGCCCGTTCATAAGCTAAATAGCTGCACTGTCTTTCCAAAAATATTTAAATATTTTTAAATTTTATACTTCTGGAAGCGCTTGAGAGGTCAGTTATACGTAACCTTGACATGATTACATACACTTACTTATTATTATTATTTTTTTTTTTTTTTCTGGGACAGGAGTTTAGCTCAGCAACCCAACACCTGCCTGGAAAACGCCAGATCTGGAGTTCAGAACTTGGTATCAGAGTAAAAATAAAGAAATAAATAAAAAAGAAAGGAAGAGAAAGAAATAATGAAAGAAAGAAAGAAAAACATTTTAAAAAATGTCTCATTTATTGGCATGTAGACTATTGAAAAAATAAAAGGATGTTTGGGGCAGTATTGATAAGGTAAAATTCCTATGCAACATTCCATTTTTAAATTATTTGTTGCACTGAATAATTCTTTAAATTATTGTTTAACATTATACTGATTCTTGATCAAAATATTATTGCTGCATTCATTCAGTTGGATCCTAGTGCTGTTTTTACCATTTTGTATCAAATAGTTACGCAGTGATACTTCAGTTCATGAACTTAATTCTTTCCATGTTTCTGGTCACAAACCAAATTGGACAAGAACCAAATCAAATTTTTCCATAAGGACAACATTGAACTTAACCTTTGAATTTAATTTGCTTTTTCTCCAATTGAATTTGTTATCAGAATTGGGGAAAGAATTATGTCAGTGATGTGAAGGTACCACTTATACAAAAATATTAGCCTTTGGCTTCTAATATAGTGTTAATATTTTAGTATACTTAGCAGTGCTTGGAAATTTTGTTAATGCTCACACTAAAACTAATTACAAGTATTTTAGATAATTTGTAAACTTGTTAGTGAGATAATTAATCTGATTATGATCTCATTCACACAAAATCACACACTTGAAAAATTTTAAGTCTTTGAAGATAACAATTTGGTATTTTATCTAAATATTATTTGTGATGTGTGTATTATACAATTTTTTGTTTTTGTTAATATTGTCTTTAAAAGCTAAATGAATATATTTATTATTCAAATGAGGCTTTCATTTTGAAGAACTGATGAATGTCATTTTTAAAGTATCAAGTTAATAATTGTCCTATTAGAAGTGAGAGTGCAATTGCATTTGGGGAACCACTCGACTCCACTCCCCTGACCCTGGCAAAGCCCAAACAAAGGCCAAGCCCCATCTTTTTCCTGAGGCCTCCTACTCAGAGTTAGAGGTGAAACAAGCCTGCCAGAACTGCTGGCATGATGTAGAGTAGCTTTACTTCACTTGTAGCTCACTGAAAGTTCATGCAAATGGACTGCATCTCGTACATTCAATTATAAGGAGTCCATTATGGGAAAGACATGCATCATAGACATCACTGATAAGACTCAGTACGTTGTCCCTCCCACTGTCAATCATACTCTGGAAGAGTTCATGGGAAGAGCTCTAGTCCAGTTGCAACATTTTGAAATCTTAAATTCAACTCTTTCAGTGCTCAGGACATTTTCGTTTTCACAAGCACAAACCAGTCACTCTGAGCACACTTTCTCCTCTTTGAAACTGTGCTGCTTTTTCCTTACCATCTCAAGCCATGTCCAGTTCCTTGCTTTTCGTGCACAGGAATCTGGAAACCTGTCCCATCACCCATGCTAACACTATTACTGTGTTTTCTTTTTCCTCCATTTCTTTTCTTTTTAATATATATTTTTAAATGGAGAAAAATAATCTTATTTGTGTTCGTTTCTTATTCTTTCTCTACATGGAATTACATTAATATGAAAGAATGTGTTGTAAAGATCTCATCTATTGTCATTGTGGAAGATGGGTTAGAAGTCTGTTCAAAGCTCTTGCCTGAAAGTTAGAGCTTGAAAACTGAAATAGAGGCACACAGAAAAGGAAAAAGAAGGGGTTGACTGTAGCAGTGAGTATACCCATAAGTATAATTTCATGCATATACTGGAAGATGATGCTGTACATATATTTCCAATTGCAAATTGACTGATGATGTGGAAATAGAGAAAATATAAATTCAGTAATTGTCATAAAGGCCATCTATGACAAACCAACAACCAATGGCCAAAAACTAAAAGTTTTCACACTAAAATCAGGAACAAGACAAGGATGTCCACCGTCACCACTCCTATTCAGTATAGTTCTGAAAATACTAGCCAGGGCAATCAGACAAGAGAGAGAAATAAAATAAATAAAGATAGGAAAGAAAGAAGTTAAACTATCACTATTTGCAGGTGACATGATACACTATATAGAAGAGTCAAAAAACTCCATTAAAAGAATACTAGAGGCAATAAACAAATTCAGCCATGTAGCTGGATACAAAGTCAACGCTCAGAAATCAATAGCATTCCTGTACAGAAAAAGAAACCTCACTGAGCGAGAAATTATGGAAATATTGCCTTTCACAGTAGCATTTTAAAAAATGAGATACTTTGGAATCAACCTAACCAACAATGTAAAAGTCCTTTTACTGAAAATTATGATGTATAGAAAAAGAGATTGAAGAGAATATTATAAAATGAAAGGACATTCCTTACTCTTGGCTAGGAAGAACCAACATTGTGAAAATGGCCATACTCCCAACAATGATATACAGATTTAATGCAATTCCAATCAAAATATCATTAACATACCACACAGATCTAGAGAAAACACTCCTAAAATTCATTTGGAAACAAGAAACCTATAATAGCAACAGTAACACTGGGCAACAAAGGCAAAGCAGGAAACACCTCAATTCCTGACTAAAAAGTATACTACAAAGCCATAATGATAAAATCATCAAGGTGCTGGCAAAGAAATAGACATGAGTATCAATGGAACAGATTAGAATATGCAAGCACAACTACAAAGATACTCAGCCACCTGATATTTGACAAAGGTGCTAAACATGCTCACTGGAAGGACAGCCTCTTTAATCAACGGTGTTGGAAAAATTGGCTTTCCACATCCCGAAGACTGAAACTAGATCCATGCATATCACTATGCACAAACTAAAGTCTAAATGGATCAAAGATCTAAATATTAAATCAGAAACACAAAGTCTACTGTAAAACAAGGTAGGGAGAAGGCTTGGAGACATAGAGGTAGGCAGAGAACTCATGAAAATGCAAACTAGATGGGAAACACTTCAAAGAATCAACAACTGGGATCTCATTGTATTGAAGCTTCTGCACTTCAAATAAAAAAAAATCACCAACAGAGTGAAAAGAAAGCACACAGAATGGGAAATAATTATAGTCAGCAACCCCTCAGACAAAAGACATATACAGAACACATAAAAAATTGAAAAACATCAAACCCTCCAAATTCAAAGACCTTCTCCAAAAATGTGCATTGGAGATGAACACACAGTTCTCAGATGAAGATATACAAATGGCAAATAAATACATGAAGAAATGTTCACCATTACTGGTCATTCAAGAAATGCAAATTAAAGCAGCTTTCAAATTTCATATCACTCCAGAAAGAGTAGCTGCCATCAAGAAATCAACTGATAACCAATGTTGGCAAGGCTGCGAAGAAAAATGAACACTGCTCCAGTGCTAGTGGGAGTGTAGACTGGTACAGCCACTTTGGACATCACTATGGAGATTTCTCAGAGGATTAGGATTGGACTTTCCATTCAATCGAGCTATTACCCTCTGAGTACTTTCCCAGAAAACCTGAAAAGGTCGTGTCACAGTGATATATATGTGCACTCATGTTCACAGCAGCAAAATTTGTAATAGATAAATCTTAGAAAGAACCAAAATATAAAGTGGATGAAAAAGATGTGGTATTTTTATACAATGAAATATTACTCAGCTATAAAAAGGATGCTTTTGAGGCCTTCATAGGTAAATGGAGGCAACTTGAGACTATCCTCATAAGTGAACTAAACAAGAATCATATTTATAAATATCATATTGTATCTCTAGTGTAAAAATCAATAAGAACTGTAGGAGAAATACAACCCATAATGTGTAATTGTTATTGTAAAAAGAGAGGAAAAGAACATGCTCTAAAGGATGTAACTGCATGTATGTTTAAGTGTGTATGATAGATGACCATATTACATTGAGCAGAACTGTTGGCAGTCTCACTGTTTGAAAATTCACATTGTATGTTTTAATTTTGTAATGAGCAACTATTTCTAAGATGACAGTATGTAATTTATCAACTAGTGATTTTTAGTTATTTTTTTGAAATTCTATATTATTATTACCTTTTTTGCTGTTTTCATTTTTTAAAAAATCAGCAAATGTAACAGTAAAGATGCTTAATCTTTGTGTAAAACTTACTATATTGGTACATTAGTCCAAATTTTTAATATGTCATACAATTTCTGATGTACAATAGATCTTTACCTAATATCTAATAGCTTGTCAATCTTAGCTTCATGTTCCTAGCTAATACATTTATTAGCCCCATTTCTAATTTTATAAAGAGATACAATAAAGTGCTATCTTTTAAACAAAATGTTAGAAAAAATAAAATGAAGTGCATGATCTTTATTTTGGGGAATATAAACCAGTACCTATAGTATATACCTTTGCTAACCTACATCCTCAAGCAGTTATGGAAGAATTTTTATATATCTTTATTTTCTACAGTGGCTATCATTTCATAAATGCAAAATGACTTAATTTTTCTCTTCCTGATCTATATCCTTTTTATTTCCTATCTTGATTTATTACAGTAGTAGTAATTTCTAATACTATGTTGAATAAAATAGTTGTAAGTAAACATAATTATATGGCCCTTAATATCAGAAAATGCTTTCAGTCATTTACCATTAAACATTGTTATCTTGAAAAATATCTAAATGTTTTCATATCAAAATAAGAAAATTACTTTCTAACTATATTTTTGAGTTTTTTTCATGCATATATGTTAATTTTGTATGACGATTTTACTTCATCGGTTGGTTTAACTGATGGGATAGAATAAATAAAAATTTGGCAGAAAAGAAATAGAGAAAGTGCCTAAAAATTTTACTTTTAAAAAGATTACAACTGCTGGAGTTCAGTCAAAGTCACACAAGGCAGTCCATATGAAGCATTCTGTTGGTTAAATTAAGGTCCACTTCCTTCCAGACGCATCACATCCCCAATTCCTCAAGAGTAAAACAAGTCCATAAGTTAGTTGAATTGAGAAAGTAAAGATTAGGGACCTGAACCTAAACTAAAGGAACCTGTTGGCAATATCCAAAAATTGTTTAATTATGTATTACAGAAAACTAGGCCTATACCTACAATATGAGCTAACAGCCTTCTGAAAGATGAGCCATCTTTTCCTATGTTTTACACTCCATCAAGAAAAATTTAAATGTTTCCCTTTCAGGAAAAATTGTACCTCTTTTGAGCAACAGCTCAGACTCTGTGAGTGAATAATTTCTGCTTAATAAGCTCTTTCCAAGCCTCTTAAACATCATGAAAATTATTTTCTGCCAAGGTTTAGGGTTAGAGTTAAACTGAGCAAAAACTGAAAACAAACGAAATGTTTGAATAAAGAAATTTTAAAATATTTTTAAATAGTATTAAAAATAAAAAAAAAAAAACCATGAGCCTACAATATTTAGAATGGTGTTATTTATTCCCTGGGCTATATGTTGCTTTAGATTTATAAAATGAAACAGTTTTGAAAACAGATTCATGTCTAAACATAAATTTTGACTATCACTGTCAGAGTTTATTAATACTGCTTGAATAATTACTTAATAGCTAAGTTGGAAAAGACAAAGACTTTTCCATTTCTCCAACTATTAAGGTACACAACAAATTCCAAAAGAAATGAATTGTAAACAAACCACAAAACTATCATAAAAATAGGAGCATGACTCCATAGTAATTTTGAGGGGAAGGCTAACATAAGGCATAACATGAATAATAATTTAAATTTGACTATACTTAAATTTTGTTTCCTATAGCATAAAAGGTTAATAAAGTTAAAAGATAGTAAATAGACTTTTAAAAAATTTGTAACTCTTACAACATAAAAAGATGTTATTAGCAGTAATGTAAAAGTCCCTCCATATTAAAAAAGAACATTCCAGAAGACATAAAGAAAGATATATGGATATGCAATTCACAATAGGAAAGAAAGTGTGCAGTCTTCACATGGAAATACAAATGGCTTTCCAAGCAGTCAGGAAAGTGCAAACTGAGACAGTGCAATATTATTTCTTTTCCACTCAGCAAACTGTCCAAAATTATCTAAATTACTATTACATAGACTTAAGAGGATGCAAGTAGTAGGACCATCACACACATAAGAATCTGTTTATGAGTAACTTTTGGCAGACAGCTTTCCATTTACATTAATTTTAATAATTCTTAATTTTAAATGAACACATTATCATTATGAGGGTTATACCATATATCACCACTGCAACAATAGACCTGTACAGAAAGATCATGTTATTATTTACACTAAAAATGTCTCCAAAAAGTATTATGTTTGGCAGTGAGCTTGGCTGAGGAAATTTTGTCAATGTAGTAAAACTTGGAGGATTATATTCTACTTGAGTTCTCTCCTTTTTTTTTTTTTTTTTTTTTTGTCTTTTTCCTTTTTATCAGTACCGGGGATTGAACTCACAACTGTCTACTTGTAAGGCAGGAGCTTATGCCACTGAGCTAAATCCCCAGCCCCATCTGCTCTGTATTTTTGTAATGTTATGAAGTAAGCAGCTGATTTCAACAATGACCTAATTCTGTTTCAGACCAACAAATTATGAACTGTATTTTCTGGAATTGATAAGCCAAAATACACTTTTTTGAAACTAAGTTGTAATGTTAAGTATGTTTTCTCAATAATAAGAAAGTAACCAACAGAGATTTTGATGCTGAGAGTAATGTGGTTGTTTCTGTAGGAACTTATTTGGAAAAGTGGGAACTGGGTTGTTGGACAATTTGGAAATGTTTAGAGATATATGCTAGAGAAGACCTGGAATGTTGTGATACTGGTCAAAGCCTAACAAAATGCTGTTAGAATATAGCTGTAATGGCCAAGAGCAGTTTTCGTTTGAAGACAAGAACTATTAAACTAAACGCTAAGTGTATTACACTCTGTCAAAATGGTTCTGCCCATATTTTCTCCATGAGAATTTGCATGAGACTGATATTAAATTCAATAAACTATTATTCTGGTGGAGAAAATTTAATAGCAGCTCAGCCTTCCGGCTGTAGCATGGGTACTGTAGGTGCTTTTAGCCAAATCTACGATGAGACTCACAAGAGCAAAGTAGAGGTGAATGATTTGAAAAATTAGCAGTTTAAACAAAAAGGAAACACCTGCAAATCTGGAGCCTAGGAGAGAATGATTGCTGAAAAGCTTAAAAATAAAAGAAGCCCAGTACACAATAGAAAAATGGGCTGAAAGCATCTCAGTAAATGGCCAGACTCTAACCTTCACAGACTAAACTGCTTAGAAAGGCTTTACCTTGAAAAAAGAGACTCAAGGTACCTCGATCCAGAAGGGCCACTGAGAGAATTGGTTTGCTAGGATTCATTTTACTATGAATAAACATCCAGGCAGTTAGAGGCTACTGGAGCCTCAGTCAAAGACAGACCAACTACCGCTCTAGCTAGCAACAAACTTTGAAGTCATCCATGTGGTCCTGGATTTGCATGCATAAAGAATATGAAAGTGTTGTGGACTCAGAAACTTCTATACAGATTTCAGAACAAGTTTTGGAAGGCCAGGCATTGTGCCTTACCAGTGTAGCGAGTCAACATGTGACAATGAAGCCAAAAGTGCAGAGGAAACTAGGAATTTGGAGATGCCTGAAACCACAGGCAGTGAGCAGAGCCAACTCAAGCTAGAAGCCATGTGGCCTGCAATGTAGTGCTATTCATGTCCTTTAAAATTCACATGCCACTAAGACTTCACCCAGATGCTTGATATAGAGCTAGAAAATGTCATCGTTGCCCAGAGGAGCTTTGGTCTTGCTTTAATCTCATTCATTTCCATACTCTGATCTTCCATTTTGCAGTGGTAATATTTACCCGGTGCTATTGTATGTTAGAACAGTTTAACTTTATTTTTCCAGGGATTGATAATTTAGAGTTTTCTTTGAGGGTCAGAGGAGATTTTGACTTACACTGTTATGTACTGATGAAATGTTTAAGACTTTGATGACTTCTATGGATGCACTAAACCAATTTTATATGTATTGAGACGTCTTTTAGTTGGAATGTAATAGTTTAAACCTAAATTTTGCTCCAAATATCTCATGTTGAGAGGTGGAGCTTTGTCTGAGGATGCACATCATAGAAAGATACATGTTTTTTGTCCTCTGTCTTTCCTCTTCTACCATGCTATATCTGCCTCAGAACCAATCAATCATACACTTAATACTTTTGGAGAACATGAGCTAAAATAATCCTGTCTTTCCTTCAGTTTCTATGGGAGAGTAGCCAATATATATAGTTATGGTAATGTTGCTTGTAACAATGTACAACTGAATATTAATTCAATGTTCATCAATGAATGCTGGAGAAAAAATAAAATTAGTGAATACTAATAAATAGGAAGAACTGTGCATATTGCAATTAATATACCTAAAAGCACTGATGAATTTATAAAAATTAAGAGGAAGATACAGAAAAACACATCTATGAAAAATCTGTACAAAATAAACGAGTATCATGCATAATATATGGACACAAATGTACAAATTTCAACAATTTTATAGAAAAACAAAATTGCTACTGATTTTTTCTCAGAAGTGAGCATTATACCCAGGACCTTCATGAAGAGCTACATCTGCAACGTATTTTGGATTTTTTTTCGAGACAGTATAATTTTCCCATGCTGAGTTTGAACTTGCAGTCCTCCTTTATCAGTTCACTCAGTCTTCCTGTGGGGATTATGCCAGCAGGTCATTCTGCTGTGCTTTGATCTGCCCAGAAATTGGCACATAAAACTAAGCCAGTGTTCTTTGCAGGTTGCTTCCATTACTTTGCTAGGAAGTTCTTGCTAGAGCTAATGCAAAATCTTATAGATTAAGTAAGGTTCAACAATTTTCTCCCTGTAACCTCCAAGTACTAGTGAATGCTGATCCAATTTCAATCCTGGTATGATTCAAGGGGAGAAAATAAATTGAGAAATGCAGAAGTATGAAGGTGAATAAATAAATGGTAAATAATAGAACACAGTTTGAAATCGTATTTCTGCCTTCCTACATCAGCTAGCTACTATTACATAATGAACTAACACAAAATATAATGACTTAAAATTGTATTTATTCAGTTCGGACATCTGTGAAGCTGTTTGCAGTTCATTTTGTTATATGTAAACCCAATTATGTATCTGTGATCAATTGTGGGCCATTTTTGCATCTCTGGTAATTTTGACTGGGCTTAATTATACTTCTGGCTTCTGCTGGAAGTAGTTCTCATGCATGATGATTGGCTTATTCCAGCCTTGAAAAACTGGCAAGATGGGTCACAGGTCTTGCATCATCCAGTAGGCTAGCCATATATTAGATTCATAGCACAACAAGTGTCTATGAGAGAAGCCAATGTAAACAGACTGTAAGATGTAGAATTGTGACTTGCACCCAGCTTCACAGTGAAACCTACATTAAATCGTGTGGCCAGCAGAGTCAGAGGTGATTAAGGGAACTACTTCTTGATGGAAGGAATACAAACCATATTAGATAAGGTATACTTCCAGGTAGGAATTAAACACTATAAATACTTCTATATTCTAATTTAAACATATTATCTAAACAAAACTTTGTTCTTCCTTGAGATAAGTGCTACATAAAAAGCCAATCCTGGAAAAGCAGTTTCTTCTGAAGGAATTGATGACTACAAAGAGAGATTAAAAACAGAGAATAAAGTTAAGCTTACTGTTTTTTGACTGCCTACTGTGTAGGAGGTAAAGTGTGCACTTGGCATATTTGATTCATTAAAGCTTAACATTCACAGTGTACAGACCCAAAGACAAGATATCCTATCACCTCCATTAATTTTCAAATAAAGAAATTGAAGTAAGAGACATTTAATTGTTCATGAATATCACATGGCTTGCTAATCAATATGAACCATAATTTCAGTCTCATTCCAAATTCAGGTTCTTTGACAACAGCTATTTTCTTGGTTGGTTAGGTAATTGCATATATTATAATTAACCTTGTAAGTCAGATCTTGCATCTTTTTTCAAGATTTAGCTCTTCTAATACAATGGTACTATTGGTTTAGTATTAGTATGTTCTAATGTCTTGTAGAAGAGAAAATTTCTTAATGAATTATAATTTAAATAGTAAAGGCTGTGTCAGTGGCACTCTTAAGGATGCTGTTGGAATCAAGGTGCACAAAATAATAGAGCTTTTCTCCTTGGTGTTATAGTGCCACCATCCATTAACTCCCCTGAAATTTCCAAGAATACAAATCAAAGTAACTCTGAGTAGGGGACCATACAGTCTTCACTTTAGTCTCACTGAATAAATCTACAATAAGGTAGCAAATAAAAACTTTGTTTCCATCAAGTAATACTAGCCACATAAAAGGCAGATCTTTTGAATGTGCTTCCCAAGAAATGGGTAAGCTGCGGGGAATCTCAGGACCTCCTGATTTATTCCTTCTGATCAGGAAGCAGAAACAAAGCTTCCAAAATGAACCTCTTGAATATGAAACGATCCCCAGAGTGTATATGAAACAACAGACAATTCAAATAAATTATTTATTCTTCCTTTAGATAAAGAGACTTAAATTATAAGTCATTCAACACTAAAATGTGTGAAATAAATTGAAATGCAATTAAGTGCCAGAATTAATGACAGCTCTAAATTATTTCTCCTACAATCTTTTGAAATGCTTTGACAGTTTGGACATTCTAAAAACTTATTTCTCAAGTTTTGTTTTAAAAAAGGAGAAAGTGGATTGTGAAATCAGCTGCCTGGTGTTTACCTGAAAAAGCAAACCTGTCTTCGCTCTTGTTTTTCTTTCATAGACCTCACATTTGCTTAACTACATTTTGGCTTAGCAATAGGAAGAACAGCATGTCTTGCTTTAAATCATCAAGTCCCTTGTATCTTCTGTGATCATGACTATGTAAATTTTATTGAAACTGATCATTACATTGAGTTTCCCACTGGAAGTTGGACAATGTTCAAAATTATGAATGTAGTCACATAATAGAGCTGAAGAACTGCTGTTATTTTTTTTTTTTTTTTTTTTTTTAGTTTCAAGGAATATAGACATGATTTGCATGGTTGAAGTGCCTAGTTTTCTTGGGTCGATGACCCAGCCTAGCTGGGTGCATCATACATTTCTTCCCACATCATATTCAAAAGGAATTAATGGTAGCCTCATTTATACAAACACTGGATAAGTAACCTTAATGCCTACTGATTGTGAGCCACTTCTAATGAATGACACAAAATGGTTAGGTTAAACAACTCAAAGTTTGTGTTTGTCAACTTATTTTTTGATATTTTAGTATAGTTAGAACACATAGCCAAAAAAATTAAGTGTGCCTATGCTCTAAGTTCTATTGAATACAATGTAAAAGAAAGAAAAAATATATCTATAATAAAACTCTTTCCAGCATTTTGTTGATAGAAGTGTTCAAAATAAACCTTAACTTATTAAAAAAAAAAGATGAAAAAATATAGTACTTCCGAAAATTTCAAGAAATAAAAACAACTCAATCATTTGGGTAGGGCTGAAGTATCCCATGTGCTTTGTTTTTATATTTTGCAAACTAAGAAGGAAAAGTCTGATCCTAAAGTTATTAGGAGACAAATTATCTAAAAATACTAGAAATACAGAGGAAAAACATCCTATAAAAAGGAAAGAGTTTAATATAGGGCTCTAAGCAAATAATACAGACTGCAAGATCTAGACGCAGGGGAATTTCTACAGTATTTTCATTGGAACAGTAGTCAAGGTTTCTTTTCAGAAAAAAGATATGACTATATATAGACTAGGCTGGGGTCACTCTGTGTGTAAATCCACCAAGTTCATATGATAATAGAGATGAATCACTTCAAAGAAATGGCATGTGAACAGTATCACCAGAAAATTCATTGTTTTAGCCTTTAGTCAAAATCAGGTCTTGTGGTTTGAAAAATCAGGTATTTTTTTGCTGCAAAATTTGGATTAATTGTTGCTGTTGTTTTTAAATTTTACTGTCAGGAAGTGTCTGCATGATTCTGACTAGCAGGGTGATTATATTTTAAGCAATCTTTACTGCCTTGTATGTCTTGTCTAGACTAGAGTATGAATTCTAAAAAGACAGTGACAATATATCAATGTAAGTAGAAATTCTCAGTTCCTCTAAAAGTATTTAAAGAAAAAAGTTGTGCCTTCAATTATAAACTAAATAAATATCTCACACACATATTTGAGTTTGTGATTTCAGTTTCTTCAGTGTTTCTCTCCCCTCCCCAATAGCACATACCTCTGATGGAAGGGATGCGAAAAATCTCCTTTTAGCTGAATTACTTGTCTGTCTCATGTTTCTAAAAATCCTCTCTTCCCAATACACAGAACAGAAAGAAGAATAAATTTAAAGGTTTTACATTATACATTCAATTTATATTTATTAAACCTTTATTCAAGAATTTACATTTTTTCTGGTGGCATATGAATACATCTGAAGTGTAGTTAATGATTATCTACCATTTCTAATTTACTGGTTTGATAATGGAAGATTTTATTTCAAAAGAGAGCTAACTGAATATTATAGGATAGATGTTCCATTTATCGTGAGTCAAATTATTTCAGTTTTTTTTTTTTAAACGAAGAGTTTGGCAGGAAGCATATCTCATGTTAAGTATACTAACATGCTAATAAACCTTATAATTAAATTCAGGGAAAATTCAATTATTTCTTTATACAGACAATTAGTTTTTATGAGTAGTTACACTTGAATTTCTAAATATTCCAGCTCATCAATGAAATAACAAATGCATGGACTGATATCCATTTTAACAACAAATAATATGTGCCAGCAAATATCAAACTATCAAAGTCAGTATCATTTCATTCAACTCTATATTGTCCTGCTTGAAAGACCACAGTTATCTGTGTTCCAATGTAAATCTGTTTTCTTTTGATTTCAACTCGTATTATTTTTCTGATTTTCTTATTCTTCTGCTTTGTCCATTGTATGTGTCCCCATCACCTATGCCAGGAGACTACTTTGAATTTGCCTCCACACTTCAGGTCTTTTCTGTTATAAGCTCTACCTTCTTCACAACTCTGTAAAGTACTAGGAGATATGGACTGAGATCATGAGCTTACTTTAGATTGGGTATCCCAAGGTATACCTCTTAAGACAGGAAGTTGAGGTTTAAGGGATTTTAAGATGCCTCACTAGGACAATGGAAAAGTGAAGGAGAGGTATCCTAGAAAAGAGAAGAATAAATATCTCAAACTTTGTGGAGGGAGCAGTGTGCAGCACATCTCTGGACTCCTCAGTAGAAACAAGGGTATTTTGATGCTTGGTTTTTATGTTTTGTTTTTTCTTTGTTGATGAGAAACAAACCCAGGACCTCAGACATTAGAGAAATGCTCAACCATTGAGTTACACCCCCAGGTTGAGTTGTTGTTAATTTTTTTTTTTTTTAATTTCATTCAGCTTTGTCTAAGGCTACTCTTAAAGAGGTAGAAATACCTGATATTCCAAGCCTTCTGTTTATTAGACAAAATGAAAGAGAGACACAACAAATTTTTACAGTAGGTTTCTACCAACAAATGTTTGACAGGCAAGGGCTGATTGGAGAAAGATATCTACAATGGTATTTGTATAACATTATTTTTCTTATTGTTGCCTAATACAATGTGGTGAGACAGTAAGTAGAAAAAATTACTCATATAATTGCCACAAATAATAGAAGTAGTTTAGATTGGGGTAGGAAAAAAAAGCCCCATGGCATAGTAGGATAAAACTGATTTACTACCTTGGTCCTGATTCTTAGTGGGTACATTTCCTAAAACTGAAATATCTCAAGTTCACAAACTTACTTCTTATTAGGAAGGTGACTATTTCCTAAGATAGATGAGTTTGTGCCTTTCTTAAGCAAGTTGTTTGAAAATAATATTCATCATATGTTATTTAGCACTTCTCTTTTCAACCATAATATTACTGCTTTTAAATATATTGTGCAAAAGTCTTATATTAAAATGTATTATTGACAAACAACAATGAGATTAAAATTTCCCTGTAGAAAGGAATTACAACTTGTTCTTCTTATAGATCATCAATGTCTTGTATACACTAGTTGTTGAAATAAATGTACTTCAAGTTACATTGATGGTAGATGTGGTTAGCTACATGTGTTTTGGCTTCAGTTGTCTTTAATTAAATGGAAGTTGCCCATTTCTCTAAAAAATGTAGGAAAACAGTAGTGGAGAGCAATGACATTTCTCTTTCTACTTTATTTACAGCCATCCTTTCCTCAGCCAACCACCAATCAATTATCTCCAAATAACTAAACACCTTGTTTCTGGAATTCTTGTGTTTAACTCATGCTATTTATTTCTCCACAAAAATCTCATCTCATTTCTGACAGATGGAAAAAGAGGTTTCCAGGAAGATAGAAAACTGACATATAATTTGAAATACAAGTTCGGCGTCATCCTATCATTTGGGCATAATAATCTGGCCAGTGTAACCTGGTTTCCAATGAGAAATTCTGGTTGTTCCTTCTAATCTAAGATCGGAGTATATCTCATGCCACAGTGAAGTTTACTAGGCAGAAAAGAAAATAAATAAATAAACATAGAGATCAGTTGGTTCCCTGTTGAACGAAGTCAGTTTTTATTTATTTATATTTATCTTTAAGTGCTATTTTCCTCACATGCAAAAACAGCACATTTAATACCTCATGGTGCCATCCTGAGGGGAAAAAGAGAAGATACATTAACATTCAAGAAGCATCAAACTCATGCTAAACATGTGAGAGACACCTGATATATAGTGATATTTTATTTCAATATATTCCCTGATTTTTTAAACAGTGCATTACTCTAGGACAGTGATGATGAACTTTTTAGAACTTTCAGTGATACAAATAGCCCAGTGAGGAACACATGCCATATAGGTTCACCACCAGTGCCACGGGGATCAAGTTGATCTGTTTGTCATCAGTATTTTGGCCATCATGTAGCTGGTAAACTTTCCGACCCTGAACACAGAATCATCAAAATAGCGCAGCGTGATATGCTAGCTGTGGGTACCTATGAATCCCTGTTTCTTAACTGATGTAGGACATGTTTATGGACTTTAAGAGAGATGAGTACATCCTTTCTCCAGACCTGGAGTACAGGGATCCAATAATGCTGTTACCTAACACATGGTTTTGTCTGTAAGTCCTAAATAAGTTACAGTTTTCTCAATCCTGAATCTTCCTGCCTCTGTCTTTGGTCTCAACCCACCACTAGCTGCCTTTGGTGTCTACTGGCTAGGTTTTTCTGAAACATTTACCTACTTATTCCCATATCGTAATGTCCTGCTACTTCATTTCTTACAGTGACAGTCCTTTAAACTTGTGGATCATCTACTTGCATCTCACTTCAACCTGCAAAGCGGATATCTGGTAAACCGGCATGAGCCTTCCGGTAGAAACTACCATCACCTGCATTCTTCTCTATCCTCCTGCTAGAGTAATTATGATTCCAACATGAAAGCACATGATAACCACTGTGTTTTGAATGCTTGATAAGGAACAGTGGCTGCTACTACCACAGTTCCAGCTCCCTTTCCTTGTCTCTGAAGCCACATGACTGAGTTCACCTAAGGCCATGCTTTACAAGGCTTTTAAATGGCCAATGTGATATCTCAGTGTTGCAGATACATGTTCTTTGGACCAGTTCTGCCAAAAGCTTTTGGCTATCAGTAAAAACAATTTTTCTTTCATCTGAAACTCACCACTTCTTTTCTCAATGTCAATATAAAATCAGAAATCAGCCCACTTTCTGTGAATTCTGGCTATAAGAACTCCCTTGTGAGGGCAGTTTTGGGTCTTGCAGACTTTTTCAAGATTTAGGGTATTTAAAGCATTGTGCATTACTGTTTGGCTCACTCCTCTCCCTTTTAAATACTTTGCACCTCTTCATTTTCCAACTAATCTGCCTTAAGAGTTCCCCAGAAACACAATTCTTGATCTTATTATGAAGATCAGCTTAGTTGTGTGCCCTCCATGACTTCCAGCCTCCCAGCGTATCCAAGAATCACTAAAAATCTGTAAAAAAAAAAAAAAAACACGGATCACTTTCTCCCACCTGAATGGTAAAACAAGTTTCATGAAGTTTAATGCTACTATGATTTCATAGGTACTTTTTCAAGAAAAATAATTTTTGAACTTCTACTTTTGAAAATGCTGCAAACTGAGGAACAAGTGAATACACCATTACATTTTCCTTAAATGATTTTAGATCCATGGAATGAAGGGCCTTCAAGCTTAAATTTCCTAGCCTCATGAAAAGCTTTTATTTGTGGGGTCCTATCTTTAATGAATTATAGCAACTGGCAGAGAACTTGGAATTTCTACTGGTCTTTACACTTTCTTCACTAGGCCTTGGTGGTAGAAAATATTAATAGCATATTTATTTACCATGGAATATGAATTGTTATATATACTTTGTGTTGGGAGCCGCGGCCGAGCCCGGTCGCCTTACTTGGCGGACGTGAGGCCTGTAGGAAAGAGCAAAGCCTGAGCTAGATTACCCCTCCCATCGAGTGTGCTAAGATGGCGCTTATCTCCTGCTTCCTGCTTGGTAAACAACCCGCCCTGTAAGATCTCCTGCTTCCTGCTTGGTAAACAACCCGCCCTGTAAGATCTCCTGCTTCCTGCTTGGTAAACAACCCGCCCTGTAAGATCTCCTGCTTCCTGCTTGGTAAACAACCCGCCCTGTAAGATCTCCTGCTTCACAACCCGCCCTGTAAGATAGTCTGCCTAGCAACAACTGATGTTAGCCAATCAGCCCGCATCGCGCGTTTGAACTGATTGGCCACTGTAACCCTATAAAAGTGAGTGCCTCTCCCGCCACGAAAGAAGAAGCAGAAGAAGCACAGAAGGAGCCGCGGAGAGCGGACCGGTAGAGGCTTCGGGACAGACTGTAGGAAGAAGCACGCAAGGAGCCGCGGAGAGCGGACCGGTAGAGGCTTCGGGACAGACTGTAGGGAGAAGCACACAAGGAGCCGTGGGGAGCGGACCAACAGAGGCTTCGGCCGGGAGGATTCCCGGGGCAGGCTGTACAGAGAAGGAAAATAAAAGAAAAGGTTGTCCACTGCCAGACTTTGTTGTGTGTCCTTCCTGCCGGCCTGGAGTGACACCGACATCTGGTGGCCCTTACGGGGACTGATCACCCCCGAGACGTGGCAGTGGACAACGCTCCAACGCAGAGCTGCAAGACAGGTGAGTAGAGGATAAACCTGGGCCCTGGGTGGCGCGCACCTACAGGGTTTGTAGACTCCTCTTAGGCTCACGCGTAAGTGGCGGATTCCTTGGGCCTCACGCGGTGAGTAACATATTAAAAAATGGGAAACATGCTAGGTAGCGGCACTAAGAGTGAGGGTGGTTGCGGGGAAAGCTCTCAAGAGCTTACAAAAGTATGCAGGGTATTTGAGCAGGCCCAGTCAGGGAGCTCCCGAGAGGGGTCCGTCAAGGGGAACAAAGATGCTAAGGAGGAGGATGGGGCTCAAGCCTCGGAGTCGTCTGACTCCGAGGACGAGGGAAGGTTGAATGGTGAGGAGGCCAAAGAGACCAGCTGTCAGGGGCCTAAGTCGCTTGATGGGGAGACGCAAGGCTCTTTCGCTGCGTTGCGCCGCGAATTGCGCTCCGCTCAGCTAGGCTTACGAAAAAGCAGAGAGCTTCTGAGCGCCCCCTGGCAGGGGAGGGAGACAGAACCTTCTGCTCCGCCCTGGAACTTGTTCCCGGAAGCGGTCCCTCACCGCGAGGCCGCCGCATGGGAACTCCCCCCTCTTCCGTCAGTACAGGAAATAACGCAGAGGCCGCCATTTTCTGTTCAGCCACAGCCGCCATCTTACGATGCTCCGCCACCGGCGGGATGTTATTTCCACAGACAGCTGTGGCATGGGGGTCGTGTGTCTAATGAAGACCACCCGTTCCCAGGGATAGATAGCGGCCCCTATGGGATATATCCTGTACAGATGGCCATGGGTCAGGGACGTAATGTGTGGGAACCCTTTGAAATAAAGCAGATTAGAGAACTTAAAAATGCAGTTACAACCTTTGGGCCGACTGCGCCTTACACCATTGCCATGCTGGAGAACCTGTCTTCTGGGCCCCTCACCCCCGCGGACTGGACTCAGCTGGCAAAGGCGTGTCTGCCCTCGGGTAGTTACCTGGATTGGCGAGCCTGGTACGCCGAGTTCGCTGCCGAACAGGCGGAAAGAAACGCTAACCGAGGGAACCGGGGATGGAATAGAGACATGCTTATGGGGGAAGGCCAACACGCTGATGATCAGACTCAGTTCCCTGGTGCAGTTTATGAGCAGATCAATACCATTGGGCTTCGCACCTGGAAGCAGGTGAGTGGTGCCGGAACGGCATCCTTGTGCCTTTCTAAAATAGTCCAGGGCACAACAGAGCCATTCGTTGATTTTGTGGCTCGGATGCAAGATGCCGCCGATAAGATCTTTTCCGATAGGGAAGTGGCTCAACCGCTGGTTAGGCAGTTGATTTTCGAACAATGCACAAAGGAATGTAAGGCAGCAATAGCCCCACATAAGAATAAGGATCTTAACGCCTGGATCAGAATATGCAGAGAAATAGGGGGGCCGCTTTCTAATTCGGGAGTTGCAGCTCTTCTGGCTGCGGCAGTGCAACAAAGGGGACCTCGCGGGCCTAGAGAGGAACATAAAGCCAAGGGGTGCTTCAGCTGCGGGGACCCAGGACACATTAAACGCAACTGCCCAAATAGTGCAGACGCCAAGCCTCGCCTTAAAAATGAAGGATCGTATAACGTCTGTGGGCGATGCAGAAAGGGTCCACATAAGGCAGAGGATTGCAGGTCAGTTTATGACGCTAAGGGAAATCGTATTTGTGGCCGAGATGTTAACGAGCCAAAAAACGGCCAGAGGGGGCCCTCCTCGCCGGCGGGCCCCCACCCCCAAGACAGGACAACACAGGGTGGCAGCCTTCCACAAGGGCTACCCCTGGGTCAGCAGGCGTGGACCTCTGTGTCGCCTCCAGACTCATATTGACGCCCGATATGGGTGTTCAGGTGGTTGAGACCACCTTTAAGGGGCCGCTGCCTAAAGACACGGTTGGCTTGGTAATTGGAAGGTCCTCTACAGCCCTCCGGGGTCTTACGGTGATCCCTGGGGTCATAGACTCAGATTATACAGGCAATGTTAAAATTATGGTCCAAACTCTTGTAGGTACTATGGTAATTAATGAGGGGGACAGGATAGCACAGCTCCTGCTGCTCCCCAGCCTCCATAAGAGGTTCCAGTACTCCACATGACTCTTGACAAGAGGCCCATGCTTTTGCTTAAGATCAATGGCAGACAATTAAAGCATGGTATCCCATACAATCCTCAAGGTCAAGGAATTATTGAGAGAGTTCACAAAAGCCTCAAAGAAGTTTTATATAAACAAAGAGGGGGAGTAAGCCAAGGCCTGCCTCCAAAGGCACGGTTATCTATGGCACTGTTCACATACAATTTTTTAAATTTAAACAATAATAACCGCTCACCAGCTATGGAGCATTCTAGTCCATCTCCTAGCAATAAGGGATGGGTGAAATGGAAAGATGTCCTAACAGGACAATGGATGGGCCCGGATCCGGTGGTTAGCTGGAACCGAGGTGCGGTTTGTGTTTTCCCACAGGAACCGGGACGAGAACCACTGTGGGTACCGGAGAGACTGACAAGGGCAACAAAGCCCTCGACTGAAGATCAGACCTGCCCTACCGGAGATCCATCACAGACCAACCAACAAGATGAATAGAAATAGCGGTAGCCCAAAATGGACAAAAAGATCCTCAGGCATATGCATGGCTCGCTCGCCTAGCCTACGACCGAGTCTAGGGGCGGTGAGCTTCCCACACTCCTCCTCTAAAAAATTATGACATAGCTGGGTAGGAGAGTCAATGACGGGTAAGAGCGTACTCCCCCGGTGCGACTCAACCTAAGCCAGGCCCTACCCCATCCTACACGTAAGCCGCTGGACTGTTAGATGCTGCCCAGGTCTAAATTTCTCTCCGAGGGGATTTCTTTACGGAGAGGAAATGAGTGCAAGCTTGTGTGCATCCAGGTTCCATCCAGTTTGTGCCTGGCCCTAGAAAAAGGACGAGGGCCTCAGGGCCTTGGCAGACCATGGGACGGCCGACCAGGGTCTAAGCCAAGGACCTACGGTGGGCCTACGCATAGGGCATAAGCCTCTGCACCCAGTCCAGGAAGGGCTACGATGCGCACATTCATAAAAAATAAAAAAGGGGGAGATGTTGGGAGCCGCGGCCGAGCCCGGTCGCCTTACTTGGCGGACGTGAGGCCTGTAGGAAAGAGCAAAGCCTGAGCTAGATTACCCCTCCCATCGAGTGTGCTAAGATGGCGCTTATCTCCTGCTTCCTGCTTGGTAAACAACCCGCCCTGTAAGATCTCCTGCTTCCTGCTTGGTAAACAACCCGCCCTGTAAGATCTCCTGCTTCCTGCTTGGTAAACAACCCGCCCTGTAAGATCTCCTGCTTCACAACCCGCCCTGTAAGATAGTCTGCCTAGCAACAACTGATGTTAGCCAATCAGCCCGCATCGCGCGCTTTGAACTGATTGGCCACTGTAACCCTATAAAAGTGAGTGCCTCTCCCGCCACGAAAGAAGAAGCAGAAGAAGCACAGAAGGAGCCGCGGAGAGCGGACCGGTAGAGGCTTCGGGACAAACTGTAGGAAGAAGCACGCAAGGAGCCGCGGAGAGCGGACCGGTAGAGGCTTCGGGACAGACTGTAGGGAGAAGCACGCAAGGAGCCGCGGGGAGCGGACCAACAGAGGCTTCGGCCGGGAGGATTCCCGGGGCAGGCTGTACGGAGAAGGAAAATAAAAGAAAAGGTTGTCCACTGCCAGACTTTGTTGTGTGTCCTTCCTGCCGGCCGGGAGTGACACCGACAACTTTGGAATTCCAACACATTGTGATCAGCTTCTAAATTATCATTATGCTGTTTATTTTTTCTTTGAGCTTCCTTTAGTGACCCCGTCATCCTTGGACATGATAAAACAATTCAAAATCTCTCCTGCTTCTCGTGGAATCTCCTGAGTGCTTCCCCTAAGCACAGATGTACACCTTTGATCTGCAAATCACTGTGGTGAATTGATATCCCAAAGCCCATAAATACCCAGGGTGAGATCTTCTCAGTGCTGGCTTATAGAGAGAAGAATGTGTGGTGATTTGATCTGGATCGACCAATAGACCCCACCTTCCTGTAGGACTTACAAAATTCTTTCTTTCATGTACCAGGTCATCTGAATCTGCATAATATCACTGATGGACAAGGATCACACTGTTCCCCTGATCAGTTGATAAATTCTTAATTTAGTACCGATCTTCTGACTTTATCCTTTGAGGGACGAGTTAATATTGTATCACTCAACTGTTTATCAAATGCCTTTTATTTTCATTCTCACAATTACTGTGGTTTTTCTTGGTTTAACTTAACCTGTAAAGTCTATGCGAATATTCCTTCTTTATATTTCTAGCTCCAGGATTCACTAGGGGGCTTCCTACATCTGATCTAACATTGTTCAAGGTGTCAGATGCAGCTTGCTTCTCAATTTGCTACTTTCGACTGGAAGACATTAGCCTTCTTAGTCAATCATTTAATTAGGCCAAGTGTAAATAATATCATGAGAAACATTAATTTTGTAGGGTTTACTGAATTACTGTGAGAATCACAGAAGATAATTTATGACGATAATCATAAAAAATCTCATATAGCCCGGGACCCCACAAAGCAGCCAGGGCTGCCCAGCTGCACGGGAGGAGATTGTGAGAAGCTCCAGAGTTCTGAAGCCGGCACCATGCAGTTTTTTGACCATTCCATGTTGTGTCAGGAATGCATTGAAAGCAAGCCGTGTAATGTGCAGTAGACTCAAGAGGAAGACCTACACTGAGTCCTGGTGAGTATTGGGGACTGGGTCCCGCGGTTGCTGTGGCTGGCTGGAAGACATCTTGGAATTGGGCAGAGCCCACCACCACAGGGACATCAAAAACACAGAGTCTGGTGGAGGACATCTTGGAGTTGGGCAGAGTCCACGACTCAGTGACATCAGACAGCCGCCCCTGACATAGAGAGGTCTGGTGGAGGACATCTAGAAAGTGGGCAGAGCCTGGTGCTCTATCAGCGTCAGCAACATAGAGAGAATTAGTGGAGGACATCTTGGAATTGGGCAGACCTGCAGCTGCGGTGACATTAGATAGTCGCTCCTGGCACAGAGAGGTCTGGAAGAGGACAGCTGGGATTTGGGCAGAGCCCTGTGCCACGGCCACATTAGCCAGCTGCCTCTGGCACATAGAGAACTGGCAGGATCTGCTGGGGCTGAACCAAGCCTCTTGTTGGGACCCAATAAGCAGATACAAAATAGTCACAATTCTGTGACATCCACAAAGTACAGCCTAATTTGCAGATTGACGGGCACAGAGGCTGGAGGCTAGCCTGCATTGTCCCTGCATCCCTGCCTATCCCAGATAATAGCAAATTGGGGAGGACAGCAAAAACTCAAGTCAACACACTTCTGAAAGGCCCTAAGCAATATGGAGAGAGCCAGAGACCCCAGAACACTCCAGTCTGAAAGAAACCAAAAACATAACAAGAGATAGAAATAAAAAAAAAAAAAATCTCCAGGTGCCCAACATGAGAAAACAAGCCCAGGAGAAGTAAACACTGAAGATAACAAGCATAGTAACCATCCAATACTGGACACAGCATCAGCCGAAATAAAAAAAAAAAAAAAAAAAAAAACCTCCATGACCTCATAGATGAATTTAAGGCAGTACTCCTGATCCAAGTAAGGCAAGATATAATGAGATTAATTAAAGAAATGACAAGCCCTGCCCAAGAAAACACAGATGGAAGAACTGAGGAAATCAGAAAAGAAACTTCTGTAGAAGAATTTAAACATAACTTAGAATACATGAAATAGATCCAAAGAGATTACTAGGAAACTAAAAACTCCATTGAACACTGGCAAAATGCCTTGACAGAAACTAAAGTCAGCCTTTTGAAACTTGAAGAGAGATTTATCATATATGATCATGAAAGAAAAGACCTCTTAAAAATAACAAGGAACCAGAAACAAACAATTCAAAGGCTAGAAGATGACAAAAGGATGCATAACTTAAGAATAAAGAATGTGAGTGAGGAAGCAGGACCAACCAAAAATGAAATACAAAGAATATTCACAGATATATTAAAGCAAAATTTTCCATGTATAGCAAAAAGAAATGATATTCAGATTAAAGAAGCATACAGAACACCAGCTACCTACAACCAAATCAGATCTACACCCAGACATATAATAATCAAGATCCCAGAAATCCACCAAAAGAACAGAATATTAAAAGCAGCCAGAGGAAAAAAAGCAGATTACCTACAATGGGAAAATTATCAAAATAACAACAGACTTATCAGCACAAATTCTTAAATCAAGAAGGGAATGGAGAGAAATATTCCAAGTCCTAAAAGAAAATAATATGCAACCAAGACTCATATACCCATCAAAACTCTCTCTCAAAATTAATGGAGAAATAAGATGCTGCCAAGACAAGGAGGAATTGTGGCAGTTCGTGGCCACCAACCCAACCCTACAGAGAGTGCTGAAGGACATTCCAGAGAAAGAGAGGAAGGGATACCAGCATTCCAGCAATAGTGGCAGAGAGGCCTCAATGAATGGGGCAGACAGTGGAAAGATTGAATAAGATGCACAAATTATAGCAGTAAAGTGGAGTAGCAGACATGAGGCAGAGACAGTAATCTATAGGCTTTAGTATAGATAGCTTTGATACACTATAAAGAAAAGCAGAGGTCATTGTTAATAGTGTATCAGGATTTAAAAGTCACAGTAGTCTTATCGCCCTGTTTAGTTTGAATTTAATTTGTTCTGGTCTGTCTACTCATATTGGATTTGAGGGCACAGACCTCTGACCCAAAAATAGCAGGTTATACCATGGTAACTATCCTTAATTTCCTATTAACTTAAGCTGAAATCCTGTACTACTTATTTTGTCTTACTATGACTGATTTTATTTGAATCCGATTCATAGGACCGCGGTTTTGCCTTGGCTGATTTTATTTTAATTTGATATGCTTGACAGTATCAACCCTAAAGGAACAGGCAACTACTCTGAAGATGACAAGATGTAAAAGATATCCATACCAGTATTAATTATTAACAGCTCTCAAGTCCTACAATGTTTTCAAAGTTGTGTTATTATAAAAATAGCTAGGTAATACTATGTTCAACTGTATTAAGCCCAATGATGTGCACAAGACTATTGAAAATAAGAGAAAGCATAGTAACTACAGTAGATCACCTAATATTGTAGTCTTATGTGTCTTTTTCACTGCATGTTTTTCTAGGAATTTGTTTTGCTGTCTTGTTATGATTTGTTTTCCCCTATAATACAGAGAGGATAGATATACATGTAGAAATTCATGCATCAGAAGATTTTTTAAAAAAAACTATTTACGGGAACAGATTATATAGTGCAACATGTAATGAACAGATACTCTGAAGAAGAGACACTAAGAAACCCAAAGCTAATTTTGTAGCATTATGATATAAAATCTAGCAATACTATTATTCACTGATCAGATATTAGTCTAGTCTCTTAAGTTCAATTTCATCATATGTAAAGATAAGAACAGCTGCTACAAAGAGAATGAGAAATGCGATGGTAGTTATTATTGTCTTCCCCAACGTCATATCTTGAAGACCTAAAAAGCCTTCATCATCCTGTAATGATTTGATTAGTTCTATAATATGCAGTATCTATTTAATGTGTGTGAAGATGGGGACAACTATTTGGAAGAAACTAGAGACAATTAGATAGACAGTGAAGATCCCCAGTGGACTTGCTTTGAAATCTGTATTTCTTTAAATTGTTTTTTTTTAACTTTTTGTTCTATTTTGATATCTTTAATCTTATCCTCTTTAATATATAAAACAAGTGTGTAGGACCGATAACCATATTACTGAGTTTTTGTCAGGATCATTGAGCAGAACTGATGGCAGTGTCACTATTTGAATGTCATTTTACATACTTTAATTTTATAACCTGAACAGCTATTTCTAAGATGACAATATGTAACTTATCAACTGGCGATTTCTTACCATTTATTTTTCTGTAATTCTGTATTATTTCTACCTTTTTTATCTCCATGTATTTTTTGTTATTTCTTTCTCTTTAAATAAAAAAAATCTCATATAGACATTCTTCTCGTGTCTTACTAATTTATGTTTTAAGACAATGCCAATGGCTGTAGCACATTAGTGATAAATAAAAGGATAGACTTAAAAGTGTGTTTCACTCTATTTGTTTCCTTTTCCCTAGTTTACACCCCCATATACATATTAGACAGAATTCTCCTGAGAATCAGAACATGACATTTATAGAGCTTAATATATGAGTGCTTAATAATTGAGCTTAATTATAGTAATACATATGAACATATCAATGATCTAAGTAAATATATAAATAATATATGTAGTATAATGAAGAATATAGTACTTGTGATCAAGATATATAAATACAGAGAAAGAAAGTTTAAGGAAGCAGTGCATACAATTTTGGAGGTCACAAAGGGAAAGTAGGAGAAAATAGCAGGTCTGTGGGTTGGAAATTTCAGGAAGAGTTAATATTGCAACGTGAACAATTAATTCAAAGAAATCTGGAAGCAGAATTCCTTCATTTCTAAAGACTTCACTAGTTTCAGTTAAAATATTCAAGTGAATAAATGAAGCCCACTCATAGTATGAATGATAGTCTACTTAGTAACTACTTATTAGTGTTAGTCACATAAAAAAAATTTCTTAGACTGGTATTTGACAAAACTGTAAGCATCATAAACTCATGGGATTGACACACGTACTTGTAACAAACCAGGTGGCTAACTTTGAAATATTTTTTTTAGCATAGTTGTAAAGATAGTGCAAGTTTCCTGTGTAGCCCATAGCTATGTCTCCCCTTACTGATACCATAAATTTATATGATATGCCACTCTTCATAAACCAAGGCTGAAATACTACAATTTAGTGAAGTCTATTTGATATTCAAATTTTCCAGGTTTGTCCTATGTCCTCTTTCTGTTTCACAAGCCCAGCCAGGACATTTATTATGTTGGGTTACTGAGTTTCCTTGGGCTGCTTTTGGCTGTGACAGTGCCTCAGAATTTCCTAGATTTTTTTATTTGTTTGTTTGTTTTGTTTTTTTGCCATCAATACAGTTTTGAAAACTATTGGTCAGTTACTTAGTAGAATGTCCTTAATTTGAAGTTGATGTTTTTGAGAAGCTTATAATGGCATTTTTTTACAGTAAGATGTCTTGGTCTTCATACCATATTCAACTTACACAAACATTTCACGATGTATCTCTGACCTCATTACTTCTGCTGAGCAGACTGAGGTCGTGCATACCTATCTTTGACTACATCATTTTATTCTTGCAGAGCTAGGGTATTAATATAACTTTTGATATATATGCATGTATAAATTTTGGGTCATATATAATGGATATCATGCTATACAATCATATACAAGAAGGGGACTTATTCATTCTTAACAGCTGCGTGATGTTTAAACATATAAATGAACTATTTTTAAAAATAATCTTGTTGAAACATACTTAGTTGCTTTAATTGTCTACCTATTCAAACAACATTGCAATGAGTATTTTTGTATATATGGAAATCATAGAGGGGAAAATCTATAAAATGAATTGTAAAAATGAAATCATAGAACAGTTATATGCATTTCTAATTTGACAGATACAGATATGGCAAGACTCCCTGAAGTTTATAATGATGTGTTTGTTTCTTCATAAATTTGCCAACAGAGTATATTATCAGAAACTTTGATCATTGCTAAAGCAATAGGTAAAAAACGCAATATTTCATCAGAGTTCAAATCTGTACTTCTTTTTTTTTTTTTTTTTTTTTTTTTTTTTGGTCTTTTTCCTTTTTATCGGTACCAGGGATTGAACCCACGACTGCCTGCTTGCAAGGCAGGCACTTATGCCGCTGAGCTAAATCCCCAGCTCCTCAAATGTGTACTTCTAATAAGTGAAGGCAAGCACCTGTTCATGTGCTTTTTTAAAGAAACTATTCTAAGATATTTCCTAGGCTTTTGCCCATTTTTCACTTGAATTGTTAATATTTTTTTCATTTATTGAGCTAGGATATCATCTTATTAAAACTTAACTATAAATATTTCCTGTCGTGTCAAATATCTTGTTGAGTCTGTTATATTAAATACTACAAAGATAATTTATGTATTTTAAATTGTAAATTTTGTTAAAATATGTTCTTCAAAGTTAAATTTTGATAAATGTCTTGCAATAAAGGCATGAATATTCATTTTTATCTGATTCTTTGAAAATATGCAGATTGAAAGTACTAAAATAGGTCCATAACTGATTAGCTGATTACTATCTATCTATCTATCTATCTATCTATCTATATCTATACATATATCTTCCTTCAAAATGGACTCTTAGCCTCAAATCCTATCTACTAATAAAGCTATGGTTTTTGTGTTTAAACATATTTTATGTTCATGTAAAACAATAACTTCACTCGGCCTAGCTTAAAAATGAACTTAGATCTAACAATTATTTGACAGGTTTTGGCTTAGATCTTAGTATGAAGAAGAATAATCTTTGCTGTGCAATTTTTGGAGGACAGCAGGTAGCAAAATCAAACATCTATTTAATCCTTTCATCTGGTGACTGATTATAAGAGGTCTTTTGGTGTGTGACATACAAGCTAAAAGACTTACCATCATGGAAACAGGATCTTCTCATAGTCAAACCAAATAGAATCTTTATTTCTAAAAGGAAAATACTTAAAATAATTTGCATTCATGAAAAATATATACGGGGCCTTTGTTATTGACTTATCTGTTCCAAAAATACATTAAGTTATTTAACATATTGCTAATAAAGACATGTTTTTAATTATCATATTGTTTTCCAAAATAAGAATCTGCCGCCTTTGTAAAATCCACACCTGAGTGATTCACTTATAACCTTATTGCACAGGATTGTCCAAAAGATTGGCAGCAATCCGTACTTTTTACCAAATGACTGCAAAACATTTGATAAATTGTGAGCATGTAATAATCAAAGCTGACTCATAGAATGCTCCTTTCATCACTGTACAAATCACAATTATTACAATTATCTGAGATTACTCTTACCCAGAAATCTCTGGTTCCGGATATTTTATTAATATTAGAACAAGAAAACTTGAATAACACTTAAGGAATTAAGGAATTAAGCCTTGAGTTCAAGGAATTAAGAGAAATAAAGAATAAAATCTTTTAACATCATGTTCTTTGTATGTGGTAGTGGAAATTGAACTCAGGGGCTTCACACTGAGCTACATCCTCAGCCCTTTCAAAAATTTGAAACAGAATATTTCTAAGGCAACAAGTTGCTCAAGTTCGGCTCATATTTAGAATCCTATTGCCTTGGTCTCCCAGAGTGCTGGGATTTCAGACATGCCTCAACAGATCTGGCTCTCATGTTTATTGAACACTTACTAAACCAATTCACATGATTAATAACCATATTACAAGTGCAATAATTGCCAGTATCATCTCAGTTGTTATGATAAAGACATAAATTGCTATGATAAAGAATGTTACCTATTTTGTACAGATAATGAGTGGTTGGCCACAAAGTAACTTAAACCCAGATATTTGAGTTCCAGAATCTAATGGTGATCATAGCCAGGTCTTATACACACCCTAGATACATGCTCTATTTTTGAGCTACAATTCTTAATTAGTGTTAGTTTTAACTCTGCTGCTTGCCATTACTGATTGTTATTATGTGTGTATCCATGAAGGTCATGATAGCAATGACAATGAATGATCCTGATTCTACAGATACTTAGGAGAAAAAAAAGCTCTCTATATATGAAATTACTGAAATTAAATGCACATATTTAACGAAATGCCTAGTCTGGTACAGCACTTAGGAACTGTTCTTGTCACTTTTAGGGCATCATGTTATAGAGCCCGGGTGCTTCCTCTGCTTGTATGAAGAGATTGGATGGATGTGTGTATTCTACTTTTTCTTGTGATTACACCACCTGCAGTGGTCTTTGCTCTCTTGGATGTTATAAACAGAATGATGACAGACAGCACATACATGCTAAAAATGAACTCTGGTTTGGCTGTAATCCAATCAGTTTAATCCATTATCACGAGAAAGAAGTTACCATTTTACAAATTCTGTTTAAGAATGCATTAAATAATTTCTAAATCATAGGATATATATTCCTTAGATGAAAATTTGAACATTTATTTTGCTCTCCTTTTGATGAAATATCCTATTAGGAGCCAGTGGTTACTTGAGATTAAGACCTTATGTGTAACAGAGGAATGTAACATTTGAATAGATTATCCAATTCTTCAGAAAATGCATAGTGCCTACATCACAGCAAAATATCTTTACTTTTGATTCTATATAAGTATTCTAAATGACTAGTACTTGATTTTCTTTTTTGGAAGGCCATATATTCTTGCATATGAACTGTAAAAGCAGTGAAATAAGTAAATTAATCTTTCGAGTGTTTGGTAAAAGTTCTAAACCTTACAGTTAGTTCCAATATATAGGGTTAAGTACATTTCTATGACATTCATGAGCTCTGGTCATTTTTAAACAATGTTGAAAATGCAGTTAACTATCACTCAGATTACCTTTATATCTTTTTCCTTTCAGCATGAATGTAAAATGAGCTCCTTATTTAGGAGATAATCTGCTTGTATTCTGTGTTTTAGCTCCAGAAAAATAAAAGACTTATCTATCATTGTAAATGTTGATTTCTAGGATAGATAAAAGGTTTGCTGGCTCCAATTTTACCACATGCATCATTAAAATATTTGCCAGCTACAGAGAATTTCCCGGTAATTCTCTATTACTGGGTCACATTCTCCTCTGATATGTTAAAGCTGTTCATGGTCAGGACAGCCAAAGCCTGGCACAGATGTATGCAATGAACACCACACATTCCATCACCAGCCACAGAAGAGCTTGCCCCTCACTGATGAGACCCAGTCAGTTATACAATCAGTAGGGCCAACAAGTGCTTGGAACAAGTCTTCCAATCTTTGGGCACAACAAACTAACTCCTCTCTAGAAAAACATTACAACAGAATGTTTTAGTTTGAATTCTTGGAAAAATAATTTTGCATTTTTTGGTGGTGGTATTTTTATAGATCCTATAGATAACCATTTTCCCAAGATGATATTTAATCAATTCAAGAATAAGGGAAAAGTTCCAGCTTTTTAGAGAAGAACATTTACAGAGAATAGAAGTGAAAAAAAAAAAGGAGCAGAAATTTTATTTAATGCCTTAATATCTGTAGATTCTTACTGATTCCCCTTTCATGCAAGATAGTAAGTTTCCTGAAGTACCGTAAGCCAGAGATATGAGCCATTCAGATTATCTGCTGGGAAGTTTAACCAGAGATCAGGTGGTGAACACAAGTTTTATTTGCAAAAAATGAGTAATTGGAAGCAATTTTTGTCCTACTAGTGAATATCTTCAGTTGGTTTTTCCAAGCCTAAAGAGACATAATTGACAAAAATTATAATGTGCACAATGGTGTACAACATGATGTGCTGGTATGTGTCTATACTGTGAAGGGATTATTACAACAAAGCTAATTACCATACCAATTAAGGCATACATATAGTTATCAGTGTTTTGTGTGTGTGTGATGAGAACACTTAGGATTTACTATACTCTGATCAAATTCCAAGTATATAATATAGTGTTAACTATAGCCATTGTGCTGTACAATTAATCTCCAGAATTTCTTTAGCCTGAAGATTTTTATCCTTGGATCTTTACTGTATCTCTCCATCACTAATGCACTAGAGTTTTCAGAGTACAGTTCTTTTATTTCCTAGCTTAAAATTATTCATATTACATTCTTTTAGATGTTTCTACAAATTGGAATGCTTTCTTTTTTTCCTTCTCAGGCCATTAATTATTTATGTATAGAAGTGAAATTTATGTTTGTATGTTGATTTTTAGAAACTTTTTGCAATTTGTTTATAAGTTCCATATTTTGTGATAGAGAATTTAGGAGATATATATATATATATATATATATATATATATATATGTATATATGTATATACATGTATATATACATATACATGTATATACATATATACATATATATATATGTATGTATATATTTCATTTTATAAGGGTTCCCTTTAAAAGTAAAGATAATGCAGTAGTGTACATTTCCATACGAAGATTTTAATTTCCACAATAGGAACATTTTTACAAACAATGATTTGTGTGAGTTTTTATTCAACACTTACTTGTAGAGTTTTGAACCTTGAGCACAATTCTTCAGTGCCATAGTACAGTGAAAAACTTTGCACTAGGGCTGAGAGCAGAACATTTATGCTCTTTATATTTCACTTTTCTCACTGCAGAGTTGGAAAAGGGAAACTTCTTTCTAACGTTGTAAACACTGGCACTGAGGTACACCACCTATGGTACACAAACTCCTGCACCCTAAGGTGTCTAGAGAGGATGTATTCTCATCACCATCATTAAGATTTACCTTCATAGCCAGTCTCTGTTTTTGTTTGGTCATATCCTGCCAAAACATGGCTTTTTGACAATATCAAAATTGTCTAAGATGACAGATTGGTTAGACAGGGACCTTTGAAGAATATTATAAGCAGATTTTCCAAATTTGATAACTGATTGGCACAATGATAAACATTTAACTATTGCACAATCTAGTTGGTAGCAACATTATTTGAAAATTATATATAGTTATGCAATTTTCTATTTTGATGACTGATTGATCAGAGATTTTTTGTAATTTACAGCTGAAGATAAAGCTTATCCTTTAAAAGAATTCTGATGCTCAATTTACTTCCCTACTCTATGTCCCCCTACAGGCTTCCCAAACTCTACCTGGAGAAGTGAGGAATGTATCGTTGTGATTACTGAACAAAGACTATGAATAATGACTCCTAATAACAGAATGTTGTAACCAATACTATAAATCTTAACATGCCAAAGGACATCTCTTTTGAATTATGTTTTTCTGACATGTATGATTTCCTTTGCAGCACAGCTTTTACAGAATGTGACTTCCTCAAATGATGCAGGAAAAACTAAACTTTAAATTTCCTTTTTCTTTTCTGTACATTTTAGTTGGTATGGTAACAGAGATTGCACCAGGCCTTCTCATAATATATCCCTGGGATTTTTTAAGTTTTTCTTTTGATCTATATGCCATACCCTTTTTCCCTTTCTAATTCTTCCTTACTTCCCTTTCTTTTTCTTTCTTTCTTTCTTTCTTTCTTTCTTTCTTTCTTTCTTTCTTTCTTTCTTTCTTTCTTTCTTTTTCTCTTTCTGTTGTCCTTCTTTTTGTTTTTCTTTCATGCTTTTTCTCTTTTTCTTTTATTTTATTTTCTTTCTCTCTTTCTCTCACTTTCTTTCTTTCTTGTCTGTTTTGAGAAAGGTTCTTGCTCAGCTAGGCCAGCCTCAAATTTATCATTTTCTACCATCAGCCTCCCGGAGTGCATAGAATATAAGCATGTGCCACAGGATTCCTGGCTTGAAAGTGACATATTTTGATTTAATTTCTACATGTTTTAAATATCTTATTTTTAAATCTCTCTCTTGCTCTCTCTATTTTTTTTTTTTTTCTTTTGGTACCAGGGCTTGAACTCATGACTTCACTCTTGACAGGCAGGCACTTACGTAACTGAGCTAAATCCACAGCCCAGTAAGATTATTTTAATTAACATTGTACTTACCGCTACCTCTAAAATTATTATTTCATGCATATATATGCATATATATGTATATATTTTAGAATTTCATTGGCTTTTAATGTCATTGAAGGTACCTCAGCAACTTCGCCTTCTTTTTCCTCATAGTGACTAAAACTATTCATTCTTATCTGTCTTTCCTGTTGAATCTCCAAGGGGAAAATGATTCTCTGCATTTTTTATTCATTCATTCATATATCATTGAAACTAGTTTTAACATTCACCTTGGGTCATGAGCTTATTTTTAAAAGTTAAAAAACAAAAGTAAGTAAAATTATCATGGTTACTGCGTAAAGCAGGACCAAGACAAGAGCATCCACATCTGTGACATTTTGGTTCAGGAAATAGCCAATTGCCCTGTTCATCATTTCTGTCTTTACTAGTGTGTACCTTAGAGGCACAATAATTAATTTTGAAGAGATGTTGAAATTTCACATAATTGTGGTTTCTTTGTCTATCGGTCTTTCCTTTCTTTCTGTCTAGGGGACATTGCAAATTCTCCCTTTCATCGTCTTCTGTGGTGACCCAGGGCCAGATGACGGATCACATTTTAACAGGCTAGTCCCTGTTTCTCTGGAGCCACTAAATACTCCATTAAATGGAAGGCTTTACCCCCATTTTTTATCTTCATTTGGCTGATGTAGGAGTTTCTGAGTGTATCTTATAAATACTTCAGTATCCTCAGGAACAAGCCATATTTCTGTAATGCTTCATATGTCATCCACCCCTTTGTCACACACATGGCTCCAATTTTACTACTTTATTTCTAGTTGGCCCAACAATTTAGTTTATTTTTCCCTGATTGTATCAATTTATTTTAAGTCTCCTATTTCTGTGTTTGGATTTCTGGCCCTGTCATTCCCACACCCTTTGAGTTTTGTAATTTTGTTTTTTCTATCAGAATGTTTGATCTGATTCCTCCTTGTTCTTTTTATCCTCATCTGGGTTTCATCTTAATATTTCTTTCATTTTTATTCCTACAAAGTACTTTTAACGCCCCATAAACATCCACTGACTCTTTTTGAACTAGCCATTGTGAAGCCGCCTCTCGGGTTTTCACATCACGCTGACTCCTTGTTAAAATCCACAGCCTTTGTAATGTGGCCTTACGCTGGGGCAGAGGACTCTGGCCAGCTGAAATCGGAGAGTGACCACTCATTCTTCATCGTACTAAAGATCATCTTTTCCTATGTGAGCACTAGGCCTGGGTTACTACAAAATGGACAAAAATGAAAACTCAGGGGAGAGGCAGAAAAACAGTCTGACTAAAAATAATTTGAACTCTTTACAATGATCAGTGGACTCAATCTTTTTGAATCCTGACCCCAGCAGGTCGTTGGCCTCGAGGTTTTTAAATGAAAAAAAGTAATCATCCATCCCGCTTTCAAATATAAGTTACATTAAGATGGGGTAAAATGAAAATAGTGATAGTCTATTTGTTTGCATGATAGTAAGTAAAAATATTAATAATGTGCTTGTGCTGCTGGTAATGACCATTAACTGAATTCTTGTCTTTGTGTGCAAACCCTGCAGAATTTAGAGGAAAATGTCAACTTACGAACAAACAGGATCAAATTTGCAGTGTTTATTAGTTTTGACTCTAGCTCAATTTCTGATTTTCCATCTAGAATTTTTATGTACATAGCTTATTTTCTGAAAAGATTTTCAAAGTAGTTTATGGTATTTTTTATATTTCAGATACATATAGAAATCATCTTTATTATTCAAAGTACCTTAGACTTTTAATTTTAAATAATGTGCTCCGGTTTGGATCATATAGAGCTCCAGTTTTGTGCCTTTCCAACTAAAGAAAACGTAAAATATAATATGTAGCTTCTGTTTCTGTTTCTCTAACTCTCTCTGCCTCTCTGTCTCTCTCTCTCTCTGGCTCTCTCTGTCTCTCGGGTTCTCTGCCTCTCTGTCTTTGTCTCTGTCTCCATCTATGTCTCTCTCTCTCTCTCTCTCTCTCTCTCTCTCTCTCTCTCTCTCTCTCTCTCTCTCTCTCTCTCTCTCTCTCTCTCTCTCTCACACACACACACACACACACACACACACACTCACACACTTATACACATGCAGACATACCAGCAAAAGCTGTTACATGGTTATAAGCAAAATAAAAAATATTGATAAATAATATTCATTCATTCAGCCTGAACCAAAAAAGGGACCCAACATGTTTTTGATGCTTGATAAATAAATTATCAGACCCTTTGCTATGAGTTGGTGATACCTGAAATAATACGATAACTAGTCTTGACCAATAATGGATTCCCATTCTAACTAGGTTGCTGTCCAATTACAATATGTTTATCTACCTGTGTGAATAAAGCCTCTAGCAGTAGAAAAGTCAGATATTCTGATAGTACAGAAAGAAACTCCATTCTTCTAGGAGAACTCAGGATTAAAAAAAGAAAGAAAGAAAAAACAAACAATATTGTAAATTCTGAAAGGAATAAAAAAATTGGCTGTGGAATCAAATTGGCCTTTGCAACATTTTCAATACATCTCTGTGACATTCAAATAAAAATCTCAATCTCTATCTTAATGATCTCATCAGAGAAATACAATAATAGCAGTTACCTCAAAGGAATGAGCTGCTTTGAAGTTAAAGTATATTATGTTGAATAACACTCAGAGACAGTTTTGAAATGTAATCGCTTCCTCCTCGGCACCCCTGAGTCTGTTGTGTAAGAAGGCTGTAAGGGCAAAGGCATGTTCTTATGGAGGGAGAGTTTCTCCACGGTTGGAGCAAGGAGAAAGCTCGTAGGTTTGGACACAAAGATGGAAATGTGCACCGTGTTTTCTAAGTCTCACTTGTCATAGGACAAGTTTGGACTTGGAAGTAGACCTCTGCAAAACCACCGGGTGTATATTTCTTTGCATAAAGATGGCTTTACAACGTTTAGAAATTCTTTTTTAGGGAAAACACAAAAGAATTGCAAGTAACTTTGCTTCCTATCTCTTAAAAAGTCTACAAGGGAACCACTTCCATTCAGTAGGATAAATGGTACCTTTTCACAGTCCTAGATTAATACAAAACATGCTGACATGTCTATCAATCACTTTAAAATATGTGACTCCTGAAATTCTCAATCTAAATCGTCTGTCTCCAGCTTCCTTTGATCCCTATCAGATCTCTGCCCTTTGGCATTCCTTAAGTGAATCCCCACTGTACCATTTGCCTGCACCTAACGATTATTTTGTCTTCCATTTTCAGACGATATTAAGACCTTCAAAATTGTGATATCTCCTAGTGAAATAAGGAAAAAAAATCATTTTTGCCTTATCAAATTGATCTGACCTTTATGGAATTTAGCAGTCCAAAGACTTTAATTACTTCTAAAATATTGTTTGAGATTTGAATCACCCTGAATGTGAGTTTTGTACAAGGGAAATCATAAACTAAAGAAAGCCAGGAAAATGAGGGCAAAGCCTCCTGAAAGTATCTTGGAAAAGGCTCATACACTGAAGTAAAGCAGTGGTGATGCAAATGGAAAGAGGATTATCTAACAGACCATCACTGGTGGATCCTGAAGAAAGAAGCTTTGCAAATAGGGAAGATGCCCAGTGCCATTGGAGCTTTGACTCTTTGCTTGACACTTGGTGAGCCAGTATCTACAGTAAAGAATGAAGATGTAACAGTCACAGAGTGAGATGGAGTGTGTCAAGGTCTTGGCACCTATTAGGTGAATTTGAGGGGTCCTTAGCAGTTGATCTCAGTGTGGGGGAGTGTTGCTTCCTTTCCTTTCAAAGAAGATATCTGGCAATTTTGAGGACATTTGTTGTTGCTACACTTAGAACACAATTGTATGCTCATTTAGTGAGTCAAAAATAAAAGTGATTTTAAACATTTGCATTGCAGTGGACAGGATTATCTTATCCATTATACCAGTAGGTCAAAAATTAAAACCCTTATTCTTTAGGGAAAAGTATGTAACAAAAGCACCTACCAAAATGCGTGTTGAATTAATTCTTCCATATTTGAATTTAAATCACAATTTATAAAGAATGGAAAATTACAGTCAAAGACAATAAAATTTAATCTGGAGGGAAGACAATTTTCAACTTTTATGTAAAGTCCATTTATAATTCCCAATCTTTATTCCTTTATATTTTTTAAGGACATTTATATCTTCATACAGAGAAGGTATTCAACCAATACATGCAGGATTAAACGCTCCTTCCCCAAGCAGATAATCCAGTAGAGCCACATTATGAAGCAAGTGTCATTACATACGGGATGCTAGTGGATAATTCTAAAACTCAAGTAAAATTATAAACTGTACACCGGTTAAGGAACTGTGTCTAGTTTGTTCACTGAAGGAGGCTTGCAGAGATTTTAACTGATTCACAGAAGAAATCAAGTAAATATATTTTTGCATTAAGAAGAAACTATTGAAATGGATTGACAAATGGATGCTAATGCTTTTGTTTACAGAGGGAAAAGGAAGGCAAACCAACTGACCCCCTACTGGACAGAATATATTTGCAAACCCATAGACAATGCTTATTTTGTTTGTTCACAATTATTCACAATATAAGATTTGCAAAATATGTCCTAAAACTATTCAGATAACCCCAAAGCATTTAGACATGTTTTGCTTATTTGTCTAAACATTTTCCCATGGAGGTGTTTAACCTCTATATGGTTCTAAACACTTTAATTAAAAAAAAAAAAAAGAAAGAAAGAAAAGAAAACCTAAATGAAACATGTTAAGTCTATTCTAATCTACCGTGACATTTTTTTTTTTTTTTTTGTGTGTGTGTGTGTGTGTCTTTTTAATTCCATTGCAAATTTGTGTAATGGAACAACTTTAAAACTCATAAAATGCCAGTTGGAGATTGGCTTTGTCAAGTAATAAGTTATACTGTCTTTTAGTGTTTAAAGTATTGTTATTGAGTGATGTAATAATTCGTATTTTACAAAAGTGGTGCATGAAGAGCAAGTATTTTATTGCACATGGAAAGCAGTATTTATGAATGCATGTATCTATACACTGCCAAGCCATACCTATATATTAAATAATAAGTTTGAAATGATTAAAATGTAGTCTACAAAATTTGCAAATTATTTACAGTGAAAAGTGCATTCTATATAGTTCCTAAAAACACTATAAATTCTAAATTAGGCTTCAGCGTATTTCCCTTCCACAATGTTCCCAACTATGATTTTGGCCTGCCAGTGGCATTCATTGCCTACATTAATTTCTAATTTTCAGGCTGTGTCAGACAAAGCTCACATCCTACTGTTTACTGCAGTAGTAATAGCCTCCAGATTTTGTCTTTTAAGGCGGGGACCACACAAAAGCTTTATTTAAGATTTTTTTCAAAGCTCTGGCACATGCAAATTTTAGCACTAAAATTCCTTTCTAAGCTTGGTATTATATCTCCCTGAGCAGTAATCCTTCTTTTCCCTTGCTACATTATGCTGTTCTTCTTGAGAATAAACCAAAAACACTGGGAAGATTATACTGAAACTTTAAAAAATGTTTTTCTTTTATTTCAAGAGGTGCCAAACTTTTAAGTGATCATACTGCTTTTCAATCAAAACTCTTAGGCTAAGTAAGTCTAAAAATATGGAAAAGAAAAAGCATTAAAAGATTCTATTACTGAAATCAAAGTTCTTATATTTCTACAATGAATTAAAGACATCATAAATACTATCAATCATTATAATGTGTTCGACTTATTGAGCACCTCTTATACTAGAAACTACTCTAAATACCTTACATACATTATTGCATTAAACCTTCATGTGTTAAGAGATATCTTAAAAATACTAATTTCTTCTTAGTTTTTAGTCATAATTTTATATATCTTGTATGGTGCTCTGTTTTTGCTTTAGTCCAAGCCTGGGCATTTGAAGTCAACATTTAAGGAAGAAAGCATTCTGATTTGTTTCTGAGTTTTAAATGGGCATTTAAAGTCTTTGCACAGATTTTATGTAAAGGAAAAAAATTCGAGGTCTGTTTTACTTCCTTCTCTTTCCCCTTTACTCCTCCTCCTTATATTTCTCCTTTTCCTCCTCATTGTTTTTCCTTAGAAAAAAAGGCTAGAACTTGTAATAAGAGAAGTAGCAAATTTTATTTTGAAACGAACGGCATTAAAGAATGCATGGTGAATAGTAGCTCATCTTTCAAACATCAAGTGGAATGATGAAAGGTGTCACAAAATTAGGAGAGCGATCTCATGCAACCTCTTGTATTAAGGAAGAAGGTCAGCACTAAGGAATATCTTAATGAAAGGATGGAGACGTGGGATTTTAGAAGCAAGTAGTCAAGGGAATCATGAGGACAAAATTATAAATATATGAGGGTCCCTTGGGCCTATGCCACGAGAATTTTGTGGACAATGAGAGAGATTTCTCAACATTCTGTGATTTCTAAAATTAGAGATAAAGTTCAACAATGGCATCATCATTGAAAATATGCCATAAATGGGAATTAAGAAATTCAGAAAGAAGAGCACAGGCCCTGAATAGTTTTTTGGAGCCACTGTGAAGGTATTTGATGCATTAGTCACACACCTGCCTTCAGATGCCATCAGGTAAAAGTCTATGTTTGAAATCTGGGAAATCTAGAACACTAAGGTGAAACTGAGGCTCTAACTTCAGTGGATATTTATTTCTGGAGAGTCATTACCATGTCTAAAATCAACCCTCCCATTCCTTCTTCCTTCCTAGTCCCTGTAAGGAAACATCAATAAAATCAACAAGGAGCAGTCTGCTTTCCCAAAGCAATCAAAGCAAAATGAAAACAGACACAGAATTTCTGCTTCCATAAGGACCAAGAAGATGCAGTTTCTTCCCACATGCTACATGACAATCTGGCTTCAGGTCACAAATCTACTTTGGTCATCTTGCCTCTTTCTTGCTGATGAAGCCTCAATTTGAGTGTGTATGTGTTTTTTGACATCTTTCTCATTCCTGTTGCACATAAGAAATACGTTAATATTTGTAGATACACTATTATTGTTCACTTAATTTGAGGAGTATGAAACTTAAAAAATCTGTGTAGATATCTCTGATCATTTTACACATTTTCTCCACTTTTGCTTTAGTGAGATTTTAGGCAAAGTATTTCTCAGCTGTTGAGGAACAAAAATGCCTTGTCCATTATTGGATATTTCAAACTACCACTGAAATCTCTGAATTGTATGCCGATCTTTGTTGTTGCAGTCATATATAGCTTCTATAGTCATTCCTAAAATATACGTTGTGGACATAAATCACTCTCATTTGGTTGAGAAACAATTGATTAAATTAAAAATTGCCCTCAAAAGTGTTACGTCTAGAAAAATATGACACCATTTGGCCAATGATATAAAGGTAGAGTCTTCTTAGAAGACTTCAGTTCTGTTCCAGTCAGCTTAAGCTACACCACTAAAATACCATCCACTAAGTTCTTAATGAACAGGAATTTAGTTTCTCATGGTTCTAGAGGTAAGGAGGTTGTGATGCTTATGGGCATCAATTTTGAAGGAGGACTGAGTCATGGCCCTAACTAACTCCATTTTGTTTCTCTGTCTCCATTTTGACTTTTGAGATTTATTCATCTGAGATCTATTGAGGCTTTCTCTATTACACCTGCCTGAGTAAATGGGTCTGATGGATGAAGATCTATGACAAAGAGCCAAAACTTGTTGGTGACAACAAAACTCTACATGACTACTAGGAGATAATGATCTTGCATAATGTTAAGCTGGACCATGACCAAAACAAGATGAACTAGACTGTTAAGACAAATCTTAACCAGGGTACATACTTGCTTTCCCTGTGTAATATCATCACCATTTATCTCTCTGATTGGCTTTCTGGAACAAGTGACCGCCACCCGGGAACAAGAGTCTGATACACTTGGACTCACTTGAGACAGGAAACTTATGGAAGAATCTTGTAGAAATTTGACTGCATAAAAAGATACCGATATACCTGTAAAGCATTGTTATTAAGGTATTCTGTAAGGGGGTTTATGGAGAAGATTGTCATATGAGTGAATGGACTGAGTGTTAAAGATCTGCCACCCTTAATGTGGATCTCTAGTTGGCTGGGGCCTTGGACCAAAACTTCACTGTATTCCTTTCCTTTGATGTGAGAATCCCAAGATTGTTGGGATGAGGACTCATTATTTGAATGAATTGGGGCTATAGACTTTGAACTGAGAGTTATTTCATAAACATACAGTTTTAAGGCTCTGAGACTTGAACTGAATTATGTTTCCACCACCTCTGGTTATTTGCTTTGTAGATGGCCTGCCAAAAACTTCTCAGACTTCATAATATTAAGATCCAATATCCTTAAAAAATATTTCTCATATATGAATATTTATCTATGCCTTTAGTTCTGTCTTTCTAAAGAAAATAGAGAAACCCAAGATCAAGGTGTCACCTGGTTCAGATTTTTCTAAGGGGTTTAATCTTAGCTTACAGATGGTACTCATCAAACTGTATTCTCACCTGGGAGAGAGGAAAATAACAGTTCTCTCTTTCTTGTTTATATAATGTTAATCATATCAGATTAAGCCTCAACCTCTATTACCTCTGTAAACATTAATTAATTCCTAGACACTTTATTTTCATACAGTCACATTGGAAGACAGGGCTTCCTCATTTCAAGTTGTGATTGGTTGTATATACAGAAATCAGTACAAAATACATTTTAAGAAATTTCATTTTTATCCCTCACTTTTACAAAAGGCCACAAAAAGGTGGCCCTCTTCCTTGATTCTTTCATTGTAGCCATGAAAATGAGTCAATTCATGAATATGATCTACTTTGCCCTCTTTAAGAGAATATCAACATGTTGATGAAGACTGAAAAACAGAAAAATATTTAATATCCCTGCCTTCTATAAACTTGTTCAAACACATTACCCTTCCCCAGGCTTCAATTAAGCCATTGCAATTCTCTGTGCAATAACTGTATCCATAAGTTTTGAATATACATTTTCAGACAAAAGATTAAACCACTAAAAATAGTGTTGAGTATTCTTCAAAGACTATGAATAGCTGCAAAAAACTCAGTTCATAGTTTGTTCTAATTAACCACAGAAAAGAATCCCCCTTATATTCTTATTCCATAGTGAGGACATCCAGGGACCTGCATTAAAAAGTATGACAGGTTGTGGTACATGGTGGCAGACACCTGTAATCCAACACTCAGGGAACCAGAAGGATTATCAAGATTTCCAGGCCAGGGTTAGCTACATAGTGTGTTAAAGGCCAGCATGATCTTCATAGTGAGACCCTATCTCAAAAACAAACAAAAGAAAAAATTATGGCACAAATTTTCTAATTCAAGGAGAGAATCTCCTCCTCCTCCTCCTCCTCCTCCACCTCCTCCCCCTCCCCCTCCCCCTCCCCCTCCCCCTCCCCCTCCCCCTCCCCCTCCCCTCCTCCTCCTCCTCCTCCTCCTCTTTCTTCTTTTTGGAATTAAACTCAACAACTTATACTTTTCAGGCAGGTGCTATGCCACCGAGCTATATCCTCAGCCCTGATATTCTCTTCTTGAAGAGTCAAGAAAACTTACTTTGTCATAAAAGGGGCAAAAAGAAAGAGAATTCATATGAGGGAGTAGGAACACTGGAGATTTCAGATTATATATATATATATATATATATATATATATATCTTAGAGATAAAGGTTTACTGTGAAATACAGTGAGAAAGTACAGAGCCCACTTTAAGTCTGTAATTTTTATCTCATAGCTAAGAACAGAGTATAGCACAAAAGAGCCATCATAGGTCACCCTACATGAGAAACTGGAAGATACCTATAGATTCAGTGGGAAAGGTGCAATTCCAGTACAACCAATTGATAATGGCTACGCTGGATCAACAATTTCCTAGGACAGTCCCTTTGCCCAACTTTCAGGAGCCCACAGTCTCACTTGTCCTGTAATCACAATGAAGATGACTCTCTTCCACACCCCAGGGTGGCCCTGGGATGAGGAGATGGCTGTGTTCTCCTGTAGTTCACATAGTTTTGTGTCATATTTCTGTAGGTTTGTAAGTCAGAAGCTATAAAATCAGCAAAATGTCTCTCTCTTCAACCATGTTGACCACTTCAGGGACATTTTTTTTTTCTTTTTGTGTTCTTCATATTTAGTAGAGTCAATCAGCAACTAAATATGTCTGAAAGCAAAATGAAAAACTGTCTAGGCCTTATCAATGGCTATCAAATTGCTATATAAAAAATAACAACAACAACAAAAACACAATAAATTCAAACCCTACTCATATTTCTCCCTGGACATGTACTTAGTAGTGACTGGGAGGTATGAGACTTTTGCTGAATATATAATTGTTCAGTGAAGCAGAAAGTGATTAGATTTACTTTTACCCTTTCCTCTGAGGCTGCTAAATGTGGAATCTTTTTATTTATTTCTGCGTTTTCATAAATAATTTGTTGAATCCACCCATAGATTGGAATGTGCTTCTCACTGTTTTTATTTGCCAGTCCAAAAAAAAAAATATTTGAGTGTCTTCTGTAAGGAAAATTCTATGAGTTCAGAACAACGTCCTGAGGGGACATGGCATCTACATCAAAGGAAAATTTAAAGGAAAATATACTCAAAACAAAACCCTGAGGTAAAAACATACAACCATCCACCTGCTTTAATTGGTGGAGTGGAAAGATAATCAATACTGAGCATTGTTGAGAGCTGGGCATTTATTTCAGTGCTGATCAATACCAGACCTGCCTCAAGGGAGAGGTGCCACCACTAAAGCTCTGCCACCTGCTCCTAAAACTACTTCAAAAGGAAAGGAGGAAGCAAATCTTCTTTGCACAAAGTAAAGCCGGCTTCTTAACAAGTAACATGTATGTGTGTGCATAATGCTAATAATTTCTCTTAACCATTCTGGTTGGTGAAATACACTATACTTCATCTGGTGGTTTTCTAGAAAGATATATGCAACTAAAATAAGACAGAAAATATAGTGCTAAATTTCATTTATAAAAGTTTATAAAAGTATAAAGTTATCTATCCAGCTTAGGGCTGTGAAAAATATACAACAAACCACATGGGGATTTAACCCTTTATAGCACTTGATCTTTTTTTTGACATACACTGGATTGTCAAAATTTGATTCTTGAAACTCTTACCAGCAAAATTGGTTACATATAGCACCAACTGAGTGTTAGAGACACAGAATCACAGAGGTTAAGTGATTTTATACATTCATAGAGCTTAAATTTTAGAATTAAAGAATAAAAATAATATTTTTGCTATGTTAGGAAAAAAGAAAAAGACACAACACAGTGATATCAAATTTAACTAAAATAAAGATGAAAAACAAAGGCTAGCAAAATACCAACAATAGAAGAATACATTAAAAAATCATAACAGAAACCAATGAAATGCTAACAAAGATATGTTCAAAATCAAAAAGGAGAAAAAATACTTGAATTTTTGAAATAACCAATAAAACTGAGAAACTTCTTGCCAAATTTATTCCCAAAAAAGAAAGGATATACAAATTACTGAGATCTAGACAAGACAAAAGTACAGATATTAAAGAGGTAACATAAGAAGACAACATACAATTTTTTGTCAAATAACTTGACAAGATAGATTACATGGGTAAAATTCTCAGTAGAAATCAACAAACCTTACTTAACCAGACTAGATAGCCTTTAAGACCACTAAGATTAAAAGATCTGAAGTTTTTATTAAAGGCCATCTCATGAAACTTTCATCCCTCATTAGCATAACAGATAAATGCAATAAAAATGTAAGAAAAAATAATGTATAAAATTATCCAGAACCCAGAAAATGAAGAATTTCCCTAAAATCTCTGAGGGCAATTATTTGGGTATCAAAAGCCACATTACAAAAAAACTAATAGACAATAATTAAGGGCCATGAACATAGAAGCAGTTTAAATGTACTGTTAACATAGCAAACACACACAGACACACAAATACACACACACACACAATCACATATCATCATAACCAAATTACAAGATTGATTTTAACATGAATCAGTGCCATTCACCAAACTGACAACTAAAGAGAAAAATATGTTTACCTCAATAGCTCAGCGGCCCACAAAAAGATTTGACAAAAGCCAATACCCGTTGTTGTAAAGTATTTAAGTAATCTCATGATGCAAGGAGACTTCTCTGACACAATAGAGTTTTCAACAAAACAACCATGGGAAGTCACAGTTAGTGATAAAAACTAGAGTACTTTTTCCTGATGCACTCAGGAGCAACAGCATAAACAACAACAAAGGATGTCTCTTCTCACCTCTTCTGTTCAGCATTAATAGTTCTTGACAGTGAAATCTGGCAGGAAAAAAATAAAATTGCCAAGATTGAAAGAAAAAAGGTTAACATGTTTTCTCAGAAAACATAAACACTTAGAAAATACGATGAAATACAGAAAGATACAAGCACTAAGTGTTTTAACAAGCAGGCATTATGTAGAGAAATAGAACTGTGTTTCATAAATTTATCCCAATAGAACACACAGCCAAACTGTTCATACTTCCCAGGAGGGTAACAGTTAGAAGCACCAAATCCATTTATTGCTCTTTTGACCAATAAATCGTATTCAAAAATATGTCTTTCATCTTCCTCTTCACTTCATAAGCATCTCACATGATCTTGGTCTTGGCATTATTCAAAATCTCTATCTCTATCTGCCTCTTTCTCTCTCTCTCTATATATATATAGAGAGAGAGACACAAGAGAGCCCTTGGACACAAGAGAACCCTCTTCACCCTCAGATTCACTTTTATTTACTTATGACCAAGGGAATAATCAGCCTTAGTACTATCAATGAACACAAACTCCAGGAAGAGTATGATCAAAGCACTCCATAAAATAGCAATATCCCGAAAACATTTGTAATTGATATGCTAGGCACTAATTGGATGTTGATAATTTAACAATAACACTTACATTAGCATAAAGTATTCAGAGATACCTCCAACCAAACATTGGAAATATATATACATTTAAAATTATAGAATATTGTTGAGAAAATTTAAAGAAGGCCTAAAATGGTGACAGATATCCTATTATCCCAAATAAAATTTCCTAACTTTTTAAAATTTACATGAAAATATAAAGAAACTAGAATCACCCAAACTACTTTTTAAAAGAATAAAATTAGAGGAATTACATTACTTTTTTAAAAAAGTATTATGAAGGTATAATAATTAAGATAGTGTTTTATTAACATCAATAAACACAAATAGATCAATTGGAGAGATTAGTCAATTGGTTTTACAAGCACAAAGCAATACAATAGAAAAATGGCTTATTTTATAACAAATTGATCCAAAACGTTTTGAAATACATAAGTAAGAATGTGGAATTCAATCTATATTTCTTATGAAGACATTCAGAATATAATGTGAAATCTAAAACTATAAATAAATAGAGCATTTTTGTGAAGGTGAAGTTATGTGACCCTTTTACATGTGACACTACCAATACAAACAATATTAGAACAAATGGATAAATTGAACTGTTCAAGACTGAGTGTCTGGTCTTTAAAATACACAAATAAGGGAAAATAGTAAGAATGGGATTGAAGAAAATATTTAAAAATCTTACATTCTTGATATATATCAAGGAGCTGTTCAAAATTCCCAGTCTCCCAAATGAGTGCACAGAAAAGGGTTTAAAAAATGAAATAAGTGGTATGATTTTTAGGGCTCCAAGAGGATCAAAACCCTCTGCAGACTTCAAGACTCTGTGGGTTAAAACAGCAAATGTCTCTGGGAAGCCTATATATATATATATATATATATATATATATATATATATATTTTTTTTTTTTTTTTTTTTTTTTTTTTTTAGTATTCAAACAAGCAGGAAATATGATCTGGACCTTGGGAGGGGTCCAAGGACTTCTCCAAGCAACAGATGGTGCTAATTAAGGAGAACTAGCCTACAAGAAAAATCTCCAGGTATCCTTGGCTGTGGTCTATCCTGCCTTCCGAGGAGTCGGCTCATCCTTAATTTGGCCATGCCAGGCCATGCCACAGCTCTGGACATGTAGTCAACTTCAATAGCTCCAATAGATCTTTATGTATTTGATTCATACTTACAAATTTACTTACTTGCTAAAATATATTTTCAGTGTCTCAATCAGTATTTACTCATGACACACTGTCAGCCATTTATGATCATACATATGGAATATTAAAGTTGCACTCTGAACCATCTTAACAGTAGTCAAGGTGACCCCTGCTCACCTGCTGCAATTCCTGTTATCAGCCACACTATTCTCATGTTGTAGTGCATTTTTTCACAAATGTCTGCCCTTTGTACTTTTGTAGTTAAAATTAGTTGTCAGTAGTAATGTTAGAGCTCTAGTGTACCTAGAAAGAAGCAGACTGTGGTGGGCATCAGGGAAAAATTGCATTGCTTAGCTAAATTTCATTCAAAAATGAGTTACAGTGCAATGGCCACGTGCTCAGAGTTAATGAATCAGCACTGTGTATTAAATAAGCTTCCTTTAAACCAAAACACATGCAAAACAAGATTGCGCCCAGGTTAGTTGACAAAAATATTGTGATCACAGACTCAAAGGCACCCAAGATTGTTTCCTCCATAGACACACAAGTGCAAGATTTGTTAACTGTGGAGATCTGCTAATGCTGTGTGGATACTTCATAGAATGTCACTATTATGTATCTGTTAGAATGTTTGTAACTAGAATATTTAAAAGTAAATAATTCAAGATACAGTAACAAAAACACAAACCAATGAAATTCTCAAATGTTTTATACAGATATTTCAACCAAATCTATATATGGATGGCAAAGAAACATTTGAAAAATAATTTGCATTCTAATGGGTGAAGTGGATATAAAAACAATGATTCATTTTCATACATCCATTAGAATTGCTACAGTTAACAGAGTAGAAAACTGGAACTTCAATGCACTGGTAGCTGGCATAGAAAATAATTCAACAAATAGGGGAAAATTTGTCATTTGTGAAATATGAAACATGAATCTTGTATTTCATTTAGCCAATATATTCACTAGTAGGTATTTGTCAAAGTGTACCAGAAACTTAAATCCATGCAGACTTATAGATTTGCACATGAATATTCACAGAAGCTTTACAGCAATTCCAAACTGGAAAAGATCCACCCATAACTGAGTGAATAATTCAGCTGTGGAATATCTTTTTCTTTTTTATCCATACCAGGGATTGAACTCACTACTGTCTGCTTGCAAGGCAGGAGCTTATGCCACTGAGCTAAATCCCCAGCCCAGCTGTGGGATATCTTAAATGGAGTAAGTTTCAGCATTATAAAAACAAACTACTTGTGCACAGGAAAGCATTGAAAATATACACCAACTAGGACAGAGTGGAAAGAACCTAGACTAGAAAAATATACACACTGTGCAATTTTGTCTATACTTAACAACTGCATGAAGCAAATCAGTGGTTGCCAAAAATTGGAAAACGGGATGGGAAAAAGAAAGGAAAAATGAAAAAAGATTACAACAGGCTGTGATAAAACTTTCTATATGGCAGATACATCCTGTGTTTTGATTGTGATGGTATAGTACCAGTATATACCTGTGCTAAATCTCGTAAAATAGTAAGTTTAAGCTTTTTATGTACTAATTGTACATCAAAGCTATTTTAAGGACTTTTAATCTGAAGAAGGCATTAAAAGTAATATTTAAAAGTATTTTTAAATGTAATATCTTCCTGGATGTTCTTTTTACTTTATCTTTTGTGAAGTAACAAGACAGTCTACAGGCTAAATAACCTCTAAGATAATATTTTTTTTTATGATTCCACTATTTCCAACAGATTAATTACATACTGATAATGCATAATCTGTATGATATTTGTTCCTCCCTTTAGGTGTTTTGGAGTACTGTAGTAAACATACAAAATACAAAGCAATGATTATGATCTAGCAACAATGTTGAATTTTTCAAATACTTTATTTAGTTCTTTAAAAAGAGAAGAGTTTCTATTTTTGTAACTGATAAAACAAAAGCAGAGAGAAGTTAAGTAACTTTCTTAATGTTACAAAATTAGTAAGAGGTTGAATTAGTCAGCTTTACAAGAGAGGCTTAATTTAGCTTGTGGTTTTAAGAGATTCACTTCCTGGTTTGCATGGCTCCAAGGCATGAGCATCTTGGTGAAAGTGTATAGTGGAATTCTGAAAGCTAATTAGTTTAGGCACTCAGGAAACAGACAAAAGAAACTGCTAGAGAGGAAGGGGCAAAATCGAATTGAACTGTAGCATTATACATATGACTCACTGTGGCACATCCAGAAGTGTGCTCCACAAATCTCCTAGGCTGATCCAAAACCAGTCAACGGGATAACCCACCTTAACCAGGGTTCAAAAATGCTAGACCTCCATGCTTTGGGACTTCATACTTTTCCATCATATTGAGCAGTATTACATGATATTGATATATGGGAAAGAAACTCCGACCTACTGTATGTCCTGTACAAGTTTGTGTTCTCTAAAATCAATGAATGAAATTTACAAACAATGAAGGTTAAGAGCAGAATATAATTATTGAGAGAAAGAAAGCTTCTAAGAGAGACACAGAAAGTATCCCAGGTGGGTTGCCAAAGACTTTGTCTTTTCTAGGGACTTATGAGGAAAACCACAAGGTGAGACAGGTTTAAGACAGGGAAATATGGGAACTCACAAGGTACACATAAGGTGGGACAGAACTGTGGTCAACCAATAAGATTAACTGCCCAGGTAAAATTGTAAATTACAGACAAGTGAGGACATAGCAAGGGGACATGCTTAAAAAGCAGTGACTCTTCTGTAGGGGGTTGAGATGATAACTCCTGGCTTCCTCAAGGTGATCTACACCTATTTAGAATATCAGTCCTGATGTTTACATTTAGGGTGTGGTTGCATTTGTCTTGCCTTTTGTCTTTATATCTGGTCCCAAAGCAGGAGGTGTTTGTCTCTTCCAAGGCTGCAAGCTCTGTGGCCTTCTGCACTCACTCTCTCCAGGGCACAGTCCTGTCTTACTGCCTATAATATTTCTAACTAACTCAGTTGTCTATAACAATGTTATGAAATGTTATGCTATTCAGACTGATATTCTTGCATTCACACTTCTGAAATTATTGCTCAGAGGACCTTTGAAGTCTAAGTTGTTCTCTGCCTTGAATATACAGATATATTTTACCCTTCCACTTACAGATTATCCCCTTCTGTAACAGGCTAATAAATGTCAAGTTTACATGCTAAATAAACATTTACACTTTGTTTACCATTATTGAATATACTTCTTAGCTAATATAAACATTTCACAGGTAAAGCTTGACACTTCAATTGTTAAAAACTTTTAAGACATTTTTTAAATAAATGAACATGATTGAACATAAATGCCTAAAAATACAATACTACTTAAACTCAATTAAAAGGAGTCTTGTATTCAGTCAGGAGTCTCATAAATGTAATGACAATATATGCAAAAGATTTCTGTTGAGCTAAGATTCATCTGAAAAGCAAAAATGGAATTCTCTTAATGTACTTACTTATGCTGCAATTTTATAGGCTAGAATAAATATACAGACTTCAATTTAAAAACTAAATATGTAGCTTGACATAACTATATATGACTATATATACATTGAAACCCAAAACAACATCAGATAACATATAAAGAGAGTAAAATTCTTAACTGTGGACTCAGACTAAGTCAGTCTAGTCATTTCTGCAGAAAAAACAAAACAAAAAAACCAAAATCTGAACAAATTAAACATATCATTGCAAGTATATTTTATTGGATTTATTGATTTGAGCCAGAGTATTACTATGCAGTCTAGAGCAACCTTGAGATTGCCAAGTGGTCTACACAGGCTGGCTTTAAACTTCAAATTCTCTTCCAGGAAAACATGATTTTGTTAAGTGAGTATTTGAATAAATGTTACCTGAAACATTACACATGGTAACGACCTGAAAGAACTAATCCCTTCTGACAAAGTGTCTCTATATTACTAGTGTTTGATACTTATGTAATCAAATTAATTTTGATATTTTACCTGAAAAGTATGTTTGTAAACAAGGGAAAATAAACTAAGGAAATAATGTATAGCACTAATCTAAGTTTCATTCCACAGATAAAGTTTGATTTGTGTGATATCTTGGACCCCAGAATAAAACCCAAGGAAGCAAGAAATTAAAATTTGGGGTGCAAAGGCTTTATTTTAGGCCAGGCCTGGTGACACAGCCTCCAGTAGCCAATTTGGAGACTGCGTGCCTGACAGCTAAAAGTCAGGGCTTTTATTTGTAAAAACCACAAACAGCTGCTGGTCTCACAATGCAAGGAGGGGGGCTGGGGCACATTATAGGACAGGAACACAGAGATTACATTGGGAAGAGCAAAGTTCAGATAAGGGTTGGGCTAACAAGCAAGTCTCCCTGCATACAAGCAAGTTTAGATTGGGCAAACAGCTTCTTTCCCTTAGCAGAGAATAGAGAAGTCTAGCAGTAATTAACAACCCCTGTTAGCTTATTTTAGCACCACATCTGTTATTTGTAGAGGGCAACAATGGTTAACATATCAATTAGGTAAGATTTTACAATTTTTACAGAGGAGAGCATTTCATAAAGAATAGCACATTTTATTACAGACAGCTGGATGAGGGGTAGGGGAGGGGGTTACAGGAAACTGATACCTAAGGCTTTTACAGCTTTCTCAGGAAATTGAAACTTAACCTAGAAAGATAGGAAGGGAAGAGGGGGGCTGAGCGGCACATACAGAACAGGAATGAGGCACAATGGTTAGAACTAGGCTATAACAATTTGTATTGAGGGTATTGCAGAGTTAATCAAATCAACTTTGGAAAAAGAATAGACTGTGCATACTGAACAGAAAATTTTTTTTCTTGCATTTTTTTTTTATTTTATGGGAAAAAATAAAACAAACATTGATAACAAAATAATAAAATAATGATAGTTAATACAGTATGTATTGTTATCTTCAAAATAGTTACTCAGAGTATAAGCTATGAGCATAACAAATTCTCCAAACAATATTAACACAATCTTTTCTTTTCAGTGATCTAAGACAAACTAGGAATAAAATTATCTCATGTTTTTTTTTCCTTTTTTCCCTTCATCCTTTTTCCCTTTTCCCCACTCTGTTTCCTCTTTCCATTTGAACAACTTCTTCCCATCTTGCAATATCTATTGTACATTATGGTTTTTACATACTATTTCAGTTTCTCACACCAGGAAGACAGTACGATGTTTATGCATGTGAATCTGATTTATTTGTTACGAATATAGTCTAAATTTGCATCCATTAACTTGTGTTTCAAATCACTCCTAAAATTCATCTGGAGCAAGAAGAGACCTAGAATAGCAAGGACAGTTCTAAGCAGCAAAGGCAAGGCAGGAGGTATCACAATACCTGACTTGAAGTTATACTACAAAGCAACAGTAGTAAAATCAACATGGTACTGGAACAAAAACAGAGCCGAAGATCAGTAAAATAGATTAGAAGATGCAGCCACAATTACAAACACACTCAACCACCTTATCTTTGATAAAGGGGCCAAACATGTTCACTGGAAGAACGACAGTCTCTAATACATTTTGTTGGAAAAACTGGCTCTCCATTTGCCAAAAACTAAAACTAGACCCATGTCTATCACCATGTACTAAATTAAAATCTAAATGGATCAAAGATCTGAATATTGAAACAGAAACACTAAATGTATTGGAAGACAAATTGGGTAGAAACCTTGACAACATAGGGGTAGGTAGAATATTCATGAACAGGACTCAAACTGCACGGGAAATACTTCCCATAATCAATAACCGAGACCACCTCTTCTTAAAAAGTTTCTGCACGTCAAAAGAAATCTCCAGCAGAGTGAAAAGAAAACCCACAAACTGGGAAAAAATCTTAGTGAACTGCCCCTCAGACAAAGGACTTCTGTCTAAAACATATAAAGAATTTAAAAATCAGACTCCCAAAATTCAAAGACAAAATCCAAAAATGGGTATCTGAGATGAATAAACAATTTTCAGATGAAGAAATACAAATGGTAAATATATACATGAAAAATTTTCACCATCACTGGTCATTAGAGAAATGCAAATTAAAACTACACTGAGATTTCATCTCACTCCTGAAAGAATGGCCAGGATCCAGAAAACCAACAACAACAAATACTGGAGAGGCTGTGGGGAAAAAGGAACTCTCCTGCACTATTGGTGGGAGTGTAGACTAGTACAACCATTGTGGAGGTCAATCTGGAGATTTCTCAGAAAGCTGAGACTGGAAACACCATTTGACCCAGCTATTCCACTTTCTAGGCATATTCCCAGAAGAACTGAAAGCATTATACCACAGTGATATATGTGCACCCATGTTTATAGCACCACAATTTGTAATAGCCAGATCTTGGAAACAACCCAAGTGTCCACCAACTGAGGAGTGGATAAAAAAGCTGTGGTATTTTTATACAATGGAGTACTACTCAGTTATAAAGAATGATCACACTGAGATATTTATAAATAAATTTACGCAACTTGAGACCATACTCATAAGTGAAATAAATCAAACTTACATTTATAAATACCGAATAGTTTCCCTAGTGTAAGAAATGGTAAGAATACATAAAAGTATGTGGTAATCATGATTCTCAATCATATTGGTTTGAATCCATATAATGTTATCACTCATTAATTGCAATGATTTTAACCTGGTTTGTTCGATTTTAGTATCGGTGATAGTATGAATAGCTATTCTGAAGAAAACAACACATCATAAAAGCTAGTGCTGATTTAATATCATCTTGTTTTGAAGTCCCATCAAACTGTTGTACATCTGTTTCCACTAGTTGTAACGTGTGGTATCTTACTATATGCAATAGTATAAACAAAAATTTTTATAGGCAAAGAGGTAACACAGAAAACGTTGTTTGTTTTCTGTTAACTGGTTCTAAATGCCCTGTAACTTCTTCATTCTCTTGAATAGCTTCAGACTGTCTTGATATGCATGATGCTATAGTATATGAAGTTATACTCAAATAATACAAGGAAGGAGGCACTATGGTGATTACTATTATGTTAGATTATCTGGGGGTGAAACACAATGATGCTTAAATTGTTCAGTTCTAACCTGTGTTGTTCTAATACAATGTCCTCTTTTATCTCAATCTCCACCCTTTTTAAAATTAATCTATTTTTCTTACTTTTTTTCAATTAAGGGAAAACTAAATTAAAAAGTAGTAGGATATATTATAGTAACTTTTTTGTTTTCCTATTAACCTGATATGATCCCCGGTATTGCTTTCCCCATCTTGTTCTGTCAGATTTTACTATATTCTATTTTGTTTGATAGTATCAAATTTGAGGGTATAGGCAACCACTTTGAAGGCAATAAGATTCACTATAATGCCCATTATGGTTTGACTATTATCTTCTTTTGAAATCCTGTAAGGTCTCCAGTGTAGATTTTATTGGTCTTGTTCCGTTCTGTTTTGATCAATTCTGTTATACCTGATGATACAGGCAACTCTTTTTAAAAATAGCAAGAGGCACAATGGTACCCATTTTTGATCACCTGATATTCTATTTTTGCATCATGTACTATGACCATCTTTCTGTTCTAATCGACTCTGTTTTGTTTAGTCACATTAAGTTTTATTCTTTTCAAAAAAGTAAAAAGAACTGTGGGAGAAAAAAATACCCCAAAAGTGTAATTGTTATTAAAAAGAGAGGAAAGGAAGGTGGTCTAAGGGATATAACTGCATGTATGTTTGAGTGTGTAAGATGGAAATCCCTATTACTGAGCTTTTGTTGGATCATTGAATGGCATGATCTATGCTTTAATTTTATAATTTGGACAACTGTTTCTAAGATGACAATATGTAACCTATTAACTAGTGACATCTTATTGTCTTTTTTTCTTGAAATTCTGTATTATTTGTACCCTTTTACTGCTATGTTTTTTATTTCCTTTTTTTCTCTTTAAATTAAAAAAAAACTTGTGTTTCAATTTTATCCTTGTTTATGACTGTGTAGTACTCAATTATATAAAAATAGCACATCATTGTTTCATCCTGTGCATTTGGGTTGTTTCCAAAATTTTGCTATTACGAATTTTGCTGCTATAAACATGAATGCACATATATCACTGTGGTATGATGTTTTTAATTCTTCCAGGAAGACCAAAAACAAGAAATTAACATAAAAATATAAGCCAATACATGTCAGTTATGACTATTACTATAAATTTTTCTATTCACCAATCAAAAGAAACAGAACAGCATAAGGGAACAAAAAGCAATATCTAACAATATTTTGAATTCAAGAAACACATTTAACTCAAAAACTTTGATAGTCTGGAAGTCAAAGGATGTAAAATAATATTTCATACCACAAGAACCACCCCAAAGAAGGGTAGTTATTATGTTTGCAGATAATTGGCACTTCTAGCCAAGATTGATCAAAGGAGTTAAAGAAACTTGCTACATAATTATTAAAGGAAATCTCCAAAAAGAAATAAATAACAATCATAAATATATATGTACCAAATACAGGTACACTCAGCTACATAAAACAAATATGAACAAATATGAAAATCAAATAAGCTCTAACACAATTGTAATGGGGGATCTTACTACCCCACTGCCACAAATAGATAGATCAACTAGATATGAACATGAAACAGAAATATCAGAATTAAGCCAAACCTGAAAACAAATGGTCTTAGTAGATGTCTACATAATGTCCCACTCCATCATGTCAATACACATTCTTCTCAGCTGCATGTGGAATATTTTCCAAAACAGACCATGTATTATCGCATAAAACATGCATAAGTACATGCAGAGGAATTAAAATCATCCCATGCATATTATCATTATTTTTTGAGCCAAAATCTTGCTCCACAATGCTGACTGGCCTTAAACTCACTGTGTAGCCCAGGCTGGCTTTGAATTCAGTGATCCACCTGCCTCAATCTTCCAAGTGTTGAAATGACAGGTGTGCACCACCAATGGTAGCTTCCTTCAATGTTATTTTAGTGCTGATTATGTGAACCATTTCATCTAAATGCAATTAAATATATAATGGAGATAATAAGTATTTGATTTATTTTTACTTGAAGAACTTGATGGAATAAAAATAGGAGACATTGTGAGAATCATGAATTCTGATGCAGCAATCATTCCCCTAATACAGTCTTTGACTTTTTTTTTAGATCATAAAAATCTTCCAAATTATTTCAAAAATACTTGACCTCTATACTTTTCTTACTATCAAAGGACAGTCCATGTACCTTTTTGGGAGAGGGTTGGGGGGAGGGTACCAGGAGTGAAACTCAGGACCTCGCACTTTCCAGGCAGGCACTTGTGCTGATGAGCTATATCCTTAGCAACGTATTTTGTTTTATACTATGAACTACTTGACATTTGAAAAGGACAAATTAAGTTAATAAAAGCTCCTAAATCTAGAATTCACAAATTAAAGAAAATTATGTAAGATAATTGGTATTGTGCTAAAAAGAGAGGGTGCTATAAAAATATAAGAAATGGAGTTTGGACAGAGAGGGTTTTGAGAAACATCAGTATTGTCTTGCATGGGCCATTTTCAGTTGCTGTGCTTTTGGTATTTTAGTAATCACTTACTTGAAATGTATAGTATATTATATAGTCCACAGTGAGAGCTGCTGCACCTTTGCCTAAATGGCATTTTATCTGTTGATTCTCAGAAATTTTGTATTTACACACACACACACATATACATATGTATGAATGGTATATATAAGAATTAAATATGAAATCAACAACTATTAATATGTAAAATACATAGCTAAAATGGGGTACTTCAGAGCACTTCATTATTAAAATAGAAATAGATGGGTCACCTAAATAGGCTTCTGTTAAGAAAATGAAGAACTAGTAAAAGTGAAAGATGAAAGTCACATGGAGAACAAGTTTGCAAAACAATATATATATAACTGAATATTATTGCATATTATGTTTTTTACTCTGTGTAATATGATGTGTGTGGGGGAGAGAAACAGAAAAAAGAGAGACACTAATGTAATTATACCACTTTGATTCCTAATTCATCTACATACAAAATGCTAATGATTGCTGCCCCTAGGTAGGAAGATTACAATTTTAACATTATTTCCTGCCTTTAAATTTTAAAAATTTCTTTCAATCATACATTATTAAAGATAAAATTCAGTGTGAATGATACTTTTTTGATGACATATTTTCAAACACCTGTTTGGAAATTGGGATAACTGGGAGCATTAACATCCTGAAGATTCACAAGATTCTGACACAGTGAATGCCTAATTTTTTAAAAATCTATTATAATAAAAGTCACATTGCCCTTAATTCTCATCAAAATTCCCTTCTCTCCAAAACTCCTATTCACCTTTTTGTTGGTTTGTGTGTTTTTGTTTTGTTTACCTCTGTCCAAAGCAGTCCTGGAAGTCCTCTTATGTTGAGTGTCTCTAGTTGCATAGTCATGGTTGCTTTGCTATCCTGGATTAATTCAAAATGCTTACCTTTCGTGATCATTTTGGCTTAGGGTCAGACACACTCTAATGCTTTCAACAGTCTGCCTTTCTAACAGCATAGCTGACACTAGGCAGCAGTAATCCCTCCATTTTTGATCACACCTTTGAAAGAGGCTCACTAAAGAGTACATTCAGAAGTGCTTTCGTAAGTGGCAAGAACACCACAAATGAATTTAAAGTCAGGAGGAGTATTTTGAGACTGATAATGTTATGCGTTTGTTAACTGTAATAAATCTTTTTTAACTTAAGCATCCAATGCATATTTCGCTCATCACTTCTAGAGTCATCTGGGGCTCTGGGGAGATTGTCAATGAAAGATATGAAGTAAAACCTGAGAATATTGGATCCACATTGCAAAGTGAGGATGTCTATGCGCTATCCTCCCAGCATGAAGCACAGGATTGTTAGTTACTAGCATCTGGACTTGGATATTAACTTCCACTTGGTCATAACAACTTATGAAAATATTTTGTTCTGTCTTCAGAAGAGGAGGTCTTGTTGAAGAAGCCCTTCACATCATCTCTTATAATTCCTATGGCACCAAATATGTACAAATTGGTTCTTATTTCAGGACTTATGTAGGTTATTAAAATTTCTTAGTTTTGTTGACCTTTGCTGGATTTGCTGTGTATATATCACCAGTCTTTTTTAACTGCTGTCTAAGAAGTAACTCGTCTTGCTCAATAGAATAAAAAATCTACTTTGTCGACACAAGTTCTCTCTCACATTGGTGGGTATTCATGTTTTCTCTCTCGGTGGCCACACCCACTGTCACAAACACAATCTGTGTAAAATACAGCGAGAAATGCGTTCATAGATTTCAGAAGAAGGTGCAATCATCTATTTCTTGGGATTTGAGCTAAAAACAATTCTGTTACTGGAATCCCACGAGGTATTTTCCATGCAGCATCAAATGTGATGTGCACATACAATTTTTGATTAAAAAATCAGGAAGATGTTTAAATGAGCACTTCAAGACTATTTCTGGTTAATCTGCAAAGTGTCTTGGAGTCTCCAATTTTTCATATGGTTCTGTAATTTATGATTGTGGTGCACTTGAAATCCTTCCGGTTGCACAACAGACACTTTAGTAATTGTTAAAGGTTTTGGAGGTGCTTTGGAACTGGAGTGGACATCCTCACAGGTTTTTTGCCGATCTCCTACCTTAGAAACTATATCACTTTTGATGGCACTCTAACCATGTTAAATGATCCCCAAGTCTTTAAGAATCAATTTGTGTGTAAAGTGGACACTGAAATTCAAAGGTTTTCTAAGTTTTGGGGAGACAGGGTCTTGCTATGTAGCCAGTGTTGGCCTTGAACTCATGATCATCCTCCTGCCTCAGCCTCCCAAATGCTGGAATTTCAGGCATATAACACCATTTCCAGCTACTTCATTGTTCATTGTGGCTCCTTTTAAGAGTCATTTTAAAAATAGCAATGCAATTACAACAGTTTATTTAAACCCTTTAAAATTTTTTTTCAGAAATTTTAGAATGAAGACTAAAGTCATTAAAATGATTTTTTCAGGTCTTCTGCAATGTTTTTGTCTCCCTAGAAGAGCCTGAGCAGGTTTCTTCCTCAAAATTTTTTGGCTTCTTCAAAGCATATCATCTATTTCTTTAAAAATTCATTCTTTCATACCTATATCCTGCATATATTTTCTCTTTAAGCCAAACCTCATTCCTTTATTTAACCAAATTCTGTTCATTTCTCAGGTTAGCATGAATTTCAGATCAGTGGTGATTCTCTTCTTGATTTTATAATGAGAAGTTAAGTTTTCCTCTACTTTATCAAATAACTTAGCTTTTCATTATTTTTAAATAATAATTATTTTAGATACAAATAGTTGTAAAAACTTTTAGACTAAGTCATAAGAATGTATCAAAATTGGTTCATTTGCTTTAACAAATATATCTTATTAACAGAGGAAACCAACTTGTTAGATGGAGATATTGTACAATCTTTACATCTTTTTAAAATCTAAAATTGGCCTACATGTAAGGTTACTTAAAAGCCATATACATTTACATAATTGATTTTTGAAGATCCTGCTTCTGCTGCAAGCTTGTGACCTGTATTTTTCAGGGATTTCATGTGGATTTTACCATATAGTGTATTGCCAGTACCAAAACTGGACCTCACACAGAATAAGAATTTTATGTATAATTTCATAAGAAAAAATGATATCAAACTATAAAGTAAATTCAGTATTGAAAGAGGTCAAGTAATTCACATTTTATTTTGTATATCTCATCCTTAATCTGTAACTGACACACCAAAAACTCAAAATCATTTATTGATTAAATTTGTCAACTTTGATGAAACCACTAGGTAGATATTTTATATCTTAGTGGAGGTGCTAATTGTTGGAATAAAAATTTGAGATGCACTTTAATACCTAATTTTCGTTTTCTAGTTCACACAGAGATCCCAAAATTTTAATGAGACATAACAATGAGAAGCCATAAATAACTTTAGAAGTAACCAATATTTTTAAATGATTTAGAATTTTAAAAATATTCAGCCATCTCATTTTCTGTTTGCACCACATTTTTGGAAATTAAATGTGTTTTTTCTAAATAATATTTAAACACATCCAAGGAACAGAAAGGTAGGAATTTTTAGAAATTAATATTATTGGGGCTGGGGATTTAGCTCAGCAGCATAAGCACCTGCCGTGCAAGCCTGTGGTCGTGAGTTTGATCCCTGGTACCGGTAAAAATACAAAAAAAGGAAAAAAAAATTAATAATATTAACTAAAAAAAATCATGAAAGCTTAGCATACATGTTTATTTAAGGAAGTTGAGCAGCAAATAACATTTTAAGAGCTCATCATAGGAAATTTTTGTGAGAATTTCTTGTAAACAATTTACCAATCCCATGCAAACTAAGCAAAATTAATTACATATTTATATAGTAATAGGCAATTTTCTTTTCTTTTTGTTCTTCTTTTTCCCTTTTGGTTCTGTTTTGATTTGTTTTGTTTTGTTTTCTTTTGTTTTTTTTTTTTTGAGACAGGATCTCACTAGGTAGTCCAGGCTAGCCCTGAACTCAAGACAATCCTACTTCCTCTGCCTTTAGGTGCTGGAATTAGGGTTATGTGCCACCGTGCCCAGATTGCAATATCAGCTTTTTACAGATAGTTTTCTGAACTAACATTCTATCTAATAGAAAAAATCTTAAATATTGTCCGTATTTTTGTACATATTTCTCATTCTTCTGCAGGAGACTTATTGCTCAACCAAGTATGCTTATTACATTGGCTTTAAAGAACCCTGGGGTTAGGGCTGGGGATTTAGCTCAGTGGCATAAGTGCCTGCCTTGCAAACAGGTAGTCCTGAGTTCGATCCCCGGTACTGATAAAATGGAAAAAGACAAAATAATAAAAATAAAAAGCAAAAAAAAAAAAAAAAAAAAAAAAAAAAAAAAAAAACCCTGGGGTTTGTTATATTCCTAGAGTTTGATAAAAATGGGAAAATTTGTTTCTCAATTCTGAGCGATAAAACAGCAATGCTCTGTAGACAAACCATGGGAAATGTTCCCCCTAATGTCAGAAGACAAAGAGTTATACATGTTTTCAATTGCTTTTAAGATTCATTGGGGAAATTAAATGCTGAAATGCAAAAAAGACAACAAAAAAGTTCTTTCTCATGTCGAATATAAATGATTATCTTTCCAATAAATCGAGGTACAGAAATATTTAATATTTGATATTGAATCATTACTTAGGAAGGGACTTTCAGTCTTCAACAGAGTAAATACTCTGAGTAGAATCAGTAATAGTTTTGTCATTTTCATGTCTAATATTTTAGGAGAGAAGCTACCATGAGAAGCAGTACAAAACAATTCTTTTAGAAATTAGGACATTGTTGGAATTTTTAAATAAGCTATGTTATCACGTTATGACGTCTTTACCTCAGTACCCCACCTAGTGCCATTTAATAAAATAATTCTGTGTCAATTTTGTACTAGGCAGAAAATTCCATGAAAGTTGCTGCAAAATCTTCACATCTCTTAGTTTTGAAACACATGTGGTTAAATAGTCTTTCTCAATGAAACGTAAAAGAATGAAGTCACATCTTACACCTCTTCTCTATATTAGAATCACCTGTGGTCACATCTACTTCAACAGCCACTATAAAGTGCTAGGTTTGATTGGAATTGGGGTTTTCAGAACCTACAGCTCAGAAGACGATCTGGAATTGGAATCATTTGCATCACTGTCATCTTTGAGAGGCACAGAGAGTTGCTATTCATGTGTCAGAAGAAAGTGAAATCTCCATCTCACTGCTGAACCCAGGGTAGCATGTTATTCTGGGGCTGTAGATGTAACTCAAAAAACAACAGGCAAGCAGCAAGAGGAAAGGGATGTCTTACCTTCTTCCTACTCTTTATATGCTCACTCTCCTAGTGCCTTTTGACAAAGCAATCAGAAAGTCCAGTGACAAAAAGAAAAGGAATCCTTTACAAGCTCCCTCCCCAACATCACACAATAGGAAACAAAAGGGTGGATTAGAAGCCAAAAGCCTAGGACTTAATAATCAAGGCAAGAAGCTGTCTCAGATTACAAACCATTACAAGTCCCATGAAAAGGAAAGTCTTCTCTGGTGCCTTTCAGAATGAGTGGAAAATTAAAGATGCTTGGCACTCTTTGCTGAATTAAGCCAATATATTCATTTTTAAATTAAATTCTACAAATATTTGTTGAGAACAAATTTTTATTCTAGATTGCTGGATACTTCAGATGAAAATACTAGTGAAATTGCACCTCTCCTCTGAGATAATTTCCGTCCTAATAGGATACATAGATTGTAAAGGAAAGCAGTAGCTTTTGTTAGCCAGTGTGACATTTATGCCACAGGGAAGAGATGTGGGAAGGGAGGGAGAGAAAGGATTCAGCTACTCAAAAGATAGATCTGTGTTCTGTTTGGTTAGGAAAAAGCAGAATGCTGGTTATGGTTCTAGGGCCTAAGGTAGCAGGGTAATGATGGAAAGGTAAAATCCTTTTCCTTAATGCTTACAGCCAGGTGGAGATGATAACGAAGAATGCAGTTACCTTCCACATAGTGGATCTTTAGGATGTGCTGAGTAGATCAGTCTAACGGAGCAGGGTTTCTCCAATTTCTTTCAGTTCCGTGTTCTAAATTCTGCAAAGGTTTAAAAGAAAGACATCATCAGCCACCATCTATGCTTTCCATGTAGCCTAAAAGATTGCATAAAGGTATCATTACTGGGTTAGCACCAGTGAGCAGCAAGATTAGATCACTCCGGAAAATAATACCCTGTGACTTAGCTGATCCATCAGCTATGTCATCACCTCCAAACCTCGCAGTGGGAACAGAGAGCTGGGGCATGGGCAGATTATCCAGCACAAAACTTTTAAAACCACAGTAACCGCATGCCAGTGTTAGGGGAGGGGCCTGAGCTCTGGTCTGAATTTTAAATCTCTCATTTATTGGTGACATATTATAGGAAAACTACAAAATTTATCTACCTTCAGTTTCCAACTAGAAACATGAGAATAATGCAATCACTCATCATAATTCATGGTTACTTTGGAACAGAAAAAACGAATGGCAGACCCTCTTTAAAAACACAGTCTTCCAGATTCCTAATGGTGTTAATTATGTATGGCAAAGGGAAAAAGCATGTTCTTTAGAAGAAATCTGTAAAAACAGAAACACAAATTAATACATCCATGTATTGGTGTGCATCTATTAAAGAAAGCCTTGATAGTTTTGATTAATATTATCTGAAATTGCAAGGTCTTGATAATAAAGCTCACATAATACATGGGTGTGCAGAGTTATTATTCATAACTGCAGACCAACACATGCACTGAATGTATGTGATGACAGAGACAGATATTGAGCTATAGCATCAACAGGGACTAACATTTATGCCTGTGCTTATGCAGGCAAAATAAGCATCTTGTAACACTAATGTAACTATTTTACATAATTTCTCAGAAAAACAAAATAGTGACCAAATCCAAAAAGAAACATAATTTTATAAGTAACTCATCCTCTGACAAAGGTTGCCTATAATTATAGATAGATTTAAATCCCCACAGATTACTTTTTTAAACTATCTTTTAAAGACAGGCATAAAAGTGCAACAAACCATAATGGAAACCATGTTTCTCTTCTGGTTCCAGAAGGGATTACAATATTATACATAATTCTATATGCCTCACTCTATGAAAAGAAATATGAGTAAGAGAAGAAAGAAAAGAAAACAACTAGAGCTATGTTTTAACATTTTGGAGCAGAAAATTGTAACAAAGAAATCCCCATTTGCAAAGAAAAATGCATTTTTCTCTCAACGGCTAAGGAAAACCACATTATTGAACTCTATAGTTATAAAAAGCAGTTGGACAAAAATTACTTGGTAAAAACTTTTAAGCTTGCAACTAGAACATTCTGAAAACTGCAGAAAATGAGAAGGTATCATTATCCTTAAAAGAGACTAATAGTAGAAATCTGTTGGAGCTTAGTGGCCTCAGAGCAGAAAATTACAGAAACTAAAAAAATAAATAAATGAATAAAAAATAAAAAAAAATTAAAACGTATGTATAAAGTTGCTATGCTTTGTAAAAGAATTGGTCCTTTGCTTCTCTAAGGGAAGATTTAATTTTGAGAGGACCACAGGAAAATGCTGCCTGAAAAGTCATGAGGAATAATAGTATGAAACTTTATTGTGTGAGGTCCCCCATTCTCCACTGTCCCCTGTTTTACACTGTCCCATTCTGTTACACAGAGGCAGAAGCCAGTAGGTTCAGTGCAAGCTCTCTATCATGCTGCCCATGCCAGTGGGGGAAAATAGCACTTTATAAGGATTTCAAGAAACTCTTTATTCTTTCATAAAGGATCCGTCTAAGAGGTTCCCTTGGCATATATGCTTGCTTTTTGGTACTCTAGATCAGCAGTGGAAGTGTGACAGTGGCACCCACTGAATATGAAGTCGCCCTTGGCTCTGTTTGCATAGCTACAAGTTCATGGGTAACAGTTAAGCTGAACTTGGGCTGGGGATGTGGCTCAGCAGCATTCTCTTGTGAATATTCACCTCCTGAATATCTCAGGATGCTTATCTTCTCTCAGTTTACCCCTACTAATGGTCTTTCTCAGGGCACTATTGTTCCTTATGTACCATTCAAACAGCATTGTACTCTCTCACCTCTCCTGTTCCCCTGCCTCTTTCTATTGGTAATATAAAGGCAATAAATGGTCACACCAAATTACTACTAAAACTCCTTTCTGTTGACTTTTGTATAAATTCAAGCCCCTCAACATAACTTACAGGTGCATTAAATTTTACCACTGTTCCTTCCCAGGGTCTCATAGCAATTTGGGTCTCATTACTCCATTATTGGACAGATCCTACCAAGAACATCCACACGAGAATTTCTGGGTGTGGCAAAAATGCTGTGGTGAGGGGAAGAGAAAGGAGATTTAAACATTCTCTTAAAGTCTAATATTTCTAATATCATTGCTTTATCTCTAAATCTCATAGTAATCCATGAAGAACAGCAACATTCATATTTGCAAGAGGAAGAAAGTAAATGAATCAAAGAAAGAGTCTAAAATCTCCAGAGGTAATTGATGCCTGCACCAAGGTTTCATACAGATTTGTCAGTTCTGCATCCCATGTTCACCTGATGATCCCAGCCACATTCTACCATGTCCCTGTTAGGACATGTATTCTACCTGTTTCTATCTTTCTATCTGTTTAGAGAACAGCATGTTAAAGAGCTAAGAAGACACCAAAGGATTGTCTTAGTGTAGAGATAGAGGAGTGATTGTTTGAATTATTCCTTCTTCCTTTCCCTCACAAGGGAGAGTCTTGCAGGGCTAAACGTGAGAACTTTATTTGGGCTCACAGTACTATGAAGGCCAGAAAGGGCTATGCGGTTGTCATGGGTTTTACAGGATACATTTAGCCATACTTTGGGCAAAGAGTGAAGTCTCATAAACTGAAAGAATTTTTTCTGTACCTGTCTACTCTTGTACAAGAGTAGACAGATTGATTGGTCATGACCAGGAGGGGATACTCTGTGTCCTCCACTTCGTGGGGAAATTCACAAGGTAACTTTGGGAATTCTATTTATTAACAGTATTGTTGACCTACTGAGTGCTCACAGTGTACCAGGAACTTTGGAATAAATATGGAATTTAATGGCCACATAGTTTAAATATATAAAGGTATCACACTGCATTCCAGCTCTCCTTGGGCTGAGACAAAACAGCTCTGTGAATGTACATTCTTCTGATAGCAAACTGTAGAAATGGCACATGTGCTAAAGTGATGTCCCAGAGCCACTGAAATGTATGAAAAACCTTATCAGAAAGACATTGCCCTTGTCACCTACCTTCTCAGTACAAGTGCAATCTTGTTTACTTGTTATCAAGTTACCGGTACCACTTCTACATGTACTCTCATAAGAATAAAGATGGGGTGTCTCCAGCATTGCCCATTTACATTGTAGACTTTGTAATATGTCAATCACTGTAACACCCCTTTATTTGCTACTCCTACTATTTCAAAAAGCATCACCCAAATTCGAGTATTCTTAGTGAATATCCTCTTTGTTAATATCCTTTGTTAATATCCTACTTCCTCTTCTCTTCTTGTTTCTGTCAGCTCCATTTCAAATATGCTTTGGTAAAGTAACTCTAAGATGCCCATGGCTTGATCTTTCACAACTGTGCATATTTACTTTATGAGGCAAAATGGAACTTTTCAGATGCAGCTAAAAGACAAATTATCTTGAATTATCCAAATGGACCCATTTTAATCACAAAGTATATGTTTAATGGGATCCAGTAGGATTAGAGAACAAACAGAATGTGTGAGGGTAGAAGCCAAAGAGTGGAATCCTGAATGAAAGCTGTCAAAAGATGATGAAGAACAACCTCAAGCAGCTGACAAGACTACGGTTTGTATAATATATTTATGTAGTGACAACACAAATCTCAGTTTATGTAAATTTGCACTGGACTTCTAACAATTTCTATTAAAGGGTGATACCTAAATCAGGTCAAGAAGGATCAGTCTATGCTTTATTAAGCCCAAATTATCTGAATTTGGGTTTCTGACTTATGGCAGTAATATTTTAAAGACATTTATACACTAACTCGCATGGAAAGTCTAGCTATCGCCCCACAGTCTGCCTCTAAATCCAAAGCACTGCTAAAGGAGAGATCTAACTTTCCCATTTTAGCCATAATAGAAGTTCACCAAGAAGGATTGGTGATCATTTTTTCACATCCTCTTCCTCTCCTCTTCCTCTTCCTTTTCCTCTTCTTCTTCTTCTTCTTCTTCTTCTTCTTCTTCTTCTTCTTCTTCTTCTTCTTCTTCTTCTTCTTCTTCTTCTTCTTCTTCTTCTTCTTCTTCTTCTTCTTCTTCTTCTTCTTCTTCCTTCTTCTTCTTCTTCTTCTTCTTCTTCTTCTTCTTCTTCTTCTTCTTCTTCTTCTTCTTCTTCTTCTTCTTCTTCTTCTTCTTCTTCTTCTTCTTCTTCTTCTTCCTTCTTCTTCTTCTTCTTCTTCTTCTTCTTCTTCTTCTTCTTCTTCTTCTTCTTCTTCTTCTTCTTCTTCTTCTTCTTCTTCTTCTTCTTCTTCTTCTTCTTCTTCTTCTCCTTCTTCTCCTTCTTCTTCTTCTTCTTCTTCTTCTTCTTCTTCTTCTTCTTCTTCTTCTTCTTCTTCTTCTTCTTCTTCTTCTTCTTCTTCTTCTTCTTCTTCTTCTTCTTCTTCTTCTTCTTCTTCTTCTTCTTCTTCTTCTTCTTCTTCTTTCTTCTTTCTTCTTCTTCTTCTTCTTCTTCTTCTTCTTCTTCTTCTTCTTCTTCTTCTTCTTCTCCTTCTTCTTTCTTCTTCTTCTTCTTCTTCTTCTTCTTCTTCTTCTTCTTCTTCTTCTTCTTCTTCTTCTTCTCCTCCTCCTCCTCCTCCTCCTCCTCCTCCTCCTTCTTCTTCTTCTTCTTCTTCTTCTTCTTCTTCTTCTTGTACTTGTACCAGGCATTGAACTCAAGACCTTGCACTTGCCAGGCAGACACTTAAGCCACTGAGTTAAATCCCTGGCCAACATTCTTCTTAATCATTCAAATCCCTTCATTTAAAATTGTCTACTTTTATGTGAGTCTTCTATTTTCTTGGTTATTGTTTTATAAAAGTAGGGGGAAAAACTTGTTCTGGCAGCTAAGAGACAAAGTTCTTCAGTCGTGTGAGGCTGGAGACAGAGGACAGGATGCTCGCAGCTGTGGGAGTGCAGCGGAGCTGATGGAAAGTGTGACAGGAAATTCCAGAGCTGCTAGGTCAAATCTTTATGATTAAAACAATTATCCCACTAGTCAGATAGGCATACATTTGATTTCTGGCTAACTTATCAATAAAAAATGAGTAAATTACGTTGTCTTTATCGATCTTCAATCTTCATCTGTATATCATGGCAATTTCAGTAAAGATAATAATGGAAAATGTTTCTTCATGCATTGGAATACTGGATGAGTAGCCAAGTATTGTAGAGAATGTGTCAGGCTCTGTAGTTAGAAGGGTTACTATTTTGTCTCTGAGATCATTCTGAGAACTGATGAGGTAATGTTCATAAGAAACTATCACAGTGCCTGGAACACAGGAAACTTAGTACATACCTTTATTTGTAATGGAGCTGATAGAAGGAAAATAAGAAGTATTTCTAAGAACTCCACCTTTTCCATGTTCACTGTCTTTTTCAGGCTTCCTAAGTGATATGACAGTGCTAATTATGAAAACACTTTGTTATGGATTAAGAACTGGTGGTCAACTTAACAACAGCTGGATTATATCAGCATGGCACTGAGCGAAGATGTTCCACCAGAGGAAAGTTGCCAGCATAAATAGGTGGAGAAGGAGAAGGAGTTTGTTAAGGCATTAATGCGTTGTTGCATTGAGGCATTGTGGGTTCTCCTAAGAGTTGCTGTTTGAGCTACTGGTTCTCCTGGGGAAGCTCTGGTCCTCACACTGAGCATTGCTTCCTGGCTCTGGAGAGGAAGACATGTGCCACTTGGTTTCCAGTATGAACTCGTCACACTGGCTTCTTGGCATGTACCAGATTATGTTTGTTGTCAGAGGAGCTTGGGGCCACTGTGTTGCTGAGCATGGCTGTGGTGCCTTTCAGGACAGCCATGGTCTTTGTTGTGAGTTTGACTTCTCAGATCCAGCGTGGAACCCTCATCCCACCAGCACAGCTTCTTCACCCTGCTGATAGACTTTCTTGGCTTCCATCGCTAACCTTTGGGACTTCCCAGCATGGATCCATAAAAGAGACTGTTGTGAGTCCTTCTTGTGGGCTCTGGACCTCCAGTTGGACTCGTGGGAGGTGTTGTCATGAACTCTGGGAGTTTATCTGAACTCATGTGGGACACTGCTGTGGTATTTAGGCCCTTGACTAAATATTCTATGTCTTTGGTGTGGTGGATAGATTTCCTGCATTTTCTTGTGTTAGCTGCCAGTGACCATCATAAAAATAATATTATAAACTCCATGTCCTGATTCTAGTTGTTCTCCGTACAACCCCAGCTACAACACACTTCAAAAGTAGAAACATTAGTATAGAGACAAGGTGTTAATGTTTACAAACGCTACATATTGCTGTGTCTCAATGAAAAGGAGGCTCAGAATTCCCCACATCTGGCATCCACTTGGCAGCCAATAGAAAAGGATGATTCCCAGTGTCTATGGGGGCTTACACTTTATTTCCACTAGCTCTGACACATTATAAAAAAAGGAAAGCACCCTTTCCCCTTAGGATATGCATCCTGTCTCATGCACCAAGATTCTTTTAGCTTTGCAAAGAAACTGCCACTGCCTGGAATTAATGTTTAAAAAACGCACCTTTGTGCCTGCAATTTGTCCTCAGTACTAGTCCAAGAAACCACACTGACCCCTTAAAATTGTGACACATTAGAGACTCAAACAGAAATGAAATCTAGCAAGCAAGTGTAACTGAATATAGATAAACTGTTCTTGCCTGTGAGCAAATAACTTGCATACTGGAGCGAATCCTTTGAGGGGAAACCATGTGATAAGGAATTTGGTTGTATTTTCTATCCCTCTCAGAGAATCTGCATCAGAGAAAAAATTCACATCATAATTTTTTGCCCTAGGACACAAGCAATGGTAGTGCATTTGTTGCATGGACATTGAGCTAAGGAAAGAAAGTATTTTGGAAAATCCCAATGAATAAGAAGCTATGTTCACAGCAACGCATTTTTCTGTTGTGATTCTTTTCCTGTTTTCTGCTTTTCCTCTAAAGTCCAAATGCAGTATTATTGTTTCAGATCTTCTTCTCACTGAATTTTTCTTCATGATGAATGCAAATCTATTTAAAAATTTTATTTTTTCTTACTTAATAAATCACACAGTCTTATGCAAAACTAGAACATTTTAAGAGTATTCTTCCTTTTGAAAATGAGATCAAAAATGCTTTTAGGTCACTAATAAAGTAATCTGAGCATTTCTTGACATATTTTCTTTTATCTCTTTTGTAAATCTGTTTTCCCTGATTTTCACTCTCCTTTGAGATAAGATGGAGTAATTTTACTTAATGTTGGCTAATAATGTTAAGGCTAAGTACATAAACACTATGAAACGTATCCTAAGCTTTGCAACATTGCTGTCTGCCCTTTCTGACTATTATTTGTTTCTTCTGAGTCTCCTGGACTCTGGCTCCCCTCCTTGTAAGTAGGTCCTTTGGTCTGGAACCATCATAGTGAACCTCTTAGCCATTTTATAGCACAGAGCACATTTAAAGATTATCAATATTTTACCTTAAATATTGCTTTCCCTATAAAAACATCCAAGGAAAGGAGAAATGAAAACTCAAATGCTGCTTAGCATTTATCTACTGTAAAGTGACAGTTTCCAATGAATTTTACTTAAAAGTTTTAGAGAAAAAAATTGAGTATCATGTTTGATGATGACTTGAATTTCATTAAAAGAATTTTAAATTTCATCTACATGAAGAGACCCAGTTCAAATTTAGCTTCAGTTGTCTAAGTTTCTCCTTTTTGATTTTTCATAAAGAAGAAAAGCACAATACACAGGTAATATTGAGCCAAGAGAAGAGTTTTGAAGAAGTAACACAATCATGTTCATGGATGAATGGAGATTAGAAGCATGCCATTGATGTATAAATGAGCACCCTTTAAAATAAAAATTAATCTACCACAATAGTGTAATTAACACTCAGTAGTCACATTAAGAAGAGTGCCAGTATGAGAAGATGCACCCCATCATCACAGTTGATGCCTGTGTCCTGTAATGATGCAGGCAAGCTGCTTTCATGTTGCAGTCACCAGTGATAAGATCATTTCTGCAGCTGAGTTGTTACGAGCAGTTAAGAATCTAATAGACACACTGCACTTTGAACAAGAGCCATCACATTTAAATTCTGCAAGCTACAAGGTTTGCTAAGTTGTTTTAGAGAAAACAATACTAACAGTTGCTTTTTATCTGGAGAACAACTTTGTAGTAACATTTAATTACAGCAAAAATGGATGGTATGGATATGAGAGGTTTTATTTTCCTTTTAGTTATTTTGCTTCCCAACCAGAGTCACAGATAACAAAATCAACAAAACATATTTAGCAAAACCATTTCAAACAAACAGATGTATGCCTTGCAAATGAATCCCTAAGAAAACACACACTGAGGAAATGGTGTTTGCTTTTCTGGGATTCTAGATGTTTCAGCTTTGAAGTGAAAAATGGAAGTTTATTACAAAATAGCAGAGTGAGGTTGGAATTAGCAAACTTGTGCTGTAGAGGTAAATCTGCCACAAATTACCTGATGAGTCTAGCTTTAAGTGAACACGTAATGTATTTATTAGGATCCTTTAATTATCCAAGAAAAAAGAATAGAGTTTAAGAGAAGATTGCCACACAGATGCATTCAGATAAAAGGTGAGAAAGTAGAGTTAGAAAGCAGAAGTAAATTTTTACTGTATTTGTTAATAGCAAAACAAACACAAAAGCATTAGAAAACTTTAAACAATGAAATGAGATTCTCTGGACTCTGTTTCAGAGCTATTGCTTTTCCAACAAGCTTAAAGAGTGCAAAACAACAACATGTGGTTAGAATCATTAGGACGGGGAAGTGTGTATGTTGTGCCCATGGATTTATCAGTGAAGCTGGTGAACAGTGTTTGAACTCAGGCTACATTTCTGAGATGACATTTAAGAGACTGCATGTTGGAATTCAGGACACATTTCCAAGTGAAGCATGACTCCACATTACTACGTGTGGTGCCATTTTTGGAGATCAAATCTTTAGGGTAGGGGGTCAGGGATGAAGCACATGTTCTTGCCATATTAACAGTTAGAAATTCAACTAATACTCATTAATATAAAATTAAAGATGAGCCCAATACTCAGGCAAGATGAGCAGACTAGAGATGAAAACTTGAAGGACATTTACTCATGAGTGAGACTGAGAGCCCTGGAGCACAGTAAGATGATAGGACAGAGAGTATAGAAAGAAGGGTTTAAAGGAGCACAACACTAGATCACTTCAAACCCTGTGAAAGAGAAAGAAAATAGAACATAAGGCTATGTAAGAGTATTAAAGGTGTCAGCTTAGAGAAAAGAGAGATTAGTATTTTTTTTGTGGGTGTGAACATGGAAAATGTCTGATAGATAAGGAAAATATGATGACCTATGAAAGACAGACAATAAATTCAGGAAATGAGTCCTTCCAACATAATCCCAAGAAAACAAAAGATGAAATGAAGTTACCTGTTGAGGAGAAGGAGAAAGAGGAGGCCAAGACAAGAAAGAAAAGGAGAATGACAAACAGAAAATCTGTCTTCCCATTATTAATCATTCTCTTCTGATTAAATCTACTCTTTTCTTAAGAGTGGGGCTGAATATGACAAGAATGAGAAGATGAAGAGGATTTGGTTGAAAGCGAAGGACGTATGAGATATTTGCTTCCACGAGTATTAAACAAAATCACAAAGGAAGGTATCACAAAAGCACAATGGTCAGCTTCACAGTATCTTTACTGAGAGCTGTGAGTCTACATTAGCGTGAGTTCATGTAGCGTCGTCATGGAAATGTTCTCCCATAGCATTCACCTGTCTGTTCACAAATGAAAAGAGAAAAGGATAATTTGTTTTAGCCAGAAAACTAAAATATGGAAAGGGGAATAAGACAAGAAAGTTTGAAGGAATTAGGGAGATAAAGGAAGAGGATATAACAAGCAACAGTTGAATCTAAACTGGGCAAAAAGATAGGGAGACTCTGACATGTTAATGATTACCAGAGTTCATTTAAATCTGTTCTTTGAATTTAGCAAGATCAGATTGTGAATATTTCACACTGAGATTTCTGAGGTAAGAGATTTTGAGAAGAGGAGTGAAGCATAAAAATGACCACGTCTTTAACCCCTGACATTGTTGGAATGAGGGAGAAGCCGCTTATGACATAGAAGAGAAACACAGAATCATCTCTTTGGTGTCATTACAAACTTTTTAACCAAACATCTAAGAGTTCCTTCAATTAAGGTTTGTCACTGATTTTCTGAATTACTGAGATTATGTCTTCAATACAATGTTGATATAATACAGGATATGAAAAGTGAGTATACTCAATGTCTAAAGACAATTCCAAGTGAGACTAATCAAAAAAAATTTATACTAAAACTTATTGAGCTTAATCCAGACTAGAAAATCAGATAATTATGTACTTCAGAACGGAAAATAACACTGCATGTATGTGTATGCACACATGTGTGCATGTGCACATGTGTGTTTACATACTATCAGCCCCTTCTTACCACATCTCTTTTTATACATTACTAATGCCCTTTGAATTTTGATCTGCAAACTTGGAATTAAGGATACCCACACTTCTTAGCAGAACCTCTGTAAAGATAAAGCAATATCTTTAAAACAATTTGCATAGTGCCAATGTTAGATCAGGCTTTAAGTAATTTGTAAGATTGAATGACACATTTTTAGTTTATTCTACATTACAATATTTATATAGGTAATATATTTTTAATTTTGGATTATATTTGTAATATTTCTTTTTTCATTTGTGCAAAACAATGTTCAACAGATGTATCTCTGTTACTTTTCTAAATGCATCTCTGGCTGCAACTTATTTTTAAAAATTGTAGATAATTTTAATATTGATATTGATTTGTGTATACTTTCGAAGCTGTGAGTCCAAACATACCATAAGGTATACGCTAAACTTTCTAATACAAGAAACAGTAATTCTCCAATATGTTCAACATGGGCCAGAGAAGTTTGATTTTATGTAAGGAAATATTTTAATCCTAATTTCTAGAATATTAATAAAATATGTATTGTAAGTTTCTACAAACTTCTTTCCAGTTTTAATTCTTGGCAGATCCCAGGTCCTCACTTTTTGTTGGCCAACATCTCTGTGTATCGGTGACCTTTCTGTTACCGAGACAAAATATCTGATGTACACAACTTAAGGAAGAGACATTTGTTTTGGCATATGGTTTCAGTACCATTTGCAGCTGTATCCAAGAAAGAATTATCATGATGAATATGAGTTGAGAAGGAAAGTTGCACAACTGTTGGAGGCCAGGAAATAGAGTGAAAAGCAAAACCACAAAGAGAAAAAGGCTTGGAACAAAATATTCCTTTCAAAGCCATAGTGACCTCCTTCTTCTAGGCCCATCTTCCCTTGAGTCCCTTACGTAATGAACTTATCAGTGGATTAGCCCACTCCATGATATTAAAGCCTTGATGACTCAGTCACTTCCCTAGAGCCCATCAGCTTTGAATACATGTGACTTTCAGGGAATGTTTAACATCTTAACCATAACACTCCATTCCCAGCCATGTGCGTTTCTCTGTAGATGTCACTAGTGTGGTAGTTGAATTCTTCTATGTAAATGATGAAGCCAGTTGGTGTGTGGTGGAGTCTAGGAGAAAGAGTTGTGAATGCAATGTGAGGCCGAAGATAAAAGATCTGGCTTCCATAGCCTAACCTTACAAGCCATGTATGATCACTTTGGTGTACATTAGGGTGCATATACTATCAGAACCATGTGAAAGAAACTATTTCCATATGGTGGATCCAACCGACAGATTTTCCAAGGTCTTGGGTATGGTAAGCAATGGATTGCTAAGTGTAGATACTATGGTGGGAGTGGTCACAGATGGAGAAATGGATGACAGAAATGGAAAGCTGCACACTAAGCAGATAAACCAGGATCTTTGGTTTGAGTGTGAGAAAGGAAAGAGATGTTTCAAGTGGTTTATCTTGGGATCCATGGGATACCCTTAAGGTGGCTTCCGATCTCAAAAATGACAAAGAGAGTGACTAAGGAGGGTGGCATTAGAGTCGTGCTCCAGCTCAAATGGGTGTGGGGAAGTAAATTCCTCAGCCCCCAATATCCTATCTATACAAAAAAGAAAATTAAAAAATGCATAATTGTCATACTAGGAAGTGGGATCATAAAGAGCTATCTTGGATACTGGCTACACAAGATATAAAGAGCAAAGACAAATTTTATGCATTTATTTTTAAAGAAATAGGAGAAAAATTAAATGTTTTCCATTTGCCTTTTCCACCTTTGTATAGGGAAGGAATTTTCTATCTGAAATCAAACCAAACACTGCATGGTACAAGATTCATAGTCGGATGGTCTTGACAGAATACTTAATTTGGTTTTTAAGATTTTAAGAATCAAAAGGAGGTGATCTAAAAAAAAGAAAAGGAGATGATTGATGATGTTTGGTCAAATAATAAGCAAGAAAAACCTAGAATATTACTTTTAAGGTTGCTTTCACTGAGTTATTGCTTCTGCTATTTAAAAGAATTCCAAATGGTCGCCACCCACCAGCCAGCTTAATATGTGAATAATGTTTCCATTCTCTTAGTTTCCAAAAGTTTTTTCAAGTTTTTTTTTTTCTCTTGTCTTCCTCTGAACATGATGTCCTTTTATAACACTATAGCCAGAATCATGGGGTCATCAACATTTCATGAATGATTCACTGTATTTTCAAATTGTATTAGCCCAGAAGAGCTCAACTGCAGCACAAAAAGTAAAGTGAACTAATGCTGGATGATAGTGAACAAAATTTTTAAAAAACAGGATCCAGAGAAGTAAAATAAAATTACTAATCACCTTTAAACTACAGAAGGAGCAATATTCTGTGAAATGAGTGTTTTGCCATTAGAGCATCAATTTGTATTGTGGTAACATTTATTAATTAGCTGTGTTGTCTTAAGCACTGGACCCATATCATTCCACTCAGTCTTTACAACAGACCCTTAATGCGTGGAAATAAATTAATGCACTGGGTTTTAAAATCCACATTATCTTAAAGCTAAAAATATCTTTGTAATTGTTCTAGTGCAAGCCTGACTTTAGATTCAGCATAGAGACCAGAAGTCAATGACACTAAGATATCTGCTCAAATACACAGGATTTTTTTAGCTAGATGACTATTGAAAATTGAATCCTTTACAGCAAGGTATGATAGTACTGAGTATACTAGAAGGCTGAGACAGAAAATCAGCATGTTCAGGTGACTTGGCAACACCTGTCTCAAAATTAAAAATATATATATATATATGAAAAAGGAAATGGATGTAGCTCAGTGTGAAGGTCTGTGCTCCAATGCCTGGTTCCATCTCCTAAAAATACATCTTTAAGTCTTTTACATAAATGCTATTAAAATTGTACAATATATTCATTTATCTCATTTGATTTTACAACAAATGGAATTGATGAGTGTTTATCTTGAACACATTTATTTATGCAGTTGTGTGTGAAGATCTATGAAAAAATACTAAGCATAGAACACTCAAAATGGAAATGAGATCTTTGAACTGATATTCAACTCTTTATTTATTTTGTCTGCTGAAAATTACAAACACATAAAATATTACAGTCTTTCTGTATTGTGTGGATGGTGGGATTTAAAACCACCAAATCTGATAATTTTGATTAAAGACTTTTCTCATAGACAACATGCAAAAGAGCATTGCTATTTGATATATACAAAGGCATGTTCAAAAAGAAACATATGAGGATTACAAGAAAATCTTAAATTTAAAAATTTTAGCTGGAATCTCAAGCTCATTTACATGTCAAAAGCATCATGAATATTGGACATAATTGAGAATATTTTAAAATGCATTCTTAAATAACTGACTCAATAAGAGGTGTGCGTATGTCTTTTTGTGCGTGGTTTACAAAACTTCAAATGTAAGAACTGTGTAAGCTAATATCTAAGATGTGCTACTTAGTATATATTATTACAGTGAATATGGATTAGACATCATATTAACTCAGCTGTAAACAATGAATGTGCACAAATACAGTAATACATTCCTTTGTTCACCACTTCTCTTTGTGAACAATTCAGTTCACTAACAAAAACAGTCAGCAAATTTTGTTTCCCTTTGAAAACTTCACATTGCATGATGAACACAGCTATAGCCTTCTTACTTCCAGGAATCAGAATCATGGAATGAATTAAGTCTGTGAACCGTGTGACCACTGTATGTGGAAATTAAATTGACCAGGGGAAACTGCTTTATTGTAGGTCAAAATCAGTTGAGTCTTGAGAATTCCATACAGATCCACCTAATGGTGGTGGCTATTGATGGGAAGTGGAAGTGGAAGAGATTTTAATTGTTTCTATTTCTCAATGTTTGATAACAGGTCTTTAAAAGACAAATATTAGATATTCTCTTTGTTATGAGCAACAGACAAAATACAACTTCTAACTTGTGTCATGAAAAGGAAGAGAAAATCAGGGAAGTTTGGCTGTGCTTATAATGAACCTTGTAAAATAACTTCAAAAAGGAAGACCACCAGGCATGGTGGTGTAAACCTTGCAGTCCCAGCACTTGTGAGGCTGAGGCAGGAGGATTGCTTTGAGTTCAAGGCCAACCTGGGCTGCAAAGCAAGTTCAGGGCTCATCTGAACTGCACAGTGAAACTCTGCTTCAAAAACACAAAAAGAAAAAAAGGAAAAAAGGAAGCGTTACAAAAAAGAAATAGTGGATATCAAAAGAAGACCAGCATTTGTAAACTAAACCCTCCTGTGGCTGCAATGTATGAAATGGGGATGATCATGAATATTAAAGTCTTTAGGAGCCTAGAGAGGGCTCTCATTCAGAACAACAGGACAGGGACCTCTCACCTCTTCAAACATTGCTTCTCTCTCTCTCGTCACACACCAAACACAGCTTGGGTTTCCATCAGATTTTTTTTTTTTTTTTTTTGGATCCTATTTTCCCTAGATGTAAAGAACAACAATACTTCGTTTTCCTACAAATGTTATCAATACTTGTCAGTGTTAATGTTGCATATATGATAGGTTTCAGGTTTCAGATAACTTTGCTCTCTCTTCCTAATAAGAAATAAGAATTAGTATAAATGAGTATAACAGCATTATAGAGGTTGATTTTTATCTGCTCAATCCATTTTGTTTGTTTGGATTGGGCAAGATTCAAAAAAAGTATATGCCATCCTGCTGGAAACCTCCAATTGCAGGTTCTGTAGCACTACCTTCAATGCTCATTTCTAAAGCATCTTGCAGTGGACCACATATAGACTCTGTCAGGCTTCCTTTGTCACTTTAGAAATCTCCTTTGAATCAAAAGTCCATGAAGAAGGTACCAGATCAACTCTCTCTGACAAAGACTATCCTCAGTTTCTAGGGCAAATTCATTCGTGTAGTAGTAGCATGGAAAAATGATTCTTTCTCTAACTAATGCAGACAGTAGTAGAGTTTTCCACCATTGTAATTCACAGTCTGGAGTCACAGCATCCATTTGTCTAGCAAATTGCTGGTGGCACATTGCAAGTTTTCCAAGTGGTCTCGATATCCTCCTCCAAAGACTTTATCAAACAGAAGGCACTCCTGCCCTGTGCTCCCCCGTGCTCCCACATTCCCCTGGAGAATGCTGTACCAAAAGCAAGTTTTGGCCAATCTTCTTGGTAGACTTTTCAAAGGTAAGCTGGAGCATCATTTAGAAAAATGATGTATTTTTGTAGATGGTTTATTTCTATCATTAGAAACTCATCTGAAACAATGACAAGAGAATCCATTTGAGCTTCCTAATGAACATGTTAATATATAACACTAAACATCCCTTAGATTTTAATAGCTTATCTTTTAGTCATAACATTATGCACATCATAGACAACTAAGGCAACATACTTTGTCATAATGCAACGTAAGTATCGGAGTTTTTAAAATGAAGTATCTTAAGACAAACTGGAATTGGGGACTCTGCAAACAGTGGCTGGGTGCATCTTCAAGCTACTTCCAGGTAATGTTGATTGAGACTGATTTTCTAGTCACCCATGGGTCACAGTGGCCTTGAAGCCTAGATAAAATATTGATATTTTTAACAGAAAAATTCTCCTTAAAGGTGTATAATTTTATCTAGCGAATATGCCTATGTAAGAAAAACTTTTGAGAGAGAGACAGAAAGACAGAGATACAGAGAGAGACAGAGAGAGAGACAGACAGAGAGAGATGAGAGAGAGAGAGAGAGAAAGAGAGAGAGAGAGAGTGACTGAGAGAGAGAGAGAATTGGTATAACTAGATAAAACTGTTCCCACAATGAATAATATCTAAATTTGCTAATGTTTAACTTCTGGCGCTTTTGAGACTAGAAAAGACAAAATATCAGAGTGTCACTAAACATGGTAATTCAAAACAGATTAAAACTAAAGATACTAGTGGTTAAAATAAGAGCAATAATATATAACATCATGATCATGTTGATATTATTTCATGTATTGATGGCTGAATAAGTCCATCTAATTATTCTGGCTTCATCTTCTCTTGGCATCCAATAATTTCTGGCAATTTATAGAGAAACTGGTAACTACTTAAGAGGAAAGTAACGGAATGCCAAGCAGAGAATCAACCTGAGTCAGGAAACTAAACCCTGTGACTATTTACTTTGCTGAGTTCTGGAAAGTCTTATGACCTGACCAGTGTACTCCAGGGTGAGTCAATAAGTTTCCTATAAACAATTGAGATCACGAGTCTGTCCAATGCCAGAAAGAGACAACCTCTGTGTAAGGCTCAGCTCTAAAAACACCACTCCTTCACTAAACATTATTATATGTGAGTTATGATATTTCATATTAGGGATATAGTGTAGTGAATAACTCAAGATTTATTCCAAGTAGTTAAAATCTACATAGCATTCATGGGAAAGAAATAGAGCTTATGCAAACAATTTGCAATGATAAGAAAAACATGTTGCTATGGGGCTGTGAAAGTTAATCTTAATTGTCAACTTGACTGGATTAAAATATTTCCAGGCAGGTGATTGGATCATGGAGATGCTATCCTTATCAGAAGGTTAATACATAGGTGTTCATAACTGCATGTGCTGTGGAGAGCAGATCCCATCAGAGGCGGACCACTAGCTCCTTGCCTTTGGAGGGCTTATCTTTCACGTTTCCCTCTCAGCCTGCTTTCTGGAGGCCAAGAAGTATGTATCTTGTCTCCCCACACCCATCTAACCATATGTTTTTGCCTTGAGATCAGTAGATCATAAGGTGAGTCCTCTAAAATGTGAGCAATGATGTCTTCTTCTTTTTATATTTTGTGAAGGAGGTGCATAAAACCTTGGATTTCAAGTAACTTGTTCTGCAAGGGTCTGCAAGACAAGCAAAGATTTCAAAAATTTTAACTTGATAGATGTACGATGACTTTCAATATGAGTAGTACATGATGCTGAATGTCACAGGATCATGACAGAACTGATGGTTCTCTCTCTCACTGCCAGTTTGCAGCTAGTTGTCTTTCAACAGCAACAGATTATGGAAGAGAGCTCATCTACCGAGGAGAAGGAAAAGGCAAAGGAATCCTTTGCTTCAGATGAGATTAAGGAGTTGTGAAAAATGTGGAAACAGTGTAAAATTTTGTAGAAAAGTGTCACCCAAATAAGCCTAAGGCAATGCAAGTGATGAATCTCTTAAAGGACGATGTGATGTTACATTTTTGGGAAATCCTCATAGAAAGGGAAAAGCAAACATCTTTGAGTACATTCCTTGTCAAACTTGCATGAAAAGAAAACATATTCAACTGATCCAATAGATAGCAATACTTTCATTAGTGATAGTGAGTTTTCCTACATGATAACCCTCCTCTCTTGTCACCCTCATACATTCGTGAAGGTTTTCAAAAGTAAATGCATGTTAATTTGGGTTTTATTTTGTGTTTTCTTTATTATTTTGTATTATGTTGGAACATTGTAATCCTTTCTATATGGATATTTTTAGTTTTGGAGAATGAATCATCTATTTCTATTACTTCTTAGGGAGAAATTCACTTGGATCTGTATGCCTTCTGTATTACAAGCATGTTTCTACAATGAATTATGCTCACAAACCAAGGTTTTACTGTATTTTGTTGCAACAGAAAGATGACCAATACAAGAATTGATGTGCAGTGGTCATCTGCCTGCTGACGATCCTATTATTCATAGTGACACAATTAAAAATTCATGCCAAAGATTCAGTGAACCCATCCTTGTTAGCACTGTTTACAGCACCAGTGAGACAATTCAGTGTTCAGAAGATTTGAGTATGAAATAACTTTCCCTACCTGGGTAGCATTTCCTAATAGGTTTCATTACTTGATTTATCAATTCCAGAGGCAAAGATAGAAACCAATAATTTAATTTGTTAGTTCTAGGTTGAGATATCCATTTCATTAAATTTATTTTACTTTCATTAGCAAGTTTGCAGTATGCAATGATTATATTCATCATGGCAAGTTGGTACAATTATATAACATACTTTAACTCTGCATTTACCCCATATTTTGGTCTCCTTCTCATTTACAAACGACTCACAAACTTTTGTTAAGAGCAAGTGATTCACAAATTTTTGTTAAAACAAATGATTAGAGGAAATTTAAGAATCTTTAAACTGCATAGCTTTTGCTTTAAACAAATTGCTGTACTTTAAGATTTTAGGTATGTCATTTGTCCTCTCAGTTCCAATTTATTGTTCACAGAAAATAAGCTGAATAGAATATTTTAAGGCATCTCTTACAATCACTCCAGATAGTAGGCACCGTGTATTTGATGCTCAAAATGAAAACAGATCTTTAAATTTATATGTAAGCCAAATTTAGTGAACTGAGCCACTCATTTATTCATTGAGCTAATTGTCATTAAATTCTGTTTTGTGTATTACAGATTCTGAGATAGTAAAAAAGACACAGTTCTTATGAGACTTATGTACTAGGTAAGATAAACATGCAAACAGGGAATAAACAAAGGTAGGAGATAAATATGAAATCCCCTTCTTTTATATGGCTAGACATGATGTAAATAATAAACAAATCACAAACACATTAAGCTATTACTTTGCAATTGTAGTATTAATTAATCATTCTCCTCATTGGAATACTTCAAAATCCTTTCTGTGAATATAAAAGGTTTCACATTAGGTTAATGTTTTATTAGTCCAATGTTTCTCTTTTCATAGATCTTGTTCTTTTTTCCTACTTCCATGGTCCAATTTAATGTTACAGTCCTTGTCTCATTTCTACCTCTCAGAACTGGAAGACTAAATGTAATGTCCTCTGTTTATTTAAAAGTTCAGATTTCAACCTGAAATAAACTTCTGCCTTTATTTTACAGATTCCATTCATATTCTGTTAGTCTATCTTTTTTATAATTCAAAAGATTTTCATTAAAAATTGTGTAATATAATATGTATTTTTTCTAGAGGGAAACAATAATAAGGGATATTTCATGGTTATATTTGAAGTTACACAGGAAAATAAATGTTGTAGTTGAGTGTTCATTATTTATAAAGGACCACTGACCAAAAGGCTGATTTTAATTAAAAAATTAGTAATATATTTGACAGTACATGATGTTACAATCCTTGGGGGGAGGTGGCACGTGGACACCCTCTCAGAGAAAGATCCAGCTCCCTAGTTTCTATTATCTATCTTTAATTTGCTCTTTATTTATAATTTGGTTTTCTCATTTAAAAGAAATCATGTCATATTTAAGTTTGTATGTCTGACTTATTTCATTGAGAATATAGTCTCAAATTGCATCCATTTTTCCCACAAACAAGTCAGTTTTAGCTTTCTTTATGCAAAGCACAACTCCATTTTGTGCAAATACCTCATTTTTTAATGCATTTATCCGTTGGTGGATGTAGGGGCTACTTTTAAGATGTAGCAGTTATGAATCACAGTACTATAAACATGGGTGTGCGTGTGTCACTGGCTCTTATTCCCTTAACTCCTCCAAATGTCATCCCTAAATTTCCCACATCCATTTGCAGTTGCTGAATTTTAATGTTATATGAAAATAAAAATGTACTTAGATTAGCATTCTCTTTTTAAAAATCACGTATTTTGCATGTTTATATGAATGACCCTTACCTGTTAACTTTAATAACAGCTAAATTCTGAAATCTCTCTTTCAATTAACCTTAGTAAAAGCTAGTTCTGGTTCTGAGTGTCAAAATATGATATAAATTGATGACAGAAACAGCTACAAGTCTTTTTATTAAGGTAGATTGAAAATTTTTATGAATATTTTGTTAAAACCGGCACTCACTGATGCATCAGAACAGTACATGTAGCTCAATGAATTTTTGTCAAGTTTCTCCCTTTGCAATGAAATTATAGGACACAAGCAGAATTTAGAAATATCACATTTTTGGGTTTTGTTTAAATAGTTTCTCTCTCTGCCCCCAGTCTTATAATTAATGTGTCCTCCATAGGATACCCATTATCTTTGTTTGTAATAGTGTATTAAAAATTTCAAACATTAGAGAAAGTTTCACAGTGGGACATATTTAAATTTTTATTACCATAGAACAAGATTGATCCAAGTTAAGACAAAATCTCCAAATTGTATTTGCAATCAATTCCCAATGACCAGTGTACAAAATGAGAACTCATAGGGAATGATTTAAATAATTCATTATATGCAATGTGGCTGTACATTTCTTTGTGTTCTGTGTTTGTGTACTTGAAAATAAAATGAAAACACTGAATTAAAACAAAATTGTTCACTGAATTCATGGTTAATGGCCAGACATCTTCAAGGTTGAAATGCAGCAGAGTTGAGAATAATAAACTCAGACAACTGAAATGAAACTTGACAAAACAGTAGATTCATTATCTTGCTCAAATTTTGCAGGTTTCTTCTACTCCAGGAAAATAATTATACATACATGTCATTACCATTCATGAGTAGCCAAAATTTGTCCTGTTACCTTTGAAATCAGTGCTTACTTAAGCATGGGGGTCAGCATTATTGTGGATGAATTCTCTTGGACCTCAATTAGCAAGTAGCTCTCTTCAGTGAGAAAATATGAACCTTAGAGCCCTGGAATTTATTTATTTTTCTCTACTAATCTTGCCCATTTTGTTTCTAAAACTCTAAATTGAATTCTTTTTACCCTCATTTAATTCTGAAGCCATGAGATGAAAGCCACACAACACAAAATGGACATTCAAGGTTCTCTAAATCACTAAATTCATAAAAATACCATTTTCTTCAAGCTCAAAAATATTTGCAATTTCCTAAGCCTCACAGGGAGTTTTCCCACATTCTCTTGTCTGTCCTGATACTTCCCTTCAAGATGTAGCTCCATGCCCAAGATCCAGCTTTTCATAAATAGCCCTCAGCTATTCTGTACTGTGTAGTTCATGCCTCTGTGACACATTTGCCTATGAACTCATCTTCTTGCAAGGTTATGGACTATTAGAAAACATTTTAAAAATTACCTTCTCCTTTGTTTTTTATGTACCTCAGAGTCCACCCAAATGGTTCCTAGGAACAAGTTTTGAAAAATCCCTTGTCATCTTAGATAAATCATCATATGAGTGTGTGACCTGAGTGATCTATGTCAACACACCCACACACAAGCCCCCCCCCCCCCACACACACAGAGGAAGGGAATGAAGCAGGGAGGGCGGGGGAGAAGGAGACAGAGACAGAGACAGACAAAGACAGAGAACAGTGACAGAAAGTTGATTTGATTAAAAAGAGAATGAAAACAATGTTCACAGGAAAATATCTACATTCTTTGCTTCTGCTGTCATCTGAATGGAACTCAATGCTATATTTGTTAAAGAAGTAATTTTAGGATGTAAATCAGGGAAAAGATGTGTATTTTTATACAAGGCTCAATAATAAATCCATAAGATGCTTTGGTTTTTATTTAAAAGTGTCACAAAGTATTTAGTTGCTGCACTCTTAGTGGCAATGTACTACATACACTGACATTAATAAACATATTACATTAAAAACGTTTGGCAGGATATGCTCCAGTAATAATAATTTCTACTCATAGCTCAAAACTAATAGCTCAAACCACTTCACAATGTGCTTTTTGTTTCAGCTCCTTCCCGTATGCCACTTGGTTCATCCTATTCATCCTGCCAGGCAGGTGAGTCTATGATTTTCACTAAAATAATGAAAACAAATGAAATGTTTGCTATGGAGAAAACTAAACAGTCTTTTATAACTGTCTAGAGGACCTGGGGACAGGTGGCAGGGGCAGGAAATGTAAGGAATATCCATTTTCTGGAAGCTTTAGGATCACAAGGGATGAGAACAAAACGTTCTCATAAATTTCTATAAAATGCTTCCTTGAATATGGAGGTTTACTGGAGATTTTGAGTCAAGTTTCTGAGAACAACCGTGGAGGAGTGACAGAAGCAGATTTGCCTGTTAGAGTACCTGACTTGAAGATCTACAATGTCTGCACCTAAGTCTCAGCATTCTGTTTTGGAATTTCTTGATTTACCCTCTGTAGCGGAATTCTGAATGGGATTTCATTTGAAAAACCAAGATTTGTGCCATGCACACCTAGTTTAGTTGTAATCTCTCAGCATCCAAGTCTTGTAGAAGGTGTTGGTCCATAACTAAAAAAAAAAAAAAAAAAAAAAAAAAAAAAGTTTATGCTTTTGTCCCATTTTCTAGTTGTTTTATGTAACTAAGTATAGTCCCTGTTAGGCTCTGTCTACAATGATTGCTAGATCTTTTTAATTTCTGAAATGTCAAATTTCTTTAGTACCATGTTTTTAAATTTTCTTGTCTTTCTCAAATTTGTGAGATCTGCTGTGATTTCTGATTTATCAGTATTAATATTCATATTTCAAACATTTTCTTTTTCCCAAGTAGTAAGATCAAGTCTCTATTACCTGTGTTTCTCATTCTCTAGTTTGTTGTATTTTACTTTTCTGATTCAGAAATATTTGCTGTTTGCTCACCTCAAATCAGGGCAAGGGTAAGGCTTGTAAGAGGTGTACAAACGAATGTTCCGGGAATGGTAACTCAGTTTCTCACACCAAAAAACGTCTTCTAATACCCTGCTGTTACAAATTTCTGTTTATCTCCCCCGCGGTCTCATGTATATACCTCTTGACCAAGAGGAGGCAAGGCTCTTACCTGTTCTTTATCCATTTTTGATATTATGGGATTATGGAGGAAGAATATGATTAATCTTTATGGAAATGACAGCTGAGCTAAAGCTGGATATTAAATATCATTGTCTAAACTCGCTCTAGTTAGAAAACCTTTTTTAGGAACAAACACTTGTCAACTTTGGTCCTTATCTTTCTGCCTCAAAAGTCTTCTCTATCTACAACTTCCTCCCACTCTTTGATCTCAAAATTCCAGTGACATTTCCAGATAGGACAACTCAGAATTCTTTTTTTGCCATGTCCTTTTCTGACTAGGTCTAGAATAAAGAATTTTCTCATTTCATCAGGGTTTGTGCAGTGCTTCCTCAGAATGAAATCACTCTAATCCAGAAATATGTAATGCATTTGCAATGATTTTTATAAACAGTATTTTTTTATCTTGCTTTACAGAAGTAGACTTTTATTTTTTCTCCAAGTTTCTTACTCTCACTTTTTTCATGTAGAGATACATAGATGCATACAAAAAATGCACCTTTCATGCATATTATGTGTGAATATATGAACATTTATATGTGTGTGTGTGTGTAAACACACATCTATGATAATATTTGTCAGTATACTAAATTCAGAAAGATATAAGCCTAGCAATGGTTTTTTTGGCATAATGGGAATGTGAAAATTAAGGAGACGGAAAACATTTATAGATAGTTTTCTACTTTATCTCATTACATGATATCTTTAAAAGTACATTTACATCTAGTGATGTGTAGTGAAGCACTTCTGCAATCCTAGCACTAAGGATCTGGAGACAGGAGGATCACCGTGAGTTTGAATATTCCAGTTTTCAAAGTGAATTCAATTCCGAACTAAACCACATAGTGATATCCTGTTTCCAAAAAAGTAAAACAAAAAAAAAAAAAATTTAAATGCCTGTGAATTCTGTGCTACATTTTATTTTTGCTACCTATCAAGTTGAAAAATATATAAAGGTAAATTCAAGATAAGTGAAGTTGTTTGAGGCATCATTTGCGCCTCTCTACTCTCCTAAAGATATTATTTTTCATAAGATTTTTATATTATTATTCATAATGTTGAAATATTAAGGATTGTATGCCAAAATATTTGAGAGGTCATTTTATTATATCCTATGAATCATATAAGCACATACCTAAAAATGAAGCAGATCATTGACCTATACTATGTTTCCTGGGGCTATGAATATGTTCCTCCAAATCTCGGCATGTTGCAAATTTATTCTCCAAGTTCGCATGTTGATTATGTGGAATTCTTTAGACATAATTAGGATGAAAGTAATCCATAGCAGCCTTATGATGATATCCATGGTTTACATCAAGGGGAAGAGAGACTTCAGCTTGCCTGCTCACTCCAGCTGGACATGTGGCCTCCACCAAATTGTGATGATACAGGAATTCCCTCGACAAACACCAGTGCTATTTTTTAGACTACCTGATGTCCAGTACTATGAGCCAAATATGATTCTATTCTTTACAAAGTATATGCTCTTGGATATTTTATCATAGCAACTGAAAACTGATGAATGTCCCCTGTTTTCTAAGATGTGTTTTTCTTTGAATCCTGACACCTGATCCACATTTGGGCCAAACTTCTCTGACTGAAGAATCCAGAGCCTTGAGTACTCACCAACAGAACTTCAGAATAATGAAGAGCACTGAAAAATCTCCTGGGCTTTGCCTTTAGAAGTTCTTGAATTTGATCCTGAACTCTATCACTTTTTCATCTTTGGACCTTCTGGATTACACCAGGTCACTGTAAATCTCCCCCACTCCTCTGTGAAAGGTGGATGATCTAGACTATACAGAAATTCCATCCAGTGAGGAAGGAATGCAGAACACATAGTTCTTTATTTTGTTCCAAAGAGGTGCCTTATGTCAGGTCTTATTTCTTCCTCTTTTGTTTTGATCACCTGCCTAGATTTCCTAATCTTCTATTTCTTAGGCCAGTGCGATTGCTTGCTCCTTTCTGGTGGAGAGTCAAACATAACTCATTTTGATATATGAAGTTATCCAGGGATAGGCAGATGATTTTCCAATCTTGATTTAATTTCTTCAAGCATATCTATACTTTTTTGAAAAGGAATAATTTTTGGAGTACACATTGAAATTATGAATCTGATTCATCTTCTTAAAATATAAACATAATATTTGATTTCCTGCTTGGCATTATATATTTATAATTTTGTTTTTGTCTGATCTTTCTTGTGTGCAGCATGTGACAGATGTGGGTTTAGTTTTTGTTTCTGAAAATAATAATTATCTGAATTGGACCCTTTTTTCTATGGATAAATATTATGTTTGTTCCTTTCACTGTCTTGAAATAACACACCATTACTTCAGGTTTCTATGTTTTTATCTTGAGATTATTTTGGTGACCTGAGGTTTTTAAACTGCTTGCTTAAGTTATAATTCATTTTGGCATTTTCTTAATGGAATTCACAATCCTTGACTCTGGTGGGGACTCAGTCTATACAAACATTTTACAATTATATTATTTGCTTCCAGAAAGTTCAGAAATCGCCAGTTGACCTCTTCTCCAGCTCTACAAAAACCAGTATTAAATTCTTTTCAATCAGATTGATCATTAGGTTGACAGTCTACATTTGGATAACAGTGTTTAGTAATCACATATCCCAAATTTTAATAAGCTTAATGAAATGTATGCTTCAAAACCATATGCAAAAATAATTACTATGTAAGATATTTCACCTTGTTACCATAGTAATAGAAATAGGAGCAGGTCATGTTATGTTCAATTTGGAAGCTTAAAATAAAAAAATTAAACAGTCTAAAAATCTATGCCAAGAAAGGCAATAAAGACACATTTTCTATTCAGTCTTTAAATTTCAAAGACCGTGACAATATTTGTACTAAGAAACATTCCCTAAATTCTAAATAACTTAAATTTTCAAAAAGTAATAATAATATATAATGGTTGAATTTTCATATATCTTTTATCTTTCACCCTACTCCATGTCATGATTAAAATAAAATGAGAGAGATATAAAACTTGGTGCTTGGGATCATGATAATGATTATCTAATTTGTGATAAAAAGTACAATTGTATACTTTCACACTTAGAGTAGTAAAACTTCAGTATTCTATGTTAACAAACTATAAACTATATTTTCATTAAGCGAGCTAAAAGGTATATTTAAGTAGTATAAAAGGTAGAGAAAGTTTTGGTTGAAAATTTAAGGAGAGTTATTAAATCCCTTTAAAATTTAGTCAACTGAAAACAAATTTTAAGGTCCAATTGAAACTTTTATATTTAGCTTTGTAATTTAAGAAATGTGCAAATAAATAAAACAGGATTTCTATGTGTGGGATGTCTTACAGTTTAGAGACCATATAATCTCACAGTTAAGCCTAGAACCTACCTTGTGATGGACACCACAATAGCAAGGGAACTAGGAGACTATGGAGCAAAACACTTAATTCTCATTTGGACGAAAAGGCATATTTTCTGAGGAAGGTGTATTCGAGGTAGGTCTTGAGGTTTTGTTAGAAATAATAGGCAAAGAGGTGAGGAAAGTTACCAGGAAATGTAGTAGGGAGTAGGAAAATGTCTGTTAATTATAACAACCACTCTGTATTCAAATCCTTTGCCTTCTGACAAAGTATAATCCTTTTCCACCCTGATTTAAGGAGCAGAAGATGATGCTGTTAGGTCAATAACATAATAGAAATTTAGGGAGAAGCAGAGTTACCAAAAATCACAACCCAAAATGTGTTGTATTATTTGGTACACTTTAATAAAGCCACAAAAGTTAGATTTGTAGAAAACCTACCTTACAGTTATGCAGGATAAAAGGAAATCAGAAAAAGTTTAAAGGGATAGACAAAGCTTGAGGTTTCAGTTCTCTGTAGGTACAGAAAATAGACTATGAAAATTCTCAAAAGACACATTTTCCAATACCGTTTTCAGAGACCAGGATGATCAATATTTCACAGAACTCACAGATAATGCAACCTTGACTGATAAAACTACAACATTCGCTGTTAGGTTGTTGATACTCACATCGCCAGGCAATGGGACCTCCAATAGAAAAGAAAAATGACGCTTTCATGTGACTTGTTCCTTCAATTTTCTTACCCAGAGTCACAATCATGAACATGCTGTTTGTTTTTTACCATTGTATTTTAAGTGAGTAGGGAAAAGATTCCTGATTTAGTTCATAGGTTTTCATATCCAAAGGAAGCAAATCTGAGAAGCTTCATGTAGACATGATGTATATCACATGTTTCAAATTTGATACTGATGCTGTAATTAAGATAGATTCATAGGTGTCCTGGGGGATGTATTTTGCAGGTAGAGAGTTATGAGTAAATATGAAAAAAAGAACAACTGAGTTATCTTGATTGCATTAATAACCTCAGGTCTCATCCTATATCCATACCTTTTAATTTTTAATTTTACCTGGTAATCTCTTTAACTCTGGATTTGGGGTCAGTTATGTGATATATTTTAGAAAACATGATCCAAGTAATTTGCAGTCTATGAATTGAAAGGTGAGTTTTATCTGGCAGTGTGCTACAGCTGGGCATGTTCTATTTTCTTAAAAGTCCTGCTCCAGGATGAAGGCACATTTGATTAGAGATAAATTACCCAGCTCAGGTAATCCTAGATCAACCAAGTGACAGAAGATTCTCTAAATGTGTTATATGGAACCCGGCTGTGCCCACCATTGAGAACTATTCACCTGTCTCCATTCCAAATCTCCAACTTATGGGCTAAGAACAATTGGAATTGATTGTGATTTGAAGCCATGAAGTATTAGGAAACATTTATTCTGCAATATCAGTGTCGAAATAGTAACTGACAGAAAGATCGTTTTAGGTAAAAGGAGATGATAAAGTAAAACGCCTGAGTCAAGTGAAATAATTAATCAGTCATGTTGAAATCTAACTAGAGGGGCTGGGGATTTAGCTCAGGGGAATAAGCACCTGCCTTGCAAGCAGGTGGTCATGAGTTCGATCCCCAGTACCGATTAAAAGAAAAAAAAAAAAAAAAAAAAAAAAAGAAAAAAAGAAATCTAACTAGGTGCAGACCCTAAAAATTTGCATACTTTTACAATGAACAGTTGTGAAGTACTCAGGCTTCAGATGCAGAATAAGTGAGCATTTAGTGGTGGCTGGAGAGTCATACAGAAAAAGAAATGAAGGAGAAAGTAAATAATGCAGATTGGAACAGCAAAGTTATCTGTCTGAGGTCCAGGTTCCAAGTGAGAAAAAAACTGAAGTATTAGGAAATTAATAAGGCAAACATACTCATCTGGATAACCAAAAGGGTCAAGTCAAATCAGACTTCTTTCTGTCAATCCATACTCAGTTCCGCTTACTACCTTTGTCTTCCCCAGGATATTAAATTTCTATTTTTCTTTCTTTACAATCTATTCAGAATTTAGCTCAGACACTATTTGTTCACAGAAACTACCTCTCCAAGAGTAGAATAATCTGAAGTATATCATTTTCCAATCCCTTGTGTTTATCAACAATCATACTCGCCAGAATGTAAGCTGCATGAAAGGTATACTGGGTCTTACTAGCTACTATCTCCATTCTCCACTTGGTACTTGGGACCTTACTTAGAAACAATCAGTGAATACTTGTGGCAGGATCAATATCATGCTTAGAGAAGAGAAGATAGAAGAGCTGATCTGTTAGCTAATTCTGAATGAGTAAATGATCTGGAATATGGCCAGTGGGGCATCTATCTATGTAAGTGAGAGCTGCTGACTCTCAGGAGGCCAAGGATAAAATTCTTGATAATTTGATGGAGTCACCAAATACTCATTTAAATCAACAAGATTTACTATTCACAGAAAATCAATAAATCACAAATCTGGCTTTATAGCCACTATAGTGAGTTGTGAAAAAAGAGAAAACATACCTGAGGAACTCTAAAAGTAGTCTTTGAGCTTTTGGAATACAAAGAACTAGGCTGTATGTGGGGCCAAGATGTGCCATGTGGGCCCAGAGACATAAAGAGAGAAAGGAGAGAAATAGGAATAGTTCCCAGAAGTAATGAGGATAGAGGTAGACACTTTTAAAAGGCAGACAGAAATTATAAAAATAACTAACTGGCCAATAGAGAAATGAAAATTTAAATAATACCGAGATTCCATTTTATATGAAAAAAATGGTCATTATTAAGAAATCAAAGAGTAACTTATGTTAGCTATGTGGAGTGAAAAACAGATACAATTTTATATCATGGGTGGTAATGTAAACTGGTAGAACCAGTACAGAAATTAGTATGAAGATTCCTAAAAATACTAGAATTTCCTTTTGACCCAGTTGTAGCCACTCTAGATTTCTCACCAAAATAGTTAAATACATTTTATTACAGTGACACATGACTATAGCAGCACAATTCATAATATCTAAATCTTAGGAGCTGCCTATATATCCACCAACAGATGAATGAATAAAAACAAATGTAGTATTTACCCACTAGGCTTACCACTCTACATAAGGAAGAGAAAGTTAAGACACTTCCAGGAAAATTAAGACACCTTGAGGTTAAAATTTTAAGTGACATGAATAAGACAAGCTTAAGGATCATATGATTTGCCTTTACTGATGAACTGATATTATAAAGAGCAAAATAAAAGATAGATAATAGGAAGACAGAAGATAGATCCTTCTTAATTAAGAAAGGGGTCAAATGAGAGAGTGGGAAAGAAAGGGTGCTAAAGGAGGTAAAAAAGGAATTGTATTTGTTATGTACTCCACAGGGATATATAAACATATGTACTGCAAAAAGGTACTACTAAAAAAAATAGAAATAAAATAAAACAAGTTAGTAAATCCAGATATTCAGTGGGTGTTTTGTTTTGTCTAGTTCGTTTTGTCTTTTCAGAATCTCCTAGCTTAGCTAAAACATGAATGAATATGACTTTTGACATTTGAGTCAGAGATCATATGAACAGAGTGGTCAATGCATAGATTTTTCAGTCACATTAACTGTAATTCCAGCTTTTGGCAGTCATGCATGGGCCAATGACTACTATACTAAATAATGCAGAAATAGACTATTTCCATCATCATAGAACATGCTAACACATCGTGGCCTCTTTTCCTGACATATTCATCATATTCTGCACATATTCCAATTTCTTTTGAACTTATTCTTCTAACACAGTGGGGGGTTACATTAAAATCCACCTGTGTGTTTTAATGACATAATAGGCATGTTGTGCCCACATGAATGCCAGGCCATCTTCACTTTGGACTTGTACTAAGCCTAACTTACTCTGATTTCCTCCAAACCCAGTGCTGAAGACCCAGTATCTTTACGCTATGTTGTATGAATGCACATTGACTGATAATTTCCATAAAATAAAATCTTACTCTGATATGTCCTTTTAGAAAAGTAAAGTAAAATTATAATCCTTAATGGAGAAATAGGACAATGAAAGGCCAAAATGGAGGTAAATACATCATGCTAACTTTTTTGACTCCTGATTTTATCATTTATTTTTCAGCATTTTGCAGTACAGTTTTTGGTATTTGTCCCATTTTGAGTATCAGGAGCATCATTTAACTGTGTATTAACCTTTTCTTTCATTTTCTTTCTTCTTCTGGGATAGGTAATTTTTATTAATTATTCTTTAATTATTATAGTAACAGTGACTGCTTGCAATATTTAGTAATTATAATTGATACAAAATTGTTTTATTTCCCATTGCAACAAACATTATTAATTCATTAAAGCTCCTCTAATTTATTTGCAAAGCCTATTTTAATTTTTAAAATTCAAATATACTCCATAATGAAGGTAAGTATTGCAAAGAATATAACTTTTGTTCCTTTATGATACATGTATACCTTCTAAATACTTTCTAAATAAGCAATGTGCTATTAGCCTTGCAGTATATTAATTTGAAAATTGAAAACAAAACAAAACAAAAAACCTGGACACACAACATATGTGCCTCTAAAACTCTTGTTAATTGTTTTATGTTCAGGAAGAAAATTGTGTTAATCAGATAGAAATGACAATGTGTGTCATCTCTTCTAGAATGTGTTTCTGAAAATCAGTTCATGTAGCATTTCAGCTTTCATTTTATGTGAAATGTTCAGCATAGTCATGCGCTGTATTTAATTTTATACTCATCTTACCAAAAAACATATGAGAATAGTATTGCATAAGTGCATTAACAAGGAATCAATGCCAATTGAATATGTATAACTTTCCTTTTTCAAATAAAATTAGGAATGGAAAAGCATATTTATTTAATCTTAGTAACCATTAAAGAGAAACTAACAGTAAGGATAAGAATCCTAGTTACTTTCTATCTGCTCCCCTGATGTTTCAGTGAGTTTTCCAACAATCCAGCTGTCTGTGCATATGGTGGGCTGCACCCTCTTGGGCCACATTTGTGTGAATTCACAAATAGTTCTCTTTTAATCAAACATTTTGGTAACTGTGTGATGCACTCTCTGTTTATTGCCAGCATTCATGTTAATTTAGTGATTCCATGCCTGTTCAGGGCTACAATACATCCTGCTTATGGATGTGCTAGACTGCCCGCCACACGCTCTTGTAATCTCGATGCTTGAGGTAACTGTGACCTGAGCTAATGAATTGTGGAAAGATAATTTTCTCTGCCTTTTTTCCCCTTTAAACAAATTGCAGCCTCATATTTCAACCAAATGACCTTTCTAAAACTCCACAGTGACTAATTATAGGAGAGTGAGGGCCATTCGCTATTAACAGAAATGAGATTAAGTTTTGCCGTAACCTCAGGAGGCAGCATAGCCAATGATGTTTATAATTTGAGGTGATTAGAAGGGGGTCTTCTCCAAAGGCATTTGCAGATTGCTCCTGGCTCAGTACTGCTGAGCGCAGTTTATTCAATGCCACAATATCAGCAATTTAAAATTCCCCATCTAGTTCTTAGGTTGCTAATAATCTTAGTACAATTAGGAAGGAAGAGGGAAGTAAGGAGGTGCAGAAAGGGTTGGGGATATAGTGACAGTAGAAAAACATATAAATAAGAAAATGTAAGGCAAAATAAATGCAGTGTATCTATTTACAAATCCCCAAAGTATTTGTGAAGGACTCACAATGGATACATGGCAAAGTTTTAAGTTTTCAGAGTTTAGCACGAAGCTATGCACAGGACCTGCCTTTTGGGGGCTTGTAGTCAAGTTATAGAGACAGAAAAAAAATAAGAAAATAGGTGAACAAATGCATACAACTCATCAAGTGGTCCAAAGAAAATGAAGATTCTAGACATACACAATCATAAGAAATTCTCCAAAAATAACAAAATGGGTCATGAAAGAAAGCTAATAGGAAGGATATAGGCACCCCAATATCTCAGAAATATAGAAAATAGAACAAACTGTCTGAAGTTTCTGGAATATGAAAAATGCATGTATATGAATATGCAAAGTGATGGAACACGGAATTAAGCAATAAGAGAAAAATGGGAAAAGCAGGTGTTGACATGAATCTGGACCCTGTACTGTCTGCAGTAGCATAAAAAATGTTTCTGAATTCCCAAGGTATCAAGTAGATTACACACAGGGTTTGTATTTTATGGGGGATTGCAAAGATTAAACAAGGTCAAAATCAGAATGGTAGTGATTAGTAAGGTTCCAGCAGCAGTTCAGGCCGGAAATAATTATAATGGAGGATGTGCAGAGAGGATGAGACATGGAGAGTGTGGCATGCACACATTTTATTGAGGAAACACATGTGGTGTGGTGTGGATTGGTGCTACTGTTCTGAGAAACTGAAAATTTGTCCCTGGGTTTGAAGTTGAACAATCTGATTAATGAAGTTAAATATAGCAAGTAAGTTATTGTAGCTCTGGAGTTTTGAAAAAAGACCAGTGCTAGTGCACTAAAGACCTCTAAATAAAGAAAGCCAATAGGAGACAGATATAGAGATAGAGACAGAGAACAAAAGAGGATAGTAGATAGATACATACATAGATAGATAGATAGATAGATAGATAGATAGATAATAAATGGACAGACTGATAGATAGATGGAAGGGCAGACAGACAGAAGAATGGATATTAATTAATGAAGTGGATGATATTGTTATGGAAACTGAAAAACCGCAAGGCATGTTAGAAACACAGGACAATCAGTAGTGCAATGCTTGTCCACCTTAGACACCCTGGTTGATTAGGAGAGCAGAAGTTGTAAGTTCCAGAACACAAACAAGCAGGCTTGAGATCCAAGAATACCTGTTGCTTTGCCTTGAGTTCAAAGACTGGAAAACTCAACAGCCCAGCTCCACAGTGTTCAATAGGAGGAGTTTCCTTTTAATTGCAGGAAAGTCAATCTTTTTATTATATTTAGGACTTACATTGACTGGAGGGGTACACACACATTACAATGGAAAATCTGTATTCTCTCTACTTATTTAAATATTAATGCCACCAGAAATACCTCAGAGACAATGGTCTCTTTTAAGGCAATAATTTTACAAATAAAATGAAATAAAATAAAATAAAACAGAAAAGAGCCTGACCTAGTGCTATACCCATACATTAAAAAAAGATGGACAAAGTAGGAGAAGCCAGAAAAAAAGATCCAAATGTGTATTTTTTTTCAAAATGTATATTTTGACTCAAAGAAAAGCTGAATAATACCAGAGTACCAGTACTGAATAGTACCAGACAAGTCAAGAGATCTACCATTAACCAACTCTCTGAATCTATTGAATAAAATTCACACGTTGCAACTTTTCCATTTCATATTATCTATGAAATTCTGCCTTATTCCTTGCATTTCTCCACAATTCTGGTATTCTTTTGATGCCTTTTTCTGTAGTGTGAGTGTACATTCAAACCTGGCCTTTTTTATGGTATACATTGCAGAATCGTTTTCTATTATACACAGATATCACTATCTGTTTTGTACTAGTATTACCAAAGACTGAGTCATTGATAAAGAAAACAAATTTGTTCTCAATGTTCAAGAGGCTGGAAAGTCTAAAATCAAAAACCTTACATCCAATAAGGGCAATTCCTTTGTATGCATGTCTTTCATAGGTAATAGTTAGAATGTGGGTAATGATAGTGGGTCAAGACAGAGAGGTAAGAGAACTGCACCTTCACGAGGGAGGGTCTGCTGGGTAGGTCATTAGTGGATCTAAAGAGAAGTGCATTTCTACATAGCAAGAAAGAGAGACTGATAGTCACAGGGAAGGTGTCAAAAATTATAGCAAAAGAGGATTACTTGATATGTTTTCAATACGCAAATAAAAAGCTTGAAATGCTATGTACATTTATTTCCTCTCATAACCCAGGACAGTCTGCAAAATCCCAGATCTGGTTTAGTGACACACACACACACAAGTCCCTATCATTTTCCATATTTCATGTAGCCCTTTTTAGCATCATCTCTTTTTATGGTAGAAACACGACTATTGCAGTTTTGAGCTTTGGGTTCTCCAACTAAAAAAGGACAAAAGCAAAAAGGAATGCTAGGAATGTCTTTGTGCCACACTATTTTTATAACAAGAAGGGAATTTCTTCCAAAGCTTGCAGTCTGCTTGCCCATCGTAGGTGTAAGGAGCCTGAGACAATAGATGTATATTTTTACAGACAGTGACAATGACATGTTATGACTTGAGTTGCGTTTCCTGAAAGTTTACATGGTGAAGTCACCATAGATCAAAATGTAAACTTATTTGAAATGTAATGTTTGCAAATGTAAATAATAAATCAAGATGAGGTCACACTGGCATAGCAGGGACTCTTAATGCAATATGACTGGTGTGTGTATGAGAAAATTGTCATATAGAGACAGGCAAGAACATGTGAAAAATATGTCTCAGCTGCAGTTCGGTTGTTACAAATCACAGAACTACCACAGGCTGAAGAAAGATCTGGAACAGAGCCTGCCTTGGTACCTTTAATATAAGAATGAGCTTGCTAGTAATTTGTATCTCAGTCCATGTTGTGCTGCTACATCTGAATACCTGGGGATGAAAAATTTATAATAAGCAGAGGTTTTTCTCTCATGCTTCTTGTAGAAGGAATATCCAAGGAACTGGAATCTGATGAATACCTTCTTACTACAACATGCCATGGTCATAGGGTAAAAACAAAGAGCACATCCAAGAGAGAAAAGGGAATGAAGGTCATTCTTTTATAAGGAACTCACTTCTGAGATGATGACATTCATCCATTTATGACGACAGATTCCATCTCTTGAAGATCCCTTTGCTTCATATTGTTACAGTGGCAACTGATTTCCCAATACATTTTTGGGAGGATATTTTCAAGCCATGACATCTTGAGTTCAGACTTCCGATCTCCAGAATAAAATAAATATCCATACTCTTCCCATTTGTGATGCTTTGCTAAAACATCCCAGAGAACTAAATCATTCAATGTGTGTAAAAGTGGTTTGATTTTGCTTACTTAGGCTTAGTAGCTGTTGTTTTATCCAACTACAGATAATTAGTACAAATAACACACCTATAATTAACAAAGTTTGTAAAGAACGCTGAAATATAATGCAGAGTCATAATAAGACCTGGGAATATGTTCAATAACTTTCCTATGTGTTATGTCACTTTATTAAGATTTTGCTTTTAATTGCTAATAATTTGTATTATTGAATGGTTATATTTTATGGGTTTGTTATGATGAAGGTTAGCTTCCCTCAAGAACAAGCTTCAAAAGATAACTTTCACACAGGGTCATATTTCTAATCATTTTTGTATCATCATCATACATATGAAGGTGCTACATTTGACTTCAGTTAAAGAAATGGAAAAGCTAAGAATCATTCATGCACATGTTATGATTTAAACATAGAAAGCCCCCCTACAGTTTCTTGTGCTCAAAGATAGTTCTCTTGAGAAGATATTGAATCAGGCAGCATTCTACTGAAAGTCTTAAGTGTGTTTTGTGGAGGTGGAGTCTGATGGGAACAAGTGAACCCCAGGGGATGTGACCTAGACAGTGCATCACTCTCCCTAACTGTTTCTCTGAGCCTCCTGGGTCCCGTGACCTGAGAGCTTTCCTCTTGCACAGCAGGTCCTTCCACTATGGTATTTCTGTGCTTCAGCCTGCCAATTATGGATTGAACTTGTGAAAACGTAAGCCAAAATAACCTCTCCTTCTTTAGATGTTAGGAGCTGGTTTTTGTGTCCAAGCAACGAGAAAAATGACTTAAGACACAGAGCTTTTTAGAAATGTGTAAGTGTGAAAACTATGAATTCATTTATATTATAAATCCCAACTTGCATGCATTTAATTTCAGCATTGCATACTATATTTTATATTTCTAAAAGAGAAAATGAAGAGATATAATGTTGGTTAAATAAAAATGAATTTATTAAGGCTATCTCATTATAGTTTCAAAATATGTAAAAAGATCTGACAACCTACTTGCCACATTTTGAGAAACTTAGCCCCAAAATATCAATATTTAGTACAAGTATAAAAATCTTATTTTTATCAAGATATTTATCAGACAGATTTATTATGTGCTTAAAAATAACATATCCAAATTTAAACTAGTGACAAAACATGTAAAGAATTCATTTATAAAATATAATCAAAGGTAAAGCTGGATGTGGTGGCACACACCTGAGCCCTATCACTGTGGAAGGCTGAGACAGAGGCATCACAAGTTTGAGCTCAACCTGGGAAGCATAGGGAGTCTAAGGACAGCCTAGATTATAGTGGAAGCCCCTCTCTAAGAAACAAAACAAAACAATCTAAGATGCATACACACACACTGTTAGAGACTTAGGATTGCATTTGAATACAAAGAAGGGAGAATCATAGGAGACCATGGCAAAAACTTTTGCTTCCACAAAAGAAAATGCCAGTAAACCCTTTGTAAGTTAAAAGCATACTACCAGAATTAAGTGACCTGTGGTAGAATAGTGCATAAATCCTGCCTTGTTTATCTTCCAGGAAGTGAAAGAAAATAGGACTACAAATCAGCCTTTTGTAGTTACTGAATTTTCCTTTGTTGTTTTGTTTAAACTTAAATTTTTGGTCAGCATAATAATGAAAACAAAGGGGAACAAGACCAAGTTCTCTAAAAACTAATTTCAGCTCTCCAGTGTTTTAACCTTCTACAAAGACACCCTGGTGACTGTAATTTCTAGTAGGTGATTGAACAAGGCTGAGTATTTAAGTCACACCCATGGTCTTGGCATTTTCCCTTAAGAAAGAATTGTAGCTCTCTGGTGACTCAGTTACAAGTGACCTAGAGGTCTTTCCCACCAGTGAAAGAAACAAACTTATTCTTGCCAGCTCAGATGCTGGATTCTGTGATGCAAGGCAATGATTTCAAATTGAGTTCTTTAAATACCTAGTGGTTAGAAAAGGTCTAGCTTGTGGATAAAGGGTCTTAGCCCCATTTAAAGAAGAGATTTCTCAAAACAGACATTTTAATCTGTTTAAACAATGATAGATTTGGTAAAAGTAACACACACTGTAGTGAAATCAATAACATGGTTGAAATGAATCAAAATCAACTTACAAACCATGATATGTTTTTCAGAAGTACATTCTTCCTGTGTATAGATAAAAAGACAGAACTATAACCAATAGAATAAGCAGGTTAATCTTTGTAAACAAATTAGTAAATTACAAAATTTAAATTTTACATGAATCTTCTTCAACTAATTCAAAGTCTACTGTATAAAATTTAATGCATTACTTCATTTTATATGAATATTGACTCTTGATATGGTGTATTACATTTATTGATTTGCATATATTGAACCATCCCTGGACCCCTGGGGTGAATCCTACATGGTCGTGGTGTATAATCTTCTTGATAATTTGCTACATTGGTTTTGTCAGTATCATATTTAGTATTTTTGCATCTATGTTCATTAGGGAAGTTGGCCTGTAGCTTTCACATGAATAGTGAAAAAAGCTCACAAATTACTGCCTGTGCACAGATGTTCTGGAAATTTCTCCTTGGAGTACTTTCCTTAAACATCTGCCCTCAATGTTGCAGTCAAGAAAAACTGACCACCTTAAAAGCAATCTCCTGTATTCAGGGAAACCCACATTGCAAGAATTTGCTTTTCAGTATTTACCCATTAGGTCCCTTATACTTTCCTTCTACTGATCTGCATTCAAACATTTTGTCTCAAGTGAATCTAATTCCTCATAAAGACTGTTGATCTTCCGGTACATGAACTTAAGTAATTCTTTTATAAGTGAAATATTCCTGGTTCTTCTTCAGTTCCAAGATACTTCTTCCTCATTTTTTCTGACCTTTTCACATGCCAAGGTCTGTTGACTCTCTTTTAAAGTCTCCTATGGCACAAGCGTTTCAAATACAAGATGAAATCTTGGTTGCACATACCAAACTTTGATCAACACTTCTGCTGAGTTTAGTGCTGACCCAGCACCCTGTTGGCTCACATTAATCTCGTAGTTGGCAAAAATATTTATAACGTTTTAACCTAGATTGCTGCTTGGCTTGGCCTCTCTTTTACTCTTTTGAACTATATGCTTCTTGACCCAAATACAGAATGCTGCATTTACTTTTATTAAATGTCATCTTCTTAGACTCGGTGCACTGTTTCAGTCTGTCAAGATGCTTTTGGATCCTGACTCTGTCATCCTGTATGTTAGTTATCTCTCTGATCTTGTCAACTGCAGATCTGATAACATGCCTTCTTTGTGCTCATCCAAGTCAATGATAAAAATGCTAACAGAAGCCAAGGAAAAAACAATGCCGCTGGCCATCTTCCAAGTCTGTGTGCTGAGCATTTGAATCTCACTCACCAATTTTAAATGTACTCAACAGTACTAAGATTCCATGCATTCCTTCATTTCACCTGAAAAGACTTGTCAAATATGGTCATTGTCTTCTTTCTTGTCCTATCCGGTACTTCACTTCTAGAACTTGGTTTATTTCATCCAAACAATCCATTCATCCCTCACAGATACAGGTTACATGACTATGTTAGATCTTCTATGATTTTTGAAGCTTTTAAGTGAATTACACAGATGCTTGTGTTACGAGCCCCTTATTATTCAAGTCCCAGCGAAGAATTACCTCCTGGAAAAATGTTTGTCATTCATAGAAAACTTGGGCCAGATTACTCTTACTGAGGAAAAATTCCTCAGCAGTGTGTTCTGATATTTATCATGCAAGTCCTATATTCTTTTGTTCAATACATTCCTAATTTTTTTTTAATATTTTGATGTAAACCAAATAAAATGAAGGGCAAAAGTTTTCTTTCGTTTTGTAGTACATTAAACTCAAGGCCCTTCATTATTTGTTTTGAAAAGGTCTCACTAAGGTGGCACTGACAATCTCAATTTTTTTAAAAAGATTTTTACTTTTATTTGTGTAATCAAACTTAAATATTGTGTTATTTCCCTTTCAAGTTCTCAAACTTTTATCTTCCTAACTCAGCCTCCAAAGCTGCCAGGATTATTAATAAGCACTACTATATCCCTCAACAATACTTTTTAAAAATTATTCAATAATATAAAATTCCCCAGTGCAAATGTGATTGAATTAGGACTGTTTTAGTCATTTCTTCTGTTACACTAAGTGCAAATAGGCATGCTCATTTTGCCTAAATAATTTTTTGTTTGGCTTCTACTATTACAAAAACAGTGATTGTATAAAATTGCACTTTATAATTACATTCATCCAATTCTCCACAAATATACTGAGAAAATGGGTTTAAATACCTTATAAGACTTCTTACAATGCAAGGTAGAAGAGAAAGGTAGTGAATGTCTCCAGGCAGCTGTTCTGAGACTGAATAGGAAAAGTAGACAGGAGTGTTGTGATTTAATGGCATGTACCTCCAGTTCACACTCTCATGACAACAATTCACTGACTTTTATTCCCCCATAACATTGATTATCTTCCTTGCAATGGTACAATAAGACTAGGGATATTGTGCTAATGTAACTTGCTTGAAGCTTGGCTGTTTCATTTAGAAATATATTAGAGTTTTCCATACCAAAATGGATGAACTTACTTATCCGACCTCCATTTCTAATAAGTTAGCTATAACTAGATAAAAAGCAAATTGAGAGCAGGATCCTATCTTGTTCAATTTTCTGTTCCTCCTTGACCTTCATGTTAATAATGGATCAGTAAAGAAGTATAGAAAAATGTGTTTTCTTTTGCTTTTCTATACTTGTTTGAGCTAATAGACTATTAATGAGATTTGGTACCAACAGTAGAAATATCAAGATGTAGCAATTATGTTCTTGGCTCTGACAAATGGGTGAAACATTAAAAAAGGAGAAAAATTCTAGCCACCATCTGATATTACACAAAACTAACTCATAATTCTTCTAAATTTTTTAGCTAATATTTTAATGAAAATGGATGGATTCACCCAGCATCTCACATAGGTACTAAACTGAACTTGGATTATAAATAATAGTGAACATTTGGAAAAGATCAGTGAGAAACCCAGATTCACAATCACACAAAGATCCCATTGTCTAGCTGAATTTCAGCCTGTATCTTAGAATTCTGGCATTCAATTATATTTACTTAGAGCACAGGTTTTTTATTCCCCTGCACAATTTCATAAGATGAATTTTATTGCAGTTGTTTTCGTGACATAGTTTTTTTATATTAAAACATAATAATTTTGCTTAAAAATTCATACATAGATATATCCACCCACATACACAGAGGCACATACACATAAACATAAAATTAATATCAAGTAATTTATTTAACAGATATTTCTGAGCTTCAGTTCATGTTTTACCTGTACCAAATTTTATTTATCCAATAAGAAATACTCTGTATCTACAAGAAGTCTGGTGCATAAGCGATGTTCACATTACCACACAGACCTATTACAAATTATTGAAATGAAAAGCCTGGAATAATCTACATCCAACTCAGCATTCTACCAAGTCACTTGAAAATAGATAACTGCATTTAAGAAACACATTAATTGTTATGTTTCATAGACAGTTATAGACAGTTTAAGAAACATTAATATTTTCCATGGTGATAATTTTAAAAAGCAGGATATCTGTCTTTCTATAGAATAATAAAATGTTTCCTATAAGAAAGCACCACTCTTATATAGTGTCCAAAATGATTTTCTTTAGGTAAGGAAATAAAATACTTATTATTGTTAGTAAAGTTGTCTTTTGTAAAAAGTACTATATTCTGTAGATGCAATAAGGATAAAATTGAAAATGCTAATTATGGTAAGAAAAAAAGATAACCAAGATGGCATGTATATAAATGGAGTACACACACACAAACACACATAGACACATTTGTGTGTGTGTGTGTGTGTATATATATATATATATATATATATGTGTGTGTGTGTGTGTGTGTGTATCATATATATGTGGCATTTTTTCTTTAGTGAATACACTTTTATAAATTTACTTTCTTATATATTATATATGATATATATGAATACTCTACCATGTGTATATACATATATGTATGTAAATATAACATAGAATGTATATATATATATATATATATATATATATTACATATATAAACAAAGACAGGTCAGAATGTAGTCATAAATATATTTGCTTTAGGATATTTATAACATAAGAATAGGACTTTTCAATTTTTCACCAATTTTGTATGCATTGCTTTTTCTTAAAACAGCATTCATTGTAATTCAGTATTTCTCCTTGATGAAAATAATTGTAAAATATTTGTTTAAAATTCCTAAATGCATGTTTAGATTATGTGTAATATTTTTTATTAATGTATATTTGTATTATTTTCAGTTGCATCCTTGCGGGATGTTGATCCCCCCTCTTTCCACATCCAGTTGCCTTTCTATTTGAGAAATATCTATCTTCCTCTTCTACCTAGTTTGTGCTCCCTACTATCCATTTTTACTTTGTTCTTTATTTATACTTTGGGTTTCTTATATAGGAGAAGTCATTCACAGTATTTAAACTGTGCATCTGTTTTATTTCACTTAATATTATGGCCTCAAGGTGCATCCATTTTTTTCTACAAATGACTCACGTTTATTTTTCTTTGGGGTGGGTTGTACTCCTTTGTGGGAACAATTCTTTGTTTAGCATATTTACATAACACAGTGTAAAGAAAACCAACATTCAGCCTATTAGCCCTGTTTTTATATCTATCACCTAAGAGTCTTGCAAGCAGCACAACTGTTTACTTCCACCACTTCAAACTCAACCATCAGGCCTGATGGTCCAGGGCTTGGCCTGAAACATCTTCTTTTAACATGACAAGATAAAAGCTCTGGTTCAGGGATGTTGCTAAACCGAGCAATGCCCTCTGTTTAGATCATTTGGTCTCCAGGTGATGCATTAGGGTAGTCTATGGTAAAAATGACTGAAGAAGATTCTTTTATGATGGCATAGCATTCTCATGATGTATACTAAAGATAAAGACAGAAAAAGCAGTAGCACAGATTATAAGTGCAAGGGATATCATATTTTCCACAGATTGAGTTATAGGCGTTTGGTGAAATGAATCTGTCACTGTTATCTGCTTTGATAAACATTCAATATCTTTGAACAGATTGCTTTGCTGTTGAGATTTCATGCAAATGAATGGACTCTGTCCCCATGAATACATGATGACCTCTTACAGTGTCTCACAAGGACCTTTCTAAGACTTTATTTGACATTTGGATGATCACGTGCCTAAATTTTTTTATATAAATTTAAAATTTCATATCAGTTTTTCAGTTAAGGTATTTGACCTAGTTAATGCTGTCTGACTTATTCTTTCCTTGTAACCAATCCATCATATTAGACACTTCGCAGTGCTGTAGGAAGAGGCTGGACAACAAGGAGGGCAGTGAAGACAAGGGCAAAATGGACACGACCAGATTTTCAGGCCACGTCATGGACAAACAAGATGATAACATTATTAAGCGGCTCTTCACAAGTGAATAAGAGCAAGTGTAAGCTATTCTAAGGCTGAAACTCTTGTTTTTAAGATGAGATCACTCAAAATAGCTTAATCATTCTAAATATCTTTATTCTATTTTAATAGAATCTCTATAACTGTATGATTTGCTGTCACATTGTACGTAAAACACCCGAAAATAATTGATTAACCTTTAATTAACGCCAAAATAGAAAATTTATTTGCAAAATAATTATTGAGATATCTTGAATGACACAACATGCACTTCTGAAGTGCTTATTCTGTCATGATTCCCTTGTTTAAGATGTCAAGAAAACAGGGCGTGTGGGGGTGGGTTTAGGCAGGCTGCCACAGTGAGCAGGACAAACTACACGCAGAGCAGGAGGGTACAACACTATGCATTCTGATTACTGTCCACCTCTAATTATTAGGAGTACCTTACAGAATTGTGTAATACTTTCATTAGACTATATTACACATGGACATTTATTCATTAGACTATATTACACATGGATATATTGCCATTGAAATTTTGGGGGCTGGGGATTTAGCTCAGCGGCATAAGCGCCTGCCTTGCAAGCAGGCAGTCGTGAGTCCGATCCCTGGTACTGATAAAAACGAAAAAAGACAAAAAAAAAAAAAAAAAAAAAAAAAAAAAAGAAATTTCAGCAAGATGAACACAATCATAATAAGATACCCCAAAGCTAACACCACTCCCACAAACTCACATACACATGTGCTCAATGAGTGGTGTATAATTTTATCTCCCCAGAAAAACATGAAAACTTAAACTTTTGTAAGAAAACAATCAAGCCCAATCCTCCAAAAAAGGATTTGTTTTTTCTTATGAGCCATAGTAGATTCAATGCACTGTAATTTTCATTTGAATGCAGGCACAAAGAAGAAATTGCACCAAAAATAGTTGAATTGCCATTTATCTATCTGCATTGAGATAGGAATAAATTTACTCAAGATTTACACAATTTCTCTCATTTCACAAAGAGATGAGGATGAGTAGATGGAGATCATCAATCCAGACAAGATCCTCATACTGTACATTTGAGTCCTTTAAGAGCAGGTTTGCTGGATTTTACCTCAAATGTATGAGAATTATGTAATCCACAACTCCATAGTGTCTTACATTTGTTCTAATTTTTAGTCCCTCACATCGCAAAGTGCTACACCTATATATGCTGAGGGTTTTAATAAATTTTTCCTATTGGCTCAAGGCATTCTTCAGCCATCTGGAACTGTTTCTCAAGCTTCATCCATTATGCAAATGAGATTAACAAATCATCATGTTTCATCTGCTGATACTGATACACTGATGTTGTATGTTACACAGTGAACACCTGAGAAGACAACGGCTTTCATCAGTCACTGGCTGGAGCTCACACCTCACTACTTTTGATGGCTGAGTAGCCCTTGAGGTCACTGAGCCTCACTGCTGCTGCCTGTGGTGTCACCAATAACAGCAATTTTGTCCGTTTAAGTGAGGCAGTTTGGTCATTGCATTCCTTTCTTCCTCTTACTTTAATGATTTTTTATTCGTGTGGAATCACCATCATATGAGACTGTATTATGATAGCACAAAAAGAAAACCTGTCTTCTATGAAGCTTAGGAAAACAATGCTGCCTCTCAAAGAGTTTAAACATTGTCTGTTGGCAATGTGCTCACTGTCACACACCCATAAGTCTTTCACAGAAATTTTTAATGTTTCTCCTTCATTTTTTTCTTTTTGACATATTGTGTTAGAACACTGGAGACAAGTCTTACTCTTGCTCTTCCACTTTTGAGATGTGTGTATTTAACTAAACTAGTTAATCTCTCTATGCCTTAGTGTATTTTTTATTCTTCCTTGTCTTTCTTTTTTTGAAACATAGTCTCACTCTGTAATTCAGGCTGGCCTTGAACTCACTGAAATCCTCCTGCCTCAGCGAGTATGGGATAACAGGCATTCAGCACCATGCCCTGCCTTTTAAAATATTTTGTTTTTCATTTTTAAGTGAGATCCAGCCAATGCAGGGTGGTTATAGACTGTTTTTTACATTTTTAAAGAGGGAATACTACTACTACTACTAATAATAACAATGAAAGAACTTTTCTGATAAGCTGATAGTGAAATTTAAGTGAATTAAGTACTTAAACTCTCATCCACACAATATATGCTAGATATGTGGTCATTACTTCAATGTTAAGAAGTTTTCAATTTTAGTAATAACTTTTAAAATCAGAGTTCAATATTAAATACAGTTCAAGCTACTACTCAAATTAAGGTAGGTCTACTTAATACTAATCATTAAAAATTAATAAAATACTCAGTTTTCAAATACAAGTGCTTTAAAATTTATATATACAATTCAATTTAGAAACTCTTCCCATGCTGATAGTTATAAAGAAAATGTATATGAACGCTTACATATGCAGTAGACATTAATATTGTAGGCAATTACTTCCCAACAAATGAAGAAACAGAAAATCATGCTGCTTTGCAAAAACTTCTGAACAGTATCTTCTTTTACATATATTGATGTTATCCAAATTTACATGAATGTTTAAATAAAATCCTAAAACAAATTAAGAAATTGAATCTGTCAGAGTACTAAGATAATATTATGGCATTTTTTTAGATATTTAGGTTGAACTAATATCTTAGTCGTGACAAACAGTAATATTCATCTTTATATGTTAAAGGAGGAACAAATAGTTTTAGGACTTACTTTCCAAGGTACTCATTAAGATACACGAATTTATCTCCTGTTAAAACACCAGAAAACACATATGAAACTATATATGTATCATAACTTTAAAAACATATATATATAGATACAAAACATATATAGATATAGATACAAGATATATAGATATTTGTGTGTGAGTATGTATTATATATGCCACATTAAAACGCAAACAAGTAATACAGAAAAATATGGCCAGTTTTTAAAAATATTTCTTTTAGCATAAAATTATTTACTAACCAATATGCAAAGGGAAAATCCTTTAACAGATATATCTGTTCTTTCTAAAAGTGAACATGTATTTCAGTGAAAGTATCACATATATACTTGGCTTCTAGTACTTACAGTCTTGACTTTCAAACCATGCAATAACATGTTAAAGTTCACTCTAATGGAATGTAAACTGAAGTAACACAACATTCTTCACAATTCACTAATCAAACTAAAGAGTAACTAGAGTTTGGAGGATATTATCATCACAATTACTTCTCATTATAAATATGTAAATATTATATAACATATAGATAAATAGAACAAAAGTGTTAGATATGCTGGATTTTCATTTCCAAGAATTTTCCCAAATAAATATTTCTCTGAATAAATACATAACGTTTCTTAATAGAAAATATGAGAATATATTTTAGCATACAAGATAAGGAGACATGATGTTAATTTATTATACTTTAACACAGTAAAATACTCTGCCATTATTGATATGAGGTGGATGTGTAATTATTTACATGAAAATATTTTCTTGTAATAGTGTTAAAAATATACTTAATGTGTAATTTCTAATAATCTCTAACCTAACTATGATATGAAGCAAAATAAAATATTGTAGACTAGTATTTAATATATATGTAGTTGATTTTCATTATTCAAAGAAGATATATTCTTTGTAAAATCATTACACTTACCAAATTAGTAAATTGTGAACTATAGCTTTTAAAGAAATGTAGTCTGGGTTTTTCCGAAAAACAGAATCAATAAACACACATACAAATAAATATGCATATATTGGAGGAAACGCCCAAACAGAGATCCTACATATACACATACACTGAGAGAGAGAGACAGACAGACAAACAAACAGACCAGACAGAGACAGAGTGCAGGGAGTGGGGGTAGAGATAGCGAGAGCCTTAGAATTGGTTCAAAATTATAAAGGCTAAAAAACTCAAATCCCAATTTAAGACACATGAGAGCTGATGGTTTAGTTCAAGCATAGTTCTAGTGTGTCTGATTTACTTCCCTTAGTACAGTCTCAAAGGACAGAAATATATAGTATTCACACACACTGGGAAACATTCTTTCTTACTCAGTTTTTTTTTTTTTTTTTTTTTTTTATTCAGACCTTCGACAGATTGGAACAGGTTCACCCACATTAAGGAACACGTTACATTTTACTCAGTTTGCTGTTTCAAATGTTCATTTTATCCAGAAATGCATTCAAAGATGCATAAAGAAGTAATATTTAACCAAAATCTATGCTAAAACCAATGCCTAAGTTAGAGAAATTCAGCATTTATTTCCTGCAATCACCTAATTTAATTCTCATTAGCTAATCAATACTAAACTTATTGTACACATCTTCCTTGTTAAAAAAAACTTTCTTTTATATTGCTGATTAGCCGTCTAACAATAATCCTAAATCATACCAAAAATATTTGTCTAAAGCATCCATTTAATTTATAAGCTGTATCACAGCCTTGTGTTGGGAAATACTGAACAGAAGTTTAGCACAGTGATTAGGGATTATTTTAAATAATAAAAGCATTAACCAAAAGTATGAAAAATGAACAATTTTTCACTAAATAAGTCTTCATGAAAATAGTTATTTACGTATGATAGCTGAAAGAATTCAGCAGAAGGCCAAGTTTAACCTCAGCTGAGAGCATGTGTGGAAGGAACGTGATTTTCTGTTACTCTATAGGAGTTCATAAATGACTATGAATGCAACATGAAAATTGACTTGGTAAGTAGAAAAGAACTTCAGCAAACACACAAAATTACAAATATGGAATCACTGCATAGTGCGCACCAAATGTATGTACAGGTGAAGACAGTTTTGGATGGGCATAGTATCATGTGTCAATTTAATTTAGAATAACTTCAAAATAAATTTTTGTTACCCCAAACTAGAAACATTTTGGTGCAAAATTGAAACAGGTACAGTGGGGTTAAGGAAGTAAATTCTATCTTTTAAAATTATTTGTAGAGCATCAGATTATAGGGAAAAGTATGCTGATAGACTTCAGTATTCAGGAAAAAATAGAGAAAAAAATGTGCTTATTTGTGTGTGTTCATTTTTTTGCAAATGATGGAGTGAAACATAACTAAGAATAGTAAGAGATTGAGCTTGAGGTAGACTTTTTTTAAAGAGGTAAATTTGCAGCAATTCACTGAATATGAATTCAGAGTTACTGAATCTGATCACTATCTTTGATTATAATACGTACTGATTTTATTTATTTATTTATGGCACTGGGGATTGAACTTACAACCTCACACCAGTTAGGTACTTGTGCCACCAAGCTAAACCCCTGACTCTATGTTCTGATTTTAATCTTTGAATTGAGTTCATGCCATACAAGAATCAATCTTTGGCATCAATTTTCCAAAGCACTTTAAATCATTTCACGAAGCTAGGTGCCACCTCTGAGGGTGGTGCATAGATTTAGAACCACAGAGTTGTTGCCAAATCCAGTTTCTTGAGAAACAGAAAATACTTTGTAAATCATTTCTGTTTTTAAAAACATTATGTAATCTCATTTTTGTTTCATTTGCTTAGCAAATCCAAAGTAAAAATAACATCTTACTATGACATCACTAAACAACACACTAAAGCTAAAACTCACACTGGATACTTTCCCTAAAGCTAACATTAAAATTTATTATATGAAAGTTTTAAAATAGAAATACGCATACGCCATTTATTCATTTCTTTAGCAAACTTCTCTGTGTGGGTGTGTGATATAGTTTAGGCAGTACATTAGCCGTTGTGAGACAGTTCAGCTAAGTGTGAGGAAAAGAAGAAGGATAGCAAATAAAGACGAGACCAGAATAGGTACATTGATCACGTGCACTTTTAATGAGACTAAAGTGGAACACTCTGAATCTGGATATAAAGTGTATCTGTCTCAGACATCCAAGGGAAAGGAATGTCTTACATTACAGGAAATGTTGACCCTAAGCTGTGCCAGATGAAAAGTATTTTATACTAAAGTGGCAGTTGCTGGTGGCCAAAAGCTCTAAGTCGAAGGCTGTCTGTGAAATGGCTAGGAAATACTTTGTCCTTGTTTGTTTGTTTTAATTTATTTTTATTAGTGCATGTGTGCAGCACATGATGCCTGCATTCCTTGTGTGGCACTGGTACATGTACATATCATGTCTCAATTCCCTGTCTCATCCCCTCTCCTTCCACTCTTTCCCCTCATTTTATGATCTGCTTTCTATTTGAGAAGTATCTATGTCCCTACTTCCTAACGCCTCCATTTATTTCTCTTTATTTATATATAATTTTACCCCTATTTCACTTAATGTGATGGTCTTAATGGAGAAAGAAAGTGTGGTGTTTGCACACAATGGAATACTACTGAACAACAAATAAAGCTGAACTTGATATTATGCAGGAAAAAGAACACAAACTTTGAATACAGGCATGTTAAGCAAGTAGACTGAAGATTTCTGTGAAACTTCTACCCTAAAGATAATGAAAAAATCATAGAAAGATTTAAGATGAAGAACTAAACAATCTAAAATAAAGTTTAGGACTCTTTCTGTAAAGGATATATGATAAATATTTTAGGGCTATAGGGCTGAATATTTATAAACTTTTCTGACTCAAAATCAGCACAGGAAGTATGTAAATAGGTAAGAAAAACTGAATTCCTAACATAGAACTTTATTTACCATTACAGATGGCTGAGCAGGTTAGGTCAGGAATATGGTTGGCCAACATCAATCATGAAGTCTACCGTGGCTGAAGATGAAGAACGGATTTAACAGAGGTGAGAATGGAGGCAAAGAGAGAATTTGTGTTTAACATGTTGCCAAAACATTCAAGTTCAAGAGTCTTAATTGAGACAACAGCAGTGCAAAAGTGCAAAAGTAGAAAAAAGGGGACAGAAAACATTAGGAATTTTTAAGTCTTAGGAATTGAAGCTATAAAAGACATAAACTGATGGAATGGACAAAGTTTAAGAATAACTAGAATCCCCAAGAATGCTGCTGATGATACCAACTCCAGAGATAACCAATTCCAGAGATAGCACAAGAATCTTCTCTGAGTTGAATGTCAGAAGATTGATTCCTACTGTACATAACATAAAATCTGAAAGCCGTGGCATTCACCTAGGGAGTGCTGATGTCTACTGAGTCAAAAATTTAGAGCAGCAATCCAGAAACAGAAGTGACTCAGACATTCCATCTCTGAAATTCTACCTGTGACAAACCTGAGACTACAAAATATCTAAGGACCATTTAAAACCACAATAACATCAAAGAGAGGTGCATATATTTTGTGGCAAGTCAATGTGCAGGAGGTGGTAAAGGCAGCTTCTGCTGAGAAAAAATAATTGGAATGTTGAATAACATAAAATAAAAATCATTTTGTGTTACCGTAGAAGAGAGGGCTTGAGGACATTTTTTTCCTCTCTAAATTTCATAATGCTAAGATGATCATGTAAACATTATAAATGTGACATAATAAATTGATAACTTTAAAATGTAATGATTTCTCATGGATTCAATCGGAAAATGTCAGCCTGATGGTTCTATGCTTAATAAAAGAGACCTAGCTGTTTCACTGACAGGCAGCTTTGGACACTAACTTTAGTTTTGTAAGTTAGTGTAGCTGGGGTTTCATATATGTTCTCAATAGTGTTTATCTAATTGTGTATCTTTCTTTTTTTCTTTACTTATTGACAATGATTTTGTTTTCCCATATTATTCTTATGCAGAGTAGTTTTCTGTACTAGCACAATGTGCCATGATTGTATGGATTAGAGATTATCTGCACTCAAATACATTTAACTGAAACATAATTGCATTTCTTAAATATGAAAAAAACATGCATGTTAAATTTATTGCTATAAAATTAGGCAAATGCAAATGCTTTAACATGTATGTTTAGATTTTATTTAAGGTAAAGGAAAGACCAGTGATTCTTAGGGTTATTTCCTAACTGCATATTGCTTATGGTACAATTGCATTGCCTTTCTGTTAAAGGTGTGAATGTTAGGTCCTAAATCACTTCTCTGGATTTTGTCAGTCTTAGTGTGGTGTGGTATCTGAAGGAAAATTAGATCCTGACCTATGGTAAATATTTTATCATATACTAATTAAAATTTTCTTACTCCAATGTATATAAATACCCTAGACTATGTAATATTCGAGGGAATTGCTTCAGGGGATACTATATTAGAGAATAATATATTATAGTTATTTGTTGTGATCATTATTTCTATTCTCACATATCCTGATTCAAAACCGTGGTATTTCTTTATTCACTAACATAACTCATAACTTGGTTAAATAGCTACACTCTTAGGTAAAAAGTAAAGCTGCAGGCTGGTGGTGGTGGCACATGCCTGTAATCTTTGTGTTCCAGAGTCCAAGGCAGAAGGATTTTGATAACTTCTCGGCCAACCAGGGTTACACAGTGAGCTCAAGACCGTCCTGAGACCCCGTCTCAAATCTTACACACAAAAAAGTAAAGTTTCATCTCTTGACTTAAAATTAAAATGTATGTACTAATAAAAGTAAGAACTATCATCAGACACAGTTAATCCTGAATATTAAGAAAAAAAGAAATTAACACTGACTACTGATGCTTAAAAATCATAGAACTAAAATGGTGCTTATTTGATGGAATAGATCCACCAAGTTGAATTTTAGGTACAACGAAGCCTTGTGCAATGGAGAATCTTGGTTCATGAGAGTGTGTCTTAGTGAACATTTTGTGACACTATTAAGTGCAAAGTCAATGAAGAGAACCAGAAGAAAAAAAAACTATCTATAAATAAAAGATAAAATTTACAAGGAATCATAGGAAAAATTTACATAGTAAATGCAGCTCAAATGAGCTACTGATGACTTAATTACAATCAAGATTTATGATTTCATGATTTTTCGCCTGACCCTACTTTTCAGTGGTCCATGATTTGACAGTTTTGCAGTTGATTTGTCACTGCAGTTAATTTGTGTATCATGTATTTTTTTCTGAAAATGAACTGTGGGTGAATCCATCTTCAAGAAATATTCAGGGGAACATGTTAGAAAATGATATTTCTTGTGAAAGTAGCTGTTTTATACAACATTGTTATCTTTATAGTCTACCTAGTTAAGTGATCGTATTTTTAACCTTCCTCTAGGTTACCCACAACAGATACAATCCAGCTAACCAGCAATAGTAAGTTCAAAGTAAGCACTACACCTACAACCAGTTAGACACTTAAAAAAATATATCTGACATCCATTCACAGGAGAGAATGAATATTTGATTTTGTTACTTTGCCCCAGAATAGCAGACTAAAATTGAAAAAAAAATGATAAACTTAGGGTATAGACTCCAGGAATTTTATATGAAAGTTTATGCTCACTTGGTCTGCTTCAAATTATTTCCTTTTAATTTTTTCTCACTTAAATGTGATGGAAAAATCTATTTAGTAACATATTTCTAAGAGCATTAAATATGAACTTAGAATGAGAAACAAAAGTTTTGAAGTTGAAAAATGTCTTTCTATGTCATTAGCTGTCTTAAACAATAGGAAATGAATCAACTTTGGTTCCAAAAATGAGCTGTTGTCTATAGTTCTGTTTGCCTCATATATAATTTATTTGGCTATTATTTATAGAAGCACATTTTGAAACAGGCATAGAAAATTGCAGCCTTTTAAATTTTCTGCATTTACTACATAACACTAGAGCTAATTCAACTTTACTCATTCTACCAAAATTGAACTCAATTGTGTATCAGAGCTTAAAATGAATTCCAATTTGGAAAATCCACAGAAACTTTGTAAATCCTCATTCTTATCTAAAGTTCTAGATAATTTCAAAATTCACAATACATGCAGAGGTTGTTTAATATCATCCAAGTGCTCTAAAGAGCATTTTAATTTCAAACGATATATAAAAGAATTCAGCATTAATCCATGTGTCTCAGAAGAGCGATATGTGATTGAAAAGGGTAAAATACAAATGAAAAGACAGCAGATGTTTAAAAAAGGAAAGAGATACAGAATAGAGTTGTTTATTGATATTATTACTTAATTCTTCAACTGTATAACCTTTCGCTAAAATCCTTTCCAGTTATTTGCCAACCTTAAAAACATTTGGTATGGTAACCTGGAATTTTTTATTCAAACTATAAGAAATATCACTTAAAACTTGCCAATTCTAAAAAGTCTTCAGAAGGCAATTGTTTACATGATTGCAAAAGTGACCAAGGAGGGAAGGCGTATGGCTGAGGGCTTTCATATACATAAATATCAACATCTCCACTTTTATGTAGGAGAGAAAGAGAGAATTGTACTCATTTCAAAGTCCAATAGCATATTTGATGTTTTAAATATCAGACATCCTGGTGCTTTCAGAATAAGTTATTTTAATTGTAGATTGAATGTCATTGCTTTTAAATAGATGTCTTCAATGATCTAAATATGCCATGATACTTTAAATTAGTTTTATTCTTCAAAGTATAATTAAGCGAAAATGAAAGGGGTTATGAAAATGGTATTTAATCATAAATAATAAAATGAGATAATCTCTACAAAATTATAAAGTAATATGTTTCAAAATCTCTTTATTGATGAAAGTTAACATTTTCTTTTTGATACTAAATGTTTTAAATTTATTCATTATGACATTTTACATATACAATAATTCAATTATTATTATTATTTGTTATTTATAATTCATTGCATCAATTGGGCCTGATATGTCAAGCATCAGTTTTTGTATTTATTTAATAAATACCATTGAAGAAGACTCATTTTAATAAATTAGCTTACATAAACAAATGCAGGTCAAAGACTGTCTACAATATCTAAATTCTTTTAAAAATATACTCCATAAATATTTCAATAGCTACAATAGTTACATATTTCATTACTGAATTCAGATTTGCTGGCACTGGTGGGCAAACATGCTACAGTACTTTGAATGACTTAAGATTTCCAACCAATATCACAAGCACCTGCCTGGGAAGTGATCATGAATTCAGTTCCTGGAACAAACAACAAAATCCCAACCCATAATATTAATGTCTTTGCCATTTTCTGCCCTTAAACAAATTCCAATAGGGACCCAAAAAGTGACTTCAACTTTCTAGTCAATGCCTAAAGATCAATGGTAAAATGCCATGGGTTTCGCATTTTTGAACTGTGGCATTGTGAAAGAACAGTGGTTGTTTTATAGGTAAGTAGAGAAAACCCAGCAAGTTCAAAAACCATTCTTCACTTTACAACTTTCTGCCTATATGCACTAGAAGTCCATACTGACTCCATATTTGCTTTACCTCACTGCATCGTCCAATATTTCAGAGCATTTATTTTTTGAGACAGGGCCTCACCGTATAGTTTTGATTGGCACTGAGTTCATTGTTATGGCACTGAGTTCATTACCTGCCTCAGCCTCCTGAGCTGTGCACCACCACACTCGGCTTTCGAGCTTCTTCTAGTCCTTTGGCAGGGTTGCTTAATTGTCTTTTTCTTGGGTACACTATTTATAGAATTTGGCCACATATTTGTACTTTTTCCTTTTGTTTTGCTTGTTTGTTTGTTTACCTCACTCCTTGCATGCATTCCTTGTAATGGCTCTACTTTTACTCTGATACTTTGATTTTTGCTCTGGCACTCAAGAGTCCAATCTTGTTCCACTTTCTTTGGGGTTGTAGATCTCAGATGGGTCAACTCTTCTTACCTTGTGAACTTCCTCTATGATCGCCATCCTGACATTTCCCAACATCCCTCCCCTGCATTGGACCACAGTGAATAGATGCTTCTCTGCCTTGGCCCCTGTCCCCTTCCTTACAACCTTTAGCACAGCATGGTACCATACAAATTTATGTTACAAGTTAGTGATAGGTTGATCCTTTCAGAGTCCTATGTTGCTCAAATTCTAATAAAGTAAGGGCATCTTTATTCATTGAAGAAGAAATAGAAGCATGCTAGTGAGAAGAAAATGTGATCTTCATCTAATTCTTATGAAATAGCTCTATAATATTCTATAGCCATAAAACATGAAATTTATAGATCACCTATCCTGTGCCAGAAAATTTCTCTAGATTCCGAGAATCCACTTTTAATGATATAGATAATAGTATGTTTGCCCCTTGTATATCTTATTGCCCCATATGGACAAGATATTAATCCACACCAAACAGATACAACTCTCCATACTAAGAGAGAAGATGAGAGAGAGAGAGAGAGAGAGAGAGAGAGAGAGAGAGACAGAGAGAGAGAGAGAGACAGAGAGAGAGAGAGAGAGACAGAGAGAGAGAGAGAGAGACAGAGAGACAGAGAGGCAGAGAGAGACAGAGAGAGAGACATGGAGAGGGAGAGGGAGAGAGAGGTCAAATAAACTAATTATAACAATAACACATATTATGGATAGACGTGCTGATATACGAAACGTTACTGATGAGGAATTAATGTTACGGTGAGAAATCACTGGTTCACATAGATAAGCAGACCTCACTGAACTGACTTTAAGTTGGGACCTAAAGAGTGAAAAGATTCTTGAGAGGAGTAGGAGTAAAGTGTTTCTTTGGTAAAGAAAAAAGCTTGTCCTAACTGTAAGATGAAGGAAACAAGGAATTTCAGACCCTAGGAGAAGGAAGGGAAGCTGGGAATGAGTGGAGAAGGAGAAAAGGATGTTGTTCCAAGGTGGTGAGAGTCGAGAACCGAACAGGGAAGCAATTAAATGCCATTGAGGAATCTAATTTTTAAAGTATAAATTTGAAGGTACGAATTTTTTTTAAAAAGGTCACGTTTTTTCTGTTTGTAACATGTTCTCGGTATGCCCAAGGAGAAGCAGAAAATTAAGCAATGTTCTCCAAGATAAACAGAGACGAAAGCCTAGCCCAAGTCTAAAGCAGAGGAGTTGGGGCAAATGATGGCTGAGATGCTTTTGTAGAGAAGACAAGGAAGGAATCAACCTTTCATTGTCTCTGAGTTCTGTGGCAAAGTTCTTACTTCTTTCCTCACCCGTTTGTATATAGTCAAGGTAATTGTGGTTCATGCAGTGGCTTCTCATTCTCTCATTTCTAAAGTCCATCCAGGTATCTTTATTCCCACTGGCCAGTTTCCTGAGCAGTCTGAACATTTCTTCTGATTATTGTACCATAATCAGTGTTAGGATTTTCTCTGCTTCTCTCCCAAGTCTTTGTATGCTGTTTTAATTGGTGCTGAATTCACTTAACATCAAAAACAACCCATTCATCAGATCATATAAAAATTTACTCAGAATCCCCATTTTTTAAATTTAGCAACAATTTTTGAGTTGTGAGAGAAGAAAAATTATTGTGAAGCACAAATCATACCTTTGACTTCATCACATTTCTTTTCCTTCTTGTCTTTCTGATCTCAAAATTCTTTCATTTTCTTTACTGTGAATATCTGAAAATTTTCTGAAAAAATATCCTTTCCTCAGACTTTTCTTCTCTTACTTTCAAATTCTTTGTAGAATTTTGCAATAGCCTCATAGGTTTGGTGTATTTCCACCACTTAAAAATCAGATATGTAAGACAATGAAGTTATTGATGACTTGTCTCAGATCATACAGCTACTAAGTGCTAGAAATGTTAATCCAACACAGCAACGTCTGATTCCTGAGTTTACATGTCAAGCTGAGAGCTCTACGCCAAGCACGTGGGTGTGCTCAGTATAAGCTAATTTCCTTCCTATTACAAGTCCTTCTATAGCCTCAGACAAGAGTTAAATGTTAGTGATGGTAAATCAATTCCTCGAATGCAATAGAAATGCATGCATACTGTTTTGTGTTCAATAACTTTGGGACCCCTTACATCCATGCTTTAGTAGCTCTTTCTGAGCTATCACTCATCTATCATTCAAACTCGTTCTCTTTCTAATACTAGTTCATCTTTAGAGTGAAACTGTCAGGCAAGCTTACTGGTGGCTGAGATTGATCCCTGAGTTGGCAAAGTGTCATTGAGTGACTTGATTCTCCTCTTATCTTACACCTTATGCTTGCAAAAGTGTTAGCAACGTCACTTTTAGCCCATGCCCATAGTTACTCAACTGTCAACTTCTTGACTGACATGTTTGCAAATCCTTCGCTGTGTAATTCTTGTCCCCAGAGTTAGAAGCTGCGGATGGTGTCAAAATAATGACTCAAACTTGATTTCCTCAAATTTATTTTAGATGAAACTCCATAAAGTCAATCAAGGAAATATATTTCATTCTTTTCAGGATCACATCAGTCTCAAAATCATTTTCATGTTTTAGGTTGAAGTTTCAGTGAAACTTTATCACTGAATTTTCTTTCTGTATAAAAACTTTATCTAGTATTCTTAATAATAGTTTTCTTTTTTGTATCCATTTAAAATGGACAAACAGCATATGATTTTGAAGAGTAAGGCTAGATTTGGGGTATCTTTTAATGTTATCAGTAAATCAAAAAATTTGTGTTAGTGCATCTCTCTTTCATACTCAAGGACAAAAAGTTTGTATTCAGATTTAGAAGCATGGAAGTGCCTTATCCATTTCATCCTTTCACCCACTGCTGGTCCTGCCATTTCATATGGCCACTCACATTTTGCATCCCTCAACTCCTTGAACCCCACTCTACCCAACGATTCCTCCTTATGAATTTATCCGTTTAGAATACATGGTCATAGTGTGGTCCTGGATACTATACAAACCTTCATCAACCCCATTTCATACAGGGCACAGGTGGCAGGCATCACAATTTGCTCCCAAATGTTTCTCTCATAAATCCAATAGACACATTTCAGTTCTCATGTTTCTTCAGTGCCTTGTGGCCTGAACCACAGTAAACCATTCTCCCCAAGTCAGTTTTTTTTTTATTCTAAGACAGTTGGAATTTGTACATCTAGCCCTATCTAAAGCGTTTTCATGACTCCAGCCAACAGAAGGTAACTAACTCCTCAAATGTTCAGAAAGGTGCGCCCATGTTTCCCTGCCTTGTGCTGCTCATCTCTCTCCAGCTCTGCCTAACTGTATATGTTTGAGCCAAACTGAACCAAATGAGCTCTCACAATTCCTTTTAGCTCTGTGACTTTGATGTGCACATACAGCATCTACTTCCCATGTCCTTCATACACAGGCACATGTATACACACACATATATACCACACAAATACCACACAACACATATGCACACCCTACCATTCATGCATGTACATGCACACCTAACTGTATCATGAATAACACAACACATGCATGTACACACATACCACATACGTGTGCATCACATATGTCACACATACATCATGTACACCAATGTAGATGTACCCACAAAACACATTTCATTTCATTTATCACACATACTTCATAAATACACAATCAATATATACTCATCATATATACATATATATGTATATAATCCATACATATATGTGACCTATATATGACCCAGACATCACATACACACACATGAATACTCTACCAACTTCTTGTCTGAAACACTTCTATTCGGCTCAGGTATAGTATTTGCTGATTTTTGTTATCATCCTTGAGTTGACTTGCACATTTTTCTTTAGGTATTACCACACTGGTTTTATAGTAATCTGTATTAGATCATCTACTAGAAGATATGTCCATTTAGCTAGAGTTATAGAGTGTTTTTAGTAGTTTCCCAGTCTATCACATGATATCTGGGATAATGAAAATGCCTGCTACATATGAGAGACTCAGGTACTTGAATGAAAGAATTAGTGTGCAAAACAAGAAATAATGCTTACAATTGTAATTTCACATTTACTATATCATTCTCTTGTTCCAGCAACTTAACTTTCCAACAAGCCGTAAAGATCTTCATGATCAACTTGATTGATGTAGTGATGAGAAAAATCTCACTTCTTGTGTTGCAGGTGGTTGTAAAGAACCTGGCCTCTAGCCTCCTTCGTCTGTGGTGCTCTTTTCCTGTGTTCTGCTTCCTGGTCACCTTTTTGGGGGCACCTTTATTCCACTCATCTTTCCACCATGATATATTTGTCTTGATCAGCTGACCATGGAATGAAACTTCTGAAACAGCAAAATAAAGCTCTCCTAATTAAATTGTGATTTTGAGATATTTTGTTCAAGCAATGAACAAGCTAACTGGTGAATAAATTAATCTCTATTCCCAAATATATCAAACTCTAAATTTGTTCTGTTAAATACATCCAATTTCTTCCCAGTGGGTGCCTACTTGTCTATGTTTCAAGAATTCCTGCTCATCCTTTATTACTTAACATAAATAGGATCTTCACCATGAAACCTTCTTGTCTGTTCCCGTAGAAATTGCCCCATATGTCTTGGAATCCTTTGCCTGTTTTAAAGCATTGATGTTTTACTGGTCTATAAATGTTTTTCTATATGGTTTTATATGTATGTGTTCATTACAGTACTTCAGGTCCTAAAATATAAATACTTAATACTTAATCACGAATAGATAGGATTGTAGAGAGCACCTTCTCCTCCTCCATGCTGAGGACCTCTGTAGCTGTGTATCAGCAGCAGCATCTCCCCATCCACTCCAGTGACTCCTGTAGCTGATGGATTCTCGGCAGCACCACCCTCTTCATTCCAGAGACCTTGTGGGTGTCGATATTGTTCGTTGCCACTCAGCCTCCACTCCAGAGACCTCTGGTCTGAGGGAATATTGTCCATCACTCCAACTCACCCCAGAGACTTCAACAGCCCAAGGTCCATTAGCAACTCCATCCACCACCCACAAAACCCTGGCAAGCTGATGGAAGCTTCAGCAACCCTTCACCCACACAGAGAACCTCAGCAGGACTGTGACACTGTGGTGACTTTTCCCCTCAAATAGAGGATCTCAGTGGGTCAACAGGAGCAGCAGCAAACCCTCCCATCCAGCTGTAGGACTTTGGCAAACCCAGTTAGCATGTGGGTGAGTTCTTCTTCCATACAGAGAACAACAGGTGTGTTGAAAAGAGCGCCAACCAGGCCTTCTGCAACTTGGAGGAACTTAAAAAGGACTAGGAGACTCCCAGTGACACATTTGTGTCCCAGCTGAGGTGTACAATATAGTCAGATAAACCTGGCAGCCTGGAACAGCTTAAAGCCACAATAACAAAAGGAGCTAAGGATTGGCTTACATCAATACTCCTGGGCTGATCAGATTAGGGAGAATATAAGACTCCTCCTGCAGGCCCTGCAGAGGAATTCAGGTGACTGGCCTCTCCTCTTCATTGAGGACCTTAGCAAATGGGCAAACATCACCCATACACTAAGTCCCTAAGACACAAACAATGAACAGTTGAGACTAGTGGGATTGATAAAACCAAAATATTAAACCAAGAAGTGAAAAACACAAAACAAAAAAGCAAAATGTAATCTTAGTGTCTAGTCAATCAGGAGCAAGTACAGGAGACACTGAAATAGAAAACATTAGAGGTCATACATCTGGAATTTCTGAAAAGCAATTAAGTGAAATAAAGAAACAAATCCTTGGGGTGATGGAGGAAATCAGATAAAAATAATCTATCAGATTAGAAAAAGAAATGACAACCTTAATAAAGGATTGCTTAGCATAGCTAGAGAAGACATAGAAAAAGTACAAGAGCATGGGAAAATGGTGGAAACCTTGAATAAACAATTGAGGAAAGAAACAGAATGCATAATAAACTCAAAGAGATATCCAGTAAATAAAAAGCTCTATTGAAAGCTGGCAAAACTGTTCGATGAAGTTGAGAATAAACTTTTCAGACCTGAAACACAGGATTGCAGCCAGTGATCATGAAAGGAAAGAACTTTTAAAAATAACAAATGAGCATGACATAACAATTCAACAGCTTCAATATGATGCAAAGAGAAATAATGGAAGACTGACAGACATAAAGGAAAATGCAGGACTCAACACAAATGACATAAAAAACTACTCATAGTAGTAATAGAGGAAAATTTCCCAAACATAGGAAAACAATCAGATACATAGATTACTGAGGTTTATGGAATCCCAAAAAGTCATAACCAAAACAAATCTATCTACAGATATATCATAAATAACATACCAGAAATTCAGCACCAAACTGTTAGAGAAAATGAATAACTCAGCTATTAAGGAAAGCCCATGAGAATCATGGTAGACTTTTCCGCACAAACCCTCAAGTGAAGATGAACTTGGAGTGAAGAATTTCAAGCCCTGAAAGAAAATGACTTTCAAACCAGATTGACGTACCCTGGAATACTTTCTTTCAAAATTGATGGAGAAAAAAGATACTTCCATAAGAAACAACTAAAGAAACTCATGTGTACCAAGCAAACCCTAGAAAAAATACTGAAAGGCATACTAGAGAGAGATTGAAATGACTACAATTCCTAGAACAACAACAGAAAAAAATTATCAGGAAGTGGAAGCAATTAAACAAAGAGAGGCGGAGCAGAAAACTAACAACAGGAGAATAAAATAACAAAGTTAAGCCAGCACACATCAGTTATAATTATGAATGTAAATGGCCTCAATTCACCAATTAAAAGAAATAGGTTGATAGAGTGAATTGCAAAACAGGATCTAACAACATTCTGTATACAAGAAGCACATCTGACTCAAAAGGAAACTCATAGACTAAAAGTCAAAGAATGAAAAACAATTTTCCGTACAACAGAAACCTAGGAGTAGTGAGTCTGTTTGGAGAAACATCAAACTAAAATGATCAAAAGATATAAAGAAGATCACTACAAACTTGTTAGAGGAAAATTCAAAAGGAAAGCTAAAAATCATGAATATACATGCACCAAATACAGGAGCACTCAATTATATAATATTATTTTGTTATGATTTGTTTTACCCTCTTTAAAATAAAAAAAATATTAATAGACATGAAAAACCAAATATACTATAACACAATTGTAACAGGAGTCCTTAATACCTCACTGTCACCTCGAAATAGATCAACTGGACAGAAGGTCAGTAAAGAAATGTCAGAACTGAATTAAACCTGTGTACAAATGGACTTAGTAGATACTTACACAGTGTTCCACCCAACAACATCAGAATATGTATTTTTTCTCAGCTGCACATGGGACAGTCTTTAAAATAGACCAAATACTATCCCAAACAACATGCTTAAGTAAATGCCAAGGGATGGAAATTACTCCATGCATAATATCCGATCAGTGCACTGAAATTGGAAATTAATCCAAAAGAAACTACATAACCTACATAAACACATGGAAATTATAACAATCTCTTGAACAATCAATGAGTTATAGATGAAATTAAAGAAGAAGTTAAACAATATCTAAAATTCAATGAAAATGAATATAAAACATACCAAAATGTGTGGGATGCAGTGAAAGCAGTGCTAAGAGGGAAATATGAACCGCCACATCAGAACAAGAGAACAGGGGCTGGGAATTTAGCTCAGTAGCATAAGCACCTGCCTTGCAAGCAGGCAGTCATGAGTTTGATCCCCGGTACCAATAAAAAGGAAAAAGACAAAAAAAAAAAAAAAAAAAAAAACACAAGAGCAAATAAACAACATGTTGCTACACCTCCAGCATCTAGAAAAAGAAGAGCAGAGCATTCAACCCAGCTATTCTCCTGCTGGGTATATACACAAAAAAGTTGGAAACATCATGTTACAGTAACATATGTGCACCCATGTTTATAGCAGCACAATTTGTAATATCTAAATCTTGGAGACAACAAATATGCCCATCAACTTCAAAATGTCTAAAAAAGATGTTACCACATTTTAATACAATGGGATATTACTCAGCTATCAGAAGGTTAATTTGGGGGGGGCGACTGGGGATTAAAATCATGACTATGTGTTTACAAGGTAGGTGCTTATGCCACTGAGCTAAATCCCCATTCCTTAAAAAAGAATAATTTTCAGGCATTTTTTTTTTTTTTTTTTTGTCTTTTTCGTTTTTATCGGTACCAGGGATCGAACTCACGACTGCACACTTGCAAGGAAGGCGCTTATGCCACTGAGCTAAATCCCCAGCCCCCTTTTTTTTCTTTTTTTTTTTTTAATTTTCAGGCATTTATAGGTAAATGGAGGCTACTTGAGGCAATACTTACGTGTTTGATCAATTTTTATGCCCAGATATTTTAATATGACCAACTATTTCTAAGATAATAATATGAAATATATTAACTAGTGTCAAAAAAGTAGAATAGATACAAAAATTTTCAGAGAATTCCTAATGAGATCAGGATTATAATTTTGAAAACATTATTTTCTCTGTGTCTATCAGTCTTCATAAGATACAGGAATCGTTATTGGTTTTTGAATATTAAAAGTCTCAACTTTGGTATTTAAAATCATCTATTCTTATTTATACAGATTTCTATAGTTCTAAAGGGACTACTCTTATCACACAGAAATTGCTGAAATAATATCTTCTGCATCAATTTTGTTAGAATATAGGCATGCTTCTGTACTGTATGATTTAGTATCTGCTTTTAATTCTATACCATTTTCTTAGGCTCCTGATTTATTGAAACTCTTTCATTTGATCACTTTCCTGATCTCCTAGAAACCCAGCACACTACCTTGTCCACTAAATGATTTAACACATGTATCCTGAAATTCTACTCTGCTAAGTACTATTCTAGGTGCTAGAGATAACTTTACCAAAAATAACAGGCACAAACTTTTTCCTTGTGCAGACTGTATTCTAAAATTATAGTATAATCAAGTAAAGCAATTACACTATTTCTTACTTTTTATAAAATACAATGCACAAACAAAACCAGAATAAACAACTTCAAGGTAGCAAGGAAGGGGTGATGTTTATGTTTTTAAAAGAGTTTTCAAGGAGGGTGTTGCCAAAGGTAACACTAAGCAAGGAGTTAAAAATAATTGAGATAAGGGCCATACATTACCATAATGACAAAGAAACAATTAATAAAGCCTAAAAGCATTCACATATTAGGGATATTCTGGGGGAAAAAATGAAAGCAACTTGAGGAGAAGATTTTTTCAAAGAGAAGTATAAAATAGTAGAAAATACTCATTTGTTTTCAACGGTAGTTACATGATTGAGCATAGTGAAATAACTGAGTTTATCATGTTGGTAGTAGATTATAGATTGAAAGACAGAGGCCTGGTCAGGGCATGAAAAAATAATGTAGCCCAGCGATAGTGGTCACTGGGATGGTGACGATTATGGGGAAAGTGAAAGGATAGAAAATAACAGGTATTCTCAATGGGATGAGAAGTATGAGATGAAGAATAGAAATAAGGGTGGCTGCGAGTTAAGATGTCCCAAACAGTGGAGCAATTCTATTAGATGCAAGAGAAGTTATTTAGGTGTGAAGAAAATATCAGAAATTTACTTTTGATTGTGGTAAAGCTGAGACATTTATTATTGTATTTTGTTAGATATTTTAATGGATACATCCAGTAGGAAATTTCACCTGAGCCTGAATTCAGAGAGGAGCTAGAGAATGGAAAGAAATTTCATATTTGAGGGTGATGCTGACAACCATGTGATTAACTGAGAGATCTGAGAACTGGATCCCATGTTTTCTTTCTCTGTTACTATTTGTATTAGTGTGTGTTTGCAGTATATAATGTTTATATCTCTTGGGCAGAGCTGATGAAAGATGAGGGATCACGAAGAAGATCCACCATAGTAGACTGCAAAAGAACAGCCAACAAAGAAAGAAGGGAATCAGAAATGAAAATGTCTCCAAATGAGAGCTCAGGTGAGATTAGAAGCAGGAAGCTATCACTTCACTCAGCAATGTCAAATGACCACCATTCTGAGTGCTGGGATTAGAGCATGTGCCACAAGATCTGGATGTAACTGTGGAGTTTTCCCTAAGACAAAAGAAGAAATGAAACCAAATATTTGCGAAGAAATTTTTCTGTCATGTCCAGTGCCAGTGTTCCTAGGAGCAGACAGACAGTGTGCAGTTGTGTGGGTTATGCCTTGCAGAAGTCCTGGAGATACCTTTCACATCACAGTTTATGTGTACGGAACCATCCAGGACAGCATAGTTTACATATGGGCCAGTGGTATATGGTTACTCTGCTACAGAGTGGAATTGGTTGAGAGATATAAACATACTATTTCCATGTGTCTCATCCATAAGTATTTCTTAGTAGAAATTGATACTCATCATTTAAACTAATATATTTTAGGTAGAAATAAGTTTATTCCAATTCTTTAGAATACACAAAGCCAAATATAACATTGTATTGCCAGTGTTTTAAGATTGGTTAAGAGTAACTTTTTCATGATATGTATTTCTCCTGGTATTAGGATTTGACTTCACATAAGATGAAGAATGATTCTTTCTCTAAAACTTGCCTTTTACATAAAAAATGGAACTAGGATGATATAATCACACTCTTTTATTCAAGGAAACAAATAAATGAAGGTTTCTTACATTTATTCATCTTTCTGTCTTTGAAAATTTATTTTTTTAAAAATTTTCTATGTATCCATTCAAAAAAATTCTCTGATACTTTCAACATGTGCTAGGCTTTTTACAGTAAATATCCCAAGAAAATGAAAGCACAGTATCCATTGTTTTTTTAATAAAATTAATCATTTTTATAGAATAGTTGTTTTACTATATTGTAGGATTATCTAGATCTGGAATGTATTCTTGCCTCCACTGGGAAATTCGTGTGTTATACACAGTTTATTATACATAAAATGGTTATTGAGGTAGAGTCTTTGTATACAGCAAGATTGTTGGAAGGTTTGATTAAACTAGAACTCTTTCCATGTCTATAGTCTCAGAACCTATCCATGTAGTCTGTCCAGCAAGCTGAAAGAACTTTTAACGTCTTGATCAAGAATCCAAAACCAAATGGTTCAAGGAAAGGATATAGAAGAAGCAATCTCCTAATTCTTGGACAGGAAACTAACTCTTCTGTTTTACTGGTGAAAGCAATCCTGTATGCTTCCTAGATTAAATTCAGTAGTACATGGACCATAATTCTCAGTAGGTTGTAAAGTAAATAAAATAAAATAAAATAAAAAATTGTGGTCACTTTTAATCTGCCACAACCACTAATCTTTTAATGGACAAAACAAATTTATTGAGTTCTTTGACATGATTGAGAATAGATTACTAACATTCTAGATAGTATTCGATATGATCATTTTCTTGTGCCAAATACATCAGAAAAGCTATGTTAGAGTTCCAATGACAAAATGTTTGTTTTGCCAAGCCAAATATAGATAAAGAAAGAGGAGATTTGAGCCTTAAATTCTTTTTAGTTATGGTTTTCTCATTAAAAGAAGTGATTGTGAGAAGCCAAGACCATCATCGTGATCAACAAAAATGCAACATTTCATTTTCAAAACGTCCTTTGGCTCTAGGTCAGTCCCTTATAGTACCCGCAAGTTGTATCTTCACGACAACAGAACAGCAAAATGACTGCCTGGAAAATCTAAGTAAGCAAATCAACCTGCATACAGTGACTCTGCTTTGGAGGGAGTGTGAGACAGGAAAAATAGATCAGCTGTTCCCTTTCTCCCCAGTGGAAAAGAAGAGGGAATTTGTGCTGATTGCAATTAACATAACTACACTGTTGTGTTGGCTCCCTGTCATGTTACACTGTGCGATGACAAAGTCACACCACAGAAGAAAATTGTGTGTTTGTGCCAAATGTTAGGATTCAAAGGAATCATCCATGATTCCACTGGAGGTATTTTACAATAACTTGTAACTGTTAAGAGATTTGTTTTGCCTTTCAATTAGTGCAAATTTATGGTACAAATAATTACCTTCATGGGAAAATTATTTATACATCCTCTTAATCAAGTTAATTCTCCTTTCCTGTCCCCACCTTACAGCCCTTCCTCAACCCTAGATCTCTCTCGCATTTTCACCAAAAACCCTCCCTCCATGTTTCCTGTCAGATATCTTTTATTTTGCTCTTTATATTATTTATATTTAGAGTTTCTCTTAAAAGTGAAAGTATGTGACATTTAACTTTCATGTGTTTTATTCATTTAGCATTATTGTATTTAGGAACACTCACTTTTCTAAAATGAATCAAGTTTATTCTTATGTGAACAGATTTATTTAGAGTTATCTTACAGGTAAAATATATCCATAGGCAAAGCAATAGTCATTACCAGGCAGACAATGGGGAAGCTAATGACTTTTATGAATAAATGGCATATCACATTCACAAGACCAAAATGCCTGAAATGTCTCCACCTAAACAGTACCTGAATATAAATACTTTCTCCCTCATGTACTAAGTCCTTGATCTTCTTTACTTCCCTAAATATATCAGGAAAGTTTTGTAACTTTATGCATAATTAAAATCAAAGTGAAACGATATTCCAATTCAGACCTCCTCTTAGGTTTTCAGAAATAGCAGAGGAAAGGAAAAGCAATAATCAAGTACAAAATCAATAACTACTCTGTTGACCCAAGAAAAATGATGACTGTTGGGTCATTCATATCCTTGTAGCATAATTTTTAGCTGTCCTAAGTGTGCTGCTTGAAAAGAGACAGAGAAAGAGAGAAGGGGCAGAGGGAAGGGAGAGAATTAAGAGAAAATAGCCACATAAATTCACTTGCAATAAAATAAATTCTTTCTAATGAGTTATGCACTTTAAATGATTTTTCCCAACATAAACAGCCTTGACAAAATGATCTATTCTCAGGGACATGATTATGGAGGAGAAGCACAGATGTTTGTAGTAATACAAAAACAATTATAATTAGTTATCTTTCAAATTTATACATTTTAGTGCGAATTATATTTTTTGAGTACTTCTATGACAAAATTTGAATTAGAACCAAGAATTTTCCCTTTCTCATAAAAATATGGTGAATTTTAACAAATATATCTGATGTCTAAACTATAGTCTGGCAGTTACTATTCTTATGAGTCAATATAACAACAATGAATATTTATATTTGAGAATGCTCACAGAGTCATAAAAGTATTATATATTTATCTCGAAATTTACATTTTTAAAAAATTTACTCAAATCTGACTTCATTTAGTTTTTATAAATTGTGAGGCAAGTTATAGTAAGTGCTTTGGTGAGGGCTGTAGTTTCCAGATAAAGATGCTAAGCACAGTGTTATAATCAAATTAGTAAAGTCAAGTGTGAATGAAAACTCCTTCTTTATGATATTGTTCTTACCAATAAACTCATCTACATTCATTAATTTTCCCTTTTCAGCCAATTGGATGATATACAAGTTGCTAACTGTTTTATATTTTATTACCAGGTGATCTAAAAATGCTTACATTTGAACTTAGTTGCATTTTATGATGCTTGATTAGAGTTTTAGTTGTGTACAAGTCCAGATAGGTTTGAGACTTGGAGCATCTTCCAATAGAAACAAAAAATACTCAGCTCTTAACTTGTATTATAGCAAAACTCAGACATGAAGAGGCTGCATGTTGTAGAAACATTCAGAGCTCACAAATTCTGCGATTTCTTCTGAAGAACGATCATCATCATGGGATAATTGACAATAACTGAAATACAAGGCATGTTGGCTTGTTCTATTCTATACATTGCAGTTCAGTGGTGATGATGCTGCCTCGTGCTTTAACTTTCTATAAGTTTCTAATAGTGTAGTTTCAAGATGAAGGAGCAAATCTGGACCTGCATCAGACTGAAGGACATCATGAAGAGACAAATTTTGTGTAAAGACACTAGTTGGGCAGGTGTGTCTACTTTAGCAGCTAATCTCATTTATTCTAACTCACATAGCACGTAAAAAATGACCTCTAGATTTGGAGTACTCTTCATGATAGTGATTATTGATGAATTAAATAACAAATTTCGTTTCAGAGAAGATAGATGTGGGTTCAATAACTTTGTACAGAGGGGTACTTCTTAGAGTACAAACAAAAATGGAAACTCTGTATCATGGTTTAGACCTAGGAAATTCTCTTAAAGTATCAGGTATTCAGAAGCAGGACTTTGGGAAGGTGGTTGGGTTTTAGAGTCACTAGTCTCATAGGTGGGTTTACCTGTTAATGAGTTCAGTAGCTGAGTGTGTTGTTATAATGTGAGACCTCATTAAAGACCAGTCATTGGGGGCATCACCTGGGAGGGTGTATCTATACTCCCTCCAACCAGCTCCCCTCTTGTGTGATTCCTGACCATAATATTAGCAGATTTCCCCCTGAAAAGCCCTTTTCACTAAGCAGTTCCTTCCTTGGAGTCCTTGGATTAGAGACAGTAACTGTAAGCCTGAACACAACCCTCCTCTGTTAAATTGTGACTGTCAGGTATTGTGGTCCCAGCAACAAGAAAGTGTCTAAGACACTGCTTTTCCACAAGTGCTACGAGCAAAGAATAAAACTTCCTCTGTTGTTCAGCATGTGACAAGTCATAAAATAGGTTAGGAAGAAGCTAGGAAGCATCATGCTTTGAAGCACTGCCAATCAAGACAGGAAAGTGGACGTTTAGGGTCAATCACTGAGAGTTTAAGATGTTAGGGTGAGGCATGAAATCTTTCAGTGTGTTGTAATTAATACAGATAATTAGAGCTTTAAATGGAGCATCAGTGAAATCTCTTAGATGCTATTTTTCAAATTGACACGATGACAATTAAAAAACAAAGATCTTCATGCTTAGGACTTTTCAGTACACATGAAATGTTACTGGCCTTCTCTTTGCTTATGTATTTGGACCATTCCTTACACTGATATTATATTTAGTTGTAAAAGGAGATCAGGTGTAAGGAGACACGTTCATTCTGTTTAAAGCATATCTACCTAATGATTTTTCAAATAATCGACTCTCCTAAAAACAACAGTAAATTGTTAAGAACTAAACACACTTCCAAAAATTGTACTCTATATTGCTGTGTGTATGCAATTAGGTACTTGTGTTTTGACATGTGTTTAAGTTACATTTTCAATAGTTATGTTATTAGTTCCTGTAACATTTGGGTATTTTAATGATTCTCAGTGTATCTATCTTACCATAAATTGCTAATTTAAATTTTTGAGTATTTCTGTAGTCAGAAAATTGAGCACCAGCTAATAGTTTCAGATTATTATAACTAAAAGATATTCTCAGGAGCTAAGTTCCTCAGGAGAAAACTCTCCTTCTACCTAGACCCTGCCTGTCTGCCTATAGCAACTGTTAGCTGAGAGGTGGTAAGCTACAAGTAATTTCCTGACAAAAAGTGCATGGATCCCATGATTTGATCTTCACAGGATGAGGTAAGGAAATCAGTAACGTTTATTCTCAATGAATATTCAATAAACTAGAACTCTAAATTATTTAGATTATACATATCTATGCAAATATCTTAAAGAGACTTCTGTTTTATTTCTAACTTTATTTCATTGTATCGGAAATGAAACCTGAGCCTCGTTCTTAATTAAAGCCATGTTTCTGTTAGTAATAAACGACTATATGTTTATATAGCTGACTTGGCTAAGGTCTTACCTTCAAAGGTCACATTAAAACATGTAAGATAAATGATATTTAAACTTTAATATTTCTCTCTCTCTTCCTAAAATACTCCTGAAATTCACAGTAAAGAATACTGGGCAGCTGGTTATGGTGTTGCATGCCTTTAATTCCTGCAATCAGGAAGCTAGGGACAGAGGATTGCTATGAGTTCAAGGCAGCCTGAATTACAGAGAGAGACTCTGTTAAAAAAAAAAAAAAGTGCTGAGCACTGCCATCTGAGAAAAAGAGCCCATAAAGTTTGTTCTTTATCACATTTTAGCTGTACCTCTATTGAATGAGCAGGGAATCTCAGTTTGAAACTGTGATAGATTTCTGCCATGATAACAAATATGTGAGATAATCAACTTGTAAGGAGAAAAATTAGAGATCACAGGTTTAGAGATTTTTGTCCACGATGTGTTAGTCCTGTTGCTTTGAACTTGTGGTCATGCATAATGGCAGGAACGTTTGAGGGAGCATTTGGTTTACCTCACAGCCTGGAAGCCAAAGACAGAAAGAGAAAGGAACTCAGGTCCCAGCAAATCACACAGGGCACCCTTTCAGCGACTGGAAGGCTGTCCATAGTCCCTGCCACTCCCAATTTGGGGACAAAGCTTTTACCACATGGCCATTTTAAGACATGCGAGTTGAAAGCAATGGCAGAAACCAGCAGAGACTGTAACTGGCTTCGAGAACTTTTCCCACTTCTTCAGTCTTCTAAATAACAAACCAAAGGAAAATAAGAACATTCAAATATGTTATTTTATTTCAAGCATACCTGATACTATCTTAAGTATCTCTGTTCTTATCTGAGATACTTTCAAGCACATGCATGTATAATCCCATGGGCATTTACACACTCACATACACACACACATATATCTCCAAATATTGTCCAATAAAAAAAATGAAATTATAAGAGGAAGTGTTGGAGCCTAGAGAAAAAAAGTGATGTCATTAATCAGTGCATTACTTGGTAATTTTGAATTCTTTTTCTCCTCCTGCTCGTCCTCCTCCTCCTTCTTCTTCTTTTTCCTCTTCCTCTTCCTCCTTCTCCTCTTCCAATTCTTCTTCTTTTCTTTTTTTTTTCCTTGTCTTTGAAATGACATCTATTTATTTTGGCAATAAATTGCCCATGCATGTTTTATTGCAGGTATTTAAAGCTGCACTGGATTTTTGTATATCAAAGAGCTCAAAATCATAAGACTCATCTAGTCTTTCTTGCCAAATGTATAAGTGATTTTAGAAGAAGGAGTCATTAATGATATTTAGCCTAATATGGGAAGCTTTTCAGCATTGCGAATACTATTGTAGATTTGTGCTTTTTATTTTCCATATCTTGTATATATTCCTTGAGTTCCTGAATAGTACATCTATTCCAATCAGCAATATCAGTTTCTATCTTGTACATTCCTTGTCTTTGCTAAATGGGTATTCATTGATTTCTTTGAACCTGGCATTTCCAATTTAATGAATGGAAACTTTACTGTGTGTCCTCAGCGAAACACTTAAACCTCTCTGAAAATTGCCATCTTCCTTTGTAAAAATCAAAGAATAGAAATGATTCCATGATTTTCTAAAGTTTTAATATTTGATAGCATTTAAATACTGTTCCCCAAAAATGTTTTTATAGTTTAAAAATAACTGTTACTATACATTAATCTCAATAAACAAAAGTACAGAAGAAAATATATTTCTAATACCCATCCCAATAATTCCAGATTCTTAAAAATATATTTTTTTAGTTCTGTTTTCCAGATATGCATTTCATATCTTTCAAAACTTCTTTCCTTTCAAGAAGTTAAACAATATGTAACAGGAGCTTTTGCATCTAAGGAATCATCGTCTCTGCTAACTTCTGTCCAAGGACAAGAACGGATCAAGCAGGAAGGAGCCATTGTGCTGTGTTGGAGTTAAGTACTTACCACTCCTAGGGAAAGCTTACATTTCTTTTGTGCCTTGTGCCTGTGAATGTTTTATGAATCTAATTGAGCTTAAGAATCAAGTTTCTTTGACAGACACAGTTTATTTGGAGGAATAAAGATACAGCAGAAAGTTATTGATTTTGGTGGGATCTACACCTTGTGAAAAATTAACCAGACATTTCTTCAGGATCAATACAATTTCCCTGGATGCTTGAGAGCTGTTACATTGAATCTGACTGGAGAATGTCTCCGTTGCAGAGGACATTGCTTGAGTCTTGGGGTTTTGGGAACCATAGGATAATGAGTTCCCTTATTTATTCTTTCCTTTTCTTTCTCTAACCCATTATCATTTATTTAAATGTTTGCATAAAGATGCATCTCATTTTTCAAAGTCCATCTGAGACTTAATGGCTTCCATCATGATGGCAGGGAGCACTGGAATTATTCACTAACTCTGCAGCCAGTAATTATAATTAACATTTATCTCCCTATTGGATTTTATTGTTGCTTTTTAACTGTGGTCACCCCTCTGTTCCCTGTAAGTTGTAAATTCTTTTCATTTTTTTTCTTTTTTTTTTTGAAATAACTGACAACAGATTTCCCTTTCCCATCTCTGTTCAGACACAATAGTTGCCTCCACTTGTCTCACCAGTCAGTTTGATAAATCCATGAATTTATGCATTCCTATAATTCTGTCCTGTCCTTGGCAAGTAGAGGAAATCCATTTCCAACATGTAGGTCAGACACTGTGCTTGTTGCTACAGCACCTGAGAACATTTGAAACTCTGTGTTCAGTACAGTCTTGGACTTACTGAATGTTGCTCCAAGGGATGCTCTTGACATTTAGGTCAAGGAAATTGTGTAGGGCTCTGCCATGCTTTTCAGAGCATTTGGCTGTCATTGTTCTAATGTATGAGATGTCAGTTATATTGCTCTGGTATGGTGCCAAGCAAAAGTGTCTGTTCATATTTATCAATAAATCTTGGAGAAGTGTTACTGGACTCATTTAAGTCTCTGGTGAGATCATGTGTTTGCACTTTAACATGTGAATACCAGATTCCTATTTTGTTTGTTCGTTTATTTATTTTTGGTGGGAAAAACTCTGTACATTGCTGTTTTGGAGTCCCAACGTTTTTGGTCACGTGAATTTGTGATTTCTGTGGAAAATCTAGTTTCTGGCATGACAGCTCCAACTCTGAATCTCTTTGCCATCATTTTTGCCCCTGTATGAGCTGCTTAATTCACCCGATCACCTCATGATGGATAAGGAGTAGTCTGATGCATCTAACTCTTCAAAGCAATGATTTATTCAACTCTACAGTGATTTTACTAAATTCCCTAGGAGAGTATTTGGGACATAGATGTAATTATCTCCAAGATTTTCTTGGAAATTTAGCAATGTAAAATATTTGTTTGAAGAACCATTTTTTTTTTTTTTTTTTTTTTTGGTTCTTTCATCAGTCACGCATTAAACTGTTAATTGGTAGTGACAATGCTGGAAATTTGTCTGGTCTTGGGAAATACAATTGAAATTATAGGGAATATGATCTTTATCCTCAAAAGATCCTGCATTGTATTAGCAAATGATAGTATTCAAAGGATATATATATATATATATATATATATATATATATGCACAAGGATCTTATACATGAGTAAAATTTCAGTGGTAAGTGTAAAATAAAAAGAGAAAGAACCCAGGAAGGGTACAAGATAAGAATAACAATTGTCCTGATTAGAGAACACTGTGACAATTATCCCATAGAGGAAAAGTTAAAATGATAACTAGCACGTACATAATTAACTGCAATCCACACAAAATTAGTGGGTTTATAAATTATAATTAAATCATGCAGTGAAAATTAGCCAGTCCATACATGAACATAAACGCATGCACACACACAACCACACACACACACACACACACACACACACACACACACACACACATTCCTTAAGAACAATTAGAAGACAAAGGTTGATTGTACAAAAAAGAGAAAGTTACTGAAATATAGGAATTAAAGGATGAGGAAAAGTGCTTTGAGCTCCAAACCACATGTGGGGGCTTTTGTGAAGCTGGAGCACCAGTAGCTCTTTTGTGATATTATAGAAAGAGATTATCATATTTGTTACAGTTGTTAGTTTAGGGAAAATGAAGCAATTTTAAATTTTTCACCTAAGCACAACATATTACTCATTTTGGAAATAAATGGGGATATGAAAAGAGAAATAGAGAAAATTTAAGTGAGATCTATCACAGTTAAGTAGGAAAACCAGGTAGAAGTAATCAGAGTAAGTTTAAACCAGCACTCCATAGGCACCAGCAACAATTCAGACAATGACCAGCAATCTGCAGGTGTGTGATGTCTGGACAACAGCTCTGAGTGTGTATCAACTAGCTCAAGTGCAAAGAAGAAAGAGTTTCTCTTTTAAGCGAAAGTCGTATCTTGTTATATTTTGTAAGCACAGAGGAAGGCACAAATGCAGGGGTATGATCACATTTGTATATCTATATATATGTTTATCCAGGTGTCTATGTATATGCATACACATGTATGTGGTTGTGCATGGGGCAAAAGTTTTCCATATTTGAAACAAATTACTTGTATTATTTTTCTAAGAATAGCCCAAATATACATAAATAATTCAGCATACTCTATCAGGGATATAACTCAGTGGCTCATCGCCTGCCTGGCAAGCACAGGGTCTTAAGTTCAATTCCCTGTTCCAAAAAGAAATAAAGATAATAATAATAATATTTTTTTTACAATCACCATACCAGACAGCCTCTTTACATCTTAATTTTTTACCTCTCATGCATGCAAATTGAACAATTAAATTTGAAGTATTTTAATGACCTCTTAAGATTAGTGTTATAGACTCATTTGGAAATGCACCTTGGGATTTGAAATGAGAAATGAAATCTATCTTAGTAGCATTCCCATGATTGAGACAAAATACCCTAAACCCAGAAATTAAAGGAGGGAAGGTTGGAAAGTTTTCTTTTAGCTCCAGATTTAGGAGAGTATTTTCATAGCTGGCTGCCTCCATAGTAGTGTGGCATGTCAGAGTGTCCTTGAAGAGGAGAAAGAGTTCGTGGTACACGGGCAGGAAGCAGAAACCAGGGAGCCTTCCTTGCCCTTTTGATTCCACTCTGGCTACAAGCCTATTGGTTGGTACCAGTGACACCCACAGTGGGCCTTTCAGTTATCCAAATCCAGAAAAAATGTTAAACTCATCAGTGGACTAGTCCAGTTACCATGTCCATAATCTAATATTACACACCCATGATCCAATCATTCCCAAAGCCCCTTTTATGAGAACGTGAGGTACTGTGGGGCCACCTAGATAGATACAAGATACAACAAGAACAAAGTCTGCTCTTCCACTTATTTTTTCACATGATGGGCAAAGTGTTTAACTCAGATGAAATAATATCACTTAAGAAATATAATGAATTCATTATTCAAGCTTCTATTGAAGATTAGAAGAGGTCTCTAAAAAGCATATAAATTTTAATCCAGTAGAATTAGTCAATAAAATGTAACTGTTAGTATTATCTAAAATAGTGAACACTGGAAATTCAGGTAAGCAAAAATAAGTAATTTTCAAAGTATAGAGATTCAAAAAGTTTTTAACCTCATAGTACATTTCATTCAGGTTAAAACATAAAAATTCTATAGTAGATCAAATGATCTTTTATGAACCTTTGATATTATAGAAATTATAAAGATATTTTTAAAAGCCACAATAACATGTAAATGTTAATGAAAATATATTATGCTGAATAATTCTTCTGTTTACAAGACTGTATCTGCTCATTACTCACACATATCTTTTGACAATGCCAATAACTATTTCTGGATGCAGGAATTCAAAATTTGTCCTAGTTTGTCCTTCATGTCCTTGTCCTACAATAAATAACTTTAAAAATCTTTGTTACAGGGATTAGTGGATACATATTCAGCCACTACCAATCTAATTGTTGGCCAGGTCTCAGGCTCTGCAGAAGTCAAGCTCCATTGTGTATCAGTTGGTTAATATTCCCAAGTAGGGGCGCAAACCTTAGCTTGATTATCTCTACCACAATTGAAAGGTTTCAATCTGTCTGCATTATTTTCTTCAAACAAATTACAGCAGGAAGAATCAGTGTGAGAAAGATTGTTCCCAAAATGAGTTGAATGGAATTCAATGAAGCCAGTTCTGGTCCCAAACAATTGTATTTGGCAAGGCATATATTGTTATTTAGTCCCTTATATATGAAATTAGTGCTTGAAAAAATGTCAGTACTTACTATATTTCTTAGAGCCTTACAGCTTGAAACAAGTGCTCTTGAAGAAGTCTCATGGAAGTAAAAGAAAATATTTGCTTTATAGAGCAGACTTAATTTTTATTGTTCTATACCTGAGTACTATATTGAATATTCATTTAATTTCATTTAATGGAGATTTCTGTAGACATGTCAACAAAAAACACAGTGAATTGAACATTTTCTGGTGCTGTTCTTATTTCTAATTTCCTGTATATCTATGATTTTAACAGTGGAAGAAAAAGGAACCTATGCAATATTGTTTAATAACTATCAACAAGGCAAATGTATTTTCCTAAACCAAAAGAACAGCTAGTCACTCTATAGAGTGACTGATTAATGAATGCACTCATTTAGTCACATGTTAGGTAAACAAAGGTGAACAAAACACAGTCTGATCTCTTTCAGCTGATGGTAATTTGGAGGATTCAAGAACCAGCAGATTTCAGCGTATTTATATACATGTGCACATACACATATGGCACTACAAGTAGGTATAGATATATGTCTTAAAATAATAGAAGAGACTAGGCATAGTAAGTTATGGGAGTTTCTCAATTAATTATTGCTGTGTAACACACAAACCCAAAAAATAGTGGCCTAAAGGAAACAAACAGCATTGTATTGGCTCTTGATTCAGTAATCTGAACTAGGCTCTGCTGTGTGGTCTTAGTGGCCCTACAAGAGACATCAAATGACTGCATCCAACTGGCTGGGTAGATAACAGTTGGGTTCAGCTGAATGGTTTCATTGCTTTCCTTATGAATTCAGCTTTTCCAAGATTCTGTGTACCCCTACTCTCCACTGAGTTGCTCTGTCTTTATCTTAGCATTGTAGCCAGATGCTGCCATGAAAATTCACGTCTTGAATGAATGCAAGTGCAAGAGGTCTTGAAATTGCTTAGTGCATGGGTCTAGAAATGGCCTAATGTCATTCTCTCATCCTACTGATGAAATCGAGTCCCTGGAGTGGTTCAGTTCTAGAGGCACTGACTATGTCAGTGTATGGGTAACACAGCTGTGCTTCATTCATTAGTATATAACAGCATAGGTGTGGTAGATACCGAAGTATCCTAGTAGATTCTACTTGAAAACTTTTGACAAGACAGTGCCTCTCAGAGCAGAGCTCTAAAGTCAGAATAAATGGCAAGATTATGCAAACATCAAACTGGGAAGCCATTGTGTATTCAAAGGATAGAAAGAGGAGCTTGTGAAGAGTAGAGGGAATAAATAGAGTAGTGGTAAGATATAAGACAGGAAAAAGAGATGGAACTCATATTATGTAGATCCTTAATGAGTATGGCTCGGTGTCTGAATGTGCAATTGGTGTGATATGAAACTTTTTCAGAGCATATAGATCAAAATAGTAACATTGTTTTTCCAGTGTCGGGTGTCTCCTGTGTCACTTGTCTGACTGGGCAATGGATAGGAATACGGAGAGGTAGAAGCCAATTGTTCTTATATGTGAGACCATGACAAGAACTGCTCACAGTGGTGGTAAAGGTGTAGGGGGTAGACAGATTCTCACACAGTCTAGGGCGAGAGTTTGATGGGAGTTCGTATGCAATATGTTCCATACTGCCGGACAAAGGAAGATACATTTATAGCACCAATAACATTTAGATAGATATGGCAAAGAAAGAAGCAGCTGGTTGGGGTAACAAAAAATAAAAACATCTGCTTTGAACTCAGCACTGTTTGAGATATCATGTCAACATTAAAATGGATTTGAAAAGGTAGCATTTAGATATTAAAGCTCAGGAGCTAAAGAAAGTCAAAAGCATTTATCTGACCTTTGAATTCATGAAGCAGTGGTGACATCACTACGGGGAAGGAATGTAGATCGATAAAACTAACATGGAAAATGGAGAGAATGTGAGGTCGGAAGGAGAAGGAAAAGCTAGCATTGGAGATCAACAGTGGACAGAAAACGCTATCATCAAATTGTATTCGCCATGGGTTAGGTGCAGTTTGAGTCGATGAGGCAGGCTCCAGGGACACTCAGCGTTAGGGAGACGGTACCAGAGGCTGCAGCAGTAACGTGGTGGAGACACAGCACTCTTAAGTTAACATGGCAGTAGGAGAAAAGGGAGGAGGAAACTTGGAGTCGTTTAGTAAGAGAAATAGGAAGATTTAGTATCTTACAAGATTTGGAACTACTGCTGAAGCTCTTTGATTTGTTATGGAGGGCTTTTTTTTTTTTGAGTTTTTTTCTGAATAAATTGAGAAATTTAAGGTATGATATCAAACGGCTCTCTTACCTGAAGACTGAATCATTGGAAACATGAAAGTGAGATAGAACATGGTTTATATAGAGTATCTTGGAATGATAGTGCTGTAGTTGCTCTTATCACAAAAGATAAGACAAAGCATTATAAATGAAAACGTTTGCTACACACTGGAGGATCTTGAAGCACTGGCTAAGTTTCTATCACTCTCATGTTTTCTGCTTTTCAAAACCCAGTTAACTGGGCATGGTGGCACAGACCTGAAGCCCACCACCGAGAAAGACCAAGCAGGCAGATCGTAAGTTCAAATTCAGGTTGGGAAACTTTAGAGACCCTGTCTCAAAATAATAAGAAATGAAAAGATTCTTTATTAGCTTAGTGCCAAGGTGCACCTTGGATCCCCTGGACCCAATTGATTAATTAATTAATTTAAAAACTTCAAGGGTCCTCATCCTTTAGTAAATGATATTTTAATTACCTATAGTTCTATAAAAGTCACATTCAGAGTTGCACCCACTGAAAAAAGACATGTGAGCTAGAACCACTAACTACATCTCTTACATTATAATATGAATTTTGGTACCTTGAAAATTTTGGTTTTACTTGAGATTAAGCAAAGTCCTGCTGCCCCCTAGTGGCAAATAGCTAGTGAAAAAAAATCTGTGGGTTTCTTGTTTATATTGTAGTTGTGGAGGAGCACCAATATGGTACATAGAGAAGAAATTCGGAAGCTGAGACATTCAGCGGAATTACAAGTACAATTATTCCTTCAGAATCCATAAAATATCTATTTGTACTTTAGTACTGTAGCTCATAAGACTCAGTCTATAGTACTATATAAAGCATGTCTTTATGTGCTCTGAAATTTAACAAATTTAATTAATGAATCTAATTCTTTTGTCCACAAATCCAAATGTCATCATACCAACACGTGGATTTATGAAACTTGAACAGTTGCAATATCAAAAGAGAACATGTCCCCTTGGAGTTTAAGAATCTCTTTCACAAAATTTGTTGATTGATTTTTGGCTTCCATGTGTAAACTATTCACAGGAGAACATCTTGTGAGAAATATCACTTCCTTTAGGAGAAACCCATCTTCTTTTTTCCCACCATATCCTATTCACAGTGTTGGGACATTGTCTTCTGGTCACGTCACAATACAAGAATCCAACTTCAGTGTTTAATTTTTTTCATATTTTTATGATGGTAGATACAATATATGGGCATCATCACCTTCCTTAGGTCCAGCACGTTTACTTCTCATTTTCAGCAGCATCTCTAGGATGACTGCATAAAACTCTACAAGAAAAATGAGCAAGGTACTCTAGACAGCAGAAAAAGAAATAACCGCCCCCAAAAGCATAAAAACTGCACATTTTACCCTGAAATACACAAATGTATGAATTTCCCAGATACAACAAAAGATTTGTTACCCTTAAGTAACAACATATAGGTAAACGATGGCTTAGGTCTTCTAGTGCCACCATCATGAATTGTCACATACGAAGACTTTTGGTCATTCCCAGGAAACATGTTCTCGTTGCTTATGCCAAGATAAACCCACCTCTGAGGAGGAAGGAGCAACTTTTAAACACAGCTTAGACACAAAAATAGTCTATTTCAATATATCTTTTTAGTGTAAATCCTCCTAATCTGTTCTATACCCTTTGAAATTACAACTATGTAAAGTGGGGCACATCTTGCATGTAAATGCATGCAAATTTGGAAGCCAAGATGATCTATGTTCTTATTTGAGAAGTTTAAATTCCTTTAAGGCAGAAGAAATAACAAATGTGTCCTTCAGATCTCAGGATCTGGAAATAGATTAAATATAGTATGTAATCAATGAAACTTTAGCTAATGAAGCCAAGAATAGAGGGATTTAGGAATCACTGACAGCCCAAGATAAAATGACCAATGTATTCACTGTGAGAAAAGATGTGACTAAGAGAAAACAAATAATTTATTATTGATTGACAAAAGTTAAAATTTCTAAATTAGGAATTACAAAAAAGATTGCTGGAGTACTTATGATAAATGTTTTACTGTGAATTCAAATGTTAAAATATTGAATAAGCTATATAGTTAAGCCCATGTATGCACCCTGCTAAGTTTGATACTGAGCCCAGATATGGTGGTGAAGGAGAGAACGTTTTCTCTTCATTTCTTCTGATTTTCACTGAAAAAAACATATGTATATATATTTTTAGATTGGGCAGAAATGTACTCCAAGAAGGAAGGTTGTATAATATGTATCTTCACTATTAGAATAGCATCATTTAAAGAATACTCTTGGAAGAAGATAATACCAAACATGAAGGTATGTTAGTGTAATAGATGTGTTTTAATCATGGTACAGGACACCCTTTGGGAAGGAGGTTGGGGAAAATGATTTCTCTCAATTGTAGGAAATGGGCATCCTGTGCTATTTATGTCAGCAGATCTGGGATCATAATCATAGTTTGCTGTGCCTCATTGAGAGACTTAACTCAGCGACTAACTCAGCTCTACCTCTGCCCAGTGAAGATCTAGAAATTCAATACCATCTTTCTGAATGAAATTCTTCACCAATCCCGTTTCTCATTAAGATGCTTTGCTTGTATCAACTTTTATCATTGTTGACATGCATACAGTGCAGCTCCTAAGTAAACAAGGATTTTGAAGGTTTACTTCTTGATAATACAAAAAGTAGAAACATTAAAGGGCCTTTTAACTTTGGGGCTGCAAATAGTTGTGTTGTATTCAATTCTCAGTTTACATTTTAATAATGATCAATGGCATACTTCCTTTTATCCCAGCAATTTTCATACATAATAGTAGAAATCACAGCTTTTCCAGTGATTTTAAATCACTCCTTTTTTGAAAATATTATACTGATTTTTCAAGTCCAAAGTAAATTAATATGTACAAATTTTAATTCCACTTTCAAAAGTAATGCTTCACTTTTCATTTTTATAGAACATTCTCTAAGTGATATTCTTCCCTGATACCTATATGATTATAAAGACAATGACCCACGTTATGTTTAACTTGACCTACACAAATGTAAAATGGATTAAAATTAAATTCATGTAGATTAAAAGCAGTATAACAGAACACAAAAGTTAAACATTTTAAGCAGACCAAACTAGACCATCACTCTGCTTGTGAAACTAACCTGAAATGTGTGACTGGCCAAATTATTTCAATACTTTAATATTCCTCTTATGTATTAAGTTGTGCGCATTATATTTTCAGCTGTTTTGGTGATTAAATGAAATAATATCTATTCTAAGTAGCTGGTGCAAATAAGTGACAAAAAAAAAGATTAGCTTCAGTACCCCCTGTCCAGTTTTCCATTACAGCTCTTATGTCCAGGTGTTACTAAAATGTTCTATTAATGCCTAATAGAAATGAGCATTTGCAGCAAAAATTATTTATTTAATATATAAAGAATGAATGTAATTATACAAGTATTGAAAATATTTTTAAAGAATTTAAATATGCTCCACATTTATGCAGTTATCTCCCATAAAGTACAGGAAGCAATAAGAAAAAAAAATTAAGAGCATAAGCAGACTACAGCAGTATACTGGACCCTAAGTAATATATTAGCAACAATAAAGAAATGAGCAGAAAATGAATATAATTGGGTGTGTTTCTGTAAGAAAATTTAATATGCAATAATACCATCAGGGTAAGTTAGTGAAAGAAAGGCATTTTAGGAAAATAGTTTCTATAGTATGTTAGAATGTCTTAAACCTGGCTTTCTATAAACAAACTCTGTATATTAGTTAATTGCTTAAAGAGTGAAGTTCATTTTACTGGTTCATCAGATAAAACTTACCTATGTACTAAGTAAAATTAACCAGGGAAAACTAAGTTTAAACAGAGTTTTCAAAAGGTGAACAGACATAAAAGAATGCATCAACAAACTCTGCTGAGGTAATGTTTTAGAAATGATTTAGGCTGTGCTAACTGAGGGGAATACTATTAGAAATAAGCAAAAGATCTCATCAACATTTGAAGCTGGAAAGAACTTCTCTCACTTACTGAATTTTGATATATAAACATCGTATGTTTTGGTGAGGTTGTACCACACAGACCAAATGTGAAGATCTCTCTCCTTCCTCCCAATATTTAAAATAATAAATAGTTTCACCAGGCCCAAACACAGCTGGATATTTTCTAATAATATTTGTAGAAGCCAACTACAGGCAACTTTCATGTGCATGCTTTCCCAAATGTAAACATGGCATCAATAAAATATAGTCTCATTTATTTGATGAGACAACATGCTAGAAAGATAATGGCAGATGTTTCAATCATCTTGTCATTGACTTGCGCTGTAACTGTCAGTCGATAGGCATTTGCTGCTTTGTGTTGCTGACTTGGTCAATGGAAATGGAGTTATCCACACTCTTCTTGACTCATTTATTACCAGACAAATTGAGAGATATCATCTGTTAAACACGTTTTTCCAACTACATACTGCATGCATAGCACCATCAGAAACAGCAAAAGAAGGCGTGATAAGCTATCCAGAACAGTCCTCCATGACATTATGAGAAATTACAGGGGATAGGTATACTTTCAGAATCATGAAGAATAGCATTAAATTAGATATTCCCACAGATCCTGCGATTCCAGTCTTCTAAATCCAGTTCTTTTGTTAGTCCACTCTGCAATGAAAACTCTTAAATACAAACATCTCAAAGTGGGACGTGACCTAGGAAAAAGTCTCTTAAGTCAATGTGATGTTCACATTGTTTATCAAATGTTACTGCCAAGTGGTCACTGAATGCAAGCATAAACACTGTGATTGAAGGCTACTGGTTGCAGAATTGAACAATATTTATAGTGATGATGAAATTCTTTATTGTAATCCTGAACATGACTAACTGTACTTCGTACCTCAGTTGTATTTGTGAAGGGATGGTAAGGAAGCTTAATAATTTCTTCTTTATATACAAGAAGGGATTAGCAGACACTAGTTATATGCCTACTCTAAGTCAGGTTTCATTTTGACTAATTAAAATAATGAAAAAGTGTGTTCTCAACACATGCATTAATCATCCCTCTGTGTGATGACTAGGAAGCTGGCACATATATAGCTTTGGTATGATATACTATGATATAATAAGGATCACTAGGGTTCATGATGCCCAGAATATGAAAGTATCACCATGGATGTAGCTAGGATCATAGCTAACATGAAAGTGAAAAAAAATTTTAAAAGGATATCATTTTTAGCTATAAACAGATGTCATTTGCATTTACAGCAAAAGTGTAAGCTACAGTAATTAATCTGCTTAAGCTACATCTGGTGCATAGTAGTAACTTTCTTGTCTCTGAGATGAAATATTGACATGCACAGTTTAAAGGAGAGGTTTCTTTGGTTTGGAGATTCAGACGTTTCTCGGTTCATTGTGTTAGGTCCAGTATAGAAATTTAATGGCAGAGAAGCGTGGCAGAGCAAAGGCATTCAGTTCATTATTTCTGGGAAAAAGAGAAAGGTAACAGTGTTAGAGATAAACGAGTGAGGGGCTAATTGTGAACCCCAGGATCACGACTCTGTGATTCACCCACACATATGCAGAAGCAGGCCTTACTAGTTTACCACTCATTTTAACTATCATATTATACCCCATGCCGGTTGGTTACCCAAAGACATCTCTTTGAATTATAATAAAAACAAGGTAATCATTCCATCAAACACGATACAACTATCCTGCTTGCAACCATAAACACAATAATTCTTTCCCTCAAATCTCAACAGTTCCAGGATTGTCTAATAGTCCCAGTCTCTTCTGAGACTGAAAACAAACTGTTAACTGTGAACCTCTTTATAAATAAAACAAAGGCCATTAATGTAATCCCAAGGTACAATGGCACAGGGGGAATATTCCTATTCCAGAAGGAAGTTATAAATTAATCAGAACAGAACAAGACAGAAAAACAGGAAGGGCCACATTAAGTCCTTAAGCTCATGTGTGGCATCCAGTGTACACAGCAGTAGACTGTGAGTTCCAAAGGTCTTGTGAATCCATTCCTACATCTTGTGGGTTGCAAGCCACAGGACCTATTTCTTGTGTTGTCAGCAATCACAGCTTGCAGTTGTGCAAAGCAGATATTCTATGTTCCTGGCATGTATAACTTTCTGGCTCTTATCTTTATTTGTACAACTTCATGCACTGCTCTCTCCTTTTCTTGTACCTTAGGTCTTTTTTTTGTTTGTTTGTTTTAAATGTTTGTGCGCCTCTCAGCACAACAATTTTTGCGTTCTGCATAATGGTAAAAGCAGCATTATGTGAAAGACTTCAAAGCCTGCTGTCCTCAAGAGCAGTAAAAAATTTCCCTTGGATCATGGCTTCAGTGGCCAATAATTGTCTGGATGACTGAGCATAGTGAAATGATTTCTTGGGAACCAATTACTTAGGAGCTTTTTCCTGATTAGAAGTACCAAAGACTCTCTTTTTAAAAGAAATATTGCCACTCTTGCTCTTTTGAGCTCTTGATAAGTGGAGTCTTGATGATTTCTGAAACAATCTCAAAGTATCTTCTTGTCTCTGCACAATGTAATTTAAAAAAATCATCCTAATCTGTTCAGCAACAATACCATATTTATTTATGTGTAAAGACCAGATTTACACACAATTTTGTCTATAATAATTATTATTTTTCCAATACTTCTGCTCTGCTTTTTGTTCTGCACCTCAATTTGTTCTCACTATATGCTGGCTAATAATCGCCATTAATATCAGTGCCACAGCCTTAGCACCAGGTAGCCTTAAAATTTCCTCTAACAGATGCACAACCCTAATTTTCAGTCTTTAACAGTTTAGAACTTGGGCAAAATGTAAAAAAAAAAATAATTTTTTTTCCAGAGTGTAATACATACAGTTTCTAGTCCAATTGCCAATGAATTTCTCATTTTAACCTGAAACTTTTGGAGCCTGACATTTACTGCCCACACTGCTGTCAGAATTCTGATCTGAGCTCAGACCAGATTCACCCAGCAGGCTTTCTTTTCAATATTCCCTGGCTTGTCTATCCCACATCTCCAAACCTCTCCAAGTTCTTCCAACAAAAATAGCTCTAAAAATTTCTAAGCCACATGGTTAAGTGTAGATTCAACAACAACTCCAGTTTGAATACCAATATTTTTTTATTAGCCAGTTTTTCATCACTGAGACATAATACTAAACTTCACAACTTCAAGGAGGAGGGTTTAATTCAGCTCATGGTTTCAAGGTAAACAATCCATGGTCATCTGATGCAAGGGAAGAAACACAGGAAGAGAAAGGTGCAGCTGAATAGATATGCTTAATTTGTGGCAACCAAGAAGCAAAACAGTGGAACAGTGTCAGAGAGGAGTGGGTAGGCTATTTAGAGACCCTGTCATAGTTAATTTTATTATTGATGAGAGTAAATACATTAAAGGAAGAAAGGTTTATTTTAGCTCACAGTTTGTAGAGGTTTCAGCCAATGTTCAGCTGGCTCCAATGCAGGGTGGCATGGCAGAGAGACAACTCAGAGGTGTCTAAGATAAAACAGGAAGGAGGCAACAAGCAATAGGTAGTGGCAGCAGACACAGCAGGTACAGAAGAAGTAGCTGCCTTTATTCTGTCCCTTGCTATTCTATCCAGGCAACAAGACTATTGGTTGGTGCCACTCACACACTCAGCATAGAGTGTCTGTCATCCATACCTCTAGCTACTGTAACACTTAATCATAGTATCACACCCTTTATTCCACATTCACACATTCCCATCCAGCCACCTTCAAAACTTCCCATCTATGACCACATTAGGCTCTGGGGAGGGAGCACCTGTACACAAGCCAAGACAGATACCAATGTCATATCTGTATGACATATTCAGACACCCAGACACACACTCTTCTATTCTTCTAGGATGATTGTAAATCAGTCAAATCAATGGGATCAGCCATCATGATATAATTCTCACACAGGAGCTCAGTACTTACCTTGAACCATGGCAGTCAATATTTCTAGATCCCTTGTGATAAATGCATTATTACTGTTTTTCTTTTCAGATGAAGAAACTGAAACATAGTGAGATCAAACTATTTGCTGTTGCCAAAATTGACTTAATGAGCCTGTGATTAAATAGAGACGTGAACCTTAACATCTGCCCTACCATGCCTGCTGGGTAGTGGTGTAACAAGGAGGGCCTCGCTGAAAACAATTTGAATGAATCACCTTCTCTGCCAATGCTCCCTCTTTAAGAAAATGATGGATAATTTCTAGAATTGCATGGTATAAATTTCAGTTCACAAACCAAATCCAGATAGTGTGGAACAATTCCCAAGTTAACAAAACAAGCTTGGTGTCACCTTGAATTACATTATGGGCTCAGTTCCTTGGCAACTTCTTTTTAAACAACGCCCTGTAGCCTGATCTTGCCACCTCTTGGAAACATTTCATGTCTATAAGGTCTCTTATTAGCTCACTGGGCTCTGTTGCCCTTTTCTCAACTCCTCAGTTCCCTCTGAGCTCTCCAAACATTCCTCCTTTGAAATCATTCACGTGTTCATTCCTTTCCCTGTAAACTGATTTCTTTGTATTTTGTAAGTTAGCTTTTAATTCCTTCTGTCTCCGTTCAGATGAAGTAATCAACTTTACTGCCTTTAAAATCCACTGTTTTCTACTTCCACAACCAACTGCTGTTCCATTTTATTAGTCTAAATTATTTTTTCAACATTTTTAATCTTAACCCATAATATATACTCATTTGCTTCTTAATTATTTTGAGTATTTTCCCTGAAACAAAAGCACTAAAATGAAAATTCTCTGCTTAGCTTTATTTTATGTCTGTAGCAACTAGAGAATGAATATGATGCTTGTCATATCATACAATTGGAAGACATGAAATGATGTCATATCTACACAATTTGTAAATGATTCCTGCTGCCTAGGTATTGCTTCAAACTACTTTTCAACTTTCATCTTTTTGGTATTGGGAATTAAATTCAGGACCACATGCCTGCCAGGCAGGTGCTGCACTGCTGAGCCATACCCCTGGCCCCCAATTTTGAAGTATGAAAATAATGAGAAAATTTTGAAACCAAGGTTGGAATATTTAAATAACAGAATAAAACCTTGATCTAATAACCAATCAGTCAACTAATGATTGGATAACCTGGAATTCAAATGAAACTCCAGCACTAAAAGATTTACTGTTTGTGTCTCTCTTTTATGAAATGTGGTTGGTGCTAAATAAATGTGAGGGCAACTAAAAAATTCACGGAAGACTTGGAGCAACTGATTCTGCCTGAAAGTCAGGGAAATTTCTCACAAAAGTTTTTCCATTGGGTTTTGAAATTTGAGGAGAAATTTGACAGGTGGAGATGTGTGGCTGGCAGACATTCTAGGCAGAAAGGAAACTGTCCATGGAAAGTTTCGAGCATGCAAATAAACAAAGGTCCGTTTAACACCTGCTTTCTTGAAAACAAACTCAGCCATGGCAGCAGGGGCTTTATGGGTTTCTTGTAATGATGTCTATAAAACAAGATTTAGCCACTAAAATTCAAAGAGAAACATCAATAGCTCTCATGCAGACCACTGGAAGTGTAGCAAATCACCACCTGGTTCTGTCCACCAATGGCAGATCGAGAAATCCAACATGGTGTATGGCCATCAAATCTTTGCTGGAATGAGCCAGGAGGATGCAATTAGATTCTCAGAAGGGCAGATTATAGTCTTCCACCTTTACATGCAAGTTAATTTGAGACCCACCATCAGATCTTCAGGGATAATTGCCCATTGAAAAGGAGGATAAAGTCCAAGAAAGACAACAGGAGTATTGATTATCACTTGTCTCCAAGATGAGCCAGAATCAGAAATTTCCTGTGAAAGTAGTATACATATTTGTATCCCGAAGTCTTGGGGAAATTATTCCTGAACTATATGGAAATTAAAATGGAAAGATTTGTCAAAATGTTATTATTAATTATTGGAATGCTATTACTGTGACCAGTATGTTAATGTTAAAATCTCACTCTGCAAAAAGTCTGTTGCCTGTAAGGAAACAATTTATTGCCAGGTTTCTGGTGATATGAATGCACTAACATGTCTAAAAAAAAAAAAAAACAAAGTGAATTCTTTCAGAAATCGACTTTCCACAGTACTTCCTACTCTAAATACTTTCCTACAGTAGTCATGGAGCATGTCAGTTTTATTTAAAGAATTCCATTTTAAGTACTATTTAGCACCTAGAATTAGAGAATTTGATTGTGTGTGTGTGTATGTGTGTTTGTGTGTTTCTCTAAGGATATTTTATTTTATTTCATTTCATTTTATTATTTACACATTTCATGAGTAGACACTTGATATCAGAATGTGAATGCTAGTAGGCAATTTTTTCTGATAAATTCATATGATACTTTCTTTTTAGAGGTGTTCCTTTGAATTACTTGCATTTTAAACATCTGTGATAAGTTATGTACCATTTCTAACCATATTAGTGCTGAATCATTTCCCTTTCCAAGAAATAAAATCACTTTCTCTGTTTCATCACTTTTTATTTCATGATCACGCACATGTAAATGTCTTGGGTGCCTTTGGTCCTCAGGGATTTTTCTCACTTTTGAAGAATGAAAATGGGAAGAGGCATTAACCAACCCCTCAAAAGTTTCTGTGTCCTGCAACCAGTAGAAATGCATTTGTGAGCTGAAAACTCCTATGGTTTGAACTAAGGGAGCTGTTAGATGTACCTTAGAGCTCTATGTAGGATGTAAAACTTTGGAGATATAGATCTATTTTTACTTCATCTCAACCAGCTTTAATTTCTGTGCAAAGGGAATATTAAATCTTGAAAAGGCCTAAAGAAAGAACAAAGAATATTTCTTTGTGCACATATTAAATGTACCAGACTTCCACTTTATCATAAAGCTTGCAAGGCCAGATATAAGGCAAGGCCAGATATAAGACAAGGCAAGAAATCAGGGGCATTGCTTCTTCCAAGGCAAATCCACCAGTTCTCTGCCCAAGAAATCATTACAATTTCCATTAAAATATAAGTTAATGAATAAATGAATAATTGTACTTAATATTCACTGGCAACAGAATTTTGTAGTGCATTAACAGAAGTCTCTGTGAACCAAATATTATAGAAGGAACAGGAAAGAAATAAGTAGGAACAGGTCTACCAATACTTTCAGAATGAATTTGAAGGTATTCTCTTTTTTTATGAAAAATAAAAGGATATATATAAGACAGGCTCATTGTATACAGCAAAAGTATTAAGTATTTACAATATAATCTGTAGCACATATTCTAACAAGTAATTTTTGCAGAAATAAATTTACCTGAGTAACTTTTCCATGCATATCAATTATGCTAAAGGATTCCATGAACACACAATACTTTTTTTTTTCCTTTAATGTAATTTATACTCACATGTAGATACTTAATGAATAAAACCAACTGCGTCTGGGTCCTGTTTTGGATTGCCAGCTGATATGAACGAATTTAAAACAAGTGAAGGTCTCATTGTCTCAAAGACCAGAGTCAAATTAACAGTCTATGTGTTTTCAAAGTCTTGAATTTCCACATTTTCCTTCAAAACTACTCGGGACATGACTGTGCCGAAATCACAGTCATGAGAAACTTACTTTTCTTCCATAACAGAAGTGGCCTGCTTCCTTCGTATCAGCATGTACTGAAGGGCAATGTGTCACAAGATTCTTCATTTTCTGGGTGCTCACAAAAGCTGTCTTCAAAGGCTGAACTCTGTGTGTATGTGTATGTGTGTGTGTGTGTGATGTACTGCTGACCTTCCTATTGGAAGACAACTCTTTTTCTGTTGGTTCCTATTATGCAGGGACTGAGAATCCTTTTCATCCTTCCCTTTCAGTTATTTATAGGACCTCATAATGTCTCTGTTGTGCAAAGAAAACCTAGCCTATAAAAAGCAACCAGAACTAGAGGAGTCCTACAATTTTTCTTTCAAATAATAGAAGTGCAATTGTCTTGTCATATGGAATGATACATGGAAAAGTGCCTGGTACTAAGATTATGAGAAAGACAACTTTTTAATTTTGAAAGCTAGTGAAATAAGAAGTCTTTTAAAACTCTTTTGTTTGTGTAGAAATATGTATTTTTGTTCTATCATTCGTCTGTGCAAGCCCTAGGAAATAAACTTGTAAATAGTGCTGTGCTATGTGGGAACAGCCAAGAACAAGAATGGCTTAAGAAGCTACTCATAGGAAGCAGGGGCACCTGAAGTGCTATGCTGGGCTTTCTTGAATTTAGGAATGTGTTAATCCAAAAATGCTGAGTCTATGGAATGAGACAATGCAAAGGAGGATTTGACCAAAACAGAATCCAGTAGACTAGACCTTTGGAATTTTTCAAGTGCACTTGGGGCCAGGTCAGGAACATGTAATTATAGTCATGTACTAGTATATTTATAAAGCAGCCACTCGCAATTTGTAGTTAATCTCATATCTTCATTTTTATTACCCCCAGGCCAAGCATTTTTATTTGGTGGCAAATAGAGTTTTGACTTAGCAGAGGGCTTGTGGATAGCAAATATTCAGAGCTCCATTAAAACCGCTACCAATCAACTGGAATACAGAAATATAATTAAGAGATATTATAGGGTGATGACATTGCTTGAGATAGGTTCTGAGTTAATTTGATATATATATATATATATATGTTTTTATATACATATATACATATAAAACATGTGTATATATGTATGTATGGAGTGATTAACCTACTCCTTGCAATTAACTCAACATATAGGTATTGCTATACATGTATATATATCTGCAAGAAATGGACATATATGTGAATATGCACATATATATGTGTATATATATGCATTTCCTGTATATATTATTTTATTATATTATGCATATAGATTATTTTATTAGAGGACAGTATAATACTTCTTTCACATTATATTGCAAGGCTCAGATTTCAGGATGAATAAAGAATAATTGAAATAGTTGTCCTTCCCTTGTTTTTGTCTTTCTTTATCACATGAATATGCAAATACATGCTAACAGCACATGTGTCTTACTGTATTTCTTCTGTAGGCCAAGCACAAGATGATTTCTTTGCTGTTGCTGTGAAGGATCTGAACTTGGAGGAAGTGTGATAGCCCTCTTCACCCATCTTCCAGTCACCATGCAAATCTGTTCCTTCTTCCATTCTGTCAAATGCCTTGCTCATTTCTTTATCTGCATGTTATTTGATAGCATTCAAAATAATAAATTAATCTCTGTTTCTTAAAACTGTAACCTACGCCCTATCTGTTTCTCAGTTTGCCTCCTAGATCATTGGTTTTTTCAGCCACTTCATGTAATTCTTTTTCAATGCTTTCTCTCTAAAAAAACTTGTCTACTTTCCTAATGTTGAATGCCTAATATGATACTATGTTTTTAAACACCATGTATTCATTGACAAATAAATATTGGAATCACGTTTAAACTTAGATCAGAACTCTCCTTTGTGAAACCATCAGGGTTCAGAGTTATGTACTTGAGTATGCACTTCACTTGCCTTCCAGTTTCTTGATTTCCCAATCACTCTAAATAGTTTTATCACCTATTTAGCTGCTTCAGCCAGAAATCATCTCTTATGGCTTAGATCTAATGTTTCCTAAAAGTTTCGTATAAATGGAAGATGATTGGCTTAGAGAGATGCTATCTTCATTCGCTATCTAATGGATGGCTGAGTTCATGGCTAAATGTGCTGGTAGGAGATTAGATCTGTTCAGAACAGACAGGTCATTGTAGGTGTGACTTGGGAGGCTGGATTTCCCTCCCTGCCTCCTCTCATCTCTCTCCCTCCTGGCCAGGGTGAGATGAATAACTTTGCTCCAGCCCTGTCATTTGGCACATACCCCTCTTGAACTGGAGCCAGCTGACTAAGAATTGAATATTCTAAAGCCATGAATCAAAATCAACTTTGCTTCCTTTAACTTGTGATTGTTGGATATTCTGTGCTAGAAATAAGACAGTGACTAAGAAAACCTCCACACCCATAAAACTCAGTGGCAATATGTATTACTTCTTTGCCCAATATTCTTGATCCTACCAAAATAGTTGGTACCTTGGGCAATTTTCAGTCCCCTCTGTATGAAATTATTGTCATGTGTTTCTTAGTCAGTTTAGGCTTTAGTGAAAGGCTGTAGATTGTGTGAACTATACCACAGAAACTTCACAGTCTGAAAGGATAGGCTGGGATTATGATGGAGACCTGGTCACATTCTGGTGAGAGCTCACTTCCTGGTTTTCAGATGGCCATCTACTTGTATTATACTCACAGGACAAAAAGAAATCACCCCCTTGTGTATCACCATATCAGGACACTTATCCTGTTCATGTAGATTCTGTCCTTAAGACTTAATTACCTCTCCAAGTCCCCACCTCCTAAACCATCATGCTGCTTGATTAGGGCTGTACCATAGGAATATTTGATGGACACATTTATATTTTATCATCTTAAAAAATCATAGCAATACCTATATGTTGAGTTTATTGCAAGGACTAAATTAATGACTATTTTGAGGACTCTGTGCCTGGGACATGATATCCAACTCCCACAATTTAGTGCAAGAGAAGTTTATGGAGCTGCTCTGGTCAATTCAGCAAGCAGAGAGAGAGAGAGAAGGAAGATACACCCTTCTGGGTCACACACCCCACGTTCGGAGGCCCCACCTCCTAAGGGCACGTTGAGCTCTGAACTGGCCTAGGAAGAAATTCACAGATGAGTGCAGTGGCCCTGTTTTCCAGTCCAGCAGGCCCATTTAAGAGCATAGGACACCTTGGAGGTTTAAACCCCAATCATCACTATATAAGAAGTGTTTTGCCTAATGCTTTACTTTAATAAATCACATAATATACACTACTTATATTTATCCTCCTCTTCCTCATCTTTGGATTTTTGTCTTCTACATCAGACCTATAACAAATCAAGTAGTATTTCACATGCACTTCAAAATGGTTTAACTCCATTTATTTCTTTTATTTTTCCCAGTTACAATTCTAGTTTAAACCAACAGCATTTCTTATTCAGTTTACAACCATAGCCTTTTAGTTGATCTTGTGAATTTTTTCTCTTATTGCCTTCCAGCTTTTATTGCAGTGAAAATAATGCATCTCCAATCATGCTACTAATTTGTTTTTCAGTGGTTTCATGCTTTAATTTAGAATAAATTAAATTTTCTTATCAAGTCTTAAGTGTTATGTGCTATGACCATCTACTGATTTTATAACATCAATTTATTCCATTTTCTGCTTTGCTTAATTGGAGGGCAATGAAGTTTTTTTTTTTTCAATTTTATTTTGAGTTTTTATCCTTTTTTTTTTTTGCTTTTTATTTTATTATACTGCCTAACCTCTTTCTGTAAAAAGGATTTTTATATATTTTTCTATACCTATCTTCTGTCATAAGTTTTTTGTTTCTTAAATTTAAATGGTACTATAAATATTGAGACTGCAAATGCATACACTATTTTAGAAGTAAAAAAAAAAAGACCCACACTACTGCCATAGTTTAAAAAAAATTAATGATAAATTGCACAGAACCAGTCTTCTTGTATAAATTTTTTATATGCTTTCAGAATCACTAAAGTGACTATATTCCAGGTATACCAATCTATTAAGAAGAAGAAGAAGAAGAAGAAAAAATGCAGGAGGAAAAATAAAATGAAAAAAAGATTAAATGGATGATCTTCATTTATAACAATATCAGATGAAATAATGGTCAGCATACAATAATGTATTTAGGTAAGGGTTTATATCTAAGAAAATCCATAATAAAAATGAGCACATTATGAAAATTTATTTTCTGTCAAATATACTTCTTATTTGAAATATTAGATGTCTTTTCATATAAGGAAGAAAAATATCACTGAAAAAAATCCAAAGATATATATATGCAAAGGTTTCAGTTATACTTATTTTATCAAAAGGAATTTGAATCGATTTATTGAAGTTTCCTGACAGGGAGTAGAATATATAATATTTCAATTATATATGTGTCATACAAACAAACACACACACACACACACATATGCATTTGTAAGAAACAGCCATTAACTTAAATGACAGAGTTTAACTTCCATTAGCAAAAACATTTTTAAGCAAAGAAAACATTAATGTAAAGAAACTGTATTCAAACTCTTCTTATATATCAAAAATAATAATGACAACAAACTAAATAATTGAACCTCCTACATCAAAGCATAGAAGATGACTTAGGACCACCGTTTTTTTTTATATATATTTATTTTGACTGTGAAAATAGTTTTCTGTCAGTGTGTTTATAACCTACAGTGATATAAACAGAAATATTTGTAGCAAATCTTGTGATTAAAACAAACTAAATGTACTTCATTCAATTTCTCAGATTTTTATAGGTTTTTATTTATCACATATTTTGACAGGTGATGTATGTTAGTATGTTTGTACTGCCTGAAATGTTATGCCTTTTTCTCTTGATTTTTTTTCTTTAGCAGTAAACTTTTTATCGTCTTTTGATTACATGAAGAGAAATATGCAGCTAATTAAAAGTTCCAAGCATTTGGTGAGGTTCCTTTGAGTTCACTGACGCAAAAACAATGTTTCTTAAAGAGCGCTTCAGAAACCTAGAGGATCAGCCATGAATTCTTAGATGTCACATAGCTTCTAAATAATTTCCCTGTCCTGTCAAAATAATATATTTATGATAGTGTTGGCACAAAATAGTAACTAACCCAAATAGTACGCTGACAAGAGATGAGCATGCCGTATAAATGAAGAATTCAGACTGAAACAGCATTAAAAAGAAGGAGGTACACTTCTGAACAAAAGATTTTTGCTTATTTAAAGTCAGAAAATGGTAGAAAATCTAAATAGGTACACAGAAATAAGGCTGCACTAAAAGTAAAATGAATTTCATTTTAGTAGTCAAGACTCTATTCATATTGTAATTGGTAATTTGGCATCAAAACAAAATAATTTATGATATTAATTTCTGGTGTTTTTATTTTACTGTGTATTTATTTTAATGTCACATAATTTATAAATTATTTAGATTAAAGCTTTGGGTTATAAGTAAATGAGTGTAGACAATTTCTGTATGTTTGTTTACACTTAATTAAAACTTCAATAAGATAATATAATCCAATAGATAAAGCTAACAAACACTGAATTCTCAATAAATACTATGAAACTGAAATAGTTATCATGACATTTTTGTATGTTTTTTTCTACACACAAAAACAATCAAGCATAACAAAAAATGGATTTTTGTACTTTGCTGCTTCTCTCTCTTCTTCTTAAAAATTGTTTTATTTTTATTTTGCAATAATTGAAGTCTCAAGTGCAATTGTAAGAAATAATGCACAGAGCCCCCTGTCCTATTCACCAGGCTTGCTCAAGGGTAATATTCTGCAGAATCTTACTACCACATTCAGACCGGAACTTGGACTTTGAAGTGATCAAGATGTAGAACATTTACATCACCAGGAAATCTCCTGTTTATTTATTTATCTTTTCTAGTCAGACACACTTACGTTACACCTTTACACCACACCACACACACACACACACACACACATACACACACACACACACAAACACACAAACGTACACACACACACTCACAAACATACACACACATACTGTATCTCTTAGCTGCTTCTAACAACTGCTTTAATCTACATTGTGTATTTCAAGTGTTTTATTATAAATGAAACTGAGCAGCTTGTAACCATTTACTTTGCCTTTTTTCACTAACGATAACCCTCTGGAGAACCATTCAGGTTGTGTACAGAGTGTCAGTATTTTAATGCCTTTTGTTGCTGAGAGTATCTTAGAGGATGGATGTACCACAGCTTGCTTAACCTTTCAACGATTGAAGGACAACTTGAGTAGCCTCATGTCTTTCTTACTTCCATTCTTCATAAATGATTTTGTTTTGATGTCAAATTACCAGTTACAATATGAATAGAGTCTTGACTACTAAAATGAAATTCATTTTACTTTTAGTGCAGGCTTAGTTTTGTGTATCTATTTAGATCTTCCTCGGATCACTAAGATGCCATACCTGACACCACAACTTAAGAAAGAAGGTGCTTATTTTGCCTCACACTTTATAGAGATTTCAGTCCATACTTGGATGCCTTAAAGGCTGGGACGCATGGCAGAGGAGAAACAGCTTCTGGGCTGAGGGGACTGGAGGGCAGAGATAAAGGGAGGAAGGAGATAGATCCTTCCAGAACACACCCCTAGTGATGCACCTCCTCTGCCAGGATTCGCTTTCCAGCATCACATTTATCCACAGACTTCAGTGGGCTAATCCACTGATGAGGATCATGGATCTGTGACCCAATCACCTTCCAAAAGGGCCACCGATGAGCACATGAGGCTTTTGGAGTACAGCTAGATGTACACAGTAACACCTCAGGCATGAGTAAAGGTACTATAAAACTTTCTGCTTCATTTTTTGTGTGTGATATTTAAATTTAATTGTCACCAGCCACTGGGAAGATTAGTAAGGCTCACTTCTTGGTGTGCTGGGTGTGTTTGAGGGAGTCCTGGAAGCATCAGCTAAGGAGCCATATCTGATTCTGTACCCGTTCTCTCAGGAAATGGTCCACTGCTTTGCTTTCTGGTCCAAATGCTCTAAGCATCTTAGCTTCACCATAACCTCTGCCAGCTGTTTCTCTCCTGCAGTCAGCTGACCATAGACTGAATTCCCAGAACTGTGAGCCAATTAAATATTTCCTCCTTTAAATTGTACATGTCCAGTATTTTGTATCAGGGAAAGAAAGCCGACTGTCATATCCTACAAGCATAACTTTTCATCAGTCATCAAAATGCAATTGCTGGTACTACTGTGGTTAGTTTACTAACTAAATTGCTAAGATATTCCAGGGTTATGTCTATCATTTTGCATTTTCATTAGCAGCATATTAATGAGCCATTTCTTTCACCCTCACTTTGAGATGGCATCATTACTGTCATTTTAAAAATTAACCAATCTGCTAAGTGGGCATTTTGGTTTAAATTCTTTGTGGGGTTTTGTTTTTGATATTGTATTTGGCTTATCTTTTTTACAATAATAGCTATGTTTATCTTGTGGAGTTAGTAATTGTACATATTTCATTTCAATTATTATTATTTCCTGATTTTCTCATCTACATAAAACCTATCTCCCTTCTTCCTGCCATCTGTTTTTCATTTGCTCTTTAAATTATTTACATTTGGGTTGAGCTTTTAATTCGCATTCCCATAATAAGTAATGGGTGAACATTTTTGATGTACCTATTTACTATGTGTAATGCTTACTAAGTAAATATCCTACTTACTTTTTTATTATGTTTGTATTTTCCTTGAATATTGACATTTTTTATATATTCTTGGTAGTACAGAATCATTAGATTTGTGATTTTCAAATATAATACACTCCACAGCATCCAGTTTAGATTCCTCTATTTCACAGGTCCTTTGCAGAGCAAAAGTTACCTTTTTTTTTCAATCGGTACCGAGGATCAGACTCACCAACATGCTCTTGCAAGGCAGGCACTTATGCTGCTAAAGCTGAATTCCTAACCCCTAAAAGTTACTTTTTAAAAATTTAGCTGAAATATAGTTTTTCATTGTTATCTTTTATAAAATTTACTTTTGTGTCAAACTTAAGATCTCTGCCTAGTTTGGATCCTAATGATTATCTTCTATGACTTTTATTTAAAATTTTATGATTTTATGCTGCACCTTTAAACTGTGATCATTTCTCATATGAGAGGACACACTCAGATCAGTATCTTTTGAATCTCTACCTCTGCAACATTTGTTGACGAGTGCACTTCATTCTTTTGTATTGCTTTTGCATTTATCAAATCAGCTGCACAGATAGATACGGTTATATTTTTGGGTGACGTATTATGTTCCTTTGATGCATGTATCTGTTGTTCCACCAGTATCCTACCTCTATTTCTGGAGAACAGTGGTAGAATTTTTGTTATTTCTATGAAAACATGAGATCTGGATCTCCCCTTAGAGGGTCCTTCAATTATAAATTCAATTTCTTTAATACACAGACATACAAGTTATCTTTTATCTTAAGGAAGGTTAATTAAATTTTTTTATAAAATTTATTCATTGGTATTGAATTTGCCAAAATTTTGTGTTACAATTTACCATTGTTTTTTTTCTTGTATGTCTGCCTAAATGTACAATTTAGATATTTATGATTTCTTTCTGATACTTGCAATTTGTATTTTCTTTTTTTTTGTCAATTTTTGCCAGTTTCAGTGTCTTTCAAAGAAATTGATCTGTGATTATTTTGTTTTTTTCTGTTTCTTTCATTTCTGTTCTGTTTATTATTTCCTCCTTTTTACTTGGTTTTATTTAGTTTACTGTATTTCATAACCTATTCATAACTTTTTGTGACTCTTCATGTGACAATGTACAATATTGATGTTAAAACTTACCTTGTTTCTAGTATATATATATATATATATATATATATATATATATATATGCACACACAAATTTCTACCTGAGTACTGTTGTTTATGGTCCAAATATTTTGCTTTCTTGCCATTTAATTCTTAATTAGTTTAATATATTTTTATATCCCTTTAGACTTTGTCTTCAACAGAACACAGTGTTCAAGTATTTGGAATTTTCTTCTTATGGTTCTGTTACTGATTTGAAGTTTTGTTTCACTGTAATTAAGAATATAGTCAGTAGGATTGGGGAAATGACTCAGTGACAAGGCGCCTGCGATAAGTACAAGATTCTGTTTGATTTCTGTTTCAAACAAAACAAAAAGCAAACAAAAGAATATAGTCAATATGACTTTAATTATTTTAAGTTTAATGAGTCTCATTTAATAAATTATGATGTGGTATGTCTTACTATAAAACTTAGTAAATTTTTAAAAAATAAAACAACTTTGTATGCTTTAATTTTGTAATATGGACAACTGTTTTTAAGATGACAATATGTAATCTATTAACTAGTGATTTCTTACTGTATATTTTTTTGAAATTCTTTATTACTTATACCCTTTTTCTACTTTTTTTTCTCTTTAAATAAAAAAATTAAAAAGAAGCTGTAGGAAAGAAATAAAAAAGCAAGCCATATTTTGTTGTTTTTGGTGGCGTGTTCTATAAATATTGCTTAAACCCTGTTCGTTAATTCTGATTTTTAAAATTTATTTATTTATTTATTTTTGGTACTGAGGATTGATCTCATCACTTTGCACTTGCCCCACAGGCTATATGCTGCTGAGCTAAATCCCCGTATTAATTCTGATGTTATTGAATGTGTTCCTTTGTGTCCTTCTTAATTTTTTTCTAGTTGATTTTTCAGTTGTCAAGAGATAGATTAAAATAGCCAAAAGATTTGAGGATTTCTCTATTCCTCTTACCATTTTTATCTGTTTTTGCACAGATCTGTAGCTCTGCTTATTGGTGCATAAATATTTAAGATGATTGTTATATCTTAATGCATTGACTTTCTTTTCATTATAAAATATCCTTCTGTGTGTCTTGAAGTTTTATGTTTTCAGCTTTTTTTAAGCTCCTGTCCCCTATTTTCATTAATATATATACTACATGTGTGTGCATATATAAAATATAACACAATATGTAGTTAAATTCATATGATATACCATATATATGTATATAATTGTATTTTTTGCTGTGCTGTGGATGAAACCCAGGACTTCAAACTTAATAGTAAGTGGTAAACTCCAAGCCCTCATCCTTTTTATTTTCAATCTGCCTATGCCATTATATTTCAAATAGTTTCCACAAGACAAAATATAACTGAGTTGTACTGCTAAATACTCCCTGCTGGGATTTGTGTCTTACTTGAAACACTTTTTTTTTTCTTTTTCTTTTTTATTGGTATCGGGGATCGAATTCATGACTGCCTGCTTGCAAGGCAGGTGCTTATGCCACTGACCTAAATCCCCAGCCCCTTGGAGCACTTTTTGATCATTTGCATCTCAAATAATTACTGATATTAAGGGTTAAGCCTGTGTTTCACAGCTTAATTTTTGTTTGGCTCATCTATTTTTATTTCCTTGTTTGGTTCTTTAATTTCTATTTGCAGATGACCTTCACATTGTTAGAAACTAACTGTGATGTTTTATAATGTATTTGTTTATCATTGTATGGCTCTTTTAAGTGGCTGTGCTATTTTATAACACACACATAACATCACAGTTCTTCCAGGGTTTTCACTGTGCTACAATGAAGCATAGAACTCTTATCTCCTTTTACATTTCTTTACCTTTTCTCACTTATGACATTATATATATTTTTTAATAACTGAAAAGAAATTGGAAATAATTCTATATTTATATATATATACATATACTTCACTTACTGTGTTTTGTTCTACTGTTTCTATGTTCTTTTATATTGTTTCCTTTGTGCTTTAAAAAAATTTACTAAGCAAAGAGAGTCCTTTAGAGTAATCCAACTAGCAATGAATCCTTTCATGTTTTTTTTTTTTTTCAGAATGTCTGCATTTTGTCCTTCTGTATGTGTGGCTTCTCTGTATAGAGGCTCAACAGTTGTGTTCTTTCAACACTTAGACAGCTATGTGTTACCTCTTTCTGGTTTCCATGACCTCTGCTCAGAAATCTGATATTGATGTAATTGTGTTTCCACTAAAGGTGAGTTCACTTCTCTTGCACTGCTTCCAGGATATTTTATTTTTTGTTTCCAGATATTTAACTAAGATGTGTCCCAGTGTTTGTTTCTTTCAGTTAATTATTTTATGGGTTCATTTACTGCATTCCTCTTTTTTATTGCTGGAACAAAATAGTTGATGTACACAATTTAAAGTAGAAAACTTATGGTTTGAGTCACAGTTTCAGAGATTTTAATCTATGGCTACTGATACCAAGGCAGAACCATTGCAATAGCACGGCCTGATGGAGGATAGCTGCTTACTTGAATGCATTTGGGAGCTGAAACCCCGGGAAAAGCCAGAGGGAGTAGAATGGAGCTGGGTACAAGAATATATCCTTCCAGATTATTCTTGCAGAGTACTCCTTCTCTAACTAGGACCCTACACCCAACAACTTATTCTGCTGTGAACTTTTCAGTTCACTAATCTGTGAGTGATGTTAGTATTCTTGTGACCCAGACAGCTCCGTAGGCTTCACGTCTGAACACTGCTGTGCTGGCAATGAACCCTTTATTACATGAGCCTTTGGGTGACAATTCATTTAAGACATACCAGGCATGAAAAAGTTGAGCTCTTTAACCTAAAATAGAGGGTTATAACTATTAATTAAGAGGTTATGTTAGTCAAAAACAAAGCAGATCCATATGAGGTATTATCATAATAAGGTATATTTCCTGACAAAAATTCCAGTTGACAAATTGGGACCTTTCCAATCAAAATTCTCAGTAAAATTAGTTTCGTACTTATGAAAAGGAATGAACAATCAGTTCACTAGAATTTCTAGGAAAATGCTTAAGAAATAAGAAGCCAACACAAAATGACAAAAGATAGTGTCTCAGAGACAATGTAGTGAACAGAAGAGGAGTTCAATATATAATAATTGACAATTTTGGAGATGATAAAATAGGTTTGGGTATATTTCACAAAGAGAAGACCCCATGAGAAAATAATAAATGGCTCTTAAAAGCTCATATTTTGATATTCTTTTAAGAAACAAAGGATTTGGAAGATAATTTTTTTTTAGATCAAAAGAAACATTTGGATGATCTGAATAAGACAGTTACAGGATTGACCAGATGGCATATGATTCAAGCAAAAGGAGTTCCAGAAATAGAGAAGAATGACCAGAGAAGCAAGTGAAATTGTTACAAAAGTACAGAAAAAATTCCCACATAGGAGGTATGAGTTTAGAGATCAAAGATTTTTAAGAGTTATTGTTATTGTCATGGAATCTTATTACATCCTTTACACTCTATGGCAAGATGTATTTTCCCTCCAAAAAATACAAATTATACAATTGAAGTTGGAATCAATTTTCTTTTTCTTATTTTTTTATAGAAAAAATAATAAAAAACAATGGTACAAAATTTAAAGAGAAGATTGTAAGAAAAGTTACAGATTTTTATCAATTACTTTACTCAAAGCACTAAAAATAACTCTAGGGACAATCATAAACTTAAAACTCTAAGGACAGAAATTCTAAAATAGTCAGAATATTGGGTGAAACATGAAATACCACCTGATGGATTCGAATCAAAGCAGCTATAAACATCTCCTTCAGGTCCACGGCCAAGATAAATTGAGTAGTATTTTTCTTTGAAAGTTTTGTAAGGAAATGCTCAACCAAGGTCTCTGTGATCATAAAAATGTCAATACGCATGATAGCAAAATAGCAAATATATTTCATATTTTCACAGTCTTTAATACCATATTTCTTAATTCCATATTCAACTCCTCCCTCCCACAGGAAGATATTGGAAAGTATTTTTCAGCAAAATGAGAGTACCTGTGATGGGGATAATGGAATCTGCTGCAGACTGAGAGTTTTTCTCTGTTACAGACTTGTACATTGTAGCCCATTTGGGATTGCATTTAGAGATGCCGCTACAGTGACTACATCATGGGGGTAGAGACCTGATGACTAAGATTATAAAAGAGATCTCAGGAAGTTTCCGCCAGGTGACAACAAAGTGATAAACCAGCCAACCATGAGTCAGGAAGAAAGTGCTCATGCACCCTTATCTTAAGCTTCTAAGTTTCAGAGTATGGAAAATAAATGTCTGTCACTCAGAAGCCTCCAGCTGAATTATCTTAGTAGCCTGAACGGGCTAAGGCAGCATTTTATACAATGAAGTTCCAGGACAGGGCAGGATGGTAGGTAACCCATCCTGGCTGTGTCAGGAATCAGTAGGATGCCTCTGTGAAGTATAAATCGGCCTCTGATGAGCAACAGAGAGAAAGCTGTGCAACTGTTAAAAAGAAGCACTCATCCCATGGAATGCAGCTTTGTTAATTGCATTCAATGGAAGTGAGAATGGTGTAATGTTTAAAAAGAGCTAAAACCCTCATCCACTGTTGCAGGGAATTGACAAGTAATATCTACATAATTAAATTCAGAACTGACCACGGAGGAATATTAGGGTATTCAGAAATTTGTGAAATATAGAATAAAAAGTTCAAAGTAATGAGAGTCATTACTTCTGGGAAGTGAGACTGAGGACCAATACAAAGCAAAGAAGGTGATTGTTTGTGTTTTCGATTATGAAGAGTGAAGATTTTAGATCAATGTTGCATTTTGAAACTAAGATCATGACAAAATTTTAAAGATAGCTAAAATATAAAATTGAATTCAAGACCATGTAAATTAATGTATATATGAAAACACACACACACACACACACACACAACAATGGATGGTGAGTGTATTAACCTAGTTCCTTTGATTACATCTTTTGTTTTTATGCCTGACCTACCATGACTTTCCTTCCTCTGTAGGTCACACAGATCCACAGATGTACTTCCGGTAATGCCTGTACCTAACTAGCACCGTGTAAACTGAAATACAGAAAAAGCACTTTGTATCCGGCTGCATATTTGCTGGATGAGATGTGACTCCTTTGCAGCTGAGCTGAGACAACCAAAATCTTTTCCCAGTTTCTTCATTTAGAAAGTAGGGCCAATAATGCAGATTTATTAGAATTACAGGGAAAATCCAAAATATTGTGATATGAAAACCATCAAGATAGGTCCATTGTTTGTCAGCATTCTGCTATCAAATGCAACTCACAAAATAACACCTTCCAACCACAACCCTTTGCATTCCTGACACTGGATTGTCTGGAAATTTAATCATTTCAGTGCAGTAAGTTGTGAATGCTTCAATCAATTAATCAATGCAATTATTTGTCAACTCTGCTGTCAGATCAATAAACAACATTCTTGCTTATTTAAGTTTTAAAATTATATTCTGCTTTTTATTGCTTTTGTTTAGGAACTCAGCAGAATCATCTGACAAACATAACCTATACAGGCCAGGCTCAGTCATGTTCTCATGGATTATTTCGCCATAATTTAGTCTCTGTATCCATAGCTCACTCCATAAAATTGACTCCATAAAGATAGTGATAAACATGCATTCTAATTCAACTTGCAAAATAAACATCTTTCCTATAAAATATCTTTCAGGATGGCAGAATTATTTTCGCTAAGAATTAACCCTGAAATCCAGGCTTTTATGTTCAGCATTAATGTATGAGAAACTGCCTTTTGAATATTCTGCAAGAATTACATTTTGCCTAATGGAACAGATCCTTTAGTAAATAGCTGAAGGTTTATTATTTCACCATGTAATCCCCTGAACTCAGGTGGCTTTGCTACTTACTGTGATAAGCTACCTTGTTTATTCCAAATGTATACATTTGAAGACCTAACACCCAGGATGACTGCACTGAAGTGGAAATACAGGGGGCATGTAAGGTTGACCAAAGTCATAACAGTGAGGATCTGATTTCTCATCTGGTATTCTCACAAGAAAAGAAAAAGGCACTCAAGATTTCTCTCTTGGAAGTCATGTAAGCAAACAGTGAGAAGGCGGATGTCTGCCAGCCAGAAAGAACAGGAGGAAAACCTTCATCAGAAATTGGGTAAATGGATGCAATTCGAGAACATATTCATGAGTGAAATAGATCACATTCACATATGTAAACATCGTATTGTCTTCCTTGAGAGTAAACAAGATCCAAAATGTACAAGAGATATTATAAAATGGGAATAAACAACTCAAAAGGAAAGGAAAGAGGGGGCTGGGGATTTAGCTCAGCGGCATAAGTGCCTGCCTTGCAAGCAGGCAGTCGTGAGTTCGATCCCTGGTACCGATAAAAAGGAAAAAGACAAAAAAAAAAAAAAAAAAAAGGAAAGGAAAGAGAAACTGGGATGGAAAACAGGAAAAAGAAAAAAATGGAAAATGAATATATATATATATATATATATATATATATATATATATATATATGATACTTAAAATAGTTACACTACTAATTTGTATCAGTTTATTGAAAGCAAAAGTTTGTGATATTGTTTGATTTAATTTTATGCCTATATCTTGCAATCTGAGCAACTAGTTTGAAGACAATAATATGCAATGTATTGACCATTGTCTCTCCTATTATCTTATTTTGAAATTTTATATCATTGTTTGTTTTTTCTTTTTCTCTTTAAAATTAAAATTAAAATTAAAATTAAAAAACTCTTATACTAAGTATAGAAGCCCAGCTTCTAGAATTAGGAGTAGTGCCTAAGCTACCCAGGGTGCAGCAAGCTATTATAGCAGCCGGAGTGTGCTTATTTATATTCCTTTAGTATCTCAGTGGTTGCCTTGTACTTGATACGTAGTAAGAACTCAGTGAGGACTTTCTGAATGTGTTAACTAAACATGGTCTGCATTTCTTCTGCAGACCATTAAAAAATCAGATCATTTTCTTTTGCTGATCTTTTCTATTTTTAAGAAAAAGAAATAAAAGTAAAACAGAGTTTCAAAACAGATGAATAGAAGAGTTACAATGATTAACACATTGCATATTACTGTCTCCCTAGTAGTTAGAGTACAAGATATCAGTATGATGTCTTCTCATTAGCACAAACCATTCTTTTTAGTGAGCTGAGAGAAACTAGCTATATAAATATTTTAACTATCTTGTTTCTTTTTCTTCCTTTTACTTTCCTCCTCCCCATTTATCTTTTATTTTAAACATTTTATTCACAATATTGACAATACATATTGGGTATTTGCTCATTTACCTTATCGCACTAGTGAAACAATATGATGTTTACACATGTGGGTCTGATTTATTTTACTTATGAGTATGGTCTCGAGTTGCATTCATTTACCTATAAAAGTCTCCAGTTTATTCTTTCTTATGGCAGAGTAATACTCTATCGTATAAAAATATCTAATTTTTTTAATCCATTTCTCAGTTGATGGGCAACTGGGTTCTTTCCAAGATTTAGCTATTATAAATTGTGCTGTTATGAGCATGGATGCACATATATCACTATGAATTGAGTGGTTTAATTTTCATATGTTGACATAGTTTTTCTTATTTCCTTTATTGTTGATTTCCAGCTTAATTGCACCATGATCAGATAGTATGCATGACACTTGGATTAAAAACTGGTGGTCAACTTAATGCCAGCTGAATTAAATCAGCATGGTGCTGAGCCTAGATGTTCCACCTGAGGACAGTTGCCAACATAAATAGAGATGTGGAGAAGAGAGCCATTGAGGTGTTGAGTCATTGTGGGTTTTCCTATGTGATGCTGCTTGAGCCATTGGTTTTCTTTTTTTTTTTTTAATTTTATTTAAAGAAAGACTAAACAAAACAGAAAATAGGTAGAAATAATACATATGTTCAGAGAAAAAACAAACAGTAAGAAATCACTAGTTTAAATATTATCATTTTACAAATAGTTGTTCAAGATACAAAAATGGAACATATAAAGTGGGAATTCAGACAGTGAGAGCGTAAACAGTTCTGTTCAACTGTCCAACAAAAACTTAGTAACATGGTTGTAAACCCTATACACTTAAACACACATGCAGTTTATACATCTTCATTTATGTTTAGATTAAACAAACTAAAGCAGGTTAAAATCATTCTGAACAAAGAATAATAGTATTGCTGGATTTTGTATCATGATACTCCATGATCAGCACTGGGTAGTGTAGCGTCTATTTTTTAGTTTAATTGAAAGAAAGACTAAACAAAACAGAAAACAGGTAGAAATAATACATAATTTCAAAGAAAAAATAAACAGTAAGAAATCACTAGTTGATGATTACAGACTGTCTTCTTACAATTCAAAATACTAAAGTGGGGCTTATAAAGTGGGGATTCAGACAGTGAGATTGCAACCAGTTCTGTTCAACTATTCAACAAAAACTTAGAAATATGGCTATAAATCCATACACTTAAACACATCTACAATTATGTTGAGATTGAATAAACCCAAGCAGGTTAATATCACTCTAAACAAAGAGTAATACTATTGCTGGGTTTCACGTTATGACACTCCAGAATCAGCTCTGAGTATTTTAGTGTCTCTTTCTCTTCAAATTATCTGTTCATTTCATCATGTGTCATATGAACAGTTCTCATAAACTGTTTATAGATTCTACATATGCATGAGTATTAACATGTATTTCTAGCCTTTCTATATCAGAAGGAGAAACAAAACAAAGCAAAGCAAAACAAAACATATTCCTATAAACATATGAAATGAAATAAATATATAAGACTGTTGTACAAATCGTTCTACCATAGTTCCTGTGTTGTCTCTCGTTATCTCCAATAGAATTGGCTATATCATCAGACATAGTATAATATATAGTATAATATAGAACTACAAAAACCAGCAGTTTTCAAGCCAGAATGTGTGTCATTGGGTCTGGTCATCCTCAGTGTAGTTGCCTATACTCTCGGACTTGATACTATCAATCATACAGTTTTGACTAAAATTTTCTCTGCCTCACTTTTGTTATGCTCGTTTTTGCCATTGGTTGTGTGCTTATCTTCTTCATTCTGCCTTCTGCTCCATGCATTAAGGCCTCTCTGCCACTGTTCCTGGAATCCTAGTACTTCTCTCTCTCTCTAAATGCTCTGGAGTATTCTCTGTAGAGTTGGATTGATGTTTGCAAATTTCCCAAGTTCCTCTTTGTCTTGGAAACAACTTGTTTCTCCATTAATTTCTAGAGACAGTTTAGCAGGATATATCAATCTGGGATGGAGCTTGTTTTCTTTCAGGGCTTGGAATATTTAGCTCCAGGCTCTTCTTGACTTGATGGTTTGTGTCGAGAAGTCTGCTGTTATTCTGATGGGCCTTCCTCTATAGGTTATCTGTTTCTTGTCTCTAACAGCTTTTAATATTCTGTTATTATATTGAATTTCTGGGATATTGATTACTATATGCCTGGGTGTGGCTCTGTTTTGGTTGTAGGTGGATGGAGTTCTGTATGCCTCATATATCAGAATATCATTTCCTTTTCCTATGTCTGGGAAGTTTTCCTTAACTATTTCTGTGAATAGCCTTTGTAGTTCCTTTGTTTGCACCCCAGCTTTTTCATTCACATTCTTTTTCTCAAGTTATAGATCCTCTTCTTGTCTTCTAGCTTTTGTATTGTTACTGCTTATTTCCTTGTTATTTTTTAAAAGTTTTCCCTTTCATACTCCCACATTGCAAAATTGTCTTCCAGTTTGGGTAATCTATCCTTAGTTTCTTTCAAGTAGATTTGTCATCTTTCCATAGAGTTTTTAATTTCCTGGTGATCTCTTTGAATCTGCTTCATGCATTTTATATATATATATATATATATATATATATATATATATATATATAATGTTCTTCACCAAAAAGTTCTCTCCTGTGTTTGAGTTCCTTCCTTCTTCCATCTGTGTGTGCTTGAGGGGTGCTTAGTATCTCTTTTATTTATCTTCTTATATCATCCTGTATTTGGCTAAATAATTCACTTTTGAACTTGCCTATGAGGTCCCAAATATATCTCTTTATGTCCGCTGGTGCTGTGTCTGATATTTCATGTTTGCTGTTGTCATTCTCCTTTGTATTTACCTGTCCTGGGTCAATGTTCTCAGGGTTGGGACCTGGGGACTTTTTTCATTGCTTCCTCTTCCCATCCTTTTTGCTTCTTCCAGGAGGCCCCAGTTTCTTTCTTTGTTGGTTACAATTCTTCTAAAGCATGCTGGCTAGATGACCCTTCACATTGCCATGTGCTAGTGAGTTGTAACAGGGACTGCATAGGCTGGCCCCTCCCCTCCAGATCAGTCAAGCTGCTGCGGCCTGCAGTGCTGTATTACTTTACGTCACCTCAACTCCAGACCAGTCAAACCTCTGAGGCCCCACTGGGCCAATGTGGTTAGTGTGTACCACTGCTGCAGGGACTTGACCTCAGATAACCTCTTGGTTATCTGACCCAGGCCTAGCTCACTCCACCAATCCTGTTTGGGAAAGGAACAATTGACTGAAGTCACTGCTGCCCCTTGTAATTGCCAGTCCTGCCCAGTTCCCGAATGTCATCTGCTGGAGCCCGCCTATTTATGGAATGGCTCCACTCCCATTACTTACCACAAATTGATGTAGGCTCCCTGCCAACTCAGCTCTCTGTTCAGATTGCTGACTCCCAGAGTCAATGGAACTGAGCCTCCAGTGAGTCTAAGTGGTGAGACCTCAGATAACTCAGCAAGTCACGGCAGGACCTCCGCAAGTCGTGATGGGACCTCGGCAAGTTGTGGTAAGACCCTGCCAAGTTGCAGCAGGACCCCGGGCAGTCATGGTAAGACCCCGGGCAGTTGCAACGGGACCCCAGCCAGTTGCAGCCACTCCAGCAAGTTGCACTGGGACCCTGGCAAGTCATGGAGGGACCTTGGACATCGCAGTGGGAACTTGACAGTTGGGGGGACTTGGCAAAGCACAGCAGGACCCTGACAAGTCTTCATCTCCCTCTGTTTGGTGCTCCCCACTCTGTATTATGTTGAATTCTAAGTTGACTCACGGAGCCTCTGTAGCCAGCTGTTATCTATCCGCCATCTTTGCTCCTCCTATCCTCGAGCCATTGGTTTTCCTGGAGAAGCTCTGGTCCTCACATTGAGCATTGCTTTCTGGCTCCACAATGGAAGACAAGTGCTGCTTAATCTCCAGGATGAACTCGTCATGCTGGCTTCCTGGCATGTACTCAACTGTTCTTATCACTGGAGGAGCTCCAGGCCTCCATGTCATTGAAGATGGCTGTGGTGCTTTTCAGGACAGCCCTGGTCTTTGTTTTGAGTGTGAGTTCTTGGCTCCAGCACAGAACCCTCAATCTACCAGTAAAGCTCCTTCACCCCACTGGCATAGACTTTCTATCTTCCACTGCTGACCTTTTGAGCCTTCCTAATACAGATCTGTACAATGGTCAGGCTTGAGTCCTTCTCATGGGCTCTGGACCTCCAGTTGGACTCATGGGAGGCATTGTCATTAGCTCTGGGTCTTCACCTGGACTCATGTAGAATATTGCTGTGGGATTCAGGCCTCTGCCTGAATATTGTATGTCTTTAGTGTTGTGGACAGATTCCCTGCAGTTTTTTGTGTTAACTCTGGGTGACCATCATAAAATAATAGAATAAATTCTATGTCCTGATTTTAATTGTTCTCCACACAATACATAACTACAACACATGGGATGATTTCAACTGGTCTACATTTAACATGTTTTGTTGGGTAATATACATTCTATTTTGAAGAGCATCTCATGTGCAGCTGAAAAGAATGTGTATTCTCATTCTCTGGAGTGGAACAATCTGTAGACACCTACCAAGTATATTTGGTCTCATGCTTGGCTTAATTATAGTTTTTTTGTTGTTGTTGTTTTGTTTTGTTTTGTTTTTTATCTAGTTGATCTATCTATTTGTAAGAGTGTGGTGTTAAGTTCTCCTACTACATATTGTGTTAGTGGTTATTTTGTGTTTTTTTTTTAATGTCTGTTAATGTTTGTTTTACATAGTTGGAGGAACTTGTGTTTGATGCATAAATATTTACAATTGATAGTTCTTCTTGGAATTTTCCTTTAACAAGTATGCATTAATCTTTGCCTCTTCTGACAAGATTTGGTTAAAGTTTGTCATCAGATAGAATGCTTTTCTTCTGGGTTCCCGCAGTATGGAAAATTATTTTCTGTTATTTGACTTTTTGTGTATGAGTTGCTTTTTGGATTAAATGTGTTTCTTCAGTGCAGCATATTGCTGGAGCTTGCTTCTCAATCCGATCTGCTTATCCATTTCTTTTGATGTGTGAATTGAGACTATTTATGTTGATGGTTATAATAAATATGCATTGGCTTTTCTTTCTCATGTTGTTTTCCTGTTGTGTGTTCTCTTTCTTCCCATCTAGTTAATTGCTTGCCCTGCCTAATATCTTCTTTCTTTTTGTGTCATTTGTGATCTTTGTTATCTCTTTCTAATAAATCCTTCAGAGCATTCTTTAGAGCTGGTCTGGTGGTATAACACCTTTCTTTAGTTGTTCTTTGTAGTGGAATTATTTTATTTTTCGCTAAATTTTGAAAGATAGTTTTGTGTGCTGTGTTAATTTGAGTTGAAGATTATTTTCCTTTAAGGCTTGAAATACCTGAATCCAAGCTCTTCTTGATTTGAGTGTTTACATTAAGTCTGCTATGATTCTGATGGGCTTTACTTCATAGGTGATGTTTGTTTTCTCTAGCTGCTTTTAATGTGTTGTGCTTGTGGTGGATTTCTGGAATCTTGATTATTATATGTCACAGTGTAGATTTATTTTGGTCATGGTTCCTTGGAGTTATATATGCTTCATAGATTTGTATGTCAAATTCTTTAATGAGTATTTGGGAAGCTTTCTGCAATTAATTTTATGACGAAATTTTTAACAGCTTTTGTCCTGACTCCAGTCAATCTTGCATTTGTCTGTGCTTCATCCTGTAGCTCTTGCATTGATTTTTTATGATTTCATGTGATTTTTAAGAAATCTTTCTTTTTTTGTTCACTGGTAGTTCCTGTCTTTTAGATATGATATTCCTGTCTTTTAGATATGATATTCTATCCTAACCTTCATTCAATCTGCTGTGCATATTTCAGTGGAGTTTCCAGTCTCCTACTTTTTTGTTTGGATTTGGTTCATTGATTTTATTTCTGGTTTATGCTTGACATTCATGGTTTCTTTCATTTTCCTAAGTTCCAATATTTGTTTATCTGTATCTGCCTTCATGTTTATTATTTTGTAGACATTTATTTTTGCTTCTTAATTTTTTTCTATTGTTTTTCGCTTCTGCTGCCATTAATTCAGAGAGTTCCATTTGTTTGTTTGCCATTTCATTTTTTTTTTTTTTTTTTTTTTTTTTTTGTGTGTGTGTGTGTGTGTGTGTGTGTGTGTGTGATCTGGACTTGTACTGGGTGGGCCGTGTGTTTGAGACTGCATTTTAGTTTTTCATCTTGTCATATTCTATTTTCTATTTTATTCTATTTTCTATGTTTGTGCATGTACATTTCTTACATTACTGGTGTTGAGACTTTCCTAGGAAGTGTCTGTTCTTTAGGATATCTTCTAGATGTAGGTAGTTCTGGTCTTCATGACTATCCCAAGAACTTACCTTCCCAATATAGTAAGACTGAAGAGTTTCTATTTGACTCACAGCTCATTTTGTTGGTACAGAACAGTGGTGGTGGCTATGACCCATTACAATCACAGTCTTTTCATACAGAAAAGGAAAACTGATTATAGTGTGTATGGCATCCTGGTTAAAGTAGTTCAGATGGCCATAACAATAGAGTCAAGTACAGCCTGGCTACTGAATAACTGTGCTAAATACCAGCCTGATATATATAACCATAGGAGGAAGGGCTACAGCAATATAATATAATGAAACTTATAACAGGACCATATTTGTAATGATTTTCCACTTAGCAGAGGGATTTTACCTTGTTGGGAGGTTCAGGAGTAGAGGCATGATATGGAGAAATGAATGAGGTTAAATATAGTAGGAGTAAGGTTGGAAGGCACAAGATATTCATCCAGGTTTTTTCTAATTATAGAACACAGGAGAGAAGAATTGGAATAGAAAGCCTAGGAGTTTTGAAGTGAACCAAAAAAAAAGAAACAGTGCTCACTCATGTGAAAGCATCATAAAGTGAGATATTTGATAAAAGAAAGGGGACAAGCAGAATAATTTGAAAGTAAAGTTTAGAGATTACTGGTAGCTCATATTGTTGATGCTGCAAGGGATATTTCATTGCCTCTAATTCAACTGTCCATCATGTATGCTTAGCCAGGGTCCTTATCTGTTGCTAGTGTTCCTGCAGGTCTCTCTAGCCTGAATCCTGCCAGTGGAGGGAAGAGGAGATGGATCTCAGACTCCTTTCAGGATCTATACTGTCTTGGGACAATGGAGAAGGTTATTTTGCTCGTCTCTGGCTGTCTTTCCAAGGAAAAATAAAATCTTCTTTCATATTCCTCCTGGATAACTTCACTTACAAAAGAGAAAGATATCTAGTGAACATTGACTAAGATGAAAAAAAAAAGCAGTTGTAAACTTTGCAAATTGAGGCAAAATTGTCTTCACCTGATAAAAAGGTTGACTGTATCTGTTTCTCACCATATTTTAGGAGTTATTTTCCTTCTTGTTGAATTTGTTCACCAGTGGATGCTTGAAGGAAAATGACTGTTAGTAACTCCATATTTATGCCCTTTCAAAATAATATTAAAAGAAATATTTATTCCAACTATAAGAAAAACAAACACTTCGGAGCCAGAGCATATGTTTCTAACAAGTGTTACATACCGTATTTTTCTCATTTTTATATCTGTCACCTCCTTATTAGCTCTAGATTTTAAAACAATGTCTGACCATCATTTATTTGGCTGTTATTCTTAAGTAAGTCTCTTTAGTTAGAATGAGATTTGCCAATGTATCTTGCTGATTCACCAACTGCCAACTAATGAGCCAACAATAGAGTAAATCTCATCAGAAACATTAATTCATGAGGTAGTTACCCAAAGAAAAATAAGGGGTGTGTGTGTGTGTGTGTGTGTGTGTGTGTGTGCACACATGCACACATTCATTCAGATGTGTGTTACTGGGGAATGAATCCAGGGCTTCACAATTGAGGTTTATCCCCAGCCACTTTATTATTATTATTATTATTATTATTATTTATTTATTTATTTATTTTGAAACAGAGTTGCACAAAGTTTGCCAGGCTGGGTTCAAACTTTCAGTTCTTCCAATTCAATTTCCCAGAATGTAGGAATTACAGGCATGTGACACCGTATCTATCCAGTTAATGGTTTATTATTTAAATGAAAAGAAAAGGTCTTAGGGAGAGAAAAACAATGGCTCACCATTGTATCTTTAATTCTGCTCATCTTTTCATCTCTACAGAAGTACATACAATTAAGAATAAAGTGGAAATTCATTTTGAATTATTTTCAACTTATGTGGCATTTTTTTTACTACTTGTGCAAAAGGGCCATTTCCATCAAATATAAGTAATTTTCAGATTATATTTGGAACAAAATAGCACTATGCATAACATTGCTTATACAATCTGGGCAACATGCAAATTACCTTACTTTTTCTTTGCTTTCCTGTGGCTGAATTTGCAGGCTATTTCAAACAACTAAGAAAAACAGATTGGCTTAAAGTAAATATGCCAATTCTAAAGTAATAATAGATGAAAAACCTGCTTCATGGCAAGTGTATATTCATATACATATATCTCTGCATATATATATATATATATATATATATATATATATAGTGTATATACATACATACACACAACTGTATTAAAGAAACAGTACGTTACTAAGAGACCAGTGGAAATGGCATAGTCTTTATATTCATCTCATCATGAAATGATTGAATTATACATCATCTTCTACAAGAAGTATCTTTCATTTTTTAACTTCTGAACACACTAAAGACATTTAGATACTAAAGTACATTACAGAAAATACAATAAAATTAATTCCTTGCATTTCTATAGAGATGTCTTTAAATTTCCTCAGTAGAAAGATGTATATCTCATAAAACAAGTTTTTTGCAGGATTAGCAGACTCTCAGACTTCCTGGTTGTAACTTAATAATCAAGTCAGAACCACTGCAATGCTGGTTTGAGGGTGATGAGTTAGGGAGAGAATGTGCATTAAAAGGAGCCCAACGAGATTGAAGCTGGTAGATGTCCATGTATTCTAAAAGTTGAATTAACTCCATTGTGACCCAGTTTGGTTAATGACCTCTCAGAATTTGTAAATGCCAAAGTCAATAGAAAGATTTAAGCCCATGACTCAATAAATATACACATTTATAGAATCTAAGCAATCTGTTTCCACATTCAAGTCAAGCGCATCACTTGTGCTTCTTTCTGTCTATAACACATAATCCTTCCAGATGGATGGTCTATCATTTTTTAAATTCTTTAAAATTGACTTATGCACAATTAACGGAAACTAAAAGTTAAAATCCTTTCCTGCATCCTAGTATAGTTTGCTCCATCAAGCAGGAGTTCGTTCAGTTTGATCTATAAAGACAGTAATAGGTAGAGGCAAGACAAAATAGAAATGCAACAGACAAGTAAATAAAGGAATAAACAAGCACAGGAAGATAGAGACAGCCAGGTTAAGAGTTTGATGCTTAAGTAGGCAGGATAATGTCAGATCTATAGCACATTCAGACTACAGGGCTGGAGAAGAGGATGTCAGCTCCTTGCAGATGGGACAGAAATGCAAAAAAATGTAATATAAAATCCAGATAGACACAAAGATTTTTCAGATATTAGAGATGAAACAGAGAATCCTACAAAAGATATTGTGTTGAAATTAATGTGAGCAATTTATATGGCTCGCTAGATTGCTGAGTGAGAAAATGAGGCAGACATACTAGCCCATATTTTTCCTGCAAAGGGCACAATTAGAAACTCTGATATCGTATTGTTTTTGTTTTCTGTAGCAGGAATGGAATTCAAGACCTTGTGATTACCAGGCAGGTGCTGTGCTGCTGAGCTATATCCCTGGTGCTGGATATTGTCAAAATGGATCTTAAATGTCCCCCCAAAACAGTGATGGTAGCTCTGGCATGGGCCTCTGGTGGGGTGCTCTTAGCTATGTGTATTCATATGCTTCATGTGCACTGAAGAACCATGGTCTTTTCTCTCTCTTTCTCTCTCTGGCTTATTTTAAGAACATGATTTTCTCAATTCTTCTCAAATGTTTCATCTCGCAATCTCACCAGATGTCTAAAACAGTGCATTTGTTTAAGGGAAATGGAACCTCCAAAATGTGAAAGAAAATAACTTATTTTCTTTATATATTAATTACACGAGATTTTGTTGTAGTGATGAAAAGCAGATTAACACATGTATATTAATCAAATATAAATAAGAAGTCTATGAAAAATAGAAAAAAAGGAAGCAACTAGCCAGAGCCCTCAGAATTAAAGGAAGGATATGATGATGAATTTCCTTTTACTTTTGTAATTCCCAGATTTGGAGCTAAAGAATTTGACACTTATGCAATGCTAAGTTTGGCACTTATGCAATGCTAAAGTTGACAAAACATCCCTAAGAAGAACCAGCTCTTTCTCATGGAAAGAGCGGGAGATGCAAGGCATAAATAGTTTCTATATTAAATGCTCTAATGTAGGCACATACAACAGAAAAAGAGATTCTCTAACCCCCACCCCCTGTCATTACACCAAAGATCCAGGCAGAAGCCTGTACTTCCAACATGGTGTCTCAACTCTCCTGATGAGATCGTGTGACATAACCCAACAGCAAGCAATGATTCTCATACCCATCACATGGGACTGAAGCCCCATCCCTCTGCAGTGTCAGTGAAGAATATTGAAGAGCCTCTAGCAGTGTGCAAAATTCCCTCACTGAGTTGGTGGGTTGGTAACAGATGAAGGTTTGCAAAGACGATTTGTACATTTGGCAGTGGAAAGGAAGATACTCATGTATGTTGTCATGTCTATCTCTCCTTGGCAAGAGTTCTCAGTAAGGACCCATGGGACCCTGAGTCAGCACTTCTTTTTGACAAAGTGACAGTGATGGAGACATGGGATATCTACCTGAATTTCGTAGTAGGAAGAGGAGGCTTCCTTTCCTGGGCATAATGCTCTCTGAAAAAAACAGCTACAGCAGAAGTCTTAAATAGGAGTCAGTGTCTCTTTACATATGAAAATATCTAGGTTTAACAGAAAATTATCAGTTACATCAAGAAGCAGGAAGATCTCAAACTTCGCAGCAAGTCTTGATTCTCAAACTGAACCAAAACATAACGAATGGGAAGTTACTAAAACTACAGAATTATATGACATTCTTTCAGAGCTGGGGCTTTAGCTCAGTGGTGTGAGTGCCTGCTTGGCAAATGTGAAGTCATGATTTCAATCCCTTGTACCAAAAAATTAATTAATTAATTAATTAATTAAGTTGTCACCCAAAAATCTTTAAATCCATACTTACATTCGCTCTTAAAATGGGGAAATAGAGATTCTAAATGAGATGGAGAAGAATGAACCACCACCTTCCTTTCTCCCTCCTATAAGCCGGACCTCTGATCTGAGTACCTGCCTGGCCCTCTGTCTTCCTGCCCCCAACTCCCCAAGAGAGGCCAGGGTGACAGGCACCAAGGTCTTCTCATCATCTTTGGAATGACTTTAGCAGGTGCCATCTAGGCCACCCTGATGGAAACTGGGCCTGGCTGATAGCCATGGTGTCCATTTCTTCCTCCAGATGCTGCTGCAGTTCTGGGAATCATCTAGAAAATGGCCTCCATCTTTGGCCTGTCAGGTAGTTTGCAGAGCTGGTAGCCTTACTGCCCAGACTTAAAGCACAGATTTATCCTAGTGGCTCTGCCCTTGAACTGCCCCTGATGACGAACCTTTAACCTCCAATGACGCTACCACTTTTCTCACACTCTGAAAGTCCTCAAACAGGTCAGAGAAAACAGGAAACTGTGTTGGTGTTGGCAGCCCTGCTCATGACGGTCCCTCAGGCTTTGGGGCTCTTTCCTGGGTTGCAGCGCAGATTTCAATGAAGCTTCCCTCCAACCATCCTCCTTTCAGCTCATGATTCTTATCTCTGATTGTGTGGGCTGAATGGGTTGCAGTAAAAAAAGCTGCAATGCTAAAGGGTACTGGCTCTAGAGAGTTCCAGAGACTGCAAGGGGCAACCAGTGCAGACTGGTGGCAACCTGCATCAGAGACCAGCAGTGCCAGGTGGCAAACAGCAGCAATCATCAGAAAATGACTGAGGTTCACAGTAGCCTGTGGAGACCCCTCATGAAGCAGAAAAAGTGGCTGGAAGAGCTCCAGAGAGCTGCTAAGGCTGAGGCACTGATAGAGGAGGCCGGAAGCTGCCAAGAGCTGTAATGCTGAGAATTATAACACTGAGGGCCAAGAGCCACTGACACCCAGAGCCTGGTGCTGCTAGCAATAGGAGAATCCGTGCTGCTGATTTGTGGTCGTCATCGGAATTGAGCCAAAGAAGAACCTCGTTTAACTGGTGCTATAAGCAAATAATAAAATAAAGACCCGATGCAAACTTTTATAGGGGAAAGTCCAAAAATAGGAAAGGAAAGCAAGACCATCGATGATGGTGAAAAATGAATGGGACAGAGTAAGAATTAGTGAAATAAAATGTATAGCTATAGAAAATGCTGAATTTGAGTAACAAAGTAAAACCCAATTGAAAATAATCTCAAAGACCTGAGGGAACAATAAAAGCAAATATTCACACTATCAAATTCTTTGAGGGGCAGGATGTAAATAAAGAGGAGGGAAAGGTGCTTTGTAAAAAGCTACAATTTCTAAAATTTAGTAGAATATATAGTCCTTCTTTCTAAAATTCTGACTCCACTTTCAAGAATTAGTTCAAAGTTATCCCTGGGGAGAGCTTCAGTCTTCCACCCTCTGCCTGTTCGATGCTGTTCTGCAAATGAATGCATTATAGTACTTACACGAATAAGGTATGGATATTATATCTATTGGTTTAATCTGAAATATGCATTTATTCATCAAATGTTTATAATGAGTTTCTGTAATTCAAAACTCAAAACAGTGATCTATCAAAAACAGAAGTCATAGAATTCATCTTCTGCCCTCCCCTACTCTATTTACCATGAATCCTAGAACACAGCATGCCATTCATTAAAATCTACTTGAACCTGGGTGTGATGGCACACCTGTCCTCCCAGAACTCAGAAGGCTGAGGCGGGAAGATTGCCAACAGTTTGAGGCCAGTCTGGTCTATGTAATGTGTTCAAGGGCAGCCAATAGCAAGACCCTGTCTTTAAAAACAAAGACAAACTTGACTGAATAAATGAGATTTAAGATTAGAATATTCACAAACACTGTCACTAAAAGTCCTTTGAATTCCAAAATATACTTACAGACATCATTACGTTAATATAACACAGATGATTTATAGTTAAAATCAAATGATGGCGTTTTTTTTTTTTTCTTTCAGGTTACTGACGTGTGCAAATTTTGTCTGACATGGGTAATAAGTAACAATCTTAATATCATATTCTTTTTTACCCTACACATCCATTCACTTTTTTTTTGTGAAACTAATGAAGAAATTTACTTCAAATTTTGCATGCTGAAAATAATTCTTTCAATCATAACACTCATAAATTCACTGTGTTAATCCTCAAAACCAAAGTTTGGCAGGTAAAAGTTTGGGTTATAAAATAAAATGTAACACTGCAGGACGGAATCCTATGACATTGCATACTTCCGCACACAAAGACCTGATGGAATGAGGCTCATGTCTGCCAAGGTCAGAGAACAGGGTAGCACTAAAGTCCCCCATTAAAGAACAGAGGGCTCATCAGAAAAGATTTCAGAACTGAAGGACACTATTCCAAGTAGCATATGGAGAACATCACCTAGCCAGCAGGACAAATTAATGGCCCCATAATAAAATATATTTTCACATGCTATTAAAGCTGTTGTCACACTTCATTGCATAGATTACTGAAGTCTGTGGTGATGGAAGGTGAGGTCAGTTTACTGAACCGTTGTGGGTTAGGAGTGGGCAATTTTCACCCATTAAGCCCTCTAGGGCTCACACAGTGCTCTGTATTATTTGATCACTTTTTACAAGGTAAACAAGTGATGGTCCTTCCACAGATAGACCTGGAAACACAGCTACAAAATAGTCCTTCTGTATAGACATGACTAAATGGAGCTCCATTCAGATGACAAAAGCAGAAAGGTGTCTGAATCCCATTAGGAAAACCAGTTGCCTATTTATGAAATGTCTGGATTAAGAAAGGTGACTTTCAGTGTCTGTGATAGGGAAAGAATTGACACTGGTGACATCAGAGACTCCCAATGATTTTACACAGAATTTTAGCTGGACTGGCATTATGAACCAGCAAAGGATTGCTGTAAAAAGTGCAATCTGTTCTACTCAATGATCATTCCGTGACTGAGTTAGAGATCAGAAAAATATGTTTTTCATTATCTGGCAATGTTTGGTTGTAAACGTTTCACAATTAAAGGGTCCAATAAGTTATAAAAATATTTGCTCTTTTAATTTTTGCAACAATACTTAGCAATATTTTATAATTTAAATATAAATGCCAGAAACTGCACAAATGTGATGCAAGCAGAAGTACTGGGAACCAGAAATAATCCTACCAATACTAGACCTGCATCTTCCTTTCTTTTTTTTTTAAATTTTTGTTTAATTTAAAGAAAGACTAAATGAAACAGTAAACGGGTAGATATAATACATACTTTCAAAGAAAAAGTTAAAAAAAAAGGAAACAGTAATAGATCACTATTTGATGTTTACATATTGTCCTCTTACAAATAATTGTTCAAGATACAATAGTGGAACATATAAATGGAAATTCAAACAGCGAAACTGCAAATAGTTCTAGTTAACTATCTATCAAAAACTTAGTAATATGATTATCAATCCTATACACTTTATATATATATATATATATATATTTAAAGAAAGACTAAACAAAACAGTAAATGGGCAGATATAATACATACTTTCAAAGAAAAAGTAAAAAAATAAACAGCTGCATCTTCCTTTCTACACTGTGCAAATTATTTCAACCTTGAAAATCATATTATTTCACATTTTAAAAGAGCAAAAGAAATGAATGCACTGTTGGATTCCTTTTTAAAAATTTCCTTTCATTTCTGTCATAAGCTGATAACCACTTCTTTAATGCAAAACATGCAATACTTTGAAAGTGCTTGTAACTTATTTTTTAGAAGGTAGGCTCCCAACAGCTGCCTGGAGAGTCAGGGATGAAAGAATACACAAAAGCCATCTATTGTTAGAGAGCTGGAGGACCTGGTCAAAATTAAAAGACCTGGAGTTCACAGAAGAGTCCCGAGCAAGTCTGCATCTGGAAGTCAAAGGGGCTCGAGTGGAAGGCAATACAGTCTGTGCTGGAACCTCACAGATGGACGTTCAGAGACCAGAGATGGTGGCAAGCACAGGAACTTCTCCAAAGGAACAAGAGCGAGACGTTTCTTCTTTTCCTTTTGTTCCATCCAGGCTTCAAGCCTGTTGGTTAGTGTCACCCATATCCAGGGTGGGTCTTCCTTTTCCTGTAAGTCTATCATTCTGACACATTCAGAGCCATGCTAAGCAAATGTGCTAGGCATTTCTCACTTAAATTGATATGAATATTAGGCATATCTATGTAATTTCCTTATACTCTGTCCATGATCGTCATATGCATTCTTAGCATGCACTGTGTATATACTGGAAACCATATACTAGTTCATCCTTAAATTATTCTGCCTCAAGAGATGAATGCTTGTTTTATCTAAGATGTATCACAGCCCTGCAGTTAATCTGATTCAGAATTTATTACTGTAAATAGAAGTATTAAACTCACAGAGATAGGATGTAATCCTTTTTTTCTCCCACTGGAAGTATTAACAGATTTTACTTTTGATAAAATCTTCTCCCAGTCTCTGAGCTCTTTCTTTTATGCATCTAAGACTCCATTTTCTGAACCTAATCTTATAGATGTCTGCATTCAGCTGTGACGAGACTGTGTAAGGAGGGCAAGGTCATGTTATCAGCGGTCACAGTATAAGCTGACAGTTTGAAAAATCGGAGAGGGGGTCTGCACAGTGATGAATGGTTAATTGGACCATTATTGTGGTCCTCACACAATCTCCTAACACAAGGATATGGGCACCAAAGGAAGTAGAGAAGAAGAACCTGCATTGCATTAAGTTTTTATAATATTTTAAAATTAAAAGTGGAGTGCAGTACCTGCTCCTACACAAATAAATGCTGTACTTTGGAGGGTAAGGTCGTGTTCTACTGGTGAAGTTTTTAAGAATTTGCAATGAAATCATCAATGAATATCCAAAGAATTTGATATTGAATAGTCAATATTGATGATTAACTAAACATAGGAAATGTATTATCCATAATGCTTGAAGACCAGAGGTTGAAATAAAAATTAACAACATTTCTGATATAAAAACCCACTCAAATATGTAATGTGAAAGATTTTGCAAAATGGGTCCATTTCTCCCTTATTCCCAAACCCTGATCTAAATAACAAATTTAGAAACATACTGATTCACTCCAAAAGATCCAAAAAACATTACAAACATATATAATATACAAAGTATTATTCACAATTAAAATAAGTAAATATGAAAATACACACTCAATGGTTGCTAGAGGATGAGTGTTAAAGAAATATAAATGCAATAAATGTGCTCTTGAAATGTACAGTAACAAGAGGGATCAAATTGTGAATATAAAAGTGAAATTATTTCCTCTGAACCTTGAGCATCTATCAGAAATTGTTTATGGAGTTATCTGCACATATCTAGTCCTCTGCATTTAGTATGTCTTTTAGTTGTTGCATCAAATCTTTTGTTCATCTCTGTGCTTTTCAGTACTTAGCAGAACAGAAGTATATCTGATATTTCTGGCCAAGAAAATGATTTGAATGTAACTGTAACGCCTCGTCTGAAGACCTCATTTTGTGAGAAAGGGACTATATTGTGACATAGTTCATTACCACATGAAAGCTGATATATAATGTAAGAGAGTTTGAATGCCTCCAAATAAGCATTCCCCACTCTTCTCTCTGAGGGAATCATCATGGCAATCCTAGCTGCCTCACTTTCTTATTATTAATCTGTTAGGTTTATTTGACTTTGCATTCTCTTGTTCGGTGTACTTTGTTTGTAAAAGATTCCTATTGCAATGCATTTTTCAGTTTACAAATTTGCTCATATTTTATAATATTATATTCCTAGACTATCAGTTGCTGTATTTTAAAACAGGTAATAAAAATAAACTATAGCAAGATTAAATGGCTTCCCAAGACCCACAATTCAGAAGGCCAGGAGCGTGCAGGGTCAACATTCATACCTCTTGCAAAGTATGGTTAGTCTTTTTTTGGAGAAGCTAATTGGGCAACTTCCTACGTATTTTCCTTTGCTCTATTTTAAAGTGACAGTAAGTTAAAACTTGTAAGTTTTTAAGTAATAGTCTTGATTGATTTCTCATTTGAGTGACTGAAAAATAAAAATCCAAGTTAAGGTTGAGGGTATTTTGAATCATTTGTTGGAAAACGGATGCAATGTGAGATCATAATACTAAATGAAATAAATCAGACATAGAAGGTTAAATATCACATAGTTTTATAAGAAGCGTGTTATATAATAAGCATACAGTGAAGCATGTTATATAAGAAGCATACAGTGAAACTAGCTTTTCATTTAAAGAGCAAAATAAAGGCAGAAAATAGGAGAGAAGGAAAGAGAGCGTGTGCATGGGTTTGGGTTATGTGGAACCAGGAGGATGAGAGAGGTAGGTAGAAAAAAAAGGTGTGTAATGAATATGTACCAATTTCCAATTGTGAATGTATTTATTATGTTCAGCAAATATATGCTATTTTATGCTATGAGGGAAGTTTTTGGGGAAAAATATTAACTGACTTAATGAAAAGGAATATATTCAACTCAAGAATAAATTAAATCATGGCAGCCAATGACGTCTCTCATTTCATTTTGTTTTCACTATATTGAAGTGACTTTATATTCATATTAATCGTGTAAATAATATTTAACTTACGAGATTTTTAAATCCTAAATGTTTCAGAAACAAAACCTGATTATTCAGGAAATAGTTTACTATCAGCTTCATTATTTGACGTTTTAATTATTGTTCTGTAGCACTCTTACTTGAATAACTAACAATTACAAAGCTGAGACCAATAACTATAAATATATATTTTTCCTTGTTTGGTCTAATATTGCAAAATTAGGTTAGTACTTATATAAATATCTTCTGAATTGCCAATTTGCTAATTGATTAACTATAATATTTAAAACCATGAATTCCAGTGTACATTCTTCCCAGATGTAGCCTCTAACACTTTAGTTCATATTACAAATGCCTTAGAAAATATGTAATGTGTCTTTCTGAGCACATATTCCATGATTAAATCAAGTTCAAATCATGCATCCTAATGTTCTTTGATACCATGTATTATTCTGCTGAAAAATATTTGCAAATGGAATTAAATCAAACACTCATACACATCCCCAATTGTAATGGGTGGTTATGTTTGTTCTCTAGACTACATGAAGTGCCTTGACTGATATTCTTAACAGAAGTTGAGTTCTCTAATTTATTTCTTTTCCCATCTCAGTACAACCTCTCCTTTTTAATGGTCCAGGTTTGTGCTGGGATACTCATTAGCTTCCTGCTAGCCTTTCTGCCAGGCAGCCTCGGAGGCCTCAGCATCACCTCAGAAATCATTAACATGCTTGGTGCTGCATTCCCACCCTGCCAGGCAGAGTGATCACTTAGAGACTGAAACCTGCTCTTCCATAAATGAGCATTTGTGGGGAGAGAGAAGTGGAAGGAAAGATCAAGTGCTACAGTCATTTTCTCCAAATAAAGGAGATCTTGGTAACTGAGATGAGAAGGAGATGTCTACTCCTGTGTGAAGAACAGAAATGGTTTGGTTGGAAGCAGATATGAATTACTTTTTGCTAAAGAAATTGAGGCAAGAATATGTTGAGGGTGTCTCATCACACATCTAACTGATTTCCTAAAGTTGCCTTGCTCTTCTGTTATGTTTGTACTCACTGGTAGAATCCATCAGCAAATGTGTCTTGTCCTGAAGATGTGATACTTTATTCTTAACAAAGATATGGGAAAATCACTCAATCTACAATCAAAAAAGAATGCCTAGTCAGATAACTTGGCACATGCTTTTAATACCAGCACCTATGAGGCTGAAGCATATGGATCACTTGTTCCTGTTTAGTCTGGTTTACTTAGCAAGACCCAATAATTTTTAAAGGGCTGGGGATGCAGCCCATAATAAAGGTCTTGGTATAATCTCCAGTACCACACACACATACCACAAAAATAAAAGAGAAGAATTCCCAGGGTTTTACTCATCTATATTTTAAAGGTTTTATTTTGAAAGCAGGACTATTGGCTTCATCCCTTATGTCATCATGCAACATTATGCCTAATGCCCTGTGAATTTCAGGATCTGTGTTTGGCAACTGACACCAGCATGTAGTTCCAAGAGCCAGGAAATAAAATGAAATGAAACAAAAGAAACAAAATGAAACAGAACTCAACAAAAATGTGTCTGAGTCCACATGAAGTTTCTCTATTGGCAAATACAGATAAAATATAAATTTTGCATCCAAAAGTACATAGAATCTATTTTATCAGTTTCCTGTGGACAAAACAACATGCACTTTCTTCTGCAATCACTGTAATTTTATCTGGACAGTGTTTGGCCACCACACTGGCTTAATTCTACAGCCTGAGAACTTGACATGATGGAACAATCCTAGCAGGATAGAAATGGTAATGCATAGATGTTAGAAAAACATAGACTATGGATGCCCCAGAATAAAGCTGGGCTTACTTCATTAGTGATGGAATCTTAGGAACCTTTTCTCAATCCTCCTAAGCCTTATCTCTTTATTCATAAAAGTTGGTTAATTATTCTTAGTCCTGGAGTGATTACAATGATCACATGCCTTAGTTCAGTTAGCATGCTTAGTACAGTGTTTAGTACAATACTAAAAATTCAAAATTCAATGACTATAACCCAAGGCAGCTATATGTCTTACCAGCCCAGTGCAAAATGAATATAGTATGTTAATTTCTAAAATACAAAACTTTTTCGTTCTCTTTTATTTGGTTTTTAAAATTTTATGTCTTTCTCGTGTGCATTTGTTATTTTCTAATTAGTTCCACACAGTCCAAGGCACAAAATATCATCTGACAAGTGAAAAATCTCACAGGTGTTCAAGGGTTTTGAGTAGCAAAATTTTAAGTAAATTTTGGTAAATTCTCTAATTTTCTACTCTTAAAAATTTTTAAATAATAGTAAAATTAGAGAAATGGAATGGGGAAATAAGAAAACTCCTGAGAAAAAGGAGGGGTCCCGAATAGATTGTCTTTAAAAAAAAAAATAATGTCTAACATGTCATTTCTAATTTATACTAATCTCTAAGATACATTCTTTCATTGCAAGGACTGTCCCGTAATCATTTTTTTTTTTAATTCACAGTTTTGTTGGTCCATGGAGTAAGTCACATGGTATATAGGTAATTTATAATCAATTACAGGCCCTATTTCTTTTACAAAGTCATTAGCTGCTTGCTGAAGAACCCATGTCTTAAACATACATTTAGGAAGGCTACTGAATAAAATAGTAAGTTATCAGACCCTGAAATAGATTCATGTGAGTTTATGTCCGAGGTCTCGTCCCTTTAGCTCTACTATTTGGTGGTAAAACTATTTAGCCTTCCATATCTATAAAAGAAGCAAAAAACCACACACTGAAAAGGGTTGTTGAGAGTTTTAATACAAAAATGCATATCAAACAATAGGCCATTAAATGAATGTTTCATAAATCTTTGTATAAAATTTAGATACTGTGCTGCAATCTTTGTATAAAATTTAGATACTGTGCTGCATAGAAATTAGCTTCATGTGAGTTAACCAACAAAATACATTTTAGCACATTTGTCTTAATCATTTATTCCTATAACTGAGTTGAACACTGTGTTTGTCTGTGGACATCAAAGGTGGGATTATTTAAGGGCACTTTGTTAAACTCATCCTTACGTTTTGGAAACCATCTGTCGTTAGGTCAATGCTAAGTTCTAACGCTGCCACAGGCCTTGTTTATGTCACATCTCAGGAAGGCAGAGACTTGCAGCTGAGGGTAACAAATGATCATCCAGGTGTCCTTGCAAAATCATTTATCTGAGTCCTTCCCTCCTCATGATGCTTGACCAGAGACCTTTAAAAGAATCCCCCTTGCAGGCCTGCGAGAGTCATTATTTTAAGCACTCTGCAGAACTCCGAAAGTCAAAGAAAATCCAAGCTAGTAAGTAATAAAGTTATTTCCTTTTCTTTTTATTCTTGATCAAAGTCTTAATTCCTAGTAAAACTCAGTAGTTATTCCATTAGGGACCTGTATGACAGTGATAAATGAATTTCAGTTTTATTAATAGATATGAAGACTATGATTCAATTCTGCAATCTGTGACATCTACGAAAGATTTTTTTTTTTTACAGCTGTCAAGGCACTGAGATGTTCATGCTAACAGAATGATGTGAAGAATATTTCAAGAACTTTCCCTTAGCATGATGCTTGTTTTGATTTGCTGACTTTGTTCAAGAGAACTAGTTTGACATCACATTCATGTGTAGTTTTGCAGTTATTTCTCAATAAATAAGTCTCCTTAGACAACAAGCTACTTACAGGACAAACCTCATCATTATAGCCCTCAATCACATGTTCAATAATATTCAGTCTCTATGATAGGACCTTTAGGAATGAGGAATAGAAAGAAAAAAGGAGGAATAAATGAGTTCAATGTCACTTTTTCACTAGTCTTTTAGGGGACTCTCATTGATATGGGACAGTTGGACTTTATCTAAAGTTTGGAATACTTTTGAGTATTTTCTCTTTTTGGTGTAGTAAGTATACTTTGAAATAAGTGAAATTGCACTATAATGATTGACAATGCCAAGGCTGCAGGTGTTCATCAGATACTAATTATAACACAATGTTATGCATGTAGAAATATCAGAATTTTCAACATAATCTCAATAAATGTATATTGATGTCAGAGCTGATACAAAAAGACAGTTGAGAATGTTGAGGAACATTTAGTTTATTTCAAAAAAGTCACTTGCTGACCATTAACTATGCTTCCATACTTGTGTTATAATTTTCCTCAAATCACTAGCTAGTCAGCCACCGGAATTGTGTTAAAAGAAGTGTCAAGCATTAACCAGACACTAAGGAAACATAAGAAGTAATAGAAAGAAAAATGTTCAATTGCAAGGAGCTTCACAGAGTGTCAGTCAATAATGTTCAATAAAAGGGCAAGTGTTTTGTTATTAGAAAAGGAGAAATGCCAGCCCGTCTTCTTACCTCTCAGTTGTTAGTATGATCTTTCTGGCTATGTGCACTTGATAGCATGGCACAAATACATGAGTGCATTTATGGACAGTGTTTGTGTGTGAATTTACTTGTGCATAGATATAGTAAAATCTAAATCACCGCATGCTAAGCTTCACAAGAACTAGTTTTGGGTATAAGCAAGTGCCAAATGACAAGGGATGACTCCACGTTGTATTTTTAGGCTGAGAGATATTATACAAGAGTAGAAAAATAAAGTACTAAATGATGGGACATTTGTTTCTTCAGAAGCATTGCATATTTTGCACATCTCAGTGGCAGATCCAGTGGATGGGTTTTGCATTTTGCTGAGTGTGCAGGCAGCTGGGGCCAGGGTGGTTATTCTGAGGTTACTCAGTGGGCAATGATATCTTAGGCTGCCAGAGATGCAAATTCGGGCAATAATCAGATCAAAACATTGAAACCGCAAATCAAGTGCCTCATTTACACATTGAGAGGATTGTGAAGGATGCAGATTCTTATATGCCTGCTCCTGTTTTTTTTTTTTTTCCCCTGAAGATGTTTTCTCCCACCCCCACCTTTTTTTTTTCTGAGAGTGAAAACAAAAGAGCTTCTAGAGTTTAACTTTCTCTTTCTACTAGAGTGAAACAGTGGGGGTAGCTGAGACTGTTACTGTTAAACAATTTCCACCACAGTTAATACAAACGTTGCAACTTAGTAAACATTAAAACAGGAAATTTTATGCAACTAATGCATGAGGTAGAGCTGAAGGATTTTTGACAATGTTCAATCTATAGAAGGATCTGAGATTAAATGTAAGAGAGAGTTAGTACTGATATGGTGAGTTGTGTATTTGAAAGGTCTAAGAGCATAAAATGGAATTCTTTAAAAATTCTAAAAGGAATGGGAATGTGTTTACTCTATTCGGTCTGGGATTTGAAAGGAAAAGGTTCTTTTCACCAAGTGATAACCCCCCTCTTTCTTTTTCTTCCCTTCCTGTCACCCTCCCTCCATTCCTTTCTCCCTTCCTCCCATGTATTAATTAACCCACCATCAAACATGTGTCCAATATATATTTTGCATAAGTCACTTTTTGGATCTGGAGGATAAACATATATATTAATAACCAACAAGTCTTACATTTGAGGATCTGAGTCCAACAGGAACCACTTTTGCAAATGTATATAAATATTTCAAACTGAAGAATGAACTAAGGGAACTATGTTTAGATGTCATGATATCACTGCCTGTTTCTTTTATTCTGCAGTGTCTTTATGCGTCTGATCAAATTGTTCAAGAGAAAAGCCTTTCATAACATTTTGCTTCTTGCTAACTAATCACTGTTGAATCCAGGGAAGGGCCTGGAAATGCTCAATTAGTTTACTGAGCCAGAGATAAAGATATGCTTGTCTGAGAAACCTAGAAAATGTAAGTATGCCTCGTTAAAAACGTGAGGTGAGGTCTTTGGTTCTTACTTATCTCCTATGACAATTAATTTACTTCCAATAGGCAGATTATATATTTGCACAAGTCTTCTAGAGATGGTTCCAGCACTCCCTAGGAAAGACACAAAGGTATCCATCCAGAGGCAATGAATCATAGTGATTCTGCCACTTTCTAGCTGTTTATTTCATCAGTTTGCCAAATAATTATGGTAATACTAAAATCTATCTTGCAGATTTATTTTGTGTACTATTTTAATAAAGATTTGTGAAAAACGTTAGATCAAAGGATGGCACAAGACCAGTATTGTTTAAGTGTCAGTCCTAAGTGTCATAGACCAAGTAAAAAGAGTATTCCCCTAAGTATATTTCAAGCATATTGAATTCTTTGTTGGACTGCATTCTCTTTTTTCACTGTAAATGGGATAAATTACTGAAGCTGAAGTGTAAATGCTACCTGAGTTGTCTTACAAGAGGCTGCTACAATGATTCCCATGTGTCATGTTTGGCAGTAACCCGCAGGGAAGTGTAGGACCTCACAACAGCTTCGGCATCTCAACAAGGTGTCTGTGTTTTAGGAAAAACATCCCAATACAGATCTTAGAGGAAAATCCAACATGCAGATTGACAGTGAGGCATAAGAAGAGCTTTTAGCATGAATTAATACAGGGAATCAGTCCTTCTTTCACCTACTTTGAATGTAAAATTGATGAAGGACATTAAGAAGCCAGAGAACGAGTAAGCAGAAGGAAATATATAAAGAATGCCATGTGCAACAGTGACGTTATTTTATTTAAAACTACATTTGGTGTCATTTACCTGGTTACTCATCTGAAGGCATTATTTTCCCATATTAATCTCCTTAGTTTATAGAACAGTGATTTAGATTTAGAAATAGCCAAAAATCACAAATTCTGTTTAAAATATGAAGGTAATAAATAACAGTTATTGTAGACATCATTTGATTCTTTTTTTTAATCTTGGCTTATAAAAGAGAATGGTAAGTTAATACTATAATTTTAGGGTAATGTAACCATGTAGAATTCCTTGAAGAACTTGCATGGAATGAGTGATCCTGTAGATTTTCAGTGAAGTAAATCTAATTGTTTATGAAAATGATAGAAAAGTAATGAATAAAGTCATTATTCAGAACAAAGCTAATGAAATCATGGAAAACAGCAGCCTGAGACTGTAGCTAATAAATCATATTATACCAACTTCATGATAGTATAAAATTAATAAGACAGATACAAAAAGGACACAGCAAATGATACATGTGGCTTATGCATTTCAGGAAGTCATTTGAGGTTCCTCAAGCATATTTTTATTTTAATGTATTATTGGAGCAAGTGATTAGTTTCTGTCTTTTTGATTTCTAGTTTGTGTGATGTGTATCGAAATTCAACGAAAGAAAAAGATAACATGCTGGTCCCAAATGCATTTATATGTCAGTGTAAAACCAGAACAGGAGTCAGCTTGGTTCCCTCCTCTCATTCATGAGACATGTAAGCATGGAGATGTAGTGATTAGAAGGGAGTTTCAATTTGATTAGCTTTTGGATCCACCTACAGGATGGTGGAGATACTTCTGGGTGTGTCCAGGTGGGTCAGGAAGGTATGGCTTTGGGTTTCTGTCTGCTCCCCTCTTCTCCCCTCTGGCATAGCTTCCAGCTGTGCTTCCTGGCAGCCATGAGCTAAGCATCTTTGTTCCACTGTGCCCTTCCACCATGGTGTTTCTCCCAGTCCACTAATTTTCATTTAGTGGGATTTAATTCTATAATTTCTTTCAAAAATCTGTTATGGTTTTGAATATACAATCCTGCACATATTTTGATATGTTTATTACTAAATATTTCATTATAAATGGAATGCATTTCATTCTAAATGTATTTTTTTGCTATTTTCATATAGTAATACTCATTTAGTTTGAATATGATCCATATTCTTGAAAATTTATGATTCATAAATTTATAACTCATAATATTGCTTAATTTAAATAGTATAGTTAACACACAGCATTTACAACATACTTGGTACTGCTAAATATGTCATAAGTTTTTAACTATGAGACATTATTTGACAAGAATATTAATAGATCTTTTCATATTTAAACAAAAATGACCAAAACAGTGTATTTTGTTATATATCTCAGGATACCAATTAGAGTTTAATGGAAGTTTGTCCTTCTGTTCCCTGGACTCTGTCATTACTGTAAGTTCCCATTTTCATGATAGTTGTGTTGGTTTTTTTTCTCTTTGATAGCTTGTGAGCCTTGAGTGTACATCTGAATTATTTGTGCATATGAAGGAATTATTAACTGTTGGAGTTCAATAAATAGAAATACTAGATCTTCCTTGGAGAGCCCACCTATTCAATGTGGACTCACACTTGTTTTGCTTATATCCATAAGTTTGAAATTAAATGCAGATATCATGCGCTCTGAGTAACTGACTTGAAGATAACAATACATAATGAATATATCATAGTTACTGTTTAAGTATTACTTTGAAATTTTGTTTTATTTTTTTCTCTTTAAAATAAAATTGACCTAAAAAAATACTTGAAAAGTGTGATGTTTAATGTTGTAGTAGATACTCATGTTCCCTCAGAAAAGGAAAGTGATTGGGAGGAAAGGAGAATAAGGTGAAGAGACCTTTGTGGGATATTTTATGTCACCTACAGGACACAGGGTCGCAACATGTAAATAAAAGCTTTGTCACAGTTAAAAGAATGTGAAGAGTCAGTAAATACCTCGCCATCACTTCAAAGAATTCTATACTTGATTGACTCCTACAAGTCTTTCAATCCTCTCAGTGCTGCTGGCATCATTCTGTGACGTGACTTGAGTTTTAACCTCTTCAGGTACATTGTCAGTTATCACACACTCTGTGTGTTTTTGTTTCATTCTTCCCAAAATAACTTTAAACACTCCTTCACTGATTTCACCTTCCATTTGCTACATCTTAGTGGTCTTTTTTCTGTTTACTTCTTATTATTTAATTAATTTATTTATCTATTTATGCTTCCTCATTAGTATATGTTTATGGCATAAAATGAATATATTCACTGTGGATAATCAGTAAATATAGATGTCACATCTTTCTTAAAACATATTAAACTTTTTGCTTCCCCTTCCCCTCCTCTTTCTTCCACTTCTCCTTCCCTGTATCTATTTCTCATCCCAGTGTTCTATATATTTTATTCTTATTTACTCTCATGTCAGTGATGTTGGCATCATAAATCTTCGATACTAATTCATATAATCCACCCACCACAATTAACTTCAAGAACACGAGGTATTTACATTTCTTATTCTCATGGAAAAAATCACTATGCATGGGATATAATTGGTAACTAATAAAATACCTTTGGGTACAATTAAATCAAATGGAATTAAATTTGTCATAGATTACAGAGTGGTAGACAATGTAACTATATCATACTTAGTAAAATTATTACAGAATGACCTACAAAAATAAAAGTACACTTTTTCTTGAATTATGAAAATTAACTGCCAGAGAAGGAAGAAATCTACTGGAAATAAAAATAGTCAATCAACTATAGAATTCTTTGAAGTTATTGCTAGCTATTTACTAACTGTTCACATTCTTTTCATTGTGGCAAAGCTTTTATTCACATGTTGCGACTCGGACATTGAAATAAATGGAGTGTTCCTCTTGCATTCCTGTAAAGATCATGTAACTTGGTTCCATATGGAAAGAGTGAATATAGATATGGCATAACCTTTCTTGGCCCACATCTGATGCATCCTTCCCTTTTGACCACACATCAATTACAGAAGAGCTGTATGTTGAAAAACGTGAGCCCGTACCAGACTTAGCTCCTGAATAACATCACAAAGGAGATTTGCCTCATGTCTGACTCATTTACCAATTAAATACAGTAGGAATAAGAAATTAATATGTTATTATATTACCTTAGTACTTGACATTTTATTTGCTATTATCATTTCACAAAATATAAGCAGGTATATTGTCATTAGTATTTCCCTAATAGGAAATTAATAAGAAATTGTTTTAAAATATATTAGTATAAAGCATAATCCCCGGACAGAACAAAGCCTGTTTTAAATCTTTTATTACATTTTTACTGGGGAAGCCTGTCTTAGTTATTTTTTACTCATCGCTGAGACAAAATACTTGCTGCCCAAAGTTGGGAAAGAAAAGGTTTATTTCTTACAGTTTGGGGAGGTTTCAGTCCATATTCAGTTGGCTCCAAGGCAGGGTGGCATGGCAGGGCCGCAGTTCATGGTGCCTGCAAACAGCAAGGCGGAAACTGGGCAAGAGAGTGAGACACACCTTCTTCCTGCCATTACATCACATCCTGGCTCCACCCCTAGGCCAGGTGTAGCACTCACACCCTAATCCAAGCACTAGACAATGAACCAATCACAAATGCATAAAGCAAAGGCATAAGGCTTGTGGGCTACTGACATAAACCCTAACAAAGCCTATAAAGGAAACCATAATGATTGCAATAGTTTAAAATACACATTGACATTTATTTTCCCAGGATTCTGTTTATGCTCATACATATGTGCACTTCTGCATGTACATTATGTTGTTGTTTTTCACAGGATAAATTTTTCTAACTAAACATATGAGGATAATACTCAACAATTAATACTATCTTGAACATGAGGGCCATACATTGTGGCACCAAATCCAGAAGCTGTAAATATTGTTTAATTGAGTATAGTTGGAAAGAACTTTACAACTGCATATAAATCTAACATATTCAAATTGGGTTGCAAATGAAAAAAGTCAGGTATGTGTGCTGCCTTCCAGTGTGGATACAGTCAGCTGCTAGTGATTCATTTCTATTCTGGTAGAAGGCTTTTTTCCAATATCTGATGGCTGTAGTGACTCTTGGTGTACAGGTAGCACACCATGCCAGGGGCCTCCTATCATTTCCCTTCTATTCCAACAGGAATTTGAATGGGAAGTGTTGTTTCAATGATGCTTGAAAGTTGGATCATTATGTCACAAAATTAAATGTATTAAGCTTCTTTTTAACACTTAAATTTTGTGATTTTGCTCAAAACTTTGAGCACTGTATAGTGTTTGAGTATGTGATTATCTTAGCTGAGTGCCAGGGAAGGTATAAGACAGCCTGTCAATATCTGCCTTCTGCACAGCAGATCATATTAAAATAAGAAAATTAGATTTCATCTTTTCTGTTTATTTTTTAAGGAAAGCATGAAACAGTAATTGTGATTCACCTTGAAATGGATGCTCAATTTAAGAAATATAAACGGTTAACTATATGTTACCCAATGCAAGTCTAATAGTAAAACATGACTATTATAGCTCAGACTTTAAAGTTGTGTGAAGTTGTCATAAACTTCCACACCATGTGACCAATTTTCTAAATAGTCTTCATAATTATTTCAGATGTGAATGTGAAGAGATTATGTGTGTTTACATCTATTTAACTTTTTAAATGCAAATATATTTAATTTTTAAATTTTCTGTCTGCCCAGGAACTGGAGAATTCTCTCTTGCACTAGTAGTATGTGTCAGGTTTAAGTAATTTAAAACGTGAGAACAATTATCTACACAAACATGACTTATGGGTTTATTTCTTCTACATAACAAGAAGAATGGATCTTGTTTTTGCTGGCATTGGTCAGTGGGTCAGTAACATTCATGTTTGCATTTGTAATTTTTCAATACTTCACACAAGGGAAAGAGATTGTTACAGCTCTAGACCAATGTCTGTGCTCATAGGGTAAGAAAAAGAAGGACAAGGAACAGGAAAAGGCAGAGAAAGAAGAGGAGAAAGAGGAGGGAGAGAAGGGCAGCTAAAACCCGTTGAAATTATCTTTAGTATCAGGAAATTCAAAACATCACCAAAAATACATCATTGTATTTTAACACGTCTCTTTGCCTAGAAATATTTCCAATTCTCAATTTAAAGGATTGGAATGAAAATACTATACAGAGATGGTAAAGGGAAAAAAGGCCAAAAATATGTATTTTGTTCAGTAATCTTGAAGATGTTCCAAAACGTATGGTTAATGATGAATAAACACCAGTATTTTACTAAGAAAGAGCTGATTTGTTAAGTTCTGGATAAGAATTTAACAAGTTATACTTTCTAGGCTGATAATCCCTCTCCAAGCTTCTGATTGGATCTTTGCTAAAGAATAGAAATGGGGTATCTACTTTAGCAATAACTATCATATTGAAATTCTAGTACCAGCAGTATTAAAATTTCAATAGCAAAGACTAGTTCCCACTGCATACTGAAGGTGGTTTAAGTTCTAACAGCCTGTGATTAGCATTATTGGCACAACTCTGGCCTGTGAAATGCTTGTGCAGTGCTCCTGGCTGCTAGCCACACTTTTTAAATTACTCCCCATTTCCCATGCTTGATTCTGTAGTTTTCTTGAATATTCTTTGAATTGCCAATGGTCTTTTGGTTTAAATCCCTTTTCCGCTTCATATGTCCAAGACTACTAACACAGAAGTTGGCATATCTATTGGGTGCATGCCAAAATCTTCAGAGGAAAAAAATCTTTGGATTTGTTAGTTGGAACTGTTAAATATTAGAGACAGTGTTTGCAGTCCACTAGCTATTAAAAAACAGGTGCCTCGTCAGTCAAGGGTATGCATTGTCAAATAATAAATCAATTCTATTGTTAAGAGAGGTTACCTGTAAGAAAGTACTCATGTAGTCAAGCTTCAGATAGCCAGACGATGTGTGAGATAAACTTCAACTGGGCAGGATGAGTGTTATATGTCTATCATTCCTCAATTAATTGGTTACAAATAAAAGATTATAGGGCAGAGTGATTTGTTTAAATGGGAAAGTACAAACTAAATAAATAGATTTATGTGTGTAAATTTCTCTGGGAATGATTCATTATTGTTCAAAGTTACAAAAAACTAGAAAATCCCTGTGACTTCTGTGAAAGAGTCCTTATCTCCTGAAGCCACTGGGCTCATATTGTTAAACCCAGACAGAAGATTTGCTCCTGTACATTGCCAAATTATGCTGTTAATTAAATTTCCGAGCCCACATAATAAATTTAAAGCATTCATTAGGAAGAATGGACTTGAGATCTTCATGAAATTTTCTAAAATAAAGTCTCAGAGAACTGTGAATACCAAAAGGCAATTTACTTTCAGAATCAGGAGGTGGCAAATGTAATCACTATTCCTAATTTACTGAGGCTGTTCCTTACCTCACCTAAAAACTTGAAAAACATCTAATAATTTAATAAGATGAGAAATTGCTACTAAAAATTTAGATGGTTGATAGAAGTTTGGAAAAATAATACTTATGTAGGAGGCTTGCTCAGAATTGACCCAAAATATAGGAAAAGTTGTAATATAGTAATTTTTAAAATTGTTTCCATTTCAAAGGACATTCTTAATAATTACAAGGTTAAAGGGGCATTTAAAGTAGTATCAAAGAATATCTTTTCCAGGTACTTTGGAAACCGCTTAATAGATTGAACAAATTAATCATGGCAGTATGAAACAGACTATAAAGGCTTAAATATATTAAAATCCTTTAGCAAAGTCTCACCTCTCCCATGATCCTACTAGCTTGTGTGCTTTCCAGGAACTGTGCAAAAACTAAAACCTGATACTGTCGTGTACTTCAAAGAGACAGGTCACTCTGTGACATTTGACCCTTGTGTCTCATGGTGGAGGAAATAATGTTCTCTTTGTAGAAAAGACATATTCTGGATTTTGCTTTGCTTATTACATGTGACTAGGAAACTGCATGTTTTGAAAACAATAACAGCATCCCACACAAGACCATCATAGCTCTAAGAACACTCTGTTCCAATAAAAATATACGCTAACAAACACAAAAACAAATAAGAGAATAAGTAAATGAGGGCCGTGTATTATGCACATTGGTGTGAAAAAATTTTCCAATGACAAGACTCAGAAACAATAATATTTTGAACAACAGAAAAGCTTTTTATGTATTGTTATGGCATATACTCATACTCAGCCACAAGCGATTCAAGGTTCTGTTTTCTGCATGGTCAGATTCACAGAAATAGGATGTCAAGGAAAGAAGTAGGAATGACCCTTTCCCTACTATATGCATGGTTGTCTGCTAAGGACATGGTGTTTTATCCTCATCACTCTGGAAGTTATCACCCAATAAGTACTTCAGGGCTCAATTCTATTAAATTGGAAGCTAAATTGCCACCTGTCATTTTGGGGTCTTCATGCCAATAGATGAATATCACAAAAAAAGTTTAAATCTGCTTTTTGCTTACTTGACCCAGAATATGTGACGAAATAAGGTTGCATTCTATAACGCAGGAAGAAAATATGGATGCAACTTAGAGTTTATTCTGTAATGCCCCAGACTTGTCAATTGCTAAGTGCTGATAAAATTCTATATTGTCTTTACACTGGTGAGGGCATCAAAATGTCCAAAATTTAGTTTAATGATATAATCCTCCTACAAAGGTTTGGATCACTTTGCTCTAAGAAATGGTGGACTGAAATTCCTGGTGGAAACAACTGGAATTGAAAAAAATATATATTTGTTGAATTCATAGTGTGTAAAGATATAGACAACTATTTAGAAGAAAACAAGAGACATTATGGCAGCTACTGTTAGATTTCCTGTTGTCTTGCTTTCAAATCTGTGTCAAATGTGCTTTCAAATCTGAGAAAAAAATTGTTTTTTTCTTATCTGCTTTGTTCTGGTTTGTTGTTTTGTTTTACCTTCTTTAAAATAAAAAAAATTAAAAAATAAAATCAAATTAGGTCACAAAAATAAAAAAGAATATTTGTTAATTGAGGTGATAAGTCATAAATTCTACATAAACTCTAAATATGATCACATCTGAACATAAAGTTCTAATCCATAGTTTTATGAGATGGGCTAAAATTTTATGCTGTATCATTTCATTTAAACTCAGTTTAACCACCTAATCATTGAACTAATTTACCTAATGAATCTATAACATTTCTACACCTAGATTTGATCATACAATTGCGTTTTTAAAAGATAATAGAATTATAGAGAGAATTATGACATTACTGAATATCTATCAATGGAGTATGCATTTGTGATGTTATCTCAGGTGTCTCAAAACATTTACATTAATTCTCAGTATGTATAGACCTTATTCCTTTGTGACCAACAGCCTAAACATAGGAATTGGGTAGCGAGTCATAGGAATTCACTGGGTTCCTCTAGAACAAATCAAACCTCTAGAGAAATGAATCCAAATACTTGACCGCAGAATGAAGAATCAGTCTGAAGAATGAATATAAGTGAACACAAACAAATGTAATAGTAGCAGCCTCTTTTCCTTTTGTGTTTTTTCCAGCTCATCAAGCTCTAATGTGTGGATTACCTTATTGATTCTCCCAAGAAGAGGCTACACAAGAACTACTTACTTTTGTTCTGCAGATGAGGAAACAAGGCTGGAGAAGCTGCACTCCATATCATAAAGCCATAAATAGTGAAGCTTGAACTGAAATGTAGTACAGATGAAGTCACATGAATTTCCTTGAACATATAGCATAGAGAAAGTTACAGACATGTGGAAACACTGCAGCTCATCCTTATAAATAAACCAATGTTGTGCCACATAGATGTGCTCCAAATTGTTTTCTGGAAATTAGTCATTACAACATTTGTGATTTAAGTAGTAACAATGATTACACAGAATTGTGAGTAATTTTTGTATCTCCTTTTTTCCTCCTGTATGGGATGGCTATGAAGGCCTTAAAGGGTAAAGAGAAAGCTATCATTCTTGTTTCACTCCTTTGAAATGGCACTACAAATTATTGATGGCTTCTTACTGAAAAGAATGCCGACACATACATATATCTTAGCAACTCTCATTTTAGGAGAACTGTGTTTGCAGGTGTCAATGTCCCAGGATGAAAGAATACTTCCTCCAAATAAATTTGTAGGGTTATTAGGCACCTGTTTCAATGCAAATTCTGGGATCCAACTCCCTTTTGCTGACCTTCCATTACTTTTATTCTTTTTGTATGAATAATCAGAGCATCAAGAAATCCAAATTCCACAGTATATATTTTATTAAATTATATGACAAATAGGACTAGACAACTATATAATGAAAAAAATGTGAAATTAAGAGAAATATGTTATTTGTACTGGAATATTTTACAATTCTGAAAGATGAACTGGCTGATATACTAATAACACAATGAAGAAATCAAATTAAAATTCGTAAATAGCAATGTTTTTTATTTCTTTGAAGGAACAAAGTTTTATTTCCATTTCAATTGATACAAATATTAAATGCTTTTCTTTAACTGAGTATCCGTATTGATTTTTCCTTATGATCCATGCATCTCCTTTGTGATTTCAGCCCTCTCACTGAAACCACAAATAAGTCAAAATCTATCTATTCCTTAGAGTAGTTTCAATTTTCATGATGGATCAACACAATTTGACCAGAATACCAACACTAATTCTCTTCTTTGTCTTTTTGACAAGTAATTGCATTCGCTGTATAAAAAACAACCCTCATTAATCCACATAGTTCTTTTCAAAACTTGAGACTTAAGATTTTGTTAGATGTTGACTGACCATGCATCTCAAATACCCTTTTATTTTACTAAAAAATATTCAGAGGATGCTAACCATAAATGAATCCATACCTCAGAAAACAATGTCTTTTTTTTTTTGTAAAAATAGCATAGAAGCCTGAATGAGACATGCATTATCTAGGCATCTTGAGAATGCTGAACGTTTACTTTTTTAGCATATCTAATTAACCTTGTAAGTATTACATCCCAGTCGATTCAGGGAAACTCACAGACATGCAAGAAAAAATCATTGCCACAATGAAATGATATTTTACACTTACCCACTTTACAGGCAGTTTCCTTTTTCCAGGAATTAAAATATGCATCTAGCTGTAGATCAGAATCCACTGCAGACATTTCAAATAGGTGACTTTTTTCATCTCTTTTTGCATTTAATTCCTAGTAAGAATAGGACATGAACTTGGTGAAAAGTCACAAAAGAAAAATTTTGACCACATTGGCAACCACCAATGTAAGGAAAACATTACATTCAATTTTCTTGGCTATTTTGTGTTTATTAAGGTCACTCTGTTATAATTACTCTGTTCTATTCCATTTTCCCTCTAGAAAGCAATATCCATTTTCATTTTAATAATAAAAATTTTCATGGTAAAAGCTTTATTTAGTAATCTTCCTACACAAAGTACAGGTGAGGTCATCAAAAGCCAACAGCCATCCTTGTTTATAAACTGATATTGCCCAAATTAACTCCTCAAAAGTTGAATAATCATTTGAAAACTTCCTTTTGTGGACACTATGTACTTTTAAACTCATCATTGATTATATATTAAATTCAGGCCTCTAAAACTTAATTTTCTAAAATTACATGTAAAATTACCAAGTTTAACATTAAAACAATTCAAAATAATTATTTTGCAACTTTAAAAATTCTTAATACCTTTGAGTAAAAATAATGGATCAACAGTCATTTCTTAATGCCTTCAACATAATTAACTGGAAAAATAAGAGTACTTGACTTGTTCTTTTAGCTATGTAAAATGTCTCTTTCAAATCATCAAGAAATTTAATCACAAAATACATCATTTATGTTGGTAAAGTTATTGTCTACACAGACTAAATGGAACAGGAGACAATTTTTTCCTACTGAAAAGTCAAAATTATGTATATCTAGGATCCAAAGAGAACATTTATTCAGGATTGATTTCTTTATAACGTTTGGGAGTTTTATTGGTAAGGCTACTTGATTTAGCTTTTGTTCCAACAGTTTTGTTTCTTTTGACTGTCAATAGGAACTATTATCATCTATGATTATCTATGTAAATCCCAAAGATAATATCACCAATTTTCAATTTTCTCAGAAACAGTGAATTCCACAAATGCATCCTCGCAGAAACAAAACATACAGAAAAGAAGCAGCAGAAGCACGCGGCTATGTCAGATTGAAAAGGAGCACGATTTTCTCTCAGTCACAATGTGGAAAAATACTTTTATCTCTTCAAATTTGAGACAAAAAGAATTTTGTCTAAGAAAAGAACTGTGTTTAATCGCTTTGGCACCTGTTTTCATTTGTACTTTCTTAGCAGTTTTCCCAAGATAGATCCAGTGTGCACATCAGAGAAGCAAGCACTGTATTCTGGAGATACCATATTACACATACAGCAATTTGTATGATAATTTTTTCTTGATTCCAAGTTACTGTTAAAAATGCAACTAGCATAATTACTTCCAAACAATGTTTTTCACATGTAACAATTTAATATAATGCTCAAACTACTATGCACTTTGCAGAATAATAGGCTTATCAGTTAAAAAAAAAGTGTTCTATTTTACACAAGTCCAATAGGGAAGACAACTACAAAAGTCCCAAAAATTCTTGAACTAGAAACCTGTAGGTTTAGCTGATTACTTCTCCCAGTTCAACACAACCTCTTCTGAAACTGTTGAAACACATAGCGTTTTCCATTTTTCTTCCTAAAAATTACCCGAATTATATCAATTAGGACAAAATTATTTCAGAAAGATACAGTTACACTTTCAGATCTATAATTAACCAAACACAGGCAGTCAGCATTAGGAAAGTCCTGTCTATGAGCACAACTAACTCTACAGATAATTGAAAATGTGGACTTTACCAAATATATAAATGTTCATGTTACATATAATCTCCATACATTTTAAAAAAATTTTATGACTAAAAAGTCATAATTTTCCCAATTAATTTCCATCAAGCAATGTGTTGTTTCAGTCCTTAAATTACTAATGTAGATGTTAAACTTTCCTGAATATTTGAGATGTGAAAGATCTGTGCTGGAAGAATTATAAAGCCTCATATTATTAGATTTTTCAGAATTCTCAACAGGAAAATAAGAATACCATCCAAATTATAGGCAAAGCCTGTAAAACAAAGCATAATTTTAAGTGATGTATCAGAGAGCCAAGACTAACCATACACAGCTCATCCAACAACACGCACAGCACTGCTATCCCCGCTTTCTTTCCCAAGGAACTACCATCTCTAGTTACCAGCTGGCACTGTTGGGCTCATAAACAAGAGAGTGAATTGGTGTTTGCCTCACTGAGTGACATCTGATAAATGGAAAAGCTAATTCACTGGTCTGCCCACTTCACAGGAATGTTGTGAAGCATTTTATCAGTGAGCTTCGAAAATGTACACTGTATGTAAATATAAACCATAGAAAACTTATAAATACTAGGTTTTCTCGTTTGCATTATTTTTAAAACATGAAGCTTAAAGGATTCACTAATGTGTACAAGGAAAAGTATTGTATTTTAAATCAAACACAAAGCTAAAATGAACCAAATTCTGAATCTTCTATTTAATAACTTATGAGCATCACAGGAAGTACCATTAAGACTAATGAACTTTTTTCTTCTCTATAACATGGATAATGCTTACTTCATAAGATTACTAGAAAAACAGAACTAATACATGGAAAATATTTTGCCATGTTGCAAACACTAAAATTATTTACATTATCATTTTATGACTCAGGAACATAAGTATTAAATCAGTAGATGGAATCTTGGATTTACTGCTGTTTTATGCAGCTTTTAATGGGAAATTATCTGCAAATTAGATTTAAAAGAACTATAAGAATGAATAGATAATCTTTTCCCCCCTATTATCAAATATAATACCTGGCTTAGCTATCTTAGAGAAAGCTATTCTAGCTATGGTAGGTTTGTAACATGCCACAATGATTTTACATTATTTATCTAATTATTAGATGTGCAGCTCACTTGATGTCAGCACTATGTGAAGGGTCAAACTAATCAGAAACACAATCTGGTGTGCGTTACTAGACCACTTTCACTGGACTTAAAAAGAAGTTGGGGAAAACGAGACAGTTCTTTGATGTTTGATGATCTTCACTTTAACCCTACAACTCACTGTCTCAAGCCAATTACATGTGATTAGAGGTTCTGAGAAAAGAGAAGGGAATTTTCAAAACAATTCTTGGGAGAGAGATTTACTATGACAGAGTGGTGGGCACCATCATTTGCATCTCAAGTCTAATAAGAATAGTTTTTAAAAAGTGATGCAAATGTCTTGGCATACGTTGTTTGCTGTAATGGGTACCACTGAGTGATATTTCGCATACACAGAAACAAAATAAGGCCAAGAGTTTTGGTTGATGACATAGACATCCAGGTCAAAGAGGGCACGATGCGTCCTATGAATCAAGTGTAGCATATGTGTGCAAGAACCATACAGGGCTTATCTTAGGTTTTCCTCAAGGAGTCACTTCATAGTTAAAGAACAACTCAGATGAAAACTGTAATCACATTCCGGCTGGTCTAGCAATGAAACCAACAAACGCAGACAGATAGAGCCACAAGAGTGACTAAGGAGTGGTTCTGGAAAATGATACACTGCTTCCAAAGCCTGCCTCTACTCTTCACAAAACAATAAATCTTTTATTATTACTTAAGCACAGTGTTGTCCAGAATTTTGCCTCTTATAGGCAATTGATCATAATTAAAACATTATCTTGTCTATTGGATTGAAGGGATAATTAATGGAAATGAGTGGAATGCCATTAGAAAAATATGATCAAAGATAGCTGTGAGACACTGCACAAATACCCATTTCCTATACCTAAAGCTCTTGATAGATAAGAGGAAAGAAATGAAGAATTGTAAATAAATCAAAATGTATTAATAAAGATTAACCATATATGTCAATTTTATAATGAACATTAAAATGTGTTAAAGCCTATACAAAGGAAAAGATTATTTGCAGTTTACAACGCATTTGAAGACATTATTTGAGAGAGAAATTGTTCCCTGGCTTCCCCCAAGTAAATCTGCTTAAATGTCAATCAAAATTCAGTCAATTGAAGTTCACTCAAGAGCAACAGAGCCCTAGAATTTCTACAGTAAAAGGAATTGGCTGAGGAGATTCAATCTTGACAAATCATAGGAGCTAGTGGAGATGTCTATGCCAGGTTGTTGTCCCTATAACAGGTGTTGGGTCTGGTATTGCTCTGTATTAGCCAGGTGAGAATTTAGAGAGGACAGTGAGACCTGAAGTGACTGAGACAAAGCAACTCTGGCAGCCTTGTTGATAAAGGAGTACATACAAGGACAAATTGGAATCATTCTCTCTCTCCTTTTCCCTGCTGTGCTGATCCAGATAACCTTCACTAGTGTTGTCAACATCTGTTTCCACAACCAACACAGGCACTGGGTCAACACACAAGAGTTACTTGCAAAAATCCAGGAGGAGGCAGAGGGGCCCAGAGTCAGGTCAGTGCCCCTCACCAATAGCTTGAGCTTGCTAATCGAGTTACCAAGCCAGATGAGAGGTAGGGCTGGCTTTCAATGAGCAAAAATGCCTCTTTGTGTCATTTCAGATTCTGATATCCCACAAAAAATTCTCTCATCTTCATTGCAACATTGGGAAAGCATTTTGGATAATACAGTTAGTTGCAATTTAGCTAAATTGATACGGTACAAAACCACCGGTTCCAATATTTTTTAAACGAAGTTACTTGATAGATTAAAAATATTAAATACATATAAGTTACAACATATTAAGGCTCTCTATAAATGGAAATAATCAGCTCTGCTGGCATTTGCACATGACAACTGGCATCCAGCAAAGCAGTACCTTAAATATGGCCTGTTATTCTATTTACCTCTATCTCCATTGTTTTATAAGGACCATCACAGAATCCATATCAAGGGTATTTTAACATTGTTATGGATTAAATGTCTGTGTCCATCCAAATCTGAAATACCAAAGTCTCAACCCCTAAAGTTATGTTTATTGGAAGTGTGGTTTATGGATCTAATCAGGTTTTTTGTTTGTTTGTTTGTTTGTTTGTTTGTTTTGGTCTTTTTCCTTTTTATCAGTACCAGGGATTGAACCCACGACTGCATGCTTGCAAGGCAGGTGCTTATGCTGCTGAGCTAAATACCCAACCCCCTCTAATCAGATTTTGATGATGGGGAGAGCAAGCTCCCACTGAGGAAAATGCAAGAAAAAACAGTAAAACGTAGACAAGTAAACTCATTTTATGTTTCTGTTATTACTTTAAATCTTTTGGTCAGATTCTTGCTAATGCCTACACATAGCAATGTTGATTATTTAGTAAAAGTTGACAAAATAACCTGTTTATTTGTGCCAGGATTACTTATTCTCTCTTAAACTCCTTCAAGAGTGAGGACGCTAAGGGTAATTTTCAGGATTTACAGGGGCATCTGAATACCTGTTCCACACTCTCCCTGGAGCAAAGACCCTAGAAGTTTCCAAATCTGAAATCACCTCAGGTTCCAAGAAAAGCAGAGCCTCCCCGACTACCCATATTGATTCACCCTCTCAAATAAAAAGAAATTGTCTCGTAGGAAGAGAATTGCTCCTCAATCCATCAGAATTCCTCCAGGGCTATGGAAACTACAACTGAGAAGATGCTTAAATGAACTCTGGCACACATCAGCTCACAGAAAGCTGGATGTGTACTGTGATGAGTGGGCTGGTGTAAATCTCTGCAGCAGAGTGTGAGCCTCCAGGAATTCCAGATGTCGTTTCCAGTGTCCTCTTACTTTGGAACTTCGTCTAATAAACTCATCTGAACCTCCCACTGAAACAATCTCTTTCCATCATGTGACTCAGGAATGCTCTCAGCAGACCAAGTAGAGGTACTCGGATCTTTTGGGGAGAACTCACTGCACCCCATCTGGTGACACCACAATGGTACCAGTGGTCTCTGAGAAAATTTTTTTAAAATGTCCTCTCTCTGTATCTTTGTCTCTCTCCCCTCTCTGGCTCTCTACCTCCACATATAACCTTTCTCCGAATGCCATGTGAGAACAGAACAACAAGGTAGCCATGTACAAACCACCATGGAAACCTTCACTGTAGCCAAAGCATCCCAGGATCTTAATCTCAGGTTTCCCAGCCTCCAGAACTAGGAGAAATAAATTTCTGTTCTTTAATCACTCAGTCTCTGGCTTTTTGTAATAGCAACCAGAACTGACTAGAACAATGACTAGGCTTTTCCTCTGCCTTTTGCTCAATAAACCTGGATTTTGAGGCATTTTGAGTTTAGGAGTCCATTTTCTAAAGAAGTCATTGGATAAAATGCCTAAAATGGATATGTTGTCAACAGGGAAAATAATAAGAAATTGAGGGAGATTTTGAAGACAGATATTTTTGCACTCATAAGCAGCTTTAGGCTCAAAGAAGTTTGGAAGTGAAGGAGAATTTGACCTGTATGGTAGTTTCAAAGACATTTGGGCTAGCCAGATGTGGTGGTGCACGGGTGTAATCCAAGCACTCGGGAGGCTGAGGTCAGAGAATCACTGTGAGTTCTAGGTCTGCCTGGGCTACCTAGTGAGCTGAAGCCCAGCCTGAACTATATATCAAGACTTTGTCTCAAAAAACAAAACAAAGGGGCCAGAGATTTATCATAAGTGCCTGCCTGGCAAGCATGAGGACGTGAGTTCGATTCCTGGTACCAAAAAAAGAAAAAAAAAAGTCAAAACAAACAAATATTGAGTTTGGATTAAATTCCAAAACTTGGATGAGTTTGGATTCTATGCGTTTGGATTAAATTCTTGAATGCTGGATTTATTGTTACACTTACAGAGGTGAGGGAAATGACCAGAGATGAATAGCGAAATTGTGTAGAAGTTCCATAATAGAAAAGTGGGAGCAACAGTGATACAGAAATCCTTTCTGCAATGCAGTGCTTTTTACTTTCTTACCAGTGTATTCATGAATATCAAGCTGACTATCTGTGTGGTGGTTAGACTATTGTCCTTCTGTCATTTAAATAAATCACATAAAAAATGGAAGTTTTATACACATTCCCACTGTGGTTGATGGTTAGAACTCCAAGTTTCCTTTTGTATAAGGGAAACGTATTCAATCTAATACTCAAGTTATATCCAAATTTCCCTGATGAGTTGGATGCCAAGACTGTTTTGGAAATCATGCAGTGACTGCTCTGTGGCATTCCAGTCTTGACACTTTCAATCTTGGCTAGAAATCATAGCAATAGTATTTTTATATTGTACTGTAGAAGAGACTTTTAAAGCATAGTGTTTAAAACTAGGTATATTATGGGCATAGTATCCAGTTCTTATACACTGCAAAAATATGAGATTGACAAATAAGGATTACAAAGAAATTATATCACGCCATCACCAAAGAAATTGAAGGCTTCTGCTGTGGCTTCTGCTGCATTCCTGGGTGACTGTTTAGAAAGAAAAATACTTAAAATATTGTGATTAATATGTCACTTTAGTTCCATCTTGAGCAAGACTGTGTTTACACTAAATAATAAATAGATTTCTGTTTTTTATAAGACATCTCCCAATTACAGTGAGCTAAGGGAATACATGTATTGGTCACATTTCAAGTACTGTAATGACAATCACAGAGCTGGAGAGAAGCAATGACACTTGTGAATAACATTAAAATGACAATTGAGTTCAGAATAATCAACTTCTCAAAGTAGAGATTAAGAAGTAAATGAATAATCACCAAACAATTGATTTTTGTAAAATATTACTGATGTCTCATGCTCTTTTGGTTAGGAAATCCTGAGTGATGACTGACAAAAAAATGATATTTATCTTCTATCCTTTATGAGCACAGTCTCACCCTTCTGCATCCATACCTGGTTTGATTCCATTTGGAGAACTTTAGTGTTTTGTGAAAGACCTGTAACCAAACAATCGACTGATACGAATATACTTAGAATACTTTGGGCTGAGTAAGGTAAAATGGGATACAGTAGCACAGAGATCCTCTCTACTGACTTATTTGGCACATCCAAAATACTGTCACATGGAAGACAATAGAGCCAGCTAGAATTCATCTCCCTATGCAAAGAGAGTGATTTTAAGACAAGATAAAGTCATTATCCTGTAACCGACTACTTTCTTTCCACAGTTGTGTAAGCCAATATATTGAAATGCAGCATTCTATGCTGAAACTCTTGTTTTAAAGTTCTCTCTCTCTCTCTCTTTCTCTCTCTCTCTCTCTCTCTCTCTCTCTCTCTCTCTCTCTCTCTCTCTCCTACCCTTCTTCCTAGTTTGAACTGCAAATTCTGGCCAAGATCCTAATTACATTATGTTGACCAACTTTGGTTACCACAATATATACCACAGACTGGATGTCTTTACAACAAAAACTCAGAATTTAGTTTCTCAAAATTATACAAGCTGAAAAATTCAAGAACAAGGTGCCCATGGATTCAGTTTTGATGCAGGCTCATTTTCAATTTCGGGATTGTAGAAAACTGCATTTGTGTTGTAGCTTCACACAGATTAGAAGACAAAGAGTCCTTTTTTTTTTCTTTTTTTTTTTTCTTTATTTCATTTTCAGATTCTTTTTTATTGCTATACATTTGAAATGCATAAACAACCATTTTCTTTCATTGGGCTAGGATCCCGCATTTAAGACTCTTTTAAGGGCTAGGGGTGTAACTCAGGCACACAGTACCTGTCTGGCAAGTGTGGGGTCATCGATTCAGTTCCCAATGCCAAAACAAAACAAATAAAAATCCCTCATTCAATCTTAATTATTTCCTTAACAGCCTATCCCAATACAGTCATATTGGAAGTTAGAGTTTCAACACGTGAATTTGGGAGAGGAACATAATTCAGTCCATAGTCTGTAGGAAAAACTATTTAAATTCTAATCTTTAGTATCTTAATTTTGAGAATCAGAATAGCATCCTTTTCAAAAAGTTGTCCCCAACAAATGAAACAACAAATATGAAAAATATAATAGGTGTAAAACTATCTTTAGATCTTTACACTATCTTTACACTAAAGATAGAAAACACAGAAAAATATTTAATGATGGTACTCAGTCGTCTTATCTGACCCTCTTGCTTACTGTTTTCCTTCTAACCCACTTTGCTTTCATCAGAATTCTATATAAACAGTTCTCTACTGCACGGTGAAGACAAATGGTATAATTAAATGTTGCAAAGTTATTTTGGAGGAATTTTAAAAAATAGTGTTTTATTTGTGAAGAAAAGCAGTCTAGCATACAAGCATAAAGCTAGTTTATATTTCCAATAATTGCTATGCACTGTTCAGTGCCATCCCTTTCACCTTTCCTAATGAGACTCTTGTGATGCCTAATAAGGCAATTGCTTTCTGGTTTCTAACCACGGACGGTCTCCTGTAATCTTCACAATAATGCTCTGCATACACGGAAACTTCCCCACTCAGCTAGGAAGAGGTAGAACCACAGTTTGAATCACAGCTGTCTGGAAGTAACACCTGGAGTCAAAGGGTAGTGGGATCACACAACCAGCCTTCACGGAACTGTCCATCTGGTTGGCTGTCTTTGGGAAGGCATGCCACTGATCTAGTTATGCCTGTTCTCAAGAATGAAAGGTCAGTGCAACTATTTTACACTCCTGTTGGGATGCAGATTGTCACTAAAAAATGATATAGAGCACCTTGTCAGACTTCAATTCAATCAAAGTATTAAATGTAACCCAAAGTAGCAGATTACAAAACCCTACCCCCAAATCTCATTTCTCCACGTTACTTTAAGAGATATTTTTATTGAGAAAAAACAATCTCTTAAAGATGTCTACAAACTGAAAATATTTAGACAAAGGCTGAATGTCTGTGTCTGATGTTAAAATATGCATGATCTAAATAAAATGCAGAATTAACCTATTATTTTGCATTTATACAGGAAAACAAGACCTTGTCTTATCACTTAGATCTTGGACAGATTGGGCACTAGAAAGATTTCAGCCTCACCAAATACTGAGCTGATGTGCTTGAGATTTGAGCTCTGGCATGCTCAGAATGAAAAAAAAAAAATGCTTCTTTGTAGAACAGTAGGCAGATCAGGGAAAAGTAAAAATGAGAGACAAGATGCAAACGGCATCTTGATTCAGCTTTCCCGAGTCTGTCTTATTCACACAGCATTCCTTGGAGATTTGCTGTTTGCCTTCTTTTAAAAGCAGTGCGTGCAGTTGTAAAAGGAGCAAACTGTCTTTAAATGTTATGTAGGAGAAAAATAGAGCACAGAGATCTGAAAGCAGCTTTTGGGCCTCTAGGTAGCATTTTAAGGCATTTGTCAAATATAAATAATTGCCTCCATAGAATAGTTAAAAAAAAAGAGGCAGTATAATATGGTGGAAAGTGTCTGGGTATTGGATTATCAAATCCTATGTTCTCCAAGTTGAAATAAGGTTTCATCTCACAGGGTTCTTTTGAGAAAGAATGGAATTCCTCCTACTGTACTAAAAAAGAAGCACCACTGTGTAGGTTCAGAGGAGAGACTGGAGGGTTGGCTATGTCCAAATCTCATCTCTTTCTTGTAAGCTAGGAGAGTTCCGGAAAGTCACTTTAGCACTCTCGTCTGATAACTTGAATAATAGTAGTGTCTACTACATGAAATCGTCGTGAAGATTTAGTGAGTAACTGATACAAAGTGCTTAGAACAGTGCCCAGATCAGAGTGAGTAGTACACACATTTTTGAAAATTAAGTAATATGTGTTAATAATCTAGCATTTGCATCCTTAATCTGAAAACAGCACCACATGTTTACTTTAGAAATATTACTTCTTGTCTTTGAACAGAAACTTAGCAGTTTTTTTTTGTTTGTTTGTTTGTTTGTTTCAGGTAAAGCAGTTAATACAGCCTAAAGCATGAGGATGTGATCAAAACTAGAGAAATCACCCTCCCTCTGAAATCTAACTCATAAGCAAGGACACACAGACTGTATTGTAACCTACTCATGTTGACTACTGAACTCTCTATTAATTTTTCATTCCAACATTTCCATGACTCTTAGAACATACTGCTTTACCTTGTTTGTCAGTTCTGTGACAACACTTACATTCTTTACCTAACCTAGCCCCCGTTTCCTTGTTTTCTTCAGTCTGTTTCTGTTTCCTTCAGTCAAGTATCCACAAATATATAATAGGTATGCAGTTTTTACTAATAGAATTTGAATACTCAAAATTGTTCTTTTTAATGAGATTCGCCCATTCATTAGAATCATAAAACTTTAATTACATTAACGTGATGCCTCAAATCAATGTTTTCTTCATTTACACTTCAATGAAATTATTTAATTCCAAATCATCTCTATTCTATCTGCATTATGTAAAAAGGCAGGGAGAGCATTTAACATAATTTGGCAAGTTTTGCAAGTGCGTATGAGTGGGGATAGATGTTTCATTAATGACCACTTCTAGCAATGGAATGCAAGGAGAAAGTATCCAATCAAAGAACAGAGGTGGTAATCCATTCATGGGAAATTTCAGAAATGCAAAATCAATAATTCAGAGATAGGAAAAATAAAGTCATACTTGATTTATTTTTGGTTTGCTACTACACCCCTTCTTTGACTGCTATTTGAAAATTGCACAGAGAATAAAAAATAAACATAATGAATAATTTGAGAATGGCAAGTTGGACTTTGACAAATACATACACACAACAAAAATTTTTCTAATAACTAATATTCCCAAACCTAATACAAGATGCAGAGCTTTATATTGAAAAGTTAGATATTAGGTGGTGATCACTGGAGAGAGCCAAAAAAGGAGCCCTTCAGGACTGATTAAATTGTGTAATGACTATAAGCACATCTATAGAGCTACCAAGCACATTAGTGATTGCTAGGAGATGCTGGTGTGAGAAGTCATTGCTAACGGGTACAGGTCTGCTTTGGAGAACAAGGAAATGTTCTACAATTTACGATGAGGTTTGCACAGCTCTTTAAATACACTAACAATCTTTGAAATTAAATTGAAAATTGATGAAATTTATAGTATGTAAATTATAAACTAATAAATTTTTAAATGATCGACTAAAATTATCAAAGTTTGAGTTATTGAAAGTTCTAAATGAAGTTTAGCAAGCTTGAATTATAGGTGAAAAATACAAAGATTGACAAATCTTCATAGACCACACTACAATCCATGTTTACATCCCTGAAGTTAGAATGCATAATGGAAGTCAGGGCAGGATTGCAAATAATAGGTAGAGCTAAGTTAAGAAGAAGGTGGGCATTAGATCCCAGTACAGGGCAAGAATAATTCATCTTGTCATTGCTACTGAATGAGGGTCATCTTTCAGGGTGAAACTCCCAAAAGAAATATAGGTTATGCAACTTACTCTACCCATCCAGCATAAAGCCAAATGGCTCTTTGCCAAGGACTCCAAAAAGAATCTTTCTTAGCTTGCTGCTTCCTTAATTTAATTTTAGTCAGTGTCCTTGGGTTGTTAGCATCTGTCAAACATCTGTGTGTCATACATGGGTCACACTCTTGCCTGCCCTATGGCTCTGCAGTGTATCTGGTGTCTTGCAATCCAGTGTATGAATGGCATTGATTGCTTCTCCCTTCTATGTCACAACTAGCCACTTTTCAAATTATGTATCAGCCATATATTTAAAAGAATTAAAAACAGAATAAGAAATTTGTTAAAGAAGTATCCATTACACTGGTCTTTTTCTCACTGGATGGTTTTTGTCAGAGTTTAAGGGAGATTTAAACATTGTCTACTCTTAAAAGTTGTCAACCATTTATTCCTCTACAATACTTGCAATGAACAGCATTTAACACAGAACCGAGTTGTATTACGCAGAGACTGTGAAGATCAACTACAGAGACAGGCAATCCTCACCTCTGCTCCTTCTAAGGAAAAATGTTGAATGCAGGAGAAGGAGAGTAACACTGAAAAAACACTCCATACAAACATATAGCAAAATAGGAAATCATTAGAAACAGTACAAATTTTATCAAACCATCTCTTCCAACTGAGCTCTGCAGAGATCTGCTAAAATATTCCCAATCTGTGATGGTAAATGTGGCTTGTAAAATTGATTAGCTTACAAAACACCTAGAAGATTTGAATACTACACTTCTGGACAAGTCCTGGGATGTGATCTTTGGATCATATCTGGTTTCTGGTTTCTTTCTCTGAATCTCTTTCTTTTTTTGTGTCCTTCTAACTCCCATGAGGTAAGCAAATTTTGTTTTTTACCGTTCACTTCATTGATGATATTCCTTCATTAGAAACTCATATGACTATGAATTAAGCCACCTAAAAAAAGGCAACAAAAATAAACTTCTTCTCCTTTAAGCTGTGTATGTCAGTTATTTTGTGCCAGAAAAGGAAAACCTGATCAATACACCATTGTTGTTAAAGAGCAGGAAAACGAAGATGCAGAGGTTTTATGATTTAGCTAAAACATTAGCCAATCTAATATAAAGCTGACTATTTTCAAGATTAAGAAATTTCCCCATTGCTTGTATCTCATTCTTTAGATCAGTCCTTATCCAAATGCTGGTCCGCATGAGATATTAATCAGCTTGTCATTCTTGTCAAAATCTGGAATCCTGCTTAGAGTAAAATGACTCTACCCAGATTAGAAAAACACCAGTGTAATTTACAGAGCACTTTACATAGGATAATAACGATTCAGTGTTTCTACAACACCCATGGAAATGACACGGATTAGAAGTATGCTTTGATAAATGGGAGTGTTAGCCATATGCCTAATATTGTATACCAAATAATAAATCAAGAAGTCCAATGAGGAAGCTGTGACTCTCTCTTTTATCTTTTCCCCTCATTTTTTTCTGGTAGAAATACATGTCCTATTATGAATATTTTCTCATGCAATCTAAGAGGAGATTATAATCATTGCTTTACCAAATGTTTTCTCATTTCCATTTTGTAAAACTTTTCAGCCTCTGAGGTATTTCATATTTCTAAGTATATCACCATAATAAATTTGCCGTTAGTATCTACCTCTTGAAGTAAAGTAGTACTTTCTTTTCTAAGTTATTTATACACATCCTGCCTAGAGGGACATTCAGTCAAATCTTTGTAGTCAGTCCTTTAACTATGGAACTTAAACTCTACCATTTATTTTATCTATGAAATTACTGTTCGCACACTTTTACTGTTTTTGTAGACCATGTTTAGCCTTCTTAATCTCACCCAAGTGTCAGAATAACTAAAAAGCATACAAATTTAGGAATTTTAAATTTCCCATATCTGGATCTGTGTTACAAAATATCTCTTGTTATATTCAATTGTTCATAAATGATACTAATTTATTCCCACATATTTTTAGTATTTAGGTATGAGACAAATAGATTGTAACAGATGGAAAAAGAAAGGAAACTTATTTGGAAGTATGATATACTAGAATTAAAACATGTGAAATCTGTACATTATTTTAATAAATTTAACACTACATGTCTATTAGCTCAAAACTGAGATAATATTAAAAATATATTACAATTAAATTTTCCAAATGGAGATATTAAAAATTCATATTATCGATATTAGCTAAAAAACTTAATTTTCCAATTATTTGTAATAAAATATTTAGCCATTCTGTTAATGATCAACCATGACTCCACCACGAATGGTATTTTTGCTTTGTACTGTAAGAGTAAAAACCATTAAGCATACTTTAATGTTCAAGAAAACCCAGTAATGTGTAATACAATATTTAGATTTGAAAATCATTTTTTAAATTTTCCTAAATAACATAAAACTAAGTCTGCACCATCCATTGTAATTATGCCTAGATAAGTATTTCAGAACTATGTCTTTTATTTCTCCTCATAGAATCAAGGAAGGACACATGAAGAAAGACAGGAGTCCATTGGAAACTATCCTCTCTGTGACAGCCACAAGATGATATCACTCACTGAATTGTTTTTTATCTCTACTATATCAGAAGCCCTCTCTAGCTCTACCACGGTTATGGGACTAATGGACCCAAGGCCCACAAGCGTGACCTTGAGAAAGTTGGTACCAAGTGCTCTGAAGGGATGTCACAGAGGTGCAAGGTAGAGCCATTTTAAATTGGTTTAGTGTAGATTAATCTTCTTATCACAGGTCCATTATTAGAAGTAGGGTACGATGCTAAGATTGCTCATTACTGCTAAGGATACCTGCTGAGATTAGGCTTGTCTCAGAACAATTCACATTTTTTCCAAACCTGGCTATCACTTTTAACTCTCACACGTATGAGACAGTCCCAAAATTTTGCAACACAAAAGTATACCCCTTCAAGAACAGATTAATGTCCTGAGTCTTATTGTCCGAGTAAACTGTATATTACGATCCATTAAGAGTTGTTTGTTTGTTTGTTTGTTTGTTTGCTTGCCTGCTTGTTTGAGCCAAGGTCTCGCTATGTAGTTCAGATTGGTATTCAACTCACTACATAGTCTTAGCCTCCTGAGTGCTGAGATGAAGAAATTTTAAAACCTGCAAATGTTCCCTTTATAAATGTGACCTATTAACTAGGATACTCTAGGAGTAGAGTCTTAAAGCTGCAAATATTTTCCACTGACTTCAATGTACACCATTTATGAAGTCACTTTGGGAGTAAACTAGGTATATAATTAAAATAAATTCAAAATAAATTGGCCACAGAATTAGAATTATTCATTTTCCTTTAAGCACTATTTTTGTTTCACTAAGAATTATTCAAATTAAATGTAAAAGACATCACAAATCAAATGATTGCATGACAAATTGCAACTGAAAAGGACATGGATATATATTTCAGTAAGGAAGTGCAACAGAAATCAAATTTAAAACCCCAAGAGGAAGAAATCACCAGGGTCAGTGAAAGTTTGAAGCTTGAGGAGATTATGTCACATATTTACATTATTATTTAATTGTACATTAAACAGGATTTGTACAACGAACTGCGAATCCAAACACCCCCACAGAGGCAGAGTGCTAAAATTCTTCATTTCAGGTTGAGACATATTAGCGATTTGAAAACCCAGTTCTCCTTTTACCACGTCAAGTTATAAAAGGAAAAATAAAATGCTGATTTGAGTCTCTAATGAGAGGTAACTGTGTCGTTATTGGAAACACACTTTCCCTGCACAAACATATCCTGGTGCAGCACAGAGCTGGGTCTGCCTCTTCCTACCTAAAGGTTTTGATGATGAGAGCCCTGTTTACTTTCATCTGGTTTTCATTTGACAAATCCCATCTGTGCTGAGCCTGAAAGAATTGTAAAAGTACTAAAGTTACAAGCATTTAAGGAAGGTGAACAGAATTTCCTGGGTTTACTTTGCTAAAATGATGTTTGAAGAAGATTTGGTGATGTAGGCTGTGAGACCATTGTAATATACCTGCTATAACTAATTATGTGTCTGAATGAGATAGAAAGCAGAGCTTCAACCCCAGAAAGGAAAAAATATCCTGGCAGCATTATGCACTTAGACTAGCTATGGACTTTTTCAAAAGTGAATGTATTATACTTAAACCAATTATGCAAATCTTGGGATAATAGCATATTTATTTGGCATTTTATTTTGTAACTCAAACACTAATTGCTACAGCCATATAAAATGGAAATGATGAAATGAAGGAAAGAATGTTTCTGTATTTCAAAAGATCTAAAGTAAATAAAATAAAAATAAACCAGAAAGTTCCCCTTTTATATGTACTCAAAAAAGTACTCACATGTAATCAGTTAGCTATGAGATTATAATGCGTGGCTTCATTAGCTTGACAGCAGCAAAGAAAATATGTATTTGAAAAGAAATTTCAGTAAGTTAGATGCATGTGTTTTATAAGCTATCACTAGAGTCAACACAGCAGTAAAGCCTAGCATTGGGTCAAACATGAGTTCTACACAAGTGAAACACAGTGATTATCATCCTATCCTATCGCAGATATACCATTTATAGTAATGGAATTAACTCAAATTGCATATTTAGAAGGACTACTTATATATCTTTAAGGTGCTCATTCAGGGTTCAAAGAAGACAACAGGCAATAATTTATCATTTTATCCAGTTGTTGGTCAATCATTCTTTAAGTGTTTTGATGAATTTCAAACCAGCTATTGGCCCAAGACACAGTCCATGCTACATAATTCTAACCCATCTATTTTAAATCCCTTACAAACCCTGTACCATAAATTGTTGCTTACACATGACTTTGTAAAAGCACAAGCACAACTAACATTTCTAATAGAGACCAAACTCAAACTCTCACATTTGCCCAGAAGGCAACATAGAATCTACAGATGTTACTTATTTTCTTTCTCATTTCTTAGTCACTGCTTCACTGAAAAAAAAAAAAAAATAACCTTTGAAAAAATTATAAACAGAACAGGATCGCCTCTCCCCCCAAAACTCACTAAAATTATACAAAAGCAAAATACAGAGTTATATCAAGGGCTACTGCTACCTGAGCCCCCTGCCTCATTATGATAGGTAAGAGCATTTTTTTTTTCAGGGATGGGTTCTTCATTGAAAATTAATTCTGAGACTTAATGGTCACGACTCTACAGGGTTATAACCTCCAGGTAAATCTCCCTGACATCTGAATTCTGAGAGAATTTGAAATGCATATTTTCCCATTAAGCTTTCATAAAGCCATGAGCATTTGAAATAAAACATTTTATTGTTTATAGTTACTTAATGGTGTGCTTCTCCCCTCCAACCCTAAAATCCTTTAGGGCAGGGACAATGTCTTGTCTAATTGACCAAAAGCATGCATTGATAAATATTTTTGTGAATATGTAAGGCTCTGAATGAATATTTAAATTGTACTGATTATATGTATAATTGAATACGCCTCATTGCAAAGTTTTGTGACCCTCAAATAATCAAGTATTCAGAAGTTTTATTCTCTGTATTGTCTTGTTTATTTTTCATGGAGACAATTGCTTAAAAACACATTATCTTTAGAAAGTCTAGTTTTGCATGATAAAACAGTTGACAACTGCAGGAAATTTCTGTGTTCTCTCTACCTTAGAGGATTCCCTTATATCAATGTATATCTGTTGTGATGTGCTGTTTTCTAATCGTGACATCTTAAACTTCTTAATGATTGTGTCTGTTGTATTTTACCTTCTTTGGCGATATATGTTAATTTTAATGTCTTTTGGTCATTTTTAATCAGGTTTTTCATCTCATTAACATACTAAAATTTTTTACTTGAATGATTTAACTAAAAACAGTGTCAAATATCTGTTAAATTTTTAAATGAGAAACTGTCCCAATACAGTTCTCAGAGATACTGATCAATGGATATTAAGTTTAATTCTCCTTATAAAAGTTAACAATCTGTGTCTGCTGTACCATATAACCTCACAATTCATTACCAAGCATTGTCTAAAGAGCAGTCAACTTAAACGGGGACTCCAATGATGGCTCTCCTTCCATCTGACATTGCAGAGAAACACAAGATTTCTGAAAAACAAGTAATGAACCAATGAGACAGTACTATAGATTGCTCAATGTGCTTTTCTTAAAGCTCAATGAATGATGCTATGCCTTCACTGTAAAAGTGAAACCTTCTCCCCCAAAATATGTAATGAAATCAAATGACACAAGAGCTTCACGCTCCAGCTTTATAATCCCCAGAGAAATATCCAGGAAGAAAAACTATTTAGAGATATAAGGCAACCCTATTTTATGACAATCTGATTCTTGCATCAGTTTTGAAAACTGAATATATTTTTTTAGATCAGTAACATTGCTCACAAGACTGTTTTACTTCCTTAGATCAGTGCCTTTTAGGTTCCCAAACACCATTCCCACAGGGTAAGCAAGGTCATCATACCATGACTTACTTTCTGCTCTAACAGCTTGTTAGAGGGTGAAAATGGAATTCTCAATTAGAAAAATGTACATAATGTTCAAGTTATGTCCAGCTCTACAAGTGGGAGGGACTGAAAATAGCAAATGCATTCCATTTACATAAAACAAACAGATTTTCATCCAAAGGAAGCATCTATTAAATCACGATTCTGCCCAACCAATTTGGGCTGCATGCAAATTCAAATAAGCCAGTTGTCAGAGATTTCTGGAAGCCAGTCTGTGGTTTGACAATATAGAATTTAATATTTTAAAGGAAGCAGGAAGGAAGCAAATTATACTGTTCATATGACTTGTTTATGCTTCTTGAAGTTCAGGAAATTCTTTGAATATTAAAAATAATTTTATCAGTTTATAGTGATATTATTGATGACTAGTTCTTGGTCTTTTCATTGTGATTTTAACTCTAACTGTCCATCACCAGGAAGGGAAAGGATTACGTTCTGTGGACAAAACTGAGCAGATCTAGTTCTACAATATAACGTTGCTCAGGCAAAGTCTATGTTTTATGAACTCCTCATACATACATTTGGTGTGCTTTGTAATCATTCTGGAAGCAGGTGTTTACTTTGATTTCCAATCACTTCTATTGAGTGCTCAGTGTAACTGATAGAGTATATCGTGTTTTTCCTCCTGGGGCTCATAATATATGATTGGATGCCTTTATTAATTTATCAACTATCTAAATGAAGACCTCCCTTAGTTTGCATGTGTTTTCCCACACTCAACACGTCTCTGTTTATTCAATATTCCTTTATGTTGGATAATCGTGTTGCCATTTTACAGATGAGAAAACAAGAGCTCAAGCCCAAATACTTAAAGTTTAAAATGTTGGAATTTAAAATTAGATTGGCTGTAAAAAGCAACATGATTAATTTCTCACATTTCTCTGAGGTCGGTCTTTCTTCAAACTACATCAAGATGTTCCCTGTCCTGTCTTCTTGTTGTTGTCACTTAATAGAGCTGTTTTTTTTTTTTTCTATTTAAAGATTTTATATTATCATCAAAACACCTTAAGTGTATTTTTAGGCCATAAAACCTTTAAGAGAAACCAGGAAAATTATGAAGGAATTGTCAAATTTTTTTTTTTTAATGTTCCATATGTTGACAAAATATTTTTGTTTGGCAAATGTTGAGAACCTTCAAGTCTTAGGGTGGAAATGCACACTGAAGTTAGTAAATGCCCACGTCAACACCGAGAGCTGTAATAGAGGTCATTCAAATCTCCTTTCCTCAATGTTTTTCCAATGAACAAGTACACTACCATTGCTTTGGGCTTAAAATTACTTATTTGTGGTGCGATCAATATTACATTTGGTTAAGTAGAGTTGATACACTCACAGACTGTATGAGGGAAACACTAAGACCGTGGTATAGAAATACAGACACTAAGTAAGCATTTGCTGTGTTAGAGATTCCCGTCTGAACCTGGAAGGTACACCCCTAGTCAGACATGACTCACAAGTACCTTGCACCTCATGTGTGTCCAAGGAGGCGTTTGGTGCCAAGAAAGTCCTGATAAAGGCACACTGACATTTTTCAACTTGATTTCCCTCCTTTTTTTAAAAAAAGAGTTTACATTGTAAACAATCCAGCTACCCATGAATATTTGTTGAACATAAGCAAATGATTTAGTAAACAATTTTATTGCACTTTGTACAGTGATATTTCAGTTCACAAACTTAATTCACTCCACCATTCTGGGGAAGATGGCTGGGACCACGTTCATCATCTGATGTGGAGTTTGCAAACAGAAGCAAAGTTTTGCTGAACGTTTCTCTTTGTGCATGCATTGTATGGGAGAAAAAGCTTTTGTGAGCCGAGGTGTTATTGTACGTACCAATCATAGGCCTAAATTCTTTGCAAATATGAATTATCTATTCATCTTAACAATTCTTGAGGGCTCTGTAGACTTCTTAACAATAGATATTGTAATTATCTCATTTAGAAAATGAAGACGTGGAGGCACTACAAGGCTAAAATATTAGCCATCTTTGGTGAGGCACATTGGTCATGGGAGGAACCATTAGTGTGCCATGTGAGGAACGTGTGAGAAATCACAACATTGCCTATTTTGCTGTGAACCTAAAAGTGCTTTTAAAAATTAAGCTTAAAAAAAGAAGGAAAACTTAGCCAAGGAAATTTAGCACTTAGCCCAGGTCAATTAGCAAATAGCGGAAATCTGATTCTAGAATTCATGCTATTAACCATTAATCTGTGTACTTCTCACTTTGCAATAAAATTGTTCAGATTATTCAATCTAAAGAGCAGGAGCAAATGATCTGACACAAAAAATATGTAGATATATATTTCCCAACAATATTTTAATTCTCTATAAAAGTAACATATTGAGCATATATAAAATATGCACATTTTTAAAAATTTAATTAAGGGCAGATCTAGTTGGTCACACAAGTCAACATGAGAAAATCTACACTTCATAACCATAGGAATGTTAATAAAGAATTATGTTTGGGGAAAACAAATTCATTTGGAGGTTGTATTGCATTTTATTTTGAAATTGATGTTTGGGAAAATGCCTGGAAAATCTCAATAGCTATGTGCTATTTCTCTTAGCATAATATTCATCAATTCAAATTTCAGAAAAGATAAATTCTGTATAGAATTGTCTCAGTTCTGCACTTTTCTGCAAACAGTGTTAGCCGGTAGGTGTAACGGAGACTTGCAAGACAATCGTGTCAGTGTTGTGTGCTATTTCTTGACTGGCCTCATATTAAATGCAGAGGTGCAGTTGTTGGAAATTGCTTTACAAATCAAAGGAAGAACCACAGTTTCCATATTAGACTAGCACGTCACAGGAATAGTATTTCGTATCAGGTGGGCCTTGCAAAGAGTTGGTCATGCTTAACTAAGCCCTTATATTTCTTTTGAGGCTCTTATATTTGAAAAAATATATAATGTATTTTTGTTACCAAATTAGCCAAAATTTTGATTATTTCCACAGTATCTTTCCAGTTGAATTTACTTATGTAGATCATGTAATTTGGAGGGAAATCAAATTGATCTGAGATTCTCAAATCTGTGGTTAATTTCCTTAGCCACAAAGAAGCATCAGTTTCCCAGAATGGCATCTTGTTTTATTTACCCAAATGTGCTTGTTCCTTTTAAGAAGTTCCATATTGCTTACAATGGGAAATGACTGCTTTCTCACCCAATATTGCTGTCAAAAATTGGTTTCTAGGACTGAGGTTTTTAAATAATACACAGCACATGTGTGTGCCGTAAACAAAAATGTATTTGAAATATCTGAATCAGATTTTAGTTTTTATTGTTTTTGAAAAGAGAACAAGTAAAATAAGCCATGTTTCAATATGAGAGAGTTAAGTGTCTCCTATTTGCAGAAAATGAGTGATTTAAATAATCATGTTTAATCATATATATTTATGTATGAGGGCTGGCATATGTTCACTGTGGAGGGCCACAGCTGTATAGAAAGGCGGTAATTGTGAAGACCTTGTTATGTATACGTACTGTGCGGTCATTTTATTGTTCACAGCTTGCCAGCAATAGAAGACAACAGGACATCTTTGAAGCACTCTTTTCTACCAATTTCCAGAGTTTTCTGCTGTCCCTTTCTCCTACTTTCCCTTCTCACTTGATAGTGACACAGGACAGGACAGATTTTTGACATGAATGTGGAGCAAAATATGTTCTTACATTCAGCCTTTAAAGAAATTCCAGCAGTAAGTGCAATCACCTTTCACAATAGTTTCTAATTTATTTAACAACAAGTGCCATGTTTTCTTTCTCTTGCCTTCCACTTCTCCACCCCACCCTTGGAGTCATGATTCTTTTCAAACTAATGTCAGAGAGAGAGAGAGAGAGAGAGAGGAGGGAGAGAGGGAGAGAGGGAGAGAGAGAGGAGGGAGAGAGAGAGAGAGAGAAAGAGAGAAGAAACAACATGAAACATTTTGGAGTCAAATGAAATTGACAAAGATGGTAGAAAGTACTCAGCTGTGAATTTCTTATATGTTATAATAAGAATCAGATGAGTAAGTGACATCATCCTACGTCAGTCACTGCTTTTCAAAATCTGCTCTTAATTTTTGAGTTGCCTAGAAGCAAAAATAATACTTAAGCAAAATAGGACATAAAATCAGTGTGTTAGCTGGTGTCATATAAGTTCGCCATTTTATCACTTCAAGTATCTGAAAACACTCGTGTACATTCACAGATCATAGGGGTAGGGAGCAGGGAACCAGACAGCAGGATGTCAAAATAAATAGAGACAACTTAATGTCCCCATTACTCAGGTGCTTGAGAGGTCATGACCATACTTAACTCTTAGTAGACTAGTTTATTGTGTGCCTTCAACACAGGGAGAGAGGAGTGAAAAAAAATCTTATTTATGTCTAACTACAGTCTCCAAGTGAGCTACAGGAATCTCTCTTCCATCATTTGTTTCTGAAAGTTAGGCTAACCTCAGTTTCAAAACATGGCTGAGCTAATATAATGTAATCTAATCCAACTCAGTATTCATACCTCCAGCCTGGCTACTCATGCCTAATAGAAGCATGGCCTTGAAAACTTAAAGCAAGGAGTTTTTTTTCAAAACACTCTGGAATGAAGCTTTATAATGAGACAGTTCTGCAACCAGACCTAGTCCTTCATTCTTGTTCTTTTGTGTGATCGGTCACAGCTTTTAGGTGATACGAATCTCTCACCAGACTGTCAGCCTTGTAGGGGAGCTGGCAACCCAGATTGCTACCTAAACTTACATTGCATGTAGAAAAATAATGAAACACTGCCTTGCAAAAATTCTCCATATTCATAATGATTCTCTTGGTGCCATCCTTGCTAGATATGAGGGGAGTTGATTCTCCTTCCAGTGGAGATCAGAGGGAAACATTTAACTTCCCTCAGTTTAATGCCTGCTACATCTGAAAATTTTCCTTTGTCTGTCTCCCTTTATGAAGTCTGGAAGAGGAGAGGTTACACTGCTGTGTAGGATATTGGAGCTTTTTCTACCAAGTCCTGATGGGAATTCTCATCCTTCAATTGGGCATCTCCTTCTTTATAACATGTGTTACTTAATGGCCACTTACCTTTCCCTTGATGTTTGGTCATTAATGCCAGGGAATTCAGGAATGCTCTTCTTAAGATGATGTTCTGCTAGCTTACCATCACCTGGAATGACTGTTTTCTGCATCAGAACTAACTGAAAATGCTCTGCGTGTTTACTTGATTTACACGTAGAAGAAGATTGCAAATTTTTCCCGTTGTGTCATCCCTATTATCTTACCTTAGCTTCTGCTTCTGGCTTAGTTACACTCCGAGTTAAAGCAAAGAAAATTCACTGTATTTGGGGGATTAAAGTGCGGTGCTTCTACCCAAACACACAGGGAATCTCAAACATAAGAAAGATGGCTTCATCAAGAAACATCAGGAGTTCTGTAAGCTCACTGAGAGTATACCTACTCTTTTATCATAAAGATGGTCAGAAAACCAAAGGATGTTAGCTCATAAATCTGTTAACTTGACTGTGACCATGATGGCAACAGTAAAGAGGGACACATAAGAACAAAAATAGTCATACTTTTTCATTCAAACCAAAAAGCATTGTAACAGCTATTATTATGTGGGAATTTCCTGTTTTTTTTTTTTTGTTTGTTTGTTTGTTTGTTTTCCTAGAATGTTTCATTTGAAACAACTACTGTTCATTTTTTTTTTTATTTTTAAATTTTTTTTGGGATTTCAAATATGACAAATTGATACCCAGAGTAGCATATTCCTGTGCTTTTAAACTCAGTGGTTAAGAGAGTCAGATCCAAGCCTTTTGGAAATTTCAGTTTGGGAAGCTGAGTTTTGTAAGTTCAACTTGAAGCTGAATATCTTGGTTTCCCTCTGCTCCTGTTTAAAATCAAATTCCTTTATCCTAGAGAGACCTGGCACATTCAAGAACCTCAAATTGCATGGAAATAACTGAGGGGAGATTATCATAATCAGTCATTTCATACCCAAACCTTGTGAGGTTAGTGAGCTATGTTAAATACCATCACTATATCCAAGCCACTGTGATTATTCGTATGAATGGTTAGTTGACTATGATACTCTAAACCTCAAAAAAGTACAAGACAAATTTCATGCAAGTCATATGTGTTCAGAATTCCTCTACACAAAAACTTACTGTGAACGTCAAACCTATGTACCAATTCCACGTGCCGTCCATGGCAAACCATCCCCAGGAATTAAGGGATTTTTCACCTGGAGATGTGGACACCTCTGTCGATAGCATCTGGGGTTTTCTCTTTCTTGTTTATAAGAAGTGAAAGTGAAATGAACCATGTCTCAAAACACCTGGCTGAGTTCTGACAGGACCCTCATTTATGTCCTGCCAGGTTTATTGTGAGGATTTTTAAAACTTAGCTTCTGAAAAGAGCAGCTGAATGTACAGCACATAATACAGCTTAACATTCTGAGCAAGGGAGAAAAGTCTGCTTAAGGCATAGAACACTGTACTTCACACAACCATGTTTATACAGATGCGTTCGTGTATATGCTGCTAAATTAGCATGATTTTTTCCCTTTTGTTTTAGTGATGGAATAGAAGTGGCCACTACTATACTTTAAAAATGCTTCCTTTGTTTTGAAATTTTTCTTTTCAAAGCACAAAAAGCACAATGCTCTTCGGTAAAGCTAAATTGTAACATTTTTTTCTGTATCTCATCAGTTTAAATTTCCTATACCATGCCTGTGTCTTAGCAAACATAAGTATGTCTTATATTTTTGCAGTTGTCTCAGACACCCCACTATGAAAGGCAACTTGCTGCTCACTGCCTGAAGATGACAACTGTGCCCATTTTTACTATTAGTGCAAGGTCTCATGATGACTCACATCTGGGGAAGAAGTGACTCTGTGCTTGTGAAGCCTGTGTTCTCTTCATAGCTGTATGAATGGTCTTTCTCACCAGTGCTGATTTCTTCAACGATCTCTGCAATGTGTCAAGGACAAGGAGGGTCAGGAATAGCTTTCCCATTGTAAGCTGCGTGACAAAACATCACAAAGTGTCCCATTTCAGCAAGCCTGCACGAAGTTGATTCTGTCATTGGTGCAATCACATCAAATCTGTTCCCCAGAAGTCAAAAGTATTAGTTCCATTCCCCTTTGTAATTCAGGAATGACAGAGCCATCTACTGGTCATCCACCTCCTAAGTGTTTTTTCAGAGTGACTGGGAAACTACCCTAAATAACTGTATGAAATGCCAGATCTTCAGGCTATCCATAAAATATTTATTCTTCCCATTCTGTTTTCATACCCAAAAGAGTAAAATATTTATTCTTCCCATTCATTTTCCTGAAAAGGAAAATGTTTTTATTTATTTCTGAGACTAAAAATAAAATAGAAATATAACTTCCGTTGGACAAGTTTTCCATTAGAAAATAAAGAATATGCAATATAACTAAAACGGAATTGCAATTGTTACTAATTAACCAGTAATTATTAACATGCAGTTAAGGAAAATCTGGTAGAAAACAATCTGATAAATGTTCATTTTTCCTTATAGAATAATTGTGAGACATGGTAACTTCTGTGAGGTAACTCATGGTTTAATTCAAACTAAAAAATACAAAATGGTCAAGGAATGATACATCAATTTGACATCAAACAATGTTTAAAGACTTGAAGTTAAGACTGTAAATAATGCATGTTTAAGTTATTAACCTGGAGGTTTGGGGAAGCTTAATTAGCCTCAACTTTTCTGTTTGAAAATTAAAGAAGATAAAGTCTGCTTCACTAATTTATCATGATACGCTATACACTAGCTAACTAACTAACTTTTGCTAGTATATATATATATATATATATATATGATCTAAAATGCTGAGATTATGGAATATAATGAGGTATATGCCTAAAATACAAAAATCCATTCATTATGGGAGGAGCAATGAAGCTGGGACTCTTAAGGGTCCTATTATACAAAAAACTTACATGATGCATAATGAGTGAAGGCAAGGTGGGTGGACACTATAAATTACTTAGTAAAATAATTATAATGATTCATCATCTTAGAGGAAAAATACATTAACAAGTACAACTACTTTAAGGTTGATAGCATTTAGATTTTGTGCAGTGCTCAAATAAAGGGCAAGAAGATAAAATTAACTAACATTTCATCTCTAATCAGCCAAATATGTATTTTTTAAAAGTTAGGGAGAGACAGAATAAAATATCAAGTATGAAGTAGAATGGAAAAGAGCAAAGGAAATAAAGAGCACTAGATAGCATTCAGCTGAGAGGGGAGTATCCAAAATATGTGACAGAACATTCGAAAGATTCAAATCAAATTTGTAAGCAGAAAATAAACATATTATTAGTGATTGAAATTTCTGAGATTTCTGGATGTTCTTATTAACTGATGTTAAGAGTTGAAGATGAGCGTAGCAGTGCAGACACGTGGTGTAGCTCTCTGTAATTCCTCAGTAATGAAGCAGATTCCTGGGAGAACATTGTTTCCTTTGTTTCACACATGAGGGATCCAAAATTTTCAACCATCCAACCAAATGATCTGAGATTCTTGAGAAGCATCTTTGAAAAACAACTCTAAAATTCAAGTAGAAAACTTAATGTGAGTGGTTTCTCGCAAGCATGTCATGATTCAAGAAAACTCATCACATTTCCTCAGAAGATAATTAGAACAAAAACACACACAACCCCCACAAAAACTAGAAACCATCATTTTTTAAAAAAGTATTGCTTAATAAAAATGTGCAATATAGCTACTGTTACTGTTTAAACAAGAAACAGTGAGTTAATACTGGATAATGCATATTTCCCAAAGGCTTTCATATTTTTATTACTAATTAAAATATTTCCCCTGTACATTTTATATGTTTTAAAATTTCATTAATGATTCCTGTTTCATAGTGATGAATGAATGGGAAATTTAGGTTGTATAAGTCTTTAATTCAATTTTCTCTTTTAGGGTAGCTCAGTTTCTTGTGTTCCTCTGGCTATCAACAACCTTTGTGTTTGAAACATAGAACACAAACATAAAACTCTTTCTTTCTTATTTCCTTAGTTGCATACAAGGACTTTAGTTTGATATCATCTCACTTGTCCATTTTTCCTTATGCTGCTTATATTTTGAGATCATATTCAAAAAATTCCTTAGCCAAGAATATATCGAATAAACTCTCCCCTTTTATTTTTAATAATTTGATAGTTTTAGTTTCTATGTTTAACTTTTAATATACTTTTTGTATGATGTGATCCAAGTGTCCAATTTCATTTTTCTGTTTTGTGAATATTCACTTCTTTTCAACAGTATCTATTGAAAGAAACTATGATTCTTTCCCTCTTTGTATTCCTGGCAACTTTCCTAAGATCAGTTGACCATAAATTAGTGAATATTTTTCTAGACTTCTTCCTCTGTCCTGTTGGTTGGTCTGCATGTCTGGTTTTGTGTCTATACAATACTGTTTTGATTATGAAAGGCTTTGTAGCAGATTTTAAAATCAGGAAGTGCTATGTCTTATTCTCTGTTCCTTTTCCCATGATTTTTTTGACTAATTGAAATGTCTTATGATTTCATAGGAATTTGGGGAAATTTAAAAATTTCATCTCATTTTTTTTTCTTTTAAAGAGAATAAAAGAAAGCAAAGCAAAACAAAACAAAAGAGAAGAAAGCACATTATAGCAAAACAATGCAAACAACACAGGATAATCTTGTCATTTTTATAAAAAAATAGCATTTTAATAGATTGCATTCAACCTTCAAGTCAATTTGGGTAATATGGATATATTAGCAATACTTTTAATCCATAAACACAGGTTACCTTTCCATTTGTGTCTTCTTCAATCTTCTGTGAATATTTACTAGCAATCAATGTATATGTAATTCAAGCTCCATCACCAAATGTGACATCAGTGATGTGCTGTGGGATGATGGGAAAATCGCTTAATCTCCTTTCTTCTGATTCTACCTTTAAAAAAACAAAACTATAGCAAATAATATCTGTGCAAAATCAGATATTTTTCTGCAATATTTAATGAAATTCTGCTCTGAAATAAATCAATAAAAATAAAGCATTAAGTAGATTAAATATGAGAATAATGACCCAGACTTTACCTATACTAGCTACTAGTTTTAAACTTTAACTTCGTGATTATTGTTGATTGAGTACATTGATCTCTTGATTATGAGAGCTACATTCACGTCATACTTAGTTTCTGGTATTTTGTAGCTGCTTCAGCACGTTGTGTGGTATAATATGTACCTATTTAAGCCTTTGAAAATGATCTCAGCAAAAGCAGTTAAATGTGAAATGATTTGTTAGTAGTCCACGTGAGGTGGTAAGCACAACCCAGCTACATCACCTGACAAGTCCTTGTGTTAAGGATTTAATTTATAACATCTACTAGAAAAAGAAATAACAGTAAAATGCTGCTTACTCTACATTATATTGTATATCTTATGCATCTAAATTTCTCCAGAGATAAAAGCTGTTGAGCCAGCTAGACAAGTTGAAAGAAAGAGTCTTAAGTTTTCATGGATGTAGAAACCTAAAATCATTTTTCCACACTGTAACCCAAAAGTAAAGGTCCTATTTGAATTTAACTGAAGCATTACTTTACACAGATGTCTATGTGTTTGCTATTGTCGTGAAATTTTAACCACTATTGCATCTCTTAGTATAAAATACAAAAGCAATCCTTCACAAATAAGATAAATGTATAAGGTTTTAAAAAATAAACATTTTTGCAATATGACAATTTGTACAAGTAGAGATTCAATAGTCTGCCCAAGACAAATAGCAAGATATAAGAGAGAGAAATCGGGGCTTCTAGATGTTGGTAGTTTAGTAATTGATGGCTTTTGAAGGTGTTTGATGTGATTTAATGAGTTTCTTTTCAAAATATAAAATGTTAGAGGAGTGAGGATCAGTCACCTGATTCTACAGGTTTCCCCATGGATGACATAGGCAAGTTTATTTCATGTCTTTAAGATGTGGTATGAAAGAAAGATAATAATCTGTTATAATGCAAACACTAATGGAAATACCAATCATTATGACCCTACACCTAACATATGATGATTGGCAATTATGTTTAAGCACTCTTACATTATGCCATGAGTTTTATGTTATTGTGGAAACCAGTAAATGCAATCTTTAAAATCATTTTAAAACACCTTAATGTCCTTCAGGAATAGGAACCATAGAGAACAGATTTTCTAACATTAGATGGAAATCTACAATGAAGAAACTCTAGTTTATCTTTTTTCCCATCTCCACTGAATGAAGACTTGCTGTTTTGCAAGTGTGATATTCTACGTGATTTGTGATTTGACCTTCTTCTCTCTGTCCAGTATCTTTTCAATTGCTCTTAATCTAGTTTACAATGCTGAATTTCAGTGATAGGGTCTGTAGTTCACATAAACTGCTACCCCAATCTGCAGACTTTCTAATTCCTTCTGGTTTTTCTAACACTTGTGGTCTTTTCTTCAGCGATCAGGTCAGATAATTTCTTCTTATGTGAGATTTTCTTAGGGATGGGAGGAAGATAAAGTTAGCAAGGTTTGACCTGATGTAAGCTCAGGGCCAACTTATATATTTATTAAAACTGTTTTATATTTTATCCTCGGGGATTTTTGCATTAACATTTATTTTCTTAAATATTTCATCGAAGAGGCATTCATTTTGCTTACTGAATTTTTTTTGGTACCTCCTTACTTTTACTGTCAAGGGTGATACCTCACCCTCACCACTCACCAAGCATGCATGGGTAGTCACTCTCACAGTTTATTTTATAAATCAACCTGATTAGTCCATGTGCTCACACTGATGGATGTTTCTTTGTGGGTCTGTAAGGATGTTTTCAGGTGAAATGAACATTTAGAGCAGATTAGGGGGTGCAATCACTGAAGACTGCCCTCCTCAGGGAATACTAGCAAATCTGTTGAGCGCCCATATTAAACAGACAGTAAAGCAGGAACTTTGCTGCATCTTTCACCAACATTTTCATGACTCTTCTTCAATTGGGCCATTTTATCCTGACTTCTCCTGCCATAGACCACAGATGAACCTAAATGTTCCCCTGATTTTTAGTCCTTTATATTCAGACTGATATATGCAACTACTCATTTGTTTTCTCATATCTCCAAACTATAGTTGGTACATTGTAGCATTTCTCAGTCTTTATGATCATATGAATAATTATCAGAGAAAATCTGTTTGTCTGTTTTGTTCTCTTGTATTTCTGTGTCTATCCATATAATATATATATGTATATATATATATATATATATGTATATATTAATATTTACAGATAGATAAGTATAGGAGACAGATATAGATAATGATAGATTTGATATACTTAAATATATAAAACTTCTCCAGAAAAAAATATATATGTATATGTATGTTTGTACAGCATTAGTTGATTATGCTAGGACAAAGTACTTGTCATACACAACTTGAAGCAGCACGGGTTTACTTTGGCTCAAACATTTCAGTCCATGATGGAAGGGCCTGAGTTATAGACACTGCTCAACTCACACAGCCAGGACACACAGAGAGAGGAAAAGCCAAAGCAAGAGCTATGTGCCCCAAAGTCTGCCTCAATTTGTCTACTTCTTACACCTGGATCTCATCTTAAAACAGTCCATTCAGTTTTGAACTCTTTAGTGCATCAATTCATTGATGAGGTTAATACATTTATGATCCAATCATCTTCTGAAAGCCCAGCCTCTGAGCACATGAGGCTTTGGGGAGATCTGAATTGTTACACACACACACACACACACACACACACACACACACACACACATACATGTTGTTCTGTTTCTCTGGAGAAAACTAATATACTTTATACATTATTGTATTATAATTATACTACAAAGTTGTACTTATATTACGAAATTTGTATTTATGCATTTTTAAACATTATCTATGCATGATTAACAATAAAAAAATTGAACAGTACACAAATATACTGTTTGGGGGAAGATAATGTTGCTTTTTCCATTTTACAGATTTCAACACCGATAGAAAGCATATACAGTTATCCAATGCTTCACATTAGGTAGTAGCCAGCAAGATGAAACTCAGATTTGCCAAAAGGGAATCTCCCCCCTTTTAAACAGAGGACTACATTCAAGATATTTTTAGTTTCTGATAGCCACTAAAGAAGGAACATGGTCCATACTGCGTGCATTTGTTTTGCTTGAGAATGTTAAAGACAAAGCTTGTGCACACAGTTAGCCAGAGAAAAGTGAACCCATATAGCCACTACACGCGAATCATAGGAAGCAAGGTTCTTTAGAGAAGTTTAGGGCCAGTTGTTCACAAGTAATTTACTTGTTTGAGGTTGTGCCCACTGTTTTGGGCCCTGTCATTCTATATTCCCTGTAATTGCTACTTCTCCCAGGTATTCATTTAACAGAGACATTTAACAGAAATCAATGTGCACTTTTAACTGTCACTGACAAAGGAAGATAGGCTCTTATTCTCCAATATTTCAAAGTGACTTGTTCCTGCAAAGTTGTTAGGCCTGTGTGGCTGACTGGCCAACACGACTTCACATAAAGTTATTTCAATAGATAATGAAAGTCCTCCAAGCTCACAAGACAAGGAAACACCTTAATTAAAATCAATGAAGAAAAAAAATCTGTAAAAACAATTAGCCACTTACGTTAAGTCCTTTGAATTTCAGGTCTGAAGGCTTCCTTAAGAAATTACTGAATCATTGGGATGATTTAATTTGGCAGCCTTGAATTAAATTTTGGTGAAATTGAAATGGGCTCTTAGGTACAGTATAATTTATAATATTTAGAAGTAATAAAATAATAATAAAAATCTGAGGATAAAGAAAAAACTTATTTAAGAATCAGATATAATAGTCAGCTCTCCTCTGGAATATATTCCCTTGGTTTAAATATTTAATAGGCTGTCTTATTTATTTTTGTTTTCACTGGAAATAGCTCAGTGTAGCCATTTTCTATGAAAAATCAATGAAAGTTTTATGATAAGAAACTCCTATCCTCTGGTCTTGGACTTTTCTAGTGGTCAGTGTCTGCTGAAATAAAAATGTCAATGAACAAAACAAAACCATAATATGATTATTTTGAATGACTGTGTAAAATAGGGAAAGTCACAAGCTAGTGTGAAAGCAATCATTGTGTAACTCATTTTGGTAGGTGTCTGTTGTTCTCATGGCCCAATATCAGGTGGATTTTTTGTTTTGTTTTGTTTTTTGGAGGACACCTGTAACTTTTTTATTCCATAAGGTTTTTCTCAAGCTAACTATAGTTCCAGAAATATACATACGATCTAAGTTAAATACGGAGAGACATTCTATTTGCCAAAAATGAGACAGACATAGGATTGAATTCAATACAAATTAAGCAAAACAAAAACAGACCCAAAGCTTCAAGTTCAGATGGATAAAGAAAATTCTCTCTTTCTTTCTTACTTCCCTTGCTCTCTATTGTGCTTCCCCCATCCCCACAATGCACTTCACATTTGGAAAATTTGAACCTATATCCACTGGGACTACCATGTAGAGACAGAAAAAACTGATGAAAATGGAGAGACTCAAAGACCTGGTGAGAAAACCAAAACAGAGTCCTTACCAGGCTGTGAAAACCAGGCACACTGACCTCAGACGGGTAGCCTCCAGAACTAGAGAAACAACTGCTTATTACTTAACATACTCAGTCAGGGCCATCTTGTTCATCTTGTTATAACAACCTCAAATGGCTAGAACATATGACTCAAAAAAAAACAGGACACCATAAGATAGAATAACAGCAGAGTTTCACAACTTATATAGGTCTGATCTTTAAATGATCAATTAATTGTTGTGTTGGGCCACAGAAGAATGAGTAGAGGAAACTAGGTTTTTAAAGCGAGCTCAGAATTATTTGAAAAATATGCGTTTAAATGTTTAAAATAGTAATATTTAATTAAATATGGTCTGGTCTCTATAATTCCTTAGATCTATGATCTATTTTTTGGTAAGTTATATTGTGCTGATATCTGAATAGGCTGAGTCTGCTAAATAAACGTTTTTCCAAATTTTTTTATTTAGAGATTAAAAATAAAAGTGAGAACCAAGGTTAATGATACTCATTTGTATGAAATCTTTTTGCCTTGGTTGATTAAGCTTCGAGTGGACCATCTTAAGTAAAGTGTTCTGACCTTCTTGTTAATGATGAGCTTACTCTGAGATTATTTAACTACCTTTGGTTTTTCTTTCCCATTCATAATGGGTGACATATCACACTGAGTCACATTTGGCTTTAACTTACGAAATGATGCCAAGAGTCTTTGAAAAATAAAGTGTTCGGTATATGATTCATAATCAAAATAATGATGGCAACCTCTACAGTCTCCTAAAAATAATTATGCTTCATGGACTCCAATTCACTGCAGCTGGCTTGAGTTTTGCTTTGAAATCCACATTAAGTTAGCAGCATTTGATCAAGTAAACTCAGCTTAACAGCAGTAGGCATGCTAGAAAGGAGACAGAGAATTCGGTTTAGAAAAACAATGAGAAAAGAAAAGACAAACTGTGGTGGGGAAAGGAGAAAGGAAGAAAGGGTCAAAGAAAGTATATTTGTACACAAGATAATTAAGATAGCTATACAGCTAGTTTCTCTTAGTTCATTGAAAAGAAAGGTCAATGCTAATATCGTTTGGGCAAGATATCATGCCAATATTTTGTACTGTAAATAGCCACTACAAAGACAATCATATGCAATGTATTAATTATTTTAACTCTCCAACAAACCTGTTTTGAAACTGTTTTATTGTTATTTTTTTTTCCTCTTAAAAAAAAGAAAAACAATGAAGAAGGAGCAATCCAAATTCATTTTATAGAAGTTTCTATACACAATCACCGATTATCTATAACAGGGAGATAAATTATTTGCTAAGAAGCCCAGTGGGCTGGGGATATAGCTTAGTGGTAGAGCACTTGCCTAGCATGCCTTATATCTTAACTTTGACACTGGTACCAAAAAATAGAAAAAGAAAAGAAATGGGAAGATGAGATATAGTGAGCCAAAATGGGTTAAAATCCTCAGAAAGTACAATTGCAATACTATAATAAACTAGCCCCAGTCCCTGTACTGTCCGCATGCATTTTCTCAATCTTTTACTACCACAACTGTCAGAGTGACATATTATTAAATTCCATATTTTAGAGAAACAGAAATTGAAGTTTAATGAGATAAAGTAGCTTTGCTAGAATCATTAACTAGTTAGTAACAAAGTAGATATTTACAACAAGCTTACCTTGTTAGCAAAACACCTACAATATGCATCAAGAATACATATTTTCCATTTCACTAGTATGCAATAAAAGTTTTTCTCACACTTGACTTGAGGGAAAACCTTATTATTTAAACTAACATTCATAGATTTTTCTTAAATTTTCACTTTCCTTCTTTCTTGATTTTCTCTTCCTTTTCTCTTTTCTTTTTGTTATTCTCGTCCCACTGATTAGTGCAATGATAAAAGCCCAATGATCATCAGAACAGAATTTTTGCAAGAAGATTTCAAATTATACAAAATTTTCCCACAGATTTTAATATGGTTACAAGAATGTCAAAATATTCTTAGAAGGTACTGGCTCTATGACATTTAGCAGTGATTAATCATCCATGCAATTAATATAAGCAATGGAAAAGACTGGGCCAATTTATTGGATGGTATGGTCAATGGTAGAGTATGAGACACAGTGGAGCCAAAGACTGAAGTCATCAATGCAGTGAATGTTGTCTTCACTTTCTTCCAACCACATACGGCTCCCGCCTGTCAGCTTGGCTTCCCTATATGCAGCCACATTCCTTTCATGGGGAGAAAACTATCAACAGCTTCAAAACCAGGACTTCAATTTAGTAAGTGTACCACTGTGATATTCTTCTTTCTTTCCAACACTTCTGAATTTATTTCCTGAAGGGATAATGTCTGACTGCTTGGATTAAAGGCTCTTGCCATTGCTTGCCAATAATCCTAGCACTTCAGAACTATAGGAGGAGATTGCAAGTTCAAGTCCTGCCTGGACAATTTAGTGAGACTTGCCTCCGAAGAAAAGATAAAAAGAGTTGGGGATGTTGTTTGGGGTAAAGGCATTGTGTTCAATTCTCATTGCAATGCTAAACTCAAACAAATAATCAAAAACAACCCAAACCTCAATCATTGTGCCAGTGAAGGTCACTGGGTGGTAACAGCTGGAGAGATGTGGCTGTACAAGCATCTTTTCCATATCCTAACTTTAATGGGTGGTAAAATAAAAGATAGATATGACAACTATTTATTAGAAAATTGCTGATTTTTATTCAATATGTATGACACATTATTTGGCCCCATAAAACTTCCAATACACTGGTAAAGAGTTATTATACATGTTTTAGGAAAACAGAGCCAGAAGTCTTAAGTATTTGGTTCATCACAATTAATGCTGTCTTTAGCATACGTACATGTTTATGTCAATAATGTCTCTGGGAAGAACAGGTGTCATTTGCCTTTAGAAGGAGCAGACATCCTCTCCTTCAGTACCATACCTGAAGGTCCAATAAAAATAACTACACATTGTGAGAATTCTGTATTTTCTTTACATTGGATTTAAAATTTCCCAAAAATGTCTTCCAATGCACACTTATCTTAAGGGGTGGCACCTGATTCTATCTTGAGCTTTACAAACTGTGATGGAAAATTCTATGTTACTTTGTAATCACTCAAGAAAAGTTTGTAAAGTCCAGTACTATGAATGTGATTTGCATCACCATGTTCCCTGAGGGCTGTTAAATTAGGTGCATTGAATAGGCAAAGTTTTAAAAAACGAGATCATTTATCAGAAGGCAGAGGTTATATTAAGGACTCTATGTAGACTTCAACAATTTCCTACTTTCCTTAGACATAGGGATAAAGCTTTCACTCTTCTTCAGATTTGCAAATACATCAGATTTTGAAGTATAAATTGTTGGATTTAATGGAATTAGCCCCTGGCTATGAATGGTTCTCCAATTATTTTTTTAAGAAAGCAGAAATGAAAAGGACAAGACACAGTCTTCAGAAGATCCTATTTTAATAACTCCAGGCTATTAAACTTTGACCAGGATCACACTACATGTTCCTTAATGCTTACTTCTGGACATGGAAAACAGAAAAAAACATTGGTCCTTTACTAAATCCCCTGACGCTTTTATGTTTTTCAATAATCTCATTCAAATATTTTCACTTTTCCAAAGCTGTCTTTAAAAAATTTCCGTTATATTGTAATACTTACCTTCTTTAGCAGGTATACAAGGAGTGATCATACAGCGGTCATCACTTAAACACAACTTTTATTTTGTCAGCTTCAGCTCCCTGAAGACAACTGCAGTCTGAAAAAAATTGAAAGAAAATTACTAGAAATGAACAATTCCTAAGTTTTAAATTATTTGTTATCCCGAGTAGCATGATAAACTATCATTTTTAGACTCCTTCCTACAGCATTCCATCCAGGACATAAATCGTTATTTTGTCTGGTTTATCCATGCTATGTATGTATGTACATATATATATTTTTTTCACATAGTAGCTGTCTATGTTATCAGACTTACTGTTGAGGTATCACAGTGCTTGTGTTCAGATAATCCTTAATTTGCTTAATAATAGTCACAAACTATAACAGTAAAGATCCTGGGAGATCAGATATTTCAAAGAGAAGTTATAATTGTTTTTCTTCAAATGAAAGAAGTGCAATAAGATATTTTGAACCATGTAACATCTGTATAGGATAGTATTAAAATCTTTCTATTATTAGTTATTGCTACTAGTCTCTTACTATGCATGATAAATTCAACTTTAACACAGCTATGTATATGGGGTGGTTTTGATGAAGTGTCAATTTGACTGACTTTAGAATATCCGTGAAGTTTGGTTGATCACAATTTTTGGTGTGTCTAGGTAGGCAAAGGAGGTCTGATCCTGGGGTATCTAGACTGTTACCCTTCCTTTCTGCCACTATCCCCACACTCTACGTACCAGACACCCTTAGAGAGGAACTTCAATGTGCCACGCCATTCTGCCATTTACGTTTCTGTCTTAGAAACAATCTTCAATGGACTGAATCCTGTAAAAACATGGACTAAATTAAACTTCTCAGCCATTACACTATGATTGTTCAGTATTATGTTCCAGTAACAAGAAATCTTAGTAATACGGAAAATTGGTACCAGAAGTAGGGTCCTTCCTGTAAGTGTAATTTGCCACCTGGTTTACAGATATTCAGAAGGAGTTTTCAGAAGGAATTTGGAAAATAAATTAGTCTTTGGTAACAAAGGCTAAAGAAACCCTAAAATACTATAAAAGAGTGTAACAGGTGATTCTGATCAGAGTTTCAAAGACCAGCATGCAGACAGGAATGTGAAAAGTAAAGACCAGGCTCAGGAGGCATGAGTTGGTAGCAGGGATTCCTTTGGCAGAAAATATTTGTACATTATTTTCATATCCAGGTACTTTGCAGGACACTGAGATTGCAGGTAGTGGACTAATTGATCTGCTGGAAAAATCAAGGTAGACCAATATTCAGTCTATGAAACACATCCTGATGGCTTCTTTCAACTAGATTTATAGTGAGAAAAGGAAGAAAATGGTAGAGCAGAAAAATTTGAAAAAACTTAAATTTTGGCCTACGACGAACCATATGTAAGCCAAAGGATGCGTGACTGCTAAGGATATTAGCACCATTTAAAGAAAATAATACTTAAATGGAGACAAAAAGAAAGGCTGTTTGAGAGCATCTCATAAATCAGCCAAACCTTACCCATTAAAGACTCAAAGGTGCAAAAGTATCAACTTTTAATTTTAGAAGACAATTCTTATTTTCACTGCTTATTTGTCTTTCTTTGATCTAATTATTTTCTATCCTTTCTATTTTTCCTTTTTAGAATAGGAATGATTACTTTTTACCATCATATTTTGAGTCTATAACTTGGTTTTGATTTTTACACAGATTCACAACAAAGATCTTGCTTTGGTTTTCAGAAAAGACTTTTACTTTGGTATTGAAAAACAGAACTACTGAGACTTTGGTTAAAGGACTCATGCATCTTCAGTTGAATGATGTCAGGTGTAATTATGAATTTGCTATTTGTAGATTAGGAAGGTGTAAGGAGATGTGTTTAGACATGAGTTGATGAGGGGCAGAGGTTAGCGTGGACTGGAAACTGGACTGACTTTGGGGTTTTCTCTAAAGGATTATTACAGACACTTATCTCTGTGTGTGAATGGGTCGTGACGGTGTGACCAAGAGCCCATATATGTTCTCTTGCTCTCTTTTCATGCTTTATAACCTGAATGCAATGTACTGAGGAGCTTGCTCTGCGATCCCCTTCCATCATGTCATGATATTTCTATCTTGGAGACAGCTCTCCATAGGATTGGATACCCCAAGACCATGAGGTAAATCAAATATTCCTCCTTTAAATTGTGAGTGTTGAGTATTGTGTCCCAGGAATGGGAAAGCTGACTAATACATTGTGTATGACAAATGCAGTGTGTATGGAACTTAGTACTATCCAAGTGCTTAAGCATTCACGTAGGATCTTGAAACATATGTCTCATAGGTAAACAGGATTATTTTAATTATTAGCAACAATCATTATAGACAAGCTTAGTCTACTTGCTCTAATAGCTCCAAAAAGAAGTTTGCATTCTTTTGTTCACAAAATCAAGAAACAACAGTGAAATAAATAAATGATATCACTTTGATGATTCATGATAGTTTCATTTCTAAAATGCTAATGTATCAGGAATTTAGATTTCTCCCAATTAAAATTCTTTAGGTACTGACTAAAAACTACACAACATTGTTGAAATACAGAGGCCAGTATTGAAAGACACAGAATTGTCTAACAGTTGAGTAGACTATCATAAATTCCACGCCAACTGTGGTAGGTAAAGAGGTAAAAACTAGTTAACATTATTATCTGTTGCCTAGGAAATCTCTGAGGTCTTTGTATAGCGTTGGGATTCCAATATCAAGCAGTGAGTATATCACATAACCTCAATTTGTTTTAAGTGGACTCATACCCAGAGACATTACTCCGGGCACAAAAATTTTAGGAGAGGTATAATAGACAGGGGTAATATCTACACGTCTCATTCTAAAGCGTTCTAAAGTGGAAGATGGTGAAATCCTGAGCATCCTCTTAAATAACTATTTTACTTTCCTTTTTTGCATCTGGATTCCTACAATTCTGAGGTCTATGGACTCTCAGATTAGTGTAGTAAGTAACTGTTGGTACTTCTTTAGATAAGCCCACAGACCATTAGCTGGGCAGTAAAAATTCTGAGGAATACTTTTCACTCGTCCTCAAATACTAAGTATTAACTATAAGGAGATATGTTATTCTTTATGCCCTTCATAGTTAATCTCAGAGTTAAGGAGATTTTGTAAATAAAACTATTAAAGTGTCTGCATGAGGATTACAAAAGGATTAGACTAGCAGTAATTTTCTTAGCTAGTCTTCACACCAAAATCTCAGTAAGACCTATTTACCCTTCAAGGATTTCTTACACTCAAAATATTATTGAATTTTGATGAGCATAATGGCCTAATCAATAAGTTAACATTGGCAATTGTAACTGAAAAGTTAAGACTCCATTTTTGGTAGCATGCAAAAATAACGAAATTATATTTGGTTAATAGGTCAATATCACATTCCTGTTGAAGCTAATGACTTAACATGAATTGTACTTGAAAAATAGATTCTTGCACTTCTTATATTATTTTGTGATGGTATTTTTTTCATTTTGTTACTCCGTATTTTTGTTTTTAAGTATGCTCTGTCAGGGTGTGATTAACATAATGCCCAGAGTATGAATTTGTTTTCAGTGGAAAAAATAATGAAAGATGGTGTTTCAAAAACTCGAGTAGTCACTGCAATTACACACTGATCTGACTTGTAATTATGTTAAAAAACTCAGAGTGATTATCTATCCATCTATTTCTTGTCTGCCTACCTAGGTACTAAGGACATCTAAGTTTACTTCACTTCACATTTGTCAATTTAGAGTATTGTTGACCTTATTTTTTTAAAAGGTAACCTATTAACTGGTTATTTCTTACTACATATGCTTTTTCTTAAAATACTGTATTATTTGTACCCTTTTACTACTTTGTTTTTTTATGTCCTTTCTTTTTTCTCTTTAAATTAAAAAAAAAGGTAATACAGGTCCTTCCATAGGAAAATAACAAGGAAAACACAGTGGTGGTTGCCTAAACATTGTTAGCCACATAAAGCCTCTGTTAAAACCTTGCCTTGAGACAGCTGTGGTTCAAGGCATCCATGGTTCAGGAATTACATAACAGCTGTCAGAGTTTTGCCTACTTGAAATAATATCAACCTCTAAAAGGAATATCATGGAAAATAAATGAGGAGCAACATATTTTTCCACTGAATAACAAAGGAATCTACAGTGATCTAAACAAGGTTTACAAAATTGCCTCTGACTTGATAAACATTTGAGTGAAACATTTCACACAAAATAAGAGATCAACTAGAAAAGAATACAACCTTAATATCAGTAGTTTGGAAGCAAAACAGCCATTTAAAAAAAGAAATTATAAATGTTCCACCCCAAATCTCTCTGGAAAAATGGAAAGATGTTGAGATGAAAATTGTTAAGCAGAGATCCACAGGACACAAAGAAAGATGAAGAAAAAAGAAACTATGGGGGTTATAGTAGGATGGAAATGAATTTTCAGTTATTTGTGAAATAGTACCCCTGGCGTGTACCTGTGTGTCACTCTTGTCTAACTGCAGTTACATTTATTAGACAGGACCTCTCAGCCTCCGTATGATGCTTACTAATTTGCTAATGCATTTTGATCGATGAAGGAATAAATTGAACCTTCTAGTGTATTTTTATTGATGCCTGAATAGAATGAATTTTATAGGATTTTTTTATTAATGAGTAGATTTTCCTTTGTATTTATTAATAGGCTGTGTTTAACATTTAAATTTCAGTGGGTATTCTAACAATATTTGAATAAAATGCTAAATAAATATTACCAAAAACAGATAAACCATGTATTCCATACTATTTCTAATGTATCCTCTTAATAGTTTCATTTGAATCCTCTACAGCATTGTAAAATAGTCAAGGTTTTGTTTATCCTGTTACAGGAGAAAAAATTCTGCACTTCATGGTCTTAAGTAACTGTTCCACTTTGCATAGTTAGTAAAGGGTTAGTAGGAAGGTTTGCAGTGGAAGAACTATACCGTTTCATGCGGATGGTTTCTAAACAGTGGCTGTATTTGTCCACACCCTCCTTCCATGATGTTTCTGCCTTACAATCATTTGGCCAAGAACTGAGCTCTTCAAAGCTATTAACTAAATGTAACCTCTACTTCTTTAAATTATAGACATCTGGTATTGTTTTCCAGCAATGGGAAAGGTGGCTAATACACTATTGTAGATAATATTAGAGCTATCTGTCCATCCTACAGTTAGAATATGATAAATAACTTGCTTCTCTCTTCATTTATCTGTTTTGTCCTTTCCTCAGAAGTTACCACTCTGCAATGTTTGCATTTATAATATATTGAAACAAATGTATATACTATACATAAATTTATGTACATGTAGATAATTACAATCTGGGCTATGTATGCCTGTGCACACATAAAATGAGTAACATTTTATAAAAATAAATTAATTTTTCTTTATTTTTAATATCAAGTCTTTTTGAAGTTTGTAACTAATGTTTGAATATTATTTATTTGTTTTTCTAGTTGCAGTCTATTTATTTGCTTTGTATTACAATATTCTATTATGGCCATAGCTTTTAAGTTTTTCTATTGAAAGTTAGTTTTTCATTGTGTATGGTAGAATATTGTAGGTATTTTTGGAAATACCTTATGAAGCACATAAGTAAAAACTTATCTTGAGTCTGTAAATACCTTTAGATATGATTAGTTGTAAGTTCCAGGACTATTCAATTTTCTATGAAAGAAGTGAATTGTTTTCTGAGGTGTTTGTACTGATTTGTACATTCAGTGATAATGTGTATGACGGCTCTCTGACTGGCACAGATTACACTCAGACTTCTAAGCTTTTGCCAATAAAATGATTACAGAATAGTTTCTTTGTATGGCTTTAATTTGCTATTCCCCAGTTACCAAACAGATTGTAAAATCTACTACTAACTTATCTTTTAGGAATATAGAATTTCTTTATATACTTATGTAAGAAATCTTTCACTGTTCATGTGTGCCATCTATCTTTTCTCTGGCTTTGGTTTATTTTTGTACATTTTTAAAAGTCTCTTTTGAGTAATTGAATTTTTCCAATACATTCAACATTATTAACATTTATAGTTAGACCTGGACTTTGTATTTTTTAAGAAAGGTTAAATGTTAATAATCCTAAGGATTATACTCCTTGCATTGAGGTAAGGTATTTACCTTTTCTTAAAATACATGTTCAATTTTTCCTTAAACTCTCAGTCTACTAAGACTTTGATTTTTATCGTGGTGTTAGAGTTATGCTTTTCAACATATGTATAATTTTTACCTGCATGTGTTAGTTGAAATACATTCTGTTTTCAGTGATTTATGTTCTGTTTATTTCATTTACACAATTCTCAACATATAAAGCTGGTTTTAACTCACTATTCTGAAATACTGTAATACTCTTTTCCTGTCTATACATCTTGTTAGCTGAATTACTATTATATTATAATGTTTTACTTTTTAAAAAACTGTCTTATATCTTCCTCCAAATTCATTAAATCTTTACAATTTTGCTAAAACATAATCTTACTGTAAAATGTAACATTCAACAAGATATTTAACATATAAATGGACAGTTGCATGTCATATGATGGTATAATCATAAATAGGAGCAGGCTTTTTCTTGAGAAGTCTCCTTTCTCCTTCAGTCTCCTATTTCCCGCAGGTAAGCCATCTCTCTGCTACTATTCTATACTATAATTTCTCTACCATCTAAGCCTGGTCTAGTAAAATAGTACAGCTTTTACCACATTGGAATTTTATTCTTGGAAAATATAGTATGCAAAACTGAATTGTTTTGGATAACATTAGGTTGGAAAGATTCATCCTTGTTTTGGTGAATAATCTGGGAATATCTATCTCCACATTTTTAAGTCATCCTATGTATTAAATTGGTGTATTTTTTAAATCAATTATCCCCAATATTCTTGGTTTTGTGTGTAGTTGTCTTTAAATTTTTTATAAATATCTAATTGTATACAAATTTTTGTTAAAATTTTATTTTAGATATTATTAAAATTCTACTTTTTTTTTCTTTTTTAAAACAATTTTATGTTTGCAGTATCCATTATTATACCAAGCTCACCTGTTAATCCATCTAAGGAGTGGGATTTCTTTGTAAATGATTCTTCTAATTTCATGAGTACTTGTGATTTCTATTCTTCTTCGGTTTGTTTTAACACTATAAAAATCTTTAAATTTTATTAGTGATAAAGTTGATTAAATTCTCTTTTACTTTTGATAATATTTCTTTGTCTAATATGATAGCTTTTTCTCAAAATACTGCTTCTGTTCTTGCAGAATTTCTCTGTTAAGTATTGCAAAGAGTAAGCATTTCTGATTGAATTCTTTTTTTCTTTTTTAATTGATTTTTGCTTTCATCTTTATTTTGTTCTTTGTTATTCAGTTGTGTTACTCTTTTTTATGTTTTTAAACTAGGCAGCTAAACACTTTTAATTTTTCAGCTACTTATTTCTGTTTTAAACTTTTAGGATATGTATTGCCCTAAAATTACTACTGTTACTATAACATCCATCATTATAGATTTTTCCTTATCATTCATGGCTGAATATCTTTTTTTAAAAAGTTACTTTTTTTAAATGCCACAAATTATTTTTCAAAGTCCTTTATGATTTTCTAATGTGTGTGGTTTTTTTTTTTTTTTTTTTTTTTTTGGTCTTTTTGAGACAGGGTCTTACTATGCAGTTCAGGCTGAACTTGAGCTCACTTCATAGCCCAGGCTGGTCTCTAACTTGCAACAATCCTACTACCTTGGCCTCCTGGATACTGGGATGACAGGCATGTGCTACCACACTATACTTTTCAAATATTTATTTATTCATTCATTCATTTATTAAAAATTAAATATGAAATATTAAATTTAAAAATATTTTTAAATTTTCAATACATTTACATTTTTGCAATTAGAAAAAAAACTTTTTAGATGATGCTAACTCTTTAACAATTGTTGAGAATTGCTTTTTATCCTTTTCATCACACATAACTCTTTAGCAGTATAAGTAAATGTACAGTGTGGTGTACTATTTGCCATAGTAACAGTTCCAATGTTTACACAATTTTCAAGAATAATAAAATCATTCTTTCTTGACTCATAGTGTCTGAATGCAAGCCTTACTTTTTTATATAGCTCTGTGTGCTCAGCTGGATATCACATAACTTTTCATTCTTATGACATAGGGCAGCACTTATTTTAGGCAGTCATCTTCATAGGAAAGAATATCTGAGATGGATCTGAATCTCATAACAAAGTACTTTTAATTGCTTTGGGCTTATATTCTCTTGGACAAATTAACTCATTGATCAACCTGAAATTCGTGAGGGGCATATATTAAATCGATCTGGAGGCATAACAATTGGAATAATATTCTTATAGATAAAGAATCAGATAATTTAGTCTAGTAAAATGCACTTTACTGAATGAGAAAATTGTCAATTAAGATTTTTATAACATTTGAATATGTTGATGAGACCATGATTATAAACTTTGTTGCTCAAATATTTGTTTACTGATCTGGCTGCTTGTTATTACAATAACTGAGAAAAGTTCACTGAGAACTTACATTCTTGCTGAAAAAGTCTCATTTGTACAGCAACAAAAAATTACTAGAAGTATTGAATAATTAAATAATTTCATTAATATAATGGAACATTTGAGAACACTTCCTGTTGCAGTTAAAAATTATGGAAACTCTTGACTTGCTTTTACTTCAGGTGTTTACTTTTTATAGATTTTTGTCTTTTTAAATTATACATGAAGATTGAAGTGTATATCTAATGTTTGAACCTACTCCTGTAAGCTTAGTTGAGCAGTCTATGTTCATTAAAGTGGTTTGAACTAGGAAAAGCAATTTTTTATTTTTAAAAAGGATTAATTAAGTTGGAGCCAACAGATTTTATTTTAGATTGGTATTTTACCAAAGTATATATACATGCAAAGGTGTAAGTTCTGTATCCAAGACCAAACTTCCAAGTATGTTCGTGAGTCAAATGCAAATTGAGAAATTTGGAGAAACTTAGCCTTTGCCTAGAATGGAGCCCAGAATTGTAAAATTCAGGTCATGTGAGTGGTAAATGTGGCTACAAATTAAAAGATGAACATAGTTTAAAATAATAATTGATGGAATGAATTGGTATTTCCTTTATAGTGTGCTTTAATAGATAATTTTTATTTGAAAGAAATCATGCACTCTTAGAAGAAATTGAAATTTAAGTAACAAGGCAAGGCTAACAAAAAACAATGAGAACTGTGTGTGTGTGTATGTGTGTGTGTATCTGTGAGCACTCATATAAATAATTTTGCTGTTTGAGTTGCAATTTACTATACAGTTGTCTATGCACAGTTTTTTCTTTAATATCCACTAGAATTTTCTTAGCCAAACACTCCAAAAGTTCTAATTTCAGCAGCACTTTGGTTACAATATGAAATTCCAGTATATGGCAAAAAGCAGAAAATGAATTTTTGCCTCTCTGCAAAATATTTCATAGTTTCCTTATTGATGCAGTTCATCATAGATTTAAAAAGTCATTTCTCTGGATATTTAACAAAACTCTTGGCCTAACACCTTCAGTGCATGGAAAATCATGAGTTTCAGTTAACAGAAAGAATTTCCATTCACATGTGAGGCATGAATTCAGCAGCTTCCCTGTAGAGGTTTGAATTCTTCACACTTAGTCATATCTTGAACTACACATCAAGAAAAACAACTCCAACCAAATCTGCTGCACTGGTCTTTAATTCGTTTCAACTCTTCCTTAGACACTGCCTTCACTCAAATTATCTGTTTACTGACAGTAAATCTATTCCCATCCTGTCAATTATCTCTACCAAATGAAAAACACCCTCATTCATTCATTCATTCATTTGTTCAATGTGTTGTACTATAAATACATTGTTGAGTGCTAGAGGTCTATCCAGTGTAGACAGTTCCCATCCCTGTCATCATGGAGTCTTTTGACTGTTTAAGTGTCTCGAAGAGTTTGAGGTGAAAAGTTAAATCCATCCATGAATTCTATAGTCACCTTTTAAATACCTGATATTTTCATTTTTAGTGATCTTGAATATATTACAGACATAGCTGAAAGGTTTCATAATAAATGCTCTTTCCATTCTAAGTACAGTTTGTAGTTAGTGGAGTCCAGCTCCACTCATCCAAAATGTCATAGAGTCTGTTCTTGCTTGACAAGTTCATGAAAATGCTAAAATTAAGGCTGAGAATTTGGTTCAGTGGCACAAGAGCCTGTCTGGCACGAGCAAGGTTGTATGTTCAATTCCTGGTACTCCACAAAAAGGTAACTCCCTCCCAAGTTAGTGGGGTGCTCAGCAAATTCCTCCTCAAATAGGTGGAATTCTAAGCCTTACAGAGATCAGCTCTTTTGCATTGTCTCCTGCTTCTGACATGCTAACATCTATGCCATCAAGGCTGTTCTATGTAATGACAGGGATCACAAAGCCACATGAGAACTATTGGGAAACATCCTGGAGAATCAGTTTGGGTGAGCAGTTAAAAAAATAAAACTATATAAACCTTTATTTTTACATCAAATCAAAGTATCATCAAATCAAGTAAAATTTTGCATACATTTTGAGATAGCAATAATTGTAAATACAGAGTATTGTCTACGTGTTAAGTATCATACTACCTACCACGCATATGTAGCATATGAGTTTTTCTAGTACTATGACAGATGCATTTTACAAACTAAGAAACCAGAAAATATCAAATAATTTCAGCAATCTGAACACAGAATCAAGGTCCCTGATGACTGTGAATTATAAAGTTTTAAGGAAATGCCTGATGCCTAATGGTTAAAATTACTGTTTGATTTCTTCTATCAAAAGGGTTGTTGTATGGAGTAGACATCAAGACACGGATCACACATTAGGTTATGTGATCCTGCTCTCATTCCTTTGTATTTATTCTCAAACTTGAACTCAGCAGCTCTTCCAGGTCATTGTCAGATTCCCAATCTGATCTGCTTTTCAGTGGCTTCTGACACAAAATTTCAGCACATTCCACCTTGGGTCATCATTCTGTATCTATATTGACCATTTCTACCTCACCCATTCTTGTTCTGAAACTGTTTCACCTCTCCTTTCTCAATCTCTTCCGGTCAGGCAGTTTGTCACACAAGGATGCCTCTCCTTGGACCCAAAGCAGAAACAATGCTTTTGAATTATCCCATGATTATGTGACCTTCTGTGAGCTCATTGCAATTCGAACAAATCACTTGATCTTTGTTTTGCCTTGATCAAATGTACACAAGACAACGTTTAGTGCAAAATGTCACTTTGTGACCTCAGGAAATCATGACTCAATTAGGAATGAGCACGCATTCAAAACCAAGCTGCTTTCTATGAAGGAAAATCTTATTTTCGTAATGTTTGAGCCAGTTTAGCACATCTCAATTTAAAACTGTGATTTGTCTTGGGAGTTTGGTATGGATGTCAGACTTCAGTGAAAAAGTGAAAGTTTCAGAAGCACTGGATCAATAGTAAATGCATTTATGGAGCCTTACATTTGTTTTCAGAAGCTGAGAAAGGGGAAACCCTGATTTATGAGTCAGGGATTGAAGGTGAATTATGGCCAGTCGAAAAGACAGTGTTGGGTTTTATCTTTCTCTTTCTTTTTTTTTTTTTTTTTTTTGAATATGAGTCATCTCAAAACCAAAGCAAATGGATGCCTTTACCAAGATCATAGTGATTTAAGTACTTGAGCTAAGAAGTTGACATTCTCTCCAACACTTTCCAATTATATCATACAATATTTTGATTTTTTAATGTGAGAGTTACGCCATGGATAATGTGAATTGCAGTGCTCCACTGAGAGATAAATTACTAACTAAATTGTAGCTAGTTTAATGAATATTGGAGGGAAACTACTGTGTGAGATGAGAAAGAATAAAGAAATCATTACAAAAACTTTAAGAAAATCAATTAAGGCAAGAATTGTTCTTGAAGCAGCAGGAAAATATTTAATACTTTAAATTTTGCTTTTGAATATTTAAAATTCATAATGTATATAAATAGAGCAATATTATGCCCAAAATGTATTCCAGTAACTAATTAATGATAAGCCTACTCTGTCTTTTTTGATATGTACTTCTGTGAAAATATTAAGGACATATACTTGGAAAAATCAACTATGACTCATCAACCAGCTTTCTAATCCAAAATGGATTGGAATTACTTGCTGTATAGGATTTTAGGGTCTGATAATGCCATGTTAGGTATAAGATAGGATAAAGCTCACTGAATAATTTATAACAAAAATTTTATTGGATTCATTGAAGATAATATGTTTCTTATCTAATAGTGAATTGACAAATAAAACCCCTTTTAAAGTCTCTTTTCAAAGTCTGCCCGAAACTCCTAAGACTCTGTCCATCTAATCAGTAGAAGCACATGTATACTGCATAATCGATATTTATGCAAAGTAAAATAAGGTCATTCAGTTTTGGGAAACAATCATCCATCAGGCTTTTGTCTAGTTCCTAAAAATAAAGTCAACTGTTCCTTCCCTTGCAGCCTCCATCTCCTTTTCCGACCTTTATAATACGACATCACAATTTAATGTGAAGTCAACAATAAAGATGTAATGGTGTTTGTCGGCTTCTTCACGTGTCATGTAATATTCATAGAAGATAAACAGTGTTTTCCTCATATTACCAGTGGAGAATGTGAATGTACGCTGTCTTTTCCTGGGTTATTAATATTTTTTTCTGATTTTTCTATAGTTTTCTACATTGTGCACCCTGTGATTACATACGGTTCATCTAAGAGGAGAAATGAGAGGATGAATCATCAGATAACCAGTCACCATTTTTGTATGAAATGTAAACAGAATGACAGATTTACAGTGCTTAGCTATGGCTTATAATGGGACATTATACATTATACATATACATGAAGTATTGGATTATTTGGGTTTTGGGATGTTTGTATATCCCAGCAAGGTCGACCTTACATATAAAATAAGTCTGATCAAAATCCAGGGTACTCCACAGACTAGTTCTTTGCCTTCTCTAACTTGTCAAATTTTCAGATTAAAATATTAAGGCTCTTCAGTGTTCATCTGTTTTTAAAATTGGAACTTGTTTTCAGTAAATAACTTCCAATAATGTGGTCTCTAAATAGCCAGAATCCTTCCAAGAATCCTCCCAAGGAGCCAATGTCAATATTGATGTGTTCAAATGCAGAGTGTCACTTTTCCAAAATAAATAAATTCTTAGACTCCTGGGACTACTATAGTGTTAGGTTTTAACTGTAACATATGTAGATACAACCTATGAACAACATCAGATAAACTAAATGGAAAGCCCCATTTGACAACTGAATAAATTTGCCTAATATTAGACTGAATATTGAGAATCACTCTTGTAATTCACTATTTCAAGGTTTATTTTTCTTTGTGATCACAATTATGTAAGCAGATACAACACTCTAACTGGCCTTGTAACCAGTCTCTGGATGGTGTTAATCAGTTTTTAAAAATCGGAGTTGTAATCTACAAGTGCATAAGTCATGTTTAAGCAAAGTATAGCAATTAGCACTGAGCCACATGGCCAGAGATCCCATGTATTCATAAAACTCATAACTAGAATATTTGTGCAGTTCAGTTGAAAGAAAGGAAATACTTTTAAAGTTGTAAATCTTTTTAAAAATTTATTATGTATTATTAATTAAAATACCATATTTCATATTTAACATAATATTCATAATATTACAAATCTTACATAACATGAAATATTAAATTAACAAACTTAATTATTTCCATGCGTCTCATTGCAAACTTAATTGAATGAGAATTGAATTCAATGGTTAGAGTCAATGCTGACCTTATCTAGAAATTCATTCAGTTCTTGTCCACGTCAGTTTGCAACCAAAATCCTAGAAAGAATTGAGTTTGTGAACCAAGCTGCCACTGTATTATTTTAAAAACTGGTATTAAGCGTTTAAAATCTTACTTTAAAACAAAACATAAAGCAGAAGACTCATCTATTTTATAACAGATTCAAATTAGTGATGATATGGTGGACATGAACCAACAGAGGAAATCACATGGGCACTAACTCTGATCTAAACTATTTTAAGAATATATGCTGCTATCTCAGAGGAAATTGAACTCAAGTGATGTGGCATTTTGCCTGTTTATATGTCAGAAATACTGATATTTCTAAGTCCATTATATCTATGTTTATAATTTTTGTTTACAGGTTAAATTGCTACATTGTAATTAAATCTAGATCACCATAAAAACGTTAGCATAGACAATTATTGAATAGTCAAATATGCTTAATTTGGCATAATGGTTACAGTAATTCCTGGAAGTGACTTTGGATATGGGAAATATTGAAAATCAAGATCCTACAGGCAACTTTCTTACAGCACATTCTCATCATTTTCTGAGTTGAAGAAAGTAAGAATAAATACAAAAAATTCTGGCTCTAGAGTCTAATCTCCAAGTGCATCCTCTGGTCAATTTCATTGTGGACTTTTGTGCTTGTCACTGGCTAATCTTACTTTCTATTACCCAGCTTTGTACCCATATAACTTTCAGTTAATGAATATTATAAGAGCATCACTTTATAGGAAGAAAAATAATTCAGTATCTTTAATCATTCACAGTTATATGAAAAATTCAATAGAGCAGGATATTTTTAAAAATTTATCCTGTGTCCTTCCCCGTATTTTTTTAAAAACCAGAGTAGTATTTTGGTTCAAAAAGGTAAAACAATTGATATTCTCGGCAAAACGATACCCAATGACTTCATTATACACATGATTTAAGGAACCTGATACAGTGTAACAGAAAAAAGATAAATGAATCTAAAACTTCTGACACTGTAATTTTTGTCTCATATAACTACCTGCTCCTGTAAAATTAAAAGACTACTCCAGTACTTTAAGTTATTTCAACTAGTTAGTGAAATTTTAAGTTATTTCAACTAAACTACTGGTGAAATACCAAATAATTTTTAGTCTTTTTCTTTCTGGAAAATTAAGTTAATAAAAATTTCCTTAGGGAATTAGAGCATATTAAGTTATTCAAAGCATACATATAAAAATCCATTTTGTACACCAAGCATTATGTTCGGAGTATAAGAAACAAGAAATAAATAAAAAGGAGTCCCCTCAAATCTACAGTCTAATCTATGGGGATTAAAAGCACTAAATAGTAAACATCAAAAATTGCTACTAAAAATATTGCTTTTGGAGAACCGATCATCAGTCTTTGTGATTTTCTTGCTGCCTTTCAGAAGTTGTATGTAACTCCTGAAGCCATTAAAGGGAACAATGTCTCTTACTAATGGTTGTAGTGTCAGGAAAGGAACCCATAGGCTGTAGGACCTGGGAGAAGAATGGCTGTGTAGCATGGGTAGAGAGCCAGGGCAATTTTCCCAAATTACTTTCTGCCTTTAGGGTGATGCCTTTAGACGATGCAGCATGGACGTCTAAAAGGTGAGAAAAGTGAAGTCATAGGATGTGAAGAATCATCCTTATCATTTCCAGTAAAAGAACTACATCCCTAAAAGTTTGTGTTATTGTATTATCCCAAGAACTCTGGAGTCCTTGGGGCAGAAATCCTAAAACACAACTACTATTAAATTCCTAATCATCTAAACAGAGTAGATGTATAAGTTCATAATTAAATTGAGAGAGAAATAAATTTAGTGTGTATTTTACATGTCAAACTGCAATGCCTATCTAGATGCTTTATTGTAAGTTCTATGAAAAAACTGCAAATTATCTGATTAAATCTTTCTGTGTAGTGATAATTAACATGAGGACTAGATGCATGAAATGTTGAATGAAGAACACTGTTCAAACAAGTGTCAGATTGATGGAGAAAACTCACTACCATACTCCACCCATGTGGGGCTCTATTAGTCCATAAGAATGGCCCATCAGTACACTGATGTTTCTATAACATAGAATACACACCTGAGCTGGACATAGGGGACCATTTCAGAATTTCCCTCTGTGAATGTTAGTTGTATTTGTCAATTTTACTGAGCTATATGACACCGAGATATCTGCTAAAACATTGTTGCTGAATGCATATGAGAGAGTCTTTGTTTTTTTAGACATTGGTATTTGGATAAGTAGACTATGTATTCATTTACCCTCATCCTTATGGGAATTCACCATGCAATCCACTGGTGCCCCTAATGGAATAAAGGCAGAGAAATGGGAAATAAAATCTCTCTTCTGGAAGTGACACCATCATCTTTCCCTATGTTTAGACATCAGAGCTCTGGGATCTTGAGCTTTCACATTACAGGACTTATAACTATGACCCCAGTGCTTTTGAGGATTTTGTCTTCAGCTATACCATTGAGTCATCTGTCCTCAGAGTTTCAAACTCAGGCTGGATTTCCACAATAACTGCCCTTGTTTTCCAGTTGGAAGTTGGCAAACTGGCAGACTGTGTGATTCTCAGCCTCCATAATCAGGTGTGCCAGTTCCTATAACAAATATACTATGGAGTTATAAGTGTCTTATTAATTCTGTTTCCTTTGAGAACCCTGACTAATCCATTTGCCAAATACTTTTCCATGTGCGTATTTGGCTACCTTACTCATATTTTACCCCCATCTTCACTGAGACATTGCTGGGTCCTAAAACATATGACATTCTTTCATTTTTTGAAGGCTTTTCTTGCTAAGATTCTCTGTGTCTCAAATGCCTTGCGAAAATGTTACACATCATTCAAAATGAAGAAAAAAAAAAAAAACCTCAATTCTCTTTTACCCAATCAAAACATCAGCATTGACTTGTTTCAATATCTATGCTTTCCAATAGCTTCTAAAGTAGTTTAGAAGGAAAATGGTAATACAAAAGGAAATGATAGGAGTAGTAGAAATAACTTATCAGATAAGCTAAACCAGATTGCTTCTGTTAAGAGAGCAAAGAACAGTGCTTACTACCCACATGTTATCAAGATCTTGCTAATTTCTTATAAACTATCCACTCTTTGCATCATAAGAGTCTGGATCTGAGTTTAAAATGAATATACACCTTTCTCACTGCCTTAAAAACAACAAATATGAATTTTTTCATGGTGTCTAGAGTTACATATGTTATGTTTGTCACTATTGTGGAAATTATTTCATTCTTTTTTATCACTTCCTCCAAACTATACAACCCAACTTTCTCTGAACTCTACTTATGTTCTGGGTGTTTTGCAGCATGACTTAAATTCTTCTCTCATGCTGGAGCCTCCTTACATAGCTCCTGAGGAACATGCACACATAGCACCCCAACTCTCAATTCTCTGACTTTATGTTGAAGTTTTCTGTGGTGAGGTTATGGCACCATGGAAATCAGCAAATGATATAAGTCAGAGAGACTGAGTCAGAAATACAAAATTAGTGCTAGATAGAGTCAAAGCTATTGGCAGGTGCAGAATGAGAGATCAAATGTGTTGAACTAACCTTCAAAGAGATTTGGTAATTTGCTGAAGGCCATGTAAATACCAGAGACAGAACTGAACCATAGGTGTGTCTCTCATCTTGGATCATGCAGACTCTCTCCTTTCTGAGATACCCTGTCATATTTTCGTTTTCCCAGACCACTCAAGAATGGTTCAACAAGTTTTCCCAAACTTGCATGATATTAACTTTTTAAGAAGTAAGCTCAGAATGAAAATCAAAAGCCTAAATCACTTACTGAACAATTCAGAAGAAGGCAAAAGTAACTGTCTGGAAGGATTGCTTTGGTGAGCCTCTGCCCTTCGCCACTGAACACATACTGGGTTGTCACTCAGTAACAATCTGATAATTACATGCCGTCAGTCACATTACAGACACACGTCTTGATTCTGGTGTCTTGTTTTCCTTCCATTATAAAGATGAATGGACTCCAATAGCTGGGAGGTGTAACAACCACGATGGAAAAGTAACCAGTTGCTATATTTAGACCTAAAATTTGCCTGGCTATGAACAATGAATAATCCTTGGATGGTATGTGTGTATAAATAGAAATAACCTGAGTTTCATTTTTACGTACTTTTTGAAAAAGATAGTGCACAAACTTGATGCATTGTATTGTATGATTCATTTATTTTGAAAACTGACCAGAAATACTCTCGCTTTGAATGTGCCTTGAAGGCCTGGTGTCATTTGTCAGACCAGAGTACAGGGGGGAACTGAGTTCCAGAAATCTTGAAGGTTGTAAATGTTCCCATTTTAAGTCAGTACTAAATATTCTGTGTGCTTCTAAATGGAATCTTAGAACATTGACTTCAGGCTGGTGTCAAGGAAATGCTTTACAATTTTAAGACAAGTAGAGTGTCTGCGGCAAGTTGCTCTTGATACCCACATGACTCAATAAAAGTAACCAAGAAAACAAATTGGTTCCCCTGTAGCCTCTCAAGGGCAAGGAAGAATTTATCATAACTGCCAATAAGGACAGATTTGCAAAGTAGAAAACAATACCTATTCGCAAGTTCCCACCAGTTTCCTCAAACCTTAAATTTGAACATCTTCAGCATGCACTAAAAAGGAAAAAAAAAAAAAAAAAAAACAAACCTAAACTTTTCATTTGGGTAATACAAACAGGACAGCAATTTTCCTCTGGGAAGGGCATAGAAAACATGACTGTCTGCTTCTGCACAGGGGCTTATGAAGTATATCCATATATTTTAAAAGAAAAAAAATACAAATACTACATTGGCAAATACACTAGTCACCCTCCCACCATCTCTTGTTGACAGGACTGATTTGCAGAAGGGTTTAACATTACAAACACCCTTTCATCAATTTAAAAATTGAGGTAAGTCAATATTTACATCATGTTGCAGATCTTTAAGGTACATACCCTGTTTTCTGTCCTAACAAACAGCTGTCACCGTACTCACCATCAGAGCTTCACTGCAAGTAAGTTGGCACATTCAGTGCTCCCTGCATTCTGAGAACAATCTAATATTTCAGAGCTTTCATGTGACAGCAGGTCGATTTCTTTCTCTCACTCCTTCATATTGGTTTCCAATGACAGTCCTTATAAAACCATTAGGTCTGCTTAAGGAGAAAAAATCTATAAGCATCTTGGGTTTATCTGTCTCCAGAAATGCACACAGTTTAACAGGTAATAAGAAGATATGCAGCAGGTTTGCTATCCATTTTATTATGTAATTTTCAGGGTGTAAAATACTAGATGAACTTATTACGTTCTGATTCCTTACCAATGAAAGGGAATAAATTACACCAAATGGGAGAAAAGTCTTTTGTCCTTTAGGTAGCAGGCTCATAACCACAGCTCACATTCTTCCTTTACTCTCTGAGTGCTCTTAACAGCTCTTGGAGAAATTAAATTGGGGTTTACTCAAGGCACAGTTCCTCCAAAGGAACCCCACTAACTGCAGAGGAATTTCAAGATTACTGTCTTTTATTTTATTTCATTTTGTTAATGTTTTTTTTTTCCTGTTACTGGTTCTTATCTTTCAAAACCAGTGATATGACTGAAAAGCACAGAGGCATTTAGATCAGAAATAAGCAGCCTTTCACTGGAACAATCTTCTCACATTGCAGAAAGCTAACCTTGCAGAGCCTGGTAAGCATCCTTTTACAAATGAAGGCAAAGATGCTTCAAGAAATACAGATGTTTAAAATACTTGCAGGAAATTTTTGTTTGCAAAGATGGACTAAGGTCTCTGAAAGTAAGAACAAGGAGGGTGTAGAATCTACTCCTACCTTCATTTCATGAAATAAAATAAGGAAATGTAGTTCTAAAGCAGATGTCTTCTTCCTGCGCTTGTCTACTTCAATTGGACTGCACAAAAAGAGGCACACTATGTGTACTCAGAGGAAGCATTCGGCAGAGGGTAGAGGAACATTTGTTTACAATGTTATCATCATAAATGTGACTTCTGCTCTGGCTACATATGTACATATATGCAAATTGTGTGTGTGTGTGTGTGTGTGTGTGTGTGTGTGTGTGTGTGTGTGACAAAATTACAGAAAGACAGAGGAAGATAAAGAGAGCAACAAGTACATAGATAAGAACAGAGCGACAAGGACAGAGACAGAGACAAAGACAGGCAGACAGAAAAGACAGGCTTAATTGAGTAACAAAATGCAATGGTATGTTTGCATTGGTTATTGGACACAAATCTGCTTAAATTTTAATGCTTGATTATTAGAAATAGTTAAGCACAATCATTTCAGTATCTACAAGTTCAAATAAGATAAAGCTGAGGAGAGTATGCGCAAAGTTCAACCCCTGTTACCTTTAACGTTCTGTGCATACTGTGACCCGAATGATGGTGTTCCCTGTAAATGTCATGTTGAAACCAAACCGAAATCATGACTGTGTTTCGGATGTGGCCTTGGGAGGTGATTACATTCCTGAAATGGAATTAGCACTCTCATTCTCTCACTAAAAGGTTTGAGGTTAAAGGCACTGCCTTCTTACCCTCGCTTTTTAAGAACACCATAAAAGCTTTGTTTCAGTGTTTCTCTTTTGGGTAGCATTTTTTTTTTTTTTACTTAAGGTTAAAAAGACACAGAAAAGAAAAACAAAAATCAATATAAACAAACAACAACAAATACAACAACAGTATAAAACAAACCAACAAAATAAAACAAACCAAATACAACAACAGTATAGGTTTACAAAACAAGATAATAGGAATTTGACAATGATTGTAATATTGCATATTGTTACCTCGAAGAAGGGTTGCTTAGATTAACAAATATTGCCATGTAAAATTGATTTAAATATATGAGTATTAATTGTTGTTTTCCAATAACTAATACAATTGGTAGTATAGTCATTTTAGCTACCGAGTGATCAACAACCAGATCAATTTCAGCCTCTAACCATATGTATTTTTTTCTTTTGAAATAGAATAAAGTTATTTTGCTGCATTTACCCATGAAATTGATAAAAAATATTTTAATACAACTATCTACTGTTAGCATCGACTTTTGTTTCATTTGGGTTTTCACATGGCAATGTAGATTAGCCATTACATGAAGAGTTTTTCTTATTTTATTGCTATAGTATAAGAAGATGTGAACAATTAATGACAGAGTATTTTAAAGCAATATGGGAATATATCACACTATTTAAAAATAGATGGGAAAAGAAGTCTCCCAAAGAGAACTTGGTCCATATCCAAAGGTAACAATCTTATCAAAGATACCACAGGGTTTTATTCATGATCCGGGATACAGGGGCTCTTAGTATTCAATCTTAGCCACAGCACAGTACCTCAAAACAACAGGAAGCTTCTCAGCCTTGGCATGTGATCCATCCTGCCTTGCAGGGAAGCCCTCTTTGCTTTGGGGCTAGCATTATTTTTACACATCAACTCCACTTTTTTTTTTTTTTTTTTTTTTTTTACTTTCTGAAGTTGGAGTTCTGTTCACTTCTACTTTGGAGATCTTAGAAACACCGTGTGTACACTTCAAATAAAAATAGTTTTGTTGTTTTATTTAAAAGTTTCACTTGAAAGAGTTTGGTGGATTAGCAGTGGTCACAGGGCTGGAAAATCTACATTTTCATTCTGTTTGGGGTTAGATCAATAGCATACACAGAGGCAACTTCATTTGAAATAAAACATTCTCATTTCAAGAGATGTTGTTGAGAAAATCACTTTTTGAATGTATATGAGTGATTGCAGAAGAAAGACCACACAGTTAACTTCATAAATAGAACCCAGAAAGTCCCATATTCTTAAATATCTGAAATTTTAAATATGCTAAATAAGTCTGAACTATTTTACTTTTAAGAGTGCAAGGAAGTAGTATGTTCTATGCATCATAGTAAATACCACACAGCAGTCAAAGAAGAGAGACAATTTAAAGAAACCTTTTTCTTTCTCTAGAACTCACTGGCCCTATCTTCATCTTTATAATACTATCACATTAAATCATACTGAAAACACTAATTAAGGAGGAAATTGCTCATCTCTCTACATATATCCATTGCCCTAAACACAAGAAAAATAGAAGTTATTTATTACTATAAGTATCACTTTCAACAAATGTTCAGACTGAAACCTCAGGTCAAATACTTTGTCCACGAGACCTGTCTGGGGCTTGAATTCAATCTTCTATTTACTATTGTTTTTATGATACATGCTATGGTTTATCAACAAAAATATACTTCTTAAAACCTTGAGTTTTTTAAGAATTTCCAAACCAATTCAAAGAAAAATTTAAGAGCCGAGTTGTTGATTCTCTCATCTCAGCTTGTCACCAAAGACAATGGTTTTCAGAGGAAAAGTTAAAGATAGATGGGTGCCTTTCCACCCTCATTGCCATGCACACCCTCACTGAACCCTCTTTATTCATGCTGCTCAGTAGCCAGCAAAACAAATGGGATCAAGCAGTAAATCCTTCCCTTGAACAAATCCATCAGGTCAGAGAGAAAGACAATTTAGATTAACCCTGTGAAGGTAAGTACAAAGGCAAGAGAGAGTAAGTAAAAATCTAACCAGGACATAAACACCATCTTCTCCAAGCAGCACACACAGATAAGAAAGGACGTATAAGCCCCAGGAGACTCACATCTCCAGCATAAAAGCAATGTTCCAATCATATCTGAGACCAGACATTCCATTTTCTATTAGCTATTCTTAGTATTATATTTATTTTTGAAGAAATAAGTTTTCAGGGCTCAGTCTTTTCTTACTTTATAAACAGTTGATATGTCTTCTTTTCATCATCTTGTCAGTTCATGGGCAGTTTACCCAATTTCATCTCTTAGTCTCACTTCACGGTATGTTGCCTAACCTCAGGAGGGAAATTTCCAGCTCAGAGCCAGATGCCCTTGACAAAGACGCTAGCTACACTGTGTGAGTGTGCATGCGTGAGTGTGTGTGTGTGTGTGTGTGTGTGTGTGTGTGTGTGTCAAATGAACACTTTTTCAATAAGATCCACGATGTGGCATGGTTGGCCGTATGTTATTCTCTCTCCAAAAACTCCCAGGACACGGGGATCACTTTTAAAGTGAGCTATTGAAGGCTGCAGGGCTGTGAATCAGAGCCACAAGACACAGATGGTGGGTGAAAGAGGGTTACAGGAGACCCAGGACAGAACAAAGAGAGCAGCAGACAGCTGTCACTTCAATGTCATGAATACGAACATCACACAAAGAAGAAACTGGAAGAACAATAATTCCTGTAACTCATCCCTCCTGAATGTTTATAGAACTTTGTATAACAATTTTTCACAAGTTTTTAAATTGATACCTTAAAAACATGCACCCAAGTTACAGTCATTGGGAGAAGCATGATTCTGGTCTTTGTGATTTGCTTTCAACCAGATTTTTTTAGAAGAATTTTGGATGAAATTTTAATATTAAATATGTGCAATGCAAAGATATATTTCACCGGTAAAAAGACACTGCTCTGCAGTATCTGCTGCTGAAGGATGTCTTTTGTAGAAAGAGAAATATAATCGGATGTCAGATTCTGAAGAGAGTGCATATCGTAGAATTTTCAACGAAAATATCTCCTGGATAAATGAATACCCAGTTCAAACTTAGAGTCACTATTGCGAAGGCTGATTCCATTAGGGCTTCATTAAAATATAGGCTTTAGGGATGTAATAAGTTATATTTCTATTAAATCTAGAAAATAAGTAAATGGTTGGTCTTTGGGATAAGTGATTATATTACTGTTTTTTTTCTAGACAATACTTCCAATATTTGATTTTCCTTGTGATAAACCACAACTGGTTTGCTCTATAATTTTATTCTCAATACCTACCATCAGTCTTACCTATCATAAATCTTCTTTGAATGTACTGACAGATTGCTAAATACTATTCTAAAGGTGTATATAATTAGAATGTTTTTATAAAATACTGGTCTCAATCATATATATATATATATATATATATATATATATATATATTACCCAAAACAACATTGCATAATCAACAAAAGTTATTTTTCACATGCATTTAGCAAAGCTTAAAATACCTACTGGATAATTTTCTTGATCATTCAATACATTAATATGAAGAAATATCAAGAAATAAACTGGCATAACATATGTTCCAAAAGTGATTGACTATGGCTCTTTTATTTTTAAATTGACAATGACTGTCCTGAGACGGGGTTGGATATTACATAGTGGCACATAAGTGACAATTTAATGAACTACAGTGCCAAATGTTTAGTTGAACACATCATTTTTTAAATTTCTCTGAGAACAGTTTAGTGATTGTGACTGCCCTGTAAATCACTGGATGAAGAGTAAATTGTTCTTGCTAGTGTGAACATGTCTCATGGAATCAGTTGAAGGCATGAAAAGAACAAAAACTGACCTGGTCTGGACATGAAGAAATTTTCCCATTAAATACCCTTAGATTAAGGTGGCAAAATTGGCTTTTCCCTGATTTTCTGGCAGGCAACATTTCACATTTTGGTCCTGATAGACTCTAAAATAATATGGGCTGAGACATTTAAACAGCGCTCTCTGTATCTTCATATTCTAGTGGTTTCTCTTGAAAATAATTGTATAATGCATAGGACATGAGATTTAAAACTGTCATCTTATTCGTTCACTCAAACTACTATTCATTCTGCTTAGACCTCAGCTCAAAAGTAACATGCTATTAGCTACAAAGAAGATATCTCTAGATATTTCAATTTGTAAAGAATGCCAATGTTTTGTTGATTTCCATGTAACGTCTATGAGTAAGGCATGCTTATTAATAAAAGATGGATTATCAAGTATTTACCAACAGATATATATCCAACATATATCTCAAAAAGAGTGAGAACTTTGAGGTTTTATCAGTTTTCAAACAGGTTAATCTGTCATAGTCTCATGGGTGCTATCAATAGACAATGGGAACCAGGGTTAAAGACAAAGGGTTTTCTTACTCAAAATATAAGTGGTGGTCAGATTCACCACATTTTCTATACTTGGCTCCCTGATTCCTAGTTACTACTAGGTGCCAAGCACAGAGAAAGGTAGTATTCTCAGTGACTGCACTACAGGATTGCAGCTCTTACAGAAGAGAAGATTTACAGCAGCACAGCATGCCTTCCTTGCATTCCAAGAGGAGGGGCTGTCTTTATCTTCCAGTATGTGCTGTGTACACGTCTTTGAAAAACCACTACAAACAAAGCATTCAATGTCTCTACTCATGAGATGTCCTAAATTATAAATAGTGATAGCTATATATTTGTCCACAATAAGTCTATACATATATACCACATATATTTATTTTTATCCCTTTGTTAGCTTAGAGTAGCAGAAAAATACATAGCCATCCCACACAAGGCTGGTAACCTTTCTAAAATGCATTTACTAATTTGTATTTTAATCATATAACTTTTTTTTTTTTTTGTACCAGGGATTGAACTCACGACCTCGTGATTGCCAGGCAGATGCTTATGCCACTGAGCCAAATTCCTGGCTCTAATTTTACTTTTTTAATTTAAAGACCACTCATATAAGGATTACTTCTCCTTACTGTATTAAAAGAAAAGCTTGGAAATGATATTTAGTCCCTAGATCCATAATTATATTGTGATCTACTTGTTAAATTCTTTAAAAATAGCATCCAGAAAGAACTTCGCCCTTGTACAACTATTATGGCTTCTTTGATGTAAGTAGTATTCAACCTATAGAATTTCACTTAAAACTGTATATTAGTCCCTATAAAATTATAATAATATTCATTAATTGTTAATTCAGCCATAGCTAAAATAAACAAAAAAGAAAGTTTAGACAGGCATCTTTCTTCACTGGACAAGTGAAAAGTACTGTCACCAAAGAGCTCCCTGATAATTTGCATCAGACCAGCCAGTAAAGAAAAATGACAACACACAAATTAGAAGAAACTGCCAAAATTTCTGCACTTACTGAATTGCAGTCTTTTCTTATTTACCTTCTTTTTGCTTTCACTGAATCAAATTCTCATTGAACTATTTTCTATTTGGGTGTTATTTTTCCATTCTCTCTTTGTGTTTGTTTTGTTTTTCTTATTTTACATCCTCTCCTATGATCAGATTTTTTTTTAACTTTCTCAAGAAAACACTATTTCCTGGAAGGTTCGGTTTAAATGAATTATTCATTGTTTAATCTAAATTAAGCATTATGTACTCAACACTCTAAAGCTTTCAACTCACTATATATCTCTCTCTAAAAATTAACATCCTCTTTACCTAAATCCAAAATTTTCTTATAGCCAAAATTGTACTGGTAAAACGTATGTATTTCTTTAATCACTCATTAAACAAAAATTGAGAAGTTGATCAATCTATTGAATATGAAAGACTAAGTCATAAAAAATCTGAAATCTAAAATAAGTTTTTTTTTAATTCTTAAACTTTAAAAATATACCTATCCTTAGAAAAATGAAAATACATTTTTGTTTTGAACATAAAATGTGAAATCCTGAAGGTATTAGTAGAATGTACTATCAAAAACTACTATTGGTGATCAAAGATGTAGACATCTGAAAAAAGGATTAAAGACCATATTAAGAATATTTCGTACATACTAATTTTTTTATCTCTAGACTACTATCAGTTCATGTATGTTGATAAACACTTGCATCACCTTTATAGAAATCCCCCATCTTACATTGTGTCCTTGCAAATGTGACGGGTTGGCTTCTTCACCTGCATTTATAAGTCTGAGACAAAAAAGCCACCATAACCAGGTTCCTGTGAAAGTTTTCTTCTTCTAAGTTGTAGACTTCTGACTTCTCAACATATCTTTACATGGCAGGAAAAGAAAAGTTTCTCTAATCTCTTCTTGTAAGGCTACTAATTCCAGTCACGAAGTCTCCAGATATTTACTTCCAAAAGACAACTTCATGATATCATCACACTGATGATTAGATTTCAACACATGAATTTGAAGCAGAACAGAAATGTTCAGTCAATAAATAACATAGTGCCCATCTGTAAGTCTGAATTATAGAAGCTTTATCACCAACCTTGCAATCTTGTGTACCAGTGTAAGTTTTTATTTCCCTTGTGCTACCTCCAACACTACGCAGATCTACCAGAATACACAGTCCAAGCAGCATATGTGTTTGTGCCACACCACGAATCTCCAGTATCTCTACCCTGTCCTGGACCTATGCAAAGTGTCACCAGTGTACTAGCTAAGCCACTATCCTTAGTGTGTTGTGACCTCTCTTCAGAACCCAGAGACACTTCAGATGTCTTCTCCTTTTTGCTTCTTTCTTCATAGCAGGCTGAAGTATACAGGACAGGTGATTCACTGAAGAGAGGCTGCCGTGGCATGGCTTTGGTCAATGAATGTGTAGCAGTCTTATTACCACGGCTGGATCCTGGATCTTCTAGTGAAGTTGCCTGGATTGTAAAACTGTTGCAAAAGTCCATACAGATGCAAGCGTCAATAGCAAAGATTACTGTTGTTCTTGTTTCCCAAAGTAGAATCTAAACTTGAAATAACATCGGCTTTTGTTTGTATAGTTTACTTTTTGAAGTTTATTCATTTAGAAAGATAAGCTCCAAATTTGGTCCTCGGTATCAGTAATCCCATGCCAGAAGAAATGAAGGCTCTTTCATATACAAATAGATGGGTCTTCTATTTTTTACCTGACTTTCAATTCTAGTTATCTCCCTTAGCTCTCTACTATTTTAATCCAAAACTTTGATGGGTGCTTAGTAATGACCGTCTATGTGATGTCTTGATCTTGTAGCCATTCCTTTGTTCATATATCTCAGTGACCCAGATTTGGGGTCCACTTGCACATCTCCTTCCAAACTGCTACCATCTGAAGTTATCACAAATCAACATTTCACCATTTGGAAGGCCGCATTTTACCAGAGCTGTCTCTTCTCCACCTACTACTAATAGAGTGCTCCCTATTTGTAGGTGAGCTGTGAATTATCTAGGTCTACACGCCATTCCCTCTCAGTCTGTCTTTTACCACCATCAAACTGATATTTTGCAGTTGTGTCAAGTTCTTCAAGAGCACATATGAAAAGGGAATCTGAAGAAGGAGGCATTGCTTAAAGATGAACATCTGTGAAAATAGTAAGGACAAACAAGGTGGAGAAGAAAAAAATTAATTCTTATGCTGGCCTGAAAAAGCCTGAAGTAGCCTAATACATCCCAGTAGGCAACTCTACAGCAGGACCTTACAGGTCCTGTCTGAGTTAGCCACACGCTGTCATTGTGCCAGGAAAGTTGTAAACCAAGTCAAGATACCTCTCAGAAGTTGAGGTTGGAAGACCGCATCCCTGAGTTGGGTAGCAATTACTTGCTTGAAGAGTGTAATGATTATGATTGTCAACTTGGTTGCTTTGGGAGCCACCAGGCGAGTGCTCATTTTGGTGTGTCTGAATTGTCACAGAAATTTTATTTTGGGTATCGCATCCAGTCCAAGGGCCCTTTCTATGTTTCTGCTCTACTGCTCTGTTTCTTAATTACCATGAACTCTGCATCTTCCCTCTGCCTTGTCCCTTTGTCATCCTTCCTTCCCTGAAACCATGATGCAAACTGAACTCTCCTCCATCAAGTTTGGGTACCTGCTATTATGTCCCACTGGTTGGAAAGCTAGATACAGAGAGAGAGATTTAAGAAGGCTGTGATTGCCACAGTAAGCATTCATGGATATCCATGCAAACACACACACACACACACACACACACACACACACACAGAGAGAGAGAGAGAGAGAGAGAGAGAGAGAGAGAGAGAGAGAGAGAGAGATGATATCAACTTTAAGAACTGACCACTTAATCCATAATGAGACAAGCATAATCTACTAGTTCCCATATTTCTCTTTGATCTTCACTACTGTGCTTTTCGAAGTCCAAGATTTTAAATGACTATCATTCACTACCTGCTAGACTGAAGAAGAATCAGCAAAGTGATTAAGTTTTTGGCTGGACACATGAATAAAGATGTCCATGTGGATCGATGTCACCCTGTCACTATTTGGCAACATGACAGTGCTCACTGACTGCCTCCTGGGAGTCTGCTCACAGGCTGCTTTTGCCGTCAAGACTGACCAGAGCACATCTCACGCACCCTTTTTGTAGGCATAAAGTGCTCCCTGATCTCTGTAATAATAAGCAGATCATTTCTAACAGAGCAGTCAGATCAGCTTATTTAGTATCATGAATTTGCAAATATTCTGAGACTTTATTTCATGATTGTTTTCAATAGTAACAATCACGTATTTTGATGCCTCAAGACCCAGAAAACAATTTGAGGCACTGGAGAGAAACTAGGTATGAAATTTTACTCCTCACTAAATGCAAGAAAGAGGGCAGAAGCTGTGATATAACAAAAGATTACACAGCCTCTCCCCCAGGTGAACTAAAAATAATTAAAATGGCTGCAATTTCTTAAGTGGGACTGTATGCCAAGGACTTCAAAGACTCCATCTGTTCTGATTTTGTAACATATATCAGGATGTATTGATGGCCAAGGAGGACTCCACCCCCAAGGGTGTTTCCTGAGTTGTGTAAGAGATGTACAGAGAGCTCCTGTCCTGCATATCTCCAAATCCCAGTCTCAGCCGGACAAAACCTTTCTATTTGGAGCAGAAAAGCCAAGCACATGAAGATTAAATGGTGTGCTTTCAGTCACTGTATAAATTAACCCCAACAAGGATCCTTATTTTGGGTGAGCTATTTTTTGACATTTATTTATTTGTACATGTTTTCAGTACACAGTGTTTACGTTCTCTTTGTGGAGTTGGTGCATACACATAATACATCTTAATTCCTTTTTTTATTCATTTTCACCCTTTCTCTCCACCTCTATCTCTGGAAGCATTTTATCTCATTTTTACATATGATGAATTTAAGTTCACAGGATCAAATGACTCATAAAAGATAATACTATTAGTAACCTGAAGATGTAGAAATTAAACTCAAATGTGTGCATTTTATTTGCTTTTCTTTTTGTCTATTCCAAATAGGCCTGCATGAATGTTATGCAAGAATATTGCATGTAAGCATTTAATAAATACAATGTCTAAATTGAATATTGCCAAACTGTACTGACAATGTTCCACAAATACTGAATTCTGTTTGAAGAAATCACAGAGTGGTTTAATGGAAAGGGCTCACGGTTGAGCACCCATGTCTGCATGTGAGGCATGGTTTATTTCCAAAATCTGATCCTAACTGAACTTCTGCTGACATTGTTTCTTCTATTGCTGTAAACAGCAGCAATCTATTACATATCTCTTATCCCCTGTTCAATATTTAGATCCACATTCCCCACATGTTGTCATGTTGTACCTCAAAAATGCCTACTAAGTTAAGAATGATCATTTCCACATTTTATGTAGCACAATAGAATCATAGTATTTCTTCGACTAGACCCCAAAACAAAGCTAATAATTTAAAGCTCCATGCTTTGACTTCAAACTCAGGTATGAATATTCACCGACTTAGCCATCTACCAGTTGTACGAACTTGGAAAAGTCACTTAATTTATACCTGCCATCTGTTGAAAGATTTGTACCAGGTCCCTGGTCATCCTTTGGATACATCTAACTCAGTGTGTCTGTTTTGTTTTAGACGGGTCTTACTCCTGCTTAGGCTTCATGAAACCACTAGCAATTTAACCACACTCAGGGGTTTGCTTTAGAAGTTAATCTCAGTGTCATCACATTTCATATCCCATTCATGAAACCTTTTCTTCTAAGAGTAACTATGTTGAGACTAAGGACAATCAGAAGTCACCTACCTTCCCAGGAGAACACAATGAAGTGAGAGTCATGTGGTTTTTGGTGTAAGAGAGATGGTATTAAATGTCACGCATTTGTTTGCTCTCTCTCTGAGACTTCATTGGCCACCTGTATCCATTTTTACAGGTTTATGAGCTCAGTAATTTTTCTCATTTCTTATTTGATTTAAACTATTTTCTGTTAAGTAACTATAAGATATATCAAGCAACAAACAAAAAAGAATGAAGAAGGAAAATTTATAGATGATTGATCATTTTATAAATTATTGCCTTTCTGCTTCCAGTAAAATTCATAAAATCATTTGGAAATTATAAGGCTTAAAAGTTGTTCATCTTTTGATTACTAAACACACAGTGCATTCATACCAGTGAAATTTGTGGAAATAGATTTTGAAATATTTTAATCCTGCATGATGAAAATGAATTATGTGTATGATAGTAATATGCTAAAAACAAAAAAAAATCTATATGTATATATTACATTCCAAAATTCAAAAATGACCTCCATAGAAAATCTTGGTATATTGAAAAGGCCTTGAGTTTTCAAGGGCTAAATTTGAGTCCAATCTCTAATACTCACTGATGTGTGACCTTAAGCAAATTACTCATTCTCTCTGAGACTCTCCAGTGGCATATTGTAATAATATTTATATTCAAAAGTTTTCATGAAGATTAAATAGGGTAATATTTATAAAGTCTTTCATGCAGAGTATGATACAATGAGGCCCCTAATAATAGTTGGCTTCCTTCGTTAAAGACAAGTAGAATCTAAATTTTGGTTCCACATTTTCCAGTGAATGAGAACTGAAGGGTGATATTTATGTTGGAGAATACAGTGCGTTGGCTAACCTTGAATAAAAAGGGAGCTGGGCTTCTCTTCTATTTAGAATTACTAGTGCCAGGATTTACTGGACAGATCCATTTGACACAGAAACTTCCATACTGGAGCGACTGCCCAGAAATTATGGCACCACTTCTGGGAAGTTTTGAAAACACTTTGAACTTATTTTCCAGAGTTGCTTTGCATTCCATGCTGGGCTCTCTGCACACCCATGACTTGGCTGGAGCTAATGCTGGCTGTGCCAGCATATTTTCAACCTGATCAAGGCAGAAAGCCCTGTAATTTTCATGAGATACTCTTTTTGTGAGATTTCCAGGTCTATACTAAGTTTTTCAAGATCCCGAAGAGATGCATAATTCAGAAAAATATAGTGAAAGTCTGAGATTCAATAGTTGACCTGTAATACAGCATAAATAAGGGGTTAGTTAATACTACGACTTGTTATTTTACCTTAAGTGAAGAAGAGTTTTTATTGTTTTACAGGATGTCTTTTTAAAGGTAACAATAATGGAAAGTTCTTCAAACTTAGAAGACATTAATCACTGAAATGCTAATAAAAAGTTTAATTCAAGTCAGGTATTGATCCATACTAGTTGTGTGTTCACCTGGATTCACCAGATATGTGCATCAGAGTACTACCCAAGAAAGAAAAGTATATTTTTTCAGCAATTTATCAGGTATTTGTTTACAATTTAGTTTTATTTCACTTTTCTATTGCCTTAATGAATTTGTATACAATATATTTAACCACCAATAATACTACAATTTACTGTTTTTTAATCCTATCACTTCTAGAAAGACTTTTATACACAGCTCCAATTATATAACAACCAATCCATTTCCTTCTTCTTAATCATCATAAGCATCAAATAGAATTTCTGTGCAAAATAAGGTATCCAACACGCCATATGAATCTTGTCGAATTCTAGACAAAAGGAAAGAAATGGGATGATTTCGTTAACCCAGAGCAATAGCACAGTAAAGTTCCATCTCAGGTTCCTAAAACATTTTAAAGCAAAACATCTGTATTATTTTCTTTACAGATTCATAATGAGGGCTTCCAGGCTGAAAGATGTTACTCACTCCTCATACAATTTTTGATGATGTACTATGCAACTGACATGAAATGAAGGCATGATATATCCATTGTTTAATATTGTTATCAATGTAAGTCACAGATTTACTAAAGAATTAATCTAACATAAATATTCCAAAAGAATGGATCGAAGACTCATGAAAGTAAAATATTCTCCTTTGAGTGAGAATTAAAAAAAATAAAATAAATCATTACATAAAAATAAATTTTATATATTGTTAAAATGTGTTATTCATTGTGGGAATATTATAGTGTGTACTCACATAAAACTCATAGAAGTGAACATTACTAAGCAATACAATCTCATGGAACCACCATCATATGTGTTGTCAGTTGTTAATCAAAAATCTTGTAATATGATGTAAGACCATTCATGTTACCAATTTGGGGCACTGATATCTCCAAATTATGTATGTTCTTCTTATACGGAACAGAAAAATGTTTGTTGACTACTATGTTTTCAAAATAAAAAATTAAACTGTCAATATGGATATAAAAGTTTGATATGGGTCAGGTTACTCTTGCTGTCGACCAAGACAAGCAAATAGCAACAAGATTAAAAAAAAAAAAAAAAAAAAAAAAAAAAAAAACCACTTCTCCCTCTGCACTTTCATTATCATGATCATGTTACTCAATTATTGTAATCTATAGTCCTCTAAAATTCTTCAGGTGGGATTACCCAACTAGGAGGATAAAAAAATGACTCACTGTTACTAGAAGTTTAAAATGCAATGACGTTGGTTTTCCAAAAAATGTTAGAAAGATGGAGAGGTCTTTACATTGGCATTGATTAGTTGATCACATGTGGCCTTGAACAGCTGCGATACAAGATTTTATCTTTTGCAAAAGGAGATAGAGTGATTCAGGGAACAAAGCCAACAGTTGGAGCTAAGTGAGCTAGGGTTGGATTTTAACTTCATCAATTACTAGCTCATGCATTTGGAAAAGTCATTTATTCTTTTTTAAGTGTTAGAATCCTTATTTATAAAATAAAGATAATGCAAATATCTAGCCTACTAGAGTTTCAGATTGAGAACTCAGAAATGTTATAATGTGAATATTGACCAAATCAGTGTTATTTAAAAAAAAAAAAAAAATGGGTTCCCGAGGAAGGGCAGTGGAGAGATGATTATAAGCTTTGTCCATCTGGGTAGCATTAGGTACTAAAGCACATAAACCCCAGAAACTGAGGAGTTTATCATAAAATAATTATATTATTCTTTCATGACAAAACCCAAAGAAATCTAGAGAGAAAAGAAAGAAAATTCTACTCTAAGTGATATTGCTGGTTACTGGGACCATTTAGTTCTGTGACAGAGTCTCTGTCTTTGGTTGCCAGAAAGTTAAAAAAAAAAAAAAAAAAAAAAAAAAAAAAAAAAAAGAACTCAATGAGAAAAAATAATCATGTCAATTCAAGATCCAGACTTGAAGTTTTATAAATATCTGCTCTGCCTTTCTGCTTCCTAGGAGAGATTTCGTAGAAAGTGATTTACATTTTGACTCCTTTAAACAAATGAGTGAACTAACATCTTTGAATCAATGTTCTGGAATCAAGAGGCAGGATTGCACAAGGAAGTGTGCTCTGTCCTCCACAGAGACTCCACTATTATTTACCTACTCAACACTGGAGTCCAAATACCATTCCCCACCTGATCTAATTTACTCACTTGTCAATTTTGGGGTCCCTGGAGACTTCTGAGCTTGTGACCACTGTCCAAGACACTAAAATGGGCAATCAATGCAGGTTCAGAAACTGAAAATTCGATGCCTCATTTTCCATCCCTGTGGATTTTTAAAAGTAAGTTTTGCCATCATATCCTTATTGGTTAAAACACATGTGATTAATTATGTATTACGGCACTATTTCTTTGACCATATAATGAAATACCTAAAGCACTTTTGGCATATTGTGTTTCACAAGAGAGATTCTATAAGTAAACCCTGTTTCTTTTCCAAAATTTTCCTACTAGCTTGAAATATGGTAAAGATTACAAGGGTGCACTTTTCAACATGCTTAATAGCTTTAGTAATGACTGTCTTAATCAACTCTAGCTTATCCATGAGATTTACATAAATTCAAAAACCCATTGTTAATAATAACAATGGCCAACAATTATTAATTATAGGTTGTGTAACAGCAACTATTTAAACACAGAAACACCTTTAAAATGTTAAATAATGAACTTTATATGTATTTTGAGAGAAAAAGTTCGTATTGTTTAGTACATGAACTCTATGACTTTCTGATATTCTTGCATTGATAAAATCACTAGGGTTGTCTAGAGAGAGGAGGAGCATTCAATTCATTTAAAATCTGCCCAAAGGGGAAAAAAACATACAAATTAGCCCCTGACTTATCTGCACTTGTATATTACAGATGTACAATGATGGTCATGTAGGAGACAGTCATTCAGAAGAATTAGTTTACAAGAGTTAGAACCAACTCGCTGGCTGTCACCTTTAGAATTCCAACTCTGAGTTTTAACAGGTGTTAACACAAAGAAGTGTTATAAATCCAATATTCTGTGCTAATTTTCAAGCTGTCATTTTTCAGCTTCTCCCTTACCACATTGTTTCTCTGGAGGCCTTTCCTTGGACAGTGCTACTTGCGCTGAGAATGTTACCTGTACAGCACACCTGTTTGATCCAGGAGGCAGGTGGCTTCAAACAGCAACCTGGTCCCCATGACATTTTGTTAAACAGTGAATCATGCAAACCAAATCTTTTATGGCTCATGAAACCTTGCTAATGAGACAGATGTCCTCCGTACAAATCCTTGGAGCCTAAAATGCAAATATTGATGCGCTGATAATCACTGGACCTTAGTTTTAGTAATTGCTTCCATCTTCATTATCTCCAATTATTCTCTGTAAAAAATTCCATTCTCAGTTAAAGAATCTGATGCATAGAATATAACTGATATCGGAGCTTTGATGGCCTCATCATTGATAATTGAATTAAATTTTTAATTGATAATGATTCTTCACCAGGTGCAATAGGTAATGTGATCATAGCAGTAGAACATTCATAGAGAGTCTTCAGATGGAATCTCAATATCACTGCTAATTAGTAATTGTTTTCTATTGTTTTAGACATATTGAATATATTTTTTCTTAAATATCACAATTGTAGTTCACTTGCCTCAAGAAGAAATCTTATTGGCAACATAAAAGTCATTAAACCATATAATGGGACACCGTCTTTCATTTTAAGTGATGCTACAAATCCATCAAGTCAAATGGTCTCATGAAATTGCTCTTTGATAACGAAATATCTAACAGACAGATTTTGACTGTGAGAATACCAACACTCCTTTCCCTTACAAGACAGTCTGGACCATATTTTTCATTTATTTCCCCTTAGTTCTTTGTTGCTTTTTAATTATGTACCAATAAAGATCTGCCTTTCTTGTTGTTTTATTTAATAATAACAATAATAATATGCAATTTGTTTTTTTGTAATAAAAAAAAAACCTACTAAGATGGAGTAATTTTGAAGAAATAATTGAAAAGCTAGATTCTGGTGTTGAAATGAAAGTTTGCTGCCATCTATAGGCTAATAATAAAGTTCATGTCCAAAACAGGAACCTTGAAGGCCAGCCTTATCTATATGGTGTAATTAGAGTGACAGGTGTTTCCTGATGATTAAAACCCTGGACTTTTTTTTTTTTTGGGGGGGGGAGGTAAAGTGTGGTAAATACCACTTTACTTAATGTTTCTTTATACTCACATTTCTACTTTATATGAAGGCCTGACTGGGAATTACAAATTTAAAGGAATATTAGAATAGGAAGTCTTTTTAATAAAATATATTTTTCTGTGAGCTGGCTGTCAGTAACTTTTTCATAAAAGCAAAAATGAGAATATCGTATTAAGGAAAGATTTATGATGTCACTTGCAATAAATTTGGAAGTCACAGATAATTTACTCTTTGCTATTCCATATTCTCAAGCTACTAATAAAATTCTCTTACCTTTACATGCTATCTTCTCTCCCTCCTAAATTCGATTATCATGGTTAATATCTATAACCACTAAATAAAAGATCGGATTTTGAAATAGTGTTTTTAATGAGTGTACATATTCACAGTTTTTTTGTTTCTTGTGGCATAAATAGTTGAGCCTCCGTGAATTCAAATTTTGACAAGGTCTTTGACCTGTATGACTTTTTGCAGATCATCCATCCTCCATCACTCTTCTGCCTGTGAATTTAAGAGCTGCAGTGGTACCGTGTACAGAGTTTCCCAGAGGCACCACCTGCAGAAAGTGGACCAATTTGGTCTGGCCCAGACAGCATTTCTTCAAATACTGAAATGCAAAATACCTAGAAAAGGCTCCAGGTCTCGCTGCAGGCTCACTGAGAGGTCTGTACCAGTTGCCTCCATCGGTGGCTTTCAAAGACATCCCAGAGAAAGAACACTAATCAGTCACTAATCATTTTATTTCACTCTTACTATTTAACATGTTTTGGCTGAAAGTCCCTCCCAGTTATGCTTTGCCACCTTGAATTGGAAATGCAGAGATTTAAGACTCATCTTTGCTGGATTATCAACTACTACTTACCGATTTATGAATCTACAATGCTTTGGGGAAAGAATTGGAAAGAATAAGTTGTTATTACATAGTTGAAAAGGTTGAGAAGCTAAATACTGCCATTGTGATTCAAACTGTTAAAAATGCTCATTAAGTCATGGTAAAGAACACGAAGTGGATGTTTCTACTCCTCTCCTACATCCTGTGCAAAAGTAGGAAGTGTATGAATATTTATAGGTAAGAATCCATACTTGAGCTGCACATAGCGGTGCATGACTGTAATCTCCGCATACTGGGAAGCTGAGGCAGGAAGACAGCAATTTGGAGTCCAGAGTAGGCAATTCAGAAACTTATGGAGGCTCTGTCTCAAAATAAAAACTAAAGCGTGAGGTGAGCTTGTACTTCAGGGCAAAAGCCCCAATTTCATTTCCCAGTACTAAAAAGGAAAAAAAAAAAAAAAGCCGTATCTTCCCAACTTTAATATTTACCTTTCTTTATCTTCTTTATGTTGTTTACTTCAAGCTCTTGGAATTTGCCAAAAGACAGTATAATTGTAGTAACAATGAATGACAGCATTTGAGTGTTTAGCTAAGACTCACTACTTCTAGAAACATCAGAATGCATGCCCACATGTGTGTTCAATCTAATTCAGTCGACACTTGATCTAGTGTGTAAGATGCATGCTAAGTCTTGCATGCAGGTTGTAACTTTAATTTTTGTACCTATTTTTTTTTTTATTTAAAGAGAGAAGAGAAAAAAGAAAGGACATTAAAAAAACAATGCAGTAAAAGGGTACAAATAATACAGTATTTCAAGAAAAAAATATATACAGTACGAAATCACCCGTTAATAGGTTACATATTATCTTCCCAAAAACAGTTGTCCATATCACTAAATTAAAGCATATAAAGTGGACATTCATACAGTGAAATTGGAGACAGTTCTGTTCAATGATCCAACAAAAGCTCAGTTATATGGTTTTCCATCCTACACACTCGAACATACCTGCGGTTATATCCCTTAGTCCACCTTACTTTCTTCTCTTTTTTACAGTAACAATTAGACTTTTAGGGTTTATTACTCTCATGGTTATTATTACTTTTTTGAAGAAAATAAAACCAAATGTGACTAAGCAAAACACAGTCAGTTAAAACAGAAGGGTGGGCATAGCACATGATGCAAAAATAGAATACCAGGTGATCAAAAGTGGTTACCATTGTGCCTCTTGCTATTTTTAAATTGAGTTGTCTATATCATCAGATATAATAGAATTGATCAAAACAGTATGGAACAAAACCAATAAAATCTACACTGAGGACTTTACAGGACTTAAAAAAAAAAGGATGATAGTCAATCCATATTGGGCATCATAGTATACCTTATTGCCTTCAAAGTGATTGCCTATACCCTCAAACTTGATACTATCAAACAAAATATATAATATCAAACAGAATATATAATAATCAGACAGAACAAGATGGGGAGAGCAATACTGGGGTTCAAGTCAGGTTGATAGGACAACAAAAATGTTACTATAATATGTCCCGTTATTTTTAATTTAGTTTTCCCTTAATTAAAAAAATGAGAGAAAATAAATTAATTTTTAAAAAGGGTGGGGATTGAGATAAGAGAAGACATTGTAATAGAACAACGCAGAGCAGAACCGAGCAATTCAAGCATCATTGTGTTTCACCACCAGATATTCTGTATCTAATTCTTACACAGACATAGAAAGTCTATTGGCTGATAACTTACAGAAACTGCATACAGTCATGGTTCTTAGACTTACCAAATGCGGTTTTGGTAAACCATATGACTGCGCTAAGCTTACTTTCTGTGTGTGTATTAAGGAACTAACATTTTTCCAAGTGTTCTTTATAACTGCGCTAATGTATATGAAAGCAGTGTGTATAACTTACTATGCAAAAATATGTAGATCAATAGTTATTATTGCTTCTTGTTTAACACTGAAAATGAATGAGGTGACATTTTGCAGCCAGATCATCTTTGTAACATCATTACAAAGCCCACTTCTGGCTGAAAACTCCCTTTCAAAAATCTTTAATTCAGTTAGCATTAATCAGTATTGCTTACATCTATCTTTGGACCTTTCTGTGTCTTTATTGTATTTAAAATTCTCTAACATTCCAATTTCCTTCACTGAGTAAAAGAAAGCACTTCCATATAGTGTTCATACATAGTTCATATACTTAATGGAAAACCCAGTATAAAATACTGTAGTGATAAATATATGAATACACTGTGACGAGGAATATGGTCTCTGTATGAAATCTCTGTTGTGCCCCACTTCAAAACCAAGTATTTCCACTGTGTATTGGTTGGCTCTTCTGTTGCTGGACACAATAACTGAGACCATAACTGAGGAGGAAAGGTTTGTTTGGCTTACATTTAAGGGATTCACTGTATGGTATACAAACTCAAAGGCAGAAATATCATGGTGGAAGGGATGCTGAAAAAGGCTCGTCACCACGTGACAGCTAGGAAACAGAACAGGGGAGCAGTGTCAGAGCGAGATGGATTAGGGACCACAGTGTATCCAAAGTCCTGCCCCCATGGCCCAGCCAGACACACCCAAAAGTATGCTTTTCTAACACGCTAGATATTGCTTAATCAATGAAGTTGATATATTAGGTTAATTGTGACACACTTTTTAATTCAGTCATGGTTGCAAGGGCTACTTTTCCAATAGCCTCTCTCCTGGAAGACACTGCCTTTGCTGAAGGCTGAAGAGGTTCCTATTTCTTGTTTGAGGGTTTCATCTCTTACATTTAAACAGCTAAAATGTGTGTGTGTGTGTGTGTGTGTGTGTGTGTGTGTGTGTGTGCGTGTGTGACAGAGAGAGGATGAAGGAGGCTGTGTGATTCTGGTGGGACCATATTTCATCTCCTGAGGAGAAATCAAAAAGCAAACATTTCAATCTTTCATTCCTGGATCAATGCTCTAAAATGTACTCCTGAAGGCTTTGCAAAAGGCTCTTTACAGCATCAGACTGGGTAACTATCTTAGTACCCGAAACCCAAAGTTCAAATAGGAAAAGATTTTTTAGTTTGCCATTTCTAGAGATGTCAGTCCATATTTGGCTGGTTCCAAGGCAAGACAGTATGGTAGAGGGACATACAAGGAGTCAAATAGTCCATGGCAGGACAGACAGAAAGCAGGATGCAACCAGCCTCAGTTTCCCTTTACACTGCATCCAGGCTACAGGTTTATTTATTGGTGTCACCCATATACAAAATTGGTCTTCCATTATCCCCACTGTGAACTGTCCTAAACTGATCAGTGGAATGACTTAGTTATCACACACCCTTAACCCATATTCACACACCCTAGTTATAGCCTTCTCTGAAAGCCCACACCACCTATGACCACACATGGAGATACAAGCGGTAACCGTAACCAGTGAGTGCAGCTTCACAAATGGTCATTGGCTTCTTTCTTCTTTCTTCTCTGCATTTACTCTCTTGTCCTGCATTTCTTCCTCTGGTAGTGTATTACCAAACGTACTACCAAAACGTAAACTTTAATTTCTCACTGTATTTTGAGGGAACCCAGGCTGAGGTCCATCTCTAAGACTTCTGTATGTCATTCACCTCAGAGAAGTAAATTTTGATCCCTTCTTTCTTCTGTTTCTTTCCCTTGAAAGTTTTAATGTGAGTCTGTATCTTATTATAGACGGAATATACGATCATCGTGGAAATTAATATCCAGGTTTAAAAATATATGACCAGGTTAGACATTCTATTCAGTCTGAGCTTGTGCTAAATCAAACATGTACAGGCTTGAGGTTTCACAAGGTTGGGACAATAAATCAAACAATACTCTTGATAAGAGATTCCCAGCCTTCTGTGCTCAATCTTCTGAGATGGATGATGGAATGTCACTCACTACACGATTGGGACACAGGGTTTTGCTTATAGCGTTTATAGGCACTGGAAAAGTAATCTTATAAATGAAAAAAAGGTAAAATTTGGATTTTCATGCTTTTATATAACTTCTCCTTCCCTGGTTTTACTTTCATGCCAGTCACGAAATTTAATTCATGAAGATTATGGTGGAATGAATCAGATTTCCTACCGCAAGTACCCCACTCAGGTAAACCATCAGTACTATTTTTTGAATTGAGTCCTGTGTTTATTGCATTCTAAATGCTCTTCCCTAGTAAGAAATACTTTCCAAACAGGACTTGTAACAAAAACCATGAACATCATAATAATACTCAAAATTTATCATGTACCAAAAACTTAGATTTTGTGTAATAAAAACAAGTCGGTTAGCATTTACTCTCTACTTCTATGGTTACCACCACCAAGGAAAAATAAGACACCATGACTGAAGGATCATAAGCTTCCCCAGGATCGTCAAGCAGGGAAAATGATAAGTCAGAATTAGAACTCAGGCATATCTGATTTCAGTGACTTCATATTTGACTACAGAACATTTATCCCACAGGTGGAGGAAAATGAAATATTAAAGATGCCTCAGTAATCTTGTTCTCCAGGTGCTTACACAGGGAACAAAGAGGAAAACAAATCTTAAAAGTATGCCACAGAAGCCAATGTGTTACTGAAACATTCAAAGACAGTTTTCTTTCAAATTCACCTCCATTCCTTCAAGTCCAGAGGTCAGGAATCAACCCATTAAGCCTTCATTGTTACTGAGTAGTCCCTGGGGATCAAAGGTGGCGTGGTGGTGGACTGTTCTGACCATCCTTCTAATCACTCTTTCTTCTCTTGCACATTGCTAGTGCATTTGCCCCAAAGCTTAAGATGGTGTTTCACTAAGGCTTCATCTGAATACTTAACAAACCAGCCAGTGTTTTTGGATAGCACCTAGGGCAGGTTCCACCTGGAGCATTGCTCGCCTCTAAACCCAGCATACAGGTGCTTCTGGGTTGCCATGGCAATAGCACACAGGCCCTAGTGTGCCCGTGATGTGTTATGTAGTCAGAATACAAGAAGGCTCTGAGCTAGAATGGTGCTGTGCAGTGGTCTCAGCTTATATTTACATTAATGTAAGTAACTCAGAAGCCAAAAGACAAGTAAATCTCTAGATCCACACACTGCCTCACCTTTTGTTCTGATAAAAAAAAAAGCCTAAATGGTACACTAGTTGCCTTCCAGTTGTAAATAATAAACCTGTGACTCAGCATTGATGTTTATTCAAAGTAAACAGAGCCATTTCCACAAAGCACATACTGAGCCATTTCTAGTCAAACATTTAAAATTGAGTCTTAGGAATTTACATATCAAAATGTGATCCTAATACATCAAATGAGAATTATGTATGAGGAGCACTGATTTATCACGAGACCCTCAGACTTAAGATGCACATACAAAGCAAGCCCCAGAAACAGTAGATATGACATTTTTACTCAACGAGTCTAGAATGACAAGCACCAGTTTGTCTTGTGCGTGTTATGTGGTCAGTCCCATGTTGAGACCCCATGTTCTGATCTCCCTCAAAAAACATAAGTCAGTACATGTAACATACATAAAAGCTAGACAAACTAAACTGTAAAGAAATAGGGCATCTAACGAATTAAATGTGTCTTTTATGGAAGCTGAGAAGAGATTAAATTCAGTGAATTGTGGAATACTCTTCTGTGATGCTCATGGGAGAATCCTAAAGATAATGGATCACATATAAAACTGTAGGTATTGTGATGATGGGTTAGCCAATTGTACAGTAACTTGTGCACGTGACTGAATAGTGTATCAAAGCAGAGTTTATGGAAATTATCTGATATTATACCACATAATTCTTTCTTCATCACTTTGCTGGCCTCTGAACCATATTATTCAGTGACTCACAAACGATCTAGGTAAGGTGATGTGAACAATAGGACAGCTGCTAGTGGCAAAATAGAATACAAAAAGACGGTGGGAATTAGGTTTAATTTCATAAAATCAACATAAGTTTCCTGTTTTGAGGGAATTTAAGAAATTTTACTGGAAATTTTGCACATTTTCTAGTATTTCTTTTTATTAGCAATTTTAGTAATTATTTTGTGCTCCTAACAAAAAATGAGAGTACAAAATTCAAGGTGAACTCTGTGTGGATTCTGCCATGTAAGTTTTGCTTTTGGGCCAAAATTGTAATTTAATTAATTTAATGATAGATATTAATATAATGAGATTAAAAACTTCTCTGAGTGTTGAGAGTTCATATCTTAAAAATGACTGAGGAGAACAATGATCATTCCTTGGTCTTGGCTAGCCACCATGTAAAATAAAACCTGCGTGTCTCCTTAGTAGATAAATGCATTGTGATGAGTTAACTAATGGTCAGCTTGTAACACCCAGCTGAACGGAGTCAGCGTGGTGCTTAGTGTAGAAGACCAACAATGTAAAAGAACTGGAGGGGAAGATGGTGTGCTGCTGATTCTCCTGGAGAAGCTTGTCACTCTCACTTTCCTGTTATGAACATCATCAGAGGAGCTTCATAACTACCCTGACTCAGAAACAATAATGACAATACTCTCTCACATTGCTTAGATGAGAGCTAAGGACTCGGTCCCATTTTGATTACAAGGGCAGCTGGGAAATGTTTTTGACTGCGTAGCCATTTTCAAGTAAACACTTTGGGAACAGGAACACAAACTTTAATACGTGACAGTCTCTGCCACAAATCTCAACTTAAACTTCCAGCCAGGAGAGTGAATTTTGACATGTGTAATCATCTCCCATAAAAATAAAAAATAACCAAAAAGAAAATATGAAAAATGCAAATTCTAATCATTTTCGGAATGAGAACCTATTTTCATCTTCTGCAATAATTTGAATTTATGCAGAGGGTCTTGTCCTTTTTGATGACAAGCATTTTTTTCCTTCCAAAACATGATTTCCCTTGAATAATAAATTGAAACTAGAGGTTAATAGTCATATAAGTGCAGAGTGGCTGGAAAAATTTGTTGCCATGACAATGTAATTCATATTACTAATAACTTCTATATGTTTATTCCCTTTCCAAGTGGATGAAATTTAATAAAGGGACAAAATAATCTCCAATACACCAGAAAACCAGAAAACTTTCATTAGAATCATACTCATGTTTTTAGTACTGGAAAATGATTAGAAATAAAAATAAATAAAATTTCCTTCTATTCATTGTAGCACACTGATTTTTTTTCAAACATTTGTGAACCCTGTTCTCAAATGTGTATGTGAAGCAGTTCATGTTTAGATCATTCTGAGCATTTCAAATATGTGTTCATATTTTATGTGTTGCTTTGAATAAAGAAGAGGCTAGTAAAATATCAATGATAAGAGTGTTCAGAATGCTGTACAATTTAATTCAGGAATTAGGGAAAATTAGAAAATTTTAAAAACATTTTCCAGCTGCCCTTGTAATCAAAATTAGGGAAAAGAGTTAATTTTATAGTGGTTAATTTAACATATTCCTTTCGGTATTTGGTTCCTACATAGTAAAATATACTATTACTGTGCCAGTTTGACCCTAGAGTGCTAGGTGAATTGTACAGCAAATCCTAATATTTACACACACACACACACACACACACACACACACACACACACACACACCTTAGATTCCTAATAGTACATCAATGATCCTAGTCCAATCTGACTTCTAGCTTCCTTCTCCATATAATATTAAACCCTGTATTTTAAAAACAGTGTAAATGCATTGAAAGAGACAATCAACTATTTTCTTAACTGTCATTCTCTCATTTCAAATCCTGCTTGCTTCATTATGCAGAGTTGTTGAAGAAATTTTGGGGACTAGAATAAATTTCTTGCACATGGAATTTCACCATCTCACAATGTTTTCAGGTAGAATGTGAAAACGATTTTTAAATGTTTAAATCTATTTAAGGCAAATATGTTAACCAAGGCTAAACAGGCTGAATAGATTTGTGCTTCTTTTTTGCTTGCTGAACTTTTCACTTTATATTTTATTATTTCTTGGCAGATCATAATGATTACATTATGCTGACCATGGAGCTGCTACATTGTATCTAATGAGTTTTAATTCTATGTTCCTTTTGTCTCATTGCACACCCCCATACTTATGGCTTGTTTGTTTCCTCAGCAGCAGGGCTGGTATTTATCAATATGACTCCTGACCCTTTAGGAAAGGGTTTTAATATTTAAAAGAAGCTCAAGAAACCCTTCTCCAAAACATCGTACAGTCCTAATGTTTAGCAAAATATTTTTTGAGAAATGGCACATAGAGTCTCACATAGATGTTCAGAGACACCTTTAAATGAGTGAAATTCCTATGATCTCATTAAGCATGTTCTCTATTATTGTTTAACATGAACCCTATATCTAAGAACAAGCTGTTCTCCATCCCACTTAAGATTTCTTTCATAAAAATTAATACACACACTCTGTGCCTAATACAAGTGATTTTTTTCCCTAGGGAAAACAGAAGAAAACATGGCCTGCTCCTCCCACTTAGCTTGGGCTTTCAACAAGTTTGGTTCTTCTTTGCTTCAATCAATATAGTTTTGAAGGGCAAGAAATTATTTTTCCAATACCAATTGTATAGCTGTGAAACTATGGGCTTTCTAACATTCAATCCATCAGAAAACAGAAAAGTGCATGTTATAAAACAAATAGAAAATGAGCACTTTCTGAATCCTTTAATTTTGACAGTTAAATTTTAGATTACTTTAAATTTATATGAGTTGTAAACATAATACAGAGTATTTCTGTTTTTCCTTGTTCTGATTCACTTACATAAATATCTTACATCATCATAAAACATTTATCCAAACTAAGGAATTAATTTGGGACAATACTATTGAGTCATTCATTTAGATTTCATTGGAATTTTTGATTATGTCTTCTATCTAATGTCCAGGATACAACATAAGCTCTCTCATAGTAAGTCATCATATTGTAACTATGTTTTGAAATTCCTGTGCAAAAATTCATATTGAAATTTTTTGCTATTTTGAAAGTATTAAGAAGTGGAACCTTCAAGAAGAGATTAGATCATAAAGGATCTGCCCTCTTGAATGGATTATGTTGTGGTCCCAGAAGTTGGTTATTGTGGAGTGGAATTCTGATTAAAGGGTGAGTCTGATTCCATTGTCTCTACCTCACAAGTTCACCTGCTCTTCCACCTTGTGCCAAAGGATGATGCAGAATGAAGTTCTTCAACAGAGGCCAGTGCCATGTACTTATTCATCCCTGGCCTTCAGCACTGTGAGCCAAGTCTATCTCAGATCTTGGTCACTTTTCCAATCTCAGATATCTGTATAGCAGCAAAAAATGCACTAAAACACAACACAGTCTATCACAGGTCGCCCTCAGTCACCCTTGTCTTTCATGACATTGAAATTTTTGGAGAGCACTAGTCAGTTATTTTGTACAATAGCTTTTGATTTTAGTTTGATACTTTATCATTACTTAATTGAGGTTAGGCATTTTTAAAAAGGACACCACAATACTGACTTTTCAGTGAATTTGAAAAAGGTTCTTAAGTATTTATAAACTTGTTTGACATCCATTGGATTAGACTGGAAAACTGGTGTTTTTCTGGTTTCCTCCTTTGTAAATTTATTTTTTCTTCTTTGTAGTTACTAAATATTTTGGAGGAAGTGTTTTGATCCTATGCAAATATCCCTTCTCTGTAACTTTTCCTCCCACATTCTAGCTTCCATTAGTGGTTCTTATCTATGGAAATTATGACTGCGGAATTCTAAATGCAATTTCCTAATTCCTTAAATTCCTCACGATCATTAATTGAAAGTCTCTTGAAAAATAGTTATTGCTTCTCTTTTGTTTGTTTATTCAATATTCATTTACATAAATATGAAATCATGGATATTTTATTCCTTGGGTTATAATCTAATACTATAGTTGTTTATTGTGCTGCTCAAGCTATTCCAAGCAGAAGATTTTAATAAGCATTAATTAAATCAATTATGCTATCTTTTATTGAGTGTATAAGTGTTTAGCGTTTGTAATGGAATGTATTCAGTGAGGTACATGGGAGTGATGGGAAGAGTTTGCTCTGCGAGCCATTCTCCTTTGGTTCTATCATTTGAATAATGAAAAAGCAGCTGTATTCAAACCAGTATTATTCTACTCTGTGGTTACTCTTAACCTGTTAATATAAAGCCAAATGAGCTGGCCACCAGCAAAAAGTATTCTCAACAGTTTCTGCTCTGTGTAGCTAATAAACCTGTGATTTAGACTTTGCTCACTGTTGAATGATGGTAACCTAGTTATAAACTATAACATAGTTATAAAACATTTATTTTTCTGGATATAGAATGTGTTCTTCTTTCTACAATTAGGTTTCTATCTAGTAAAATAAATGCATATGATAATAAGGACAAATGAGATTTTTCTGATCCGTTGAAGAGAAGTAGACTATCATTTGAACTACAATTACTTTTTATTGGAAAACAACTAATTTTGTGTGTCAAAATAGGTGCTATGATTTGTACATGGTTCTCATGTGTCTAGAGCATGATCCCCAATGTGATATGACAATAAGTGCTCACTACCATATTTAAGAGACAGAGCCTGCTACATGGTAACTTGATCAGTGAGGCAGGAATTGGTGTATTTCTTGTGGAACCTTGGTTACTTCTTTCTCAAGGGTTATTATTAAGGAGCAATTCAGGACATTCCCTGTTTTTTGGCTTCCTGCATCAATATATGATCTCTACTTCTTACATGTGTTCCTACCACTGTTCAAGATGGGGTCCTCACTATAGCTGAGTCAATGACACTGTATTTTCAGAATTATAAAGTAAATGACTTTTTTTTGTTTTTATGAAGTACCCACCCTCAAGTATTTCATTACATTATTAGAAAATGGGTAATAATTCAATATGCATTTCCATTTAACGTTAGAGCTTGGAATCATTAATGCCTTTACCAATCAGGGTAAATCCACTGAAGCAACATTATGAGCAGAGTTGATTTTGGATGTTGAAGTCTAAGGAGTAAAAACAAGTTACTTTTTTGAATTGTTTTGAGGTGTCATGGAATTCTTCATTTTTTGGATAGAATAAATATCAAAAGATGAGAAAACAGTAAGTTTATCAAAAACCACTTTGAGCAGTGCTATCTTGCACTAATTGAAAAGGAAAAACAATATAAGCTAGAATCTATTTTTACAACCTTCCATATATTCACTCATATACACCTCTGCTATTTTATAATATATACGCTATTATTTCACCAATCTTACAAAATGGACACAAATAAAATTTCCATGGTTACACAGCAGCCCTGAGTAGTGTTCATAGCTTTGAATTTGTGGTCTGATATTTTAACCATTGTTATATAATCATTTTCAGCTATGAATCTTACAATGAATGCAACCTTGGGCAAATTTCCTCTTTGAACTGATTTCATAATTTTTGTGTGTATAATAATGTCAGTGTTTCAAGTTTTTATCATAGGATAGGGACAGTACATGAAAAAGATTAATCCAGCAACTGTCATATTTATCATACTTGATAAATAGCATGTCCTTCTGATTCTGTATTTTTAAACATTAACATATTTCTTAGTGCTCGATATATAACATTTGTTGTATTTTTCTGATTATTCTGTCTTGCTTCTTTGTTCTATCATGAATGTTTACACAGCAAGGAAAAAGGGAAAAAGGGAAGGGAATCAACTTATGCAATATTTGGTAAATGTCTAAGAATGTATAAATTCATTTAATCTTTCTAAATTCCCTAGGAGTTAGATACTAATATTAGTGTTAAATTGCAGAAAATTCAACTGAGAAATCCAAAGTTAATTATCTTTTAAGCCATCTCACACTAGCTACTAAGTAACAGAACTAAACTTTGAACCAACAAAGTGTGATTTCAAAGAACTGCCTTTGTGACCATTATAGGATCTCGGTTACAAGTGTGTCGTAGTCAGTGATACTCTTGTTTATTAATTTAGTGTCTAGTTTTTATATTCATTCCTTTCTTTACTACTTACTGATATTCACTTTGTGTTAAGCCTGTGCCAAATTCTGGGAGAAAGGAAGGACAAAAATAAGAGAATTTCTTTGATCAACAAAGAGGGAAAATAACACTTTAAAAGTGAAGTCATAATTGCTGTTACTGAATAAATGTTCTGAGAGGTACTTTAGGATTCTGGAAGAAAGCAATTTACCCTGAGGTAAGAAATAGATAATGCTTCATGGAAGAGATCCAATTTCTTCTGGGTATGGAAAGCTAAAGAGATGATAACTCGGTATGCACTGCACGCAGGAGGCACAAACTATCATGTTGTACTGAAATTACTGTAAGAAGGCTGGAAGGGACTGGTCTTAAGAGTCCTTCCTGTATGTAGGTGAGGGAAACTGGAAGGTACAATGAAGAGAAATAACAGTGGAACAACAGACAAGCCTCAAGTGGCCTGGAGAATCTGTGTATCTGAATTTGAACATTTTCTCTTGGTGGACAGGAGTCATAGCTAGTGTAAGGAAAGAAACTCAACAGAAACAGGCTGGACTGGATATTAATGAATGTGTGCTTTGTTCCTGACTTACTTGTAAACACTAGAACTGTCTACTTTTAATGTTAACTATCAATCTACAAAATGAAAACTTCTGCTCATGCTAGTTCTGGAGAATCTCTTCTAATCTAATAGAATACCCATTACCATAATTGTTCACCTGTGGTCTTTGTAGAGGAAGTGGTTGGAAACTCACAGGGAAGTTAAAAAGCATCACTAGATCCTAACCAAAGTCAGCAGGAACTTTGGGAGGTAATTGGTAGCATCTGTCCTAGAGCATCACCTCCAGATACTGGGATTCTGCTACTGCTGTATAGACGTAGACACACTTCAGTGCTGTCCAAGACTGATCCCTTGCGTTTCTGCAAATTGCTACCCTAATGCCCACAGGGATCAACTTTCATAGCTGCAGGCCACTCTGTCACAGGGCTATTTGGCACATGGCACCTTCATTCCTGGACGAAAATTCTTTATTTAGCCTCAGGCTCTCATGGGAAGAAGAAAAGATGGAGTTTCTCTGAGTTTGGCTGACTAACACAATTACTATACAGAAAAAAAATGTCACACATTATTCTTTTAGATTCTTTTAGTACGTATAGTTAGCACTTTTCTAAAATAATCTCTTCTCTCCATTATATATATATATATATATATATATATATATATATATATTGCAATCAACAAATATTTACAGAATTATTTTATTTTAGGAATATATAAACACATATGGGAAAGAGACAGATTTGGGAAGGGACCAAATATAAGGCATCCTCTTTCCCAAAGAAAATAACTGAAATAGATCCCCATACCTGTAGCTGCTGTGGTGGGACTTTCTTTCTTTCTTTCTTTCTTTTTTTTTTCTCTCTCTTTCAGGTCATATGTAAGTAGGCATCTGTAAAATTAAAATGCCTAAGAGACCTTTCCTTTTCCTTATGCTTTCTGCTCTTTTAGTGAAAAATTCTGCCAGAAAGTGAGAAAATATTAGAGGATGCCAAGAAAAATCTCTCCTTGTTCAATCACTGTGAATTTGAGAGCAATCACCTAGGCCTACCTCCCTCCTTGGGACCCCAGATTTGCGGAGCAGAGGTTAAAGGTGACTTTATATGTGCAATGCGTTTGGACATCCAGGGCTGTCCGGTGTAGCTATTATGATAATCTGTATGGGGAAAGCACAAGAACTCGATACCACATCTACAATTTCATTAACAAGACACATTAGAATCATTTTCTGGTCATTGTACTGTTTCCTCAAGTCAGTTCAAATTGTTTCCCAGCCTTGCCTTCAGTCCTGTGTGTGATTTCCTGCCCTGCCTGATGGGGAGTTAGACGTACGAGTTCTTCAGTTGATCAGTGCATGATTTTTTATTCTCTTATGTACTATGTTGGAGTCCTTTCCATTTGAACTCTATTTGTTTACCTTTCTCTCTGCTCTTCAGCCCTCTACCTAGGTGATAAGTTCATTACCAAGGTTCCTGATTATTTCATTTGTGTGGCTTGGAGGAAAATATTAACACTCAAGCTTACTATCTGTTGGTTGTAGGGCAAAGAAAAGCAAATTTTGTTTGTTTTCCTTTATTCTACTTTTGCTCCTCTCCATAAACTCCAATAACAAAATACATTATAATAAAATACAAACTCAATAATCATATATGCATAAATGGAACAAATATATTGCCTTAATTAAATCTGGGCTGATATGTGTTTTGTTTCAAGATCAGCATCATGCATCTGCAGCACAACTAATCATATTTCAGATCTAAGCTCAAGGTTTTTCCTTTAGCCTTAGCATCTCAGAGCTCTCTCCTCTGGGAAGGACCCCCACAAGGGCTGTGGTTCACATAGCATGCTTACTGGCTGCTACCATGACTCCACAGCAGAATGAGCTTCCTCTTCCTCCAGTGCAGGGATCATGGCGTGTACCAGTTGTGCTCCAGACCTACAGTGTATTATTTGGCTAAGACAACTGGGAAAATATACTCATTGACTTTGTAAATAAATGAATGAGGTTAGATGGGCCAATGATCAATAGAAGACAATTTGTACTTTTTCCACACCTGAAAAATCTTTTTGTACGTAATTGGGTGAGTTATACTTTTTATTTTTGTCTCCTTTTGAAACGATGAAAGGAATGAACTCCAAAAACTGCAACTTTCTTTTCTTTCTCCTAGTAAAAAGGCCACTAAAATGAGTCTCTGTACAGTAATCACATCTAGGCTGTGCTCAAAACACTGACTTCTGAGAAATTCGGACATTACTCCATTTTATTTGATTTAAGGTGCTTTGGCTTGTCTTTTGGGGGATATTTTTTGTTGCTGTTTATTTTTGTTTTGTTGCTAATGTAAATCAGGACTTCATTTCCAGAAAATTTTAGAAATTAAGTAAACGTTTCTGAAGTTCTCTCTTTTCTGTCTGGTAGGAACTATTCTCTGCAGTCCTGAACCTTTGTGTGTTTGAAGAGTGCACAGCTGTTCCTGAGACTAGTGACGGATACACAGGAGGGTACCAGTAGTTTAAAGGGTTGCTCAGGGACAGAAGGTTTGCAGCCATCTCTTCTGTGTGTCCCTTCTCCCTTCAAACCCTCCACAGCCCCTAACCATGGTCTCCAGTAGCAAATGTTTCATGTCAGTGCCTCCCGATCTCCTCAGACTTGCCTTGCACTGCAGTTTGCAAAGCCTGGGTCTCACTTTGACCTCTGATTTCGCAGAGACACCCAGGTATTCTCCTCTCTTCATGTGCTACTCTTTCCCTAATGCACCAAGACAGAAATCAGAAGCCGTTTTGGTTCCATATCAACCTTTCCATCATTTTCCTCGGAGCTCAAGCTCTTGAGATCTTTTGTGCTTTCATTTCCCCTTCTCTTTCACCTTTTGAAATTTCATCACTTATTCTCTATCGTCAGACCCGCAGCCTGTTTCCCATTCTGGGCCAGATTCTGGAAAAAATCACAAAACTTTTCACATCATCAGTACAGAAATACGGTCTCTAACTTAAGAAAAAACCCTCAGAGTCAATTTTTTCCTTCTTCCTCCCTCCTTTCCCTTCCTTCTATATTTGTGCTTTTTTTCCTTTTTTTCTCTCCCTCCTTCCCACTCCATTTTTTTTATTTTTCTTTCAAAAAATAGTTTGATTATTCCCCCAGTTTCCCCCAAGGAAGATCTTTCTAATAGTCCTAAAATTTCTTAGTTCTCCCCAGGCTCTTGTCACAGAACTTGAACCTGATCCCTACTATCTCCAAAAACATAGAATTCACTGAGATTAGGTGTCATTTACTCTTTTTCTTTCCTCCAACTTTAAACAAATTTATTTGGGATGCCTGGCTGCCCTCTTGTCCTCTTACATATTCTCTTATAGACAGTTCTGAAAAAGCTTTAATGAAAATTTTTGTTCTTAGAAAACCCACTCATTGATTTGATGCTTAAATGAAAGATGTGTAGATATTTTTGTCTTTATTCTGCATTCTAACTTCAACAATTCTGCTTTATCTTTTCCACTTCTATCATTCATTCATTAAACTCCTGCCTTGTTCTCTCAGCCACTATAATGAAACTGCTTTGATTAAAGTTACGAATAGTAACTGACACGTTAAATGCCAACTTCATTAAATAATTGATGCTATTTGATCATTGCAGAATTAAACCTAAGAAATTTGTAAATCCCATATCTCTGTAGTTTACATAACATGACAGATATTTCTATACTTTTACCATTCCTTCATGTGGGCAACATTATTAGAATTCCATATCTAGGTTCACCATGTGTTCAGGGACAAGAAGGTAAGCACTCTTTGCCAATCCCCCTGCACTTACATATACTTCCATGGTGTCTTGACACTGACACTAAAATGTGAGTGGAAGTTATATGAGGCACTGATGCGCCTCGTGTATAAAGATTTCAATATGCAATTGCTAACTTTTTCTCTGTGAAACATCAAATGAGGTGGTTTCTCGGGAGCTAAAGGAGGGTGTATTAGTCAGCTATTTGTTGCTACAACAAAATACATGTGCCCAGTTAAGTTTACAAAGAAAATATTTTTTTTTAAAAGATTTGGCGGTTTACAATGCCAGATAAAGTTGCACCTTTGTTTTGGCCTTTGGCCACACTGCTTCAATGTGTCATTGAGTGTCACAAAGAAAACTCAGGGCACCCATGTGTCTGTCTCTGTGGAAAAATCTCTTCCTAATTTCATGAGACTATTGCTACTCATCAGTATCTACCCTGTGATGTTCCGCAATCTCTCCACCTCGGAACACTGTAGATTAAAGATTAAATTTGCACTCTAATGCCTTTAATAAATGACTCTGGAGGTGAAACTCTGTGTTTAAATGGATGAATACTATTCACACCATGTCCAAGAGTGATGACACAAAAGAACAAAGAGCATGTTTCTGAGTGACACCGTCAAGTCTCATGAGCAGTTTTTTCTACAAATGTGCCTAAGATCACAACCACATCTAATGGTGATCACAAAAGATTTTGAAACATCATAGGCTTCAAGTTTTAATTCTAATGGTGCATAAGAATGCTCAGAGATTCTGAAATACAAACAACAAAATTAAAAATATATAAATTTGTTTGATAACCTGTTCTCCAATATACTGGAATATGAAATACAGTTGTGAAATAATATCCAATAGTTCTTAGTCTCCACTATGAAAAATATCAGTGTAAAGTTTATTTTAAAAAAGCTGCTCATCATTTTCTGGATAGGAGGGGAATTTTCCCCTTGCACCTGGACCTGAGAAATGATAACCCCCTTCCCCCTGGGTCCCTTTTATCCTAATCTCTACCTGCTCAATGTATCTGTAATCAAGACTTTGAATCCTGCCTGGTTCTGCCACTTTCTGGCTTTGTGACTTGGATAATTATTTAAACCTGAGTTTCCCAATCTGTTTTTCACCAGAGGTCAAGTTCATGGAAAACATTTTTTTTTTTTCCTTAAATGTGAGTAGAGGAAGGAAGGCTTCAGAATTCCATTCTCACAAAAAATGCTCAACCTAAATCTTTTCTGTGCATGAACATGCTCACACTCTGATGAGATTCTAATACCACCGCTGATCTGACAGGAACTGGTGCTAAGGGAAGTTGTAAGGATGGGCTGTGCAGATGGACAGAGTTTTGCTAGTTTACCTACTGGTCTCTTCCTCTGTCGGGCCCCAGGTTACAGGCCATAAGCCAGTACAGGTTCACTGTCCAGAGAATAAGGATCCTTGATTTAAACTCTCAAAGTTTCTTTCCTCATCTCTGAAATTTGCAATGGTAATATCTTCCCAACTAGTGAATATTAACAAGATAATGTTCTCAGATGCCAAGCGAAGTTGACAATACATACACTTGAATTCCTTTGTAATAACGAAGGCCACGTGGGGAGTTGAGAGCTTTGCAAAGCACACAGTCACCCTATAAATATGCTGAAAACTTTTTAAAAGGTGTTTCTTAGATGCTGGACTGTCCTTTTGTAGCAAATGTGGCACTAGTTTTACTCTCCTCCTATAAATTCAGTCTAAACAGGTATAGGACAAATCATGAAACTTCAGAACAAAACTCTTCATTGAGCACACATTTTTCTCTTAATATAAACCATTCAACACAGATTACAAGGCCTTTTGTGATGTGACAGGAAGGTGATAGATGCACTAAGTTGATTGATTCCTCCTATCTGTGTAGCCTTAGGTAGCCTAATACAGTGGTGGTGAACCTATGACATATGTGTTGTTTACTTTTCCTCTTTTAGACAAAAGGTGTTAATGTATGATTGCTTTCTCTAAACTAAAACCTCAGCATTCAGGTTTGATTGCAGTGTTAGTCTGCCCTGCACACCATAAGTGTCTTGAGGTCAAGGCTGATCTATTCCATGTTATACCTTCCGCACTTAGCCTAGCACCTGCCTCTGAGTCAGTAGTACTTGTAATCTATACTCAAACGATTGTTAGGTGAATCAACACATTAAAGGTATATTTGTAGTTTCAAAAGAAGAAAGGAGATTTTTCAATCCAAAGCAATCCAGAAACATAGTAACCCAAGTAAAAGTAAGTGAAACAGAATGCAGGGCAGAAGCAGTAATAAGACCTCTATTTTAAAGCAAAATAATGTAGTTGAGATGATTGTTTTCCTGTGCTAGTGCTTGGATGATGGACCAATCAGATCAATGTACTTTCTGTATATTTCATATAGAAACTTACTGGGATCTTTCTGTCTTACAGGTCATTTTTTTTTTAAAGAGATAGCAAACATTTTAGGCCTTTCTGACTTTAAGTCCATTACAGCTATTCAATCCTGTGATTGTAGTTAAAAAATCCATTGATGATACAGTAACAAATAATCATATCTTTGTTCCAATAAAATAATAATCAGAGGGAATCAGATTTGGTTCATATATCTGCGCTGCTCTAGAAGAAAGATTCTCAGTGTACAAATTGTTCTCCAAGAAGACCCCAAATACTCTGCAGGGTTTCTACTTTCTTCAAGAAAAATTAACTGGTATTTTTTCTCCATTGTCACAGTTGAGCATGTTTCAACTGGTAAATGCCATTTGTATGACTCTTCCTTACAGACATACACAGCCAAACTACTCACTGGTCACACAGTAACTCAGAGAGGGTCAAACTAGAGAATGAACAAATAGGCTGCATTAGCTCCACAATTAGGCTCTGAGACTTAGACCTTCTGGGTAATTTGTCCTGATGCACAGCATGCTGTCTTCTTGATGAGAAACTAGTGTGAGTGAAAACATCTCACTACACCTGGATTCCTCAAGGTGATAATGTATTTTAGAAGGACCTGGAAGTTAAGAGAAATAATTCTTGAAAAGAACTGCTAATGCATTAGCAGTGCTTCCTGTGTACAGCAAAGGAGTGTCTTGCTACTTGCCAGCCCTGAGCTAATGCACAGAGGATGGAATAGCAAATGGAACACTCCAAAAGCTCTTAAGCGTATTTCTTGCACTGAGGAGACTCAGCAGTCATTGGGAGAGCTGTATGAGAAAGCTAGACTCCACAGTTGACCCAGATGAATCTTCCATTGGAAACCCAAGGGCTCCCAGGTTCAGTTCACAGGATGGGAAGGAAATCTAGGGCAGCACTGTGGTCCTAGGGCTCTTGCTCTCTGAAGGTTTGCCAAGAAAGAGATATCATGGTGGCTCTTGTCCATTTGAAATCACAGGAGCCCACACCCTGGAGGAACTAATTGTGCAACATTTTCACTGTGTCCACAATCTGCTGGAGGTTTTTGAAAGAGAAGCAGCAGGAAGCAGAAGGGGACTTTCCCAGAAATTTTGAAATAAAAAAGTAGACACAGTGGGGAACAGTCTTGTGTGAAACTACTGAAGATTCCACCACCCAGTTAATCTGTGTGTCCCAGAAAGAACGAAGGATGGTGAGGTAAAGTGGGCAACCTAAGATCCTACTCCTCCAGTGTAGGAGCACACAAGAAGGGAAAATCAGGAACTTCCCAGGAAGGCAGGAGCTGAGCCAGGAAATGACAAGAGATGCCACTCGGGTTCTCAGATTAAAACTGCATCAGTTCTTAGTTGTAAATGAAAGTGTTTGGACTTATGTCAAGTTCCAGCTTTACTGTCAAGTTCCAGTTTCAACTCAAATGGAAAGTTTTCTTCGAGAGAATTTAATGTATTAACAGTACTTAGGGGTTATAGGAAGCAGTCATAGAGTCTTCTGGAGCTTGTACTCTGGACCTGGAGAAGACTGCTTCCCCATAGCACCTCAATAAAGTTACAAATATAATTAAGAGACAAGTAAAAAAAGGTTTCTTATATATGGGCATTATTACCGCATTATTGCACATTTTTTTAAAAAACAATTTTCAAATAGAAGTTTATCCATTACTATTGTGGCTCACCAACCCATGCTGAGCGTGCAATTGCACACACTATATTAGGTGCCAGGGAAAGTACAAAGATTTGCACGCACCTTAATTTCCACCAGTGTCAGTAATATAGCAGGAGTGATTGAATATGTTAGTAAAAAGGGTCATAAGAAATTGATACTTATTCTTCTAGTTCCTAAGCTATTTGTAGGTCAGAAACACATTTGTCTCCAACTCCAACTAGGACAATGACCAAAGGAACGTAATAAACAGACGAGGGATGCTTTAAAAAATGAACAAGTAAGTGTTGGTCCTACAGACATTTTAAAGTTGTTTAAAGTAAAAGTCAAATGGAAATCTTGGAGTTACAGTACAGTTCTCTAAAAACAGATGTTTAGTTTCAAAGACATGTGATTTTTATTTTTTACTTGCAGATAATGGACCAAAGAAACTTAGGATTTTGCATGATAAATGTGCACATTGAGTCATTTACACTAAATTGGCCTTTTAACAAAGACTTCTTTTCTAAAAATCTTTGTTTCTGAAATATTATCTTTTAGGTTTTTCTTTTACAAGACAAAGAGAATGATTATGAATTACTTTTCATTAGGGAATTACCATTTACCTTATCACAATATTTACTTTCTTTTCAAGAGTTACTATCTTCTTATTGCTGAAGAAAATGCTCAAAATTTTAACTGCATGAAAATAACTGTTGATTTTTACCAAAAAAAAAAAAATGATTATGATAATGGCATTCACAGTTCCAGTGGTTTTCCTCATTTGATGTTGGAAAAAGGTCCTGCAGTTTATTGCTCTATGCTGTGACTCACAGTTACAGGCCTGATAGATAATTAGCCCCAAGCACCTTCTTCGTCCTTTGCAGTCACATGGCTGTTACAGCACCTAATATTTAACTACTTTTGCCATCTCAGAATAGGTTCTACAAAGAAAAATAATTGTTAAAAAAATAAGAATCCAGTAAGGAGCAAAAGAAAAATAATCCTCCCAAAACACCTCTGTACAAGACAGGGTGAAGAATGTGAGCCCTGGCCCAACAATACTCAAAGGAAGCGGGGAAGGTCTGAAGATAAGCACACCCATTTAGATGCAGCTGGAAAAACTAAGTCAGGTTGAGGAGGCCTGACTCCAAAGAAAATAAGTTTTTAAAAGTTCTCTGGGGAATCTCCTTTGCGCTCAACATTGAGCTGTGTATCTTGTACGTTTGCCTCTCTCAATTAGCAGATGATAGCACAGGGCAGCAGGAAAAATACCCTCTCTTCTGCCTGCTGAAAAGGCCAAGGTATAGATTCTTTCAGCTCCTGGCAAACCGAGGCCATGGCTACCATTTACTTTCCTAAAAAACAAAGAAAGAAAAACAAAGCAAAACAAACAAACAAAGCAATGAATTTAGCCAGCAGTGTAGGAGATTTTCATTAAAGAGAAATGAATTCTCAGCTAGCTTTTGCTTGTCTGTTGAAAGATTTAGGAGTGTATTAATACATAATGACTAGGCTAAGGCATACTTATAATTGAAAAATATTTTTTTTTCTTTGTAAGAGATGCTCACACATAACAGTATTAACAATTGCTAAGAAGTTTCTATGAGCTATTCATAGCATAGTTCCAGATAGTTTCCATTAACTGTTTAGTTCTTACAAGAACTCAGTGATACAGAGACTATTGCTAACATTTTTTGTATGAGGTAACTAAGGAACCGGGCCAGAGATTTCACACACAGCCAAGGTCATAAAGCTAGTAAGTGGCAGAACGAGCATAGGAACTAGTTCTGGCATTCTGGCTTCAGTGCCCATCATTGTATTCTCTATATTTAATATAATTGCTCACACATTTATTGTCAGGCTGTTAAATTTCATGACAACAAAGCTGACACTCTGACATTCTTGTAGTCAGCAACATACCCGTCATATCGCCCTTTATTGGTCTGGTGTATAAATTAAATCACTCACCCTTTAATTACCAGCTAATACGTTTTAAGGCTCCTACTAGACCTTTCAGACCTCAGGGAGAATTTTTTATTTTCTTTCCAAGACGATTCTGTTTCCCGGGACATAAAGGAGCACATTTCAGTCTGAAGGTGGGCTCCCTTCTGAGTATAATCAGTGGCACAATCTGGAAACTCAGTGCTACTAAAAATCCCCATTAAAGAGTAACTTACTTCAGGACAGGACTCTTAACTGTGGAAAAACCTATGCATCTTCACCAAAAAGCTGTCCACAGTGGCATGCTATTACCCATGACAGGACCAAGTGAGACCTTGGGATGAATGAGGCTGAGACACGGCAAGTCCTCCAGCCTGTGAGCGCCATTGATGAAGCAGGTAGACTTCAGGTATGGTACTATTGGCTTTGTGCTTCCTCCAAAGTCACTATGTCTCTCAGGACATAGAGCAACACTAAAGAAAAGGCTCTCATCCTCCGTTACGCTACACTGAATTCCTCCCTTGATTCTGGTCTTTTATTATGTGTTTTATTTAAAATTTATATGCACTGACAGTAATGACAAACTACAGTCAAAACACCAAATGATTAGGTTAAGAGCATCTGCCTTTCTCAATAATTATCAGGCCCAGATGCGGAACGTGGGTGAACAATTCAACTACTACGTCATTTGCTACTAAGTTTTCTTGTGAGAAGGAACCATGGAAATTGGTATCTTTCATTGCTCCTGAATTTACTTAGGACTGCTTCAATAGTAAGACAGGTCCTATCAGTCACACTGCTCAGGAAGGAAAGGAAAGGCATCCTGGAGAATCTGTTCACTCAGGAGGTTGCTTGAGTGCCAGGCAGTTGAATCCATTTTTCTAATGCTTGGGTTTCTGCATATTAAGTGTGTTAGTCAGCTTTCTATTCATGTAAAAATAAATACTAAAAGACAATAAATGTATAAAGAGAGAGGGTTTATTTTGGTTCACAGATTTAGATGTTTCAGTGATCCTTTGGCGCTGTTCCTCTAGGTGACTGGAAGACCAGCACATCATTACAGAAATATGCGGTGGGGGCATAGCTGCTTACCTCACAGTTAAGCTATGGAAGAGAGAAGAGGAGGAGGGACTGGAATTCCACCATCCCCTCATGTCTAGAAAATCTCCCATAAAGCTCTACTTTATTTTTTAAGGAGGTTCCCATTGGGTAGTTCAGGTTGGTTTCAAATTCACTGTGTAGCCCAGGTTGGCCTCCAGTTTGCAGTGATCCTCTTGTCTCAGCTTCCTGAGTGCTGAGATTACAGTTGTGTACCACCAGGCCAGGTAAGACTCTATATCTTAACATTTTCACCACCTCAACGAATGCCAAGCTAGGTACTAAGCCTTTAACGCATAGGTCTTGGGGGACATTCTTAGTTCAAACCATACCACCAAGTCATAGAAAGTCAGTGTTTCACCTGTCAAAGTACATATGTGCTGTGTTTTGACAGCAATCTTCTCTAAAACTACAGAAAACTGCTTTAGGGAACTTCATTTGGAGGCAAATAGAATGAGTTTTGGGATTTGTTTCTTGGCTGGTATATATCAGCTATTAGTAATATAGTAAAGTGCTTTAGGGGATGCTGTTGGGAGCAGAAAGTTAGTTCATCAGATAGTTAACTGATGAACTGAGTTTAGATGTGTGGTGCTAAACAAATCTTTATTAGTAATGCCTTGGCTTTGCTTGATTTTCTTAATGACTATGAGAGATTTTAAAACTATGCTTGTGTTACGTTGACCACGTCAAGCCATCCTCCTCTTTTTCCTCTGCTCTTATACCTCCTTTTCCTACATTATGATTCTTTTGTATTCAGCTTAACAGGCTAAAAATAACTTGAGACATGGCCTGCTGTTTCATCAGCTTACCAGCTAAGTCCCCGATGAATTGATCAACCTGCATTTTGTGCTGGGTGACAAATGACTGAGCAAGGGCAGCCTCCAACTCTTCAGAATCAGCCTGAGTAGCATTCCTGTATGTGGACAGCTGCTCATTTACTTGCCTCAGTTATATTTGTCATAATGATGCTACTATCCACCCCATGAACCTCTGAGATTTACACAGTTGTTAGCATCCTTGATTACCTACCTAGGCTGTTGTTTGGAAAGTAGAATCCTGCCAAGTGCATGGAATTCTCTGCTAAGTGGCTCATGAAAAACAGATCATGTGCAGACAGTAAGCAGAGAGTTTGATGGTACATTTAATCTGTTCATGTCACAAGTCAGCTTTACATGCAAGTTATAACATACTGAGTTCTCACCCTTGCAACATCAGGAGACTGATCCTATTTCCCTAGGAGATAATACACAAGCCTTTCTATGCTCATGGTGTTCTGTGGTTATTAAAAATTTAGACATGGTGATTTAGTTTCAAATTTGAGGTACACCTGTAACTTGTTATGAAATCCATCATAGTGTCAGATCCCACAACTGGAAAATGGATAATACTCTAACATCACTTTTTTATGAGGACTGAGGCACAGTAAGGGTCTACTGCTACTATTTCATAATCTCTGTTTCAGACCTGTGGGGTTTCTTGTTCAACATGTTGAGGTTAACAGTTGTTATTCCCATTTTCACAAGAAAAAATATGTCTGAGAAAAGTTAATATCAACAATGCTGTCTTAAATCCAGCAAAGAACTGAGGTCATAAGGCAAACGTCTACACTAAAACCTGAAGAAACAGGAGAACTGAGAGAAGTCACATCTTGCTAGGCATAAGAGCTCTTTGCAGTAGACAGTATCTACAGAAACAATTTAAACTGTAATTGATAAATTACTGGATTCTCAATGTGGGATCAAGGGATCTCAGTCCTGGGGGTAACTCTATCTCTGTGAAATTTACCTCCCAGGATCCCACCAAATTTTCACCATCAAGAAAATCCTATTGAGATTCTTGCATGGGAAGAGGAAAAGTAATCTCTCTGAAATACTTACAGAGTTCTGTTTGTCTTAACAAAGTCTACCCTGGAGGGAAGTCCTACCTTAACCAAACTATGGGAAAGAAAATATGCAATTCCAATTATTTTTGATCATGCATGTAGAAGAAAGGTAAGGAGAATTCTATCTTGTTTTAGCCTTCTACAGGATGAAGTAGATTACCAACTCAGGCTCCATGAAAGCCTGAAATCTAATGACAAAATTACAGAATTCTTTCCCTCTTTTAAAATCCTCCTACTAATACAAGGAGGTCCTATTTCATAACAGAGGATTACAAGTATAGTAACTATTACTCTATATAAGGAATATTCAGAAAAACATATACAAACGTACACACAAAGACAAAAAAGACAAATACATGGGCACTGGGGCGATTTCAGTCTCCGACCCCAAAGCTTCCAACTCTAGTGAAGGCAGACTAACTTCTGGCCAGCTAATTTAAGACCTCACACATATACCTGATCTCCACTTCAAGTTCAGAACTGTGTTTGCAGTGTGCCTTTTCCTGGTACCCATCATAGTAAGTAAAAAGAGTGTCCCTCTAAAATTTATGTGTACTCAGAAGCTCAAAATGACCCTATTTACTTATATTGCACCTTTGAAAACTCAGTTACTTAAGATGAAGCCATAGTAGTAAGGGTGAGTCTTAAATCTGATAAATGATGTCTTTATAAGAAAAAGAGATATGCAGAGCCTGAGACACAAAGACACATCAGGAAGGTTATGATCAGATGAAGACAGAGACTGGGGTAGTGAATTATAAGCTAAGGGGCACCAATGATTGTGGGGAGCCACTAGAAACGAGAAAGGGTCAAGGAATGGTGCTTCCCTAGAATCTTCAGAGAGAGAGATAGATAGAGAGACAGACAGAGACAGAGAGAGTCAGAGACAGAGAGACAGAGAGAGAAGTAGGATTTTGCTGCTAACATGATTTTGTATTTTTAGCCTAAGAAAATGAATTTGTGTTGCATTGAGCCATATGTGCAATACTCCATGTGCACTGCTTTGTTACAACATTCACCAGAATTGTTCATATTCAAAATGAATTTTCTAAAAGTGTAAATGTAGAAATCCAGAGATGCCAGAAAGAACTTGAGAATCTTCAGTCATATACGTTTACTTATTCTACAAAATACTTATTAAGTGCTGTGGGGGAAATTTCAGATAGTTGTGCTTATAACATAAAGAGTCTGGATAATCAGATGGAATTAGAGAAAATTGTAAGCTTTGAAGGATTTTTCAGAGACTATACACCGGGTTATCTATTTACCATTTGAAGTGAGCAGAGACAGGGAGAAAGCAGAAGGAACGATTTCAGTAAATAGAGTTCAAGGTGCAGCTTCTCACCTCTTGACCATGATTTGCTTAAAAGCATGCAATAAACCACTGAAAAAATTTAGTACCAGCGAGGTGACCTGACTTGAAGAATGCTTGATCATTATATTTTCAAAACAAATCCCTACATGTGCACTCACATTGGCAGCATGTATATTAAGATTGGAACAATATAGGGAAAATTAGCGTGACCCTTGTGCAAAGATGACACAAATTTGTGAGATGTTCCATACTTTTTAAGTGAAGTAAGTCATTTTTTTAACGTAAAGATAGTTGTGACATGGTTTCTCTCATGTGAAAAGCGTAAAATATGAACAAATTAAAGAACTTTTAGAAAGGAAAGATGATAGGAAACAGGGAAGTAGATGTCTCAGTGATGCGGTAAGAAAGAAGAGTAATGGGGAAAAGGAGGAGAATATGGATTTGGAAATGATAAAATTCCATCTATAGATATAGATATAGATGTAATTATATGAATATATTATTTAATTTTAAAATTTTCCTAAAGCAAATGCCATATTATCCATTTCAACATGTATCAATTAAGTAAAATGTTTAAATTTTTAGAAATCTTACATTAAATAACTTAAAGGTATCAAGTCAACAATACACTGTTAATTCTATAATTGAGATTCAGGAAGAATCATACGATCCTAAACTTAACTCTACCACCTTTCTAGTGTCCTGAATAGATGTTCTATGCAGTGAATGCTGGAGGTGAAAGACATGGTTCTAACTCCCATCAGGTGTTTGGTTGCCATGTTGCCCATATTGTTTCTAGAAAATGGCACATTTTTCCCAGTTAGACCTTGCTAACCTCCAAAGAGTAAGATAAACTACTGGAAATGAGGGATCACAACAACTCACCTGTGGTGTGTGAAAGACATCAATAGTGCATCTGGTACCAGCCACATCTGTTCCAAGGAAGCACCTAACTGGAGGGAAAGCATGCCTTCCTCTAGCTATGCGAAACTGTCAACTAATACCAACTTTGCAAATCTCCGCTTTAACAATAATCCCTACTTTTTCTTTTGTGTTAATCTTAACAGCAGTCAATTGAGTCACATAAACAAATTGGAAGAAGTTTTATAAAAGTTAGTCCATTTTCATGACCCTGCAGAAATCATTCTGTAAACAGATTTATAAAGGATTCCTGACATATTTGTAGGCACTAGAGTATAATAATTTTTTAAATCACTCTAGTTGAATGAGTTCCTAGAAATAGGTGCTTCATTTAGCAACAACAGAGTAGCTGTCCCAGAACAGAACATGTGGGTGAGATATGATGAGAACTTGAATCAAATAGCCCATGGAGATTCAGTCTAAGAAGATACCATGTTTTATCCCACAGCTCTCATAACACTTTCTCCCCACTAGTGTTCATAGGAAACCATATTTCAGTCATCCAGCAACCAGATTCCCTTTGCAGTGTGTATAAAATGTGGTAAGAACAGTGTTTTTGAAAACGGGCAGATCTATGCTTTCATTCTAGCTGTACTGGGAACTACAACTCATAGACTAGCAACCGGGTTCTCTAAGTGAATGTTCAAAATTTAACTCTGGCTATGTCACTGTGGGTTTTGAAACTTTGAGCAAGTGACTTCACTTATGAGTCACTATTCCTTGGAAAATAAGAACAATGTGATTTTCTTAGCATTATTGGGAAAATTAGTTATATCCGCATGTAAATAAAAACTAAGCCTGTGTGGTTCACAGTAAGAACTCAATAAATGTAGATTATCATGATAGTGAAAAAGAGAATGATGATGATGATGGTAACGATGATGATGATGCAGATTTCTTCACGCAGAGTCATTAAGAGCAATCATTACACTCTTTCAGACCCAATCCCACTAGTTATAAAAGAGACAATGCTACTTACTACCAAGAATGACTTTTTGATAGCATGAAGCACAATATGCTAAGCTTTGTGAAACACAAAAGTCTGTTTAAGTGGAAAATGCTATTTCACGCTTTTTAATTTTTTTTTTTCTTCTTCTAATTTTATAAATCCCTGTCGCGGCCCTTCTTGAGGTTAGGAAGCTATTATCCACTTGTTACAGAATACTGCAACATGGGTGTGGTTGCCTGCTGTGGTGATGTGTCAAGAGAAAATGGGAACTGTGATTTTGGAAAAATCACTCCTTAGGGGCTGGGGATTTAGCTCAGTGACATAAGCACCTGCCTTCCAAGCAGTCGGTCATGAGTTCCATCCCCGGTAACAATGAAAAAAAAAAAAAAAAAAAAAAAAAAAAGGTCACTTCTTAATTCCTCTCCCTGTTTTAAATATTGATAAGTCAATATTTAATATTATATACAAACAAAATATACAAACAAAACAATCTTCAGCATGCTCAATAAGCCACTGGTTTCTGATACCAACCTGTATTTTATGCAAAATGATAGACCCATAAGTAGATATATGATCATTTTTTATGCACTGTATATGAAACAGGAATAAATACAAGGTTACAAGTCCTTAAGCTGAGTAAGAACAGGAATTTCAATTTTGTATTCCTGAGTGCTGGCACCTGGTGGTCACAAAATGTTTGTTGATACTATCATAGAGCTCGATCTACATACCTTAACTTACAAATTTAAAAAAATAAAGACGACCCGCGAATACACACAAAGAGCCTAACACTAAAATATTCTAAACACATTTCTGACATCTCTTCCTTTCATCCTTCATTTATCCACTCAACATTCACTTGATATCTACTATGTGTCAAATAGTGAGCTGAAAAATAAGTTCTAAGTTGGTGTGTGTCATGCACAATAGCAGCAAAAAAATCAGTATAGTTGAAGAAGAGAAAGCTGAAATGAGTTTGCTTTAATAGGGCCTTGGAGATATTTGAAAGAAACTTTTATGCACTTGTTTGTTTGTTTGTTTTCTGAATGACATGAGATGCCACTGGGAGGTTTAAGGGAAAGGACTGAGCAAGTTTTAAGACAAGCACATGATCTGTGTTAATGAAATCAGAACAAGAGTCTGAGCAGACAACACCGACAAGATCATTTTTCAGAAATGCACACAGTAGCAAACAAGATTCAGACAGATACGACAGCAGTAGACATGGTGAGATGATGAATTTACTCTTCAGAACTGGCTAATAAATTGGATATAAGAAGTAAGCGAAAGAAGACAAGAGACAATAAAACTCCTTTCTCTCTCTGAATATATATATTATATTATATTATATTATATTATATTATACTATATTATATTATATGCACAGTTGGAGAATGGGGCTTTCCACACTGCCATGGAACAGGCTACAGGAAGTACAAGTTTAAGGGCTGAAATCAGTTTCAGCATGTTAAATTTGATATGCCTATTAGTTATCCAAGTGGTGATGTCAAGTAGGCAGCTGGATATATGAGTCTGGAGGTCAAGGAAAAGGTCTAGGGTGGAGATATTAATTTGAGAATTGTCATCATACAGACAGCATTTAAAATTATGAGGCAGAATGACATCATCTGCATTGGGTACAGTTACAGATAGAAGAGATCCAAACCCAAAGCCTTTCTCTGCTCTTACACCAGGCTGATCCGTGTTAATTCTTGTGCTACAATATAATAGTGATAAATAAGCATGTTAAACTTTGCAGCCTTTTGGAGTCTAAAGAGAATATTGTAATACGTTAAGATGTAAGCAATTTGGTGACAGTGCATTCTTTATTCTATTGCAAATGTTACAAGAAACAGCATATGCAGAGAAGATGAAAGTAAGCGTGCTTATTTTAGGATAAATTTATTTTCCTGTCTCCCTTGACATACAAATGGAGAACCGGGAGTAATAGTCTCCCTAACCATTCTTAATCTTTGAAACTCTAAGCCATTAGTATTGTACTTGAATATACAGTGGATGTTTGCTGAGTTATAGAGGTCTTTTAAGGACTAAGAAAATTGTGGCAGCTTTCCACGTTTAAATTTCTGTCACAAAGGTATGTTAGACCTGGATCTTGAATACGATAGTTTCCAAACAGAAAAATTGAATCTCACCATCATTATATTCAACACTAACTCATTGTTTTCTGCTGGTTTTAATAGAAATATTAACACAATAAAAAGGTTTTCTGAATTAACTTTATCCCACCCTCTTTTAATTTCTGTGGATGACTAGGGAGAAAATAATTAAATTTCTTATGGAAATTAGCAATTTTCCATAATATACAAAGGAAGAGAATTTTGCCTTCTAGTCTTTAAGTCAGCATAGTTGACATTCTGCTTCACCCTTTTCTAATTTGTATTTGTAATAAGAATAAATGCTTTTAATTAACGGTCACAAAGCATGAAAGTTAGAAATGTGAAATCAAAAATAGAAAACTACCCAAACTACAAAACTTAGCACATTAAAAACTGAATTTAGGATAAAATATTGTATGTGATTTTCTCGAAAGTCACTGAGCGATAGCTCATTAATATAACACTCTCGGCATGGATTGAGGGAGGGAAAAATGTATAATGCTTTCACTCCCCCACAGTTACTTTGGTAGAATAAATGTGACTCCCAGCCACTGGACAAAACTCCCTAGAGAGAAAATGGTGTTGACCAGAACCATTCCTTAAATCATGCACGGAGCTAAGAGAGGCCACAGGAAGGTAATGAGAGAGGAGACAAGGAGGTAACGGGATGGGGATTTTATAGACACTGCGATGTGGATCATTTTAAACATGGAAACCCAGGCTCTTTTAAAGCAGGAAGTACATTAACTCCTAGCCCTAGGAGTGTTCAGAAACCTGGATGTTTACACTTCTTGTGTCCGGCATTCCTCATTTCCTTCTTGCCCCAGTTACTGAGGAGGGGCACAGAGGCTGACCGGTCACAAAGCTATCTTTTCATTTCTGCAGCCCTCATAAGGAAAGAGCAGGGAGAGGGCTGGGATTTGAGCTTGTCAGTCCCACCACACCAACCCTAAAACAGAATAAAAATAATTACTTTGTTTTTATTTCATTAAATCATACTTCCCCTTCTCTCACACTTAATCAAGGCCCTTTACACGTCAAGGGATAGAGGAAGGCTTATAAATTGCTTTCCTCCTGTGTGATGTGCTCAGAGTCCTCAGTTCACATGACCCACTGATTTATGGGAACTGTTTTAACTCAACACTGAGGGTCTCCAGGCTCTCTTATTAACCAGTACTCTGATTTGCAGATCTATTGCCATTTGTGTATATATCAGGAGCTTATTTTCTCAGCCATTTCTTTGTAAAGAGCAAGCATCTATCTCCTAAATTTCATATTTCCCTAAAAATACAATTCAATTCTCTTCTGTTGACCTCTCTCATAAGAGATTTTTGTTGGTGTTATTTTTTCAGGAACATGATTCCAAATTAAAAAAAAAAAAAAAAGAAGAAGAAGGAGAATAAAAGAAAAACTTTTTTCTCGGGCAGCTGTTTAGGCAGTCTTGGTTGATATAACAGAATGCCAAACAACGCTGGTCCCAACAGCAAGCATTTATCTCCCACATTTAGAGAGGCTAGAAAATCCAATATCAAGATAGAGGCGTATCTGTTACCTGGCAAGTGCTTTCTTTCTGGTTTGCAAAGGGTTTCTTCTTATATCTTCATGCAGCCTGTAGAGAATCCATCTCTGTCCTTTCTGTTTTCATCAATGCCCTACCTTATTCCACTCATGAGATTTCCAGCTCCATGAGCACATTATGTCCCAGCCTCCCATTTTCCCACATAATCATCTTGGTGCTAGGATTTCAACATATAAATCTTGAGGGGACATAAATATTCAGCCCAGTACAGCTTCTCATTTTGTATTTTCCAGGGATACTCAAGGCTAACCTTGTCTCATTTTCTTGCAATGAGGATAAAAGCACAGCTTTTGAGACTGGACAAGTCTGGGTTCAAAACTCACCTCTACCTTGAATTTACTCTGTAGTTTCATTTCCCTGGCACTCAATGTCTTCATTACAAAAGAGAAAAAAGTAAAATTCTTGGGGAAATCTATGGTTAGGGAGCAATTTTCTGATACCCATAAAGCAAGCAAGCTTAAGAGTTGCCATATAATAAATAGGTCCTCAGTGTTAGTTTTTGCTCCCTAGAATCCTAGTCAATGTAAAAGTCATTCTAGTGGATCCTGTAATATACATCTTGCCTATGGTAGGGTAATAATAGAGATACATGGTCTAAGGACTGTGGGAAGCGTGAATAATCTCTTTTATTGCTATCAAACTTTTCTAAAGAATATGTTAAGTACATAAGCTTTCAGAGCAGAAAGAGACTAAGAATGTTTACATAACTTGTCAAACCTACAAAACTGGCTAGCGGATAAGAAGATAAGTCTTCAAGCACCTTATGCTGGAATGTTAGGCAGTGCTTTGACTATGCTTGCAATGCAGTGATGTCCAGGTACAATACTAGAGAACAAGTATTTGGAGCTGTGTTGTCCTCATGGTGTTGAAACAAAGGGTCCACATTCACTGACCTTAGCTTCTATTTGCACTGACAGTAGCTGTGGTGTATCAAAAAAATTATAAAAACTAAGGGTGTGCAATAATCTCTAGTTCCAGTTTCAAGATATTTTTGTGCTATAATAAATTGTGAGGTAAAAATGAAACACGTTTAATTCTAATAAAATAAAATTTCTGTTAGGTAACAGTTTACATAAAATGTAATGATGTTGAGCAGTGTCTCATTCAGTTGTATTCCAATACACACTCTTGTGCAGGGTAATAGGGTTTTTATGACAGTTTGCCTGTTTCCCCTGGGCCATTGATATTCATATGGGTAATTCTTAAAAACTCAGGTCTCCTGTGGAGAACATCATTCCTTTCTTGTTACTGAGAAAACCATGCCTGGGAACTTTTAGTGAGCACTGTAAATGGAAGGGAGTCATTTTCTGTGTTTCCTACTGATATCAGTAGATGTTTACTGAGTTGTTAACCTAAAATTTAAATTTAAAATAAGATTCCATAGAATTCCTTCTAAAACTACTGTGCTGATGAATTTTGTTTGTGAACTGGACTGACTCATTAATTGCCTGGTAAACTGTGTAAAGCAGATCACTCTTTCTAAAGTAGTTGGGAATTACTCAACTCATTTGGAAATAATCACCTGGAAATTTTTTTTAAAAAAATGAAAATGAAAAAAGAAAAAGAAAAAGGCAGTGAAAACTGAATTTTCTTCTTCTCTATCTGTCTGCAATGTGATACCAGCCTCTTCCTACCCTTGAAGAAGGAACTACATCATAGACACTTTTGGCTTAAGCTTTCAGATTTCATTGGAATTTATGCTGCCAGTTTGCAGGAGTATAAAGCTCTTGCACTGCAGATCTTGGGACTTCTCAGCCTCCCATAATTCTATACTGATGGAGCCAGTGTTTCATAGTAAATCTCATTATGCATATATAAATCTCATTTGTACAGCGTTCTGTTCCTCTGCACAACCTTAACCTTTATATCCTGCATACATTGTATTAAAATCTAGTGAGAAAACTGTTGAAAGAAACAAAATGGATGCTTATTTCCCCTTATTTCAGTACAACGTAGTCTATGAAGTCTCTGATAATAGATATAAATAAAAGAATAAATTATCTATGCAATGATAAACACCCTGAATGTTCTTTAGAATGCCCAACTATGAATATCTCTTAATAGATCCAAGAGGTATATAAATGTGTCCTGGGTTGTTTATCAGATTAACGACTTTCTCTTTACAACACACCAACTACTCATTCTCCAACCTGAGTCTTGACTGTTTGCTAGCAGTTATGGTTTAAATGAAAAACCTCTCCCTAAATGTTCATTGTTTCAGAGGTGAAGCTTTTGGGAAATATTTAGATTGTAGGCATCAAGCACAGCAATGGATTAATTCACTGATGCATTTATAACTGAGAGAGATGGCGGGAGACAGGACTCGGTACTAGGAGTCTGTTAGTGGGGTCTTGACCTGAAAGGGTACATTGCTGGCCCTTTTCCCTTCCTACCTTTCTCTGTCTGTCTCTGTCTCTCTCTGTCTCTCTCTGTCTCTCTGTTTCTCTGTCTCTGTCTCTGTTTCTGTGTCTCTCTCTGTCTCTCTGTCTCTCTGTCTCTGTTTCTGTCTTTGTCTCTCTCTGTCTCTCTGTCTCTCTGTCTCTTTGTCTCTGTCTCTCTCTGTCTTGTCTGTCTCTCTCTATCCTTCTATCCTTCTCTGTTTCCTGTCTGCATCAGTTGGAAAACTCATTTTCCATGCTTTTCCACCATATTCCTCCTTGAGGCCAGCCAGCCACGAACTAAAATGTCTGAACTTGTAGCTAAACATTTTTCTCTTCAGCTGCGTATGTCAAGTATTTTGTATAAGCAAAATAAAAAGTGACTAATATATGAGGCTCAATGCAGGTGGGCAAACTTAAAGTGACAGGGAGACCAGGCTCAGAGAAGATTTCACAAATTTCAGGTGAGCCTCATAGTGTTTGCTTGCTTTTTAATAATAACCACCTCATTTTAAATGATAACATTTTTTAAATGAATCTTAAGGCTAGTATACTATGAGAAAACACATTTGAAAGCCTTTAGAGATAGAATAAAGCTAACCTTGCAACTCACCAAATGAATAAAAACGTAAGTTACTTAAAAGAGCAAGTTTCTAAATATCCTACAGAGGTCAAGTGACTAAAATTTAGAATCTCATACAAGAGATACATAATCATGGTGATGATTTTAATGAGGAAAATTATCAGTTGGAGAATGACATAGAGAAAAATTAACACGACCAGACTTGCTGTGACATTTTAAAACCTTTTCTAAAGAAAATTATTATGCCACATCCAATTTATCTCTCATCTCTCACAGTTTTAAATACCTGAGACAAGATCACATTGTTTCTCACTTGCCAAATCAGCTCTTGGATTGATCTGATGCACTCTGAATTCAGAAACAAATAATATTAAATGAAATTACACTCAGAGCCTTGGTCTTACAACTTTTGTCTGATCTGAGACTTAAATTTCATGCCTAACTTATGATTTTTCTAAATATTCTGCTTTTCAAACATGAAAACATTGTCACCTTGAAATGATTCCAGAAAATCTTACCAGAAGAGAAGGATGTCCTAACTTTAGCACTGTGGACATAGGAAATAAAACACAATTGAAGTAGACTGATTTTCTGATCTCAACCAAGATGGGAATTCAAACTGAAGTCTGGTACAGGGAAATATAAAGATCCAGCTCTGAAGCAGGAAGCCCCTGGACCTTCTGGACAGGTCCTTTCTGGATGATGTCAGCTTCAGTCTACACCGGCACAAGACCCACAGCATATACCGCACAGTTTTGAAGACTACTGAGTTATTTTTTCTGCAATGAGGAAGCCAAAAATACAAAAAGCACTCAACATATAATGAAAAGGGCTAAGTATCACTGGAAACAAGTGTGTTTTCCCTCTCCCCCTCTTTCTCCATCTCCTTCTTCTACTTCTCTGCCTGTGAAATCTGTATTTCTAGGTCTACAGGTTGTGTGTATAATAGGGCACCTAGTTAGGCTTCCAGAACAAATTAAAAACTAGGTAAAATTCTTATTAATTTTAATAATAAATTATGCATTATTCTATCTTTATTCATTTTCACTTCTTTCCTCCATCTATCATCTTCTTTCACTGACACTAATCATTTTTCTGGGAATCAAAGTGGAAATCAAACTCAGGGCCTTGTGCTTGCCAGGCAGGTGCTTGTGTGCTGAGTCACATCCCCTCCCCCACCCAGAATCATTTTTAATCTCTCTGTTTCTTTAACTCCCCTGAGAGAGGACAACCAGAGGGAGGACAATTAGATGAAACTTTGATTTATTCACGTGAGCACTGTTAAGTATAGCAACATTTTTCATCCTTCTTTCTCCTCTCCTATTATTTCTTCATTTTGTTTCAGACAACAGAGAACTGAGAATAGCAAATAACAGGAGATGCACAAAGCAGTATGTAAAAAGAAAACCAAATCTATGATCATTCTTTCTGTCACTCGCTAGACAAATCATCACTTCATTTACAAAATGCAAATATACCCACACTTCTTTTTTAAAATTTTATTTAAAGAAAGACTAAACAAAACAGAAAATGGGTAGAAATACATACATTCAAAGAAAAAAAGAACAGTAAGAAATCACTAGTTGATGTTTACATACTGTACTCTTACAAATAGTTGTTCAAGATACAAAGGTGGAACATATAATAAAGTAGGAATTCAACCAGCGAGACTGCAAACAGTTCTGTTCAATTATCCAACAAAAACTTAGTAATATGTATACCCACACTTCTAAAGACCTTTTCTGGTATTTGAATAAGATCGTATAGTAAATAAACACATAATACTTATTAGAGTTACTTCAAACACTAAACCTTGCTGGTGTCTTGTAATTCATTATTATCATTCATTTATGTAAGAATAATTCATTGATCATTGAATTTAAGACCCTAAACTTAACTTACACTAGGCTTTTAATTCTTTAAGCTTTTTTGATTTTTTTTAAAATTTTATTTAAAAAGAAAAAGAGAAAAAACAAAACAAAGCCGTGTAAGGGTACAAGTAATACAGAACTACAAAAAAAAAAAAAATAGTAAGAAATCACCAGTTAACAGATTACACATTATCATCTTAGAGATAGTTGCTCAAGTCACAGTATCAAAGCATACAAAGTGGACATTCAAACAGTGAGACTACAAACAGTTGTGTTCAATGATTCAACCAAAAGCATTAATATGGTCAGCTATTTAACACCCCTAAACACCCTTGCTGTTGTATCCTTTAGAGCTCTTTTTTTCCCTCTCTTTTTTACAACAAAATTTACACATTTTGAGTTTTATTACTCCTTAGTTCTTATTACTTTTTTTTGGAAGAGAATAAAGTCAAATATGGCAAAACAAAGTTGTCAGTCAAAACCAAGGATAGACATAGCACATGATGTAAAAACAGAATACAAGGTTATCAACAATGGTTACCATAATGCCTCTTGCTTCCTTAAAAAGAATTGTCTATCTCATGAGGTATTATACAGATGAACAAAACAGTAGAGAACAAGACCAATAAAACCTAAACTTTACTAAACATTACAGGACTTCCAAAGAAGATAATAGTTACACCAGAATGGGCATCATAGTGAATCTTACTGCCTTCAAAGTAGTTGCCTATACCCTCAAACTTGATACTATCATACAGAACAGAACAGTCTAATCAGTCAAAACAAGATAGTGGGAGTATTACAGGACTTCAAATCAAGTTAATAGGAAATCAAAAAAGTTACTATAATATATCCTGCTAATTTTTTTGTTTTCCCCTTAATTAAAAAAAACATAAAAATAACTAATTTTTTTAATGAATAAGGGAGAGATTGAGATAAAACAGAACATAAAAACATAACAACACAAGGCAAAGTATGACAGTTTCAGCAACCTAGTGCTTCATCACCAAATAACCCGAATTAATAGTAGTTACTATAGTGTCTTTTTCCTTGAAATATTTGAATATAACTTCGTATACTGTAGCATCAAACCTACCAAGACAGTGTAAAACCATTCAAGTGGATGAAAGCATTGTAGGGTATTTAGAACCAGCTAACAGAAAACGAACAATGGTTTCTATATTATCTCTTTGCCTATAACAATTTTTGTTTATACTATAACATATAATAAAATCCAGCAAGATACATCATGATAAAACCAATGGAGACAGAAGAGCCATAGTTTGGTGGGGCTTCAAAACGAGATGATAGTAAATCAGCACTAGCTATTATGATGACTTATTTTTTTCAGAATAGCTATTCATTTCATCACAGGCAATGATATCAAGCAGCCCAGAATAAAGCCATTCCAATTAATAAGTAAAAACTTTATAAGGCTTCAAGGCCACATAATGGGAATCATGATTACCACATACTTTTATATATTTGAATCATTATATACATTAGGGAAACTATTCAGTATTCACACATGCAAGATTGATTTATTTCACTTATGAGTATGGGTTCAAGCTGCGCCCATTTATTGATAAATATCTCAATGTGATCCTTCTTTATAGCTGAGTAATACTCCATTGTATAGAAATACCACAACTTTTTTATCCATTCTTCAGTTGATGGACACTTGGGTTGTTTCCAAGATCTGGTGATTACAAATTGTGTTGCTATAAACATAGGTGCACATATATCACTGTGGTATGATGCTTTCAGTTCTTCTGGGAATATGCCTAGAAGTGGAATAGCTGGAACAAATGCGACTTCCAATCCCAGCTTTTTGAGAAATCTCCAGACTGACCTCCACAAAGGTTGTACCAGTCTACCTTCCCACCAACAGTGTAGGAGAGTTCATTTTTCCCCACAGCCTCTCCAGCATTTCTTGTTGTTGGTTTTCTTGATCCTGTCCAATCTTTCAGGAATGAGATGGAATCTCAGTGTTGTTTTAATTTGCATTTCTCTAATGACCAATGATGATGAACATTTTTTCATGTATTTATTTGCCATTTGTATTTCTTCATCTGAGAAGTGCGTATTCATCTCAGATGCCCATTTTTGGATTGGATCTTTGAATTTTGGGGGTCTGAGTTTTTTTTTTTAATTCTTTATATGTTTTAGACAAAAGTCCCTTGTCTGAGGGGCAGTTCACTAAGATATTTTCCCAGTTTGTAGGTTTTCTTTTCACTATGCTGGAGATTTATTTTGAATGCAGAAACTTTTTAATAAGAGGTGGTCCCAGTTATTGATTCTGGGAAGTATTTCCCGTGCAGTTTGAGTCCTGTTCATGAAATCTCTACCTACCCCTATGTCTTCAAGGTTTCTACCCAATTTGTCTTCCAATAAATTTAGTGTTTCTGTTTTAATATTCAGATCTTTGATCCATTTACATTTTAATTTAGTACATGGTGATAGGCTTGGATCTAGCTTTAGTTTTCAGCAAAAGGAGAGCCAGTTTTTCCAACACCATTTATTGAAGAGACTGTTATTCTTCCAGTGAACCTGCTTGGCTCCTTTATCAAAGATAAGGTGGTTGAGTGTGTTTGTAGTTGTGGTTCTATCTTCAAATCTATTCCATTGATCTTCAGTTATGTTTTGATTCCAGTACCATGTTGATTTTACTACTGTTGCTTTGTAGTATAACTTCAAGTCAGGGATTGTGATGCCTCCTGCTTTGTCTTTGCTGCTTAGAATTGCCTTTGCTATTCTAGGTCTCTTCTGGTTCCAGATGAATTTTAGGAGTGATTTCTCTAGATTTATAAGGTATGTTGATGGTATTTTTATTGGGACTGCATTGAATCTGTATAACAGTTTTGGGACAATGGCCATTTTCACAATGTTTGTTCTTCCTATCCATGAGCAAGGGATGTCTTCCCATTTTCTGAGATCATCTTCAATTTCTTTTTTCAGTGCATTATAATTTCCCCATATAGATCTTTCACTTCCTTTGTAAGAGTAATTCCTGAATATTTCATTTTTTTGCTTGCTAGTGTGAAGAGTGTAGTTTCTCTTATTTCCCTCCCTGTGATTTTGTTGTTCGTGTATAGGAATGCTATTGATTTCTGAGTACTGATTTTGCATCCAGCTACATTACTGAATTTATTTATTATATCTAAGAGTCTTTCAATGGAGTTTAGGGGGTCTTCTATGTGGAGTATCATGTCATCTGCAAACAATGATAGTTTAACTTCTTCTTTTCTTATCTTTACCCCTTTTGTTTCTCTCTCTTGTCTAATTGCTCTGGCTAGTACTTCCAGTACTATATTAAATAGGAGTGGTAATAAAGGACATCCTTATCTTATGCCTGATTTTAAAGTAAAGGCTTTCAATTTTTGGCCATTTAGTATGATGGTGGCTATTGGTTTGTCATAAATAGCCTTTATTATATTGAGGTGAAGACCATCTATTCCAATTTTCTGTAAAGTTCGTATTATGAATGATTGTTGGACCTTATCAAAGGCTTTTTCTGCATCTATAGAAATGATCATGTGATTCTTACTTTGTGCTTTATTGATATGGTGGATTACATTTATTGGTTTATGTATGTTGAACCATCCCTTCATTCCTGGGATGAATCCCACTTGGTCATGGTGTAGAATCTTCTTGATGATTTGCTGCATCCTATCTGCCAATATTTTATTGAGGATTTTTGCATCTGTGTTCATTAGGGAGACTGGTCTATAGTTCTCTTTTTTAGTTGGGTCTTTCTCAGGTTTGGTACTAGAGTAATATTCATTTCCAAGAATGACTTAGGAAGGATTGCTTCCCTTTCAATTTCATTGAATAGTTTGAGGAGTGTCAGTATTAGGTCTTCTTTATATTTCTTGTAGAATTCTGCAGTGAATCCATCTGTGCCTGGGCTCTTCTTTGTAGTTAAGGACTTAATTACATTTTCAATTTCATTAATAGAGATTGGGTTATTCAGCAGTTTTACATCCTCTTGATCTAGCTTTGGTATTTCATATGTTTCTAGGAATCTGTCTATTTCTTCTGTGTTATCACACCTTTGAGAGTAGAGGTTTTCGAAATAGGTGTTGATGATCTTCTGTATTTCTGTAGAGTCTGTAGTGATCCCACCTTTTTCATTTCTTATTGCATGAGTTTGAGCTTTTTCTTCCCTTTTTAAAATAAGGTTGGCTAGGGGCTTATCGATTTTATTTATTCTTTCAAAGAACCAACTCTTTGATTTGTTGATTCTTTGCATTGTTTTCTTAGTCTCTACTGCATTGAATTCTGCTCTGATTTTTATAATTTCTTCTCTTCTTTGGCTTTGGGCTTGACTTGCTCTTCTTTTTCTAGCTGTTTCAAGTGTAGCAACAGGTTATTTATTTGTATTCATTCTGTTTTCCTGATGTGGGAACTCAGTGCAATAAATTTTCCTCTCAGGACGGCTTTCATTGCATCCCACAGATTCTGGTAAGTTGTGTCTGCATTTTCATTTTCTTGTGGATATTATTTAATTTCTTCTGTGACCCACTGATTACTCAAGAGTGTGTTATTCAGTTTCCATGCGTTTGTGGGATTTTTGCAGTATCTTTTATCATTAATTTCTAATTTCAGAGTGCTATGATCCGATAACATGCAAGGGATGATTTCAACTCTTTTGCATTTGTTTAAATATGTTCTGTGAGCTAATATATGGTCTATTTTAGAGAATGGCCCATGTACTTCTGAGAAGAATTTGTATTCTGTGGTTGTTGCATGGAACATTATGTATATGTCTATTGAGCCCATTTGTTCACAGGTGTGATTCAGTTCTGTTATTTCTTTGCTCATTTTCTGTCTGGTTGATCTGTCCCTTGGTGTCAATGGCGTATTAAGCTCTCCTGTTACAATTGTGTTACGGATAATTTGAGTTTTCATTTCTGTTAATAGTTGTTTTATGTAACTGGATGCTCTGGAGTTTGGTGCATATATATTTAAGATAGTTATCTCTTTCTCTTGGAGTTTTCCCCTAATGAGTATGTAGTGACCCTCTTTGTCCTTTATGATCATTGTTGGTTTAATGTTCACGTTGTCTGCAAACTTTTGGCTACTCCTGCTCTTTTTTGGATTCCTGTTATGTGAAGGATTGTTTTCCATCCTTTGACTTTCAGTCTGTGAGTATCCTCCTGGGTTAGATGGGTTTCCTGTAAACAGCATATGGTTGGATTTTGTTTTTTGATCCATTGTGCTAGTGTGTTTCTTTTGACTGGTGCATTGAGACCATACATTAATGGTTACAACTGTTATATGCTGGTTTATTGTTGACATGTTATCTCTCTGCTGTTGCATCTTTATCTTTCTGTTCTGTTTAATTATCTGTTTTGCTTAGTGGTTTTTTCCTTTGTGTATCTAAATTGTCTTTCAATATTTTTTGCAGGGTTGGCTTGGTGTTCATGAAGTTCTTCAGCTGTTCTTTATCATGGAAGTATCGTATTTCACCATCAATTTTGAATGATAGTTTTTCAGCGTACATCAGTCTAGGTTGGAAATCATTTTGCTTTAGGATCTGGAATACTTCACTCCATGCTCTTCTTGACTTTATTATTTGTGCTGAGAAGTCTGCTATAATTCTAATAGGTTTTCCTTTATAAGTGATCTGTCTTTTCTCTCTGACAGCTTTTAATAATCTATTCTTGTGTTGGATTTCTGGGATGGTGATTATTATACGTCTGGGTGTAGTTTTATTTTGGTTTTGGCTATTTGGAGTTCTATAGGCTTCTCTGAACCTGATGTCAGTTTCTGATCTCATGCTTGGGAAATTTTCAGCTATCACTTCTCTATATATCCTCATGACATGCTTTATGTTGTCCCCTACTTTTTCATTAATCCCTACCAATCTTATGTTATTTTGTTTTGTATCATCTTGCAGTTGTTGAATTGTTATTTCCTGGTTCCTTGTTATTTTTAAAAGGTCTTTCCTTTCCTGTTAACTAACTGCAATCCTGTCTTCAAGGTCTGAAATTCTATCTTCACTTTCTTTGAGGCAGATTTTACAGCTTTCAGTGTAGTTTTTTTTTTTTTTTTTTTTTTTTTTTCTGTATATATCTGTGCATCTGCTTTATGTATTCGGTTTGTTTCTTATATTGCTGATCTATGGATCCTATCTTTTTGTTTAGTTCCCCCAATTTTTTAACTGTGTTTTCTTTAGATATTTTCCGAATCTCATTTCTTTTATCATTTCTTCTTTTACCTGGAGAATATTTCAAGTTTGAATTCCTTTAAAGCTTCCTGGAGTTGTTTGTTTATTTCAGTAGCTATTATGTCCAATATTTGAGGTGTATGGCATATATTTTCTTCTATATACATCACTCCTAGGGTTTCTTGAGATGGGATGGAGGTTTGAGGTTGTAATTTGGTCTTTCATTTGGTCATTTTGCTATATTTCTGTGTTTCAAGTGTTGTTCGAAAGCTTCCTCAGGGTCTGTTGGAAATCCACTTCTATGTTCACAGCTCCTGGGACTCTGGCACCCAGTTGCCCCAGGCCGCTGGGCCTCAAGAACCAGTGGCCCTCTTCTGCCTGTTTAGAACTCCATAGTTCCAGATAAGCTGGACTCCAAGGACACTGTGCATCTGCCTGCTTGCTGGAAACTCCACAGTTCTCTGAGCGTAGCCTGAATGGGGAGGCAGATGTAAGCGCTGGGGCCCACTTAGCCACTTCACTGCACCCGGAAGCCTGGAGGGTCCCGAACAGTCTGGGCTTGGGACAGAGTGCACTGGGCACTTACCACAGGCCGCAGGGCCTCTGGAACTGGTGATGCTCGCCTGATTGCTAAGAAAGCCACAATCCTCCAGACACCCTGTGAGGCAGATGCAGCGCCCCAGATCCGCCCAGCCCTTTCTCTGAACCCAGATGGTGCTAGAGTCCCAAATAGCTGGGCTCCGCGGATAGTGTGTGCCCACATGCTTGCTGGAAACTCCACAGTTCACCGAGTGCAGCCGGAATGAGGAGACCGATGTCAATGCCTCAGACCCACTTAGCCACTTCACTGCACCCAGAAGCCTGGAGGATCCTGAACAGGGCTTGGGGCAGAGTGCACTGGGCACTTACTGCAGGCCATGGGCCTCTGCAACTGGTGATGCTCGCCTCTCTTTAAGCTTTTTGAGATGCATCTACAACTCTGGATTTCATAAAAAAAAAAAAAAAAAAAGTAACTAGACAATGATGCATTAAATTCTAGCAGTGTCTTGTCTTTAGCTCTAAGTGAAAATTAAATTTCTTTAGTGATAACAGGGACATGTGCAATGGGGTATATATTAACCACTAAAAAGCCTGATTATTTTCTATAGCATTTCTTGACTGTATTATATTGCTCCAATGTGCAGCATAAAGAATACCTGCTTCTATAAAAAGTAACTCCATAGTCAAGAATTAAAATGTTAACATATATTCATATTATTCATTTATGGCCTATTCTAAAAATAAGCTATAATTTGGGTACAAATGCAGTGAATAGGCAATATTTAATTTAATATACAGTAAAAAATATAATCTTACTTTAAGGAAGTTAAAGTATTAAAAATGTTGGCTATTTCACAGCTTTATTCCTCTATTCCATTGCCAAATGCAATGTTATGTTAAATTAGTTGCACATTTGAACTCCTGTCATCAGGGCAATGCCATTCTGCACCTAGGAAACAGGGATGATGCTCAGTAGCCATACTTTACTCATTTTACACTCCATCGATCGAGCTGGGTTTCACATCCCTACTAGGAAATATTTTAATTAAAATAATTGTTTCAATTCCTGGGTTTTACGTGATATGATCCTCCAATTACTGTCAAACACTTTAACAATGGAAGTGGCACACCTAGTATTGATGATTGCTTAAATATATTTGATATTCAATGAAAGTGAAATATTGATTGATCCTTCGGAGTTATGCAGATATTTAATACCAAATTAGAGACATATAAGTAAGCCTAGCATACATAAAACAATTTATTCATTGATAGTATTAGTACATACTAGACACTAGAAACCTTTTAAAATGGGGAATTCTAAAGTGGGGATTACTCAGTCTCTGCCTTCCAGAGAAAGTACCCAAAGTTAGGAACGCAAAGCCATGGTATATACAGTATTTAGTTATAAAGCATGCACATAACTACATGTATATATAAATAAAGACAGCACACACCAAGTATATTCACATTAATATGATGCCATATGATGTTCATTCAGAGAACTACACTGACATGTAAGAGGTAGTCTCTTACTGCTTAGAGAGCTCATGGGACCATCCTTTGAAGTAAATGTCAGGTAAGTAATGAATTACTATGATATTTAAGGAGTATAATTTCTATTCTACCAATGCAGGTGTTGCTATTTATAGTAATAGTATCCTTATTATCTTAAAATGTTTAATATACATGTTTATGTATATGCATGAATAATAGCCATCACTGAGGTTTTGTATTGTGCCAGACGTGGCTAGTTCTTTTTCCATAGAGCGTATGTAATTTTTAACTATCAGGGATATGCTGACTCCATAGTTCTACTTTGAAGGTGTATTAGTAATAACACAAGACCATAGACAAGTAAGTCATAAAGCAAGGAGAGGTTTTTTGACTCACAGCTCTAAAGGTGCAAAGGTTGAGGGACCCATTTGGGGGTGGATTTCTTTTTGGCAGATTCCCTAAGGAAACAGAAGCAGAGGGGTGTGTGTGTGTGTGTGTGTGTGTGTGTGTGTGTGTGTTTGCGCAAGTGCATTTGTGTGTGTGTGTGTGTCTGTGTGTCTGTCTGTTTTCTCTCCCTCCTCTCACTAAGCCATAAGTAATAGGACTCTACTCTATTGATCTCAGCTAATGCCAGTCCTTTTACAAAATTTTCACCTCTAAACATCATCATAAAATTGTTTTCACTCTCTTGAAACCTCACAATGGGGATTAAGTTTCAACAAAAGAAAGAAGACTCACTCAAATATCTAAACTAGGACAATAGGTGAAAAAAACCAGGTTCTGAGAGGTCAGTTACATTGCCAAGGACATTGGCTAGGAAGGGGCAGGCTAGTATCCAAAGGAAGGGTTTGAAGCCTGACTTCAAAATCCAGAATCTTAGCATCAAATTATACAGGCTCCCATCGTACAGTCACACAAATAAGTAGTTGAACAATTGCCTTTTAAAATGCGTGTGTGTGTGTGTGTGTGTGTGTGTGTGTGTGTCTAAATGAATCAATCTCCCAATGACAGTTTTTGAAATCTTAATTTACTATAAAAGTTAACCTTTTCCCTCCCATTTGCTGTTAGCTGGGTTACCCATTACCATACCACTGCAGACCTTCCTACATGGCATGTGGTTTTGGTTAACCGGGAAATAAAAGAATGACTTAAGTGAAACTATCTGCATCTGTACATTAGGCTGTAACTCTGATAGAAAATCCCTACATGAACAGAGTCAGGTTCCTTAATTAATGAAGCCACAAGGTATCTCAGCTTAAAGTGTAGCAAAAGAAAGCTAGCACACAAGAGTACATAATTAAATCAATAGTCAAATTTTACCTTGAACTCAGAGGATTAATTTTGCCAATTAAAGAGAAGAATTTAAGTGAAGTGAGATAAAATAGACAAGCTAAAAATAGAACAAAAATATTAAAACTTCCTCATAATATTCCCCAATCTTTATTTTCTGAACTTGAGAATTCTCAGATATAAAAAAAAAAAATACTGTACTTCTCCCATAATGCCAAGCAAGAAAAAGCTTAGATAGACAATAATTTTCTATTTAAGGCATATATAGTGAGCAGAGAGTGTTTAATAACAGAAATAGTAAGACTAGTCTATCCCTTACTTCCCGCATCAGAGGTCTTTAGATGTCACATTCACAATTTTTCCCTTATAAAATGAGACAATAATTTTCACTCTGCCAGATTCAGAGCTGTTTAAAGAATTCAATGAGAATACTTAGTGTGAAATGTTTGGGAGACATGAAACATAGCATCCAAGTTATCTGTACATTATTATAATTCCAGTAACTCCCTGTTTATTTCATGTTTACGCATCTCTAGATGTTAATTTGAAGCATAGACTTTTATTAATACTTTTGAAAAACACAGATTGTGCCACATAACACCCTTACCTTTATTATTTTTTCTTTCTTTTTGTTTTAGAAAGCAAAAAAAAAAAGGATAGAAACATTACAAAATTTCAAAAAATAGTAAGAAATTAACACTAGTTAATACATTACATATTGTTATCTTAGCTGCATTTGCTCAGGTTACAAGATTCAGGTATGAAAAATATAAACAATCAAATCAAACAATTAAAGTACAAATTGTTCTTTTTTGATGAACTAACAGAGATTAGTAGTATAGTTATCTAACATATATCTATCTATATATATATATATATATGTATATATACACACACACATATATGTGTGTATACCCTTATACATATAATCTTCTCCTTTTTTCCCTTTCTACTTTCTCTTATCCCAGTTTTTCTTTCCTTTTGAGCACTTTCTTTCCCTTTCATTATCACAATCTCTATTGTGCATTTTGATCTTATGACTTTCAGTTTCTTTTACTATATTAGGGATGCAATATGATATTTACACAGGAGAATTTAATTTATTTCACTTATGAAAACGGTCTCAAGTTGCCTTCTTTCACCTATAAATGCCTCAAGCTTATCCTTTTTTACAGCTGAATAAAACTCCATTGCACAAAAATGCTATATCCTTTCCATCCATTCTGTGGTTGAATGGTATTTGGGTTGTTTCCAAGATTTAGTTATTACAAATTGTGCTGCTATAAAAATGGATGCACGTATATTACTGTCACATGATATTTTCAATTTTCTAGGAAAACACCCAGAAGGAGAATAGCTTTATTGAATGAAATTTCCAATCCTAGTTTTTTTGAGGAATTTCCACATTGATTTCCACTGTGGTTTTACATTCTGCATTCCCACCAACAGTGGAGAAGAGTTCATTTTTCCCCACAGTCCTGCTAACAGTTGTTATCAGTTGATTTCTTGATGGCAGCATTAAATCAATAGCATTCCTATACACAAACGACAAACTCACTGAGAGAGAATTTATGGAAATAACACCTTTCATGATAGAGTTAAAAAATTATGAATCAACCTAACAAAGGATTTAAAAACCTATACACTGAAAATTATAGTACTCTAAAAAATAGATGAGGATGTCAGAAATTGGAAAGACAGATACTACTTGCTCTTGCATAGAAAGAACCAACATGGTAAAAATAACCATGGTCCCACAACTTATACAGAGTTAATACAATCCTGATCAAAATACCATTAGCATAACTCTTAGATCTAAACAAAACATTTCTAAAATTAATTTGGAAACAGAAGAGACCTAGATTAGCAAAGTCAGTCCTGAACAACAAAGACAAGACAGGAGACATCACCATCCCTGACTTGAAATTATACTACAAAGCTACTGTGATGAAATCAACATGGTATTGGGGAAAAAACAGACCTCAGAATCAATGGAACAGATTAGAAGATGCAGACATAACTACAAAGACACCCAGCCACTTTATAGTTGAATAAGGGGCTAAACATGTCCATTGGAAGAAACTCTCTAAAGAGGTCCTGGAAAAATTGGTTTTCCACATGCTGATGACTAAAACTAAACCCATGTTTATCACCATGCTCTAAACTAAAGTCAAAATGGATCAAAGATATAAAAACTAAAATAGAAACACTAAATCTACTAGAAGACAATGCAGGTAGAAATGTTGAAAACATAGGGATAGACAAAGAGTCATAAGCAAAATGCAAAGATCATGGAAATACTTCAAACAATCAACAACTGGGATCTCATCTTATTAAAAAGTTGTTTCACTTCAAAAGTAATCACCAACAGAGTGAAAAGAAAACCCACAGACAGGAAAGAATTTTAGCCAGCTGTCCCTCAGACAAAGGACTTATATCTAGAACATTTGAGAATTGAAAAACATCAGACCTCCCAGATTCAAAGACACAATTCAAAAATGAGCATCAGAGAGGAACACACACTTCTCAGATGAAAAAATACAAATGACAAATAAATACGTGGAGAAATGTCCTTACCTTTCTGCACACATGATTCCCCTTCTGTTCTTTGCTCTAGAATGAATCAAAGCTTAAATATCCTTCCTATTCCTCAGCGGTCCCTTTCTCTGCTATTTTTGCAATGCTACTATCAGAAATTAATTTTTATAAACTTCATTGTTAGTGTATTAAATTTGCTATCTCTTCACAAACTTAATGTTTAGAAACAAATGAACAATGAACAGCTGTTTTCTTTTTTTATCTCATCTAGTCTAATTTTTGATTCCTAAAATATTCCCTTCCATTTTTCTCTAATATAAAATATCTACCTGGATATATTTTTTAAAGTATGTTCACATCAATGCTTCTTGAGCTTCAGCTTCAATTTCTCTATTCCACCAAGCAACTGATGCAATGTAGGTATTCTCCACACATCTTAGTACCCCTGCCCACACCCCAAGCACCCACACATCCTTTCACCCAGATTTTCAGAGAGCTTTTACTGTCCTAAAGCTTGGTAGGATGAATAACCTTTATTTCATAATAATGAAAAGCAAGGCACTTAATATGATTGTTTTCTTTTTCTGAACGTTTTTTTGCCTTCCTTGATGTTTTAAAATACTTCATTCTACAACTTTCTATAAAGTTACCGTTAAACTCTCTCCAACCTGTATAAATTCCTTCTCAACACACTTACACTCATCAAGGATTTAATGATATCTTCTGGAGGAAGACTTGCCGGAGGGTTTTAAATGTCTTCAGTCAGAACTGCCCCCTGGTTTTCCCTTTACTGCCCTGTCTCCCCCTCTTTCCTGTTTCCTATACTATTTTGTTTCTTGGGTTCATTTCTTCTTTCAGTGGACAAATTCCTCTACAGTTTCTCAGGAAAGAATACTTAGAAGATCATGTTAAGGTTTTGAATTGTGTAAATGATTTTAATCCTACCCCATTCTTTGTTGTTGGATATCTATCTAGACTGGAAATCAACTTTCCTCAGATTTATGTTCATAACCCTTATTTATTTTTCAGTCTACAGAATTGCTATGCCATATTCAATTTTAGTGTGACACTTTTTGTATAGACATTTCTTTTCTTCCTGATAGAATGTGGCATTTCATGTGCATGATTTAACTTGTATAGGTCTTAGGCTGGATACCAGTGGACCTTTTGAATAACAGCATATGCTTCAGTTCCAAGTCAGTGTTTCTCTGATTGTTTCTCTCCTTTTTTCCCAAGTTCTTTCCTTTACTGCTAGTTTTGATATTAGCAGTGAGGATCTTCTTAATTACTTTTACTTTCCCAATAATTTTAATTGTTGGATTTTCTTGATATACTTTCTAAGAAATTCCTTCAGTTTTAAGTTACAACTCTAATTTGTTTGTCAATAAGTCTAGGAATTCATTTAAAAATCTTGGAGTTAGTCATTTGAATTTTCATGTTTCATTTATTTCTACTGCTTTTTGTTTAATTAAATTTATTATTACATTTTAGGTATACATAATGATCACATTCAGCATAGGGAATTTGTACCTGTATATGATATATTGATCCCCAACACCACAAAAACAAAATGCAAAACATAATTTAACTTGATTAATTTTTCTCCATTCCCTACCTTCCCTTCAAACCTTGTTTCTCTTCTTATTTACAAAAACTTTGTGTTCATTTTTTATTTCTTTTATCGTTTTCCCCTTCCTTCTTTCCCTCCTGCCTCATTCCCTAGTACCTGTTTCCACTGGAAAATTTTCTTCCTATTTCACAGTATCTATTATAAACTTTGGCCTATCATTTTCATCAATTCTTTCACCATTCCCGTCTTCAGTGTCATTATCTTTTTGTTATAATAGATAGATACATAGATATAGATAGGAAGATAGTCTCCAATTAATTATTCTATGATTTTGTTCAACATAAAAACATTATATTGATTTTTCTTTTATATTTGATCACATACTATTGACTTTAAGGATTAAAAAACTGCCAAAAAACAAAGCTGTGAAGTACAGTAACATAAGGTACACAGAATACAGAGAAAGCATCTTGGGGTAAGATACGTTGGTTAGTGGCCCAGCTTTGTTCTGTGGAGTCACTGGGCTCCAGTTCCATTTGCTGTGGTTCTGCACTTTCCTCTAGACTTCCATTCTTGGCTGTGACATTGGTATTAAGCATTGGGAAATCAGGGAAATGTGTGTTATTTTGATCAGGTAAAGACAATGAAAGAAACGTCATGAATACAACTCGTTCGACCCACCTGAGGTTGATGTTTGGTCAATTATTTAGACATCTAAAAGAACATTTCACTCACAGTTAACCCCAGCTGCCAGAGAACTCATCCATAAGTTTAAGTTCTATGTTGATAGATGAAAGGAAGAGCAGAATTTTGGGGACAGCTAAGTGTCTTAGAAGGAGGCATTCCTAAATGCCCAGAGGTGTTTGATTCCTTGTTAGCTTTTACAGATTATCTGTAACTTTGTACTTGGGCATGTTTTTCCATTCCATTTTTGACTATAAGTTTAACAAACTGTTACTGCTGTTGTCACTGTTGCTGTGTTACTGGAGCTCTGTGTCTCTCTCTTAGACTGCACACATACTTAATGCATTGCATTCTCCTGATTGAATGTCCTATGTCTTGCTGGCTTTGTATGGCAGCATGTAAGTGATCAACACCCCGTGAAATATATATTTTATTTAGTACTGTGACCTATCCACAAATACAGCTGATATATTCCTTTCATTGCATAAACTTTCCAAAGAACAACAATCTTGTTTTCTCTAGATTACTGACTTTGCAGTGCTCGGAAAAAAATGCTGGGGTTCTAACACCTTCGTGATCAGACAGTATTGTATCACAGGACACTGTGATACATGTATTGCATTGTATTGCATTGTATTGCATTGTATTGCACTGTATTGCACTGTATTGTATTGTATTGTATTGTATTGTATTGTATTGTATTGCATTGCATTGAATTTTATTGTATTGTATTATACTATATTGCATTTGAATTTTTCATGATCTACCTGTCATCGCCTCTTCCTCATCCTGTCTCTCATCGTTTGTGAACTATGTTAGGTTACTGGCTTTTTAATTTTCTGTTAGTTTCACCTAGTGTAATGACTAGTACAGAGTCATTAGTGGAACATTCCAGAATATTGTGGAATACTTTATAGCATTCTGTAGGTACAGATTATTTAGGAAAGTGGGTGTTCTAGGTTAGAAAGATATATTTTGATTTTAAAATATTACTGATTGTATACACATTGTGTAATCAAACATACCTTTCCAGTATGCCTACTGTGTATAGTGCTAAGTCTCACCTGTGAATTGGATATTAAATGTCCCCGCAAGTCACAGATAGTGATTTTTTGTCCCCATGCTCAGCAGTGTTCAGAGGTGGGGTCCTTGGAGGTGACCTCATCAGGAGATTAATCCCTTTATACATTCATCTATAGCTTATCGGGCCCTTCGGAGACAGTGGAATCTTTACGAGTTGGGTTCTAGTGGGAGGAAATAGCTTGTTGAGGACCTGCCATTGAAGGGAATAGTTTGTATCTTTCTCTTCCTGTCTCTTTCTTCCTCCTGACTCCTTGGTCACCATGCAGTGAGCTGTTTCCTCTGCCAAGTGCTCCTGTGGCCACAGTGCTGTGGCTTGGCACAGACCCAAGAGTGACAGGATGGATAGAGACTGGGACTTTTGAAACCCAGCCACAATAAACCTTTCCTCTTTTAAGCTGACTTCCTCAAGTATTTTGTCATAGTGACAAGACTCTTATATGCATAATCCCTGATATCAATTAGCCACCTTTGTACATTGTTTTACTTAAGGTGCGTAGAAATTGAAACCCATATTCTTAAATAGTAGCCAAATGAATTTTTCATTCTGTCCAAAAATTTCTAGTTTCTCCTTTTCTCTCTCTCTCTCTCTCTCTCTCTCTCTCTCTCTCTCTCTCTCTCTCTCTCTCGCTCTCTCTCTCTCTCTCTCTCTCTCTCTCTCTGTCTTCCCTACCCACAGAAAAAGAGATGCTGCTTCTGTTTCTCTTTGACAATGGATGACAAAAGATTTGCATTTTTCTTGAAACCAAAGTGACAAGAGTTGAAATCAGAGCCTGTCACTGACTAGCTAACCATAAGAAAGTCTTGGCACCATATACAGTGCTAGTATAATCCACTTTACCATTATTGAGGGGTAATCCATTGTATTCTGAAGTTGCTCCATCCTGCTCTAAATTCTATGATAGTAAGGATACTCTTTTATTCATGTCTACTGTATTCTCAGCTCTGATGCACTTCTAATAAACATCCACTGCTTTAAAAAGGAGCAGATAAACTAATTAATACTTCATATGTTTTAATTTCAATCACGGTAAAGAGGAGGAAACTAATGATGCATTTCTTCTATTCCTACTGTTTTTCTTCATTCCTAAATTATCTTGTTACTTTCAACCAAAACATTTTCTTTTACTTTCTTACTTTCCCTCCAATTAATTTCTTCTTTTCTGTTCTCTTCTCTCCTTACCTCCCTGTCTCTCTACCCTGATTTCTTCTTTTTTTCTTGCCTTCCTCTATTTTATCCCATGCATAAAAATGCTTTCTTCCAATTATTTCCAGCAGTGTACTGTAAATTAATTGCTTTGCACAGGGTCAGTACAATAATGAAATATTGTATATTATCCCAGTAGGAAAAATAGAAATGCAAGACATAATTTATTTTATTGCCTATGTAATACATTATTATATCAATTGTATTCATTCCTTCTAGGTCCTATATATCATTTCTAGGGAATTATCTTGTGACAGAAACTTTATGATACTGCATGTGTACTGACCAATGATGCTTTTGATCAATAAAATCTATTTTCATTCTAAAGATAAAAGAGAAATACTCTTGAAAAAAAAAATGATCACTAAGTTAATTTGTATTCTGTCTTTACGAGGCTTGGTGTATAGTTTGCAGTTGCTAAGTGTCCACTGTGGGTCAATGCATTTTTTCACCAGCTGTCTCCTTCCAGGCAGCAGCCCTACAGGCTAAATGTGATTTTACTTATGCTGAACAAAGGTAAAAATGAGCTGGACGTTCCTGGCATAAGGAACGCTTCAGAACTCAGTGCTGGAATCAGAAGCTCGCATTCTTCCTCCTCCTCCACACTGGGCTTCCCCTCCCCCTCTTGGCAGATTGACTGACGAAAAGCAATCTGGCTTCCTTGACTGAACTTCTCATCTACTCTTGCTTTGGCATAATTACGGTCTGGCTTTTTCAAACACCTGGACAGAAATGTGTTGCCAAGAAAAGTGAAAGGGAAAAAAAAAAAAAAAAAAAAAAAAAAAAAAACCTGTGTATCTCATAATTCTCATAACACAGCAATGTTGATGTATTCAGCAGGTGCTGCTTTGCATGGAGCGTGAAGAACAAAGCCAAAGGTAGGTGAGCTGGGCCATGCGTTGGCGACTCTCTGAGGTTTTCAAGTCCTCCCTGAATTCATGGTAGAAGAGGACGTTGAATCCCAGCTCATCTTAATATTGTGTTTATGTGAAATTGCTATGTAAAGAGACTTTTGGGAAGCATTTCCTCAGCAGAAAAGCTCCATACTTTAAGGAATTATGATTCACTTACTAGCCCAGACTCTGTTTTTCATTTCATTTCTGCTGAGTTTGAATTCCTCAGATTTTCTTTCCTTTCCATACTCACTGTCATTGTTAAGTTTGAGTCAATTTTATTTCTGATTTTTTAAAGCAACATTAGGCAGACATGTTGACTATAATCCTAGTGCTGAAGAGGCTGAGGCAGGAGATTTTCTGCATGATTGAGCCCAGCCAGGCCTTCACAGTGAGTTCAGGGCCACCCTGAAATTCATAACGAGATCTTGTCTCAAAAAATAATGAATAAAAGTGATAAAGTAACTTTTAACTCATTTTCTACTTCTGTACTAATAGTTTCATTAGTTTACTGTTTAGTCTGTAACAAATTACCGAAAACTCTGTAGCTTAAAATAGCTCACACTTAGTATTTTAAACTCCATGTGGTCAGAAGGTAGAATCTGGTTCCATTGGCCAGAAACCAAACTGCGGTGCTCTGTGTTCTCCTGGAGGCACTGAGAAGTTACCCCTACCCTGCCCAGCTTCTAGAAGCCTCTCATATTTTTCCTTGTCAGTCCGTCTTCAAAGCAGGTCACACAGGGAAGAATCTGCCACATGCCACCATTTTTCGTTTTTTTTTTTTTTGTTTTTTGGTGGCTTTTTTGGTGGCTATTTGTCCTCTTCTGCACCCATCATCTACATTAAAAGACTCATGATTCTGTGTCATCTACCTGAAAATTGCCTCTGATTCTGTACCCTCCTCCACTCAATCCCATCTGCAGAGTCCCTCTGCAGTCCACACAAGGTCACATCAGCACGCCTGGGCTTTAGGGTCCAAGTGTCTGATCCTTCCTGACCTTAAGAATCTTAACTATCTTTCCCCAAATGTGAAAAACCGTGAGCAAATACTACCTCATTACTCTGCCTCAGTCAACCTAACTATATAATAAGAGCACTGATAATTTTTAAACAAATTATAAAATTCCTCTCATCGTTCTAAATTTTGTCCTAGTTTGTATTAATGTGGATCATCCTATCACTTACTTTTCTAAATTGTTCTGTTTCATAGGTTACCCTCTAGGTTCATGCAATTATTTAAATATATATTAATTGGAATCAAGAAGAATTAAAACTCCAGCCCTTCCATCATTTTAACCTCTTCATAATTTCTGGATCATATTGAGAAGCATATAAAACTTGACAGAAGTTCAATTAAACTCTCCTTTAAAATATTATCATATAGTATTACACTGATCCCTGTGAAATTACTCTCTGTGTGAGTCCCAAGCAATCAACAAAGGCAACATGGTACGATTTATAGAAACTCCTCATAAATACTGGTCACTTCACACTCAGTGCCTTCAGGATCTTCCCCACACTGGTGTCAGCATAAAAAAGGAACAGTTAACATTAATTATTAAACTCATGCCTGGCATTTTTCTTCACTATGGCTCATACTCAGCAACATGATAAGAAATTTCCAAACTGGTTTCATACATTGGTTTTAAGACACTTTTTTTTCTGTAAAGCAATAAATCTGTCTTGATGTTGAACTGTGTTCTCTTAAAAACTGCTTTGCATTTTGCACCTGTTTAGGAGTTTTCCATATTTTTATTGAACATATGTATTTAGCATTTCTGAAAAATTCTTCCCAAGTCAGCTCTTCTGAATGGCTGTGGTTAAAACTATAGGGAAAAAGAAAGAAACACAAAAGACAGTTTTTAATCATGTAATGCAGGCACCTAAGACCACATTTTGTATGACGGCATGTCTATAAAATTTTATGAAACCTCCTATTAAATAGTTATCAAGTAACTGAAGCATTCTGCTCAGAATTGGGATCCCGGGATGCAGACCAAGGAGAAGACACCAGAATAAAAGTATCACACACATAGCAGTCTTTATTTTTTGATTGTTAGATTCTCAGTTTCTGATACTGTATCTCACACATACAATAAATGCTCAATACAATAGGGCTCAATAAATACTAGTGATTAAAACTTATTAGATGTTTTACTTACTTAATTTTTATTAGTATATGTTTGCAGAATGTAATGATTACATTCATTGAGGAGATGTACATGGGTGTAACACAGCTTAATTTTGTCTTTCAATTCTTGTGCCTGTGCTTCTTCCCTTTCCTTCCATCTCTTGATCCTCTTTCCTTTTGTAAAATAAAATCTACTTGTTCCTTTTTATCCAACCTTCATTTTGTTTTTCAATTTATTTATATTTTGGATTTCTCACACAAGGAAACTGTGCAATATTTTCAACTTGCACATCTGATTTATTTTACTTAACACTATGACATCAAGATGCACCCATTTTATACTTTTATTAAGTAATGAAAAGTGTCATCCGATATAAATTATTTGAGCACTGGCACACTACATGATAGGAAATCTAAATACATGCATATTCACGTCGTTTTGCTTTGGAATGACACGTTTAAAGGCAGCACTTTATCCGTTTATGTTACAATAGCCCCGTTTGACAGATGAAAAAAAAAAAAAAAAAAAAAAAAAAAAAACTTTCTTTTTTCTTTTTTTTGAACCGGGGATCAAATTCACAACCTTGTGCTTGCTAGGCAGGCACTTATGCCACTGAGCTAAATCCCCAGCCCTATGCCTTAGTTTCTTTTAGTGTGTATAAATGAATGCAAAGATAAGAACAGCAAAAACTTATGTCAAATTTAATTACAATAAAAGCTAAGAATTTTTTTTTCGGCACTCTGGTAGGCAGAGGCAGGAAGATCACAAATTTAAACCTAGCCCGGGAAACTTAGTGTCTTAGTGAGACACTGTTTCAAAATAAAAAATGAACAAATAAACAGAGGGGCTCAGGTGCGGCTCAGTGTGAAGACACTGGTTGAGGGCTCAGTGGGAAGATGCTGGTTGAGGGTTAACATTTACACAGCACTGGCCAGATCGTAGAAACTGTGCTAGTGACTTTAAATATGTTAACAATTTTAATCCTCACAGTGACCCAGGGAAGTAGATGCTTGATAACTACACCCATTTCCGAGATGCAAAAACTGAAGGCAGGAGAAAAACATGCATGGCTTCTTCAATGGCTTCTTCAAGTTTGGCCAAATGCAGCAAAGCCAGAAAGTGTGGCTCAAGAAACCTTTTTCTTAAATCATTAATAACCATGCGGTTTATACACAAAAAGTTAAAACTGAGTGCAGCGTGTTATTTGTTCAGGCAGAGCCATGGTCTGTTTTGGAAATGCCTGATTCCTTTGCTCTAGGAAAACAAGCCAAAAGGTTAGTGCAAGTACCCAAGCAAGTGAAGCCTGGGTGTCTGACTCGGATCACAGGAAGAGAAATCGCTCTCCTCTATCACGTAATAGAGGCTTGGCTCCAGACAGCCGGGCTTGCAGTTTCTAACACTTGCAGTTTCTCCCATATCCCTGACCTTGAATATCACAAAAGTGAACATCAGTGTCCACTCCACAGTTCCGCTCTTTAGTCACTTTCTGGCCTTGATTCAGCACCGTGCTTTCTGTGGGCAAGGCCTGTGAACCTGCAGTGGGGCAGAGGCATCGCTGGATTTTGGAGGGTTTTGCTCCACTACGAGAAGCTTTGGACAGGATCAAATGAATTCTCTCTGAGCCTCAGATACTCTTGCAGAAAGGAACTTGATTTTCCTTTAAACAGAAAATTCTCAGCTTCGAAGGCCTACAGTTAACAAAGGATCAGGCATTTTTCAGGCATAGTGCTACGAGATTGTCTAATGAGCATTGTCTTTCTTCTGGATATGGCAAATGTGTTTGCTTCCATGTCTCTAGAAGACACACCACTAATTTGATAACTAAAGAACTGCCAGCTATGGAAAATAATTGTGCTATCTAAATAAATGGTTAAGTTTATGTTTCTTTTTTTAAAATTTTCATCATTTCTTGCTCTGCAGAGCAGAGTAACTTTCTTTTCATTGTCCAGGAATTAGAATGATGCATGTTTTTCTATATAAAGTTAAAATCCCATATTTAAGAGCAATCTCTCCAAACTTTCAGAAACAGGGGAACAAACTCGAATTCAATTATAAGCATTCCTTAACTAGTGAAGCACACATCCCTCCAGGATTTTGATGTTTGTAATTTGAACATGAGTGTAATTTATCCTCTTTTTATTTCATACCTAGTCTTAACTCTGTATTTTGACATTAACAATGCGTGCAAAATATTTTAAATTTAGTACTAGTCAGTTAAAAGATCAAAACTTCCTCATCAATTAAATAACTTCTAAACATATGGGTTTTTGTTTGATTGGTTAATTGATTTTTTTGTTTTTTTTGACATATTTTTGCAGATGTATGGCATTAGCATTCCTGGAGATTCTATTGTCTTCCCCTCTGAGCTTAAGGTTGTACCTTAGAAAGGAGCTGTGATTCTGTGTGTGCTCTAAATAAATAAATGATCTAGATTAAATAAATGATTATAAAATGCTTAGTTAGGTCAGAGCTACCCAAGGAACACAGAGGCAAGAACTGCACAACAACAATAACAAAAACAACAATAACTATTCCTTTTTAAAGTTGATAAGACACCAAGATTTCCTGAGACACTATTTTCCCTTGTTTTAGTACTCCTTGGCATATGATTAATAGTGCTATGAATCAATGTCTGCTTTATACAGTACCTCGTATCAGGTTCCTATTACCAAAATGCCATTGCTTAAGGGACAACCAAAAAAATCTCTGAGCACTCCAACAGTGCTCCTGATGGCCTGTATGTTTGAATTGTCATATGGGCAGCTCTGTTGATTCTATGTTCACTTAAAGGAAGGATAGCTGCTGACTGTTGGCTGAGCAAGGCTGGGTTTATTGGGGTGGTGTGGTTACTCGGTACATACACCATGTTGCTCATCCTTCAGGTTAGCGGAGTCAGGGGCTCAGGTGAAGCCAGAAGTGACCCAGCCTTCCCAAGAATGGATGCAGGTAGGGAAGAGAATTGAGTATGTCTCTAGAATCTACCACAGTAAATCTTCAGAGAGAAAAGAAGGAAGACTCCAATTGTAGTCATTAGTGAAACTAGACAATACTTCAAAGGGTCACATGATAGCTTTAAGTATTAGACCAAATGGTAGACTGATAAATGTCAGTATAATGAAAACACCAGCAGTTCTTTATGGTTTGAGTCTTCTCTAAACACAATGATAACATACTGGAGATGTTTCCAGTGAAATGAAGAGTATATAAGAGTACAGATGAATGGTACTATTTATTTCATTTTCAGAGTGTCACTAAGTTGCTCAGGATGGGCTGGAACATGCCCCAGCCCCAGGCCCAGCCTCCTAGAGTGCCGGAACTAAAGGCACATGTCCCTGGGACCTGGCTCCACATTTTCTTATTGGAAGAAAACCTACATTTAAAATCTCCTCCAAGAAGTCTTTGCTGAGGACCCAACTTAAAACAGAACCTCCTCATCCTCCGCGGGTAACTCACCCACGCATTCAGCTTCCTCAGCTCTCCTCCACTGCATGGACTGTCCTGCTAGTCATGAATGCCCCCTGTTGTCCCACTTCACCAGATCTTCCCTGAGGTCACTGAATCACTGACAGTGGCCAATTGCTTCTATCTGTACAGTGGTACCTCAGGTGCCAAGCTCAATTCATTCCAAACTTGTGTTTCAGCACCGAAAAGTTCGAGAATTGAACATATTTTTCCCACAAGAAATGACAGAAAGCAAAATAATTTGTTCTGAGGCCCAAACACTACACTTACAAATTCATTTTCCAGGACTTTTACAAATTTTGCAATGATTTCTTCCTGGAATTGTATCATGGGTCTTGCAGGTTTTTTCTTACCTTGACTGCTAATGTCACTGTCTTTCTTTGGAGCCATGGCTATGATATTTTATGCAAATAAAACACACACATGCAAAACCCAATGGCAAATGTTTTAATGCACTAACACAAGCACTACATGGTGTCTGGGTGAGACTGGGTGTTAAAACCAAAGCTTCACCCTTTGTGTTAGCAGCAGGACATAACTTGTGACTCACTATTGGCCTGTACAGGGTTTTTCAAGTTGAATTTTTGATTCAGGTATTGAGCAGCTATTGAGAATCTTCCTGAACAACAAGTAGATGTTTTTCAAACTTTGTGTTTAAGTAATAGAAAATCTGAGTTTGGCATTCAACAACAGTGATATCACTGTATGTCAATATTTACATTAATTTGGGAAAATTATATATGCTATTCTTGATTTTTAGACGAACTGACTGACTCACTAAATGAGTGCATACGAAATAATTAAAATGTTCTCTCTATCCTACTATTATATATCATATATAGTTATGTATTGAAGAGATGAGTCCACTTTCTGTTTTTTCTTTGAAAGACATGTACCTTCATCTATTTCTGCTCAGTTACCATGGCACTTTTTATTTTTAAGTTGCTTTTTCTTTTCTATTCACCTCTATCTTAAGAGTTTGCTCCTGTCTTAGAAATTAGAATTAACCTACATGGTTGCTTAGTGTATAAGTTGAATCCAGAGGGAAAAATGTGGCAACACTGAATTACATGTAAATAATAACTATATAGTAAAAATAATTGGTTTCTAATATGTAGTTACACTGACCTACAACAAAAATAGTGGCTGTGTTTTATATAACATGCTTTATATTAAATACATTCAAAATTGCAAAATGCAAGGTTATGTTCTTTAGTTCCAAATACGTAAAGTATATTTTTTATAATGCTGTGTCTCTGTGCAAAAAATATTTTTTGAAGTCTCAAGGTGAATTACACTTGGAGAGCTAGACCCACTTAACCTCCTAAGAGATGTACAATATTAGCATATTAAAAGTTCTGAGAGGTGCCCCAGTGTAGGAAATGCTTTCTGGAATTCAGAAGTTTGCAAACTAATTTAGTATATATTCAGAGTGACTCATTTGCCTGCTGCCTTATTAGATGCTTTCTCATTCATTCGCATTTATATAATAATTTACATATTCAGTGAACTAAATGTGAGGAGAGATTTTTCTAATACCATAAGCCATTTGCTTTGCTATACAACTCTAATACCTTGTTTAAAAATAGAATGATTTTCTAAACAGAGTCCAAGCCTTCATCCTGCCCTCCTCTTTAGGAACCTTAGCATACTAGTCACTTAAGTGGCCAACATTAATGCCACAAGTTTAGTTCCAGAGTCAGCCTTGGAATCATTCTTATAAAAAATACCCGAAGTTGATGTAGAGGATGGAAGTCAGATATTGAGTACCACGGGATCTATGCACATATTTGTGCTGGGTACGCTCTCTGTTCTTGTCCATCAGCTCTACCTTCTTTTACCTGGTCCTTCTATTCTAGGAGGAAGAGCAAGATGGATTTAATCACAGAACCTCCTTGTTGTCTGTCTTCTGCCTATGGTCACAAATGCATGACACTGACAGGGCACAGTGATTTGATACATCAGCGAGTAAAGAGCTAATAGAAAGTTGGCAATATTTTTTCACAGTTTTCCAAACACTCTTCTCTCTCTCTCTCTCTCTCTCTCTCTCTCTCTCTCTCTCTCTCTCCCCCTCGGTTCACCTACCCCTCTTCTTCTCCCTGTGCTCTCTCTGTCTGTCTCTTTGTCTCTCTTTCTCTGTATCTCCATCTCTCTCTGTCTCTCTGTCTCTCTCTGTCTCTGTCTCTCTGTCTCTCTGTCTCTCTCTCTGTCTCTCTCTCTCTCTCTCTCTCTCTCTCTCTCTCTCTCTCTGTCTCTCTCTGTCTCTCTCTTCCTTTCAGCTAGTACATGATGGTGCCAAATTTTGTAGCCCGGATGTTTCACCATCTCTCCCTGGCTCATTCTAATCTAACCTGGGCTCTACTTTTGTAAAAACTCCTTTTATCAAGACTTCCTCAATCCTAAGATTGTGTGAACCATCTCTTTCCTGTTGGAATCATTACTAGTACACATGACTTGCGTAAATTTCCATAGTTAAAAAAGAAGGCAATCAGATTCAAGACTCAGGTCTGTCTCTTCCAAGACCTGCTATCTTTATCACTACTCTAAATTTTATCCAAGCCAAAGATATGATATGTAGGTAAATTTGAGTTTCTGTTTCTTATATGAGCAATGATAGCATCTACACCCCCAAAAGAAATACAACTAAGAGCAATTAAGGTTTGCTTATTATAGGCCAAACATTACTTAAGTTGTTTTTTTTTTTTAATAAACATTAACTCTTTTTAATCTCATCATGAATCTCTGAGGAGATAGTATTATGAACGTTTGTTTCCAGATGGAGATGAGTTTGGGTCACACTGAGTTATTGCTTATCATAGAACTAGTGAAAGAAATATGAACTAAGAATGCCTGGGTCAAAGGAGCGGATTTCCAGTCACTGCCACATATTGCTTGTAGCAGTTTAATAATCCATAGCAGCAGCCAGGCGCTCACTAGGAATACTCCCTATAACACCCACATTTCTCTTCTTCCCGTCCACTATGTCAGTGTCTGAATTACATTTTCATATGAGTATCATGTGCATAGCAGGCTACACAATTTTCCTAATCTATTAGGAAGTCCAAATAAGTTGAAAAAAACAGATACACAGGAAAAGTTGGAGCATAAGAGAAAGTACACATTTTTTATTTTAAAATTTAATGAAATGCAAAAAAACAGTATTTTATCTGTGATCTTGGGTAAAGATGTCAAAAAAAGGATCATTATCAAGTGACATTTAGGCATTGGCATATTTTTGCTATCTGTCATATTGCTGCTTCTCATCTGTATAAAGGCATTTATTTCTATTGACATCCTGATTATAACGTTATCACTGCTTTTCAGGTATTTCTACTACCCTATGACAGGTTGCTTTAATCACACACTGCTCATTTGACATTTATTTGCTTTCCTTAATTTGTATTTAAATATGATTTCCTCAAATCTGCTTTGATTATATGTTGCAGTCATTTGATATCACTCATTTCTTCAGAGATTATTCTCCACGCAAATAGTCTATGACAGTCATTCACCTTTTAAGTAGGTTCAAGGATGTATGAACAAAAGATACTGTCTGGACAAGGTTTCAAAGCTAATACCACCTGCCCACTTCACACAAGTGGATTGTCATCATATTGTGACTTCTGGAAATCTGACATGGAGGAGAGATTAAATGTTTTGACAAAAGCGTTCTGTCCCTGTTTATGTAATGGTTAGTCGTATATGTCAGCTTGATGGCTTCCAAGTACTGGGTATCTGGTTAAGTGTTATTTCTAGACATGTGTATAGGGGTGTTTCTGAATTGGATTACTGTTTTAATCAGCAGATTGTGTAAAGCAAATTGTCTTTCCTAGTGTGGATGGGCATTGTCCACCGACTTTCACAGCAGAGGTAGAGGAAGGTTGTCCACATTCTGCCTGACTGTTGAACTGAGACACCCTCTGGCCTACTTGTTCTCTGGCAGGAATCTATACCAATGGTCCTCAGGCTCTCGGCCTATAAACTATACCACTGGCTTTTATGGCTCCCCAGTTTGCAGATGACAGATCGTGAGCCTTCTACAGTGCCATGTGATAAATTTGCTCATATATGTAATAATGTGTAATATGTATTGTATTTTTTTCTCTGGAGAATCATAGCACAATATGATTTTTGGGTTGTTGTTTAGCCACAAAAACTACAAGCCAGATGATCAGTCATAAAAGGGGTTAATATATCTAGACTGAGAGAATTAAAAGGGAGAGGAAAGCTATTGCAGACTGACTCTAAAAATGAATGACCGAGAACAGAAAGGGTACCAAGCTTAAACCTTGGATAGAACCTGGATAGAACCGGATGCAAGACTGAAGAGTGTGCTACACTCTTCCCTTTATTAGATTTAATAGGTAATTGCAAGCAACACAATAGAAAATTTCTTAAGTAGTATGTCTTTCATAAGAACATGCCTAACCAACCTATCATCATTATAAAATTCTGCAGTGATAGCGTAAACCCATAAAATATCATAGAAATTTTAGGTGGAATGTTTAAAAGTTGCCATATTTTAGTTGAAAAAGAATTGAATAAGGTCTATTCCATGTGGTTCAACTTATGATCATTTGTTATATTTAACATATAGGTTATTAATATGATCACTACTTGGGTTAATGGCAATGATCATAAAGTTCTCTTTGTAGTGAAAATGGTGCAGTGTTTTTTTTAGATATAAGGTTTCCCTTGCTATGCTGCTCAGCCATGCAAAGAATCAGAAAACCTGTAGCCGGAAGAGTAAGAAAAAATGTTACTCAAATTAATTACTTAGTGAAATCTGAATATATGTTGCCACTTTTGAAAAGTAAATTTGTGAAATTTACTTTAAATTGTAAAATATATAACTGTTTCCTTAAAAAGCTAGCATCTATAAATCCATTAATAAAATAGAAACTTTAGTACATAATCATATTTGAACAATGAAATTTATCATAGCATTGTTGATAGTTCCCAAAACACTTGGAAATATAAGCCACTCCATTATTGGTAGAATACACTAATAAATTATAGAATATTTTGTGGTACATTAAAGTAAAAGCACTAGAAATATGTAAGCTGAGTTAAAGGTATTTTTAAAGTATTGTTAAGTAAAAAGTATAGATCATAAAAGTAAATTTGTGATAGTGACATTTTATAAAATAATGACACTAGCCTTTTATGTAATGATAGAACCCTTTATATGTATGCTCTGTGGTATTAATAGAAAGTGGAGAAAATTGTACAAGGAGACAATCAGCAAAATTTACATGAGGGGAGGAAAGCACAATAAAACAGAAAACAAATACAAAATTTTAGAATAGTAAATCAAAAATTAATAGATTATATGCCATTATCTCAATGAAGTATTTACATAAAATTTTGTGTGAAAACATTTTATTTTAAAAGTATAAGTTTTCTTTTGCAAATGGAGTGGGGAGCAAGAGATAAATGGGGGAAGCCAAGGTGGAGAACAGGATGTGAGAAGAATTCTGATGTATCAAGTGTACTTGATAAATGTTAGCACTGTATACTGCAAACATGCACAAACAAAACTTTTAAAACAATACTACAAGATGCATTATGAATAAATGTATGTTTGAAACAAATTATACTATTTTGAGTTTTTGAGCAATATTAGTGGCTATTCATCTATTATTGTAATAATTTTTCAATTTAAATATTGATCACTGTGCATGATCCCTCCCCTCTGATCAATGTTTTATGACAATTTTGATTAAAAAATTCCCATTAAAATGTCCTCATCCATTTTTATTCCTTGAATCTAGCACTGGAAACTTAAGACTCTTCTCCTAATTCAAAATAACCATAAAAAATAAATATTTTGAATTGATTGTCATTCAGACAACCTAGACAGTGCAACTAAAGACATTCTTGGGAGAGGACTTCCAGAATAACTTCAAAAAGTAGTGAGATCAATGAAATTCATGTGTTCAAATTGAGGGATAGTATTATGGGGAGAGTTATGGTAATGTGCTTTTGACTCTAAAAATGTTTTTCAATTAAAAATGTGTGTACATGCTTTAAATTCTAATGTATTTCTGATTCATTCATTTACATATTCATTCAATAATCAGTTACATTTTTTTCACTGAACCCATTACCTCTAGTAAAGTTTAGAAATAGCCACAAATAACATTAAAGAATTTCTTACGTTTTCTGAACACAATCCAAGTGTCTAGACATTGATTCTCCCACCTTTTAAATACTCATGGAAATCAGTCTTCAACAACTGCAGAACAACTTCTTCATTTGGCTTTAGTCTTTCAAATTCATTTTGTAATTATTGTAATTGTCTGGGCTGCCCCCAGGTACCTTCAAGTTCATGAAGACACTTATCTTGGCTTTCACCAAAGTAAGTGATCAATATGCAATAAAACTACGCTTAATCTCTGGTGAACTGAATTATGCTGAAGTGAGACAAAAGTTGAAGATCGTGTTGTCTACAGGGATATTTAATTGTCTTATGCTTTTTACACACGCGCGCGCACTCCCGCGTACAAACACACACAGAGTTTTGGAGAACCGTTTTCATTCACCATTAAATTGATTTGAAATCTCAGTTGAAAAATCAGTTGGCTGAAGTAAGCACTATTTCTGTTTTGTCATTTTGGCCTCACTGATGTTCATTCACATGGCTTTGTTTGACAGCAAGAGCTTTACAATTAAAGTCCACATTGAGCCAACTAATGTTTTTCTTTAGGATTGATTTCCCTATTTTAGTATTTTTGCATTTTCTTATAATTGTTAAAATTAACTTTTCAACATCTACTAAAAAAAGATGTTTCCATTTTGTTTTAGATTTTGTGAACTCATACTTTGATTTTGTTGAGAATGTACATCCTCTAATTTGGTGAGATTATTTACGTCTCCTTTCTTTATTAATTTTATTTCTTGCTGTGAGTTTCATTATTCTCTTTGCAATAAATTCGGATGTTTCTGCTAATTTTTTATGCTATTGAGTAACTTTTTTTTAGATTTTATTTTCTATTACTGTATAATACTATGTTTTTGTATGTTTGTCGCCAGTCGGTTTAGAGTTCTTTTGATCAATTTAGATGAAATCATGAATTGGTCAAGTGCAGCTCTGCTATGATTGCTCTTAATGTGACTCCAGTTAACGCCAAATGCTAACGACTGGCATAGTAAACTGCTTGTCAGTGTCACTGCTGGCTGTCACCCTGTCACCTGCTGAGTCTGAGACCCTGCAGGGATCCCTAATGCTAGGTTACTGCCACTGGATTTTACTCACTGTTAGTCTTTGTTGACTACTGGTATGCAGCTCTTCTGCGTTAACAGCTCTGTTTATCCACTCTGTCCATAATACTCAGGTTGAAAATCCTGAGTAGTATTATAGGGCTTTGGGGGCCCACCCTATCTGAGAAATAAATCACAAGCAGATTTATAGGAACATCAAAATGAGTGCTTATTTTAACAGGACCTGTGCTACACACAACATGGGGAGTAAACAGGAAGAAGCCACCTAAACCAAGACCCAAGGAATGCCCAGACAGTGCTATTTATGTAACAGCTCTCGATCGAGCCTGTTTCAGAGAAACCAGGGAATCTTTTGAAAGGCTTGATGTGTATGCTGAGTATGCAAGTAACACCCCCAAATACCTTCCTCCATCAACATAGCTACTTGAGTGACATTTCTAATCTCAAAAACCCAACACTATCCACTGACATGACGGGAGCTGGGGAGCAGCCCCACAAGGCCTATGTGGCCACACTCATGTTGCAATAGAAAATGATTGGATGGGCAGGGAGAGCACAGAAGCAGGTTATCCCAGTCCATTAGGGTATCAGGGGACCAAATGGGGAGGGTCATACTGGCCATCAGCAAAGTCACATTCTCCAGCCTAGATACGTGAGCAAGACCAGTACTTCTTGTCTTTCTCATATTGATCTGATGAACTACGAGCTTGATGAATTCAGGCATTTGTTATCAGTTATCTGACACATGCGTAGTATTTTCGATGTAAATTTTCATTGATCATTTCTTTTTCAATATTTTCATCTACAGTTATTTTTCTCACATTATTTCACTAGGTAGAGTCTTAAGTACAATACTGAATTAAGTGGTAAGAGCAAATACCTTTGTTTTGTTCTAAGTTTCCATGATTTCCACTTAGAAAATTTTCTATTAATTTTTAATGGTAAACTACATCAGATAAAATATGAACCCTACTGTTCTGTTTTTCTTGATATTTTTGAGCCATAAATGCATTATGGGTAGATGTCAAATGCATTTAAATGCATTATGGGTAGATGTCAATGTCAAATGCACATCAAGGTAGAGATTGTAGAATGCTATCCTTTTTGTAGTAAATTAAATATTAAGCTAACCTTGTATTCTTTATATTCTTAAATTAAATCACATGATAATCCTTAGTCTTTTATGACTATTTCACAGTTCTGCTTATTAATAATTTTAGAGAGTCATGTCAGTGTATGTTTAAAGATGTTGGTATATAATTTACTTTTAAAAGTATATTTGTAAATATTTTTGATTTAGTTTATGCTGGTTTCATAAAATATGTTGAAAAATACTAATGCCCCTATATTCTGAAAGAAGTTGTATGAGATTGACTTTTTCTTTTTAAATGCTTGAGAAAATGACAGTCTGAGTTTGAAATTTTCTTTATGAAAGTTTTAAAGAAATATTTTGATTTCAAACAAACTAGCAAAATTACTGCTTAAATTTGTCCATAACATTTTTGTTATAGTTTCAAAATCTGATCAGTAGCAATATCATGCTTTTTGTATGCAATAGTTTCTTTGGTACTGATAGTTGATGACATTTATCAATATTGGTTACTATTTTCTTTTATTATATACAGTGTTTTTCTATCTCACTTTTTCTTTTGTTTTAAGAACTCCAACTTGATATAATTTAGTTTGCTTTGTATCTTCCTAAAAGTCATTGAAGCTATGCTTAATTTCTCAGAAAAATTTTATTGACTTGGCATCAAGATTACTTTCTGTTAAATTTGTAAAACAAAAATTGCAATGTAGGTAATGTAATGTTTAGTTTAGAATTTCCAATTATTTATTTTTTATAGCTTTCATTCTCCTGACATTCTCTACTATTTCTCTCACTAGGACCCAATTTTCATTTCTGTTTTAGTCATATTTACATAAGCTTTTAAAAATACCTCCTGCTAATTCCTGGCCATCTTAGAGTCTATTTTCATTGATTGCCAATTCTCTAAGACTATGGGTAGAGGTTCTATTTGTTTAAGGACCTAGTAATTTATATTCTATTTTGAACACTAAGGATGATACATCTATAGGATCTTTTGATTTTATTTTCCTTGACAGTAAACCTATCTTCATTCTAGCTAATGACTTCCTTGATTTAATTTACTGGCATTTTGTTTCATGTTTTGTTATGAAAGTAGAGTTTTCCATAGTTGTAAACTTCATAGTTTTAAAACTTCATTCATTCTTTTAAATGGAAACACTTACAAGGAAGTGCAGAAGTTTACCAAGGTCATGCACTTGGGGTGAATCTCAGCTTTAAAGTTCACGCCAGGTGTTACGAGGGCAGATGAAATCTCTGCTCATCTCTTCACATCCTTGCATCCTCCACATACGTACAGTTTGAAGTATATTCAGACCTAACTGAACAATAGTAGGTTAGCTCCTTTTGTGTGGCTCTTACCCAGAATTACTCCAATTCCCAGCCTATCCAGCAGCCCACAAGCTCTTTATTTTTTACCTCTGAAGAATAAAACTGCAGCTTTCTGCCTGAGTTCTAGCCAGCCTGCACTACACACATGAAGAAAAGCCCTCAGGGGACAAACTACGCGTTGGCACTTTCCTTTTGTTGGAGTCAGATTCCATTTTCTGGCTGCTTTGGTTGCTTTCCTGTACCTTTGTTTTATTTGTGTTTCAATATCTTGTCCAGATTTATGATCGTCATCAAAGAGACGGTCCCGTCATTACTTGAACAAGAATTCTTCCACAGTGATTTTGTAAAGTATGGTGCATATCCTGCACCTTCACTTCTTAAAACTTACTACTAACATCTTCTTTTGCTTGGAATAAAAATCTTAGCACATGGTTTGTATTAGGGCTTCTTAACCTTGGCAGCACATTGAATTACACCAACAACCAACAGATTCTTTCCTTACGTGCACCCCAGAGATCTTTTTAAAGCACTCCTGTTAACTCTGGGAACTGTAGTTTAAAAACACCATCTTACATAATTTACCACGGCCAAATTCTGCTCCACTCCTCGATCACTTTCCTCATTCACTGTAGCATACACTGAGTTTCTGTTTCTCACAGAACAATTTGTGTGAATGTATTCTCTCCTCTTACTGAAATTCTCTGCCTTTGCATCGTTTCCATTAGGATTTTCACTTAAATGCTACATCTTCAGAGAGTTCATTTCATCTTCCAGTTTGTGACATTGTCCAGGTTTTTATTTGGTCAAACTTTTTTCTGGATATTTCCATAAGGGTGTTTGGCGATGAGATTAACATTTCAAACAGAGGACACTGAATAAAGCACGGTGTCTTCTATTAAGTGAGTAGGGCTCATCTACTCATTTGAAAGTGTGAGTAGAAAAAGAGGCTTAAATTCACTGAAAAAGTAGAAACTTGCTTCAGAGACAGTCCTTGAAGTGGAACTGAGTCAGATAGCCTCTGGCCCTAGGCCTGCCAGCACACACACCTGAGCCTCAGCATCGTACCTTTCTTAGCATTTGAACTTGAACTACAACATGGACTCTTCCCTGGCTCTCTAGCCTCTTGGCGTAACTTTAGATTCTGGATTTGTCAGCTTCGATTTTTGCTCAGAACAGTAATTTAAAACACTTGTCTTTTATTCCTATAATACTTAGTATTTTCGTGCAGATAATAGTTAAGTAAAATATAAAATGTGAAATCTAATGAAATAAAAAGATGATTGACAATAGGAATTGTAAGAGAGGATCACAAAATCACAATGGAGGATCCTATTCCTAAACCAACCACCCAGGCCATGTTAAACCATTCTTTTTTAAAGGATTTAAAGAATTTCTTTGTCCTACTTTTACTCTTGTTTGTACATATTAAGAACTTAAAGTTCAGATTTTTTTTTTTTTTTGTACTAGGAATTGAACTCAGGACCTCAAGCTTTCCAGGCAGGAGCTATGCTATATCTGAGGTCCAGAGATTGAATGAAATTAACATAAATCTGTATCACATATTTCTCATTCAGAAGCTATTATGTCATATTTGGTTTAAATGTTCAATTAGATCATAATGATGCCAATTGTTCCACTGGGACTCTGAGGAAAAAAATCTGTATTTTTTTTTCTTTACTCATCAGTTTATTCAAAACCCTTCCTTGAAGGAAACGGTTGTGGTGATTATATTGAACAATACGTCATGATGCCTGATTCAGGCTGCAGCACAACTGGAACGAATTAGACGTCAGAAATCAAACAGGAAAGTAAAATGTTCTACTGTCCAATGCTTGAAAGTGCCAAAGATATCTCTGAAAGAGCTCTCCATGGCATTGTACATAAAAGACGGATCAGTGAGTTCATAATCTCATCAACAGTTATATCTTCAAGCTGAAAGGGAGTTCTTGCATGTGTTGATGTAAAAATCCCTTCCTCATAAGCTCCACTGATTGGTCCTAGCCTTGATGCGGGCAGCACAGAAGAAAAATCTTCATAAATGTGATCATTTCTTAATGAAATTAAAGCAATAAAGCTGTGTAGTATATGTTTTGTTTTCTCTTCCTCTACAGTAACTTTGTCAAGATTATTCAAGAGATCTGGAGAGTAGATAGATTCCAGATTCTCTGTATTCATGATTGCTCTTTCTGCTTGCAATGTGGTGACTGACCCTTAAAATGACTGCCTACAAAATGAGGTCTGCCCTCATATCTGAACATATATTTTTCTAACTGATCACTGAAGTCATAGCCATCCCTGTTGTGAGAGAAAGGTGGATTTTCTTTTTCAATACAAGAAAGTATAGTAGCCATGCAACTTTATTGTTTAACTCATTATATCTATGCCTCACAGAGTAATTTAATCTTCATTCTACAGTGGGATGGAAAGCAAATATCTCTAAATAGCAAGAAAAAAGTACATGAGCTGTGTGTTGCACTAATGGATACCTGGTATTCCACTGCAAAGACTAAATAATTAAAGTTGGGAATAAAAGTAGATCAACTCATGTTTTCAAACTGACTGAGTAAATTGAATACATAGCCACTCCTTAAGTCTTTTAATGCATGTTTATTTTACTATTTTTAGTAGAGACTGGGAGACAAATGGATGTTTCCATCAAACACAAAGTGCCTTTTAAGTGGAAGACACTGTTCACAAACTCCTTTCAACACCAGGATAGATGAGATCACCAGAAGAAGGATTATTTAACCAAAGGGGATCATTACTTATCTTTGGGATTTCTCTTCATTGAACAAGCAATTAGTCTGCCAAGAATGAACTGGGCTTTTAAAATGAATGTCTGAAAGATGCTTACAACTTCTCCTGGTGTTCCCAGAAAACAGAAAGATTGGTTTTTAGGTAAGAGCAAAGTGTTGACTGTTTGTTTCCATGAAAAAAAAAAAAAAAAAAAAAAAACTAGTCTGTAAAAAATCTTTCATATTTATTTGATTTATCTTTGGCATATTTTTTCATATTTTAGAGCAATTCTTTCAATATTTATTTTTCTTAAATAACTGGTATTTTAAGGCAGAATTGCAATATATATATATATATATATATATATATATATATATATATATATATCCAATATCCATCTCTGTCCAAACAGAAGAACACCTAATAAATATATAAGAAGACATGTCCTACTCTACAGTGGAGATTATAATCATTCCCACCTTTAATTTTAAGATCAGATGCATTAACTGACTACATTGGCTCTAAACTTGCAAATAATGTTGAATGAAGATAAATACAAAAAAAGAGGTACGGTTTAGCCACTTAGAAAAATAGGTTGTCTCCACTAGAACTGAATTGAACTCTGAGAGGAGCTAATAAGATTTTTCTGATTAAAACGTCAGTAGATAAAAGAAGTTATTGTTAAGACAAATGTTCTTAATATCAGTTCCATAACATGGCAAATGTGATCTACTGCATTCATACACACACACACACATCGCCACCACCCCACCACCACACCTGCAAAACTATCACAAATTACCTATGGATGTATTTCAAGAAAAATGATGTATTTACAAATTTAGTACATCTAAACTTTCATTTTAAATGTTTTTTGGAAAGTGCTTCAGATTTTTATTATTGTGATGTATCTATTGAATAACGGTGCTGTAACATAGTACATGAATACATCAATTGTTTTATTTTTCTGACTCAGCACAACATTCTGTAAAAGAATAAAGCAGTATTTCAAACATTTTACTACAAAAAATATATATAGGTCCAATAGGCAAATTCATAGGTTTTTCTGTTTTAAAACATTTACATTGAAATGATATTGTTACACAAAAATTTAAATTAGTTTTGATTAGTTTTGCATTTCCAATTCTTTCTACATCCCTGGTCTTGTAGGAAAATGTACTACCCCTATAGTATGCATATAAATGTGTTTATATTTATACAGAGAGAGAGAGAGAGAGAGAGAGAGAGAGAGAGAGAACAACAGTCAAACACGTGTACAAATACCATGTGCAAAATTATTTGATCTAAATTTTTTGTAAATAATAAAGCATTGGGGTTTTCTTGTTTTGCTTTTTTTTTTTTTTTTCATTAGGTACCCAACTGTGATATACCTTGAGGGCTATCCAGAGATCTTCAAGATCAAAATATTTTGGATGGGAATCATGTGGGGGGCTTGTATCTTCACTTTCATGCCCTCGAATGTGCATAAGGATGCTTCTAAATATTGTCGGCATGGTATGATTTTATTATACACATACTTAACAAAATAGGTTTTTGGAAACTGTATTTTCAAGATTTCTCAGTTTCAATTTTGAATGCAGCAAATATCATTATATAAAACCTAAATGTAAAAGTGTTTCTTACTCAGAAAATATCTCAAAGTATAAATTAATCTTAACAAAACTTTTCAAAACTATTTAGAAAAGCAGTCTATACAAAAGTATCCATAGAAATTTTACATCATCAACAAAGTACTTTCCAATAGTATTTGTATTTCTTTGCATTTCCAAAAGAAATTACCTTTATCATCCATATTGCTTACTAGTAGTCTAGAACTTTTTGTACAAATAATAAAAGAAAATATCAAAGATTTATCTACTTTTAAATTTCATTTCTTAGAGTCAATTAACAAAAAACAGGAAGTAATATACTACCCCTGTATCTATCCTGATAGTTTTCTAGTTATTTTCTGACAAACTTCAAAACATTTAAAGAAGATAAAAGTAGCTTTTGAAAACAATGTACTATCTTCCTAACCATGTTTTTCCTTAATATTTAAAAATTAAAAATAAAATGTTCTATAAGATCTGAAATATTCCTGATTGGTTCCTGTTGCCTATATTTGAAGTAGGGCTAAGCAATGTGAATTCCTCAGAATGTCTCCTTTTACATAAATTCCTAATGGATAAATGTAAGAATTTGAATCCCAATACTATTTCTTCAAAGAACTTCCTTCAAAAGAACTCCAGATGTGGAAAGAAATACAAAGTTTGTTTATAGCCAACAATAGTCGATGGAATATATCAAGCATTTGTTTCCAAGGATACAATAAATAATAAATGCCCTGTAAGAAATTGCGTGCTATAAAAGTACATCTTTCTAGTTTTCTGTGGAAACTACTATTTCTGCTTTAAATTAAACACAATAATAATACTTAAATACTTAAATAATACATAAAAAGTTACTGTTTTAAAATTTTACCTACAAAGATTAAAATCAATTTGAATTTAAGAAGGAAAAATGTATACTCTACAAATATTTATTGGATTCTAGTTATGGTACTGAAAAAGAGTGGACTGTTGAATATTTACACACTTACAATGCAATAATAACTGATGAGCTACAAAAGTTTCTGAAAAAAATATAATAAAGCCCATTCAATTCTCAGTCCTATAAAAAGACTTTTCGAAATGCATACATACAAAAATACACTTTTCCTCATTTAGTATTTTCAATTAATATGTGGTCATTATCTTTTGAATAATTTCTCTCAATTTCTTGTATGATGTTGAGCTCTTCTTATTGATATTGTTTCCTTTCCTAGTTGTTCAGTCTTCAGTTAGCCCTTACATCTTCTACATACTTAATGTTTTTAGAACAGTTTATTTTTTACCAAATGTCACCTTGCACTTTTCTCAAAGATCTAAAAATAAGTATCTCCAGAAAAAAAGTTGTGTTAGAATGCCATCAAATTAACCTCTGTCTTTATTCTTTTGCCAAAGCACTTAATCTGAATGACAAAAGTTAAATTCATAAAACGGACTCTAAAGTGTAAATCCAGCAATAGAAAATGTTTCCACTTTAATGAAAAATAAACTTTGTGAACACGTTCTTATAAATGGTGGAAAAAATTCTGCTCCAACTTATACTACCTGATTCACTTCTTTAGAGGGAAAATATAAATCACAATAATTTAATTGAAGTCAGAGCCATTTCCTGAGTAAAAAAGAGAAAGTGCATTAAAGATTATGCAGCTGAATAATTTATAGAAGTTTAATTTCTTTTCTATTCTCATTGTATAGGAACTTCAATGAAATAAGGGGGAAAGGGTTACTCTTCTTTACCTAGAGGACAGCCAATCTTTGGTGCTTGAAGACTGAGTTTCTTTATGTCAGTATACTTTTTAAGGGATTGGATTACAACATCTAAGATCATGAATGAGACATCCGATCTCTTTAGAAAGGAGCAACACAACATGGAGAAAGATGATTCTCTAACGACAGGAAATGTAACATCTTTAAAGCAAGCAATCCCTGAAATGGAGATGTTTGCACTAAGAAGTAAAACCCAGGAAATTGGAGTTTTACTGCTTCAAATTGGAAGTCTTGATCAAAACCTTTGGATTCAAGCTTAGTACAGAAACAAGTAAGCTACATTAATTTAATGAACAGTAATGACTTTGATTTGGAAGCAGTAAAGAAAATCATCAAAGGGATAGAAGATCCAATGCCTTTTCCAAAATATTTGCACTTGCTAAACTAAAAATGAATACTTTTTTTTTTTTTCAGTACCAAGGATTGATCTCATGATCTCACACTTTGCCAGGCAGAAACGTATGTCACTGAGCTGTATCCCCAGCCATAAAAATGTGTCCAAATTCAATGTTTTTGTAAAATTTTCTCAATATAAGATTTCCTTTATCTATTCCCTGGGGAACAAACACACATCTCCCCTCCTGGCTCTGAAGTGTGATGCTGCTCTCTACAAAGTAAGTCAGGAAAGAACAAATACAGAGGTTGTATAGGACTGGGAAGCTGTCATTTGTGAAGACATACCCAAAGCCTTGCTTTTTGGAAAACCATTGTTTCCTCAGTAGCTTAAACTGTGTAATGCATGATTAGTGGTAAACTCCTGGTTATGTCCTAAGCAGAGTCCTTCTAAACTCCTGGCTTCCATCTTGTGGATTCATCACTACCAAACTATTCTTAACACTTCTTTTGAGTTCACTAAAATTTAGATACGTTTCTTCTTGACTATGAACATCTGCAGTTTCTTTTCCTACGGTGTTGATTTCAGGAAATTTACAGTTGCATATTCTTCATCTGTTCCTTTGTGAAACTTGAAAAACAGGAAACTTTAGAAGAAAGACTCTTGCTGATTTTAGAACACAAGAATGTCTTTCTCAAGGACCAGGGAGCACCTACTATAAATGTTAATCATTTCTGTCATTATGAAAGAGAAAGGCCCTGTCTGTCCATCTCCCTGGGAGGACACTATCCTGCTTGTATAAATGGCAGTTGGCAATAGACAGAGTCTCTTCCCATTGACCAGACACCCCACCAATAGTCTCTTTTTCAATTAGCTCACCCCAACACATGCCTATTATTTCACAGGAGTTGAATACCGTCTCTGTGTTCTACTACAGTAGTCTCTGAAATCTTTCTGGTCTGCTTACCTCTGTCTGTGGATAGCTAATTTCTCTGAAAATGAGACCTAAATAGAAAATAAACTTCAGCTGTAATTAATAACCATGGCAATGGCAGAAGATTATGTCACATTATTCTTTAGCTCGGGGACTACTCTATAATGCTAGGTAACACAAGGATGGGCTGATTGGGATTGGCATTTTGATCCCATGTTAAGTCTTATTTTTGGGAAAACACAGCATTTGGCTTTAAAAAATCCTCTCTATTTGCAATTCATACATCTTGGGTTGAACAAATTTAAAGGGCACTGAGAAGGGGCAGTTGAGACTGCAGGTCCCGATGATAGTATTAAAATGTTTCCATCAAGCAATGGCCAAAGCAAGGACTGCTCTTGGATTTCTCCTAAGTGAAAAGCAATCTATTTTGTCTTCTGTTGAATCCATTTGTTGTGAAGGGATTTTATGTTTTGTTTCATCTTGCTTGGCTTTTTATTTCAGGTCTGAAACAGAGGCATCCAAATTGCTGTAGTCGACCAATAACTAAAGAAAACTCTAGTTCTCACTTTTAGGGAGATTAAAACAGAAAAATGTGTAGAAGGAGGGTCCACACATCACCAATCATGTCAGCATTCGTTTGCTTGATTGAGATAGAAATCATGAGCTGGCAGCGGGCAGCACTGCTAGCAGTCTTAATACCCACAAGTTACACGAGATAATGAGGGATGTCGAGGGTTAATGTAGCCAGCTCCTGATCATTGTTGCTATCAGGTGCCACCCTCCAGTGTTGACTCATGCCAGATGTCATAAAGCAGTTCTGTTGGGTGAGGGCCTCTATTGCTGTTAAACCTTGGCTACCAATCTGTCTCTGGAACTCTTCAGCTAATATCCCCTAGACTTTTTTATTCTTTCTTTTGAGAACATTGTTCTATATATATTACTTAGGTTGGGAAACCTAGGATTGTAGGACTTTTGGAGCTCACACTCTCAGAAAGATAAATCTTGAGCATATGTACACGGCCACCCAAGAAAATCTTTATTTTATCAGGGGTATCCTGAAGTGTAACACAGGGAGATCAGTACAGTGGAGGGAGCTATCCCTGGAGTAATCAGAGAAGTACGTGGGGAGTGGTGGCTTCCTAGCAGTTGCAGGCCTGTGACCCAAATACATGCCTTGGATTGGTGCAAATGCATGCAGGGTTCCATGACACCCTTAGATGTATGGGCAACTCTTCAGTGAGGGGGTGGGACTAAAACTAGGGAATCATCTGGAAGACTAGCTGGGAGGGATGGGGGATGTTATCAATGGCTTCTAATTCCTCCCTCCCAGATATTAGCCAAGACAAGGAGCTATTAGCAAGGAGAGAGCAGCTAGGCTTAAGTGGGGAAGAGCACTGGTCTGAGTCCAGTTGTACTCGTATTGGAGAGGCGTACAGGAGAGTGTGCCATAGGGTACTAGGGAGGACACTGAAGAAATTGTTTCAGCCCATAAGGGGAGAGCAGGACCAAAGAGAAGAGAGGGCAAGGGCATAGCAGCCAAGTCCATCTTCTTCCAACAATGGACCAATAGGATGTCTGTCTCATAGGAGGACCCCTGTTTATGAGCCACAGCCTCCCCTCTGCCATTACCCTGCAGGGTCCCTTCTAGTTTATGATAAGAACAAGCCAAGAAAACATTAACTCTACGGTGCTCGGGACACTTCTTGAGCTCAGACTTGGAGGAATTAAGAATGAAAATAATTCTTGAGGTAAGTGAAAGAATTTGACACAGAGGAGGACTGAATTTATACTGTAATCCTTGCAGAATAAGATGCTTTAAAAATGTGGGGATGGTAATTAGAAAGAAGGAAGTCACTTCAAAGTGTCCTTTTTAGGATTTCATTATATTTTAGATACCTACTCATGTGACAGTCAAGAAAAAAAGATCATATTCTTTCTTTGTAATTCTCTTATGTGACTGCCCTAAATCTCTTGTAAGAAATTTGTACAATTTTTATGTCTTGCATAATCTAGAATGTTGTTTAGTAGAAAACAGGGAGAAATTAGTGGGTGGTCTAGCTGTTCTCATAGCTTCAGGATGATAAAGGGAGGGTATATAATGAAGAAGTCTTGAGTTCATGGTAATGAAGGAGTAATAAAATTATATATGGTGGATAGCCCACAAGAATTCAGAAAATATCAAAATGTTTGCGAATGTACAACAGTGTCCTGGAGAAGCCAGAGATAAGCAGAACAACAGAAACAAATCTTCTGATTCTCCTTAATTAGCAAATGACAGTTCTAGAGATGGACTCAGCTTAGCTCTTGGACTCTGTCTATAGGAGAGTTTGAAGATCAGCACAAGGAAAGAAAATGCAAAATTATTATAACTAATTTTGGCCTGATACATATGTAGACCACAAATGTACCAAGAGAAAAATAAAAATCTTATAATCTTCTTGATAAAATGGATAATTTTGTTTTAAAATTGTCTGATCCAATTAACATGTCTTCATAAAGGGGAATTCATAGAGGAATTTTTTGTGAGATTTTCTTGCATCCTCGTTAAATTGTGATTTATAAGGCAAGAATACTTTCTTGCACCTATGAAAACAAACTTAGCACATTCTAATTTAATTGCTTCTATTTCTAGTGATTCTCTCTAAGCCTTTAAATGTAATGTAGGATGTTCTTGAGACTGAGGGAAGGAAAAACAACTGGCATAAGAAAGAACAAAGACATAAATACCACCTACTACTCCAACTCCTTCAAAAACTCCGCCTACAGCTTTTTAAAACGTAGCTTTCGTTTAGCAAACAGCAAAACATGTCACTGACGTTGAAGCTACAATCTTTAAAAAAGCAGTCCTAAGAATGTTCATATTTAATTTTGGCTCCATATAATTAAGTGTGGCAATCTGGTGATAAAACCTTTAAGTAATGACTCATAAAGAGATAAAAATGGAGCATGTGTTTAATCAGTTCACAGCCTTCCTCAGAAGCTGGCATCGCTCAGGTGCTAATGAGACACCTGTTGCTGGGGACACCAGAGAGAGCATGCAAATCAGTCAGGGGACACAGATGAGGAGCACTGGCTGCTGGCAGAGGCAGGTGGCTTCGCACGACAACTGTCAAGAGACCTGAGCTTCGACAAGACAGCTAAATAAAAGCACATGAGCCAGTCACTAATTTTGTTAAGGGGAAAAATGAGAGGAAAGAAATATATGTTTTCCTAAATTTTACTTATTAATTGTGGAATAATCCTTTAATTTTTAAATCATAAGAGACTCATGTCCTCAACTACCAGTGTATGCAATCATTCTTTACTTCATATTTTTTTCAAGCAACTGTGTTGTGTTCATTCCCAAATATTATAGTCTGCATTTGTGTGTTACTTCTTTCTGCAGGGTTAAGGTGTTATTTTATCTGGTCTTCAAACATGAATATAGAATTATTAGCATGTGATACAGGAAACAGAAACAACCTTGCTTTCCTCTGAGCATTGGGCTCCCTTGATGGCCATGTCATCTGTCATCTAAGGAGTTAAAGACATGACGATGTATATTTCTTCCATTCCAACAAGGAGAAATGCAACGTCAGGGTCTAGTTTCCCATGGAAACTCAACACAGTCTTACAATTTGACAAACCCAAAGGCACAGAGATGAGAAATGCAGACAGGACCCATCCCCGCTCAAAGGTGAAGACTTTGCTAGTATTTTCTTCTCTGGAAGACTTTGTCACAGAACAAACTTCTTCACTTTTAGAAATACTCTTTGTAGTCTATTCATCCTTTCTCTACAAGCAAAACATGCCTACCAAGGAGCTACTTGGTGCTGTTTAAATAAACAAATTCTATATTAAAATACAGTTTAATATCTCAGAATGATGACTTGCCATTTCTGGAAACGGAAATTGCTTTAGTGCTTTTGGGTGCATTGTAAGTGAGGAAACTTGAAGTTAGAGTTACCTATACAGATTTGTGTTAAGCACAAGCAGAGGCAAAACTGAGTAACAAGTAAAAGAACAATGGATAATCCTTTTTGAGGCAAGACAGATAGGCTGATATACTTGGAAGGTTAAATAGTGACAGAAAGGTTAGACTGGCTAACCGTTAGCTCGAGAAGTGACAGTACCGATAATAATTCCACAGTGACCTCTTGCCGTGCAGACCTCGCCAGCACAAACAGACTTGTGTCACGTACGAACATGGGAACTCCAGCAAGTTCAACAAAGAGTACTTGTTTCAAATGCAGTGCATTTGTGGTCAAAATTAGTGTAGCTCCCAAATGCCACATCCAATACCCCAGCCCTTCAAAAGGATATGACAGAGTATTCAGACAATGAAGTGAATTATTATCTCATAAATGACCTAGGATTGATAAATCCACCAGAGAGTTATTCAGGTTCCATTTAATTTTGACTTTTTGGATGTGAGCTGCTTTATTTGAAAATACTTTGAATTTGTACACTTTAGATCATTAAATGAATGATAATTATTGCTTTGCATAAACAATGAAAGAATATTGAATTTAAAGAAAAATTAACTTCATATTCTGAAATATTTACTTTCCTACTTTATGTGAGAAATGGTTTGGCCTTATGTAAAATGTATGTAAGTGTTTCTGAAAATTTACACTGAATGACACACTTAAAACTTTTAAAGAAAATATTAATTTTGTAAAATAATTTATCTGTATTAGGCATTATTAATGACATATATTTGTATGTATTTCTCTAACATTTGTATATGAATTTTATGGTTTAGTTTAATTATTATCTTATTTCCAATATTCAGCTTCTACACAAGAAGTGCATAACATGCTTTTAGCAACTACTTTCCGCCGTGTTCTTTTAAATGATGTACCAATGCATAAAACCAGAAGTATTGCCCTGGAGTTTATCTCAGTCGCATGAGTGCCTGATGGCAGGCGTGAGGTCATGAGTTTGATCTCCAGTACAATAGAGAGAGAGAGAGAGAGGGAGAGAGAGAGAGAGAAGAAAGAGAGAAAGAAAGAAAGAAAGAAAGAAAGAAAGAAAGAAAGAAAGAAAGAAAAAGAAAGAAAGAAAGAGGAAAAAGTAAGTCTTAGCAGATCTTTGCAGAAAAGGTGAGGGAAGAGAGTGAAAGCATGAAAGTGATGTTAGAGGGGGTAGCCGGGGTAGAATGCCTGCTCTATTACTTTATAAATAAATTTTTCATTTTTCAGGAGATTTATTGTAAATTTTTAATTTTAAAATTCGTCAGAATTGAGAACTCTAGGAGAAAGGAAGAAAAAAAAAAAAAAAAAAAAAAAACTAAACCAGTATTTGAATTTAAAGAAGTGTAAACGTAAGAATCCCCATGTGGAATCTGAATCACCTCCTCAAGGAACCTTACAGCAGACGGCCTTGCCTTGATTCGAGGCCACAGACCTGCTTTGCTGTGTTTGGTCTGTGCAGGGAAGAGGGTGAGCCCAGCTATGCACTCATTCAACTCCCTGTGGTCTCTGCTGGAAGGCTCGCCACTCTGGTACAGAGGACATCGGTGGCCAGAGGACTCAGAAGATAGATACTCTTTTTGGGGTTTTTTGGGGGGTTTGTTTGTTTTTTGATCAAAAAAGAGGAGCGGTTGTTGACGTTTCTTTCTTTCATTCTATGTCAGGTGTTTATAATCCAAGCTATGATTTGTACCTTTCCAAAGGCTGGTTGCATACTCATTTCTGGTTCCAGTTGTAGATTCCTGCTGAGGCACTCTCATACTAGGATAAAAATTATATTTTAATAATTTTTAAACAACACTTAAAGTAATGATAATCATTTATTCTTTCTCATTAAAACATGGATGCTTCACAGTAGATGACATCAAGTAGAGAATTTCTGAACACGATGTAAGCATCAACTGCAGCATAACAAAAACTTAAGTTTCTCAACATTAATTTAGTATTCTTATTGGAGCTATTTCTTATTACTGTCTCTTTTTACCACTACTATATAGATAGAATAAGAATTCTGCCTGTTTTTGAAATCAAAATATAACCAAGTAAAATAACCCACTAATCATAATGGTACAGAAAATATTAAAAGTCTAGAAATTTTCTGAAATGCTAGAAAACATTTCAAGCATTACTCCTGATACATTTCTAGGAAGCAAAAATAAGATGCATTAATCTCTAATTATTCTTTTCATTTTAATATAAGTACCTGATCTATAAACTGACACTCAAATGATAATTCTAGTGCATGATATTGGACATAGTGATAAACTGAGTTTAATTTTAATTCCTCTATTTCATTTGACACTTAGGCAACCAAATAATTACCAAAATGCATTTCACCAGAATCACTGGTTATTATTTCAGTGTAACCTATATACATATAGCAGGGCCATATCCACGTTCTCTAATTACTCATATGCACTTGGGGAAATAGAGGTTGGAAGTGAGCACTGCATTATTTCTATTATTCATATTTTGTGCCTCTCTCCTTTATCTTCACTAAAGACACAAATAGAAATATTGTCATTGACCAAAAATGTGATTGTGAATACACTTCTCATACTTTCTGGAATTCTTTTATAATTCAAGGAAGTATTTTATTTATGCTTATTCTCTGAATTGCTTTTTTATTGGTATACTTTAAAAATGAAAATCATTTTTTGGTATTGTAATGCTGATAGAATTAAATTTCTTGTCTTGAAAACTTTTGTTCCACAGAATTAAGTACCCAATCAACTCATTTTGAATATTTTACATTTAAGCATCAAACTAAAGAAGCAGCTTAGAATTTTGTTTACCATGTGAATGGGTTTCCTTTCTCTGAGTAATAATAATCACTCGGCTGCAATTATTCACCTGAACCTGAACAAGCTTCAATCCAGAGCAATCTACCACGTAGTTATATTTCTTAGCTTTTGTGTTTGATTTGTCACGTAAACAAACTACCTATATGTTTGTATCAAAGTTAGACATGTTTTTTATTCATTTACAACTTCCTCACATGATTGGAATAATGGTCAATGGAAAAGCCTATCTTTCTTAATAATTTGGATATTTTATGTTATAATTTTTTTAAATTCTGTGGATATTTAAGCTACTTATAATTAAGGACGTTCATGAAATATTCTTTTATATGTCTTGTATACATACGTATATAAATGACACTACCTTGTGTTTATACTAGAATTCCAAAACAGGAAGTGGAGGAATTCATTTTGAGAGATGAGATGCCCTGCAATATTTTTAATTTTCTGGTGACACAGTTGTTTATCTCCAGGACAAGACTAGGATCCTTTTGGTGCAGTGATGGATATGATTTTTGAAACACAATAATCTGTTACCTTTATGTTAGTACAGTAGAGGAGAAAAATCACGAAGTTGTGTATTTGTCATTTTTGGATCTGTGTTTTTTGTGTGACAGAGAAAGAAGGATTAAGCAAATCACTATAAGATGTCATATATATTCTTGATAAAGTAGCACATAATTAAAGCTACTTGCATTCACTTCAAAAAGCAATTTGCAGAAATGGTAGGTTGAATATTTGTTCTCAATAAACATGACTATTACCCTATCTGGAACTACTCATACAGTGAATGAGCAGACCCTCATACTGCTTAAATATTGAGAGAGTAAAGAAGGGAAAATCATTTCTGGCTGAGAAAAGAAGAAAATGAAAAGGGGCTTGAAAGTTAAGGAACAATTTATAATTCAAAGTTCAGCCTAGACCATGAGCATCTCCATGTCCAAGCCAAGCAGAAGGACCAAGAAAGAAAATGACTCATCCAGGTTTTAGGAAAGGAACAAAGCAAAGTTTTAAAACATCAGAAATTAAATTCTTAACTGTACATGTCATTTATTTTTTCTTGCTATTTTAAACTCCTTTCCTCCACTTGTCTTCTTTTCTTCATAGTTTTTGTTTTGTTTTGTCCTTCTATCTTTCTTCTTTCCAAACAAACAGAAAAAGAATGGCTGGCACTTGTATACTTTGGAATCCCTGCCCTAAACAGATGAATCTTTGTATAAAACACTAACTAAAGAAAGCTGAATGGAAGGGAGGGGAGAAGCATTCTGACCAAATCCCTCACCTTTGCACATTTCTCTTCAGTCTCTTTCCCAAGGTTCACTCTTTTCCCCACCAACCTCTAACCTTCTAGCACATTCTCCAGAGTTTGCACTCTATAGCCTCAGCTGAAAGCTTCAGGCTTTCCATCCCTGTTCAATCCCTCTACTACTTAAGCCAACAAACACCAAACCATCCTAAGCCCTTTAGTTGCTCCTCTAGTGACTGTTCCTTCTTATGCCCATCTCCATTTCTGCATCATAAAAGTTCAGAAACTTCCCTGGCATGAATCAGAGGATGATTAATGCCTGGAGAAACTAAAGAGAAAGAACATTCTCAATTGTATGGGTCTTGGAGGTAAAGAGCTGAGACTATTTATACACAAATTTGGTTTGATGTCATTGTGGTTTAGTTTAAAAAAAACAAGTTTCTTACTTCCCCCAAGACTTACTTGTACATTTATAGCTCCTACCACTCTGGAAAAATACTGGTATTTGCTTTTTTGCCAAGATATAGAATAGTTAGGATATGATTATGGCTAAAAGGGGGGAACAAAGACTGCTCTGAATTTTAGGGCTACTTGTATTGTTGCTCAGTTTGGTACATTTAACGTGTGGAAGAGGTTTTTGGTGACTATTAATGTAATAGAAGTTCTCAAATAGTGTTAATATGAACTTTCATGCCCATTATTATGATATTCTTAGTGAGCTGAGAGACATTCGAAAACCTTATGAGAAACTGAATGAGCCTCCAGAGACTTGTATAGAAGATGGCTTCATAAAGTGGTTTCGGTGATGACTCAGGTGGAAGGCTGCCTCCAATTTCAGGCCTATTATGGCTCCAGGGCAATGATAATAATGTGCACATAAAAGCTACAGATTGGTCCACAATGGATACTATAAAGAGAACCTTTTCCTAATCATGTCACCATTTTGTGTCTGCTGGCTTGGATTATAGTGTATATGTTCAAAGACAAGACTGTAAATGGAAAATATCGAAAAGTATGTCATCGTAAGCCAGCAAGATCTTTAAAAACTGGCAACCAGATCACCTCAGTCCCCAGTGTAAAAATTTTCAATGGCTTCCTAGGTGTTAAAGAAAATATCCATCTAGCTGAATTGTAGCCTATCCCTGACTTGGTTCCTGCCTTCCTGTAAAGAGCTAATTTCTATAGATCCCTTGACTCAGAGCCTCATGGTCTTTGCTTTGGCAAATCATTGCCAAACTCCTGCCTGCTTTATGACTTCACACTATACTCCCTGTCTGAAATGCTTTCTCCAATGGTTTCCCTGTCGGGTGGGAGGGAATATGATTAACAGCTCTCCTATTTCCATTATCTGATTACAAATTAAAATTGTCAAGCATTTTCTTCTCTGTCTCTGACTCTGTCTCTGTCTCTGTGTCTCTCTTTCTCTCTCTCACTGTTTCCCATACCTGTATTCACAACCCCTCAACCACGGTCTTTTCTTGCATCCCTGAATCTGTCTTATTCATGATCAAAGAAATATCAAAAAAGTAACAAATAGTAGCGGTCTTCCAGGAATACGTGCCCTTTTGCTTCATTTTTGTATGAGGGCGAGAGTGTAAAAGCTGATCAAACAAGACATTTTAATGTTTTTAATATGCTCTAAAGTCTGGCTAGGACTTCTGAGCAACACAGTTTCATCTTGTTCTCCCTGGAGCTGTACAGCAAAGCTGTGACAACAAACGAATTCCCTGGACTGACCCTGACATTTCCTTCTAAACCTCTGTTTTGTCAGGGTGTCAGAGGCACACTGCATAGACGCCCTGACTGGAGATAGCCCTGCAGGGCTCGGTCCTGCCCCAGGAGCTCTGTCTAGGAATGGATTAATTCTTACATGCCCCTGCAGATGTTTTTTCATATTTCTGTGATGACTACGACAGCTTGTATTCCCCACGGAGGGAGCATCTGGCTATTTGTCTGAGAGAAGACGCTAAGGAAATTATTGTCAGTCTCATTTTAAATCTCCATCTGAATTTGCAGGGAAATCATGTCTCTGAGCAGAGTGAGGATCAAACTCAGGATAAAATCAGGATAAGAGCCAGTTTGATACAATGGTTGATTTTTATGTTGCTCTGTTAATTAATATGTGTTGTTTATTATGCAGTACATTTGATAAAGGATGTAACACCCACTGTCTTAGTTACTTTTCACTCATCACTGAGACAAAATACCTGATGCCCAAAGTTAGGAAAGGAAAGGTTTGTTTCTTACAGTTTTTGGAGGTTTCAGTCCATTCTCAGTTGGCTCCAGCAGGGTGGCATGGCGGGCCGCAGTTCATGGTGGCTGAAAATAGCGAGGCAGAAACCCACAAAAGAGAGACAGGCCTTCTTCCTGCATTACACTGTGTAGTGGTTCCGCCAGTAGGCGGGTGTAGCACTGACACCATAAAGGGCAAGACAATGAACCAATCACAAATGCACAATGCAAAAGCATGAGGCCTGGGGGACACTGAGATAAACCATGACGCCCACAAACACTTAAGCATTTTAGTTGATAGAGTTATAATTCAGAAAGTTGAGAAAAAGAAATTTGTTAATTTTATTTATGAGTCTTTCCATTCTTAGTATTTTTTTAACCAGTGTGTTTGGTCAGTGTGGGAGATCCAACCCAGGGCCATATTCCAGTTTAGCGTGAGCATCAGCACTGAACAACACCCCAGCCCTGAGGCCAGGGGTTTATCTCGGCTATTTTGCATGTGTTTCTGTGTGTATACGTATGTATGTGTATGCTCAGAAAATTTACAAAAATAATTATCTTCATACTTCAAACATCCTGAAGTATTTTGTATTTTAATTTAATGTCAGATATTTAATCTTGTAACTTTTATAAGAATTTTAGTTGCTATCATTTCTAAGGACCTCTATATTTCTTCAAGAGAGTAGGTTAAAATTTACTTAATCACTTTTTTATCAATGCTAGTGCTTCATATTTGAATTCTGAATGTATTTTCTAACCGGTTTTTTTAATATTTATGGTAACTACATTTAAATACATAGAAAATATTAGCTTATAAAACATAAATAGACATGTGGAACATCTTATATAAAATTCTTGGAAATGCAATGTTCATTAAATTTTGAGTAGTAATAATTTTGTTATTAAGCCATATAGGATTATTCTGACATCAAAATACTATGATACACACACACACACACACACACACACACACACACACACACATATATATATATATATATATATACACACACATACACACAAACACGCACATGAAAGTAGATATTTTTAATAGAAAAATTACTATTCATGCTTTTGCAGAAAAATAAAATGCTTTACTTTAAATGTGTCTTCTTATGATAAAGAAATCTTGAGAAATTTAGTGAGTCACATCCCATCACTGCATGCTTTAGATATCAGAAATGAAGCTATGGGCCCTGATGCTGGCCATGCTGGGTTTGGGCCCAGCTTTGAACCTCTTCTTTTCTACCCCATGCATCCCTTTTAAAATGACTAGGCTTAACCATTGTATATTGAAATTATGTGTCACTGTATATTGAAATTATGCAACGTTTCTTTTTTTTTTGAAGGACTTTACAGGTAAGCATTTGCCATAAATCTCAGAGGAGACTTCAACTTGGATGTTTTAGCAATGCTGGGACTGTGGAGACTTACGGAAAGGGGTTACTGTTGTTTGGTTGTACATTGTTATAGAGTCTATATTCCTTCCCCCCACCCCAAGCCTCATGTAATATGGATGCTGCTGAATCTGGCATTTATGATTGGTTTGTGGTCTAGCACTAGGATTGGCCATGTGAGTGTTCCATCTGCCTGGAGGTGGAGCAACAATATAACGTAATGGCAGGAGGAAGATGTGTCTCCCTCTTTTGCTTCAGCTATGCTGTTTGCAGCAGCCATGAATGGCTGCCCCGCCATACCTTGGGAGCTGAGCATGGACTGAAACCACTAACAACTGTAACAAATAAAACTTTCCTTTCCTAACTTTGGGCGTCAGGTATTTTGTCTCAACAACAAGTAAAAAGTAACTGAGACATACATGAAATAGTTGTTTTATGTTAGTTAGAATATTTTTATCATTTTTATTTTAGATTAAATATGGCCTCAGGAGATATGTTTGGGTATCAAAATTGACAAGGATGAGATGTGACCATTAATGTTAATTGTTAATTGGATTGGCTTCAGAGGAATCAGTAACGCACACATGTTAGTGTATCTGGGTAGGTCATGGAAGTGCATCCATGGGTCACACATCTGTTTCCTCACAAATTCTCAGTCACTGTTTCCTTACTCTGCTTCCTGGCCACCACTAACTAAGCACATTTTCCCTACCAAACCAATTCCTCTCCTCTCCTTCCATGACGTTTGTACCTTGGACTCAGCCAACTATGGACTGAATGCCCTGAAACTATGAGCCAAATTAAACCTCTTCTGCTTTAAATTGTAAGAATCAGGTATTGTGTTTCAGTATTGTTAGAGTTGACTAATAAAGGCAAAATATTGGCACTACTTACACATCCTAAACAATAAAAAATTGTGAAAGCCTGTATCATTTCTAATGGCACTTGTATATTCTTGATTGAATTCAGTGTGAGCATTTATTGTGGATTTTAATGAATAAATATCTACAGTGTCAGTTTTCTAGAAATACTACTCCCCCAAGTGTGTTAGCTGGGTGTGTGTATGTTTTTTTTTTTTCCATTTTTTTTCCTTGTGCTGTGAAGCTCAGTAGAGGCTCCAACTTAGAAGTCCCATTTTTCTATAGCCCATCCCTTTCACATAATTCCCTTTCACACATCTTTGAGTTTGCTACTTGATAATTTCCATAGATTCCATAATATAGAACACCGAAACATGGAGCAATTAATGATTGCACTACTCAAAATGTTAGATCCTAGCAGAACCAAACTAAATTTCAAACTCAAAAACCTTCTGATTTCAGTATTTGTACAATTAAATTCTATTATTCCTGTACAAAATTCATTATTTTAATTGAGAATTTTTCAGTATGTACTATGCATCAGGATCTGCTTCAGGTGTGTGATAAATAATAGTAATCAAGACAATAATCTCTGCTGTTTTGCAGCTTATATTATTATAAAGTCTAATGTTTGAAAGTCATATAATGTACATGCCTGTGCTTCAGGTTAGTGGGAAGTTGAATAATATCTTAACCTCAACAAAGATGAGTGTAGTGAAGAGGATGGTAACACATACCATGGAGTTGGTTTGAAGACTGAGTGTCATGACACACAGGAGCAGAAAAGTCCACTATCTTTCTTCACTACTAAAGATCACCACTAACGCTCTTAACCAAAGTCAGGTTAACAAGAGAAAAAAAAAAAAAAAAATAACATCTTGTTAAAAGTTTCATATGGCATGGAAACCTTCAGAAATGAAGTTCCAAAGAATTAGAGAAAACACTCCCTTTTTATGTTTAGGTTTGACATAACATGAATAACACAGAAATGTGATTGGATGAGAAAGGTCAGATTATTGTCATTAAAGTAAGGGTAGGAATTCAGCAAGGTCTGTCTGTTAGGATTCTATTTAGCATGCGTGTGTCACTTTCATCCCTTCTGGCTAAAAATCATGACTACTGGAATGGAGATCTTATAATCTGCTGCCAGACAAGATGAATCATAGAACTTTCATATTGTAAGCTCCTATACTGAAGAGAGAGAGGGAGAGGTTGGAGTAATATTACCAGATTTTATGGCCAGCTCTATACTCTGTGTTTGGTATAAGAAGCGATATGTTCTCTGGAAAAAGTGGAAGCCAGGAGAAAGAAAGGTGAGAGATTAGAAAAGGACTTTGTTTCTGAACCCTTTCTAATGTGCTTTAGTTCAAAGTGCTCAGAATTACAAAGAGCCATACTTCTGAGTTCTGTTTTCTGGGCCACAATATACAAGATAATGATGTTTAGAGATGAAAACTTTTCTTGAGGAAGTTGCTTCAGAGAAAAACTGGTGGGTAAGATGTCAAAGAATAAGGTATTAAAGGGGAAGACACCTAGAAGCCTTCCCGTTTTTAACTTTGCATAACACCTTTGTTTTTCTTTTGTTGTCATGTTTGGAAGTTGTTTATAAAATTGTACATTTCACTTCCAGTGTGCGACTTTGAATGATAAACCTTTCCTAAGTTCAAAATCGCGATGTTATTAGTAATGATATTTCAACACCAGTGTTGCTATTGATGAAAGGCCTCATAAAACAGATTCTACTCTCAAATAATATGATTTAATGAAATGAGAATAATTCACTCAATTATAGATAAGAACTGTCAAAACTCACACATCTTGATAATAATAAAGTTGTTTCATTTACTCAAAATCAGTGGTGATTGTGAAGAGCATGACAGTGCTTGTAGGTGCTACTAATGCTTTGTTTTTGACATGAGTGCCATTTCCACAGTTGTATTTGATTTACAGAAAATTATTCATTCTATACGTGTGATATATTTGTGCTTTTCCGTATGCATATTATTCTTCAGTAAGTAAGTTTAAACTAGAAGTAAAATAAAACTGAAAATAAGCAATGCAGACATTACTGGTACCAAAACAAAAAACAAAATTTCTCAAAGAAATGGAGGATTTTCAATATTCTAAGGAGATCCTAAAAGAATGAGTCAATTTTCCATAGATGGAGACACAGAGTTCCAGCCAGTAGGAGGCATGCACCATAGAGGAAAAGCCCAAAACAAACATATGGATCCAGAAGGAGTCAGGATAAGCTATTAAGTGACCTGATCATCTTAGACCTGATATTCTATAAGCATCTAAGTCTTGGGACCCAAAGTTGTAAAGATCCTCAACTGAAAATTATTTAGTTTTTTATTTTCTTTTTGTAGTTTTTTAATCCCTTTCATACCCTTGTTTTACAACAGGGGTTCTCAAACTTAACCATGATTTAGGATCACCAGGAGGACTTATTGATTTATTTTTTTAAAAAATAATTTCTAGGGGCTAGGATCGGAGCTCAGCCGTAGAGTTCTTGCCTTGAATGCAGATAGTTTGGCCATGCTCATTCCCTTACTATCTTTACTTACTGACTTCCTCTGGTCCAATAACTGTCTCCCTTCTACATTTCTGACATCTCTCTTAGATTCTATTATCAGGGAGAACATACAGTACTTGTCCTTCTGAGTGTGACTTATTTGTCTTTTTTTTTTTTTTCATTTTTTATCGGTACCGGGGATTGAACTCATGACTGCCTGCTTGCAAGGCAGGTGCTTATGCCGCTGAGCTAAATCCCCAGCCCCTGAGTGTGACTTATTTAGCTGATGTGCCAGTCACTTTCCTCAGCTTTGGGACACAATATTCTACAGGTACAATGTAAAGAAGAAAAAGTTTATGTTGCTATTTTCAGAGCTTTCAGTCACAGTTGGCTGGCTCCAAGCTCTGTGGCAGGATGGCATGGCAGAGGAGCATAGTAGGGAAAGACTACTCATGACATGGAAGGCTGAAAGCAGAGAGAGAGAGAGGGAAGAAGCTAGCATATGCCCTTTTAGGCAAAACCCCAGCAACCCACCTCCTTAGTTCAGCTTACAGCATCAAACGTAGCTATGAACTCATCAGTTGACTAGTCAACTGATAACTGCCATGCCTCTGTGATCCAGTCACCTCTCAAAATCCCCTCTCAAAATCCCCATTTAGGAGAAAATACATTTTTCGAAAGGAGGAGGTCTAGATATAAAATGTAACCGCTAAGTATGATAACCCAGGAGGCCTCAATAAGACATAAATTACTGGACCCTATATGCAACCTGAGAGTTTAAATTTGTGACAAGATTCCAGGTGGTACTGATGGTATAGGTTTGGACAGTATATTCAGAGAACTGAAACTGAGAAGAATATTCTTGGTCTTTCTTGTTACTTTAACATTTCCTTGTTTTTTTACTCAAAAGAAGAAACATGAATTTCTGATTTGCAAACGACCTTAAACATCTTTAACCCAGTCCTTCCAAGTTTGATCATCATCTACAATGATACCGCTCCGATGTCTTTCCTGTTTATTTAATCCTTAATAGTCTCTGAAGCTTTATTTCAAACTGCATAATTTGGGATAGACTTTCTGTTCTTCATTTGAATATCTGGAACATTTAAAGATCCACAGATAACTCTAGACATTTAGCCTTTGCAGTATTTGTCTTCACATCATTTCTTTCCACACTTATATTTTAATCTAACCCACAAACCCACCACAACCTCCCAGTTTGGAAGACTGCAATGATCTTTTCTTATATGTCTACTGAATGTCAGTTATATATTTAGTCGTGTAGTTTATAACTATTCAATTTTCCACAGTTGATCATACTTCACAACTCCCCAAGTACAAAGTGGAGTAATTTTTATATAGTAAATGTTGAATACCTGAGGGCAGACATTGATTTGTATTTATGTGAATTCCCCAGAACCTATTCCAATATCTGGTGCACATATTTTATGCTTAAAAACCACTTACTGAATAACTGAATGATGTAGAGTTCATTTTTGTCAGAGAAATAGTGAATTTCTGATGTATCTCTAAACATACAACCTACAGGTGACATTTTAGCCTGCTGTTAGTGTAAGTAAGAATTTAAAGTGCTTTTTCTATTCAAAAAATCATATAATGGCATTGATAGTGTAGCTATAGCTCAGCCAAGTACCATCATTTCAATTTACCAAAATTCAATTATGACTATAACATTCAGGGCCACATTTTATCCTTAAATAAGTTTCTGGTTTGAATAATATAATTCTCCTATCTAGTCTTCTCCAGACATATTGTCTTTTAGAACTGTATGTCTGAGTACTTTCCATGAGAGAAAAACTCAAAATTAACCTTTTTGCCTTGGTTTATAAATGCTTCCCTTCCAATAGATGTAGCATCAGCTTGTTGAAAATAAAACTAGAAAACAGAATAAAGCTTTCAGATACCACATGTGGTGAAACAATACACAGAGCCACTGGGTGACCTTTTAGAATTTGCTCTGCTATTCTTCACGTATTCTCTTTTCATTATCTATAGCACCTGCATTATGATTCAGCCATAATATCAAATTCAGTGGCTTAACTATCAAGCTGCTGCAGTAGGTCAGCAATAATTCAGTTTTTTAACAAACCATTTATTCAATGTATTATGTATACCAAGTATTATTCTACATACTAGAAATACAGTATCTCAGAACGTAGACATGGCCCTGCTATAATTTATTATCTATTATGTGAAGAGGCAGACAACTAAATATACATACTTATAAATAAATGCATAGTGAATAATTTCAGGTAATGACATGTAGGAAGAGAGAAAAAAGATCCATGCCAGAAAATGCTGCAACTAACTACTTAGATTGTGCTTTAGTTACTTTCTCATTACTGGGACGAAATACCCGACACCCACAAGTTAAAGGAGGAAGACTTTATTTTAGCTTACATTTTTGTATAGATTTCAATGCATAGTCAGCTGTTTTCAAGGGAGGGCAGCACAGCAGAGGGACATGGAAGAAGAGAATCCATGGATCATGAGGCAAGAAGAAGAGCTACTTTCTTCTTTATTTCCCATTTTATTACACCTAGTATATAAGTGTAATGGTTGGTGCCACGCATACCAAGGTGCAAATTCCCTCTTCAATAAATCCATCATTAAACTCAGAACAGTGCTAAACCAAGCAATGATCTAATTCAGCATCACAAACACATGAATCGGTATCACACACTTATTATCATTCACTCCCAAAAGCCCCACTTGTGAGGACATGTAGCTTTGGCGGGGGTGGAGGGGACATCTAGATACAAGGCATATTAGATAGCATGGACAAAGATGATCTCTTAGTAATGGCAATATGTAATCTGACATGTAAATATCAAGAAGATATCTATAATGCACTATATAGGAATGAACATTCCAGGCAAAGGAAAGAGCAAATGAAAAATTATTCAAGAAATCTTGAGAGTTTACAGTGTATTATACTTTAGCATTATTGAATTTCTAAGAAACTTCATTTTTTTAACAAATCAAGATTAAAAAGTACTCAATAGGAAGAAAAGAATTGAGGTGCTGAACATTTCAGACCTGAAACAACAGTTATTTTTCTTGAAAAAATTCCAATATTGTAGGTGTTTCTTAATCCCTAAGTACGTCTGGCTTTCAAAATATTTAGCATCCAAACAACAGATGGCAGTGGACGTGCTGCTTAGAAATCATCTCTAGGAATATTGCTGTTAACATAACATCAATACAGCATGGGCTGGTGATTGTTCTGCAAAACAATGCATTGTATATCTTCTCTGCAACAGATCTACTGCTCTGAGCTCCATAACTTTCAATGCCATTTTCCATTTCTTTTATGTATTCCTCTAAAACCAAAAGCTACCAGGAGAGAAACTAATTTAAAAGTTGTCAGTTCCTTATCCATAATATGAGACCCCTAACTCCTTGAGAGTTCCAAATGAGAATTCCAGTATTAGTCTGAATATTGCAAGTTGTATTCTATAATCAGTTAGGTAATTGCCAAATTTATTAAGAAATCTCATTATATTTACAGAGTATGGGATGAGCCCTGTTTAAAAATTAGGCTTTCTCGCCAGGGATTTAGCTCAGCAGTATAAGTGCCTGCCTGGCAAGCACAAGAGTGTGAGTTCAATCCCAGGTACCAAAAAATAAAATAAAAATAAAAATTAGGTTTTCTCTACTGAACAAAAACTATTAAAATCTCTGTTTGCATGTCACTTGTAATAATGGAGAGCAATGTTAAATAAGATACATGAAGGAAGTAAAAAGAATTTCATGTGATGATCAACAAAACAACTAACTAAATCAAGAGCGAAGGTTATATAATCTCAAGGAGAGAAGAAAAGTTTAGCTAGCTTGCCTTTGCTGAAAGGGTGAGTTTAGAACTGAGAATCTCAAGGAGCTAAGGAATCCAGTCCTACATTTGTTCTTGAGAGGTACACTCCAATCAGAGGCACTGGCAAGTGCTATGGCACTGGAGCACGGAAAGGACAAACGTGTAATTTTATCATGAATGAAGACAAAGAGAGGACACATGAGGGAGATCTGCAGGAGGTGATTCCACAGAATGAGGGTTGCAGAGGCAACAAAGCCTTTAGATTTAACTCTAAATAGAGCAAGAAATCAATGGAGGTTCTGCTCAGAGTAGCACTATGGTAAGGTTATGTTAAAATAAGAGGACCATGGATAGAACTCTGTGGGTTTGAGAGGTCTGTGTGTTTCTCTGTCTTCCTTTCTTCCCTTCTTTCTTCAATTAATCTACATCATCATTAGAAAAGTGATATGCCTTCATGTGTCTTTCTGCACTCCCTAAACACTATACGTGGCACAATTTTATGGCATTTTTCTAGGATGTATTATTTCAATACTCTGTTTATCCATTTTCACTTCCTTGTTAATTTGAGCTGTTCTTAGTCACAGGCACTATTGGTAGCTATTTACATGTACCAACTCCATAAAAGGAACATAAACATTAGTACTGAAAACATGTACAGAAAGAGAAAAGGGATCAAGAGATGGGAGGAGAGGAGAGAGAAGGAAAGGAAAAGGGATGAAAAAAATAAGTAAGATGTGTTATCCAAATGTACCAACTTCCTACAAGGAATGCAAACGTTATAAATGCTATACACGGGTACAAATAAGCTAAAAGTTAAAGAAACACTTGATCCAGGCAGGAGTTCTGGTTGAAATAAAAATTCTAACACATTTTAATGCTTATTCTTTTCAGGTTCCCTTAAAGATACAGAATATAGAAAAATACAAAAATTCTAAAACCTGTAAAAGTACATTCGATGTATCATAATATTGACAAATTTCTTTACAATTTCTAGGCAATGTTTGTGTTGTTCCAACTCGTATGGAGTACTCACCTTTTGGGAAAGTCTTCAGGGTTTTGGCCAAGTGGAAGTTCTATAAAAGTATAACAGCAGAAACAATACATGTCACAGAACAAAACCTAACTGAACTAAGCAGTAATAACAACCATCATAATATTGATTCTGTGAAGAAAAATAGAACTTCTTAATTTACTACGTAAACTGTTTCAAAATTTCAAAAAGATGAAAAATTAAAAATACATCTAGGAAGAAAGAAATATTTATCTACCGGTAAAATCATGAACTGGCCTCATACTTCTAAGTCAAAATTAGGAAGGCTGTGGAATATATTTTAATGAGCAAAAGTAACCCCCGAAATGGTTATTCTTATGTGACTATAAGTCAATGTTATTTCAGAGAAAAAAAAAAAAAAAACTCTGTAGCATTTTGGCAAATAATGGCAGCAAATGTGTAACTTAAGTAATTTTCCTTATTAAGAGATGGATATAACAGGAACTATCAGGTATTGTTATAAAATGGCCAACAGTAAGTGCACAGTAAAACATAGAATTAAGATCGGAAGAACTTAGAATATTAGATATCAAAATGATCTATAATAATACCAAAGAACACTGATAACTTGCCTTCATATAATAATAAGAATGAAAAAAATTTAAATTTAGAATTTAGATGTTACAAAAAGTAGTGAAAGAAAAATCCATAAATTGATAGAAAAATTATAAAGACTAAAAATGATTTATTTTAACTCCTATAATAGACTTCAGAATTCTGTAGTAACAGTCTCTGATAATTAAAATCTCTCCTATTCTAAAACACTAAAACAGTTACACAAATTCCCATTACCTAAGACTCATTCATATATGTTTTACATTGAAAACCAGGAAACCAAGATTTATTTCTACTTTAAAGAATTGTGTCCAATGTACAGAGCAAAAGTGAGGATTATAAAAATAATTACAATGGGAATTTGTGGAAGTGTTTTAAGAGTAGAAGAAATTTTAATTATTTAAGTGCTTTTCTCATTATTATAGGTGTTGATGTTAGATTGTCTTCACCAATAATCAGTATTATCTTTGCTCCTTATTTCTGAATTTTAGGGGCCAAAATCCAGAAAATCATGGAGCAGATTTCCTTGTGAGCTGAATCATATTTAAGTCCACTAGTAAGATGCATTCCATGAAATTTTGAAGATGGAAAGGAAGAAACCACCCCACCAGTCACAGCAATAGGTAGACTTGTGGTCAGGGGCGCATTGAGATTGACCTTGACTTCCTGTTTAGAAAAAGACCTTCAGAATTACGGATAATTGAGAATCAACATAAGTAGCTTTCTATGGGTCTAATAAATTCCATTTCTTTAAAATTAAAAGCAATTTTCTGTGAATTTTAGCAAATCAAATGCAATATTTGGGTGAGTTCTTAGTAATATCACTTAATTCCATCAAAACTGTGTTCTCATAATTGTTTGATATTTTAACAAACTTATTTTTCAAATATACTAGCTAACATCACTCTGTCATGCTTAATAACTCTGCATTTGATGATGACACTTCTCTACTTTCTTAAAGTTTCTGATCCCTAATTTTTCTAAGACCATTCAGCTTTTCTATTTGTAATTTTTCATTATCTCCCCTAGGTTCTTTGTGCTTTTTTGAAAGGTATCCTACACATTTCATCTTTTATAGCCTCCTACTGAAAGAGCATTTGTACTCAACTTGAACTGCAGCCAAAATTACTGAAGTCTCCCAACTTGCTGATTTTAAGCAATTAAGGAGAGATGTAAATATCTACATCTGCCAATCAATTGATTTTTTTACATGCTGGTATATTTTGTAGGTTTAATGGGTGCAGTTTTTCTCTCCCCACAGACTGCAGCTGCGAATTTGCAACTTTTGGATTTCTGTTCATTTGCCATTTGAAAAATTTAAAAAAATTAAAACTTTTTGTGCTGGGGGAAAAAAAATCAGTCAGCATTCTCCATAAGTACTATTCAAGGCAAGGATATGAAGCAGAAAGCTCAGTGCTACAGTCACTATGAAAAGCCAGACTTTAAACCTGCCCTGCCCAACTATTTCTCTACTCTGATACTTGCATGAATGAGCTTGGTTGTGGAACTGGACTTGCTCTAAAGCACTGGAATTTAAATGTTTCAAAGAAGGTCTTCTTTATGTTTAATCATATATTTAGAATTCATACTCATATGCTATATGTGAATACTTTGTTAATATTTAGGAATACTTTGGCTTTGTTCTATATTCTATTTTAAACATGTATAGCTCTTAGCTGAGATTTGGTTATGTATATACATTTCCCACTGCAAAGGTTTTGCTTCGGGAAACAAATGTTTTGTTTAGTGTTGTTTTTTTGGTTTATTTAATATGCCAATGTTCTGATGTAGTAAACAAGATATAGACTCTGAGACTCACGTTATTTTATTTAATGCGTAAATCATCTGTCTCACCAATGCTTTCTCTATTCACTGTTGTATGGTTCACTATCACCATTTTCTATCCTCAAAGGACTTATTTTTGGTTATTATCATATGGTCATAAGACAGAGAAGGGACTTTAAAAATCAGAGATCCTTTTCACTCTTCGTGTTGAAATAAAGCCTAGAGAAAAGTGGTCCCAAGAAAAAAGAGGAAAAGACAAGGTTATTAACACACCAACTAGTTTAGATTCTTTAAATATTGTTGGAAAGCTGATAAATACAGCTATACAAGAGGTCTCATGATATAAACCAAAAATAAGATCTAACCCGGGAGCAGAAATTCATAAAAAAATTATGTCTAACCCTAAAGAGCAGCTATCGTCTTTCTGTTTCATTCAGCTATGCTGTTCCATTGCCGAAAATTCTATCCCAATAAGAAGCATCTTAGTTCATATCCTTTCAGGACCTCCTCACTGTGCATGAGGAAGGAGAGCCACCTAGGGTTTAACCAGGGATGCATGCCCATTTAGCTGCTTAGTTCATAATCAAAATGCTGTGGGAATCAAGTGCTTATCTACAACAGATACCTGCAGATAGAGATCTGAGAGACTCAAGGAGAGCGATCAGCAGAAAAAACACACAAGCAGCAATCCTAATATAGCAACTAGCAAAAATCAGGTAAGACAACACTTTTTCAAGAAATAGAAGAAGACAGAGTAATTAATATAAGGAGGAAAATAATGTCACCCTGATGACACTGTCCAGAGCATGAACAATACTGGGGGATGTAGAAGGAGTTATTAACCTTCAAGACAGGGGAATGAAAGCAACGAGCTTGGAAGTTTGGACACAGAGCTAGAGTCCTGGTCCACAGGAAGAATAAGTTCCTTCCAACATAGAATTGCCTGTTTGATTTGTTTTTCTAGCCTGCAAATAAAACATTCCACATGTTTTTGATTGTGAGTGAAATGGAGAGGAAAATAAAATATCCTACTTTCAGAGTGCAATCCAAATGTTCTCAAATGTCTCCTTCTGGGGAAGGGTATTCTATTATGGTTTTGAGAAATATTAGTATGGACAGGGAGTCCATAAAGAATTTGTACAGGTGTCTGAACAATACGATTAGGTTTTAAAGCATACCAACACTCTTGTATTTTTATCTGAAAAAGCATAATTTTAAAATATCTGAGCATATAATGATGGCATATAATGTTAAGTTTTAAAACCGTGATGACTGGAACCTAACATTATTATGCAAAATGTCAAATTTCAAATAGTACCTTATGCTTAGGAACTGACACAGAAAAATACAGGAAAACACTGAGACACTAGAAAGTGTCTGATATCTCTTTACTGTTCACCTTCAACTATATTTTAAATATGATTTTTAAAAATTATTACAGGAAATTGGTGGATCTTAGTTATATTTTAATATGTGTATTTTTAAAAAATTTTCTATCGTAGCTAAGGATATTATGAACAACTTTTTATTCCAAGATTTCCTAAGCATTAATCCACAATTTCTTGTTGTTTTTATGGATTTAATTCTCATACAAATAATTAATCTTAAAAATATTGTTGAATGAAATGTGGGGAGCCCCTAGTCTTTTTTCTAACTGGCAAAATTGTCCAATACAATTGAATAATCTTCACATGGTTGTACAACCATGTAGGTTGTTAATATATTTCATGGAATATTTCCAAGATGCTACTATCAGTCCAGTAATCTAGCTGCTGATTCTCAGGTCTTATTTGGTTTCATTTTATAGTGTTTCTTAATAATCTCATTGAAGAAGTTTCACTGCATTTATCTTTTTCAATTATGTGTTCCCTTAGAGGTCTTTAGACATAATGTTTTCCAAATTTATATGGGATTAAATTAAATTATATAAATTGCTAACACCAGGATGATCTACTGCTGCCCTGTCCCACATGTGTTCCTTTATGCCTGGGCCTCTCTGTCTTTAGAATGCAAAAGATTGTTCTTTTGATATTTCATATCACTAAGCAAATGTCATCTTTTCATAAAGAGTTTTCCTAGCTACATATTGTCAGCAGAATGACCTATTACTTCATCCGCTTTGTTTTATTTGTATTCAGGGCAATGATAAACACTTTATCATTTTTATAGACATACTTAGTTTTTGGTTTTCCCATGAATATTCAACCTCTATGAAAAGAGAAATTTTTCCTATTTCAGGTGATTTCTCAACTTTTAGAAAAATGCCTGGGTCATGGAAAATTCCTAGTAAGAATCTTGCTAAAGAGTAAATGATTACATTTACGTTTAACAGCCTGTGATTACCAAACAAGACTGTTTTAATTATTACATCCACAGTCTTTTCTTTTCTAACAACAATTCCCTAAATCTTTTCTTGAGTTCTTTAGGTGACTATGAAGTGGACACTTCTTTCATGTTTATTCACTGCTTCCAACTTACACACCTTCCACTCCATCTGAATTTCCTGCCATGCGTAAAGAGTCTGTGCCTGGAACGACCACCCTGATCCAGGAGGGAGTATTTCCCTCTAACTGCTTCCACAAGCGTGTCATGAATTTCATAACAGTAAATTAATGCTTATAAAGCACTTACCAGGGTCACATATCACACTGAGAAACACTATAAATAATCTCTTTTTGATTTTCACAATAATCCTGCCAGATAGGTTGTACCAACTCCCATATGGTTGAATGGAAAATCAAAGTTGAAATCAGTTGGTCAGTGTGACATAATTATTAGGGGCATATCCAAGATTTGGACATAATAAAATTTGATATCTCTCTTCTTCTCTTTCCCTCCATCCCTTAATCCCTTCTTCTCCCTCCCTCCCCTCTTTCCTCTGTTTCTCTTTTTTTTAAAACTATATTTGCAAAGTTATTGTGTACTTATAAACTTTAAATCTAGGAACTCCACAGAAAGAAACTCAGTTTGAATAACTTACTATAAAAACCTGCAGAGGTGAATGAAAGTTATTATATTCATACTTACTATTTATTGCAGGGAAATAATTTAGATGAAAATCAACAAAGAAAGAAACATACAGGAAACACCACCAGGAGGGTTTGAACAAGAACGTTCCCTTGTCTCCTCTGTGAAGTGAGGATTCATTAGTCTCACAGCAATGAGGTGTAACACCACTCAGAGAATGCCACCACCAGGGAAAATCCATGGCCAGAATTTCCACGTCCAGAATTTTTATCGGAGATTCATGACCCAGGCGTAATGGATTAACTGATTGCCTATGTGGTGAAACTCAGTCTCGAGGCTCTGACTTGCTGTGGTCCTAAACCCTTTCCTCAATTCCCATGGCTACTTTTTCTGGTATTGTCAAAGGCTACCCCAATGCTGTCAGATATGATTGGTCCCACTCAAGATCCTACAGGGCAAGTCCTTGCCCTAAACAAAAGCCCTCCTACAGGATACAAGACTGCCTTCTAGAACTGAGGTCGACAGCTAGATTTCTTTTGGGGACAAATATAAACTCTTTACATTAAACCTTCAACATCTTGTGAAGACAGTCTGGTCCCTTAGTACGGCCAGAATGCTTTGCCAAGTTACACAAACAAACACAAACTTGTGGACCCTGAGAAGTTCTGGTGCAGACTGGAGACAGGCTGACATGCATGCAGAGCAGCTCTGATCATCCTGTAGGTCCACGCCCTATGATACAGCTCTCTAAGCTTGTTATAAACCTGGCAGGTTTTTATAGTACTAAGCTGTGAAAAAGCTCAAGTGAGAGTGAAAGTGAAACATCAGGACTGTAAACTGCTAATTGCCAATTCCGTATGTTTGCAAGGCAAATAACAGCAAGAAATATCAGTGGTGAGAATTTGCTGAAGTTTGTACTTACATAAGTAGTAGAAAAATAGAATGATATAAAAGTGACTCTCTCGCTAATTCTGTCCCGATTTAAATCAAGCATTTTTATTACAAACAATAAAGACCCCTGACTTTGAATCCTAAAAATATTGATATGCCTTTTTTCTGTATTTTTATGGGCCTGTTTAATTTTGTATCTATATATTGGGAATTGATGAGCAAGGTGACATTATATAGTACAAAATTATTAATTTAGACTTTAAAATCACATAGCCTGATGTGCAAGTACTGATCTTGTTCATAAGCAGAGTTTAATCTTTCTAACACTCAGTTTTTTACATCTATAATATACCAAATTCTTAAGATCTTTGTCATTGAATAAGGGATCAATATGTTGTTAGTATTATCTTCACTAAAACTTTGAGGTAAAATGAAATCTAGTTAAAATGTTTTTTTAGTATTAAATCCAGCTAATGCAAAATAGCTTGCTTTTAAGTAATTTTAAATCAGCCAGGATTGCCATGATCACCGAGGCTTTTCTTTGATTTAATAGTATCTGTTATTTTGAACGTATTTTGAAACTTTCTGGTGACAAATTTCCTTTTTGACCAAATTTCCCTTAGGTTCCTCTGAGCTCTGCTTTTGAATAGAGCAGGGTTTGGGCTCTCTATCCTTTCATTTATAGCAACAATCCTATAATCCGGTTTATCCAGAATCTCATGAACACTTTTGAGATCAGGTAACCTTGGACATCTATCTGATCAGCCTCCTCATGCATAATCCCCCACAGATGTCTCATCTTCAGCAAGTTTGCTGTTAGATCAATTTACCCAAAACCTACCATCCCCAGTCCCAATGGTCCCTCTTAGTAACTTGCCAACCACCCGGTCCCTATACTTTGCTCCTTGCCTATAAATCCCCACTCTGTTTTGCACGTTGTACTCAAAATAAAGTCTAGTTATATCTGAAATTCCCTGCTCCCCACGGCAGTAGTTTTGCTGTGCAAAATCTGTTCTTAACACCTCACTATTCAACTGTTTTCTCCTTAACATTAACTCAGGAAATAAATGTCAAAACGTTTAGCTCTCTGACAGATCAGTGATCAAAAATAAGTGAGGTCCTTAGTTCTCTATTTAATAAGCCCTGATCTTACTGCTGCTTCACGTGCATACGCCTAGCTGTGAGCCCTAAGTCAAACTGCAAGATTCCTCTGTACTTGGGTTCATTGTCAGTAATGAAGTAAATTACATTTGCATTACTGCACATGTGCAAATAACATTAACTGTATTATGATGCTGAAAACCTTAGTCATATTTGTTCAACACTTGTCATTACTACTCCAAAGCCTTCCTTTCAAAAAGCATGCTGTGTTATCACAACATAGAATGAAAGCAGCACTAGAGTTGTCTAAGACACAACTAGAAAGAGCCAGAACCTAAAATCTGCCCTGACCTCATTTCTTGCAAAATTTCATTTGATCTTATTTGAGAATGTAATTGGGTCCTCCACAAAGGCCTTATTAACATTGATTTCTTATCGATCTGTCACATGCCAATGTTCACTTTTAATGTACTTGACATTTGGCTGTCATAAAAAAACAAACTGGCAAATATGTGTCAGTTTAACTTTTGACCAAAACACTGTGTAATTGAAGGAGAAAGCGATGTTAGCATTATGTGTTTGATTCCAGTTCATGTGCTCAATGGACTAACATTTTAGAGCACCGACCCTTAAAATTCTAATGCATGTCAAATCAGTATGTAAATACCAGCAATTCTGGAGAGATTTGCAATGTAGAACTTTATGCTAATGAGCAATATTCTAAGGACTAGGTTTTCCTTTTCTTATAAATGTGAGCCAGAAAATTAGAAAGCAGGTCACTTACAAAGCTGCTTGGTGACTAACAGTTAATAGACCTACATTACCTAGAGTGGGACCTCAAATCATATTCCATTGACAAGAATAAATGAATAGTAAATACTTTCATACCCACAAACTTATTTTTAATAACAAAACAAAAACAAAACCATTGATTCCCAGACTATAAAAACGTCAACAAAGACCTAGATTCAGAGGTGACTAAGAGAAAAATAAAATATGCAAACTTTATATTTAAATGCAGACAAAATGTTCTTATTCAGCTTATTTTAGTAAGCTCTACATATAGAGATGAAAATGTCCTCATCTTGTTTTCCAAAAGCATGGCTTTATGTTTGTCCTTGAACTTCACTTGTAAATAAGGAAAGAAGGGTAGCATCTTTGATTAGCATGCCATCTGAAGTCTGTTTTCTTATTCATTGTCCTATATTCAAAGTAACTTCTTTTTAGGGTAGTTGATTGCTGGTTGTCATATTCTTGCTAAATAATCAGGAAAAGCATGAGGTTTGCAGAAAGACCCATCCTGGTCTAACCTCTCCTAATAAGCTCTAGTTCTACTACTAATTTTCTTGCTACATAAAGTCTCTGAGGCTCTATGTACTATAAAATGGAACACAACAATACTCATTCATCTAAATGTTATCACAACAACTAAACATAAATGGTTTAGCCACAGCCGGGCACCGTGTGGACAGAAGTAGTGTTTTCAACACCATCATTCACCTCCTTGCTTCAGAGTGAGCAAGGCTGAGCCTCCTGCAAACATGGAAAGGCAGCTTGTCCTCATCCAACAGGAGTAAAAGAATTCCTTCACATTGAAATTAGAATCTTTAAAGCAGCCTACTAAAAAGTGTCTTTGAAAAGTTCACATCACAGTTTCTTTTGCATATATGGATGTTTTGCCTCATAAAAATCCCAGGACACCTCAAATAAGGAAAGGTCAGTTAGCTCAAATATTCGATTATATCTGTGATCCATTTCCCCAGTGAGAGCCACGGAAAGCACTTCTCAATATGTATCAGGAAAATAAAAGCTACCTAGACCATCAGGACTAAAGCATTGCATATGCCACAAGCACTAGGCACCTAATTTCATCACGGATGATTGATGACTCTGCCATCCAGGCTGAATCAGACCCAGGACACTGGGACTCAGCTTCAGTAGGGTGACAGGTTCACTGCTGCCTTCATACAGTTTTTTTAAAAAATATTTTATTGACACATCGAGCATTCAGAGTCATAAAAATATATCATGTTTATCACTGCTTTTATGGCATGCATAGATATGACACATGGGCATTGAGCCTTACAGCATTAGACAAGCATTTATTCCACCCTGAGCTGCTACAAAGAATGCATAGCTCAGCTTCTGTCCTCCAGGCTGAACCAACGGGATAGATCTCATCAGAAATAAGCATTTAAGAAAAACACAAAAATCAATGGTGATGCATATATTACCTAAATGTCCTGATTGGGTTTTTCTACTTGCTAAACAAGCTTGTTAGTAATAACACACTCATGCAGTTTTCTGCCAAAGGCATCAGATTGCTAAACTGGAAATTTTGAAAACTGATCATCTTTCACAGAAATGGGAATACAGCCAGCGAGTTTATCTTTAAGCACTTTTACTAACACCTATAGTTTATGATTATATTATCACTCAGACTCTTATACACCTTTTCATGGAGAGCTGCTTGCAGGAAAATTATGATACCAGACACTTGGTTTTCAAGTTACTGAGTGGACAAACAACTAAGTATAGATTTAGATTTAGCAAAAGTCATTGCTCTCTGTTATTGGAAGCCAGGTTACTTTGAAAGACAGGGCATACTTTGAGGGTCAAAGGAGGAGTTAGAGAAAAGAATAATATTTTCATATAAATGGTGAATTTATGTAAGTGGAAAGGAAGCATTAAGAAATTTGCATCTAATGTAAGCTTCGTTCTTATTCAGCAGAATGCACTTGCCACTACTTGTTAGGCTGTGCTCCAAAGGTAGTCCAAAGTAAGGGCAGTGTTGGAAGACATGCAGGGAAATGAAGTCTTTATTAACATGGGCATGCATATTCCTCAAGTGATCAAAGAAAATTTTAACACCTTCCCATAGGATGGTCAGGCTACCTGCTCAGCTCTTCAGGAGACATGGAAAGCCCCCTTAACTTTACCCTCCTCTCACTTCAATCTGCCTTCTAAAATGGTATTGCTTTCTTAGGCAACACTACCTTGGTTCTCTTTGTTTCTATGGCATGAATATGACAGTTTTAATGCAGCCTCAATATCAGATGACTAGCAGTAGTAGACATGTCTATAGCTTAATACCAAGAAGAAAGCAAGAAAAGGTTTTTATTTGCCATTAAACATAAATATACATACACTTTTTAATGACATTTAAAAATCTGGTGTCAGATGCTACATAATGAGCTAGACAAGAGCTAAGGACCTGGAAAGGCATATCAAATTCTCTTCTGTATTCCAAAGTAGAGTTATGTGATAGGAGTAGTTGGGTTCCTTTACACTATGGAGTCCTTTACCTTTCTGGATGGCTTGCTGGAGGATTGTTGACAACTGTAGACATGCACTTCCCCTTGGTGGAGCAATTGCTCGTACAGAGTTGAACCTGTCTCTGTAGCTTCCCAGATAGTTCAGAAGTGTTATTTAATGGACAATATATATATATATATATATATATATATATATATATATATATATATATAGTTTTCAACAAAGAGATATAAAAAAAGAAGTAAAAAGAATATATGCTTCATCTTGTCTATTCTTTCCTATTGAAAGCACCAGTATTTAAAGAGGAATTTCCTGACCACATATCAGCAGTACCTTAAGTGACAGTATGCACAGTGGTATCAGGAAGCATCTCTGGCAGTCACCATCGGTGAAACACTGGTTAAAGTTACCTCTCTGTTGTCTCAAATCCTTCAGCCATAAAGGAGAGACTCAAAATCGTAATTCCTGAAAAATGAGTTGACACAAGTAAAGCTCTTACAACAGCGTTTTACTCATAGTAAGTGCTCTGTGTACTAACTACTGTTCCTAGGGGTCAAAAGATAGTTTAGGAGTCTTGGGCTAGCTATTATCTTTCTGCCTCTTTTGCACGAAGTTCATTCAAGCTCTCCTTTTTAACACAACTACTTGCATTCTCACTCAATTTTTTAATTCCTTTACTCTCACTTTGGTTCCTCTTAAACAGTAAGCATTCATTATCTGACAGTGAATGATACTTACTATTGACGTACAGATTGTGCTCCACACATTCCATGGGAAATCACTCCGTGCTGGATGAAATTCCAGATCCTTCAGCTTGTATCACAGTGTACCCAATTCTTAACACAGTAGTCCTGCTCTTTCCCATATTTTATCTCCTGCTGCCTCCAGCCACTTGCTATCAGCTATCGCCAATACTGACTACTTAACATTCTTTAAACGTACTCTGTGTGTGCTGATCTCTGTGCATTGGACCTGACATGACTTTCTTCTCCAGTTATATTGGTCCAAGTCTTGCCTTCCTTCAAGGCAAAACTTTTGTGTTACTTCCTTTGACAGTTTGTCCCTGATTCAACCAAGTAGAAACAATTACTTTTGCTTCAGATTTCGATGCCATCCTTTCATAACTTCTAAATGAAGGATTTTATTCTTACCTATTTATACAATCTTCCTGAGAAATGAAATTGAAATAAAAAGCATAATCTTTGCCCATAATGAAAATTATATATATATATATATATATATATATATATATATATAATTAAATAATTATGCCTATTAAATACTTATGCCTACCTGCCATACAGAGACATAGACTTAACTAAACTATCCATTCATAATGTAACAAGTAAAAATGTCTCATGATATTTATGGCTATTTACTGAGTATCCAATAGTATCAGGATTTGAGAGTAAAACTCTGAATTTAAATGCTTTGCAACACTCGAAACCTCTCTTGAAAAGTATATTTAAGCAGAGAAATCATAGATTAGCACTACCTTGTGTGCCAGAGATCCGTAGATCTTAATAACTATGCCTAAAGAACATTTAGAATGGCTTAAAAAGAGAGATAGGATTTAGATTAAATCCTAGAGAAACTTTCTAGATAAAGTTGCTGAAAATGGTAATGGTAATGAAGGAATACGCACAACCAAGTGTCCCAGGTTAAGAAAGAAATAGGTAAATAATTGCAAAAACAACTGAGATTAAACACTTTCTTGGTCAGGTACTAAAGTAAGCCCTTTAATCCTCATCTTAAACATAAGAACCAGGCAAAAATAGTTTTCTCGCCTTACTAAAGAAATTGTCATATGTTAATCAGAATTCCATAGAGAAATAGAATCAATAAAATATATGTACATTCATATGTGATGAGAGAGAGGGTGAGTGAGAAAGAGACTGAGACTTAAGAAATTGGCTTGATTGATTATGAATTTGGCTGGCAACTCCAAACTTTGCAGGGTAGGCTGGCAGGAGAGACAGGCATGGAAAATTTGCAATTTCCACTTGAAGGTAGTTGCTTGTAGAAAGCCCTATTTTTCAGTCTATTTTCCTTAGAGTTTTGACTGATTTGAATGTGGCTTATCGACATTTGGAGGGCAGTCTATCGATTTAATTCTTAAGCAGATCAAAAATGACCTTCATAGAAACATGCACCATTAGTGTCTGACACAATATCTTGGTACTTTGGCTTAGCCAAGTACACAGGCCTGAACTTTACACCTGAGTGGTAGAGATCACATCATTTAGTAAGGTTCACCTGGGAGAGCGGTTATTGAAACTCCTACTTTATCTTGCTTCTTTTGTAGATGCAAAAACTGATGAACTTTCTAAGAAGAACAGGTGAGTCACATTCAAGCCAGATTCCTTAAGGTAAAGCAGAGAGTCAGGAAATGAAAGACCAGTTGCAACTTCCAAGTTCTTAGACTAAAAGTTGGAAGCCAAAAAGAAACAGAACCAATGTGGGAACAGGTGTGGAATAAGTATAAGCTCTGCAGATCTTAATTATCTTCTTCGGCATTTGAATCCATGGATATATTAAGTTGGACTATAGGAAAAATAGACTGACGACAAGCTGACAGAAGTCTGCCAGGCAGTCAAGAAAATTGCTGTGATGACCTAACCCTCAAATGATAGTAGCCTAGCTAAGGACAATCACAAGATATAGGTAAGCAGATATGGAAGTCAAGTTCAAGTTTACACAGCTCAAAATTACAGACATTTTTCTCTTATTTTGCAATTATATCTAATTAGTTAATAGTTGCCAGGGTCTAAGGGTAATGGGACATATGAAATAAAGACATAGGAACAAAAAGGCATCCTAAGCTTTCAGAAAAATAATTCAAGGAAGATATTCAGTGAGAAATGATAAATTATAGCGATAGTATCGTTCAAATACATGTGTGGTTATTGGAAGCCTTGCAAATATATATAAGGAAAACTATAGCTCCACAAGAAAAGTATCCCATCACATGCTGAAGGAAGAAACATTACCTGGATAATATAAATAATGATTAATATAAAGTTGAATGTAACTTCATTGATTAGGAAGTATTGTACTATGCTCCTTGGATATGCAACCAAATTTAATGCATCGGATATTATCAAAAATGCTTGCATTATTTGTACTTGAGAAAGATTAATTAGCTTGTCTGAGAATGCACAGCTGGTAATAATAGATATGGTGTGTGAGCCCTTGGATGGTTATTTCCAAACCTCCTGCTACTTTCTTTTCATTAGGGTCATCACTGTTGGAAGAACATTCTAGGCATATTGTCATCAGAGGTGAGCAGATAAATCTCTTGTCACAAACTCTATTTCCATAATAAGCTCTTCCCTAGAACTCAGGGAACTTTGGAAAGCATGAAAGCCACCTGTGTCTATATCATTAGTCCTATATATACAAAGTTTCACAAATGTGTTCCATCTCTAGAATTTATTCAACTTGAGGAATATCCACCATTGTCCATCTCGTCGTCTTTTGCCACTGAAGAAACAGGGATACCCTAAGAATTTTACCCCAGTTTCCATATTCCTGTTTCTTTTCACAGATGGTTCACCTGGCAGAGATCTGGTTGGGAGTCTTTCTGTTGCAGAGTAGATGCTTCATATGTGGGAGCTACAGATTGATGAGTTACTACTGCCCTTCCTGCTCCTGAAGAACTAGGGTGAGTCAGAGAGCATCTTCCCATCACAGACCACTTAATCAGAGAACAAAATACTAATATGCACAGTCTTCTGTGTACACCATTTACATCAAAAGCCAATCTTAAAGGCACAGGTAAAGAGTTCAATACATTTAAGGAAACTGCAATTCCTTATAAACTATAAACACTCCAGTTGCCCCTATATTTTGCTATCAGCATATAAACAACTTGATGACTGTGATAAAACATTGTTTTATAAACAATTTTATAAATATATTAATGTAGTTAATGAATACTATTAAAACTGTTTAAACTTCCAAGCTAATTGATAGATAACTACTAAAGAAATCATGTATTCATAAATTCTTAAAACTTTGTGTTAATATTTAATATTGCTTTCTATATTAAAAATTTCCTTTTAATGTTTGAATTGTTTGTTTAAATTGCATTTATCTTTAGATACCAGCAAAGGTAAAATAATCTTACTCTATTTATATCTTCAGGATAAGAAAAGAGAAATACATGTGATATTTACACTCTCATCATGTCCAAAGACTAGCAACTGAAGCATCACTTAAGCAAATAAGTGTGAAATATGTAGTATATGTTAGACTCAAAGTGATGAAGATATATGTTACGTATGACAGAAGGCAAAATATGTAAGTAAACAGTCAAGAGAGAAGTTTTATGCATACAATTAGAACAATAAATGCAAAAAGAAAATAACTGGATGAATGGATGCATATATAAATGGATAGATGAGTGGACAGTAGTTGATATTACATTCAGAGCTATGCTCTTTCAAATTTTAAATCTTGAAGCCCTGACTCTTAATGTGATAATATCTGAGGAGAGGACCATATAGGCGATAATTCGGGTGAAATAAGAGAGGGGTCCTGACTTCATAGGACTAGGATTCTTCTAAGAAAATGTAGAGATACTCAACAGTCTGCACACTCTCTCTTCATTGTGTGAATTTGTGTGGAGAGAGACAGAGGGAGAGAGGAATAGAGAAAGAAAGGAAGGCAGAAAGGAAAAGCATTTCAGGATAACAGAAAGTAACCATTCACAAACCAGAAGGAGAAGGCTTGCCAAAAGTTAGCCTGCCCGGACCTTGATCTTGAAATTTTGCCCCTTTTCTTGGAACTTGGAGGAAAGGACTATTGCTGCAGACACCCATAGTATGGAGTCTTGTCATGGAGGCCTGAGCTGACTAACGCAGATATATGAATAGCATCTGGCTTTAGAGAAGCACTTATTTATATCTCTGCTCATATAGAAAGAAGCTTTCAAAGGAGATTCAAGATTTCCCCCATCTTATTTCTTTATTTGAAATTAGAGCTACAGCATATACTTATATATTTATAATATACAAGGTATATAAAATTTTAAAATATGTGAATGCTCACTTGTTCCTACCTCTTTCAAAGAAGGCTTTCTTAAAGAGCTCACTGGGAATATTTCCAGACCATTTCAGGAAGCTGATTTGCAAGGGAGAAGGGACCTTCTCTACCAGAATGGACGGCAGGTGAGGCCAAACACAGGGCCTGTGCAAACTGAGAGGGAAAACCAAGAAAGGAAGAAGCGGAATCTTTTACTTGCCACTCTGTGCAGGCTTGCGGGCTGTGTGTAGTGTGCACCAGGTCACCACTTTACACAACTGGCAAGTACCAAACTGTGGAAGCCTTATATGGAAAGCTAAAAGAGATAGACCAGTCCCCCGACAAAGAAAAACAGTTCATAAATATAGGAACACATCCTTAGCTGCACTCAAAATTAGAAAAATGCAAATCAAAGCTGCAGAAAGACACCATTTTTCATCTTTAGGATTGGCAATAATCCAAGATTTTACAAAATACTCTCTTGATGAGACTGTGTGAATTAGCGCTGTTAGACATAGCTGCAGGGTATGTAAAATGGTGTAGTCTTACACAAGAAACTGACAGTACGCAGTGAAATCATGGAGGCAGTTAGCCATTGACCTGGCATTTCTCTCTGATGGAAAATATCACAAAAATCCTCTGCTACAATACATACATACACAAGAAATTCAAGATAGTACTTTCCTAAATGCAAAATAGTGACAGTCCTCTCAGTACCTACCAGTAAATGATGGCTCAAAAACAGATATGGAACACCATGCAGATACAAAAGGAAATGAAGAATGATTCTGTAAACTACTATGAAATAGACATGAAAATACATGTACTAAGTTAAAAGCAAAGTGAGGAGAAAGTGTTTCATGAGCTACTATTTATACTCTAAAGGAGTTTGGAGTATATAGAGGGTGCGTGTATATGTACCACACACACACATACACACACACACACACACACACACACACACACACACACACTACACCACACGCATTCACACACCACAAAGATACACATCACACACACTTATATTGACAAAAGAAAATAAGCAAAAATTATTCAAGTGACGACAAATAGGAAATTTTTGAATGCATTTAAAAGGCATTGGAATAGAAGGTAGATTTTTATGAATAAAATTTCTGAAATTTGAATTAGGAACTATGTAAATATTTCATAATATCAGGTGGCTTAAAAATATTGAAAGAAAAATGAAACAAAGGGATGATTATATATAAAATTTGCTCTAATATCTGCACAAAATAGAACCATTCATAGGTACTTTACAATCAATAATTCAACTTCTCATCCATGATGATATGTAGAGAAATTGTCATGAACATTTTGAATGGATTCAGGATATCCAGGAAGCCACAAGAAGATACTCAGGAAAGAGGACTTCCAACACTGCTTTAGAACAATAGAAGTGTTCTCACAGCAAAGGGGAGCATTTTGAGAAAAGTTAAGGAGAATAGGTATTTTTAGCATAATAATTTTTGTTTTAAGTATTCTCTTCACTTTTTAATCATCTTTTATGTTCTACATTCAGGAGATTTTCAAACCAAACCATGATGTTTCCTTGAATTCTCCTTTACTTGACTTTCTGTCTTCATTTTTAAGGCAAACTATGCTTCTCCCATTCATTGGACTTGAAAACTAGATGTGCCACTCTTTCATAATTTTCTTTCTGTACCAAAATCCTAAGCCTGCCTATTTTAACATAGCAATATCTTAAAAACCCATATGTTCATTCCCATTCCCTTTCTGAGCTCAATGGTTTAAGCCACCTAATCAGATGTGAAAATGTCTTGCTTACACTCACCAGAATCAAGTCATCATTCCACTGAAGGACAAAACGTTGTCTAATTCAGTGCCCAAGTTCCCCAGAGAGTGCACCATATCCCCAAACACATTCTTCACCTGCACAGATTATAGGGTGTATGGGGCCGTGCATGGGACACTACTGGACCTACCTACACACTACAACTTCCTCATTCCACTTGGTTTCAGCATGAAAAGTTTATGCATAGACCTGTCCAAAGTTATTCAACCAACAAAAGGAGACTAAGAAGGAAGGCAACATTAAATAAGAATGTTAAACTGGTTAGAAAGATGGCTTCCTAGAGAAATAAACCTTTACTAATATCTAGAAATGCCCCCAAATTTTCTTTCCCTCCAGGTCTGCCTACATCTCTGGTGTTTTCTTTTATGTGAGACAATGAATTCTCTCTTTCAAGAGCAGTTTGTTTCATTTACTACCGAAAAAATCTTCTTTTGATAAAGTAGATTATCATTAAACACCAAAGGACAAATTTAAATAATAACCCTTCCAGGATATTTTGATCCATTTCTGAAAATAGGAAAAATATTATGCCTATCTCCAGATATGATCAAAAAGAATATTATTTGATATAATTTTTCAGCATTCACATTTACTTCAAACTATTGCAGAGATCTAGAGAAAGGAAACAATTGATACTTTGAAGATCATTTCTGAGGTCAGCAATAGAGTCTGACTTTTTTCTTTGATAAGGTTTCCTGAGTGAAGATGATGATTCAGTATTTCTGAGGCATTTTCTCTGAAGGTGTGACACTTGTTTTAAAAAACAAACAAACAAATAAACACAACACAGAAAGAGAGGGGGCAAGGAAGCCAAGGACAAACTTTTTAGTGAATAAAACCCACAGTAGCTGACAAAGCAGGAGTACAGAAAGAAAATCAGCTGCCTGGGGTCAGTCCCTGCGGCACAGAGTACCTAGAATAAAGCTGCCTGTTAAAGTGTTGTTTTTTGCTGTCTAAAAGTGCTGCAAAAAATGGTCTCACCATAAAAATCACTGTTAACATTGGAAGGCTAATATTAGCCTCATTATGAAACAATAAACACCGCTTAACATTACCAACATAAAAGATTTCATATATCCGACACATTTTTACACAGATAAAGAAGAACAGACCTTTGTGTTTATATTACAATGCCCTGCAACTCATGACTTTTTGCAAAACAGTTTTGTACTCCTTACAATTTTATGAGGAAACTAAAATTTTCTATAATGAATGATTATTCAAAAATTAAATGCATAAAAGAAGATTGACTTTATGTGGGCCTTAGTTTCTCAAAGTTAATGAGCAAATACCACTCCTACATTTCTAAGGAGTACTGTCTGAGAGGTAATGGACCCTCTTAGACTTTACTCAATGGGTTTTATGTGAATTTTCTAAGATGCATCTCCAAGTACATTGACTTATTTTGTTTCATATGCATATATTCTTACTGATTTCTTTAAATATTGACAAGCTGAGAGAGGAATCTAAATGGATCACTCTATGTTGAATGGCAATATCTCTTAAATTCATTACTCTTAACTCTTTAAATGTCCTAAAACTCATCAATTATAATATCAAAGAAGAAAATGTAACAACTTAACCAAATATTTCCTTTTTTTAATCTAGGATGTTTCTTCTCAAATTGGAAACCTACCACACACCAGAACATCTTGAGCAATGTTGAGAGATACCTGTAGCTGTCACAAAGAATAAAAGTGTCATGGGCATCCAATGGGTAGAAGCCAGAGATGCTGCTGACCATCCAGAATGTACAGCACAAGCCCCACAATAGTTAATGATCTCTAAAATGTCTTTGACACTGACCAAATGTTGCCAAATGGGGAATGTAACAGCTAAACTTAATGAAAATTGCTGATTTCATTTTTCTCATTTATACTCAGCCCGATTCTTGATTTTTCACAAAACCATGAGCAATCCTGCACATGGTGCTAGCAAAAATTGTGTCCCTACCCCCAGGTCTCAGCTCTAGCTGCTGTGAAATTCCTTTCTCTTCATCTAATACACTGCTCCCATACTGGTTTCAGTCTCTGCGTCCAAGGCAATAGTATTTAAGAGGTCACCAGACATGTTCATGGCATTGGTGGCACACACTATGGCAGCTGGCCTTCCACCTGGGACATGGCCAACAGGGGCAATGCAGGAGAATCACATAATGTTCCTTCTCATCTACCTAAGGAGTGGCAAAGATGACTGATGAGCTGAAACAGAAATGAAAACTAAAAAAGATTATAATTTAGAATTCATGATTTAAACCACTTTTATGCACTGTAGTAATTATCATACAGGAAGAAGCAATTTCTCACTTGTTTCCAAAGTATTTTGGTTCTATCTAAATAGAGGAAAGAATATTCCATGAAATTTAATAACAAAATAGCAGTCACTTTAAGATCTAAAGTAGGATTTTAGCACTTGGCTTACAGAGTACGTGAATGTACCATTTTACATTGGCTGACACCTCTGTGCAGAGCTTCTGAGCAGTACCATTTGGTCACAGCTTTGGCAGATTTCTGTCACCCAGAGACCTTTTTATAAGACTGAAGTTGAGCATTGCAACTCGAAATCCACTATATTATTGGATCACGTAGATGTACCCAGTGGCCTAGAGCATTATGAGGTGAAATCTACTTCCAAGTTTAAATTGCTGCCACCATGAGATGAATGGAAAAATACCAATAGCTACTTCCAATCTTAGAATGACCTACTCTTAGGACAGAAAAACATTGTGTATAAAGTATTGCTCTGATTCCCAAATAGGCTACTAGAGAAGATGCCCTTAGAAGAAATGAAATAAAGCACTCCAGTAAAATTAGAACTGTACACATTCATAGATATCACCCTCTGGAAAGCTGAACTAACTGCAGAAATTAATGAATGAAAAAGAAAGTCAATGCATAAGGATATGCTATTATTTGAAAGAAAATTTTTGCTCTACTTTAAATAATCTGAGAGACCATATTTCATGCATATATCACCATTGGCCTGAAACCTGAAGATGTTTAGCTACAAGGTAAGTTAAGTGACTGATGTGAGTTTCTAGGTTATTTAACTGTGGTTTCTTTTTGGAGGACTAGCAAACATTTTTAAAATACTTATTTTCCGTGAACTATTTTGATTTTTGGTACAGAACCAACATGTGAGCATTTTTTTCTTCTGAAATGCATAATTTGAATTTTAATAAGATAAAGAGTAGGAAAAATGATAAAACTAAATGTTTTTATAAGGGATAAATGTGTAAAGCAATTTATTTGAGTCATTTTATACTGATATTTTACTCTTAACACTTCTATAAACATCATTTTCATCATGAACTGACTCAGGTAAATCATTCCATTTTGCTCTTTTTGCTATAAATTATAACAGTTATGGACAGCATTATATGGTACAAATGTTTTCGAACCATTATTACATGATGGAGAATATTCCTCTTAATTATAAATATGTCTATGAATATGTCTGTAAATAACTCCCTGAACTTACATTTTCTGTTGAGGGCTGCGTTTTACCTTCACTTTCCTAAAAACATAAAATGTCACCTAATTTTTTTTATTCATTTATGAAAAGTCTTGAACTTGGTGCTTCTTAAGTGAAGGATATTCTACTAAATATGATTTATAACACAGTAGCCCCTACAACTATTTTTAACCTGACATTATCGCATAAGGGAAGATAAATTTTTGAAAAGAAAATTTTCAGAGAAAAACATAAGTTGCATATTGGATTCCGCATGTTACTTTCTGTTTCATGACAAATGATTTGGATTCTGACTTAAAATCTTATATGCAAATTAAAGTTAAAGCAAAAGATTTCTTTTACATCTGCTAAAACATTACTAGTATCTGAAGCACTAAAGTATTGACACTCATCAAAGGAACAAGTATAAGTAGCAGAAACCACAAATATTTGACATGGCTATATTAGCTACAACCCACTGAATACATTCTGAAAAAGCACTGTTTAAACATTGTATAGCTCCGAACAAAATCAAAGGGAAAAACAAAAAGAAGAGATTAAGATAGAGAAAGAAGATGGGGAAACCAATATTATCCACAGATAAAGTAACAATTTATATTTTGTTACTCTTTTGTAAGAATATTACTAATTATTATTATTGTATTGATTATTAAGGCTAGTATCTAATGTGTGCTAATCTTGTATTCTCAAGATCCTAAAATATTGTTATTTGAATATTTCAATTGTAAACCTATCAATCTCAAGACTACTATCTGCAAAATCATGGAATTAACTATCTTAGAATTGTGATCTCATCTAACTATCATGATACTATATGTAGAAATGAGCCAAAAATTTGGTTAATTATGCCTTTACTATCACCAGGGTTTGAAGAGATTCATCCTCAATCAAACCTCCAACACCCCTTTGGGGTGCCAAAGAAATCTGATATTTAGGAATCACATGAAATGTAAAGCAAGCAACATGGAGAGAAATAACCTACTCATGTTAGGGACGAGGTAGTGTTAAAAAAAAAATTGCCATACTGGACATCTAAGAATGTAGCTTTCATTGCAATACTAAGTTGACATTATTTTGAAATGTAAAGGCTAGTTTCACCTGTATTTGTGAATTAATAAATGATTAGGCATTGATATCCTAACTTGAATAATATTTGAGTACTTTTCTAGGATTGGGAGTTTGATGTGGTTGAGAGGAAATTCACTGAGATAAAACTAGATTTCAGTAATCGTCAGGGGAGGCCTTCCTCCATTATATAAATGAACCAAACATGAGAAAATACAGTACATCTGTTTATAATGGCAATTGGCATTTGAAACAAGATTATTCGGATCATCTGCTATATCTTAACAATGATCTAGTTCCCAGTTTGCTAATAATTCATGAACTTCAGTGTAGAAAAATACAACTTGTATTATGTGCAAAAGTAAATAACTTACAGATTTTATTTTATCATGGGATGAATTTTGTGATAAATAACTCTAAATGAAGCGGTTTTTTTCTTCTACTAATGTTCTCTAAATTTCCTGAGCAGTTTAAGCAAAGAAATTTTACTAGGATGCAAGCCTCATGATAAAGCAAATTTTTTATGTGGCATTGAGATGAGAAAGTTGAACCTTCCCTTGATTAGAAAGTTAAAATTCAGACAAAATGATCTCAAAAGCTAAGGCTTTTTCAAGGAAAGTGATGACAATCTGCAGTTTGTAAATGATCCGTACATAAAGCCTGTCTTTGACACTAATCTTGGTCAACTACTATTAATTAATAATTAATCTCACATTGGTGGCCCCAATCTAAATCATGATGGGAAATACCATCACGGGAAATATACTATTACACCTAATAAACAAGAATATCTGTGAAATATTTCAAAATATTTTTTTTCTCCAAAGACTTTCCAAATTAACTTGATGAGCCATCAGGTTTGGGGGCTACTATTAGAGGTGAATGTTTTAAGAAAAAAAATTTGCTTTTTTTTTTTTTTTTTTTTTTGGTACCAGGGATCAAATTCATGATCTTGCACCTGCCAGGGCAGGCGCTTACACTGCTAAGCTAAACCCCAGGGAAGAAAACAAATTTTCAGAAGCTAAAACTCAAACTCACTTTGTTTTAAAGTAGAATATAGTACATAAAATTGTAGATACTATGTGATCTCTGCATAAATATAAACTACCATAAATACTGGAAAACTAGTAAATAACTTATTTTCTACTGTAAAGTACTAGATCAATAAACTTAGAGATTTGTTTAGGACAAAAGCTTTCTTAATATGTATACCATTTGTGCTGGACCCTAAAACTTAATGAAGTTTTTAGTGAAGACTTCATTACATTAAATTAAATCATCTAGACCTCCAGTTTATGGTCAAAGAGTTTGGTTTGGCATTTCCTAAGCTTTCACCATAGATACTAAATATTTTATCTGTGCTTTACGTTTTCTTTTGCTTATATCCAAGAATTTGACAAACAACAATTGTTCAAGACTGAAGGTGACTTTGAAATTATTTCATTCAATCAACATTTATTAATATAGTACTTTGTGCCAGAACCTGATTTGTCTGATAAGGTAAAATACTTTTATTAATTTAAAATCCATTAAAGGCATTACAAATCAAATACTTATATTTTTATGGACATAGAAGAAGTATCAGGTCTCAAAATCAAAAGAAATGGATTGATTCAATTATCATGTATGAAATACCAGTAATGTATTGCTGGCTTATCATTCTAACTTGTTTTATTCAAAGTCATTTATTGCACCACTGTGGTGTTCTAGGCATTGGTTAAGAGGCAGAAATAAAAGGAGACTGCATTCTGTTAGTTCACAGTATTAAAGTGAAAATATCAATAGCCTAAAGAGCTGGCATTTACTTATGCTTCTTTGGTATATCACAAACTATCTTTCAATTAAAAAAAAAAGGAATATCTATCAATAGAAATAAGCCAAAGGACTCTTTCAGGGAAAAATATAAAGATCATATGTGAAAATAAAACTTGCATTGCTTTAGGCTAACATTTTACTCAATGTATTTACATCCATTTTAAGACAGTATTGAATTTAGTCAGAAGTGATGGCTACATTTAAGAATTTAACTTGCACATTTACATATATATTGAGGTCAGAGCTTCTGGCATGTTGCATCCCATTGATGCAACCAGCTTTTAAAAATGATTCTGCATTACCTTGATAAGTAATTATTCTTGAAGGATATTCAGTTTGACTAACCCATTCTAATTTTACTACTATTGTCTAATAGCTGTAAAAGATTCAAATATTATATACTGTCTAATTTCATACCACATTTTGACACAATTTAAATTTTTATGATTTTAAATATTGATGGGAAAAAAAGGCATTTGGCATATGTATTTAGTTTCCAAAACTTAACATGTTTGTAAAATTCTCATTCTTCTATCTTTGTTGATCCTGATACAGTCAAAAATACAAGTAAAATTTCATTTCAATGAAGAGATTCCCTATCTATCAACATCCAGATCATCCCATGACAACTAGAAATCCAAAATACTTTCAAAATTTGGTCCAAATTCTCAAAATATTACAGACTTAGGAGATGGGACAATCCTGACAAACAACAAGATAAAATGTGTTAAACTTCATGAATACCCAGAGGACACACACGGAACAAAATTTGCAGAACTCTCCATTGTTCATGGGTTCTATGGTGGGGTCAGTCAGAAAAGAATATTTTCAGTCCTTCGTTTGAATTCTGTACTGACCTTGGGGTTACTTAGAAAAACGCTCTTTTTAATATTTTGTTTTTATCTGGCAGGAACCCAAACAAGTCTTTTGGTAGCAGAATCTTAATCTGGCATGATATCAAGGGAGTTTTTGATAAGACAGATGTCCCAGTGCCTTATCTGTATGAAGAGGAAACCGATTTAGGAATTTTGAATACAAAAGACCTCTTTCCTCTTCTTTTTCTGGTGCTGTGAGCCTGTTGCCAGCCCCTGCCCCTTCCCTAAGGAGCATACATCCTTTCCACTTTCAATACATGTACACTTTCACTGTTTTTGCTGTGTGTCTTATGCAATTCTTTGTTCATGACACCAACAACCTGGGAAGAATCCTCATGGGTGCCGACATCTAGTGACAGCCTCACAGTCTTAGAAGGTATCCGTACTCCTCTGCCTGCTTATATGTGGCCTGGTGTCTGTTCCACCTTGTTCTAGATCCTGGATTCATTTCAAAACTGCCAACAAAAATGTATACTGTAACAAAAAAACATGGATAACTTTTCCAAAGATTTAAAGAGAAAGAGACCCAGAAATGGCTTCCCCTTATAAAAATTTCTTTGCTTCCCACTAGAAATCTCTGTCTTCTTCTATGTGCTTTCAGGAAGCCATCTCAGATCTCACACTCTTGGCCAGGTTGAGTGGTGAAGTGGTCTGCACTGTGCTAATCAGGCTTTGTGAAACCTGTTCAGGATTTTGCACGGAAAGACTTGTTTCTCCTGGCTTTCTACCTACGAGCCCCAAGAAGCCATCCTGCTAACATGGAAAAAGGAAATCAACACAGAGGGAATGAATAAAGAAATGCTTCCTACGTACCTACTGAAAACTTAGCCAACCTGCCTCATGTCTTGCAAGGATGTCAGGCAGTCAATTGCACTTGTAATCTGTTATTTTATTTTCTCATTTGTACCTGAATGATTCTTAACTGATACAAAGACTGAGGCATTGTCAACGCTATGATCTATTAATAGGAAAATTGCTTTAAATAATTCACAAGTTGAGAGAAGTTGGTTATTGTTCCATAATTAAGGAAACTAAAACTAAGTAATATACTTTATTTCATTTTTAGCTTTGCGACCATAATTAAAGCAATAATTTAATCCTGGGCTCCAATGCAATAAACATCTTTGCCTAGGTTGGAATACTGTCATCCGTCTATAATCTTATTTCCTTTCCATCTACATTTTTATTTTATTCCCACTGTGCCAATGTTTTCCATAGCAAACTTCTTTAATGGAAAATTTTCAATACTTCTAAATAAAAAGAAATAATGTAGATTTTCCACTATTGGATTAGGAAATCCTACTTTACAAGTAGAATTTTTAATAAACTTTGCAGTGAATAATGAACATTGATTTTTAAAAGTAGCACTAGTTTTTGGAGGTAAATCAGTTTAT